>NC_073258.2:25247500-27747500 GCF_029289425.2 Pan paniscus | reverse complement strand
ATTTTAAGTAAAAAAATAAAAATGTATTGATTGAAAATGATTAATTCAAGATCCTAGCCCCTGCATGTATCAAAATTATGACTGTGGAACAATTATTTCAAGTTTTAACCCTTGTTATATTATCTAAAGTTTCTTATCTGCTTACGTTGACTGTTGCTCTAATACATTCCACATGTAGTAACACTTCAGTTTGGGAAGAATAATTTATTTAAAAAATGCTTTAAGTCCACTGACAAAGTGAATTAAAGATTCAGAAATGGACCTTGAAACTAATAAACCCTTTTATTTAGTGAATCAGTATCATGACCAGAATGAGGATATTTAAAGACTATAATTTCACCCAGAGGAACCTAAGATTACCTGAGTATGAAGTTTAAAAAGTGAGGAAGATTCTATTACAAAATCTACAACTGTATATCTCAATCCATATAATAAAATACCATGTAATGATTTAATACTTACTGTATTTTAAAAACATTTATATTTAGGCTAATTTATTAAAGAACTATTTTGATTTTTTTTTAGAAATAAAACCTTGTAAACACTTCTATTTAAATTTACAGTTTATAAAATTGTATATGTATAAAGTTACTTTATCCAGTTTTAACTTGAATTTGGAGAAAAAGGACACTCAATGAATGCTTTCCTTATGAATAATTTCAACCTGTGACTGAAACACTATTGAAGGGCAGGCTCCATGTTTGAATAACTCTCCATGTTGAATCAATCAGCCTAACTCCAATCTTAACTAACACAATGCTCCTAGGCAGAGGGATAAATGAAACTTACAGCTGATTTGCATTTAAAAAATGAGTAGATTATTTACATGTTTATTTGCTTGTCCATCAGTAATGAATCTGTCTATAACACATAAACTCCTTAATCCAATGACAGGATTTCCCAGGGGAATTATTGCGAGTAAATAATTGGGCAATAGACAATACATGCAAAGAAACATTTTGAAGGTACTAGGAATTACCTAAATGTATGAAGGGTTCAGAGAGCTAAGGATTAGAAGAAGTTGGCTGGAGTTTCACAACTGCAAATTAAGTTTCAGCCAGAAAACAGCATGTCACAGAAGCCCTATGAGTGAATCTATTAAAAGGATACTACTTTGCACAGACAAGTTAATGGGCCAAACTTGTATTTCTCACACTATGAGCAAAAGAGTAGGCACTACCTTAGGAGCTAATGTCCTTAACTGCAGGACCTAAAGTAATTGGTTATAATTACAGTAATGATAATGATAGACAGTTTGATGTTTATATCAATGAACTATGTTAAAAAATTTCATGATCCTGATTTAATTCTGCAAGTATTCTTATAAAGAGGATAACTTTATAAATTTTATTTTACATATAAGGAAACTGATATGAAAAGAGATTAAGTACCATCATTAATTTACTGGTACCAAATGGACTTTTCCTTTTCATTGAAATTAAATTATAATTTTCTTTTTAATTTATCTCATTTGCTACTCAAAAGTAACTACTGTAAAGTCTAGAAACTGTAACTCTAAAAAGACATCTAGTATGAAAATTATTAAATTTAGGGGATTTTTAAAATTGTTAAATTTATTAGCATAGCCATTATTTTAAAATATATGTCTAAATTTACACTTAAATGTATTAAAACAAAGATAACACATACTCAGAAATTCTAAATTTCCTAATTATATTACTAAGTTTAATATAATCAGTACAATTGAAATAACTTTATTGTATATATAAGGTGAAAATACAGCTCTCTTCCAGTGTACAATGTTCAGTAATATCATATTAGTAGGTTAAAATAGGCCATTGTGAAAATTTACAAATTTATAAAATAGTAAATTGGTAAATGTTACAAGTTAGAGCTTGATTCTAGTGATTGTGTCTACTGACAGGAAAAGTATAAAGTGTAAATTAAACTAAAAGTGCACTGTCATTAGCTATTACACAGGGATAACACAAAAATTGAGGAAATAGTCTTCTAGCATTCAATATTTCATGTAATTCAGTAAAACTCATTTGTATCTGTGATGAACAAATAAAGATTTTGCATGTCTTTCTTGTTTCCTTTTCATTTTGTACATTAATACAACTGAAAAGTTCAGTCAATAAATGTCAAAATTATGTTTGTTTTTTAATTATAACCATAGTTTGGTTATAATATAAAAGGGTAGAAAAATTAACAAAGGCATTATGGAAAAATTGGTTATAGGAAATTTAAAACAAATAATATTTTACATTTATTATTATTTGTAAATCATTTCTCTCCACATAATTTTCCTTTTTGTTGGAAAATTTCTTTCTAAGCCAGACTTTGTTCGACTAACAAAAATGTTCACCAGCCATAAGATGAAATTCTACTGCATCCAAAATTTCAGCAGAGAGAAGACTTGCCTTCCCAATAATCTTAGCCAAAGTCCTAAGATTAATTCTATTGGCCTGGTTTGGGTCAGGATCAATCACTGAAAATGTGATTGCTGCTGTGGAAATGGAGGTCAGATTGGCCAATTCTGGGTTACATTCAGTACCCTCTAGAGTCCAAGTTTGAATTCAGTTTCATCAAAGCCAGAGGGTATTTACTTCCATTAAACAAGCCTTGCAAGAGATACTTAAGGGAGCAATAAACACATAAACAAAAGAACAATGCCTGCTAGCATAGAAACATGTATACATAATTATACAACCCACAGACCTTATAAAGCAAATACAATCAAGACTACAAAGCAACCAGCTAGCAATACCACACCAGGATTAAAACCTAACATATCAATATTAACCTTTAATGTAAATGTTCTAAACATTTCACTTAAAAGGCACAGAGAGGCAAGTTGGATAAAATAACAAGACCCAACCTTTTGCAATCTTCAGGAGACCCATCTCACATATAACAACACCCACAGGCTCAAGGCAAAGAGAGCAAGAAAATCTATCACATAGACAGAAGACAAAATGGGGTACAGGTGGCTATTCTTATATCAGAGAATGCAGACTTTTAACCAATAACAGTAAAAACATCCAAAGAAGGGCATTATATGATGAAAAAGGGTTCAAGTCAACAAGAAGGCCTTAACTGTCCCAAATATATGTTCAGCCAACACTGGAATACACAAATTCACTATACAAGTACTTCTAGACCTACAAAAAGACTTAGACAGCCATACAATAATAGTGGATGACTTCAATACCCCACTGGCACCATTAGATAGACCACTGAAGAAGAAAACTAACCAAGAAATTCTGGACTGAAATCTGACATTTTACCAGTTGGATGTAATAGATATCTATGGGATAGTTCACCCAACAACCACAGAATACACATTCCTCTCATTTGCACATAAAGCATACTTTAAGATTGACCACATGCTTGGAAATAAAGCAAGCCTCGATAAATTCAAAACTATAAAAAGTGTATCAAGCATATTTTCAGACCACAGTGGAATTAAATTAGAAATCAATACCACGAGATATCCTTCAAGAGGATATCTCAAAAACATACAATTATATGGAAACTAACCAATTTATTTTTGAATGACTTTTGGGTAAACAATGAAATTAGGGCAGAAATAAAAATATTCTTTGATATAAGAGACAACAAACCAAATCTTGTGGATGAAGCAAAAGGAGTATTAACAAGAAATTTATAGCACCGAACACCTACATCAAGAAGTTACAAATATCTCAAATTAAAAATTAATATTGTACCTAGAGTAACTAGCAAAACAAGAACAAACTAAACGCTAGCAGAAGACAATAAATAACTACAATCCTTGCAGAGCTAAAACAAAATTGAGACCCACAAATCCATAAAAAGGTGAACAAAATGAAAATTTGTTTTTTTCCGAAGGATAAACATGATAGACCACGAGTGAAACTAACATAGAAAAAAAGAGAGATCTAAATATGCATAATCAGAAATGAAAAAGATGACATTACAACTCATCCCATAGGAATACAAAATATACTTAGACGTTACTATGAACACCTGTATGCCAAGAAACTAGAAAATCTAGAGGAAATGGATAAATTCTTGAAAACACACAACCTCCTAAGATTGAATCAGGAAGAAACTGAAATCCTGAAAAGACCAATAATGAATCCCACAATTGAATCAGAATTTAAAAACCTACTAACCGAAGAAAGCCCAGACCAGATAGATTCATAGCTAAATTATACCAGACGTACAAACGATAGCTTGTACCAATCCTACTGAAACTATTCTGAAATTGAGAACGAGGGTCACCTCCCTAATTCATTCTGCAAAATCAGCATCATTCTGACATTAAAATCTAGTAATGACAAAGTGAAAAAACGAAAACTACTGGCCAATATCCCTGATGAACAAGGATGAAAAACTGCTTAAGAAAATGCGAGCAAACCAGATTTAGGAGCACATCAAGAAGTTAATTCACTATGATCAAGTGAGTTTTATTCCTGGGAGGCAAGTTTTGTTCAATATATACAAATCAATAAATGTAATTCACAATATAAACACAATTAAAAACAAAAATCATATGATCATCTCAATAGATGTAGATAAAGCTTTCAATAATATCCTAAATCCCTTCATGATAAAAACCCTCCACAGATTAAGCATTCAAGGAACATATCTCAAAATAATGAAATCCATCTATGACACACCCATAACCAACATAGTAGTGAATAGGTAAAAGCTGGAAGATTCCCCTTAAGAACATAAGACAAGGATCCCCATTTTCACCACTCCTATTCAATATAGTACTACAAGTCATACCCAGGTCAATCAGACAAAAGAAATAAGAGGCCTCCAAATAGGAAAATAAGACAAATTATCTCGTTTCACTGATTACATTATTCTCTAGAAAAGAAAAAATAACACTTAAAGATTTTGCCAAAAGGCTCCTAGAACTTATAACAAACTTTAGTAAAGTTTTAGGATACATAATCAGTGTACAAACATCAGTAATATTTTTATACACCAATAATATTCAAGCTGAAAGCCAAATCAACAACACAATGCTATTTATACATCATCCACAAAAAATAAAATACCTGGGAACACATCTAACCAAGAAAGTGAAAGATCTCTATAATAACTACAAAACAATGCTGAAAGAAATCATATATGATATAAATAAAAAAATTCCATATTTATGGGATGGAATAATCAATATTGTTAAAATGGCCATACTGTCCAAAGTAATCTACAGATAATATGCAATTCCCATCAAACTACCAATGTAATTTTTCACAGAATTGGAAAAAAACTATTTAAAATGTATCTAGAACCATTAAAAAGTCTGAATAGCCAAAGCAATCCTAAGCAACAGGAACAAAGCCAGAGGCATCACATTACCCAACTACAAGCTGTAATATACGGCTACAGTAACCGAAGCAGCACGGTACTGGTACAAAAACAGACACATAGACCAAGGAAACAGAACACAGAACCCAGAAATAAAGCTACACACCTACATATATCTGATTTTCAACAAAATTGACAAAAATAATTTCAGAAGGTACTCTCTATTCAGTAAATGATATTGTAATAATTGGCTATTCATACGAAGATGAATGAAGCTGGACCCCTATCTCTCATCATACACAAAAATTAACTCAAATTAATTAAAGACTTAAATGGGCCCACCATCATGTCCCACACCTACAATTTCAGGTCCCAACCAGGGACTTGCATTTGAAGTAAGGGGAGCAGTATTCTTGGGGCCAATGGGAAAAGAGTTAAAAAGACTTGTATAGCTAGAAAATGTTTACACAAGCATCATGATAATCACGAAGAAAAATCTACAGTAGATACATGAAAGATAAAGGGAAAAGATTAAAAAAAAACTACCAAAGTAAATCAAACCACAACAAAATTAGCAAGAGATGGACAAGAAAACTACAAAATAAACAGAAAGTAATTAACAAAATAGCAATAGCAATTTTTTACCTACAAATAATTACTTGAAATGTAATGGAATAAATTCCCCAATTAAATGACATAGGGTGGCTAAATGAAAAACAACAACTAAAGAATATACTGTCCACTACAGACTCAGTTTAGATTTTAAGGACAATCATAGGCTGAAAGTAAAGAATTGGAGAAAGTTATTTGACGCAAATAATGACCAAAACAGACCGGGGCGAAAAGCTGACTCTAAATCCAAAACTATCATAAGAACAAAGAAGGTCACTGTATAAAGATAAATAAGGTAATTCAACAGGAAGACATAGCAATTATAAATATATAAGCACCCAACATAAAAGCATTTAAACATATAAGGCAAACATTGACACTTCAGAAGAGAAAATCACACAGCAATACAATAACAACAAGATATTTCAAAGTCTCTCTTCTAAATATATTTTGTTTCCTACTCCTTTTATTTTTCAGTCAGTGGATATGGAGGCCTACTGGTCAAGCTAGGAACATTTCCACTAAGAAACACAGTGGTGGTTCTACCAAATTCTAGGTACAAGCTTTTATAGGGTGGCTCATTTTTAAAAATTGCTTTATGCTCTCTCCAAGCTCATTAAACTTCAGTAATTATTAGTTCCTCTTGTTCCATTCTATCTAAATGTGGTAACAACTTCTTGATGTCGATAGACCCTAGGGGCTTCATATTACTTGTTAGATATTTTAGCTGCTGCAACTAACTCTTCATTAAATTCTCTTTGGCTAAAATATTGAAGTGTGCTCTCTATTTTCTATCAGCATTGTGACTGCTGCAGACTATGCGTACAAAATTCTCCTAAACATTATCTTTCTTTATACTAACGTTCGTTCCTTTGACCAAGACTAAGAGGATACTATCTACCTGCATTAAAGTTTCCCAGAAAGAGGTAATTTAATTTTTTATAGATAAAATTTTATTTCAATAATTACTCTAAATTATATGTTTTAATTAAACAGGCATCAAAGTAATATTATTTAAAAATGATAGTTAAGCAGAGATTCTTAGGATAATAGATAATAGAACTACTACAGATTAGTGTATCTTATTATTTCTCTGAGGGACTTATTCTTCTCACCATCTTTCCTTATAGAATTTTGTTAAACATAAGAAATTTCAAGGGGGAGGAGCCAAGATGGCTGAATAGGAACAGCTCCGGTCTACAGCTCCCAGCGTGAGCAATGCAGAAGACGGGTGATTTCTGCATTTCCATCTGAGGTACCGGGTTCATCTCACTAGGGAGTGCCAGACGGTGGGCGCATGTCAGTGGGTGCGCGCACCGTGCGCGAGCCGAAGCAGGGCGAGGCATTGACTCACTCAGGAAGCGCAAGGGGCCAGGGAGTTCCCTTTCCTAGTCAAAGAAAGAGGTGACAGACGGCACCAGGAGAATTGGGTCACTCCCACCCGAATACTGCGCTTTTCCCACAGGCTTAAAAAATGGCGCACCAGGAGATTATATCCCACAAATGGCTCAGACGGTCCTACACCCAGGGAGTCTCACTGAATGCTAGCACAGCAGTCTGAGATCAAACTGCAAGGCAGCAGCAAGGCTGGGGGAGGGGCGCCCACCATTGCCCAGGCTTGCTTAGGTAAACAAAGCAGCTGGGAAGCTCGAACTGGGGGGAGCCCACCACAGCTCAAGGAGGCCTGCCTGCCTCTGTAGGGTCCACCTCTAGGGGCAGGGCACAGACAAACAAAAAGACAGCAGTAACCTCTGCAGACTTAAATGTCCCTCTCTGACAGCTTTAAAGAGAGCAGTGGTTCTCCCAGCACACAGCTGGAGATCTGAGAACAGGCAGACTGCCTCCTCAACTGGGTCCCTGATGCCTGACCCCCAAGCAGCCTAACTGGGAGGCACCACCCAGCAGGGGCAGACTGACACCTCACAAGGCCGGGTACTCCAACAGACCTGCAGCTGAGGGTCCTGTCTGTTAGAAGGAAAACTAACAAACAGAAAGGACATCCACACCAAAAACCCATCTGTACATCACCATCATCAAAGACCAAAAGTAGATAAAACCACAAAGATGGGGAAAAAACAGAGCAGAAAAACTGGAAACTCTAAAAAGCAGAGTGCCTCTCCTCCTTCAAAGGAATGCAGTTCCTCACCAGCAACGGAACAAAGCTAGACAGAGAATGACTTTGACGAGCTGAGAGAAGAAGGCTTCAGACGATCAAATTACTCCGAGCTCTGGGAGGAAATTCAAACCAAAGGCAAAGAAGTTGAAAACTTTGAAAAAAATTTAGAAGAATGTATAACTAGAATAACCAATACAGAGAAGTGCTTAAAGGAGCTGATGGAGCTGAAAACCAAGGCTCGAGAACTGCTGTTCATCTAGTTGTATGGTAGTTTCTTTTGCTCATCATCACTGGCCATCAGAAAAATGCAAATCAAAACCACAATGAGATACCATCTCACACCAGTTAGTAGGGCGATCATTAAAAAGTCAGGAAACAACAGGTGCTGGAGAGGATGTGGAGAAATAGGAACACTTTTACACTGTTGGTGGGACTATAAACTAGTTCAACCACTGTGGAAGTCAGTGTGGCGATTCCTCAGGGATCTAGAACTAGAAATACCATTTGACCCAGCCATCCCATTACTGGGTATATACCCAAAGGATTATAAATCATGCTGCTATAAAGACACATGCACAGGTATGTTTACTGTGGCACTATTCACAATAGCAAAGACTTGGAACCAACCCAAATGTCCAACAATGATAGACTGGATTAAGAAAATGTGGCACATACACACCATGGAATACTATGCAGCCATAAAAAATGATGAGTTCATGTCCTTTGTAGGGACATGGATGAAGCTAGAAACCATCATTCTCAGCAAACTATCACAAGAACAAAAAACCAAACACCGCATGTTCTCACTCATAGGTGGAAATTGAACAAGGAGAACACATGGACACAGGAAGGGGAACATCACACAGCGGGGTTTGTCGTGGGGTGGGGGGAGGGGGGAGGGATGGCATTAGGAGATATACCTAATGTTAAATGACGAGTTACTGGGTGCAGCACACCAACATGGCACATGTATACATATGTAAGTAACCTGCACGTTGTGTACATGTACCCTAAAACTTAAAGTATAATAAAAAAAATTTTAAATGTAATATGTGATTACAATATAGAGATCATAAGTAAACATGCAAAGGATAGATGTCTTCATGTTACATGAATGGACTGCTATGGTTAGAATTAAAATTTCCAGTGACAACTTCTAAAATAAATTTAAAGATCAAAGAATTCAAGAACTGGTTTTTGAAAAAAAATTAATAAAATAGATCACAAGCTAGAATAATAAAGAAGAAAAGAGAAGATTCAAATAACAATCAGAAATGACAAGGGGGATATTATCATTGATCACAAAGAAATACAAATACCCATTAGAGAATATCAGGAACACCTCTATGCACATACACTAGAAAATCTAGAAGAAATGCATAATTCCTGGACAAATGCTCCCTCCCAAGACTGAGCCAGGAAAAATTTGAAACTCTGAGCAGACCAATAATGAGCTCTGAAATTGAGGCAGTAATAAATAGCTTACCAATCAAAAAAAAGCCCAGGACTTGGTGGATTGACAGCTGAATTCTGCTAGATGCATAAAGAAGAGCTGGTACTATTCCAACTGAAACTATTCCAAAAGTTTGAGGAGGAGGGATTCTATCCTAACTCAGTCTATGAGGCCAGCATCATACTGATAACAAAACCTGGTAGAGGTACAAAAACAAACAACAACAACAACAACAAAAAAAAAAAAAAAAAAAGGAAAACTTCAGGCCATGATCCTTGATGAATATTGATGCAAAAATCCTCAACAAAATACAGGCACACTGAATCCAGCAGCTCATCAAAAAGCTTATCCACCACAATCAAATAGGCATTTTACCTGGGATGTAAGGTTGGTTCAACCTACACAAATTAATAATAAATGCAATTCATTACATAAACAAAACTAAAGACGAAAACCACATAATTATCTCAAAAGGTTCAGAAACAAATTTTGATAAAATCTGACACCCTTTCATGTTAAAAACTGTTAGTAAAGCATATATTGAAGGAAAATACCTGAAAATACCATCTGTGACAAACCCCCAGTCAACATCATATTCAATGGGCAAAAGCTGGAAGCATTTCCCTTGAAAACCAGAACAAGGCAAGGAAGCCCTCTCTCACCACTCCTATTCAACATAGTATTGGAAATCCTGGCCAGGGAAATCAGGCCATAGAAAAAAAGAAAGGGCATCTAAATAGGAAGAGAGGAAGTCACACTATTCCTGTTTGCAAACAATACGATCCTATATCTAGAAATCCCCATAGTCTCAGCCAAAAGCTCCTTAAGTTCTTATCAAGAACTCCAGCGAACTCTGAAGGATACAAAATCAATGTGCAAAAATGACTAATATTACTATACACCAACAACAGTCATTCTCAATATACATTTTATTACCCAATCTGCTCCCGACATTAAATAAAACTCCAAAAATTAAGTTCCGGCCCTAAAACCCCACAAAAGGACTTAATTAACCTCACCTTCAAGGTGTACAATAATAGAGTAGAGGCAGCCAAATAGCAACATATTTCTGAGTTGCAATTCCTTGCCTCCACTGTGAGACAAACCCCAGCCACATCTCCAGCACACAAGAACTTCCAAACGCCTAAACTGCAGTGACCAGGCGTTCCTCCAGGCCTGCCTCCCCCAGGAGCTTGCTACAAGTGCCAGAAATCTGGCCACCAGGCCAAGGAATGCCCACAGCCCAGGATTCCTCCTAAGCCACGTCCCATCTGTGCGGGACCCCACTGGAAATCGGACAGTTCAACTCACCTGGCAGCCACTCCCAGAGCCCCTGGAACTCTGGCCCAAGGCTCTCTGACTCCTTCCCAGATCTTCTCAGCCTAGCAGCTGAAGACTGACACTGCCCGATCGCCTCGGAAGCCCCATAACCCATCACGGACGCCGAGCTTTAGGTAACTCTCACAGTGGAGTGTAAGTCCGTCCCCTTCTTAATCAATACGGAGGCTACCCACTCCATATTACCTTCTTTTCAAGGGCCTGTTTCTCTCGCCTCCATAATTGTTGTGGGTATTGACGGCCAGGCTTCTAAACCTTCTAAAACTCCCCTACTCTGGTGCCAACTTAGACAATACTCTTTTAAGCACTCCTTTTTAGTTATCCCCACCTGCTCAGTTCCCTTATTAGGCCGAGACACTTTAACTAAATTATCTGCTTCCCTGACTATTCCTGGACTACAGCTACATCTCATTGGCGCCCTTCTTCCCAATCCAAAGCCTCCTTTGCGTCCTCCTCTTGTATCCCCGACTTTAACCCACAAGTATAGGACACCTCTACTCCCTCCTTGGTGACCGATCATGCACCCCTTACCATCTCATTAAAACCTAATCACCCTTACCCCGCTCAATGCCAATATCCCATCCCACAGCATGCTTTAGAATTATTAAAGCCTGTTATCACTTGCCTGCTACAGCATGCATTTTAAAGCCTATAAACTCTCCTTACAATTCCCTCATTTTACCTGTCCTAGAACCGGACAAGCCTTACAGGTTAGTTCAGGATCTGCGCCTTATCAACCAAATTGTTCTGCCTATCCACCCAGTGGTGCCAAACCCATATACTCTCCTATCCTCAATACCTCCCTCCACAACCCATTATTCTGTTCTGGATCTCAAACATGCTTTCTTTACTATTCCTTTGCACCCTTCATCCCAGCCTCTCTTCGCTTTCACTTGGACTGACCCTGACACCCATCAGGCTCAGCAAATTACCTGGGCTGTACTGCCACAAGACTTCACAGACAGCCCCCATTACTTCAATCAAGCCCAAATTTCTTCCTCATCTGTTACCTATCTCAGCGTAATTCTCATAAAAACACACGTGCTCTCCCTGCCAATTCTGTTCAGCTGATCTCTCAAACCCCAACACCTATAAAACAACAACTCCTTTCCTTCCTAGGCATGGTTGGATACTTTTGACTTCAGATACCTGGTTTTGCCATCCTAACAAAACCATTATATAAACTCACAAAAGGAAACCTAGCTGACCCCATAGATCCTAAATTCTTTCCCCATTCCTCTTTCTGTTCCTTGAAGACAGTTTTAGAGACTGCCCCCAACCTAGCTCTCCCTAACTCATCCCAACCCTTTTCATTACCCTCAGCCGAAGTGCAGGGCTGTGCAGTCGGAATTCTTACACAAGAACCGGGAACACACCCTGTAGCCTTTCTATCCAAACAACTTGACCTTACTGTTTTGCCTAGCCTTCAAGTCTGCCTGTGGCGGCTGTCACCACCCTAATACTTTTAGAGGCCCTTAAAATCACAAATTATGCTCAACTCACTCTCTACAGTTCTCATAACTTCCAAAATCTATTTTCCTCCTCACACCTGACACATATACTTTCTGCTCCCCGGCTCCTTCAGCTGTACTCACTCTTTGTTGAGTCTCCCACAATTACCATTGTTCCTGGCCTGAACTTCAATCCGGCCTCCCACATTATTCCTGATACCACACCTGACCCCTATGACTGCATCTCTCTGATCCACCTGACATTCACCTCATTTCCCCATATTTCCTTCTTTCTTGTTCCTCCCCCTGATCACACTTGGTTTATTGACGGCAGTTCCACCAGGCCTAATCGCTGCTCACCAGCAAAGGCAGGCTATACAATAGTGTCTTCCACATCTGTTATTGAGGCTACCGCTCTGCCCCCCTCCACTACCTCTCAGCAAGCCGAACTAGTTGCCTTAACTCAGGCCCTCACTCTTGCAAAAGGACTACACGTCAATATTTATACTGACTCTAAATATGCCTTCCATATTCTGCACCACCATGCAGTCATATGGGCTGAAAGAGGTTTCCTCACTACACAAGTGTCCTCCATCATTAATGCCTCTTTAATAAAAACTCTACTCAAGGCCGCTTTACTTCCAAAGGAAGCTGGGGTCATTCACTGTAAGGAGCATCAAAAGGTGTCAGATCCCATTGCTCTAGGCCATGCTTATGCTGATAAGGTTGCTAGACAAGCAGCTAGCATTCCAACTTGTGTCCCTCAAGGCCAGTTTTTCTCCTTCACATCGGTCACTCCCACCTACTCCCCCGCTGAAACTTCCACCTATCAATCTCTTCCCACACAAGGCAAATGGTTCTTAGACCAAGGAAAATATCTCCTTCCAGCCTCACAGGCCCATTCTATTCTGTTGTCATTTCATAACCTCTTCCATGCAGGTTACAAGCCGCTAGCCCGCCTCTTAGAACCTCTCATTTCCTTTCCATCATGGAAATCTATCCTCAAGAAAATCACTTCTCAGTGTTCCATCTGCTATTCTGCTACCCCTCAGGGATTATTCAGGCCTCCTCCCTTTCCTTTACATCAAGCTCGGGAATTTGTCCCTGCCCAGGACTGGCAAATTGACTTTACTCACATGCCCCGAGTCAGAAAACCAAAATATCTCTTAGTCTGGGTAGACACTTTCACTGGATGGGTAGAGGCCTTTCCTACAGGGTCTGAGAAGGCCATCGCCGTCATTTCTTCCCTTCTGTCAGACATAATTCCTCGGTTTGGCCTTCCCACCCCTATACAGTTTGATAACGAACCAGCCTTTATTAGTCAAATCAGCCAAGCATTTTTTCAGGCTCTTGGTATTCAGTGAAATCTTTATATCCCTTACAGTCCTCAGTCTTCGGGAAAGGTAGAATGGACTAAAGATCTTTTAAAAACACACCTCACCAAGCTCAGCCACCAACTTAAAAAGGACTAGACAATACTTTTACCACTTTCCCTTCTCAGAATTCAGGCCTGTCCTCAGAATGCTACAGCGTACAGCCCATTTAAGCTCCTGTATGGACGCTCCTTTTTATTAGGCCCAGTCTCATTCCAGACACCAGACCAACTTGGACTGTGTCCCAAAAAACTTGTCATCCCTATCTTTTGTCTAGTCACACTCCTATTCACCATTGTCAACTACTCATACATGCCCTGCTCTTGTTTACACTTCCAGTTTACACTGTTTCTCCAAGCCATCACAGCTGATATCTCCTGGTGCTAACCCCAAACTGTCACTCTTAACTCTTAAATAAATAATCTTTGCTGGCAGGACTATGCTGAATCTCCTTAGGCACTCTCTAATTAGACATCCTGGGTCCTCCCAATTCTTAGACCTTTAATACCTGTTTTTCTCCTTTTCTTATTCCGTTTAGTTTTTCAGTTCATACAAAACCATATCCAGGACATCACCAATAATTCTACATGACAAATGTTTCTTCTATCAACCCCACAATATCACCCTTACCACAAAATCTTCCTTCAGCTTAATCTCTCCCACTCTAGGCTCCCATGTCGCCCCTAATCTCACTCGAAGCAGCCCTGAGAAACATCGCCCATTATCTCTCCATACCACCCCCCGAAATTTTCGCCGTCCCAACACTTTACCACTATTTCGTTTTATTTTTCTTATTAATATAAGAAGACAGGAATGTCAGGCCTCTGAGCCCAAGCTAAGCCATCATATCCCCTGTGCCCTGCATGTACACATCCAGATGGCCGGTTCCTGCCTTAACCTTTGACATTCCACCACAAAAGAAGTGAAAAATGGCCTGTTCCTGCCTTAACTGATGACATTATCTTGTGAAATTCCTTCTCCTGGCTCATCCTGGCTCAAAAGCTCCCCTACTGAGCACCTTGTGACCCCCACTCCTGCCCGCCAGAGAACAACCACCCTTTGACTGTAATTTTCCTTTATCTACCAAATCCTATAAAACGGCCCCACCCTTATCTCCCTTTGCTGACTCTCTTTTTGGACTCAGCCCGCCTGCACCCACGTGAAATAAACAGTTTTATTGCTCACACAAAGCCTATTTGGTGGTCTCTTCACACGGACGCGAGTGAATGTTTAGCGATCCAAAGGAGACCTTGCCAAGTACAAGGTTGAGGAGTTAGATTTAAGTTAGCCCAATAATGCAGAAGACTGATTAAAAAAAAAACAAAACCTATAGTGACAGCAGAAACATACATTTGAGGACAGAATTAAGAAATGTTGCGAAGATTATCTTGATGAAGCTTAATGATGGCAAATAATGGGGAAAGAAGTGTATGAGGCCAAGGATGAGTATGAAGTCCCTTTATAGTGTGAAATAGAAAGTAATCCAAGATTGCAACTGGAGGGTAATTGTTCAATCGTCTCTTCCATAACACTTGAGATTTTTATTCAGCAATTTAATTTTAAATATTTATTTTCCAAGCTTAGGCAAGGGCAGACAATCAAGGAATGCTTAGACAAGTTGTCAAATATGATTTTGTGGAAAAATGTGGCATAGAAGTGACATATGTTTTAGGTTATAATATTCCTATTCATTTAGGAGGAACAATCAGGGTAGTAATAGCACCCAAGTATAGATATATGTAGAACAGACTAGAAAATACCAACTCCCTTATTAACAGAACCAATTCTTTCACATTCCAAATGCCAGTGTTGAGTATCTACAAAGAAAAGATATCAGTTTGCTAACATCTCAGTCTCTACCCACCCTCAAATTTGAACTTCTTCCAAGAAGGATTCTGCTATAATACAACACAGAAGAAATTACATTTCAAGCATGACTTGTAAAATGAATCTCAAAAGGGAAATAAAATATAACAAAGCCCCTTTTTAGTTTGATTACAACTAGAAGGTGAAACAAGTGTCAAACATTAACAAATTAAATATTTGATTCTCCTTTGTTATGAAATTAATCATAGGGCAAGGTCAGCCAAATGCCCTTTGTGTTTGTACTACTTAATCTTTTTAGAGAAACAAGCAGGTAAGGAAGACATTGTCAGATCTCCGGTAAACAGGAAACAGTAATTATGGGTTGATTGCCCCATCAAAGGAAGCAAAATGAAAATAAGTTTATTACATCCAAAGAACAAAATATAGCTTGCACCACAAACTTTAGTTACACACTGTGACTTGCAGGGGTTTCATGCAGATGAGTATCATCTCTTCTGAGTTGGCAGAGTTTCTAGGAATAGTATCTCATTATAAGAAATAGGTCTTGGTTAGGAAACAAACATCCAGATTTATCCCGTCAACAGTTATGTCAATTGTAAATCACATAATGGGTGTGCAGACTGTCATGTGATAATGAGTAGAGAAGCAAAATAGCAAGAGTGGATAATATTTCAGTCATGGAACTCAGCAGAAATTGGAGATTTTGTCCCATTTCTATTACTTACTGCTGTGTGACATTGAGTTTGACCAGGTTTTATGCTGCCACAAACCTTAGATTCTCTAAATATAAATTAGAAATAAAATTCCTAGAAAAATTACATAAAGTAATATATCTTAAAGACTTACCACAGTGGTTAGAGCTTGTAATGAAGAATCAACAAAATGTAGCTGTCAGTGATGATGGAATACCGATTGTAGTTGTTTTGAGGTTTTTTCTTGTTAGAATTCCCTAGACTTATACACATTTATTATAGTCATTTGGCTTCCTGTAGAACTTACAATAAGAAGGAGACAATTTGGCTTACAAAATTACTTACAGATTTTATATGTCTGGCACTCAATACACCACTAAAGCAAATAAAATGCAATATAAATTTGATTTAGAAAATAGTTTTACAAAAATTGTGTAAGCTCAAAATTTAATTCTATATGTATATTTTAAAATCCATTATTTATTTTTCTTACCTAGCATTGCAATAATCCTTGCATCAATAAAATAAATACAGAATGGATAAATTTTGAATGAAATGACACAGGGTATGGGGATTAAGAAGTACAAGGGAGTGGTTTGATTTAATTAAGGGGTCAGGGAAAGTCTCACTGATGGGGTGACAACTGAGTATACAGACATAAATAAATCAAAGAAAAACCTTCTGGTAGGAGGAACTGCAAGCGCAAAGGCTCCAAGGAAAAGCAACTTGAAGCAATCAACAAGGATCAAGAAGGCCAATGTTACTGGAGCCCCATGAGCCAAATAGAGTGATACAATGCCATGTGATGAGTTTAAACTTCAGAATTAGAAAACGTAAAAGCAAATAAATTACATGCTTTCATTTTTAATTTTTCTTTAGTTATTATATCCCTATTAAATATTTCGGTTATTATCTTAATCCAGAAATATATTACTTCAGAAGACTACTTTTTGATATTGAAATTAAAGTCACTTTTAGAATATTTTCTTATGCTTAACATTCACAAAATAGCAACTTTTCTACTGAATTCCAACCTAGCTGTACTTTCTTATCTTCCTTGTAGATGCAGAAGGGCCTGAGGCCAACACTGTGATTTAGTTAATAAATGGTCTGAGTTCAGTTTTTCTGCTATCTTCTGCATTAGCTAGTACACTACGAATTACCATCTTTTAATTTCAGTAGGTTTTTGGGAAGCAAGTGGTATTTGGAAATAAGGATAAGTTATTTAGTAATGATTTCTGAGATTTTGGTGCACCTATCACACGATCCTTGTACACTATACTCAATGTGTACTCTTTTATCCTTCACCCCCACTTCACCCTTCCTCCTGAGTACACAAAGTCCATTGTATAATTCTTATACCTTTGCATCCTCATAGCTTAGCTCCCACTTGTAAGTGAGAAGATAAAATCTTGTTCATTTGGTTTTCATTCCTGAGTTAATTAATTAATTTTTTTATTTTAATTTTTTAAAGTTTATAACTAATTAATTTAGAATAATGGTCTCCAACTCCATCCAGGTTGCTGTAAATGACATTATTTCATTTCTTTTTATGGTTGAGTAGTATTCTGTGGTATATTCATATACCATATTTTCTTTATCCACTCATTGATTGATGGGCATTTGGGCTGACCCATATTTTTGCAATTGTGAATTGTGCTGCTATAAACATGTGTGTAAATATCTTTTTCATATACTGACTTATTTTCCTCTGGGTAAATACCCAGTAGTAAGACTGCTGGATCAAATGGTAGATTTATTTTTAGTTCTTTAAGGAATCGCCATACTGTTTTCCATAGTGGCTGTATGAGTTTACATCCTCACCAGCAGTGTAAAAGTGTTCCCTTTCATCACATCCATGCCAACATCTACTATTTTGGGATTTTTAAATTATGGACATTTTTTTGCAGGAGTACGGTTGTATCACATTATGGTTTTGATTTGCATTTCTCTGATAATTAGTCATATTGATAATTTTTTGTATTTTTTTTGTTCATTTGTATATCTTATTTTGAGAATTGTCTATTCATGTCCTTAGCCCACTTTTTGATGGAATTATTTGTTTTTTTCTGTTGACTTCTTTGAGTTCTTTGTAGATTCTGGATTAGTCCTTTGTTGGATACATAGTTTGCAAAGATTTTCTCCCACTCTGTGGGTTGTCTGTTTACTCTGCTGATTATTTCTTTTGCTGTGCAAAAGCTTTTAGTTTAGTTAAGTTTCATCTATTTCTCTTTGTTTTTTGTTGCATTTGCTTTTGGTTTCTTGGTTGTGAAGTCTTTGCCTAAGCCAATATCTAAAAGGATTTTTCTGATGTTATCATCTAGAATTTTTATTATTTCAGCTCTTCGATTTAAGTCTTTGATCCATCTTGAGTTGATTTTTGTATAAAGTGACAGATGAGGATACAGTTTCATTCTTCTACATGTGGCTTGCCAATTATCCCAGCACCACTTGGGCAGCTTTTATGCTCAGAATGAAAGAAGAAATAAGCCATTAAGTTACCATGCTGGGGATCCCCAAGATCACCTCCAGATTTGATGATTTACTAGGGGCCCTACAGGATTCAGCATATAGTCTTATTTGTGGTTGATTTATTATAGTGAAAGAATACAAAGCAATATCAGGGAAAGAAAAAGTGCAAGGCAACCAAGCATAATCTTACAAGAGCCGTAAGAGTCCTCCTTCAGTGTCGTCACACAGGATGCACTACTCACTTAATTCCTCCAGCAATGAGTTATGAAAACACAAGATTTTGTGTCTTCTATAATTTCTTTCAGCAGTGTTTTGTAGTTTTTCTTCTAACAGTCTTTCATCTCCTTGTTTATGTGTATTCCCAAATATTTTATTTTTGAGTTGTATGGTCTACCAATGAAGCTCATTCGAGACTCAGTGCTCAGGATTTATATTCGGGATCTCTTACAAATAACCCTCTGCTTAGCAGGTAGCAAAATTCCAGACTCCTAAAAGGAAAGCAGATATTCAGCAAAAGCCATATTGTTTTGCATAAACTTTTTAGGCAGACTGAGCCACTCTGATCTGTAAGGACACTGTGGGAATTCTCCTGAAATTTAAGTTTCCAGATGCCAATCAATGGCCAGCCTTTAAAGCAGGCCTAAGGTTAACTGCTGTGCTAATTCTCATGTGTGGTTGTCAATCTGAAAATCTGATGACAACCTGGCAAGATATTTAAAAGTTAGCCCACGAGTGGTGAGAAAAGCAACTGTACTATAACACTGGCTGAAAAACTGCCAGTTTTGCAGGTGATATAACTTCTTTAATAGGTAGCTCTAAGTACCTTGCTTCTGGCTTCTTCAGAGCATATTCGGATAACTAGAGAGAGTTCATATAAAGAGAGAATCAGTACATTGTCCAACCTGAGAGAGTAATACTTACAGAAGTAGCACAGGGCAGTGGCTCTTAAATTTTAGAATACTTAGGTTTGGATAAAGAGTACTATATAAATG
Organism: Pan paniscus; assembly: GCF_029289425.2. NCBI lineage: Eukaryota > Metazoa > Chordata > Mammalia > Primates > Hominidae > Pan > Pan paniscus. The sequence continues at coordinate 27,727,903 of NC_073258.2, read as the reverse complement.
CAAAGTCCTGAGCTCTAGCACCAGAAATACACTTTGGTAACTTCAGGATGTGTCCTAAGGATGTATATTGTTTTTGTAACTCTAATCTCATGTTAGTCTGATTCGGTATGTTGCTAACTCAACACTGGCTTCCTCATTAGGAGTACTGGCTCTACTTTCACATGATCTTGGGAAAATCACTGAAACTCTTGAACTGAACATGTTCATAATCTTGTTAAGCTGTACAATTACTTAAAAGTAACAACTACATATGCTTGTTTCAATCTTTATATCATTCTTTTTAGGATGTTATGGCTCCTTTCTTTTTGATGTTGTATTCAGTATGAATCACTTTATGTTCCCCTTTAAGTAGTGATTCTCTTGAGTACTTGCTGGTGATTTGGAGGAGACAAATAAAACTCCAGCACTCATGAATTCTTAAAATGCTAGATATTTTCCGAGTGGCTTGCTGAAGGTCACAAGGCTAATACCTCTGAAAGTGGCAGCGCCATGGCCCGAGCCTAAGGCCTTGCTATTCTAGTTTCAGAGTGATGCCTACTTCACTGTCATGACAGAGAAGTATTGAAGCTAGTGAGAAAGTGAGTTGTTAATTAAATTATTCAACCAATATTTGTTGAACAACTAATTTGTGTCAGACCTCTGTGGACATGGCAATGAACAAAACAGCTCCTGCTCTTATGGAGCACAACACATTTTAGAGATGAGAGTTTTTGTAAATAAATACACATCTATACATATGTATCTCTGTGTGTGTATACATATGTATATAATGTCAGGTAGGTATTACTATAAAGACAAATAAAGCAAGTTAAGTGTATAAGTTAAGTATATAACAAATGGTGACAGTGGGGTGCGGGAGTTAGTGGTGCTCTTTTGCATAGAGCTATTCTCACAAAATATAAAGTGTTACCCGAGTACAGAGTAGAAAGAGTGAGATAAATAAACATTCAGAGTAAGAAGTTTTAAGAAAGATAGAATATTAAAAGCAAAGGTCCTAAGGCAGAGAATTCCAAGCAAATTCAAGAAACAGAAGAGAGGCCAGTATAAGCAGAAGGAGCCATAAAAAGAATGGAATCAGGCGAGGCCCCAGAAAGGTGGGCAGGTCTAAGAGGGCCTAGTAGGCCAAGGCAAAAATCTTTTGTATTAAAACATTTAATCAATTTCAATCAAATTCTCAGTGAGATGGGAAGCCACTGGAAGTTTTAACAAGAACAGTATCATGACCTGACTTGGAATTTAAAAGAGTTATTATGGGCACTGGCCCGTAAATACCTTGAAAAGTCAGGATTGTAAGTGCAGTTTTAACATAGCAGGTTACTTGAGTAGTTCAAGAAGTGTAAATCTTTTTATTTTAGGAGATTGATGGGATTTCTAAATTCTAAACATTCAAATGAAATTTCATTTTTAAAAATGTTCATTCACATGAGGAATTCCACTTACATGTGTTCCTTTAAAAAAGGGTGCGGGGATAGACAAAGATTTCAAAGGCTTTATAACCTCAAAGTAGTAACAAAAAAATTAAAAGAAAAGTTAATGGTTTAATTTCCCAAATAAGAAAATAAAATATCAATTCAAAATTCATGAATGTGAGTTGAATTTTTTCTACCATAAAATATAAATTATAGCTATTTTGATTATGGCTTTATTAATATTTTAAATATCCCAGTTATTATTGCATAGAAGTCTTCATAAGAATTTAGAATCTAGGAAAGTCAAGAGATGATCTGAAATATGTACTTTTATATTTGTATATAAACATCAAATTGAACCTGAAACTTCAGAACAGTGCTTACATGCTTACTTAGTTAAAAAATAATCTTTCTTTTTATTGCAATTATGGACTAAGATCTGTCTCATTAAAATTTATATCCCTTAGTTATGAAAAATATATATATTATCATTTTCTCTCCAATATCACTCACTAAGTAGGAAAAAAGTTGTAGAACAGAGCAAAATTTTATAATAATTCTTAAAATACAAGTAATCAAAATTATAATTTGTATTAGACTTTGTTATTTACAACACAGACAAAAATAAGTGTGTATAAATAATTATGCGATCAAACAAATAAATAAATGAAGATTCATTTGATGCCACAGGTGTAGGTATTTGACAAGGTTAATCACAATATCTTCAATTCATTCACCTTATGCAATATGAGTACAACACATAATTATATAAGGTAAATTTTTTGCAAATAATAGTAGGAGTTATGAACATTTACAGAATATTCTTAATGCATGAAAGCTTGTATATTATACATATATTCATAGACGTCTTTTACACATATGTAAATGTGATCATTTTGTGTATAAGGACACATAAAACATGTGCATTTATGCGTAAACACTAAATGATTTATAGTCATAGGTGGATGAATATTACATTCTTGTGCAAAATTTCACATTTATAATTATGTTTCCATTCACATGTGTATGCATGTATACATACATGTTACATAACCACATATATAGCAATAGCTAATATTTATTGAAGGTTTACTATGATCCAAGTGTTCTACTCAAATTATCTTGTATAATATTCAAGTAGATGCCTGCTATAATTACTAAATAGGCATTTTATTATTCTCAATTTAAAAATTACCAAACTGAGGCATATAATGGTTAAATAAAGTGTTTAAGGTTGTGTAGTTGATGAGTAGTTGAACTGAAAATCCCCAAGAAGTCTGATTCCAATGCCTTTGCTCATAATCATTATGTTTTACCACTTCTGGTGTGTATATGTATCTCCTACATGTTTGGATCTAAGTATGCATGTAAGTCACTATTGGATAAGCTGACTTGAGGAATCTTGCTGAGGAGTTTATTTCAAGATGGCAAATAGAGACCCATGCTCAGGAAGATTTCCAAGGCCCTCTGATAGAAGCTACTACCACACATAGCATCCTTTTGTCCAAAGAAGGTACTTAAGACAACTTTAAAGCAAGGGTATTAGTAAGCTACATCATTTATGCATACTTAGGAAACAACTGGAGATGTTACATGATATGGAATAGAGATAAATATAAACTCAGTTAGTTACCTAGTTGTAATGGACATTATATAAAACACACTAGACCTCAGGTTAAAGCCAAGAGACCTTGGTGGGTTACCCCATGAAAGAGGCAGTGTTGTGTTCTTAAAATTATTGGAATACACTGGACTACCATTAACTGAAATTTCAAATAAAGCACACAAACAGGCAAAATTTTAATGCATTGTTGGTTTTATATAAACAAAGTATTGTGTTTACTATAAGCAGACATTGGTTTCAAATGTATCATCATTTTTAAAAAATATATCATATCCAAAAATATCTGAGGTTAATTCCAATCAGAAGAACATTCCCTTTATTGTTATTGGAGGAAAATGAAATATTTTACTTTCCTTAACATTGTATCTAAGTTATTATCTCTATAATAATACGCTACAATAATACACTACAGTAATACTCTATAATAATACAATAATTTTTTTAGTAGTCAGATATGTAAGTCATTTGACATATTTCCTTCATTTGCATCCAACTAAAAAATACTTTAGTTATTATCAGGATAATGTATAAAATTCCTCTAGCTCTGTGTGTGTTTACTAATCTCTTTGAGCATCCAGTAAATAGCCACAAATGTAACTCCCCAACCGCAAGCACATGTGAGGCAGATTGGGTATCTGAATCAAATGGCAGCTTTGGTAGCTGGGGAAAGCCTGCATTGATATATGAGGCAACGGTAAGTACATTGGGGCTTCAAACACCAATAGGGAGTTATCTAGTGCTTTTTAGAATAATTGTTTATTTAATTTTGGCTGTAGTTTAAACAGAAATAAAATCCCAGTAAACAAACAACATATTTGACACAGGTGTGTACATTTTGATGGATTATATTATAAGGCTAATATGTACATATGGATATATGTATACATACCTGACAGGGATGTACGGATACAGGCACACGCATTTGACTAGTGTATGTGCCAACACATATGAATGTACACATTCAAATGCCATAAGTCACAAATGAAAGTAGAAACAGTTACATGCCTATAAGAATGTACACAATGGGACTATAATGAGAAATATACACTCCCAAAAGAAGGCACATGTTAGTATAAATATGTTACAGCTAATTAATGAAATGTCAAAGAATAAATCAAATGCTTTCTAAAGTATGTGAAATTTATTTAGGAACTCAAGCACTGAAAAGCCTTGAAATTTTTATCCCCCCAAAATGTAATAATCAAAGAGGAATGACAGACAGTAAGCATAATATTCTGATATAAAAATATCTGTCCTAAGTCTTCATTCAAAGGAATACTCTGTGTCTCCAAAACAAGGGTTAATAGATTTCTACCATTATTCAGATTTCCCAAAACTACAATAAATTCTTTGTCTCCTTATTCTGTGCATTCAAGTTAATCTGAAAATGCATAATGAACTTCTCAATTTATGATGAGAAGGCTAACTTCTGAGAAGATAAATTTTTTCAATGTTTCTAGAATTTATTGTCATAAACTATTTCACATTCCTAGACATAGCTGTTCTCAAATTTTGTTCATTCAAATAAGATAAAGTGATGAAGCCACACCCTGCACTACAATGTGAAAAACCTAAAAACCAAACAAAAAAACAAAACAAAAACAACTACATTTTCTTTCTTTCATAACCTTGCCATCTTTTAAATATTATCTTGGCCAATGTTTTCTAAAGCATCTACATAGTCCTTGTATTATATGACAGATCTCAAATCAAGTTAAATATTTTATCTCATATTAACAAGAGTCTCTAGCAAAATTTATTTCAGGAATTATAAATAAATATTAAGGGATTGCTGATCTATTATCTACTGCTCCATTTATCAACATTTCTTCTACACTTTTGTCACTGTTTCTCAAAAGGAACATGTCCTCTGGCTCTAGGTATAGAGTCTAGAGAACACTTGTTTATGCTAGAAATATGACATCCATGTAACATGGGATCTGGTTAACACAGATGTACTGGTGTATAGATGCAGATGGCTGTTCCAATAAAGGACATGAATGGCAGCTTTGGAGAGTTTCTGCCTAAACATTCCTGTAATGTGGGGGACCAAGACTGAAAAAACTCTTTAAAAAGATTATCTGAAATTTATAGAACAGATTCTTGTTATCTTGAATTTACTGCTGCTTTAATGAGGGATAAGAGGAGAACCTAGTCAGAAGTATAACTCCTAGATTCAGTTCTATTTTATCCTATGAGCAGGACCAAACTGCCAAATATATTTCACTAGACTTATGTGTTAATCTGTCCTTGTGTTGCTATGCAGAAGCACCTGAGACTGGGCAATTTATAAAGAAAAGAGGTTTAATTTGGCTCATGGTTTTACAGGTTGTGCAGGCACGGCACCAACATCTGCTTGAGTATACCAAAGATGATTATGTTTGATCAAAACTACATATCATACCCCAATGTGTAAACCATATAATACATGAGATAAAAGAGAAGACATTGGGATTAAATTTGGTGGAGGAAGAGTTTGGAGAGTCCAGGGCTATATTCTTTACCTCCTTCACCTCCTTGGGTGAGGTAGAATGAGGGGTAGACATAAAACAAACTCAATTCCCTGATTTCCTTTCAAGGACCTGTAGAGATAGTTAAGCATCTCACTTCAATACAGTGAAAAACTGAAATCAAAGAGACAAATAAGCCTAGAAATATTTGCTCTTAAAGAATCAAGTATTTTTAGGAGCTGTTAAGAGATCTTTGGAAGCTAGAAGAAACTGAATCAAGAGATCCGATATTTTACATTTCTCACTTCATCTGGAAACTCTAAGTATTCGCTATAAAATTGGTTCTCCTTCTCTTGCTCTTTGTCTCTAGCTGTGCTATGAAAAATAGATAATAAATGACACTACCTATTAAGTTTTTACATTTTAAAAAGCTATTTAGTAATAGCTTTCCAATACTTCAAGTCACTAAACATTTTGTCATGTCCTTATAGAAAGCTGTTATTACAAATTTTAAGGTCACCTATTGGTTATAGCTTTTATGAATATTTAACATTCTTTTATAAACAAGGTTTTAGCTCACTCTTACAGATTCCTATTTCTTACACCTGAAAGTCATTTTGAGACTGTTTAGGTGGGACATAACCTGCCAGTTACACTATTTTAAATATCTTCACATGCTGTAGTAGATCCATTTTGTAAAACCAAGGATTTGTCCATGCTCTTTGTATTTCTAAAATGTGTCTACTCGTAAAAGATGAATATATAGAAAAACTAACTGCTTCATTTAATCCATTAACTTGAACCCACAAGTTCAAGTTACTGCTGAAACCATCAATCAAGTATTTATTCAAATGCCAATTTCCTTAAATGGCTTCCTGGGAGCCATTTTCAGAATGATCACCAGTGCATTTATTTGATTAGTCTTGGTCATATCAAGACTCCAATTTTTAGTGTTCATTAAAGCCATTTAATGATTATTTTTAAAATATGTTGATGGTCAAAAATTATGAATGCAAGTTTACTGGTTCTATATGAATGTTTTTCTTTCATCAACTGGTCCTTTACTTAAAATTATTTTTTAAACATAGCATGTTATCTTTTTGTATTGGTTTTCTAGAACGCTTACCCCTAGCCAATATTATATTTCACTTATACAAAAGATCATGTTAAGCATTTCTAACAAGTCAACAATTTTCATCACTTGGCATAATCTTATGATATATACATAAGAAGATTTTCTATAGAATTCTAAATACTCTAATTGAGACATTTATATAGATTTTTCTACTAAATATTAGCAGTAATGAATTATTTAGGCAAATAAATTATCTAATGACTTTTCTTAATATTCTATGAGTTTAGTCCAAGATATTAAGAATAGAAATAAAATCCACAATAAACAATACACTCAAACTAGCACAAAATCCAGACCTGAGGAAAGTGAATGTAAATGGTTGATGTAAACCATTTATGGGATGGTTGCAAGTTTGATTCTAGAATGCTGAAGATCCCCAGCATTTCATAATACTAAAGTGATTTCAACAGCTGTATTATAAAAGGACTAGAAAACAGAATGAAATCGAAACGGAAACTGTTATATAACGTTTGGGTCCAAAACAGACCAATTTATAATTGGCAAGTTATTGAAAAAGCCTATATAGTCTTTATAAAATTATGACTTTGTATATCCATTCCAAGTAGATTGTCATTGAAGCATCATAATTTTTAACTTTTAGGAAAAATTGACAACTTTTTAAAGATACATATATTTTTAAAAATTACATGATTGTACCCCGAGATTATGGTCTGAAAGAGTATGAATGAACTAGCAACTGAATGAATTTAACTCAGCTTCTGGTTTTATTATCAATCTACTTATTATTTATTATAGCTTTTTCTCTATTTCTTGTTTTTAAAAGCTGTTCAACTGTTTTCTGTCAGTAAACATGTGTATATGTGTGTGCATCTCACTTTCAGATCAAGGATGCATGTGGAATTTCTTTTCAAAAAGTTGATAAAAATAGAAGCGTCAAAATAAATATAATTTAATAAATTTAAGTCTAGATCTCTAACATAATTCAGCAATTAATTTATAGCAACAAATTATAAAAAATAAAAATGTAAAACAAGACAAAATTTTAATACCTAAATCTCATATATTTCTAGTTATGAAAATGCCAAAAATATTGTTTAAAAATATAAAATATTTTAGTAACTATTATGAGAAGAATCTAGACAAGCGTTTCAACTCTGTTTCATCTAAACAAAGGGATCAGGAATGTTTTACGGAAAAATGATAAAAGGGGATTTTGTCTAACACACGATAGGGATAATTGAAGTTCAGAAATAATGAATTGCTTTTTTAAAATTTTGTGTGTGGGGCGTTCTTAATATTTTCACATTTCTCAGCTCTCCAAATCTTCTACTTATCTATTTTGTTTTTTAAGAAATGTGTGCAAGCTTTGTCTAGTTGTGTATTTTGCCAGGGCAGTGGGTGGGGGGTGTCCCACAGGGGAAAGGCACTTCTCTTGCTCTCGAACTTTTGGGTGCTTCATACAAATAAACGAAGCCAAGTTATAAGCCTAATGCCAGGCACAGTATCTGGAAGATTCCAGGTGCATAAATGTGACTTGCTCTAGCTTTACATCTCCTGCTAGAAAAAGAATCTGCTCTAATGGATCTAGGGAATACGTTCTGACATAATCAAAATTGAAAACAGCTCACGGCAGTGGGGTTGTTTGGGTAGTTTTATTTGTGTTCATTCAACAGGTCCTGTAAATGTACAAATTGAGAATAGACTAGCAAATTTAAATTGAAGGGATGAAGGGGAACAAAAAGTGCCAACACTTTAATATATATGAAGGCCACAATGGAGAAAGAATCAGAAATCTGAGATACCCACAAGGTCAAATATTCAGAGTGGCTTTTAATCAATATTAAAATACTCAGTTACTACAAACGAGTCAAATTCTACTGGAAATTCCTCCTCCATGATAAGGAAAATATTCTTAATGTAAAAGAATTAGAAAAACATTGAATTCTAAATTTGTTTAGACATTAAGATTATTAAAAAATGACAATCATTTCTACAGTTTCAGGTACATCAATAATGGAAACCACAAGTAATTTAAAAAATAGTAATCAATCTATCTAGCAAAAACCTCAATATCCTATAAGATATAACATCAATCCAGCAAACTAAGATACAATATTCTCTTCATTAGGAAATCTCACATTATGTATTAACTTCAGTATTTTTCAATAAGGTTGACTGCTTTTAGTCTAAAAGCATACCAGATGTTCATTATTTGAACACACATTTTATTATGAACCATATGTAATTCAGAATCTCAATGAAGTTTGAGTTATAGTACTTGATAACTGTCAAATACAACAAAGGCAGATATTGTGTGAAAAATTTCCTGAATCTATTCTTTACCCTGAAATCCTTCTGTTGTAGCACATCTCATGAAACCACAATCTTGAAAAAGAAATTTACAGATATGCTGTAGGGTGTGTTCTTTCATTAATGTAATCATAGATGATTATGAGGATAAAATCCTTTGATCTTCCAAACAAACATCTTTTGTTGAATATGAAAATTAAAGAAAATAATTGATGGGTGTATTTCAGCACCAACCTTGTCTAACATCTCAATCTTATTGTGATAAGGGGTATTACAATTTAAAAATACCTTTGAATTTCCTTTCTCTGTGTTCCTCAAACACTATGGAAACTTAGCAAAATAGTATTCATAAAATGAGTTCTACTCAGGAAGAAAACAAGTGATAAGTCTAATATGATCATAACTTGCTAGTATCATGTTAACTATTTCATCAAGTTAAGTAGCTACTATTGAAGCAAATTTTCACTTAGAACGCAAAGGGGATGTCAATTCTCTGTGGAATTTTCTCTCTCTGCCTCACTCACTTTGCAAATATCACCCAGCCTGCCTTTGTGAAAAATAACGAACCACCAAAAAAGCTCAGAGGATTTTACATGTGAAAATCAAGAAGAAATTGCCCCTTTTCGTACATGATGAAAAAAAGGTAGCATTGTAATAGCTAAAAATAGAACATGGCCCCAGAATTTGCCCCAGAAATTACCCCAGAAAAAACAGCATACAACCCAGGGAAGAAACTTTTGTGCCCACAAGTGACAAAACAGGGTGAGAATGGAAACCTTAGCATTACCAGAAGGCTAAAATGGCATTGCATATGCTCAGATACTAAATTGTCATTGGAAATAAAGCCCAAAATAGTAGGCTAGATTCCACATACTAAACCTAATCAAGGCAAGTGTCTGCAAAAAAGAAGACTTTAGTACTAGAAGTTTCCTAACACAATAACTCACATTTCTGGGATTCCAGAGAAACTTACTCTTAATACCAAAAACCAGGAAAATTTCAATTTGAATAAGAAAAGACAACCAAGTAATGCCAATAATAAGATGAATCAGAAGTTAAAATTTCCTGACAAAGATTTTAACTGTCATAAAAATGCTTCAAACATCAATTAAAAATCACCTTGAAATAATAAAATTATTAATTCTCAGAGGTTGATTATAAAAAAGTTATAAATATGTCATACAAAAAACAAGATTAAAAATTACATGATCATGTAATATGACAAAATTCAATACACACATGATTATAGTGTATACATATATGTGTGTGAGTATATATATGATATATATAATATATCATATGGGATATATTATTATATGTACTCACATGAGAAAACTAAGCATAGAGAAGAACTTCCTCCACTTGATAAAGAATAGCTGCAAAGAACCCTAGAGCTTACATCATATACAGTTTTGAAAGACAGAATGCTTTGTTCGTTCAATCAGGAACAAGGCAAAAGTGTCCAAGCCTCCATTCCAATTGTCATTCCGTTTTTCAGGTCAACTTTCTCTCTAAAGTTATCTGCTTATTCAAAAGTGTACAAACAGTAGACAAAACAAAAAGGTAAAACTTATTTGCTTCACCTTCCCATGAATTAAACCAGAAAACAATATTGTAATGAATACATGCAGAGGCACAGGATAGTAGAGTTTTCTAGCCTTAAATATAAGGGAATCCTAAGTGTTCAGGTTATGACTTTCATTTCAAGACTGTAATTTACTTCTCTATCTTAAATATGATGTTACTGTATTTTTCTGTGTCTACAAATTTCAAAACTATGTAATGGAGAAAATACAAATTCATTAGGACACTTTCATAAAACTTTACTTCCAGAGAATGCAGGCATGCCCCCTACTATTAAAGAAGGTATAGAGAAAGTGGCATACATTCTTAATGTTAATGTCTAAAAAAAATCTAGATTATCCTGCAATGCATTACACTTTGAAACTTATACTGAAGAATTTACTACATGATTCCATATATTCAATAATTGGACTAGTTACATAACTAGTTTTCTTAGTAGGTTGCTGGTTTTCTTAGGTTAGTTGATTCATTTTGGACCATAGAAACTATTTTACCACAAGTTTTAATGCATGATTTTCATGGACATGGTGCTATCGTGAAGAGGTGTTTCTGAAAATGGAGGACTTCCATTAAGGAAGTACATCTGTAAAGAGAACACGAGCTCTGGAAACAGAAAACTGAGGTTTGGCTTAAAAGTCTACTTATTTCTTCCTGAATAAATTAAAAACCTGCTTTAAAAAATAAGTTTTAACACTTACCACTGCTATTCAACAGAATACCGCAAGTTCTAGCCAGCACATTAAGCTAAAAAATGAAATAAAATGGTTACTGATTGAACAGGAACAAATAAAAGTGTACCTATCTGTGGAGGGATAACTGACTATGTAGAAAGTCTCAATAAATCAACAAAAGCATTCTAGAATTGGTAAGTGAGTTCAATAAAGATGTAGGATAAAAGATAAACATACACATATAAGTCGTATTCCTAGATAAAAGCACTAAATATATGGTCACCAAGTTATTTATTGTAAAAATATAGTATCATGTATATATTCCAAAAATAATGTACAGTGAAATAACTAGTTGTTGATCTAACAATTACTTGGACTTGTGTGCTGAATACTACATAATCTGATGAAAGTATCTAAATAAATAGAAAAATATACAGCATTATAGAATGGAAGCCTCGACATTATAAAGACATGAATTCTCCCTAAATTAGCCTATAGGTTTAATGCAATTTCTGTCAAAATTTCCACAAATATTTTGTAGACATATAAACATTTATTTTAGGGCCAGGTGCAGTGGATCACGCCGGCAATACCACCACTTTGGGAGGTCAAGGCAAAAGAATTGCTTGAAATTAGGATTTTGAGACTAGCTTAGACAATGTAGTGAGACCCTGTCTCTACATTTTTTTAAGTTAACTGGGTTTCGGGGAGCATGCCTTTAGTTCCAGCTACTCCGGAGGCCAAGGCAGGAGGATTGCTGGAGCCTAGGAGTTTGAGGCTACAGTGAGCTATGATTTCACCCCTGCGCTCTAGCCTGGGAAACAGAGCAAGATAATGATTCTATTAAAAACAAACAAGAAAAAAGAAACAAACAAAAACCTTACTGTAAAATTCATAGTAAATGAGAAAGGCTCTAGAATAACCAAAATAATTTTCAAACATGAAGTGAGAAGAATAACTTCCTAATGTTAAGGCTAATTAATTACGTGGATAAGTAACTAAGACTGCGTGCACTGCATGCTGCCTGAGACATACGCACAGCTGTGGAACAGAATAAAGAACTCAGATATAGAGCTACACAAATATGCTCAATTAATTTGTGCTGAAGGAACAAAAATAATTCAATAAGAGGGGTGATAGTCTGGTCAATAAACTGTGTTAGAACATAGGCAAAAACAAACGAAAAAATTACCATAAATCTCATACCTTATACTAAAATTAACTCAAAATGGAGCCTAGACTTAACTAGAAAACATAGAACTGTAAAACTTCTACCACAAATAAGGAAAGTAGGAAAAAAATGTTCAGGACCTAGAAGTCGACAGTTCCCAGACTTAAACAAAAACACAACTTACACAAGTTTGATAAATTAAATCACAGTGAAAATAAAGTTATGCTTTACAAAAAGACCATATTAAGAAAATTAAAAGACAAATTATAGACTGATAAAATATTTACAAATTATGTATCTGAAAACACTGTGTATCTAGAATATATGAAGAATTCTAGAAATCAACATTAAAAGTAAATAATCCAATTAGAAAATGATCAAAAGACATGAACAGGTATTTCCTAGAAAATAATATACAGATACAAATGAACACATGAAAAGATGTTCAATGTATTTAACTATTCAAGAAATGCAACTTAAAACCATAATGAGATATACTATAAAACCATCTGACTGGCTATAATAAAAAATAATGATGAAACATGTTAATGAGAATGCAGAGAAATGGTAGAAATGTAAAATCATTAATTCAGCTTTGAAATTACTGTGGTATTCCCTTTTAAAACCAAACATAGGCTTATGTCCCAGAAATTTTGTTCTTGGATATATTATAAACATAACATGAGAGACCAATGGCCTTGAGAAGCAAAAGAATTAATGCCTCAAGATTACTTTACTTTAACTGACTCTTTCCCCAAACAGATGCCCACAAGTTCAAGCGTCTGGCTCTTAAAAACTTCTATTATTAAGAAATACTGCGTTGCTCACTAAAAAAAGCTTTTAAGACCCAGTAAAAGAACTAACCTGCTTAGGACATGACAAAGTTGGCACATGTGCCTGTACAGGTTTAGCACAGGTTTAATCCTAAGTCTTTATTTAAAAAATAGTTTCCAGCTATAAGAAAATTTAAAACTCTCATTATACGTATATTGCCAGTAATAAGAACTTGCTTGCTGCTTCCCTGTGTATTACCCTTGCTCCTTCAAATGATAAAAGGTTTTGTTGCTACCTTGGTTCATCAGAAAACTTCAGCACAAGTATATTATATGAATCACTATCACTCTGTCTCGCAAAGAAACTCAGAAAGTAAAATAAAAGTGAGAACTTCCACTAATAAGTGAAATTCTCAAAAGAGGGAATAAGGAAGGATACCACCACTTCTCCTGCTGCCCTCCTCCCCCCACCCTTGCCTAGTTTATAAGACAGGAGGAAAGGAAGAAAGCAAAAAGTTTAAAAGAAACAGAAGTAAGATAAATAGCCAGACAGCCTGCTGCCACCATCCAGCCCTGGTAGTTACAATAATAATAATAATAATAATAATAATAATAATAATATCAACCCCTGACCTAAACTACTTGTGTTATCTGTAAATTCCAGACATTGTATGAAGAAGCAGCATGGCAAAACTTTCTGTTCTGTTAGCTGATGCATGTAGCCCCCAGTCATGTTCCCTGCGCTGGCTCGATCTATCACGACCCTTTCACGTGGACCCCTTAGAGTTGTAAGCCCTTAAAAGGGCCAAGAATTTCTTTTTCAGGGAGCATGACTCTTAAGATGCAAGTCTGTCAACACTCCTGACCAAATAAAGCCTCTTCTTTTTTTAATCTGGTGTCTGAGGATTTTTCTCTGCAGCTTGTCCTGCTACAATATGTCATAAAAACTAATTTTCATACAGAATCTTATACAAAATGTTTCTAGAAACCTTGTTAATAATAACAGAAACCTGGAAACTACTCAAGTGTTTCAAAAAACAAATAAACAAATGTGATACATTTATACCATAGAATACCACTCTGCAATAAAAAAGAACAAACTATTGATGCATACAACTAAATGAACAGCAAGGAAGTTAGGCAGAGTGAAAAAATAATCCAAAAGGATAAACGTTGGATGATTCCATCTGTACACTTTTTGAGAAATAAGATAAATAAAAAAGAGAGAATGAAATGGTGAGTCCCAGGAATTAGGATTAATGAGGAGGATTGAGTAGATGTGGGTATAAAGAGATAGCAAAAGAAAGATTTTGGTGATGGTACCATTAAGTATTTTAAATTTGGTAATCATGGAGAATAAGTTTTCAGTCTTTCATCATTATGTTAGCTGTGGACTATTAATTTATAGCTTTAATTATATTTAGTTTCCTTCTATGTCTAGTTTGTTGAAGCTTATCATTTGTTTTGTTTTCTATAATTAAAAGGTGTTGAATATTGTAAAATAATATACATTAATTGAGACAATCATGTACTTTTTTGTCCTTCAGTCTGTTGATGTGATGTATTACACTGATTGATTTTTGTATGTTGAACTATCCTGACATTGCAGGACTAAATCCCACTTGGTCATGGTATATAATCCATTTCATTATTATTATTTTTATTTGTTTATTTTTTGAGACAGAGTCTCCAGCCTGCACTCCAGGCTGGAGTGCAGTGGCATGATCTCGGCTCACTGCAACCTCTGCTGCCTGGGTTCAAGTAATTCTTCTGTCTCAGCCTCCCGACCAGCTGGGATTACAGGTGCCTGACACTGTACCAGGCTAATTTTTATATTTTTAGTAGAGATGGGGTTTCACCATCTGGGCCAGGCTGGTCTTGAAATCCTGACCTCATGATCCACCTGCCTTGGCCTCTCAAAGTGCTGGGATTACAGGCATGAGCCACTGTGTCTGGCCTATTATTTTTCAACATAAAAGTTTACCACTATGAATTTTCCTCTTGGTTCTGTTTTTGCTGAATCCCATAAAATTTTGTATGTTGTATTTTTGTTCTTATTTGCTTCAGGATATTTTTTAATTCCACTTGTCATTTGTTCTTGGCCTATTGATTGTCTAAGTATGCATTCTTTAATATATACTTATTTGTGAATTTTAAATTTTTATGTTTTATATATATATGTAATATGTGTGTATGTATATATATATTTTTTAATTTTTAAAATTTTTGTTTGAAACTGGGCCTCACTCACTCTGTCACCCAGGCTGGAGTCTGGTGGCATGATCATGACTTACTGCAGCCTTGAACTCTTGGGTTCAATTGATCCTCCTGTCTTAGTCTCCTGAGTAGCAGAGATGACAGGCATGTGCCACAATACTCAGCTATTAAAAAAAATTGTAGAGATAGGGTCCTACTACGTTGCCCAGGCTGGTCTCAAACTCCTGGGCTCATACAATCTTCCTGCTTTGGCCTCCCAAAGTGCTGGGATTACAGGCGTGAGCCACTGTGCTCATCCTTATTTGTGACTTTTTGACTAAATTTGTTAACAGATGAATAAAGCTGGAAAACAATAGCTGAATGTGTTCAACTATTGTTTTCTAGTTTTATTCAACTGTTGTAGGAAAAGATACTTGATATAATCTCAGTATTTTAAAATTTGTTAAGGCTGTGTGCTGCCAACACTTGATCCATTCTGGAGAATGTCACAGGTACACTTGAGAAGAACATGCACCCTACTATCATCTGGGGGAGGTGCACTGTATATGTCTAATAGGGCCAATTGATTAATAGTGTTTTTAAGTTCTGTGTTTCACTATTGATTTTCTATCTGATTATTACATTCATTTTTGAAAGGTTGGCATATAGTCTCCTACTATTTTTGTGTTATTGTCTGTTTCTCCTTTCAATTCTGTCAGTGTTTGCTTTATATAATTGAGGACTCTGATGTCAGGTATATATACACTTATAATGGCTACATCTTCATGGTGATTTGTCTCTTCTATATTCATACAGTATCCTTCTTTGTCTCTTGTGACAGATTTTGACTTATCATCTAATTTTTCGAACATAAGTATTGCATCCTCTGCTACCATTGATTAATATTTGCATGAAATATCATTTTAGATCCTTTCACTTTCAGCATTTGTGTCTTTACACTTAAAATGTGTCTCTTTTAGAGAGTGCATAGGTGGATATGATATTTTTATGCATTGAGCCAGTCTATGGCTTTTGATTGGGAAGTTTAAATTATTTAAATTTAATGCAATTACTGCTAAAGAGCCTATTATTATCATTTTGTTAATTGTTATCAGTACATCCTAGCAATTTTTCCCACTTTTACCATTCCTCTGCCTTCTTTTTTGTTATATTAAGTTCTTTTTAATTTTTTTTGCAGTGATATGTGTTGGTTCCTTTCTCATTTCCTTTTGTTTAATACTATCTCCCTAATTGACCTAATTGACATTTATAGACAACTCTGCCTCAAGTAACAGAGTATGCATAGCTTTATGTGTATTTGAAACATTTGTGGAGACAAGTTTATATTCTGAGCAATAAAACATCTCAATAAATTTAAAAGACATGAAATCCTATAATGTCTTCTTCTATAATATTATCCTCTGATGTCATATCACAACACAAACTACAAAGAATTCTGCTAAAAAAATCTATAAAATCCCAAAATATTTCTAAATTAAATCACACAGTTCTAAATGGTATTAAGAATAATGTATTTAGAAAATATTGTGAACCATGTAAAAAATGTTTAAGTATAAACATTTGTGGAATGCAGTTGCTTTTCCAGTCTGAGTGGTTTTTGATTTTTAGTATTGAATGCTTAAATTAAAAAAAAAAACTAAAATTAATGATCTATGTTTCATCATTAGGAAAGTAGAAAAGTAAAAAAAAAAAAAATAGGTAAGCCAAAAATATGTGGAAAATAAGCATAGAGATTAATGAAATAGAAAACAGAAAAAGCCAATAGAGTAAATTTATAAACATAGAATATAACTAAAAATATGGATAAAATCAATAAAACATTACCCAGGTTAATTATAAAAAAGAATGAAAAAGCAGAAAAAATTGCCAACATAATAAATGAAAGATAAAAACTCCCTACAAATTCTACAGATATTAAAGTAAGACAATATTATGAACACCCTTACACCAAGACATTTGACAACTTAGATAATATAAAAATATTCTTTAAAAGACAATAATAAAAATAAAACCTAGATTTCAGGCACAATAAATAACTTGAATAATCCTGTATTTATTAAATTTGTAGTAAATTAAATGTATTACAATTTGAATTTATAATAAAAATCCTTACTATATAGAAATATAGAAGTACATATGGTTTCACTATCTTATTCTACCATATGTTTCAGGAATAAATTTTAACAAATCCACACAAAGTTCACAATTTCCATTTGTCTCTATTTAAGGGATTTTATTTTGCAACTACAATTTCATAGTTGTGGCATCATTTACTTTATTTTTTCCTTTACTACTCTAAACATAATATAGTTTCTTGGAAGTCTTTGCCTGCTTAATCATCTGGGCTCACTGAGAATCAATACCTGTTTACTGTATTTTTTTTTTCATTTTCTGAGTATATGTCACAAGTTTTGTTTGTATGCATCATGTATTTTTTTTGAAAACTGAACATTTATAATGTAGAAACTATGTGTTCTGATTTTCATTACTTAGGATTTTTTGTTTGTATGTTGTATTTTGTTTTCTTTGCTTATTATGTAGTAACTAGACTAGATTCAAACTGAAGACTCATCCAACCTTGCAGTGTATAGATGTTGATCTCACCATATTTTAAAACTTTTTTTAACATTTATTTATTATGGATACATAATAGTTGTATACATTTGTGGAGTATAAATGATATTTTACTAGAAGCATACAATGTGTAATGATCAAGTTTATAACCGAGACATTCATAACTTCAAGCATTTAATACTTCTTTGTGTTAGAACATTCCAATTCCATTGTTTTAGTTATTTTACAATAAATTGTTAACTATAATCTCCCTAGTGTGCTGCTACCTAAAACTGGATCTTATTCCTTTTATCTAACTGTATTTTTTACCCATTAAACAGCCCTCTTTATAATACCCTCCCCCCACCCTTCCCAGCCTCTAGTAAGCATCATTCTTCTATTTCCATGAATTCATTTTTTTTCAGTTCCCACATACGAGTTAGAACAGGTGATATTTGTCTTTCTGGGCCTGGTTTATTTCACTTAACATAATGTCCTCCAGTTGCATTCATGTTATTGCAAATGACAGGATTTCATTCCTTTTTATATCTGAATAATAGCCCATTATTTACTGATACATTTTCTTTATCAATTCATCTGTTCATGGACACAAGTTAATATCATATCTCGGCTATTGTGAATAGTGCCACAGTAAACACTGGAGTAGAGAAATCTCTCGAATGTACTGATTTTCTTTTTCTTGGATACCCAGCAGTGGGTCTGCTTTATCATATGATAATTTTATTTTTAGTTTTTTGAGGAATCTTCATACTGTTCTCCATAGTGGATCTAGTAATTTACATTCCCAAATACAGTTCTTTTTTGTTCTTAATTATTTTAGCTTTGTTTCTTCCAGTTAACTGTCCCTGTGAGATTGAATGATTAGCATGGAGGCTGAGCTCAAACACTTTAAGTTCATAAGACTATTATCCTATTCCTATCTCTGCAGGATGGTTGGGGGACACACGTAGTGTTCAGTTGTTTCTCAAATTTCTCTTCACTTTCACTTTCATATGGACACTCAGATCTCATCATAAGTTTATTTTCCTAGTAATCAGAAAGATAAGGTGAGCTTATCTATCTTTTAAATACTTCTCTCATTTTTCAGAAATTCTCCATTAAGTTTTTGGCTGGTCTTGCCCTTATGGAAATACGACTTCAGGGTAATATTCATTTTCTGTAGGGTTTGCAACTTTTATTTACCATGTCATAGATTTTCATTCTCTAAGCCTCTGCCTCAAATCATGTGCCATTTGGCAAAAAAACTTTCGGGCCAACCACGTAGGTCATGCTCTTTGATAACAGTATGTTCAGAAAAGAGAATATAATACTGTAGGCTGGCTACAGAGTTTTTAAAACTAGTTTTTGGTTTTTTTTTTTTTTTTTTGAGACGGAGTCTTGCTCTGTTGCCCAGGCTGGAGTGCAGTGGCATGATCTTGGCTCACGCAAGCTCTGCCTTCCAGGTTCACACCATTCTCCTGCCTCAGCCTCCCAAGTAGCTGGGACTACAGGCACCCACCACCACGCCTGGCTAATTATTTTTTTTAAATTTTAGTAGGGAGGGCGTTTCACCGTGTTAGCCAGGATGGTCTTGATCTCCTCCCTCATGATCCGCCCACCTCAGCCTCCCAAAGTGCTGGGATTACAGGCATGGGCTACCATGCCCAGCCTGAGATACAGACCAATGGAACAGAACAGAGCCCTCAGAAATAATGCCGCATATCTACAACTACCTGATCTTTGACAAACCTGACAAAAACAATAAATGGGGAAAGGATTCCCTGTTTAATAAAGGGTGCTGGGAAAACTGGCTAGCCATATGTAGAAAGCTGAAACTGGATCCCTTCCTTATACCTTATACAAAAATTAATTTAAGGTGGATTGAAGACTTAAATGTTAGACGTAAAACCATAAAAACCCTAGAAGAAAACCTAGGCAATACCATTCAGGACATAGGCATGGGCAAGGACTTCTTGACTAAAACACCAAAAGCAATGGCAACAAAAGCCAAAATTGACAAATGGGATCTAATTAAACTAAAGAGCTTCTGCACAGCAAAAGAAACTACCATCAGAGTGAACAGGCAACCTACAAAATGGGAGAAAATTTTTGCAGTCTACTCATCTGACAAAGGGCTAATATCCAGAATCTACAATGAACTCAAAGAAATTTACAAGAAAAAACAAACAACCCCATCAAAGAGTGGGTGAAGGATATGAGCAAACACTTCTCAAAAGAAGACATTTATGCAGCCAAAAGACACATGAAAAAATGCTCATCATCACCGGCCATCAGAGAAATGCAAATCAAAACCACAATGAGATACCATCTCACACCAGTTAGAATGGCAATCATTGAAAAGTCAGGAAACAACAGGTGCTGGAGAGGATGTGGAGAAATAGGAACACTTTTACATTGTTGGTGGGACTGTAAACTAGTTCAACCATTGTGGAAGTCAGCATGGTGATTCCTCAGGGATCTAGAACTAGAAATGCCATTTGACCCAGCCATCCCATTACTGGGTATATACCCAAAGGATTATAAAACATGCTGCTATAAAGACACATGCACATGTGTGTTTATTGTGGCACTATTCACAATACCAAAGACTTGGAACCAAGCCAAATGTCCAACAATGATAGACTGGATTAAGAAAATGTGGCACATATAAAGGACCCCTGTCTGTCCACAAGCCAGAATGCTGGCTGTGAGCCACCAAGATGACACTCAAGTTGATCCCCAGAGAGTAATAGAGCTTTTGCTGTATTATCTGAACAAGATGCCAGACCAAGGAAAGGGGAGGGGAGGTGTTATCAGTGGCAGCTCAGCAGGCTGGGCTATTGAAAAAAAAAAAAATGTAGCACATATACACCATGGAATACTATGCAGCCATAAAAAAAGATGAGTTCATATCCTTCGTAGGGACATGAATGAAGCTGGAAACCATCATTCTCAGCAAACTATCCCAAGGACAAAAAACCAAATACTGCATGTTCTCACTCATAGGTGGGAACTGAACAGTGAGAACACATGGACACAGGAAGGGGAACATCACACACCCGGGCCTGTTGTGGGGTCGGGGGAGCAGGGAGGGATAGCATTAGGAGATACACCGAATGTTAAATGACGAGTTAAGGGGTGCAGGACACCAACATGGCACATGTATACATATGTAACAAACCTGCACATTGTGCACATGTACCCTAAAACTTAAAGTATAATAATAAAAAAAAACACAGGAGAACTTGCACTAATTAGAGTTCTCTGAAAAACTTCAATTCCACATATTGGATTCATCACAAAGTAATATTAATTTTATTGTCTAGAAAGCTTTTAGTTCATGGTGATAATGATGATGCTGAACTTTGCTTCTGAACTGATTGTTCTCACATCCATTTTACATTTGGTTAAAAAGTTAAGATTTCTATATCATTTAAAAATTTCCCCCAGATAATCATTTGCTTCCTATGGCATTTGGTTTATTAATCAAGCTGACTTAGAAAATGCCAGACAGTACTAATACTTTGAATAATGAAACACATTATTTAGAAAATTTAATATGTGTGCATTGTTTGAAATTGCGTTCTTATAAAAAGCCACAACAAAAATGTTTTAAGTTAATAGTATGTGCAATATATTGTGCTATAAGTTTTATAATATACATAGTTGTACAAAACATAGTCCCTGCAGTCTTGAACTTATGTTCCACACACACAGAACAAAGGGATTCTACTGCCAAGAGAAATGCTTTGTTTTATCTCAATCTGTAACTACATGCGATTTAAAATGTTTAAGTTGTTAAATATAAGACTGCATCTCCCTCTTTTCTGGCTTCTGAAATTTTAACATGGTGTTAAAGTTAAATTTACTTGTACAAAATTACTTATAAACTTTAGTCATATGACTAGAATGTAAAATACAAATGAGTAATCTATTACAATACCAAACTAATAAAAAGTCTATTATAAAGAAAGAATAGAGAATATAAATTCTTGCATTTTTAAAATCTTCATCTTTAGCAGTTTTTTATGAATAGGTGCTTTTCCAACTATTCCCTTCACTTGTTTGCCTCCCAGATACCTACTATGATTGTTTGGGACAATTATGTCCTATTTCTTATTAAGAAAACTCTTCTAATAATATTTTATTTTTAATAGTTCCCTCTTTTGCTAAATCTTTACTTCATTTTATCCCCCAAACCAGGGGTATCCAACTTAGATGATGTTTCGTAGGGGATATGCAAAGCAAGCTATTATACACAGATAAAGAATATATCCAAGTTGCTATACATGCTTACTTATAGAAAAGAATAATAAATTAAGCTTGCTGATAATTAGCATATCAATTGATGCTTATTCTCTTTTTCAGCAAGACATATCATGTTTCAAGGATGGTCATGTGAGAGTTCACAAAGTTTGAGACCCTTTGAAATATGCATATTCCCTACTAAAATAATTACGATGAATCTTACCTAGATTAAACAAAGAACAAAATATAAATGTGTCTTAAAATGTTACTCTGATTTTCTGTAATCAATAATTGAAGATAATATTTATAATGGAAGCACAATAACTAAATTACATTGCTAACATGTTTTATCATTACTTTTATGAACTTATCTTCAGTCACCTGTCAAGATAAGAGAGTTGAATTCGAACTGACAAGCAAGCAAAATGATGACAATTATTAAAATGTGTATATTACGTAATAATTGATGTTATTTGTATCTTTTAAAAGTTATGTTAAAATACATATAATTGTTGTTATTTTTCAGAGATTATTATTATTTTTCAGAGACAAATCTCTGGCCTAGACTGGAGTGCAAAGCCACAATCACAGCTCACTGCAGCCTCAACTTCCTGGGCTCAAGCGGTCCTTCTGTTTCAGCCTGCTGATTAGCTAGCAGTACAGGCTCATACCACCAAGCCAAGCTGATTTGTTTTTTTTAAAGATGGGGTCTCACTATGTTGCCCAGGCTGGTCTTGAATGCCTGGCCTTAAGTGGTTCTCCCAGCTCAACCTCCCAAAGGGCTAGGGTTACAGGTATGAGTCACTGTGCCTGCCCTCAATATGTATATATATTATATGATTTTTTATATATAATATGTACACATATATACCACATTATATATATAAAACATTATATAATAAATGTGTATATGTATATATATGATGTGTGTGTGTGTGTGTATGTGTGTATATGTATGTATGTATGTATATACTGGTCTGATCTGCCCAAATATTTTTGCTTATTGGCTTTCAACATAATAGTGTATTTATATTGGTTAATATTTACTAAGTGCATACTACATGCTAGAGATGTTTATTTCATTTTGGTGAAAAATCTCATTTTAACTTCATCACTATCTTATAGGGTAAATAATGTTGCTTACAGGTTTCAAATGAACTGACTTATAGAAAGACAAAGGGAGGTGGTGATTTGCTGTTGTTTTTCTGTTAGATGCCTCTTTAGGGCATATGCTGAAATAGGTTACACTGCATCCTCTCTGGGGTTTAACCCCAATAAAAAGCTATTTTTAAGAAAATGAAATGATGACTACATAAGGAACTTTCTCAAGGCCATGGATTTATTACTGGCAAGCTCCAACTCAAGTCTGCCTTCCTCTAAAAATTGTGATCTTTCTAAGATTGAAGATCTTTGTGGCACTGGAGATTAGGTTTCCAAATACTGTAAAACAAAGCCCTGGTCTTTGGATGCTGCTGAGGGGGATCTAAGGGAATTGAACTAGATGTGCACTGATCAAAGAACATAGAAAGTCCTTGTTTTGGGAATGCCTGTTAGAAGTGTGTCTCTCGTGATTCTTCGCAGACCTACCAGTCAAGGACAATAAACTCTTCTTAATGGATATGCTTTGGAATATAAAAACGGGAGAGAGGCAGGAGAAGGAGGAAGAAGGGAGACTGGAAGAGGGTGCGGAGAGAGATAAAAAGAGGAACAAATGAAATGTATCAAACAGTTTTTTTCTATTTAAAAAAAAATAATAAAAGCATCTTCAGGACCAGCCTGGCCAACATGGCCAAACCCCGTCTCTACTAAAAATACAAAAATTAGCCTGGCGTGGTGGCGGGTTCCTCTAATCCTAGCTATATGGGAGGCTGAGGCAGAAGAATCACTTGAACTGGGGAAGCAGAGGTTGCAGTGAGCCGAGATTGTGCCACTGCACTACAATACAGCCTGGGCAACAGAGCAAGACTCTGTCAAAACAAAACAAAACAAAACAAAAGGCCCTTTTCTCTCTCTCTCTCTTTCTCTCTCTCATAAGTTGTATGTTTGTGTTTCTCCAAAATTTATATGTTGAAACCTCAACACCCAATGGGGTGGTATTAGGAGGTGGTGTCTTTGGGAGGTAATTAGGTAATGTGGGTAGATTTTCATGATGGTATCTGTGTCCTAGTAAAAGCTTGCATCCTCTCTCTAATATGTAAGAATACATTGCAGACAGCTGTCTGCAAACCAGCAAGAGTGCTCTCACCAAACAACAGATTTACCTGGGTCTAGATCTTGGATTCCCTAGCCTCTAGAATGATTAAAAATAATAGTTCATTTACTATTTAAGCTACCTAGTCTATCTAGTCTATGGTATCTTGTAATAGCGGCAGAAGCAGCAACTAAGTTACTATCTCCCTCTCTCCCACTCACATTTAAAAATAATTCATTTAAAAAATCAAGTTGTTTTAAAACTAACACATATCAATCAATCTTGATACAAACATGAATGTTTTGTCACTTTATAAAGAGACACTGCCATATATAAGAACCCTGAGTATCTGTGTAGAGGTGGCTTATATACTTATTCATAATTATCATATTTAAACCAGTATCGTTCTTGAAAACATAGGCTTTACATTCTGCTTCAATTTGAAGCAAAGAGTGTCTTTGCTGAACAAACGAAAATTTCATCTTATGTTCCTCCTTTCACACATTAGATTAAGCAATATATTGTAACTTGGAAATAACAGATATAGATGTATTTAGATATAGTGCATGATTGATAGAGGGACTACTTTTTATATTAAAGGAAGCAAAAAGCAAAAGTGTGAAGTTTGAGAACTGAACAAAAGAGTCCTATGAAAGGCTAGGCACAGGTCTTCAAAACATTTATATTATCTTGATGAGTTAAAAATTTATCCTGATTAGAAAAAAAAGGAAATTCAAATCTTATTACAATGAATGTTATTTTAGTTTTAATTTTTATTTTGCACTTTTGCAGTTTATTATGCAGTTTGACCAGAAAACCAGATACAATTTCAGCTGCTTCCGTATGCAGCTTTCCCATTTAATTATACAGAAGACCTAGGGAGGAGCACAGCTGGTTCTGTAAATTATGAAATGGAATGAGCCACAAATGCATCTTTATTAAAATGATTACACGTCCTCTCTCTTACTTGCAAATATCCACCAATACCACCAGAATAATCAGTTTATTTCCATTCTTTTTGAAGACAATCTGCCATCTGCCAAAATGTGATAATTTAGCAACAAAAGCATGCATGATAACACCAAAACTATATAGATAAGTAAATCTTTCTAATTACTTACCTCTTTGCATGAGAAAGAACCTACAATCCATGATGGAAATGATTGCTGTACTGGTGTCTTGCCAAATGATCAGCAAAACTTCATTGTAGTAGGGAAAGAAAAGCCTTTGATCTAGAATTCAGTCCCAAATTTACCAAACACTAGCTGTAAAAATTAGTTTAACTTAATAAACATACAGGTTTTTAAACTTTTGTATTATAAAGGATAGTAAAATTAAGTACTAATAACAAAATCTGAGATTGCCAATGGTAAAATTGGACATTAAAACAAATAAACAAAAAACAAATCCAACTACTAACTTTTACATTCTAACACCCAAAACACAAAAAGTTGCAATATCAAAATAAACGAGCATTTTTTAAATAAAGAAATATAAATTGAAAAAGTCTCTATTTTGTCCTTGTTTTCTCATTCTTACAGGTTATTTTTCTGTATCTTTAGACTGTTGAAATCATTATCAGAAACTATTTGGAGGTTGGTTCTTGAGAACACAAACAACATTTCTTAGTCTCTTTCTTCTTGGTGAAAATGAAGATAATGATGTGTTTGTAACACATCTGAGAAATACAGAGTAGGTACAAAACAAATGTGTGTTAGTTTATAAACCATTTCTTCGGATAACATAATATAGTGAAAAGATTGAAAAGTCAGCCTACTGGAGGTTCAAATTCCTTTACCACTTTCGAACTACATCAACATGGCAAAGTTACTTTATTTCACTGATGCTCTGATATTTTTTCTGTACAGCAGATATACCAGTTCCCATTTTAAGATGTTGAAAGTAGATAAAATAAAAATATACAAAAAATTCTAACAAAATATATTGCCCATAGTAGATGCTTAATTAAATTTTATTTGACCCATTCCACTTCTTTTCCCAGCCTTTCTCCTCTTCAAAATTTCTATATTTTAACATTAAATTTTGAGTCCTATAACAGTGGAAACAACAATATATATATATTTTTAATTTTGCAATTTCTGTTATCAACATGTTGACTAAAACACAACTATCAGATCATCAGAACAGGCCATGTAACCTACCATTTGGAAATGTTTTATGATTGTACATGCACATTTTTTTGTTTTCACTGTAAACATTCCATTTGGAAATTACATGTTGAATTAAATTTGCACTAAGAAGGGCATGTACCAAGGAGGCCTGTAACTGAAAATAGCATCTTATTTAAAAACAACAACTACGACAACAACAAAAATACCTTTAAATGGGCTACATCATTTCTTGTGTTTCTGTTTTTTTTTTTTTTTTTTTTTTTTTACAGTGACTTAATTGTCTGGTATTTAAAAAAGAAGAAAAAAGTAAGTAAAGACAATAGAGGGTTTAGGTTTTGAAGCAATTCATTTCAAGTCCTGTTTGAGTTTGTATGTAAGCCCACTGTCTATGTTATTTTGGTACTACATTGCAAAACAGGCTCGTTAAATTAAGCCTTTTAAGTTGTGTTCTGTAAAACTCTTAAAAAACACAGCAAAATGAAAACAAATGAATAACTGGGGAACAGAAACTCTGTCAACTAGAAAGACCTATGATAGAACAATGTCTAGGCCCTTTATTCATTTAATTAAGAGAGATGAGGCTAAAAGCTGAAATTAAACATTTATTCCCCATAATATTCTCAAGGGTAAAAATATTGCAATTAAGTTCCAGGTTGCTTATAAACAAATACATTTTGGGACAATTTATCTGTGATATGGCCACCATTTGCTTCACATATGAAACAAATTCATTCACTCAAAATGGTGCTTTAGTACAACTTGGCTGTTCAGAAATCTTCAGATATTGGAAGAAAATGGATAGAAACAGAAGTCACGAAAGGAAAATAAGATTCTGAATCAATACAATAAATATGAGGCCATTTGGTGAAGCCAATAATAAGAGTTTAGACTAGAAAATAGTACATGAGGGTCTCCATACTGATTCTCCATTAACTAACCAGGTTAATCCAGGCAAGCTACCCTCCCATTTTTCTCATATCTGCAAACAAATTATTAATTTTTTGAGATATGCATTCCTTCTGAATTTACATATATGTAGTACTATATGATAAATATTATTAACCATCTTGGTAAGAGCTAAAGGGAATACCTGTACAATGATTTATATAGCCTACATTTTCAGATTTCTTATAATCTAAAGCCAAAAAAATAAATTTTTAGGAGTAGTTAACATTCTCATTCTAAGAAGTTACAGCACTTCTTAGCGGATATAACGGTCTAGATCCACATTTTCATGAGGATCGACTATAATCTTTAAACATATTGTAAGATATCACTGGAGGGGAACCGCGACGAGTGACAAAAGGAGTGCAAGTGGTTACAGACGGAAGCATTGGAGGAAGAGCACAGTGCAAGGCATATTTGGGCCTTACCATATAATAAAGCACCCATTTCACTAAAATAGTTTATAAATATTCTATCTTTACCCACTTGGCTTTACATACCAAATACATACATACAAGCATAAATTGTGGGTTTGGTTAAAATCACCACAATAAAGCTAACTTTGCAATAAACTGAGAGTATTAGTCCGTTCTCACACTGCTATGAAGAAAAACCGGAGACTGCGTAATTTATAAAGGAAAGAGTCTTGACTCACAGTTTCACATTACTGAGGAGGAGTCAGGAAACTTACAGTTATGGCAGAAGGCAAAGGAGAAGCAAGCAGTTCTCGACAGGATAGCAGGACGAAATGAATGAAAGCAGGAAAAATGCACAATGCTTATAAAACCACCAGATCTCATGAGAACTCACTCACTATCGCGAGAACAGCATGGAGGAAAACATCCCCTTGATCCAATTACCTCCACCTGGTCCCACCCTTGACACATGTGGATTATGGAGATTACAATTGGAGGTGAGATTTGGGTGGGAAAACAGAGCAAAACCCATATCAGTTATCAAAACCATATCACTATTCTTTTGCTTTCACAATACATACAAACGATACACTTACACTATACTGTAGTATGTTAAGTGTGTGACAGCATTTTGTCTAAAAATGAATATACCCTAATTTTAAAAGACTTTATTGCTAGGAAATGCTAATGATCATCTGAGCCTTCAGTCAGCAATAATTTTTTGCTAGTGGAGGATTTTGCCTCAATGTTGCTAGCTACAAACTGATCAGAGTGGTGGTTACTTAAGATTAGGGTGGCTGTGGCAAGCTCTTAAAATAAGACAACAGTGAATTGACTCGATTCTTCCTTTCATGAAAAATTTATTTGTAGCATGTAATGATGTTGGGTAGCATTTTATCCACAGTAGAACTTTAAAAATTGGAGTCAATCCTCTCAAATCCTGCCAGTGTTTTATAAACTAGAATATTTATGTAATATTCTAAACTGTTGGTTGTTATTTCCACAATGTTCACGGCATTGTCACCAGAAGGAGATTCCATTTCAAGAGACCATTTTCTTTGCTCACCCATAAAATTCAATGCCTTGTCTGTTCAATTTTTATCTGGAGTGCAGCGATTCAGTCATGTCTTCAGGTTCCACTTCTCATTCTATTCTTCTTACTATTTCTAACACATATGCATTTACTCCCTCCACTGAAGTCTTGAACCCCTCAAAGTTAATCATGAATATTAGAATCAATTTCTTCCAAACACCTGTTATCATTAATATTTTCACCTTCTCCCATGAACCATGAATGTTCTTAATGACATCTAGAATGATGCATCCTTTCCAGAAGTGTTAATTACACTTTGCCTGGATTCATCAGTGGAATCACTATTTATGATGGCTATAGAATTATGAAATACATTCTTAAATACTAAGACTTGAAGATGAAAATTACTATTTGATTCAGAATGCAAAACAGATGTTGTGTCAGCAGCCAGGAAAAGGACATTAATCTCCTTGTGCATCTTCATCAGAGCTTTTAGGCAATGAGGTACAGAGTCAATAAGCATTAATACTGTGAAAGGGCTCTTTTTTTCTGAGAAGTAGGTCTCCAGGCCGGGCGCAGTGGCTCAAGTCTGTAATCCCAGCACTTTGGGAGGCAGAGGCGGGCGGATCATGAGGTCAGGAGATCGAGACCATCCTGGCTAACATGGTGAAACCCCGTCTCTACCAAAAATACAAAAAAATTAGCCGGGCGTGGTGGCTGACGCCTGTAGTCCCAGCTGTTCAGGAAACTGAGGCAGGAGAATGGCGTGAACCCGGGAGGTGGAGCTTGCAGTGAGCCGAGATGGCGCCACTGCACTCCACCCTGGGCCACAGAGCGAGGCTCCGTATCAAAGAAAAAAAAAAAAAAGAAGTAGGTCTCCACAGTGGAGTAACTACGCTGTAAAAAGAAGTACTGTCTTCCAGGCATTGTTATTTCATTTACAGAGCTAAGCAGAATGCACTTAGCACACTGATAAAAAATATTTAAAAAGAAAGTCATATGATCATTTCAAAAGTTGAAGAAAAATCACTAGTAAGTTGAAGAGAAGAGACTTAACTCCAGGATCGTTGGTCTTAATTATGTGCCTCCAGACAGTTGGAAGAACAATTTATATTAGACAAGATCTGGTATGGGAATGTGTATGCATTGTTCACATTGAACGGTGAGTAATTAACGGTCTAGTACGAAAAACACAATATCCCTTGCAATAAATATTGGTTTAAATACATCTGAGTAAATTAATAAAAACCTGGGATAAATTGAAATGTTCTTAAAAGGCCCATACTGGCCGGGCGTGGTGGCTGATACCTGTAATCCCAGAACTTTGGGAGGCCGAGGTTGGTGGATCACCTGAGGTCAGGAGTTTGAGACCAGCCTGGCCAACAAGCTAATACCCCATCTCTACTAAAAATACAAATAATTAGCTAGGCGTGGTGGCGGGTGCCTGCAATCCTAGCTACTCTGGAGGCTGAGGCAGGAGAATCCCTTGAATGCAGGAGGCGGAGTTTGCAGTGAGCGGAGATCATGCCATTGCCATTGCACTCCAGCCTGGGCAACAAGAGCCAGACTACAAAAAAAAAAAAAAAGAGAGAGAGAGAGAGAGAGAAACAAAAGCCCCATAGTGAAATTGAAAACAAAGAACAAAGATAAGGGTGATGGGAAAAAGGTTGCATTAACTGTAACCAAAGTATCTATTACTAACATGATTCTTCCCACCCCATACAGATATAGTTCTTCCTTTTGAATTTTTAAATATTGGAATCTAATATGTTGAGACTTTTTAAAGCATAATGGATTTGGTTAGTAATGAGTTTCTCATATGTACTCGAAGCAAAGAACAAGAGAAAATAGTAATATACAGTGGGAGAACTTTCTTTAAAATCATTGGGTGATTCTAATGTCTACTAATATATAATGATATTGTGGCCCCTTTCCACACATATCTAAAAGGAAATAAAATCCCACAAAAGTTTAATTAACACTTCTGTGGCCTTTTGAAGTCTTTAGATGAAAGGTACTAACAGAGTATGAAGTATTATAATTAATATCCTAAAATAGAGATTTTGATTTGTTTTTCAATAGTTAAGTAGATATTCAAGATTTGCAAGTATATAATACTGCACATCAGGTGGGTTGATTACTATCAGGCATGAAGAGCTAATTTGACTAAAATTGGTCAATTGACTCAGAATTTATTTACTAATGCCTTTTATAAAAAATTGTGAAAATCTCAAAATATCTTTTTATGCTTAGGGACAAATAAAATGCTATTTAATGAGTCTGTCTCAGCGTTCTAATTGATTTATATTGAAATAACAAAAATAAAAGTGAATGAGGAAGGGGTATACTGGTTGTTTTGAATCAGAGTGTACTCTCCACAAATAAGAAAAAATAAATTAAAACAGTGGTTAGAATATAGACATTATTAAATAATTTTTTCAATGATCCTGGATAGTTATGTGAAGGCAATGCTTCATCAGTGTAAAGATTTTGTAAAAGATAATACTTATATTTCAACAAAAACTACTGGAAAGTTTTAGTGAGCACTCTACTAGATACTGAAAGGGATACACATATTTAAATGAAACTGCACTATTTTACATTGGAAAAGGAGGATAATTTACTACCTAAAGACTATGGCTATTTTTATCTAAGTGTAGCTGTACAAACTTAATGGTATATCATTATATTTTTACATCGTAATTTTAAAATCTCCCCAAAATATATAACTAATACATGATATAGCTCTTTTAAAAAAGAGAACATTAAAAACAAACATTTCTGTATCAAAAAAAGGTCACTGACTTTATTCCTAATATAGACAAAAGGGACATATTTGAGGATTAGTTCATCATTCACAGAATTTGGAGCCAGATATCTTGTATTTGAATTGGAATTTAAGCTTCAACACTTGGTTGGTTTTGTAATGTTCAGCAAGATACTTTTTCTTCATGCTTTTGTGATCTCATTTATAAAACTAAGATAATAATAGAACATACTTCATGAGTTATTATGAGTATTAAATGGGTTCATTCATGAAAAGTGATTAGAATAGTACTTTTTGCTTTGTAAGTTCCTGGCAAAAGATTATTTTAATTAATAACTAGTTATTATTATTGAGTTTTGAAAATAATAAAAATGTATTTTCTGTGCTCTTCTGAAAATACCCAAGCAGTCAGGCAACACTTTAAAGATATTTGAACAACGAAGAGAAATAGTGGGAATGCTCATAAAATAAGAATTCAACTTTAAGACCATATGATTTAGTTCATAAACATCATAAGGAAATGCAGGCCGCATAATGTAAAATTCATGGAGAGTTATGCTCAGGTTGTCACAATAGCATGGTAACAGTTCCTGGGCAATTAAATTTTGTGATTGAGGGGGAGCATTCCCTATGAATATGGATTTCTACTGAAGTTGCTTTGCAAGAGGATGTTTTTTAACATTGATTCACTGTGTTTTGTATATTCCAAACAAAGAGAACAAAATGACTTGAGGTCCCTAAGCATGAAAGGCATGGACTTATGGTCTGGTATGAATGAGGAAGAGGGTAATTGGGATTGAAATTGGAAAATTACAGGCTAGAAGCATGGCTTTTTGCCAGACTTGATCTGATAGTTGCTGAGGAGCTGCTGATGGTTTCCAGATTGAGGAATTATGTGTTATAGACTGTGATTTAGACAGTAGACAGCCAGCAATATGGATAAAGTGACTGGAGTGAAGTAAGAGCCCAGGAGAAAGGAGAGAAGGTCAGATGGAGGTGCTGGCACCAGGCCAAATGATTCATGATCAAGAACTGATCTGAGACTAAAAATTAGAATGGACATGAAAAGTATAAATTCAAGAGACATATTCAATGGTTTGAATAAGTAAATAATTCCTCCTTCAAAGAAGTCCTAATTCTTCTTAATTCTTCCAAGACATACAAAAAAGTCTATAACTGCTTATATCTTATAAAGTGTAGAAAAGAGAATGCTTGGTAATTATATGTTTATGTAACCTGGGTATACATCTTTGTAAATATTATTGCTCTGCCCTCAGCCCCCTACCTG
Source organism: Pan paniscus (assembly GCF_029289425.2). Taxonomy (NCBI): domain Eukaryota; kingdom Metazoa; phylum Chordata; class Mammalia; order Primates; family Hominidae; genus Pan; species Pan paniscus. Next base: position 27,695,025 of record NC_073258.2, on the reverse strand, counting down.
AATTCTGCCCAAACACAGAAGGGGATTTGTCTTCCAATCTTCAAGCAGGGTAAAGGATGAGGGGTATGCTGTTTCTGGTGGGAAACCCATGAAAGTGTGAGGCTTCCCTTTATATTGGCCCTTCCGGTTGTTTTTTGTTTGTCTCTCTGTTTTGTTGTTAGTGTTTTGTTTTTTTTTTTTGTTTTTGACAGAGTCTCAATCATTCTGTCATCCAGGCTGGAGGGCAGTGGCAAAATCTCAGCTCACTGCAACCTCTGCATCTCTGTTCAGGTGAGTCTCCTGCCTCAGCCCCCCAAGTAGTCTTATATGGTAAGACACCAGCCAAAAGTCCTAACATTTTTTTGAAGTGAAGATTTAGAATTCATTATGCTAGAGTATATTCATACAAAGCATTTATTTATTCTTTACTGTTGCTACATAATGTGCTAATAGCCTGGTAATAGCTGAAACACCTTCCCAGTATGTTATTGGAGTGGCAAACCTTTCATTTAGAAGGAACACCCTGGCCAACTGTCAGATCACCTTGGAAATGTTGAAGTCTTCCAGCCCAAGAAATGAAGATGCTGATCTTTATTGTGTATTATGTGTGATAATAATAAATAAGTAGCCTGATATGATTTGTCGTCCTGTTTTGCACATATTTAATGGCCAAGGTGAAACCAGATCTGCAACTTTTAAGGTTTGTAAACACGAGACTTCTATTTTCTGAAACAAATAAGTTATTCCCTTTCCTCACCTGTTCTTTTTGCAATGCCAAAATCTTTGCTGACTGTTCACAATGGAGCTAATTTTTTTTGTCTGGTTTTTAGAAACTTAATTGACGGCCCACAGATAATGGACTAGAAAGTGGTGTATGAAATGAAAACTATTGAGCAGGAAACACTCTGCCTTTTGACTGTAACCATATTTGATACATGGTCTCTCTTCAATTTAAGTGTATTATCTTTACATTGTCCTAATAGAGCAAACATTATTTATAACAACAAGGATAAATATTCTCCTTCTGAGCTACTTTTTTTTAGTGTTAAATATCACAAAGCTAGGGCTAAAATATTTAATAAAATCTTCCAAATTTCATACAGAGCAGATGTTTCAAACATAAGTCTGTTACAATGTGTCAGGCTGAAGGGTGTCCCCCCACCAAATCCATATGTTGATGTTCGAACTTCAGTAGCTCAGAAGGTAACTGTATTTGGATACAAGGTCTTTAAAGAGATATTTAAGATTAAGCAGTTATGATGGTAGGCCTTAATCCAATATTACTGTTGTGTTTATGAAAGATGAGGACACAGATACACAGAGGGAAGATCATGTGAGGACAGAAGGATAAGATACAAACCAAGGAGAGTGGCCTCAGAGGACACCAACCTAATTGATACCTTAATCTTGGACTTCTAGCTTCCAGAACTGTGAGAAAATATGATTCTGTGGTTTAAGCCACCCAGTCTGTGATACTCTGCTATAGAAACGAGTAGACTAATACACAGTGCATGGATGCACACAGAGAGCACTTCCTATTTGCCTCTAAAGAGAGGTCTTAGGTTGAGACTGAAAAATAAAATGAGACCATATATTATTATACCAAAATGCATCAGATTTTTAGTAGAGATTAATATATCTTATGTTTTTCTAAATGTTAGCCCTAGAAATAAGTTGCAAATAACTGAAATCATATTCACATCAACAGGGCTTATTGACCTTTTAATTCTGGACATTTTAACTTTTCTTTTTTTAACTCAATTGTTGCTTTGTTTTGTTTTGTTTTGTTTTTGTGAGTGGGAGTCTCACTCTGTCACCCAGGCTGGATTGCAGTGGCACAGTCTTGGCTCACTGCAACCTCTGCCTCCCAGGCTCAAGCGATCCTCCCACTGCAGCCTCCTGGGTAGCTGGGACCACAGGCGTGCGCCATCACGCTCAGCTAATTTTTTGTATTTTTGATAGAAATGTGGTTTTGCCATGTTGCCCAGGCTCGTCTTGAACTCCTGAGCTCAGGAGACCTGCCCACCTCAGCCTCGCAAAGTGCTAGGATTACAGGCATGAGCCACCATGCCCAGCTGATTGTTGCTTTTTTTTTTTGCAGTCGGAAGTAGAGGTAAAATAGACTGATTTGCTATCTTTGATTTTTCTCTCATTCTATTTCACATACATGATACATAGAGGAAAAAACTGGAGGTTTAGATAATTATACATGTAAATATCAATGCTGCCACTTGTTAGTGCATAAACTTTGGAAATCAGTTTAAATTATATGAGCTTCAGTTTCTTTCACAGCATAATATTCTTTAAGTATAATATTCATGGTAGGAGCCTATCACTCTCTCAAAGATCAAATAGCTAATCAGAATTATTCATTCTTATTCTGTAGTTTAAAAGGCACAGAGTTTAAGTTTGAAATGATGAAAGCATTCTGTAAATGGATGTTGGTAATGCTTGCACAATGAAGTGAATATACTAAATATTACAGAACCGTACACGTAAAAATGGTTAAAATGATAGATTTAGGTTGTGTATATTTGCAATAATAAAATAATGTTTAAAAATTATGTGTAGTAGATACCTTTATCCTACATAACTCAGACATAAACCTTTGCAACTATTTCCATATAATTATTAAGTTCTAAACATCACTATGCTCTGCTATCTTTAGTGGGTAGAAGAACTGGTAAATGAATATAAAGATGATACTGACTTAGATACCTGGTTGAGTACTGTTAATAAAGCAAATACTATTTTGTTTTTTAAAAAGATGCATATACACTAAAGCATATATGCATATACACTCATTTAAACAGTTCTTCCAAAAGTTACCAAAGACCTCCATGTCTTAAATACATCATTGGCCCACCCCTTAATTGTCTTGTCAGCAAGCCTCACCTTTGTTACCCACCTTTTCCATGAACCATTTTTCTTGTAGGCTTCTAAGACTGGCTCTTCTGATCTCTTGCTTCTCTGACTCTTCCTCCTCCTCTTGGCCTTAAAATACAGCAAATCCTGAAAGTTCTGCCCTGGACCATTGCATCCCTCTGATCTATAAGCTTGCTTTCAGAGCTGTCTCATCCACATATAGAATCTCTACTACCCATTTATACACAGAATCCTTACAGATTGATATCTCACCCCCAAGACTTTTTCTCTGTGTCAAAGACCCTCATATTCTATTGCCTTTTCAGCTTCTACTCTTGCCGAGCTCCTTCTCAGGCTTCAGGTCTCTGCTCAGTTGTTACCTCCTCAGTGGTAGCGACTTTAACCACCAAATCTTATGTAAGTTTCCTCTCATATTCTGTGCCTTAAACTAATTAGCCTTCCCTTCAAATTACATTAGAATATTTAAGATTTCTCTGTTTACTTTGTTCTTAAATTTTTATTAAAAAAGATAGTTACCTTGTCCATATCTACCTTGTAATTATCTCATTATTAACCTGAGTGCCTAGTGTCTAGACTACAGAAGACATTTAGAAAACATTAAGAAAGCCTTTATCAAATGAATGAACAATTTACAGAAATTATTTCCTAATGAGAAACATGCTGGCTTGATAATAATTGCATTATTTTTAAGTAAGAGGTTTTTAAGATAGGTAAACTAATAAAGAACATATACCAGAAAAAGAAAAATAAATCTGGCTTAAAAAGATGTTTTCTAGGGTTTCTTTAATATGATACATGATCTAACAAAGTTATATGATGAAATTTAAACTGATAGTTTTAAAATATTTTTATAGAGAAATATTTTGAAATATAAAATTTCGTGGTAACATTATCGAATCCAACTCTATGCAGTCAATTTAAGTAATTACAGAAAAAGTGAGTATTAGAAGCCATTATTTTTCTCTAGCTTTTAAAAAATTATTTCTGTATTAAAAATCATATCTCTCTGATCTGCATTCCTTCCCTATTTCCATTCTCTAAACACAAGAAACCTTGGAAGTTAAAACAAAGCCTTAGCTGGAACACATTAGTGCGAACTGGCCCAAGTGTTTCTGTTTTTTTTCTGAGCTAGCCTGTGAATTTTGATTTTAAATATTAAGGTAAACAGATAAATGTCTGTTTAAATCTTTATTTTAAAATGCATACCCTAGTTGCTTTCAAGGCAGGTGACCAGGATAACACTCTTTGAGAAATATTATATGAACTCACTTTATTTCATGTCGATATGGCTCATTTAAGGACTTGTTGATTTTGGAGTCCACAAATTAAAGGCCCTACTAATTGAAATAACCACAGAACTGAAATTCATCTTTGTCCTATTAAGTAGGATAGTACTGAATTTCAGAGAAAACTTTCATTTAATCTTAGATGCACATAAAGGTAACTCTGAGAACGTTTAAAAATACTGGCAATTGATGCCAAACCCCAAAGAACCTGATTTTTCGGGAATGGTATTGAGCTCAGATATCAAAAGTTTATGCAAGGTTCCCACATGATTCTGAAGTGCACCCAGGGTTAAAAAATAAGAAGTTATATAAACAAAAGCTGAATATGCATATTAAAAGACAATGTTTAATACTAGGAAAGATTATTGGCTTATATATCAATCATATGGTATGTATTTGAACACAATCTTAATGGTATATCTTCTTTAAGTTACTTATAAACTTATATATGTATCAAACAATCATGTAAGAAGGCTCATTAATAGAAAAGGGAATCATATAACTAGACTCAATGATACAAAACAGAAAATGCTTGTATTAGTCCATTTTCATACTGCTATGAAGAAATATCTGAGACTGTATAATTTGTAAAGAAAAGGAGGTTTAAGGGACTCACAGCTCCACATGACTGGGGAGGCCTCACTGTCACAGCCGAAGGTAAAGGAAGAGCAGAGTCACATCTTGCATGGTGGCAGGCAAGAGAGCATGTGCCGGGGAACTGCCCTTTGTAAAACCATCATAACTCATGAGACTTATTCACTATCATGAGAACAGCACAGGAAAAATTCACCCCCATGATTCAGTTACTTCCCAATGGGTCCCTCCCACAACACCTGGGGATTATTGGAGCTATAATTCGAGATGAGATTTGGGTGGGGCCACAGCCAACCATATCACTGCTTTTCAACTTTCTCCAAGTTACTATGGAGACTTTAAAAACTGGGTGAGTATTATCTTTCATATTTCTTCTAATCTCTCAATCAATTTGAAATCCTTCTTAGTTCCACTAAAATAATTTTATAAAGTGAACTGTCAAAGAAATGCATTACATGATTTCACTTTTTAAAGCAATAAAAATGCACCTTGCTGTTTGCTATTGCATCTGGAAGCTTAGAGTCAGTTTAATAGGCTGGAAATAACAGTTGAGTTGGATTAACATGATTAGACACATGGGGAAGATTGAAAATAAAAAATAATTTTAGGCAGAGTTATACATTCACCTTCAGAGTATTAACTGTGATTCCTATAAAAAACAAAGGGGCATTGAATTTTTTACACGAAAACAGTATAGTCCATACATAATATTTTGAAATGTGTGATGCTAAGTATATTTTGAACCGAAAGTCACATTTATCTTACTTTCTTTTTGTGTTAGCATAAGGATTTCAATCATAATATTGATAGACAGATTGACGTACCCAAGGCTTATTCTGAAGTAGAAAATATCCCTCTTAGAAAGCTGCCAAATTTCTGTTAAACAACAGCCTAACTTATCTTAATGAAACTCTTTCCTTATCAATTTGTGTTCTCTTAGTTAGATGATCCAGAACCCCACCCACATTCTGCATGCATTGCAATGTTTTTATCTCTAATCAAACTTCGATATTTCTTGTCTTCCATTTTCTCTGAGTCTTTCTGGGAGACAGGAGTTAAACTGATGTGCTTGTAAATGATAATGTTAATCCTAACTATTTTCACATAAAAGATAAAATTTCCACATTTTCATATGTAACAACTTGTTTGCTCTTTTCAAGCAACTGTAAATCTGGCATGATGACAGAATTTTACATAGGAAAAACCACAACTCAGTGTTTTCCCAGGAGTAAATTCTGATTTAGGCAGCAAGGCAGAATATAGTGAGGTAAACAATCTCTTGTGCTCTTCTCTCCCACCCAGCTCCAACAATTAGAAATATTTAGAAATGCTGATCAAATATAACCACAGATATAATTCTAAGCTAAAATGAAAGTGAAATTCTAGGTGAAGAGAAACATAAAGCCACAGGGGAAAAACTCCTGAGTATGGGGACAATTTCGATGGCTCATTAACATCCATTCAGGGATAGAAGTTGTGGCCTTAGGGCTACAGAGGACTGGCTTAGTGGCTTAGTTCCTGGGACTAAGTCTCCTGCATAACCAGAGACAGTAAGAGATGATCTCTGTTTAGAGATAGTAAGAGATGATCCCTGTTTATAGCCCTGTTTAATATGTGTGAAGGATAAATATCTTAAAATACCCTCTACTATCTCCTTTTTCTGAATCCCCTCATTTAAACAGCCAGTTTCTCGAGTACTGAAATGATGACACAGGTCTTTCCCAGTCCCTGACAGTATATTTATTTTAAGATGGGTTGTCTTTTTTTATGCTAGGATAACTGTTTAATAAATCTCACATTTTGTGAGTTTTCAAGAAACTAAAAACTGTTGGAGTAGAAGTAGCTACGATTGTCACTAGGCATGTATTAAAAATTGGACAGACATGCTTTTACATATTGATTTTGTATCACTAAGTCATCTAAGAGCATAAGCATCTGAAAACACTGGGGTGGAGGGGTAGTAAAACATGGCAAGAAGAGAGGTATACTGAAATGGGTAGCACAGACACCTTGGTTGTTTTTCATGTTCAGTTTGTTACCTTCGTAAAACATACCCCTAATTATTTGTGTATTTTAATTAATAAACATAGAAATACACATATAACATTTCTTTATTTTTTTCAACCTTATATAACTAGCACATAGCTTTGTTTCTGACATAGAAGTATTCAAAAGATTGTTTTCTCAATAAATGATTTAACACACTATATATGTATGTGTATATATGCTCTCTCTATATATTATTTCCCTTTATGGCAGTGAAAGAAAGTTACAAGCTATTGTACTGTCAGAGAAACATAAAAAGCAATATATCAAATTATTCTTTCTGTGGATATCATCTTGGCTGAACCTTCTCTTTTCTCTCACAGGAGTCCAGAAAGTCACAGATTACTGGGTCAGGAGTGAACGCAGCCAGCTGGCCGGGAGCAGTTTAAACATGTTCTTTACTTTGCATATATCTGTGGTATAATGCGGAGGGAAATGGTTGATGTAATAAGGGTCAGGCATGGCTTGGACAGAACCAAAGCTTATGCGGCTTTGAACTGCAGATGTTAAATTCTCAGATCAGGCATGGTGCCACCACAGTGGTTACTGTATTTTTGTCCAAGGAACACACGTTCTCTTTATTCAAATTTTGGCTGTTTGTACACCAAAACAGATCAAAAAATATAACAGTCATAAGGAATATTTTGCCTTAATTAATTTATCATATTTCAGCACACATTTTAAGAAGTAATGTATCACCACACTTAGATGCTGAAAACAAATCATGCATTATTCAGTCTAAGCTTACCAGTCAAAAAAGCAGGATCTGAAAATATATTAAACAATACGGTGTAAGTAAATATTCATTTTATACTGCTTGGAACACTTGTTTTGAATCTACAGGTCACTGTAAACACTGAGGTTCACTAGAATCAAATGCCTCCTGATGATGTAGGCATGCTGTAAACCCTCTACATTTTAATCTATGCTGGATCTTACAGTTTATTCCCTTTCCTTTTGATTTGCCTTCCTCTCCTCACAGCCAGTCAGCAAATACTTCCAAGCTGCTTTGCTATTAATATTAAAGTAAAATGCAAACTCTTACCAAAAAGATCCTATACAACCAGACGGCAAATACTTCTCTAACATGACTTCTTCCCACTTGTATCTACTGACCATATTCTGACCACATTTTCCTTTTTTTAGACATGTTTCTCCTTCTTGAATATGGCAATTTAAATCACAGCTCTGAGACTCTAGAATACACTTTTTGCAGTAATTCACACAGCTATCATCCAATTAGTATCCATGTCTCAGTCCAAGTCTCACCTTCTTGATGACATATACCTGATCATTCTTGTTTGCTGCCTTCCAGCCAATATGATACCATCTATTATATTTCCTCAGTTGATGTCCTTTATAAAACTCAACAATATCATGCCTTTTCAAATTTTTTTTTTGTTTCTTTGTTTTTGTACACCTTCCCTCTCTTTAGTTTGTCATTTATTTTAGGGCAGGTACTGATTTTGATATGTTACCTCTATTTCTTTCAACAGTGACTAGCAGATGGAAATATTAAATAAATTTTTAAAAAGAAGCAAATTACACCATAGGAAATATACTGATGTTCTTTTAAATGACATGCCAAGAATTATTCTGGAATATTTCAATGTTTTTATAGCATTTTGAGTTAAATAAATTTAAAACCCAGATATAGCATTCTTAACGAGTACACAACTAAGGAATGTAAAAACATCATGTAATTATAATGGAGAGAGGTGAGCCATGAATTCTTTAAACTATAGTTTTTGTCTTTTGTGATCGGACCACAGCATTTCTTCCTGGCTTTATGGCTGAGGTTTATGGGCCTTGCACATAAATTCCAGAAGCTGCTTTGGACTCAAACATTCACTGTCCTAAAAAAGACCAGAAACTCTTGAAAGGTACAAGGGAATTGTTATCACAGACTCCTCTCACATATAACTTTCTTTAACTCTGGACTGGCTTAACACCCCCATTCTTTTATTTTACAATATATGCCGATTTTTCTGTGCCCACAGATTCTGTGCCCACAGATTCAAATTTCACAGAGAAATTTGAATCCTAAAAATGTGTCTTCAATATGTATTTAAATCTTATACTATATTTATTCTATAACTTCTCTTTCAAACTTATGTATTTGTGATTTTTTATTGTGTGTGTGTGTGTATATATATTTACACTTATACATATATGTATAGGTTTCACTAATTTCAAATTATGTATATGGTATCATTAGGTAAATAAAAATAAATTTCTGCATTTATTTTCCCACTGGAAGACATTAAATTACTTTCAAATATTTTTATTTCAAACATTGCTATAAGTTATATTCTTATGCTGTAGTCCAGACATACATGAAAAAGTGCAAATACTACTTTTTAAAATTTTGTTCTCAAAAGTGATTGTATCAATTTAGAGTGTATGTGCACATCTGTTCCCTAGTTCTAGCATCAAACATTTTCATTTTCTAAGTTTGTTTACCACGTTTGCCAAACTTGTCAATTGTTTTTTATTAATATTTTCCATATATTCTGTTGAAGTTGAACATGTTTTTTTCTTTTTACCTTCCACTTAAGAATGGAATTACTGAACTATGACTATGGCCAGCTTCACTAGACACAGCAAATAATTTGTAAAAGTAATTTATCTAGTACCAGTGTACTGACTTTATAGATTAATTGAAGTAGAATTGATATCTTTATAAAATTTAACATCCATCAACATGAATTTACAGATTTCATATTTACTCAGGTCTTGTTTACTACTCCTTCAATACTGTTATGTTATTTATAAATTTTGAAATTATTTAATATTTTTCTCGGTAAATATCACGTATTTTATAATTCCTTTTATTGTTCTCTTGGGTTTAGCAATAACATTTTTAATTTGGTCCTTGCTGCTGTATTTTAATTTCTTTGAATTTTGTTTGATTCTTTTTGAATTTTAGTAATTTAGAATGAAAAAATTGCTTTTCTTTCTTTTAGAAATAAATATAAAATATTTAAAGACATTAGGGTTTTATTAGAGTTTAATTTAATTCATAACTTTAACTTATTTCTGAGAAATACAAGAAAGTAGAAATACTTTAATTTACATATCGCCTTTTATCTTCTCTATGATGACTGTCTACTTTAACTGTTTAATAAAGTATAGTGTACATGTAAAAAAGAGCACCTCATATAGATTTGCAGATTGAGGACGGTATTCAAACTGGATACATGTATAACTAACACTATCCACAAACCAGAATTCCCCTTCTTGCTCTTACAAAAATGGTAGTAGAAATAGTCACAGAGAAGACCAGAAACATTATAAACAGGATGCCACAGAAAGATTTAAATGACAGTTTAAGGAGTTTGTTATTTAATCAGTAATTATTGAGACACTGTTAGAGTTTTCTAATTTAATCATCACTTTTGACCTGAGAGTGAGGCAAGGAGGCTGACAATTCAGAAGCTGTGTTGGAGTGTATGAGAGAGGTGTGTTTTAAGGGCCCAAACTGAGGTCATAGAGCAAATTACAAGAGGAAACATCCAGCAAAGATATTACAGTGCTGGAATTTATAGGGTTCCACAATTGATATAACGTTAGTGTAAATGAGAGGGCACATGGGTGAGGAAGATGAGCTAGAAAAATCATGATTACAATAAAAAACTGTGGAATCAAGACTAATAAGGTGGGCTGAAAATTCAGGATGCAGGTGTTATACTCATGTGCAGGTAACCAGCTTTCAAATAGAAATACATCTGGGATTCAGAAATAAGGTAGGTTGCTAGGTACAGAATTAATAAATGTGTTATAAAAAACATAGTAGAAGCTATGTGTATGAATGTGGTCACTCAAGTAGAAGGTGCAGAAAAAAAACAGAATAAAGGAATGTTATGAAATTCACAAGTCATATAAAAAGAGTATGATGAGGAGCCTGAGGATGAGTATATGGAAGCATAAGTGGATTATCAGTGAGATAGCCCAGATGAAAAGGAACAGAAGAATTTCCACGAGGCAATTGTGTCCACAGTATGAGAAACTATAGAGTATTTCAGAAAACAATAAGTGAGAAAATAAGTCATTTAATTTGGTGTCATAAGTTAGACTTCTTTTTTCCCTGCCTTTTCTATAAATAAATTGTGTTTGATCACTTTCCTTGTCACAGCCCAGAAACAGAGTCAGCCTTTAGTTATAGTTTACTTTCCTCATGTCAACACTGTAAAATGTTTTATAAATTCTTTATTATAAAAACAAATTAATTATTTTGTTAGGCAACATTTACTTAATTTTGAATGTAGAACAATTATTTTTCTGTGCACTAGAGTTATAATGATAAAAAGACAATTCTCTCACTTTATACTTAAATGTTTATTACTATTATTATTATTATTATTCTGAATTTCGAGATGGAATCTTGCTCTGCTACCCAGGCTGGAATGCAGTGGCACGATCTCGGCTCACTGCAACCTCTGCCTTCCGGGTTCAAGTGATTCTTCTACGTCACCCTCCCAAGTAGCTCAAACTCCTGACCTAAGGTGATCCACCCGCCTGGGCTTTTACACTTAAATTGTATGTGGAAAGACACAAAATTACATATAAATATTTAGGGAAAGGCTGAGCACACTGACTCATGCCTGTAATCCCAGCACTTTGGGAAGCTGAGATGGGTGGATCACTTGATGTCAGGATTTTGAGACCAGCCTGGCTACCATGGCGAAACCCCATCTCCACTAAAAATACAAAAATTAACTGGGTGTGGTGGTGGCCACCTGTAGACCCAGCTACTCGGGAGGCCGAAGCAGGAGAATTATTTGAACCTGGGAAGCGGAGGTTGCAGTGAGCTGGGATCACGCCACTGCACTTCAGCCTGGGCAACAGAGTGAGACCCTGTCATAAATAAATAAATAAACAAATAAATATTCAGATATAATTTTAGATAACCTTAAGTGCTGTAAAGGAAACAAGGTTGTAAAAAGACTAGAATGTGGTAGATTTAATTGATGTACTTTTTCATCTTTCTCTGAAACCATCTCTTTCAGAATATATGATTAAAAGTATTTTTATTTTCCATGAAGAGGTGCTGTATATTTTTCCTTCGATTGTTCCTGAATTTGGCCACTAAACTTTTGTTGGCAAGTAAGATATAATCAGAGTAATGTAAGCAAACACTTTTAAATGTGCTTATGCTTAGATTTGTCTATACCACTTCTGCATCATCATAAAAAGACATGCCTGAGGAATACAGTTGGAGGATACATACTACCCAATTTCAAATGATACTATGAATCTACCATAGATAAGTTAGCATGATATTGGTGAAGGTATAGACACATAGATCAGTGGAGCAAAATAGCCCAGAAATACATCCACAGACATACACCCAGCTGACCTTTGATAAAGAAGCAAAGACAATCCAAGGAAGAAAGAATAATCTTTTCAACAAATGATGTTCGAACAATTGGCCATTCATAGTCAAAAAATTGAACCTGGAAACAGACTTTACAGCTTTTGCCCAGATTGACTCAAAATAGATCATAGACCTAAGTAGCAAATGCAAAACTACAAAATATGAAAAAAAATGAAAGAGAAACTGTATGGCCTTGTATTTGATAATGGGTTTTTACATACAACACTAAAACATAATCCATGAAAGAAAAACTTAAGTTAGACTTAATTTTCATAGCTGGCAAATATCAAAGTATGCCCTCAGCCTACAGACAAAATGAACTCCCTGTAGCTAACTGAGGTGATCAAAATTAAAAAAGAAACTGGTGGCCACGGCTGGGTGAGAGACTGATCATGTACTCATGTTGTAGAAATACCATAGGACCTTTTTTTCTACAATCTGGCCAAACCAGTCTTTGTTGTGCAAGCCAAATTAAGCTGTGACCAAAAGCCGCCCCATCACGCACCCTTTCAAACACAGATGTTGAAAGAAACACCTTACAGAGACTTCTGGTTTCATTGTTGGTAACCAACCACTCAGAACTTAGCTAACCCAGCCAATCTGAGTTCAGCTAATGAGAACTTGTCTGTGCAGACCAGTTAGAACTAAGCAAGTTTCAATCTTTCATTGGCATAAAGGAGAACTCCCGCATGGGAAGTATATGGGAACTATGTTTGAATCTCACATTTTCCATTGTACAGCTGAGATTCAACCTTCCTAAAAACTCTTTATATAAAATAAACGTTCCGCTTTTCTCTATTTATAAAAATGCTAATTCCTGAGATGCTGATTTTCTTTATTCTTGAGACAGTCTTGCTTTGTCACCCAGGCTGGAGTGCGGTGGCCCCATCTCGGTTCACTGCAACCTCCACCTCCCAGGCTCAAGCAATCCTCTTGCCTCAGCCTCCAGAGTAGGTAGGAATACAGGCAAGCACCACCATGCCCAGATTATTTTTGTATTTTTGGCAGAGATGGGGTTTCACCACATTGGTCAGGCTGGTCTCGAACTCCTGGCCTCAAGTGATCCACCTGCCTTGGCCTCCCAAAGTGCTGGGATTATAGCTGTGAGCCACCGTGCCCAGCCCCCTCAGATGCTGATTATTTCTTCTGTGTATTCTTGTTTTATATTTTGGGAGACAGCAGAGAGGAGTTGGTGGGAGATGTACTTTGGAAGGAGAAAGCTGGCAGTTAAATATTGACTTTTCTTGCTTACTCGGGTATATATAATTTGGGCAACTCATTAACCCCTCTATAACTCTAAATCCCACTTTTGTAAAATGAGGACAGTGAATTGTTATGAAAATTAAATTAGGAAGCACTTGTGAAACACTTAGTAACTGATACTTAGTAAACATATAAATATTTGAAAAGTGAAAACAAATATGACTTCTAGTTTTCTTTACTTACTGTTAACATATCACAAAAAAATCAAGGTAAGCCATGAGGAATGCTTGTGCCCTGACAGAAATAATAGATTTCAATAGGAATAGCAAATGTGTCCTTAAAGCAATGAAGCCAACAGCTGCCAGATTTTCATTATTTAAATTGTTCAGTGCCTCAGTGAACTTGGTGTAAATTAGCTAAGAGACCTTGGGACTGGAATATTACAAAAAGATTCAGTCAAGGTGATTTCTGGAATTTAGATAATGCCCACATTGTGATAGATTTGATCCTATTGCTAAAAGAATCATCTACTTGCATTAATTCTTGCATTAAAGTCATGAAAACACATATTAAGAGAACAAAATTTGAAGATGTTAAACCAACAGAAGACTTATGAAGGCCAAGGGATTTTATTAATTAGAGTTGTTATTTTATATGTTTTCAGTCAAATAAGTAAATTAGAGTTGTTATTTTATTTGTTTTCAGTCAAATAAGTGAACTAAAAATGCAAAATCCTGATGAATTTATAGGATGTTCATAGATTATATCATAAAGACTACCTGGTTTTATAAATATAATTTCAAAAATAAGACCTTAAATTCATAAATAAATAGGTCTAGAAAAAACACAAACATGAGGTACGACCATGAGGGTGAGGGCACAAAGATGACAGTAGAGGAGAGCAGAAGGTTGCACTGATAACAAGGTCATATTATTGAAAATATATTTGTTGGCTAAGCAATAATTTTAATTGCAACCTTCCTTGCAGCCAAGTCCAAAGTAAAACATACCCTGCTCTACAACTCTTATTACCAAAGAATAGAAAGGATACCTAAGACATAAGATGAGTACAACTATTTCAAGAAATAAATTCTAAAATAAAATTCTCTCAAACCAAGATCATAATTCAATTCAAGAAAATCAATCCTTCTAGGGGTCAATATAATGTAGTCCAAACTCATGGTTCTTTTTAGACCAAAGATAAAGTTATCATATTTTAACAGTTCTACTCCCAAGTCACACACAGTAGGTTGAACAAGCACAAGCTTTCCTCATACCTCAATGAGAGCAATCTATTTCATTCTTTCTTATCCAGACTAGAGAATGGGAAAACATACAAGTAAAAGGAAGTTCTATAGTTTTTGATATGAGGGACTGGAACATTTTCCTCACCATTGTATCTTAAACAGCTAGCAGTGTCTGACACATAATAGGTATTTAATAAATATTTTCATAAAAATAAACCAATGATAAACGTGACTAAAAATTCAATGTTGATTAATATTGGGCTAAACTGAGAGAGGAAGCACAGACTTTGAATAATACCTAAATTCTCCACTAATTCATCTTATAATTAAACAGTGAGAGATTGAGGCGAGTGGTGTGAAGCGATAAAAGCTAAATATCAGGATACTCAAGGTTCACCACGATTCCTTATGGCATCTCAACTGGGCACTGTGGCAGGTGAGATCCAGAAGATAAAGTATATCTTACTCTCCAAACATGTAGTTGTAAACAGATCCAGATAATCTTGGTTTACTACAAGCATACTGGCCTCTAAGTTATAATAAGGGAGCATAAGATTTTCCCAAGATTAGATAATTTTGGTGACACATTTATCAGGAGTTTAAGTCAGTAATAGGCTGATTAAAAGACCTTAAGGGGCATAGCAGTAAGGCCAGGACTTGCAACAGGTTTGTAGTTGGCAAAACAGAAGCAAGATCGCATAATTCTAGCAGAAACCTCCATATGCAAAAGGTTGTTATTTTGACTGTTAATAATACATCACTCCTCATACAGCTTGGGACTAATAACAATGCACACATGTGTTTTAACCTAATAATTAGAATTAGGAAAACCATGTTTTGTGATCTCCAAACTACTTTGCAATCACCTTAGAAGTAACAAGATGGGTTTGCGGAAGAAAATGTTAGATTACCTCCTTTTTGTTCTCTTTCTCCTGTTCCTCTTCCTTTTCTTTCGTCACTCCCTTCCTTCTCTCTCTCTCTTTTCTTTCTTTCTTTCTTTCTTTCTTTCTTTCTTTCTTTCTTTCTTTCTTTCTTTCTTTCTTTGTGTTTCTCTTTCTTTCTCTCTCTCAGTGTCTGTGTGTGTGTGTATATATATGTATGTGTGTGCAATTTATTTTTCTTTACTATTGGGGGACATATAATGTAATATTATAGCAATAACCACAATAAAATACTAATAATACCCCTCAGTATTTGAATATTTACAATATTATAAGAACTTGATATATATTAAATAATTCCATCCTCACAACAGCCATATGAAGTGGATGCTATTACCCACCTCTTCATTTAATATTAACAGTGATACATATTGATAAAATAACTTACCTAAATTCACAAAGCTAGAAAGTGGCTGAAGCTTGATTTAAATCAAGGCAATCTAACTCCAGAGTTGGTGCCTTTGATCACTACAGGATATAGGTACATAGTTAATAATTTAAAATTTATGAACATATTTGGGGATGTATGCTTAACATTTAATAGA
This sequence comes from Pan paniscus, assembly GCF_029289425.2. Taxonomy (NCBI): domain Eukaryota; kingdom Metazoa; phylum Chordata; class Mammalia; order Primates; family Hominidae; genus Pan; species Pan paniscus. Next base: position 27,678,921 of record NC_073258.2, on the reverse strand, counting down.
ATGAGTGATTAAACTGTTGAAAACCATTCGGACTATTAGAGGGATTTAATGTATAAGACTACTCATCTCAGGAAGCTAATGAAGCAAAGAAATAGTGTTATTTCGTTGTTGAAAGAACAAAGCTAGGATTGAGGTGCTATCATACATGACTCAGCTTTTGTATAAGCATTTACTAAGCACATGCATTCTGGTATATATGCTATGATTAATACTTGATATACATAACACACATGCACAGATCATCTCTACTTACCACTTTATTATTTTTTAAGGAGATGAAAGTCAGTAATTTTTCTTACACACACACATACACACACACACACACACACACACACACACACATTAAAAACAAAATTTACTTTAACCCCCAGATTTCTTGATGCAACACCTGGTCCTGTCAATGGTAATGTCTTGTGATTAAGATTTAGAGAATTGATCTTGAATAACATATGTGTAAGGAGCCAATTTAGTTTTAAAATTGTGCAGATACAGCTTAGCATAACATCTGGTAAATGTGCTATTCAAAATGAATTTTATTTTAATAGATTAACATTATATAGGTCTCCTATGGGAAAAACAATAGACAAATTTCCTTTTTCTCAAATGTAATAATTGTATGTAATACAGATTTTTGTAGACGAAATCACTGTTATTAAAGTAGTGTGTGTATATATGTGCTACTTTTATGGACACATACTGAATATCTAAAATAATGAATATTTTCTTACTATACTTTTTATTAATTGTTTTTCTTCAAGAGACCATTTTTGTTGTTGATGTTGTTATGTGTTTGGGGATGAGGAGATTTGCTCTACCTCCTTTTTCAATAACCGACTTTAGGTGAGACTGACCATAGCCTTCTATATAGCAGTTGTCCAGCTTAGTAATTTTTAAATTAGTTGATCTCATCTTCTCTGAGAATTCTCCAATTTTCTCGGTACTTACTTTGTGGTTGTGGTTGAGTAATTTGAAATAACTTGTGTCTGGTTAATTGGGGAAGATAAAGATAACTCTTATGTCTCTCTCACATTTTTTTAACTGGATGGTGGGAGTTTATGGATAGATTTAAGATGGATATATAATATAATATAATAAATACAATATAATATAATATAATATACATATAAAGATGGGTGAATTTCTCTCTGGATAAGATCTGTGATTTTTATGATGTTCTCACAAGAATTGAAGATTAGGAAGAAAAATAAGAATCTTAATGTATTATTTTAGGCCTACATTAAATTTCTCAGAAGTCGTTTTGGTAGTGATTAATATTCTCAAAGTCAGAACTAAGGTGTTACAGAATCTAAAACACTCATTGGGTGACCTCAGTTAACTAATTTGTAAAATAGGTACTTTGAATTAGATTAAGGCTTAAGGATCCTTCTAGTGTGAGTATCTGGATTTATTTCAAAGTAACAAATATTTCCATCTCATTTTCAGAAACAGATAAAATATTCTAATATTTAGATTTATCAAACAATTGTCTATTTTTACTTTCTACAGTAATATATGTTAACAATTTAAACACTAATACCTATTTAAAGATGGTTTATGGAACAGTAGTGTGCAATTCCATTTGTTTTTTTTTTTGATTTATTATTATTATACTTTAAGTTTTAGGGTACATGTGCACAATGTGCAGGTTAGTTACATATGTATACCTGTGCCATGCTGGTGCGCTGCACCCACTAACTCACCATCTAGCATTAGGTATATCTCCCAATGCTATCCCTCCCCCCTCCCCCCACCCCACAACAGTCACCAGAGTGTGATGTTCCCCTTCCTGTGTCCATGTGTTCTCATTGTTCAATTCCCATCTATGAGTGAGAATATGCAGTGTTTGGTTTTTTGTTCTTGAGATAGCTTACTGAGAATGATGATTTCCAATTTCATCCATGTCCCTACAAAGGACGTGAACTCATCATTTTTTATGGCTGCATAGTATTCCATGGTGTATATGTGCCACATTTTCTTAATCCAGTCTATCATTGTTGGACATTTGAGTTGGTTCCAAGTCTTTGCTATTGTGAATAATGCCGCAATAAACATATGTGTGCATGTGTTTTTATAGCAGCATGATTTATAGTCCTTTGGGTATATACACAGTAATGGGATGGCTGGGTCAAATGGCATTTCCAGTTCTAGATCCCTGAGGAATCGCCACACTGACTTCCACAATGGTTGAACTAGTTTACAGTCCCAACAACAGTGTAAAATTGTTCCTATTTCTCCACATCCTCTCTAGCACCTGTTGTTTCCTGACTTTTTAATGATTGCCATTCTAACTGGTGTGAGATGGTATCTCCTTGTGGTTTTGACTTGCATTTCTCTGATGGCCAGTGATGGTGAGCATTTTTTCCTGTGTTTTTTGGCTGCATAAATGTCTTCTTTTGAGAAGTGTCTGTTCATGTCCTTCACCCACTTTTTGATGGGGTTGTTGGTTTTTTTCTTGTAAATTTGTTTGAGTTCATTGTAGATTCTGGATATTAGTCCTTTGTCAGATGAGTAGGTTGTGAAAATTTTCTCCCATTTTGTAGGTTGCCTGTTCACTCTGATGGTAGTTTCTTTTGCTGTGCAGAAGCTCTTTAGTTTAATTAGATCCCATTTGTCAATTTTGTCTTTTGTTGCCATTGCTTTTGGTGTTTTAGACATGAAGTCCTTGCCCATGCCTATGTCCTGAATGGTAATGCCTAGGTTTTCTTCTAGGGTTTTTATGGTTTTAGGTCTAACGTTTAAGTCTTTAGTCCATCTTGAATTGATTTTTGTATAAGGTGTAAGGAAGGGATCCAGTTTCAGCTTTCTACATATGGCTAGCCAGTTTTCCCAGCACCATTTATTTAAATAGGGAATCCTTTCCCCATTGCTTGTTTTTGTCACATTTGTCAAAGATCAGATAGTTGTAGATATGCGGCGTTATTTCTGAGGGCTCTGTTCTGTTCCATTGATCTATATCTCTGTTTTGGTACCAGTACCATGCTGTTTTGGTTACCGTAGCCTTGTAGTATAGTTTGAAGTCAGGGAGTGTGATGCCTCCGGCTTTGTTCTTTTGGCTGAGGATTGACTTGGCCATGCGGGCTCTTTTTTGGTTCCATGTGAACTTTAAAGTATTTTTTTCCAATTCTGTGAAGAAAGTCATTGGTAGCTTGATGGGGATGGCATTGAATCTATAAATTACCTTGGGCAGTATGGCCATTTTCATGATATTGATTCTTCCTACCCATGAGCATGGAATGTTCTTCCATTTGTTTGTATCCTCTTTTATTCATTGAGCAGTGGTTTGTAGTTCTCCTTGAAGAGGTCCTTCACATCCCTTGTAAGTTGGATTCCTAGGTATTTTATTGTCTTTGAAGCAATTATGAATGCGAGTTCACTCATGATTTGGCTCTCTGTTTCTCTGTTGTTGGTGTATAAGAATGCTTGTGATTTTTGTATACTGATTTTGTATCCTGAGACTTTGCTGAAGTTGCTTATGAGCTTAAGGAGATTTTGGGCTGAGACAATGGGGTTTTCTAGATATACAATCATGTCGTCTGCAAACAGGGACAATTTGACTTCCTCTTTTCCTAATTGAATACCCTTTATTTCCTTCTTCTGCCTAATTGCCCTGTCCAGAACTTACAACACTATGTTGAATAGGAGTGGTGAGAGAGGGCATCCCTGTCTTGTGCCCGTTTTCAAAGGGAATGCTTCCAGTTTTTGCCCATTCAGTATGACATTGGCTGTGGGTTTGTCATAGATAGCTCTTATTATTTTGAAATACGTCCCATTAATACCTAATTTATTGAGAGTTTTTAGCATGAAGGGTTGTTGAAATTTGTCAGAGGCCTTTTCTGCATCTATTGAGATAATCATGTGGTTTTTGTCTTTAGTTCTGTTTATATGCTGGATTACATTTCTTGATTTGTGTATATTGAACCAGCCTTGCATCCCAGGGATGAAGCCCACTTGATCATGGTGGATAAGCTTTTTGATGTGCTGCTGGATTCAGTTTGCCAGTATTGTATTGAGGATTTTTGCATCAATGTTCATCAAGGATATTGGTCTAAAATTCTCTTTTTTGGTTGTGTCTCTGCCCAGCTTTGGTATCAGGATGATGCTGGCCTCATAAAATGAGTTAGGGAGGATTCCCTCTTTTTCTATTGATTGGAATAGTTTCAGAAGAAATGGTACCAGTTCCTCCTTGTACCTCTGGTAGAACTCGGCTGTGAATCCATCTGGTCCTGGACTCTTTTTGGTTGGTAAGCTATTGATTATTGCCACAATTTCAGTTCCTGTTATTGGTCTATTCAGAGATTCAACTTCTTCCTGGTTTAGTCTTGGGAGAGTGTATGTGTCGAGGAATTTATCCATTTCTTCTAGATTTTCTAGTTTATTTGCGTAGAGGTGTTTGTAGTAGTCTCTGATGGTAGTTGGTATTTCTGTGGGATCGGTGGTGATATCCCCTTTATTTTTTATTGCATCTATTTGATTCTTCTCTCTTTTTTCTTTATTAGTCTTGCTAGCGGTCTATCAATTTTGTTGATCCTTTCAAAAAACCAGCTCCTGGATTCATAAATTTTTGGAAGGGTTTTTTGTGTCTCTATTTCCTTCAGTTCTGCTCTGATTTTAGTTATTTCTTGCCTTCTGCTAGCTTTTGAATGTGTTTGCTCTTGCTTTTCTAGTTCTTTTAATTGTGATGTCAGGATGTCAATTTTGGATCTTTCCTGCTTTCTCTTGTGGGCCTTTAGTGCTATAAATTTCCCTCTACACACTGCTTTGAATGTGTCCCAGAGATTCTGGTATGTTGTGTCTTTGTTCTCATTGGTTTCAAAGAACATCTTTATTTCTGCCTTCATTTCGTTATGTACCCAGTAGTGATTCAGGAGCAGGTTGTTCAGTTTCCATGTAGTTGAGCGGTTTTGAGTGAGATTCTTAATCCTGAGTTCTAGTTTGATTGCACTGTGGTCTGAGAGATAGTTTGTTATAATTTCTGTTCTTTTACGTTTGCTGAGGAGAGATTTACTTCCAAGTATGTGGTCAATTTTGGAATAGGTGTGGTGTGGTGCTGAAAAAAATGTATATTCTGTTGATTTGGGGTGGAGAGTTCTGTAGATGTCTATTAGGTCTGCTTGGTGCAGAGGTGAGTTCAATTCCTGGGTATCCTTATGAACTTTCTGTCTCGTTGATCTGTCTAATGTTGACAGTGGGGTGTTAAAGTCTCCCATAATTATTGTGTGGGAGTCTAAATTTCTTTGTAGGTCACTCAGGACTTGCTTTATGAATCTGCATGCTCCTATATTGGGTGCATATATATTTAGGATAGTTAGCTCTTCTTGTTGAATTGATCCCTTTACCATTAACTAATGGCCTTCTTTGTCTCTTTTGATCTTTGTTGGTTTAAAGTCTGTTTTATCAGAGACTAGGTTTGCAACCCCTGCCTTTCTTTGTTTTCCATTTGCTTGGTAGATCTTCCTCCATCCTTTTATTTTGAGCCTATGTGTGTCTCTGCATGTGAGATGGGTTTCCTGAATACAGCACACTGATGGGTCCTGAGTCTTTATCCAATTTGCCAGTCTGTGTCTTTTAATTGGGGCATTTCGTCCATTTACATTTAATGTTAATATTGTTATGTGTGAATTTGATCCTGTCATTATGATGTTAGCTGGTTATTTTGCTCGTTAGTTGATGCAGTTTCTTCCTAGTCTCGATGGTCTTTACATTTTGGCATGATTTTGCAGTGGCTGGTACCGGTTGTTCCTTTCCATGTTTAGTGCTTCCTTCAGGAGCTCTTTTAGGGCAGGCCTGGTGGTGACAAAATCTCTCAGCATTTGCTTGTCTGTAAAGTATTTTATTTCACTTTCACTTATGAAGCTTAGTTTGGCTGGATATGAAATTCTGGGTTGAAAATTCTTTAAGAATGTTGAATATTGGCCCCCACTCTCTTCTGGCTTGTAGAGTTTCTGCCGAGAGATCCGCTGTTAGTCTGATGAGCTTCCCTTTGAGGGTAACCCGACCTTTCTCTCTGGCTGCCCTTAACATTTTCTCCTTCATTTCAACTTTGGTGAATCTGACAATTATGTGTCTTAGAGTTGCTCTTCTCAAGGAGTATCTTTGTGGCATTCTCTGTATTTCCTGAATCTGAATGTTGGCCTGCCTTGCTAGATTGGGGAAATTCTCCTGGATAATATCCTGCAGAGTGTTTTCCAACTTGGTTCCATTCTCCCCGTCACTTTCCGGTACACCAATCAGACACAGATTTGGTCTTTTCACATAGTCCCATATTTCTTGGAGGCTTTGCTCTTTTCTTTTTATTGTTTTTTCTCTAAACTTCCCTTCTCACTTCATTTCATTCATTTCATGTTCCATCACTGATACCCTTTCTTCCAGTTGATCGCATTGGCTCCTGAGGCTTCTGCATTCTTCACGTAGTTCTCGAGCCTTGATTTTCAGCTCCATCAGCTCCTTTAAGCACTTCACTGTATTGGTTATTCTAGTTATACATTCTTCTAAAATTTTTTCAAAGTTTTCAACTTCTTTGCCTTTGGTTTGAATGTCCTCCCGTAGCTCGGAGTAATTTGATCGTCTGAAGCCTTCTTCTCTCAGCTCGTCAAAGTCATTCTGCATCCAGCTTTGTTCCGTTGCTTGTGAGGAAGTGCGTTCCTTTGGAGGAGGAGAGGTGCTCTGCTTTTTAGAGTTTCCAGTTTTTCTGCTCTGTTTTTTCCCCATCTTTGTGGTTTTATCTACTTTTGGTCTTTGATGATGGTGATGTACAGATGGGTTTTTGGTGTGGATGTCCTTTCTGTTTGTTAGTTTTCCTTCTAACAGACAGGACCCTCAGCTGCAGGTCTGTTGGAGTACCTGGCCATGTGAGGTGTCAGTCTGCCCCTGCTGGGGGGTGCCTCCTAGTTAGGCTGCTCAGGGGTCAGGGGTCAGGGAGCCACTTGAGGAGGCAGTCTGCCCATTCTCAGATCTCCAGCTGCATGCTGGGAGAACCACTGCTCTCTTCAAAGCTGTCAGACAGGCACATTTAAGTCTGCAGAGGTTACTGCTGTCTTTTTGTTTGTCTGTGCCCTGCCCCAAGAGGTGGAGCCTACAGAGGCAGGCAGGCCTGCTTGAGCTGTGGTGGGCTCCACCCTGTTCGAGCTTCCCAGCTGCTTTGTTTACCTAAGCAAGCCTGGGCAATGGCTGGTGCCCCTCCCCCAGCCTCGCTGCCGCCTTGCAGTTTGATCTCAGACTGCTGTGCTAGCAATCAGCGAGACTCCATAGATGTAGGACCCTCTGAGCCAGGTGCGTGATATAATCTCCTGGTGCGCCGTTTTTTAAGCCTGTCGGAAAAGCGCAGTGTTTGGGTGTGAGTGACCCGATTTTCCAGGTGCCCTCTGTCACCCCTTTCTTTGACTAGGAAAGGGAACTCCCTGACCCCTTGCGCTTCCTGAGGGAGGCAATGCCTCACCCTGCTTCGGCTCGCGCACAGTGCGCGCACCCACTGACCTGCGCCCACTGTCTGGTGCTCCCTAGTGAGATGAACCCAGTTACTCAGATGGAAATGCAGAAATCACCCGTCTTCTGCATCGCTCACGCTGGGAGCTGTAGACTGGAGCTGTTCCTATTCGGCCATCTTGGCTCCTCCCCACATTCAAGTAATCGCAATTCCGTTTGTTAACAGTGTTATGATTAATATCCAGATGACTTGTAGATATTTTCAATAAATTATTCAGCATATATATATTCAGCATTTATAAGATAAATATATACACACATACATATGTAATATGTTTATGTATGTGTATATGAAAAATAACAGTCCTAATATACTTATAATTACAAATTATAAAATAGGTACTTTATAAATCTTAGTACCTACGACTTTTTTCCCAAAATTGATATTCATACTGTAGTCTTAGGTTTTGCTTTCATCCAGATGTTTTTGAATACCTGAAGGAGTTCACTCACCCATTTTGTAAGTTGTTGGATCAAAGTATTATTTCTTATAATTATCAGATCTTCTTGATGTACTTTCTATGTGGGCTTAGATGTTCTGGAGAAGCTGTGAATATGAGTCAACAAACATGGCAAGTATTTTGTGCCACCTCCTCAAAATTTTGTGTAGGTTGCACAGCATAGTGCCAAATAAATAAAACTTGCAGCAGAAAGCTGATGCTTTAATTTTCATTTTTGCATGAAGTAAATGTTTTAGAACACTTTTATGCCCTTCATTTATTGGGTAATAATCTCCTAAAATATAAAGAGCAACTTAGGTGCTTAAAAGTTTGAAATTATAGTACAAGTTCAAAGGCCAAAAACTCATAGGCAGGAGCTGATGTTACATTCTTTTAATATTATTATTGATTTTAATTGACATAACAATTATATGTATTTGTGGGGTACACAGAACGTTTTCATACATGCAATGTATAAGGTTCAGATCAGAGTAATTAGCATATCAATCATCTCAAACATTTATCATTTATTTGCTGAGGACATTCAATACCCTCTCTTCTCACTATTTGAAAATATATAGTATGGTATATACAAGCACCACAGAACACTGGGATTTTCCTCTCGTTTAGCTGTAATTTTGTATTCTTTAACAAATATCTCCCTATCCTCCCATTCCCCCACTTCCCAGCCTCTAGTAATCTCTGGTCTCATGTTTACACAATAAGATCAACTTTTTTAGCTTACACATATGAGTGAGAACATGTTGTTTTTCACTTTCTGTTTCTGGCTTATTTCGCTTAACGTAATGTCTTCCAGGATAACTCATGCTCCTGTGAATGACAAGATTTTATTATTTTTGTGGTTGAGCAGCATTCCATTGTGCATACATAACACATTTTCTTTATTCATTCTTCTGCTGTTGGACACATAGTTTGATTCCATCTATTGGCTATGGTGAATAGTGTTGCAATAAACATGGGGGGTTCTATATTTGGGTGTTTGTCCCCCTAAAACTCGTGTTCAAATTTTACCTCAAGGCTTGAGGTAGGGCCTAATGGGAAGCATTTTGGGGAAGCATAATCCATTCCTTTATGAATACATTAACGCCCTCCCTGGTGACGTTGGGGATGGGATAAGTGAGTTCTTGCTCTGTTAGATCCTGTGAGAGCTGATTGTTAAAAAGGGCCTCCCTCCCCCAACGGCACTATTGCTTCCTCTCTCTCCGTGGGATCTCTGCACTTTCTGGCTCTCCTTTCCTTTCTGCCATGAGTGGAAGCAGTCTGAATCCCTCACCAGAAGCAGATGCTTCCTGGCTTATTTCACCTGCAATGCTTCTTATACTACAGCCAGCAGAACCGTCAGCTAAATCAACCTCTTTTATTTACAAATTACTCAGCCTCACATATTTCTTAATAGCAATACTAAATGAACTAAGAAAGAGGTGCAGATATCTCTTTGATTTTCTTTCCTTTGGATAAATACCCAGTAATGGGATTGCTGGATCGTATGACAAACACATAACGAATATTATCCTAAAGGAGGACAAGCTGAAAAGTTTTCCTGTAAGAACTAAAACAGGACAAGGATGTCCATTCCCACATTCTTATTGAACATAGTACTAGAAGTCCGTGAAAGAGCCATCAGGCAAGAGAAAGAAACTGGAAAGGAGGAAGTAAAATTGTCCCTGTTTGACATGATTTTATTATAATATATACAGGAAAAAACAAAAGACTCTACCAAAAAACTCAGAACTGATAAATGGATTCAGTAAAATTGAAGAATACAAATTTGACATACAAAAATTAGAAGTGTTTCAATACATGAATAACAAACTAGCTGAAAAATATCAGGTAAGCAATCCCACTTACAGTACCTATAAAAAAATAAAAATACATTTACCCAAAGATATGAAAGATCTTACAAGGAAAACTATAAAGCACTAATGAAAATATTTTAAGCTATGGTCTTGAAGCAGAATTTCTTCTCTGGTGAAACCTTAGTTTTGCACTGTTTTTTTTTTTTTTAAACTAATGGGATTTAGTCACACATACGATTAAGAATAATCTTTATTTGAAGTATACATATATGAAAATACCATGTTGTATACTATAACCATTTACATTTTATCAATTACAAATATAAAAATGAATAAAAAGATGCAAATTATTATAGATATTAACCATATAAACAAAATATCTTTGCCAACAACTAGAATAGTGTTTGGTTGAATAAGTGGTACTATCATCTAGCTAAATTACACATAAAAATAACAATCACACTTGGATTAAGTTTATAGAAGCTTAACAGTAAAGAAAATAAAATATGTAGACAGGAAAAAATAATTTATAGCTCATATCCATGATATACTTATTTAAATTAGAAAGTTCCCAGAAGGAAAGTCATTTTCAAAGTTCACACATCTGTATGATCCTTTTGTTCAATATCTCCTTCCCTGTCTTGGTAATTATATTAGGACTTTCCAACAACCCCTGTGGTACCCTTGCCTATAGAGTCATTTATAGTTCTAATGAGTACCTGGATCCTTCACCATATAACCAAAAGTTATAAATGAGCCTGAAAATGTCTGAGGAGTCTATTCACATGGAACATTATTCATAAAACAGAACAAAGGAGCATTGGCATCATAAAAGATAGACATCAGAAACAGTTCACAATCTTCGTTCAGGAAAAAAAAAACTTCTCTAAGAATAACTTATTTCTCTTTGGTATAAATTTTACTGACTTTGTAAGAGCAATAACAATTATGTTATCTTAGAAAAATTATCTGAAATTAGAAATAAAGCAAGTGTTTACTGGTCCTGAGTGCAGTGCTGAGCTCATTTTTTTAATTGACTGGTCTATTTTACAACTTTAAAGTGGCATAGGTTAATATATAAATTTTAATCTAACAGAAATACTATGCTAGTTAACTTTGTGCATCAACTTTTAAATCATTAGACTTGGAGTTAAGCACATTGTCTTGTGTAATGTGGATGGGTTTCATCCATTCAGTTGAAGTTTTCAATAGAACACAGACTGATGTTCTCTGTGAAAGAAAACATTTTGTTAGAAGACTGCCATTGTGTTCAAACTGCAATTCTTTCCTAGGTCTTCAGCCTGCCTCCCTACACTGCAGGTTTGGGGTTCACCAAGCCTCCACAATGTGTAAGCCAATTTCTTAAAATGAAGATACACACACACACACGCACATTATATATATGTATATATATGTGTATATATATATAATGTGTATATATATGTGTGTGTATATATATATATATATATATATATATATATACTTCCTGTTGGTTCTGTTTCTCTAAAAATTTCTTTTTTTTTAATTGGTTTTAGAATTTATTAAAAATAAAAAGAAAAGAGTAATTTCTACAATTAGTAAATTGCCATCAAACTGAAATGCCTTAAAATAACATAACATTTTCTCTCCTTCCCCTGCCAAAAACAGCAAAAAAAAAAAAAAAAAAAAAAAAGTAGTTGCTCAACTTCCACAGGAATTTGTTTTTAAAAATCTCTTTTTTTCTTCATCAAAATTGACAAGGTGGATATAGTAAACTGAGAGAAACATAAAATAATCACAATAATTCTCATCAACACAAAGACAACATAGAATCTTAACTAAGACCTCTCCTTGAGGAATCCCACTACAAAGGAAAAGGAATTCACCCACAATTACCCACTTCTCATGCACACTAAAGGTATGTGACATATATTAGCCAGCTCTGCATTCAGTCATACTACCAAATTTCACCACTCATACTTTTCAGTCAGAAGAATGATCTTTCAAAAAGATTGTTGAGTTCTATGTTGTGTATGAGAATCTTCTCTTGTCCGTTCTTCCCTCCCTCCCTCCCTCCCTCCCTCCCTCCCTTCCTTCCTCCCTCCCTTCCTCCCTTCCTTCCTCCCTTCCTTCCATAAGCACCTATTGATCAGCTTTTACGTATCAGGCACCATGCTAAGTAAAGGTGAATAACATACATCTGTTAACTATAAGATGAATATTTAAACCGTTCAGGCGGCAGATCTTGATACTTTTGGATGGGCAGAGATGCACCTTGAGAAGAGGAGATTGTCTTCTACATATGGGAAGGAGGGGTAAGGAAGGAGCAGGAAGGGGTTGCTGGTAAGAATGATTGCACTTGGAAGACAAGTTTGTCTTCAGACAAGTTTGAAAGGCATAGTTACAATCCACTGCTAATATTCTTACCGTTTTACTTCCAGAGAGAGATAATTTCATGTAGCTTACAGATTAGGTTCCTAGCTGACGCAAAGCTAAACTAGTAACTATTTGGTAATATTAACCACAATAAAATCCATTCAATATAAAATATTAAGAAAAAATATCATTTAAATACCCAAAAAGGGGAAAGGTTAGCAAGTTATAACTTATACTAAAAAAAAAGAAACCAGGATATCTTTATCAACTCTTAATAAATTAAATGGTTTCATTCAAGTTAACAATATTTGGGATATTGTATTTTATAGTGAAATACATGTAGACCTCAGAGGCAGTCAAATCTGAATTGGTAACTGTCTTTCTGCTTTGGGTAGATTATTTCAACTCTCTGACTCTTGGTTTCCTCCCTTGGGTGTAGCATCCGAAAGATACTATTTATGTTATAAGATTGATTGTTAGGTTAGAGGTGATATATTTCAAATGATTATCACAGTGTCTTGGGCAGAATACGTGGCTCACAAAATTATGTATTACTTGATATAAATGAATTAATTTCTCCAGCCTTTTGTCTTCTAAGGTTTTAGCTTTGTGTGACACTGAGGCAGTCAGCCCCTGTGTGGCACTACCTGACAATTACAGTTTGTTTCCTTCCAGCGCACCAGCATGGCACATGTATACACATATGTAACTAACCTGCACAATGTGCACATGTACCCTAAAACTTAAAGTATAATAAAAAAAAAATTTCTAACTCACAGAGACACCAATTAATTTGGATAATTTTTCCAGTAGAATGAAACCCAAAAGTATAGCTTAATATTTGTAAAAGATCAGATTTGTGTCTGATCTGAAAACTTAATCTAATATTACTTTATTAAATTGTGTATATAATACTTGCAAAAACGCGGATAAATCTTGAACATATTATGTTAAGTGAAATCAGCGATATACAGAAGACTATTATCACATGATTCCATTTACATGATTTGCCAGAAAAGGCAGAAGTATAGGGACAGAAGCAAGACCTGTGATTGCCAAAGTTTGGGAGTGATAGAAGTGGACTGACTACAAAGACATGAGGAAATCTAAGGAAATGCATATAAACCCCTGACTTTCCATTTCTGACAATAAAATTTTATTAGTTACTATGACTAAATGTTGTACTTTATTATAGTGTTCTAAGGTGGCCACAATAGCTGGTGGAAATGGCCTCACACCCTTGTATACTTCATGATAATTAATTTGAATGCTCTTGGAATATAGTGAAAATTAGCTGACTTAAATCTTTTTAAGGCAAATATAACCAGCTTATAGATATGCAGAATATCATTTGAAACCCTGGGTAAGGACTGGTCTTGTAAATATCCCATTTGGCTTGCTAGTGTATTATGACAGGTTACAGTCACCTAATATAATTGTGAGGAAGATATAAATAAAGCACAATGTACTTGTTTGTATATTTCTGTATAATGTAGACGTATGTATATTATGTATTCTGTACAGTGGCCTCCAGTGGATTTATGAAGTTAACAAAGTTTGTCCTTGAGAATTTAACATCTACCTCACACCCCTCTGCTTTCTAAGACTGTCTAACCCAACAGGCTCCATTTGTGATTTCTGTAGTTTGGGAATTAAAAAATATGTATTATAATTCATATTGCAATAATTTATTGCTCTCATGAAATAGTAAGTACCTTTAATCAAAATCTTTTCAAGGGCTAAGAAAGCTATTAATTGTCCCAGGCCTGACCTGCTTGAGCCTTTAGGTAGTATGTGGCACTGCTGAAAAATCTCCTCTTTGTCAAAATTGCTTTCTATGGGCAGTTACTGCAGAAAACTTTGTTCTTCATTTATTGTGTTCTACTTATCTGAATGTTTATTTCTTGTTTTTGTTTTGTTTTTCCTATTTATCTGCCTTCTTTTGTGGCTCTTCTTACACTACTCTATAAAAAATCACAAGGATTCTTCAACAGCTGAGGTACTGGATTAACTACAGCTTCTTAGGTCATTTGTATTCACCTCTCTGCCCTTGGCTAGACACCAACTTATTTTAGTGACTTAAATATGTTCCAATTACATGTGCTTCTTAAAACTCAAATTTAACTTCTATAAATAGATCAATGAAACAGAATAGAGAGTCTAGAGGTAAATTCACACATAGTTGTACTACTTTTTTTTTTTCAAGAGGCTGAACAATAGAAATACACATGGAGAACAAATGGTTCAGTAAGTAGTGCTGGAAAGATTGGATATCAAAATGAAAAAAAGAGTGAGCCTATATGTTTGCATCATGAACAAAAATTAATTCAGAGTGGATTACCAAGCTAAATGTTAAACCTAAAATTATAGTACTTCTAAAAGAATGTATACCAGAAATGATTTATTTTTACCTTGGGAGACACGAAGATTACCTAAATATGATAGCAAATGCACAATTCCAAAAGAACAAACTGAAAGAGTATGCATCAGATTAAAAACTTTGGTTCTTCAAAAGACACTGACAACAGAAAGGAAATATAAGCCAAAGGTCAGAAAAAAATTACTGCAAAGTAGATACCTAACAAAAGATTTTTATCTAGCATATATACAGAAATCTCAATAGTCAACAGTAAAAATGCAAATAACCTAACTTTTTAAAAAGTGGGCAAATGTTTGGACAGAGAATTCACCAAAGAAGTTATATGAATGGTCAGTAAGCACACACACAACACTGTTCAACCTCATTAGTCATCAGATAACTATGAATTAAACCACAATTAAAAATTACTATATACCTGTCAGAAGGAGTACAATTCAAAAAGATAACCATACTAAGTGCTGATGAGGATATAGAGAAACTGGGAAACTAGTACTCAGATAACAGGAATGTAAAATGGTCCAACCACTTTGGGAAACAGTAATTTCACAACTAGGTATTTACCCAAGTGAAAAAGAAACATATGTCTACACAAAGACGTATAAATTAATGATTATAGAATCTTTCTTTCTTTCTCTTTCTTTCTTTCTTTCCTTTCTTTCTTTCTGTCTTTCTCTCTCTCTTTCTCTTTCTCTCTCTCTCTTTCTCCTTCCTTCCTTCCTCCCTCCCTCCTTCCCTCCCTCCCTCCCTTCCTTCCTTCCTTCCTTCATTCCTTCCTCCGTCCCTCCCTCCCTCCCTTCCTCCCTTTCTTTCTTTTGAGCTGGAGTTTCACTCTTGTTGCCCAGTCTGGAGTGCAATAATATGATCTCTGCTCACTGCAACCTCCACCTCCAAGGTTTAAGTGATTCTGTTGCCTCAGCCTCCTGAGTAGCTGGGATTACCCACCACCACGCCCAGCTAATTTTTGTATTTTTAGTAGAGATAGGGTTTCACCACGTTGGTCATGCTGGTCTCGAACTCCTAACCTCAGGTGATCCACCCACCTCGGCTTCCCAAAATCCTGGGATTACAGGCATGAGTCACCACACCCGGCTGAAGGTTTGTTTCTAATAGTCCCAAACTGAAAACAACTCAAATGTCCATCAGCTTATTATTATATAAACAAATTGTGTGATATTCCTGCAAAGGAAGAGTGCTTAGCAATTATTATTGATTCTAAATACATAAATGTATATTCTATATATATATATATATATATTCTAAATATATAGACCCTTAAAATATATTTCCTTCAAAGAACATTATACATTCTCCAAAAAAGCCTGACTAAACAAAATCATAAGTCGTAGATTCATCTGTGTGAAGTTCCCTCACAATATATACTATTAATTTCAAATTTATTTACTGTTAATTAGCTATACTTGGTAAATATATTTCCTTCATTACATTCATCCTCCTTCATTCAATTTTTCAACAGATCTTTGTTAAAAAGCTATTAAATGGAAAGCATTTTATAAGTTGCCTGCTATTTAAGCAGACAGACTTTGTTTACTCTGCCCTTTTCTTTATTTCTGTACAACTTCATTTAGTATAATTCTCTATTTAGCTAGAAAAGAGACACCAAATACAATCCAAAATATAATAAAAGCCCTGATTTTTGGAGTCCCACGTCATGTAGGCTTCTTGAATATTTTTGTATTCACCACTATTCCTATGAATATGTTCTGTGCTTATTAGTACACCAAAATATATTTTTAACATTGCACTTCAAGTCTCAGAAACTTCACATTTATTGGGATTTATTGTCAGAGGAACTACCTTGATCCAAATGGCGTCCCTGTTCTTAGATGGATGATCTGTTTGCTTCAAAAAAAATTTATTTTCTTCAACAACTTTTGGGACAGATTATGCCATAGTATATTAAAAACTCAACACCAGCCAGGCGCGGTGGCTCACGCCTGTAATCCTAGCACTTTGGGAGGCTGAGGCGGGTGGATCACCTGAGGTCAGGTGTTCGAGACCAGCCTGACCAATATGGAGAACCCCATCTCTACTAAAAATACAAAATTAGCCGGGCATGGTGGTTCATGCCTTCAATCCCAGCTACTCGGGAGGCTGAGGCAGGAGAACCATTTGAACCTGGGAGGCGGAGGTTGCAGCAAGCCGAGATTGTGCCATTGCACTACAGCCTTGGCAACAAAAGCGAAACTCTGTCTCAAAAAAAAAAAAAAAAAAGAGAGAGAGAAGTAAATTCAACACCAAAGATGTTGTGTACCAACCAATCACGAAACAGTTGACTTTTGTATTGAATTTTCACAGCAACGAAGTTAAACTTAGGATATGTCAGGATCACAACTACATTGATTTTTTTATATGCCTTACTCCAGGTAGTAACCATTTACAATAAAGCCACTTCTGTCTTTCGTTCATTGACTGTGCCCATGCTTCTTCTGCCAAGAAGGCTTTAACCTACAGTGTCACTGCATTCTCCATTCTCAATCAGGAATATTTACTTGGGTAGCTCTCACTCATTCTCTAAATTTCAGCTAAAATTCTATTTTTCCAAAGATATAGATCTCTTATTATCTTGACATAATTTTGGCATTGGAATTATGTTTCTTATAATTTCTAATGTTTATGTTTTATAATGTTTATCTTTTAATTTTAATGGTATGTTTTTATAATTACTTGTAAAAACAATTTTTATATTTAAATAAATATGATTATAAAACATAATTTTTATATTTAAAATAATTATTTATGACACAATTTTTATAATTATTTAGAAGGATAATTATATTGTTCTTCTGTATTAGTCTGTTTTCATGCTGCTGATAAAGACATACCCAAGACTGGGAAGAAAAAGAGGTTTAATGGACTTAGAGTTCCACATGGATGGGGAGACTTCACAATCATAGTGGAAGGCAAGGAGGAGCAAGTGATGTCTTACATGGATGACAGCAGGCAAAGAGAGCTCATGCAGGGAAACTCCTTCTTATAAAAATATCAGATCTTGTGAGACTTATTTACTATCATGAGAACTGCACAGGAAAGACCTGTCCCCATGATTCAGTTACCTCCCACTTGGTCCCTCCAACAACAAGTGAGAATTCAAGATAAGATTTGGGTGGGGAAACAGCCAAACCATACCATCTTCCAAGTATTTTAACTAAGTGTGTTATTAAAATGTATACCAAGTTCTGTGAAAACAGTCAACAACCAAGAACCAATGCTAGCGTTATGCATAAGGAGGGTCAGAAGATTCTCTCTTTAGAGAGTTATTGACAATTTAATTTTCAGATCATGGTTATTTTAGGAGGATTCAAGGGAATGGGTCAGGATGGCTCAAGTAATGTCTATTTATCAACTGCTACAGAAGAAGTTCAATATTTTAAACATTCTCAATGCTGTACTGGCACATACAGTTAAATTTCGGTCCTCCTTATCACAGTTTTGGTATGTCTCTTCACCTGTTTTATTGTTTATTGCCCATCTTTCTCACTAGATAATATGCTCCATCACAATATAATCTGCTTTTGTTTTAAAAACATTAATCCAGTCAGAGATGACTAACGAAAAAGTAAATTACTCTGCTGCTGATGCCAAGTACTCTACTGTTCACACTTCTAGGAAAAAGAATATATGAGATTCTGTATCCTGTTCCAGTCACCCAGAAATATCATTTTCCAATTTGTATTTGAAAAGCATCCGTTTTTATAAGTAGGGACATTCTGCCTAGTTGAGCACTTGAGAGAGCCTGAATCCACTACTTAATAGACTAAAGAATGCTCCTTTTGGAGCCATTATAGCCCATCACATAATTGACCTGACAGACAATGGCTGCACTTCATTCTGTCAGGCACAGGAATTGACGGTTTATTAATACTAAGAACAACCATGCTGAGGAGCTAGGGAATAAAATACATGACAAAATTTTATAGGTGTCAGGATTACTAAGTGACGAATATTTCCAATAGGCATTTTTATCTAGTTGAATACGATTGAGTGTAATGGTCCTCTATATTTGAGTGAACCCTTTTACCCTTGGAAGCCTGGACGGAGATAACTTTTTGAGTGACTCTGCTAAAGTACAATAGCTACACTAAATGTTTGTTGCAAAAATCCTTTCAATTATTCTTGTTGTTTAACAACAACAACAAAAATCTCGAAGTCAGTAGGTAACTACAATACGAAATATTAAGTTTTCAAATTCCTCACTATTCAAAAAGATATTTTATTTAGATTCTTTTTTCCTCAGTATGTTCTTCTGGTATATTGCTCAAAGTAAGTTATTGTTTATTCATTGGATTTAAATTTGGAGTCAGATTATATAAGATTTAACAATCAAAATAGAATCCAAAACTCTCTAAAATATCTGGGGCCTCAGAAATGTTGGGCACCTCATTGAGATGGTCAAAGAACTTTTGAATCTATGCTAGTATTCAACATCTTACATGATTAATCATTTATTATGTACCCATTTTTTAAAAAGCACATATTGGGTCTTTATTGTATGCAAGTCATATTTCAAGCAGTTTACAAATATCATTATTTTACAACAGCACTACAAAGTAAGTATTCAAATTTTTACTATATTCATGGGGTTAATGGAGGCTAAGAAAGATATCTAGTAAGTTATAACACACAGCTATAGCCCAGGTCTTATTGTCCCCAAAATCCATCCTTATTTCTCTCTACTCTCTCATTTCTTTTTATTATTATTGTTATACTTTAAGATCTTGGGGTACATGTGCAGAACGTCCAGGTTTGTTACATAGGTATACACGTGCTATGTTGGTTTGCTGCACCCACCAACCCGTCACCTACATTAGATATTTCTCCTATGCTATCCCTCCCCTAGCCTCCCACCCCCCGACAGGCCCCATTGTGTGATGTTCCCCTCCCTGTGTCCATGTGTTCACCTTGTTCAAATCCCGCTTCTGAGTGAGAACATAAGGTGTTTGGTTTTCTGTTCTTGTGATAGTTTGCCGAGAACGATGGTTTCCAACTTCATCCATGTCCCTGCATAGGATATGAACTCATCCTTTTAATTTCAGGCTCTAACATTACCTGACCTAGGATGCCTGCTCCATTCTATTTAATGCTGCTACTTGCCCTTCTCTCCTCTTATGGCATCTAGCTATCCTTACATCTTTTTTTTTTTCGTGCTGTCACCCAGACTGGAATGCAGTGGTGCGATTCGGCTCACTGCAAGCTCCGCCTCCCGGGTTCACGCCATTCTCCTGCCTCAGCCTCCTGAGTCGCTGGGACCACAGGCGCCCGCCACAACGCTTGGCTAATTTTTTGAATTTATTAGTAGAGACGGGGCTTCACTGTGTTAGCCAGGATGGTCTCGATCTCCTGACCTCGTGATCCGCCCGCCTCGGCCTCCCAAAGTGCTGGGATTACAGGGTGAGCCACTGCGTCCGGCCTTAGCTATCCTTATCTTATTACACTTCCTTTTTTTTCTGTAACAGTTAACTTTCTAATATATCATAGAAATAAGTTTTGTTTTCATCTGTTTGGTGATGAATCATTGCCTATCCATCCACTTGAATATAAGATAGATCAAGTAAGAGATCCTGGCTTTTTTATTCACTAACATATCATTAAACCTACAACAGTGTCTAGCACATAAAAGGCACTTTATAAATATTTAGTTGAATGAACTGATATATTTAGTTGATTATTACACTGTAGCATGCCATAGAAGACAACTGTAAGGTTTGGAAACATTGTCTCAAAAACAGTTGTCAAAACATAAGCAATGAGTTAGTACTAAATAGACATTAAATATAAAAATAATCATAATTATTAAAAATATATTGTTTCATATGCTACTAAAATTAGAGTGCTATCAAATTAGTTCATATCCAGTTAACTTATTTTTGAAATGTGTAACTCTTCTCAATTAATTTTCAATATGTATTTGAATTAACAAAATGACTCAAGTACACAAATATCTACCAATTACCTATTTTAATTTGATTAATATACAAATTATGACCATTAAAAATGAACATACATGCTGACGCCAAGACAGGAGGATTGTTTGAGGACAGGAGTTAGAGACCAGCCTATATATATATATATATATATATATATATATATATATATATATATAGGCATCCTATAGGCCAAGAATTTTCTTTCCATTTTTGGATATGATACACAAACCTGCAGTCACTTCTCATTTTAACTAAAATTGGTATTGGATTAGAGTCAGTACAGTAAGGTTTTAGAATATGTTTAAATTAATAGCATTTTACCTAACTAGAGAGTGGTGGAAGGTTGTTTGATTCTGCAAGAACCTAACTCATTGCTTGTGCTATTGGATCAAAAAAGTTCATTGAAAAAAATTATATCAAGTGCAAAAATGAATTTTAAATATATATATATTTTTTCAAAAGTGTCCTTCCTAAAAAATAGAAAATTGGTCAAAACCCCCATAAGAATAATAACAAAAATTGGTCTAATAATTATAAATTCACTTTAAACAATTACATGAATCACTTTCATTTGCCTTTCCAATCATCATTATTGAAATGGATAGAATTAAATGTATTAGAAAAAGGTCCAGGATAAATGTAAGAAGACAATATTTTCTTTATTTATTGAATTTACAAATACCAACACATTTTAAGGAGTATCTATCACAAGATATTCAAGCGTTATGATTTTCAATCTTTGAAACAATTATATGGCAAATATTTTTTATTATAACAATTTTGAACTGGAGGAAAGTGAGCCTTTGCAAGCTCACGTCGTTTGAATGGCCTGAGTCAAATACTGTTATGTGGCAGATCCAGGACTAATAGGCTTAAACCAAAGCTTTACCTAAATTACAGATCTTGTGTGATGATTAAATAAGATGATAAATACAAAATAACTAACTAAACATTAATTAAATATGCTAAATAAGAATAATTGATTTCTCTCATTTTCACATTTTATATTGTGTTTTGGACTTAGAATATCCCAAATAACTGAAAAAAAAAAAAGGCTTTCTCCATTCTTTGTAAGGAAAAAATATGTTTAAACATCAACAATGTCTGTTACATAAACGTTACACTTTTATTTTCAACTATAGCTCAGCTTAAACAGTAAGATTTAAAGAAATTTCTGATAGGTGCAGCAAACCACCATGGCACATGTATATCTATGTAACAAACCTGCACATTCAGCACATGTATCCCAGAACGTAAAGTAAAATAAAATAAAAAAGGGAAAAAAAACAGAATAACACAAAGCAAAAAATTATAGTAAAATACACATAAAATAAAGTTTACTATCTTAACCATAAAAAAAGAAATTTCAGAGAAGGAAAGCCTACCAACCAAGACTTATTTATTTGAATGAGTGTATATGTACATATGACCAAGTACAAATTTCTTCAGTATATATATTTGAAAAAGGGGGTATGAAATCTGGCTTAAGACCACTAAATTCTGAATTTCACACTACTTAAAGAGACTAATAAATTGAAACACATGTTTTAAGAAATAAGTGAACATTATGGATTTAATATACCACATTTATTGATTGGACAAGGAAATACCAAAATGTATAAATTATATCATTATCCTAAAAGCAGATTTTTGGTTTTTTGTTTGTTTTTGTTTCATATCTTTAAATATTTTTTCTTTTGTTTCCTTTTTCATTATTTTTACTGGACAAACAGTAATTGTGTATGTTTACGGGGCAGAATGTGATTTCTTAATCTTAGTATACATTATAGAAAGTTATAATCAAGCCAACACATCGATCATCTTATTAACATAATTGTTTTTGTAGATCACTAAGACTTCTTTCTCTAATGTAATAAACTTGTATCCTTCGATCTTATAGAAACAGATTTTAAGGAAGAGTAAAGAAACATGAGTAATGGCCCTGGTTCTGTGTCCAGGTATTTGGCCTGAAAGAGATATTTGTTCTTGCTTATTTCAATTCTCACTTATAAAGTGGGAGTAATAATGCCATTCCATTTGTTTGACAGACAATGCTTGTATGTGAGAAACCAGTTAGACTCTGTAAGTATAACACAATTGACAAACATAAAACATATTCTAACCAAGGTAGGAATTTTTTAAATTAATTAAAATGTTAAAAACATATGATACATTGAATGGAAACCTAAATTGTGCTTATACAGGGGAACATAATAATATTTTCAGTAATTATAATGAGCTGCTGGAAAACACAACAAAACTGATGAATCTCAGAAATATTATACTGAATGAAATAATGTAGGCCCAAAAGACATTGTATTTAATGGGCTCATTCATATGAATATTCTAGAAAAGGGAACACTAAGCCATGGTGATAGAATCAGAAAAATGGGCAACTCCAGGATGATGGAAATGTTTTATAACCTAGTTGTTTTAGTGTTTATTTGGATTTAGACATTTGTCAAATCTTACAAAGTTGTACTCTCACAATCTGCATTTTTTACATATAAGACATATTTGAATAATTTTTTAATTAAATATGTAAATCACTGAAAAAATAGGGGAAGGGAATATAAATAAAATTAGAAACAAGATATGAGCTATAGCAGAACAATTGGTTTTCATGCACTTGAACACTCAAAATTTACTTTTTCAGTGGTTAAAAATGAATTTAATACTAAATATATTTGCCTTATAGGCTCTGAACACAAACTTGCTCTATATCAAACAAGTTCTTTCAGCTGAGTAGCCCGTGGTCTGTTTCTGAACATAGAACTTAAAACACGCATAATTCACAATAAAATTGTCTCTAGCTTATCATGCACTCTGCAAAGCCTGACAGCAATCTCTGTATTCTTTCATGCCTAAGAGACTGACACACAACAAATTGCTCTTTTTGCCCTTGGAATAATCTTGTTCAGTTTAGAGCTGTGATTTTGGTTTCAGTACAAATAGTTCTTTATAATTATATCTCTGTTTATTGGCTTTATTGCTTCCCAACAGACTTCTGAAAGGTCTGCTTGATTTCCTCTGGCATGCTTCATCTGCCACTACTTTTTTCCTACAGTTAGAGAGGTTACATACTTTGAAGCTATAGTTGTCAAAAGAGAGTCAAAATGTTTATCCAGCCAGTCTTTTGTTACATCAATTTTATCTTCCGCAGCCCCTACAGCAATTAGCTTGTTCCTGTATTATGACCTATAATTCACAACCAGATAATAAGCAAACTTCTTCAAACTGAAATTGTTTTATTGAGCATAAATAATCAAACATTTTAAAAATTTAGTCTGGGTCAATTTCGTAGAGTAGACATTGCAACATCCTGGAAAGTTCATTACTTCACTTCTTTTCATTCTGTACTCATTCATCCATTTCTTTACTAGTTTTGTCAATCATCAGTTCAGCTACTTGTCAAGCTTTCCATTAACCCTTCATCTTCCACTTATTTACATAACTCCAATGCATTATCTATGCATCTGTAAAATTGTATATCCATGTGTTTACTGATTCAGCCATCATCCAGCATTTGTCTAGCCAGTCATCCATCTAACCCATCTATCCACCCACTCAGCCAACATTATTAAGGCTGATTAAGAGTTAGGCATCAATTTATAGCAGACACTTGAGAAAGAAGAGGGAGTGACATTAAGCTTATCTCAGACAAGAGGGTAGAGAAGCTTGATTTCTTTTAGTTATATATTTTTTTAAAAAACAAAATGAATTTCAAATAATTGTTTCAATGTTCATCAGTTCATATCTATTTACTTAAATGAATACTAAAAGCAATGTGGCCACAAGAAAAAAAAAAGGTAATCTGGGAAATTCGAGGAAGATACATAGTTAGGCTCCAAATCAAATGTTTCATTGCAGAATAATCAGAAAATTTGAACGTTAGAATATTTTTTGTATCCTCACATGAATTTTGGTGCACAGCCGGAACTGAGAACCATTGGCTTCAGAAAAATCCTATAATACAGTTTTCATTTAGTAGAATGTTTCCATGGCATACTCATGAAGAACACATAAATATTTTAAGTAGACATTACAGAATGCAAATCTTATATTTTGCAAAACTACACAAAAACTTAGTATAAAACAAAATATTCAAAGTGTGAATAATTAAAAATAATATCACACGTGTCAGTGAAGTGAGAAATAGTGCATTTTATAACTGACATCTATCAAAGAAAACAAAAAGCTTAGATTTCTTTATACATTATTCTTCTTATGGTTTTATAAAGAATTCTTCTCCTCTTCTATTGTCTAGGAGGCAATACTCTCGAAGATATGTTTCTGGATCCTCTTCTCACAACTTCTCATTAGGTAAGGAAGAGAGTTTTTGTGAGTAGGTGGACTGAGAGCCTAAAATCCATTGGCCTTTATCTTTTCATCAGAATTACAGTATTAAATCTCTCTGTTTTTTAGAGATTCCTCTTTATTCCCTTTTTCCCCAGCCTCCTCTTCCCTGTATAATAAATGAACATTCTTCCCCTCCATAAGATAAGAATAACTGATTAAGAATCAAAAGTCTTCTTTTCTAGAGGCAATTCTGGAGCCCATTTCTCTGTTCTCGTTTCAAGATTTCATGAATATTAGGCTACAGTGTGCTTTGTACCTAGTCTGATAACAGTCTTGGAAACCCATTTTTTGTATGCAGATATGTATTTAGGATGCAAAACAAAAAATGAAGACAGACACACAATACAGGACTTTCATGAACTAACATTTTTACCACTGATAAGTCTGGAAAGGAGGCCAGGGAATGATTTATGGAGAGCTTCTTATGCTATGCTAAAGAGATTGGTCTTAAACCTGCAAGTATTGGGAAGACATGAAGGATTAGAGGGGAAGAAAGGGAATATTTGCCTTTTGGATGGATAACTACTCAGTCTACAGTATGGAAGCCAAGAAAGAGGAGAAGACCAAAGCAGGGAAACCTGTGTGGCAGACTCCTGCAATGATTCAGAAGAGGTGAGAAGGTCTGGAAAAGTAGAGTGGTTATGGGAAAGAAGAATATTTGGAATTAAATATTTATTTTAACTTTGTATCACCATAAATAGATATGCAACTATTATTGAAATATCTCTTGATTCTGGATTCCAGAATTGTGAAAGTATGATCATCTGCTCCATTGCTTTGGAATTTTCCTATTATTAAAACAGCAGGAAGGATCACAGAAAGATGAGGAAGAGTTGCATATTGACATCTGAATATGTTTCTAAATCTTTGAAACTGGCAAATGGGAGTCTATACATAGAAATATGCTTCTTGCCAGTGGCATCTGGCAATTCTGCTAAAATATGTTTCCCAGGTTGCAAAGGACTTAAGATTTCACTGAAGAGTTTTAAAAGAAAAATTCTTTCCTTGCTGCTTTTAATATCACTGCTCCCAAGTAAGAAATTTGCATAGACGCAGTTATGGTCAGATAAATCTCATTAAATTTGTTGTATCCATATTAAATTTTGATTAAAGTCAGAAAGCTAGCACCACTGATGATTAGTAAAGTTTAAGATCCTTAGCCTGTCATGCAAAAATCCCCAACATCTGTCAAGTTCTGCCAGGTCACTATTGATAACTTGCAGTATTTGTCAAATCCAAGCTCTCCATTTTCTCTCATGTCTCTGGGCATTTCTTCATGCCATTGACTCTGCCTCAGTTACCACTCCCCAATTCTCACACCTAGATGACCCCTTCTCCTCTTTCTAAACTTACTTTAAGCTTTAATTTTTTATTCAAAATATAATTTATACTCCCCAACAATTTCAACTCCTTTATGCTATTCTCATAAGCTATAGTAAGTTTTCCAACTGGGTACTTTTCTCATTTTTATTAAGGTTTTACACATTTTAATATATACATAATCAGCAAATAACCATATCAAGTTTGCTTAAGATAGGCCCCCAAAAGAAACCAAATATTGTAGCAAAAGCTCCTTATGTATGTAATCAAAATTAGAGCATTTCCGTTTGTTATTCCCAGAAAAAAATGTTAGCAGCTGAAAAGAAAAATGTAATTTTCACACTTCTTTCTCTAGACAAACCTTAAAAGTTGCAGTTAAGTTAAAGAATTGCATTTAGTCCTTGCTCTCAATATCTATTTGTTCTTTAACATAAATAGACACGCACAAATTTTTAGACAAATATTTCAGTGATAATCTCACTTTTAAAAAGTTTTAAAGAAAAGTTTTTGATAACCTAATGCTTATAGAGAATATGAGCTGAGTCCTCTCATGAATGGCCTTGAAAAACTTTGCCTCTAAAACATTTAAATAAACAAAACAAAAGTTTTATCTCAAATGAAATAAGTGAATTGCTCTTTCTTAGCTTATAAGGAGAGCTATATAGCTAAAGGAAAGAAATTAACCTGTAATATAGTTTGACATATCTCAGAGATTAAAAAGTACAAGGTCCAGAGTTAAGAAGGTGCAACATGTATCACGAAAAAGAAAATAGTTTTAGACTTTGAAAAGTGGTCTGAAAATTTGTTGACGAATGACCTTTTTGAAAAATGCATGGAAATTCACTGGGAGTGGAGAAGGTGAATCTCACATATATAGCTTAATAAATTGTCTTGCAAATGAGTAGAAAAAAATAGTTTTTTAATGTAAATACCCATATACTCTCATTGAGCCTCTCAAATTACATTGAAGTGCATATATTTATCAAACTCTTTATAGACAAGGACATTGATGCCCACCCAGTTTTAGAGATTTGACTATCTCATTTTTTAAATAATCAAATGAGATAAAGTGGGACCCAGATCATCTGACTTCCAAAAGATACCAAGTTACATTTCCCCAAAAGGCAATAATTGACAAAATATTCAGAAGATGATACACAAAATATTTAGAAGAAGAAGTCATATTTTTGTAATACATTCAAAATAGAATGCTTGAGAAGATACCATTAAGTTATAAAATAATTTTTCTTTAAGGTTTTTTTTTCTGTTCTTTTTAATAAGGATCAGTCTTAGCCCTTGGGTAGTAAGTATGTTGTTATGGTGGCATATGGATTGCTTGGTTGAATGCAGGAAGAGCTGATATCAGAAAACTGTTTAACAATATATAAAATACCAATTTTACACATCAAGAATGTATCCATAACTACACTTGAATATTTGCAACTTCTGTACATTTTAATACTTATAGTTGTTAATGTGGGTGAAAAAGGTTGAGAGAGATATGCAGATCGTAAAGTGGAAGATTACAAAGGAGAGATCATGAAATTTAGAAGAAAAAGAACAAGGCATTTGTAGTTGTATTTTAAGAAGGGCTTTGTCTTTCAAAGGCTGGCAGAGTGACATAAACT
The DNA here is from genome assembly GCF_029289425.2 of Pan paniscus. Taxonomy (NCBI): domain Eukaryota; kingdom Metazoa; phylum Chordata; class Mammalia; order Primates; family Hominidae; genus Pan; species Pan paniscus. The sequence continues at coordinate 27,651,195 of NC_073258.2, read as the reverse complement.
CAGGAAATTGACATGATCACCATAACTTCCTTAAGTACACCACCCCTCTATTTCTACCTTTCTCATCTGCCTTTAATTTTGTGGTTAGCCATGATGTGATTTCTTTCCTCTACTGAAAACACAAACACTCCTGTGCATGGAAAGCAGGTACACCATTCATTTAAATTCTCTTTCACAAGGGTGTTAGAGAAATCGAGCATAGACTAAAGAGTAGGTACCTGAAGATGAAAGACAGATGAAAGAAGAGAAACAAACAAACAAAAAACGTAGAAGAAAGAATATGGGGAGGGGGAAGGAGGAGAAGAAAAAGATGAAGACTGCAGGGATAATACATGCCCACTTTATTCATTGACATGAACCTATATTATCTGTGAGTATCTGTAAAATCAGTTTTCACCAGAAAAGACAGAAGAATTTTCCAAAACTCAGAACTAGGTAAGGAGAAAATGGCTTGATTGTGATATAGCATTCTCCAAAACACTGCCATTTATTTACAGGCAAAGGCTATAAATGTACTACTGGGCTCTATATCTTGCGAGTGGCTGAATTATAGGCCCTTTCAGGATCCTTCCAATTTAGAGATTCTGAGTTCATGGAAACTTCTGAGATAAAAAATATATTGAGATATTGGTTCCTCTTTGACTCAGTACTTTTATGACATAAGAAGTCTTTCTTCAAGTAGATCTCTTCTGTCACATTCTAGGAAAAAAACTAGAGGTGTTGGCCAATTGTGCAAGAATTCTAGAAAGTATAATTGCAGATTTTTCTTCTTTCGTGACTTTTAAATTTGCTTTGATAAGGTACATATTTTTTGAAGAGTTTTTTTCTTTACTTTTGAAAAAAAATTTTGCTCTACTAAAAACTGTTTGTTTTAGTATTTATTTCATTACATTCAGAGGTACACAGCTTCTTGTCCTATTTTACTAGGTTAACAAATATTCATGTGCCTTAAGAATAGTTATGCAAATAAATGAATTAAATAGAATAATTTCACAAATATGGTTTTAAAATGAATCCTTATGTAACACTTAAAATACTTTCAGACAAAGTATGTTATTCAGAAGAGAAAAATAACATGTTCTTGTTTTCTGAAATTGCAGTTGGCACCACTAGTAAGGTAAAGCAGATAGAAAGGAAAACGAAAAAAAATTGTTTAATGAGTGAATTTGCTGTATGTTTTTTCACTGCCATTTCTTTTGATTTTCTTGGTAATAATACTCAATATTTAATACACAGATCAGCACTGTAATTTATCTATATTTTCATTCGTTACAAGTGGTTTTCTGTGTTTGTGCTAAGTACCTGGGCCATACTTCCATAATGCTTAAGGATATTTTTAAATGCCACACATACTAAATTACTTGTATCAAAATATCACATGTATGCCATAAATATGTGAAATTATTATGTATTTATGCAGTCGTATTTATTTAAATCTGAAAAAAAAATCCTCTAAGATAGACTAGACCTTCCTAATGTTGGCCATTTAGTTTGCTTGGGATATTTAAATGATGCTCAACAGTTTAACTTAATTTAATGCTCAACAGTTTAATTCAATCTAAAGTTAGAATTTATATCCTAATAGAAAAATATTTTTAAATTGATTTCTGTATTCCCTAGGCTATAAATATGGCCCAGGCAATTTTGCCAATCATGTGTTTTCCTCTACAAGGCTGGTAACAGCTCCACTGGTGCTGTACATATTTCACTTAAGGATGTTTACTAACCCTAAACATGAAATGTTAGCGTGTGGGCTCCTTCTCAAAGGAATGCCAGCCATCAGTGGATCAGTGTGTGGAGGGTAATATTGGCAGGGGAAGTCGGCACTGTAGCGTTCAACTTGCCTTCACAGGCGCAATGAAACATGTTCTATGGTGAACCTAGACTTACATAGCTTTGGCCTGATTAACACCATAAAAGTCCCACTTGTGTTCCAACCTCTAAGAGTTCTTCACTTTTGAACCATATTTCCCCAGAATTTTTACAAATAAAACTAATATGATTAACTGCCATTCATAGGCAATGTGAGCAAAGCCTGGTGGAGATGCTTTCCAGGAGATGAAGACTGGATGTAAATATATACAAATATATAGCTACAGCACATGCAATGATACAAAAATGTTAGGTCTTGAGAACCGACTCATTCATTTTAAAAGGTAAATATAATTCTCCATTGAAAGAAAACATTCTGAGACTGGGTCCTAGCTCAGTGAGCAAGAATGCCATGATCCATTTGCAAGGTCTTTAATAGGTACAAAGGTGGGTAGGACATAAATATATTATATATATATATATATATATATATATTTATTTATATTTTATGTTTTTATAAATATATTTTATATTTTTACATTTTCAATATGTTTCTCATCACAGATTACACTAGCAATGTCAAGATATGTCATAACATTTGATTTTTGAAATTTGAATTGGTGATAAAATTTCAATAACATTTCATAGCATAAAAATCAAAAAAGTACATATTCAAAGAAGACCTTTAACCAAATTTGTACTAACACAATTATCTGTTCCAAATTTCAAACCAATAGAAAGAGTAGGAGCTAAAGAAAAAGGTAGAAACAAAATAAGCACGTTTTATTCCCTAGAGATAGCTATGGAATATTGTTCCTTTCACTGGAGAAAGTTACTTGGAATGGCAGATGGGAGGGTGAGGATCAATCTATAAAGCAATGTTTCTTAACAATCTTGGGGTTACAGATTCTTTAAAATTTGACAAATTATACAGCCCTTCCTACAGGAAATGAAAAGATATACTTGTGATACACTTGTGAAATTTTAAGAACAAAAGTGTCAGTGGGGATTAAAAGATTCCATTAACTCCAGATAAAGAACTTTTGCTTGTGAAACTATTCTGCAGGACAACTAGAAAAATTACTTATTGGTGCTTAAGAGATATGATGTATTCAGTAAATATGTGTGGAATGAATGGGTCAATGAATAGATAAGCTATGAGATTTAGATTGAAACTTTTTGATTTTATATAAATCTCTAAAACACTCTGGAAGTTTTAATCTGTAAAATATGTCAACAGGACTATGCTATCTTAAAATCTTTTGAATAACTCATTGTTACTATTTCTGATTATTTAGAAAACCAATAAGATTTGTAAAGGAATATTTGTCTGCTTAAAATTTTGGTTGGGATGTATTCTGATGAGAATTCATTATTCATCTATTCTTTTATGTGGTTAGTGATGAAAAATAACAACTGGCTTTGAGTTTTGAACATGGCACCAAGATACCAAGGGAGGCATTTTGCCATGTCCAAACAAATGTCTTTGATAAATCTGTTTTCTAGCCAGTAAAATATACTCCAAATCCTTACAATAGGTTTTTAAAATAGATAATGTTAACCATAAATGTGTGTGTGTGTGTGTGTGTGTGTGTGTGTGTGTGAGAGAGAGAGAGAGAGAGAGACTGAGTGAGAGAAAGAGAGAGAGAGACAAAGAGAAAGACAGAGGTGGGGATCTGGATAAATGGCGTATCTCTTCAACTCCATTTAGACTGTATCACATAAGGGTCATATTTTTACATAAAAAATGGGGTCAGTTACAAATGGACATTATGCATATTTTCCATATTGTCAAATATTTGTTTGCAACACTGTATTTTTTGAAGATATATAGTTTTAACATATTTTCAAAGGTGCATGTCTGTACTTGAGTTTATACTTTATAAATCCATCTGTTAAGAAGAAAAGTAGAAATACACATTAGAAAAAATGTGAAATGAAGTTGAAAGACTAAGTTTAGAATAAAACTCTGTCATGGAGCAACCCTATGACTTAGGGAACTCTTTTGACATCTGTGGACTTTGTTTTTCTCTTTTATGAGATAGGGACAAAGCTGCATGCCCTATATGCCTCACAGGATTATTCCAAAACACAATGATAACAGGAAAAGAGAAGTGTTTTTTGTTTTATTTTTTTAATTATACTTTAAGTTTTAGGGTACATGTGTTTTGACAACCTCAAAGCTTGTTCAAAATACAAGATGTTATATAAGAAAATACTCCCCAAAGACCTTTCAAACCTTTTCTTCAAGGTACTTATCTGTTAGGGCTGAAACTCTCTTAACTGGAGACAAAATGAAACTTCTAACAAATGAATAAAATAAAAAATGATTATGCTCATTAAAAACTAGTGGAATATGTTGATGTTTTAAGTGTAAATTAATTTTTTAAAGATGCACAAATTTTACATTAAATTACACAAGGGTCTTAAAATCAAGGGACAATCTCTTGACATCATTGTCTTTTAGAAGGCTCAAAGCATTTGGAAAATAAACTGAAACTGTTGATTTTCTTTCTGAGAAATGTCTGTGGTCATGTCTCCAGTATTGATAGCAGATAACAATGGAACAGCAATTCAAACAGGCCTGAAATGTCTTCTAAATATTTGGAGAGACTTATCATACAACCAGCATTGGAAACATGTGCCCCATTGTTGCCTGACACCTACACTCCAAATGATTGTGTCTTGTTCTATCACTATAGACATCAGAATGACAGAATGAACCTTTTAACCCAATGACACAAGTATATGCTATAAGAAAAATTATTAATATGATAACTGTGATTAGAGCTATCAATGTCCAGGACCCTTGCTAAAGACACTTTGAGCAATGGTGTTCCTCCAAGTCAATTAAACTTTGAACAACATGTAATAAGTGAACAACAAGAAAAAAAAATTTAAAAAGTGTACTTCTGGGGACTACCAAGAATGTTTTGTGGCCATTAGTAATAATTTAGATACTATGGGCTGTAATATTTACCTACCTGTAAATATTGGTCCAACCACTTTTCTGCTTAATTTATAGGACTTTTGGGTCAGAATCAAGAAAGAAAATATAGAAAAAAATTGTTTGAGCAAGCATTAAAAACATTTCTTCAATAGTCTCTTGCCCAGAAATTTCTCGAGAGCAAAGATCTCACTTTACTCACAGTTCTAACTGAAGCATCAGAACAGTTAATGCCACATATTAGAACTTCAAAAATTATTCCCAAATAAATCTAAGAATAAATTGTTGCAAAACAAATACCATCTAATTCAGATAATATAAGTCACAGTACTTGTAAAACAAAGAGTTAAATTATATCCTACACAACTAAACCAAAATATGGATAAGGCATTGAAGCGACCAGAAGGTATAAGCTTTGGAACAAGAAAGTGGATCAATAATATTATGTGTGGGCACTGACAAAGAGGTCATGAATATCAGAAGACAGAGCAAAATAGAATGTTAAAAATCTAAAGCAAAGAATAATAAATGATGTGAGAAGCAATTTAGAGAAGACAGTAATAAAGAGGGTCAAATGATCAGATAGCCAGCAATCAGGGATACTGTGGAACTATGGAATTAAGAATTTAAGGAAAGGAGGAGAAAGCACATAAGGCAGAAAGGAGCAGCGAAGTCAGTGATGCACTTTTTTTTTTTTTTTTTTTTTGAGACGGAGTCTCACTCCGTTGCCCAGGCTGGAGTGCAGTGGTGTGATCTAGGCTAATTGCAACTTCCACCTCCCAGGTTCAAGCGATACTCCTACCTCAGCCTCCCAAGTAGCTGGGATTACAGGAGCCCACCACCATGCTTAGCTAATTTTTTTTTTTTTTTAATTTTTAGTAGAGATGGGGTTTCACCATGTTTGCCAGGCTCGTCTCGAAATCTTGACCTCAGGTAATCCACCAGCCTCAGCCTCCTAAAGTTCTGGGATTACAGGCGTGAGCCACTGCACCTGGCGACACCTTTTTATGGTTGCACTGTCATTGCTGTGAATTGTCTCATAAGAGTGAGTAGTAATCAAATAGACTGTGGAATGTATATCCTTATGTTTGAATCCCAGTTCATTTATAATCTACATGAGCTTGGAAGTTTAATTAACCTCTCTGAGCTCAATCTCTCTTGTTTTAAAATTGGTATTAGTAGCTATATCATCATGGTGTTTTAAGGAGTGAACATATTAGTCTACACAACGAATGTACCAATAGGTTTTACACATAGTTATATTATAGATGTTGTCATTTGACTACTATTTTTATTTTTTTATTTTTTTAAATTTTATTATTATTATACTTTAAGTTTTAGGGTACATGTGCACAATGTGCAGGTTAGTTACATATGTAGACATGTGCCATGCTGGTGTGCTGCACCCATTAACTCGTCATTTAGCATTGGGTGTATCTCCTAATGCTATCCCTCCCCCCTCCCCCCACCCTACAACAGTCCCCAGAGGGTGGTGTTCCCCTTCCTGTGTCCATGTGTTCTCATTGTTCAATTCCCACCTATGAGTGAGAACATGTGGTGTTTGGTTTTTTGTCCTTGCGATAGTTTACTGAGAATGATGATTTCCAATTTCATCCATGTCCCTACAAAGGACATGAACTCATCATTTTTTATGGCTGCATAGTATTCCATGGTGCATACGTGCCACATTTTCTTAATCCAGTCTATCATTGTTGGACATTTGGGTTGGTTCCAAGTCTTTGCTATTGTGAATAGTGCCGCAATAAACATACGTGTGCATGTGTCTTTATAGCAGCATGATTTATAGTCCTTTGGGTATACACCCAGTAATGGGATGGCTGGGTCAAATGGTGTTTCTAGTTCTAGATCCCTGAGGAATCGCCACACTGACTTCCACAATGGTTGAACTAGTTTTTAAAGATGTAACTGAATTTGTTCATTTGGGTCCTCAGTCAATGTAGTGCCAAATAGAACTAGATGTACAAGAGATTTTTTAAAGAAAATACTTGTAAAGAGAAAGAAGGAACAGAAGTAGGCACTAAGTGACTTAAGCTGAAGATCAGCTATGATGTTTGTGAAAGAGTGAAGGAAGGTGAATGGAGGAAGAAAGGGAGGGATGGAGGAAGGGAGAGGGAAGAAGGGAGATATGGGTAAAAAAGTCCTATGCCACAGTTACGATAAACTGTTGGACAGGCCAATGAGATTTCTCCAAGAAAAAGTTGCCAGTTAGGAAAGTCTGGTCTTAGGCCAGAAGGACTCATCTTATACTCCTTTTGTGCTCAGACATTGGCTGGAAGCAGCCCAAAGAAAGTGTGACATTAGCAGAATGTCATAGCTGAAGGCTGTCAGTCAGCTGTTCTCCTCACGAAATGTCCTGCTGAGTGTAAATGTGAGAGTGCATTCCTTGGCTTCTACAGTTCGTCTCTGGCACTGCACAGATCCATGTATGTTCAGAGAGCTGCTTGTCCATAGTTCCCATGAAACTATCTTCTTCAGAAAAAACTTAAGACATGAGGAAAGAAGATGAATTATAGCACTAGTAGTTGCTATTAATCTTGGCGCTATGAAAAATAACCTTTATTTCCTTCCTCCATCATCTATTCCAAATAATTCTCAGCATCAGCTATCCCCGTGGCAGAGCTTTCTGGCTTATCTGGTACTATAGAGCAAACTTTCATTCCTGAGTTAACTGAGACTTGCTACTCTTCTCAGGAGGTGACTGCTCCAAGTCTCTTTTCATAGTCACAATGAGCAAGAAAATGCCTAGAGAGGCCCAAGTGGATCCCCTTGGTTCTACACATATCTCTGCTTGTCCCCATCATATAAATGTCTTAGCCTGTAATTAGTGTCAATCACCCTTGAGAAGATAGTAACTCTCCTTCTCACCTGATGATCACTGGATGTCAATAATTCAAAGTTCCTTTGTTGCTGCCATACCATGTAGCCCAATGGAAGCTTTGTTTTATCCTCTTATAGGAGTGTTCTCCCTTTGGGGGCCAGCACATCTAAATATGTAAACAAAACCACCTCTATAATATGTAGGGTCCATTGCAAGATCGAAATGTGGGGTCCCTTGTTTAAGAAAAATGAGCCATTAAACAGACTAATATATAAAGCATTTTTTTCTCCCACATCCTCTCTCAACATGCTATAAAGTTTTCTTTATTGTGCTTAATTTGCTATTTAATGTGGTTCTACTTATGGAACAAATAAAACTTAAATAATTAGCATTACCATTCATATTTATTTGGTGCAGTGCCAGTTTCAAACGTAATGTAAGAGCTCATAATTTGTATACAAAATCACTGCAATTACACAATTCCTATTTTTGTAGCTTGCATATGTATATACAATTTGTTCCCAGAAGAGTGGAAGCGCTGCACAAAACCAATTTCACTTTTTATTTCACTTCTTGATACCTGCATGTTCTACCAGAATGTTTTTTCATTTACAAGAAAGAAGCAATAAAAACAGGAGCTATGATTTGCACTATCTTTCCTTTGCCTTCTTTTATACTTTTAACTTTAAAGGTTTGATTAATACAGGAAAGTAACATGCATAAGAAAGGATATAATGGGATTCCTTAAGGAGGGGACATGCATGCTTCATTATCCCATAGGCCTTCGCTTACCCAACATAAATAATTTCAACGATATAATTATTAAGAATTTTAAGGCTGGGTGCGGTGGCTCGCGCCTGTAATCCCAGTACTTTGGGGGCTGAGGTGGGCGGATCACCAGGTCAGGAGTTCGAGACCAGCCTGGCCAACATGGTGAAACACCGTCTCTACTAAAAATACAAAAAAATACCTGGGCGTGGTAGTGGGCACCTGTAATCCCAGCTACTAGGGAGGCTGAGACAGGAGAATTGCTTGAACCCAGGAGGCGGAGGTTGCAGTGAGCTGAGATTGCACAACTCCAGCCCGGGTGACAGTGTGAAACTCCATCTCAAAAAAAAAAAATAATAAATAATAATAATAATAATTTTAAGAGGTTGAGAGCAGAACATTTTATCAAATGTGGGCCCCTTTGCAAATGCACAAGTTCAATGTCCAGGAACTCAACCCTCCCTGCAGAGCTTGGACCACTTCAAGTGGTCCAAGAAAACAAGAAGTGATACAGAGTTTGGAAACTGGCTCAGTCACTGACTGGCAGGGAAGGAGGACCCAGTAAAGTGAGATCTGATGGGCACATCTCCAAGGCTGTTACACTGAGACACAGGAAAGATAAGCCAATTACACAATATTACACAACCTGATGATAAAAAAATAAATATTTTCTCAGGAATATTTAATGCTAGTCTTCAGCTCATTTTTGCATATGAATGTAAATAGGCAAATTAGTATATATAAGAAAGTAAGCAGTGAAAGTAAAAAAAAGGAAGTAGCATTTATGATTTATTTTATTTAGAAGTGATAATTTTAAAACTCTATTGTTATTTTACATTCAAAGAAATTCAGATCAGAAAATTATTATATTGATCCAAAAATTGAAATTTCTATTCAAGAAGTTTCCTGCTGAATATTTATTTGCCATTTTGGGTCAATATTGCTTTCTGGTTTGTTGGTAGTTACAATTAGTGGCCCTGAATGCTTGGACACTGACTCTACTTCCACATTAGTCTTCCCACTCAACTCTTGGAAAGAGATGTGTTTTCTTGACACAGAATTTGGCTTAAGGTTCAGAGGATTCCTGAAAGAGCCCTATCAAGTGTAGATAAAGTCACTGATAGTCATGTGTCTCTGTTAGGGACCATCAGGTCTACTGGAAGATATTGTGAGATATGCTGAATAACTTTATAATCGCTTTGGTCAATTCTTCCATTTAGTTCTCTATCCTTGTACAGATAAGCCAAGGGCTTAATCTAATCTTAGGAAGAACATATTGAGTCGTAGTTCTTCCTCTACTCAACTCGGTGTGAGATGACTTAAAAGTCATACTAAAGATGATCTGTGAGATCATTTTCAAAAGCAGAGGATACATGTGATACTCTTGGTCAGATATTCTTGAATACTGCTTTGATAAGTTTTGCTACCTACTGCATGACATATTTGTTCATTAATATAACATGTTTATTAAAAGCCTCGACATTAGTGATATGAGGCTAAGAAATCAGATAAGTTATCTTCCCTCAAGAAACATAATTTGAGCAGCCACTGTTTTCTTCTTTCCCAACAACTATTCCCTTCAGATGAGTAAGTGAAGTTCTTATAATTCAGGGACATATAATCTAGTTCTGGCCAATGAGATACAACAGAAACTCTATAGAGAACATTAGTGAACAGAATTTTCTCCTTGACAAAAGAAAGAACCATAAAAGACATTTGACTTCTCACTTCTTCCCTGCATTTGACATAACTACGTAAAGACAGTGCCTAGAGCTGTATTGGGCATATTGCAACAGGAAAGAGGTAAGGCTGAAAACAAGTCAATTTACTGACAATGGAGTAATGAAAAATAGAAACAAACAAACAAACAAACAAAACCACGAAAGCCTAGATCAAAATGAAAAATGGAACAAGAGGGGAAGAAATCTGTTAGAGTCTCAAGATGTTATGTGTGTTTGCTCACTAAGAGATTAGCATTTGTGAAGAAGGCCTAATAAACATAATTTTATGTATTTATTTATTTGAAACAGAGTCTCACTCTGTTACCTGGGGTGGAGTGCAGTGGCGCGATCTCACGACAACCTCCACCTCCTGGGTTCAAGCCATCTTCCCACCTCAGCCTCCCAAGTAGCTGGGACTACAGGCAGGTGCTACCATGCCCAGAGAATCTGTGTATATTTTGTAGAGGCAAGGTCTTGCCTTGTTGCCCAAGCAGGTCTTAAGCTTCTGGGCTCAAGCAATCTACCCAACTCAGCCTCCCAAAGTGTTGGGATTACAGACCTGAGCTACCATGACTGTCCTTTATATATATATTTAATACAAATTTCACAGCCAGAAAAGGTTATTGAATACTCATTGATATTGCAGGTGAATCATATGAGATAATCACAAAATCCCAATTTTTCTGGGCAATTTTAATTTCAAACATACTGATATAAGAACTTCACTGTTATCTGCATTTAAACTTCAAAGGTCACAGATCCTGATTCTTCACTATAGGGAAATATAAACATTAAATAAAAATAGTTTGCTACAGTCATGTAAAAAATGGTGAGTGAATAAAATAGGAGGCTCTATTGAGGAAGTTCATTCATTATTTGAAATGTTATTATTTGGCAATACTTTGAGGCATCTTGACCCTCCCATTGATTCTACAATGAGTACACAGTGATGTAATCATATATTATATTAGAAGGTTTTAAACCCTATCACCTAAGTATAGTTTACAGTGTTTGAGGCTTTGTTACAAAGATGCCATAATTCTTAAATCACTGTCCAATGCTGAAAGCAACTCTAATTATCAATGTAAACAGATTTTCAATGATTCACCATTGCATAGTTCTAATATTGAACAGGACATTCTCCAGAGAAATCTCTGTTGTAATCCATCTACATTTCCACATCTATTCAATCAGGAATTTAATTAAGGAGTCTGGGGATCATAAAAGGAAACCACAGCTGAGACTCTTCTGGATGAAATAATTCAACTCCAGCCCAAAGATACAGGAATTCCTGTTTCTTACAAACTAGTAAATGCTTTCCCTTTCCATAAATAGGGCTCCTGTTTTTCTTGATATGTTTAGTAAAAGTGAAGCAATGCCTAGGAAGACCAAACATCAGCATTGCGTCTCTCTGGTGGATTGCTGGCATTTGAAAGGGAAGCCCCGAATTGGAGGATTTTCACTTCTACTTTAATATCAGCCCTTCCCTTTCTGTCAAAAAAAGATAACTAAGAGATGTGACTCAAAAGTTATTCAATAAAATGAGATTCTAGATCCAGGCTCTCTGTCATTTTGCATTAATTTTATCTCTGGGATAATTCCTGGCTTAAAGGACTGTTATATCTGAGTTACGCATGTTAGCACAAGAACCAATACTGTCATCTTTCTTTAACCGTGCAAATTTGATTTTCATCACTTACTTGCTCTATCAATCTGCTGCCCAAGACTCATTGAACCAGGATAGTTTTGCAGAAAAAGAGAATGAATTCCAGTGTTTTCAAACCATCTCTGATATTTTTATTTCAAGCATAGAAATGCTCATTAGGAAATGGGAGTTAACAAATATATGTAGGCATATATATGATTCCTCATCTCCCAACCATAACTTGTACACTCAGAAAATTGGATACTGTAATGTCTTAAATGTAAAACAGGTTTACCTAATTATTTTGTGTGCCAATACTTATAAATGATTTTTATATGAAATATGAAAAGTCTAATTTAAGGTTTTCCATTGAGTTTGTTAAATGTAAAGTTTATTTTTAAATGCTAATTGAGATATTAAAGTTTAATTGTTAAATTCTAACTATAGAGTCATCTAAAAAACCTGGCCAGTACTCCTCAAAAATGTCATCACAAATAAGAAAAATTTGAGATACTATTACAGCCAATAGGTGCCTTAGGTTACATGATTTTAAAAAATGTAATAACGTATCCTGAAGTAGATCCTGGAACAGAAAAGACATATTTGATAAACCATTTAAAAATGTTGAACAAAGTATGGACTTTAGTTAATAATGATGTATCAATATGGATTTATTAACTGTGACTAAAGAATCATACAAATGTAAGGTGTCAATAATAAAGGAAACTAGCTGTGGAGTGTATGAAAACTCTGTGCTATTGTCTCAAATTTGTCTAACCAGAAATAATTATAAAATAAAATTTAACAAAACTACAAAAAACTCCCACCCAGACTAGGCAAAAGCGAAGCCAGATTTTTTTTGTTTGTGTAAGGTGAAGGGCACTAAAAATGATTTATTATTTACAACTTCCTTTAATGATGAATTTTACAAAGTAATTCAAAAAATTTGAAAATATCACTCAATGATTCATTCAGAATGGATTACAATACCTGGACTTTTGTTTGAACATTAAATAATGATAGGCAGCTAGATTTCTTGAGCATTGTGTCATATTTAAAACTTTTGGTTCTATTTTTCTGCATTATCCCTCATTGTCACTTGCCAACTGTATATTGAAAGTGTTTCTGCAAAGCATACTCCAGACTAGGTTTTTTCATACTGCTGCTTTTAATCTTCAGTTTGCTGGTGAACAGATCTTATCTCAGCATTTGATAAGGAAAGAGACACAATAAAATAAAAATATCTACATTCTGAATAAAGTCCTGTCTTTTTATAAAATGTGGATTTAAACCCAACCAATATTTTGTCTGTTCCTTTGAGTTTTTCACAGTGTTTTCTATAAAGTTCTTTAGTCATAATCTTCAAACACCAGAGGCATTAATATAGATGGATTTTAAAGGATTTAAATATTTCTAGGTTACTGTGTCTAAATTCAGTTTACTGAATTGCCTATTAACAGTTACAGACTTTTCCCCTTAAAAAATACTATAATAAAGAAGTTATGGCACTTCTTCACAGACTTATTTATTTCAAATAGGGATCCATCTTATAGTTTGAAATTATTTCTTTTTTGTCTTTATCATATTAAAATAACATTTTCTTTCATAAAATAATAGTGATGATAATGACAATACTAGCTGCTGATCCTTTTAGTATGCCACCACAGCAAACTTTTAAAAATGACAATATCAGGTCAGTTCAGAGGGATTTATAAATTTTATCTTCTATAAATTATATATTTGGCCTCATTTATTTCCATTACAATGAAAGATTTGGATTATATGTCTTCATAATTTTACCTACTGCACCATATTTAGGAGTTACTAACCATAACTACTTGAATTGATGAATGAAATTTACCTCCAAATTTCTTAGAAGTGAAAGAGTAACTTTCTTTCTTCAGGAATATTGAACTCTAAATCTACTCATTAAATAAATAAATGGGTACCTAGAGCAATTGATTCCGTTATAATGAACCTATTGCAGTACATTTTAATATTATGCAGCACTAATATGTAAGGCATGTACGCATTAACAAATAAAAATGCAGAGGTGATAAATACTCCAAGTTTTTAATGAAGGCGACATATAAGTTATTATTAAATCAAGGGTGTAAAAAATACAGGGAGACCCAGATTTTTTTTCCTAAATGCCATGCTAATTGCAATGTTCTCTCATGAAAGATTGAAGGAGTTGTAAAGGGTTTAATTTTTGTGGAGTGTGATAGCAATCTATAAATAAGTGAATAAATGGAACATAATTTTAAATTAGAAATTTAACTTAGTTTTATATGTATATTTTACATTTCACATCTTGAGGGTGTTATCTGTTAAGAAAGCATAAATTCTTGGTATTTTAAAAATTTTAAGTATTTTATCAGTTCTTGGTAGTAAAACTATCATATCATCAGAATAAAAACCCCCAAAAAGCTCTTCTCTAAAAACAAAACTGGCAGAATCTAAACAGAATAAGTGAGTTGAGTTTTTACTTTCTAGCCTTAACTGGATGAAAACAATATTGGTGCTATCTATGATCAGAAAATAATTCAGACATTCATTAATTCACTCAGATATTCTACTGGTCCTCACTATAAGCCACATATTGCGTTAGGACCTAGATATAGAAATATAAATATTAGGGCCATCTGCACTTACAGATCTTACATGCTAGGGTAGGGTGTGGTACAAACTGGGATAAATAATTTAAGCCATTTAGTTTTAAATGCGTGCATGTGTGTGTGTATACAAAGAAAACATATACACTAATTAAATACTGAATTATATCTATAAGTACTGCTCTTATTATTACATTATTATATGACAACATCAAGTTGTATACAAACATAAGGGTTATAATCCTCTTTTCAAAAACCAAAAAAACTGTACATAAATGTCTATACATATGTTTATGGGATACATATAATTTCATTAAAAATGAAGAAAAACATACTAGTTTGTTAAGTATCATCAGATTGCATAAGCATCTGAAAAATAAAATTCTATCTGTAATTATAATTTGAAATTAGATGTAAAAGATTGAACAAGCATATGTTTAAGGACTACAATGCCAAATGTGCAAAGAAAAATCTCCACTTAATTAACTTAGATGATTATGAGTAACTTTCTTCACATATTTATGTTCTTATTCTTACAGAGCTTAACACAGCAACAGAGTTGCAATATATATATATATCTACAGATTTCAGAATTAGATTTAAATATTAAAACAATTAAAAACACAATACATATGTCAATGTAAAATGATATTAAAGATGCTGTTGGTAAAACATAAAAAAGGAAATAAATACAGAAGAGTTGAGATTTGAATAGGTATTTTTATTGTTGTTGCTATTTGCATTTTGCACCTTCTCCCCCAGTTAAACTGAAAGCTCACATTGATTTTTCTTTGGGTTTCTAATATGAGAGACAGTGCCCCACTTGTAGTTTGTGCTTAGCAAATACTTGCTGAACAATGAGTGCTATACTAAGAAAGAACCTGGAAATGTACAGTCTCAGAGTGACAGTATGTGTTTTATTACTTCCCTTGACAACAATTGAAAAATATACAACCTCTGCTATCTTAATCTACATACAACTTCTTGAAAATATAAATGAAAACATCTTGTCTTAAATGCAATGAAATGGTATTAAGACATATTCATTTTCCTGATGTGTTGGGCACTCCTAAAAACCCATAGGGGATTGTAAAAATCCATTGCAATGTAATAAATGACCCAGGGCATTGTATTATTTAGGGACATACTCTATGATGGTGGTCACATTTCTTCCATGTTACCTGAACTAGCAGCCTGTTATGTTTAAGAACTATCATTTCCTTCATTTTTTTTTTCTTTTTTAATTCTTAGGGATATTCTCAGTGAACAGGAAAAATCAGGCATTCAAAAAGAGTTATTGGATGAATGAATTAAATACATTATGGAATGGTTGTAACCTCAGCTAGAGGATCATATATCTCAAATGGCAAATATAGTAAAAAAATTCATATTACTGGCTACTCAAGGTAAAATGTACTAGTTTGTCTCCTTAATACAGATGCATTCAAAGTATTACCATTAAACAGAAATATTGAAAGATTTGTCTACAAATATATTATTTTAGGGATGGAGATATCAAATGTGTTGTACATACCTCAGTAAACGGAATTTTAATTTTTCTCTTGACATTAAGATCTCTGTTAGAAAAGTGAATTAATGTATGATTATAATGATAATACTTTTGCTCTTCTTTTAAACAACCTTAAATGTATAAAATGCATATAAATCTTTTCATGAAGATTTTTATTTTTATTTTTATTTTATTTTATTTTTATGTACAGTTTTGACATCACAAAATATCTTAAAATTGTATATTCAGGAATAATATTTTTTACAATGATTTATTCCAGATAAAATAATTACATTACTCTCTAAATGGATAATCTTATCTGTTGATGTCAGTGAATAAGGAGTTCCCAGTACCTCACTATGTTTAACTGATGTATGAAAGCTGCCTTGATGCAATTCTGATGAGCCCTTAGGGTTCAACACCACTTTATTTATCACAAAATCTTTATTCATAAATTAGGGTTACAAAATTGATTAGATGAATTGTCTACCAGTCACCCTTAAGCATCTGCTTAGTTTACTAGCAATTATTGCATTTGGTAACCTTAACAAGCAAAGAAATAGTATTAATTCTGGGTATATCTTCCATAAATATCATGTGGGAAATAGCTATTTCTAGCCAATCATTTGAGTAACATTCATATAAAATTACAAATCATATAATTGGATCTTTTAAATGTCACATTGATTGCCTCTTTATTAAGTTTTCATGTATTATCTGTTCATTGTGTTGTTATTAAATTGCCACCATTTGCTTTGATGACTATGTGTCCTTATTATCACAGCTATACCCCAATATAATTTTTTGGCTCTATACGTTTCTAGTCCACTCTTAGGATCATATTTATGAGTAAATATCAAAACCTTATATTTAAAATTGGCAGTGTGTTTAATGTGTTTAGTATTCATTCACTTCTTACATTTGGAAGGAATCTTGTATACTACATTGTCCAATCACTGTCATATAAAGAAAATGTAATGAAAATAAAGTTTAAATAATTACAGTCAAGATCTACTGTTATTTTATTCTACTGGAGAAAACTTTCTGGATATCGAACACTCTAGGTTGACTACCAAATTTAAATTTGCTGTGAAAAATAGTACTTGATGGTATTTATCTCTAGATCCATCTTTTTCCCACTATAACTGAAATCTTCTTGGCAATAGAATCTGCTATCTACTTCTGTCACTGTTATATTATCTTTATCATAGTGTTCTTCTGCCCTGGTGGGGAATAAATAAATAAATAAATAAATAAATAAAAAATAAATAAATAAATCTATGAGACACCATTTACTACAGATGATAATTTTGTGAAAGACACATTTCTTTCTTCATCAAACATTTATTAAGTTCTTCTATGTTCCAGGAAGTGGGGCCATGGAGATAATGGGGAAAATTCTCCTGCAGGAGCTCATGATCTAGTGAAGGAGGCTGACATAAAGATCTTAAGCTCTGAAAGAAGCATAAGATATGTTTAAGTGTCCAACTAGTATATGCTTTAGCTGAGAGTTTGTGTGAAGATATCTGCCAGATTAAACAAATAGACTGAGGAGAGGAGAGAATAAGTGCCCAATTCCTGTAATAAGCTCAGTGTGGATTTACATGAGGGACTGGTGAGAGGGATAAGGGAAGACTGGAGAGGTAGACTAGTGGGAGATACACAGGAGAGTCTTTATGCCAGATGAAAGAAAATTTTTGAAAGTATTAAGTGGAAATAACCTCATTACATACACCTTTAAAAAGACCAGTACTCTACATTCTGAATTCAGTTATGTATCCAGTATCGCCCTTTTGAAGAGATATAGCAGTTAATTTATGCATAGTGTTTATATAGAGATAATAGAATTATTCTGCTTATGACTGTTTCCTTTTGAAGAGATTCTAATAGATTGATTGCAAATATGGACCTGAATCTTTCCCTCTGTATCTATGCCCCTTTTAGTGAAGTTTGCAAACCATCCTAAGAAGTGGAGTCTATTTCTCCACACTTCAAATTAGAGCTGGCCCTCTGACTTGTGTTGGCCAATAGAAAGCTGCAGAAATAATTGTGTACCAGCTCAAGTCCGGGCTCAAGAGGCCTTGTGCACCTCTACCTTCATTCCTGGACCCCACATCCCTCCCATTAGCACCACCATCACTAGGAGAACATGTACCAGATAGCATGCTGGATGATGGAACCACATGGAGCAGAGTCAAGTCATCCAAGCTAAAAGCATCTGAGACCAAGTTATCCCTCATTTTCCTGCCAACTAACCACACACTCCTAAATAAGCCTGAGTTCAATCATGTGTAGCCCAGAAAACATCTGTTTTGAAGATGCATAGACTTGTGAGCAAATACAAATGCTTATTGTTGCATGCTCAATGTTTTTGTGTTTTTGAGTTTTTGTGCGATGTGGAATGCACATTTTGATAAGGGGTAACATATATAGGCAGTATACAGTATTTTAATACATTATCTGATGGTCATATGTACACTGCAAGGCAAATATTTTAACCTGAGTTTTGTAGATGATAAATGTGAGGATTGAACAGTTGATTTTATTTCTCCATTGCCACAAAAATGCTAAGTTGAAAAGCTGAGCTTTAAGTTCTGACTAATTATTGCTAAAGCCCAGGCTCTTCTCCATCAACTATGTCTTTTAAAATTCTCCTTTTTGAGAAAAGATAATAAAGCCAAGTTCTTTAGGTCTACAGTGTAAGTGAAGAAATGACTTGACTCTCAATAAACAAAGCATGTTTATACAATGATTTAATCATAAATGAGTTTTCATTTCCAGAAGACTGCAGTTTTCACCAGATAATTCAGCCCCCTAAGCAGGTAATTAAGTAATCATTCTTTAAAAAACATAATTGTTCTTAGAAGGGAAGCTATGAAAAATAGTATGTTGTGAAATCATTAGGAAAGGTTAGTAATTTCATCAGAATTACTGCTATTGGTATTCTCACCGAGAACTACCCAATTACCAAAGATAGTGATCTCTGAGATTCAAAACAGATTTCTCTTCTCTCAACTTAAGGAAAACAACAAAGATTTTTTGCTTTTTTTTCTTATATTATTATTTTCTTTAAAAGTGACAGGGCATCGCTGTGTCACCCAAGTTGGAGTACGGTGGCTTGATCATAGCTCACTGTAGCCTCGAATGCCTAGGCTCAAGCAATCCTCCCACCTCAGCCTCTAGAGTACCTAGGAGTACAGACACACATCACCATGCCTATCTTTTTAAAAAAATTTTGTTGAGATGGGGTCTTGCTCTGTTGCTCAAACTCCTGGCCTCAAGCTGTGCTCCTGCCTCAGGCTCTCGATGTGCTATGATTACAGGCATGAGGCACTGCACCTGGCCATTTCTTTTTTAAAAATCAAAATTATAATTTCCTTTTCTTTGGCCCAGAATACAAAAACATGGTACATATTTTCACATTCACAGGAAAAAGAAATGCTAGCTATGTAAGACATACAATGTGATGTTTAAAGGATAATCTTACGTTTAATCCTGCCAGTTGGAAAACAGGGTATACCAAGAAAATAAGATTTAACTTGCTACAGGAATGCATTCGCACTTGGTTTCTTATTTTTGCATTAATTGAAGCTTGCCAAATATTTACTGCTGTAAACAACTACATCTTTATTTCTAGTTAAAATATAATGTTATAGGTCAAATTAGCTGTTACAAAAACTATTCAATGGTTTAGAAGAAGTTTCCTATCATTTTTGTGGTTTATCTTTTATTTCCCAAGAATCATTTAAAAAATTTTATTTTTTTCCCACCAGGATAGTTTTAAAGCATATTCTGGGGAAATATGTTCCAATCCATAATGTTTATTATTTCAATCCAGAATGTTAAGCCTATGGATAACAGTTTTGCATTTTGTATTTATTGGGGATTTGTTGGGATAGAAGAGTTGTTTGTTCAATTCCATAAATATGACATAATAAAGTTATTTCAAGGTGGCAAAAGTGACTACATGCATATGTTTGTGTATCTGTGTATATTTCTTAACAAATCCTTCATTATTTTCCTCCATGATATACTTTCTCTCTCAACCATAGCTAGACAAAATTCACTTCACATATAGTTTTATTTTCTATTATTTCAATAGCCATATTTTCCCCCAAATCTCAGTATTGTTTTGTATAGGACCTAGTCATATTTTTTTCACTCTGGAAATGTGTCATATTCATTATTCTTCTGTTTTGAATGTTATTACTTCATTTGTGTCTTTGAGCTTCCTAAATATCATTTTGAAATCTTGTTAACTTGGTCCATAAAACTGATTTTCCTTGCAGTAAATCTATGTCTGATTTATTTTAGTTTTTAACATTTATTTATTTTTGAGATGGAGTTTCACTCTTGTCACCAAGGCTGGAGTGCAGTGGCACAACTTCGGCTCACTGCAACCTCCACCTCCCAGATTCAAGCTAGTCTCCTGCCTTAGCCTCCCAAGTACCTAGGATTACAGGCACCTGCCACCATGCCTGGCTAATTTATTTACTGTCCTTTTTAAAATAAGAATATATATATATACACACATATATATGTGTATATATATACATATATGTGTATATATACACACACACATATATATGTATATATATACACACATATATATGTGAGTGTGTGTATGTGTGTATATATATATATATATATATATATGAAAATGGTTTAAAGTCTTACTTTGTGAGGAAGTTTTAGTTTGATCCCTTAGTTTTCTGTTTGATCCCTTAATTCTTATGTCTCTCTTCCACTATGCTTACTTATACCTGTTGAGTGAGAATGTGTTACAACAGCTTGATCCTGAGTTTCTATAGTCAAAATACATATTTTACATTAGAGTTTTAGGGCTCTTTTTATGGGAGATAGTGTGACTATCACATATTCATTCAACAAGATAGTAGCTCATCTCAGATACAAATTAAATGCTGAAAATTTATCAAATGTGTGAGTTGTTACCAGGCATGAAATTTGGGAGTACTGGGGATTATTTTATAAGTAGCAAAGTCTCAACATAGTCTTCATTCTAACCTATGAACTTGGCTCCAGGTGTATGTTGTCTAAGCATTTTTTGTTCTTATAGTTATCCAAATCTGAATTCCAGTCTGCCCCTGATTGTGGTAAAGTTTAGTAAAGAGCAATCTTCTACTTTAAATCTTTCCGGCTTCTGATACAAGAAAATGTTTATTTTTTTTAAGCCAAGTATCTTTTTTGTCATATGTGCTTTGTTTTGTTTTTTGTTTTTTGTTAATGCAGTGTATTACATCACCAGGATCATATTGATCTCTAAGAGTACTGAGTCCACTATTAACTTCTGAATATTATTTAATACATGATATACACTTGCAAAATAGTTGTCTTGTTCCTCTTTATATCCTCAGATGTTTTTCTAAATATTTTAAAACAGTCCTATCAAATTATAAAATTGTCTTCCTTTATCAAATCAAAGGTAGTTTTCATTAAATTAAAGTAATTCTAAAATTATGTGGATCAGAAGTTAGTGACCACTCAGTCTGTAGCTTCTCAAGTTTGATTCTTTAGGTATTCTTAGAGAATATAACTTGGTTATTCTAATTAAATATTTAATATTTTAGTTATATTATCATATTAGGTCCTATTTTTAAAAACTCTGACTTTTAATTGTCTAGCATAATAATGTCAATTCCGTGGGCACCCTTTTCAAAAACACTGACTCTTCTCCAAATGTTATTTTCACATTAGAAGCATTGTATTTGACAAGTGCATAAAATCCAACAGAATTTCTCAACTTTTTTGTGAAGGAGAACATCCTGGAAGATGTAAGTGTTAAACAGAGATGAGTAAAACATAACTCTGGTCCTTCATCATCTTATTTCATATAAAGGTTCTAAAATAAGTCATCCATAAATTATAATACAAGAAAATACTATATACCAGTTTTATTAGTGTCTTAGTAAGATTAATTATTTTAAGGATATTCTCAAGAAAGGTATTCTTACCCCAAAACCTATATTTATATGATTAAAATAAGAATATACAATACATTGTTGGAATGAGGATGAGTTCTGTAGTTATACATGCCTGACCTGAAACCTTGGCTCTATCATTTACTAGCACGTGATCTGACCATTCAAACACAAGAGTCCTAATCATTGGAAGGAAAATAATAATAGTACCTGGCCCATAGAATTGATAACAATACTGAGATAATGGAAGTAATGCACTTAGAAAGTGTTTTGGAAAAAATAAGGAAGTGGTTAATAAGGATCAGCTGACATTAACCATAATTATGAGTATAATTTTCAACAATTTTCTTATTCTGTTTGCATTTCTTCACTTGTAATGACTAGCCTAGAATACCTATTTTTTTTCCTTCACTGTACATTTTCAAGTTGAACATGACCTTCAAGTTCCAGACCCAAATTCTTCTCCTTTTGAAACTTTTTACAGAACACCCCCATAATTGAACTCTCTTCAATTCCATAGTCATATCTGTTTGCAGTTTGATATTCTGCTTTTTAAAATTTAGTATTCTAAAATTGTTTTAAAAAATTAGAGTCCTTAAGGAAGCTATATGTTGAATAATGTCAAAAATTATGTTCATCCCAATGCCAGATACATTTTTTTCCACACAGAATATACTTTTTAAATTTTAGCTTCAATAGCTTCTCTCATCATGAGAGACAAGACCACAAGTAGACCAGCACACTCCAAACAGATATGCAGAAAGAAGGCATTGAGAGTGGACAGAGTGGGGATACAGACCCTGGGCTGAAAGGGGAGGAAGCTGAGAACCCTGCACAGGGATGCTGAACACCAGGACTCATTCCTGGCCCTAAACAGCTCCTAGAGAAGAAGTGAGTGAAATAAGCTTGGAGTGGCCCACTGTTGTCATGAACCTCCAGGATCCTCACTGTGGGAGAACCCACAACACCCATGGACAACTGAGCTGACATGGAGAACTCCTCCGAGAGTTGGCGGAGACAGAATGTCAACTTGTATGTAGCCAAGAGGGTTTGGAATGGAAATGGCTGCACTGGAGCACAGCCATAGGCACCCATCCCTCAAGGCTGCCCATTCTCTTTAGGTGGTTCTAGCCTTTGTTGGCTGCTGAATCTGGAGAGAACAGAGCTCTCTTGCCCTAGGGATAGGGCCAGTCTGATCTGAGTGCCAGCCATTACCAGGGTTCAAACCTGGCCACACTCAGGTGCAGTGCAGCCTCAATTTGCCAGCAGCCACTCGCATAGATCTTTCACCAGCAGATCCCGAGTAACCATCAAGGCACTTTTGCAGAGGAACTCCTGCCAACATGCACCCCCCATAAGCAAATACCTGCCCACAGCCTTCCCCTTCCAGTGTACACTCACCTGCAGTCTCCCTCTGCCAGTGCACACTAGCCCATAACTTCCCCCCACCACCCAATGAGCACATACACACTAATGGAACCTTTACTACCCCACAGGTGCACACATGAGCAGGGGCCTACTGCCACCCCACCAGAGTACTTTTGCTGCAAGTCTCTGTCAGAGTGTTGTTGTCAGCAGACTGGGAACACCTTGGCCCCTTTAGTGAAGTGAGTACTTAACCTCTAGAAGCCAGAGAATAAGGCCACAAGCCTGGTCCTGGGATCCCAGGATTAGAGCTTGTAGCCCAGGAGCGCTGAGCTGAGCTGTGCCTCCAGAAAGCATCAAGAAACCAAGCAAATTGATTAAACCCAACTTATGCCAGTATCAAAGAATATAAAAGCAAAAAGCCCCACCTGAACTACAGCAACTTCAAAAATTAAAGAAAAATCACCCACACAGATAAGAAAAAAATAGCAGAATTCTGGAAACTTCTAAAAGTAAGAGTGGCTTTTTGCCTCTAAACAATCATACCAGCCCCCCAGCAATGGTTCTTAACCAGACTAAAATGGCTGAAATTGCAGACATAGAATTTAAAATATGGATGGTAAGAAGGCTCATCAACATACAGGAAAAATTCGAGGAACAGAGTAAAACAGACCAAGAGTTGAAAGACAACATAGCCATTTTAAGAAAGAACCAAATTGAACCCCTTGAAGTGAAAAATTTACTATAGGAATTTCAGAATACAATTGGAAAAATTAACAACAAAATAGACCAAGCCAAGAACAGAATCTCAGATCTCAAAGCTGACTCCTTTGAATCAACATGTGCAGACAAATATATATATATATTTAAAAAAAAAAACGACCAAGAGGTGAACAAAACTTCTGAGAAACATGGGATTATGTAAAGAGACAAAACGTATGACTCACTGCCCTTCCTGAAAGAGATGGAGAGAGAACAAACAACTTGGAAAACATATTTATGGATATTTTCCATGAAAATTTTCCCAACCTAGCCTGAGAAGTTGACATGCAAATTTAGAAAATTCAGAGAACCCCTTAGGGATACACCAAAGATGACCATCTCCAAGATACATTGTCATCAGATTCTCCAAATTCAATGCAAAAATAAAAATCATTGTGGAAGGCAGTGTGGTGATTCCTCAGGGATCTAGAACTAGAAATACAATTTGACCCAGCCATCCCATTACTGGGTATATACCCAAAGGATTATAAATCATGCTGCTATAAAGACACATGCACACATATGTTTATTGTGGCACTATTCACACACAATAGCAAAGACTTCGAACCAACCCAAATGCCCATCAATGATAGACTGGATCAAGAAAATGTGGCACATATATACCATGGAATACTATGCAGCCATAAAAAAGGATGAGTTCATGTCTTTTGTAGGGACATGGATGAAGCTGGAAACCATCATTCTCAGCAAACTATGGCAAGGACAAAAAACCAAACACCACATGTTCTCACTCATAGGTGGGAATTGAACAATGAGAACACACGGACACAGGAAGGGGAACATCACACACCGGGGCCTGTTTTAGGGTAGGGGGAGGGGGGAGGGATAGCATTTGGAGATATACCTAATGTTAAATGACGAGTTACTGGGTGCAGCACACCAACATGGCACAAGTATACATATGTAACTAACCTGCACATTGTGCACATGTACCCTGAAACTTAAAGTATAATTTTAAAAAAGTCTTAGAAGCAGCTAGAGAAGGGGGAAGTCATGTACAAATGAAACCTCATCAGACTAACAGTAGAACTTTCAGCACAAACCTTACAAGACAGAAGAGATTAGGGGACTATTTTCAGCACCCTTAAAAAAAAGAAATTCCAGCCAAGAATTTCATATGCAGCAAAACTAAGCTTCATAAGCAAAAAAGAAATAACATGTCTTTCAGACAAATGTTAAAGGAATTTGTTACCACCAGACCTGCATTACAAGAGGTCCTTTAGGGAGTCCTAAACGTGGAAATGAAAGAAGGATATCTGCCCATACAAAAACATACTTAGGTATATAGCCCACTGACACTATGAAGTAATTGTACAATCAAGTATACATAACACTCAGGCAACAGCAAAATGACAAGCTCAAGTTCTCACATATCAGTATTAACCTTGAACTTAAGTAGGCTAAACACCCATCTTAAAAGACACCGAGTAGCAGTTTGGGTAAAGAAGCAAGGTCCAACTGTATCCTGTTTTCAAGAGATCTATCTCACATGCAGTGATATGCATAGGTTCAAAATAAAGGGATGGAGAAAGATCTATTAAACATGTAATAAACCTGCATATATATCTCCTTAACATAAAAGTTTAGAAAGAAAAAATAAATTAGCTTAATACCCACAATCAAACCTGAATGTATATGATAGTGTAATACATAAGCTGTACACATACCCACTTACAGATAATTTTCAAAATCCATATTTCTTTCATATCCACATCTATGCCATCATATTCCTTAGTGTTTTACTGAATTTGAGTCTAGTAAAATAAATTAGTCCTTTTTATTAATAGAGTATTTGGTTGAAATACTGAAGTGAAGCAAAATCTCAAAAAAAATGTGTTTGGTTGGAACAGTGAGGGGCTCCACTGAAGTGAAGCAACATCTCAAAAAAAAAAAAAAAAACAAGAGGAAATTGTATTTAAGCCACTTGAAGAAAAATTACAAGCCAAATAGTTTCTTAACATTTAGCAGGCTATTGAGTGACAATTAAATTAGTTGTTCCTACACATATATGAATGTAAAAGTTATAGTAGGAAGAAACCCCCATTACTTACCGTTTGCTCAAGGGATAACATGGTTTGAGATGGAAAAATTGAACAATCTTCAGAGAGGACAGGCCTAATTTGAATATTTGTTTCATGATCAGGCCAAGTTTATATTGACTGAAAATCTGATTCCTCATTAGAAACAGTTTGGTATAATAAATATCATTCCCTTTTTTTTTTATAACAACTGTTATATGTCATTTGTTGCTGAACAATTTTTGGATGTGGCTAACTTGAAAAATGGAACAACTGAGTTGTGTTATCTTTATTACTGGTTAGATGATTTTAGCTTGATATTTGTTCGAATCATTCTTGAACCTAAGCATAGTTAGCAGAGAGTTTTCACATAAACTGTTTGGCATTTTCTATTAAACAAAATAAGGAATTTGGATAGGAAAGGTTGAAGGCAGTTTGACATTAAAATCAAAAGGCAACTTAAGTAGCATAACACTTCACTAGTATTCATCAACTAAAGCACAGGCTTGCTCATACCTATTTGCGTGCCTTTGTTCATGAACTTAAATTAGGTATGCTGTCAGTTTGTCTTTCTTTTTCTAGATCCTATCAAACTGAATAATAGTATTACAGTAAGTGTACCAAGTGATCAGGCTTGTTGTGAGGGGAACAGTGGTTGCCGATGAGAAACATGTCATGCTATACAAATTTTCTCTTTTGAAAGTCAGTCATAACAATGTAAGCTTTCTGCATTTGAATGAGTATTTTACTTTCTCAGGCAACATTAAGTATCTATCCACACCATTATAGAAGATGATCTCTTATATGATGATACTTGAAGCAACCCACTCTCAAGAACACCTCTCTGCATCTCTACCCTGGCCTCTGAATGCACCAAAAATGTCACCATTAAAGTTTGTTTCAGTTATTCATCTATCAAGCATTCATTGAGTATTTCATGAACCACATATAAAGAAATAAGGTAAAATACTTGATATCAAAGACCTCATTGTCTAATGGAAAACGGATATAAATGATGCAATACACTAAATTATATTAAATTGTATATATCACTATTTAAACTAAAGCATATTAAGTGAAATAAGCCTGGCAAAGAAAGACAAATACAGCATAATCTCACTCATATGTGGAATTTTAAAAAATTGATGTCACAAAGTAGATAGTAGAATAGTGTTTACCAGAGGACCGGAAGCATAGGTAGGAGGAAGAGAGAGAAAATGTTGATCAACAGGTTCAAAGCCACAGTTACATAGGAGGAATAAGTCCTATTGTTTCACTGCATAGTACGGTGACTTCAGTTAACAATAAGATATATATTTCAGAATAGCTAGAAAAGAGGATTTTGAATGTTTCTTACAAAAAGGAATGATAAAAGTTTATGGTAATAGATATGCTAATTACCCTAATTTAATCATCACCCATTGTAAACATGTATTATAACATCACACTGTATCTGATAAATATAACAATAATTATGTGTGAATTAAAAATAAAATATAACTTAAAAAGCTTATAAAAATAGCATATTGGACCTTCACATAAAATACATATTTTCTGAGGAAAAATACTGGACAATATTTGGAAGACATAAGTACTTAATGGGTAATAGAATATCATTACATTTAGATCATGATCAGTTTTATACAGCATGTTTTTCTAAGTCTAAGATTTATTGAGATATAAATCATGTGTTTTACAATTTATCATTTCAAAACACAAAATTCAACATTTTTATATTCATGTAGTTGTGTAGCAATAAGGATAAACTAATTTAAAAACATTTTCATCACCCTCTAAAGAAAGCTCATATCCTGAGGACAAGGTAGTAGTCCAGCTGTTTAAAAAAATTTTTCGCAACACTTTGGTACTAGTATATCAAAAGAAAGGGATAAATTAACAGATAAAATGTATCATGTATTCAACACACCACAGAAAGATAATGAACAGCTCATGGTAAAAGAGAATGAAAATCAAGATATGAAATGTGAAGGCCTCTTTAGTAAGCTTTCATCATCCCTCATGGGTGGATGGGAAATGTCCAAGCACAGGATTCAAGTCAGAGAGACTGAGCATCAAGGAAATAAAACAGGTGTCTGTTTTGACAAGGTCAGGGACCGGCTTGAAAAAATCCTTAGTTCATAGGGTGGAAACATCTGTGTGGGTGCCTGTGAAGATTTTCATTTCCACGAATCTTTGGAACCTTCTGAATGTAGATATGGCACAACCCTCCCTATTAAGTAGTAGCAACTGTCTTCTCTATGATGGAAGAAAATGTGGAGGTCTGTCTCCCACAAAGCAGTATCTGCTCTCTTCAGGACTTACTTCTCTTCTTCTCTGATTTAGCAGGCCTGTAACTAGGGCTACTCATAGCATAACCTAACAAGACACATGCTAGGCATGATGTCATGGAGGAAAATTGTATAATATTCTTAAGGAGTTGCAAGACCTAACCAGCATGTATAACACTTTACATTCCACCACTACTCAACAGTATAGATCGTCATGTATGTACACACAAATCTTCATTATCAGTCAGTCTAGGATGAGTTGTGTTATGCTAATAACAAATGACTCTGTAATCTCAGAATCTAATTGACTTACCGTACTTACACTGGTTTCATTCTCACTCATGCTGCATCCACCTAGGAGGAGCTACTACTCTACTCCCTAAATTCTACTGTGGGACTCAGTCTGATGGAGCAAGCCAAATCTGTGACAATGGTGTCTTCATAGAGAAAATAGAGTCAGTATGCACTGACTCTTGAAGCCTCTTTGTGAAAGGGCACATGTTATTTCTCCTCACATTTCATTGCCAAAGCAAGGCTTGCAACCAAGTTTGCCATCAGTAGGGCAAGTGAGTATTTTAGAATAAGCAGGGAACATTTTGAACACTAATACAATCTTCCACATCTAATTATTTATTTTTAATGGCTGAAAAGTATCCCATAGTATGAATATACTCTAATTTATTTAATTATTTTCCTGTTGATGAATATTTCAGTTGTCTCTGGTGTTTCACCATTACAAAATATCAGGGCTGAATGTGTATCAATAGCTATATTACACTTATCAACATATTATTTTTAACATTACCATTTAATAAATACAAAGTATAGATTTTTTCAGATCTGCCGGTCTTGTGGTCATGCTATTTAGCCTTTTTGTTACATTTTTTATTTTTCATATTTTTGTAAATAGCTTCATTATTTCAAAAATACCTGACAAAAGCTTTTCTAAAATATTCATCATTTCAGTGGTGAGTCAGGGTACAGAGCCACCTTTATCTTTGGTCATTGGAAAATAAACATTTCTATGTGTAGCAAGGGCTATCCTACCATGGAGAAAGGAGGTCTTCCATGCTCTGCCACTGCTGTGCTCCACACCATTTTATGTTTTTTCTCCTTCCAGACCCAGTTTCCACAAGAAATAAATTCTTTATAAGCTTTGTTACTATATTTTGTCTAATAGCTGAGTTCTGATCAACTCTGGGATATCTCCTTTTCTTCCATGTCCATCCTAAATACTAACTCAGAGCTGATGCTTCTTGTTTGAATGGAATAATGTCATTTATTCCAACTCACAGAACAAAATATAAAATCTGTGTAACATGTGTATCAATACAGAGATTAGTTATACATATTTTTAAGCTGACATATTTACTTGTGACTCTGTTTAAATTTGATTAACAATAATTGTCTAAGCAATCTGATGTAATCACAGCTAGCATATAGGATGAAATCACAGTTTACATATTCAAAATTAAACATAATGTTTTATGATCTTTTATAAAGAATACAGTTTTAAAAGTTTTCAATCATTCTCAAGAGTAATGATGCAATAAGAACTGAAAGTTTGTATGCTAGAAAGAGACCTTAAATTGAAGACCATAGTTAGTCCATGATTACTGAGGATGAGGGATTATTAGATGGGTATTCCTTCTGGACACAGGTAGAGGAATTGGTCATATATAAGAGTTGAAAAGCTTTTTCTCCTATCATAGGAGAAATAGACAGGTGTATAGGTTTAGATGCTGGGAGGTTTGAAGATTTGATGGAGATCAATTAAAGGTTTTCAGAACGAATGGGCTAAGAATGGTAGAATGTTATGTTTAAGAATTACAGTTCTGACATCAGGCACTGAAAGTTCACACTTGGGCTTTAATATGTAGGAATTGTTTGATCCTCAGCAAGGTACTTCAACTCATGGTGCATCAATTATTTTTAGCTGTAAAATGAGTATAACAATACAATGTAGGTCAAACATTAATAACAAAGATTAAATGAAATAATACAGGTAAATTAATTAATACAACCACTGACATAACTGAAATGTATAGGTTAGCTACAATAATAATATTCCTCTATAGAATCAGAGGTGCAGTCAACTGCTATAATTGCTGAGGTGAGTGTTCAGGTGTTTGATCAATTTGAAAAAGGTTTGAAATTGCTAGTGGTTTTCTGAGAGGGAATAGGTGGTAGTGGGGAAAATCTGTCTCAGTAGGAGAAATATTTTATTACTGACATTGTTTAGACTCGTGAGAGAATACTAATAATAACAAAAGACTGACATTTAGCTGGCTTGATTTTTTTATTTAAAATTATCTTTAAACACTGCACCAACTTATGGCCTGCAACTAGAAGAGACTGCCCCCACAATACCGATCCACTCCACTCACTAGAAATAGCCATCATGGGAAGTTAGAGATAAAATAGACAATAGAGCAATATGTTTTTCAGGAAGTGTTTAAAGTTACCTGATTTTTAGTTATAAATTAATAATGAGTCAAACTACCCTCCAAAAATGATCACTTTCCTGATTTGAGGCATTGAAGAATACATAATTGGCTTCCCCTTGAGCAGAGTTTCAGCAGACAAATGAAGATTTAGAAAACTTTGGATCATAAGGAAGATAGTGCAGAATGATGAAACATTGAGTCTAACCCAAATTAAGAAGAAAATATATCAAGATGTGGTTGATATGTAATGAAACAGAAAAAGATATTTGAAAACGATGAGATGGAAAATAGCTACATCCACTTCCTAATTGGTCCGAGAATTGTAGGGAGGTGTCTAGAGCATGTAGTTGCACAGAGCAAAGCCACAAAGCCCCAAAGCCCAAAGAGGGCAGCTTCTCTCAGAATGGAAGTAGGGATTGTCAGACCATAGCACTTAAGGAGTGAGAAAACACCAAGGAAGAGAGGAGATGGGCCATTAATTACCCATAAAGAGAATTAAGCAAATAGGGGCCCAAAGATGGCAAATGTAGTAGTGTATTATGGTGAGTTAAAGTAGGGGGATCCAAAGACACACAGCTACACAATTTCTTCTGCTTCCCACCAAAATGGGATGATCTCATAATTTCAATGCTGCAAGGAAAAATAAAGTGTCAAAGTCACAGTACATTAAATCAGTAACATAAATTTTGAAAATATTTTACTATTTCTATGTAAAATAACTCATTTTTATAAACATAGACATTGAAAATACATATAAACAATTTTATAGAGATATTTGCCACTACCAACAAGCTTTAATTTTGTATACACAGTTTCAGAATAAAGGCAAATAATTCTGTTGTGAGTTTTTTTATCTTCCTCTGCTTCATGTGTATTAAAAGAAAATGCACACACATATATGTATACGTATTGTTTGCAGGGCTCTGATATATCTCTCTTTATCTTTTGAGCAAATAATATGGTGCAAGATTGGCAAGACCATTTGTTTTAATGTGGTTTTTATGTTCAGGATCAAATGCACAGACAGGGGCCACCACCACCAATGAGACTTTTTAGTTCCGTAAAAATAATGGACTTAATCAGTAGAGAAGATTGAGAAATAGGACAGACGTTGAAGAAGTCAGATATTCCATTTTCATATTTATAGTGGGGAAAAATAGCTGAACTTCTTTGCTTGAAAAAAAATTGAATAAAATTGCTCATAATCTGATAATGTGTTGTGTGTGTGTGGGTGTATCAACAATTGTTCAGTTGCTCTATAATTTGAGTCTTGGAGTATCATAAAAGAGCATTTCAAGTAATGGAAAAAAATAATCAATTCACTAAAAATGTCTCAACTTAGTTCTTTAGTCAGTGATAAATTAATCTGATAATAGAGTTTCAAGGTCAAAATCATCTTCCTGTCCACATAAACTTATCATTCAGCTCATTTGAATGCCATATCTATCATCAATTTCATTTTAGTGTCCTCTAATTGATTTTATAAAGAGATTTTTAAGTATTTTCTCATCTGGAAGTGATATTTATTTGCTTGGTTTTCAAGAATGGCTATATTTTAAACATATAGAATACATTTTTCTAGTTGTTCAAAATGCAGAATTTAAAAAACATAACTAAATGTCTGGCTAACAGAGCACTATATAGTGACTTACATTTTAGGGATGCAGGATTAAGAGTAATATTTTTCCATTCTAAAGGAGGAATTACTTTAATCTTCTTGTTGATGAAACAGAACACAAGGTAAGAGTAAACCCACTGAATTTGGGACCAAAAAAGACCTTTGAAATTTTGACTCTTGCAACTGTTAGCTGTATCATATTTAACAAATTTATCCAACTCTCTGAACTGCAGTGTCCAGCATTGTCCTCTCAAATGGGACAATAATACCTGCCAAAATCTGTTTAAACATCAAAGAAATTATTCATCAAAATGAGAAATAAGATCTGATATGTATTTACTGTTTGTTATGGGCCAGGCATTTTGCTAAGCACATCAGATGCATAATATTATTAAATATTCTCAGCAATCTTAGTAAGAAGTTGGTATTATGATCTTAGCTTTACAGAAAAATAAACAAAATCAGGAATGTTGAGTAACTTGACAACACTCAGAAAGTTAGTATATGACAGATCTAAGAATTAAACTCACATTTATATGATGCAAAACCCTATGCTTTTATGCACTACATTATATGGTGTTTAGAGTTTGTACATGGTAGACCCTCTATAAATATTTTCCAAGATAAAAATATGACTATCTCCACTTATCTTCACTGAAAATTTAAGTGCCATAAAAATATCAAAGAAGCTGGATCTCACAAACCCTGAACAACAGAAGTATATATTAGACCCCAAAAGAAATGTATTAATTCATTTCATCATTCATCCATATATTCAGCAACTTTATTGGAAGCCCATTTCACAATGTGCATTGCTATCAGTGCTAGCCATAGAGAAGTGACCAAGAATGAATGCATTCCTATCCTCTGGGAGCTTACAGCCCAATGAGAAAGATACATAGTAAGCATGTGATCAAAATCCAGGTGTAGAACAAAAAAAGTTGGGGGACTACAGGAATAAAATCATAATTGCCCTGTGGAAGAGATGTTTTACGTCGATACCTAAAAGATGTGTAAGAATCAACTGGTGGATGAAGTAAGTGAATTCTTATAATCATATTAGACATTGGGTGGTAATAGAATGAATGTGACTAGTAAGAGGAGGAAAAGGAGCAGTGGTATATCAAAAAAGATTTGCATGTCAAAGATATGGACTGTAGAGGAAATGACTCTCTGTATAATATTTTATAATATTTTATGCCAGTGTGGCAGACAGACATCTTTTTATGAGCAATATTATGTACATCTATTCAAATACATTGCCATCTTTGAATAAGTTCCTGGGCAAGAATTAACACACATTTCAATGAATTAGCTAGGTCACACTGAAAAAAAAAAAGAATAATCTTTTTTAGTTTTCTTAGCGGCAAGCATTGGGAATATATCAGAATTTACTTTTCAATTTACTATTTTTCACAGCTACATCTTGAATTCTACATTTGGTATTGATATACAGTATCCCCCTTATCTGTGGGGGATACATTCCAAGACCCCCAGTGAATGCCTGGAGCCTTTGATAGTGCCTAATCTTTT
Organism: Pan paniscus; assembly: GCF_029289425.2. Taxonomy (NCBI): domain Eukaryota; kingdom Metazoa; phylum Chordata; class Mammalia; order Primates; family Hominidae; genus Pan; species Pan paniscus. The sequence goes on along the minus strand of NC_073258.2, from coordinate 27,617,347 downwards.
ACACACTATGAATACACATATGATAAAGTTTAATTTGTAAATTAGACACATTAAAATATTAACAACAATAATTGATAGTAAAATAGAACAATTATAACAATATAGTGTAATGAAAGGTATGTGAATGTGGTCTCTCTCTGAAGCTATCTTATTATACTGTATGTATTGTTCTTCTGGTGTTGATATGAGATTATAAAATCCCTACATAATGGGATAAAGTGAGGTGAAAAATGTAGGCAATATGATTAAGCATTAGGCTACTACTGAACTTGAATGTAAGCACTGCAATATCACAACAGTCAATCTGAAAAAGGGTGATACACGTCTCAGACAGAAAGAAGTGGGATGGTGCGAGATTTCATCACGCTCCACTACTCAGAATGACTTGTAATTAAAAACTTATGAATTGTTTGTATCTGGCATTTTTCATTTGCATTTTTTGGACCACAATTAACTGTGGGTAACTGAAACTTCAGAGAGTAGAATTGCAGATAAGGGGAAGACTACTGTAGTATGTGGAGGTTAGAAAGTTCAAGTGAAAAAAGAGATTTAGGATGCAGAAAGATTAGTGAGGCTATTTGCATGAAGAACAATTTTAAATGTATGGTAAAGCGTTATGAACATTAATGTATTTATAAGTATGTGTTAGTATTACAAATACATTTCCCTTTTCCTTTTGCTTTTCTATATTTCACATGCCATTTATTATAAGCATATGTTGAGCTTAATAAAATGGAAACTCCCTAAATAATCAGTTTGGTGTATGTTGGCTTGCATTTCTTGCAATTCATTGAATAAAAATGAAAGCACTGGAAAGTGTGAGGCTAGGAAATAACTATTTTAAAAGGACTAATTTAAATATCCAGGTGGTATTTGCTTTTCTGTGCCTAGCTCATTTCACTTAACACAATACTCTCCAGATTCATCCATGTTGTTGCAAATGACAGAAATCCATTCTCTTTATTGCTAGATAGTATTCCATTCTTTAAATTGACCACATTTCCTTTTTTTTCTTTTTAAAAAAAGGTATTTTAGATTCAGGAAGAACATGTGCAATTTTGTTACATATATATATTGTAGAATTCTGGAGTTTGGGCTTCTATTGAACTCATCCCTCACATAGTGAACATAGTACCCAACAGAGAGTTATTCAACCCTTTCCTCCTTCCTCCCTCCCCCATTTTGGAGCCCCCAGTGTCTGTTGTTCCCATCTTTATGCCTGTGTGTATCTATTGTTTAGCTGTCACTTATAGGTGAGAATGTGTGGTTATATACTATGTTTTCTTTATCCATTCATCCAGTGATGGATGCTTTAGTTTGATCTCATATCTTGGCTAATGTGAATAGTGTTGTGATAACTATCACAGTTATCCCTTTAATATACCAATTTTCTTGCCTTTGGATGAATTCCCAGTAGTGGAGTTGCTGGATATTCTCATTCATGTCCAGAAGCTTAAAAAGTTGTCTCATGTGGGATAACGGTAGAATGATAATTACCAGAGTCTGCAAAGAGGTGGGCAGGGGGTATTAAGAGAGATTGGCTAATGGGTACAAACACAGTTAGACCGAGGGAATAAGTCCTAGTGTTCAGTAGCATAGCACAGTGACTATATTAACAATATATTGCATATTTCAAAATAGCTTGAAGAGATTTGAAATGTTCTCAATGCAATTAAATAATAAATATTCTAGATGATGGCTATCTGAAATACTCTTATATGGCCATTACACATTGTATGCCAGTATCAAAACATCACATGTACATCATAAATATGTACAATTATTATGTATCTTTTTTTTTAAATCCAGGTGAGGTAATAGGAAATAATGTCTGGTAATAATTATAACCATTATCAACAGCAACGTCATTGCTATTATAGCCAAAACCACAATTTATTGAGCATTTAATTCATACTTAAGACTGTGCTAGTTGCTATATTTTTTTACACGTAATCCATAAACAACACTCTAGAATCTATATTATTACTATTTACCTTCCACACATGAGCAATCCCATTTTCGGATAGGTTATACCACTCCTCAAATTATATGACTAATAATTATCTATAATAACTCTGATCAGTCTGACTCCAAAGCTTGAGGTCACAATTGTTAATTGTTAATCATAATTAATTCCTTGTCATATACCAGGATAGATAGTGAGATATCAGGTGGCAGGGGAAGTTCAAGAAGAAGTAATGAATAAGTTTGTTATGGTTGAATAAGTTTTGCTTGGTAATGTCAATACCCCAGGGCTATGATCTAGGGGAATAGGCTTTACAAATTTAGCCCTGAGAAATTAGGCAAATTCAGTTCCAGTTTGAAAAGTAAGGACAGCAGAAGTCAAGGCCAGAGGCAGACTTTGAAACAGAGATTAAGGAATACTGTTCCAATGAAATGGCACATGCAGAACGAGGCAAATGTTAACAGAAGTGGCAAGACCACTGCTGTGTCCCACAGTACTTCTCTGAGAAAAAAGAAAGTCATATTACTTCACCAATGATTTTACAACACTAGAAAAATTTATTTCAGTATGTAAAATCAAGAACTTTCCTAGTTAAATTCCAGATCTTAGTGGTTAGTAGTTATATAAAAGGTGAAAATATATTATTTAAAGAGTTTGAGGCTGGACATGTGGCTTATGCCTGTAATCTTAGCACTTTGGGAAGCTGACGCAGGAGAGTCACTTGAGGCCAGTAGTTTGAGACCAGCATGGACAACATAGCAAACCCTGTCTCTACAAAAATAAAAACAAAATATTAGTTGGGTATGATGGTATGCTCCTGCAGTGCTAGCTACTCAGGATGTTGTGGCAGGAGGATTGCTTGAGCCAGGAGTTTGGGGCTGCAGTGAGCTATGATCAAGTCACTGCACTCCAGCCTGGGTGACAGAGTGATACCTTGTCTCTAAAATAATAACAATAATAATAAAATAAAAGATTGCTATCAAATACTTATTGCATGGGACCATTTAGACGCTTCATCTTATTTAGTCCACACTACAAGAAAATGAGATGTCTTATTATTTATGTTATCTATGAAGATGCAAGCTGTGCAAGCTTAAAGACGTTGCCATATTTCAAATTAAGGCCCCAAAGCCTGCATTGTGTTATACATATTGTTTCTCCGTAATCACATGCTTAGCCACATTATTTATTTTCCTAAAAGAGAAAAGGAGGCAAAACTCATGATGGGAGGTTACTTGTCTTTCTACCTATCTTAGAGATATTGTGTGGCTACTCATTGAGGAGCTGGACCATTTAAGACAAAAGCAGAGTAAGCAGCTTTTGATCTTATTCTTACATAATGAATGATGTTTGTTCTTCCAAATTCATATTGGATTTCTCTGTCTGACATTATATATAGAGATGGATGCTGTGGAAAATACAAGGGATTTGATTGAGATAGACATGAATTCCAACACCACCATTTATTTGTGATATTAAGTTAGGCAGCTGCCATTGGCAGAGTGTCAAAATCTCTTTAAGATCCTAATTTTAATTATTTTGGATATATATCCAGAAGTAGGATTGCTGGATCATATAGTAATTATATTTTTACTTAATTTTTATATAATTTTCTATAGCAACTGCACCATTTTGTGTTCCCACCAACAGTGTACAAGGGTTCTAATTTTCCACATTCTTGCCAATGCTTGTGAACTTTCATAAAACAGTATATTGGCATAAAAGCAGACATATACACTAATGGAAGAAACTGGAGAGCTCAGAAATGAAGTCCCATGTATTAAGTCAACTGATCCTTGACAAGGGTGTCAGAAATGCACAATGGGGAATGAATGATCTGTAACAAATGGTTTTGAGAAAAGTGGATATCCACATGCAAAAGAATGAAATTAAACCTTTATCTTATACCATATACCATACACAAAACCAACTCAACATATAAAGAATTAAATATAAGTCCTGAAGCTGTAAATTACCAAGAATAAAACATAGGAGAAAAGCTTTCTGTTATTGATCTTGGCAATTATTCCTTGAATATGACACCAAAAGTACATACAACAAAAAGAAAAATAGACAAATGGGACTACATCAAACTGAAAATCTCTGCAGAGCAAAGGAAATAGAGTGAAAAGGTAGACTAGTGATATGGCTTGGTTCAGTGTCCCCATCCAAATCCCATCTTGTTGCTCCCAAAATTTACACATTTTGAGGGAAGGACCTGGTGGGAGATGACTGAATCATGGCAGCAGGTCTTTCCCATGCCGTTCTTATGATAGTGGAGGAGTCTCATGAGATCTAGTGGTTTTAAAAATGAAAGTTTCTCTGCACAAACTCTCTCTTTGCCTGCTGCCATCCACATAAGATGTGACTTTCTCCTCCTTGCCTTCTGCCATGACTGTGAGGCCTCCCCAGCCATGTGGAACTATAAGTCCAATAAACCTCATTACTTTGTAAATTGCCTACTCTTGGGTATGTCTTTATCAGCAGTTTGAAAATGCACTAATATAGTAAATTTGTACCACTAGAGTGGGGCACCCCTGAAAAGATACCCAATAGTGTGGAAGCGACTTTGGAACTGGGTAACAGGCAGAAGTTTGAACAGTTTGTAGGGCTCAGAAAAAGACAGAAAAACAGGGACAGTTTGGAACTCCCTAGAGACCTGTTGAATGGCTTTAACCAAAATGGTGATAATTATATGGGCAATGCTATCCAGGCTTAGGTGGTCTCAGACAGAGGTGAGGAACTTGTTGGGAACTGGAGCAAAGGTGACTCTTGTTATGTTTTAGCAAAGAGACTGGTGGCATTTTGCCCCTGCCCTAGAGATGTGTGGAACTTTGAACTTGAGAGAGATGATTTAGGCTATCTGGTGAAGAAATTTCTAAGCAGCAAAGCATTCTAGAGGTGACTTGGGTGCTGTTAAAGACATTCAGTTTGAAAAGGGAAGCAGAGCATAAAAGTTTGGACAGTTTGCAGCCTGAAAATGAGATAGAAAAGAAAATCCCATTTTCGGAGGAGAAATTCAAGTCTGCTGCAGAAATCTGCACAAGTAACGAGGAGCTGAATGTAAATCCTCAAGATAATGGGGAAAATGTCTCCAGGACATGTCAGAGGTCTTCAGGGCAGTCCCTCCCATTACAGGCCCAGAGGTCTAGAAGGAAAAAGTGATTTTGTGGGCCAGGCCCAGGGTTCCCCTGCTGTGTGCAGCATAGAGACTTGGTCCCTGCTTCCCACCTGCTCCAGCAGTGGCTGAAAGGGGCCAAGGTACAGCTCGGGCCATGGCTTCAGAGAGTGCAAGCCCCAAGCCTTGGCAGCTTCCATGTGGCGTTGAGCCTGCCAGTGCACAGAAGTCAGGAATTGAGGTCTGGGAACCTTCGTCTAGACTTTGGAAGACATATGTAAATGCCCGGATGCCCAGGCAAAAGATTGCTATAGGGGTGTGTTTTTCTTTTTTTTGTTTTGTCTTTTTGTTTTTGAGGTTTTTTTTCATACTTTAAGTTCTAGGGCACATGTGCACAACATGCAGGTTTGTTACATATGTATACATGTGCCATGTTGGTGTGCTGCACACATTAACTCGTCATGTACATTAGGTATATCTCCTAATGCTATCGCTCCCCTCTCCCGCCACCCCACAACAGGCCCTGGTGTGTGATGTTCCCCTTCCTGTGTCCATGTGTTCTCATTGTTCAATTCCCACCCATGAGTGAGAACACGCGGTGTTTGGTTTTTTGTCCTTGCGATAGTTTGCTGAGAATGATGGTTTCCAGCTTCGTCCATGTTCCTACAAAGGACAGGAACTCATCCTTTTTTATGGCTGCGTAGTATTCCATGGTGTACACATGCCACATTTTCTTAATCCAGTCTATCACTGATGGACATTTGGGTTGGTTCCAAGTCTTTCCTATTGTGAATATTGCCACAATAAACATATGTGTGCATGTGTCTTTATAGCAGCATGATTTATAATCCTTTGGGTATATATGGTATTTATATACCATGGCTGGGTCAAATGGTATTTCTAGTTCTAAATCCTTGAGGAATTGCCACAGTCTTCCACAATGGTTGAACTAGTTTACAGCCCCACCAACTGTTTAAAAGTGTTCCTATTTCTCCACATCCTCTCCAGCACCTCTTGTTTCCTGACTTTTTAATGATTGCCATTCTAACTGGTGTGAGATGGTATCTCACTGTGGTTTTGATTTGCATTTCTCTGATGGCCAGTGATGATGAGCATTTTTTCATGTGTCTTTTGGCTGCATAAATGTCTTCTTTTGAGAAGTGTCTGTTCATATCCTTTGCCCACTTTTTGATGGGGTTGTTTTTTCTTGTAAATTTGTTTGAGTTCTTTGTAGATTCTGGATATTAGCCCTTTGTCAGATGAGTAGATTGCAAAAAATTTTTCCATTCTGTAGGTTGCCTGTTCACTCTGATGGTAGTTTCTTTTGCTGTGCAGAAGCTCTTTAGTTTAATTAGATCCAATTTGTCAATTTTGGCTTTTGTTGCCATTGCTTTTGGTGTTTTAGACATGAAGTCCTTGCCCATGCCTATGTCCTGAATGGTATTGCCTAGGTTTTCTTCTAGGGTTTTTATGGTTTTAGGTCTAACATGTAAGTCTTTAATCCATCTTGAATTAATATTTGTATAAGGTGTAAGGAAGGGGTCCAGTTTAAGTTTTCTACATACGGCTAGCCAGTTTTCACATCATTTATTAAATAGGGAATCCTTTCCCCATTTTTTGTTTTGTTAGGTTTGTCAAAGATCAGATGGTTGTAGATGTGTGGTATTATTACTGAGGGCTCTGTTCTGTTCCATTGGTCTATATGTCTGTTTTGGTACCAGTACCATGCTGTTTTGGTTACTGTAGCCTTGCAGTATAGTTTGAAGTCAGGTAGCGTGATGCTACCAGCTTTGTTCTTTTGGCTTAGGATTGACTTGGCAATGTGGGCTCTTTTTCGGTTTTTCATAAAGAACCTCTGCTAGGGCAGTGTAGCAGGAAAATATGGAGTGGGATCACCCATACATAGTCCCTACTGGGGCACCACCTAGTGGAGCTGTGAGAAGAGGGCTGCCATCCTGCAGACCCCAGAATGGTAGACCCACTGTCAGCTTGCACCATGCAACTGGAAAAGCCACAGACATTCAATGCAAGCCCATGAGGGTGGCCAGGATGGAGGCTGTACCCTGCAAAGCCACAGGGGCAGAGCTGCCCAAGACTATGGTAACCCACCTCTTGCATCAGCATGACCTGGATGTGAGACATGGAATCAAAGGAGATCATTTTGGAGCTTTAAGATTTGACTGCCCTGCTGGATTTTGGAATTGCACGGAGCCTGTAGCTCCTTTATTTTGGCTCATTTCTCCCATTTGGAATTGCTGTATTTACCCAATCCCTGTGCTTTCATTGTATCTAGAGAGTAACTAACTTGCTTTTGATTTTACAGGTTCATAGGTGGAAGGGACTTACTTGCCTTGCCTTGTCTTGGATGTAACTTTGGACTGTGGAATTTTGAGTTCAATCTAAAACTATTTAAGACTTAAAAGGGGCCTGTTGGGAAGGCAAAATTGGTTTTGAAGTGTGAAAATATCAGATATGGAAGGGGCCAGTGGTGGAATGATATAGTTTAGCTCTCTGTCCCCACCCAAATCTCATTTTGCAGCTCCCATAATTCCCACATGTTGTGGGAAGGACCTGATGGGAGATGACTGTATCATGAAGGTGGGTCCTTCCCATGCTGTTCTTGTGATAGTGAATGGGTCTCATGAGATCTGATCATTTTAAATTGAGAGATTCTCATTACAAGCTCTCTCTATGCCTGCTGCCATCCATGTGAGATGTGACTTGTTCCTCCTTGCCTTCCACCATGATTGTGAGGCTTTCCCAGTCATGTGAACTGTAAGTCCAATAAACCTCTTTCTTTGGTAAATTGCCCAGTCTCAGGTATATCCTTATCAGCAGCATGAAAATGGACTAATACACCTACAGAATGAGAGAAGATATTTGCAAACCGTATACCTATGGGGTTAATATCCAAAATATATATGAAACTCCAACTCAACAGTAAAAATAAAAAAGTTGAAAATCAAGATATAATCCAATTAAAAAATGAATACAGGACTCAAATACACATTTATTAAGAAAAATATGCAAATGCTCAAAAGGTATATGAGATTATGCTCAACATCCTTAATTATCAGTGAAATGCAAATAAAAACTACATTAGATATCATTTCATAACCTGTTAGGACAAATTTATTTTTGAGTTTATCTAACTCAGCTTAAATATTTAAAGTGTCATCTGAATATTAAACAATGAGATAATCAAATATTTATTATTCATGATTCAATTCTCCTCTCCTAGTTTCATTGATTTGTTTTTAAGCTAAACCCATCAGCTTGTGTGCATGACAATTTCCAGTATGCCTTTTAGGAGATGGACAAGAAGTGAAATTCTCTTAACACCAAAAACTCTAACACCTTCTTTTGTGGCAGAGTGTATGGACCAGCCTTTCACTCTATGTAAATCTGTTATTGGTTCACCATGAAAGAGGAGAGCTTAGTATTTGCTGATTCATAGAAAATATCCCATAGTTTCCCTAGGAAGCCTAGGAGGTCTCATTAGCTTTTCTTTTGGACTGTGGAATGATTTTTCTTCAGGTGGATGGCAAATAAAAGATAAGGACGCATGTGAATAATGGTGGGTAACAAATTAAGCGAAGGCATTTTAAAAAACTTGAGAGGACAACATTATGCCAGAAAAAAAAATAGTCTGGTAATACTGTCCTCTGTAGTTGAGAGACAGCACTGGAAACTTTTGAGTACGAAATATGCTTTACGAACAAGTCACCAGTGTTTCCTTCCTTCCCTTCCTTCCCTCTCTTCCTTCCTTCCTTAATTTTTTTCTTCTTTCTTTCCTAATTAATTAATATTTGTAGAGACTATGTTGCCCAGGCTGATCTCAAACTCCTGGGCTCAAGTGATCCTCTTGCCTGGGCCTTTCAAAGTGCTGGGATTACAGACATGTGCCATTGCACCCAGGCAAGCCACTAGTGATTTTTAGGAAATGTCATAAACCTTCAAGATCATGGAATAATAGGGTTTGGATCAGAGTCCTCATCTAAATCTTATGTTGAATTGTAATTCCCAAGGTTGGAGAGGGGTGATTGGACCATGGGGGTGGATTTCTCTTCAACAATTTAGTAGCATCATGTTGGTACTGTCCTTGCAGTAGTGAATGAGTTCTTGGGACAACTGGTTATTTAATTTAAAGCACTCCGTCATCCTGCTCTCTTCTGTTCCTGCTTTTGCCATGTGATGTGCCTGATCACCCTTCAAGTTCCTCCATGATTATAAGTTTCCTGAGATCTCCCCAGAAACCAAGTAGATTCTGCTATGCTTCCTGAACAGCCTGAAGAACCAAAAGCCAATTAAAACTCTTTTCATTGTAAATTAATGAATCTCAGGTATTTATTTAGAGCAATGCAAGAAAGGACTAATCTAGGGAGTATAAATTCTTATTTTGTCTTTTATGTTTGTGCCTGTGAGGAAACTGAGCCTCAGATGGATCAGAGAGTAATGAATACAGGAGTTATCACTCTTCCTTGTTAAATTAATCAATAAAATGCCAGTGATAATGAGAGATTTCTGTTTTATATGACTCATTCATTGTCCTCCTCTGGTTCTTCAATTCCCTTTCCACAATTTTTTTTCTTTTTTTATAATATTATTTATTTGCCAGACATGCAAGTAAATCAAGAAATATTTGGCTTGAATTTTAACTTTATCAGACGAACCATTGTTTCCTTTCTGTTTAAAATGAAGATAATAACTACCTTACAAGTTTGAATGAATCATAGAAGATAATGGATGTAATCATATCTATCATGATTTCTAGTACGATAAAGATACAGCACAAATTTCTTCTTTCTTTTCCTCTTTTCTGTGTTGTAGTCTCTTGCAATTTATAACTTAAGTAACATCAGTTAACCACTTTTAGCAAGAATTTTCTAAGTTTCCTTATGAGTATTAAATGGACGCATACTACTTTGAAAAGAGTACCAGGAATTAGTGAACTATCATAATAAATATCATCATGATGATAAATAACTTTTATATTTTGAATTATTTATTTATTTATTTTGCTCAGACCATTCCCCATAACAAAGCTAACATCTTTTATAAAATAATATGTAAATTTGGTTTTAGGAGAACTACCTCATTTTATCATTTTGCCATTCATTCTAGTGGGTATTTTTGCCCTAAAAGTAGATGTCACATGAAAATGAAGAGAAACTTGCTCCAAGACATAGACTAGTAACTGATAGAAACAAGAAGTGAAGCCAAGTGGATCTCACTCTTAAACCTATGTGTTTAACCACTGATGTTTTTAAAAACCTGATAATGATTATACTACACCTCACAAGGGTGCTGTGAGGATTCTCAATGTTTAAGGTTGGTTATGACTCTTAATAGCCTGAGTTATTCAATAAAAATTTAATCTTATTGAGTTTCAGGTTCTCAGTTGTAAATTCTAGATGATTTTACATTTGCATATTAGCTTAAACAGGATTATTATAAAGATGAAAGTTATCATATGTCTTTAGAAATTTTAATACCTCTATAGAAGGCAATCTACTTTTACTCCTGATTGATAACTCTGCATCAATCCTATGTTTAGGAAATTTTACGTTTGCTGCTGAAGCACCACTCTATTCGTAATTGATGATAGGAAGAGAGTTAAAAGAAAATAAAAAGTCTGTTCGACTGAGACATAACTCTAGTTTTGATTCATGACATTTCAAATAGATCTTGAAGAGTACAGGGGAGAAATTTCATGTAACAATGCAGCGCTTCCCTCAAAGACACACTAGCTATATTTAGAGAGATTAGGAGATAATTAAATGAAAATAGTAGCTACCCTAAAAACAGTATCATGAAAGCTTGTGTAGCCTGTCCACAATGATTTTTGGCCTATTTTTCCTATTAGAATTAAATGCATGGAAAATGTGTAAAGCTCAGCCACATGAAATACAATTAATGTTTGTGTGTACTGCAGTCATCTCTTTGGGGACCACTGTTCATAACCAAAATATATGGATTAAGGTGCCTTTTTTTTCATTGCTGATTACAGTGAATTCTCATTTTTTAATGCTATAGTGTTGGTTTGATAACAGTATTAGCAAACTATGTTGTTGTTGTTGTTTTTCCCAGACTGTATTAATTCTCATGTTGAACACCTTGCATAATGTGGCTAAAATTCCTCTCTTTAAGAAATGGTTTTCTATTTCTACGAACATATAAGAGCTGCTAATACTACAATGAGGAGGAAGAAATTTCTCTTCAAATGTCGTTTTGGTAGTATAGAGCTTAATGTAGAGCTTAACATATACTATTTCTAACTGAAATAATCATTCACATGTTAACTCTTTATAATTGAAATTCTCATAATTTTGTATGGATCAATAAATTATTGGTATCATTTTTTTCATGCCATCTCATGGTATAATAAGATTAGTATGTAAGAATTATAATGTGGTTTATTATTCCTCTGCAGCTTGCAATTCACCTTCAGATGCAGTCAGAATCTCCACAGCACCCTTGTAAATTGTAGTATAATTATTATTATTTATTTTAAAAAACAGAAAATGATCAATTTTAAGTGTGAAGTCACCTAACTATTGCCCCTCAACTAGTTATTATGTGATTACAGAAAATAATAGAGTTTAATGTGTGCTGGTAGAGTTTTAGAAGGCTTGGAGGGGGCTGTGTCTATTAATAGATTATAAGAGTAGCAAGCAGAAATTTTTAGATGGGAAAAGAATACATGTGAAAGCCAAAGGTAAGTTGTTGTCTAGAGAATATACCAGTCTAACTGTAACAGAGGATTCTCATAAAGCATAGAGAAATAGTGGTGACATAATGACATTTAATCTTGATTGAATCAGTCGGGAATGCCTGAATACAGATCTTGAGCTTTAGTAATTAGAACAACTAAAAATAAGTAAGGGCTGTGTGACTGGCACTAGAATAGACAATTGATGTAAAAATATCTCATTTAGTCTTTTCAGTATGGGGTAGGTAAAATTATTTGGATTATTATTGACATATCAATTAGTGAGACCATTGGCAACTTGGAAATAGAAATATTACCTATTAAAATTGTGAATTGGTTAAGGAGATCTATAGGCAGAATGCTATTAGCCTATTATAGAAGCATGCAGAAACCTGTTAAGTTTGGAAGCATAATTTCCAAAAAAGAGAAATATATGTATGTAAAGATAGATAGAGATAGATAGATGATAAATGTAGATAATGTCAGGACAATCTAAGTAGTTCAGTCAGCAAAAGAAATGTGTGAAAGGCAAAGACCAAAACTGGAGCACTGACAGTAAATTGTGGGCACAGGGTGTGACTATAAAACACTTGTTAATATCTTTTAATAATTTATGTTGTCATTTCTCAGATGTTCTCTTCTAGACAAAAAGTACTTCTATAAATTTCATAGCACAGAATAAATAATGTGGATGCCTCAGATAGATATGTGGCTGGCTCAAAGCCTTGCCTAATAGACAAATGATACTTTGTTACATAAGAAGTCTACAACATTTTTAAGAGAACTGCCTCAGTTTGGACTAAAATAGTCATACAATTGAAATTCTGGGACCTCAAATTTCCGAAGATAAGAAATAGGTTGAGAAAACTACTCAACTGAAAACACAGGCCACATCTCATGGACAAAGAAGGATGCCACAGAAAGCGTGGTCCCAAACACAAAAGACAAAATCAAGAGCCACGCAGAACAATAAAATAAGGAACAGTTCCCCAAAAGGCTCCAATTAGAGAATACTCACTGCTCCTGGAGTCAGCATAGTTGGTAATGTATGCCTGACTGGTTTTCAGAATGGTCTCAGATATATGATTGCCCTTTGCCTTACGTTCCTCCTCTAACCTTTTGAAGGGGAGTGTTTATGGTGGCTACTCTGTTCGTGTTTCAGCATTGCTTGCTATGTCTTTTTCAGATAGACAGCTTGTCATCCCAATTTGCAGGTTTTTAGACTAAGAGTAGAATCAAAGCCCATCCACTTTTGGAACTGTAAAGCAGATTACAAGATCTTGGGGTTGAAGCATGATCCCATGATGGGATGAAACTCTCAAAGAAAAGAGTAAGCATATTTTGTAAATGGAGAAAAATATATATATATATATATATATATTTTCAGATGGTGAATTTTGGCACACTAATTTTTAGATGTTTCTTAGGATGTATATGCCTCTCAACCCATTAAGAGATTTTATCATATTCTTGATTAGTCCCAATGCAAGTACCGGGATGTTTCAGTTGAAAGTGTTGGATTTATTCCCCCCTTCCATTCCTCTCCATGAGGAACCCTAGCTGTTTCTAGTTGGCCATCTTTTCACTCATTTATAAGTGGGATCTAAATGATGAGAACACGTAGAAACATAGAGGGGATTAACACACAGTGGAGCCTTTTGGGAAGGAGGGAGATAATTAGAAAAAAATAACCAATGGGCACTAGGCTTAATACCGGGGTGATGAAATAATCTGTGCAACAAACCCCTTGACACAAGTTTACCTATGCAACAAACCTGCACTTGTACCACTGAACATAAAAGTTAAATACATACATACATACACACACACACACACACACACACACACACACAGATATATGTTAGTTCTGTGTCTAACCTTTGAAAGACTTGATCTTTTTGGGTGTATGCTGTTAGAACTCAGATTATATAGAAAGGGTTGAACAGAGTCAATGTAGAGAACTGAAGTTCCCAAGCCAAAAATAAGCACCTATTGGCAGATATATGATGAGAACTTACCTTGCATTCTCAGCCCTGCTGAATACTGTCACATAATGATTCTGACTGATGTGACTTGGAACAAAAGAACAATCAGCTGAGCTCAGTCAACACATGAGACATAATACATTATTGTTGATCTAAGTCTTTATATTTGGGTTGTTTTTTTATATGACAATAGATAACCAAAATGATTTATTTAAAAAACTCATTTAAATGTAAAAAATACAAACAAATGTATTTTCTCTCTCAGACAATAGAGGTTTCCTGTTTGTTTTTTAAATGTCCACTGGTAAAAATCCCTTACCTATCAGACAATAAACAATAATAATACTTTATTTAACTTTACAATTTCTATTTCAAAAATTTAGTTATGAATATGAAGTATATCTCTGTAAGTACAAATTGTCATATCTTTTGGTTCTTTGACTAATCCTATGCTAGCAATGAATGAAAAGAGTACAAAATTTAGTTTGAGTGGACATAACATTTTAATTTCAGGAATAACTAGCCAATGGCAAATGCAAGTATCCTTTTACTTACGTTCGGAACATGGCCTTAATCAAACAATAGAGACGTTAAGTCCTAACCTCTGTCTCTAACATTAGGTTCCGCTTGTCAGTTTCATAACATTTCCTTAAAGAAGGGCTTATTTTTAACTAAGAAGCTACCATGCTACGTCTTCGATCAATTACAGAGCCATACCGAGGCTGGCAAATCATAGCAGTCAGTTGGATACTGGTGTCTCTTTCATGATCTATATGAATGTTTATTCAATCATTGGTAATATTTTAAATAATGTTTAAGGAGTAATATAATTTTTATTAAAAAGCATACTTCTATAAACTACTAAAGAAAATAATAGTAGTTAATAGTATCATCTTCAAATTCTAGCAAAACAATTGTGGTACAAAAACATACAACATATTAATATATACTACATAGGCTAATGTTTAGCTATGAGTGACAAAAAGAAATAAGTAGGTGTGGCTTTAAAATACTTATTCATCTATCAGGTGCAATTTGGTAGCATCTCAGAGGCTGGAATAGGATTCTACTCAGTCAGAGAGTTGGGTTCTTTCTATTTTTGTTAATCTATTGTACATGGATTCTATTTCTAAATTTACCACACGATCCACTTCCAATATTATGCTCACAATTCACCAGAGGAAAGAACAAAAGACAGAAGAAAAAAAATGTCCTTGCCCATTGAAGAAATTTCCTAGAGTTTGCAAATGTCAGTTACATTTTATATTGTACTGGACATAAGTTAGTCATAGAATCACACCTAAGTGTTGGAATTTGGGATATATAGATCTTACTAATGATATTCATGTTCTTATTACTAAGAAGAAAGGAGAAAATGTATATTTGGAAATAAATATAGATTAATTGAGTGATTATTTTAAATGATTTATTAGTTAATTTGTTTTGAGTATTCTGCTTACATACTACATGGATACCGCCTTTTAAAAAGTTCTGGCATTTTTTAAAATCCAACCAGAGATAAGGCACATTCTTCACTATGTAAAATATTTAACTACATGGTTATTATACATTTTAATATAACTATGAGCAAAATAAAATCATTCAATCATTCACATGTAAAAATGAGCCTTTGGTTATTAGATAGATAGATAGATACATACATACATACATACATGCATACATACATACATGATAAATAGAAAGATATTCTCAAGACTCTTGGAAGATGCTCTTCTTGGAGTAAGACTCTGGAATGTGGAAGGAGCACCTTTTGCAGTAGCTCAGGTACAAATCACAAAGGCATAGGAACCTTTATGGACAATAGTGAATGGTCTATTGTTTCCAGAAATTTGGCTTTGCGTAAAAAGATATGTAAGCACAGTTGCATGTAACTTAGCAGAAGGTATTTTCTCCATGCAGAGACCTTTCTCTATGTCAAAAGGTATTTTAGCATTCCACAAACAAAACTAGTCTAAAATATATTTTAAAGAACATATCCAACTAGCCCTACTAAATGCATTTAATTTAATAGGTTATTTTAGGGTGGTTTCATACTATTTTTCTTGCTTGTTCTAGGAAGAAAAGCTCTCATATTAGTTTCTGTTACCATTTCACACACTTCTACATTTTCTAGTTTTTAAATGAAAAGAAATCCTTCTCCCCCTCCTCTCCTTTCCTTTTCACAAAACCACACATAGTTTCATGGTCCTTACAGAGCTAAAGCCAGCTAGGTGTAGGTTTTTTGACTATGGCAGAATTCTTATGGGAACTGGCTCACAGAATTTTTTGCCTGATTTATTCGTCTATTTATAGACAAGGTCTTGCTCTGTTGCCCAGGCTTGAGGGCAGTGTCACAGCAGCCTCAAACTCTTGGACTCTAGGGATCCTCCCATCTTATCCTCCCAAGTAGCTAGTATTATAGGCGAGTGCCACCAAGCCAAGCTAATTTATTTTTTATTTTTGGTATGTTGGCCAGACAGTTCTTGAACTCCTGGCCTCAAGTGATCCTCCCATCTTGGCTTCCCAAAGCACTGGGATTACAGGTGTGAGCCAACTAACTTGGTCATTGCCAGATTTGAAGATCTTGAAGCTTATTTCTTTAGCCCTAATCCATTTTCCTTGCCTTTCTCTATTTCTCACATTATCATAGCATTCTTGAGTTATGTGTGCTTCCTACCTTTCTCTTCCCACTAATGCATGCAGTCTCCAACAGTCACTATTTGAATATCTGATCCATGATATCCCTAACCTGTGTCCTTAGTACATCCTCATCATGTTTTACAATCTGCAACTTCCAGACACCAATCAACAAGATAAGGCAACCCATTTCTAAATTTGGCTTCTGGCAGAAAATAATAATAATAATAACAAGGCTTGGCATTTGGAAAACCGTTTTCTTTGGAAAACCAAAGGCTAAAAAAATTAAGAGTTGCCACCATATAGGATTTTTATCTAGTTAAGTTCTTCAAGTTTTTATTTAGGCAACTCTTCTGATTAATCCTGATATGTGACAAATAATTCCAAACACATAGTGCCTTAAAACGGTGTTTATTATGTCTAGTATTTTGCTTGGGGTAGGGGGTTGGGGAATTCAGGCTGGGCTGTGCTGGATGAGTTTAACTGTTACATGGTGTTGATTAAAGTTGCCTGATTGAATTCAGCTGGAAAATGGTGTAGCTGGGAAGATCCTAGGTGGCTGTATTCACACAGTTGTTGCCTTTGCAGGGATGGCCGGAAGACTTGGCTAATCTGTATTTCTTGATCAGAGTGTTTACACATGCTGTTTTCAGGGTAGGCAGACTTCTTAAAGAATAGGTCAGTCCTTCCAGAGAGGGCTCGTAGAGATGGAAAATTGAAGTTGCCGGTTTTTAAACGTCTGGTCTCTAAATACACAACCCTTCTTCCTCAGCATTTTATTGATAAAAGCAGTTTATAGAATTTACCTAGACTAATGGGAGGAATAATAAAATTCAATTCTCAATAATAAAAGTATCAAAGAATACACAGTATTTCTAATCTAACAAAAAAATTTTATTGGATCCCAAAGTAGTGGGAGCAGCACAGTCATGAAGCTGATTGGTAGAGGCTATTAAAGAAATCATCATTTGCATGAGCTTTGCTGTGGGGGTGCAGTTAATATTGAATAAAGTTTCTAAGTGTTAGAGGTCATTTTCATTTTCCACAATAACATGTGTTACAATCCATGCAGTTGTTCTAAATGATGAAGATAGTTGGTCATGTGTAGGGCTTCCCTAAAGCAAAATACTCAAGGAAGTTTAGACCATAGGGTTCTGCTGACCTTGCTAGCATTATCCAATACTGTAAGAATGCTTTGCCTTAGACATTCTAAATTTGTGGAAATCCCATGAACTCACTGACAAAATGTACTTTCTCACACCTCTATGACTATGCATAACTCTCAGCATGTGTCTTCAGCGATATCACGTTAATATTTTAAAATGAAGATTATAAGTCACTTCCCTTTTTGATTTTCATTCTGGTTTAGTTTTCATTTTCCTGAGCTCCAATATACCATCATAAATACTTACATTACTTTATCCTAATATACTGAAATTGATGTTACCATTTCAGTTTCTTCTATCAAGCTCTAAGTACTATATGCCAACAGAGATTAAGAGTCAATTGATTTCCTTTCTTAGCACAGCACTTACTATGATATAGGTACTCAACGAATGTTTGTTGAATGAATAAGTGATTGGACAAATGAAGTATATTTACTTTTTTAAAAAAATTTCAACTACTAAATACCTGTTTTCATCTAATCATTTACTGTCTTCTCCCAAACAACAGGTAGCTTGCTCTCAGCTACTTCGTTTTACCTACCGTGACTTCATGTGCACTCCCCTCTCTATACTCTGCTCCCATTGTCACCACACCACCATTTAAAACACAATGCAAATCCCGCTATAAATCCAGGTTCACACAGGAGACGCCAGACATGGTTTCCAGTAACACAACTTCCTCCCTCAGTTTCTCAAGACTAGGAACTATAGTGGCTTCCTACTGTTTATCATTCCTGGATTTTCACTTCATCTTTGTTTGGCTCCTCAACTATTCCATAATAAAATTTTAAAACTAAATTCTTTATCATTTTAAACACTTAGAGATCATTCAATTATCCTGTTTGCATCCAAATACAGCCTCAAAAATGACAGAATTTGTTGACATGAGTGGGAGGGTAGCAAAAACTTTTGAGGACAGAATTTTTTTTCTTCTTGATGTACTGTCACGCGAAAATTACATGTTACTTTGAGAGCTAACATGATTCCACGAAAGGCTCGATTCATTTCAATCATATTGGCCACAATCATTACTAGTAATCTATGGAAAAATGTAAATCTTAGCAAATGGACTTGACTATAATGAATGGACAATGTGGTTATAATTGGATACACATAATCAGTAGAATAGCTTTTTATGTCAGTTTGATATCAGGTTGCAGCTACAGAGCTAGTATTAGCTCATAAATCTAGAAGCTTAGTTTCATTGTGTTAAATGGAACTTAATCACCATAATTTAAATGTTATTTTCTATGTTTATACCTATATTTGACATACCTGGCCCATGTTTAACATACAGTGTATTCATTTTAAAACAAAAAAACTTTATTCATTAGAAATTGGGAAAAAAAATTTCATCTTTAACAAATGTTTGTTACTAAAGAGTCACCTTGCTTCAAAATTTGTAACTGAATTATTCTCAAGTATTGGAAGCTAGAAAATAGAAATGATAGCTTCATGAGAATTTCAACTACCAATAATACCAATAATAATTACCACATAAAATATTTATTAAAATTCTGTAAGCAGTTAAATCATTTTTTTCAAAGTCAGACTTCTGAAATACAATGGATGGGAATGTATATATAAAATATATACTTCACTAAACTTGTGCTTATTCTGAATATAACATGTTTAATGTTTCTAATTTCCTAGTAATGATTAAAATGTAATTTTTGATTCTACACAACACTTCTATCATGGTCCTCATGTATGTATCTACATACATGCCCAAATAATGACTTTTTGGTCAACAATGGGCCTCATATACAAGAGTCGCCCAATAAAATTATAGTGGAGTTGCGAAATTCCTATTGCCTAGTAACGTTTTTCGATGATCCTCATCCTGTGTAGGCCTAGATTAATGTGTGTGCTGATGTCTTAGTTTTTAATGAAAAGTTTAAAATGTAAACACATAATAATAATAAATGGAAAACACAGAAGGCAGCTAAATAAAGAAAATATTTTTGTATAGTTGTAGAATGTGTTTGTATTTTAAGCTAAGTTTTATTATAAAGGATCAAATAATTAAAATGTTTACAAAACTTAAAAGTTATAGTTAAATAGGGGTAATTTGTTTCTCAAGAAAGAAAAATATTTTAAAATATATTTAGTGTAGCCTACATGTATAAGTTTTATTAAATTTACTATAGGGTACAGTAATGTTCTAGGCCTTCACATTCACTCATCACTCACTCACTGACTCACCCAGAGCAACTTCGGGTCCTGCAAGTTCTATTCACAGTAACTGCTCTATAAAGGTGTACAATTTTTTTCTTTTATACCCAATTTTTTCTGTACCTTTTCTATGTTTAGATATACACATATTTAACCATTGGGTTACAAACGTCTATAGTATTGAGTACAGAAGATGCCGTACAGGTTTGTACCCTAGGAGCAATAGGCTATACCATAGAGCTTACGTGTGTGGTAGTCTTACATCTCCGAGATTTTTGGAAGTACACTCTACAGTGTTCATACAATGATTAAATCACCTACTGATGCATTTCTCAGAGTGTATCCCTATTGTTAGGCAACACATGACTGTATATGTATATATGTGTTCATGTTGTTTTTATAAAAGTATATATATATATATGCATCTATACATGTGTATATATATTTATACATGTATGGTTTTGAACTTGTTTTTCTAAAAAGTATTTCACCTTGGAAACTTAAACTTCTTCTAAGATGGCTGACTAGAAGCAGCTAGAGTGTGCTGCTCTCATGGACAGAAGAAAGAGTGGCCAGTAAACACCAGCTCTTCAACTGGAAAATCCGGGTGGACATATCAGGATACATCAAGGAAGCAGCTTGACTCATGGAGAACAGAGAAGAGCAAGATAGAACAACCACCCACCCGGAAGTGGTGCAGAAACAAGAGGCTCCCCACTATGGGGAAATGGTGAGTGAGTGAGAGTCCCCAAGGACCCACACTTCTGCCATGGACCTTTGCAACCCGGAGCCCAGATGATCTCCTGTGACCCCATTCACCCACTGGAGCCTCCAGACTCACACAGAGAGCTAGGGAGTCTGGGCAGAGCCACCACTCAGGCAAATGCAGAGTCCTGGGGGCTTTGTTTCCTAGGCACCCTGGCACCAGCACCTGCAGCTCTGTCAGTGGAGGAAGCCAGGCTCCCTTGCATGCCCCCAAGAAAGGGTCTGAATCCACAGGGCTGAGCAGCAGATAGACTGCAGGCCTTGCCTCCATGGCACTGTGGTGAACAAGTCCCACTGGCATAGGACCCTAGCACAGCCACCCCAACCTACCCTGAGCTCTCAGGCTGGGAGCAGCTCTTCACTTCCCTGAGATGGAGCCCAGATATAGCACGCTGGTCTGCCATTTTTGCGGCTCTGCAGCCCCAGCTTCTGCTGCCCTCAGGCTCAGGAGGAAGTGCAGCGATTATGGACTAATGCAGGCTTCCAGCATACAGCAACTGCCTTACAAAAAAAGTGGCCAGACTGTTTTCTACGTGGGTCCCTACCACTGCTAATCCTCCCCGAGCAGGGACTCACCATCTGGGATCCCAACCCCACCTGGAGTCTCAGGTCAGTTTCAGCCCTGCCCTTCCCCGGGTCAGAGCTCACAGAGGGAGCAAGCAGCCCTGACATTTCTGCTGCTCCAAAGCCCCTGCTACCACTTCCCTCAGGCTCAGCAGACTCAGGAGGGAGCAAAGTGATTAAGAACTAATGTGGACCTCCAGCACAGTGCAGCTCCCTTATGAGAAAGAAGTCAGACTATTTCCCACATGGGTCCCTGTCCCTGTTATTCCTCACTGGGCAGGGCCTCTCGACCCGGGCCCCCAGAACAACCACCCTGCCCCTGTCTGAACATTTTAGTCTGTAGTGACTCTGCCTTTCTCTGGGGAGGAAATTCCAGCGACAACCCACACAGCCCCTCTGCCATTGCAGCTGCCGTGGTACCTCCCTTACTGCCCTTGGTTGGGGAAGAAACAAATGGCCTGGTCGCTAAGCTGGCACCTCCAGCACACTGCAACCACCATGTAGAGAGAAGCCAGTCCCTTTTTTTATGTAAGACCACACCCCACAATCTTCACCAGGCAGAAACCCACCCCGTTGGGACAGCAGAGCAACACGCTCTATCACCAGCTGAGCATTCCCTCTGGTGCACCTCTGTGATTCCCTGCGGAGTGGCTCCCAGAGGCAATGGATAACCCCTCTGCCACTGTCACTGCAGCAATTCTGTGGAAGGAACAAAGAGCCTGAGGGCTTTACTCATGCTTCCAGCAAGCCTCAGTAACCCCATAGTCCCTCCTTCCTTGTGAGCCCCCAGCCATGCCCTCTTCAAGAAGCAGAGCCCTGGCTCAGGCCAGCAGCATAGCTTTCCCACCTGATGGTTGAACATCCTCGTTAGTAGTGCTGCATTTCTCTGAGAAGGAGCTCCCAGAGGCAATCAAAAGCCCCTTTGCCCCTGCCACTGCAATGGTACTGCCCTTGATGCACTCAGAGAACTGGGGAAGCAGCAAAGACCCTGAGTGCTTTACCCACATCTCTAGCAAGCCACAGCTGCCCTCAGGAGAGGAGGCAATTCTGTCACTAGCACGAGCCGTCTGCCCTGCCCTGCTTGTCACCAGGCGGGGCCCCCTGGCTTGGGCCCACAACGTAGCCAATCACACTGATGGATAGTGGCTCTGCTTTTCTCTGGGGTGGATCCCTAAGAGACAAGGGAAAGGCTCTTGGCCATAGCTACTGCTAAGGTTGCTTCCCATGCTGTCTCCACACTAGGGAGGGAACATAAAACCTGAGCAAGCCCAAGGGCTGCAGTGTGCAGCCTGGGAGTGCCAAGCCAAGATCTGCAGCCAGCTCTTCAGTGGGAGAGGAGCACATGCTTTCAGAGCACTGAGAGAGAGCACAGCTCCTACAGAGGAGCCTGGTGATGAAGAGCCTACCAACTGGCCATTATGCTTAAGCACCATCTACTGGATCATAGCTCAAACTTAGACACCAAAAGTACTTTGCTAATCATAGCCCCCCTTGAAATCAAGGACAATAATTCTGCTACAAATAAAGAACTTGCATGAAGCCGTGACCTTCTAAAAACATCCAGAAAAGAAATAAACTGACTGTACTCAAATTACCCCACAGTTAAAGGAATATCGGCCCATACAGATGAGAAAGAACTAGTGCAAAACTCTGGCAACTCAAAAAGCCAGAGTGTCTTCTTTCTGCCAAACAATCACACAAGTTCCACAGCAAAGGTTATTAACTAGGTTTAAATGGCTAAAATTACAGACATGGAATTCAGAATATGGGTAGAAACAAAGATCAGCAAAATTCAGGAGAAAGTCAAGACCCAATCCAAGGAATCTAAGGATGACAATAAAATGATACAAGAGATAAAAGGTGAAATGGCCAATTTAAGAATGAACCAAATATATCTGATAGATCTGAAAAACCCACTTCAAGAATGTCATAATACAATTGCAAATACTAACAGCAGAATAGACCAAGCTAAGGAAAGAATCTCAGAGCTCAAAGAATGGTTCTCTAAACTATCTCAGTCAGATAAAAACAAAGGAAAAAGAATAAAAAGAATGAACGAAACCTCAGAGAAATATGGGATTATGTAAAGAGACCAAATCAATGACTCATTGGCATTCCAGAAAGAGAGGGAAAGCAAACAAGCAACTTGGAAAACATATTTGAGAATATTGTCCCTGAAAATTTCCCCAACATCACTAGAGAGGCCAATATTGAAATTCAGGAAATGTAGAGAACTCCTGCAAGATACTATACAAAACAGCCATCCCCAAGACACATAATCATTGGATTCTCCAAGGTGGACATGAAAGAAGAAATATTACGGGAGGTAGAAAGAAGGGGCAGGTCACCTCCAAAGGGGAACCCATCAGGCTAACAGCAGACCCTTCAGCAGAGACCCTATAAGCCAGGAGAGATTGGGAGCCTATATTCAGCATTCTTAAAGGAAGAAATTCTAACCCAGAATTTCACATCCAACCAAACTAATCTTCATTAAAAAAAGTAGAAATAAGATCCTTTTCAGACAAGCAAATTCTAAGGGAATTCACCACCACTAGAGCTGCCTTAAAACAGATACTTAAGGGAGTGCTAAATGCAGAACAGAAAGACTAATACCTGCCACCACAAATCACACAAGTATAGAGACCATTGACACTATAAAGCAAGCACACAATCAAGTCTCTGTAATAACCAGTTAATAACACGATGACAGGATCAAATCAGCACATATTAATGTTAACCTTGAATGTAAATGGGGTAAATATCCCAACAAAAAGACGCAGACTGGCAAGTTAGATAAAGAAGCAAGACCCAACTAACTTATGCTGTCTTCAAGAGACCCATCTCACATGCAATGACTCCTAATTAATTTAAAGTAAAGAGATGGATAAAAACAGAAAAAAAAAGAGATTGTTATTCTAATTTCAGACAAAACAGACTTTAAACCAACAACGATCAAAAAAGACAAAGACGGGAATTACATAATGGTAAAGGGTTAAATTCCACAAGAAGACATAACTATCCTAAATATATATGTGCCCGACATAGGAGCACCCAGATTCATAAAGCAAGTTTAGACCTATGAAGAGACTTAGATAACCACACAATAATAGTGGGAGACTTCAACACCCAACTCATAGTATTAGACAGATCAGTGAGGCAGAAAACTAACAAACGTATTCAGAACCTGAACTCAACACTTGAACAAATGGGCCTAACAGATGTCTACATAAATCTCCACCCAAAACCAACAGAATACACATTCTCCTCATCACCTCATAACATATATTCTAAAATTGAACAAAACATTGGCCATAAAACAGTCCTTTGCAAATTCAAAAAAACCAAAATCTTAGAAAACACACTCTTGGACCACACCGTAATAAAAATATAAATGAATATTTTTAAAAATCACTAAAATGATACAATTATATGTAAATTAATCAACCAGTATCTGAATAACGTTTTGGTAAACACTGAAATTAAGGCCAAAATCAACATATTCTTTGAAACTAATGAGAACAAAGATACAGCATACCAGAATGTCTGGGACACAGCTAAGCATTTGATGCTATTTCTGTCATACTACCAATGACATTCTTCTCAGAATTAGTAAAAAAAAAAAACTACTTTAAAATGCGTATGGAACCAAAAATAAACAAATGGCCAAGACAATCCTAAGCAAATAGAACAAACCTGAAGATATCATGTTACCTGACTTCAAACTATACTATAAGACTGCAGTAACCAAAACAGCATGTTACTGGAAAAAAAAAAAAAAAAGACACTTAGAATGATGGAACAAAATAGAGAGGGCAGAAATGATGCCATACATGCACAACCATCTGACAAATGTCAAGAAAACAAGCAAATCACTGAGGCAAATGGAACAATAACAAGCAATGGGGAAAGGACTCCCTATTCAATAAATGGTACCGGGATAACTGGCTAGCCACAGGCAGAAGACTGAAACTGGAATTCTTCTTTACACCATACAGAAAAATCAAGATGGATTAAAGAGTTAAACGTGGCTGGGCATGGTGGCTCACGCCTGTAATCCCAGCACTTTGGGAGGCTAAGGAGGTTGGATCATGAGGTCAGGAGGTCGAGACCAGCCTGGCCAACATAGTGAAACCCCATCTCTACTAAAAATACAAAAAAATTAGCCAGGCATGGTGGCGCACGCCTGTAGTCCCAGCTGCTCAGGAGGCTGAGGCAGGAGAATTGCTTGAACCCAGGAGGCGGAGGTTGCAGTGAGCCAAGATCAGGTCACTGCACTACAGCCTGTGGGACAGAGCAAGACTCCATCTCCAAAAAAAAAAAAAAGAAAAAAAAAAGAAAAAAAAGAGTTAAACATAAAACATAACACTATAAAAACCCTGGAAAATAATGTAGGATATACCCTTCTGGATATAGGCCCTGGCAAAATTTTAATGGCAAAGATGCAAAAAGCAACTGTGCCAAAAAAAAATAGGTAAGTGGAACCTAAACTAAAGAGCTTCTGCACAGCAAAAACAAAACAAAACACCAGAAACCAAAAATCAACAACTGTCAAAAGAGTAAAACAACAACCTACAGAATGGGAAAAAATATTTGCAAACTATACATCTGACAAAGATCTAATACCCAGAATCTATAAGGAACTTAAACAAATTAACATACAAAAACCAAACAATCCCATTAAAAAGTGGGCAAAGGACATGAACAGACACTTTTAAAAAGAAGACATACATGCGACCAACAAACATCTGACTAAAAGCTCAATATCACTGATAATTAGAGAAATGCAAATCAAAACCCACAATAATATATCATTTCACACCAGTAAGAATGGCTATTATTTAAAAAGTCAAAAAATAACAAATGCTAGTGGGGGGTTAAAAAAAGAGAATGCTTTTACATTGCTGGCACAGATATAAATTAGTTCAGCCCTTGTGGAAAGCAGAATGGTGATTTCACAAATAACTTAAAACAGAATTATCATTTGACCCAGAGATCTTATTATTGGGTACATACGCAAAGGAATATAAAACATTCTCCCATAGGTGGAGGCATGCATGTATGTTCATTGAAGCACAATTCACAATAGCAAAGACATTAAATCAACCTAAATGCCCATCTATGGTAGACAGCAAAAGAAAATGTGGTACATATACATCTTGGAATTCTATGCAGCCATAAAAAGAATGAGATTATGTTCTCTGCAGTAACATGAAAGGAGCTGGAGTCCGTTATCCTAAGTGAACTAATGCAAGAACAGAAAACTAAATACTCATGTTCTCACCTATAAATGTGCTCAACTTTGAGAACACATGAATGCAAAGAAGCAAACAACAGACACCAGGCCCTAGCTGAGGGTAGAAAGTGGGAGGAGGAAAATAATCAAAAAATTTTCTATCAGGTACCGTGCTTATTACCTGTGTGACAAAATAATCTGTATACCAAACCCTTGAGACACACAATTCACCTATATAACAAGCCTGCACATGTACCCTGAGCCTAAAATAAAAGTTAAAAAAACAAAACCAAAAACTATGTCACCTCGTAATGAGCTTTTTTAATTGAAAAAATACTTTAACAAAAATTGAAATTTAAGAGCTTAATTGATATAATTATTTTGTTCATGACTGTTGTTTATCAATTTATTAATTTATATAAATATTATTTTGTTTATGATTGCACTATTCTTTAATTAACTAACACTACATTCAGACCTTAACATGTGCCAGAAAATGAGTATGTAAATTTAAGAAAAAAGAGAGAGAGAGACACTGATTTTAAGGGGTTCAGAGACAAGGAAATGGATATTTTATTGGATTTTTTATTTTTTATTTTATATTGTCATATTATCTTAAAAATGAACATTTTGGAATCTGCACATCATCAATCATTAAATCATTGTATTAAACTATGATTCTACTGTTGATGACTTATTAATATTTTATTTCTCTATATTACATATAGATGTGTAATAGAAATATAAAATAATTATGTATTGAATGTTTTCCACATGATATACAGTGTATAGTAAAGCTTTAGGTGTATAGTAAAGCTCTACTTTATATAGAGTAGTACACACATATATATGTATATATACATATACTAGCATTATGTAATACTAGTAATATATACTAATACTAGTATATATAGTATTTTTAATTTATTATATTTTAATACAATATTTATGTGAATGCTATTTTTTGTTTAACAATGCATTCTAGAAATAGGATAGCTGGAACAAAAGCTGATCATTTTAGAGCTCATGGCATTTGCAAAGGGACTGAAGAGATATGAGCAAGGTGACAATGGAGAGAACTGGATGAAAAGCACTCTAGGTTGAGGGAATCTCAAAAGCCCTAAAGCATAGGCAGGCCTGCCAAGTTGCAAAAATCATGGCTAGCTGATGTGGCAGGGACAGAGCAGTAAGGAAGAAGGATAAAAAGGAATGCAAAATGAGAGGTAGCTGAAGGTAAATCACGTAGTTAGCATTTTAAATCACTTTAAGGACATTGTCATAATTTTAGAGAGAAGGGACCTTATTAGAAGGTTTCAAACAGAGGAAGGAAACAATCTCAATTATATTTTAACAGAATTCCTTGGATATTTGGATGACTGTATATTGCGTGGTTAGGGAGTAGCAGAGGAATGAGTTAGTGAGCTAGAAAGCTATTACAATAACTTAAGTAAAAGATGGTCATGGCTTGGACACTGGTCAAAGAAAGGTGGCAAAAATTGTTTGATAGTTCTAGATTCTAGATGTATGTATAAGCAATTGTCAAAACAAATTGTGACAATTGGCAATGGGATATGAGAGAAAAAGAGGCATCAAGAATGACTCCAAGATTTTTCATATAAATGAGAAAAATGAAATTGTTGTTCACTGTAATCATAAAGAATTCTTGCTCCAAATTTTCCTTATGCTGCCCATGCCCTAGAGAGGTTTTCTATACTTTAAATCAGCAAGTCCAACTTCAATTTCAAATTAGGAATATTGAAGGTCAACAATCATCTGAGAACTAGTATTTGAGGAAAATGCATGTATAAAACAGATACTTATTTAACTCATCTATTCAGCTGAATTCTTGCAAAAGAAATGTAGATTATAAATAAGTCTTTGTAAATGTTTATTCCTTGAGATGTTAATAAGTAACATGCATGAAATAGCAAAAACAGCAGCAGTATTGACAGCATAGGGATTTGGTAGACTATTTGGAATCACCGATTAAAGAAATATAAACAAAGATATTTACTACAGGACTCTTAAGAGCCTTTAATATATAAATATGCCCTGTGAATTTCCAAGAAAGACACATTATATGTAACATTTCTCAAATGTATTTGATCATAGAATACAACTAAACCTCTTGGAAACATTAAAACTTCTTGGAAATATTTTTGGAGAACAGGTATCAAGCAGAAAATTAGAAAAAAATAGGAAATCATGAAAAGTTTGGGATATAAAATGGAACAAAATCAAAAAGATAAATGCATGAACCACCACATCAGCCTTTTTCCTGACTTAGAAATGTATACATAAAAGAAACCTTACAATGTAATAAAATAATCTCTCTTAGTTCTATTTTAAATGATTCATTATTATTAAAAAGACTAAAATTACATACTATTGCTACTATCCTGTGAAATACTAGGAGATTTTGAAATATATACATTTTAATAACAAACACATACAAAAATAAATCATGAATAAAGAAAGAAAAAAAGTACATTTTGATAATATGTCCAAGATATAAAACCAGAAGGATTAGCCCTGGATAGAACAGGAATGCAATTTGACCCTCAGTTTGAATTTAATGAATTCAATGAACATGCAGCTTCTATGCAGTTAATGTAGCTGCATAGAAAATGTTGTTCACACTTTCAAAGCGATGCCCTAAGTTAAAAATTAAGCATCATATAACGTTGAACAAAAGAGGATTTTCCAAATAAAATCCCAAGTGATGAAACATAAAACAATGTTAAGATGTAGAAGTTAATGTGCCAGGCACTCTATGTAGGATCTTCATTTTCATACTTTCTAGGATTAGTATATGATTGTTATGACAGTTTGATGAATGATGGTGATTATTGTTCTTTTTTTTTTCTTTTTTTTTGAGGCAGAGTCTCACTCTGTCACCCAGGCTGGAGTGTGGTGGTACGATCTTGGCTCACTGCAACCTCCGCCTCCTGGGTTCAAGTGATTCTCCTGCCTCAGCCTCCTGAGTAAGCTGGGACTACAGGCGCACCCCACCACACCCGGCTACTTTTTTGTATTTTTAATAGAGATGGGGTTTCATGTTATTGGCCAGGCTGGTCTCGAACTCCTGACCTTGTGATCCATCCACCTTGGCTTCCCAAAGTGTTGGAATTACAGGAGTGAGCCGCCCCGCCCAGCCGATTATTGTTCTTATAGTAACTGAATTTCTCTTTCTTTGGAGGAAATATACATTGGTGTCTTTCTTGGGACTGCTGTCAGAGTAAAGGGAAAAGGAAGAGGATGGGTGAGGAAAAGAAAAGGAAGAAAATGGAATGGAGAATAAAGTTTTTTCTAGCTATGTTAAACTCAGGCATATAACAGCAGGGATGTTGTTTTTTACATGTGTTTGTATGGTCTTCCTTTGTGTTGCCATAGCACTGGGCTGTTTAGGACCACTGATAGTTTTTACCAACTAATAGAATAATCACATGCATCTCTTTCCTTCATTCTCCAGAGGGCTCCCTGATTACAAAGATATTCGAATCCATCTCTGTATCACCAACACCTACCCTGGTACCCCTTAGTCCTAACACTAACCTTATATATTGATTCAAAAACATCAACAAAAGATGTGACCATGTATTATATATCACGAACTATGACAGGCATTGATGATACAACATTGACCAATATCAGAGGCATGAGAGCCTGTCCTCGTGGCATGTACGGATTGAGGAAAGACTCTAAAGAACCATAAAAAACCCCACATACTACGTATGCAAGAAACACTACCAAGAAAATTTGTGAAAGGACATCTTTGACAGTCTGCTGTGGTCACATAAGACATCACTAAGTAGTATGGTGTTCCATTATTTAGGCAATACTTGCCTTCCATTAGTATTTTTAATGTGACAAATTACAGTGATCCCAGACCCAAGCTCTATAACGAGTGATCATGCTGAACCCTAAAGCCTTTTCTCAGAGTACAAGTGAAGAGAGTAAGATCATTTAGGTCAAATTTTTCTCCACGTTGAGTGGTGACTTATAAGAAAGGAAAAGTCAGTGATAAAATTATTACATTTTAGAAATGGTCAATGAAAGGTAGCATAAATGGCAAACAAAGCATTAAAATAATTCTAATTGATTCATATACTTTGAAAACTTCACAAGGGAGGGAGAAGTCCTCCTGTTACTGTCAGTTCATCTTTACTAGAATCTGCCTAAGGCAGGAGAGACATGTTTTCAAAGATATTTTCTGCCTTTCATATCCTGGGTGATATTCATGACCCAATGCAGTCTTCAAACCAGATGTTTACTCTGGGACTCATCAAATCTCTCTATGAATAATACAGGAGGATTTTGTGACACTAGCTTTGTGAAGTTCTTCAATTTTAGAAACCAGTACTTTAAAAGTTGTTCAAACCCAGATTTCAATTCTCCTGAAATTTCTCTTTTTTTCTATATTGTTTATTACTCCCCTTTTCTTTTGGGGCTGTATTTCTGATATTTGGATCGTATTCACTTTTAAAACATTTAATAATGTACTTACCAATTATTTACTGAGCATTTACTATATGCTAAGTACTTTTTATTTTTTTGAAAGAGTCTCTCTCTGTCACCCAGGTTGGAGTGCAGTGGCACGATCTCTGCTCACTGCAACCTCAACCCCACTGGTTCAAGCAGTTCCCCCACCTCAGCCTCCCGAGTAGCTGGGATTACAGGAGCATGCCACCACGTCCGGCTATTTTTTTTTTTTTTTGGTATTTTTAGTAAAGACGGGGTTTCACTATGTTGGGCAGACTGGTCTCAAACTCCTGACTTCAAGCAATTCGCCTGCCTCAGCCTCCCAAAGTGCTGGGATTACAGGCGTGAGTCACTGCACCCAACCACTAAGCATTCTTTTAGGCACTGAAAATACACTTTTGAGAAAAACAGATTATATTCCTGCTCATATGGAGCTTATATTCTGACAATAAAAAGTTTATGCAGACATCAAATATGAATATTTTTAAGGACTAAGTTACTGTTTATTATTTATAAGTTTTTAAAATTTGAAGTGAAAGCTAAGATGGACACAAGCATAGAAACAGGAAGTAATTTTTAATGGAACAAAGCCAATTTACTTGTGATAGTCTTATACTATCAAAAACTTCAAAAATCTTTTTTTCACATCCCTTATGAAAAAGTGCTGAAGTGACATACTAAAAGAGAAATGCTTGATGTCAACAAAACCCTGTGTCAACAATGCTATCATTAATAATTTAAATTATGTAATTACTTTTACATGTAGACATTATATTTATAGAAAGCTTATATTAAGAAATCTTGGCCAGGTGTGATGTCTCACACCTGTAATCTCACCATTTTAGGAGGCTGAGGCAGGAGGATCACTTGAGGCCAAGAGTTCGAGACCAGCCTGGGTAATGTAGTGAGATCCTGTCTCTACAAAAAAATTAGCTGGACATGGTGGCACACACCTGTAGTGCCAGCTACTCAGGAGGCTGAGGCCAGAGGATCACTTTAGCCCAGGAGTTCAAGGCTGCAATAAACTATGATTGCACCACTGCACTCCAGCCTAGGTTACAAAGCAAGATCCTATGAGTGAGAACATGCAGTGTTTGGTTTTTTGTCCTTGCAATAGTTTGCTGAGAATGATGGTTTCCAGCTTCATCCATGTCCCTACAAAGGACATGAACTCATCATTTTTTATGGCTACGTAGTATTCCATGGTGTATATGTGCCACATTTTCTTAATCCAGTCTATCATTGTTGGACATTTGGGTTGGTGGGAATTGAGCAATGAGAACACTTGGACACAGGAAGGGGAACATCACACACCGGGTCCTGTTGTTGGGGTGGGGGGAGCGGGGAGGGATAGCATTAGGAGATATACCTAATGTAAATGATGAGTTAATGGGTGCAGCACACCAACATGGCACATGTATACATATGTAACAAACCTGCATGTTGTGCACATGTACCCTAGAACTTAAAGTATAATAAAAATATATATATTTATATATATATAAACAAAGCAAGATCCTGTCTCTAGAAAAAAAAGGTATCTTTACATTTCAAATTGAATATTGTGTAAAGCACAACCTTAAGAGATTATTTTCCTGCTCCATAAGTCATCTTTATTCTGCTCTTAGTACAGCAGGTAATTTTGCAAACAATTTTTTGTTCATCTTTTTGCCAACTACTCTAAAAATATTGCTATCACCTAAAAGAGTATGAAACATTTATTGGGAAACAATCATTATAACTCTCCATAGTATTATCTTATTTCTTTAAAAATGAAAAACAAGTATATTTTCAACATTCAACAGTAGTTAGGTCAGATCTATTGTGTGGGTAGAACAGTTAAATTTGGAAATTTCCTCACTTTCCTGCTTGCTACCTAAAATAATTCTTTTATGCCTCTTTACGCACTTTAACTCTGGCATTTCTACTAAGGAAACATTTTGAGAACAGAATCTTCTGCTTACCCCAACTGTCTCTACTGGATTGTGTGTGGGTTGCCAAAATGTAAAATTAAAATAGAAACTATTTTGGTACTCTTTGAAAGCAATCTGTGAATGACCAAGAGTACAGGAAACCAATGCAATTCTAATAGGATACAGACGATTCACTGGAGAATGGAAAAAAGATCCAGAGTCTAGGGAAAACATCCTGAATTTCAGAAGAGAAACAAGAATAACTCAAAACTTACAGATTACATATTGTGTACCCTTTATGGCCCTGTACCATAAAGATAGCTAACTGAACCACACTCACTCACTACCCCAAAACAACAACAAAACTCTGTAAAGCATATTCTATTTTCAGCATATTCTATTTTCGTTTTTTTAAGGTGCAGAAAGTGAAATCAAAATCAAATAATTTACATGAGGTCACTCAGCAGTGTTTTTGCTGGGCTGAGATTTAAAACAAAGACTTTCTGGCTCCAAGAGGAGCCAGTGGTTTTCACTTTTTTACATTAATGGTATGGATAATAGTAATGTCAATATCTTAAAGTTTAAAGTTAGAATGATTCCTATAGAAAGTTGGCACTG
This sequence comes from Pan paniscus, assembly GCF_029289425.2. Taxonomy (NCBI): domain Eukaryota; kingdom Metazoa; phylum Chordata; class Mammalia; order Primates; family Hominidae; genus Pan; species Pan paniscus. The sequence goes on along the minus strand of NC_073258.2, from coordinate 27,584,013 downwards.
GAAGGTTATAATTATGTTTTGATCATCCTACATATGAAAACATCAAACTGCGAGCACAATATTTTATGCAATACATTTTTGGTTTTGATTTATTTTTTTTAATTTTTAATTGTAACATTAAAGTTTACTGAATAAGTGGCATATTGCATGATTCATTTTATATATCCTTAGCCTCTGCTAAGTCATTTTCTTCCTACACCAAAAGTTAATTCCTTTAATTTCATTTAATTTTGAGATAATAATTCCACTAAAGTATAACTCTTCCTTCATATTTTAACCATGGACAATTAGAGGTACTCATCATTCATTCAACAGAGGATTATTGAACAGGTACTCTGTACCAGCAACTATGCCAAACCTGGAGCTTTATCTGTGAATGAGCCAGACAGAAGATCATCTGTCAGGTAGCTGAATTTGGGCTCAAGGGGGATGGGAGCAATAAACAAGAAAATAAACAAAAATAAAATAAACAATAAATAAATAAATCAGTTTCAGTGCTAAAAAGCAAATGAAAGACAACATGACATAAAATATCATCTGTCAGGTAGCTGAATTTGGGCTAAAAGGGGATGGGAGCAATAAACAAGAAAGTAAACAAAAATAAATAATAAATAAAATAAGCAATAAATTAATTAATTAAATAAATAAGTTTCAGTGCTAAAAAGCAAATAAAAGACAACATGACATAAAATACCAAAGAAAAGGGGCTGCATTTAATATAGTGGCAAAAATGTTCCTGAGAAGGTGATATTTGAGTGGAGACTTTGGTTATAAAACTTGGGTTATGAGAGAAATCTAGAGGACAAGTGCTCAGGCAGTAAAAAAAGACAAAGAAGTAATTTATTTGCCTGGTGTTTGCAACAAATGTTGAAGAATTTTGCAATCCATCCAAATCTTAGGATAAATTTCTGAAGATTTTGTATAATTGAAGACATAGTTTAGTTCTGTTTCTTCTTCAAATGCCCAGTTCTTAAAAAGGCATAAATGGAAGGTCACAAGCTTGTGGTTCCACATCAGTTAGAATATTAGACTTGCTGGGCTCTAGGACTCCAGAGGCCAAACTGTCCTTGAAAAACAATTAAGATGATTTCTAAAGTAATCAATATAGAATGTGATCTTTCTTATTTAAAATATTTTAGGGTTTTTTTCCTGCTTATAAACTAACGTGTTATCATATATAATTATACAATCTCTCTATAGATATATAAATATATAAAATAATTTTATTTTAGATTAACTTATGTCTGTACTTTCAATCTTCCTTTATTATTTGCATATTTTTAACTTTATTATTTACAGATTTCTTCCTTTTATGGAATATCAGCTTCATAAGTGTAGAGATAATTATCTATTTTGTTCAGTGATATAAAGTCAAGAAAAATGCCCTAGAAGCTGCTCCCACACTAGCTCTCCCTAACTCATCCTAACCCTTTTCATTACACATAGCCAAAGTACAGGACTGTGCAGTCAGAATTCTTACACAAGAGCCGGGACTGGGCCCTGTAGCCTTTCTGTCCAAACAACTTGAACTTACTGTTTTAGCCTAGCCTTCATGTCTATGTGTGGTGACTGCCGCTGTTTTACTAATTTTAGAGGCCCTCAAAATCACAAACGGTGCTCAACTCAGTCTCTACAGTTCTCATAACTTCCTAAATCTGTTTTCTTCTTCACATTTGACACATACACTTTCTGCCCCCTGGCTCCTTCAGCTAGACTCATCCTTTGTTGAGTCTCCCACAATTACCATTGTTCCTGGCCCAGACTTCAATCTGGCCTCCCACATTATTCCTGATACTACATCTGACTCCCATGACTGTATCTCTCTGATCCACCTGACATTCGCTCCTTTTCCCCGTATTCCCTTCTTTCCTGTTCCTCACCCTGATCACACTTTTTTTATTGATCTCAGTTCCACCAGGCCTAATTGACACTCACCAGCAAAGGCAGGCTATGCTATAGTATATTCCACATCTATCATTGAGGCTACCACTCTGCCCCCTTCCACTACCTCTCAGCAAGCTAAACTCATTGCCTTAATTCGGGCCCTCACTCTTGCAAAGGGACTACACGTCAATATTTATACAGACTGTAAATGTGCCTTCCATATCCCTGCACCACCACGCTGTTATATGGAGAGAAAGAGATTTCCTCACTACGCAAGGGTCCTCCATCATTAATGTCTCTTTAATAAAAACTCTTCTCAAGGCCGCTTTACTTCCAAAGGAAGTTGGAGTTATTCACTGCAAGGGCCATCAAAAGGCATCAGATCCCATCACTCAGGGCAACGCTTATGCTGATAAGGTAGCTAAAAAAGCAGTTAGCCTTCCAACTTCTGTCCCTCATGGCCATTTTTTCTCCTTCTCATCTGTCACTCCCACCTACTCTCCCACTGAAACTTCCACCTATCAATCTCTTCCCACACAAGGCAAATCATTTTTAGACCGAGGAAAATATCTCCTTCCAGCCTCACAGGCTCATTCTATTCTGTCATAATTTCATAACCTCTTCCATGTAGGTTACAAGCGGCTAGCCTGTCTCTTAGAACATCTCATTCCCTTTCCATCATGGAAACCTATCCTCAAGGAAATCACTTCTCAGTGTTCCATCTGCTATTCTACTACTCTTCAGGGATTGTTCAGGCCCCCTCCCTTCCCTATACATCAAGCTTGGGGATTTGCTCCTGCCCAGGACTGGCAAATTGACTTTACTCACATGCCCCGAGTCAGGAAACTACCTCTTGGTCTGGGGTAGCCACATTCACTGTATGGGTAGAGGCCTTTCCCACAGGATCTGAGAAGGCCACCGCGGTCATGTCTTCCTTTCTGTCAGACATAATTCCTTGGCTTGACCTTCCCACCTCTATACAGTCTGATAATGGGCCAGCCTTTATTAGCCAAATTGCCCAAGCAGTTTCTCAGGCTCTTGGTATTCAGTGGAACCTTCATACCCCTTACCATCCTGAATCTTCAGGAAGGGTAGACTGGACTAATGGTCTTTTAAAGACACACCTCACCAAGCTCAGCCTCCAACTTAAAAAGGACTGGACAATACTTTTACCACTATCTCTTCTCAGAATTAGAGCTTGTCCTTGAGATGCCACAGGGTACAGTCCATTTGAACTTTTATATGGACATACTTTCTTCCTCGGCCCCAACCTCATCACAGACACCAGCCCTCTAGGCGACTATCTTCCAGTCCTCCAGCAGGCTAGACAAGAAATTTGCCAGGCTGCTAATCTCCTCTTTCCTACTCCAGATTCCCAGCCTTATGAAAACACCCTACTGGATGGTCAGTTCTTAAGAATCTGACCCCTCAAACTCTACAACCTCAGTGGATTAGACCCCACTTAATCATCTATAGCACTCCAATGGCTGTTTGTCTTCAGAACCCGCCACCCCTCCTGCCATTATGTTCATTGTTCCAGAGTAAAGCTGTGCCTGTCAGCCAGCCAGCCTGATTTCTCCTCTTCCTCCTGGAAGTTGCAAGTACTCTCTCCTACTTCCCTTAAACTCACTCGCATTCTTAAAGGATAATAGTAACCCTTATAAGCCTAATAGATCCTTTCATTTTCATTAGGTTTCTTCTTCCTTACCCTACTGTTTACAACAGGGCTTTATGCAGTCATCCTCACTACTTGGACTGTGCCCCAAATACTTGTCATCCCTACTATCTTCTGTCTAGTCATACTCCTATTCACCATTCTCATCTACTTATAAATGCCCTGCCCCTGTTTACACTGCTAGTTTACGCTTTTCCTCCAAACCATCAGAGCGGATATCTCCTGGTACTATCCCCAATCTGACACTGTTGACTCCTTCTTGGAGTGGATAGATGATCTTTGCTGACAGTGTACCTTCCAATAGTTTCACCCTGATGAAGTTCTATTCTTTACTTTTATACTCACTCTTATTCTCCACCCTCTACCTCTCCCCAGCTATCTCCACCACACTATCAATCTCACACACTCTCTCCTAGCTGTTTCTAATCCTTTAACAAACAATTGCTGGCTTTGCATTTCTCTTTCCTCCAAAATTGACAAGGCCTCGACTTACTCACTGCTGTGAAAGGAAGACTGTATATTTTTAAATGAAGAGTGTTGTTTTTACCTAAATCAATCTGGCCTGATATATGACAACATAAAAAAACTCAAGGATAGAGCCCAAAAATTTGCCAACCAATCAAATAATTATGCTGAACCCCCTTGGGCACTCTCTAATTGGATATCCTGGGTCCTCCCATTCTTAGTCCTTTAATACCTGTTTTTCTCCTTCTCTTATTCAGACATTGTGTCTTCCATTTAGTTTCTCAATTCTTACAAAACCACATCCAGGCCATCACCAATCATTCTATAGGACAAATGCTCCCTCTAACAACCCCACAATATCAGGCCCTACCCCAAAATCTTTCTTCAGTTTAATCTCTCCCACTGTAGGTTCCCACACTGCCCCAATCCCGCTCAAAGCAGCCCTGAGAAACATCGTCCATTATCTCTCCATGCCACCCCCCAAAAATTTTTGCTGCCGCAACACACTTCACCACTATTTTGTTTATTTTTCTTATTAATATAAGAAGACAGGTATGTCAGGCCTCTGAGCCCAAGCTAAGCCATCATTTCCCCTGTGACCTGCAGTATACATCCAGATGACCTGAAGCAACTGAAGATCCACAAAAGAAGTGAAAATAGCCAGTTCCTGCCTTAAGTGATGACATTCCACCATTGTGATTTGTTCCGGCCCCACCCTAACCGATCAATTAACTTTTTGACAATACACCCTCCCCATCCTTGAGAAGGTACTTTGTAATATCCTGCCCCCCCTCCCCGCCCTTAAGAAGGTACTTTGTAATATTCTCCCCCACCCTTAAGAAGATACTTTGTAATATTCTCCCCACCCTTGAGAATGTACTGTGTAAGATCTACATCCTGCCCACAAAAAATTGCTCCTAACTCCACTGCCTATCCCAAACCTATAAGAACTAATGATAATCCCACCACCCTTTGCTGACCCTTTGCTGACTCTCTTTTTGGACTCAGCCTGCTTGCACCCAGGTGATTAAAAAGCTTTATTGCTCACATAAAGCCTGTTTGGTTGTCTCTTCACACAGACGTGCATGGCAGTTCCCACAACACCCTCTCTGGGTTTGATTACTTTGCTGGAGCAGTTCTTAGAACTCAGAGCAGTTGATAGAAGCAGTTCATCTTAACTCAAGTGTTAAGAAACACTTAAACATTTACCCATTTATTTTAAAGGATATTGCAAAGAATACAGATGAAGAGATGCATAGGGCAAGGTGTGGGGGAAGAGACATAGAGCTTCCATGCCCTCCCTGGGTGTACCACCCTCCAGGAACCTCCACGTGTTCAGCTATCTGGAAGGTCACTAAATCCTTCCTCCTGGGTTTTTATGAAAGCTTCGTGACGTCAGTATTACTTCTCCCATAGGGTGCGACTCTCTCATGGGAAAATCTTAAGACCCACAATCAGAAAGGAAGGGAAACATAAGAATCAAAGGAAGGCAGGAGAAAGTCAAGGACCTTCCCATGAGGCCTAACACATACAACATTATAACAAAAGACTCTATCAAGGGCTGAGGGAGTTATAAGCCACGAATCATGGACAAAACCCAATATATATTATAACACCGTAATGTGCTAAATCATTAACTTTTACTTCAGCTTGGAAACAGAAACTGAAACCTAAAATTCAACCCGTGCCTTTTGGCATATTAATTTTGCTTTCCTATTTTTTGGTTTACAAGGGTGATATCAATAAATATTTTTAATAGAGTTTTCACTATACTTTACCCCCAGAATAAACATTAAACCCAGAAACAAACATTATTATATTTCTAGATATCCTTCAATGACTTATTTTGAAAAGGAAAAAGGATTCTTAATTAAGAATGCATTTTTGAAACTCCTTGCTATATTACAAATTATGTGAAGGTTTATTTACCATGATTGTGGTCAGCCTTATTTTTAGCAAGAAATATTTTAAAATTTAAAATATTTTTATAGAATCTTACTGATTCATCAAGCAAAATAAAAAAGGTATAACTGAGTGTAACCTAATTTACGAACATATATAGGAATATTATTAATAAAAGATTTTGTGCATGCTTATCTCAATTGATGGTCAAATCTCAATTTTCCAAAATGACTTGAAAAAGAGCTAGCCTATATTGAAGCTTACCTGAGACCAGCCCTAGGAACAGATTTTATAGCAGTTAGATATTTTACATAGATGATTCCAATTAGTCCCCAAAATATCTGGTTAAGAAAGTATAAAAACTTGAATTTTGTAAGAGAAAAGATTGAAAATCAAAGAAAATGAACAAATTACCCATAGCTACAAAGTGAGAAATACGGGCTGCAAATCAGGTTGACTCAAAATTACTAATCCCACAAATCTTTTTGTGTTGTGAGAGGTGAGAAAAGGGCCAGCAGAGATGGAACAGAACTTTGGTTAAATAAAATTTTTGATTAAGTGCATCTCTGACTTTAAATGTTTATTTTTATATCAACTTAAAATATTTTTAAGCATTTAAAAATTATTTTGTATTTTTAAATTTATTTTGGAGTTGGGGTCTTGCTATGTTGCCCAGGCTAGAGTACAGTGGCTATTGACATGCATGTTCACAGAACACTATAGCCTTAAACTCCTGGCCTCAAGCAGTCCTGCCTCAGGCTTCCAAGTAACTGGGATTACAGGTGTGCACCACTGTGACTAGTTTTAAAAATATTTTAGAAATATCTGTGGCTCTGTTTCTGACTCAATAAGGTTCACAAAGTAAATCATTATAATGAATATATTTGTTTGATGGCTGGAAATTTTGCAGAGGCTAAGTGATCATTTGAGATTAGCGACTCTCATGTGTCAGCATGAAAAAACACCACATATACCTTTTTAAAAATTATTCTACTCTGCTTTTATGTTTAAACTACTTTGAGTCAAACAAAGCAACACCCTCTCTTAAAAGACTGCCAGAAACTATCATGAGCAATCTTAATAATTTCAAGCTAAATAGATCTTCTTTATATCAGCTTCTTTGTTCCAATACCACAACACAAAAAGGTGATGGGTAAAATCATGGTTTTACTGTGTAGTGGCTAAAAGTGTACATTATGGAGCCACATTTTCTGAATTTTCATACTAGATCATTTCTTTAATAGCAACATATTTTAGGTAATTTAATATACCTCTCGGTTTTCCTATCTGTAAAATGGAGATAACAATAGTACCCATATCTTCATTTTTTGGTGAGGATTACCTGAATTAGAAAAGACTTAAGTTGGAAACCTACTTGGGTTTATTGACTCAGAAAACGTCTGCCAATTTATTTCTGTAAGTATAGACAAAAGTCTCAAGTTTCTGACTCTGCAGGTCTCCATCTGCAAAATGGGAATGTTTGATGGAATCCTCTTTTAGAGCAGTGAGAAGATTCTCTCTCAAACTAAAAAAAAACTTTCAATTGCAATTTATTAAATCTATATGTATATATACGTACATATACAAATATATACATATTTATTCATATTTAATAAAAATATCTCCAAGAATTCACTTCTATGTGATTCTTTAAGAATGTTAAAAAGAGAGGGATTTAAACATGATGTATCTTAGCATTGGAGACAGGCATTCATATCAGAAGGAAACTCACTGTATTGTTCCATTCTCTTGCTTCTAATAAAGACATACCTGAGACTGGGTAGTTTATAAAGGAAAGAGGTTTAATTGACTCACAGTTCAGCATGACTGGTAGGCCTCAGGAAATTTACAGCCATGGCAGAAGGAGAAGCAAACACATCCTTCTTCACATGGCGGTGGCAAGGAGAAATATGGGTGCCCAGCAAAGGGGGAAGCCCTTGATAAAACCATCAGATCATGTGAGAACTCACTATCAAAAGAACAGGATGGGGGAAAACAACCCCATGATTCAGTTATCTCTATTAGTCCCTCCCATGACACGTGGGGATTATGGAAACTACAATTCAAGATGATATTTGGGTGGGGACACAACCCAACCATATTTTTCTGCTGCTGGCTCCTCCAAAATCTCATGTCCTCACAATTCAAAATGCAATCATGCCCTTCCAACAGTCCCCAAAAGTCTTAACTCATTCTAGCATTAACTCAAAAGTCCAAGTCCAAAGTCTCATTTGAGACAAGGCAAGTCCCTTCCACTTATGAGCCTGTAAAATCAAAAGCACATTAGTTACTTCCTAGATACAATGGCAGTACAGGCATTGGGTAAATACATCCACTGCAAATGGAAGAAATTGTCCAAATCAAAGGGGCTACAAGCCTCATGCAAGTCCAAAATCCAGTAGAGCATTTATTAAACCTTAAAGTTCCAAAATGATCTCCTTCGACTTTATGTCTCACATTCATGTCATGCTGATGCCAGAGGTTGACTCCTACAGCCTTGGGCACTTCCAACCTTGTGGCTTTGCAGGGTACAGCCCCCCTTCCTGGCTGCTTTCACAGGCTGGCACTGTCTGTGGCTTTTACAGGTACAAGGTGCAAGCTGTTGGTGGATCTACCATTCTGGTGTTTGGAGGACAGTGGCCCTCTTCTCACAAATCTACTAGGCAGTGCCCCAGCGGGGACTCTGTGTGGAGGCTCCAACCCCATATTTCCTTTCTGAGCTGCACTAGCAGAGATTCTTCTGGAGGGTTCTACCCCTGCAGCACACCTTTGCCTGGACATCCAGGTATTTCCATACATACTCTGAAATCTAGGCATAGATTCCCCAACCTCAATTCTTGACTTCTGTGTACCCACAGGCCCAACACCACATGGAAGCTGCAGAGGATTTGGGCTTGCACCCTTTGAAGAACGGCCTGAGCTGTACCTTGGCCCCTTTTAGCCATGGCTGGAGCAGAAGCAGCTGGGATGCTGAGCAACAAGTCCTGAGGCTGCACAGAGCAAAGGGGGCCCTGGGGTGCTCAGAAAACAAGTTTTCCCTCCTAGCCTCTGGGCCTGTGATGGGAGGGGCTGCATCGAGGTCTCTGACATGCTCGGAAGACATTTTGTCTATTGTGTTGGTGATTAACATTTGGCTCCTCATTACTTATGCAATTTCTGCAGTGGGCTTAAATTTCTCCCCAGAAAATGGGTTTTTCTTTTCTATCACATTGAAAACCTGCAAATTTTCTACACTTTAATGCTCTGCTTCCTCTTGAACACTTTGCTGCTTAGAAATTTCTTCTGTCAGATGCCCCAAATCATCTCTTTGAAGTTCAAAGTTCCACAGATCTCTAGGGCAGGGGCAAAATGCCATCAGTCTCTTTGTGTAGCAAGAGCGATGTTTACTCCAATTCCCAAGAAGTACCTAATCTCCATCTGAGACCACCTCAGCCTGGACTTTATTGTCCATATTACTATCAGCATTTTGGTCAAAGCTATTCGACAAGTCTCTAGGAAGTACCACACTTTCCCAGATCTTTCTGTCTTCTGAGCCCTCCAAGTCTCTAGGAAGTTCCAAGCTTTCCACGTTTTCCTGTTTTCTTCTGAGTCCTACAAATGGTTCCAACCTCTGCCTATTACCCAGTTCCAATGTCACTTCCACATTTTCAGGTATCTTTACAGCAGCACCCCACTCTTTGTGGTACCAATTTATGATGTTTGTTCTCACCTTGCTAATAAAGACACACCTGAGACTGGGTAATTTATAAAGGAAGGAGGTTTAATTAACTCACAGTTGAGCTTGGATTGGAGGCATCAGGAAACTTACAATCATGGCAGAAGGGGAAGCAAACACATCCATTCATGAGAATGAACTCTATCAGGAGAACAGGATGGGTGAATCCACCCCCAGGATTCAATTATCTCCACCTGGTCCCTCCCACATCCCATGGAGATTATAGGAACTACAATTCAAGATGAGATTTGCATTGAGACACAGTCAAACCATATCACTCACTGAGACTGTGAAAACTGACATAATTATCAAATTAACTTCTCTATTAAGAAAAGAAGCTGGTATTTTTATGAATGCTGGGGATGGTGAGACATGCATTTTAAATCATTTTATTTTATATCAGCTAGAATATAAGACGTTGCTAAGTCTGTTTTTGCCTATTCAGAAAAGTCAGTTCTCAAATAAGTATAGCTCAGCATTATTTGAGACCTCATTTTTCTCTCTATATATAAAAAATGAATACTTACTATTAAAAAAAAGCTGGCCGCAATGACCCCCTTGTGAAATATCTGTGCCAGAATAGAAAATTTCATTCCCTAAAGATGTCAATGCAGGCTATCCACTGTTGGAAGTCGCTTGTTGTAGTGCAGCAGATATTATTCAGAAAGTGTCCATGAGCAGGCACATTTGGGGAAAACTGCATCAGGCAAAATTAAATAGATGTCTTTACAGAAAGGCTTATCAGAGCCATTGACAAATGCATGGAAACTTTAATAGTGTGCCCTCCATTTATGTGAATACAAAGCAACTCACAGATGAAATCATACCATAGAAAATGAGTGTTAAAAAATTTCATAAGATATAATTTGGAATTTGCCCAATGTGAATTGAAGTTCTACTTTTGTCTTTTATAACCTTGGGGAAATTACTTATCATTCTGAGCCTCCATTTTCTCATCCATAATAAGAGATATAAATATGTATCTTGCATTTATCATTATTTTTACATCTCTTATGCAAAGAATTAAATAATAAAGGTATTTTTAGCATTCAGAATTGACTTACAGAAGATATTTTATCAACTTTACTAAACACTGCACCTGAATATATACGCTAAGATGAACTTTTAATTTGACCAAAGTTCTCGCCTCTTACTGTGTTTCTTGACTTTTCTCAGTGTCTGCCTCAAAGCGATTCTTGCCTTTTTCACTACTTCCTTATTACTTCGCTGCAAATGACTCATGAATCCACATCTAGAACTATACCTACCCTCTTGGTCTAACTTCACATTTCTAGCAACCTCCTCAATATTTCTTCCTGGTATGTTTAACTTCTTTAAATCATTTAAACATTTTCATTTGTTCTATATATCACAACCTTATATATAGTGAGGTTACCTTGAATATATCATAATTCCCTTTATATTTATTTATTCACTTAAAAATATTTTCTGAGAACTGTAAGTTAAAAAAAAAAAACTACCATAAAGTAAACTCAGTTAAATGGGTTAAAAAGATATGAAACAAATGGCATATCCATGTAAAAGACACAGAAGATGGGAGTGGCTTCAAGATGGCTGACTTGAGGCTTCTGTTCTCCTCTCCTCATCAAAGAAGAACCAAAATAGTAAGAAGAGAATCATGCTTTGAATAGACCATCTAAGAAAAACACTGAAATTCAACAGAGAAGTGACTGGAAACACCTCCAGCCAAAAAAAAAAAAAAAAAAAAAAAGGGAGAAGTAAGTTAAGTCGCCTGCACAGCCTGTACTGGCCTTAAGCCCAGCTTGGCTCCCTAATGTACAGAAAAGGTAAGTGAGTGAAACACGGTGTAGTACAGCCACTATAGACAACAGTGTGAAGATTTCTCAAAAAGCAAAAAGTAGAGCTATCCCATGATACAGTAACCTCTATACTGGAAATTTATCCAAGGAAAAGTCATCAGTATGTCAAAAAAGATAACCTTCACTTCCATGTTTATTGCAGCACTACTCACAGGAGCAAAGATATGAAATCAACCTAAGTGTCTATCAACAAATGAATGGATGATAAAAATGTTGTATACATACACAATGTAATACTAGCTGGCCAAAATAATAAAATTATATCATTTGCAGCAGCATAGATAAAACTGAAGGGCATTATGTTAAGTGAAATAAGCCAGGCACAGACTGGCAAATATCGCATGTACTCATTTGTAAGAGAACTAGAATAGTTAATCTCATTGAGGAAGAGGGTATAATGATTGATACCAGAGGATAGGAATGAGGTGTGAGGGGCAGATAAAAAGAAGTTGGTTAATAAGTACCAACATACAGTTAAATAGAATAAATATGTTCTAATGTTCTGTAGCTGAGTAGGGTGACTATGATTAACAATTATTATATGTTTCAAAATAGCTAGAAGATAGGGCTTGAAATATTCCCAACAAATAGAAAGGATAAATACTTGAGTTAACGGACACTGCAAATACCCTGATTTGATCATTACACAGTCTACACATGTATCAAAATAACACATGTACCCTATACATATGTACAAATATCATGTCTCAATTAAAAACTAAATATAAATATAAAGTAAAAGGTAAATCAGCATACTTCTTTAAAAAAAAATGAAAGGCAGGCACAGCAGAATTGTGAAGACATGGAAAGCACCAAATTGATGTAAACCAATTAAAATCAGTAATAAGTACTTAAATTATTAAAATTAAAAGTCATTAATATTATTTAATAATGTTATTTAATTATAAATATAATATACTAATAAAATGCTATAGATGAATCAGCAGAGTGACTTAACACGGTCTGACCATTAGTTCGAACTACTTCCATTATTTTCCTTCACTAAGATTTTCTACATGCAACAAACAGATAATCATTCAAAATATTTATATCTAATTCTGATCTCATCTAAGTGCAGTGTGAGTCATCCCTTTCAAAAATGAAATTCAGGTATGGTAATGACTTGCAATGACCTTCCATAATTTTAAAAAACTATTTTATTCACCCTTTTATTGCTAACCCGTATAAGAATGCCTGGCATAATAAAGGTTCAATAAATCATTCATATGTAGCTTTTAAGGAGGATTATACATTTAGGTTAACATCATAGAATAATTTAAAAGCATTATGATAGCTGTGTTTATTTTGCCTTTATATTGGTCAGAACTTTTGCTGGCAAATGACAGAATTCAAGTTTAAATTGACTTACAGAAATAAAAATATCATTGGCCCATGTAACTACAAATTTATGGGCTAATGTATTTGAAAGAAGTACTGGTTTAAAGGATTAAAATTATGCACTTAGAATACAATCTCTTTCTCTTGACTACTCTTTTATATGTTGGTTTTATTCTTAGGAAAGCTCTAACTACAAAATAGCAGTGTTTGTCTCTGTTAGTTCTAGATTTTTACCCTACCATCTTTTCGTTCAGTTAAATGAGAACATTTCCATCTGAATACTTTGAGCAGAACTGCTAGACTTAACTCTAGCTGTCTTAATTAAGATCACATGTTAATACTTGAACAAACAACTTTGATTCTATTAGACTAAGCCTAGACTACTATAATTTGGAACATTTTTCTTAAAGATATACCTGGGTGCTTTAATGAGAACAATGATAAATGTTGAGGAGAATTACATGCATCTTTAACTTGCTAGGTAAAGTAAAATTCCTCTGTGTTGCTTGCACTAATATATCACAGTAGTAAATTAATTTGTGAAAATTGTTGAATACATTTTTATGAGTATATTTGGTTAAATAGCCTTAGAAAAAATATACATTTTATTTATAGAATTCTTAATTTTCCATAAAAGACAAAAAAACCCTGAAGCTTGTTAAAATTTGAGAATATCTAGAAAATCAGAAATATATAACAACCATATTATAGATTATAAAATATCTGTTCATAAATGCTGTGGAGTAAAATAAAGCACATATTATTGACTCAGTAGGCAAAGACATGTAATCTGTCTCTCTAGATTTTTCTGCGGGAGGAATATGAGTTTATATTAGAGAGTTGACAACTAATGCAATGTAGACTGAACAGGGAATTGAATTACAGTCACTAAAAGGATTAAATCAGTTCGTTATCTCTGATAAGCTGAGATAAAGATATTGGGCTTTAGGTTTAGCAAGTTACATTTATTAAGTATTTATTATGTATCAAGCACCCTGCTCACCCATGTAATGCTCACAACAACTCCGTGTGATAACTATCATCATCGGCCCCACATTACAGCTGAAAATCTATCCGTAAGACAAGTTCAGGAATACATGTCAGATAATATAATTACACAGATGAATATGTGTTTCTCCCCTTTGCTTCCAGGATTATGACTAGAGTATCCCTTTACTGCTTCCTTCATTGTACGCTTGAATCAGACATGTTTCCTTGCTTTCAGGAAAACGTGGTGTAAATGTTAAATGGTGGTATAAATATCACTTACATATGGTGTCAATATCAGTAACCTGATTCTCTGCAGAACATTTTGACAGCTTATTTTATTTCCACATTTAAAACTTGCCTAGGACAACATTTAAAGTTGGGAAAAATTTGTATTTGAGGCCCAACTTTTTTTTTTCCTTTTAGAATGTGTTGTACCTGACTTACTAAAATAATAATTTATGTATTCGTCAAAAAAGACCTTATCTGTGTTGAACCCAAATAATTAGACTTTTATAGGATTTTTGTTTTGTTTTAAAATTTTTAGGTTTTTTTTTTTTTTCCTTGTGGGCTGACTTTCCAGCAAAGTAGCTCTAAACTATTTTCGAAGCAGTAGCTTTAGGAAATTAAATCATGTTAAAATGATTCACTACTTATGCATAGATGTCAAACAGGTTTCAAATCTGAGTCAAACATAATTGAGACTGCCTGTCTGAATTGCTGTACTGAAATTAAATCCAAGGTCTTGGAGAACCCCAGCGCCATGACTGAAGAGAGATGTCTTCCATAGAAATGTAGGAATCACTAGTGGAACTATAAAATCGAAGATCTGTCATAACTGATTTGTATAGCACATAATGAATCAATACAAGTTTAAAGCTTGTCATACCATATGGAAAAATAACTTTTTGGTATTAATGCACAGATATATTATCTGCAAATGTGTTTTGTTTTATAATATTTGTCAGCGTAAACTTGTTTTCAATGAAAGAATAGACAGATGCAGAGAGAAGAATTCGACTTTGGTTGGCAAGTGGCACTATTATAGAGAAATTCTAGAGTTGATTTTTATCTTAGGAAAATTTTGATTTTTATTTATTTTTATTTATTGCTTTTAAATAGACTGTATTTTTAGAGCAGTTTTAGATTATTCATACTAAAATTGAGTAGAAAATATAGATATTTCCCAAATACTCCCTGCCACCACATATGCACAGCTTTGCCAACTATCAACATAGTGGTACCAGAGTGGTACCATTGTTACAATCTATGAAAATACATTTATATATAATTTTCAGCCAATGCCCATAGTTTGCACTAGGATTCACTCTTGGTGGTGTATCTATCATTAAGGTGCCCTAAAAATCTTCTGTGGTTCAAATGTTCGTTTCTCCCTCTTCCTTAACCTCTGGAAAACACTGATCCTTTTAATATCTATAGTTTTGTCAGGAGCCGGAATAATACAGAATATATCCTTTCAAATTGTCTTATTTCACTTAGTAATATGCATTTATGGTCTCTTTTCAACTTATTTGGGTAACAAGTAAGGCATGCTATTGCTGGATCATATGGTCGGGAATATTATTTTTAAAAAAGAACTCTCTCAATCTAAGAATATATCTGATAAAAACAGAGATTGTAACATAATAAAATGAGGCTATTATATAATTTTCAGTAATTTGCTTTTCAGGATATATTAGAGAGTAGTGGACACAGGTTGTTTTCTAGCTTAGATTTCTACCAGCAAAAGAGTATATCCACTTCGCAGATGCAGTGAGTGTACACAGATGACATTCATTTGTTTCCTATTCCAGACATTTTAGCAGCCCATAGTCAATAACTGAGTACGATAAAGTAAAATTTCCAACCTCCTTATCTGAAGATGTGGCCAAACTTGTGGTGCAAGTAAAGCTCAAGAGTTGCCAATGGGATAAGACACTAGCTGAGGTCCCATATTGCTTAAATCTGCTCCTTGCCCTCTCCTGCTTCCCTCATCCCCTTTCTTTTGACAGCGCCCCTTCACGAAATCCCTTATACTAAAATCACTGACTCAATACCTTCTTCTAAAGAAATTGACCAAACATGGAAAATTTTTGAAAATTGAATTAATATTAAAGGATGAGCTGGGCATGGTGGCTCACACCTGTAATCCCAGCACTTTGGGAGGCCAAGGTGGGTGGATCACCTAAGATCAAGAGTTTGAGACCAGCCTGGCACAAAGGTGAAACCCTGTCTCTACCAAAAATACAAAATTAGCCGGATGTGGTGGCCACATACGTGTAATCCCAGCTACTTGGGAGGCTGAGGCAGGAGAAGGGCTTGAACCTCGGAGGTGGAGGTTGCAGTGAGCCAAGATCACTTCACTGTACTCCAGCCTGGGTAACAAGAGTAAAATACCCCCTTAAAAAATAAAAATGAAAATAGAAAATAATAATAATATTTAAGGATACTGTATTTTAAATTAAGCAACATGGAATTTGGGGGAAATTCACTTAACAAAAACAATATATGCCAAGTAGTAAAGATAGTTATGAAACTATAATCTGGAAGTGTTGCAAATGATGGTTTTCAGTGTCATTTTATGAATCAACAAGCATATATACAAAAGGTTAGCAAGAATTATAAAGACTTTTACACATTAAAATGACTCTGGCAAAAAGAGCTTTGGAGAATATTGAAGCAAAAGAGTAAGAAATAGACTTGGATCGAGATAACTGAACTTGGAAATGCTCTGCCTGTAATGATTCAGTGACTCTTATAAAAATTTTATTCTGGCATGAAGACCATTAGTGACCCAGTCCTTTCCCACCTCTTTGGCTTCTGCTCCTGTTACTCTAATTTAAAATAAATAAGCCTCTAAGCCTAGTTCATACAGCCTACGCACTAGGCATAGAGGCTTATTTATTTTATGAACCCTTGACACGCAATCTTCATTTGTGTGTTTCTGTGCCTTATTTGTTACAAACTGCTTCATCCACTGAGAATGCCTCACCATTTTCTCTACAGGAGATAAAAAGATTAAAAATAATGAATAGAACCTCAGGGATCTGTGAGACAGTATCAAAAGTTCTTACATATCTGTAATTGGAGTGCCAGAAGGAGAGAGAAGAGAGACTGGAAAATAATAACATATGTTTGAAGACATCGCAGCTCAAAATTTCCCCAATATGGAGAAAGGTAGATGTTTATGCATTCTAAAAGACCAGAAAATTATGAGAAGGATAATATATGACATAGTCAAACTGCTGAATATAAGACAATAAGAATATTTTGAAATCCAATCAAGAAAAGATGACATGTTATATAGGGGAAACAAATCCAATGAATGTCCAATGCTTATTAGAAAATATGGATACCAGAAGACTGTGTTCCAATAATGGAATGCTAAGCATAATTATTAAGAAATAAAGACATTGAGCGTGACATAAAAATCTGAGTAAATATAAAATACTATTTTCCATCTTAATTTCTTTAAAAATACATTTGAATTTTGAAGTAAAGCAAAAATTACACTGTAAAATTGTAAGGAATATAATTATTACATATGCTACATATAAAAATTATAACATAACATGGTATGACTGTAACTAGGCCTATATACAGGCAAAGTTCCAAATTTTATATGAAATAATAGAACATTCATTATAAATAAGCTGCAAATATTAATAAAATATATGTTCCCAGAGAAACCAGTAAATAATTTTCCAAAACTTGTAGCTAAATACTCCATGTACAAATTATATTAAATTCTAGAAATTATTTGAGTAATCTAAGGTTCAAAAAAAGGACAATTTTAAAGGGTAAAAAAGAAAAGCAGTAATAAAATGGTAAATCTTAATCTAATCATATAAATATAGTTCTTCCGAGAAACAGAACCAAATAGAATATACATGCATTTGCATCTACTTATAGATTTCTACACTTATATAATGAAGTTAATAGATACAGATAAAGTAATTTATTTTAAAATATTGGTCATGCAATTATGGGGGCTGGCAAGTATAAAATCCGTTGGGTAGGCCCATGGGCTGGAAACCGGTAAAAGTTGAGATGCCTTTTTTTTTTTTTTTTTTTGACACAGTCTCACTCTGTTGCCTAGGCTGGAGTGCAGTGGCACGATCTCGGCTCACTGCAACCTCTGCCTCCTGGGTTCAAGCGATTCTCCTGCCTCAGCCTCCTGAGTAGCTGGGATTACAGATGTGCACCAACACACTGGGCTATTTTTTGTATTTTTAGTAGAGATGGAGTTTCACCATGTTGGTCAGCCTGGTCTCAAACTCCTGACCTCGTGATCTGCCTGCCTCGACCTCCCAAGAGATGCTATTTTAAGGCAGAATTTCTTCTCAACAAAATTTCAGTTTTTGTTCTTAAGGACTTCAACCGACTGAATGAGCCTAACCATAATTTCAACCCTAAACTCTTTCTTAAGTCAAATCATAGTTGGTGTTAAACACATCTAAAAATACCTTCACTGCATCATTTAGATTAGTGTTTAATTAAATAACTGGGTGCCATAACTTAGCCAAATGATTACATAAATTAATCATTGCAACTGAGTACAGTAAATATCATTGGACAAAACATTCCACCTAAAGATAGAGTTTGTCAACATAAGTTTAAAAAAAAGCAAAGGTCAACCTCAATGCCATCTAAAAGATGTGTAATATAACAATAATAATATTGTCATTTGAAAATATGTGCTTGAAAATGTTTTACAACGCAAAGGTCAATAATCAAATGATAGAGTGGCACATTAATATCAGATAATATAGACTTTGAGAAAAAATATATTACTACAGAAAAAGATGGCCATTTCTCAAAAATTGAAAAGATCAATTAATCACAGTGATAAAAAAAGCAAAAAACTGTTTGGTCTAATAAAAGAGCTTCAAGAAATATGAAGCAAAAATGTGGAATTCATATGGAGAGAAAATTTACCAATAATAGAATTTTACACTGTTTCACTACAATTGTTAAAATAATCTGATGAAATATTAGTAAAGCCAGCTACCTTGACCTACATGATAATCATACAGCTCTATATTTACCCAGCAATGCCAGAGTACATATTATTTTGAAATGTAAACAGTATGTTCACATATACATTATATAGTGGTCCTTAAAAAATATATTAAATGTAAAATCTTTGAAATCACGTAGAGTATATTCTCTCATCTCAATAGGTTTAAATTAAAATTTACAAACATATGTAGAGAGCCTCCCTGTATTTGATAAACAACAAATTTCCAAATAAATCATGAATCAACTAATTAATTACAAATAAAATTATAGATTTTAAACTGAAAACAATGAATATAAAATATATCAAAATCTGTGGAATGCAGTGAAAGCAATGATTTGAGGAAATGTATAGCTTTAAATGCTTGTGTTGGAAGAGACAGATACACAATAAACTAAAATTCTGCATTTAGATTTTAAAAACAATATCAAAATATGCCAAATGTAAGGATTAGGAAAAAAAATAACAAAGATAAAACAGAAATTAATAAAGTAAAAAACAGTAAAAATATTAGCAAAGTCCAAAAATTGGTACTGTGAAAAAAATCAACAGTATTGATAAACACCTTGCTAGATTAGAGGAGAAGAAATTAAAAAGTGAAAAATAAAACAGACTACTGATATCAAGAGGTATAAAGAGGAATCATCATTACAGATAGTATGGAAAATAAAACAATCATAAGGAAATAATAGTTACAACTTAAAACCAATAAATTTGACAACTTAAATGGAGAAAAATCCTTAAAAAGTACGACTTACTGAATCAGACACAAGATGAAGCAGAAAAAATTGTCCTTACATCTATTTAAAATTTGAATCAATTATGAAAACATTCCTATAAAAAAACCTAAAGCTCAGATAGTTTTATTAGGAAATTCTATTAAACAAGAAATAGAACAAATCTTAAAAAGTATCTTTCTGAAAATGTGAGAAGAAAATAGGTTTAGCTATTACTAAAAACATAAATTAAACAAAGTAAGATAAAATTTAAAATTTCCAGTTTCAGCTTTCTACATATGGCTAGCCCTTACACCTTATACAAAAATCAATTCAAGATGGATTAAAGACTTCAACGTTAGACCTAAAACCATAAAAACACTAGAAGAAAACCTAGGCATTACCATTCAGGACATAGGCATGGGCAAGGACTTCATGTCTAAAACACCAAAAACAATGGCAACAAAAGACAAAATTGACAAATGGGATCTAATTAAACTAAAGAGCTTCTGCACAGCAAAAGAAACTACCATCAGAGTGAACAGGCAACCCACAAAATGGGAGAAAATTTTCGCGACCTACTCATCTGACAAAGGGCTAATATCCAGAATCTACAATGAACTCAAATAAATTTACAAGAAAAAAACAAACAACCCCATCAAAAAGTGGGTGAAGGACAGGAACAGACACTTCTCAAAAGAAGACATTTATGCAGCCAAAAAACACATGAAAAAATGTTCATCATCACTGGCCATCAGAGAAATGCAAATCAAAACCACAATGAGATACCATCTCACACCTGTTAGAATGGCAATCATTAAAAAGTCAGGAAACAACAGGTGCTGGAGAGGATGTGGAGAAATAGGAACACTTTTACACTGTTAGTGGGACTGTCAACTAGTTCAACCATTGTGGAAGTCAGTGTGGCGATTCCTCAGGGATCTAGAACTGGAAATACCATTTGACCCAGCCATCCCATTACTGGGTATATACCCAAAGGACTATAAATCATGCTGCTATAAAGACACATGCACACGTATGTTTATTGCGACATTATTCACAATAGCAGACTTGGAACCAACCCAAATGTCCAACAATGATAGACTGGATTAAGAAAATGTGGCACATATACAACATGGAATACTATGCAGCCATAAAAATGATGAGTTCATGTCCTTTGTAGGGACATGGATGAAATTGGAAATCATCATTCTCAGTTAATTATCTCAAGAACAAAAAACCAAACACCGCATATTGTCACTCATAGGTGGGAATTGAACAATGAATCACATGGACACAGGAAGGGGAATATCACACTCTGGGGACTGTTGTGGGGTGGCGGGAGGGGGGAGGGATAGCATTGGGAGATATACCTAATGCTAGATGACGAGTTAGTGGGTGCAGCGCACTAGCATGGCACATGTATACATATGTAACTAACCTGCACAATGTGCACATGTACCCTAAAACTTAAAGTATAATAATAATAAAAATAATAATCATAAAAAAATAAAATAAAATTACAAAAAAAATTTTTAATTTCCCTCATGAACACAGAAACAAAATGTTGTAAGTATATTAGCAAACTGATTGCACCACTACCTAAGAATATTTCATTGCAACATTTTATTTATTCCAAGAATGCAAAGTTTCTATAACATTCAGAAATCAATCACGGTGATTCACCATACTAACAGAATTTTTAAAAATCAGATGCTCGATAAATGCAGAAAACATTTTATAATGATCAAAATCTATTTATAATACAAGTTATTTGTCAACTAGATATATAAGAAAAAGTTCTTAAACAGATAATGCAAAAATATGACAAGCCTATATCTAGTCATACTTAATTTTGTTGCACTGTGGGAGTTAAATATTGCAGCCCAGAATTGTTCTAGGAGTTTTCTTTTTCGCAATAAAGCAAAAAAAAAAAGATTAAAATATAAAAATCAGGAAGGACAATGCAAAAATATGTAAATTTGCAGATGCCAAAATTAAAATCTTCTGGAATTCACAAAATACTAATAGAGCTTATGAGTGAATTATTAAGGTGACAGATGTAAGATAAATATATGAAAATAAATATCAATTTGTACATTAAAACACAAAATTTGGAAAACTAACTTAAAAATATAATATGGTACTTTTAAAACTGTTAACATGGAATAAATTCATCATTACATGCAAGACCTTCACATTGAAAAACACTGCTTAGAAGAAACCAAATAACATGGAAATAGAATGAGAAACATGGCATTTTTTCTGGATCATGAGGTTCACTAGTTTTAATTTATCTAGGGATTCAATGCGATCCCAATCACAATCAAAGACCACTTTTTATAAAAATGGACAACTATTAAAACAAATATAAAAATTTAAAGATCTAGAGTATTCAAAGTAATCGTCGTATTTTTATTTTATAATATATTTCATTCTATCACAGTATGAATGATACCTCACAGTTATAAGTCATTAGTTGGCTATGTCTTTATTTGGGAAATGCTTCTTTTCTCTATTAAACTGTAATTCCCAGAGGGAGGGGATCTAGCCTATTTAGCTTCCCCACTGTATCTTCATAGCTGGGACCAAGGTATGACATAATTGTAACCAATAATTTTTTAAATTGATACGTAATGTTGTACATATTTATAGGTTACATATGAGTATTTGTTGCATAAGCATGTGTGTAATGAGCAAGTCAGAGTATTTGAGGTTTCCATCACCTTGAGAGTTTATCATTTCTATGAGTTGGAAACATTTCAAGTCCCCTGTTTTAGCTACTTAGAAACATATAATATATTGTTGCCAACTGTAATCACCCTACAGTGGTCCCAGCCATTAGAAGACACAAGTTCTAATGTTTGTATTTTTTTCAAATTAGCCATGCTCTCTTCATGCCTTCTTCCACTCACCACCTTTCCCAACCTCTGGTATTTTTTATTCTATTTTTTTTAAATCTCCATGAGATCAACTTTTTTAGATCCTACCTGGAAGTGAAAACATTGCAATATTTGTTTTTGTGCCTGGCTATTTTCACTTCATATAATGACCTCCAGTTCCATATATGTTTCTCAGAATGGCATGATTTCACTTTTTATGGTTAAATAGGATTCCATTGTGTATATATACCACATTTTCTTTGTCTAGTAGTCTGATGATGAACACTTAAGTTAATTACATATCTTTCCTATTGTGAATAGTGCTGAAACAAACACGCAATGAAGGTAACTATTTGAAATACTGATTCCTTCCTTCCTTCCTCCCTCCCTCTTTCTTTCTCCCTCCCTCTTTCTTTCTCTTTTTTCTTTTCTTTTCTTTCTCTTTCTTTCTTTCTCTTCTTTCCTTCATTAGTTCTTTCTTCTTTCTCTCTGTCCTTCCTTCCTTCCTTTCTTCTTTCTTTTGTTCTTTCTCTTTCTCCCTTTTTCTTTCTTTCACAAACAACTAGCAATGAGATTGCTAGATTGTATAATAGTTCAATTTTTAGTTTTTGAGGAATCTCCATGCGTTCTCCGTAGTGACTATACTAAGTTACATTACCACCAACAATGTATAAGCATTTCCTTTTCTCTGCATCCGTGTCAGTGTCTGTTATTTTTCATCTTTTTAATAATAACCATTCTGATAGAGAAAGAGGTTATCTCATTGTGGTTTTGTTTTGTTTTATGATGACTGACAATGTTGAACAGTTTTTCATATACTCGTTATCCTCTTTGTATGTCTGTTTATGATAAATGTCTATTCATGTCCTTTGCCCACTTTTTATTTTTTAATGAGATTTTTACAAAATTGTTGTTGTTTCTTATAAATTATGAATATTAGTTTTATGTTGGATTAGTAGTTGGCAAATATTTTCTTCCCTGCAACAGGTTGTCTCTTCACTCTTTTGGTTTTGTTCTTTGCTGAGCAGGTGCTTTTTGGTTTAATACAGTCCCATTTGACATCTTTTTCATATACTCATTAGCCTTTGTATGTCTGTTTCTGAGAAATTTCTATTCATGTCCTTTGCCCATTTTTTTACTTTTTAACGAGATTTTAAAAAATTACTGTTGAGTTAATTGAGTTCCTTATAAAGTATGAATATTAGTTTTGTTTTGGACTAATAGTTTGCAAATATTTTCTTCCATGCAACAGGTTGCATCTTCACTTTTTTTGTTGTGGTCTTTGCTGGGCAGATGCTTTTTGGTTTAATACAGTCCCAATTGACATTTTTTCATATACTCGTTAGCCTTTGTATGTCTTCATCTGAGAAATGTCTATTCATGTGCTTTTGGCATCTTGGTCATTAATTCTTTGCTCAGACCAATTTCCTGAAGTGTTTTCCCTATATTTTCTTCTAATAAATTTTATTGTCTCAGGTCTTACGTTTAAGTCCAATCCATCTCTATTAGGCCATTCTCACACTGCTATAAAGAAGTAGCTGAGACTAGGTAATTTATAAAGAAAAGAGGTTTGATTGGCTCACAGTTCTGCAGTTTGTACAGGAAGCATGACGCTGGCATCTACTGGGCTTGTAAGGAGGCCTCAAGAAACTTACAATCATGGTGAAAGCTGAAGGGGGAGGAGGCACATCACATGGCAAGAGCAAGAGCAAGAGGAGGAAGGAAGGTGCCACACACTTCTAAATGACTAGATCTCATGAGAACTCACTCACTCTCATGAGTTCAGTACCAAAGGGATGGTAGTAAACCATTCATGAGAAATCTGCTCCCATGACTTAATAACCTCCCACTAGGCTCCAACTCCAACATTGGAGACTACGATTCAAGATGAGATTTGTGTAGAGACACAATCATCACTGAAGGGGAAGGAAAAGCAAGCACCTTTTTCACTTGGTGGAAGGAGAGAGAGAGAGAGAGCGAGAGGGAAGTACCACATGCTTTCAAACAACCAGATCTCATGAGAACCCACTCTCTATCATGAGAACAGCAAGAGGAAAGTCCTCCCTCATGACTCAATCACCTCCCACAAGGTTCCTCCTCCAAAACATGGGGATTACAATTCAATATGAGATTTGGGTGGGGACACTGAGCTAAACAATATAATCCACTTTTGTTGACTTTGTCAAAGATTAGTTGACTGTAGTTAAGTGGCTTTATTTCTGTGTTCTCTGCTCCATTGATGTATTTGTCTACTATAATACCAGTACCATGCTGTTTTGGTCATGGTATACTTTGAAGTCAGGCAGTGCGATGCCTCCAGCTTTGTTATTTTTGCTTAAGATTGCTTTGGCTATTTTGGCTCTTTTTTAGTTCCATATAAATTTTAGGATTGTTTTTTCTAATTCTGTGTAAAATGACATTGATATTTTGATATCAATTGCATTCAATCTGTAGGTTGCTTTGTTCTGTATGGTCATTTTAACGATATTAGTTTTTCATTTGTTTTTTGAGAGAAGGTCTCACTCTGTCACTTAGGATAGAGTGCAGTGTCATTATCATGACTCACTGCATCTTTGATCATCTGGGGTCAAGAGATCCTCTCAACCAACCTCCTGAGTAACTAGGACTACAGGTATGCACCACCACACCTGTCTCTTTTTTTAACTTTATTTTTTGTAAAGATGGAATCTCAGTATGTTGCCCAGGCTGGTTGTGAATTTTTGGCTAAAGCAATCCTCCTTCCTTAGCCTCCCAAAGTTTGGTATTACAGGCATGGGCCACTGTGCCCAACATTATAAATTTTTAAATCCATGAGCATACTAAATCTTTTCTTTTGTTTGCGCCTCTTCAATTCCTTTCATCAGTACTTTGCAGTTTTCCTTGTAGAGATTTTTCACCTTCTTGGTTAAATTTATTCCTAGGTATTTTATTTTGCTTGTAGATTAATGTAAATTGGATTGCCTTCTTGATTTCTTTATTGGTTAATTCATTGTCGGTATATAGAAATGCAGCTAACTGTTGTATATTGGTTTTGTATCCTGCAACTTTACTGAATTTATTAATCATATCTTAGAGTTTTGTGGGGATATTTGTAGATTTTCTAGATATAAGATCATATCATCAGCAAATTGGGTTAATGTGACTTCCTATTTTCCAATTTTCATGTCTTTTATTTTTTTCTCTTGCCTGATTGCTCTGGATGTTCAGTACTTTGTTGAATAGAGGTGGTGAAAGTGGACATCTGTGTCTTGGTTCAGTTTTTAGAGGAAAGTTTTCCAGCGTCTTTCCATTAAGTCCATTCAGTATATGTTTTGCTGTCTGTTTGTCATATGGGGCCTTTGTTATGTTAATGTACATTTCTTCTTTGCCTAGTTTGTTGAGAGTTGTTATCTTGAAGAGATGTTGAATTTTATCAAATGCTTTCTCTGCATCTATTTGTTCTTCACTCTACTGATATAATGTATCATGTTTATTGATATGTATGTTGATGGAATCCTTGCATATCTGGGATAAATCCTACTTAATCAGGGGATATTACTTTTTTTCTCTTGTTTTTATTATTATTATTATACTGTGAGTTCTGGGATACATGTGCAGAATATGCAGGTTTGTTTGTTACATAGGTATACACTTGTCATGGTGGTTTCCTGCACCCATCAACCCATCATCTACATTAGGTATTTCTCCTAATACTATCCCTCCCCAGCCTCCCAACCCCTCAACAGGCTCCTGTGTGTGATGTTCCCCTCCCTGTGTCCATGTGTTCTCATGGTTCAACTCCCACTTATGAGTGAGAACATGCGGTGTTTGGTTTACTGTTCCTGTGTTAGTTTGATGAGAATGATGATTTCCAGCTTCATCCATGTCTCTGCAAAGGACATGAGCTCATCTTTTTTATGGCTGCATAGTATTCCATGGTGTATATGTGCCATGTATTCTTTATCCAGTTTAGCATTGATGGGCATTTGGGTTGGTTCCAAGTCTTTGCTATTGTGAACAGTATTGCAATAAACATACATGTCCATGTGTCTTTTTAGTAGAATGATTTATAATCATTTGGGTATATACCCAGTAATGGGATTGCTGGGTCAAATGGTATTTCTGGTTCTAGATCCTTGAGGAATTGTCACACTGTATTCCACAACGGTTGAACTAGTTTACACTCCCACCAACAGTGTAAAGCATTCCTAGTTCTCCACATCCTCTTCAGCATCTGTTGTTTTCTGACTTTTTCATGATCGCCATTCTAATTGGCGTGAGATAGTACCTCACTGTGGTTTTGATTTGCATTTCTCTAATGACCAGCTTTCTTTCATATGTTTGTGGCCACATAAATGTCTTCTTTTCAGAAGTGTCTGTTCATATCCTTCACCCAATTTTTGATAGGGTTGTGTTTTTTTCTTGTAAATTTGTTTAAGTTCCTTGTAGATTCTGGATATTAGCCCTTTGCCAGATGGATAGATTACAAAAATCTTCTCCCATTCTGTAGGTTGCCTGTTCACTCTGATGAGTCTCTTTGGCTGTACAGAAGCTCTTTAATTTAATTAGATCCCATTTGTCAATTTTGGCTTTTGTTGCCATTACTTTTGGTGTTTTAGTCATGAAGTCTTTGTCCATGCCTATGTCCTGAATGGTATTGCCTAGGTTTTCTTCTAAGGATTTTATGGTTTTAGGTATTATGTTTAAGTCTTTAATCCATCTTGAGTTGATTTTTGTATAAGGTGTAAGCAAGGGATCCAGTTTCAGTTTTCTGCATTTGGCTATCCAGTTTTCCCAACACCATTTATTAAATAGAGAATCCTTTCCCCATTACTTGTTTTTGTCAGGTTTGTCTAAGATCAGACGGTTGTAGATGTGTGGCATTATTTCTGAGGCCTCTGTTCTGTTCCATTGGTCTATACATCTGTTTTGGTACCAGTACCATGCTGTTTTGGTTACTGTAGCCTTGTAGTATAGTTTGCAGTTAGGTAGCGTGATGCCTCCAGCTTTGTTCTTTTTGCTTAGGATTGTCTTGGCTATACAGGTTCTTTTGGTTCCATATGAAATTTAAAGTAGTTTCTTTTTCTAATTCTGTGAAGAAAGTCAATGGTAGCTTGATGGAGTGAGCATTGAATCTATATATTACTTTGGGCAGTATGGCCATTTTCATGATATTGCACTAAATACCCACAGGAGAAAGTGGGAAATATCTAAAATCAACACCCCAACATCACGATTAAAAGAACTAGAAAAGCGAGAGCAAACAAATTCAAAAGCTAGCAGAAGACAAGAAATAACTAAGATCAGAGCAGACTGAAGGAGATAGAGACACAAAAAACCCTTCAAAAATCAATGAATCCAGAAGCTGGTTTTTTGAGAGGATTAACAAAATAGACTGCTAATCAGACTAATAAAGAAGAAAATATAGAAGAATCAAAAAGAGACAATAAATTATGATAAAGGGGATATCACCGCCGATCTCACAGAAATACAAACTACCATCAGAGAATACTATAAACACCTCTACACAAATCAACTAGAAATTTGAGAAGAAATGGATAAATTCTTGGACATATACACCCTCCCAAGACTAAACCAGGAAGAAGTTGAATCCCTGAATAGACCAATAATAAGTTCTGAAATCGAGGCAGAGATTAATAGCCTACCAACCAAAAAAAGCCCAGGACGAGACGGATTCACCAGAGGTACAAAGAGGAGCTGCTACCATACCTTCTGAAACTATTGCAAACATTAGAAAAAGAGCGACTCCCCCTAACTCATTCTTTGAGGCCAGCATCATCCTAATACAAAAACCTGGGAGAGATACAACAAAAAAAGAAAATTTCAGACTAGTATCCCTGATGAACATACCTGAGAAAATCTTCAATAAAAATACTGGCAAATCAAATCCAGCAGCACATCAAAAAGCTTATTCACCACAATCAAGTTGGCTTCATCCCTGAGATGCAAGGCTGGTTCAACATAAGCAAATCAATAACCGTAATCCATCACAGAAACAGAACCAATGACAAAAACCACATAATTATCTCAATAGATGCAGAAGAGGCCTTTGATAAAATTCAACATCTCTTCATGCAAAAAACTCTCTATAAACATGGTACTGATGGAACATATCTTAAAATAAGAAGAGCTATTTTTGACAAACTCACAGCCAATGTCTTACTGAATGGTCAAAAGCTAGAATCATTCCCTTTGAAAACCAGCACAAGACAAGGATGCCCTCTCTCACCACTCCTATTCAACATAGTATTGGAAGTTCTGGCTGGAGCAATCAGGAAAGAGAAAGAAAGAAAGCGTATTCAAATAGGAAGAGAGGAAGTCAAATTGTCTCTTTTTGCAGATGACATGATCATATTTTATTGAGGATTTTTGCATCTATGTTCTTCAGGAATATTTCCTGGTAATTTTTTCTTTGTTGTTGTTGCATCCTTCTCTGATTTTGGTGTCAGAGTAAAATGGCCTTGCAGAATGAATTACAGAAAAGTTTTTACTCTTCAATTTTTAAAATACTTTAAGGAGAATTGGTGTTAGTTCTGGGGTCCCAGGGTGGTGTACACTGGCAACAGTGTTAGCAGATTTGAATGTTTTGAAGATTTCAACAGTGAAGCCATTCAGTCCTAAACTTTTATTTGTTGAGAGCCTTTTTTATTGCTCATTATTTGTTACTGGTCTGTTCTATACCTTCTGAATCAATCTTGGTAGAGTGTATGTGTTCAGGAATTTATCCACTTTTTTTTTTAGGTTTGTTAGTTTGTTGGTATAGAGTTGTTCATAATAGTCTCTAATGATCTTTTGTATTTAATGGCTTCTTTTCATTTCTAATATTGTTTATTTGGGATTTCTCTCTTTTTCTTTGGTTAATGTAGTAAGTGGTTTATTGATTTTGTTTATGTTTTCAAGAAAACCCCAGTTTTTCTTTTGTTAATACTTTACATTATTTTTTTACTTTATTTCATTTAGCTCTGCTGTGATCTTCATTTTTTTCTTTTAATACTTTGGTATTCTCTTTGTTTTTGCTTTTATACTTTCTTAAAGTCCATGATTAAATTGTTTATTTGAAATCCTACTTTTATGATGTAGGTACTTACTGCTATCACCTTCCCTCTTAGCACTGCTTTTGCTGAATCTCACATATTTTAGTATGCTGTGTTTTAATTTTCATTTGTTTCAAAGAATATTTTTATTTTCTTCTTAATTATCATATTGATATGATGCTCATTCAGGAACATGTTGTTTAACTTTCATGTGTTTGTGTATTTTCTGAGTTTTCTCTCGCCATTGGTTTCTATTTGTATTCCACTGTGGTTGCAAAAGATACTTGATATAATTTATAATTTCTAAAAAATTTGTTGAGACTTCAGTTTTAGCCTTAGATATATACTGAAGAATATTCTATTTGCTTATGAGAAAAAATGTATTTTCTGTAGATATTGAGTTAAATATTCTGTACAAGTCTATTAGGTCCATTGAGTCAAATATGCAGTTTAAATCCAATGTTTTCTTATTAATTTTGTGTCTACATAATTTGCTTAATGCTAACAGTGGGGTGTTGAATACCCTACTATTATTGTATTGAAGCTCACATATTTTTTATTGTAAAGATGAGAATATGCAGCACAATTCTAAACTGCAATATTTAACACCTACAGTGCAACAAAATTCAATATAATATTAGATGTAGGTTTATACATCTGGTTGCTCTGTTGTTGGATACATACATGTTTAGAATTGTTATAACCTCTTGCTGAATTGTTTCTTCTATCATTACAAAATTACCTTCTTTGTCTCTTTTTAGAGTGTTTGACTTAAAGTGTGTTTTGTCCAATACAAGTATAGCTACTTCTGATCACTATTGGTTTCCATTTGCATGAACTATTGCTTTTCTTTCTTTCACTTTCAGCCTTTATTTGTCCTTACAGGTGAGAGGAGTTTACTGTAGGCAGCGTATAGTTGAATTATGTAGTTTTATCCATTTGGCCTATTTATATCTTTTAAGTGGAAAGTTTAATTCATTATATTTAAAGTTACTATTAATATATGGGGGTTTACTCCTATCATTTTATTACTTGATTTCTGCTCTTTTGTATATCCTTTGTTCTTTTCTTTCTCTCTTATTGTGTATCATTTTAGTGTTGTGGTTTACTGCATTGTTAACTTTTGAGTCTTTTCTTTGTATGTTCCCTCTACCTGCGGTTCTTATATTTTCAAATGTTTCATCATGGTAGATCTTGTTCTCTCACTTCTGGACGTAGAACTTTCTTAAGCATTTATTTTAGGGTCAGTCTAGCAGCAATAATTTTTCTCAGCTTTCGTCTGTCTTGGAAAGACTTTATTTACACTTCATTTACAAAAGATAACTTACGTGGGTATAGCTGGCAGTGTTTGTTGTTGTTGTTTGTTTCTTTCTTCTAGCACTTTGAATATAACATCCTATTGTCTCCTGGCCTATAAGGTTTCTGCTGAGAAATTTTGTTAGTTTGATGGGGATTTCTTTATAAGTGACTAGCCATTTGCTTTTGTCCTTTTTAGATTTCTCTCTTTGTCTTTTACCTTTGACATCTTAATTAAAAAGTGTCATGGAGAAGACCTTTTTGCATTGTATTTGCTTGAAAATGTCTGAGCTTCGTGTAGCTGAAAATCTAAATCTCTTGCTAAACTTCGAAAATTCCTCTATTATTTCATTAAATAGATTGTTTTGAATCATTTTACTTTCTCTCGGCCTTGTGGGACTCAGAAAACTCAAATATTTGGTCACCTTATCTGTACTATATGTCACATAGGATTTGCTTATTTTTTCCCCCTCATTTTTGTCTGTCTGAATTGTTTCAAAACCCCTGTCTTCAAGTTCTGAGATTATTTCTTGTGCTTGATCTACTCTATAATTGGAGGTTTCATGTATATTTTTAATTTTATTCAATGACTTGTTTTGTTTCAGAATTTCTCTTTAGTTCTTTATTATTAAATCTCTCCCATTGGTACAGTTGTCATGTATATCCTGAATTGTCCTCTTGAATTCTTTGTAGTATTTTTCAGTATTCTCTTGTATCTCACTGATCTTTAAAGTCAACATTTTGAATTATTTTTTCTAGGATTTTATAAATTTCTTTCTGATTGGGATCTATTTCTGAAGAATTTTGTGTTCTGGAGATGACAAATTTGATTTTTCGTGTTTTCTTGTCCTTACATTGATATCTGTGCACCTGTTGTAACAGTTGCTTCTTCCAATTTATGAATTTGATGTTGTAGGGAAAAACTTTTTCCTCAAGTTGAATATATGCAGTTGGTTGATTAGGGCACTTCACTTTGATTGTGTGTGTGTGCAGTAATGTAGTCTCAATATAATTTCTCCAGCTGTAAACAGCATCTTTGGTGACTGAAATTTCCTTGATGGCTTATGGCATCATCATTAATGAAGGCTGTGGTGAAGTTTTACTGGGAACTGGGACACAAGGTGAGTCAGTAACTGAACTACTGTGGTGGCACCAGTGGGGTGAATGTGCCTGACCTTGGGTCCCAGGGTGGTATACACTGGCAACAGTGTTAGCAGATTCAGACAGGTTAATTATTGTGCCTCCAGCTGATTCTTGGTAGTACATTTGTGTGCCCTCCAGGTGGCTGAGTTCTCAAGCTTCTGGGCAACAGAAGGGGTTTGGGTTTTGGCAGTAGTAGTGACAGGTAACTCTCTGGGTCCTGAGAGGTGCACGTTCATGTTGGTAGTGTCTATGGTGGGCTGGGCAAGGTAGTCTCCAGGCCCAGGCCCAAATTGTACATCTAGGTAGGTGCCAGATGTGGTTATAGCAGCAGTGTCAGTTGGCCCAGCCTCAGGTCCCTGAAATGAGTTCCTATATGCCAACTCCAAAAGTGTTGCCACATCTTAGTAACCTCTAGTCCTTGGTACCAATTTTCTGTATTAGTCAACTCTTGCACTGCTATAAAGAAACACCTCAGACTGTGTAGCTTGTAAAATAAAGAGGTTTAGTTGGCTCGTGTTTCTGCAAGCCATACAGGAAGCATGATGGCTTATGAGGAGCCTTCAGGAAACTTACAATCATGGCAGAAGGCAAAGGGAGAGTCAGTAGCTGGAGTAGGAGGAAGAATGAAAGGTTGGGTGTCACACACTTTTAAATAACCTGATCTCATGAGACCTCTATCATGAGAAAAACACTTGGGGGATGGTGTTAAACCATTAGAAACAACCCCCATGATCCAATCACCTCCCACCAAGCCCCACCTCCATCATTGAAGGTTACATTCAACATGAGATTTTGGGGGGACACGAATTCAAACTATATCAGTATTGTTGCATTCAGTGGCAGGAACCATATGCAAGCAAATGAGGAACGTGTGCTTCGCTCATGTTTCAGCCCTGGCATCAAGAGCTCATGTGTGGTTCATGCTTTAGCATTGGCAGTGACAGCCAATACTTCACTTGCCCTCTGGCCCTGGCAGCAGTAGCCTGTATTTTGCTCATACTTCATCCTGGTCAGCAGTAGCTAGCCATGATAGTGTCTGCAATTAAGGCATATCAGTGGGAATCAAGGGAGATGGAGATGCAGGCATTGTTGTAACCCGTGGTGGGGAGCAGTCAGTTGGCGATTGGGCTCTCAAAACGGCAACATGCTATAATTGCTTAGGACTTGGAAATTGTGGGGAACCCAGCATTAGCTCCTTCTCTGGAGCAGAACTGTCATGCCGTCTCTAGGCAACTCTTTATGTTTCAGGGCCCATGAAGGTTGAGGGGATCTCAGGTGCCTCTGATTGCAGGAGTCCACCGTGAAAATGTGGACCACTGGGATTCTCTCACTTAACCTTTCTTCACATTGTGAAATTTCTCAGGCTCCCAGCAGATTCCAGCTATGCAGGCTCCTCACTTCCCTCTCCTTTCTTGATTTTGATATTTCCTGGCACTTCTCTGCTGAATACCAGTGTTCTTTCCTGGATGATTTATTCAAAATGTTCAAAGCAAGCTTGAAAAGAGAAATGTTAGAGGGATTGCAGCAGCTAAATATACAAATAACTACAATGCTGCAATAATTAATATGAGGTGAAAAAATGAATTAATGAAACAGAAAAAAGCAAATAAACAGGCATACTTAAATAGTTGTCCTTTTTTTTAATCAAAGCAGTTAAGATATTTCATAAGGAAAGTAAGTCTTTTCAACAAATGTTGCTGGAATAACTGAACATCCCTCCACTGATGTTGTTAATAGGAAATTAAACAAACATCAAAATTTTTTGACAGATACTGCATACAATGCACAAAATTATTTAGATGGTTCATGAGTCTAAATATAAAAGATAATTGTATAAAGTTTGTAGTGGAAAACATTGGAAAATATTTTCATGACTAGTAGGTAGGCAAAATATTTGCAAAACATGTATCACAAAGTATTAATATCCAGGATGTATAAAAGTGTCTATAAACTTTCATAATTAAGTCATATAGAGAAAACCCAATATAATGGGCAAAAATTGAACTAACAAATTATAATAAATCTAAATGGTTATTATTCAAATAAAAAAGTACTCAACATTATTAGACATCAGGGATTGCACATTCAATTATCATGTTACGCAATTCTATACCCTATTATGGCCTTTAACAAACTCATAATAACGAATAGTTGAGAGAATATGAAACAACAGCAATTCTTATACATTGCTATTGGAAAGATAAATGTACATAGTTTGAGAATTAGCCTAGTAGTTCATTACAAAACTAAACATACATTTTTCCTATGACCCAGCAAATCCGCTAGCAGGTATTTAATTAACATAAATGAAAATATATGGTTAAGTGAAAACTTGTACAAAAATGTTGATAGTAGCTTTACTCATAATAGTCACAAAGCAAAAATAATGTTGTCAATCAACAAGAGAATTGATATGTAAACAGTGATATGTATTTACAGTGGAATTTTACTGAGCAATTAAAAGGAGCTCATTATACATGCAACAACAAAAATAAATTTCAAAAATATATGCTAAGTGCAATCACAAACAAAAAGTACATAGTGTGTATTTGCATTTCCATTAGGTAATACTAATTCATAGCAGAAAAATAATCACACACAAAAAAATGAAAATGGTTAGCCTTACTGACTGAGGATG
Organism: Pan paniscus; assembly: GCF_029289425.2. Lineage (NCBI taxonomy): Eukaryota > Metazoa > Chordata > Mammalia > Primates > Hominidae > Pan > Pan paniscus. The sequence goes on along the minus strand of NC_073258.2, from coordinate 27,549,477 downwards.
GAGACTAAGTAGGGACAAGAGAGAACTATTTAGGATGATACAACATTCTTACTTTGATAATAGTTTGAGTTCAGTGTATGTAATTGTCAAACCCTGTCAATAGAAATGTTAATTTCTTCATTCCAACTTAAGTAAATTTGGTCTTAAAAAAGACTACAAAACATAGTGAATTCTAATTAGTGACGTGTTTCAAGAGAATATACTAATATCTCAATTTTTCTTTCCAATATACTTATATTTGATGGATGCATAAAGAGATGAGATAAATTGTTTACTAAAATGTTAATTATAAATCTAAGTGATGAGTATAATCATAAAAAACATGTGGTCACATATATACAATTAAAATCGTATATTAACTTCCATATATGTTTGAATGTTTTTAAAAAATGTTGGAAAAAAAAAGAATACCAGAGACAGACTGGAAATCAGCCTGTTCCTTTACTGTAAATAATATATTTGTCACTGCATATGTTTCTGAGGACATGTAGTATGGAATGATGTAAGAAAAAATTAAGAATAAGATAAATAGTATTACCTAAGAAGTGACTTTTTAAATGTACTCTTAAATCAATAAAGAATTCACTTCAATTGAAATATTTTGAATTTAAGTTCCAAAGCCTCACACTTCTATGAGCTGTTTCTAAGACACTTGAAGGGGTCTTAGCAATTATTGACATAGTCATATATTTTTGTAAAATTTTTAAATAGGTGATATAATTGTCTTACTTCAGGCTGTTATAACACATATACCATATACTTGATGGCTTAGACAGCAAGCATTTATTTCTCATAATTTTAGAGGCTAGAAGTCCAAAGTAAAACTTATAGCAGATTCAATATTTGGTGAAGGTCTTTCTGGTTTTCTAATGGCTGTCTTCTTACTGTATTTTCACATGGCAGACAGCAGAGAAGAAGCAAGCTCTCTCCTGTCTGGACTTATAATAATATGAATCCCATCAAGAAGCTCCATGATCACAATCTAATTATCTTCCAAAGGCCCCATCTCCAGATATCATCACAATGGACTTTAGAGTTTCAACATATGAATTTTGGAAAGACACATTCAGTCCATAGTAATAACTGTTTCAGACAGATGACTCTTTTTACACTGACTGATGTTTTCTGTTAAATGTCTTGTGCATGGTGGTTTAGGAACGAACATTTAATTTGAGTCTGAGAAATAATTATATGGCGAACACTTCTATCCATATATAACTAAGTTATTGATTGCTCCTCCCATGTATTAATGGTTTCTCAGAACAGCATTGCCAACCATCCACTGTGTCAGGTTATCCAACTTGGGACACAAGGTTGCAGGAAAGAAGGTTTATAGAAAATAAACATCAGTGCCCAATGCTGCAAGGACTAAGATAGTAAAACAAAAACAAAGCAGCTTTCAGAAACCAGGAGGCAGAAGTCAGCTTGCTGAAACTTATTCTTAGTAAGTACAACTCATTCATAAAAGAAACTTGGTAGAGAATTTCCAACATTAATAACAATCCAATCATTTACACAACATTTCTAAAAACTAGTCATGTATGTGATAGCTTTCTTATGCATCAACAACAAAATCTAGCAAATATTGGTTCATCATGCTAGAGAAAAATATACTTCTTTTTCTTCTCTCTGAAGAAAAAGCATTAAAAATCAGTGTAACATATTGAATATGCATCAGTAATGAAGATAATTAATAAAACATTGTTATTTTCCTAAATGTTTCTATGCTCGTAGTATTTGCCAAGATTTTGCCATTGGTAATTTGTAGAGATATATTTCTTATTCCAAATTAAGTTACCTAAATTTATATTAACAGTTGTATTGATATAACACTCTCAAATTTTAAAAGCATCAGTATTTACAAATTCCAGATTAGATCTTGTGCTAAGTCAAATATTTTCCTAGCATTTCATCTGAAATTCTAATGACCCGTTTCTCATGCTGTTACTTACTAGATCCTGTCTGATTTTGAATCCTTCTAATCTAAGTAATTACTGTATTCTAGGATGCATTAAGTAGACATTATTCAAAAATAGAGAGCCCTGTCTATGATATAACCCAAAGAATATTTAATAAGTGAACATTTTTAAACTTTTCTAAAAAAGGGAACATTAATGTTTCTACATTTTTTTCCTCTTTCAGGTGGCCTCAGGGTAACTGGACAATGCCTGGTTGATGGTGGAGACTAACTTAAGAGTTTGAATAATTATGTTTTGGCATTTCTATATGTTTTCTTGGGAGAGGAAAGCAGCCATTGCTGGCCTTAAATGGCTTAGGCAATGGGAAGGGCTTGTAGCTTTGGTATTTACTGTGTTTAGGGGTTAGGATTGGGTAAGAGTTTCTCTTGCCTACTGCCTGAGTTTACATGGTTTGACCTTCCCTGCTGGTGCCAAGGAAAGCACGTTCAATGTTTCTTTTTGGATTTCCTATATATGAGGCAAGAGGAAAAGAAGAAAGTGTAGGGTGTGAAACGTGCCATTGATCTAACATCAAAAATGGAGTCACTTTATTGCATCATATTTAGAAGCATTAATCTAAATTGAGGAGGACATTTCCATAGTAAACAGAATAGCACAGAAGTATCATTTCTTTTGTGTCTGTGAAGGGTCATATGTAAAAAAAGAAAGAAGGAAAAAAGGGAAAAATTTGGTGAGAGAGTAGAAACAAGATAATGTACATAAACCTGCTGCTTAAAATTTCCAAAGTTAATTCTGAACAACAGCCCATGAGAATATTTCCTTGTTCCTACATATTGACGATCTTATACTTGAGAGTTTTCTATTTTTCTGGAGCCTCCTTTTAAGGACAATTGTGGTTATATTGTTAACACTCAGATAATACAAAATAATCTGCCTATTTTTAGGTCACCTGATTAGAATCTTTAATTCCACCAGCAATTTTAATTTTCCTTTACTATGTAACATGACATGTTCAGAAGTTTTGAGAATTAGGATGTGAGTATATTTGGGGGATCATTATCTGCCTACCACAAGTGTACATGGAGTGACAGGGTCTGGCCATTATGCTCAAGGTAAGACTCCTGTAGGGGCAATTTTTAGGCTAGAGCTTGCCATTAGTATGACTGAAAGTTTCCCTGTGTTGCACAGCACTGTGAGGATTGTTCTTCCTGATCTTTCTTTCTCCCTGACTTCTTTCACTGTCGTCAGATTATCATTGTTGTTTGAAAGCTTTTCCTGCTTATACCGCTTCCTCCTCTATCTTTCACAGGTGTTACCTTTTAATAAATCTCCTCTAAATCTAAATCTGTTTTAGTGTCTCCTTCATGGAGGACTCAGACTGACACAATGAATCTTTGAAAGATATTAAGCCAACGAGAGATAATTCATTGTTTCCAATCTGGAGAAGGATATTAATTATTGGTTTAGGTAATACTTAATAAATTCACTTACTTAAACTTACCAATTAATATACATTTGATAATTCACCACATCACATTAGAAACATGATGAGTGAATACCATTCACATTAAAATATCTGTAAAAACTTAATCAGACTTGATAAAATTGAGAAGTACTAACTGATTGATCATACCGAATAACAAACAGAATCAATTCATATCAATGACACACAATGGTAGAAAAATAAATCTATTTTCTCTAAAATGTCATCCTTATTACTAGAAGCAGTAGATTAACTATGAGGCACATTCTTATAGGCAATAAGACCTGACTAATCTGTTTTGTTTCTTCCACCTTAGATTACGGAGGCTCAAGAAATAGTAATTCAAGCTAAAATAAATTTATGTTCAAGGAACATCGAGGGCTTCTACGAAATAATGGATTTTAAATAAGAAATTTAGTTTTATGAAACTCTTAGAATTGGCTAGTCCATGTGAAAATTTCAAGTCATATCCTGTGATAAGATCTGACTGTGATTATTCCGGTTTAAGGAGCAAAGCTGTGGGTCTGCTATCTCTGCCTAACTAGAAAGCCATTTATAGTAAGTGGCACCCTGGATAAGACTCTATTTAAATAGTATGTACATGCACCTGGGAGTTGAGAAGTGCGAGAACAATGGCCGCACTTGCAGAGCATTTTTCCCTAGTGACTTGCTGCCTTTCCAGTGTGTAAGAGTCTGAACATCATTAATGGAGCAAGGTCAGGTAGGTTATAGATGTCTTTACAAACAAAAGTGACTTGGGAATTAAAAAAAAAAAATAAAGCTCTTGAACTGGTCAGTTCAATTGATGAAGTCTTTTATTTTGGACCCCCTAAAAATGTTTTGGCTTAAATTCATCTATTGAAATGCTGTTTTCTTGCCATAGACATATCACACTTTATTTAAAAGTCAGCTTATGATCATGTCTAGAATATAACAACTACACTATAAAATGTGAAAAAAAAGTATCTATGACAATAAAATTAATGTTTCTCTCAGGTTAAAATAGAGCAATACAAAAAGCCCGTGTAAGAAAATTAGAAATGTTTATGTTGTTAAGAATCTACAGGCATTACTATTTTCATTATTACTTGTACAATTACTGCTATTAACAACTTCAAAGTGCATCAATCACATTTTAAACAATAACTAAATGTTCACAATCACCTTCCAGAATCCAAGTTATTTTTATGGTACAAGTAAACCTTTACCTCTATCAATGGTTCATTTCACTAATCTCATTAAATATTTTTCAGTTTGTTAACTGTGCTTCAGTTCTTATCTCCATGAGCAGAATACCACTAACTGGGTCATGTGAGAGCTAAATAAGTTACAACTCTGGCAGGCAAAGAGCAACTTCTTAATCAAAGATTATGAAGATTTATTGTTATTACCATGGTAGTTGAAGATGAGAAACAGGTGCATATAATTGGAAGGAAATGATTGTTATTATTATTCTGGATCTCTAACAGAGGTATGTGGATTTAAAACAATACTTCAATACTTAGTTTAAAAATTTTAAAATAAGACAAATATTTCTAAATAGCATAAATTATGCGCCAGCTACAGAAATTATCTATTTTTTCTAGGAACTTTCTTTAGAAACTTCTGAAGAGTGGTAATTGAGAGATTTTTATTTTCTTTAATGATTAAGATGTTAAAGGCTATGGAAATATACTCAGGGTGTGATGTATAATTTATTTTATAGCTGCTTATATTTTTAAAACTAAATCTTATATAAGTTTGTATAGTAACATAAAATACCTCTTTTCTGTACACTTATTCAACAATTCTATTCCCAGATATAGAATTTACATGTAATATCCAAGAATATCAAAATCATACTATAAGTATCCTATAAAAGAGAATAAATAACTTACTAAACTTAAGCTATGTAGTTTTAATTGAGCTGATTAATTTTTCCTTGTAAACACTTGTCTTCAGAATATGTGAAGGAGCTTTATAGCCATATTATAAAACTATTTTCATTTATCAAAAAGTATTTATACTGATTTCTTTACGTGTGTCTTTGACTTTTCTTTGGGGATTTTTTTTAAATGTTAAAACATGAACCAAGTTTCTCTCTTGCCACAAAACAGAACGTTTAATTAGAACAATTTTTATAAATTAATAACATTGATTATAGAAATATGCATAAAAGTTACTTGAGAACTTAGAGTATGTTAGATATTAAGAAATTATTGGGACGTCCAGTTCAAAAATGTTGGCCAAAAAGGATTCATCACCCACCCTAACGGGAAATCAGAAGCAAACATACCATGGTGAGATTATCACCAGTCATGTCCCAGAACTCAAACATGAGGATGGGAGAGTTTCCTGACCACACAGAAGTGAAAAATCTCCAAGCAAATGATAAGAAAATTGGACTTTTATATCCACGATGTCTCTGTCCCCAATACGTGCAGCACCAAGGACCTGGAAAAATTTCCCCTGACTCTTAGTTTCTACACTAAATAAAAAGTGAGATTGAGGTGGACAAGTAACTTCCCCACCATTTTGAGTTCCCTGGCAGCAGACCTATCCTTGTCTTCACCCAAGGGAAGCATTTGGAGTGCCTGCAGAGATAAATATCCTTGAGGACATCCAGAGACAAAAGGGAAAGGAAGACCACCATCCCCAGCCCTGGAAACTCTGCTCTAACTTGGTGAAAGGAGATGCCAAAGCAGCACCACACTGTAGAAGATGTGTTCCACAGGTCCCCTGGCCACAAACCCCTAGCCAGCCCTCCCACACTACTGTGATATCCCCTTTGAGACATCTCCAATTGAGACAGATAACACTCTGATTTTTTTTTTCTAGAACTGAGGCACAGCTCAGCCTAAAGCATCATCAAATGCCAATGAGGAGGCAGTGATCTTATAGAAAAAAGTAACCAACAGGTAAATAAAAAAGAATCTCCAAGCAAACATTAAAAAAAAGCCAGATAGAGAAGACTAGAATAAATAAATAATGCAAACACTTTCAATGCAAAGACTAGATGTACATTCACAAGAAACAATGCAAACAGAAAACCATGACTTCCTTAAACTGACAAAACTAGAAACAGTAACTGACCCTAACAAGATGGCAATATGTTATTAGCTCCCTGATGAAGAATTCAAAATAACAGTTTTAAGGAAACTCAGTGACCTTGAAGATAACACAGAGAAGCAACTCAGAAATTAATAATCACAGAAATTAATGAAAAGATTGAAATAATAAAAACAAACAGGAATCTTGAAATAAATAGATTTGACAAACTGAAAAATGCATTAGAGACAACAGCAGACTGGATAAAGCAGAGGAAATAATTAATGACCTAAAAGACAGGCTGTTTGAAAATGTAATCAGAGAAGGAAAAAGAAAAAAGAATGAAAAGAAACAAAGATTATCTAAAATATATGAAAAATTACCTCAATAGATGAAATCTAAAAATTATTGTTGTTTAAAAGTGAGTAGAACAAGAGTAAGGAAGAAATATAAAGCTTATTCAAACAAATAACCACAGAAAATAATCAAAAACTCGAGAAAGAGATAAATATGTAGGTACAGGAAGGTCAGAAAACACACAACAGTTTCAACCTCAGTAAAACCAACATAAGACACAATGATCAAACTCTGAAAGGCCAGTGGCAAAGACAGGACCCTAAAAGCAGCAGGGGAAAATAAGCTAATAACATGTAAAGGAGCTCTACTTTATTTGGCAAGAGACTTCTAAATAGAAAGTATACAGGTCAGAAGAGAATGGAACAACATTTTTAAAGTACTGAACGGAAAAAAAAATGCCATCCAAGCATGCTGTTTTCAGCAGAGCTATTCTTCAAATATGGAGATATAAACTATTTCCCAGACCAAAAATTAAAAAAAACAAACTGAGAGAATTCACTAACACCAGCTCTGTCTCATAAGAAATTCTGAGTGAATTTCTTCAATCTGATGAAAAAGAACCACTAGCATGCAAAAACAAAACATATGGTATAAAACCCATTGGTAAAATATGCACAGAAAACCCAGAATACTCTAACACTGTAATTGTGGTGTGCAATCCACTCATAATCGTAGTATGAAATTTAAAAGACAAATCTATGAAAAAAAATACCTACAACAACCCGAGAAGCAATACACAATATAAAAATGTGTAAATTGAGACAACAAAAAGTCAAAACATGGTGGAGGGGATGGAGTTAAATTGTAGAGGTTTCTTTTTCTTTTATTCTATTGTCATTTGTTTATATTTTCTTTGTGATCTAAGAGAAGTTATAATCTCTTTAAAATAACAAGTTATATCTAAAAGATTTTTTGCAAGACTCATCGTAACCCTAGTACAAAAATATAATAGATTCACTAAAAATAAAAAATGTAATGAAATAAAACATACTACCATAAAAATTACTTAGGCAAATGTAAGACTGAAAAAAAGGAAGAAAGAGAGAAGCTATGAAACATTCAGATAAGTGGCAACAAAACAGCAGTAATGTTTTTCCTCATCAATAATAACACTGAATATAATTGTACTCAATTATTCAATTAAAAGAGATAAAGTGGCTGAAAGGATTAAGAAACAAGACCCAACTATATAGTGCCTATGAGAAGCTGACATCTCCCATAAAGACACACAGAAAAAGGAAGTGAAGGGACAGAAAAAGATATTCCGTATAAATAGAGACCAGAAAAATCAGAAGTAGCTATATTTATATCAGATAAAATAGACTACAAATAAAATACTGAAAATAGAGACGAAGAATGTCACTACATAAAAATAAAGCAGTCAATTTATCATGAGAATATAACAATAATAAATATCTATGCACACAACACTGGAGCTCCCAAGTATATAAAGCAAGCATTAATAGTTAATGGAATAGATAAACCATAATATAATAATGGCATGGATATTTAAAAAAAACTTCCATAAACCTGGAATGAATAATGAAATCAAAGCATGAATAAAAAGTCTTCTGTCAAAGAAAAGCCCAGGACACGATGGCTTCACTGCTAAAATCTGCCAAATATTTTTTAAAAACTATTATTAATTCTATTGACATTACTGGAAAAAAATTAAAGAAGAAGAAACACTTTAAAATGCATTCTATGAGGTTAGCATTACCCTGATGCCAAAACCAGATAGTGATGCAACAAAAAAAGAAAACTGCAGATTAATATTAATGATAAATATAGATGCAGAAATTCTCAACAAAATAATAGCAAATGGAATTCAATAGCATATTAAAAATATCATTCGCTGTGATCAAGTGTGATTCATTCCAGGAGTATAAGGATTGTTCAACATACACAAATCAATAAACATGACAAATCACATTAACAGGTTTAAGAACAAAAAACATATAATTATTTCAATAGAAGCTGTGAAAACATTGGATAAAATTCAACATCCCTTTGTGACTAAAAAATTTTTTTCGACAAACTAGTGTAATAGAAGGAAATACCTCATAATAATAAAGACCATATATGACAAAGCCATGGCTAATATCGTACTGAACAGGAAAAAAAAATTGAAATCCTTTCCTCCAAGATCTGGAACAAGACAATGATGTTCACTTTTATCACACTTCTGCAACATACTACTGGAAGTCCTGGCCAGAACAATTAAGCAAGAGAAAGAAAGGGCATTCAAATTGGAAGGAAAGAAGCCAAATTAGCCCTTTTTGAAAATGACATGATCTTATACCTAGAAAAACTTAAAGACTCCATAAAAAACACACAAACAAATAAAATCTGTTGGCACTGATAAACAAATTTCATTAATTTGAAGAATATAAAAGCAACATACAAAAATCAGTAGCATTTACATATGTCAACAGTGAACAATTTGAAAAAGGAATTAAGTAATCTCATATACAGTAGCTATAAAGAATATAAAATGCCTAGGAATCAATTTAACCAAAGAAATGAAAGATGTATATAAGCAAAACTATAAAACACTGATGAGAGAAATTGAAAAGAATACCAAAAAAGAAAATATATTACAGGCTTGTGAATTGAAATAATTAATATTGTTAAAGTGACAATTCTGCCAAATTAAATTTACAGATTGTATGCAATTTCTGTCAAAATATCAATGACAATTTTTGCAGAAGTAGAAAAATAAATTCTAAAATGTATGTGGAACGACAAAAGACTAGATAGCCAAAACAATTCTGAGCAAAAAGAACAAATCTGAACATATCAAACTAAGTGATTTTAAAATATACAAAGCTACAGTAACCAAATTACATGGTACTGTCATAAAGACAGACACATACGCCAATGGAAATTAATGGAGAACACAGAAATAAATCCACACAGTTATAGTAAACTCACTTTTGGCACAGGTTCCAAGGATATATAGTGGGGAAAAGATAGCCTCTTCAATAAGTGTTCTTGGGAAAACTGGGTAACCAGTTGCAGAAGAATGAAACTAGACCTCTGTCTCTTACCATATGCAAAACAATCAAATGAAATTGAATTAAATAAATAAAGACCTGAAACTACAAAATTACTAGAATACAACATTGGGGAAATAATGTAGGACATTATTCTGGGCAAAGATCTTTTGAGTGTGACTTCAAAACACAACTAACTAAAGAAAAAATAGACAAATTGGGATTACATCAAGATAAAAAACTTCCACACAACAAAGGAAATAACAAAATTAAGAGACAACATGCAAAATGGGAGAAAATATTTGCAAACTACCAATCTGATTCATCTAGGATTAATAACCAGAATATATAGGGAGCTCAAATACTCAATAGTAATAAAACAGTAATAACAGTAATAATCTTGCCCCCAAGTCCTGAGAGAATTGCTATAATTTAGGGCCATATTAGTAGGGAATGTGGAATACTATGAAGCAACCTGACTAATGTTACCTAGTACTATTCTCTTCTCAAAATAATCCTACTTGAGACAGATCTGTCACTTACAGAGCACAGTAAAGCATGTTCAAAACAATAAGCAGAGTTTCATGATATGAATAACTATCCAAGCCACCCTACAGTGAGCCATGCTGCATTTTCACTAATCCATGGACTATGGCTTATGGTCTGACTGTTTAGTATGTCTAAGGGCAAGCCTCAGACTGGCTATAAATCAAGCCACTCCATTGGGATGAGGCATTTAGATAAAAAATGGTTTCTGCTCCTGATAAGCTTTTTGTTACCCTGTGAATACTTACCAGAAAAAGCCCCTACACTGATGAAAAGGAACAAAACCAAAGAACAGAACACTCTTGTTAGTAAAATGCAGAAACTGAATTGTTTTCCGTCCCAGATCAAGCATATGTGCAACTAATTAACTCCTAGATCAGCAAGAGGAAGTCTCCTAAGGATTCAGACACCACTGAGACTGGGCCTACACACATGATTGCCATTGCCATTAGAAAATGCTGAAACAGGATGAAAAATTGTCTCACCTGTCAGACCTTGGCTAATGCTAAAAATACTGCCTAGGATCTGATACTTCCAGCAAAGAGCCCAGGACATTCTTGGACTACAGATCATGTTTGGTCTATTATTTCCCCCAGGTGTTGCTGTTTACCTGACCCACCAGATGCAGTTCCATGGGAGATACAAAAAACTGCAGAGCTGAAACCTCTTTATTTCATCTTGCTTATACTCTGGCTTTAAATACATAAAGGTTTGATTGCAAATTTTGATTTTGTTCTTCGTCTTAACTGCCCACTTCGACATCTTGTGGCTCCACGGTTCCCCAGAAAGATGATAAGAATAATTTTCATCAGAAAATGTAGTCCCTATTAATGTTACTTCTCCTAAAAATAATGCTTTGGGACAATTTGAATCCACATGGCCTCAAGACAGGCTATTCTGAAACAGCTTACATGTAAGATCAGAAACTATGAAACTGCTAGAAGAAAACATTGGAGAAATGCTGCAAGACATTTGTCTGGCAAAACATTTTTTGAATAAGACCTGAAAAACATAGGGAACAAAAGCAAAACTGGAAACAAAATTGCATCAAGCTAAACAGCTTCTGCACAGAAAATCAACAAACTAGAAAGACAACCTATTGAATGAGAAAAAAATATTGCAAACTATTCATCTGACAAGGGATTAATAAGGAATATATAAGGAACTGAAACTACTCAATAGTAAAAAATAAAAGCACAAAAATCTAATTACAATATGTGTAAATAATCTGAAAAGACTTTTCTCAAAAGCAGATATACAAATGGCTACCTGGTATATGAAAGAATCAATGTCACTAAACATCAGAGAAATGCAAATCATAACCACAATGAGATATGACCTTACCCCAGTTAAAATTGCTTTTATCAAAAAGAATGGAAATAACAAGTGAGAATTTGGAGAAAGGAAAACCTTTGTACTATGGTGGGTTATGTAAATTAGTATAACCACTACGGACAACTGTACGGACGTTCTTCATAAACCTAAAAACAGAACTACCATATGATTTGGCAATCCAACTGCCTGGTATACACCTAACATAAATTAAATCAGTATATTGAATAGATACCTGCACTTCTATGTTTATTGCAGCACTATTTAAAATAGCCAAAATATGGAGCCAACCTTAGGGTTGATCAATGGATGAATGGATAATGAAAATGGAGTATACAATGGAATATTACTCAGCCTCAAAGAAACAACGAAACCCTGTTATTTGCTGAAACATGTAGAAACTGGATTTCATTAAGTGAAAAAAGCCAAGGGCAGACATGTTCTCACTCTTATGAGGAAGCTAAAAAAGTAGATCTCTTGAAGATAGACAGCATAATAGTGGTTGCCAGAGGCCAGGAAAGGTAGGGGGAAAGAAGAGAAGACAGGTTGATTAATGGGTACAAACATACAGTTTCATAGATGAAATAAAACCTAGTGCTTGATGAACCAATAGGGTAACTGTAGTTAACAATAATATATTGTAAGTATCAAGATAGTTAGAAGATAATAATTTAAATGTTTCTAATTTAAGAACAGGCAAAGATTTAAGGTGTACTATGATGGAGAATGTAAATTACAAATTATGTTGATTTGATCTTTATAATTATATAATGTTGTTATATACAATTATAATGATTTGATCTCTACAAATTATATAAATGTATCAAATTATCACATGTACCCAACAAATTGTGCATCTATTATGCATCAATAAAAATTAAAATAATAAATTAATGACTTCAGTACAAATTGCAGGCATACTTTGCTTTATTATGCTTCACTTTATTGAGCTTCACTTGTATAGGTACTTTTTACAAATCCACTTGGTTATTCTAACAATATTTCAAATTTTTTATTATTATTATAATACCTGTTATGGTGATCTTTAATTAGTGATCTTTGTTACTATCGTAATTGCTTTAAGGCACCATGAACCGTGACTTTATAAGATCGTGAAGTTAATTGGTAAACTAAATTGCATGTGTTCTGTCTGCTCCCCCAGCCAGCCATTTCCCTAACTCTCTTCCTCTCCTTGGCCCTTCCTATTCCCTGAGAAACAACAACATTAAAATTAGGTCAGTTTATAATGCTATGATGGTCCCTACTTGTTCAAGTGAAAGAAAGAATTGAATGTTTCTCACTTTATATCAAAAGCTAGAAATAATTAAGTTTAGTAAGGAAGGTGTATCTAAAGCCAAAATAGGCTGAAAGCTAGGCCTCTTATACCAAACATTTAGCCAAGTTGTGAATGTAGAATAAAAAGTTATTGAAGGGAATTAAAAGTGTTACTTCAGTGAACATGCAAATAATCAGAAACCGCTTATTACTAACATGTTGAAAGTTCCAGTGGTTCAAATAGAATATCAAATCATACCCAGCATTACCTTAAGCCAAAGCCTATTCCAGAGCAAGGCCATAATTCTCTTCATTTCTGTGAAGGCTGAGAGAGGTTAATAAGTTGCAAAAGGAAAATTTGAATGTGGCAGAACTTGGTTCATGAGGTTTAAGGAAAGAAGCTGTCTCTATAACATAAAAGTGCAAGGTGAAGTAACAAGTTCTGATATAGAAGTTACAGTAAGTTACCCAAGAACTCTAGCTAATGGATGGAGGTTGCTGCATGGAACAATAGATATTTAATGTAGACAAAACAGCTTTCTATTGGAAGAGGAGGCCATCTGGGACATGCATTTTGAGAGAGTCAATGTCCATGTCTGGCTTCAAAGCTTCAAATCTTCAAAGGACAAGGTGACTCTCTTGTTAGGGGCTAAATGCAGCTGGTGACATTAAATTGAAGCCAGTACTCACTTGCCACTCCAAAAAAGCCCATAGCCCTTATGAATTACACTAAATGTACTCTGTTTGTGCCCTATATATGGAAAAGCAAAGCCTGAAGGACAGCACCTCTTTTCTAGTATGATTTACTGAATACTTTAGGCCCACTGTGGAGACCTACTGCTCAAAAATATATATTATTTTCAAAATATTACTGTTCATTAACAATGCAACTGGGTACCAAAGAACTCTGATAGAAATGTTCAAGGATATTAATGTTGTTTTTATGCCTGCTAACCCAACATCCATTCTGCAGCACACGTATCAAGGAGTCATTTTGACTTTCAATTCTTATTATAATACATTCTATAACGCTACAACTACATTAGATAGTGATTCCTCTGATGGATTTGGGTGAGTCCATTGAAAACCTTGAGAAAAAACATCATCATTCTAGATACCATTAAGAACATCTTTGATTCATGGGAGTAGGTAAAAACGTTAATATTAACAACAGTTTGAAAGAAAATTGATTTTAAACCTCATGGATGAATTTGAGGGATTCAAGACTTCAGTGGAGGAAGCCACCATAGATGTGGTGGAAATAGCAAGAGAATTAAAATTAGAAGTTGACCCTGAAGATATAAGCGATAGAATGTCATGACCAAACTTAAACAGATAAGGATGAGCACAAAATGTGGTTTCTTGATATGAACTCTTCCCCTGGTGAAGATGCTGTGAATATTGTTGAAATGAGAACAAATGGTTTAGAATATTACGTAAACTTAGTTGACAAAGCAGCAGCAAGTTTTGAGATGATTGACTCCAATTTTGAAATAAGTTCTACTGTGGGTAAAATGCTATCAGACAGCATCACATGCTACAGAGAATTATTTTTGGGAAATGAAGAGTTAGTGCATCAAACTTCATTGTTGTCTTATTTTAAGAAATTGCCACAGCCACCCTAACCTTCAGCAACCACCACCAAGATCAGTCTACATCCAGCTACACTGAGGCAAGACCCACCACTAGCAAGATACTTATAATTTGCTGTAGGGTAAGATGATTACTAATATTTTTTAGCAATAAACAATTATTAATTATGGCATGTACCTTGTTTTTTTCAGACATAATGCTATTGAACTCTTCATAAACTGGAGTATAGTATAAACATAATTTTTATATAAACTGGAAATATTAAAAATATGATTCACTTTATTGTGATATTTGCGTTATTGTTGTGGTCTTGAATCATGCCTACCATATCTCTCAGGTGTGCACATACTATAAAAAAGATTATCCCAGTGGCTCAAGCCCCATTTTTTTATTTTTATTTTTAAGACAGGGTCTCTTTTACTAAGGCTGGAGCGCAGTGGTGTGATCGTGGCTCACTGCATCCTCAACCTCTTGGGCTCAGGCCATCCTCCTACCTCAGTCTCCCAAGTAGCTAGGACTACAGAAGCGCATCACCACTAATGGTTAATCATTTTTAGTCTTTGTAGAGATGGGATCTCGGTATGTT
This sequence comes from Pan paniscus, assembly GCF_029289425.2. Lineage (NCBI taxonomy): Eukaryota > Metazoa > Chordata > Mammalia > Primates > Hominidae > Pan > Pan paniscus. The sequence goes on along the minus strand of NC_073258.2, from coordinate 27,534,363 downwards.
ACTCAGGCTGGCCTCAAACTCCTGAGCTTAAGTAATCTCCTGATTTAGCCTTCCAAAATATTGGAATTACAGGTGTGAGCCACAGTACCTGGCCTTGAGCCACATTCTTTAAGCATAAAACCCCATCCCAATGGTACATACAAACCCTATATTCTGAGGTGTTTTTCTCTGCAACTCATTATTTTCTCTACAGTTACCCTAAACTCTTTGTTCTCTTGAACCTGAATCCACTTCATCTCTCAGATAGTAAATCCACATTAAAGTAGGATTCTCTTTCCAAATATTTGTGATCTCTCTTCTGTTTCTATGTACCCAGACAGAGAATGAAGAGTATAGGTTAAGAGTTTTATTTCTGGATGATATTGACTGTGGGTTTGTCATAAATAGCTCTTATTATTTTTAGATACATCCCATCAATACCTAATTTATTGAGAGTTTTTAGCACGAAGAGCTGTTGAATTTTGTCAAAGACCTTTTCTGCATCTATTGAGATAATCATGTGGTTTTTGTCTTTGGTTCTGTTTATTGATTTGCGTATGTTGAACAGGCCTTGCATCCCAGGGATGAAGCCCACTTGATCATGGTGGATAAGCTTTTTGATATGCTGCTGGATTCGGTTTGCCAGTATTTTATTGAGGATTGTTGCATTGATGTTCATCAAGGATATTGGTCTAAAATTCTCTTTTTTTGTTGGGTCTCTACCAGGCTTTGGTATCAGGATGATGCTGGCCTCATAAAATGAGTTAGGGAGGATTCCCTCTTTTTCTATTGATTGCAATAGTTTCAGAAGATATGGTACAAGTTCCTCCTTGTACCTCTGGTAGAATTCCGCTGTGAATCCATCTGGTCCTGGGTTTTTTTTTGCTTGGTAAGCTATTAATTATTGCCTCAATTTCAGAGCCTATTATTGGTCTATTAAGAGATTCAACTTCCTCCTGGTTTAGTCTTGGGAGGGTGTATGTGTCCAAGAATTTATCCATTTCATCTAGATTTTCTAGTTTATTTGCATAGAGGTGTTTATAGTATTCTCTGATGCTAGTTTGTATTTCTGTGGGATAGGTGGTGATATCCCCTTTATCATTTTTTACTGTGTCTATTTGATTCTTCTCTCCTTTCTTATTTATTAGTCTTGCTAGTGGTCTATCAATTTTGTTGATCCTTTCAAAAAGCCAGCTCCTGGATTCATTAATTTTTTGAAGGGTTTTTTGTGTCTCTACATCAGAGTGAACAAGCAACCTACAGAATGGGAGAAAATTTTTGCAATCTACTCATCTGACAAAGAGTTCATATCCAGAATCTACAAAGAACTCAAACAAATTTACAAGAAAAAAAAAACCCATCAAAAAGTGGGCGAAGGATATGAACAGACACTTCTCAAAAGAAGACATTTAGGCAGCCAAAAGACACATGAAAAAATGCTCATCATCACTGTCCATCAGAGAAATGCAAACCAAAACCACAGTGAGATATCATCTCACACTACTTAGAATGGCGATCATTAAAAAGTCAGGAAGCAGGAGGAGGCAGCCAAGATGGCCGAATAGGAACAGCTCTAGCCTATAGCTCCCAGCGTGAGCGACGCAGAAGATGGGTGATTTCTGCATTTCCATCTGAGGTAACAGGTTCATCTCACTAGGGAGTGCCAGACAGTGGGTGCAGGACAGTGGGTGCAGTGCACTGTGCATGAGCCAAAGCAGGGTGAGGCATTGCCTCACTGGGGAAGCACAAGGGGTCAGGGAGTTCCCTTTCCTAGTCAAAGAAAGGGGTGACAGATGGCACCTGGAAAATCGGGTCACTCCCACACGAATACTGCGCTTTTCCGACGGGCTTAAAAAATGGCACACCAGGAGATTATATCCTGCACATGGCTTGGAGGATCCTACACTCACGGAGTCTCGCTGATTGCTAGCACAGCAGTCTGAGATCAAACTACAAGGTGGCAGTGAGGCTGGGGGAGGGGCACCCGCCATTGCCCAGGCTTGCTTAGGTAAACAAAGCAGCTGGGAAGCTCAAACTGGGTGAAGCCCACCACAGCTCAAGGAGGCCTGCCTGCCTCTGTAGGCTCCACCTCTGGGGGCAGGGCATAGACAAACAAAAAGACAGTAGTAACCTCTGCAGACTTAAATGTCCCTGTCTGACAGCTTTGAAGAGAGCAGTGGTTCTCCCAGCACACAGCTGGAGATCTGAGAATGGGCAGACTGCCTCCTCAAGTGGGTCCCTGACCCCTGACCCCTGAGCAGCCTAACTGGGAGACACCCCCCAGTAGGGACAGACTGACACCTCAGATGGCTGGGTACTCCTCTGAGATAAAACTTCCAGAGGAACGATCAGACAGCAGCATTCGCAGTTCACGAAAATCCGCTATTCTGCAGCCGCTGCTGCTGATACCCAGGCAAACAGGGTCTGGAGTGGACCTCTAGCAAACTCCAACAGACCTGAAGCTGAGGGTCCTGTCTGTTAGAAAGAAAACTAACAAACAGAAAGGACATCCACACCAAAAACCCATCTGTACATCACCATCATCAAAGACCAAAAGTAGATAAAACCACAAAGATGGGGAAAAAACAGAGCAGAAAAACTGGAAACTCTAAAAAGCAGAGCACCTCTCCTCCTCCAAAGGAATGCAGTTCCTCACCAGCAATGGAACAAAGCTGATGGAGAATGACTTTGACGAGTTGAGAGAAGAAGGCTTCAGACAATCAAACTACTCTGAGCTACAGGAGGAAATTCAAACCAAAGGTAAAGAAGTTAAAAACTTTGAAAAAAATTTAGACGAATGTATAACTAGAATAACCAATACAGAGAAGTGCTTAAAGGAGCTGATGGAGCAGAAAGCCAAGGCTCAAGAAGAATGCAGAAGGCTCAGGAGCCGATGTGATCAACTGGAAGAAAGGGTATCGGTGATGGAAGACGAAATGAATGAAATGAAGCGAGAAGGGAAGTTTAGAGAAAAAAGAATAAAAATAAATGAACAAAGCCTCCAAGAAATATCGGACTATGTGAAAAGACGAAAAATACATCTGATTGGTGTACCTGAAAGTGATGGGGAGAATGGAACCAAGTTGGAAAACACTCTGCAGGATATTATCCAGGAGAACTTCCCCAATTTACCAAGGCAGGCCAACATTCAGATTCAGGAAATACAGAGAACACCACAAAGATACTCCTTGAGAAGAGCAACTCCAAGACACATAATTGTAAGATTCACCAAAGTTGAAATGGAGGAAAAAATGTTAAGGGCAACCAGAGAGAAAGGCCGGGTTACCCACAAAGGGAAGCCCATCAGACTAATGGTGGATCTCTCGGCAGAAACTCTACAAGCCAGAAGAGAGTGGGGGCCAATATTCAACATTCTTAAAGGAAAGAATTTTCAACCCAGAATTTCATATCCAGCCAAATGAAGCTTCATAAGTGAAGGAGACATAAAATACTTTACAGACAGGCAAATGCTGAGAGATTTTGTCAACACCAGGCCTGCCCTAAAAGAGCTCCTGAATGAAGCGCTAAACATGGAAAGGAACAACCGGTACCAGCCGCTGCAAAATCATGCCAAATTGTAAAGACCATCGAGACTAGGAAGAAATTGCATCAACTAACAAGCAAAATAACCAGCTAACATCATAATGACAGGATCAAATTCACACATAACAATATTAACTTTAAATGTAAATGGACTAAATGCTCCAATTAAAAGACACAGACAGGCAAATTGGATAAAGAGTCAAGACCCATCAATGTGCTGTATTTAGGAAACCCATCTCACATGCAAAGACACACATTAGGCTCGAAATAAAAGGATGGAGGAAGACCTACCAAGCAAATGGAAAACAAAAAAAGACAGGGGCTGCAATCCTAGTCTCTGATAAAACAGACTTCAACCAACAAAGATCAAAAGAGACAAAGAAGGCCATTACTTAATGGTAAAGGGATCAATTCAACAAGAAGAGCTAACTATCCTAAATATATATGCACCCAATACAGGAGCACGCAGATTCATAAAGCAAGTCCTGAGTGACCTACAAAGAGACTTAGACTCCCACACATTAATAATGGGAGACTTTAACACCCCACTGTCAACATTAGACAGATCAATGAGACAGAAAGTTCATAAGGATACCCAGGAATTGAACTCAGCTCTGCACCAAGCAGACCTCATAGACATCTACAGAACTCTCCACCCCAAATCAACAGAATATACATTTTTTTCAGCACCACACCACACCTATTCCAAAATTGACCACATATTTGGAAGTAAAGCTCCCCTCAGCAAATGTAAAAGAACAGAAATTATAACAAACTGTCTCTCAGACCACAGTGCAATCAAACTAGAACTCAGGATTAAGAAACTCACTCAAAACCACTCAACTACATGGAAACTGAACAACCTGCTCCTGAATGACTACTGGGTATATAACAAAATGAAGGCAGAAATAAAGATGTTCTTTGAAAACAATGAAAACAAAGACACAACATACCAGAATCTCTGGGACACATTCAAAGTAGTGTGTAGGGGGAAATGTATAGCACTAAATGCCCACAAGAGAAAGCAGGAAGGATCCAAAATTGACACCCTAATGTCACAATTAAAAGAACTAGAAAAGCAAGAGCAAACACATTCAAAAGCTAGCAGAAGGCAAGAAATAACTAAAATCAGAACAGAACTGAAAGAAATAGAGACACAAAAAACCCTTCAAAAAATTAATGAATCCAGGAGCTGGTTTTTTGAAAGGATCAACAAAATTGATAGACCACTAGCAAGACTAATAAAGAAGAAAAGAGAGAAGAATAAAATAGATGCAATAAAAAATGATAAAGGGGATATCACCACCAATCCCGCAGAAATACAATCTACCATCAGAGAATACTACAATCACCTCTACGCAAATAAACTAGAGAATCTAGAAGATATGGATAAATTACTCGACACATACACCCTCAGAAGACCAAACCAGGAAGAAGTTGAATCTCTGAATAGACCAATAACAGGATCTGAAATTGTGGCAATAATCAATAGCTTACCAAACAAAAGAGTCCAGGACGAGATGGATTCACAGCCGAATTCTACCAGAGGTACAAGGAGGAACTGGTACCATTCCTTCTGAAACTATTCCAATGAATAGAAAAAGAGGGAATCCTCCCTAACTCATTTTATGAGGCCAGCATCATCCTGATACCAAAGCCGGGCAGAGACACAACCAAAAAAGAGAATTTTAGACCAATATCCTTGATGAACATTGATGTAAAAATCCTCAATAAAATACTGGCAAACTGAATCCAGCAGCACATCAAAAAGCTCATCCACCATGATCAAGTGGGCTTCATCCCTGGGATGCAAGGCTGGTTCAATATATGCAAATCAATAAATGCAATCCAGCATATAAATAGAACCAAAGACAAAAAACACATGATTATCTCAATAGATGCAGAAAAGGCCTTTGACAAAATTCAACAACCCTTCATGCTAAAAACTCTCAATAAATTTGGTATTGATGGGACATATATCAAAATAATAAGAGCTATCTATGACAAACCCACAGCCAATATCATATTGAATGGGCAAAACCTGGAAGCATTCCCTTTGAAAACCGGCAGAAGAGAGGGATGCCCTCTTTTACCACTCCTATTCAACATAGTGTTGGAATTTCTGGCCAGGGCAATTACGCAGGACAAGGAAATAAAGGGTATTCAATTAGGAAAAGAGGAAGTCAAATTGTCCCTGTTTGCAGATGACATGATTGCATATCTAGAAAACCCCATTGTCTCAGCCCAAAATCTCCTTAAGCTCATAAGCAACTTCAGCAAAGTCTCAGGATACAAAATCAATGTACAAAAATCACAAGCATTCTTATACACCAATAACAGACAAACAGAGAACCAAATCATGAGTGACCTCCCATTCACAATTGCTTCAAAGAGAATAAAATACCTAGGAATCCAACTTACAAGGGACGTGAAGGAACTCTTCAAGAAGAACTACAAACCACTGCTCAATGAAATAAAAGAGGATACAAACAAATGGAAGAACACTCCACGCTCATGGGTAGGAAGAATCAATATCGTGAAAATGACCATACTGCCCAAGGGAATTTATAGGTTCAATGCCATCCCTATCAAGCTACCAATGACTTTCTTCACAGAATTGGAAAAAACTACTTTCAAGTTCATATGGAACCAAAAAAGAGCCCGCATCGCCAAGTCAGTCTTAAGCCAAAAGAACAAAGCTGGAGGCATCACGCTACCTGACCTCAAACTATGCTACAAGCCTACAGTAACCAAAACGGCATGGTACTGGTACCAAAACAGAGATATAGATCAATGGAACAGAACAGAGCCATCAGAAATAATGCCACATATCAAAACTATCTGATCTTTGACAAACCTGAGAAAAACAAGCAATGGGGAAAGGATTCCCTGTTTAATAAAGGGTGCTGGGAAAACTGGCTAGCCATATGTAGAAAGCTGAAACTGGATCCCTTCCTTACACCTTATACAAAAATTAATTCAAGGTGGATTAAAGACTTAAACGTTAGACCTAAAACCATAAAAACCCTAGAAGAAAACCTACGGAGTACCATTCAGGACATAGGCAAGGACTTCATGTCTAAAACACCAAAAACAATGGCAACAAAGGCCAAAATAGACAAATGGGATCTAATTAAACTAAAGAGCTTCTGCACAGCAAAAGAAACTACCATCAGAGTGAACAGGCAACCTACAGAATGGGAGAATATTTTTGCAACCTACTCATCTGACAAAGGGCTAATATCCAGAATCTACAATGAACTCAAACAAATTTACAAGAAAAAAACAAACAACCCCATCAAAAAGTGGGTGAAGGACATGAACAGACACTTCTCAAAAGAAGACATTTATGCAGCCAAAAAACACATGAAAAAATGCTCACCATCACTGGCCATCAGAGAAATGCAAATCAAAACCACAATGAGATACCATCTCACACCAGTTAGAATGGCAATCATTAAAAAGTCAGGAAACAACAGGTGCTGGAGAGGATGTGCAGAAATAGGAACACTTTTACACTGTTGGTGGGACCGTAAACTAGTTCAACCATTGTGGAAGTCAGTGTGGCGATTCCCCAGGGATTTAGAACTAGAAATACCATTTGACCCAGCCATGCCATTACTGGGTATATACCCAAAGGACTATAAATCATGCTGCTATAAAGACACATGCACACGTATGTTTATTGCAGCACTATTTGCAATAGCAAAGACTTGGAACCAACCCAAATGTCCAACAATGATAGACTGGATTAAGAAAATGTGGCACATATACACCATGGAATACTATGCAGCCATAAAAAATGATGAGTTCATGTCCTTTGTAGGGACATGGATGAAATTGGAAATCATCATTCTCAGTAAACTATCACAAGGACAAAAAACCAAACTCCACATGTTCTCACTCATAGGTGGGAATTGAACAATGAGAACACATGGACACAGGAAGGGGAACATCACACTCTGGGGACTGTTGTGGGGTGGGAGGGAGGGGGCAGGGATAGCATTAGGGGATATAAGTAATGCTAAATGACGAGTTAATGGGTGCAGCACACCAGCATGGCACATGTATTCATATGTAAGTAACCTGCACATTGTGCACCTGTACTCTAAAAGTATAATAAAATAAAATAAAATAAAATAAAATAAATAAAAAGAAAGGAAACAACAGGTGCTGGGGAGGATGTGGAGAAATAGGAACACTTTTACACTGTTGGTGGGACTGTAAGCTAGTTCAACCATTGTGGAAGTCAGTGTGGCAATTCCTCAGGGATCTAGAACTACAAATACCATATGACCCAGCCATCCCATTACTAGGTATGTATGGAAAGGTCTATAAATCATGCTGCTATAAAGACACATGCACACCTATGTTTATTGTGGCACTACTCACAATAGCAAAGACTTGGAACCAAGCCAAATGTCCAACAATGATAGACTGGATTAAGAAAATGTGGCACATATACACCATAGCATACTATGCAGCCATAAAATATGATGAGTTCATGTCCTTCATAGGGACATGGATGAAGCTGGAAACCATCATTCTTAGCAAACTATCGCATAGACGAAAAACCAAACACCGCATGCTCTCACTCATGTGGGAACTGAACAATGAGAACACTTGGATACAGGAAGGGGAACATCACCCCTGGGGCCTGCTCTGGGGTGGGGGAAGCGGGGAGGGATAGCATTAGGAGATATACCTAATGTAAATGACGAGTTAATGGGTGCAGCACACCAACATGGCACATGTATACATATGTAACAAACCTGCACGTTGTGCACATGTACCCTAAAACTTAAGGTATGATAAAAAATATATATATATATATAAAGAGTTTTATTTCTGGTATCAGAAAGGCATGAGTTTAAATCTTAACAAATTGCAAACAAAAATCATGATGAAGATGATCACGTTCATGATAATGATCATGATGTCAAAAAACGTAGTAGAAAATCCCATTAAGGGGAAAGGAAAATGTTGAAAGGCAACAATACATGAGATAGCAAGAAGTGATTGAAGTCAACATATTTTAAAATTGTTACAATGTTGTGAAGAAAGGTAGAAATACAGACAAATTTTAGATATTAAATATTACCATTAAAATTTAAGAGTAACACTAATATAAAAACATAATCTATAACTTTCAAAGCATTAATGACATAATAAAAATAACATCTATATGGCTGGGCGTGGTGGCTCATGCCTGTAATCCCAGCATTTTGGGCAGCTGAGGAGAGCAGATCACCTGAGGTCAAGAATTTGAGACCAGCCTGTCCAACATGGTGAAACCTCGTTTCTCCTAAAAATACAAAAATTAGCCGGGTGTGGTGGCGGTCACCTATAATTCCAGCTACTCAGGAAGCTGAGGCAGGAGAATGGCTGGAACCCGGGAGGTGGCAGAGGTTGCAGTGAGCCAAGACTATGCCATTGCACTCCAGTTTGGGCGACAGAGCAAGATTCTATCTCAAAAAAAAAAAAAAAATCAGCAGACTGTACATTTAATATTGGTGCACTTTATGTATGTTATGCCTCATTTTTTGTTTCAAATGAAGTAGAAAATGAGAACAGAAATGGTACCAAATAACCAAAGAATCTTGGATTAACTTTTGTGTTTCATCGTTATAACTGTACTTATTTTCACCAATATTTTACTTTATGGATATATGTTCATTCCACACCATCCAGAAGTCAGTCTGGTCAGCCATGCATCTCTTATGTGCACTTGACTTTGCTTTTGGGCTTCCTCTCTTGATAATGGACACTTTTTCTTTACACTACTGGGTAAACTCTTCTTTCCAGATTATAATTTTGGATGGTATCTATTTTTCAATTATTATCTAAAATATTGTTTCCCTTTTCATGTTTTCAATTAATATTATGGAGATGTTCAGGGCTGAAATAATTTTACACATCATCTTAAATGAGATCTAATCCTCTTACATTAGAGTCTGTAAAATAAAATGTTGGCTTATATTTTTCCATGAGCTTTAGACATTAGATTCCAGGAGAACTGAAAACTGGAAGACAAAATATCTCAAGTGCTTGCAATGCATGAGAATGTTAACAGAATATTCATTTTTTCAAAATGCCATTTAGTTTGTCTAAGAATACAATGTGTGTCCTTTGTTTCTGAGCCTATATTCTGTTAGGAGTATATTAAGCTTTCTAGACTATTCATTTTTAATGATAAAGGAAACAAAATAAATAAAATTATCTTCTGCAGTCCATTAAGTGTTCTCATCCAGAAGTTTGAACATTACTGTATTATCCTTCTGAAGAAAAAAACTGTCCTAGCAAAAGTTTGCAAAGTATCCTAAATAAAGAAAGAGGACTTTGGAAAATCATAACAGAACAAAGAATAAAGACCGCAACTTCGGAACCCTAAAGACATACTGCATAAACAAAGTCCAATTGTCTGCTAACTGTTCTGTTAAACTGAAGTTTAATCTGATTCTTTCCAATCATCTGATCAAAAGGTATTTAACTTTTTAACCTCATTTTGCTTAATAACAAAGTGAGTAATTATAGGACTATGGTGAGGGTCCAATACAAGAACTGGAAAGCACTCAGTGCACTAATTCTTGCAAAAAAATGGCTTAATAAATAGTAAATAAGCACAACATCACACACAGTATCAATAACAAGAAACAGGACAGAGGATATACAGAAAAGCAGGATACTTATGATTTTGTCTCCCCTGAATTGTTTGCTGAATTACTATTTTATTCAGAAGTCAATTATGAATCTCCATCTTTTGTAAAGTTCTCATTAAGCGCACTAGACAGAGACAATCTTTGCTCTGTAAGAACTCATCTCTTCTGTATACTTCCTATGAATTTTGCAGTATATTGATTTTTAAGCATTTTCCATATTGTCCTACAATTATTTGTACATGTCTTTGTTTTTACCAATAGATACTAAATTCCAGGAGAATTGAAAACTTTTAAAAATTATGTTTGAACTCTAACACTTTAGCACATAATGTAATACATACAATGGCCAGAAGGGTAGTGTTTTTTTATTTAATCTTCTTATAACTTTATTTGAATTAAAGAGAAAATGTTCTTAAGCAAGACAATTACCAAGAAAATGCCATTGGATCAGACTAGTATATGACTTTGGACCTGGAATATATTAAGAGTCAAATTGGAGTTCCACTCAATTCTACCTGATGTAAAACACCACCACCAACAACAACAACAAACTTAGAACAATTATGGAATCACTGGTTAAAAAAATAAGGATAATCTTAAGTTCGCTTAAGAGATGTGATGTATTTCTTATATACTGTGGCCCATTTGTGCACCGCATGCCCCACGTCAACTGAGCCACCTGTGTAAGTGTTGGCACTGTACAACCATGCCTTGACCAAGTCCTAAATAATCTTAACCAAGGACACATATTTTTAAAGCCTGGGGCTGCCTTCATTTCAGACACTTTCGTTATCTCTTTATCTCAAAATCTTTTTCTTTTATGAACTGTGATCTGCCACATGAATTAAAATTAAAAGTATCATTTGTAAAGCGATTTGCAGTTTGTAGATTTAATGCATACAATTTTGCATAATTATTTTACTAGATTTTCACTTTGATTGAAGTATGTATTATTTATTACCATTGTTCCTATCTAGTAAGAAAGAAAATAAAACACAGACATAATTAAAAATACAAAACAAACAAAAAACAACAAAACATCAACAATAACAAAACTTGCCCAACGTCACAAAAATAGTAGTCTTAATTTAAGAGCATACGGTTTTTTAGGGCCAAATTTTATTCTTCTTTTTAAATACCAGTTCATGGCAACTTTTACATATGGCATAGCAATTAGGATGTTATGTTTTGTCTTATTGTTGAATCATTCTTATGTTGAATGCACATGCATGTCTCTAATTTATAAAGAGCATGAGGAAGGGCCTATGTTGTTTCTATAACAGTTGGCTGAATTAAAACAGTTGACTTCATTTTATGAGATCATTTTCATGTTCATCATAATTTAGTTTAGGACTCATGGTAAACCTTTTGAGGTTGTAAGAACAAAGATCATTTACAAGACACAGACTGCAAGGCAATAAAGCTTGGACAAGAAAAAGTTTAAAAAATAATTAGATATGAAATCTAGGAACTTATGGCCAAAGGAATAAAAATACTGGGATTGAAATTTAGAAAAGAGAGACCATAGTGTGCTGAAATACTTGAACCCATGAAGATTAAGTTGGATTAAAAGGTGATTATAAAACAATAGAAAAGACATTTTGCTTTGATTCAGGAAAGATGAAAAAAATTGTGTGTATTTTTGGACAGAAAAAAACTGTTTTCTCTGATGATTAATGATCAAAGAAGACACATTATGGGTATTCTGTTATGTTAATTATAGAGAAACATAATTGTGGAGATGCCTCAACATCTTCCAGAGAAGAGCGACAATATGATAGAATTGATCAGCACACTTTATATTACTAGGATATCAGGAATTATCATTATTTTTTGTCCACTTATTTTAACTCTTCTATTTTTTCAATATTTGTTTTCACTATTAGATTCATCTCCATTTGAATCTAAATGTATTTAACTTCTTCCCATTATGAAAAATCAAAGCAAAACAAAGCATAAAGCTTTAACGTCTTTGCTTGGAAATCACTCAGTGGGCCACAATTTGGAACATACTTCTCTACTTCATATTCCTAAACTTCTTTTCTCCAGTGTTAATTTATTTTAGGTAAACTTTTCCAAAAAACAACCAATTGTCTTAACTAGAAATTTGAACATCATCTGTGTATAATCCCTCTCCCCACAAAACTTTTGAACCCACCAATAACCAAGTGCTCTTTCTTTCATCTGCCAAGTACTTATCAAATCTCTCAGCTTTTATTTCTATTGACTGATTGTATATTTGTACTAGCTTAATAATTTCCTACTTGAAGTACTGATATAATTTAACTGATATAGTTCATTCAGATTTTCTCTCTGCAATCAATTTCCCGCATTGCCAGTAGAGTAATATTTTTAAGTGCCTATCTTATTTTTATTTTACCCTACTCTTGTCTCCATGATTTACCCATTTAATTTTCCTTCACCTGGAATACAAATCTATACTTACTTTTCCCATTTGTTAAGCTAACTTGTATTTGTAATTCAGGTCTCATTTTAAATACAATTTCTTCAGAAAACAAACTCTAGGTTCTTGGCCCCGTTAACAATACTCATCAATTCTTTAATCTCTGTTGTTTTGTCAAGACTGTCTAGATAATGTGACAATAATCAGTATCATAAAATCTCAGTGTCTGTAAAAGCATATTTCTCACCCATATCACATATTCATTGTGGCTTGAGGGGCCTATGGGAGAGCTCTCATTCAGATGACCACTCATAGACCCAAGGTGATACAGACTATCCCTTTTAAGATGTAAAATCTGTGAAAAAAAAAAAAAGCCTCCTAGATCAACTTGACACAAGAAGGAAGAGCCTGTAGAAACCTTAAAGCTTATCACTGCCTAAGAAGGCATGTGCAACACTTCTTATTTTTTATTTCCTTCCCCAGAGCCAGTCACATAATGGGCCCAACTCCAAAGTACCTAGTCAGTGTAGTCTTCCAAGTGCCAGGATAGGAGAAGAGCTAAATATTATTGAGTACTTGTAATCTATATGTTCCCTGTATTATATTGTAAGCTACACAAAGGAAGGAACTTGGTCTATTTTATTCACTGCTATACCTGGTATAGTGCCTTGTATCATAAGAGGTTAAACCATAAGCACATATTAAATGAATAAAATAATATCATATTTCAGTTGACAGCATTGCTCATTGGTTCCAAATACCAAACCTATCACTTACTGAGGGATTTTAACCAAATGAACATGTCACCTATGAAACAGAGGTCATATGGTACCTACCCATCAGAATCTTTACAATGATACTGTGCTTAAAAATATCTTAATTTTTATAGGATTATGTGTGTTTGCCATTGTTAATATTTTATTTTTAACTGAAACTCAAATTACTAGTCTATATATAAATAAATATTTAAAATATAAACTTATCAAGTAATCATTACACATATTATCATTGCTAGTTGCCATTTTAAAACAATAATTTACATGGAATATTAGAACTAGTGCAAGCTTAACATTCTTATGTACAGATTAGGAGACTACAGCCAAAATAAGTGAACTAGTATCCCAAAGATTACACTACAAGTTAATGGCAATGCCCAAACATATACCTAAATCCCTTCTCTCTTTAATTTTTGTTTAATATAATCTATATGGAAACTCACAAATCTAAACAATTTTAATGCAGATAAATTATTTAAGCAGGCAAGGAAATGCACCAAGAAAAATAATAAAATGTTGATAGAAAATTATAACAATTTAGTCAATAATTCTATGACATAAAAATTGAAATTTATGATCACTTAGAACTCAAATATTCATCCTACCTAGACTTTCACTCAAGAGCATTAAGACTCATGCAATCATCTTGCAAATAAATTTGTGTCTACAATGTTTTAAATAACCTTTCAAAATTCCAGCTCTCCTAAAAAATTGTTTCATCATGTCCTTTGTTTTCTTTATGAAATAGTTTTATTATAGTTGAAACAGGAAAATAGACATCCAGGGTCCCATGACAAACATTCCCTTGCTTTATACAAAACTTAAAATGAAAACGTTATTATCAACTATTGATCTTCATTAATGGTTTTGTATCTTGTACAGAATAAAATGACACTCAATAACTTTCAAGTTTTAGAATAGACAAAGCATACTAATGAAGAGACAGACAGATCAGTGAAAACTGCTTTGATTATTTCATTGGAATGATGATTTATATACTCTATATAATATTCTAATCAATGCTTTTCAAGAGAAGTGGCACCCAATTTGTTTTATTAGGAGCAATTGTATAAAAAGGAAGAATAGATGGCATTTTCATCATCATTTTTATTCTACTTTTATGTTACACCACACGGTCAACCCAGAAATAACTATGTCTTAAGTATAATCTAGATGCTCAAATTTGTACTTTAGAAATTTATAAAATATTAGATCTGTAATATGACTATATTTTAACAGAAAAAAATAACTGACTGAACCTAATTTACAGTTATGTCACCAGATTTAATTTGTTAATTTCTTCTCAATCAAAAATCACTTATGATAAATTTTTATGGTAATATCTAAGATTATCACATAAAATCGGTTTTAAAAAGTAAATAAAATTGAAGAACTGCAGTTTCGCTGAAGATATCTTTAGTTCATTATTTTTTAACTTGCAAAGAAATTAAGATTGAAGGCAGATGTTACAAATAAAAATCAACTTTTTTTTTTTTTTGAGACAGAGTCTTTGTTGCCCAGCCTGGAGTGCAGTGTGGCATGATCTCAGCTCATGCAACTTCCACCTTCTGAGTTCAAGCAATTCTCCTGCCTCAGCCTCCCAAGTAGCTGGGATTACAGGTGCATGCCACCAGAACCAGCTATTTTTTGTATTTTTAGTAGAGACGGGATTTTACCATGTTGGCCAGGCTGGTCTCAAATTCCTGACCTCAAATGATCTGCCCGCCTCAGCCTCCCAAAGTGCTGGGATTACAGGCATGAACCACTGTGCCCTGCCTGAATATCAACTTTTAATCTTGGTCTTTTATCAAGGCTCCCTGGGTACATGGTTTGGTAAATTTGATCCAACTGTCATATTACCTTACAATGTAAATTTACAGAAGCCCAGTGAGATAATTTTATAATTTTTATTAATGTGCTTAACATTTTTCAAAAAATGAAATAAGTGGCAAAATATGCTAATTAAATAAAATCCCCAAGGTAATATTTGCATACTGGTATTATAGGAAGACAGAGAAGTCCACTAAACATCCCTGAATAAAAAAAAAAATCTGTAAAACAATTTTGGGGAGGAGATTTTCATGAAGAGGAAGTAGTTTGTGCCAGAGATGAGAGAAGGACTAAATTTTATACGCATTAGGGGACAAAAGATGGCCCGTGGGACCAGACTCAGAAACAAGTAGAAGTGTCAGGAGGTGAGAATTGACAGGCAAGTGTCACATCATTTACGGTCTTGTAGACTAAAGTAAGAAATAGGATTATATTTTAAGTGCAATTGGAAGCCATTGTAAGGTTTTTAAAATGCCCATGATGGCCGGGTGCAGTGGCTAACGCCTGTAATCCCAGCACTTTGGGAGGCCGAGGCGGCCGGATCACGAGGTCAGCAGATCGAGACCATCCCGGCTAACACGGTGAAACCCCATCTCTACTAAAAAATAGAAAAAATTACCCGGACGTGGTGGTGGGTGCCTGTAGTCCCAGCTACTCGGGTGGCTGAGGCAGGAGAATGGCGTGAACCCAGCCAGCGGAGCTTGCAGTGAGCCGAGATTGCGCCACCGCACTCCAGTCTGGGCAACAGAGTGAGACTCCGTCTCAAAAAAAAAAAAAAAAAAAATGCCCATGACATGAACAATTTAGATCATTAGACTGCTCTGTGGAAGAAGATTAATTCTAAAAACTTGAATTGTGTTTTTATAAACATTATATATGTAAATTTAACAATTGTGTATTTCTATAAACAAACATGATCACACAACAGAAATTTTTGAGATAAAGTGTTAACTAGATCTTACTCCATTCTACTTAAATTACATGTGTTAGTTTTATTATGGGCCTACCAGAATACCTTTACAGAAGGGGGTCACATATCCTCTACACAACCTGTAGATAACAGAAAGTTGAATGCATTGTTTACATGGAGAACACCACCTTGGTCTAGCTCCGATCGTGTCTCAGAGGTAGAAAGGTGAGATTTGAATTTATTGAAAATTTGAAGTTTAGTTGAAGGCAGGCCTTTCAATATAAGAGTTTGTGGTGTGAGCTGTGGGGGTGGGCTGTGGGGCGGGGCCATATTTGGATGCATAAGAATAAAGACATAACAATGCCACAACCTTCTAGGCAAAGATAAGAAAAAACAAACTTGTAATTGCACAAGTTGAGTTAATTATGTGAGAGGCAGCACACACGACATGAGGAACCATGGGGTTTCTCAATAAGAGGATATTAGAAATGATTTATTACAGGGTTTGGGCTGGTATTAGGTTATCTGTGGAAGGATTTCAGGAAGAGGAGCTTTGTTCTGGATTGGAGGATTTCAGGTAGTGAGGGTAATTATGCAACTGAGTATTTCAATAATCTTATATAGGAAGAGAGCATAGACTGAAATTAAAATTGTAATCGATAAAGAAATGGCAGCTATTCAGTTTAGCTGAGAGAGGGAAATATATCATATCTTGTGGTTTGAATAATGTTCATGTTTTTGTTTCTTTTCAGACATGTTCCAAGTTGGTCTTGTTTTGTCTTAATCTATCGTGGTGACAGAATGGTCTTGTCTGAAAATGATGTTCTGCACAGATGTTTATTTTCTGTAGGAAAACAGCAAATTCTATCTGATATTACCAGGAGAGATTCTAGATATCAGAGGCTGTTTTTCAATTGGTTAAGACTGATGGAAATATCGAAGTATAGGTTTTAAGGTTTTGGATTCAGAAAAGTCTTACAGCACACACAGTCTGTTAAGGCTCTCTATTGAAGAATTGGTGACTCTTTTGAGAAATCAGCATAATTAGCAATCAAGACACCTGGATAAGAATCTCCAAGAATTGAAAAGTTAGGACAATAAGACAGAAGAATACAAAAATCATCTCAATTAATACACTAAGCTGTAGGAGAAAGGAGTACCTAGTTTTATTTTTAGTGTTCATGATAGATACTTTTGGTTTCTAATGAACAAGCAATACATACAAAATATAGAAGTAAATGCCACTAAATGCAAAGCAAAGGGAAAGTTTGAGTGGAAACTTAGCCACTTATCGTTTTGAGGTTTGGAGAGGTAAGAATGCCGTTTTTTCTGCAAGTTAGAGGGAAGTTTAAAATGACCATGGTCAAATGGAATGCCTCCCCTAAGAAAAAACAAACATACACTAAAGAGGTATATATGAGACATATGTCAAGAGTCTCAGAAGAGTTGTTCAAAGCCAGTTGGAGGCTGTATTATCCATCCCAGAGAATAGCATAATGCAAAATCCTCAGAGGGCATGTGTAGAATTGATAAGTAAGAGGAGTTTCCAAATAATCTAATTAAAGTGTTTTTTTGTAAATATGAGAGGAAGGGGAGAGAGAGAAAGAGGAAGAGAGGGAGAGAGAGAGCGAGAGAGAGAGAGCGAGAGAGAGAGAGAGAGGGAGAGAGAGAGTGAGAGACTAAATGTATGTGAATATTGGCCACACAGAACTTACCAGCATTAGGTCGTAACACTAAAGAAGTTAGACAGTGCCTTCTTGTCTTATTTTGCTTATACTCTGCCCACTCCCTACTAACTCTGAAAGAGACAGAAAAACATAAAGTCTAGAAAAGAGGAAGTGAAAGAAGCAAGGTGATGGCCTGAGGAAGTAACAGTTTATCCCCCATACCCTGCTGCCATCTTTGCAATAGTTCTAAATTGGGAGGCCAATCTTCAGCTAGGCAAAAAGGAACAACTTTAAATTGAATGAAATATTAAAGTTTTAATGATAGATATTTTCTAATATTTAACATCCATGATGAATTGTTAAAATACATGGAAATGACTAGACAAAATAAGGAACTTTCCTGAGGATAAGAGAACAGAGATCTCACAGAGATATGAAGAGTGGTTAGCACAGTAATGAGCAGAAAAAATAGGCATTTACTATTCTCTTGTCTATAATCTACTACTTCGAAAAGACAATGGGACAAGTTAGTGTGTATGTATTTGTTCAAAACCACACCTTAGGAGGACTGGTCAATTATTGTTAACAAGAATATGCATTGAAAGTTGGATTTTTTGTGGGGAAGTAGAGGAAGATTAGCGAGGTAGACAGGAATTAGTATAAATCAAAACTCAACACTCCAGAAGCAACTATAGCAAGGTATAAGCCCCGTTTATTTGAAGTCTGCATCATATGGTTTATTAATTAGAAATGGCTGATAGAAATGATTTTTTTCCACTGGTAAAAATAGTGGTATTTGAAAAATATATATTTACTAAAAATATAGAAAGGCATTCCTGCCTTATATGTACAGGATATAAAAATCTAGGAAAGTCAGATTTTATACTCCTAAGAAAGATTTTCTAAGCTTAGGTTCTTTAAGTCATCTTTCCACTTGCTAATTCAGATGCTACTTGGATGCCTGACTGCAGGTAGGTGACTAATTGATGTTGGAAGCAAGCCCCCCAAAATCTGGCCATAAACTGGCCCCAAAACTGGTCATAAACAAAATATCTGCAGCACTGTAACATGTTCATAATGGCCCTAACGCCCACGCTGGAAGGTTGTGGGTTTACGGGAATGAGGGAAAGGAACAACTGGCCTGCCCAGGGTAAAAAACTGCTTAAAGGCATTCTTAAGCCACAAACAATAGCATGAGTGATCTATGTCTTAAGAGTGCGTTCCTGCTGCAGTTAACCACCCCAACCTATTCATTTAATTCGGCCCATCCCTTCGTTTCCTATAAGGGATACTTTTAGTTAATTTAATATCTATAGAAACAATGCTAATGACTGGTTTTCTGTTAATAAATATGTGGGCAAATCTCTGTTCGGGGCTCTCAGCTCTGAAGGCTGTGAGACCCCTGATTTCCCACTTCACACTTCTATATTTCTGGGTGTGTGTCTTTAATTCCTCTAGTGCCACTGGGTTAGGGTCTCCCTAACTGAGCTGGTTTTGGCAAATTGAATCCTGCCTCTAGACTATTATTGCATTTGTTTCTGGTAAATGTTTTACACAAGGTGCTGATGGAATGCATAAAAGGGCAGAGAGGTGGAGCTTCACCAAGTTTACAGAAGAGGAAACATTGTTTTATGCTTCCATTTTTAAACATTTATTCCTGTTTGTTTTGTTTTAATAAATGACTGAATTTGTAGCAGAATTTGGCCATAGATTTGGTTTCCAAATAAACTGGTAGAAGGTTGTGGGGAAAAGACTTATAGTATTTACTTACTTCCAACTGTAGAAAGCTAACAATATTTATTAAAGAATCCAATATCTGCACAAGACCAGTTTAAGTTTGTTTGTTTTTACAAAAGAAAAAACTCTCATTTATTCTACTGGGATGAATTGGTCTTGTTATGAGGCTAGAGAAAAGATCTTTTCAACTTTTGAAACTCAAGAACATTGAACCTGTGTTGTTCCCCCTAGTTAAATTTCCTTGATGGCTGGCTTCTCTTTCCAGATTTAAATAAGAGCCAAACTGCTCACTAATACTTAAAGCCCATCACAATTTGGCTCAACTTGTCCCACAAAAAGCACAGTTTAAATACGTATTTTTTTCCTTTTACTTTGATTCAATAATTTCCTGTTGAATATATACCATCTGCCAGATTCAGAACTAGTTTTATCAGCAATTGTCCCACCCTTGAAGACCCTGAAAGGCTGATGGCCAGAATTAGCTTCATGGCTATAGGAATAAAGTGCTTTAGGCATTTGGGTGAATGGTTGACTAACTCTGGAGGATTCTGGGACAATTTTTTCCCCAACTTTATCATGCTTCTTTATACATCTCTGAATTCACTCATGCTGTTGCTTTTCTGTCGAATATCCTCCCTCCTGTCTGCTCTAACTTTCTGGCAAAAGTCTTCTCATTTTCAAGGATTTTGTTCAGATGTCTCATCTATAAAATCTTCCTGATACCATTTTTCTCTTCTTCTGGCAGAACTTGCTATTCAATCCAGTGTAGTATCATCACTTTATTCACAAATCTATTATACACAGAGTAAATTACGTAGAAAATCCATGTGTGCATGGTTGTCCCTGCAAATAGATGGTGAATCCTTTGATATCTAGAAGAATGCCTGGCATGTAAAAGATGGTTTAAGGTTAGTAAAATCCTTGATACATATTTTTAAGAAATTTCAGTTTCTGGCCAACTGCAGTGGCTCACACCTGTAATCCCAGCACTTTGGTAGGCTGAGGTGGGAGGATCATTTAGCTCAGGAGTTCTAGACCAACCATGGCAATCCATATCAAATTTTTTTTTAATAAAAAGAAATTTCAGTTTCTGAGTGTTCCCATCAAGACCCAATCAGTGTTATGGCTCTAGTAAATGCTGGTGTAAGCCCATCTCTAGGTGATAATATTGTGTCATTCTATTTTGTGTTCACAGGCTACCTATCAAACACAATCACTCCACAAATGAATACTAAACACACAAGGAGACACTAGAAGATCAAGTAGAAACAATCTATCTAAATTATTTATCACAATTCTATATAGTGTTCTATTTATCACATCTCTATATAGTGTTCTATTATCCCAACTCTAAGTGTTCTATTGATGACTTTTATTTTTACAATAATATTGAATCAAGCCCTAGCCAGTACTGAAAGTCAGTAAATAACAAGACACAACAATATCTATTGTACTCATTTAATGCATGAGAAAGCTAAGACCCAGAGAAAATAAGTGATTTTATAATCCTAATTATAAATGTTTGGATTTGAAGTAGAGTGTACCTTTTAGTCTTAAAGTACTTTCTTATTTCTACTGTAGCATCCTATTTCTTATTCTATTGTAGCATTCTATTTCTATAGTCATGGTCTGAATATCTAAATTATTACTCTCATATCCTAATGAGAAGAAAGCATGTTACCACAGTAAACTTTGGAATTCACAAACTTAACTCTCATGATTTCTAATATATTAGACATTTCAGTCTTTTAAATTAATTTCTCAAATTTTTTATCTTTAATTTGTGACTTACAGGGGCCTATAGTAGATAGCATGAGTAACAGCTTGTAGTCAAGGCCAGAGTTTATTCCCAATATGGTAGTATGTTCTATTTATTTTTTCTCTATTTATCATTAAACCCAGAATAACAAAAATATTTCTTTTGCAAGAGATGGCCATGTCAGAAAAGATATTGTGCAACTGTTTCAATAAGCAACCAGGCAATATGAAAATTGCCTACAGAATAAGAAAAAATATATAGTTATAGTTAAAAAGTTAATTTGTGGTGTGGATCTATGGTATCACATTAGAGACTTTTGGTGGATTTTTAACTCAGGAAAATGTATACAGCTGTGTAAAAACATTCTCTATTTATGATTGTGGGGGTTTAAAAGGCCTTAGACATATGGTTTATGAATGCTAATTAGCTATTTTTTAATTGCAAAAAGAAAAAAGGCAAAAGCTAAGGATATTCAATAGAGGTTTGCTTCAGAAATATATTTAAGAAAAAATATTCATGAAAAAAAGTGTAGGGAGAGATAGGCTTTGAGCTTTGTATTCATTTATTAAAACGTTTTCAAATTATTCTTTATATTACAGGAAATGTATAGATCATAATAAGTAATACACACACACACACACAGACACACACAAATACATACAAGAGACCTAACTTGTATCCTGTGAGTCCAAAACTTCCTTAACACTGTATACGTCCCTTTTTGAAACACACATCACATGTAGAGCTATTTAGCCTCTTGGTTCAGTAAAGCCAGGAACCACATGAATATTTATTACTATGAAATCTTCAGGACTTGACACAGTGCAAGCCATAACATAGATGCTCAAAATTTTTTTTAATATATTAGAGAGGTACAAATACATATATAAAATAAAATTACAATTTTATGTGATACATGTTATGACAGAGAGATATAGGACTCAATTTAAGTGTCCAACAACAAATAAATAGATAAGAAAACTAGTATTCCATTGTATGTATACAAAAGAGAATATTATTCAGCCATAAAGGAGAAGGCAATCCTGTCATTTGCAAAGGCATGGATTAACCTGTAGAACATATGTTATGTGAAATCAGCCAGATACAGAAAGACAAATACCACATGATTTTACTCATATATGGAATCCAAAAAGGTTTATCTCAGAGCAGTAGAGGTAGAATATTGATTACTAGAATCTGGGAATGTTAAGGAAGGGAGAGAAAGTTGAAGAAGTTGATCAACCTACATGTACAAAGTTATGGTTAGCTAGGAGGAATAAGTTCTGGGGTTCTACTGCACAGTAAGGTCACTATAGTTAACGATAATACATTATCTTTTAGGCTTCCAAGTAGCCTAAAAGAGAAGGTTTTAAATGTTCTCACTACAGAAAAATGATAAATATTTGAGATAATGGATTTGCTAATTACTGCAATTTGATCATTAAATGGTGTTCACACGTATGGAAACATCACCTTTACCCCCACAAATATGTACAATTTTTATGTGTCAATTAAAAATAAAACTAAAAAATTACAAAATGTCTTACTCTTTATGTAAAGTTTAGTAATAAAGAAAGTTGAATTATTCACAATTTGAACATTATTAAATCTATTAATTCATTAATTCAATCACTTATTTTATTTTAAAAACAATTATTGCTTGATGCACAGTGCTAGGGTATTTGGAAATTTATAGAAAAATACAACATGGGTATAAACAAATAAAATTTTGTCTATTTTACGTGTTTTCAACCACTGAAGAAACTTGTTTTCACTGAGTTAGAGAATGCATGCTAGCTGGAAATCTATATTTATTTATTGTTACTGAAACGTTTCTACAAATGTGTATTAAAGTACATTTGTTTTAGTGATTGCTTCTAAATGCAAATACATGCAATGGAATGGGAAATATAAACAGTATCCTTTAAACAACCTATACTCCACTTAAAGTCAACTTACACATCACAGTTTATCCATTTTTTATTTTCATTTTTGACACGGTGTTGCCTGCAAATTTGGGGGAGCACTCTCCTTCCCTCATTTCATTATACTTATAAATTTATGTAGGAAGAGGGGAGCCATCTTTGATTTAAATGTGCTTATGTCCCCAGCAGAATACAAGGCATTAAGGAAAGAAAAAGAAAAATCCTATATTAGTGCCTCTGAATAAAATTTTCAGGATAATTTATATTCTAAACTTGAAAGAAAATTTTCTAGTTGTTTATTTCCCCTTATCTGCCATTTTCTTTAAACTCAACCTATTTGATCACTTTAACTAACTCACCTTACTACCCAATTCATCAAATTACCTGGACCAGGTGAATTTTCTATGCTTATTAATTCTTATTAATTAAAAATAGCACACATTCTTTTAAAAGCTTTTTTAATAAAACATACAAGTGTAATGACATACACCTCAGAAATAGTCACCACAATGCTGGCTTACTGTTTCAGAATACTTCATTTTCTCCATTTTTATTTTATCAACTAAAACTAGGTATCTTTGTTTTGTTCTGGCTCTCATCGAAATTTTCTGTCAACTTCTGATGATTTTTACAGACAAAATGTGCTTTCTCTCACATCCCCTCCATCCCCCTGTATCACCATCAGAGTTTTACCTTCTATATACAAAGATCGTAGTACCAAATAAACATTCAAGAAAACAAATATTTTCTTCTTTTATATAAGCCCACTTTTACCCCTTAAAGGCTGACACAAAACTATATTAAAATGATGATACTGTAGGCAAATCTTTTGAATTTCAGTAGTCTCATGGCTGGAATATATAGCTTAGATTAATCATTTTCAAGTTTACTTGATTGAAATATTTGTCTGGAGAATACTAAAAAAAAAATTCTTTAGCCTCATCGAATAATTATTGAACAAGAAATTTCTGGCTTTGAGTCTGAAGCAACAGCTTGTTTCAACAAATCTCTGTACAATCTTGTCTAGGAAACACTTCATAACATATTCAACAAGTGCCTTTCTGGTATTTAATATATACTGATAGAAAATTGTGGAGCCTTTATTTGGGTTAGCTCCATAGAATTCAGTTTCAAGTTGGAAAGGATCTTAGAGGTAGGTAATCTAAATTTCTTATTTAATCCTCTTAAATAGGTTTGCTGAAGTTAGCTGACCCTTTTTGATTTCCTCTTGAAAATATTCACAACAGGGTAGTTGTGATGCAAATATAACAAAAACAAACAAACAAAAAACACTTAAAATTTTTTAAGACTCAGATGACTTTGGGACTTCAGGAAAAATCAAGGCAGCACCAGTTCCTACCAACCACCATTCCATTTCTTCACTTGAACAGCGTTAGTTACAGTCCAGATGGGGGAATTCTTATCTTGGAAGAAGTTCCTAATTGTCATTTGTCTTAGACCAGTGTAAACAAACCAGCCAGTCACAACCTTGCTAAACCTATAAGCTTTTAGAATCCAATATTCTGGCAAGAATATGCCTTGATAGTAGCTCTCAGCCCATAAGACAGAGAGAGAGAGAGAGAGTGTGTGTGTGTGTGTGTGTGTTTATATATGGCGGGGGGAAAAAAAAAACAACAACCTTACATTCCAAAGTTTCATACTGGTTACTGGGTTCATTGCCACTACTTCATGGATGTTTAGTTTACAACTATTTTGTTCGCTCTCTCTGGAAGCCATAGGCAAAGCTTAGTTTATAATTATTGGGGAATAACTGCTGAATTTTTAGCTGTTTTGAGTTGATTGACACCACCGTACAACTCATTATGAAAAAACTACTTAACTAATTTACTATCTTGTGAAAAGTATACATTGAAAATTCTGTTCATACTGCATTTATTGAGTATGATCAAAAGCAATAGATAGTCTTTATGTTAAATTATGACTGCTGTTATTAATTGTCAAAATATCGAGTATATGTTACTTTCATAGTGATATATGCCTTTTGCAATTTCATTTGGTTATTTTATTACAAACGTGTAAGATTTATTAATTTAAGAGATTGTATGTAATATTTCATTATTTCCATGTTTACACAAATTTTGAAAGATTGCATGATTTCTTTGCAGTAATCTATCATGAGGCTGTGGCAGTAGTTTGAAGAACATATTATGAGTTTTCTTAGAATGTATAATGGTTCTAGCCCATCCAACTTAAAAAAATGATTACATACTTTGCAATCAGAAGTAAACATGGCATATTTTTCTAATTCCAACTTTAAAAACTAAAAAAAAACCCTCTTATTCACTTAGTAACAGTTCAAGCCTGTATCTAGCTTAAATACCGGGGTCAGTGGAATTTGTTCTATTTATAAACAGAATAATTAGACACAAATCTAAAATAATTTTTTGACTGACATTTAACTTTAATTATACTGATTTTTTCCTTTTGATCAAAATGACTTTTGATCCTTAATCTTCACATTTGTCATTGATTCTTTGTAGTATATTCAGATTTTTTCTGTACAATTATTGTTCATATATTAAATGACAATTTCTCACAGTTCCATAATCAATCAAATTTCTTCTATATTAGAACTCTTTTCCTCCAAATTCAATAATCACTTGCTTAGGAAATAGTCATTTGACCTTATCAAAATACATGGTGCACATAGGTAATGCATATTCTCATAGTACTGAACATAGGCTAATTTTATCAAAACAGTTTACAAAAATTAATCTATGAAAACCAATCCTACACACAATGGATGTTTACAAATTCTAGTTTCAGTGAAACATATTTAAATTAGTTATCTTACTACACATTTCAATAGAACATAATGGAAAAGTTATGTGTATGGATATACCAGTCCCGTGAGGCACTCACATTAGCTTCGCAACCCATCTCC
Organism: Pan paniscus; assembly: GCF_029289425.2. Lineage (NCBI taxonomy): Eukaryota > Metazoa > Chordata > Mammalia > Primates > Hominidae > Pan > Pan paniscus. The sequence continues at coordinate 27,508,269 of NC_073258.2, read as the reverse complement.
TGGGTGAGTGCTAATTTTTTTATCAAACCACGTTAACATTTCTCACACTACATAACTATTATCTTAAAGTAAAAGTGCTCATTCAATAATAGAGGATTACATACTTGGGTGTTTCTGAAAACAAGTCTACTGTGAAGCAATCAGCTGTTAATAAGAAAGTCACAATACTGTGTCCTGATTTTGTTTTGAATGAAAAGACTTTATGGAATATAATGACAAAAACTGCAGTAGAAGTATCTCTATACTCAGTGGGGCAAAGACAATGGTGGCCATATTCCAAGAGGATATTTTCAGAGCAAACTCTCAGGTTTATCTGAAGAAAAGCCCTAGAGTACTGAGTCAGCCTCAAGGTTCATAAGGTTATGGAAAAATACGAATACTGAAGTTCTCAGACTCAAAATTTGCACAAAAAGTTTTAAAAGAAGTATTTGCATTGTGTATTTCAGTGGAGTGAATAAGATAGATGCCATATTAACAAAACCAAACAGTACTGTCATTTGATATTAATGGCTGGATGATGAACTCCTTGCAAAACTGTAAATAGCGCCTAATGGAGATCTTACACTGACCCGGGTGTTATGATGTAAAATAATGGCTTGTCACGGATTTTGTTGACTTCTAGATATTCAGAAAGATTAGAAAAGAAGCACAGCAAAATGAAAATAGTGGACACTCTGGAGTCATTAAAATTTGGGTTTATATTCTGAGTCACAGTAAGATGTTACTTGCCTCCCAGAAATTAATTTCCTTTTGTTGGCTCAATTTTGTAAGATGTTATATTGACAAGAATGAGACCACATTTTACGACTATTTTGAAGGTTCAGTGAGATAATATATTTAAATCACCTAACATAGTGTCTAGCTCATGACCACCCATTCATTCGATCCTTGTATATAATAGGCAATTTGCCAGGCACATCTCTAGGCATAGGTAGGACATTGATTATCAAAGCTAACTTGCTGGCTCCATGGAGTGTTTATACTGGAGGCAAAGACAGACAGCAGAAAAATACATAGTGAAATATATGAGTGATGGACACTTCAAATAAAAGCAAAAGAAATAAAGAGAAAACACTAAAAGGTAGTGAGGAGATGAGCATTATATATGTTTAGGCAAAGAAGCCTCCAGGAAGAGTCTATGGAAAGAGACTGTGCTGGACAGGTTTGAGGGTCAACAAACCTGGAAAAGACTGGGCAAGGGGAAGACCATATAGAACCACTGCACCTAAAAATTTTAGATTTTTTTAAAATAGGTTGTCTAGAAGGGAGTTAAGTATTGAAATCAGATAATCTGATTCATATATTGAACTAATATTCTAATTACTGTGTGGAAATAGACTTTAGAGCTAAGAGCAGCAGCAGGAAGAGTAATTAGCTGTCCAATTAGTAGTAGTCAAGGTGAGAGAGAAACATAAATTAGATAGAGTGTTAGCAATGGGTGTGATGAGATGGATTCAATGATGTGATATATTTTGAAACTGTAGTTGATAAATGTGCTAATGGAATCATGATGGGGTGTGAACGAATTAAAAGGATTAAAGATGACTTTAAAGTTTGCAGCAGCTATCATGTTTGAGTATTTACTGTATGCTAGAATATAAACTCTAAGTGGTAGTTGTAATTATTTTTATCATCCTCATTACAGAGGTAAGTCTCTAGAGCCAGTGCACTTAAACTCTGTAATACAGTGCCTCAGCAGAACTAACATTACTGGCCAGTAAGTTGATCTTCTAAATATATGACAAAAATAGTGACAACACATTTTGATTTCATGTGATACTTACATGTGGCAACTTTATAAAACTTAAGGTTTAGAGAAAGGACTATGAATATTCTTAACCATTTAATCTGCTCTCTCCTAAAGGATAATCAGAATGTTTACCTGGGTTAAAAAAATTAAGTAATATTATAATTATGTATATTTCTTCTAATTGAAAATTTGAGCCAAGATGAAATTGAAGACTTTCTATTGACTATGTCTAATAATTTTAAAATGCAGATGTGATTGTGACTTACTAATTTTGTTTCAAATGACTGATAAGTTATTCTTACTATTAATTAGCCTATGACCTCAGAATTGGTGTTAGACACATCTTATCACATACATTAGATTAAAAACATCAGATCATAAGTGCAATTACAAAAAGTACCCATTATCCAACAATGTGTTACAATTTCTTTTATTAATTCTTATTAATTCAAATACTTTAATGTAATTCTATTATTTTTACTTTTAAAATAATTGATATTCCTAATAAAAAACTTCTAATAATAAAATATACTATTTATTGTGCACTCACCAAAATCAAGTACAAAATTAAATAACTGGCATATGTTATTCACATATGTCAATTTTTATATCACAACTTCTTCTCCAACAACTCTACAAAATAGACATTGCTTACATCAATTTGCTACAGGAACTATAAAGATTAGAAGGTTAAGTAATTGGTAAATGCCCAAGCTGAGAATCATTTCTCCACTTTCTGGAATTCCAAGGCCCATGCTGTTAACCCATAAGCTCTGACAATTCCCATATCATCCCCTTGGAGGCTGTAAGAAGTTCATGAGTAAGTACAGAACCTGATGGATGTTTCTAATACTTTCATATTACTTGAAATCTAATAGTCTTGTTTCTATACGTATATCTTTTAACATATATGCATAGTATATGCATATAAATGTATACATACACATATATTATTATATTTTAATATACCCAAAGTTGATTATCTTGTGAAACTCAGGCTGTTGGTGCCTTAGTCAGGATGTTCTAACAATGTGTTAATATTCTGTGTTACTCTGAGCAAGTACTACAAATTACCTGGAGCCTAGTTGCTCTCATGCACAATATTTCTTCGACTAAAGTGCAGCTCTCAAAATACAGACATAACTTGAAATAGAGAAGAATGTGCTTTTTCAGTTGGTTAATTTCTCAACAGTTTGGCTAGTCCTCAACTTGATTTCCAGTAAATCCAGAGGAAGGCCAGGGAGGTCCTGCAACAATGTCTTGTAAAAAGTAGCCCTGCCATCCCAGGGCCTTTCTCTACACTCTTGGATAATGAGCACTTCATTTCTGTTTCCAATTCAAGGAATAAGCAATTATGCAGAACTGGCGGCAGGCAAGAATATAGGTTCCTTTGCAGAGCTTTTAACTTGCAAGATCTCTCATGCCACATTAGGTATTTAGAATGCAGTATCTTAAGTCTATCGATTGATCTTCATAATAATCATAAATTTGGAGATTCTGATCCTCATTTAACATATGAGAGAAATGAGTCTCTAAGCAAGGTCTAAATCTTGCCCCCGCCACTCCCTAGGGTGACCTTGAAAGTTCTTTTTTTCTCTCTCAGTTTTCCCATGGATAAAAAGAAAATAACAATATTATCAACCTCGGATTTTTTTTAATGAGGATTACATAATATGACAGATACAAACCTTAAACTGGAATTTCACAAGTGGCAAACTCTCACAAAATGCTAGGTTTTGTTCTTCAGTAAATCACACTGATGCCACAATGTTAATAAGTCGTAAAATTAGATTTTAAATAAAGATTGTCTTATTCTATATCAAAAGCTTATATTCCCTCTATACTAGAGCTGCTTCGCAAATAACATGCTTTGTTTACTTTTAGTCTTACAATCATTATTTTATATAGGAGCAATATTTTATTGTTATAGGGATTAAGAGACATTTTACTATGCCTCGGCATTGTAAATTGTACTATATTAGGTACTTGCTAGGTCACTGGATGGAGTCAAGCTGCCAAAATTATATCCTGCTTCTATTCTCGGCAAGTAATGCCACAGTTTAACCTATGTTTAGACTTTCTAATTTACAGAATGGGAACAACGATCTCAAAGCTTTCTTCTCAGAATTAAATGAATTTGTTTGTGTATATGAATCCTTATATGTATATATAATGGATGTATATATATGCATGTATATGTGTTTGTTAAAATATAAAATCCATGCCATGTTTCACATTTGGAATCTAACCTCACTTCCCTGGAAATATAATCTAGGAAAAAAATCAAGTTTTTAATATACATTGTACACTTCCTTTCAGTAATGTGTTTATCCTGTTCTTTTCTTGCTTTGTTTTTGAATATGTTTGGGTAGTGTATGATTGTTGATTTCTTTCAAGATCTTACTAAGAGCTAGGCTTTTTGTTGAACATTAATGAGCTATATAAATAAACATTCCTATGATTGATGAATTATACAAATTCAAAGAAGGATGTTAAAATTCAAGAGCACATATCTTTAGTATTTTTTAATAAAACTTTTGACAGTGGTGTTAACTATTTAAACATGGCTGGAATTTCATATTCTAAATAAAATATGCCTTTTGGTGACTTATAAATTTTAGACTATAAGTTTACTGCTTGCTTTCCCATGAATTTTTCTGTGTAATATTATTATTGACATATTGCAGATATATCTATACTAAGGTGTGTAACAAATAATATAAGATAAATTGCTCTTAAATGATTGCTTAGAAACTAAATCTTACACATCTCTAAGTTGATCTAGCACTGTTTAACTATGTCAGAGTTGGTTACATATTTATATTACTGTTATTTGTGAATGCTTTTAATTGCTTTCATCTCTGCAAATCTACAGTAAAGCCCTAAACAATGATTTCAGCTTAAATTGATTAAATCTTCTAATTATGTAGAACTAGGTTGAGTTTGTATCTCATGATTTTTAGTTACAACTATGGACAGTGTTTCCTGGTTAGATTATAAAGCCTTTGGGAGAAGGTGTCAACTCTTGACCTCAAGTGATCCGCTCCCCTTGGCTTCCCAAAGTGTCGGGTTTACAGGTGTGAGCCACCGCACCCAGCCTACGCCATATCATTTTGTGTGTGTTTTGCTGTTTGTAAAATCAGGATGGCATTAGTTTCTGAAGTAACCAATATCAAGTTCAAAACAAAACAAGAAGAACAACAATAAAAAACAGATTTCATTCCTGTGTTTTATTTAGAATATAACCTTTGCAATGAATCCAATCATTTCATCCTGCTTTGGGCTCTCATTTATGGATGTTCTGCCTTGCATGTGTCTGCTAAATTTTCAGGAAGTTTCTGAGAAATTCCTCCAATCTTTACTGCTTACACTTCATTGGCAAGAACTTGATACTTGACCAAACCTATCAGCAAGGGGTGTTGGGAAATGTAGTCTTTATTCTGCTATGCTGTGTTCCCATGCATTAATTTCAGCTTTTATTATTCTTAGAGAAAATACTGAATATTTCTCTACATCTAGTGGTTTTCTCCACAGTAGCATCAATAACAATATTCATAGTAATTGAATAGAATCAGTAATTATAAACACAATTAACTTATACTTGTCATAAATTCATTTTTGTGAAGTCAGAAGCAATTTCTCTTTACTGACTCATTAACACCTTCTCTTCCCTTTCTTGCCCTACACTTAAATATTCTTTCTATGCAGCAATAGTACCAAGAGGAGCAGTGAAGCTAGTGTAGGTTTAGGTTTTTGTATAATTTGACATTGAAGAAAGCTGTTTTACTATTTTGAGTTCATTTGCTTAATAAATATGATGACATGTATTATTGTTCAACAAATATTCACTTATTTGCCCTTCCTTTGTGAGTAGAGTTTTACTTCCCCAATTCATTTATGTTGGCTTTGGTCACGTAACATGCTACGGCCAAGAGAATGTTGGAGGAACTGACAGTAACAGGGGCTGGAAATGTGATTAGCTTTGGTGTCCCAATCTGCCATGAGAAGAACATGGCTTAGCTGCTTTTGGCCTGGTCAAGAGCATAAGATATATTGAGAAAATCTGAATTCAACCCACAGCCTGAAAGAGAACCATAGTCTGTCTCAATCACACCTCAACTAATCCAAAGATCCATGAGATAAAAGTAAATGTGTATTGTAAGCCCCTGAGAATTTTATGTTCACTTGTTGTATAGCAAAATACGATGGACACCACTATTAAATTATCTCATCCAATTTAATAAATTTCTTTTTTTCTATTAATACTGTCATTTAACTGACACCAAGCAATTCTATCCTTGGGACACATTTCATCAAAGTCCTCCTATCTGGATGAGATGTTTCTGCTTGGGCTTTTTCTTCTAGATTAATCCATATCAAATTAGGTTTTAACTGGCAAGGCTGTAACACACATTGAAATGCTGAAGAACTTTCAATCAAAACGATACCACAAGGCAATTTCAGTAAGATTACTTTTGTCATTTAATGTGCTGAAGATCCAAGAAGGAATATAGCCATATAAATCTTCAAGGAAACTTTACATTTCCTTGATTTAATTGAGGTTAAGACCTAGATTTCTGGTCAGCTGCAAATCTGCAAGGCAGCTTTGCTGTTGGTGAGATGGTTTTGGTCTATCCAAAAGTACTTCAACCACTACTTCCATACAAACATATGTGCATATGCCAAATAAAATTTCTGTTACCCTGCTTTGTTTGAAACTAACTGATTTCTTTTCTTCAATCTTTATATAGTTGATATATGAGCGTAGGTTAGTTAATTCTGAAGAGCTATGAACACAAAATAACTAATAGTACCTCCTTTTAATTTTCCTGTGTTGATATCAATCTTCTTCATGGAATTAAATTACTATAGCATTATTAATAATTGCTTTTTTCTGAAGTTTTTTTCCAATGCCAACCCAAAATAATCCTAGAGACATGGTTGCTTGCAAATTGTGCAGATTGATTTCTAAGTATGAATTAAGCATATATTGATTGCCTATCAATGCATTGGGTTTACCTGTAATTTAATGAAACTGAAAGATTTTAAGCTTTATAAAACTGAAAACAACAAACAAAATTCCATCATTTAATCAAGGGTTTGAAAAATACTTCAGAACTATAAACTGCCAATTTTTCTCAGAAATATATAATTCACTGATTATTTCTTCTTCCTGCAAGGACAGATATTTATTTCAAAACTTGTTTATGTACTTAAAAAATTGCTAAAAATCTCATTTTGTCTAATATAATATTTTTCTAATGTTAAAACTTAAATCTTACCTCTGGAACAAACGTTTTACTTCAGGAAGGCAAGTTTTTTTAGTTTCAGGAAAACAACTAAATTTGTTAAACATCAGAGGAAAACTAAGAACATTTTTTTCACCTTTTAAATTCCCACTGAATACTATTTTATCTAAAAATATTTCATAAAATATAAGTTAATAAATACCAATTTGGAAACTCTTGATAATTTCATTCCTTATACCTCATAACTCATTACATCATTTTGTCTACTTTGGTACAATTAAAAGTATGAAGATCTAGCTAAGGCCCAGCGCCTTGCTGGGTTTGAAAGCTACAAACGAGAACAAGAAAACGTCTCTACTCTCCACTTCTTCACAATGCAAAAAGCTGCTTTTAAGTGATGCAAGTTGATTAGTACTTTATTCTACCTAAAGGGTTTGGATTTACCTCTGACAAGTACTGAATAAAGAAACAATATTGAGCCAGTAATAGTCAAAAGATATATTTAGCTTTGTTTGTAATAAGCCATTATTTTTAAAGAAAGCTATTATATTCACATATTTTTATTGTATTTTTTCAAAGGATGATTCAAATAAAGTTGGGAGCAAGAAAATTAAAGTGTTTAAGACAGTTAATTCTGAGATTAGGAACATGGGAAATTTTCATTTCTTCTTTGAACTAGTTTTTGGTTCCTCAATCTTAAAAATTTCAATGGAAAACATATTATTAAATTGGACATTCAGATAATGGATTATTAACATAGAAACATAAATATAAAAATACCAATCTGAGTAGAAATGATGAGATTTTAAATGAAGGAGGTGCACCTTCATGTAAAGTGTACTTTAAACGTAGGCTGGAGGAGACCTAGCTTACCAGCCCACTTCTGTATTACACAAAAAGGAGGATAAGGAGGAGAGGAAGGAGGAGAAAGAGGCCACAGGCACCTTTTATAAATGAATCTTCTTTCTCACAGTGAATTGCAGGTTATTCTTCATGAATGTAGAGATAGTTTTGACTTGAAATTCGTGGGGTTTTTTTTGTTATTGTCAGAAAAAGTACATTATTACAAAGTCTGAATGACACAAGTGTGGTAACTACAAATTATTTTCTAGATTTTTGCAAAGATAATTATAAACTGGTAAACTACCATTCAACCCAGCAATCCTACTACTGGGTGTATACCCAAAGGAAAATAAATTGTTCTACCAAAAACACACATGCACTCATAGGTTCATTTCTGCACTATCTACAAAAGCAAAGACATGGAATCAACCTGGATGTCCATCAACACTGGACTGGATAAAGAAAATGTGGTATATATACACCATGGAATACAATGTAACCATAAAAAAAATCATATCCTTTTCAGTAACATGGATGCAGCTGGAGGTCATTGTCCTAAGCAAATTAATGCAGGAACGGAAAAACAAATACTGCATGCTCTCACTTGTAAGTGGGAGCTACACATTGAGTATACATGGACATAAAGATGAGAACAATAGAGATCAGGGACTACTAGAGGTGAAGAAGGTAAAGAGGAGGTAAGAGTTGAAAAACTACCTATGGGGTACTGTGCTCACTACATGGGTTAACAGGATCATTTGTACGCCAAACCTCAGTGACACACAATTTACCCATGTAAAAAACAGCACATGTACCCCCCCAAAACTAAAATAGAGTTGAAAAAACGAGAAAAGTTGATATTTAGAAAGTTTAAAGCTCAGTGTTGAGAGGAAGCAATCTATTCTTTTAATCCCTGTAAGTACCTATGGCCGGCAGTGGAGAGAGGAGGGTACTTATCAGGAAGCTGAATGCTTGCAGAAATCCTTAGATCTGAGATTCTCTCACACTCTCCAAACTGACAAATCCCAAGACCGGTAAATGGCTTACTGCTCATCCTGAAAATGAATTTTCTTCAAAATCCTAAGTCACTGTGGTCTTAGAATAAAACTATGGCACCTCAAACATAAAGAGATCTTTCTGAGTGTGTATGGGTGGGGGAACACAATTACACAAGCAATATTTATATGAATTTCTCCAAGTATTACAAGTTAAGAAAGTGCATGGTTTGATACTAGCATTATTTATTTTGACAACATGAATTATTTTTAGTACTGTATTTTACTTATATAATATGCTCATGGAGAACACAGTACATTTTATAAACAGATTTTCCTACTCTTTTGAGCCTCGTAATACCATAAATATTCCCATTTTTTAATAATTACTTGACTTATTCCAGTGAAAGTAAACATACTGACTATTACTGACCGGCATTACAGAACCATAGGAAGGGTATTGAGTCACAGCATTTATAGTTGCTGGAAAAAGAAAGTAATCTCAGAAAGAAAAAGAGCTAGAGAGGTTGTCCCAAAATTCTATTTGCCCATATTTCTGGCTTATTCCAGATAAATGCCTCCATAAAAGTGACGTTTGAAGAGATATACATAAAATTGCAAATAACCCATGTGACTATTCAAGGAAACAATATTACAGTCATATAAATTGCTCAGAAAGAAGAATGGACTCTGCCTAATTTGAATTTCAGAAAGGTTTGTGTGACTATTCAGAAAAGGAGTGGTACAGAGTGAAATCAAGGGACAGATGTGAAATCATTCATTGTGAAGTGGAGTCTTTGGATGATTTTGAACATAATTTAATTTAAATTGTATGCATCTGGGTGAAGTTTAAAATATTTACTAAAGAAGATCAAATGGTGAAGCAGGAAGATTTTTAGGAGTCTATTTCAGTATTCCAGGCTATAAATGAAGGTTTAGTCTGAGGAGGCAATATTGAAAGCAATGATAATTGGTTGTATTCATAAGTTTTGAACTTCTAGTATATGAACACAGTTTGAGAATATGATATAGCAGACTAAAGTGCCTTCGAATCCCAAATCTCCTTTCTCTTTAACACTGATTAATTCTAAAGTTCCATACTGGGAGGTGTTCAACAAAAGTTAATTTTTAAATGGTGTTTCTGTTGTACAAGTAAGTATGCAGAAATCTAAATCCTTGCTTATGTTACTAGTTCTATAACCATCTCCTATGTGGATTGTTGTCTTGATAATCCTAAATTTGAAAAAGAAACAAGTCACAAATGAATCCATTATCGCCAATCTTTTTTTAAATATTATAATTTAATGTACCTTGCATGACTCAGTCTCTTTCAGGAGTATACGTGAAAGTTAAAATACCTAAGTATCAATGTGACACAATCATAAGGATTAAAAAAGCCCACATATTGCTTATTTTAAAATCTATAAACATACTGCTAGCAAAGTAGTAATTTCTTTATTAAAAACTAAAAATGCCTTTGTATTTACACATTTTATAATTTAATGTAGTACATAGACAAATCCTATAATTCCTTAAGGTAATTAAAATAATTTTAACACTGCACATTTCTATGATTTATAATGTGTAATTATCTTAAAGATGTAAAGGAATTTAAATACCCTTATTTCCTTATTCCTTATTATTTTGGATAAATCATTTAGAATACATGTAATCATTCCAAAGTGCTTTAACTATTGAAATATTTCCAACTCTCTGGAGTTGGAATATTTCCCCTTTTGAAAATCACTAATAAAAACTTGCTGGTTTTGCGGCTTCAGGGGCATCATGGAACCTACCGACATGTGATGTCACCCCCGGACACCCAACTTTAAAATTTCTCTCGTTTGTACTCTTTCCCTTTATTTCTCAGACCAGCCGACACTTAGGGAAAATAGAAAAGGACACATGTGACATATTGGGGGTGGCTTCCCCCGATATCACTTGCTAATTGGAGTAAAATCTATGGATACTGGAAATTTACTAATTAATAAAAATTAAAGTGCAATAGTAGTAGTTGTTGTTTCTTCTTAGTTCTGGAATTATAAGGTTTATTACTGAGTTTGTCTATGATAAAAAAATCTAGTAATTCAAAACTTCTTATACATATTACTAGAGAACAAGAAAACTTTGGGAATTTAGTGATTCTATGATAACTCTAAGCAATTTAGCCTTTTTTCATCTAGAAACCTGAGCTTCTCTCTCCTAAATTCTCTCTACGGCATGGCCTCTGGTTCAATACCTGTATACTTAAAAACTTAAAAACAGCCGATTTAAATATTAAAAATAAATATATTATTTGAATATATTTTGTTTATTATTATTATTATTATTTTAGCAACAATACAAAGAAAAATGAACTATTCAAAAATTGCTTACACTGTGGGCCCCATATATTTCCTTGTTTGTAGCTTTTGTTCAAATCAACTTTAGTACATAACCCAGAATAATTCATGACAATTATCATAACACAGATTCAAGAAAATTACCAAATTATTTTCTTGGGTGAATTCTTTCTATCAAAACTCATGTTCACAAAAGAGGTTTCTAATATTTGTGCCCATAGTCATCTTGTGAAATTGCATTTTCACAACAAAGGCTTTCTAGGTCATATAACTTCTGACAAATGATTGCTTTGCTTTCTCCTATCATAAGCCACTGAGGTACTTATGGCACTAAGTAACTGATAACATTTGAACACAAGTTTTTGATACTGCTCTGTCTATAGCATACAAAATATAATATTCATGATTTAGATGAGATTATGACTAAAGAAATTTCACAATATTTTCTTGACATTTTATGTTTCATATTCCTGTAAAACTTAGAACTATGCCAGTAATGATTACTGTTTATCTAAGTAGTAGGAAATGATCTGTTAATAGAAAATCTGGTACCTTGCAATTTGAAAGGGGCCTAATAACTGAGTGATAAGAATAGAATGAGTTGATTCCAAAGTTGGGTCCATGAAACCCTGTGAGAGTTTCAATTAGTTTGTTTTGCCTCTGTGATAAATGAATAAACAAATGTACATGTCTTCTGATATTTTATGGCATATGAAAATATATGCATATACTAACTCTAGCATTTTATGAATTTATTGTTAATATATTTCTAGAAAAAAAGCAGATGATTGGGCAATTTTCAACTTCAATGTATGCAATAAACCCTAAAGGCAGAAGTTGAGCCCTGGACTGGATGTCTTCTACTTATCTTTTCAGATAAAGCTTCTACCATTTTCTGCTCTGCTTGGTGCCTAGGGTGGATGCTGACTAGGGTGGATGACTAATCACTTGCAGGCTTCTGGTCCTGTTTGCTTTGACCCATGGAGAGAAGTGACAGTAGCTAGAACTAAGTGAAAATAACAAGGCCAGTTTATTTATTCCCATAGGCTCCTCCCCTGTTGGATCTCCTTAAGAAGCTGTACTTCTGTGCTCAAAGACTACCATCCTTCTGCTCACAGATCTAAATGTCCAGGCAGATAACTGCTTCCTCCTTTACCCATAGGAGATGTAATGGTATCTACCTCATGCTGATACTGGCCCTGATGCAGTGAATAGCCCTTGTGGTTTCCCTTTCTCCTTCACACACCTTTGAAAATAGTTTTTTTTTCTTTTTTTTTTTCTTTTATACCAACTCTCTGTGAATTGCCTAATTGGGGTGTGTAATTTGTTTTCTGCCATGACTGTGATTGATACAACCCACTTCCAGGTTTTGTTATTTCTTTAAACCCAAACAGAATTCACTGGTTTTTCTTTTTTGAGACACTGCTCTATTCCCTATATTATCCTGTCTTGATGTATCTCAGTAATAGCTACAGATATCATTCTTAATGATATCTATAGATACCATTCTCAATTATATATATATGTATATATATATATATATACCCACACACACGAGAGAGAGAGAGAAAGAGATGATTGTCTCTCTCTCTCTTCAATTAGCAGAGCAGCTGTTAGTGGATTATATAATGTACATTTGCAAATATGATTCCTTACCCAGAAATGTCCTTTTCCTCTCTGTCTGCCATGAAAACTGCTATTATTCCTCCAAATCTCAGATAATATGAAACCTCTTCCACTATACCTTCCTGAAAGTACTCTTCCATTCCAGGTTCAAATAATTACTCCATCCTTCCTAAGACATATGTTCTTGTTTCTTGTTTTACTTTGATCACTTTGTTATGGTTTATTTACGTGTTAATTTATCCAAACTCAGATTGCTCCATGAAAGTAGAAATATGTCTTATTCATTTACCTACTCCAAAAGATTAGTATAGGACTTGATTCAGAGCAAGTGCTCAATAGATGTTTGTTAATCAGATTAGTATAAATGTAATGTCTGATAATTACTTCCATTTCCATCCATGTTGCTGCAAATGAGCAAATTTCATTCTTTTTTAGACTTAATAATATTCCTTTGTGCATATATACCACATTTTCTTTATTCATTCATCTCCTAATGGGCATTTAGTTTTATTCCATATTTTAGGTATTGTGATACAGTGCTGCAATATGCATGTGAGTGCAGATGTCTTTTCCATGTTGGTGTGTTGTTTTCTTGACATATCTGGAGCTGTCAGGGTAGAGAGAGCACTCGCTGTGCTGTCCTGTACTGCTTACCTATGGCCAGCAGTGGAGAAAGTAGGGTACTTATCAGGAAGTTGAGTGTGGTCAGAAATACTGGGATCTGAGATTCCCTCACACTCAGTAAACTGAAAACACCCAAGGCCTGTAAATGGCTTACTGACAATTCTGAAAATATTTCTTCAGCACCCTATGTCACTATGGTCTTAATATAAAACTATGGCATCTCAAACATAAAGGCATCTTTCTGAGTGTATGTGTTGTGGGGGGTGGGGGTTGGGAGCACAATTATGCAAGCAATACTTTGGTGGGGGTTTTATTGTTCTTTGCTTTTTACGTGAATTTCTGTAAATATTGCAAGTTAAAAAAGTGCATAGTTTGATACTAGCATCATTTATTTTAACAAAATAAATTCTTTTTTAGTACCAAATTTTGACAGGCTTTATATATATAATATGCTCATGGAGAACATAGTATGTTATAAAAACAGATTAAACAGATTTTTTTTACTCTTTTGAGCCTCATAATACCATAAATATTTCCATTTTTTTAATAATTACTTGACTAGTTCCAGTGAAAATCAGTACACTGATTATAATTCACTGGCATTACAGAGCCATAGACTGGTTACAAATGCCCAGATTACCTCTTACACAATGAGGTGCATCATTCCCCAGTGACCTCTTTTCTCTCAGTTTACACCCAGGACTAGATATTTTAGTACTAGCTTCTAAAACAGTTAATACTTCATTTTTGTATTCAGATAATTTAAACTGAAAATGACAGACAGGCTTTCTACAAAATCCTTACCCTAGGGTCATGACCTAGGCATAAGTAGTGCTTTGAAATAACAAAACAAAACAACAACAAAAAACCACCTTCGACATACAAACACATTTTTAGTAAAATACTGTAGTATCTGAAACACAGACTATTTTCTCAAAGTATATTTCTTATTGTGATATATATGGTTTAAAATATATTTTTTTCTAGCCACAGATAGACAGCAGTAGCAGTCATATTTAAAATGATATTTATTGGCCATGTTTTCATTCTAGAAATACTCACTTATTAGTTCAATCAATTCTGAAGATGCTTATTGAAGATGATTTTAGTAAATAGGATGGGACTTCCAGACTCTGTTTTCTAATACGAAACAACTTTACTTTATAAGTGGAAATACATTTTAATAATTATTTTTTCTTCTATCTCTTACATTTTCTTTTTTGAAAAAGTAGGCAAATTTGCACATAAACCCCTGTTGTTATACTCTTCTCTCCAATGCCATCTCTTACTCATATTTCTTATCACCTTAATTTCCCATGAAGATGCAGTTAGGAGTAAGAAATTCTGGTTAATATTCAGAATTTTTTTCAGTAATAATTCTCAGGCTTCAAAGAACAGCTATCTCTTCTATGCTTCAGAACACAAACAAAAAGTATGTATAAATGATCTCAGATTCATCCTCTGCAATATATATTTAAAATTATAAAGAAAACATGCTTCTCTTTGGTTTAGGAGAAAGGCTACTCATAAAAGACTAAAGCAAAATCCTAGCCTGTGTTTTTCCAGTATTTATTTCTGGCAGTCAAATGATCTTTCTATAGATGATCTCAGACCCATCATAAGCAACATATATTTAAAATTACAAAGAAAGCATGCTTCTCTTGGGTCTGTAAAAAAGGTTTCAGATAAAAGACTAAAATAGACTCAAAGGATGCATAATTTTCCAGTACAGTGTTTATTTCTGACAAATAGAATCGTTATGCAAAATTATGAAAACTATTATTCCAAAAATAGATGTGCCTAATGAATGTCAAAATTGGAGCAATTAGCATATTGATATTTTTTACAAATTCAACAATTATTTGAATTTTGCCATTAAGTTGATCACATTTGCACCCACATTGGAAGAAATGTGAGATTAAACTCATTATTCAATATTACACTATTTGAAATAAAACACCAATTGTAAATTCAATACAATGTTCCTGATGATAATTTAATCACAGAAATTAATAAATCCATCTACGTTTTACCCTTCATCATCAGTGTCCACGTTATACAGAAACTCATTTACATGGTATTTCTTCAGGTTTGAGATTTACACAAGCAGTTGTTTTACAAGGTATTTGATTTTAGTTACAAAAGAAATGCAGATGGTGAAACAGATTGCTGTCATATTCTCCCTTGTTTATTTACACTTTTGCTATTGTAACTTCCATCTGAAACTTTCTACCAAGAACTGAGTAGATAATATGAAAATAGTTTGATCACAATGATGTCTTCATCCTCGTGTTATTCTGCTGTGTAACATTCATCCCCACCTCCATGCTTTTGTCTCTGCTCAATTTCTCCATCTAGAACATCCTTCCCACATCTTTCACCTCTTCAGCACAAGTATAACCATCATTAGGAACTCCATTGGTGGAGACTTATATTAATCACAGGTCAATAAAAGGGTGTATAACTGAATTTAGTATTTGTCTTCTATTGCTCTATCATCTTATCTTTTCAGGAATCAATACTATAACATTCGATTGAATTATCAAAACTACATTTATTGAGCCCAGCTATTGTATCCATTATTTATTTATTTCATGCCCACTGCTCTTAGCCCCACCTAAGACCATTAAATGCTGTAAATAAAGACTTGAATAGAACAAATCCTACTGTAAATAAAAATAAAATATGTGAAAGGTATCTAGCAGAGTGGCTGATATATAGTAGATTTAGTAAATGAAATAGTGCATTTATGATAAATGCTTTGTGATGCTCCAAGTTTAATTACAAGTGTCCAGAACTTTTTATAGAAACATCTTGTATTTTATTTGTTGCAATAATTCAGAGGTGCAACAAATAAATTCAGAGGTAGCTGTGGAGTGATATTTGTCAGCCAATGATACATTATCATTTGAAAGCATGATTAACAGATGTCACTTAATGCCTCTCCTAATCATAATTTCTTTTTTTATTATTATTTTTAATTTTTGTGGGTACATGGAAGGTGCATATATTTATGGAGTATATAATGTGTTTTCACATATCTCCTTCAAGTTACAAACAATCCCATTACACTCTTTAAGTTATTTTAAAATGCACAATCAAGTTATTATTGACTATTGTTACCCTATTGCATCATCAGATAGTAGCTCTTATTCATTTTTTTCTATTTTTTTGTACCCATTAACCATCCTCACCTGCCCCCAGCCCCCAGATCAAACAATGGACAAAAGATCTGAATAATCATTTCTCAAAAGAAGTCATAATTTCTTTTGATAACATCAACCCACAGGTCTTGACTCACTTCCCAGCTCATTCATTTAGGTGTGGAAAACTCACCAAATGAGGAGTCAATTGAAACATGGAGCCTGTTGATAAAACGGAATCTGGATGATGGAGTTGGGTTATTTAGAATAATGAAGCCAAAAATAAAAAGGACAACCTATCTGAGCCATAGACAGTAAAAATATGTAAAAACAAAACCCAAAACACTTAATACGCTGAGAAAGTACTATGAAAAATAATAGCAGTGAGAAGCAGAAAGGAAAGAACTCCCTGTTCATATAAGGTCAAGAAACTAGCTTGAATTCTGATGGCTTTCCAATTGGAAAAAAAAAGTTAACTATATTTTATGTTCTGTTCCTTAATTCTTATGATATATAATCATTGTCTATAGTAAATATTCTCTTCTTAATTTATGAAAATTTCAATATTTATTTCCCTTGGCACCAAAATTTTGAAAAAGCAACCTGAAAAGATAATCAAAATATTACTTATGTGGACAGATATTAAAGAAGAGATATGCAAAATTAGCATTTCCAGGTAAATTCTTGTTTTTAATCTATTAATTTCAACTAGTTCATAGGTAAAGGTCAGAAAGTAATCACATTATTAAGCATAATGTGCAATTTCAAAAAATATAATGACAATATTTTAAGGTTTACAAGATGGTGACATTGTTCAAAGCAAGTAAAATCAAAATATTTTATGATTGAGCCTTTATTATGTACTAGGCTCTGTGCCTGAGGAAGAAGACAATTGCCTTCCCTTTTATGATCTCGGCAGGTTATTGGGGCAGGCACAGAGATAATTAACTAAGATGATGCTGTGATTGTATTGATAGAGATGTATGCAGAGTATTAGGGGGTAACAAAACAGATATGACATTCCACATTTTAAAGAAACAAAACTGTTACTTTTCTCCTACAAAAATGAGTAAAAGATGTATTTCAGGAACATCTGTGCTTATAAACTTCAGATAAACGAGAAGCCTGTACTTACTTGTACAGTGTACATCCCTGTTATACACTATCTCCAGCTAAAACCCCCACATTGATTGTAATCAGTTTCTTACATTTCATTTTAAATTATTATTTTTTTCAATCCCCTGGCAAGATGACAATACTCATAAAATCAAATTTTTTCTATATTTGGAGATTGCAACACTGCAGCTGAACACGTCTGGAAAACAATATCGATGAGCTGCACTTTAAATCTATGATCACTAACCTCAAATGTGCTTTTATGCTGCCCAGTGACCATGCAGTAAGTGCCATTTCTGCTTTCTCTCCTATTCTTCTAGATGACTATTTCTAATTTCTCCTTTTCCCAAACTCCCAGGAACAACCCCCATCCATCATTCTCAGCTGATGACCTTTCTCTCTAACTAGTTGAGAAAATCAAAGCATTTTGAAGGTAAACTCTACAAAGTCTAGCCTATTTGCAGTGCACTCTTCCAATTCCAAAATTCCCAATATTTCTTCCTGATTTGTTTTTAGCCCTGACACGAGTCACCATCTGACACACTAGTTAGATAAAAAAACAAACAAACAAAAAACAAAACAAAAAAAACCACGCAAGAATGATTTTAGTCTTGATCACTTTTCTACTTCCTTTGCCTAAAGCAGTTTCAGACTTATGGTAATTGTACCTAAATATAGAATAATTGAGGGAGGTGAGTAGTGCTTTACCAAGTGTGGCCTAAGGATCCTTAAGGGCTAGGTGAGGGCACCATGAACTGAGGAGGCAGCTAAGCAGATCATACTCTGACTTCCAAACTCGCCTCAATCAGAGCAGATCCACAGCTATTAACTTTCCTCTCAAGGTATCTGACTTGAGTGACTCTCCCAGTATAACTTAACGTGGACAGTGTTTCTCAATTTGGAGGTTACAGAAACTTTCCAGATGATCTCAATAAAAAGTGTAGACCTCCCTGACTGCAATTTCCAAGAAAATCTAGTTTAAAAGTGCTCAAGTGGGGCTCATAAAACTACATTCTAGGAAACTGTGTTTTAGATTTTTTTTCCATCTATAGATTTTGAGAAATACTGTCTTCAAATATTTAAGATGTCAATCTGGATATGGTGGTGTGCACTTGCAATCCCAGCTATATGGGAGGCTCAGGAAGGTGAATCCCTTGAGCTCAGGAGTTTGAGGTTAGTGCGAGTAGCATAGAGAGATCTCATCTCCAAATTTAAACAAAATAATAAGATATTTTCTCTGGTTTCCAACTCCAATATTTCATATATTTGTTGAGAGCTACTGTCTTCCCAAGATCGAAAAAGCATGGTCAGGACAATATTATCACCTGTATTGTTGTTTTATTTTCATGTTCTTTTCAAACATTTGCCCCTGTGCTCAGAGTTTAGAATCTTGTCAACATTTGGGGTAAATGCTGAATATTTTAGGCAACTGCAAAGGAAAATAAATGATTAATGGTCAAAATGAATGCTTGCAAATAATGAAATTTGCCACCATCCTTGACTCAGCTTGTCAATATACATTGTTTATGGTTCCAAAACATTTTCCTGGACTTCATTTGTCAAAAGCAACGAAATAAGTGAAGCCTTTGTGGCAGTCTTAATATCCTGATAGAGTAAAAGCATTTATATCTCCATTTTTATTAGCATTAAGCATATCTCATATCTGCAATATCATATATCACTGGGATATCATCCTTCATAGCTGGACATGCAAACCAGTTTGGGGAACAATAACATGAACAGATTAGAGCATGTGTTGTCTTCAAAAGGCTAAAAAAAGGGGCAAAATTATCAATAAGTTAACTTCCCTTTGATGCCAAGGTGTACTGGAAAAATTAACCTCTAAATGTAGTGACCTCAAATTCAAATGGATGGTTTGACAAAGGATTGATTACATCTTACATAGGCAGTAATAAAAATGAAAAGTTTTATAGCCATATAAAATGTAAATCCCATTCATTTGTGCATTCACTGAGTCATCATTACTGAAATAGTAAATATCACAGCAAAGTTGACTAAGCTCCAATGGACATGGAGCTAGAATAAATTAAGTCTTCAGAGAAGTTTTTTAAAGAGAAATCATGCTGCTATAAAGACACATGCACACGTATGTTTATTGCGGCATTATTCACAATAGCAAAGACTTGGAACCAACCCAAATGTCCAACAATGATAGACTGGATTAAGAAAATGTGGCACATATACACCATGGAATACTATGCAGCCATAAAAAATGATGAGTTCATGTCCTTTGTAGGGACGTGGATGAAATTGGAAACCATCATTCTCAGTAAACTATCGCAAGAACAAAAAACCAAACACCGCATATTCTCACTCATAGGTGGGAATTGAACAATGAGATCACATGGACACAGGAAGGGGAATATCACACTCTGGGGACTGTGGTGGGGATTGGGGAGGGAGGAGGGATAGCATTGGGAGATATACCTAATGCTAGATGACGAGTTAGTGGGTGCAGCGCACCAGCATGGCACATGTATACATATGTAACTAACCTGCACAATGTGCACATGTACCCTAAAACTTAAAGTATAATTTAAAAAAAAAAGAAGGTGAAAAAAAAAAAGAGAAATCACTGGAGGAGAGTGGTAGAGCTCTCTCTCACTTTAACTGTGAATATATTATTTGTCTCAAGAAAGTCTCAGAGGATGGCTCCAGACAAGGATACAGATTTTGAATGATAAAAGTGTCCAGCCCTATAATGAAGAATAATTTGTAAAAGTTTCAATATATTTCAAAAGACTATGATAAATTTGCAAACTGTAAAAAAAAAAAAAGAACAGAAAGTTTCATCAGAAGCAGGGAAGAAGGCTTTTAGATACTTCTACTCATCTCTACATAGTATTCAAAAGCTTCCGGCTAATTCTGTGATATCTCCCAAAGTTCAGTGCACATTTTCATTTATTTTATGCCTGTTTTCACATATCAAATGTTTATTAAACTTTAAATGTATTAGTATGTAAAGCTCACAACAGTAATGTTGGCATCACAGCTTAACAATGTCCTTATGGTAGCTTAGTATCTTTGCTATACATACTGAGCCTATTTTTTTTGTGCATGCCTACTTCTATGTAAGAAAGCCAGTCTTTATTCATGCTACCACAGGCTTCTTATAATCCTTTTCTTGTGATTTACACACCTGCCTTCATTTTCTCTCTGTTCCCCATCATGCCCTTTACATACACGTGCGTGCGCACGTGTGCGCGCACACACACACACACACTTCTAACTTATATATCCCAAGGGACAGTCACTCTAGAGTCCTCGGAATGATGGTCTCTATGGCTGTCTCAGTGCTATTCCCTACACCACTCCAAATGAGTTTGGTGATGAATCAGAGAACTCTGTCGACTTTTACCCAGACCTTTCAGCTCTTAAAAATTAATAAGACTAAAAAAAGTAATAAGACTAGGCCAGTGTTCCTTTGTCCGCAGGCAATACCAAAGTCCCTATGTCAAGGTCAGGGTTCAAGGGGGAGATAGGAAAGAATTGCATTTCTTGGGCTTGTTGGATGCCAGTACATGGTTGACTGTGATCCCCCCATCCCCTGGCACCAGGAAGAGGTGAAAAGAGATACTACTCTCCAGTGTTACATCTGAAGCTACCACAACCTGGACTCTTACTGAGACCAGATATGAATTAATTCAATTGGGCCCCTACAAACCCCCATTGTTATGGCCCCTAATACTGAATAAATGACTGCATTGGATGCCTTGCATATGTGCAGTTCTGCTTGCCTTTGCCCCCATGTCCTGAGGAAATTGCTTTAATTTAGGGTAATTTTGGTAGGGTATGTAGAGTACCAAGAAGCAATCAAACGGTGTCTAGCGCTACTGTCTACTCAAAGTAATCCAACCTCAGATAGACCCATCCCTTACAGAGCACAGTAAAGATGTTCAACATTAATAGGCAGAGCTTCATATGGTATGAATGACTACCCAGGCCATCCAGCAGTGAGCCATTTTACATTTTCATTGACTTATGGACTATGGCTAACGGTCTGGTTGTTTAGTTCTTCCAATGGCAAGCCTTGGACTGGCTTATAAACCAAGTCCTCCCTGTCCTGATGGAGATGAGGCACTTAGATAAAAAACGGCCCTGCTTCTGATAAGCTTTTGGTTACGCATGTGAATACTTACCAGAAGGAGAACAAAATTGAAAAACAGAACACTCTTGTCAGCTAAATGTGAAGACTGAATTGTCTTCCATTCCAGATCAAGCATATGTGCAACTAATTAATTCTTAGATTCACAGGATGAATTCTCCTAGAGATTCAGACATCATCTTAGACTGGGCCTACACATGTGGATTGCCATTGCCATTAGAAAACGCTGAAACAGGAAAAAGTGTCTCACCTGCAAGACCCTGACCAATGCTAAATATACTGCCTAGGACCAGATCCTCCCAGGAAAGAGCCCAGGGCATTCTTGACGTACAGATTATGTTGGGTCCATCATTTCCTCCATGTGTTCCTCTTTACCTGACCTTGCCAGATGTCATTCCATGAGAAATATGGAAAACTGTAGAGCCGAGGCCTCTTTTTGCATCTTGGTTATACAGTTACTGTAAACTAACAAAGGTTTAATTACTACATTTGATTTGATTCATTATACTAATTGACCACTTTGATATCTTGTTGCTCTGCAGTTCCCTGAAAAGATGCTAATAATAATTTTCAGCAGAAATCTAGTCCCTGTTAAAAACGCAATATGACTTCTAAAAATGAAGTCTTGAGACAGTTTGAATCCACAGAGCCCATGCCACACAAAAATATCGTACATGTAAGACCTGAAACTATAAACTACTAGAAGAAAATATTGGAAAAATGCTTCAGAACATTAATATGAAAAAGGTTTTTTGAATAAGACCTCAAAAACATAGACAACACAAGCAAAAATAGACAAATGGAATTATATCAAGCTAAAACGCTTCTACACAGCAAAGGAAGAAATCAACAACATAAAGAGACAACCTACTGAATGGGAGAAAAATATTCATCTGACAAAGGATCAATAACCAGGATTTATAAGGAACCGAAACAACTCAATAGTCAAAAAAACAACAACAACAAAAAAAAAACAGCACAGTAATCTGATTTGAAAATTACAAGTGAACTGAATGGATATTTCTTTAAAGAAGAAGTATTAATGGCTGACAGGTATACGAAAGTGCTCAAAATCACTAATTATCAGGAAAATCCAAGTCAAATTTACAATGAAATATCACCTCATCCCAGGTTAAATGGCTATTATCAAAAAGACAGAAAATAACAGAAGCTGTGAAGAATTCAGAGAAAGCTGAATGCTAGTACACTGTTGGTAGGAATGTAAATTAATACAGCTATCTTGGAAAACAATATGGTAGTTTCTCAAAAAAAAAAAAAAAACTAAAAGTAAAACTATCATGTAATCCAGCAATCTTCACTTCTGGGTATGTATTTCAAAAAAAAGAAAAATAATATATCGAAGAGGTATCTGCAATTCCATGTTTATTGCAGCACTACTTACAATAGCTAAAGTATAGAATCAACCTAAGTGTCCATAAGCAGATCAATAAATGTTTTAAAAGTATATATATACACACATACAGATATATATATTATATAGAGAGATACTGAGATATAGATATGTTTATCTATATATAAATATAGATATCTCTCTATATATCTATATATTTTATATATATCTATATAGAATATTATTCAGGCATAAAAAGAATAAAATCCTGTCATTTGCTGAAACATGGATGTAACTGGAGAACATCATGTTAAGTCAAATAAGCCAAGCACAGAAAGACAAGTATGCCATCCTCTCACTTACATGTGGGAGTTAAAAAAAGTGTATCTCATGGAGGTAGTAAGTAAAATGGTGGTTACTAGAGGCTGAATGGGGACAAAGGGAGGTTGGTTAGTGAGTACAAAAATATAGTCAGATGGAAAAAATAATTTTGAATTTTGGATAGCATAGTAAGGAAACTATAAGTACAAAGAATTTATTATATATCTTTAAAAATGTAGATGAGAAAATCTGAAATATTCCCAACAAAAAGAAATGATAAATATTTGAGATGAAAAATATCCAAATTACCCTGATTTGATCATTATACATTGTATGCATGTATCAAAATATCACACGTACCCCCATAAATATCTGCAAAAGTTATGTATCGATAAAAATTAAAAAAAAGAAAGAGTTCTAGTTGGGATGATGAAAATGTAAGTTTGAGAATACCTTAGAGATTTTTCAAGTCACACGATATGCTGCCCTAGTCCTGCATTTAGCATATCCTTAAATGGAAGAATCAAGGGACTTCAGCTGAATATTAAAAAAAAATCAACAAACAATAAAAAATACTTTTTATATGCCAGATCTTATCTATTTCCTGTAATATATATCAGTTTCCTTTGACTTACAGTATGCTTGGTCTCAAGAGACAGTAATTATTTAGTAACAGAGAAACAAAGCATTTGGGGGTAAACAGAGAAGGGGTAAATTAGTTTTGTTTTGGGCAGAATGAGATGGCTTCAGTGAAGAATGTAGCATTTGAAGGATACAGATGGGTTTTTGGAGGTGGAAATACAAGTGAGAATAACACTGTAGAAGGGAATAACAGGAGGGTTATGGGTATTAGAAATACAGTTTGTATCAATGTAGAGGTTTGGTGTTGCTGAAATTTTAAGTACTTGAATAGAATCGATAGATGATACATCAAGAAAAGTAGACTGTGTTGTTTGTAAAATGTTCAAAATGTTACTTCAGTATGTTAGGGCTTTTTAATAAAGACAGTGTAGAAAAACTAGTACTTTTTGAGGAATACATGGTCTTCAAAAATAGTTATGTTCAGCAGATTAATCTTATGGGGTTGGACTAAAGTAAGGAAACAATTCAGATTAGTTTCAAAGAGAATAAAATACCTAGGAATCTAACTTACAAGGGATGTGAAGGACCTCTTTGAGATGAATTACAAACCACTGCTCAACAAAATAAAAGAGGACTCAAACAAATGGAAGAACATTCTATGCTCATGGATAGGAAGTACAATATTGTGAAAACGGCCATACTGCCCAAGGTAATTTATAGATTCAATGCCATCCCCATCAAGCTACCAATGACTTTATTCACAGAATTGGAAAAAACTACTTCAAAGTTCATATGGAACCAAAAAAGCCCGCATTGCCAAGACAATCCTAAGCCAAAAGTACAAAGTTGGAGGCATCATGCTACCTGACTTCAAACTATACTACAAGGCTACAGTAACAAAAACAGAAAGGTACTTGTACCAAAACAGAGATATAGACCAACAGAACATAATACAGCCCTTGGAAATGATATCACACCCATCTGATTTTTGACAAACCTGATAAAAACAAGAAATGGGGAAAGGATTCCCTATTTAATAAATTGTGCTGGGAAAATTGGCTAGTCATATGTAGAAAGCTGAAACTGGATCCCTTCCTTACACCTTATACAAAAATCAATTCAAGATGGATTAAAGACTTAAACGTTAGACCTAAAGCCATAAAAACCCTAGAAGAAAACCTTGGCATTACCATTCAAGACATAGGCATGGGCAAGGACTTCATGTCCAAAACACCAAAAGCAATGGCAACAAAAGCCAAAATTGACAAATGGGATCTAATTAAACTAAAGAGCTTCTGCACAGCAAAAGAAACTACCATCAGAGTGAACAGGCAACCTACAAAATGGGAGAACATTTTCACAACCTACTCATCTGACAAAGGGCTAATATCCAGAATCTACAATGAACTCAAACAAATTTACAAGAAAAAAAACAAACAACCCCATCAAAAAGTGGGCAAAGGACATGAACAGACACTTCTCAAAAGAAGACATTTATGCAGCCAAAAAACACATGAAAAAATGTTCATCATCACTGGCCATCAGAGAAATGCAAATCAAAACCGCAATGAGATACCATCTCACACCAGTTAGAATGGCAATCATTAAAATGTCAGGAAACAACAGGTGCTGGAGAGGATGTGGAGAAATAGGAACACTTTTACACTGTTGGTGGGACTGTAAACTAGTTCAACCATTATGGAAGTCAGTGTGGCGATTCCTCAGGGATCTAGAACTAGAAATGCCATTTGACCCAGCCATCCCATTACTGGGTATATACCCAAAGGACTATAAATCTTGCTGCTATAAAGACACATGCACACGTATGTTTATTGCGGCATTATTTACAATAGCAAAGACTTGGAACCAACCTAAATGTCCAACAATGATAGACTGGATTAAGAAAATGTAGCACATATACACCATGGAAGACTATGCAGCCATAAAAAATGATGAGTTCATGTCCTTTGTAGGGACATGGATGAAACTGGAAATCATCATTCTCAGTAAACTATCTCAAGAACAAAAAACCAAACACCGCATATTGTCACTCATAGGTGGGAATTGAACAATGAGATCACATGGACACAGGAAGGGGAATATCACACTCTGGGGACTGTGGTGGGGTGGAGGGAGCAGGGAGGGATAGCATTGGGACATATACCTAATGCTAGATGACGAGTTAGTGGGTGCAGCGCACCAGCATGGCACATGTATACATATGTAATTAACCTGCACAATGTGCACATGTACCCTAAAACTTAAAGTATAATAAAAAAAAAAGCTATCTAATTTCGTGAGAACTCACTATCAGGAGAACAGCATGGGGGCAACCACCCCCAGGATTCATTTACCTCCACACAGTCCCACCCTTGACACATGGGGATTATTACAACCCACAGTGATATTTGGGTGGGGACACAGAGCCAAACCATATCAGTGGCTGTACTTAAAAAGAATAATTTTTCAGTAGTAATTACATGTATTTTCATGATCAAAATGAAACAATTATTAGATTGTCTTGTGACATTTGCTCAGATGAAAGGAGTAATAAATAAATAGAAGTGAACATAATGAGACAAAGGAAACTCAGAGCAAACCTTCAATTAGAGTGGGTGTTTCTTCATTTCAAGAACAGAGATCTTCCAATACATTAAGCGTCTGCCTTCCTAATTTTGACCCTAATGTTCTGTCTCTCAATTCAGTGGTCTTTCAGTGATTTATCACATAATGATTTCTTAAAATCAGTATGTGTTGGATGCTATCTTAGGCACTGGCACTATAAAAAATGAATCAGACATAATCTCAAAAAAAACTCACGTTTACTCACGTGTAAGTGCACATTGTAGCAACAGTGGGACAAGGACATTTTTAATCTTTTTCTATAGCTGCTCTCATTCTATTTTCTGAATTTGATAAGGAAAAAGCATCTTGTTATTGTTTTGTTCCAAGATGGCAGATAAGAGGCTTTAAGCATGCCTCAGCCACTTGGAAATAGCAAGATGGTGCACAAAGATGAACTCTGTGGGCTTTAATTCAAGAAGGAAAATAGGAATCTACCAAAATTGTGAAGGATATTCCAGATTCCAGGGAGGAAAACATGAGCAAACAGTCCCTGTGACAGTATCTGGTTGATAAAAGTGAGTGAAGCCCAAGTACATAAGAGTACAAGGATTCTGCTCATAAAAATTTGAACGTAGTGGCACCACAAAAGGATGACACTAGCTCTCCAGCAAAGATCTCTAACAAAAATGGAAACTCAGAGATGACAGATAAGGGATTCAAAGCATGGATTGTAAGGAAGCTCCACAGGATCCAACACAAGGTTGCAAATCAACACAAAGAAACTTCCAAAGCAATCCAGAAAATGAAGAGATAAACATCTTTTATTTTTCTCTGATTTATTCTCTTTTTTCATTTCAATAGTTTTTGGAGTACAGGTGATTTTTGGTTACATGGATGTGTTCCTTAGTAGTGATTTCTGAGATTTTGGTGTACCCATAACTAAACATATTCTTGGACTATAATGGAATAAATAGGAATTAATACCAATAAGATATCTCAAAATTTCACAAATACATGAAGATTAAACAACTTGACCTGAATGACTTTGGGGTAGACAACAAAATTAAGGTAGAAATAAAAAAATCTTTGACACAAAAGAAAACAGAAACACAACATACCAAAATCTAAAAGAGGCAGCAAAAGCAGTCTTATGAGAAAAGTTTATAGCACTTAATGCCTACCTCAAAACTTTAAAATGATCTCAAACTAATAGGAAACCAAATTAACTACGGGAACTTAAAAAACAAGAACAAACTAACCCCAAAGCTAGCAGAAGAAAAAAAATAATAACAAACATAGCAGAACTGGATTTTGAATAAAATTTCTATGGAGGTGATAGTAAGGGAAAATGGCAAGTAGGAGGTAAGACTAACTGCAGCTCCCACTTGGACAAACAGAATAGTTTATTCTGCAGGAACATACCAGGAAAGCTGAGAAAATCCACAGACCCTTTGAAGGAGGTGTATTGCCACAACCTTTGTGGGACAGCCAAGGAACTGTGAGTCAGCTTGCTTTCTTGGCTCAGAAGCTTGTAGCCTGGGGCACATTCTCAGCCCTGCTCATCTGCTGCCTGAAAATAAACTTGGTGATATTGTGGGGTCATGGTGGAAGGGAGACCAGACTTTTGGGCTATGGAATGCATGAAAGCAGTGGCTGCTGGCTTTCCACCACTTCCCTGGTGATCTGTGTGACACAGAAGTGGCAGCCATAATCTCCCTGGAAACATAATTCCGTTGGCCTGGGAACAAAACCCCATACCACACAGTAGCTCCAACAAGCCCCACCCAAGGTGAGTCTGAGCTCAGACACACCTAACCCTGCCCCCAACTGATGGTCTTTCTCTATCTACCCTGGTAGCTGAAGACAGAGGACATAATTTCAGGAGATCTGTAGCCCCACCCACCATCTGATTGTCTGGAGATCAAACCTCAATTCCTTAGAATGGAAGCCAAGGCCCTTAGTAACAGCTCCATTCAGCCTGTCTGTCTCTTACACTGTGACTTAAGTTAGTCTAAATTCCATAAATATACTATCATCAATTTGTTTCCAATAGCATTTACTGACTACCTACGATATGCCCCTGTGTTTAATTATAGAAAGACAAAAATAAATAAGATAATACCCCTGCTTTCAATGAACTACAACCTAATGGAAATGGAGTTGTTAGGGAGTAGTAAAGATGGTGGTAGAAACATAAGCACACAATATCAAAATATCACATGTGGAAAGCCTGGATAAATATTTGTATATTTTACCAGCTCAGAGTAGACAAATGGTGTTAGTCCTACCCAGAGCTATAGAAAAGGCACGGTTTAGTTGACAACACCTGGTCTGAATCTTTGAAAGTTATTAGATTAAGTGTATGATATGAACAAAGGCATGAAAGTATGGGATGTTTCCATATTCTTTAATATTTCAGTATTTTTGAAAGAATTGCTTCAATTTCCTAGGGAGTCTCTGAAAATCTACTTATATTTCCAAATGCAGGTCAAATATTCCTTCTTCTGTGATATCTGAACTCAAAATAATAGAACATTAACCAAATAGAATACCTTACTTGGAGTTTTATTGCTTATTAGAATAAGAAATCTAGAATATATAAAGGAAAAGTCAGGCCAATATAACTATTAAAATTTTACATATTCATTTGGCAAAAAATAAATATGGTAAATAGATAAATAATAAGCCTGGAAAAATTTATATTCTTGTTGATAGAAAAAGGGTTATTTGCAACGATACAAAAAGAACACCAATATTAAGAAGAGAAAACAGATGGCTCAATTGAAAAGTGGGAAAAGAATATGGGAAGATTATTCAAAGAAAAGTTCAACATCCAAAAGCCACATTAAAAGTAGATGGGAATATGACAGTTAAAATGAAAACAAGGTAAAATACTTTATTAATTCTGGTAAAATCAAAAGAACCTTAAATTGTGATTACTGTTAGAGATGGAGATAAAATAATACTCTCATACATTATAGAAATATTTGAAAATATAATAGCTAATAATAATTTAAAAGAAACAGAAAATAAGCCAAAATAGAATAATTTTAATTTAGGTCAGAGGCTGTTAAAATTTGATTAGCTGAAAAGAGAAATAATTCAAACTGTATTTTTAAATATACAATTTGATGTATATCTCATGTATCTGGTCCATTTAAACTTTAAATATAAATGTGATAGAAAATTTAATTCTGGCTATAATGAAATATGTAGATAAGAAAAAACGTGAGATATAAATCAACTAGTAAAGAACATTCTGAAATATAAAAAATAACAAGATAATAATGCTATCGTCAGAATTTCAAAGAACACATATGCTAGGTTTTCTTCCCTATTGTGGACATCAAATAGACATATATTTAAAGAAATATTCATTCACATATGCAAATATACACACACACACAAACACACATACACACACTCTTTAACTAAAAAAAAGCAAGCTGTATCAGATTAAAAATATATGAAATACAATCAGATAAATTTTAATTATGTGACTGCCGTAATTCTGAAAAACAAAAAAATTGGAGAAATAGCAGAACTAACAATTGATGTTCTATTGTTGTGACCATGTGTATTTTCAGAAGGAAGTGATTTTTCTAGGGAATACTATTATAAAAATAAGTAAATATAATACTGTTTTTTATGGTAATTTGTATTTGTTTTTCAATTATCTTTACACTTCTGATCATAAACTAGACTACAAACAGGTACTCTTAATAAACATGTGATAACAATCAGATTGGTGACTTTTCAAGCAAATGCTTGAGAAGTCACATAAGTGTAAAAATAGAGTTATAAATAGCCCTTAGTTCTGAAAAATATAATGTGGATGTGGATACCCCAGATAGGACCACTGTATAAAATAGGTAATACTGGAAAGTCTTTAGTCAAGCACTGGACTTTTACTCAAGCCGCAACCCAAATATCATGACAAATTTTTTTTTAGCTTTGGATATAAGGGGAAGCTAGCTTATGCTACTCTTCTGGTTGATTTCATTGTGTACAATATTTCTTCAAATATTTTTCAGCATTGCATTTTCGATGAACCACTAGTTTAATACTGGCTTTGTGAAAAAAGGAATAATTGTACATCACATAAATGTATTGATTAGATGATATCTTGACTTTCAAAAATTATAATATAAGAACATGTATTTCTTTAATAGAATAATTCCCTTTTGAGCAAGTTAAGCATAGCAACCATATGGGAAATTCAATTATGAACGTAGGGAAACTAAACCTCATTTCCTGTAAGTGCCTTATCTAGATGGTTCTGAGATGCATATATGTTAAGTTCAGCGCTACATGTCCTGCTGTAATAGCTATTTGAGCAGATGACGTTGCTCCATACATTTATTATTACCTTTAAATTGTCATTTTTATGAGTAATTACCGCGTTCCAGATATGTTGTTCTAGGTGTGGTGATGCAGTAATGGACA
Source organism: Pan paniscus (assembly GCF_029289425.2). Classification (NCBI taxonomy): domain Eukaryota; kingdom Metazoa; phylum Chordata; class Mammalia; order Primates; family Hominidae; genus Pan; species Pan paniscus. The sequence continues at coordinate 27,477,190 of NC_073258.2, read as the reverse complement.
AAACTGATAAACATACTCTGATGAAGATTTGATTCTAGTAGTGAGAAACGTAATAGACATGTAGACTAACTTTCAATGGTAATAAGTGCCACTGAATATAAGCAAATATAACTGTGAATTAATGGAGGGTTTCTGAAAGGAGATGGAGAAAATGTAGGCTCTGTCAGATGACCAGAGCTCCAGGAAGACTTCTACATGCCCAAATACAGTCTTGAGCTAAGATATAGAACACAGAGAAGTCATCCATGTGAAAACCTAGAAGAAGAAGATCAGTACTGATAAGAGCAAATAGGGAAAAATTCACTGAGATGAGAGAGTGTTGGGCATGTCTGAATAAAAAGATAAAAGGTCAGTGTGACTTGGTTCTGGGGACAGGATGATATAATTTCTCACTGTACAAAATGTATAAAAATATTTTTTGAAGAACACATTTTTATATAATCAAGAGATAATCATTGGTAGCATTTTGACATGTTAACTTTCAGCTTCTGCCTTGGTATCTTATTTGTTAGAGATTTAGGGAGTCCAAGTGTCATTTTTTACATGGACATATTTCATAGTGCTAAAGACTGGGTGTTTGGTATAGCCAACATCCGAATAGTGCACAGTGTAGCCATTAAGTAATTCCTCATCCCTCACCCTTCTCCCCTGCTTCCACTCTTCTGAGTTTCCACTGTCTATTATTCCATTCTCTATGACCATGTGTACCTGTTTTTTAGTTGCAACTTATAAAATTAAACATGTAGTATTTTACTTTTTGTTTTTGAGTTATTACACTTAAGATAATGGCCTCCAGTATTATCCACGTTGCTACAAAATACATATTTTTAATGGCTAAATAGTGTTCTATTGTATATATCTACCACATTTTTAAATCTAATTATCTTTTAATGGACACAGATTCCATATCTTTGCTATTGTGAATAGTGCTATTAGTGGGATTGCTGGATTGAATAGTAGCTCTACTTTAGTTATTTGAGAAATCTCTATACTGTTTTCCATAGAGGTTGTAATAATGCGTATTCCCACCAATAGTGTGTAAGTGTTTTCTCTGCATTCTCGCCCACATCTGTTATTTATTGAATTTTTAATATTAGCCATTCTGAGTGACATAAGATGGTATCTCATTATCACACTGTGGCTTCAATGTGCATTTCTCTGATGATTAATGATGTTGAGATTTTTTTTCACATGTTTAATGGCCATTTGTCTTCTTTTTTAAAATGTCTGTTCATGTCCTTTGCCCGCTTTTTAATAGGGTTATTTATTTTTTGTTGTTGAGTTGTTTGAAATCCTTGTAGTTCTTGGTATTATTCCTTTGTTGGATGCAGTTTGCAAATATTTTCTCCCATTCTACATATATGTGTTCACTCTGTTGTTTATTTTTTTGGCTGTGAAGAAGAATTTTAGTTTAAGTCCCATTTGTCTATTTTTGTTCTTGTTTCATTTGTTTTTGAGATCTTATTGATAAATTCTTTGCTTAGGGCATTCAGAATCATTTTTTTCTAGGTTTTCCTCTAGTATTTTTATAGTTTCAGGTCCTATACTTAAGTCTTTAATCAATCTTGAGTTCATTTTTATGTGTGGTAAGAGATAGGGGTCCAGTTTTATTCTGCATCTGGCTATCCAATATTTCAGCAGCATTTATTGAATAAGGTGTCTTTCCTCAGTGTATGTTTTTGTTGACTTTATCAAAGATCAGTTGGCTGTAGATATATGGTTTTATCTTTGTGTTCTCTATTGTGTTCCCTTATAAAACTGAATGCCTTTAATAGCACCCAAGTCACATCTTGAATGCTTTGCTGCTTAGAAATTTCTTCCACCAGATACCCTAAATTAATTCTCTAAAGTTCAAAGTTTCACAAATATCTAGGGTGGGAACAAAGTGCCACCAGTCTCTTTGCTAAAACATAACAAGGGTTATTTTTACTCCAGCTCCCAACAAATTCCTCATCTCCATCTGAGACCACCTCAGCCTGGACCTTATTGTTCATATCACTATCAGCATTTTCGTCAAAGCCATGCAACAAGTATCTAGAAAGTTCCAAACTTTCCCACATTTTTCTTTCTTCTTATGAGCCCTCCAAACTGTTCCAGTCTCTGCCTGTTACCCATCTCCAAAGTTGCTTCCCCATTTTCTGGTATCCTTTCAGCAACACCCCACTCCTGGTACCAATGTACTGTATTAGTCCAGTTTAACTCTGCTGATAAAGACATACCCAAGACTGAGCAACTTATAAAAGAAAGAGGTTTAATGGACTTACAGTTCCACATGGCTGAGAGGCCTCATAATCATGGTGGAAGGCAAGGAGGAGCAAGGCATATCTTATAGGCAGGAGGCAAAGAAAGAGATTTGCAGGGAAACTCCCATTTTTAAAACCATCAGATCTTGTGAGACTCATTTAGTATTACAAGAACAGTGCAGGAAAGACCCACAGCCATAATTCAGTCACCTCCTATTGGGTTCCTGCCATGACACATGGGAAATGTGGGAGTTACAATTCAAATGAGATTTGAGTGGGGGCACAGGCAAACTGTATCACATAGTCTGTAATATAATCACATGGAAACATGGCAAGGATGAATAGAAAGTGTGTAGTTCTGTAAGTGAGCATGTGGCCATGCCAAAGAAAGTTGAAGTTTTGTTAATAACATTCTAATTATCAATATATCTTTTATATATAAACACATACATCTGTATAAATGTGTGACTATCTGTGCATATGTATGTATTTACATTTTTATATCCATCTATTCATCTACCTATGCCTATCTGTACATTCATTCATTCCAAGGAGAGTGTATATACTATGTCATATATATTTATACTAAATACATAAAACATAATATTATAGAAAATTTATTGAAATCAGAAATCTAAAATGAGTCTTACAGAATTCAAATTAAGATGTCAGCAGGGCTGCATTGCTTCTGGAGGCTTCTGAGGAAAATCTATTTTCTTGCCATTTCTAGGTTTAGAGGGCATCTGCATTACTCTGCTTATAGCCCCATCTTACATTTTCAAAACTAGCAATGTACCACTGTTAACTTTCTCTCTCTCTGACCTCTGCTTCTGTAATCATATCTCAACTGACTCTGACCCTCCTGCCTCTGTCTTATATGAACCCTTGTGATTATATTGAACTTATCCAGATAACTCAGGTAATACATGTCTACATTATGTTTAGAATTGTGCATTTTATTCTGATAGTAATAGAAATCCATTATGGTATTTAAGCTAATTACTTTCAAAATATGTACTTTTTATTAATATATCTCTGCATGCTGCATTTAAGTGTAGTTTACCACTTTGACAATGTTTCTATCATGATAACTTAACAAAGTTCTATACATAGAGAGGATAATTCTCCTATAAATTTATCCTTAAAAAGCAACACATACGCAATTTTAAAAAATATTATTGAAATTTATATGAACCCATCTTCCTTCAGATGTTAATTTTAATCATGAAATTTAGGACAAATAAAAATGTATGACAACAAAAAATTCTTAATAATATGATACATTAAAATGCTTAATTATACCACCATTACAGGTATTTTTCGAGAATAAAGTGTCTGGGGTTGATATGTGCAGCAAACCACCATGACACATGTTTACTTAAGTAACAAACCTACCTGTCCTGCACATGTATCCTGGAACTTACAGTAAAAGAAATTTTTTTAAAAACTAAATAAATAGAGATCTGGAAAATTTCATGAATCAGAATTACAAAAGAAAATCAGATTGCAATACTAAACATGTTTGTGTGTGAATTCATATTCTGAGTACATTTATGTTGGGGCATATACATATAAACTTACATATGCCTTTCTCTCTCTCTCAAAAAAATATATATAGGAGATACGTACATATCTCTCATTCTCTCCTTGCATTGTGTTTAGCGATGTTTGACCTCCAGTGGACTAGCCTGTTAAGATTGTTTCCAGAATTTGTTAGAATCATTAACTAACCTTCCAAATGTAGGTATAATCGCATAGTCAAAGTAAATTGAACATTAAGGCAATCATCCAGAAAACACAGACAAATGATAAGAGCAGATGAAATATTTCGGACACTGAATGTTGATTACCTGAAGTACCTCATTCTGTAACTAGCAATTTTAGAATTGACTGACAAAAAGTAATTTTGAGAGTACCCATGTATCCTTGGAAAATCAGAATAACTGAGTTTGGGCCTCACTTACTTGGTATCTGTAGAAAATCTTTTCCCTCCCTGGCCCTCCATCTTTTTATCTGTGTAGTAAGAGGTTGCATCTGCTGTTTTTCGTACTTTTCTAAAATACTATGAGCCTCACACTAAGGAAAGGACTTTTTGATACTACAGTACATATCCACAGACAGCAACTGTCCTCAGAATATACACCACCTCCACCACTACCACTATTTAAAGCAACTTAAATTCAAGGAAACAAAACACTACATTACAGGAGCTACTTTTCTCCCAGGAATCAAGCTTTATTCCCTAAAATATTTCCAACAGAGAACTCATTTTTATCCTCCTATTGATGGCACACAGTATTTTATAAAAGTTTTATATATGGGGAATAATGAGACCCACAAATATTAAGCCACTTGTAAGAATCCACACCAACTGGGAGATGGCGAAGTTGAGATTTGAAGTTGGTTCTTCATGACTACAATAGACTGAAAGTTTAGATCATCTGGAAGGATAACTGAGTTCTTATAACATCCGTCTCCACTCAACCTTGAAAATCATCACAAGCAAAAGGTGTCAGGACACACACTTATTAATACTCAGAACTATTTTTTCCAACTACACAAAAATGTATTAAAAGTGCCGATTTGCCAGGCCAGGTAACAGAAGAAACACCTTCATCCATATTAACTAGAAGACAAAAATTTCCTGCATAGGTGGAGATAGTTCCAAAGTATTAAGTACCATGAGTTGGCCTCAATGCAGGACTTTACAGGGGGTGTTGAATCAACCAAACTAGGAAACATAACCAGGGGGACATAACTCACCCACTCCTTCAGAATATTTATTCTGCATTTGCCTTCCATTATATTGTCTTCTACTTAATTCAAGAGAAAGAGGGCATTTAATTTTGGCCAAATAAAAATTATACTGCACACTAGTCAACTCTTAGGCATTCCTAATCCAGATATATTATTTATTAATTCTCACATAAGTATTAGTCATTTTTGCTCTCACAATCTAGAAAAACAAGGAGAAATTATAAATGGATGGCTTATAATAACAGCTCAATGTCTCTCTTTATCGTTCTTATAGCATAATTCCATAATTCTGCTCCTTTTTTATGTCTCATCCTTATTTTCTTCTCTCTTAATTCATGTTTTCCTGTAAACAGTGCAATCAATTACACTCTAAAGCCAAATTCAGTATTACTTATATTATGAAGTTCAGGAGAATTATATTCTGTCTATTTAAAAGGAATGTTTCAAGGGAATCATTGCATGTTTATATCCTTGACTTTGCCTTTTAAATGTTCATTTATCATACTTTTTTTCTTTAATTTTATTTTGCCTGCTAGTCATTTCAAATTTAGTCAATAAGACAGATTGAGGAAATGAGCATCTGCCATTATTGAAGCTCTAAACAAAATTTAAATAATTTTGTTCTCCAACTGTCCCCATCATTTATCAAATATCACTCACTGTGACATGATATGCCATTTATCCTAATGACTGTAACAGTGTTACAAGTAGAAATGCCAAACAATTTTTTTTTCTCTTTTAGCCTTGAATTAAATGCATAACTACCAAAAAAAGACAATGCCTAAATGTAACTTTTCACATTTGGTATGGCAATTTTAAAACTTAAATGAATGCAAAGAAGCAATTACAAAAAACAAAATGTAGATACACGTTAAGAACTGTTCACTCTTGGGAATGATCAAAGAAATGTTTATTAAAATAACCTTGAGGTTCTATTTTTGCACTAGGAAAATTTTAGGAAAAATATCAATGTATGCATTACTAACAAAGTTTCAGTAAAATTGAGTTATAAATTCAGTTGACTCATAAGTTAGCATTTGAAACTGGTATAAACTTTTGAAAGTAGTAAAGTAAAAAGTCACTGTACTGTAGTCATAAAGACATACATGTGTAAATACATTGTGATCCAACTCCAGAAATTTATTGTGGATTTTAACTCAACAGACACAACATGCTATGTTGTAAGAAGATACTAATTAATGAATCATCTATTATTAAAAATAAAAAACACATAAGACTGGATTTAACTGAAAGGCAAAATTATGTTGAAGAGTTATATTAATATTAACATTTATATAGCTATTCAATGTATATTTATGATTAAAATGAAGTACGGATAAGGGAAGATTTTGCAGTTACATAAAATAATAAAATATGATTATATTTCTATAATTATTATATGTTCATTCATACAGGTTTTCTCAAAGCAAATACCTAGTGGGAACCTAAGAAAGTTTAAGGAGTTATTGATAAACAAGTTTTTGTTCAGGCTGGACATGTTGGCTCACGCCTGTAATCCTAGCACTTTGGGAGGCCAAGGCTGGCAGATCACCCGAGGTCAGGAGTTCGAGACCAGCCTGAGCATCATGGTGAAACCCTGTCTCTACTAAAAATACAAACAAACAAACAAACAAATAGCTGGGTGTGGTGGCATATGCCTGTAGTCCCAGCTACTCGGGAGGCTGAGGCAGGAGAATCATTTGAACCCCGGAGGCAGAGGTTGCAGTGAGCCAAGATCAAGCCACTGCACTCCAGCCTGGGTGACAGAGAATTTGGTAAGGAAGTTGGGGAAGGACTGTGTTCTTCATCTACATTTTCACTCCTAAATATGAGTGATGGCCTTAATTCCTAAAACTCTTGAGCCCAACTCAAAACTATTTAAGACTTCAGCAGGTGGCTTAAATGAAACTTTTGCATATTTTAACTTTTCTCCATCTCTCCCCGTCAGGGTAACCAATAATCTCAATTGGCCTGAAAATTTTCTCCTTTAAGCATTGAAAATCCCAAATATCAGAAACATTCAGTCCCAGATAAATCAGAATAAATAGGCCCCTCTATTTTTATTTTTTTTAATCTTGTTGGAATTCCACCTCTTCCTCTGTATTGCAAGATTCCCTAACCCTTCCTAAACAGTAATCAATCTCCATCTGCAAATATCTTTGTCTCAGTCTTTTCCCATGTATTACTATTAAAGCAGAGGTAGGGTTTGTCTCATGCTGTATTTGTGGACCCCTGGGATCGGAGTAGAGTGCTAGTGGAGCTGGTAGAGTTTGAATAATAAGAGTCACATTTTGGGGAAAAAAAATTATACAGTGCCCTTCACTTTGGCTGTAGCTGTTTTGTTCCATTGATTGTCTAAAACAAAATAGCACCTATATCACAAGGATTTATTATTTCCTAAAATGTTTCCTGATCACCCACAAGCATATAGGAGAAAATAAGGTTTTCTTATTCAAGAAATTTTTATTTTATTTTTGCTAAATTCATGTATTGGCCTTCTAAGAAAGCACCCTAGCCCTGTCTCTGCTGATTTGTTTCACAAACCTTTCATTCATTTGCAAATAGAGATAAGTCAAACTTGATATTCTAAGGCCAAGGCTAGCTGAATGATTCTTTTAAAACCTCAATTGTAAAACTGCATCATTTCACCTTTGTAGACAATCTTAACTACTTGAATTAGCTGAATATCTTAGGATAAATAAATGTTTCAAACATCATCAATATGAATTCCTTGCTAATCAGGTATACAGCACCCTTAAACTAATTTCAAGACTAAATATTTTGTCTCTTTCTCCTCCCTTCCTCCCTTCCTTCCTGCCTGCCTTTTCTTTTTTCCCTTCCTTCCCTCCTTCTCCTCTTTCTTCCCTCCCTCCCTTTCTTCCTCTCCTTTTCCTTTCCTTTCCCTTTTCCTTTCCTTTCCCCCTTCCTTTCCTTTCCCCTTTCCTTTTCTTTTCTTCTTTCTTGGTTGCCTGCCTTCCTTCCTTCTTTCCTCCCTCCCTCTCTTTCTCCTTTCCTCCGTCTCTTCCTCCCTCCCTCCCTCCCCCTTCGTTCCTTCCTTCCTTCCTCCCTCCCTCCCTCTTCTTTCCTTCTTTCTTTCCTTCCTTCCTTTTTTCCTTCCTTCCTTCCTTCCTTTCTTTCTTTTTCTTTCTTTTTTTCTTTCTTTCTTCCTTTCGTCACATTTAAAACTTCACCTGACACTTCATGGTATATATGAATCAGAGTAGGGGTTAAGAGAAGAGATATGGGAAAGAGTGATTTATGCTATCAATGAAGTCACAGAGACGTAATAAATTACCAGTCCTTCTAAAAGCCAACCTTTCAAAGATCAGAAATTCGCCATGCTTTCCTGAGCTACTCAGATTACATTTCATGAATAAACTATAGTTCCTGTGGTTCACGAAAATAGGAATTCTGCACTTTAAGAGAACATACATTTATAACTCTCAGCCCTATATATCAATTCTATTATGATATGCTGTGATGCCATTTATCTATATAAAATACCATGAAACATAATGTACAAATAAGAAAAAGTAAACTGAATCCCTTCTAGAAAACAGAATCATTTTCCTCTTCCTCTTTGAAATAGAAGTTTTAAATTTTCTGCCCCAGTCATTAATTTTTTATTGGTTTTCTTAAAATGTTCACCATCATTACAAAGAAATAACTTAAAACACAAATATAGGTTCTTATTAATAAGATGTGAATCATTCCTGGTAAATTCATCTATTTGATGAATGGCTCACCTTGCAGGAAATGTATACATATAAATTATGTTTATTTTTCTCTTCTTTCTCTCTTTCTTGTAGCCAATTCAATACCCAAATGAAATATTCCTAACGGCTCATATTTTGGGGAAATAAAAATAAAGAACTCCTCCTCAAAATATATATTTATTTTTTTAAAGAGACTGAATATCACTCTGTCACCCAGCCTGGAGTGCAGTGGTGCCATCATAGTTCACTGTAGTTTCAAACTTTTGGGATTAAGGAATCCTGCTTCCTCACCAGCCTTCTGAGTAGGTGCTCAGCTATTTTTATTTTTTATTTGTAGAGACAGGGTCTCACTGTGTAGCTCAGGCTGGTTTCAAACTATTGAACTTAAGTGATCCTCCTGCCTTAGCATCCCACAGTGCTGGGATTACAGGCATGAGCCACCACATTCAGCTCAAATATCCTTTTTACATTATATATATATATGGTGGAGGTGAGAGGAGAACTAGAATCCATGGAAAATAACTGAGATTGTAATTGTCTCCGATTGTGATTAGCTTCCAATAGCAATGACTGCTGTTTTTCTTGGGTTTTTCTAATCTAGTCCCAGTTCTTCTTTTTCCCACTTCTAATCTGCAAATATACAGGAAAAGTGGTCCTAGAAAATGTAGCTTTAGCATACAAAGATATATAACACCACTGAGACATTTGTTTATTAGAAATTTATGATGGATAAAATCAATACTATCAATAAAGTCAGAAAAAAAATCAACCAGTTGTGGTTAATCATTTCTGGCCTATGTTGTGGACTAACTCTGGAAATGCTTTTCACGCAAGGAATTTCTTTATTCATAAATAGTGGAGGAAACTGGCAAGAGATCTAGTTATTTATTGAACATCAGAGTATATGAGTAACTATGTTAGAAGATTTACACATATTTTCATTTGTAAACATTCCAAAACACATGGAATTAGTTATTATTATTACAATTTTAAATATGTGGACACTGAGGCTTACAGTAATCTATGTACTTTGTTTCACTTTCATGTACAGAAATTGGTGTTATATGCGTAATTGCAATGTTAGTAAACACAAGACTTAAACATTTGAAATTTATACCACTAGTTGTCTAAAACCATCTTGCCCCAAAATACAATAATAGCAATAAAAATTGTTGTAACCATAGCCCATTATGTAATTTAATGACCTTTTATAGAGCCATCATATCATTAAGCCCTAGGGGCTGCTGGCTCTTATCTTCTGACAAAATTATACTTAAATTATGGAGTTAGACACATCTAAATTTGTGACCTGTTTCTAGCATACACAACTGTATGACTTTGGGCAATTTTCTTTAACCTCTTGAAAGCTCTATTTGTTTTACTATAAAACAGAGAATATAAGAATACTTAACACACAAGTTTGTTCTGAGAATTCAATGAGAACATAATGACCTGACTATGTTTAGTAAATATTAAAATATTAAACAAACAAATTCCAACTTTTATAATTATGAAGAGAAAAATTAATATAAGTACAAAAATATATGCATCTATAAAATGAAATATAAATATATAATATGATGTGGTGTTATACATATAAATTTTATATATATATACATTTTATTTAACCTTGACTTGAAAATGGATCAGGAATAAAATTAATGCTGGATATAGTCATCACATGGGTCTAGTTTTTGGAGATAACAACCCCTTTATCCTCTGTACACTGAATTTTGTTTCTAGTTTATCCATCTTACTGAGTATGTCCTTTTATAAATTTCCTCAAACTCTTATTGGGAAGATTCAGTTTAAATTTTTAGTAAGAATGCATTTCATATGATATTATTATATCTTAGATCATTTGTAACTTCCAGTGAGTTTGAAATTTTAGTCTGAAATCAAAACACTAGCTGCCTCCATATCTCTCTAAACCACATAAATTCTGATGAATTACTCTGCGTAGAGCCAAGACCAATTTACTGAATATTACTTAGCTGCTTTTAATCATATTTCAACTTGCTTTCTAAATATGATCTTCGCAGCTTAGGCATATCAAAATTTATGCAATACTGTCAAGAGCTTCTCTTTGAGCAAGCTCAACTAAACCCATAAGAGATCCTTGATGATCTACTAGTGGTGATGAGAATTGCTTTTCATTAAAGTTAATATTAGACAATATCTAGCAAGATTTGCAAGACTGACTTCATTCCCTATCATAAAAAGAAATTTTTGCCTAATGTTTTCTAGTAAGTTGTGTAAAGCGGCTCTTTGTCTTTTAATGACGCAGCATGATAGAAAAACCTGGAAATCAAATTTTATGATTGAGCTCCACAAAACCATTCTACCTAATAGAATACTGATTGAAGCAAGTAGAAATATGGAGAAACAGTTAGGAATATTCCCAGGATACCTGAAAAGTTAAGTAGCATTACATTTAAATTTCAGCAAAACACACAGGCAATTCTCTTAAGAGTTGCTGTCACCTCATTTCAAGTTGTTCCTAGCCAAGGAAATAAAAATGCTACCATATGACATGTAATAAGAAGCTCTTGGGAAAAGAAGTCAAAAGAGCACCAAATGACTCTTTTCAAATGACTCTGTTCAAAAGAATAGTCAAATCTATGTTCAATTCTGTTACTTTTACATTTTGGAAATTATTCTATTTGATACCTATGTATTTACTGTTGTCACTGACTGATATCAACCAGAATGTATACTTTCCTATAATAACCACAAATGCCATCACGTCAAAGAAAGTGTGGTTTTTGTATTTTATTGAGGAATTTAGATACTGCTGTGATAGGTATAATTTTGTAATTAATAAGTCATATGTAGCATTACAGATACAAATAATATAAAATCAACATTTTATATTCTGCTATTCCTGCAGATATTCTTACTCCTAACAATGTTTTTTTTTATTTTTCTCTTTCTCTCTGTTTCCCATTTTTCTAGCTATGTTTGTGAGTCTTAACTTTTATTGATTGACTTATAGAATATAGTCATCTAATCAACAATCTCTTTTATTCTTACCTTGCCTTTGATAATACATGCTTACATTACTGTATTAATGTTAATTTTACTATGAATAAATTATTTAACACCATCTCACAAAAAAGATTGCAAAATTTAAAGGTGAAAAAATGTTATCTAGTACCTAAAAAGGTAAAAATTGTAAGACTTGACATACAGTAAAAAATTATAAGACGTAAAAGAATCAGAAAAACATGAGGCATAATGAGAAAAAAATAACTCAATAGAACCAAGGACATGATAAATGATAGATTTAATAGAAAATAATACTGGAACAAGTGATATAATTATAATCAATATATTCAAGAAGGTAGAAAAAAGCGTAAGTGTGACAAAGAGAAATATAGAATTTGCTATATTTTTGAATGCTATGCTCTGAATGTTTGTTCCCCCAAAATTCAGAAGGTGAAGCCTTAATTCCAAATGTGACCAAGTTAGGAGGTGGGACCTTTCAGACGTGATTGGGTCATGGAGGCAGAGCCCTCATGAATGGAATTAGGACCCTTTTAAAAGAGGCCAAGCCCCTCTCTTCTACAATAGGAGAGCACAGCTAGAAGGAGCCAATTATAAATAAGAAAATAAATCTTCACCAGACACTACATTTGTCAGCTTCTTAACCTTGGACTTCCCGACTTCCAGAACCATGAGAAATAAATTTTTGTTGTTTATAAACCACTCAGTTTGTGGTATTTTGTTATAGAAGCCCAAATGAACTAAGACAGAAAGTGAAAAACAAAACAAAACAAAAAACTCCAATTGAAGTATTATAGGCAAAAAATAGAATGCATGTGTTAAGCCAATTTGTGGAATACTCAAAATGACAACAGATTAGATATACTGTAGAATAAAATATCTTTAATGAACTTGATGAAACAGCAACAAGTGATATAAAGAGCCATAAGATTAAAAAAACTAACAAACCATATTGTCTTAAGTTGTAGGATAATTTTAAGCAACCTAATAAACATGAAATTTGAATCTTCAAAATAGGGAAGAGAGACAGGAGATAGAAAAAAACATTTAAAAAGTATTGGTTGAAAATTTTTCAAACTTGATAAAAGTATAAATTCACAGATTATATAAGCTAAAATAACCTACCATGTTCATAAAAATGATAAAAACTATATCTAAGAACAACTTAGTTAAATAAATTGAAACCAGTCATGCTTTAAAAATATCTTTAAAACAGCTACAATGAATGATTTATTATGTGCAGAGAAATAAAGATAATAATGACAGATTTATTGAAGAAAATACATGCCAAAAAGGAATGGATTAATATCATTACATTGCTCAAAGAGTCAACTTAGACTTTCATACAAAAGGAAATTTTATTTCAAACCCAATGATTCAATTAATGGGTTTTTCAGACATGCAAAAGATTAAAAAAAAATCATCACCAGAACTAGACTTTAAAAAATAATATAGTCTTTTAGGCAGAAGGGAATTTATACAAGATAGAAACTTGGATCTATGTAAATAAATGAAGAGTACTGAAAATTGTTATTTCAGTAAATGTAATTGTTGTACTATTTAAGTCTCTTTAACAGACAATTATTAGAGGCAAAAATAATAATAATATAGTGTGAGGTTTATTAAGACATACAGAATTCAAAAATATAACAACAATAATAAAAACTAGGAGAAGAAAATGACTATCCTTGTACTCTATGTGAAATGGTTTAATATTATAGAATAAAAACTATGATGAAGATTTTCATTAGAAACGCTAGGGTAAACATTAGCAAAACAAAGGAATATAGCTAGTAGGCTAATAAAGAAGATAAAATATAAGAATGCTCAAATAATCAAAATAAAGCAAAAAAAAAAAAATCGAACAAACCAGAAATGGGACAAATAGAAAACAAGAAAATACATTTAAACCAGGCTTTATACATAATTGAATTAAATGTAACTATTCTATATCCCCAACTAAAAATCATAAATTGAGAGATTATTTAAAAAACAAAATCTAATGATATGTTGCAGATAAGAAACCTGATTAAAAGAGAAAGTAAAGGATTTAAAAATAAAATGATGGGAAATAGCATACCATGCTAACACTAAGCAAAAAAGCTGGAGTAATTATATCAATATCAGAAGAAGTAGATGGCAGAGGAAGGAATTATACCAAGGTCAAAGAGAGTTGTTACACATTACTAAAGACTTTGATAGTTCAAGGACACAGCATTTCTACATAACAGAGTTTTACAAAACATGAATAAAAAACTTAAAGAAGTGAAAAACTTATGGAACTAAATCAAAGAATAGACAATTATAAGACTAGACAATAGAATTTTCTGTCTTTCAATACTTTCAAGAAATACTGAACTTAAAAAACTTAAGTAAAAAACTGACAGAGCTGAAAAACCTGCAGAATGAAAAACAAATAGATAATTTTAAGAATAGACAATAGAATACTTGTAAGTATTCTGTTAATAATTTTGAGAGATTTCAGTACTTCTACGAATTAATAAAAAGGTAGACAGCGAATCAAAATGGATATAAAATATTGAAAAATCTGTCAACAATGTGATATAATTGACATTTATAGAACACCACCCTCAAAATGGCAGAATACTCATTTTTATCAAGTTAACATACAACTTTTAATAAGATAGACAATATTCTGGACCACAAAATAAGTAAAATACATTTAAACCGATTTGACTATGAAAAGTATATTTTGTGACCATGATAAAATTAAATAAAAAAAAGTAATAGCAATGTATTTGAAAAATACCAACACACTGTAACTAAGCAATACACTTCTAATAAACCATGGATTAATAGAAGGAGAATATTTGGAATTATTTTACGATAAATGGAAATTTTTAAAAATACATATAAAATTTGTTTGATTCAGCAAAATAATGAAAATGGAAAAATTTATGGCATTCAATAACTATTACCTGTATTATAAAAGAAGAAATTTATCGACTTAATAACCTAAGCTTCTTTATTAAGAAACCAGAAGAATAGCAGTTGAAATCCAAAGCTACTAGAATAAAATAACTGATAAAGATGAGGTAAGAAAGCAATAAAATAGAAGACAATAATAGAAGACACTTTATGACAGCAAAAACTTTTTCTTTGAAAAATTAATAAAATGTATTATTCTCTAGCCACCAGACTCATCAGAGAAAAAAAAGTTAGAAAAGAAAAAATTCCAATATCAAGATGGAGAGAGAGGACTAGAAGGATCTACAGTGAGTCCTCTCTCTCCATCTTGTGAGGAGATGTATATATACTAAGTAAATTACTTATGTATGCTAATTTATTCAATCGTTGGATAATATATCTAATTTATTAGATAAATTGTGTCCAACAATTGTACCCAACAATTAGATAAATTCTTTAGTAGACATATATAATGACCAAATTAGGTCTATCCCTGGATGGAAAGATTGTTTTAACACAAAAACATAACCAAAATAATTTATTTCATTAACTAACAAAAAATTTTTAAAAACCTGCATGATTGCCTCAGTATATACAGAAAAGGAATTTGACAAATTTAACATCTGTTGTTCATAAAAATTACCAGAAAATTAGGAATAGATGAGAATATCATGAGGCTTGTACAGGGCATATAGTTAAAAACTCTACAACTTACATCAAACTAAATAGTGAAAAACTAAATGCTTTTTCCCTTAAGATTAGAAGGTAAAAATGTCTGCCATAACCTTGCAACTTATTTTCACATTGTAATGCATTTTCTAGTTATTATTATAAGGCAAATACAAGAAATAAAAGTTCTACAAATTGGAAATAAAGAGGTAACATGCTTTATTCATGAGGTTTTGGTCATCTTTGTAAAGAATGTGATAAATTCTACAAAACTCAAAATATCATGAGGTTACCAAGTTTGACTTATACAAGGCAAATATATAAATGTTAATTGCAAGTATATAACACTTAAACAAATATATAACATATAACATTCAACATAACAGAACTACAAGTTTTAAAAAGGAGACTAAAAATTAGCATGCGTAGTATGAGAATTTTCTTGGAAAAGCACATTTAGACCTTATATGTATAGAATGTTGTTTTAATTTATTTTTATAATTATTATTTTTTATTATACTTTAAGTTTTAGGGAACATGTGCACATCGTGCAGGTTTGTTACATATGTATGCATGTGCTATGTTGGTGTGCTGCACCCAGTAACTCGTCATTTAGCATTAGGTATATCTCCTAATGCTATCCCTCCCCCCTCCCCCCTTCCCACAACAGGCCCCAGTGTGTGATGTTCCCCTTCCTGTGTCCATGTGTTCTCATTGTTCAATTCCCACCTATGAGTGAGAACATGTGGTGTTTGGTTTTTTGTCCTTGCTATAGTTTGCTGAGAATGATGGTTTCCAGCATCATCCATGACCCTACAAAGGACATGAACTCATCATTTTTATGGCTGCATAGTATTCCATGGTGTATATGTGCCACATTTTCTTAATCCAGTCTATCATTGATGGACATTTGGGTTGGTTCCAAGTCTTTGCTATTGTGAATAGTGCCACAATAAACATACGTGTGCATGCGTCTTTATAGCAGTATGTTTTATAATCCTTTGGGTATATACCCAGCAATGGGATGGCTGGGTCAAATGGTATTTCTAGTTCCAGATCCCTGAGGAAAAGCCACACTGAATTCCACGTGGTTGAACAAGTTTACAGTCCCACCAACAGTGTAAAAGTGTTCCTATTTCTCCACATCCTCTCCAGCACCTGTTGTTTCCTGACTTTTTAATGATCGCCATTCTAACTGGTGTGACATGATAACTCACTGTGGTTTTGATTTGCATTTCTCTGATGGCCAGTGATGGTGAGCATTTTTTCATGTGTCTTTTGGCTGCATAAATGTCTTCTTTTGAGAAGTGTCTGTTCATATCCTTTGCCCACTTTTTGATGGGGTTGTTTGTTTTTTTCTTGTAAATTTGTTTGAGTTCATTGTAGATTCTGGATATTAGCCCTTTGTCAGATGAGTAGGTTGCAAAAATTTTCTCCCATTCTGTAGGTTGCCTGTTCACTCTGATGGTACTTTCTTTTGCTGTGCAGAAGCTCTTTAGTTTAATTACATCCCATTTGTCAATTTTGTCTTTTGTTGCCATTGCTTTTGGTGTTTTAGACATGAAGTCCTTGCCCATGCCTATGTCCTGAATGGTATTGCCCAGGTTTTCTTCTAGGGTTTTTATGGTTTTAGGTCTATCATTTAAGTCTTTAATCCATATTGAATTAATTGTTGTATAAGGTGTAAGGAAGGGATCCAGTTTCAGCTTTCTACATATGGCTAGCCAGTTTTCCCAGCACCATTTATTAAATAGGGAATCCTTTCCCCATTGCTTGTTTTTGTCAGGTTTGTCAAATATCAGATAGTTGTAGATATGCAGCATTATTTCTGAGGGCTCTGTTCTGTTCTACTGGTCTATATCTCTGTTTTGGTACCAGTACCATGCTGTTTTGGTTACTGAAGCCTTGTAGTATAGTTTGAAGTCAGGTAGTCTGATGCCTCCAACTTTGTTCTTTTTGCTTATGATTGACTTGTCAATGCAGGCTGTTTTTTGGTTCCATATGAACTTTAAAGCAGTTTTTTCCAATTCTGTGAAGAAAGGCATTGGTAGCTTGATGGGGATGGCATTGAATCTGTAAATTACCTTGGGCAGTATGGGCATTTTCACACTATTGATTCCTCCTACTCATGAGCATGGAATGTTCTTCCATTTGTTTGTATCCTCTTTTATTTCATTGAGCAGTGGTTTGTAGTTCTCCTTGAAGAGGTCCTTCATGTCCCTTGTAAGTTGGATTCCTAGGTATTTTATTCTCTTTGAAGCAATTGTGAATGGGAGTTCACTTATGATTTGGCTCTCTGTTTGTCTGTTATTGGTGTATAAGAATGCTTGTGATTTTTGCACATTGATTTTGTATCCTGAGACTTTGCTGAAGTTGCCTATGTATAGAATGTTATACATCACAATGACTTCTGGGTGAGAAGAGTTATAAGCACTTTAAAAAGTATTTTGTGCTTTATGGTTTCTCATCAATAAATGTATGATTTTTGTAGTAACAGAAAAGAAATATTTTAATTTAAAATTTTATTGCATTTGTATAACAGTAAATTTTTATTGCATTTTATAACAGTAATGAAACATCCAGAAATCTTAATTTTAATAACGTCTAAGTATAGTTCTTCCAAATGTGAAATACTTTGAAATATATGTGACAATAAGTGTATGTTTTCTGTAAATGGTAATCTATAGAACATTCCCAGAAAACATTTTTTAAAACTAAATAATATATTCTTATATCAGGTGACTAAATGTTGTTAATATGTCAATTTTCTCAAATTTATTCATAGTTCAAGTCCCTGCAGATTATGGTTTAGTAATTTCTCAGTCAATTATAAAATTTTTGCTGAAGTTCTAAATATCTAAAATAAAACAATCTTTAGAAAAGAAGACATTGTAGTGTTTACATTACCTGTTTGCAACATTTTTGATAAAGCAAATAGTGATAGCATTTCTGATAATAAGAATTTTAAGAATTTTTGCACCTGTGGTATAGAGACTGAATTCTGAGCAGCCAAAGAGGACTTCAGCATTATGTGAAAGAGGAATCCAGGCCAGACAAAACAAGAATCTTTTTCTTGATAACACTGTAAAATGGAGATTTAGAGACCTACTGAATAGATTTTACACACACACACACACATTGATGTATAGCATATACACCACTACCCGTAACTTTTAATCCACTTGAATACTTCCCAAAAGATCACACATGACCTAAATTATGGTTAAATTGCAATAAACTTCTAATTTTAAGTGGAAAATTAACTGTGATATAGTCAGTTTCCTAGCACTGGCTGAATCTAAGAATGAACTGTCTCTTGGAAACTGGACTGCTCATGTGTGTTTTGGAAGAAAGTAGGCTGGGCTACATTCTATAGTGCAAATATCTGGTACATAATAGGCATTCAATAAATACTATCTATGAAAACCATATTTAGAGCTCAATGTTAAGAACTTTTTGTAAACATGTGACTTGCATATTTGCAGTTTATTCTCTACAATCCACCTGTAACTCTCTAGGCCCCTAATTTTGTACTTTACATGTGTATTTGTCTTTTTTACTGAATATATTTCTTTGAAATAGTCTCAGGCCGGGCGCGGTGGCTCATGCCTGTAATCCCAGCACTTTGGGAGACCAAGGGAGGATCACCTGAGGTTGGGAGTCCAAGACCAGCCTGACCAACATGGAGAAACCCATTCTCTACCAAAAATACAAAGTTAGCCAGGCGTGGTGGCACATGCCTGTAATCCAAGCTTCTCGGGAGGCTGAGGCAAGAGAATCCTTTGAGCCCGGGAGGCAGAGGTTATGGTGAGCAGAGATCCTACCATTGCACTCGAGCCTGGGCAACAAGAGCAAAACTCCATCTAAAAAAAAAAAAGTCTCAAACTCTTTAGGATATGAAATAAAAATATGCAAAATACACACATATACACTAAAAATATAGTTAGCCAAAAGCCTGATATTAAATTTTTTGATTATTTTTAAAAATTCTAAGAATCTTAGACTACCATGTAGAATCCCAGAAATAAATGTAAACAAATGAAAAAAAAGGGTCTTAATGGAAGGAGACAAGAGTATCATCCCCAAACTCATTACACATTCACTCCAATAAGATGAGGTTTCCATTTAAACTAACGAAAAAGTAGATCTAAACAAAATAAAGATGGGAACAACCTTGGAGGCTAAGTTATTACAGCCTCCACTTAAGGCCATAGTGAACAATATAACATCAAAAGTCAGACAAATTATTGTTTGTCAGAAATGTATTTAGCTACAAGTAACACAATATCTAAGTAACAGCTGCTTAAACAAATGTAGATGCATTTTTCTCGTTAGGAATATTTGCCATTGTTTATTCAAATGCCGTATGGTGTCAGAAGAAATACAGCCTGCAACTTTATTTTTTCCCCACCATCCTTAGTGAACTGGCATTTGTCTTCCTTTTGTGCTTTAATAATCACAAGATGGCTGCTGAATCTCCAGATTTTCACATGAGGGTTACAGGTACCAGCGATGGCTCTTCCCTTTTATCAGGAAAACAAAACTTTTCAAGACTGCAACCCATTCTTACTAACAGATTTCCAGTTAGATATCATTGTTCAGAACTTAGTCACATGGCCAACCCTAAATCAAGAAACATAGTTGTTGAGATTGGATTTAACAATCCTTTTCCATTACATAGGGAGGCCACAAGAAAGGGAAATGTATTTTGTGCAGGATCCCAACAGTGTAGACCATAATGATACTTATTCTACAGAGTAACTGTGACAATTACATGAGAAAGTGTGTCATTATCTGTCAAAAACCCAGTGTTATTTGATTATTAGTGCCATGATATCAGTTATGGCTGCTTATCAACTTAATCTATTATATCATATTGAAGGTAGGAGCTACATTTAATTCGTATATTCATATCGGATACCTCTCATTATTTTGGACAATAAAAATGTAACCAATATTTTGACAATTGTAGCTTTTACACATAAGCCTTTTCTGTTTTCTTTTCTTTTTTTTTTCAGTCTTCTAACTTGTATGACCTCAACTGTATATCAATCATTAACATTCATTGTAAACTTCATAATTAGACTGTAAGTTTTCTAAGCCTTAGCACTGTGGTTATTCTGGCCTCAATTAACTCTTCAAATTACTAGTATTCTGGCTATCTCTTAATAAATAAACAAACATAAATTTAATAAGCCAAAAGAGTTGGTCAAGCATGTCAAAAAATCTGGCAACATTTGTCCTTGACATCCTTAAGGAAATGATCAATTTGCTGAACTATATTCCCCAACTTTACATCTGCTTTATATTTTTCTTGATGTATCTAAACAAAGTCTTTAGCTTCTTTATGGCCTAATAAAGAGCCCACCTGACTTCTTAAGCTTTTTTTCTTGTTTTTAAATGGGTTATTTCTATGCACTTTCTCTGATCATTTAAAAACAACAACAACATTTTTTTAATGTGCCACAAAGGGTAAGTAATTAATTACAAGGAACTTGACATCTTTTTGGATATCAGCAGGTAACTAAGAGCTACAACCTCTTTAGTATTTCTAACAAAGAATAAATCAAAGTAAAGGATATTATCAAAGTTACAACCTTCCTGCAATCAAATGCAGAAAATAAAAGGGCTTTGTGAAGAGACAGAACTGGAAAAACAGGTCAATTTACAACATAACCATACATAATAGAGCCCTTTCAAGAATTCTGAAAGCCTTATCCATTGTATCAATGCCTACAGAGACCTTTATTTCTCATCAGAAAATTATTAAAAATTGTTAGAAAAGGCCCTTTCATTTTTGATCTGTAAACTCTATTAATATGTTAACAATAAGCACATACATATGTCTTCATTGGTTGTCTGGCAGAGAGTAGGCACTCAATAAAAATTATTAAATGTATTAATAAAATTTAAATGTGAAAATGTCTAACTAAAATCTGAGAAACAAAACCCTACTACTGGAGGATTAAGTGACTATTTTTCCATGCTTTGGATTATGAACACCCAGACAATATTTCAAAGGCTTTCGACACTTTTACATGTAAACTTTTCCATTTCTGGGAATTCTGACAAACATATTTGGTGATACTACTTTATTTATATCCAGAGAACACACCCTATTTATTTTTTCTACTCTAAGCTTAGATAATCACCAATAAACATTATAAACCTAGAAAAGACTCTGGTACAAACAAAAGACAATTAATAAATGGTAACTAGTTAACTGACCGCAAATAAAAAGGCAGAAACTGAATCCAAAGAGGCTCAAAATCTTGTCTTACCAAGGTGATCTTCAGGTCTATCAATTCAGAATAAGTATTTAGGAAAGCACATGGGATTTTAGATAATTACTGGCTTAGAGCCTATCACTGTAGAGATTGAACCTCAAACTCCAGCTTCTTCATGAAATGCTTAGAAAGCATTTCCCATCCCATTTGATCTTGCTAGAATTTTTTCTCATCAGATAATTGAAGAGTTTAATCAACCTGTTTTTAACATCATTTAGTCCCATGATATTTGATCTATCAAAAATAAAGAAAACGAAAAAGTTAAAGACTAAGAAGGAAACTTCTAGGAGGCTGTTACTTTTATTGTTCCTCAAAGATGTCCCAGAGTTTTAGCAACACTTTTTCTCTCCAAGCTTCACTAAGGTATGCTATACAATTACAATTGTACGTATTTATGGTGTACAGCATGATATTTTGATATATTTGATGATATTTTGATACATGGCAAAATAATTAAATGAAAGTAATATATCAATCACCTCATATACTTATCATTTGTTTGTGGTAAGAAAATTTAAGGTCTAATGACATCAATTTTCAAGTAGTACGAAAATCGTGGTACAGTTTTTTTCTCACTGACTGCTACTGTGTCGTAATTAGATGAGTAATGGTTAGAAAGTTGTACACAATGAATATATCCAACATAAGCAATTTGAGTCCTGGAAAGAGGGGAAAGTGATTATGAAGATGGAAAACATTGCAAGAAATATTTGTCAAAAACTTTCAGAATCTGATATAAGACAGGAATCCACAAAATATAGAAACCTAATGCAAATTGTAAACAAAAATAAATCCACGTTAAAACACAACACTATGATATATTAGTGAGCATAAGGACAAAGAAAAAAATGTCCAAAGTAGTGATAAAATAAGTGGATAATACATTTATAAGAGCAATGAGTAGAGCTGCAGATGACTTTACAACGTAATCTGTTGAGTCCAATAGATAATGCCATGATATCTTTAAAGTGCTTAAAAAACAAAACCGCTAGCCTAGAATTTAACATTGAATGAAAATGTACACCAAGAACAAATACAGTTTTAGAAATGTTAAAACAAAAATAGAGATTTTGCAACCAGCAAACCTGCACCAAGGGAACTACTAAAGGATATTTCTCCAGTAGAGGGTTGTAATTTCAAAGGAAATTTCAGAGATACAGAAAATAATATAATATCAATGAAAGGCTAAATATATGGGAAAATCTAAATGACTATTGACTATGTATAATATAAATAGTAATATCTACTAGGGTTTAAATACTATAGACATAAATTACATGAAAAATAGCATAGATGTTAGAAAGTAGGTAAAAATATTTTTCTTGTGCAGGGAAAAGAGAATAATATCACTCAACATTAGAGTTTCATAAGATAAAGATACAAGTTTGAACCTTTGTGTAACCACCAGACAAAATAGTAAATAAGTATGTAACTTTGAAAGAAATACAGTGTAAATGTAATATGTCTTTTAAGTGGTCCATCAAAAAAGATGGAAAAAGGTATATCAGTAATTAAATTTAGTTAAGTCACCTAAATGTTCCAATTACAAATAAAGAATGTTAAATGAATAAAAAAATGCTATATAGATTAAAAGGGACACAGCTGGTTGAAATATAAGGATGGAGAAATGCCAAAATGGAAATAAAAAAATAATATAGCAGGTAGGCACAGTGGCATATACCTGTAATCCCAGCGTTTTGGTAGGCCGAACCAGATGGACCACACCAGCTTTGCCAACATGCTGAAACCCCGTCTCTACTAAAAATACAAAAATTAACTGGGCATGGTGGTGCGTGCCTATCATCCCAGCTACCTGGAAAGCTGAGGCAGGAGAATTGCTTGAACCTGGGAGGCAGAGGTTGCAGTGAGCCAAGATCATGTCACTGCACTCCAACCTAGGTGACAGACTGTCTCTAATAATAATAATAATTATATAGCATGCAAATATGCACACACACACAAACACACACACACAATTTAATAGAGAATAAAATAGACCTTTGTATAAAAATCATTACTAGAAATAGATTATTTTACAATGTTTATAATGTTTTATTTCCCAGGAAAAGATAGCAATTCAAAATGAGTATCCCTAAATTTGTATATATAAATGGATGTAAAGTGGCAGATTTTTATATTCAGGAGAAAAGGATGCTAAGTCAGATCTGTATGCCATCCCTATACTTCCACAAATAATGCTTTTCTGGCTGTGCATCTAACTTTTGTCTATTTGTTTCTTGTCTGAGTAATAGGGACAATAAGCATAATCTATTCAGGATCCCACAGTGATTAAACACAACATGTGAAAGCATCTAACACTACACACAATACAGAATAAAAATAAACATTTCACAGTATAAAATAGATTTTAAAAACTAGAGACATAAGTGGTATTTTTGATGGTAGATACTGGAGGAGGAAAGAATTTGTTAGGACTCTGGTTAGGACAGAATGCTGGAAGCTGGGCTGTTGTCTTGCCTTTGCCATTGACCTGCCTGGTTGGAATACAATGCTGCACTGGGTCAGCACATCTGCTCAAGAAGTCTCAGGCTTCCCAACTGTAAAGTAGTGCTAAAATGTGTAAATCATTACCTTTTATTAATGCCTCTTTCCTGCTATATGCAACTGAAGATGTTATAAAGATAAAGTGAGGCCATCCCAAAATACAAAGATATGTTTTGTTTTTCCTTAGGAGAATACATTATTTTCTGTGATGTCAGCCCATGATTCCCCAGGCTGGCCTGTATGTGAGGCTGGCCTTATATTTCCACCATATTGTGGAAATTCCATAATCGGCTCTGTGAAAATTAACTGTTTTTCCTCTGGAGCTGGAATAACGTTCTACTGACAGATAATTTTTTTTACTACTAAAATTGACTTTTTTTAGTTGATTTTATTTGTTTTTCTATAATAAAGGGAGGAGATAGCCACCTGTCAGGACCCCTATCACTAGATAATTTTTACTATTTTTGAAAGTCTGGATTTACTTCACTCAATGTTATGTATTTTTGGGTTATATTTAAGTATTTTCTTAGGACAATGCTACTGACAAGATTTCTAGAAACTTCTTCAATTTAAACATAGCTTTTTACATTCAAATATCAGTGAAGCACACCTCTTTTGAAAGAATAGAAGATGGTCAGAATAATTGGAAAATATGTATCTATAACCTTCAGTAGTTTCCTTGTTTATTTCTTTTATTGAATGTCATTACAGTGCTGCATCACTGAAATTAATTCTAGCATTCTTTGCACGTTAATTAAAAATGCTATTCATATTAGTATACGGTGACTATTACTTTCTATTGGAAAATAGTGGACTGAACAAAGAAATTCTAATCCTTATGCAAATTCTAATCTTTGCATAAAAATACATTTATACTTATTTTAATAATTTAAATGAAGACTGTAAGATTATTTAAATCTTAAAAACAATAATGCTAAACAACTAATGCATCTGTGTGCATGTGATCTTTTGTGAGATTATTCTTCAAAGTCAGTTACATCTGGAGCAGTCAAAGCTGAATAATTACTAAGTCCAGGAAGCTACAGGGTATGAAAGTAACTGCCAAACCCTCAGACATCTTGAAATAGCTTCAATAACATAATGAATATAATTTACATTCTGTAACTTATTAATAAAATTACCAAGAAATTAGCCTCTGGTATTCTCAAATATATGAAGCAAATTCAATTTTGGCATTATAAGCCAGAAAATGCTTTCAAAATGCTTCCTGGCTACATCAAAAAACATCTTTTTCTTATTTGTGAAAAAAATATTGTGTATCCCCACAGATAAAATAATATAAATAAAACCATATGGTAAACATCTCTACTGGAAGTTTCTGAAGGAGGTTTATTCACCGTTTTTCTTACACTTCCCTCAGCTCATGAACATTTTATCCTCAATTCTATATCTGCACATAGTGTTAATAAAAATGTTATTAATTTATTGGAACATACATAGAACAAATGTTCAACTGTTTAAACTATTATCTGTCATCTCTGAAGCAGTTAGATATTTAAGATCATGAAAAAATATACTTTCTGCATATATGGCAGTAAATCAAACTTATTTTAATCACACACAGTTTGGCAATTGAGTAAAAATTGTGTATTCCTTCTTGTAAATATATGTGCTTCCTATTCTTGGAAAAAATTAACATGCAATAAACACAGGTAAATCACCACAACATAAATCTATACACCACTTACCTGAAATAGGTTAGTATTCCCTGGCCTTCTAAGATCCAACCATGATCTCAAATTTAATAACCTTTTATATAAAGAGACATCTATTTGTTTCTTTTGGCAGAAGGCTAGTCATCCAATTTATCCAAAAGAGGTAGCATACTATTCTATGTTGTTTTTTCCAGAATGTAACCATGAGATGGAGATTGGCTATAGGATGCTATTAGACATTGAATCCACAAACAGTGTGAAAACAGGATCAAACAAGAAGAAGTTGAGTTTTGAAACAGACTAAACTAAGCCTTCAAAAACCACGAAGGGATTTCTGGAGTGAATATTGCCTGTTAGAGTTGTCCTGAGACAGGCTGAAATGGCAGGGCTTTACACCTCTGCCTCTCTGAATCACTGTCTGCAAGCTCCCCTGAGAAGTACATGGCATTGAGGGAAGTGATCATCTCCTGAATAGAATGACCCTGGGGAGCACACACCTATATACTGTCTGCATACTTCTCTCTCCACCCTTGGACAGCAACTACTTTCTTGAACATGGATACGGTCAGCATAAGAAAGTCTACTCAAATCCACTTTTCTCTATATATTTGAATATCTGACCCTCTAGGGTTTTTGGTCCTCTTCCTGAGAGAAAACATGAAAATGAAAGGTTATAAAAAGGTGACTAGAGTTTTTCTCAGTGCTTCAATTGACACACAGATTTCCCTCTTGTATTCTCCATTTCAGATCCCCCTTTGTCAGCAAACACCTTTTGAAGTTCTTTATCCCCAAGGTATTTAAAGCCCTGTCTACCATATACTTCTCAAGCTGGCATGATTGTACCTCTTCATTTACAGTCATGAATGAATATAAAGGTATAAAGAGACGCAATTGGAATCATTTCAGTCTCATACATGCATTCCTTTTTGCCCCTACTATGAAATTGCAGCCCTGCTTCCTTCTGATTATTAAAATCTTTTACCTTTACTAAGCAGTAGTTTCTTGTCTTGCTTGCTAATCATTGATGCAAAATGTCCAAGCAGGAGCCATAGATTATAATCCAGATTAACACATAGCCTCTAGCAAAATCTTTCTTTCATTAGGGAATGGCATTTCTAGTATTACACAACCATAGTTGCAGGGATGGGAGTACAATGATCCCAAAGGGTTCACAGGAAATTATGGAGTGTGGGGCATTACTACAAACACCTGGTGGTTCCAGAATCCATATATTTTCTGCACTGGGGAGACAGCACCCTATATCTTTCCTTTAATGTGTATATGCATCCTATGCAGTGTCAACCCATCCTTAAAAAGTACTGCCTCTGATATGGTGGTTGAGCTTTGACTTTAGCAGGTTGTTACAATGTTTTATCGGGTCACCTGGTTTTGGTTGACATGTGATATGACCGACAGATCTCATGATCATGATCATGGGCTGTCTCACAGACCCCCTTGGCTGTAAAATGCCTCCTTGGTCTGGAGCAATATTATATCAGATCTCACGCTAGTGGATCAAAGACTAAATAAATCTTCAGATAGTGGTGCTACCTAGAAGCCCATGAGAAAGAAAATTATAGTCATATATGGAATATGTGTCTATTCCTGAGGAAAAAAAAAAACTCTGGATTCATGAGAACTATTAAGAGACCCATATAATCAACTTGACACCAAGTGGCTGATTAGTCATATCAAAGAGAAGTTCTATATCAGAGGCTCAGCACTGGTGTCTACTAGCCAGCAGTTTTTAGATATGTGGAAGCAGCAGTAACTAAATTAGACTTGATAATGGGAATTCATGCTTTCAGGCTCATGTATCTCTTCAATCTCCACTTTTGGTCAGTTGGTTCAGCTTCCTATTATGCTATTACTGGAGTGGCCATGGGCACTGTGGCTGATACCACCAGGACAGATCATTTTATCTATTTGGGTATTTAGTGCCTCTATCACAGTAGATGCTCTATTATGGGCATTCATATAGGATACAAAGATTTTTATACTTTGTGCCCAAGCCCATGTATCTATCCATATGCCTATTTCCTGAACCTACTTATTTATAATCTTCAAATATTTTTGTTTAGCCCTCTGACTAGCCAAGAAGTCATTTTCCATGAATATGAGTGAGCATATATTCTAAATTTGGGTAAGCTTCTCTTTTCACACAAGGTTGAAAGACACATGCAATGTTTGAACTTCTGCCCATTGGAAAGAATTTTCCTTTCCACTGTCTTTCAAGGTCACCTTTAGTGTGGATATGTGTTTTTCAGTTTGCACTCATGTATGGAATTGACTTATCTATAAAATTAGTTCAGGCTTATTTCCACCAGTGGGATACTTGAGATTACCTATAAGTTGTAAGTATAGATTGAAGAATGAACATTGGTAGGAGTGGTAAGTCCCATGGGGGTCCAGGTTACCTGCTCACATAGTTTGCTGAAACCCTCTAGTCATGTGTGTGCACACAATCTCAGGTATAATGCCTCCTTTTTACAATAGTTAGTAGCTCAGCCACAAAAGTTTATGAGTGGTTCTGGCCAAATAGCCATTTGGTGTTTCAGGAGTTAAGTCTCTGCCAGCACTTTATAGCATAACAGGAACTGTTTTGCCAAAAAAAAAAAAAAAAAAAAAAAGTATTATTCTTCTCACTCCAGATGGCATGGCTTTGTCTAGAACCGCATGGGTCAGCATTATAATTTTCTCATGGGCACTTACCACAAACTCCACATGGAATATATTGAATCATATGTCATATGCCAGCTTGTATGGCATAACATTTAGGACTACTTGCATCAGAGTCTGGAACTACTGAATATTATTTTATTTTTCCAGTCCACACCCAAAGTTGGAAGCCTTTTATTTCACCCAGTATATGGGCCAGAGTAATATCCAAATATGTGGAATATATTTTCCACAAAACCTAAAAAACTAACAAGAATTGTGCTTTCTTCTTTGTAGTAGAAGGTGTAAAATACTAAAATACAAATAACACAAATATGTCTGTCATTTATATGGGATGTTCTGACATGCCTCTGACCTTTTGGGGCTCTTAAATATATCAGTATGGTTCTCTCCTACACACTTCAGTATTTGAGTCATAACAAGACCTTCAGCTTGTTAGCTATATCTTGCTCATCAGGCCAGATTAACATAATATTATCAATGCCATAAGTATACGTGTTATTTTTCAGAATACCTACACTGTTCAGACTTTTTCAAAGTATACTACAAAGGAAGGTAGGAGAGTTATCATGGCCAAGAGGGAAAATACTATTGTATTTTCTATGAAAGCGCACACTCATTCTGTTCCTCATTATTGATTAGGGTAGAAAATGATGAGTTTGCCATATTAATGGCCACATGATATATACTTGAAGTCATAGTAATCTGTCCTAGCCATGTTATTATAAGGCTGCTGCAATCAAAGCTACTATTTGGGTGAACTTGAAGTGATCTTCATTCATCTTTTAGTAGTACTCTGTTTTCTATAGAAGCAGACTCAGGAATTAAGTGGGGACCGCCATAGTTATATATTTAAGAGTAATACCAACTTTGTCATGCTCTGAGAGATAAAATATTGCATTTGATTTGCTATCTTGGTTAGAGGAAGTAGTTTCAGAGCCTTTTATTTGCCCTTCCCTGCTATGATAGGTCTTTTCCAAAAGAAAAAGAGAGCAATGTTTGAGTTGCACCACCTACCAAATATGTCAAAACCAATTGTACATTTATGGATGATCAAATATGTCAAAACCAATTGTACATTTATGGATGAGGAAAATGGCCAATAGGTGGGTTTACAAACCAAGTAAACCCTTTACAAAGCATACCTTGTCTAGGATTCCATTTATTACCTGAATCTCACATGACTCCACTTTCAGAGAGATATCATGTTGACACTTTGAGTTTCTGAGTTTCAAATGCAACTCAGTCCTCACGTCCAAGATTACTTACAATGTCTAACTATTCCCTCTTCCCCTTTGTGCAATTAGCAGATAAATTATCCTAAATTCCTTGGAGAAATAACTGAGGAATTCATTATAATGTACACTTAGTCTAACAAGTTTCTATCTCCTGGGGACATAGACATATTTCCATCATTGATCTTGGGTCCAATATTTACTCAGGATTGAGCTGGTTCTTTAGACCCAAGATCCAATGACTACATTAAGATCATTCTTATTGAGTTAACTACTATCAAGCTATTGGTTATTAATACTTGATTATTTTTTTACTGGCACAATAAGAGGAATACACTTAATGCTACCAATCTATTTTCCCCTCAGGATGCCGTGTCCATTATATTTCTCTGTAATTCTCTGTGGTCCACGACCTCTTGACTCACACTCTCACCTTCCTGGGAATTGTAATAATTGTATTCACCTCAAGTGTGTGATTAAGTGATGCCCCCTGCCCCCTGTTGAGAGGAAGCTTGATTCTATTACCTCCATTGCTCTCAGTGAGCCAGATTATCTAAGACTTCTGTAGGCTAAAAATTAGTCCACCCATTAGTCTTGACCTACAGAAGAGAAACATCACTGAATTCCTAGTGATGCTTGTGCCTTCTCACCAACACATTAAATGGTTTTGGTAAATAATGTATAACCTACGACTCGTCATGGAATACAACATCTATTAGTTCTTCCAGAACATGCATAGTATATTTATTCTAATATAAGTACCTCCATTAGCTTTCTGCTCCACTAATGGATATTCCAAAATTTCATCTTTTCTCAGTATAAGTCACTTGTTCCATTCTAGAAGTGATCCTAATAATAGATTCATACCATTTTCTAGGTTTCTTGCCAGAGTCTAGGGAATCTTGGGACAGTGCAACCAAATCAATAATCTTCCTATCTAATGTTATGTTCCAACTCCCTTGATCAAGCATTTTGAGAATATATTATCATGTGTATTACACTGGCTTTTTTGAGGTACAAATTTTAACTTTCCTATCAGAACCAGCCCACTCCATGCCAGGGCCTAATGCTACATAACATTATTTATTGACCTGACTTGTGACCAGGAATGGAGAGGGTATGGGTTCAGTTATTTATTTGGGAAAGAAAAGCTTCTGTATTGTTAACTAACAAGGAAAATGTGCTGGCTTTCACTAGAGAAGAATGAAGATTTTGTAGGCTAAAAATTCAAGGAGTCAAAATTTTCAGGGCTATTCTCTGTATCTCTATGTCATATTCAATAGCCTAGCATTTCCCCAAGAGGGACATAAGCTTGGAATATTAAAGCTGACTTTGTTGGGCATTTAATTTTATTTCATGTTTATTTTTTCAGAATACAAATTCCTGTATTTGATTTTTGGCCTTCTCTACTTTTTCTCTGCAGGAGATTAGGTTTCTTCACATGCAGCTAAATGATGCTTTTTTTTTTACACCTGGCTTTCAATTGCCTGTTTATTGCCCTCATATGTTTCATATCTTCTGTAGAGCATCATTGGTGCTTGGCAGTAGCCACTTAATTATTGCTATTTTTGTTTATATAACTCTTCAATGCCTGAAGTATTACATTTACTTGTGCATTTTCTCCTACTGGGATAATTTCAATTCATCACCACATTATTTTAACAATTTGACTTCAACTTTGAACTACCTACCACCAGGGGTATGTTCCTTAATGCCACGCTAGTGGTGAATGATTCTACTCTCAAATTTCATCTTGAACTACTTCCTATACCAACTCTTTTAGGTTTAGAAAGGAGGAGTAGTGTAAGTTATCTATTAGGGACCAATACTTGAGAATGAAATGAAGATAAAGTCAAAAAATGGCCAGGCATCTTTAACATCACATCTTGATTACCAAATGTGGGCTGCCTTGAGAAGAGCATTGCCTTGGCTAGAGTGGCCCTCTACAAATGAGGACAGTTTTCAAAATACTGATAGCTAATCTTCCCTGCAGGCAGATATGAGCAGGACATTTCTGTATCTTCCCAGCTCATAGAAATTTGTTTAAGTGGAAGCATTTTAAAAACAAAAAATACATATTTACTTTTACTAAAATGATTAAAAAATTTGGAGATGTGTCTAGTTTAATATCTTATTAAATAGTGCTAACTTATGTTAAAAATAAAATAACTTGGTCAAACATTGAGCAGAATGTGTTGCAGATATAATTATGAAAGAAAAAAATCTGCCTTTCTTGCCATGACCTTTGAGCTCTGGTATTGATGGGAGGAAATATGTACTAAAAAGGAAATCAAATAAATGAACAGTTAACATACATTTTGATAATTATAAATGCTGTATACAAACTAGAGGAATTTGAAATGTCTTTGAAAGGGTTTAGTAGATCAAATGGTCAAGAAATGTGTTATTTTAGATGAGAAAGTGTTAGCCATGCAAAATTAGAGCAGAGGCTATTCCAGAAGGAAAAAAAAAAAAAAAAACAGGAACAGAGGAACTGAGGTGGGATGAGTCTGGAGGCATTTTAATACCAGAAAGTGAGCAATGTGATAGAATACAGTGACCCTGGGAGTACATAACTCAAAATGAGGCTATAGATGGAGGCAGCTGCCAGATCATAGAAAGTATCACATAACATAAATGTCTACTGTCTTAGAAATCCGAGCTAGGTAACTCAAAAAAATGAATCCTTTAGCAGTGGGAGTAGTACAGAATGAAGCTAAGAGACTATAAAAAGGTGTATATATAGAGAGAGCTGGTAACCATAGGAAGGCAAATGTGTAAACATCATTGAGAATAAAACATACTGTGAAAGAGAAGGCATGCAATATAAGGGGGTGATGGCTTCAGCTGTGATTCCTTAAATCTACTCTGTGCCCTGAAATAACAGTGATGCCAATTCTGGTTATATGCATTTTTATCGGATAAATATTGGCTTTCCTGATGTAATGTAAATGAATATGTAGACATGTACAGATCTAGTCCAGGTGGAAAAAACTTCAACATTTAGAAGGCCAGTGCAGTAGGGGTCAGGAAAAAAAATAAAACCTGATAATAGAGATACAAATAAAACTGGGAGAATGTGTATTATCATGAGATCAAAGAGGAAAAAAAGTTACTTTAAATTTTAAATAAAAAGTAAAATTATAAATATTTAAAGCATTCCAACAAGATGTGGAAAAAAGACTACAATCATCCAGGGATGGCTTCTGTAGAAGAAGAGATAAAAATGTGATGAAAAATATTAAAGGAGGTGATTTATACCATAGCCAGAAAGCTAAACAGCTTTGGATTTTAATTAGCAAGAAGGGATCACAGATTATTAAAATTTGGTGACAAGAATTTTTAAATATGCATCCTAAAATTAATTTGTTGTCTAGTATATGAACCAAGTCAGTGGAAGAGAGAGTTTTAAGTATTTAATGGTCATGAACTCTGTGCTAGGCAATTTGTATAGCATAGGGGTTAAGAACACAGAATATAAAACCAGACATCCCGTCTTCAAAGCCTAAATCTCTGAATTAGCCACTGTGTGATCCTGGGCATTTTAAATATTCTCTCAATTTCCTTACTATAAACTGGAGATAAGAGTAATGCTTACCCAAAGTAAGAGGCTTACCACCATGGAATCATGCAATCTTGGCTGCAGGAAAACTGCTTGGCCCTCCCAACCTCTGAAACTGAAATAGAAAGCTGCCAGGAGATGGTGGGACAGAACTTCGCCAGGGAGGGAGCTTGTAATGGGCCGTACATCCATTCTGAGACCAGACCAAAGCAGGTAAAGCAAAACATCATTTTCAAACCTAACCATTAGCAAACTACATGCTGTCCTGGGATCCAGTGGCACTGGGATAGGGGCAATAAAGTTGTGCTGTCAATTGTTGAGATAGAAGAACAAGTTTGGAATGAGCTAGGAGCATTCTGTAGCCAGGGCTAGGAAGCAAGAGAGGCATGGGCAACACTGGCCAGTGCCAGGAAGCAAGTGATGCTGGGATTTGAGATGAGGATGTGAGTTGCTGCTGGGACGTGGTTTTGAGCTGGGCGGAGGCTCCTTCAGCCTGATTGGGTGTAGAAGTTAAGCGCAGGCTACGATCACCAGACGAGAGGCTGAAATATAAAGAAAAAATATGTTCCCCACCCATGTCTCAGGCTGTGGCAAAGGTGAATGGTCCCACCTTCTCCAGTAATAGGGCTTCTTCATGGCTGCTACTGCCCTCACCTGAGCCCTCTGCTGGGGCCTGAGAATCACCCATCTCCTGTCCACTGGGGCTGGAACCTACTCTTATCATTAGGGTGCCTGAGGCCTAGTCCACCCAGAGTGGCTTTGCCCTTCCCTCCAAAACAGAGCACATAGCCTGGGGTCCTGGGAATTGCCCAACCAAATCCATAATCATAGGCACATAAGGACTCCTCTGAGGGGCCTGAGGTTAAACCTAAACAATTGGCTGCTGCAACTCAGCTGGCAACTACTTGTAAGTAGCAACTGCAGACCTAAACACATTCCCACCCAGCTCACAGCAGTCATTGCAAATATCAATATACAACATTTGAAACCTGTAGAATCATCCCACCACTGCTACTGCCATCACCCATGCCACACTGGGTGCAGAAGGGCATGAGAACCCACTGGCCCAGTAGATCTGCCACTTTCACTACAAGCATCCAAGAAAGCCACCAGGATGCCAAAGAATCAGCCGACTACTAACAGCCAATACCAGTGCCAGTGTATATTGTCCTGTGGTACAAAGATAGGCATACACAGCTCACCTCTGCCACAGCTGAGGCCTGAAGACTGGCCTACCTGACATCCCCATCCCCAGCACAACTTTAAAACAGCATCCACTGTTAACCAGACCCTAGCACACTGAGAAATTCATAGAGACCACTAATGCTATTTACAGCCAACAAAATGATACAGAGATTACACTATTGCACACACACAGAATCAGAGTCAAGTACCCCACCTAACCATCAGCACAGATAAATCTTCAAAGAAAAGTTTTCTTTTGAGAAGTATCTGATCATGTTCTTTGCCCACTTTTTGATGAGGTTGTTTTTGTTTTTTTCTTATAAATTTGTTTAAGTTCCTTGTAAATTATGGATATTAGACCAAACACTGCGTGTTCTCACACATAAGTGGGAGGTGAACAATGAGAACACATAACCATAGGGAGGGAAACAACACACACTGGAGACTGTCGGGCGGTAAGGGGAGGGAGAGCATCAGTACAAATAGCTAATGCCTGTGGGGCTTGATACTTCGGTAACTGGTTGATAGGTGAAGCAAACCACCATGGCTCATCATGTTTACCTACGTAACAAAACTGCACATTCTTAAAAAAAAAAAAAAAAAAGAGAGAGAGAGAGAAAAAGAATGAAAAAGAAAAAGTCTTTCCCTATGAGGGAAAATTCAAAAATAAAAAGAAATGACTATTACATCAGATGTGAAGATATCAATGTGAAGAAAGAGAAAACATTAAGAAGCAGAAAATTATGACACTTTCGAAGAAATAAAATAATTCTCCAGCAATAGATCTTAAACAAAAACACATTTTCAAAATTCAGGATAAAGAATTCAAAATATTTATTTTTAAAAACTCAGTGAGATACAAGATAATTATGAGGAAAAATACAGAAAAATAGAAAACTAACTTAGGATATGACTGAGAAATCTAATAAAAAGACAGGTAGTTTAAAAAACAACCAGAGGACAGGGTGTGGTGGCTCACACCTGTAATCCCAGCACTTTGGGAGATGAAGGCAGGCAGATCACTTGAGCTCATGAGTTCCAGACCAACCTGGCCTACATGGTGAAAACCCGCTCTACTAAAAATATAAAAATTAGCTGGGTGTGATGGTGCACACCTGTAATCTCAGCTAATCGGGGAGTTTAGACATGAGAACCTCTTGAACCTGTGAGGTAGAGGGTGTAGTGAGCTGAGATGGTACCTCTGCACTCCAGCCTGCGCGACAGAGCAAGACTGTCAAAAGAAAAAAAAAGAAAGAAAAGAAAAGAGATTCTGATGAAATAACTCCAAGAACAGTTTTTATATTTTATTTTCACATTGAAAATCAGTTGGATTTGCGTCAGCCTCAAAGAGTATGTTTATGTAAAATTTAATGAATACTGGCAGTGAGTTGTACTTTTTTTTTTTCTAAATGGGAAAAGGCTTAAAATCTTCAACAATAGGCTGGATTAGATAGAAAAACAAATCTCAGAACTTGAAGACAGATATCCTGAAATAATTCAGTCAGATAAAAATAAAGAGGCCTGGCAGGATGGCTCACGTCTGTAATTCCAGCACTTTGGGAGGCCGAGGGGGGCGGATCACCTGAGCTCAGGAGTTCGAGACCAGCCTGGCCAACGTGGTGAAACCTCATCTCTACTAAAAATACAAAAATTAGCCAGTTATGGTGGCAGGTGCCTGTACTTCTAGCTACTCAGGAAGCTGAGGCAGGAAATCTGGGAGGTGGAGGTTTCAGTAAGCCAAGGTTGCACCCGGGCACTCCAGCCTGGGCAACAAGAGTGAAACTCCTTCTTAAAAAAAAAAAAAAAAAAAAAAGAGAGAAAGAAAGAAAGAAAAAGAAAGAAATAAAAAAGAATAAGCAAAACCTTTATGACATTTGAGATAACATAAAGTGACCAAATTTATCAATTATTGGTATCCTCAAGGAAGTGGAAACAAAGAAGTGATTAGAAAACCTATTCAGTGAAATAATAGATGAGAACTTCCCAAGTCTAGCAAGAGATTTAGACATTCACACAAAGAAGGCTCAACGACCCCCAGATAGATACAATGCAAAAATGTCTTCTGCAGAGCACATTATAATAAGACTGTGTAAAGTCAAAGATAAAGAGCGAATCCTACAATCAACAAAAGAAAGGTGCCTAATTACCTATAAAAGAAATCTTATCAGTCTAACAGCAAATTTATCAGCAGAAACCTCACAGTCCATAAGAGAATGGGATAATATATTCAAAGTCCTAAAATAAAGTAACTATCCCCAATGTATACTATATCCAACGAAATTCTTCTCATAAACGAAGAAAAAATAAAAAAAA
The DNA here is from genome assembly GCF_029289425.2 of Pan paniscus. NCBI lineage: Eukaryota > Metazoa > Chordata > Mammalia > Primates > Hominidae > Pan > Pan paniscus. The sequence goes on along the minus strand of NC_073258.2, from coordinate 27,440,429 downwards.
TTCCCAGATGATGAAATGTTGAGGGAATTAATTACCACTAGACTGGCCCTAAAAGAAATGTTCAAGAGAGTCCTAAACTTAGCAGCAAAAAGATGACATTTATCATCATGAAAACAAGTGTACAAACTACACTACGAAAGCAATCGCACAAATGAGGAATAGAAGCTACTCAAATGATACCACTACAGGAATACACCAAACCACAATCACGAAACATTAGAAAAAAAGGATGGGAATAAAGAATAGACAAAACAAACAAAACAATTAATAATATAACAGAAACAAAGTCTTACATATCAATAATAATCTTGAATGTAAACAAGTTAAATTATGGACTTAAAAGATATGGAATGGCAAAATGGATTAAAAAAATGCTCCAACTATATGCTACTTACAAACAAAACAAAACAAAACAAAACAAAAAACCCTCACTTTACCAGTGAAGATACATACAGAGTGAAAGAAAGGGATGGAAAAAGATATTGCATGAAAATGGAAACCAAAAGTGAGCAGGAGTAGCTATGCTTGTATTAGATATACAGATTTTAACTTAAGAATAGCAAAAAAGTAGTCATTATGTAATGATATTGAAATCAACTAGTGGAGTATTTCACCATCCCATTTTCAGCCTTAGACAGATCATATAGTCTGTAAATTAATTTAAAAAATTGGATATAAACTGGACTTTAGATTAAATGGATCTAAGAAACATTATGAAACATTCTATCTAAAAACCACATGCATTCATACATATGCTAGTCCATATTATAACCCATATGCCTAATACATGGGCTATCCTGGAGAATGTTTCATGTTCTGATTTAAAGAATGTATATGAACATGAAACATTCTCCAGCATAGCCCATATGTTTGGCCACCAAACAACTCTAAGAGGATTTTTTAAAATTAAAATTTAATCAAGTATCTTCTCAGTCTATAATAAAAGAAAACTAAAAATTAATACTAGTAAAAACTTTGGAAACCATATATATATGATTTATATATATATAGTTATATATATGTTTTTATATATATATATTATACAACATGCTCCTGAATGGCCATTGTGTCAATGAAAAAACTGAGATGAAAATAAAAAAATTATTTGAAACAAATGACAATGAAAACACAACATACAAAAACATGTAGGATAAAGCAAAAACAGTGCTAAGAGGGATGTTTATAGGAATAAATGCTTACACAAAAAGGGGAAAGTTTAGAAATTAACAATCCAACAAAATGTCTCAAGAGACTAGAAAAGCAAGAGCAAACTTATCACAAAATTAACAAAAGAAATAATAAAGATCTGAGCATAACTATATAAAATATAAAGTAAATTCAAGACAAAAGATTAATAAAATAAAAAGCTGGTTTTTCAAAAAGATTAAACAAACTGATAAAGCACTCACTAGACTTAGCAAGCAAAGGAGATCCGAATAAAATCCAAAATGAAAAACGAGACATTACAACTGATACCTCAGAAATGCAAAAGATTATGAGAGACTATTATTAACAATTATACAACTGGAAAATCTAGAAGACATGGATCCATTCCTGGAACCATACAACTTACCAAGATTAGATGAAGAATAAATAGAAAATATGAAAAAAACCAGTAATGACTAGTGAGTTGAAAGAACAATAAAAAGTCTCACAACAAAGAAAAGCCTAGGACCAGATGAATTCACAAATTATATCAAAAATACAACTAAGAATTAATAACAAGCCTCCTGAAACTATTTTCAAAAATAAAAGAGAAGGGAATTCTCCCTAACTTATTTGACAAAGTCAGCATTATCCTAGATACCAAACCCAGATAAGGACATAACAAAAATGAAAATTACAGGCCAATATCCCTGATCAACAGAAACGCAAAAATCCTAAACAAACTATTAGCAAAGCAAATCAAATGGCACATCAGAAGATAATACATAATTATCAGGTAGGATTTGTACCATGGACTCAAGAAGAGTTCAACATATACAATCAATAATATGATATATCACAAAAACAGAATAAAGAAAAAATATTATTATCTCAATAGATGCAGAAAAACCATTTGATACAATTCAGGCTCATGAAATAGAAAGATTGACATAATAAAAAGGACAGTGTTGTTCAAAACAATCTAAGGATTCAATTTAATCTTTATCAAAATACCAATGCCATTTTTCACAGAATTAGATAAACCTATTCTAAAATTCATAGGGAACCAAAAAAGATCTTGAATGGTCAAATAAATCCTGAGCAAAAGAACAAAGCTGCTTAGTTGTTTGAGGGTTTTTAATATCAACAGATGTTGAAATTTATCAAAAGGCTTTTCTGCATCTATCAAGATAATTATGTGCTGTTTTTAATTCTGTTTATATAATAATCACATTTATTGATTTGTATAAGTAGAAACAACCTTGCATTCCAGGGATAAAGCCAACTTGATTATGGTAGATGAGTTTTTTTAAGGGCATTGAAGGAACATACTTCAAAATAATAAGATACATCTATGAAAAACTCACAGCTAACATCATACAGAATGGGCAAAAGCTAAAAGCATTCCTCTTGAAAAATGGAACAAGATGAGGATGCCTTCTATCACCACTCCTATTCAACACAGTACTGGAAGTCCTGGCCAGAGCAATCAGACAAGAGAAAGAAATAAAAGGCATCCAAATTGGAAGAGAGAAAGTCAAACTCTCCTTGTTTGCATATGACATTATCCTATATTTAGAACACCCCATAGTCTGCCTAAAATCTCCTTGATCTGATAAATGGCTAGAGAAAAGTTTCATTAAACAAAATAAAAATATAAAAATCAGCAGCATTCCTATACATCAACAATGTCTAAGCTCAAAGCCAAATCAGGAACACAATGCCATTGACAATTTCCACAAAAAGTAAAAAAGTATCTGGGAATATAGCTAACCAATGAGGTAAAATATCTCTACAAGGAGAATTAAAAACACTGCTCAAGGAAATCAGAGATGACAAAAATGGATGGAAAGTTATACCACACTCATGGATAGAAAGAATTAATATTGTTAAAACAAAGCTGGAGGCATCACATTATCTGACTGCAAATTATATTACAAGGATACAGTAACCAAAACAGCATGTTAATGGTACACAAACAGACACATAGATCTATGGAACAGAATAGAGAGCCCAGAAATCTGGGATAACTGGCTGGCTATATGCAGAAGATTGAAGCTGGACTCCTTCCTTGCAACATATACAAAAGTCAACTCAAGATGTATTAATGACTTAAATGTAAGTAACAAAACTATAAAAAATGCTGCGAGAAAACCTAGGAAATACCATTCTGGACATAGGACTTGGTAAAGGTTTTATGACAAAGATGCCAAAAGTAAGTGTAACAAAAACAAAAATTAAGAAGTAAAATTCATTTAAACTAAAGAGCTTCTGCACTGCAAAAAAACCCAAAAAAACAAGAAAAACAACAACAAAACTATCATCAGAGGACACAAACAAATGGAAGAAGATTCCATGCTCATGGGTAGGAAGAATCAATATCATGAAAATGGCCATACTGCCCAAGGTAATTTATAGATTCAATGCCATCCTCATCAAGCTACCAATGACTTTCTTCACAGAATTGGAAAAAACTACTTTAAAGTTCATATGGAACCAAAAAAGAGCCTGCACAGACAAGTCAATCATAAGCAAAAAGAACAAAGCTGGAGGCATCATGCTACCTGACTTCAAACTATACTACAAGGCTACAGTAACCAAAACAGCATGGTACTGGTACAAAAACAGAGATATAGACCAATGGAACAGAACAGAGGCCTCAGAAACAATGCCACATGTCTACAACCATCTGATCTTTGATAAACCAGACAAAAACAAGAAATGGGGAAACAATTCCCTATTTAATAAATGGTGCTGGGAAAACTGGCTAGCCATATGTAGAAAGCTGAAACTGGATCCCTTCCTTACACCTTATACAAAAATTAATTCAAGATGGATTAAAGACTTAAATGTTAGACCTAAAACCATTAAAAACCCTAGAAGTAAACATAGGTAGTACCATTCAGGACATAGGCATGGGCAAGGACTTCATGTCTAAAACACCAAAAGCAATGGCAACAAAAGCCAAAATAGACAAATGGGATCTAATTAAACTAAAGAGATTCTGCACAGCAAAAGAAACTACCATCAGAGTGAACAGGCAACCTACAGAATGGGAGAAAATTTTCACAATCTGCTTATCTGACAAAGGGCTAATATCCAGAATCTACAATGAACTCTAACAAATTTACAAGAAAAAAACAACCCTATCAACAAGTGGGCAAAGGATATGAACAGACACTTCTCAAAAGAATACATTTATGCAGCCAACAGACACATGAAAAAATGCTCATCATCACTGGCCATCAGAAAATGCAAATCAAAACCACAATGAGATACCATCTCACACCAGTTAGAATGGCGATCATTAAAAAGTCAGGAAACGACAGGTACTGTGGAGAGGATGTGGAGAAATAGGAACACTTTTACACTGTTGGTGGGACTGTCAACTAGTTCAACTATTGTGGAAGTCAGTGTGGCAATTCCTCAGGGATCTAGAACTAGAAATACCATTTGACCCATTTGACCCAGCCATCCCATTACTGGGTATACACCCAAAGAATTATAAATCATGCTGCTATAAAGACACATGCACACGTGTGTTTATTGCGGCACTATTCACAATAGCAAAGACTTGGAACCAAGGCAAATGTCCAACAATGATAGACTGGATTAAGAAAATGTGGCACATATACACCATGGAATACTATGCGGCCATAAAAAATGATGAGTTCATGTCCTTTGTAGGGACATGGATGAAGCTGGAAACCATCACTCTCAGCAAACTATTGCAAGGACAAAATACCAAACACCGCATGTTCTCACTCATAGGTGGGAATTGAACAATGAGAACACGTGGACACAGGAAGGGGAACATCATACACCGGGGCCTGTTGTGGGGTGGTGGGAGTGGAAGGGATAGCATTTGGGGATACACCTAATGTTAAATGACGAGTTACTGGGTGCAGCACACCAACATGGCACATGTGTACATATGTAACTAACCTGCACGTTGTGCACATGTACCCTAAAACTTAAAGTATAATAAAAACCAAAAACAGAGGAATCATATATCCTGCAGAATAGAAGAAAATGTTTGCAAACTATGCATCTGACAGAGATCTAATATCCAGAATCTACAAGGAGCTTAAACAAATTTACAAGCAAAGAACAATCTTATTTTAAAAAAGGGCAAAACCCATGAACAAACACTTAAAAAAAACACATATATGTGGCCAACAAGTATATGAAAAATATTTTACATCACTAATCATTAGAGAAATGCAAATCAAAACCACAATTAGATACAATTTCACACTGGTCAGAATGGCTATTATTATTAAAAAGTCAAAAATAACAGATGCTGGTGAGGTTACACAGAAAAGGGAATGCTTATACACTGTTGGTGTGAGTATAAATTAGTTCAACCATTATGGAAAGCAGTATGACAGTTCCTCAAATAGCTATAAGCATTACAACTCAGCAATCCCATCACTGGCTATATACCCAGAAGAATATAAATTACCATAAAGATACATGCACACGAATATTCACTGTAGCACTATTCACAATAACAAGACATGAAATCATCCTAAATGCCCATCAATGATAGACTGGATTGTAAAAAATGGTATCTCTACACCATGGAGTACTACACAGCCATAAAAAAGAGCTAGATCATATCCTTTGCAGCAACATGAATGGAGCTGGAGGCCATTACAAGCAAACACAAGAACACATGGACAAACACAAGCAAACACAAAAACACAAGAACACAATGGAGGCCATTACAAGCAAACACAAGAACAGAAAGCCAAATGTTACATGTTCTCACTCATGAATGGTAGCTAAACAATGACAACATATGCACACAAAGAGGAGAACAAGAGACATCAGGGCATACTTGAGGGTGGAGGGTGGAAGGAGCAGAGATTTTTAAAAAATACCTATTAGGTATTGTGCTTATGTGCTTATTACCTGAGTGACAAAATAATATGTACACCAAACCTACATGGTATGCAGTTTACCTATATAACAGCCCTGCACATGTATCCCTGAACTTCAAATAAAAATTATAATAAAAATATAAGAAAATAAAAGTAAATTACACACACATAAAAAAGAACAAAGCTGGAGGCATCACGTTACCTGACTTCAAAACACAATGCAAGACTATCATTACCACAACAGAATGGCATGGGTGCAAAAATAGACACATAGACTGATAGAACAGAATACAGAACCAAAAAATAAAGCCACAGCCAAATGATCTTCTACAAAGCTGACAAGAACTTACTTTAGAAAACGAACTCCTTCTTTAATAAATGGTGCCAGGAAAATTGGATAGCCATAAGCAGCAGAATGAGACTGAAACCCTGTCACTTGACTGAAACTCTGTCACTCACCATACATAAAGATCAACTCCAAATGGATTAAATACTTAAATGTAGGACTTAAAATTTAAAATACTGGAAGAAAACCTAGGGAAAACTCTTATGGATATTGATATGGGCAATTAACTTATGACTAAAACCTCAAAAGACAGGTAACAAAAACAAAAACAGACAAATGGGACTGAAACTGAAAAGCTACTGTGGACCAAAGAAATAATCAACAGTAAACAAAAAACCTGTTGAATGGGAGAACATAATTGCAAACTATATATGCAACAGGGGACTAATATCCAGAATATATAAGGAGCTCAAACAACTCAACAGGATAAAAAAAATAAAGATCCCATTAAAAAGTGGCCAAGGGACATGAATAGAGATTTCTCAAAAGATGACATACAACTGCCATCAGGTATATAACAAATGTTCAACATCAGCAATCATAAGAGACATGCAAATGAAAACCACAGAGATATCATTTTCCTCCATCAGAATGACTTTAGTTAAAGAGACCAAAAGTAACAGATGTTGATTATAATGCAGAGAAAGGGAACTTACACACACTGTTGTTGGGAAAGTAGGGTATTACAGCCACTATAGAAAACAGTATGGAGATTTCTCAAAAAACAAAACACAGAATTACTAATAGATCCAGGAGCCCAACACTAGGTATCTTCCCCAAGGAAAAGAAATCAGCATATCACAGGGATACCCTCACTTGCATGTTTATTGCAGCACTATTCACAAGAGCAAAGATATGAAATCAGCCTAAGTGTTCATCAATGAATAAATAGATTAAAAAATGTAGTATATATACACAGTGGAATACTAGTCTGCCATAAAATAGTGGAATAATTTCACTTGCGGCAACATGGATGGAACTGAAGGCCACTATCTTAAGTGAAATAATTCAGGCATAAAAAAATAAATATTGAATGTTCTCACTTGTATGTGGGAGCCAAATATTTTGAACATGTGGAGGTAGAGGGTGGAAACAGATAACAGAGACTTGGAAGGATGAGTCTTGGGGAGAGGGCGGGATAAAGATAAGTGGGTTAAAGGGCACAAACACACAGAAAGATAGAAAAAAAAGAGTTGAATGTTTGATAGCTGTGATGGTTGGTACTGAGTATCAACTTGATTGGATTGAAGGGTGCAAAGTATTGATCCTGGGTGTGTGTGTGAGGGTGTTGTCAAAGGAGATTAACATCTGGGTCAGTGGACTGGAAAAGCAGACCCACCCTTAATCTGGGTGGGCACAATCGAATCAGCTGCCAGTGCAGCCAGAATAAAAAGCAGGCAGAAGAATGTGAAAAGATTAGACTGGCTTAGCCTCCCAGCCTACATCTTTTTCCCATGCTGGATGCTTCCTGCGCTCAAACATTTGACTCCATGTCCTTCAGCTTTGACACTTGGACTGGCTTCCTTGCTCCTCAGCTTTTGGGACCTTGTGATCGTGTGAGTTAATACTTCTTCATAAACTTAACATAGATATACTATTATTTCTGTCCCTCTAGAGAACGCTGACTAACACAATAGCAGTGTAGGATAACTATACTTAACAAAAATATATTGTACCTCATGATGGACATCCTAAATCTCCTTACTTAGTATGTGCTATATACATGTTACAAAAATTTTCTCGTACCCAAAAAATTTGTACAAATAAAAAGCAAGTAATACTCATCCCATAGAGGTATTGTGAGATTTAAATGTGCTCCCTAAACACTTCACAGTTGATATAATTTCTACACTATTTAATCTTCACAGTAAGTATATGAAATGAGGAATATAATATTGTTGGCATTATACTGATGAAGGAATAAAGGCTCAGGAAAGTGACTTTTGAAAGGTGTATTACTGGCTTATCATAGAGCAAATATTTAAATCTAAGTCTTATAAAACTTAAGTCTCTCCAGTCTGTCTTGCAGTCTAAGGGAGAAGGACAGGAATTTCTGCAAGCCATACTAATACAGTATGCAATATCATTGATATTCATACATTCACATATTTTTCATATGAGGAAAGCTACGAAGAAGTACTTTAAAAAAGCAGCTCCAAAGATAACAAAACCAAAATTTCCAAGCAATTGCTATGTGCACAGCTGTATTAGAGTCTTCATGAAGATAATGCAAGCCAATAACAACAATGTGGTTCACACTGATTCAAAGTCAAAGCAAAACTTGGATGGAGAGGAAAATTGTTCTAATAACATTGCTGTGATTTTACTGCAATCTATAGTTTGTCTCACAGTCCTTCAAATTTATAAATAAAATCTTTCTATCACTTTAAGAGTATTTTGGTCCAGGCAGAATTGCTCATGCCTGTAATCCCAGATCTTTGAGATGCTGAGATGGGAGGATCGCTTGAGGCCAGGAGTTTAAGACCAGCCTGGACAACATAGGAAAACCCTGTCTCTACAAAAAGTTGAAACAAGTAAAATTAGCCATGGGTGGTTTCGTACCTGTAATCCTAGCTATTCAAGAGGCTGAGGTGGGAGAATCACTTGAGCCCAGAAGTTTGACACTGCAATGAGCGATAATTATGCCACTGCACTCCAGCCTGGCGACAGAGTGAGAGCCTGTCTTTGAATGAATAAATCAATGAATGAATAGGATTGGTTCTGGCTTTCAGAGTCAAATGCACTTGACCAAGGCCTGGAAACACATGTAAAGTATCCTAATTCTCAAGGAGTATTTCTCTAAGACAGTAAGTATATTTTAGTATGCAAAACTTTTGCTTCGGAGTTAAACAAAAATAAGCGAGAGAAAATGCTAGTGTTATATTATCTTCCAGCAATTCCCATTTTTTAAGAAAAAGAAATTACTGTCAAGCTTTACTGAAAATTTGCATAACTAGATAGAATGCTTACATTTTTGTCTTTATTTATATTTTATGTACCAAAGAGTTTTCAGAAAACCTCTCTTATTTTGAGAGTTGCTGAGCCATAAGAAATAAAGAAATCCTTGCTTTATTTGGGTTTCAACCTCAGACAATAAAGAACTTGTAGCTACTCTGTGTTGACTCCGGGTCTCAGTGCCCTCGTTTCCAAGCAAGAGGGACCATGCATGCAGACTGCCTCTCTGAAAGGACAGTTTGAAGATCACTTAAGAATAATTTCCTTTATTAATTCAATAAGATATAAAACCTAAATTATAATTAAGAAATAGCAGAGGAGCCTGTAATCCCAGTACTTTGGGAGGCCGAGGCGGGCGGATCACGAGGTGAGGAGATCGAGACCATCCTAGCTAACACCGTGAAACCCCGTCTCTACTAAAAATAGAAAAAATTAGCCGGGCGTGGTGGCGAGCGCCTGTAGTCCCAGCTACTCGGGAGGCTGAGGCAGGAGAATGGCGTGAACCCAGGAGGCGGAGCTTGCAGTGAGCTGAGATCGGGCCACTGCACTCCAGCCTGGGTGAAAGAGCAAGACTCCATCTCAAAAAAAAAAAAAAAAAAAAAAAGAAATAGCAGAGGAGACGCCACTTTAGTGAAAAGGGAAGTCAAAGCAAAAACAAAAAAGCTTACTGTAGTAATTTTTCTTTCACAAAAGGTTAATGATTTTTTTGCTAAATGTAAAAACCACTTAAACAATTCTAATATGATTTAAAAATTAAGAACCTGGCATTCAAATCTTTCTAAGAGACTGGCTATTACTGGCCAGGCAACAAAAAAAAATGTAGCAGACATTGACATACATTTATGCTTCATCAATTATTATTAAAATCAAACACACATACACAAATACATACATTATATTTTTAATCACGGCCATAGAAAGTAAAGAGTTATTCAAGCCTAAACATTTGAATGTTAAGAGCATTGTGTATGAAGAGAAATACTTATAAGGGACTGAAATCTACCAAATACTAGGCAACATTTGTGGTACTTAAAATCTTTTACTTCATTTTTCATATATAGAAATACAATAAGTTCTGTGGAGAGAGACTCAAAATCAGACTCTTTCCTTTAGCACGATATTATTTGAATTTCTGGTGGATATAAACCATAATTTAACATACCACATTGGAAAAAGCATGTTTTAATCTGAAATGTCTGTCAACTGTTTTTAGATCTTAACTAAATAATAATTTCCTAGAGGGACCACATTTCTAACAGTGGCCAGAAAAAAAAAATCATGAGGTATATAAATATCAAAATTTTTGAAGACTTGTTTTAGATTGCATATAAATAATTATTTTTAGCATTTTCTTTAAATTAAATAGATTTCATAATATGAACATATTTTTTCAAACTACTTTCCTATTTTATCAGTTTTCTTATTTGAAAAAATATTTTTAAAACACAAATGACATGTTTAAATCCTTATTTAAAGAACTGCTTGGCCAGGCGTGGTGGCTCACACCTGGAATCCCAGCACTTTGGGAGGCCGAGGCAGGCAGATTATGAGGTCAGGAGATCAAGACCATCCAGGCTAACATGATGAAACTCGTTTCTACTAAAAATACAAAAAATTAGCCAGGGGTGGTGGCACGTGCCTGTAGTCCCAGCTATTCGGGAGGCTGAGGCAGGGGAATCGCTTGAACCAGGAGGCAGAGGTTGCAGTGAGCCGAGATCGTGCCACTGCACTCCAGCCTGGGCAACAGAGCAAGACTCTGTCTCAAAAAACAAACAAACAAACAAAAAAACAACAACAACAAAAACTGCTTATAGATGTGGAGCAAGATGGCAAAAACAGAAGGCCCCACTGATCATCTCTTCACCACTCATAAAAACCCACAAATTTAACAACAACCTACAAAGAAGAAACACCTCCATGAGAAACAAAAATCAGGTGAACCCTCATAGTAACTGGTTTTAACAAAGTGTCACTGAAAGAGGAAATGAAAAGATTAAAAACACTAGTCTTTAATTGGCTACTAAGCCCATGGAGTACCCATTCTTTTATTCCTTTACTTTCTTAATAAACTTGCTTTCACTTTAAAAAAAAATAGTGTTTAATTGCCAATGCCATCCCCCAGTCACCCCCATCATGGTGTGAAGAGCATCTGTGTGCTGGGGGAAGGAGAACATAGCAATTATGAGACATTGAACTCAATGCTGTCCTGTTAGCAGGAAAAAAATAAAAACAAACAAACAAACAAACAAAAAACAAACAGAACAAACTCACGTGAGGCTCACCCAAAGAGGGAGCATTTAAACCAGCTACAGCCAAAGGCGAATTGCTGAAACCAGAAGTATGAACTTGAGTTCCTGCAAACCTCCCTACCAAGGGCCAATCTGCTTTGGGTCTGGGTCTCTAAGTAAACTTGAAAGACAATCTAGGCCATAAGGACTGAAAATCTTAGTGGAGTCCATGGTTGAATGGGGCCGAGAAAAAATATACTGGAAGGAGCTGGGGAGTGGGGTGCGTGTGACTCACTGAGACATCAGCTGGGCAAGCTAAGAAAGTGCTGGCATCACCCCTCTCCTAACCCCAGGTGGCACAGATTGTGGCTCCAAAAGAGACACCTTCTTTCTGCTTGAAGAGAGGAAAGGGAAGAGTATGGAGGACTTTGTGTTGCATCTTGGATATGAGCTCAGCCACAGGAGGATAGGGTACTGGTCAGAGTTGTGAGGCCTTATTCCAGACTGTAGCTCCCAGGCAACATTCCTAGACATACCCTGGGACAGAAGGGAACCCACTGCCTTCAATGCCTTCAAAGAAAAGACCCACTCTCCTAGCAGCTTTCATTACCTACTACCTGAAGAACGCTTGAGACCTGAATAACCAACACTGATACCTGAGTACTATGTTGAGGGCCTTGTGTAAGCCTATGTAACTTGTTGGCTCAAGTGTGACTCCGCACATTAACAGTGTGGTGGCTATGGGGTAAAATTCCTTCTGCTTGAGAAAAGCAGAGGGAAAAGTAAAGGAGACATTGTCTTGTCTTCACTTTGGGTACTTTAGGTTGTCCACAGGGTTGGGTAGAGCACCAAGCGGGCCCTTGGAGTCATTGGTTTTGGGACTTCAGTCTTGCGTAGAAACTCTAGACTTGCCTACCACATTGAAGGGTGAGATTTAGGCTAGGCAGCATTCATCACAAGCTGACTTAACAGACTTTGGGCCATGAAAGAAGATCAGTGGTAGTCTGTCAGAATTCCATGTGGGCCTGTGGTGGTGGTGGTTATGGAGTGAGGCTCCTCTGCCTTTGGGAAACGGAGGAAAGATTGAGAAGGACTCCATCTTGTGATTTAAATGCTAGTTCAGCTGCAGTATAACAAAACATCAGGGGTAATTTTAAGGATTTTTACTCCAGTCCCTAGTTCCTGGATGGCACTTCAGGACCCATGCAGGGGTGAGGGATCTCATCACTCTGAAGTGAAGGAAACAGCCTGGCTAGATTTGCCAGCTGCTGATTCTAGAGCCCAGGGAGCTTGAGTGAACATAGGCAGTAGCCAGGGAGTGGTTACAGCAGGCCTTGGGCAAGACCCAGGGCTGTGCTGGCTTCAGGCCTGACCCAATGCTGTCATAGTGGTGGTGGTCACAGGAGTGCTTGTGTCACTCCACCCCCAGATTTAGGTGACTCATAACAGAGAGAGAGACTGTTTTGAGGGGATAAAGTAAGAGAAGAGAGTAAGAGTCTCCACTCGGTAATCCAGAGAATTCAGCTCGATTTTGTCCAAGACCATCAAGGAGATACCTCTAAGAGTCTGCAAGAACTGCAGCATTACTGAGCTTTCTAAAGCAGATACAGCTTAGATAACAACCCCCAAATCCTTTCAAATATCTGGAAAGCCTTCCCAAGAAGAACAGGTACAAACAAGCTCAGAAAATAAAGACTACCATAAATACTAAAATATTCAATGCCCAGACACCAAAGAACATCAAGTAGCATCAGCACCATCCAGGAAAACATGACCTCACCAAATGAACTAAATAAGAAACAAGGGATAAATCCTGCAGAAACAGTTATGTATCCTTCCAGACAGAGAACTCAAAATAGCTGTGTTGAGGAAACACACACAGAAAATTAAGATAACACAGAGAAGAAATTCACAATTATATCAGATAAATTTGACAAAGAAATTGAAATGAAAAGTATCAAACAGGCATACTGGAGCTGAAAAAATGCAATTGGCAAATTGAAGAATGCATCAGAGTCCTTTAACAGAATTAATAAAGCAGAAGAAAGAATTAGTGGACTTGGACACAGGCTATTAGAAAATATACAGCTAAAGGAGACAAAACATAAAAGAATAGAAAACAATGAAGCACACCGGTAGGGTCTAGAAAATAGCCTCCAAAAGACAAATCTGAATTGTTGCCCTTAAAGAGGAGGTAGAGAAAAAGTTGAGGTAGAAATTTTATTCGAAAAGATAATAATGGATAACTTTCTAAACTTAGTGAAAGCTATCAATAACCAAGTACAAGAAGGTTACAGAACACCAAGCAGAGTTAACCCGGAGAAGACTACTTCAAGGCATTTAATAATAAAACTCTCAAAGGTCAAGAATAAAGAAAAGATTCTAAAGGCGGCAAGAGAAAAGAAACAAATAACATACAATGGAGCTTCAATACATTTGGCAGCAGACTTTTCAGTGGAAACCTTACAGGCCAGGAGACAGTGGCATGACATACTTAAGATGCCAAAGGAAAAAAACCTTTTCCCTAGAATAGCATATATGGACAAAATATCCTTCAAACATGGAGAAAAAAAGACTTTACCAGACAAACAAAAGCTGAGGGATTTCATAAACACCAGACCTGTCCTACAAGATATGCTAAAAGAGAGTACTTCAGTGAGAAAGAAAAGATGTTAATGAGCAATAAGTAATCACACCAAAGGTACAAAACTCACTGGTAATAGTAAGTACACAGAAAAACACAGAATATTATAATACTATAACTGTGGTGTGTAAACTACTCTTATCCTAAGTAAAAAGAGTAATCAATGGGCCATCAAAAATAGTAACTACAACAACTTTACAAGATATACACAATACAATAATACATAAATAGAAACAACAAGAAGTAAAAAAGTGAGAAGGTGAAGTTAAGGTGTACAATTTTCTTAGTTTTGTTTTTGTTTATTTGTTTATGCAGTGTTAAGTTTTTATTGGGTGAAAATAATGGGTTATTTTTCAAATAATAGTATTTGCAAGCCTCATGGTAACTTCAAACCAAAAAACATACACTAGATAAACAAAAATTTAAAAAGCAAGTAACTAAATTATATCACAGGGTAAAATTACCTTCACTATGGGAAGATAGGAAAAAAAATAAAGAGGAGAACACCACAAAACAACAAGAAAACAAGTAACAAAATGGCAGGAGTAAGTCCTTACTTATTAATAACAACATTGAATGTAAGTGGACTAAACTCTCCAATCAAAAGACAGAGTGGCTAAACAAATAAACAAAAGAAGACCCATTGATCTGTCACCTGCAAGAAACACCTTTCACTTCTAAAACACACAGAGACTAAAAATAAAGGGATGGAAAAAGATACTTCATGCCACTGGAAAAAAACAAACAAAAAAAAGCAAGAGTCACTATACTTAGACAAAAGACAAAGACTATAAGATGAGACAAAGAAGGTCACTATATAATGATAAAGGGGTCAATTTAGCAAGAAAGTATAACAATTTTAAATACAAAATGTTAAAAATCAGGAAAAATTAAAATAATTCCATTTGCAATAGCCACACATAAAATTAAATAACTAGGAATTAACCAAAGAAGTGGAAGATCTCTATAATAAAATTATAAAACATTGATGAAAAAATTGAAGAGGACACCAAATAATGTAAAAATACTCTATGGGCATGGATAGGAAGAATCAATATTGTTAAAATGTTCATATTACCCAAAGCAATCTACAGATACAATTTAATCCCTAAAAAAATTCCAATGACATTCTTTACAAAAATAGTAAACAAAATCCTAAAATTTATATGGAACCACAGAAAACACAGAATAGTCAAAGATATCCTAAGCAAGAAGAACAGAACTAGAGGAATCACATTACCTGACTTCAAATTATACTTCAGAGCTACAGTAACCAAAACAATATGGTACTGGCATAAAAACAGATACAATGCAACAGAATACAGAACCTGGAAACAAATCTACATACCTATACTAAACTCATTTTCAACAAAGGTGCCAGAAACATATGCTGGGAAAATAAGTCTCTTCAATAAATGGTGCTGGGAAAATGGGATATTCATATGCAGAAGAATGATGAAACTAGACCCCTATCTCCCACCATATACAAAAATCAAATCAAAATTTATTAGAGACTTTAATCTAAGACCTCAGGCTGTGAAACCACTACAAGAAAACATTGGGAAAAATCTCCAGGACATTGGTCTGGGCAAAAGTTTCTTGAGCAATACTCTACAAGCACAGGCAACCAAAGAAAAAATGGGCAAATGGGATTACATCAAGTTAAAAAGCTTCTGCACAGCCAAAGAAAACAATCAATGAAGTGAAGAGGCAACCCACACGATGGGAGGAAATATGTGCAAGCTAAACATGTGACAAGGGATTAATAACCAGAATATATAAGGATCTTAAACCACTGTATAAGAAAAAAATTAATAATCCGATTAAAATGGACTAAAGATTTGAATAGACATTTCTCAAAAGAAGACATACAAATGGCAAAAAGGCATATCAAAAGGTACCCAACATCACTGATCATCACATAAATCAGGCAAATCAAAACTATAATGAGATACCAACACATCCCAGTTAAAATGGCTTATATCCAAAAGACAAGCAAAATAGAACCCTCATGCCCTGTTGGGGGGAAGGTTAATTAGTACAAACACTATGGAGAACAGTCTGGTAGTCCCTCTAAAAACTAAAAATATAGCTACCATATGATCCAGCAATTCCACAGCAGGGTATATACACAAAAGAAAGGAAATCAGTATAGTGAAAAAAATATCTGTACTCTCCTACTTTTTGCAGCACTGTTTACAATAGCTGAGATTTGGAAGCAATGTAAGTGTCCATAAACAGATAAATGAATAAAAAAATTGTGGTACATATACACAAGGGAATACTATTCAGATTAAAAAAAAAAAACAATGAGATGCTGTTATTTGAAACAACATTCATGGAACTGGAGATCATTATGTTAAGTGAAATAAGCCAGGCACAGAAAGACAAACATCACATGCTCTTACTTATTTGTGGGATCTAAATATCAAAATAATTGAACTCATGGGAATAGAGAGTAGAAGAATGGTTATCAGAGGCTGGGAAGTGTAGTAGGGGGATTTGGGGGAGGTGAGAATGGTTAATGGATACAAAAAAATAGAATGACTAAGACATACTACTTGATTGCACAACAGTGACTACAAAGTAACTAAAATTGTGCTGTACAACATCATTCAGGACATAGGCACAGGCAAAGATTTTATAATGAACTCACCGAAAGCAATTGCAACAAAAGCAAAAATTGACAAATGGAATCCAATTAAACTAAAGAGCTTTTGCACAGCAAAAGAAACTATCATCAGAGCCAACAGACAATCTACAATGGGAGAAAATTTTTGCAATCTATCCATCTGACAAAGGTCTAATATTTAGAGTGTACAAGGAACTTAAACAAATTTACAAGAAAAAACAACCCCAATAAATAGTGGGCTAAAAACATGAACAGAAACTTCTCAAAAGAAGACACTCATGCAGCCAATAAATATATGAAAACAAGTTCAACGCACTGATCATTACAGAAATGCAAATAAAAACTACAGTGAGATATCATATCATGCCAGTCAGAATGGCAATTATTATAAAGTCAGGAAACAACTGATGCTGGGGAGGTTGTGAAGAAAAGGAACATTTTTACACTGTTGGTGGGAATGTAAATCAGTTCAACCATTGTGGAAGATAGTATGGCAATTCTTCAAATATCTAGAAGCAGAAATACCATTTGGCCCAGGAATCTCGCTACTTGGTATATACTCAAAGGATTATAAATCATTCTATTATAAAAATACATGCACACATATGCTCATTGTAGCACCATTCACAATAGCAAAGATGTGGAATCAATGCAAATTCTCGTCAATGATAGAATGCCCATCAATGATAAAGAAAATGTGACATATATACTCATGAAATACTATGCAGTCGTGAAAAGCAATAAGATCGTGTTTTTTTTTTTTTTTTTTTTTTTTTTTTGCAGTGACGTGAATGGAGCTGGACGCCAATATCCTCAGCAAACTAATGCAGGAGCAGAACACCAAACAATGCATTCAGTCACATGTAAGTGCAAACTGAGCAGTGAGAAGATATGGCCACAGCTGTGGGTAACAACACACATTGGGTCCTGCTGGGGAGGGTTGGGGTAGAGAGAGCATCAGGTACAACAGCTAATGCATGCTGGGCTTCATACTGAGGTGATGGGTTGATCTGTGCAGCAAATCACGATAGCACACGTTTACCTATGTAACAAACCTGTACATCCTGCACATGTACCCTGGAACTTAAAATAAAAGTTGAAGAATAAAAAGTGATAACTAAAAGAGTTTAATTGGATTGTTTGTAACAGAAAGAATAAATACTTGAGGGAATGGATACCCAGTTCTTCATGATGTGATTATTTGACATTCCATGCTTATTTCAAAATATCTCAGGTATCCCACAAATCTATATACCTACTATGAACCCACAAAAATTTAAAATTTAAAAAATAAGAGAAGAAGAACTGCTTATATATTATTTTTCTGTTCTTCAGAAAACTGATAAAATTAATTGCTATCTTTATTTCTTGAATAGACATTGCTCTCTTTGCATCTACAGTGAATCATTCCTAAAACATTTTGCAAACCCAGACATCCTCTAAAAAATGCAAAACATTCTACTAGACTGTTAGCCAAATTGATATCACTCTGGATATAACATTTTAAATTTTACTAACATTACATGTGGCTATGTATACCAATTTATCTAATTTATGTGACTTCCTTAAAAATGAGTTATTATTATCTAAATCAAGTGATATCTATTTTTTTCTCCCCTGATTTTGTTGTATAATGGATGACAGTGAGTTACATTTCTTTGGTTTGATGATTAACACTTAGTGGTTTAAAGATGCCCCTCATTTAATATACCACAGAGGATTTTATTAAATGTCACCAGGACAAGTAGTAGGGCAGTTAATAGGAAAAGTCATTTATCGTAGAGAACCATTTCAAAACATAGATAAATAAACATAGACACAGTTATCTATTTTATATATAGATACATAGGGATATATTTTAGTGATCTACAGAAGATATATGTATCTATAGATATATAACATTTTAACTTTTAATACACACAGGTGCATTTATTTTACACTTATTTGGTTTGATTTAGACAAAAGATATTTCAAGTAAGTGTACTAATTGATATTTTATATCACAATAAATATACCTTTGAGTTCTTAAATGAATGAATAATTTAACATATTAAGAAAAAATCTGCCTGTACAACAGAAAAGCACAACATTACTAATCATCAGGGAAATGCAACTCAAAACTACAGTGAGTTATCTCTTATCCCAGTTAGAATGGCTATTATCACAAAGACAAACAATAATAAATGTTGGTAAGGATGTGGCAAAAAGGAAACTCTTATACACTGTCAGTGAGAATGTAAATTAGTACAGCCATTATGAAAAATAGTATGAAGGTTTCTCAGAGAACTAAAGATAGAACTACTATATGATCCAGCAATCCTAGTACTAGGCATTTATCTAAAGGAGAGAAAACCAGTTTATCAGAGGGATATCTGCTCCCCCATCTTTATTATAGCACTAGTCTCAATAGCCAAGATATGGAATCAAACTAAATGTTCATCAATGAATATACGGATTTTTTAAACTGTGGTCTATATACACGATAAAATACTATTTAGACCAAAATAATATAATTCTATCATTTGTAGAAACATGAATGAAACTGGAAGTCATGGTAAGCGAAATAAGCCAGGCACAGATAGAAAAATGTTGCATGTTCTCACTCATATGTGTCAGACAAAAATGTTGACATTATGGGGGTAGAAAGCAGAATGGTGGTTGTTTGAGGGTTTAAAGGATTTGGGATGGGATAGGCATGGAGAGAAGCTGGTTAATGGGTACAAACATACAGTTAGAAGGAAGAAATAAGTTCTAGTATTTGATAACCGATTATGGTGAATATAGTTCACAGTGATTTATTTTATATTTCAAAATAGCTAGAAGATTTAAAATGATCCAAACACAAACAGTAAATATTTAATATGAAGAATATTATAAATACCCCAATTTGATAATTGCACAGTGTATAATTGTATCAAAATATTACATGTATGCTATAAATATGTATACATATTATGGATTTGTACAAAAATCAACACAGAATCTATACAAAATCAAGTAAAATAATAAGTCAAATAATAAAACAAAATAGTCATATTTCTACAGAAAAAAATGTATACTTTCATGATTTTAAAATTATAAAATTCTTTTTTACAACTGAACAAAATTATTTTAGCATCTTATTTTTTCATATTATAGTAGAATTTTCTTTTCACAATAAAATTTTCACAAAAATATTATATTTAAATTAATTACATAATTACAATAAAAAACACAAGTAGCATACGCATTTTTGAAAACAACCAACCTAGTCCCTTGGTGCAAAAGTGCAGGGATAGAGTAGCCCTGCTAGCATTAGTGGCTCAGTGACCATAATCACTAGGTAACTAGCTTTACATATATAAAGAACTAATTAACTAAAATAATTAATATTTAAATGAATACTAATGTGGAGTGAATTTGAATAAGCATTTCTATTATAAAAATGACACCAGTAAGATGACAGAACAAGATGCCTGATACCCTCCACTCCCAATAGAGACACAAACTCAACATTAATACAAGGACCAATTTTCTTTATACAAAATCCAGAAACCAGTTAAGAAGTTTGCGTACCTCAGGTGAACGTAAAATCAGCAACATCAGGCTGGGCGTGGTGGCTCATGCCTGTAAGTCTAGCACTTTGGGAGACCGAGGCAGGCAGATTGCTTGATCCCAGGAGTTCAAGATCAGCCTGGGCAACATGGCAAAAACCCATCTCTACAAAGAAAAAAAAAAGCAAAAAAAAAAAAAAAAAAAAGCTGAGCATGGTGGTGTGTGCCTGTAGTCCCAGCTACTTGGGAGGCTGAGGTGGGAGGATCACCCGAGCTTGGGGATGTCCAGGCTACAGGCAGCCGAGGTCACACCACTGCATTCCAGACTGAATGACAAAGTGAGACCCTGTCTCAAAAAACAAGCAAACAAACAAAAAAATTAGCAACATCAAAGCCTGTAAAAAATTTGTGATAATCACTTATCATAGTCCCTCCCTCCAACTAAGTGTATCGCAATTAGAGGAAAATTCCTAGCCCATGCCTTTTTCCCAGGAAGGAAAAGAGAAGACTAACATGTATTTCCAACATTAAGACTTTTTGAAGCATTTCCCAATAAAATGATTTTTGTCTTGCCTGAATCTAAGCATTAACAGTAAGGGTACCAGGTTGATGGCCACTGAGAACAAAGGCCACAGTGTGGAGCGCTCACTTTCCATAGTCCTTCTCCCTGGCTCAGCATGAAACAAGTAGGAGATAACCCCCAACTCCTAACTTCTTCCTGGGAAAGGAAAGGGTTGGTCAAATAATATTCAACATGGGTACCAAGGTTACACAATAGGTAATAGATAGTTTCTTTGACAAATAATGTTGGGATAACTAGATATTCACATGCAAAGGAATATAATTAGACCTATATCTTATACCATGCACAAAAATAAACTCAAAATGAATTAAAGACTTTAATGAAAAACCTGCCTGATTTAAAAAAGAACTTGAAGAAATATTTCTCTAAAATAAGACATACAAATTGCCAACATGTATATAAAATATTCTTGAAACACTAATCATTAGCAAAATGCAAATCAAAACTGCAATGAAATATCCCCTTGCATCTGTTAAGATGAACATTATTTTTAAAAAAATTTCTCCATTGCAATTAGGCCCAGGCACTATGGGTCAACAGCACCTCACCAACAGAGATGGTGCCAGAAGAGGCCCTCAAAAATAATAAGTGGCCATCAGAGTTAACCTCCAGGTCTGTTCTACAGTGGGAGGCTGACAAACTGTGGGTAGGCACCTGAAAGGGCAAATTCCAGATGAGACTTCCAATTTGTAATTACGCAATGGGTTCTTCTTTCCCATTGCACAGGCAAAGCCAATTCACTGAGACCATGGTCTTGCAGTAAAGAAAGAATTTAATTGCTGCAAGGCCATTCCACGTGGGAGATTGAGTTTTCCTGCAAATCAGTCTCCTCCCAACTTTCTAAATATTAAAATGTTAGTGACATATTATAAAATAAAAATGTTGTGTTAATATAAGATATACATGGTAGAAATACGATGCTTAATCCTGATTTTATAACACATACTAGAGTTTTGCCTCTCATAATATGTACAGAAATAATCATACATATATTAGTTTCGGGTACATATCCTTTCATTTTTCCTGGAAGGTTTTGTCCTCCTCAAGCTCCCTCTTCAACTGGAAGAGTTTAGCTTTTATTATATTATGTGATAGAATTTCAAGTAAGGTTCACGTAAGATTACCTTTAAAGAAGAAAACTTATTTTTATATTTTTGAATGATGGAAACTTACTGTATTCTGGTCTTTTTTTTTTTTTTAACAGATGAGTGATATAAAGTCCAGAGAGGCTTAGAAATCATTCAAAGTCCCTTAGTTGACAAATTGAGGTTGAACCTCAACTCAGAATCTTCAACTTTTCAAATGTTTTCTATATATGTGATTTCACTTTTTCTGTTGAAACAAAGTTGAACAAAACATTTGGAAAAGTATTTATTGTGACCCTAATGTGTAACAGGGGTTATAAGAGGTAGTCAGAATGATAAGTGAGATATGTACCCGGTCCTCAAAAAGTTCCTACCAACACAGTCTAATGGAGTTTTCTTAGTGTTTCCAAACACATGTGATATGCAAAATTACTTACAACACAATATGAAATATTTATCCATATAGTTTCTGAAATATATACAAAGTGATCTCAGAATAAATAATCATTTCTTCCATAAAAGAAATATTCACGGAATTATTTGAAAAAGAAAGATGACATTTGAGTAGTACACAGATATTTAACACGAAGATTAGGGAAGAAGGCAATTCTGTGCAAAAGAAACATAAATATATGAAGGTGAAGAAAGCTCATAACACAGTGGTGAGAATACACCCAGGGTGCAAGAAGTGGCTGAAGATGAGGTTAGTCAGGTAAGCTGGGAACAGACTGTGATAGGAGGAGCATGCCACTGTGAAGTTGTTGAACATTCTTCTGTAAGGTAATAGCATTGTTTGCTTGTTAGTTTGCTTGTATTTTACTCTGATAAGGATCAACTTATGGAAATAAAGATGCAGGACTTTAGAGAAGCTCCAGTGCAAATAGCTGCTATAACTAAAGATTAATCTTGAGCAACTTCAGCTTAGTTTTCAAACTTTAGAGTAACATAGACGTAATGCAGATTGCTGGGCACTATTAGTAAATTCAGTGCTTTAGGATTTATGCCCACAACTGTTGATTTCTTCTTAGAACCCCAGGTGTTTTCCATAGATATAGAAGTCTGAGATTCTCTGTTTAGAGGAGTGATTTTCAAATATCACTATGCCTAAGGATTGTCTGGAAGATATTGGATGACCTCATTCACAAAGAGTGTGATTCTGTACATCTGAAGGGATGCTGGTAACTTGACTTTCTAGCAAATTTCTTGATGCTGATGCTGCTTGTCCCTGAGTTATTCACTCCCTGTCAATACACAACAGATTGGTGCCAGGTTTAAATTTTGTATATGTATCACAATGACAAAAAATAGACCTCCCTAAAAGAAATATAGGACAGAAACAAAATGACCAGGTCTATCAATTTTGTTTTACTATACCATCTAACAAAGAAGAATCTGCAAATAAACTGTCCATTTGTTTAAAAATGAAAAAAGAAAATAGAAAAAAAAAAACAAAATTTCTGTCAAGAAAAGACAGAAAGCTTTTTCTCAATACGGATGAAAATGCAATAATTGGCAGGAATATTTGCTCAAGTAAAACTAGTATCTGACAATGACCTTTAAATTTACAAATTTTCATCACCTTTGAGTTACCTCCTTTCGATCTTCTCTCCCACTACCACACTTATCCTCATTAGCCATGATACTAATAATATTTTTTTCTTCTTTTGATAATTCAGTGATGGGTAAGATAAATATTCTGAATATCTGGCATAGATGCGAAAATATGAAAATCTCTAACACAATACAAAAATGTACTGTATTTTGATCAGAAACAAAGAAAATGTTATCAACAATTTTGGCTTACTATGTAAAGAGAAGTTTGACACTGCAGTGGTTAACTCTTGTTTCTTGTGCTTGGAAGCTCCCAAATACACAAAACACCTTTATAAATATAAATACATTCACACAAATGAATTTTCAGACATCCCCATTGCAAGTAATGAATACAATGGTTATATGTTTTGCTTTAACAGTCTCCTCCCTCCCTCCTTTCCCTTCTCGTCATGCCCTTCCCTCCTTCCCTCCCTCCCCTCTATCCCTCTCCCTCCTTCCCTCCTTCCTTCCTTCTTTTCCTGCTTTCTTTTTCCCTTTCTTCCTTCCCTCCCTCACCTCCCTCCCTCCCTCCTTCCTTCCTTCTTTTCCTTTTTTCCTCCTTTCTTCCTTCCCTCCTTTCTTCTTTCCCTCCCTTCCTTCCCTCCCAACTTCTTGCTCCCTCCCTCCCTTTTTCTTTCTTTCCTTCCTTCCTTCATTCCTTTACTCCTGTTAATAACAGGTTTATAAATAAATATATCTATACTTATTTATAAACCTGTTATTAATATCTATCTACTTTTTGGATGGATTATTGTACCAAAATTTTTTCTTATACGTGTTCACTTTTTACTAAATTTTCTGAGATAACATTGGTGTCCTGGAGATGAACACTGGCAGTATTACTAAAATAATAAGTATTGAACATTCTAGATGGGTATAACCTCTAGCAATTTCTAAGGGAGGGGTTCACTTTCATTGGCTGTCATTTTAGTCTGGAGTTAGCAGAGAAAAAATGCACACAGCCATCAATTTTGCATGATACACAGGGGATTGTTTAAATGCAAGACACCCGAGAAAAGTTTTTTTTCCTTCTCTCTAATGTAGTTTCTAGATCTACATTCCCGTATAAATTAACTATCTGCCCCCACTTTTTCTTCTTTTGGTTTGTTTTAGCACATGACAGGCAATCTGTTCAGATAAATACCATTGACTCTATAGGGAAAGCTAGTGAGCAGAAGTCGTGTCAAAAGCTGTTACATTCATGTCTGCAGATTTTTCCAAGGCTCATTAGTCCTCCAGGTAAGAGCTAGCACTATTTCTCATCACCTTCTAATCATTAACATATGAGCAAAAACAATCAATTCAAATATGACTTCTAGTAAACAGAGAAAGAAGACAAAATTTAACAAATTATTTATATAAGTTAGAAAAACTCTAACAATTGTTATAACTATTGGCAATGGTACTATTAAAAAGAAATAAGAAAAAAGAGATTACGAGCTTTGTTTAATAATCTTCAAAAATTTGTTCCATTGGGAATTGTGGACTGAAGAAAAATGTGTTCTAAGTCATATAAGCAGCTATAGTCAGGGTTTACCTGGGATTGGGAACTTCACACATACAAACATCCTATAAAGTAAGTGTTGTTTTTCTCAATCTATAAATGAGCAAACAAAAACTGTAAGTGCTGTTTTTTTCTCAGTCTATAAATGAGCTCAGATGGGTTTAAAGACAAAACAGGTTACACATTCATTCAGCCGGCAAACATTTTTGACTGCCTGTACAGTGCCATGCAGCAGTCTAAATTATGGGAATAATATGTGAAAAAAACACACTAGCATGCATTTGACGGTATGGGGGTGGTGGTGGGGGGCATGAAATAAATGAAGAAAGTAAATAAAGTTTAGTATTTAGATGAAGTTAAGAGATTTGAATAAATAAATAAATAAGAAGAAAATCGAGTTGGTAAGCATCTGGGTGGTCAGGGCAGCCATTATTTATAAGACACCTTTTGAGTAAGGAGGATTTGAGGGAAAGTTAGAAAAATAGAAGATAAAGTTAAAAGGTAATGAGGTCAGCTCATGTAGTGTTTTAGGCCTTTATAATGCTTTATATCTCAATTAAATAAGTGAGGTGATTGGAATGCAAAGTTGTTTGTTCGTTTGTTGGTTTTAAGTAAATTCAGGGGTCACCAGCCTGCTGCATATGGTGTTGGGGGCTGAGCCGCGTGCAGGCCCTTTACTCTGACCTGGACAACACGCCCATCGATACCACCTGGGCGAGCCAGAGAGGCGTGCGGAAGATGATAAAGCTCCTACAATCAAAATACTATTAAAAGGAAGAGGCTAACATCATCTATGAGAAAGTTCAAGTTAAACTCAGCAAGGAATGGTTCATCCTTACAATACATGCATTACTGATCTAAGGACTTCACATTGGGAAAAAGCAATCCAGGAAACAAAAGGTGGTGCAGCCAGTAGAAAATTGGCTGAAGAATGCTACTTCCTTTGGAAATCTACACAATAACAGCACATGACACTAGCAGAAGATGTCAAAGTCATGTTCACTGAACTTTGAAAGGAGGTCCGCCTACTTCTATTAATGAATGGGGACAGACAGATCCAGAGGGAGAAGACTGAGGCTTGTGGCTGTCAGTCCTATTTCGACGCTGTTGTAGGTGGAGAGCAGAGAGAGAGGAGAAGCCAGCACCATCCATGTTTTATTACTGCTGCAATCCTCTCGGAGTACAACCTGGAGATTGAAAGCAGGACTGAAAGCAACAGTCTGAATTGATAAAAATGGAATAGTACCACTGAATTCCCACCCAGTTCCATGTTATATAGTTTCTTCTGTGCTAGAGTTACCTGCTCTCTTACAAAGTATAGACCAACAGTATCTCCGCTTAAAGCACATAAAAAGGCATGATTATGAACGTTAGAGTCAATTTGCAGAGTTTGAACTAAGAAAAGTTAAGGCACTCCACTTACCACGGTCCAATTCTAAGAAAAATTTTATTTATGATTTAGTGACCAATATTTTGAAGGTTTTCCCAACCTGATTGCTTTTAAGTTGTAACAACCAACCATTGACTGGTATTTATATCTGAAAATTCAGATTACATTAATACAAGTCAGTAGTATATTCCAGAAAATTTGAAGAAATATATTATTTGTTAGTCTGTGAATGGAGTTTTTACAAATTATTTTATTAATCTTTTAGTATCTTGCCTCCATGATACCAAGCAGGATCGCTTACACATGGATGCACAAATGTAAGGTTTATCTTCTGGCTTAAAAATAGATATTTATTAAAAATAAATTTTTCTAAAACACAAAGATTTATCAGAGCAACTGAATCTGGTTAACAAGAAATAAATACTAAGTCACATGCCAATCAAGAAATTTCATGGTGAAATTATTTTGCATATTTTAAAAACAGAAACCATATTTTTTGCCTTTAAAAAGCAAATTTATATCCAACAAACATACACATATACACAATGACCTAAGAAAGTGAATCAGAATCTTTTTTTTTTTTTTTTTGAAATGGACTCTTGCTTTGTCACCCAGGCTGGAGTGCAGTGGCACCATCTCAGCTCACTGCAACCTCCGCCTCCCAGGTTCAAGTGATTCTCTCGCCTCAACCTCCTGAGTAACTGGGATTACAGGCAGTCCCCATGATGCCCGGCTAATAATTTTTGTACTTTTTGTAAAGATGGGGTTTCACCATGTTGGCCAGGTTGGTCTTGAATTCCTGGCCTCAGGTGATCCACCAGCCTCGGCCTTCCAAAGTGCTGGGATTACAGGCTTGAGCCACCGCGCCCGGCCCAGAATCTTAATACCTTAGATGTGCGTGATGATAGTGGAGAATTCCATCTATTCTCAAAAGACATTATATCAAATAAATAATATATAACATAAAAATTATTATTTAAATTGAGATTAAATTCTCTAATATGGTAAGTTTATAGGGAAATTGCTTCAGATATGAAAAACATGTGTGTAGCAATGCATGTTCAACTTTTTAGAGTTATATTTTGGGCATCCAAGAATTGATTTGACATACATACATTGAGTAAAAAGAGGAAAAAATAGAAACATGGCTCGGACAATCACAGACTCAGTATGAGTCCCCCACTTCATGTTATGTCCCCACTCTCTCAAGTACGGTAAATGCAATCTTTAGGCAGAATTAATAGAGAAATTGTGTGCAGAATGTGAGAGACAGCAATGCCACTCAATTCTGCTTTCATTACTGGAATACTGCAT
Organism: Pan paniscus; assembly: GCF_029289425.2. Classification (NCBI taxonomy): domain Eukaryota; kingdom Metazoa; phylum Chordata; class Mammalia; order Primates; family Hominidae; genus Pan; species Pan paniscus. The sequence goes on along the minus strand of NC_073258.2, from coordinate 27,412,590 downwards.
TTCAAATTGAGAAATTGAGAAATTACACCTGATTCCCAATCATCAGGATGGAGTTCAGATAGAACATCCAACGTAGGAGAATAATTACTTTATAAATTGAGGACTGACTAAAGGAATTGGAGGAAGAGAAGAGTAAGAATGTAGAACAAGTTTTGAAGTATGTAATAGACTATTCTGAAAAAGGAATAAAACTCACCTTGATTGGCCCTAGGACAAGAATTTGGTCTAATTGGATGTAAGAAGAAGATTTTTCGCTTCTTATGAGGAAGATCATAAACATTGAAGTTACCCAATATAAGGTAGGTTACCCTCATTAATTACCCAGAAACTGAAGATGTTGGACCTGGATTAGCATTTAGGGGAGATGTTGTTAGGACAGAATTTTCAGACTCCAATGTGAACATGCATCACCTGAAGATCTTGTTTAAATGAAGATTCTGAAAACTTATGTGAGAGTAGGTTGTATCATTTTACTTTTTTTTTTTTTTTTTTTTTGAGATGGATCTTGCTCTGTTGCACAGGCTGGAGTGCAGTGGCAAGATCTCGCCTCACTGCAACCTCTGCCTGCTGGGTTCAAGCGATTCTCCTGCCTCAGCCTCCTGAGCAGCTGGGATTACAGGTGCATGCCACCAAGTCTGGTTATTTATTTATTTATTTATTTATTTATTTATTTATTTGTATTTTTAGTAGAGACGGGGTTTCACCATGTTAGCCAGGCTGGTTTTGAACTCCTGACCTCAAGTGATTTACCCATCTCGGCCTCCCAAAGTGCTAGGATTACAGGCGTGTGCCACCATGCTCGGCCAATTTTACACTTTTAACAAGCTCCTAGATGATGTCCATGCTGCTGGTTCATTGTCCAAAGTTAGAATAGCAAGTTTGTAGAGCTATTCAATATACTTATTTGTATCTTGAATTAAGAAATATAAATTTTCTTTCAGCCCTGATACTGTATTGTCTAATGTAGGTCTAATATTGTCTAATAGCATCTGAGCATGCTATAAATAAAGCTCCTGTATGATTAAGGATTATCTCTCTTCCTTCTCACCCTGATTTTAAAATGAAAATAGAAAAAGAGTAGCTTTTAACGAGTCAGCCAGTGAAAATGAATTATCTTGTTTAAAGAGGAGGAAATCTCCATCTCAGTATGTATTAGCACACATCCTACATAATTTCTGCCTTTTATATTGAGGTTTATGACTCCCAAAAAAGGTTAATATAAACCTCTTCCTAGTCATGTAGCAGTATTCTTTTATTTTCCATTAGTCCCTATTAAATTCCTTAATATTGTTGGAAGTGAAACCATTTACCAACATATTTGCATCAGAGACATGCTGAATTTTCATATGGATTACAGAAAATTGCATGTGACAGCTGAAAGGTTAAAATTTTTTTAACACCCAATGTCTTTCACTGAGATTTTTATTTTTTACTTTTATGATCCAACTATAATAAGGACCAATTAAAGCTTCAAACGCTTGGCTATAGATGGCAGCTGACTTGCATAAATCTTCAGGAAAAAATTTCTGGGCACAATATCTCCCTTTAAACATGGAAAATTTTAAACATTATTTAGTTTGATCATAATTACATATTTGAGTTCCCTCAAGAAAATTAATGTTTGTTCTTTCCTCAATATGATTGATTTTAGTTGTTTATTTTACCTTTATAGAAGGAACATCAAGGAATAAAAAACAAACACTTAAAATAGTTTTCTAAACCTGACAGAGAGTAGACATAACAACCAATTATTTTTTCTTTCTCAGTACTAAGGCTTCAAATAATACTTATTTGAAGCCATTAAGTTTAATAATACTTAATGGAAAAGATTTTATTTCTATAGTGTAATTTTTGACTGTTGGTGCTAGTATAAAAGTTGACAATTCCAGTTAACTTCAAAGAAAAAATCTCTACCATTATTTCCAGAAAGTTAAAAGGAGAAAAATAATCTAAGAAAGATTTTAATTCTGACAGAAGTTTTCAGCATGTCTGCTAATTAATAAGAGCAAAAAGAGAAAGTACATTAATTGGCTTCCTTTCAACTACATACAAATCATGATAAATTGAAGCAAGGAATTAAGCTTTAGGCTCTCTGCTCTGATTAATGAAAATCATTTTCCTACTTTTGATATGCTAAAAAGGATATTTGACTTGGGAGAATGTAAGTGACAGACTTGACTCACCCTGTTGGGAGAAGATAAAACCATATTTCCTATAGGTTCAGATGTCAACCAGTGAAAATAGAATCTTAGTAAATAAATAGTGTTGCATAATCTCATCTATTTATTTGCGTGCTTTAGAAGGATACTGCCACAAAACCACTTTAGGTCACCAATCAGGGACCAGGCCTGTGAATCAGAAGCACACAATAGTCTCTCAAAAACAGAATCTGAAGCAGAAGAGGTTTAAGACTTAATATAAAGCTTGGGAAAATAATTTTCAAAGAAACAAGTGAAAAAAACAGATATTCTGAAAAATGAATAAGACTATATTCATATGGTAATGAATATATATATATACCATATATACATATGGTAATGTGCCACATAATGACATTTTGGCCAACAACGGACCACATATTCAACAGTGGTCCCATAGTATTATAATCTCCTATTTTTACTATATCTTTTTCTATGATAAATACGTTTAGATACAAAAATACTTACCATTGTGTTACAGTTGCTTACAGTAGTCAGTACAGGAACATGCTACTCAAGGATAGCCTAGATGTGTAGTAGGCTATAGCATCAAGGGTTGTGTAAGTACACTCTATAATGTTCACAAAATGGCAAAAATATCTCACAATACATTTCTCACAATACATCCCCTTCATTAAGTGATGCATGACTGTGTATGCATGTGTTTATATATATATATATAAACATGAACAGACACATACATTCATCCATATATACATGTATACCTACATGTATACACACACACACAAACACACACACACACACCTGAAATTAAAACATTTGTTTCAAATGTTTACAATGGATAATACCCATCGCACAGCATGCCTGATGTCTGCTTTTATTGCTTAAGATGAACTAAAAGGTAGATACTGCTGTTAAAAAGACACACACACACACATACATGCACACAAATGTGTTTGTGAATAGATAGTAGGAATTATTAACTTGTATTTTTAATTAAAAAGTCAAAAAGCAGAATGCAGAGATTGGGCAAGTGTTGGTAAGAGATGCCACTCAAAATATTAAATTATTCAGGGGCAACACAACTTATATTTTTGATCAAAATCCTGTGTTACTTGTGTTTGGATCAAAGACAATGACATATTTAAACATCAATTTATTGTTATGTCTCCACTTTATATTTAAAAAGCCTGTTATCTCAAAAATGTTTTCAATTCAGCATTAGCGTGTAATTAATTCATTTTACTCAACGTAACATCCATTGCACAGCATGCCTGATCTCTGCTTTTATTGCTTAGGACTAACTAAAAGGTAGAGACTGCTGTTAAATTGGTGACACTCAGAAGGCAGAATGGCTTATTTTGAACTATACCTAATGCTCAATGCAAATAGCAAAGCCTCCTCTGACCTGGCACTGGGGAACAACTATATATTGGTTGTTATATAGCTGGTACCAAATACAAGTTGAATATCTATATTAAATAGCTTGAGAAATATGGAGTTTGTAATTTTACACAGGATAAAATATAGGATGATATAAATTTTGTGGCTATTTTTTTCTGCTAGTTATTTATTCTTAAAAATTATAGAACTGAGTTCCTATTTTTACTTCCTCATGGAAACAGCTTGAATTTTGCCTCTTCATCCTTATAAAAAGTAAAAAGATGAACAAAGTAAATAAATCAGTATATTTTATAAAAATCCACAAGAGAAGTGATGTCACAGGGCAAACTGGAAGCACAAAAATTCAAGATGCTCACCAGGTAGATAGCAGAGAATTAACACATACCAGAGTAAAAACCTCCAGGAGAATCACCGCCAGGGTAGAAAAGCTTTAACTGTAATTGTCAAATTACTGGAGGAAAGGTTGGACAAGTTTGAGAGTTAAAAACTGTAGAAGGACAGAATCATATTCAAGAGCTTGACCAAGTTCTCACAGTAAATATGGGAGAAAAATTCCCATCTCCTTCTAACAAATGGTAGGAGGAAAGAATCATTTTGATACATGCCAGCATTCCAGTTTCCAACAACTTTCTCATACCCGTCTGAGACCACCTCAGTCTGTACTTCATTGTCCATATCATTATCAGCAATTTTGTCAAAGCTATTCAACCAGTCTCTAGGAAGTTCCAAATTTTCACCTATTTTTCTTTCCTCTTCAGAGCCCTCCAAACTGTTCCAACCACTCCCTGTTACCTAGTTCCAAAGTCACTTCCACATTTTTGGGTATCTTTACAGCAGCACTCCACTCCAAGTACCTGTTTACTGTATTAGTTCATTCTCATGCTGCTATAAGAACATATCCGAGATTGGGTAATTTATAAAGAAAAAGGTTTAATGGACTCACAGATTCATAAGGCTGGGGAGGCCTCACAATCACGGTGGAAGGCAAAGGAGGAGCAAAGGCATGTCTTACATGGTGGCAGGCAAAAGAACATGTGCAGGGGAAATGCTCTTTATAAAACCATCAGATCTCAAGAGAACTCACTGACTATCACGAGAACAGCATGGAGGTAACCTTCCCCATTATTCAATTAACTACCACCAGGTCTTTCTCCTGACATGTGAGGATTATGGGATCTACAATTCAAGGTAAGACTTCAGTGGGGACACAGCCAAACCAAATAAGCCAAGGATATTGGAAATACCAGACAAATGATTGAAAACAAGTATGATTAATATACTAAGTTCTCTAATAAATAAAGAGTATGAAAAAAATAGATGTACAATGTAAGAAGAGAGGTGGAAATACTAGAATACAATGAAAAGAAATACTAGAAATAAAAAACAAAAACAAAACCAAAAAACACTGTAACAGAAATTAAAAATATATACATTTGATGAGCTTATTAGCAACTGGACAGAGGTACATAAAAGCACTATATCCCACATAACACTATACTTATTATTTTCAAGTGTACAAGGAACATTTTCCAGGATGGACCATATGTTACATTATAAACTAAGTCTCAATAAATGTAAGAAGATAGATATTAGGAAAAGTATCTTGTTCAACCACAATGAATAAGGTCAGAAAACAACAACAGAAGTAAAACTGCAAAAATCAATGATATGTGAAAATTAACCCATACACTCTTAAACAATCAATGAATTAAAATAGAAATCAAAGAAAAATGTAAAAGTACTTAGAGATGGCTGAAAACAAAAATACAACATAAAAGTTATGAGATGTAGCAAATCAGTGCTTAGCAGAAATTTATAACCATAAACACCTTAGAAAACAAGAAAGATCCCAAATTAACAATTTAAATTTACAACTTAAAGAACTAGAAAAAGAATAACAAACTACACACAAAGCTAGAAGAAGAAATTAACAAAAACCAGAGCAGAGATTAATGAATATTAATGAAAACAAAAGTTGATTATTTAAAAATATAAACAAAATTGGCAAATTTTTAGCTAGATAAACCAACAAAAAAGAAAAGTTTCAAATTTCTGAAATCGAAAATGAAAGTAGTGACTAATCCCAATTCTACAGGGATAAAAAGGAATATACTGAAGTACTATAGAAGACAGTTTGCCAAAAACCTGGTTAACCTACATAAACAGACAAATTTCCAGAAGCAAGAAACCTACTTAGATGCGGTGGCTCACGCATATAATCCCAGCACTTTGGGAGGCCGAAGCAAGGGAATCACCTCAGGGCAGGAGTTGGAGACCAGCCTGGCCAACATGGCGAAACCTAGTCTCTACTAAAAATACAAAAATTAGCTGAGTGTGGTGGCGTATGCCTGTAATCCCAGCTACTTGGTAGGCTGAGGCAGGAGAATCGCTTGAACTTGGGAGGCGGAGGTTGCAGTGAGCCAAGATCGTGCCATTGAACTCCAGCCTGGGTGACAGGAGCGAGACTCTGTCTCGAAGAAAAAAAAAATACAAATAAAAAAGAAACCTACTTAGACTAAATTATGATGACATGAAATATAAGTATAGACCTGTAACTGGAAGGAGACTGATTCAATAACAAAAGATCTCACAATAAAGAAAAGCCCTGAATCTGATTACTTCACTGTTGAATTCTCCCAAACATTTAAAAAATACACATCAATCTTTCTCAAAGCCTTCCAAAAAACTGAAGAAAAAGAGCATTTTTTCAAATTTATTTATAAGGTTAGCTTTGTCCTGATACCGAAGCCAAATAAAAGCACTACAAGAAAATAAAAACATAGTCCAATGCCCCTGGTTAATATAAATCCAAAATTATCAAAAAAACTAGCACCTTGTGCTTTCTACAATGTACATATAGATAAAAGCATCACATTGTACCCTGGAAATATACACAATAATTATTTGCCAATTAAAATAAATAAATAAAATAAAAAACAAATTAAAAAATACGAGCAAACCAAATTCAACATCATATTAACAGGAATATACACCATGACAGTGTGAGATTTGTTCTTAGGATGCAAGAAAGGTTCAAGTTATAAAAATAAATTAATGTAATACATAATATTAACAAGATTTCAAGAAGCTTATTTTAATTAATGCAGAAAAGGTAGTTGGAAAAAATTGACATTCTTTCATAATCAAAACTCTCATCAAATTAGGAATAGAAGGAAACTACCTGAACAAAATAAAAATAATACATAAAAATCACATAGTGAACATCATACATACTGGTGAATGATTCAAAGGTTTTTCTCTAAGATCAGAGATAAGGCAATAATGCTTATTTTGCTACTTCTATTTAACATAGTATTGGAAGTATTAGCTGAGCAATTTGGCAAGAAAAAGAAATAAAAGGCAACCAAATTGAAAAGAATGGAATAAAATTATTTCTGATATAGTATGTAAAAAAACTATGGAGTATACATACACACATGCAAAAATTATTATAACTAATAAGTGTATTCAGCAAAGTAGCAGGATTCAGTTGCATTTTATACAGTAACAACCAATAATCTTGAAAAGGAATTTATGATAACAGTTCCATTTACAATAGCATCCAAAAAATAAATTATTTGTAAATTATCTTAACCAATGAACTGAAGATATGCACAATAAAAACTATAAAACATTGCTGAAAGAAATTAATGAGGGCATAAATAATTGGAAACACATCCCATGTTCATGGATTGAGTGACAATAATAAGATGACAATACTACTCAAAGAGATCTACAGTTTCAATGAAATATTTATAAAATTCCCAAAGACATATTCTGCAGAAATGGAAAAGGCATTTCTAAAATTTATGTGGAATCTCAAAGGGCCAAAACTATCTTGAAAAAAAGTAAAGCTGAAAGACTAACACTTCCTGAATTCAAAACTTACTGAAAGCTAGAGTAATCCAAAAAATGTGGTAACTGCATAAAGACATAGAGATCAATGAAATAGAATAGAAATCTCAAAAGTAAAACCTTACATATATGATCAAATGATTTTGACAAGACTGAAAATAGCATTCAGTAGAGAAGAAAAAGTATAACCTTTTCAACAAATCGTGCTGGGAAAATGGCATATCCATATGTAAAAGAACAACGTTGAATCCTGCCCTAACATCATATATAAAAATTAAAGTGGATCAAAGACCAAAATATAAGATATAAAACTATAAAACTCTTAGAAGACAATATATGGCAAAAGCTACAGGACTTTGGATTTGGCAGTGATTTCTTAGATATGACACCACAGGTACAAGCAATGAAAGTAAGAATAGACAGATTGGACTTCTTGAAAATTTTTATAAAACTTGCATCTAAAGATACAAACAAAGTAAAAAGGGAACACAAAGAATGGGTGAAAATATTTTCAAATAATATATCTAGTAAAGGGTTGATATCCAGAATATATGGAGAATTGAAACGCAACAGCAATAAAACAAACAGCCATATAAAACATTGGGTAAAAGACTTGAGTAGACATTTCTTCAAAGAATATACACAAAAGACCAATAAACATGTGAAAAGATGCTCAATATTACCAATCAGTAGAGAAATGCAAATCAAAATTACAATGATCTATAACCTCTCACTCCATAGGATTGCTAATATAAGAACAACCAAAAAATAACAAGAATTTTTAAGGATGTAGAGAAATTGGAACTTATGCATTGTTAGTGAAAATGTAAAATAGTGTAACTGCCAGAAAAACATGAAAATGTTCCTTAAAATATTAAAAATATAATTTCTATGTGATGCAGCAATTCCAGTTCTAAATATATACCTCTATGAATTGAAAACTGGGTCTTGAAGAGATTTCCATTCACCTATGTTTATAGCTGCATTATTCACAATAGCAAAAACGTTATAGGAACTCAAGTGTCCATCAACAGATAAATGGATAAGCAAATTGTGATGTGTATGTACAATTAAATATTATTCATCTTTGAAAATGAAAAAAATTTTGACATATGCTACAAAATGAATGAATCTCGAGGACGTTACATTGAGTGAAATAAGCTAGCCAAAAAGGACAATTAACGTTATGATTGCACTTTTATGAAGTAATTAGAGTTGTCAAAATCCTACAGACAAAAAGTCATATGGTAGCTACCAGGCTCTGGGTGAGAGAAAAATGGTGACCTTACTCTGTGCCATAAAATACACCTTAACACATTTTAAACAATAGAAATTATATGATATGTGCCCTCAGATCTCAGTGGAATTAAACTAGGTAACAATAACAAAAAGGTAATTGAAAAATCCAGTGGAAGGCATTATCCTCAGCAAGCTAATACAGAACAGAAAACCAAACAACACATGTTCTCACTTATAAGTGGGAGCTGAACAGTGAGAACACATGGACACAGGGAGGCGAACCACACACATGGTTGGGAGTGTGGTGGTGGGGAGGGAGAGCTTCAGGATAAATAGCTAATGCATTCGGAGCTTAATACCTAGGTGATGGGTTGATAGGTGCAGCAAACCACCATGGCACACGTTTACCAATGTAACAAACCTGCACATCCTGCACATGTATCCCAGAACTTAAAATTAAATTAAAAATAAAATAAAATTATGAGTATTTATATGCACTAAAAATAAAAAAGTCCAAAATATGTGGAGAGTAAACAATATATTTCTAAACAACATATGGAGATCAAATAAGAAATATGAAGAGAAATGTAAAATATGTTTTAAACAAAATGAAAATGAAAACACAACTTATTAAAATTTGTTCAATGCAGTGAAGGCAATATTTACAAGAAATTTATAGCATCAAATACACCTATTAAAAATAAATATCTATGATCAGGAAACAGCTTTCACATTGGGAAATGACAAAAAGAAAAGCAAATTAAATCCAAAGTAATTAGAAGAATAAAAATTAAAGCAGAAATCAATAAAATTGAAAACAGGAAATTAATAAAATCAATAGAACCAAAAGCTGGTTCTTCAAGAAGATAAATAAATTGATAAAACTCTAGGCATGCCAACTAAGAAAAAACAGCGCAGACACAATTACTAATTTAGAAATAAAAGAGGGAGCATCACTGCAGAATCTATGGATATTAAAATGACAATAAAAGAACACTCTAAACAATGCTATGCCTACAAATGTGTTACCTAGATAAAATTGACTAATTCCTTGAAAGACATGATCTGCCAAAACTAACATAAGAAGAAATAGACAATCTGAATAGACCTATGCCTATTAAATGATTAACCTTCCAAATGGAAAATAGCAGGCCTAGTTGGGTCCACTGGTGAATTTACCAAGTAGTTGTAAGAAAGAAATTATACAAATTCTTTACAAACTTTTTCAGAAGATAGAATCTGAGACAATACTTTCAGACTCATTCTGTGAGTCTAGTATTGCCTTTATATCAAAATCAGACAAAGACAGTATGTATAAAGAAAACTACAGACCAATATCACTCATGAACATAGATGCAAAACCTCTGAGCAAAATATTAGCAAATTAAATCTAACAATGCATAAAAAGAATTATATGCCATGACACAGTGAAATGTACAACAAAGTATTAGTGCAGGTATTGGGAATTTAATGTCTAGATAGGAAAAATATTTAGAATAGCTAACACAATATTATAAAGGAAGAACAAAGTTGGAGTACCAACATTACTCAACTTTAAGAATTTCTATAAAACAACAGTAGTCAAGACAGTGTGATATTGGTGAAAGTATAGACATATAGATGAATAGAAAAGAATAAAGGGTCCATAAATAAACAAACATAAAATCGCCAGCTGATTTTTGACAAAAAAAGCAAAGGCGAAAGAACAGAGAAAAGATAGTCTTTTCAAAAAATGGCATTGGAACAACTAGATATTCACATGCAAAAAAAAAAGAGTCTAAACATGGACTTCATATACTTCAAACGCGCACACACACACACATACACACACACACACACACACACACACACACACAAAATGAACGGCAGACCTAAATTTAAAGTGTAAGCCTATAAAATACCAAGAAAATAACATAGGAGAAAATCTAGATGACCTTGGGTTTGGTGATGACTTTTTGGATATGACACCAAAGACAGAATCCATGGAAGAAATATTTATAAGCTGGATTTCATTTAAATTGAAATTTTCTTCTCTTCAAAAGACAATGTTAAACGAATCAAAGACAAGTCACAAACTAAGAGAAAATATTTACAAAAGATATATAAACAACTGTTATCCAAAATATGAGAAAAAACTCCCCTAAAATTCAAAAAGATAATCTGATTAAAAAATGGGCTGAAGTCCTTAAAACACCTCGCCGGAGAAGGTATACAGATGGCAAATAAGCATATGAAAAGATGTTCCTTGACATATGTCATCAGAGAAATGAAGATTAAAACAGTGAGAGACCACTATGCACCATTTAGAAAGGCCAAAATTCAGACCAATGACAATGCCAAATGCTGCTAAGGATGTAGAGTAGCAGGAATTCTTATTTATTACTGGTCAGAATGCAAAATAGTCCTGCCACTTTGGTAGTTAACTCGATAGTTTCTTACAAAAGTAAACATACTTTTACATATAAACCAGCAGTTATACTCCTTGCTATTTAATCAAAAGAGTTGAAAATGTATGTCCACACAAAAATTAGCACATGGATGCTTATAGCAGCTTTATGCATAATTGCCATAACTTGGAATCAACCAACGTGTTCTTCAGTTGATGACTGGATAAATGATAGTGTATCTACATCATCATATTCTTCAGTGCTAAAAAGAAATGGGCTATGAAGATATAAAAAGACATGGAGACAACTTAAATAGATATTATTAAGTGAAAGAAGACAATTTGAAATAGCTACGTACTCTATTACTCCAACTATTGACACTCAGGGAAAAGTAAAACTATGGAGACAGTAAAAAGATCCATGGTTGCCACAGATTAGGGGGTAGTGAGGGATGAACAGGCAGAGTGTGGTAGATTTTAGGGAAATGAAAATACTGTGTGTGATACTGTAATTGTGGACACATATGATGCATTTGTCCAAATCCGTAGAATACATGACACCAAAACTGAATACTAATAAAATCACAGACTTCGAGTGATATAAAATAGTAAAAAAAAAAAAAAACGAAAAATAAAAATGTTGAAAAATATCAAAAAATTTATAAAATTTTAAAAAGGAATAAAAGAAAACTTGATCTCTGGGGAAAAATACTTTAGATTTGTCAGATAGAATTTTAACGAGGTTAGAGTATACAGTTTGATCACTGTATAGACTTTTCTTTTTTTACCCTGTAAATCCATTTATTTTTATTTTATAGGTTTTATATATCTTAGAAATAATCTCTTTGACTCAACACTACACATTTAATTATATTTATAACTTTCAAAATATTTTAATATATTTGATTAATGTACTTTATGTTTGCATGTTTTGATTTAAATAAAAGCACTTAATTATAAATTCATTTAATATAATTTTTATTTTCTTGCATCTAGTTCCCATTCATTAGTCTCAGATCAAAGTTTAAATTCCTTTTCTCATCAGCTTCATTTTTCATTTTTTTAAATTATACTTTAAGTTCTGGGATACATGTGCAAAACGTGCAGGTTTGTTACATAGGCATACACGTGCCATGGTGGTTTGCTGCACCCATTAACCCATTATCTACATTAGGTATTTCTCCTAATGCTATCCCTCCCCTAGCCCCCCCACCCCCCAACAGGCCCCCAGTGTGTGATGTTCCCCTCCCTGTGTCCATGTGTTCTCATTGTTCAACTCCCACTTATGAGTGAGAATATGTGGTGTTTGGTTTTGTGTTCCTGTGTTAGTTTGCTGAGAATGATGGTTTCCAGCTGCATCCATGACCCTGCAAAGGACATGAACTCATCCTTTTTAATGGCTGCATAGTATTCCATGGTATATATGTGCCATGTTTCATTCTAATGGTCATTTACATTTTGATTTAGTATTAGGTTATCTCATGTTTATAGAGATACATACTTTGGAATCTCTAGATTTGGGTGGTGATTTTGTAAGTTTATATTTGTTCCCATCCAGCATCCATTTCCTCTATCCCAGGCCCCCGGTGACAGAATATTTAGTATATTGATTTTGTATTAATAATCCTTGTTTTCTTATGTAACCCATTATTGCATTCATTTGTGTTGCTTTTCTCAATGTCTCCAGCCATCCCTTCACTTAGACATAGATGTCTTTCATGTTCTATACAATCAGAATTTTTAACCTAGAAATTTGAATTTTGAATATATTGAAAACCTTGGGTCAGATCAATCCAACTTGTGGCATATTGAACTAATGAGAACTAATTCTCAGTTATGTCTATCTACATTCCTAAACCTTCTCAGATATCATTCTCTGAGGCCAGAATCTTTCATTTTTCCTTTGCTTTTTGGATTTCCCCCATATACTGACAAGAAAATCCCTTTATTTTTCACAGTGCAATGTACTTGACCACTATATGATCACAACCCTTTATTTTCTAAATAAATTAGAGACGTTTTTCTTGCAACCAAGGTTCTCATAGGCATATAAGGTATGCAAGCTCTTTGTAGACTGGTGACCATGCTCTTAGTTCTAATTGTGATTTTTTTCAAAATAAGTATGATTGAAATTTTTGTTCATACTTTAACAACAGTTTATTCTTTCTTTGAAATAGAAATCTGTATAGTCAGTCATATGGCTGCATATGTATAGTCATATGACTAAATTCTAATCAATAGAATGTAAGTATCACTACTATGTGCAACAATGAAGAAATTTCCTTAAAGGGAAGGTCATATCAGATTGTGTTCTTCAATATGTATACATTGAAGTTCTAACCCCTAGTACCTCAGAAAGTAACCATATTTGAGCATAGATTTTTAGGAGGTAAAGTTTAAATGAAGTTGCTAAAGTGGGTCCTAAGACAGCTATTGTCCTTATAAGAAAAGGAGATTAGAACACAGATAAATATGGAGGAAAGAGCATCTGGAGCATCTGATGACAAAAAAAAAAAAAAAAGAAAGAAAGAAAAGAAAAGAAAAAGAAAAGGATGGCCAATCTATAAACGAAGGAGAGGTCTCTGATTGAAATAAACATTGTTAACAGCTTTATCCTGAACTTCTAGCCTTCAGCATTAAGCAGCCATGAGCTCATCAATTTAAATGAAAACTTGTTAACAGCATAACATCAATGAATATTTTTTCTTTATCTTTCTAAATATACCATCGCAAGTGAACAAATTTGGTTAATTATTGACAAGGCAATAAAATAAAAAACAGTGACAATAGGGCACAGAATGGGAACTAGAAGCCTGGGGTTAGTCACAGCTGTCTGATTTGTGTTAAATCAGGTCCAAACTCCAGCCTCAGTTTTTTAATTCTAATGTAATCTCCAAAGCTCCTTCTACTTCTGGAAATTGACTCTAGGACCCATATGGGAGAGGAGTCTTGCAAAAGTGTATTGTGGAAATGAAAAGTGCATCATTGCTTTTAGAGTTTCTAGAAAACAATTGAAATATATAATTCTGAGCTAACCTGTTCTTTCCTTTCATAACGTCTCTCAGACTTTATCATTTCTAGAGAGAAGACGGCTAAGTACTTAAATGGAGTTACTGACAAAGCCACAGTAAAAATATAGGGTTTGTAGAAGCACATAGAAATGTAGAACTACAACAAATAACAAAAGCCTTTTGTTGAGTAAGTCAGTCTAACTTAGAAGTATTTACAGACATATGACATACCTACATTACTAGCTTATGGGAAAACAGAGTTATGGAAAAATGACTGTGTATCATTGAATTTAGAAGCATCACTGGTTTCTAGACTACAGAGAATTAAAAACAAACTGTCAAATCACTTCAGATATAGTACAGATATTATTTTTCAAGCAATGTAAATATCTAACTATGTTGTCTTGAGTGAATATTTCATTGCTTCTGTTTATTCTGCATACATGTGACTTATATGTAACTACCCAAAGATCATACACTGCTTCTATATAATTCTCCTTTGACACCTACTATGACATGTCTTTGAAATAAACTGCCCTCTCTCTATTTTGTCCTTTTTAGGGTTAGCTGCTAATCCTTCTGCTTTTCCATCTGCTACAATTTACTTGATAATATCAAAGATTTAAAGCATTATATCAATATAATATTGATAACATAGGAACATGGTCAGTCCAGTAAACAAACTGGAAAATGATTGTTTATATTCTCCTATCTTCAAATACTTTTATATCAGCATAATTGGGACTTATGATCCAGGAAGGGATTTATGATTTTATCTTTGCAGGAAAATTACTGGCAACCAGCATAAGAAATATAAAAAAGTAGCTTTTGTCCAACTCAAGAAATGCCATCATCTCTTGTGAAATACTGAGCCTGAAACCGCATGCATATACAGTTTTCTAATAATGGTACTATATCAAAATTAATAAATTTATTCCACCAAATATGAAAAATACTCTCATATTGGGGGCACAGATTTCTATAATTGATAGTAATAATACTATTTAACATATATTAAATGTTAAAATATATATTTTATATGTTACATATATTAACTCAAGCAATTAAAGCAACCACCCTATCTTATTAGTGCTATTATCATCCTCGTTTTACATGTAAGAGAAATAAGAACCAAAGAGTAGTTGTCTAAGGTTTCATATGTCATAAGGAGGAATTAGGATGTGGACCAAACCAATCTGTCTGTAGAATGGGCTGTTTTAGCTACTACGTTACTTTGACTTACTGACATGGAATATTTTAATCCCGCTTTTTTTTGGTATTTAACATTTATCACCCATCTTCATGAAGCCATAATACGCAGGCAATCCTGAGAAATAGATATTGTTGTCCAACCCACTAGAAAAGAAATAAATTGATGAATTATTTCCTGGTTACTTCCTAGGTTGTATTGCTATCTGGAGCTATTCAAATATGGGTCCAATATTAGGACATTTTTAATGTAAATAAATTCAAACTAGGCTTAAGCACATCAGGGGAGTTATTTGAGAAACAAATAAAAACAACAAAAAGGGAGTTTTTCATGAAGTCATAGCAGAAATAAACCTCAAAAAAGTAAAGTTAGAGAATAAGTGATGAAAAATATTTCTTTTTCTCTGGACATTGCATCTCACAGCAAATCAGTTTTAGACCTGTTTTTCTCATACTCAGGCTAGATTGATTTACTTTGCTATTCTGGCCCACAGGACAAATCATGATGTCTAACAGCTCTCGAGTTTTCAATTCACAGGGAAAATGACACATCCTCTCTTGGTCCTAACTGCAATCACCCAGAAGAGAGACTGCCATTAGCCTAACTTGACTAAGGGTACATATCTAATCCAATAAGCTATAGTAAGAGAGTTTAAGGAAAAATATGGCTATAGGAGGTGATATCGATAATCATGAGTTTGTAAAGTATTTTCAGACTAGTGGTATTAGTTTATTAGAAGGTGCCATTAGGGTGGCATAATTCTTCAACACAGAGACTGTGTATTGTCTCCCTCATCATAGCAGGGAGCAGACAGCTGTGGCATATCAATGATCTTAAAGGAAAACCTGACCTGCTGTTTTTAACACTGCACTCTCATGATCCTTCCTCAAATTCTATCACTGCCATTAATTACTCATCCATACTCTGGGACAGATATTGTTTCTGATACATTGTCGCTAATCTGAGAAGTATATAATAAAATTTGGAAGTGTGCTGTATTTTACCAATGTCAACTTGGTTAAGTTTGGAACTGTATGTTCCAGAATAATTACCCTGTATGTTCTCATTTTGGAGTTGGCCAAAATAGAAGCTACCATAAGATGTGGATGATATGGATAAAGCAGTGGTCATTAATCTCAGGTTTTCACTACCAGATGTCATGACAGTCAGATGCAAAGGGCTCTTACCAGGTCCTAGCCTATCCTTTCACTTCTGTGCTCGTGTCCAGCTCATCTACCCATTTTTTGGCCTTGCTGATGAACAATGGCCCCAATTCCACAATCAGACATTTGCATGCAGATCCACAGAGATGGAGTCAGCCAAAGTCAACAGCTTCTCATACACCTCTTCAAAGTCCACCCTACCCAGTCCCATTTCAGTAGCTGAATGAGCTTAGCTCATTAGATTTCCTGGGAAGTTCTGTCAATCCAAGCCTGTGCTTAAGGAGATCAGGTTAGTTACTCTTTTTCTGAATCTCCAACTTCTCCTCCCAGAGCTCTTTAAACAATTCTGTAAAAACTAATTCTTATAAATAAATGTGTCATTATGTAACACTCACAGTGACCCTGTGATCCTGGTTCCCTGACTGGAGTCTGACTAAAACAGTTATTATTATAGCAAAAGAAGTGGTCCCCAGAAAATAGAACTTTAATTATTGGAATCTGGAATTGGCTTCTTGATTTAACTAGATTCAAAGACATAATGGATTCTAAGCATGCTGGATCAGGATTAAGAAAATCTTAGCTCAAACTAATGTTGTTGATATAATTGCACTAATAAGTGTCTGATTTCAGTGTCTTTGCTCAAGTAGCTGGGTGACCTATAGCGGTTTGCTTGGTTGGCTGCTCAAACACAGAAAAAAATATAATTGATGACAAATGAAGTTGTGATGCCAGAACTTTCTTACTAACCTGTATATCTGTGCTTTTCAATGTGATGGTATTGGATACATGTGGTTATTTTAATTAATACGAATTAAGGTAAATTCGTTTATTGTATTTGTTTATTGTATTAGCCATATTATAAGGACTTACAAGTCTTTTCTAAGTAGTGGCCACCACAGTAAATAACATAGATATAAAATAACTCCATCATTGCGAGAAGTTTTTAGACAGTCCTATTTTGTAGGAAAGTATCCACAGGCATATTGAAATTGAGATCCTGAGGTGGATTGATATGGTTTGGCTTTGTGTCCCACCCAAATCTCACCTTGAATTGTAATTCCCGTAACCTCACGTGTCAAAGGAGGGACAAGTTGGAGGTAATTGAATCATGGGGTGGTTTCCCCCATGCTGTTCTTGTGAAAATGAGCGAGTCTCAGGAGATCTAATGGTTTCATAAGCGTCTGGCATTTTCCCTGCTTGCACTCTCCATTTTGCTGCCCTGCTTCTCCTTTGCCTCCCACCATGATTGTAAGTTTCCTGAAGCCTCCCCAGCAATGCAGAACTGTGAGTCAATTAAACCTCTTTCTTTTATAAATTACCCAGTCTTGGGTATTTCTTTATAGCAGCATGAGAATGGATTAATACATGAATATATTAGGAAACATCTGCTTACTCAACCCCTAACTTTGTGTCTTGGAGGAGGACAATCTTTTCACTGAAGCTTTAAAGCATACAGTGGTAAGTGGAGCATTAGCATTCTTAAAGAACTCCGCAATAGCTGTTCTTTACAGGCCAGGAGTGACAGTAGAAATGCTTGTCATCAAATGAATTCCTGGAGTTGAAGGAGGAAGGTAGCTTGCATTTAACTGCCAAATACAAATTTTGTAATGGTTACTGTAACTGGCAGCATAGAACTACAGAGATTTTTTATTCTTTTTTTTTTTTTTTTATTATACTTTAAGTTTTAGGGTACATGTGCACATTGTGCAGGTTAGTTACATATGTATACATGTGCCATGCTGGTGCGCTGCACCCACTAACTCGTCATCTAGCATTAGGTATATCTCCCAATGCTATCCCTCCCCCCTCCCCCCTCCCCACCACAGTCCCCAGAGTATGATATTCCCCTTCCTGTGTCCATGTGATCTCATTGTTCAATTCCCACCTATGAGTGAGAATATGCGGTGTTTGGTTTTTTGTTCTTGCGATAGTTTACTGAGAATGATGGTTTCCAATTTCATCCATGTCCCTACAAAGGATATGAACTCATCATTTTTTATGGCTGCATAGTATTCCATGGTGTATATGTGCCACATTTTCTTAATCCAGTCTATCATTGTTGGACATTTGGGTTGGTTCCAAGTCTTTGCTATTGTGAATAATGCCGCAGTAAACATACGTGTGCATGTGTCTTTATAGCAGCATGATTTATAGTCATTTGGGTATATACCCAGTAATGGGATGGCTGGGTCAAATGGTATTTCTAGTTCTAGATCCCTGAGGAATCGCCACACTGACTTCCACAATGGTTGAACTAGTTTACAGTCCCACCAACAGTGTAAAAGTGTTCCTATTTCTCCACATCCTCTCCAGCACCTGTTGTTTCCTGACTTTTTAATGATTGCCATTCTAACTGGTGTGAGATGATATCTCATAGTGGTTTTGATTTGCATTTCTCTGATGGCCAGTGATGATGAGCATTTTTTCATGTGTTTTTTGGCTGCATAAATGTCTTCTTTTGAGAAGTGCCTGTTCATGTCCTTCACCCACTTTTTGATGGGGTTGTTTGTTTTTTTCTTGTAAATTTGTTTGAGTTCACTGTAGATTCTGGATATTAGCCCTTTGTCAGATGAGTAGGTTGCGAAAATTTTCTCCCATGTTGTAGGTTGCCTATTCACTCTGATGGTAGTTTCTTTTGCTGTGCAGAAGCTCTTTAGTTTAATTAGATCCCATTTGTCAATTTTGTCTTTTGTTGCCATTGCTTTTGGTGTTTTGGACATGAAGTCCTTGCCCACGCCTATGTCCTGAATGGTAATGCCTAGGTTTTCTTCTAGGGTTTTTATGGTTTTAGGTCTAACGTTTAAATCTTTAATCCATCTTGAATTGATTTTTGTATAAGGTGTAAGGAAGGGATCCAGTTTCAGCTTTCTACATATGGCTAGCCAGTTTTCCCAGCACCATTTATTAAATAGGGAATCCTTTCCCCATTGCTTGTTTTTCTCAGGTTTGTCAAAGATCAGATAGTTGTAGGTAAGCGGCATTATTTCTGAGGGCTCTGTTCTGTTCCATTGATCTATATTTCTGTTTTGGTACCAGTACCATGCTGTTTTGGTTACTGTAGCCTTGTAGTATAGTTTGAAGTCAGGTAGTGTGATGCCTCCAGCTTTGTTCTTTTGGCTTAGGATTGACTTGGCGATGCGGGCTCTCTCTTGGTTCCATATGAACTTTGAAGTAGTTTTTTCCAATTCTGTGAAGAAAGTCATTGGTAGCTTGATGGGGATGGCATTGAATCTGTAAATTACCTTGGGCAGTATGGCCATTTTCATGATATTGATTCTAAAGAGTCAAGACCCATCAGTGTGCTGTATTCAGGAAACCCATCTCACGTGCAGAGACACACATAGGCTCAAAATAAAAGGATGGAGGAAGATCTACCAAGCAAATGGAAAACAAAAAAAGGCAGGGGTTGCAATCCTAGTCTCTGATAAAACAGACTTTAAACCAACAAAGATCAAAAGAGACAAAGAAGGCCATTACATAATGGTAAAGGGATCAATTCAACAAGAGGAGCTAACTATCCTAAATATTTATGCACCCAATACAGGAGCACCCAGATTCATAAAGCAAGTCCTGAGTGACCTACAAAGAGACTTAGACTCCCACACATTAATAATGGGAGACTTTAACACCCCACTGTCAACATTAGACAGATCAATGAGACAGAAAGTCAACAAGGATACCCAGGAATTGAACTCAGCTCTGCACCAAGCGGACCTAATAGACATCTACAGAACTCTCCACCCCAAATCAACAGAATATACATTTTTTTCAGCACCACACCACACCTATTCCAAAATTGACCACATAGTTGGAAGTAAAGCTCTCCTCAGCAAATGTAAAAGAACAGAAATTATAACAAACTATCTCTCAGACCACAGTGCAATCAAACTAGAACTCAGGATTAAGAATCTCACTCAAAGCTGCTCAACTACATGGAAACTGAACAACCTGCTCCTGAATGACTACTGGGTACATAACGAAATGAAGGCAGAAATAAAGATGTTCTTTGAAACCAACGAGAACAAAGACACAACATACCAGAATCTCTGGGACGCATTCAAAGCAGTGTGCAGAGGGAAATTTATAGCACTAAATGCCCACAAGAGAAAGCAGGAAAGATCCAAAATTGACACCCTAACATCACAATTAAAAGAACTAGAAAAGCAAGAGCAAACACATTCAAAAGCTAGCAGAAGGCAAGAAATAACTAAAATCAGAGCAGAACTGAAGGAATTAGAGACACAAAAAACCCTTCAAAAAATTAATGAATCCAGGAGCTGGTTTTTTGAAAGGATCAACAAGATTGATAGACCGCTAGCAAGACTAATAAAGAAAAAAAGAGAGAAGAATCAAATAGACGCAATAAAAAATGATAAAGGGGATATCACCACCGATCCCACAGAAATACAAACTACCATCAGAGAATACTACAAACACCTCTACGCAAATAAACTCGAAAATCTAGAAGAAATGGATACATTCCTCGACACATACACTCTCCCAAGACTAAACCAGGAAGAAGTTGAATCTCTGAATAGACCAATAACAGGAGCTGAAATTGTGGAAATAATCAATAGTTTACCAACCAAAAAGAGTCCAGGACCAGATGGATTCACAGCCGAATTCTACCAGAGGTACAAGGAGGAACTGGTACCATTCCTTCTGAAACTATTCCAATCAATAGAAAAAGAGGGAATCCTCCCTAACTCATTTTATGAGGCCAGCATCATTCTGATACCAAAGCCTGGCAGAGACACAACCAAAAAAGAGAATTTTAGACCAATATCCTTGATGAACATTGATGCAAAAATCCTCAATAAAATACTGGCAAACCGAATCCAGCAGCACATCGAAAAGCTTATCCACCATGATCAAGTGGGCTTCATCCCTGGGATGCAAGGCTGGTTCAACATACGCAAATCAATAAATGTAATCCAGCATATAAACAGAGCCAAAGACAAAAACCACATGATTATCTCAATAGATGCAGAAAAAGCCTTTGACAAAATTCAACAACCCTTCATGCTAAAAACTCTCAATAAATTAGGTATTGATGGGACATATTTTTAAATAATAAGAGCTATCTATGACAAACCCACAGCCAATATCATACTGAATGGGCAAAAACTGGAAGCATTCCCTTTGAAAACTGGCACAAGAGAGGGATGCCCTCTCTCACCGCTCCTATTCAACATAGTGTTGGAAGTTCTGGCCAGGGCAATCAGGCAGGAGAAGGAAATAAAGGGTATTCAATTAGGAAAAGAGGAAGTCAAATTGTCCCTGTTTGCAGACGACATGATTGTTTATCTAGAAAACCCCATCGTCTCAGCCCAAAATCTCCTTAAGCTGATAAGCAACTTCAGCAAAGTCTCAGGATACAAAATCAATGTACAAAAATCACAAGCATTCTTATACACCAACAACAGACAAACAGAGAGCCAAATCATGAGTGAACTCCCATTCACAATTGCTTCAAAGAGAATAAAATACCTAGGAATCCAACTTACAAGGGATGTGAAGCACCTCTTCAAGAAGAACTACAAACCACTGCTCAAGGAAATAAAAGAGGATACAAACAAATGGAAGAACATTCCTTGCTCATGGGTAGGAGATTTTTTATTCTGGCTAATTTATTATGGTGTCCTTGGGACTGAAATCAGTGGTCAGTCTATTAATTATTTTTAACTTGGAAACTCATGGTCTAGTGAACACAAATCTTATCTTAATGGCCAGAGTAGAGACTTCTGGCCCCTTGATTATTTTCCAGGCTTGAATCAGTTTACATAGTCATACCCTTACTAAAAAAGGGAAGATGAGTCCCTTTGAAAAAAGTACAGGGAAATCCTGTCAAAAATATATTTTATAAATCTTCCTTCTAGTTTTTCTCCAGTGAATCTTCATTATATAGTAGAGTTATTTTGAGTTGGTAAAGGGCAAATAACCAGACTTTCAGAGATTCTTTTACAAATTGACCTGAACTAACACTAATTCCTGAAAATAAAATTGCCACTGTGGTCCAACCTCAGTGCAGGGTGTAATGAGAGTCAAGTAATTAATGGAGTTGCCTCAGGTCCATCTCACAGTGGGAACAGTGAAACTCCAAACCCTTGGTATAATTATTTTCTCAATTCTTACATGCATAGTTGAAAGAGACAAACTCAGCAACTGGCAGAAACCCCACACTGGTTATCTGACAGCAAAATATAAAACTGTATGTCAAAAAAGGACATGTTGTTTTCCTAGAAAGACTATGAGATTAGTTCCACAATCACAAACTTGAATTATGTAGGGTTAGTGATTTCAATCACACCCCAATTCCACTTGCTTATTTTCTTGTGCCAAAGATAAATGGATCTTAGAGAAAGTGGGTTATTGTAAACTTAATCCTGTGGTAACTTCAATTTCAACTGCTGCTCCAGATGTAATTTCTTTGATGGAGCAAATGAGCACATACCCTGGCACCTGATATTCAGGTATTGATCTGGGAATGTGTTGTTTATTTTCTGCATTTTAGTAAGGACACCAGAAACAGTTTGCATGTAGCTGGCACATCCAGTAATGCAGCTTCATTTTCTTACCACAGAGCTGTATCAACTACATCATAATCTATCCCACAGGGAAATTGATCCCTTTTCCATTCCTCATATTATATGTATTCATTAGATTGATCGTTTCATATATATTGGAGCTGATAAACAGAAGTAATAACTAGCCTAGATATATTGATAAGACATATGTGTACCGAAGGGTGGAAAATAAATACAGAGAAAATTAATGGTTTTCCACATTGATAAAATTTCTTTAAAAATGTCTGTATATATATATAATATATAAATATTATACATATATTTTATAGCTATATCATCTAAGGTGAAAAATAGCACCATGCTTAGTGAACCTGTTTGGATCTGAAGGACTGTATACCCTTTATGGACATGCTATTTAAGCTCATTTACCAAGAAACCCAAAAGATTGTCACATTTAAGCAGGGCTCAAAGCAAGAAAATTCTTAGTAATAGGTCTTGGCTTCTGGGTAAGTTATTCCAGTACATGAACCATATTGATCCAGGAGGCAATAATGGCTTTTGAAGGGTCTATGATTAATAGGGGTGTTGTGTGGAGCCTTTTCCAGGGCTATATTGAGTAATAACAGCACAGGATTTTGGAGAAACTCTACATCATTCTTTACAGCTAACTATTCTATGGAGCAGCAGTTTCTGGCTTATTTGGACTTAGACAAAAATGGAAAGCTTTCCATGGTCTATTAAGGTATCATGTGACTTCAGATGTCTAATCAGGTGACATCTGATCTACCAAGATGTTATGTTGCACAACACCCAGCAATACTTGATCTAATGAAAGTGTAATAAATGAGATCATGCTTGATCAGGTCCAACATACATTAACCACTGGCTGCATTTCTATGGTTGCCATTCCTGCTGTATCATATATCCTCTTTGCACTTGATGCCTATAACACCTATGTCTCTAATCTGTTTTCAACTGTAGCTACTGCTGGTCTAATCTAGGTTGTCAATCATATCTAAATGATAACTGTGAAGATAACTTATAGAAACCTTGTGAGAGCACTATGAAGGAAGCACAAAGTACACACCCTGTTTATTCAACAGACTTAATTATAAATTAAGCATATGAAGAATATACAAATTAACCCATATTCCTTTACACTGAATGATTGTTTCACAATAGTCAATATATATCCTTGTTGTTCCACTTGTGGCAAAATACAGAAATACAGTAGTCTTTTTTTCTTGTAGTATATATGTCACTCATCCTCCCCTCGAATTTTGCAGGTCTATATTTTCTTTTGTAATATGGGTTAGATCCTTATACTGTGGAACTGAGTACACACACACATGCACATGACACTAAATGTCCAAAACATAATCAAGTTTGAAATACAAAATATGACAGATTACAACACATGACATTAAATAAGTCGTTTAACAAAGCTATTATTATATTCATTCAGTGAAAATATAACACCTAATATTTTTGTTCAAGTTGGTGAACCCACAAAAATAAGCACTGTGCACCATCTTGTAGATGAAATTTCTGTTAACTCAGCAGATTGTACTTTCATTCCCCACGTTTTGAACAACGGTTCAGGATATCGACTGAGAAGCAGCCTTTGTCCTGGATTTTACTTCCAATCTCTCTCATCCAAATGTAAACTCACAGGCCCAGTTTTCTAGTTCTGTGCAGTTATGATGGAATCAATATGATAAAACTAAATGGCATAAAGGAAATGGCTCAAGCATTTCTTTCATGGAAATCATGGCTAGGTCAGTAAGATATTGGATATAGTCCAAACACTGAGAACTCCAAACTCATGCTATAAAGTGAGTCAATGCAGGTATAGGTATGATTACAATTTGGGATCAGAGATTTTGAGATCAGTGTTTAAAGTATGGCTACGGTATCAGAGAAGGTCAAAGTCAGGAAACTAAAGGAAGGGGAAGAATTTAGAAATCATATGAATCACCAAATGCATAAATTGTCATTCAGATAAATATGGAAAGCTCAAATTAGGTGGAATATTTTAAAAATTTTTGCTTCCAGTGATATCAGAATGCCTGAGATTATTACCTACCTCTTTGTATCTAATATTTTCTCATGAAAAGTTAACTAATTTCATCAAACCACCAAACATGAAGTCTGATGCTATTCGTATTATCAACACTGTACAAACAAAGTTATTAAGGCTTAGAGAGTTCATCTAACTTATAAAGACCACAAACCTAATAAGCCTTGGAACCTAAATTCAAATGCAAAAATACCATCTTCATTGCACTTAACCACTCTGAAATTTCATGTTTCGCTACATTTTAGTGGTTACTAGGTATGTCAAGTAATTCTTTTTTGTTTCTACTAGGCATTACATGGCTGACATAAGGTCCCTGGAAAATGAAAAAAGTAATGAATGATGTCAAGTAGAAAACTTAGGGGCAAATGAGGGAGATGGATGGGATGGGAGTTCTAAAATCCAACTACAAATTACAGTCATAGTTTATAGAACATATTATTGACCCAATTTCTTAGGAGAAATTTTATGATACAATATATACATAACCTCCATACAGATCTGGGTTGAAGTCTTATATATCTTCCAATGCTTTGATATCAGGGACAACTAATAATTTTCACATTCTAGTAAAATAAACACAACCTAACAACTCTTGAAAATTATTTTCTTTCATTTTCAAGCTGAGAACAAAACCACCTACCTTGCTTAATTACAATATATATGAAATGTTTCATAAATTTGATTCCTGGAATTAATGATAATTCATTTTCTATTTTGCAAGAATGTTTTCATTGAGACAATTACATAAACAAAGCTAATAAAAAGAGTCTCCACATGAGCTTATATTTTTGTTAACATTCAAAAAAGATGCTAATAGAGACATCAGAAGGAAAATACAAAAAGCTGTTACAAATCTCTCTAAATTCCACTGTTGGGAAGTAAATGGGCTAGTGGATGAAGAACTTTATTCTTGAGCATCAGTTTCAACTGCAGTGAAACAGAGGTAATAATCACTTTGACTCTGGCAGTCCTGGGAAGATTATTGACTCAAATCCTCTATTCACACAAATGAGGACATTGAATCCCAGCAAGCTTGAAAGAATTGACCGGTGTCTCACAGCTAGTCAGTAACAGAGGCAGGATTTGAATGACAATTCCAGAATGTATGTGATATGATTTTTCCCCTAAATGCTCAGAGCATATAAAGATGAAGTAAAAGCTATAATTTAAAAAGTGGAGAACTAACACAAAATACTCTAAAAACATAAAGCAAGAACAAAACAAAAACCAAGCTTCTTCGTAATATAGGAGTATTTCAAGTGTGGAATTACCTACATAATCCCTATAGGGATTCATTTGTTTCATGGTGCCACAGCTTAATTAAGGTAATTTTTATCCATAAATATATTTCTTATGTGACCGATACTCTATCCTGATTAATAGCAACAACAATGATAATGGAGCTATCCTTAGAACATAAGCCAAATTCTCAGAAAATGATTGGGGGATGAAATAGTGAAATAGAACCATTTTTACTTTGAAATGTAAATAGTGTGAATGCCTCAGATTTTAAATATATTTTTATTCATTTGATTGTTTTTCTAGCATTCAGTTATCTTAGATGAACCAGATACCGCCTGATTAAAATATTTCATAGATGTGAACCCTTTTGGTAGCATAGACCATTTGTGACTGCCACGACATTTGCCATTAGCACTTACGAGTAGAGTTGACCACATTATTTCTTACTTTAGAATCCCCTAATAAATAAAGCAGAAATTCCAGGCCTGCTCATTCATTTTTACCTACCGTGCTTAAAAATCTTAGAATGTATCTATGTTACAGCTTTCCTAAAGATGCATATGCTGAAAAAATAAAGTCCTTTTACCACTTTCTGACAGCATTAAAAAGTTTTCTAATATGTTTTCAGGTGCACTGCCATTGATTGCCACAATAACCCTGTGCAATAGGGAGTATTGCCATTTTACAAAAGGAGACTCTGTCACCCAAAGAATTTAAGTAAGTAACTTATCCAAAGGCAATAAATGGTAGAGACGGTTCGTAAATCAACTCTGATTCCAAATTCAGTATTCTTTTCTCTGTATGACACTACCTCTATGTTGGATTGCAAATTGCAAATTTAAACACTATCTAAAAAATGTAAATGTAAGTTATATTCCTTTCATGATTGAGTCAGAAAATTGAAACCAAAATCTTAAATGCCTAGTTTTATTTTATTTCAATCACCATTTGGAGGTTCAAGAACCTACGATTTATTTGGGCACAGAAATGCTTATTCAAAATCATTTTCAACTTGATGAAAGCAATAATAAATTTAGAATACATCAGATGGACTATTGAAAAATATAAAGAGATACAAAAACGGTATCTGATGTGTTAAGGACTACGTTACAATGTGTTTTACTAATTGTGTAATTGCAGATTCACTTACAAAATATATATTTTCCATATATTATCTGAAGTGTCTATTAACTTTTTTTTAAAGAATAAATAATCTCTATGTGCCATTCATTAAAATCAAAATCCACAGAATTTCATTTTTATTCAGTTATTATTATTTTTCTCTAAGCAAGTTCTTTAAACCAGTATAATCACCAGCAATTTTATGGGGGGAAAAAAGGAATTGTGGAGCAACCAGCAAATTATCTGAAGGGTTTTGTGCTATTTGAATTTGTAACAAGAGTCTGGAGGGACCCAAAGATGCTTGAACAAGCCATCTCAAGGCCTTCCGGGAACAATTTAAGATGTCATTCAGCCCCATTTTTCTTAGTCAAGGTAGCCCCCACGGGTTTCAACAAAAGAAAGACTATTGAGGAGAGATCCCCTTCTTTACAGATAAAAGGGAAAACCTCCTTTCACCAAATATATGCCCGCATATTATCTTCCTTTACACCCTCCCAAGAAAACTCACAAATCACAACTCACACACACACACGCACGCTCACGCACACACACACACAGAGCTTCATTTCCAGTAGAATGCTTTTAAGAAGAGCGTGTTTACCTTCACTATACAAAGATCTATCTGCAGGATCAATAAAAAACACACTTTATTTTGAGGTCCTTGGACTATACTCAGTTTATGCAGTAGTTGGATATTTCCATTGGCTTTGTCCTTGCACCTCAAAATTCTGGCATGGAAAATATGAATACATTAACACTTTTTCCAGTTAATTATATTTTTACCTCTGCAAAGCATAATTAAGACAGCAAACTAAAATGGCCATAGCTAGTACCAGTAATTACTCTGTTTAAGTAAGAAATTAGGCAAGGAAAGAAAAACAAGCACAGGCGATTCAAACACCCCTATAACCAGAAACTGTCAACGATGCTTGACTATAAGGAATCTGTGTTATTTCGTGTTGAGAGGCGTTCCCTACATAGTGCTAAGAACAAGGTGTTTCATAAAATAATATTACTAGTCATCATTCATTCTAATGTTCGTTCCCACTCCTGTTTGACTCAGAATTTATGAAAAATGTTTTGCATAATTTACTCTGAATCCTTGAATTCAAAACCTTTTCTTCAATATTACTTCTTTTTTTTTTTTTTGAGACGGAGTCTCGCTCTTTCACCCAGGCTGGAGTGCAGTGGCGCGATCTCGGCTCACTGCAGGCTCCGCCCCCCCGGGGTTCACGCCATTCTCCTGCCTCAGCCTCCCGGGTAGCTGGGACTACAGGCCCCTGCCACCTCGCCCGGCTAATTTTTTGTATTTTTAGTAGAGACGGGGTTTCACCGTGTTAGCCAGGATGGTCTCGATCTTCTGACCTCGTTATCTGCCCGCCTTGGCCTCCCAAAGTGCTGGGATTACAGGCGTGAGCCACCGCGCCTGGCCTCAATATTACTTCTTAAAATTAGAACCAACATGCCTACCTGTCAATGAGAGGAGAACCAGAATTTAGCATGAAAGATGAAGCAATTACAGGAGATCTGGACTCAACCCATGATAGTTTACAACAAAGTAGTGATAGTGAATTTAACTCAGGGATTGAGTTGGTGTAGGAGTAGGCACAAAGGAATACAAAAGCCGCACATCACTTACCTTTCTGTTAAAAGCTTAGTAAAAAGTAGAACTTTACTTGATTGTTCACAGTTTTTTAACAAGAGGAATTCAAGTTTATTAATGTGTTTATTTTAATTACTTGTTAGTTGCCATCTAAAAGTTGATTATTTTCTCTTCCTGCCCTTCAATAGAATTATAATTTGATTTTTCTCAAGCATTTCAACCTATTATTCTAGATGCCTCAAATAATGTTTAGCCTCACGTCTCATAAGTAAATAAATACCATAATTTGAAACATTGTTTGCTAAAAAGACATGCTTATGACAAGGAAAAGCATCAGGGAGTTAACTTCTACTCTGCTAATTATCTAGGTCTGAGGGTAGCAGAATAACATCATAAGTAACAGGAAGATCACTTGAAAAATTGATATTAAGGTGATGGTAATGAGTATGGAGGAAATGTGGACAAATACAAGATCTGTTTTGTAGGTAGATTTGTGTTTTTTTATTTTGAGACTGTTCCACTGGCTTTTCCCAGTTACAGACTGGCAATATTCTTCCAATGTTCATATTATTTCTACTTTAGGAATGTCTATAAGAGAAAGAAGCTAAAATGATTTGTAACTCCTCAAATAAAACAATGTATGTGATCTTAATGTCACTGTCACACTTCTACCTGTATTACTAGGAGATCCTGTCTCTACAGGGCATATAATTTATTGAACTGCAAAAAGATTCACAAAGTCTATACTGATCGTTTGTTTCTGAAACTCACAATGTTTCTCTCCACCTCACATTTTCCTCTTGCCTGGAACACTGTCTTCTTCTCTTTTCATATATTAACTATTTATCTTACAGGTTTCAGCTTAATTTTTTTTTTACAAGATAAGCTTTCTTTCATCATGCAGAAGAGTATTTTGGCTATAAATTCTAAGGTACAAGAAAAAAACTATACAAATATTGTACTTTAGTTGGAAATTTGTTTATCACAGAGATATTGATCTTCAATTCTAAAACTAATATATGTTTATTCTAGGATTGAGCAAATTAAATATCATCAATAATAAAAGCCATATTTCTCACTATTGGAGAAGAGCTACAGATAGGAAAAGCAGAAGGTTAGTAAACTGTATAGTTTTGAATTTAAATTGGAGGTATCAGTATGAACACATGGTTTAAAATACACATAGACATGCTGATATAGAAAAATATATATATTTGTGTCTGTCTATCACACATATGTTCTCTCCTCCTCTCTTCTGCGAGAGATTCAAAGTAAAGACAAACACCGGTATCAATGAGCAAGCACAGTTAAGACATAGATATTGTTTTCTAAATGTCAGTCACGAAAAAAAAATACTTTTTAAACAGATGATTTCCTTAAAGAAAATTGTTGACTGCAAGACCTGAGAAGGAAAATTAAAAGATTACCCTAGAAGCTCTCCTAGAACTAGAAATGTAAAAACATGCTTTAAAAAAAAAAAAAAAGATATCAAAGGAGCATGTTAGCCAATGGGGAAGAGATCCAAATGCCTATCTGGAATAAACTGAGAAATAAAATTCATGTTAACCATAAGAACAAATTATGAAATATAAAAAATAAATATCTATAAGTCCAGAATGATATAAATAAATAAATGAATAATAAATAAATGGGAGAGAAAAGTTAGTTTTTCATAGAATTCTAACTAATAAAAGTAGGTGAAATGATCAATACAGAAATTCACAATTTAAAAAATACCTCTTTGAAAGATAGAAAAAAAATTGTAATATACAGGATAACCACATATTCTTCAAGTATATTCTCATAAAATACTTTTTGATCATAAATAGAAAATTTTTAAGTTTACAATTCAAAATCCTAGAGGCCGTCAACTCAACCAAGTAATTGAAGGTGGTTTCCTCTGTAATGAGATGTATCAGCATTGTGTATCTCCAGATAAGATGCACTAAGAAGGCCTCACAATATATTTTGTGACATTTTTGCCAAATACATATTTCAACATGAATAACTACCAGAAAAACTCAAACTGAGAGGCATTCTAAGACATGTTAGACCAGCATTTTTCAAAAGTTTCAAGGTTATGATAGATTTTAAAATATTACAAACTTTCCTAGATAGGAGGAAGCTAAAGAGACAAATAACTATACTTAAGGTGTGGGACCCTGAATAAAATCCTGGACCAGAAAAATGACATTAGCGGGACAATTAGTAAAATTTGAATGAGGCCTGTAGATGTGTTAATAGTATTGTGTCAACATCAGTTATCTCCTTTTGATAATTATTCTGTGCTTATGTAAGATGTAATATTTAAACTATTTTTTGCACCTTTTTTGTAAGTTTGAATTATTTTAAAATGAAAAAATGTCATTTTGTGGTCTTTGCAGTTTGTAGATGCAAACAATAGTTAACCTTATAGAAACAAAATCATAACACACAGTGATAAGTTACGAATTCAAACGTTAATTTGATAGATACATGCATGTGAGTATATTTATAGCTAAAGAAAGATAAAGGCAAAGTAGTACCGATGCACAATATTTAGATAAAATAGAAAAACAAAGTATATTTCCAGAAAGGGTTTGAATTTATAATGCATTTTGTATATTATTATTTGTCTGTCTAAAAAATTATTAGCATATATATCACAGTAGTGCAAATTTTTGTTGTCATCTCTATCTCCTTTTAGCTAAGATCACCTCAAAATATAACTTTAAAAGTAGTTATATAGATTTACATCAAATTATTTCTTCCTATTTAAGGCAGTTTCCAGGGATAATGTCATTTTTTATATTCGTTACAAAGTTAGAATAAAATATACTAAGGATCAAGAAAGTCAAACTGGAAATATATTGCTTATTTCAAGCATTCTACCACTAATATATTTATCAGACATATATTGATTAATTTAGATAACAAAAGGAGCCATTTTCTCAAACTTTTGATTAGAAAAAATGCTATTTTGCAAGCAATCAAAATCTCTGCTCAATTTTAGATTTGCAAAATACAAATATTGTGCTAGTGATATAATTTTTAATGGTGTGTTATATTTGAGAACTATAAGAGCACTGGGCAAACAGATTTTCCTTGATAAGATTTTCATATTCTTCTAGAACAATTGATGTGTTGTAAATTTTATTTAGGATGAATTACTTGACACCCACAATGGTTTCCTAAGGAATAATAAAATTAATTTAAAAATACTAGTATACCCAACATCCCCTCATGATTAAAAACTCTCAACAGACTGTTCGTCAAAGTAACACACCTCAAAATAAGTAAGAGCCATATGTGACAAACCCAAAACCAACATTTTATTGAATGGGCAAAAAGCTCAAACCATTCCCCTTGAGAACTAGGACAATACAAGTGTGCCCACTCTCACCACTCCTATTCAACATAGTACGGGAATTCATAGCTAGAGCAATCAGGGAAGAGAAAAAAATAAAAGGCCTCCAAATAGGAAAAAAAAAAAAAAGTCAAACTATCTCTCTTTGCTGACAATATGATTCTTTACCTAAAACATCCTGGAGACTCTGCCAAAAAGCTCCTAGAATTGAAAAACAACTTTAATAAAGTTTCAGGGTACAAAATCAATGTACAAAAATTAGTAGCACTTCTATATACCAACAATGTCTGGGCAGAGAGTAAAATCAAGAACATGATTACACTTACAGTAGCCCCCAAAAAATGAAGTAGCTAGGAATACAGCTAACCAAGTAGGAGAAAGATCTCTACAACAAAAACTATGAAACACTGCTGATAGAAATCAGATATGACACAAATAAATTGAAAAACATTCAATGCTCCTATATCAAAAGAATCAGCATTATAAAAATGGCCATATTGCCCAAGCAATTTACAGATTCAATATTATTTTT
Source organism: Pan paniscus (assembly GCF_029289425.2). NCBI lineage: Eukaryota > Metazoa > Chordata > Mammalia > Primates > Hominidae > Pan > Pan paniscus. The sequence continues at coordinate 27,379,711 of NC_073258.2, read as the reverse complement.
ATCAAACTACTAATAGCATTTATCATAGAATTAGAAAAAAATGATTATAAAATTCATATGGAACCACAAAAAGAGCCAAACCAACCAAAGCAATCCTAAGCAAAAAGAGCAAAGCTGGAGGCAGCACATTACCTGACCTCAGACTATACTATAAAGCCACAGCAATCTATACAGCTTGGTAGTGGTCCAACAGCAGACACATAGACTAATGGTATAGAATAGAAGATTTGGAAATAAAGCCACACCTACAAACCTCTGATCTTTGACAAGGCCAACTCAAAGAAACAATGGGGAAGGGACTCCCAATACAATAAATTATGCTGGGATTACTGGCTAGCCATATTCAGAAGATTGAAGCTGGACCACTATTTTTCACCATATACAAAAATTAACTCAAAATGGATTAGGGATTAAATGTAAGACCTCAGACTTCAAAAGTCCTGGAAGACAACCTAGGAAATACTCTTCTCGACATCAGCCTTGGAAAAGAATGTTTGGCTAAGTCTCCAAAAGCAACAAAAAATAGACAAGTGGGACCTATTTAAACTAAAGAGCTTCTTCGCAACCAAAGAAACTATCAACTGAGTAAAAAGTATTTTCTTCTTTAATGTTTATAACAGTATTTTGGGAGAAATATAAAATGGGAGAAGATATTCAAACTATGCATTTGTCAAAGGCCTAATTTCCAGAATCTGTAGACAGGTTAAACACATCAAAATGTGAAAAACAGATAATCCCATTAAAAAAATGGGAAAAGGACATGAACAGACACTTTTCAAGAGAAGATATACAAGTGTTCAACAAACATGAAAAAACATTCAGCGTTACTCATCATCAGGGAAATGCAAATCAAAACCGCAATGAGATATCTCACACCTCTCAGAATGACGATTACTAAAACGTCAGAAAACAGCAGATGCTGGTGAGGCTGTGGAGAAAAGGGAATGCTTATACACTGTTGGTAGAAATGTAAATTAGTCCAGCCACTATATAGAGCAGTCTGGAGATTCTGCAAAGGACTTAAAAGTAGAGCTACCATTTGATACAACCATCCCATTAGTGGTTATATATCCCAAAGGAAATAAATCATTCTACCAAAAAGACACACACACTTGCATGTTCATCACAGCACTACTCACAATAGTAAAGACATGGAATCAACCCCAGGTGTCCATCAGTGGTAAATTGGTTAAAGAAAATGTAGCATATATATACCATGAAATATTATGCAGGCATAAAAATAATGAAATCATGTTCTGTGGAAACAGTAGACACTGTGGACTACTAGAGGGTGAAGGGAGAGGAAGGTGGGCTAAAAATCTACCTATCAGGTACTATGCTTACTAACTTGGTGATGGGATCCATATTCCAAACCTTAGTATCACGCAATACTCCTATGTAACAAATCTGCACATGTTACCTCCTGTATCTAAAATAAAAGTTAAAATAAAAAAAAACTGGTATAAACATTGAATTAGAAAATAATTTCTACTCCAAAGGGAGGCTGAATATGATCTTTATAAGGACAAATTTTTATGCCAAGTGCAAAAATTCTAACCTCAAGATATGTTCTAATAAGAATGAATTATGTAGCCAAAGGGTTAGCTACTTGTTACTAGCAATAAATTAAACTGTCTTAATAGTCACAGCATTTTAGAGGTGAAAGGAACCTTGTATGTCATCTCAACCACTTTGAATTTACAGAAAAGAAACACACTCAGAAAGGTTTACTAACATACCTAGCTGGACATTAGAAATGTTGGCTTGTCATATCACGCAAAATAATATTTCTATTATAATAATGCTTTTCAAAGATTTTCATTGTGTCTTTTCCTTGTCCAAATTTCATAAGTCAATAGATACTCTCTCTGTCCAGCTTGGTTTAGAAGTCATTTTACATCTTCAGAATAACTGATATAAAAGTGGAGATTTTATTTTAGAAACAGCAAGTGTTAAATATGCTGTTTTTGATTATGCAAATTTGAAATGGTCTAAGGCTGAGAGAGACAAATTCCTTTTGTTCATAAAGGAGAACAGTGAGGTTAACTGTCAGCACTGACCTCTTTTTCAATAATCTAATATTTAAAGCATTCTGTGCTATTATGGGAGATACAATTGTAAGGTTTTGGTTGCTACTCTTTGCCTAAACTGACAAAAACATTTTAATTTCTCAATATTAAAACACATATTTTTAAGGATTTATTTTTGTGCCAAAAGTGTGCTAATTGGTAGAGGTGTAATAGAGAGCAATTTAAACAGTGTCTGCCCGCTTAGAGTGTAAAGTCTAGTAGGGATCATAAAATAACAAAATAATTGGTTACAATGTAATTTAATTTATACTCTGGTACACAAAATATATTGTATTGTGATAGTACATAGGATGGGAACTGAAATTAGTTCACTCTTGCTAAAATAATACTGCGTAACAAACCACCACAAAACCCTGTGCCTTAATTTATATTTCTGTCTATGATGGAACAATTGATATTAGACTTTTAAACATTGTATTTTAGTATTATTTTCACTTTTAATAGAGGCAGGGTCTCACCTTGTTGCCTGAAGGCAAATGTTAATAGCCTGGTCTTGAACTCTTGGGTTCAAGAGATCCTCCTGCCTTGGCTTCCCCAAATGCTAGGATTACAGGCATGAGTTACGGTGCTCAGCCTGCAACAGTTGATACTGAAGTAGCCCTCCCATTATAAGTGCCCAGAAAACTGTATAAAATATGAGAAATGAGACAAAGATTTTAATAAATTGGACAATAATACCAAGCCCTTAAAAGGTCTAAGGAGAACTACAATTTGCATGGTGAATCTTCCCAAGATAGAGGGCCTTGGATAACAATCTAGGCTCCTAGTAATGCATCTTAACAAAACTTAAAACCAAGTATACACAAGCTCAAGGTGACCAGGCAGTAAATGAACTGCATATCATCACAAAACTAACCCTCTTCAGAAGAAACAAAAAATCTAGAGTTTCTCCAATATAAATAAACAAGGTCCTATGCACAATTTCAAAACATCAATTATGAAGAAATATCAAATGCAGAACATATACTCCCATCTTAAACAATTGAAATAAACAGGCAAAACATAGAAAATGTCCATTGTTTAGGCATTAGACAACAGAAAGTATTGAATGAAATTAAATTATGTGATATTTATTATTACCGTCTTTCTGAATGTAGGCATTTTATTATTCAATGGGAGGTACATTAGTTAGGCAGTCTTGCTGAAGTAAGGTGACAAACATTAACATTCAAGGGCACTAGAATTTGTAGAGAAAAATACTAGAGAGGAGGAAGCTTCAGGGAGAAATAACTCCAAATATTTTCATGATATCTCTTGAGTTTTAGCTGAATTACACATTATACACTTACAGATTAAGATTACACAAGGCCAATCAAATATCAACTACTGGATTCCTCCAAAATGAGCAATTCTTAGAATATACAAGGCTAGAAGATGTTCACATTTCATGGAGCTGAAGTGGTGGTCCAAACCCCAGAATGGTCACATCCTGATTACAGGGCTCAACTAGTTCACATCCTTTAAAGCATACCGTAAATATGCTCAAGAATGCAACTAAATACATGAAGATACAAAGAAGAGAAGTGTAATATGAAAAAGGAAACAAATATAAAAAGAAATTATTTTAAAAATGCATGTTTTTATTCACTGGATGTTCTTACCAATGAATAGAACTCTGCAGAACAAAGGATTAGTGAATTCAAAGATTAAAAAATAAAAAAAGCATTTATCAGGTAATATTAGGCTCTATAAAACCTATGTAACTGGAGTCACAGTAGGATATGACTGAGAGCAAGAATAACAAAAAAATTGAAAAAATAACATTCATTTACTTTTTTTAAAATTTGATAAAAACTGTAAAATCACAAATCTAAAAATATTCAATAAAATTGAAGCAGGGTGATATTGACTCTGTGTCCCCATCCAAATTGCATATTAAATTGTAAACCCCATTGTAGGAGGAGGGGTCTGGTGGAAGGTGATTGAATCAGAGCAGTGGACTTCCCCCTTTCTGTTCTCATGATACTGAGTCAGTTATCATGAGATCTGTTTTTTTAAAAGTGTGTAGCACTTTCCCCTTACCTGTTCCACCATATGAAGATGTGCCAGTTTCCCCTTCACCTTCCACCATGATTTTAAGTTTCCTGAGGCTTTACCAGCCATGATTCCTGTACAGCCTGCATAACTGAGTCAATTAAACTGTTTTTTTCTTTATAAATTATCCAGTCTCAGGTAGTTATTTATAGCAATGCAAGCAATACAGAAAATAGTACCGGGAGAGGAGTATTGGTATAAACATACCTAAAAATATGGAAGCAACTTTGGAACTGGGTAATGGGCAGAGGTAGGAACGGTTTGGAGGGTTCAGAAGAAGACAGCAAGATGAAGGAAAGTTTGAGACTTCCTAGAGACTTGTTAAATTGTTGTAATCAAAATGTTGATAGTGATAAGGACAATGAAGCCCAGGCTGAGGTGGTCTCAGATGGAGAAGAGGAACTTATTGGGAACTGGAGTAAAGGTCACTCTTGCTATGCTTTAGCAAAGAGACTGGTGGCATGGTGCCTGTCCTGTAGGATCTGTGGAACTTTGAACTTGAGAGTGATAATTTAGAGTATCTAATGGAAGAAATTTCTATGCAGCAAAGCAGTCAAGAAGTTACCTGGATGCTTCTAACAGCATGTGGTCATATGCATGAGCAAAGATATGCTCTGAAACTGGAACTTAAATTAAAAGAGAAGCAGGGCATAAAAGGGTGGAAAATTTGCAGCCTGGTCATGGAAGAAAAGAAAAACTCATTTTCAGAGGAGTAATTCATGCCAGCTGTAAAAATGTGCAAAAGTGCAGAGAAGGCAAATATTAATAGCCAAGACAGTGGGGAAAAAGCCTCAAAGCCATTTCAGAGACCTTCAAGGCAGCCCCTCTCATCACAGGCCCAATGGCCTAAGAGGAAAAAATTTTTTTTTTTTTTTTTTTTTGCCAGACGCAGGGTCCTGCTGTCCTGTGAAACCTCAGGACACAGCTCCCTGTGTCCCTGCTGTTCCAGCTCCAGCCATGACTAAAAGGGCCCTAAATTCATATCAGGCTGCTGCCTGAGAAGGTGCAAGCCAGAAGTCTGGGCAGCTTTCATGTGGGGTTAAGCCTGCGGGTGTGTAGAGGGCAAGAATTGAGGCTTGGAAGACTCCACCTAGCTTTTAGAGGATGTAAGGAAATGCCTAGATGTCCAGGCAGCAGTCTTCTGCAGGGATAGAGCCCTCATGGAAAATCTCTGCTAGGGCAATGTGGACAGCAAATGTGGGGTTGGAGCCTCCACACAGAGTTCCCACTGGGACACTTCATAGAGGAGCTTTGAGAGGAGTGCCACCATTCTCCAGACCCCAGAATCATATGTCCATCAATAGCTTGCACTATGTACCTGGAAAAGCCACAAGCACTTAATGTCAGTTGGTGTAAGCAGACAAGGGAGCTATACCCTACAGAGCCATGGGGTCAGAGGTGCTCAAGGCCTTGAGGGCCCACCCTTTGAATCAGTGTGGCCCGAATGTGAAACATGGAGTCAAAGGAGATTATTTTGGAGTTTTAAGATTTAATGACTGCCCTGCTGGGTTTTATACTTGTGTGGTGTCTGTAGCCCTTCTGTTTTTGCTGAGTTTTGCCTTGTAAAATTGGTGTATTTACCCAATTCCTGTACCCCCATGGTATCTTGGAAGTAACTAAGTTGTTTTTGACTTTATAGGCTCACAGGTAGGAGGAACTTGCCTTGTCTCAGATGAGACTGATCTTTGGACTTTTGAGTTAATGCTGGAATGAGTTAAGACTTTGGGGGACTATTGGGAAGGCATGATTGTGTTTCAAAATGTGAAAAGGACATGGGATTTGGGAGGGGCCAGGGACAGAATAACATGGTTTGTCTCTGTGTCCTCCCACAAATTACATGTCATATTGTAATCCCAAATGTTGGAGAAGGGACCTGGTGGGTGGTGATTGGATCATGGGAGTAAACTTCTCCCTTGCTGTTCTTATGATAGTGAGTGGTTTCTCACAGTATCTGGTTGTTTAAAAGTGTGTAGCACTTCCCCCTTCACAGTCTGTCTCCTGCTGTGCAAGGTAAAGATGTACTTGCTTCCCCTTTGCCTTCTACCATGATTATAAGTTCCCTGAGGCTTCCCTAGCCATGATTCCTATGCAGCCTGTGGAACTGTAAGTCAATAAACCAATTTTCTTCATAAATTAGCCAGTCTCAGGTAGTTATTTACAGCAATGCAAGAACAGACTAATACATATGGTAAGCACAAAGAACCATACCAAGGCAGTTCATATGCGATTTGATAGAATCCAATCATAAAAAGAACACCATAAGATCAAAAATATAAATTATGTTCAAGGGGACAAATGTAAGAATTATTGCTCACATATGCAAAGCAATGCAAGGGGAAATGAAACAAAATTTCTTTAGATTGCTTAAAGAAAAAAAATGTCAGTATGGAATTTTTCTCCAATTAAAAATATCATTCACGAATAAAATTGAAAAAATACTAATTCAAACACTGCTGAGGGAATGTTGCTATTAGATTTGCACATTAACAGATATTAAAGAAAGAATCTTAGACTGAAAAATATAAATCAGTTGGAACCATTGATGTATGTAAAGGAATTAAGAAATTTAATACTGCAAATAAAAAAATGTAACAATATAAATATATATTTTCTTTCATTAAAAAAAGTATTCAAAATATAATGCAACCATTTCAAATTAATATAAAAATATTCGAGAATTTATGTCATACCAAATTTAGAAGTTTGATAAATCTTACTCAATGGATGAAAAGATAAAATAAATTAACTACATTATTAGGTTCTTACATCATATATTAAATGGTGTAATGTAGTTTAAAAGTAGACTGTGGTAAGATAAAGGTGGATGTTTTATTTAAATCCTAGAGCAATAGCTGGAAAATAGCATAAAATTTATAGCTAATAAGCTAATAGCAAAAGTAGAAGAAAGATAAAAATTCTCAATTGATGCAATTAATTCAAAATTAGAAAAATGGGGAAAAAAGAACAAATGAGATGAATTTAAAAAACAAATAAATGGACTAAGATTGAAGCAAAATCTTATCAATATTTATAGTACCTCTAAATTTGCTAAACATAACATATGTTTCTGTGCTGCTATAACAGAATACCTAAGACTGGACAATTTTAAAATAACAGAAATGTATTTCTCGCAGTTCTGATGCCTGAGAAGTATAAAGTCAAGGTGCCAGCAGATCCAGTTGTCTAGTGAGGGCAGCAATCTGCTTCCTACATGGTGCCTTGATGCTGCATCCTCTGGGAGGAGGAGCACTGTTTCCTCACATTGAAGAAGGCGGTAGAGCAAAAGAGATTATCTTCTTCAGTTAAGTGTTTTTCAAAGCACACCTAATCCCACTCACGACGGAGTCCTTATGGCTTGATCACTTCTTAAAGGCCTCACTTCTTAATACTACCATATTGTCAACACCTGAATTTTGGAAAGGACACACTAAAAACCTTAGCAACCTGTAACAACAAACTGAATAAAAATGTAACACAACTATATTTTGTCTAAAAGAGAGGCACTTGAATATAAATTCAAAGGTAAGTTAAGAGTAAAAAGAAAAGCTATATGTATTATACAAATAATTCTCATGAGAAAGTTTTAGTGTCTATATAAATATCAAAATTAAAATTAAAATTTATGCTCAAAGGCAGTATCAAGAAAATGAAAAGATAACCTACAGAATGGGAGAAAATATTGTAAAATGTATGATAGAGCACTTTTGTTCAGAATATATAAAGAATATTTACAACTGAATACTGAAAAGACAACCCAATTTTTAAACAATGGGCCAAGAATCTAAACATACATTTCTCAAAGAAGATATAAAATGAAAAAAAAAAAAACCAACAACACACAGACACACATGAGAAAAGTTGCTTAACATCATTAGTATGGATAGAAATACAGCTCACACCTCAATGAGATACCACTTCACACTCACTAGAGTGAGTGAGTGATAGTAAAACAAAACTAAACAGATTGATAATGATATGGGCTATTAGAGCCGTTGATCACTGCTGGTGGGAATTCAAAATGCTAGACAGGTTGGAGAAGAGTCTCTCTGGTCCTCAAGCATGATAGAGCTATCATATGACCCAGCAATTCTACTCCTATATACATAGCCAAGGGAAAAGAAAACATTCTTTCACTATCACTTATATACAAATGTTAAAACTGCATGATACATAAGAACGAAAGAAAGAAACAAATGACATGTCCATCAGCTGATTAATGGATAAATAAAATGTAGTATGGGCCCATACAATAGAATATTATTTGGCCATAAAAAGGAATGAAGTATAGATGCATTCTACAACATGGACAATCCTTGAAAATATTAAGTCAAAGAAAACCAACCACAAAAGATTACATACTGTATGATTACCTTTATATAAAATATCTTCAATAGGAAAATCTAAGGAGATAGAAAATAGGTGTTTGCTTGGAGCTGAAGTACGAGATGGGGGTGAAGGGGAAATGCTAATAGTTAAAGGAAATAAAGTTCTTTGTTTTGTTTTTTAAGGTGATTAAATGTTTTAAAGTTGATGATGATGTTACTGCTACATTTATCTAGGAATATACCAAAAACCATTGAATTACACAGTTTAAATGGTGAATTGCATGTTATGTGAATTATACCTTGGTGAATCTGTTAAAAACACAAAATTTAACATTAGAAATTACTTCAGAAATGCAAACATATACAACTGAACAATAAGAAGCACAACAATACTTTTCCTATTAAATCGTGAGAGTAAAATGAATTATAGTTCAACCATACATATTATCCGCTATCTATTAATAGTAGATTATTAATTTTTATAAAGATATTTAATATCAACCTTATATCAATTATAATATTGAAAGCAAGGTATCATTTATACATTGAATAAAATATGATAGATTATAACCAGAAAAGAGAGTAAGCACATTAAAACTATATCTAGTAAAGAAAGTACCAACAAACAAAAATAACAGAAAAATGACTTTTATATCAACCCTCCTCACCAGTATTTTAAAGGTTTTAAATAATGCAACAAAAAATAGGATAAAAAATTTATATAACTATTGGAAATGAGATATTGAGGTATAGAATGTATGTTTGCCCTAACTAGTCAAGAAAAACAATTGCAAAACTATGAAGTTATGAATGCAAAGTAAAAATCTCAAATAACTATATCCAAAACATACAAGGAGAATGCCTCAATTCAAAAAAACAAAATTATAAAACATCTATGAATACAGTTGATAAAATTTGAAAGATCTATATAGAAATATGTCAGTTATATTCTTATTACAGAATGGGAATACTTTAGAGTTTATTATTTATTTTCTTTATTTTTTGAGATGGAGCTTTGCCATTTGCCAAGGCTGGTCTGGAACTCCTGCTCTCAAGAGATCCTCCTGCCTTGGCCTCCAAAAGCACTGGGATTACAGGTGTAAGCCACTGTGCCTGGCCTGTTTATTTTTATTTTTAAAATTAATTTATTATTTTAGAGAGAGGTTCTCACTCTGTTGCCCAGGCTGGAGTACATAGCTCACTGTAGCACCCGGGCTCAAGTGATCGTTCTGCCTCAGCTTCCCCAGTAGCTAGGACTACAGGCAAGCTCCAATATGCCCAATAATTTTTTTTTTTTGGTAGAGATGATGTATCACTATGTTGGCCAGGCTGGTCTAGAACTCCTGGCCTTAAGAAATCCTCCTTCCTGGGCCTCCCAAAGAGCTGAGATTACAGGCATGAGTCACCACACCCCACCTATGTTTTACATATCAGTACATTCCAATTAAAACTATGTGTGAAATGTAGTTGAGTATCCTAATTCTTATAATTAGTTTTCTTAAGTTTTATTATTACTTTACATAAGTTGTTTCTATACTTTACATGGATGAGCATATTTAAAGATTACAAGAATCAAACTAAATGGCAAATTATATACTCAATGTTCAACAAGAAAGTCTTTAAATCAAAGAAGAAATATATTTTCAAACACTTCATGGCAAAAAATGTGAATTATATTACTCACATAGGAGGAAGTATACAAGCAAGAAGTCCAATAAAATTATTCTTAACTATTATAATTTACATATATAAATTCAAACAGTCTAATATTTTTCATGAAATTATCAGTAGTTTTACTGACTCACATCCTGTTGGGATAACAGGACAGAAAATACATAAAAATATATGGGAAATATAAATCAGTGCAAACTTATTAGTAGATAATTTGGTAAAATCTTTCAAAATTTTGAAAATATGTATGCTATCATTTGAAATCTCATTTCTAGAAATCTGTACAAAACAAATGAGTAGGCAAGATATGTGTATCGTAAAGTGTATTAGCATTTCAATTTTAGACCAAAAAAAGGAAATTAGAAGCAATCTAAAGCAGGAGTGTCCAATCTTTTGTCTTTCCTGGGCCATATTGGAAGAAGAATTGTCTTGGGCTACACACAAAATACACTAATGCTAATGATAGCTTATGAGCTAAAAAGAAAAAAAAAATCACAAAAATCTCAATGTTTTAAGGAAGTTTACAAATTTGTGTTGGGCTGCATTCAAAGCAGTCCTGGGCTGTGGGTTGGACAAGCTTGATATAAAGTTCATAACAGGCAAACTTTACAATGGCATATTCTTCAATCACTAAAGAAAAATAAGTACTAACCTGGATAATTTCAAATATTTTTAAAACAAATATCAGACCTAAAGCATAAATACATTTTTAAAATATACCTCTGTATGAATGTATAAAATTTATCACACAATCATTGGGTTTCAAACTATATACATATAATTACACACGCACACAGGCTCACTCTTGCCGGCACACACAAACACTATGTTGTCAAAACAACTTATTTAGAGATTGCAGATTAGAAAGAATGCATGATTGACTAAATTCTACCTGGCAAATCTAATAAGCATATTTTACTTATTTTTTCTCACAATATTTTGTAAAAATATATATAATATTTAACACAGTTTTTATTGAATGCTCATTTGTTAACAAAAATTTATCTTACCCACTAATTTGCACTCCTTAGAGTGCATAATATTCAGTTATCTGAAATATTCACTATTTCCTGTTGAATTTAACCCTCACAAATTTACACATGTATTCTATCACTTTAGCAGCTGAAGTCATGTGAGTTGTTGAAGCCTGTAAAACTTTTGAGTATTACAATAACTATATTATTTTTTCCACATATCACAGGCTGCAGCAAAGCATGACCTCAGGAGCCTTTTACTTTTCCACCTCCATCAGGTTTCTTGCCAGTTTATCCTAATTAAAATGATTTAATCAAATGTAGTAAATTTATTCTGTAAAAGATAGACAAAATAATTCTCCTAAATAGATCCGTGTCCCTGAGAACATCCGTCCTATAAAGAGATTATGGAACTCACAATGATCCAAGTACTTCATAATAAAAATGTTTTTAATGTACATTATAAAACTTAACCACACCTTGCATTATACAGATTTTGGTTGCATCCAGCTTTTGTATAAGAATAATTAATGTCACTTTCCTATCACAATTAGATTTTTGTTGGCATAGGTTAAACATTCTTAATATTTTATCACTCATTGTCAAAGCAAAGAAAGCATAAAGCTACACAAAGAGTAGAATTGTTTTGTTCCTGATATATATTATCTATCTCTGAAAGCTTTAACTTATCACTCAGATTGTGATTTAATTAATATTGGCTAATATTGGCAGAGATATTACCAATTGAATCCCTAACTCATCCATTTAATTGTAGCAAGTTCATATTATGAAAAACAATAGGAAAAAGTGTTTTCTTATTTACATAAAAATGGATAGAGCCAAGAAAAACTGTAACAAGTTCTAAGTGTCTACTTTGACAGCCAGGATTAAAAGTAGGTGCTCATATTTGTTTTCTACTAATATACTTTAAAGGGAAAAATCCAAACATACCACACACATGCACACAAACTAATTTGAGTCCTTTAAAGAAATATCCCCCCAAAATTACTCTGCTCCCTTCTTTTGAATGTCTTGTGGAAGTGACATTTTTAAAAATGCACTAGAGTAGTGGAACAGAATTAGAAGTGGATCTGTGCAAGAGGTGAGGAAACTAAGATGTGTTTTCAGTGGTACTGCTGAGAAATATGCCTCTGCTTTCATTTAAATCTGTTAAGAAATTGGGTGGTAAATGTTTTTAGTTGTATTTGTTGTCATAAAAAGTGTGTGTTGTCCTCTAATCTTGGCAAATGTTTCCATTTTCTAGTACAGAATATGTATTTGTATGTGTATCATAAAGAAATATGTATTATATATTTGCTATGTGTTATATTATACACACACACACACACACACACACACTCTCTCTCTCTCTCTCTATATATATATATATAAAGACAGGGAGAGAAACTGCCTTTCAAAGGTCCTTCCTCTAAACACCATGAAGTTGGGGATTAGATTTCAACATATGAATTTTGGAGGGACATAAACATTCAGTCCGTAGCCATAACTGAGATGTACTTACAGTAGAAAGTATATTATTGTGATCAGAATTAATTTTAAGATCAACAACTATGATTATAAAGATATATTTCACATTTTAAGCAAATGTAGCAAAATTATATTCACAAATCAATTTTTTCAATCTTTTAAAATTATTTTCCAAATTGGCCTCTAAGAGATATGGGCACTGGCCAGGCAGGGTGGCTCATACTTGTAATATCAGTACTTTGGGAGGCTGAGGAAGGAGGATCTCTTGAGGCCAGGAGTTCAAGACCAGAGTGGTCAACACAGGGAAACCCCATCTCAGCAACAAATATAAAATATTAGAATATTAGCTAAGTGTGGTGGTGTATGCCTATAGTCCTAGCTACTTTGGAGGCTGAGGTAGGAAGAGCTCCGGAATTTGAGGTTACAGTGAGCTATGATCACACTATTGCACTCCAGCATGGATGACAACAGTGAGACCCTGTTTCAGAAAATATATATATATATATGTACATATGTATGTATATGGGCACTGTATTCATTAACTCATAGTAATTCATATTTCCCTATTTTATATTTTATTCAGCTTAATCATTTATCTTAATATAGTTGTATCTGGATGACTTCTATTGTTTAAAAATATTCAACATGAACCAGTACACTTCTCAAAAAGTTTTATTATTGATTTTATATAAAGAACATATACGTGTATACATTATAATATATATATACATTTTTAAAATAAAGAATGAAAGGTGTTGACAGTTTTTACTACTGCCTGGATTAAGTTTCACTATAATCTACCACTTAGTTTATTACAATAGCCTTCTCAAAAGACCAAATAGATAAGTAGGACCAGATCCAACTTTAAAGCTTCTGCACATTGAAGAAAATAACAGAATCAAAAGGCAATCAAAGTAATGATTTTAAATGTAGTTATATATGCAACTCTTTGCTCAAAAACATCTACAGTTTTCTATTTCACTCAGAATAAAAGACCAAAAGTCATAATAAACAGCCTATCTGGCCATGCATTATTGCACTCATCATAACCTTGGACTCTTATCTTTAGGGCTCTCCAACTCACTCATTCTACTGTATCAGATTCCACCCTCATACTTCCTATCTGCATTTCCAACTTCAGTTTCCACATACTGCTTACCACTCTTTGAGCTGCTATTTTTCTTATGTCTTGTTGACTGTGCGTTCCTCCCTAATTCTTAACATTCACCAAAGATTGTAAACTCCATGAAACCACTGAGATCAAAAGATTGTGACTGTTATTTCCATAAGTGTATAGACAGAAGTGTTTTGTATCACTTGAATCTATCAAGTGTTAGGTAGATGTTGAATGAATCAATGGAAGGTATGTGAATAAATTAACATTTTAAAGTATTTCTGTTACGCTTCAGTATGCTGAATAATACACTTATTTTGGCTATATTACATTTTGCTATTTGAAATAAGTTAATGGAAAAAAATGAATTAGGTTAACTCGGAATTTAAAATTTTTAAATAAATAACAATTTATAACGGCAAGTAATAATAACATATCATTTTGTACTATTCTAACCACTTTAGACCTCTGGTACATACGCATCTTTATGAGATAGGAATCAGCTGCCTGTTTAATTTAAAAACGGTCTTTGACCAGTGATCCTTGGTGAAGCCTACATTTAACATTAGGAAAAATATTTTTAAATTGAATTAATAATTAGTATCTTAAAAGTTATCATGGTAGTAAAATATGGTAAGAATGTGCTGGTACTCCGTGTTGTGTAATAATACACTTTTTAAAGACATTGCCATTAAAATTGTGATTTCTTCTACACATTCCTGGTGTTTTATAATTAAGGTACTCACCTGATTCTGTAGCTTGATTTCTATGGGTCCTAGAAACAAGATGTTACATTAGGATTTCATTAGGTGCCAAAACAACTACTTATAAGATGTTCTAAGTTCTGGTTCTGTACCAGTTAAAGAGAAACCCTTGTGAAAAGTGTCTGCTGTCTTCCAGAGACTAAATCGTAATTTATTGATATTTCTTTTACCTAGTTCACAATAATTAAAGTATAAATCACACAGAGCATGGTCCTCTCCCTCCTCCATGACATGCAGGATGTAGCCTATCCTAGGTCACAAGCCAAGATGAACTTCTTATTTTATACTGAATTATTAATGCAGAACAAAACAGATACCATTATTTGTATTGCTAAGCACAACATATAAGTTTACTCAAGCCAGTTGGCCAAACTTAAAGGCTATAATTATTCTTAAACCACATCCTATAAGTAATACTGATAGATTTTGATGAACAATTGAACCACTAATAAAATCCTTCACAGCACTCAAATCTACTGTTTCTGTGACTACTAACCAATCATTCAAAATCTGAAAATTAAGAGGTTTTGTTCTTTTTCATGCATAAATTAGATTTGAAGTTAATAGCCTCTGTTTTTAGAGAAATGAACCAATCTACAGATGGGATGAGGCTTGGAAACCTCCTCAGACATATTTCAGAAAAAAAACTTCCGCAAAGTTATTGGAAATGAGAAATACTTTTCCACAATTACAGAACTTCTTTGAACCCAGTGTATTATTCTGTTCTCATGCTGCTATGAAGAAATAACTGAAACTGGGTAATTTATAAAGGAAAGAGGATTAAATGACTCACAGTTCCGCAGGGCTGGGAAAGCCTCAGGAAACTTACAATCATAGTGGAAAAGGAAGCAAACACATCCATCTTCACATGGTGACAGAAGAGAGAAGAATGAGAGCTGACTGAGGGAGGAAGGCCCTTATAAAACCATCAGATCTCATGAGAACTCACTCCTATCAGCAGAAAACCATTAGGGTAATCTAGCTCCTGATTCAATTATCTCCCACCAGGTCCCTCCCACAACACCTGGGGATTATGGGCAGTACAATTCAAGATTGAGATTTTGGTGGGGACGTGGCCAAACCAGATCACCCAGTTTCTGTGACTTTAGAATGAATAACTTAAGGCTTAAATGAGATATACTACAGAACTGCAGATAGAATTATAATTCATATCAAAGTGAAAAAATAACATTAGGTGTGTGATATGATTTGGATTTGTGTCCCGTGCAAATATCATGTTGAGTTGGAGGAGGGGCCTGGTGGGAGGTAATTGGATCATGGGGGTGGGATACTCCCTTGCTGTTCTCAGGACATCTGATAGTTTAAAAGTGTATGGCACTTCCCTGCTCACTCTCTCTCCTGTTGCCCATAAAAAAGGTTCTTGCTTCCCCTTCATATTCCATCATGATTGTAAGTTTCCTGTAGGCCTTCCAGTCATGATTTCTGTTAAGCTGGTGGAACTGTGAGTCAATTAAACCTCTTATTTTTATAAATTACCCAGTGTCAGGTAGCTCTTTTTTTTTTTTTTGTATTTACCTAAAACTTTATACACTCAAATTGGCACCAAAACCTGCCCCCTCCCGGGACCCCATCTAGAATGCCCTAGAAGAGCTGGAGGTGGCTGATGGATGTGTGACCACCCTCAGCAACCTGGGCCTCAAGCCTGCCAGTCTGTGCCAGGCTGTGCACCAGTGGCCCCCTGACCCTGACCCTAGCCCAGCTGATACCTGCTGCTCTGTCCCC
This sequence comes from Pan paniscus, assembly GCF_029289425.2. Lineage (NCBI taxonomy): Eukaryota > Metazoa > Chordata > Mammalia > Primates > Hominidae > Pan > Pan paniscus. The sequence continues at coordinate 27,363,508 of NC_073258.2, read as the reverse complement.
CAGTCACAGGGCAGGTAACCAGTTGGTAGCCAGCCTGGCTGTGCCCAGTAGCGGTCCGGGCCCTGGGGACACCTGAGGTTGAGAGAGTGGCCCCCATCCGTGGCCACACTGCTGACTGCACACACAGAGTGGCGTGAGCACTCTCATTGCTGCTGTTGAGTTCAGCTTTTACCAGCCTCAATCCGGAGGCTCCATCCCAGCACAGAGGCCGGGGTCTTGGCAGGCTCCCAGCTGGGGCTGGGCCCTGGGTTTGGAGGTAGTTCTTTACAGCAGCATGAGAACAGATTAATACAGTATGTCAAAGACAAAAACAAACAAAAAAAACCTAAGGGAATTGACTTTACTATGGCTATTGCAACAGGGTGAGGATCCAATGTCCAAAACAGAGTGTTCCTGGGGGTAGTTTTGCCTTATCCTTTTATAGAAATGAGTGTACAAGTTAAAGGAAGAGTGATTTGCAGGGGAAATTTCAGTTAGTCGCTAAAGAGAAAACATTTATTGCTGTGTTCAGCTGGTTCAGCTGGCTCTATTTGTCAGATCCGGCAAAAGGAGAGAGGGCTATATTTTGCCTTGTCACAGGTGGAGTCATTTGTGAATCTTATGAGAGTCGTGAGAAAGTGTGTCCACCTATTATACAAATCATCTGGAGAGCTATTTCCTGAAACACACAATGGTGGGGGATTTCATAACTGTCATTTTTCAGAAGAATAGGGTTCAGGTAATGTTCAATATTGTCAGATACACAGTGCCCTTATTTCCATTATATGTAAAATTTGGAAAATAATGCACCCCTGTCATGGAGATGTTATGATTGCACTGTGCCAAGTACACAGATAGCATTTTATATTACTTATTCATTATTATCATTGGGGCTATTTTTATGTCATTACTTTAGGAAATTAGCTGCTGAGCTAGCACCTCTTTTTCCTTCTGTTTGCTGATAGGGCAAGACATAAACTCTTCGCTTATTTTGCCTGTGTGGGCTGGGTAGTGTCTTTCTGATAGATTCACTCACAGAGCTTCTGTGACATGCAGTTGCCTGGTTGATGCTGACCTACGAAATATGAGGCACTAGACAGTTGCCAAAAATCTATAGTTCTCTGAGTACCCAAAGCTACTGAGTATAAGGGAGTATCTACCCAGAACTTCATTTTATTGATCTGTGGCCTAGAAATTTATCCACATTTATTTCCCTAGGTGATCGGGTCTGTGAATTTGAAGTGTGTATGTTATGAGAAATCCTGACTATGTAGAGTCAAGGAAATACATTAATAAGTAAATGAGGCTCACTTTATAAGTATAAATCATTATGATTCTGTTTGCCTGCACCCTATTTGTCTATGGTTGTCCAATCCAGAAGTAACATTTTCTTTATAAACGCCTATGAAATTCAGGCTGAAATTACTCTGAAGAACAATTTTCTTTTAATGACTTTCTTCCCAAATAATATTCATCTTTAAAACTTCAGTTTAAAAATGGATAATGTAATGTCACACACGTACCATTTTCTTAGCTGCAATTTTCCAAAGAATGAGTTCCTTAAAAATAATTCTCAGAAAAAGTGCTATAATTTGCAACAAATTAGCTTAGGCATAGTTTTAAAAATACAGTGTTTAATCATTACCTGCCTTTTTATTGGCTCACATGTGAAATGACATTTATTGCATCTCCCACTTATTAGACCTTCAGTTTCAGGAAATTCAGGCTACTCTTTGGGGAATTATCATGATTAAAGACCCTCATTCTAACATAACCCTTAATCACAACATAGAACATGTATCAGCCCCATGATTCCATACTAAATCATCAAGTCACTTTCCAAGTAGAATTTAAGTATTTATTTAAAGTTTTTCTTAAGATATAAAATTTTATTATACACATGAATTGGAAGAAGAGCAGTCAATAATACATACACGGTTAAACTTTGAGTTGCATTAAAACTAAACTGAAAATTGGAATAAGATGTTCTGCGTTCAAGTTACTGTCCTGTCATTTACAGATATTGTGACATTGGACAAGTTAGTTACTCTCACGGCATTTCAAATGTTTTTAAGGATATTCATGTTAGAATATAATATGTACAAATAATATAAATAATAAAACATAATGATAATGTGAATAGTATCAATGATGCTTGACTCATAAGAGTTGCTGCATAATAAATTTCCTTTCCATGGTGTCAGTAGTCATATAATATATATTCATTCACTCTTTCATCCAACATATAATTAATGAATGACTATTATATGCCAAACAGTTCCCTTGCCTTCACTGGGTGAATTTATAAAAATATGCTTAAAAAAGAATTATTTCTATAAGCAGCTAATAAAATGTCACATATTCTTACATACTCTTAAAATTCTTAAGCTACTCTTGGGAATAAATATAAGAAAGGGAATTGTGTATTATAAAGACAATATAGAAGATAGGACAGATATATTGGATATGTAGAGAGCTAAAAGGAAGTTGAAACAAAAACACTTTGGAATTCAAAGGAAGTTTGAGTTGACTATCAGAAGGTTAGAGGGTGTAATAAATCTACATTTGTCTAAGAGAAGGCTAATTTTACCAGGTTATAGCATTTTTGTAAGTACTAGTGAACTCTGGCATGACATTGCCATGCAGTCAGGTTAGGTTTGTATCCCTCTGTGTTTTGGAAGGAAATAGGATTTCTAGCTGCTGCTTTGAACAGGGAGAGAAGCTAATTTATTTGGTCATGGATACTGTGGTAGCCACAACTATGGATTTATAAATGAATCTGGAGAAAATTGATATTTTTATTATATTGAGATTTACCATTGAACAGAGTATGTTTCTCTGTGTACTTCAGTGCTGTTTACTTTCTTTCACTGACATTACATATTTCAGCATAGAAATCCTATACAAACTTTCTTAGATTTTTGCCCAATTTATTTTGGTTTCATTGGAAATTTTTTTTAAACATTCTATTTCCATTTACATATACAAAAATAAAATTAACTTTTCTGTGTTGACATTGTATTCTATAATTTTCACTTATTATTAGGAGATTTTTTTGTCGTTGTTTCATTTGGTTGGAATTGCCTACATAGACACTCATAATATCTGTAAATAGAGACACTATTATTTTTTTCTTTCTAATCTGCTTAACTTTGTTGTGGTGTTTGTTTTGTTTTATTTGACTGGTGAAGATTTCCAGTATAATGTTAAATGAGAGTGGAAAATGTGGACATTCTTCTCTTGCTACCAAATTTAGAATAAACAATTCATTTCCTAATTATTAAGTGTGATGTTCGTTGTAGCATTTCGTAGATGACATTTATCTATAAAATAATAATTTCCTTGTATTCCTAGTTGCTGAGAGTTTTATCATAAAGAGATATTGTATTTTGTGAAATAGTCTTATGTATCAATTGATATACTTTTTTTTTTTTTTTTTTTTTTTTTTTTTTTTTTTTTTTGAGACAAGAGTCTCGCTCTGTCGCCCAGGCTGGAGTGCAGTGGCGCGATCTCGGCTCACTGCAAGCTCCGCCTCCCAGGTTCATGCCATTCTCCTGCCTCAGCCTCCCGAGTAGCTGGGACTACAGGCCCCCTCTACCATACCCGGCTAATTTTTTTTGTATTTTTAGTAGAGACGGGGTTTCACCGTGTTAGCCAGATGGTCTCGATCTCCTGACCTCGTGATCCACCTGCCTCGGCCTCCCAAAGTGCTGGGATTACAGGCGTGAGCCACCGTGCCTGGCCTTTTTTTTTTTTTCTTTTTGACTTTAGTATACAAGGTTAAATTGGCTGGTTTTCTTATAGTCAATCATCACTGTATATCTGCGGTAAACTCCATTTGAACATGGTATATTCTTGTCTGTATATATTGTTACATTTTATTCGTTTACATATTTTAGGGGGTTTTGGTTATAATAATTTGGGACATTTGTTTGTAGTTGTCTTTTTTGTATTGTTTTCATCTTGTTTTTGAATTAGTGTTGTAATAGCCTCATAAAATGACTTGGAAAATGGTTCTGCCCCTTTTCTGAAATTGTGCAGAATTGATGTTATTTACTTTTAAATATTTGTACCTGATATGCAGCTATTGAGCCAGAAGCCAGATCGTGTATGGCATTGTGAACCTTGGTGAGAAGTTTGGAGACTAAGTGATGGAAAAGTGGAGAATAAAGAGTGAAATATTCTGATTTGCATTTCATTCCCTTAGTTCCTATCTCCTTATTACAAATTTAAGCTATTATCTTGACTTAGAGACTACTCAGAAAAAATAAATAAAAGTAAATGCTTGAATTCTTGCTGCTTGTTGAGGGATGCAAAATAGCAGCTTCACTGAATCAGGCCAACTTTACTCTTTGATCTTTGAAAGCATGTAAGGGCCTGAGGCTAACACTATAATATAATCGAGATATGGGTAAGTTCAGGTTCCTTAATGACTTACTCAGGAGCAAACTCATTGAAAATTGTTACTTTATAACCTCTTTTAAAATCATTGATAATAACAAATTTGTTACTTCACATCATTTATTGGACGATGGTGGAGGCAAAGTTCTAGCTCCAATAGTTTCTAGCTCCTTTATCCCTCTTTTCCTGATTATAGCCATACATTTGTTTCTCTACTAAAAGTTGTATGAAGGTTCCAGTCACATCGAAAATCTATCACCAAACTCGAAAGCCTCTTATCCTGATAGGCAGGGAGATAAAATTACAGTTCAAAAGAAATGGAACAATGTCATAAAAATAATGAAACCAATAGCTTCCAAAAGAGGCTATTAGGTTTGGTACAAAAGTAATTGTGTTTTTTTGCCACTACTTTTAATGGAAATTAAAATTATGGAGATCCTATTACCATCAGTCTGCATGACAGTCAATTACATAATTCTTGTTAGAATAATTATTAGTACTATCAGCCATCAATTACCATGCTCATTATATTAATACATCCAGTGGAGAGGGAAAACAAAACCATTACCTTGCCAATTTGGTGAGAAATTCTGGTCTGGCATGCTGATTGCTGTATAAGAAGTAGCCAGAAATGGGGAAAAAAGCAACTTTGCTTCACAACAGGCTGAAAAGCTTCAGTATTTGGGAGATGGTAGAAAAATCTGTCATAATATCTCATGTGTACTATAATGAAAAACATTGGAACAGGAAAAATTTGCCTCACAAGGTAGATTTTATATAAGAGAAAAATTGGACAGCTACAGATGTTAATAGTAGTTATATAAGCAGTAAGTCAGGCATACTTCAGTGCTGTTAAACCTAGTTTGTGTAGGTTCATCTTAATTCTTACAAAAAGTAGACTCCTTCGATACAATATGAGAAAAACTGTTTTAGTGATTCTAGGGCATGGCCCAGGAGCTCTCTTTTTGTTATCCTAACCCTGCTAAGATAAGGTTCAGGGTATACATTAAAAACTAGATGAGTAAGGCTACACTGTCTTCCAAATTTGTATCTCAGTTCTGGTATCATGTACCTTGGATAAGTCACCTAAAGTTTTGGGGTGATTGCATTCTTAATCTGGTAAACCAATCTACTGTAAAAACAAATTTATTTTGCTAAAAGTTGCCATATCATTATATATGATATAATGCCACGAAGTAATTTTAAACAAAGTAACGGGAGAGTGGTGGGGATATGGTACCATTTTAAGTAGAGTAATCAAGAATAATCCTTCTTATGCAGTGACATTTCAGTAGAGAACAGAGAAGGGTAAGCTGCATAAATAGTTAAAGAAACAGCATCCCAGTCAGAGATCAAGTACTAAGACCCTGATATAAGAGCTTTTCAGCAAATATAAGGTACAGCAAGGAGGCCAGTGTAATTAGAGGAAAATAAACCATTAGGAGAGTGGTGGGAAATGAGGCCAAGAGAGGGAGGCCAAGCACAGTAGGGCCTGTTAGGCCATGATGAGGATTTCATTCTTTTAAGTACAGTTCTCAGTGAGATTAGAAACAATTTGATAATTTTAAACAGTGGATTGTCATGATGGAACTTTTTTTGTTTTTTTTTAAGAATCAGTATGGACATTATGTGGTGAATAGACTGCGAGGGCAAAGGTGTCACAGAATGACAATTGAGCAGACTATTAGGGTAGTTCAAAAGTGTAAAAACCTTGTATTTAAAAAAGTATATTGGTTATATACATCTCAAACTTTCTAGGAGCTTTCAGTTCCACAAAGACCTTATCTCATTTACACTCTCAAAAAAGAATTTCAGGGCATATCAGGAAGGAGTCTTTTTTCACACACTTTAATAAAAGAAAAAATGGGAAAGAGGAAAGGCATAAAGAGGTCCACGAAGCTTTGAAGTAAGGATGAAGAAAGATTGAAAGGGAAAATTGATGCTTCTATTTCCCTATTGAGAATCAAAATCTAATTTCAAAAAGTAATGAATGTGTGTAAAATTATTTCCACCATAAAATCTGAAATGAGGCTTGGTTTTCATTAACGTTTTATTGGTGTTTTAAAGGTCCCTGTAAAACTAATACTAGACCAATACATGCTTAAAACTTGGAAAGCAAAAAAAAAAAAAAAAAACTAGAATAAATATTTTTCTATTCAATAAAAATATCATTGAATCTTATAACTTTTTATTTCTACATCTACTCAATTTCTAGAATGAACTGTTGCAAATCACTTTAGATTATAGCCTATACCACATCTTACTAAAATTATATCGTTGCAAATAAGAATGAATCAATTTGTCATTTTTCCGCAGATGTTATTTATTATCACTTAAGATTAGATAAGAAAACAAAATCTAGAAAATAATTTATGCCAGAAGGTAAAGGAAATGAAAGCATTCTTATAAAATCTTGGGAAAGAAATGAACAGAATTCTGCTCTCCTAGTTATTATTTGTGACTGACAACAGGAGACAAAAATTAGATGTTTTTAGAAGAAAAAGTGTGACAATATTGAGCACATAAATGGAGAGTCACTTCATGCTACTACTCAGGGCTTTTACAAGGATGATCATCATATCTTAGCTCATTAATCTTAAGAAATATGAGTTCAACATAAGGGTAACTAGATAACTCCAGTCTTTTTCTTTAGATAATAAGCAATATAGTTTATTTAGAAATAAGACACATCATATCTCCTGCTCACTACATATAGACACCCTGGAACACACACCTACCCACCCACCCACACACACACACACACACACACAGATTGAACACATATCCAATCCCAAAGGCATGATAATTTTCTTATTAGGCATTTGCAAATGCATTTCTATATGTGTAAATACCCTTAAAACAGTAATAACTATCATTTATTAAATGTTTACTGTGTGTCTTATTCATATAATCTCATTTAATATTTAAATGAAATGGTTATTATCTTGACGTGTGCTATCTTATTATTCCCAATCTACTGATGGAAGCACTGAAACACACAGAGATTAGCTAATTGAGGACACAAACATAAAAAAATGATTTAAAAATGTAATGCTAACAGTCTACCTCCAAAGCATCTGCTTATAAACATATTTTACCACTTCTATGGGCAGTTATGTGTACACTCCTCAAGGTTCAGACATATGTATGAAGTGAAGTAACCTTTAGAAAATCTGGCCTAAAATAGTGTATTTCAAGACACAAAATTGGGAGCCAAGTCAGGAAGTCTTCTGAGTGTTTCATTTAAAAGTCTACCATGACAATGCCCACTCTAGCCTTTGGCCCAAGTAAAGTACATGCATCAACCTTTAGAAAAAATGACTTGTGAGTTTGCATTGTTTACTCATATTTCATGGAATAGTAGGAGATATTAAATCCTATGATGTGTTGGAAAACAATAATTAGGTACCAGGTCACCTGGTAAAGTTGGAGTTGATAGAAACTGGATAATTTGAATCAAACAGACATATCTAACTTCAGTTTATCTGGGAAAATAAAATTACATAAAGCACATCATATCTTAATTAAAAGCCCATTAACCTTAGTAATTCTACCATGGATTAATTAGTATTTTATTCTGTACATTATAAACATGGATTTATTAATTAACCCAAATTTCAAATAAAACACAGAGAGCAAAGTAACATAATTTTATTTTTTTTAAAGAAAATAAGAGAAAACCTTAGCAATGTATTTCCTTATAAACAGACACTGACTTTCAAAAGTATATTGATTTCAGGGTAAGCTAGGCCTAGAAACTTCTACAGCAAATACCTGTCATTAGAACATTCTCATCAGTTAAGATAAATGAAATACCTCTCTTTTCTGGACCTTATGATTACGTTCTTTTTTCTCTATCAGAATACCTTTGTTCCAGTACAGTCACAGTGGATATTATCTAGTATAAATACTTGCAACATTTTCCTGAAATAAAAAATGTTTTGGTAACAATGAAGATAATCTACAAAATCCATTTGAGGTTCCATTCATGCAGAACCATGCCAAAAGGAATCCCCTGCCTTAGTGCATCCAGCAAATAGTTCCAAATATCACTGTCTGGTCTAGGTCTAAGTGTAAATGGATGAGAAAACATAAAGAGGTACATGAGCCAAGCCTGCGTACTTGACAACTGAGGATGGCTACCCTATCAAATAACTGAAGTGGTATGCTAATTTGGTGTGTTCACTTGCACAGCATGAATTAGCAGTGTGCTCACTGCAACGGTATTGGACTCTCACTTAACTATAAATACGCAGCTATCTACTATGCTCTTTGAATTCCTATGTTAAAATACTATGAAACATGTAAATGGAATCAGGGTATAAAAAGGTGTTCAACTGATACATGTGTCATGTATGTATAACATAAATATGTTTTGATGAATTAATATTGATGAACATCATGAAGTCATGTACATCCATGTGGAGAGATGTGAACATATGAGGTTATTCATAGCTAAATTTACCCATCCACAAATTAGAATGTGCACAGATGCCAGAGAGCACAAATGTGTATGGAATCCCTATAATAATGCCTACAATAGGCATATGCAAACAAGAATAAGCACAAGCACATACAATGCACGTATTTGTCCATAGGAACATACATGGAAAATTATTAGGTTTCAGTTAACAGATGCCATGTCATTGGGTAAAACAAATGCATCATAGGAGTATCTAAAACTTATTTGGAGACTCAAAAACCAAAAAGCCTTTAGGGGCAAACTCCCCAAATGAAGTCATAATAAAAGAGGAAATGACAGACTGTTTTTTAATGTTACAGAGAAAGATCTCTCCTAACTCCTCATTCAAAAACCAGTCTATGTATTCATCGTAGAAAAAATGAGGGTATCTCAGGGTTTATACTGCCCCAAACCTCAACCACCCTCTTATTCCCTTACTCATATTAAGTTGAATACTTACAAACAGCCTGTTTTTCCTCCAAGGAGAATAAAACGTGAGAAGGTGTATTCTCTTTCAAGGGTACTAGAGTTAATTATGTCAACTTGATAATCTAATTTACTTTTTGGACACACCTAGCTGATCTCAAGTTCTGATGATTTGAAGAACATTTATCATCTATCTCACACTTTTTCAAACTTGTAGTTATTAATTGGGCTACTATTCGTTAAAGTACCTCCATGGTCAATGAGTAATGACTGGAAACACATCTAGTAAATAATTCATTTTTATTTATGACCCGTCTACTTCAGCAAGATCTGTTTCAGGGATTAAAACGAGGAATTTAAAATTTCCTCTTCACTATTTATTCCTCTCCGCAACCCCTTACCCATACTGTTACTACTTATCCTACACTTTCTCAGAATCACCCAGACTTGTCATTCTTAGTGGCTTTTATGTGCAGAGTGTCAGCATCACATTTTACTCATGACCCGCCACAGCGTGCCTTCTCTTGTTCTCATCCTTGATAGAGATGTGGCCCAGGAAAGCATGCTCATTCAGCAGTTAACAAATATCTAATTCTGTGAATTCAAGTTTGCACTTTCAAATATTGTTAGCTAGTATCTAATACCAGAAAATTTCCTTTTTGAAGGTTTGAACATCCATACAAATATCATATTTTTATTAATCTTAGCTTAATATCATTTTCTCCATCAAGCCTTTGCACAGCTAAGACATTCAGATACTCCTGCCTTTACCCTATGGTATGCTATAAAGAGAACCCACATTTGTATTTGTCGCAGTAATGCATTTATCTGTATGCTTCCTTCATTAATCATCTTCTCTCTTTTTTTTCAGTGTTTTTCTGAGTCCTATTTATTTTTTTATTTTTTATTTTATACATATATATGTATATTTTGAAACCTTTTTTTTTTAAACTTTAAGTTCCATCAGGGCAGGGCCCCGGCCTTTGCAGGAGAGGCTACATGTTGAAGTTGGTAAGTGCATGGATTCCAGTAACTCATTTCCAGGTCCATATCTCACCTCTTCCTCTTACTAGCTCTATGATTTGGGGGTAATTACTACTTCTCTATGTCAATTTCCTAAACCGTGAAATAATGATAACTGTAATATCTATTTCAACGAATCCTGAGAATATTTAATAAATTTTTTTAAATCACCTAAAAGAATGAATGGTGTAACTGAAACATATTGGTATTCATAACTATTACTTTTGCTTACATTTGGATCCTCTAACAAGTAGAATGCCAGGCATATATCAGAATCTCAAAGAATATTTAGTGAGTGATTGAATGGCTGACTGAATGAACAAATGGGAAGGAGGGATCATAGAGATCCTCTTGATCTGTGACTTTCAAATCACTTTAGACTTGGACTCCCTTTCTCCAATAAAAGTATATGCAGATTATATAAGCCCAACAAATAAATTATGTAAAATAATAAATATTTTAGTTGAAGGGATTACAGAATCCAGAGTCCTGGGCCAGGCGTGTTGGCTCACGCTTGTAATCCCAGCACTTTGGGAGGCCGAGACGGGCGGATCATGAGTTCAGGAGATCGAGACCATCCTGGTTAACACGATGAAACCCCGTCTCTATTAAAAATACAAAAAAATTAGCCGGGCTTGGTGGTGGGCCCTGTAGTCCCAGCTACTCGGTTGGCTGAGGCAGGAGAATGGCGTGAACCCGGGAGGCGGAGCTTGCAGTGAACGCAGATCGCGCCACTGCACTCCATCCTGGGCGACAGAGCGAAACTCCGTCTCAAACAAACAAACAAACAAACAAACAAAAAGAATCTAGAGCCTATCCTCTTGATATTCATTTACCTCTCGGTAGCCCTAGAGTTATTTTTACTAAAGGGCTAGGTCTCTTCAGAATGTAGAAGAAAATCTCTGTTTCAAGCCAACTGCTTAAGACCCAATAGATTAGGAAACGAATGCTAAAAGAAGTGACCTGTGCATGTCCAAGTGTGTGTCAGAAGTGGGCGTCAATTAAAGACTCATAAAGTCCACGTGAAATATTTCTATTGCATTGACCTACATTTCAAAATTTACCCAGGAGTGCCTTGTCTACTCTGCTTAGAAAATCCCAGCCACAGGCCTATTGTTAAAGCTTTTAGAAAAAGAAAAAGAAAAAGTAAAAAAAAAAAAAGATAGTCTAAGAACAAAACAACAAACAAAACAAAATGCTTATTTTTGGTTCTTATGGTTCTCTGTTCTCATGCCAATACATGCTCCCTTGCTGCTCCCCTGCTTGTTCCCTTGCTGCTTCAGCATCTAAATTAATTTATTCAACAAATGTTTGAGCATCTTGTATGAGGCAGCTAGCTCTAAGCACTTGAGATTAATTTGTGAGGTGATGGATATGTTAATTAGCTTGATATAATCATTCCGCTACATGTGTGTTCATATATAGAGACACGTCACATTGTACCTATTACACATCACAATAATTCATAAATTAAAAATAAAAATTCAAATTAAAAAAAAGACAAAATCCCTGTGACCATGGAACTCTATTTTTTTTTTTAAAGAAAGCACCTGCAAAATAAAAGATTTTGGGGTCATTGGCAAAGAAAGATTAAAGAAAATTTCAAGATACTATTTAAGAAAAGTTCTTAGATCCTGATACACAGAAGCAAGTATCATTTTTAATGTTCATATCTGCTTTTTCAATTAGTTTATGTAAGATAATATACATTGTATTCTTGTAACAATCTTTATTGAACAAAAATAGGCCATCTTTCAGCATCTTTTATTCTTCATCATTCAACTGTTATCATATAACACAATCCAAATGAACACATAGTTTGGGGAAATTTAGGACTATACACACGACTAAGAAAATGTCTCCTAAGTAAACAGTATGTGTTTTCTTCACTGTCTAGGTCTGGCCAGTTCAACCTACTCTATGGTACTCTACGGTGTCAATAATTATTTCAGTCTCTGCTGCAATTAGTGCTAATTACAATACCTGAGCTATAAAAATAAAATATTTCATTATAGCAAAGTTCACAAATATCGTTTTAGTTCAGTTATCCACATTGTTCATCTAAAATAGTACATTTTCTTTACATATAACTGTCTTAGACTTGTAATTGAGGATATTTGATGAAACAGATCTGTATCTGAAACAGCACTATGATGCTAAACATTTGCATAAGGAATGAAAAAAAGTTAGCAACCTAGTTTTTTCAATATTCAGATATTTGAGATTACACAGAAAACCACATCCAGATGAATGACTGAATTATTCACTTTTCTTCTGAGCATTTTGGCATTGGATAGACACAGCATTCATTTAAGTTTAATGCATTTTAGGAACGGGTTCAGTTTACATATTTGATGCGCATTAAAAAAACACAAAGCCAAAAGAAATTTCTAATTTAGAAACATATACACCAAATACATAGCATTGATTACTATTTTAAAATAACTATAGAGAAATACAATTGTTGGTTCTGGTTGTACCTCTATTAAAACCAGTTACTCCATTGGAAAATATCTTTTTTCTTAATAAGAATCAATTCCATGTTTTTCAAAATGTAAATAATCTTTCACTGCTTATCATTACAGGTACATAATAGAATTATACTATCTATAGTCAACATTTAGGTTGATATTTTATTCTATATGAGTATGGTTGGGATTTAAGTGTTAATTCCTTTAAAACAACGTCTGTTTATTTAGTTTTTAATTAAAATATGTGAGAAATGGCCCCTCTCTCGTAGACAAATTCACAAATGTAAAAGGAACATTTTAAACTTATCTGATTCTATTTTAAATCAAATAAAAATTGAGGTAAATAAAATGCATTCATTAAGGTACAGTCATAGAACTTACTGAAAGAGAGTCTCTAACTTAGTTATTAAAAGGAACTCCTAAATATATTTTTAAATGTCTCCTGCTACAAGTTTCTTTTTTTTTTTTTTAAACAAATGATGCAATGAATATAACACAGTAAACTTTGCTGGATGTATAATGCCATATATATTTAAAGGAAAAAAATACATTGGCCAGGCACGGTGGCTCACACCTGTAATCCCAGCATTTTGGGAGGAGGCTGAGGCAGGTGGATCGCCTGAGGTCAGGAGTTTGAGACCAGCCTGGCCAACATGGTGAAACCCCGTCTCTATTAAAAATATAAAAATTAGCCGGGCATGGTGGCAGGTACCTGTAATCCCAGCTACTTGGGAGGCGGAGGCAGGAGAATCACTTGAACCTGGGAAGCAGAGTTGCAGTGAGCCAAGATCGCTCCATTGCACTCCAGCCTGGGCAACAAGAGCGAGATTTCATCTCAAAAAAAAAAAAAAAAAAATCATATGGATCCAAAGCCCACTTGATCAAGCCAGGAATTAATAAAAGGAATTTAGAATATACAGAACATAAACAACTTTAAAATGAAGATTGATAAAAACATGATTAATATCAACCTGAGTTCTTACCTTTCAACACGTTATCTCTCATAACAATTTCAGAAAATAACGGCCTGATTCTTCTTTTTTTTCACTCCAAAGATGCTTCAAAACATGCTGTGCTAGATTACATGGTGAATAACTTTCCATAGGACCCACAAGGCCTGCAAAGGAAGTTGGGCCCCAGGGTGGAGGTGGGAGACTGAACATAAATTAAAACTAAATGATCTGCTTCCCTGTCAGGAACCTATAGAGATGGTTAGGGCCACTGAGAACAGTGGGAGAATTACAAGGAACAGGACTTGGGAGACTAGCAGTATTCTAGTTTGTATGATTATTTTTAGAAATATGAAGGAGTCACAAGAAACCTCAGACCTTCATCTTTTATTTTATCCTAGTCACTTCATCTGAAAGCTCTATGGATCATCCATAAAGCTAATTATATTTTTCCTTGGGTAGCCGGTTTTATGAAAAATATGAATGCTCCTTGACTTACAATAGGATTACATACAGATAAAGAAATCAAAGGTTGAAAACATTGTAAGTCTAAAATGCATTTAAGATACCTAAATGGAAAATCATAGCCCACCCTAACTTAAACCTGCTTAAACGTGCTCCCAACATATACCTCATCCTACAGTTGGGCAAATTGTCTAACACAAACCCTATTTTAAAATAAAGTGTTGAATATTTCATGGACCATGTATCACTAGCCCTCCAAAAAATAACAAAATTCAAAATTCAAAGCATGTAGAAATTATGAAGCTTTCACAGAATCATCAAAAAACCGTTAAGTTGAACCATTGTGGTTGGGACCTGCCTGTGCTAATGAATGACACTGAACTATTCTGAAAATAGAAGTGCTACATAAATATGTCATAATATTACTTTTACAGCTAATGATATTTTCCAATTCTCCAAATCTTTAAATTTCTTTAAATATGCCATTTTGATCAGAGGTATGCCATTAAATCTCAGAATCTAAGTTCATTTATTGATTAAAGATTTCCTTTAATATATTTTTATTAACTATCTCCTAGGATACACTGATCCAAATGTATATATTGTGGTTTGACAGATCCATCCTGCAAAACCAATGGTTTAATATGCTTTCTACGGTTGCAAAAAGGTTCTAAACAAAAGAAATGACTTTTCAGTCCAGACAACTTAACTGTAGTCATTAACTGAGTCTGCAACTTTGAATGCCTTATGAAACCTATTAATCAGATAATTATTCAAGGGTCAATTCCTCTTGCTTGTGAGCTATCTTCCAATTATTCATGAGTGCATTTATTTGATTAGTGATATTCCTATAGAAAATCAGAACTCTTATGGATTAACACTGCCATTGATTTGTTTCAATAACACATTGGTTTTAAAAAAATATGCATCTGGGTTTATTGAATCAACATGGCTATTGTACTTTCATCAGACCCCGGTTTTGTAATATATATTACCTGCTTTCATATTTGTATTTTAGAACTCACTCTTCATTCCCTATTCCACTACCCACCTTCATACCAAAAATCCTGCCAAGTATTTCAGAAAACTTGGTTATTAACTTGGATTAATTCCAGTAGACATACATAGGAGATGTGTCTATAGAATGCCAAAATATTTAATTGTGTCAGAAATTTAGTCATTCATCCAAATATTTTGTCCATATGATGCCAAACATACTTAATGAATTATGTTAGCTGACAAAATTCTTAACAGAATTGTCTTAGCATTATTTAGACAAAATAATTATTAGTTCAAAATAATACCAATAGCAATAAACACCATCAAAGAAACAACGTATTTGGGTTGGCACAAATTCCAACCTTGAGGAAAATGACTTCAGTTGGCTCATGTGGACCAAACCCTTACTGATATGGTTGTAATTTGGATTCTAAGAATGCTGAGAACCCACAATATTTTATTATCCTCCAGTTGATTTTGACAACTATATCATAGAAGTACTAGATATCCAAATGAACCGGGAGAATTACATGTTAGATAGCATTTGAGTTAAACCAGACCAATTTATATGGGACAATTTACTGTTGACAACAAAATATTTCTGACTGTGGGTATTCAATTCAATGAGGTTATTGCTTAAGGATCATAACTGGTCTGGAATCTTTGAAAATGTGTAGGCTACTTTATAAAGTTACATAAAATTGTGAAAAAGTTGCATGCTTTAGAAACAGTATTTCCATCAAGCTTGTGGTCTAAAAAGAATATGAAGACAATAGCAAATGGACGTTTTTAACACAGTTTCTTAGTATTTACAGTATTTTTTCTTCTCTAGCTGCCATCCCTTCAAAGCTGGTCAATGGTTTTTCTGGGGCTTTTTTCACCTCACATTCAGAGCAAGGAGGCATTTGCAATTTCTGTTAAACAATACAGAAAAGACAATTCGAAGAATCAAAATAACACATTTTAAGGTAAAAATTGAAAAGTCTAAAAGAATAAGAATGGAAATTCATAGATCTCAACAAATATCTTAGAGAAAATGAACACAGGACAGAAATGAAACAAATGTGAAGATGTTAATTATATTTCATAAAAGTATGTAACAATATTTTGCCTAAAAACAGCAAAACATTTCAAAAACTATTTTGAAAATCTTTGCCCAAGCCATTCAATTCTGTTTAATCTAATTCAAAGTTTGAAAATAAGTTAAATCTAACTCCACGTTTTAGTATTAAGTGAAATAAATATTAAGAATGTCAATGATACAATATTTTTGGTCAAGTATAATACAGTACAAATAAAAATTCAGAATTAAGCTCTTGACTTGTGTTTATTTTGTTTGTTCTTGTAAGCAATATGTACTTCTTTTCACCTCCTCTGCTTCCTCAAATCCTCTTTAGTCTCCTTTGTACAAAAAGAAATATATGCCTGTGTGATCATCCCTGTTTATTTTTGTTTTGTTTCCTGGTCTGTGAGAGGGAGGGTGGAAGTGAGGGAGAACTCCCCTCACCCTTGACCTTCTGAGAGCCTCATATAGTCAAGCCAAAAGCTTAGTAGAAAGCAGAGCAGCCTTGGAAAAGCCCAGGGGCACCATGGCTTTATATATAGTACTAGCAAGTACAATATCCTGCCCCAGCTAGAGCAAGAGAGAAGAGTGTTAAATACCATGGATCTGGTCGGGCGCAGTGGCTCACGCCTGTAATCCCAGCACTTTGGGAGGCTGAGGCAGGAGGATCACAGGGTCAGGAAATCGAGACCATCCTGGCTAACACAGTGAAACCCCATCTCTACTAAAAATACAAAAAATTTGGGCGTGGTGGTGGGTGCCTGTAGTCCCAGCTACTCGGGAGGCTGAGGCAGGAGAATGGTGTGAGCCCTGGAGGTGGAGTTTGCAGTGAGCTGAGATTGCGCCACTGCACTCCAGCCTGGGAGATAGAGCAAGACTCTGTCTCAAAAAAATAAATAAATAAAAAATAATATAAATAAAAATAAATAAATAAATACAATGGATCCAATAAGTGCTTTTTGACATAAACAAAATAAAACAAACACATACCTGTGGGATAGGCTCAGTTTCTGCAGTGGCATTACTTGGGGGACTTTCTTTGTGCTTCATTGAACACGTTCTGCCCTCCTACAAAAGTAGCAATTAAAAATACATCAATGAAGTTAAATAAAGAAAGTGGAGGGGGGAGTCAAAAACACTCTCTTGAATTCTTCCTGTTGAGAAGATTCTATCACTTTGATCCATACTGAAAAGGCAAAAGCTAGGGACAAAAATAATCACCACAGCAGTGGGATTTCAAGGAGAGAGCAAACATTCCTGACTGGTTTGGGAATCACAGTGGTGCTTATGGCAGTCAGCTACTACAAAGAAGTACAATTCCAATGGAAAATTATTTTCCTGTAAAGCGTTTAAAAAGAAGTAAAAGATTATAAAACTACTATATCTACAATGCATCCAGACTCTGTGATTTACATATGTCAATTATCAGAGTGCCTGCAGGAACATCAATATCGCAAGCTAGGAAGCAATGTAAGTAATATGACCACCAATCTGTCTTGCATAAAATCCTCAGTATCTTTTTTAAAAGATAATATTTCTGGAACTAAGATCCCAGTCATTTTACTGGCCAGAATATCTGATCTTACTTATTAGCTTCACCAGTTTAAAGGAAGATGAAGTGTTAGCAATGGAAAAAAAAAATAAATTAAAAAAAAAAAAAAAGGATTCCACTTGGGCTTCATTTCCATTTTAACCAGGGTTAAAATATTCAATCCTCCCTCCCTCCCTCCCTCCCCTCCCTCCCTTCCCTCCCTTCCCTCCCTTCCCTCTGTTTCCTTTCCTCCCTTCCTTCCTTCCTTCCTTAGTTCCCTCTTCTTTCCCTTCCTCCCTCCCTTCGTCCTTCCCTCCTTCCCTCCTCTCTTCCTTCCTCCCTTTTTTTACTTACTGATACTTTTCCTCCTTCCTCTCTTCCTGTCTTTCTTCTTTATTATATACATAGTTTTAAATTAACAGCAACATATGTAGTGTAAGAATCTGCATTTGTGTGTGCATTTGTTATATTTCTCATAATCTTTTCCACGTGCAAGGCAGAGCCTAAGAGTTTAATAATTTGTGAACATTAGGCCAGGTGAAATGGCTCACACTTGTAATTGCAGCACTTTGCAAGGCTGAGGTGGGTGGATTGCTTAAGCCCAGGAGTTTGAGACCAGCCTGGGCAACATGGTGAAACATTCTCTTTACAAAAACAAAAACAAAAACTAAAACTAAAACAAGAACAAAAACAAAAGCAGCTGGGTGTGGTGGCACATGCCTGTGGTCCCAGCTACCTGGAAGGCTGAAGTGGGAAGATCACCTTCTGAAGTGCCCGGGAGGTTGAGGCTGCAATGAGCTGTGATCATGCCACTGCATTCCAACCTAGGCTACAGAGTGAGATCCTGTCTCAAAAAAGAATACATATAATTATTATATTTGTATATAATTATATATAAAATTCATGACCACTGACCCACTGACATAAAAAAAAAAAGTTTATTTCCAAGCGATGAATCAGGGGATAGAGAGCTAAGTTGACTTTAAACTCTAAAAATTCTGAGTAGAAGATAAATAAAAAGGTTTATAGGAGATTAAATCTACTCTAATTCAGATTTTAAAGGTTATTTTTTATGCTCCCTCTATTCTCACACTATATTGCTCTTAAATGAACATAAACCATGTATCTGTACATTTCTCTGCCCATGTGTGTGCTACCCTACTTCTTTCACTGCAGACCCCTGAAAACCAGCTACTCATTTCTGCCATATTTTATCTTTTCTACTACTAGGCAGACTGTCATCCTTCCCTGCTCTAAAGGTAATGCTTGTAACAACTTTAACACGTACCATTGTTTTTATATGTGTAATCATGCCTGCCTCCCCAGTATATTGTGAATAACTTTAAGACAGGGGCAACATTTATCTCCACTAGATCGCAGCTAGATGCCTACCAAAAAGTGGTCGATATATAATCTCTAAATAAGTAATAAATAATTTTAAAATATTGGCCATGAAATAGTTCAATACTTTAGAATTTTCATAAATGCTTGCTTTCTTTGGCCACATTTAGGCACATTTTATACACAATTGGTTCTTCTAAATAAGCCTACAGTATACAGAAAAAGAGAGATTGTCACTACAAGACTAAAAATCAATAGCTAAATTCTTAACTACCTAATTCTAAACACTTTTTAAGTATTCTGAATACTAAGACTATGTATTCCTTTACATACATAGAGGAATCTTCTACACTGCCTAAGGAAAAATTTCTTGTTGTATGATTTATAATTGAAACCTCACATTTCTCTGGAAATATTATAATCACTCTGTTTTGCTCTAATAAACCAATTGGCTGCTGTTTTTATTATTCTTGCATTTACCCTTTGAAAAATTAATTGTAAGAAACCAAGCTCAAAAAATGTTGTTCATACAGAAAGTAATTTGCATAGTGTAGGATTTCCCAAAATGCACTTGGTAAGAGTGGAGTTCATGTCATTTAAGTTTAGGGAAAAATTGATTTCAACATTAAACAGTTGTATTTATTGTAGTTCTTCTCAGAAATCTTATACAATATCTTAAAGTTTTGATCTTGAATGATCTGATCACATAATCAGAGGAAGTGACTGCTAAAAAAACACACCAGGGTGATAATTCTGTCCTATAAATATGGGGTTTGCATTTTTAATCGGCATGCTGCAATTCAAATGTACCTATGAAATTTGATATTCACTTCATAGTGCACAATATGTTATAAATCTCTAAGAAGGAGATATAATGTATGTATTTCTTGAATATCTTTGACCTAAAATTCTTTATGTGTAAAGCTTCACTTGAGGTCATTGTCATAAGGAAAACACTATGGGATCTGCTATGCAATATATTTCATTAATGCTAGCACAACCAACTATTCGAGATAAGCCTTTGATCATCTGAATAATGAAAACTTACTACATTTCAACATTAAAGAAAATGTTTTATGGCTAGAAGGCAGCTGTAGCTTTTTCTGATACTTTTATCTTACAATGAATAGCATCTTTAAATTTACTCTTTCTGTGCTTCACAGGCATTGTGGAAATTTCGTAAGATGGTTCATAAAATTGTTAGTGAGTCTCAGAGAGGCACCAGAGATAAGGCCACATTACTATACTGAATAGGTTTTCTGCTTTAATAAAGCCTTTTACTAAACTTATAGCCTTTGCTGAAATAGAGCTCAATTTGATGAGGCACAAAGGGTGAGTTTCTAATAGAGTTCCCTCACTCTGTTGCAAACAGGACACAGACTATCAAAAATTCCAGAGAACTGTTGTGAAGGAAGGCAAGACAAATTTGACCCATTTCCAATGTTGTAGTATAAAAGTAGTTTTGACTATTGGTTAAAAGCGCTTTGGAGTGAAATAGACTTTGTTTTATGTTTTAGCTCTGATACTTATCCATTGATGACCTTGATCAAGTTATTTTTCGCTGGACTTCGGGTTCTTTGGCTGTAAAATGGGTCTGCTTCTCTATGGAATTAATTTAAGGGTAAAATTAGAAAACATAAACAGGTATTCAGCATAGATTAACAAATAGTGATCGTTCCTTTTTTTCTTTCTCCTCTTTTGATTATTGTTATTACTAACATTAATGGTTACAAAACAATATTTATGATCAGTTGACACTGACATTATTTTATGTCACAGAATCAACAGTGATGCAATTACCAAACAAAGAAAAATAAGAGGAAAGGTAGAGAGAAGAGAAGGAAAGGAAATGAAGAAGGTGCTGAGTAGAGGGGCTGCAAAAATGTTTCTTACTAATGCTCCTTTTTTAACAATAAAGCTAAAATATAACAAAAATTTTAGGTGGGAAATTAAAGAAAGAAAAAAAATAAAATTAAAAAGAGAAATAAGCTTTCCTGTATTAGGCTAACTTGTCCCAGAGGCAGCAATGGGCACAGCCCAGATCCAGGGAACGTCTTGATAATACTATCTAAGAAGCCAGGACACAAAGGAATGTGTTCCGGAGACTCTCCCAGCACTTCCTCCACACAGGGAGAAGAAAACCAAAGTTTCCTTTGTTTTATAATATGAGTTTATAGATTCTTGTTCTCTGTAATTAGTAACTTCAAGTATTCTGTTTTATCTAAAAAGTACAATGAAGGTCATAAGAAGCCTGAGTGTGCCTGAACTACAGCTGTCTAGGCACCATAGTGAAGGTTAGAAGATAAACCAGTGCAAGGCTCTTTAAAGCAAAATCTAGATAACAGACATCTGGATTGCTTGGCAATGGTCATGTGTAATCCTTAGTTATGAACCTGTCACAATTTAATTAACTGTTCTGCCTCTGTATCCTTGCTTTTGAGCCACTGTAACTGTAAGCTTGCTTCAAGCCAGCCCACCCCCTTTTTAAAGTGTGTATAAAAGACAAGTGCTGTCTTTGTTCTGAGCCCAGTGTTTGTATGTTAAGTCGGCTGGGTGTGAGTGCACTCAGTAAAGATCCTGCCATACCCCAAGGTCTCTCTGGTCCTCCTGATTCTGCAACAAATTGTCTATATTCATGTTTTGCTTTGGAAAGAAAAGATACTTGAGAAAATATAGGTTTCAAGATGACACCAAATTGTGTTTATATATTTAAAGATTTATCCAATAAAACTTGGGTTTGGGGTTATAATGGTAATCACTGAATATAGAATTAAACCAACAGGCTTACTTCTAGGGAAGCTCCCTTGGAAACAACATAATTTAATTCTTAAAGAAAACCTCTTCATTTAAAAAAGCCACACTACATTACAGGGTAAGAGGTGGGGTCACTGAGAGAAAACTGCAACTATAGCTAAGATCTAAAGAGAGTAACCAATGTTATCTAAAGAGTAAATATAATTTTATCGAAAACTATTGCAGCAACTTTTGCTTCCGCAAATGTATTTTCATTTTTCCCTTTTTGGCCACACAAATGAAATCTGGACAATCTAATAAATTACCTTTGTTATCCTTAAATTGCCTCAACACTAAGAGCCAAATTGAGCTTCAAAAATAGTTCTATACTTTAATCATTCATTCCACAAACATTTACTGAGTTTCTATTATGAGCCAGGCACTGACTGAAAATAGAACAATAAAAAAAGTCAAGGACTTTGATGTCAGTGGAGGTTATATTCTAGTGGAGAATGCATAAATACATACATAAACAATAACATATTAAAGAGTATCAGAGAGATTTAAGTGTAATAATGGAAAGTGCCTGCAGGTCGCATCCAGTGGCAACCTCTGTAAGATGATAGCACAGGCTTTGAGATCAGGCGTATCTATGTTCAAGTCCCAGTTCTTTCACCCATTATTTATTTATCAGGGGAAGTTCTGCAATATCCTTGGGCTTTAATTTCATCAACTGAAACTAAGGATATTAATATCCATCACAGACAATTTCTATACATTTTAAAACATAAAATCAATATGCTTAGTGTATTTGCGTGACATAGTTTAGATGCACAAGAATCATTTGTTTAATTATTTCAGGTGCCTAAAACCAGTTACATTTTTTTCTTTCCATTGCTTTAACTTTATATGCTTTTTCATCATGTGTGATTTATTTATTTTTTATTTTTTTATCATTTTTTTATTTTTTATTTCTTTTTTATTATACTTTAAGTTCTAGGGTACATGTGCACAACATGCAGGTTTGCTACATATGTATACATGTCCATGTTGGTGTGCTGCACCCGTTAACTCGTCATTTACATTAGGTATATCTCCTAATACTATCTCTCCCCTCTCCCCCGACCCCATGACAGGCCCCGTTGTGCGATGTTCCCCACCCTGTGTAAGTTTAATAATTTGCCTTCCTGAAAAGCAGATTTCCACCCCAAAGAGAAAAACTAGATTACTGCAAATAGAAAGCAATTTGTAGAAAGACTTTTCAAATGTAGGTGCTTCATTGTTAAGTTTATGATCAATGAAGCACTTACATTTAAATGTAAACTACATTTAAATATAAACGTTATATTTAAACTTGATCAACAAAGCACCTACATTTATTTTTATTTATTTTTTAATTTTATTATTATTATACTTTAAGTTTTAGGGTACATGTGCACAATGTACAGGTTTGTTACATATGTATACATGTGCCATGTTGGTGTGCTGCACCCATTAACTCGTCATTTAGCATCATGTGTGATTTAACATGTAAAATAGACATATAAATATATGTGAAATAAATTACAGATGGTAATTCTGTTTCAACTTAATTGCTGTTTATATATTTATTATAGATTAGAACTGTGTTAAGTGATATCAAGATACAAATAGGTATGTTTCATAAAACACATTGATCATACCTCAGTAGATTTATAATTTACGAAATTGCATGACATGGTCATTGTTAATTGTGCTGAAAGTGTAAGATATACACATCTGCTTTACACGAATGGTTTTGTGTCAGTTTACATGAATAGGGCTCTGTTTTTCATCTGTGGAATTTTTGGACCCTGCCACAAGAAAAAACTTCAAGGTCACCGCTAAAGGTGATTCAAAGAAGGGAAGCTTTTCAAGATGTGAACTGAAGGGCAATAGGAAAGTTTGAAGGGCAATAGGAAAGTTTTTTCTTATTTTGTCAGGCAGTTTATAATTTTAGCCTTCAGTAACACACACACACACACACACACACACACACACACACACACACCATACACAGTCATTCACAATGCCATTTTATGAAACTTATATATGAACTTATCATGTATCTGAAACATATGATCTTTAAATGTTTTAA
Source organism: Pan paniscus (assembly GCF_029289425.2). Lineage (NCBI taxonomy): Eukaryota > Metazoa > Chordata > Mammalia > Primates > Hominidae > Pan > Pan paniscus. Next base: position 27,339,548 of record NC_073258.2, on the reverse strand, counting down.
TCTATGGAAAAACAATTATTTTACAACACATATTCTAAAAATTTCAAATGCTAGTTAGGGACTTAACTGGGATATTTTAACAGGCAGGATTCTAAGATGCTCCCCATGTTTCTCACCCACTGGTGTGCAAACCTTATATAACACCCTCCTCTTGATAGGTTCTCACAGGCAGACCCTATGAATGTGATGAAATATAACTCCTATGATCAGGTAGTTGGTTGGCTTTGAGTTAATAGAAATGGAGATTATCTAGATGGGCCTGGTTTGTCAGTTGAACCTGACAAGATAATAAATATCTTATCTTTGCTTTGCCTTTGCTTTGATTATTAAAATGTAGTCTATTTACTGGCTCCACATTTTTTGAAGGTGGACCCTAGAAAATTTGTAAATAAATACACTTCTGGGGGATAGTTAATATTTAAATAATTTTGTGAACATAATATATAGATAAATTTAGGTGAAAGGATAAGTGAATCTTTTCTCCATTTGTCTTTCTCCTTAACTTCTTTTTGCTATGTATACTGCTGGCTCTTTCATTTCTTAAAATTCTGTGTTTCTTAGTGCTCTTACCTTAAGGTTTTATTTTCTAATCTCTTTAGTCCTCACTCAGCTCAATCCCTAAATGAGTAGACTCCCATTTGGATGTTTGCATAGGTATGCAAACACATATTACCGGGATGACAGAAAGAAAACAATAGAACTGTTAATGCTCATGTATTTATTTAAATAAATAAGAAGTAAGCAATTAACACAAGATTTGACACCACTAAACTCACTCAGATGGCCACATGTCAAGAAACATCCTTGATGTTTCACATAAGAGTTCCTAACAACAAATTAAAAAAAAAATAAGAAATTCCTGCAAAAAATTATAAATTGAAGAAAAAATTTATAGTATAATCAAATAAAGAACTAACGTTTTATTTCATTCCAAGTATAATTGTTTGCCAGCTATATAAGTGAATAAGTTGATAAAATGAATTGAAACTACTGAATATTGAAATATAGACATGTATACCCTGTCACTTTTTATTTTCCTTTTGTTAATTTTTTTCTGAATATATATTTTCTGCTATTTTATGTATATATTAGATTATACACCCACACACATACAGTGTATTACTCACTGGGAAAACATGCTCAAGTGATCAAAACTGTTATTATTTCCAGATGTTGTACATGTAGCTGGGGTTTGAAAATTGAAAATAAAGAAATGTTAATTTATGAATCAGTACACTATAACTTACCAGGTATCTGTTATGTACCAGATGCTGAAATTGATTTGATGTATATTTCATGTGATTTAATTCTCATATCAATACTCAGATATTTTTATCTTTTTTACAAATGAAGACAACAAGATCAACAGATCTACATAACATCCTCAAGGTCATAAAGTTATTGCTGTTGCAACTGAGGCAAAGTCTCTTGCTGCAAATTTGGGATCATTCAAAGACTTATATTTTCTTTCTTCCATTTTGTTATTTAACTATATAATATTTTAGATTTTGATAGCACCTCACATGTTGCAGTCTCAGGTAACAACACAATTTGTGACAAAACCAAAAAACGTTTCTCATACTATTAATGCTTTTGCAATATTCTACCAAGATCCCTAAGTAAATGGTTGGTACACATTTGGGCCTGATGAATCAGTGAGCTGTATTATCCAGAAAAGAAGAAAAATATCACTCATGGCTAATTAGGGCTATCGATTTCTTCATGAAGGATGAACTGAGGCTTGAGCGATGAATAAAGTTTTTTGAGATAGAGTCATGAGGACAAAAACATAATTTTATTACTTTAATGATAATGAATCTCAACCCAAGGGATAATAAACCTTCAGAGTTTTCCCTTTACATGTACTCACCACAGACAACAACAAGCACAATACCTTTTGTAGTTTTAATTGCCATATGTAGGTTCAATGTCTCAACTCAGAGGATTTTGAGGATTATGCTATGTCAGCTTTGAAAATGAAACTTGCAGATGATAGAAACAGACAACCTTTTGTGGGTAAGCTGTAAACAATTTTTCATGAAAACAATTCAGCACGTTATAGTCTTCCTTTCTCTTTCAGAGATAATGGCATTTACCCCTTTATTTCATCTCTGGATTGTTGAATTAAACTTTTAACTCTCTCTAACCTCACCTTTCTCCAACCCAAACAGATCAGCCTCCAGAAATGTCTTCCTAAAATGGATTTTATCATGCTAACTCACTGCATAAAAATCAATCTAAACAAAACAAGAAAAAATATCTCCCCCACACAAATATGTGATTTCCCATTGCCTATAGAATAAAGCATGAATTTAGCTAAATAACACTTAAGATCATTCATTATATGGCTACACTTAGAGCCCCTTAGCGAATGTCATTGCCACAGGTTTTTACTTATTCTTCAAACTTGATAAGCAAATGGACAAATTTAAATCTTTGCTCAGGCTTGTTTATCCCCCAAATGATCACAAAACATTATTTTGTAAACTCCCACGTATCATTTAATAAGCAGTTCAAGTTATAAATCTCCAAAGATCATAAATCTTGTGTTGAAAAGCTCTATGCAATCATTTTATACTACCAACTCTCATGCCTCCCCTTTCCACTGAGACCATCACTGGACAATGCCACAGTGAATGAAAATTTGCCTCATCTTCAAATAGCCTTTTGGTAATGCATAACTAATAGGAAGAGTTGGGAGATTTTTTCAGTCACAAAATAGAAGAAATAAAATCCCCCGAGAAGACAAAATGTTGTATAACACTCTGAACTAGCTTCCCTAGAAATCCTCCTTCCAACAAATGCTCATTTGGAAATCTGGAAGGTTTTTATGGTTAGTATAAAAAAGCAGATTCTGCCAAATTTTCATTGTTGTTCCTCTTACTATTTGTGTGCTAAGCATGATAAGTGCAGAGGCAGACAGAGAAGATGGATGAAATTAGAAGGTTGGAGACTGTTTTGTTAAACAAATAAGATGTGTCATAGAACGTAGTCATCAGATTAACTTTGATGAATCATAGTGAAGGTGTATGAGTGAGCATGAAAATAATGAATCTTTGCTGTCACCTTCTCTGACTCATAGATTATCTTTTGACTATGACTGTTAAATACATACACAAACACAAAAAGTTTTGTCACACTGATATATTCTTTGCCTTATTCCTCTACCTGGAGTAATTATTGAAATTTCATTCTTTTAATTCTTCCTGGCAAAACCTGAAATGGAATTGTGACTCTTGGAAACAGATTAAAAAGTGCTGTTCAGATAAGAGATTTCATGACAAAGAAGAATAAGGTTAAACCCCGTGGGTGATGGAATCTATGTTTAGTCAATGTTTAAATTCTTAAATCTACTAGCTTTGTGGCCTTGGATTACTCAATTTTCCTCAATCTCAATTTTCGTATTTTTAAAATGAGGAACAAGTTTGTTCATCAATATTTGTAAGGAATAAATAAGGACATATATTTAATGCACTTATCTGAGTGACACTCATCCCACTGTGTTCTGTATTATATATTGTAGCAGCAATGATAATGATGAACATAAGGATTAATGTTATAGGCAATTATGACAGCAGCAGGCAATGTTAATAAGGTTCATTCACTTGGCCCTTAATAAAGATGTACCAGGTGATGACTGTGTGCCAGGTGCTTTGTGGGACCTAGGTACATGGTAGAGAACAACCCAGAGACAATGCATGACCAAAATCATCATTGACTACAAGAACATTTGGCTCTTTCAAGCAGCTTTCCCATAGTTTAAGATGCATATTTTGGTCTCAAATATTTAAGAAAGAATTCACTAAGTGAACTGTGTTTTGTAGGAAGTCAGAACATGTTTCTCTTTTTTACTATGCCTGTCAATGTTATCTCCAAAGCACTGATTTAGAGATTGGTCTGAGTAGTTGGTTATGATTACGGTTTTAAATGCTAACATATTAAACCTCAATATCTAGAGATTTTGAGATTTTTATCTTTCAGATGAACATTAGAAATTAATGAAGTCACAAATGTCAACAAATGGAGAATTAAGACGTACTATCAAATGTTTCAAGGGCTATCATGCTGGGAGAAGGGCTAGGCATATTCTGTTCCTTGAGTGACGTGCCTAGGATAAGAGAGAGAGCAGATTGGGACAATGGAAAGAACAACATGTCTTAAATTGAGAGACAGTCCAAAATAAAATGAACTGGAAATGTTGATATTAAGCCAAAACAGCCACAATCTTAGGCTATTTTCATGAAATGGATGGGTTCGGTCACCTCTGAGACCTACACCAAATTTGAAATTCCATGAGATTTTATGAAATAGAGTAGGTATGCCAATTTAGTTTTCAAGTTTCACAAGTTAAGTATATCATCTTCTAATGCTTGACAATAATGCTTTATTTTTTTAAGTCTACATGAGAAGTTGTTGACAATTTGAATAGTTAAAAAAAGTTTACATGCTGCTCATGTTTTTTAAGAGTCATCATTAACACATAAAGAAAGAGATAATGAAATTAATCACACAGGAAATTTATATTTAACAAGAAATTATAAAGCAGTAGATACATAATTTAATATACACCATCTATTTAAATGTCAACATAATTCTGTAGACTGCATAATATTAATGGTGTTTTAAATATGAATGCCAATATAGATATTATCAGAAAATAATAATTGTATAATATGTTTCTTTTTCACCAAGGAAATCAGTACAGGTGGAATGATAAGAAACAATAAAATAAACTATATGGTATGTGAATTGAAAATGTATAACCTAGTGGAAAGAATATGTGCTTTGTAAACAAGGAGACATGGGAATATATTCAGGCTACATTTCCTTCATGTTTAAAATGTATAAAGTTGAAGTAATAATGTTTATCTTACAAGATATTTGAAGATAAATTGAGTCCCTAGGCAGTGAGAAGTGCAGGATCTGCATTCAGAAAGTTTAATATTGAGTCTGGTTTTTTCACCTGTTCTTTGTCTGACTGTCCTATTCTTCAAGTTTACCATTTATTTAATAGGGAAATGGAATTGTATTCATGGAATTTTTGTGCGGTTAAATAAAGACAAAGAACCTGGAATAAAGCTCCTGATACACATTACATGTTCAATAAATCATATGTATTTTTATCTTTGTGGACCACTCTCTGAAATTATATGTTTAACAAATGGTGGTTGTTTAATGATTAATGTGGTCCATTCAGTTTTGGAAGAAATGTGGTTCTACATTAACTTACTCAGATGCATTTGCATTAATACAATGCCATCCACATGACACTGAATAAAATGGTATGATCAAATTACACAAAATATAAATAAGAATTAAAATGATAAACTATTTTTCTTATAAAACATATCAATAAACAAAAACTATACATTTACTGTTGGCTGTAACATGCTGAAGCAGACTCCTCTCTCTTCTCTTTCCCTTTCTGTCTTTTACAATGCTGGTGTGAAGATATATTCACACAGATATTTTGGAAAATATTGTATTAAGATGGATAAATGGCTTTAAATATTTTCACAATTCAGTGTACAGACATCCCTCAATATCAGCTGGAGATTTCTTCCATCATCCCACACAGATACCAAAATCCATGGATGCTCAAGTCCCTTAAATAAAATGATGTTATATTTATATATAATCTACACATGCTCTCCCATATACTTTAAATCATCTCTAGATTAATTATGGCACCTAATATAATAGGAATGTGATGTAAATAGTTGTTACACTATATTTTATTTGTTTTATTTTCTGTTGTATGTTTTCCCAAATATTTTTGATCCATGGTTGGTTAAATCCACAGATGTAAAACCCAGGGATAGAGAAGGCCAATTTTATTTTAATTTGGGGTATTTTTTTCTCTGAAAAAAAATACAAAATTTAAAACAAAACTAAATGAACAAACAAAAAAAGAAAAGAAACTGGGCACTAAGAAGTATTCATTATGGTGATTTGTATAACAGAAATAAAACAAGATATTGGTCAAACAAAAATATGCGGATTAACTAAATAATGATAAAATAAAATATTTTGTGGTCATTAAGACAACATTTTTAGAATGTTTATTTATATAAAAATGCTTAATCTGGTAGCATATAATATGAAATTATATAGATAATATTACACTAATACAAAGCAAGAAATGTATATAAAACTGACAAAAATAAAATATATTAAACTCGGTATTGTCAAATGTCATAGCACAATGATAAAGTTGGAGACGGAAAGACACACGACTTTATTGGTGTGCTTTGACATTTTGCTGGTTTCCTTTCCTTTTTTTTTTTACTTTTTTTTTTTTTTTTTTTGACAGGGTCTTGCTCTGTCACATAGGCTGGAGTGCACTGGCGTGATGATAGCTCACTGTAGCCTCAACCTCCCTGGCTCCAGTGATCCTCCCACCTCAGCCCTTCGAGTATTTGGGAGTACAGGTAAATGCCACCACATGCAGAATTTTTTTTTTTTTTTTGTATTCTTTATAGAGGCAGAGTTTCAACATGTTTCCCAGGCTGGTCTCAAACTCCTGTACTCAAGTGATCAACATGTTTCCCAGGCTGGTCTCAAACTCCTGTACTCAAGTGATCAACATGTTTCCCAGGCTGGTCTCAAACTCCTATACTCAAGTGATCTGCCTACCTCGGCCTCCCAGAGTGCTGGGATTACAGTTACAAGCCACCATGCTTGGCCCTGGAGGTTGGTTTCAAAATAACAAATAAAGCCTACCTATCTGTTTGGCCATTGTTGTAACTATCTATTTCTGTCTTTATCATTTCTATATCCATTATTTCTACCTCTCTCTTTCTCCCTTCCTCCTCCTCTCCTTCTTCCCCTTCCCTTTTTCCCTTCCTTTCTCCTGTCTCCCTCCTTTTTCTTCTTCTCCCTTCCCTCTGTTTTTCGTTTTTTGTTTTTCCTTTCTTCTTTTTCCCTTTTCTTGAGGGGTATGACTGATATTTCACTTTCCAATGATATATTTCCATCTATATAATAACTGCTTATCTGTGTACAGCTGGCATATAGGGCAATATACAGGTTCATAAAAATATAACATTTAAATTTGAAAAGTGCCTAAAAACTTAAGGTCTTCATTCCATATCAATTTCAAACTCAAATTCTTTTTCTTGAGCTAAAGCAGAAGTTCAGATATCATTTCTCTTTATGCATGTATAATTAAAGAATATAATTTTACTTGGGAAAGAATGGATAGAGATGTAATAAGTTGTAGTGAATGATGGATTAATTATTCAAAAGAATCATTTTATGTCTAAAAAAAGAAAAAATATTAAATATTAGTCTGGAGAATTATTTAAAACAATACAAAGAGTAGTACAAGTCTTCAAAATACCTTCATCATCTCGATTAAGTAAAATTCAACCTAATTAGTAAAGTACCCAAGATCTGCAAATTCAAGTAATAAAATATGCACATTAATCAGGAAAGCATGCACAAATTCAACTGCTTCACTATGCAGTTCACCCATTCAATTATACAGGAGACCTAGGGAGAAACACAGCTGGGTCTGTAAATTATAAAGTGGGTTAAGCCACAAATACATCTATTAAAATGAATAAACACTGCCTCTCAGATATACATATTCACCAACACCTCTAGAATAACCTGTTTGTTTCTGTGATTTCTGGCAATAAACTGCCAACTGACACAATATTATCATATGACCACAAAAGCAATCATGGTAACAACAAAAGTATGTAGCTGAGACAAACCTTGGTAATTACATAATCTCTGTGTGTGCAAAAGAACACACAATCACAGCGTAGTGCAGGAGACTCTAATCCTGTTATGTCTCTAGTCATTATTGGGAGTCCCACAGTAAGGCAGGAAGAATAAGCTTTGGAGTCATGTACAAATGAATTTGAGTCCCAACTCTATTTCCTACTATTTGTGATAATGTGGGTAAGTTCATGAACATTGAAGCTCCTGGACTTTGATATCTTATTGGAAAATAAAATTAGACGCCACTAACAATGAAATTGCCAATGTTAAATTTTGACATTGGAGAATATAAATCAACAAAAATAGATTACTATATTTCAGCAATATTTCAGATAAAAATTTTAATTTGAAAAATAGACAAAGGATTCAATGACAACATAAATTATCCTGAGACAGAGGGAGGGAGAAATAGAAAAAAGAAGAGGAAGAAACAAGAAGAGGAATGGGAAAAAGAGGAGATGAGGATAAGACAGAAGATAAAAGATTAATGGAAAATCCACTAATATGTTGTTATATGGCTTTTTATTCTATATCACTTTTATTTTTATTTATACTGTTGAAAACTTAATCACAGAACAGCATTTGCCTATGGAAAAGTGGGAAATACCAATTTAACCACATTTTATCTCATTTGTTAAATGATGATAATGATATTTACCTTCAAAATGTTTATATCACAGTGAAATGAGATAATAAAGGTAATCACAGCAATGTGAATAAAGAGATAGTCCATCTTAGGTTAGAATTTTGCTGCTATCTGAATATTTATGTCCCCCCAAAATTTATACGTTGAAATCCTAACTCACAAGGTAATGGGATAAGGCGTTGGAGCCCTTGGGAGGTGATTAGGTCATGAGGGTAGAGCCTCATGAATGGTACTAGTGCCCTTATAAAAGAGGCTTCAGAGACATCATCTTACCTCTTCTGCCATGTGAAATTACAGTGAGAAGATGGCTTTCCCTAAGCAAGTGGGCCTCACTGAACACCAAATCTGTCAGTGCCTTGAACGAGGATTCCCTAGCCTCTAGAACTGTGAAAAATAAATTTTCTATTATTTATAAACCACCCAGTCTATGGTGTTTTGTTATAGCAACTCTAATGAATGAAGACAAATTCTTTTTACCTTCATTCATTGTATGAACTTGGAAGGTTAGTTCAACTTACTGAGGCTCTGATTCTTTATCTGTAAGCTAGACAAAATAATACCCACATCAATCAGATGCTGGAAGAGTTGATTACATTTTTTAAAAACATATAAAGGTTCCTAATGGAATATCTTGCACATATTAGGTGCTCAATTTGGTTCTATCTTTCATCTCCCTTTTTCATTTTTCCCTTCCTTCAGTCAAAATTTCTCTATATTGCCAATAAGTTTGATTCCTATCATAATAGAAGCACTGATACTCACTTTAAGTTTACACTTCTGTGGTCAACATATTAATTCTGATCATTACAAAATCTAGACATTGCCAAAGAATTTATTGCTGGAGTTTTCCCCCTCAGTTCTTTGTTTCTTTTCCTCTCCTCCTTTTGTGTTTATGATTTAACAGGGAAAGAAAATAGTCTCAGTAATCAAGCATTCATCCTGCCTTGAGTAACTTTTACCTTGAAGGATGTCTTTTATTCTTTTTTCCCCCTCAAGGCAGAAACATCAGATCAATCAGCCCATCTAATCTAACTAAGGCATTCAAATGCTTCAGAAGGTTTTCATTATGATACATGCATGTGTTTGACTTCAGTGCAGATATCCCATTTGGAAATTATTTATGGAAATAAAGTAGTATATTTAGAATGATTTTTTCAAAAGGGCATGATGACTGAATTTATAATCACTGAAATGATTACAAAAAGATAATGTCCTCTTTTGCTTTTTATTTTTAATTATACTCTATTCCTGCTCTCAGAAATAGAGAATAAAACTTTAAGAATTAAAGCAGATGGAATAACTTTTCAGAAATTCATTGTCAAATTTTCATTTACTTTGTATCGCTGATCTTGCCAATTGCTATGACTTTTTATTTTTATTAAACGCTTCTTTATACTTCACTAAAGAGATTAGTCATGTCTCTTATGATCTTACTCTAAAAGATTAAAATAACTCAGAATAATTAATGCAAATACACAACTGGTAAATCTGAAATTCTACCAACAAAAACTATTTATGACAAATACAAAAATCCAGTTCATTCTGCATATTTAAATAAGAAATGGGACAAGCTATAGGCTAAAAACAAGCAAAATTTTTATGATATTACAAAAGAGAAAAAAAGTAAATTGAGTACCATGCTACTTAGAAACACCAATACTTTTTGACTGAATTTTTCTGTGATGCCAATTTATGTAGGAAATTGATTTTTCACATTTATTACAGAACAATGTTTTAGTGCTGGCTTAATATTTATAAGTTAAGAAACTGAAAAGCAAGAAGTCAAAAGATTGAGAATGTAACATTAAATCAAGACAATGACTACAAATTCAGCTGATGGAGCCAACGGCAGGAGTGGTCGAGGGGAAGGGAGGAAAGTTCTGACATCAATGTCCCCCAAGCAGGTGCCTCTGGGCAAGTCACCTTCCCTCTCTGAACCTTAATTTACAATAGAAATATTTTTATAGCCTTTGCCCTCAAATTACTTATTATCTAATTCAAAATGAGAACCTTATACAAATAATCAAAATACAAGGTGTACTCTGATAACAGACAAAATACATTCATCCAGCAAGGACAATGGAAACCCAGAGAAGGAAGTCCTTATGTGTCTCATAGGTAAATGGGAGGGGTAAAATAATTATTTATCAGATTATGCTTTGTGTTTGCACGTTATTGTTTGGCCAATGATTTTTATAATATATATTAACACGGTTACTGGGTTATTTTCATTTACCATATTAATAGATTAACCATTTTTCTTAAGCTTTCCATACTATTTATGGAAATAAATCAAATTAGGTTAACATGTTTGGATGGTTAAGTTGTCATAGAAAAGTAAACATGGAGATTTATATGAATAAAATATAACATTTTTCCAAAGACCATTGGAATCTACCTATCATTCCTACACTATTTGGAGGGATTCCTGCTTCTTCTTGAAAAAAATACCACAGTAGGACAATAAAAAATGCTTCTAATGAAGCCAACCTCTTCAGATGTTCTGATGGAATGTAGCCCAGAATGACAGTGCTGTGTGGTCTCTCAGTCCAATTACAGCAGGGTATGACTTGCCTAGAAAATTATGTTAACCAAGCATTGGATCTACCAACAACTCATCCAAACCATCAAATGCCACAAAATGCATGTTGGATATAATAGCAAACTAGATTTCTTATATCTCAGCCAAAATTGTCTTAACATGAAAAAGCTGGCATAATTTTCTACTTGCAGCTCTAGAATTTATTTTCTGCACATTTTCTCTTCTCATTTCCCTAGGCAATATTTTTCTGTTGAATAGACTCCCTTTGGTAAGGGACTTGCAAGCAGATGTAATGGCAGGAAATTGAGCTAGTGCTCCCGGTGCTAAACATAAGCCATCCTTGTTTTTCATTTCCTCAGCACAGTAAGAAAAATTAAATGTTTGCTACTTATAGGAGTCAGAAACATTGCAAAACACATTTACATTGAATATTAACTCTTAATTCCTAAATGAAAATTAAAATACAATGTTCAATGTCTTTAATTCTTGATATGCTATTAAACAATATGAGGCACATTTGCAAGCTGCAGGAAAATGGGATGGAGTAGACACATCCTTTGCTTTCTCAATGTGACTCCAATATTATCATTTAAACAATGCAGCTTTTAGAGTAACTTGTACATACCCCAAACTGATAGTCGAATATGCTGCTAAGAATTTAGTGATCCATTTCAAGTTTCTTAAGTCTTCTTTAAAAAGGAACAAGGAATCTGAGGGCCATTTTCTAAGTGACCCTGCCTGGTTTACATAGGGCATACCATAGGCAGGAAGTGGAACAAAGCAACAAAGATATCTAAAAATAAGCATGTTTTATAATTCCAAGTTTGATTCTTAGGCCACAGAATATTTTGAGACTTTGAGTATTAAAACTTCAGAGCTGCTTCTTAAAAGGAGCTAATAAGGATATCTATGATATGGTTGAATGTGACATATTTAATATCTATATATTTATATAATAATCATAATAAACCTGCAATAAATGAACAACAAAATTTCTCAAAGTGCAGTGGCACGATCTCAGCTGACTGCAACCTCTGCCTCCCAGGCTCAAGTGATTGTCCTGCCTCAGCCTCTCGAGTAGCTGGGATTACAGGCGCCTGCCACCACGCCCAGCTAATTTTTTGTATTTTTAGTAGAGATGGAGTTTCACCATGTTAGCCAGGATGGTCTCGATCTCCTGACCTCGTGATCTGCCCACCTTGGGCTCCCAAAGCGCCGGGATTACAGGCATGAGCCACGGCGCCCGGCAATTTCTCAAAGTGTTTAACATGAAATATTGACAGAAGAAAATCTACGTGGGATTATTACAATAATACACATTCCTGGGCTCTTTACCTGACCAACGGATTAATAATACATGGGAATGGATCTTGAGCATAAGCAGTTTTACCAGTTGACTTGGTGATTCTTAGTATGCTAAAATTTGAAAAATCTTCATCTACCTTATATTGATAAAGGGATCTGAATACAAAGTCCCTTCCCAGAGCGACAATGTTAGGAAACAGCAAAGTCAATATACACATCTAGGTTTTATGTAGTTCCCATGCTTTCTCTTCTATGTTAGTCTCAGGTATGACCAACAGGAATCAAAATGCATAATCTTTCTTATCTATTTACTGAGAGACTGCATGGGGTCCTATCAGCTGTCAGGGTGGTGAGGTTGCTGATAATTATAGAATCCTGAAATTGAAAGAGATGCTAACATGATCAGTCTGTCCTCCACACGAATGCCTCAATTCCTGACTATATTCCAGAATGGCTGTTTTTCATTATTCTATTATATATTATAGTACTTCCGCCAACTGCTAATTCTAGTTTCAGATACTTTTCATTAAGAGTTCATTTTTATATTTGACTAAAATATTATTCTTCCTATAGCTGTTTCTACTAGCTGCATCTGGTTCTGCTGTGTAAAGTAGCACTGAATAAGGCTACTCACTATAAATACATTACAAATACAATTACAGTATTTAAGGTTGCTTTGCTCATATTTTAAGTTTTTTCATTTGATAAATTAATTAAAGTATATAATTCAAAATACTTATTGAGGTTTTTTGTGAGAGGCATAGCTTTCATAAGGGAATGGAAAGTAGTAATTATTGAGAGCTTGCTGTGCTAGTCATATGCTAACTGTTAAGCTGGGCTATCTCACTGGATCCTTTGGATGAGTTATATTAAGCAACAGATATTTATCTCTCTTTTTCAGAGGAGAAAAAACAGTCTTAAAAGGGTTAAATATTCATGATTACACAGCTGGAAACTGGTTGAAACATAAATTAACACAAACCTTCAATTCTAACTTTTTTCTTCAGCCTTCTATCTCAAGCATTAGAAAACACTTTCCATTCGTCATTGTTGAACCTCAGAGTGTTATTTCTAAAATGAGGCAGAATTTATCGGTCTAGACTGATAAGCGAAATTAGATAAGAGATGTGTCTCCTTTATTCTGGATGTAGCATCATAACTGCTTAAAATCAACATTGCAACTACCTATAGGTGGTGTGCAAATCTCATCACAGTTTTACTCAGAGCTCACAGTCACTTAAAACTCCTCAATCTGATAGATCAATATACAAAAATTACTTGCATTTATATATATAGCAATTAACAATCTGGAAATGCAATTAAAATACTACATTTGCAATACTATGAAAAAGAGAAAAGTACTTAAGAAAAATAAAGACAAAAGAAATGCAAGACTTGTACCCTGAAAAACTATCAAACATTGCTGAAAGAAATTTTAAAAGATTAAAGTAGGCCAGGCACAGTGGCTTACGCCTGTAATCCCAGCACTTTGGGAGGCTGAGGCGGGTGGATCACAAGGTCAAGAGATCGAGACCATCCTGGCCAGCATGGTGAAAGCCCGTCTCTACTAAAAATACAAAAATTAGCTGGTCATGGTGGCAGGCACCTGTAGTCCCAGCTACTCAGGAGGCTGAGGCAGGAGAATCGCTTGAACCCAGGAGGCAGAGGTTGCAGTGAGCCGAGATCGTGCCAGGGCACTCCAGCCTGGTGACACAGCGAGACTCCGCCTCGAAAAAAAAAAAAAAAAAAAAAGAAAAGAAAAAAAGATTTAAGAAAATGGAGAGACATTCCATGTTTATGGATTAAAAAAAAAACAGTATTATTAAGACAATGTTTTGGTCTTATTATTTGCAAAGAAATGTAAGGGACTCAGAATAGCCAATACAATCTTGAAAAGGAACAACAAAGTCACAGTACTTTAAATTGTAGACTTCAAAACTTATTGTAAAGCTACAGTAACCAAGGATACCTGTATAAAAACATTTCATGTTTTTATCTCATCCCATAAATATATACACCTACTATGGTAACCACTAAAATTAAAAATAAAAATCAAAACAAGAAAATATGGTATTAGCATAAAGATAAATCAATTAAAAAATTGAAAGATGAGAAGTGAACTCATGTTTGTGTCAGTTATTTTTTGACAAAGATACTAAAGAAGTTCAATTAAAAAAAGATATTCTTTAAAAATGTGTTATAAAGACTAGGACAACTGAATAACAACATGCAAATAATAAATGCAAAACCTTACCTAACACCATCCACAGACACACACAAAAAATTGAAGAATATTGATCTAAATGTAAGAAATAAAAGCACACACATTATATGAGAAACCATAAGAAAAAAAATCAGTGTGCTTAAACAGGTAAATAATTCTTTAGATATATCAAAAGCATGAAGAATAAAATGATGAGTTGAACTTTATTGAAAATAAAAGCTTGTGTGTTTCAGAAGACACAAATTAGGACTTCAGGTTCTGCTCTGACACATAAAGGTCTTGGAAGTCTCCACTTCCACCTTCACAACAAGCAAAAAGCTGAACAGACTGATAATCAATAATTTTTCTTAGATGTATCAAAGAATTAATGTTACAGAAAAACTACCACCCCAAAAACTGGTGAGACCGTGAATACAGAGAACACAGACAAGCTACCTAAGTGAAAGCTGCTGGATCTAGTAGTTGATGGGAATATTTATGTAATATCTTTAATAAATTTCTGGAGGCCGAATATGGACTAGCATGAAATATAAAAACTCCAAGAGGCTTAGTTTAAGGTAAGGTGAGCCCTCATTACTGAAAATTTTACCTTTCTGAGAACCATGAGGTTTTAATGGTGAAGATGGGAGAATAGAGAAGCACCACTTATGTTTGTTCAAAGGGGGAAAGAATATACCAATTTTTCAATATAAGCATAAACTTATCATCAAACCCAGCAATTCTACATCTTGGTGTCTACTCAACAGAGATTAAAACATTGCCATACAAAGTGGTTTATGCAAACGTTCATAGCATCATTTTTTCATAATAGCTACAAATTAAAAATAATCCAAAAGACAGTAACTGGTGAATGGATAAAGAAATGTGGTACACCACACAATAAAATGGTTTTCAGCAATAAAAAGGTACAAACAAATACAAAAAGAAACCATGTTTTTGGTTGCCTGAGGCTTAGTGTGGGGATGGGGACTCATTGTATTAAAAAAAAAAAAAAAGGCATGTGGGATCATATTAGGGAGATGAAAATGTTCTGAAACTGGATTACAGTCCTGGACTCAGCAAATGTGATGAATGATTGAAACATACACTTATATGGGTGAATTTTTATGGTATGTAAGTTATATCTCAATAAAGCTTTTTTTAAAATTATATATTTCAAAAATAATTAGCTTCATTGTGCCTTTCACCCATTCTAATTATTAACAGAGTGCCCATCTCTTCTGTTCAGAAGTAAATAGAAAAAAGTTAACCAAAAATATCTCCTACTCTAGTTTTCTTTCTTGATAATGATGATGTAATTATTTAAGCCAATAAAACATACATTTGGGGCTCATGTTACACTTCATCTTTATACCTATATCTTCATTTGATCACAGAATCCTGGGGCTCTCTCTTTGAAACAGACTTTTCATTGTTTGTTCCCAATTGTTTCTGTGATTGCCTAGATTCAGGTTCCTATTTAATCTCTCTTTAATTATTTTTAAAATTTGCTGATTCAGTGGTTTTTGGATTTCTGAATTCATTACAACTGAAAATCAAGTTAAAACAAGAAATAGGAATAAAGTTACTATCAATTTTATTAAGGACATTAAAAACAAAGTAAAACTACATTATATCCTACTTTTTGTCCTTGTTTAAAACTAAATAGCATTCATTCAATATCTGATTAAAGGAAAGTCATATAAAGGCATAGGTTAAGATTCTAAAACACACCCCAAAATAGACAAAATATAAAGGTAGAAATGTGATAAAGAATTTTATTTTGTGATTTAAAAAAATGAAATTAAGTTCTGCCTTCTTATTCAGTTTGGACACTCAATAAAGCAACCCAAATTGGAGCTTAAGTCTCTAGACTGGTAGAGTCAGTATTTTGATACTGCTACATTAAAATGGAAGCAATACATTTCACAATATTTAATGCAAATCAGAATATTATAGCTAAATTTATACAAGGCAAAAAACAGTCTCTCTAGTTTTATTTATTAAAAATTTCCAGATAAATTGCTCATAATCTGACTTTCTAAAAGCTCCCCAGAGGGTTCTTATGAATGGGAAATCTATTATTAGTGAAAAATGACCTACATATTTGAAGCATCTGGAGGAATCAAAAAATTAACACAACTAATGTCTAGACCTTACCTACTGAGGTACTGAAGTAATTTTTCTGCAATGGGTTGTGGGCATCAGTATTTTGTAAGTACTCTTCGGTTGACACTATTCTGGAGACAGAGCTAAGAAGTACTGGTCTAGAACTTGAAAACTGATGTTCATGCATATCCCACTAATTCCTATTACTCGCACATGGTTTATGTCACTCATTGTATTACTTTCTTCATTATTATCTATAATTGAATCTGCAGGCTCTGAATACTGAGCACTCTATGTATTAAAGGTGTAGCTTCTTAGGAGTAGAGACTCCAATAGAAAAGTCTAGAGGACAGAAGTCAGGTTAGTGAAATAACATTTATATTTGTTCTGGTGGAGGCAGCTTTTTGAAGAGCCCCAGGTCCAGATTGAGACCAGAACCAGATAGTATCTGCTTCTGGAACTCACTGAGGACAGAAGAGTTATCCCTGACAAAGGAGAACAACACAAGTAGAAGAGAGAAACAAATAACATATGAATAAATCAATTTATGATTTGAAGGAGGCTTCAATAAGAAAAGTAGACCAGAATGTTGCTTTGAGGAATCCTAGCAAACCACACATAAATTTTCTATTTTGCCTCCAATGAAAACATGTTTTTATGTAGTTTCAAAAATATATATCAAGAAATAAAAACACCATCCTTAAAATTAACACCATGGCTTTATCACTCGATTGAATACAAACATTTGAAAACCTGAACTAGCTCCCTTGTTCAAATTAAATTTCTTAGCTTGGGAATCCAGGGCCCCTCACTCTCTAGACTTCAATGATTGCTGTAAGCACATATCCCACCATTTTGTGTACTATGTTTTTTAGCCATACTGCTGTGATATTTTCCTGCCTCTGCAAATTTGCTCACTGTCAAAGACCTACCCGTGCTTCAAACTATAGTAAAAATCTTCCTTCCTGCCCAAAGTCTTTTTGACTCTCTCCTCCTTTGGAAGTAAATTTCAAGCATTTTATTTATACTTCTTATTAACATTATGCTCTAAATTGTATAGTTTGGATACATGTTTAAATAAACAAAGAGTTTTAAACTCTTTGTTTAAAAATAAACAAAGCAAAACTGTTGAGTAATTCATTTTTCTCTTTTATTTTTTTTGAGACGGAGTCTCGCTCTGTCGCCCAGGCAGGAGTGCAGCGGCGCGATCTGGGCTCACTGCAAGCTCCGCCTCCCGGGTTCACGCCATTCTCCTGCCTCAGCCTCCCGAGTAGCTGGGAGAGTAATTCATTTTTCTAAATCCACTTTGGCAGCCAGAAGAGAAAAAAGAGAACGCTTGTTTAACTTACTTTTCTATTCCTCCTTATCATCATTATATATTTTTAGCTGCAGCCTGATTTCTTTCAAGCATAGTTTCATCAGACACTTTTCAAGTTGGATTAAAGCCTAATTTTGAATCTATCCAACACAATTGTTGTCATTTGCTGTTCTCAAATCTAAATGTAATAGATCCATTAGCTCAATTTTGCCAAAGTTCAAAAAAATAAAATTCCATTGCACTTTTAATGAGTGAAAAGACTCATTGAACAAATTCCATATTTCCTATCATTTGAAGGAAATGAATCTCCCTTCCTCTACCATGATGTCTCTGTATGCTGAGTGTATTTGCTTTACATGGAGAAGTACATCCTATAAGGTTTTTTGTTGGCTTTTGTTTTTTACATTTTAACAGCATTCTTTCATGTAGCTGTGGGAATGAGCACCTTGCTTAGCCTGTGGTCCTCCACTTACCTCTCTAAAAACTCATATTCACAGTTGTCCTAAGAATCTAGTTGCAATGCTTAATGGAACACTTACCTGATTCACAACAAAAGAACATTTACGGCCAGGCGCAGTGGCTCACGCCTGTAATCCCAGCCCTTTGGGAGGCCGAGGTGGGCGGATCACGAGGTCAGGAGATCAAGACCATCCTGGTTAACACGGTGAAACCCCGTCTCTACCAAAAATACAAAAAATTAGCCGAGCGCTGTGGCGGGCGCCTGTAGTCCCAGCTACTCGGGAGGCTGAGGCAGGAGAATGGCGTGAACCCGGGAGGCGGCGGAGCTTGCAGTGAGCCCAGATCGCGCCGCTGCACTCCTGCCTGGGCGACAGAGCAAGACTCCGTCTCAAAAAAAAAGAACATAAAGAACATTTACTTTCTTATATTTAAAAGTACAATCCTTAGATAGTAGATATTACATATAAATAGTTTCATGGTGGCATGAATTAGAATTGCTAAAATGCTTGTGCTTTGTTCTCCTGTCTAATACTGTAAAAAGCATCTTAAGTTTTTCTTACATCTTGAGAGTCACAGGCAGTGGTACTTGGATTTCCTTCCTTTGTTGACTCAACTTGAGAGCTCTCATTGTTTCCAGAAGCACTTTGTTGAGGCTTAAAAGAGACGAAGAGAGATAGAAAGAAAGAAATCACTAAATACAAGAGAAATAGTTTGAACAAATAGATCCAAATCGTTGTTGTAACACATGATATAATATTATAGCAACATTACAATCAAAATAAAACAAGAAAATGGAAATTTGTATATATCAGAGACCATAAAATATACCTTGAAAAATTCTTAACTTTGAAATTAAATAAATAAATTATATTTAATTTTGCATTAGTGATGTCCATTGGGATTATTTTCTTACTGAAAATATTTATTTCTTCCATGGTAAGATTTTATTTTAAGGATTCTAGTCCCCCACAAAGTATATATCCTGTCCTTTCTTTTTATTTTAACCCCCAGTATATAGAGAAATAATACGTGAATAAGAAAATAACTGATTTTCTCGATAGAAAGAAAATGATTCGTAACACTTCATAATATACATAGTGGATTATATTAACTCCAATATGTATACTAACTAATCAAACTCTGCTTTATATTTCCAGAAATCCTAAATATTATTCTAGAATTCATCTCTCTAGAAACACAATTGAAAATAAAAGAAGAGAATAAAGAAAAGAAAAGAAAAGAAAAAGCTGTTTCCTAGTTCTGGTCAGAGAAGGGTATGCCCTAATTGTTGTATAGAAATACCACTATAGGTAGGTTTAAGATTATCCATTCAAATGTGTATGTGTTTCTTGGGAAGAGCTAATTTGAATATTGGTGTTTCACTCAGCTCCTCAATCCCTGAGGGTACTGTTTTAGGGCACACAAAATAAACTAGTAAATGCTAATTTGCCTGGGTCTGACACTTTGATCACACTGTTTCACAGGAGAGGAAGAAATTAGGTTTCTATCCATTAGCGGTCAAGGAAAACTAAGACAGGGTCTGGAGAGAGTACTCAAATCTCACCCAGGTTTTTTTACCTGCACTACTTTCTACACAGCACTCTCCTGGTTTTTCACAGGCAAGTACGTTCTTTAGCAGGAGAACATTTTTACAAAAACAATATCTTTATAAAACTAAAATCCAAGAATAGTTAATAAAGCTGATAGAATATTAAATGTAAAAAAGAACATGAATAAAGCAACTAGAATATTAGAAAAACAATAGAAAATAAAGTAACTGAGTTCACTAAAACTGATCCTATATAAAGTCACCCAAATGCTGGGTTCTGGGTATAATAAATAAATAAATAAATAAATAAATAAATAAATAAATAGTAAATACATTCTTCTTAATTTATACCTAAAGAAATTTAACTTCACTGGGGGAAATCCAGAAGGCATTTATTGTTTTCCACCTCTCATACTCCCTTTTTCTTTCCTGTCTTTCTTTTGTTTAGGAATCCTACATCTGACCTCCCCTCTAACTTCTCTAGGATTAAAAAATAATTAAACAGGAAAACAAAAGTTATTCTTTCTAATCCTATTAAATTTATTCAATAAATTTGGAGTTGCCCTTTAAATCAAGCCAATGAACAAGCCAGTGTTCTGTTTTAGATGCCTTTGGTAAATACAAAGATGACAAAGGTAGCATTTGGGTCTTCATAGAGTTCACCTAATCTGATTGTTATTCACATAAGTAACTCTAATATACAGCTTATTAAGTGCAGGGAGGCAGAACAGACTTGTGTATATTTTAAAAGAATCATGGTCAATTCCATTTGGGGTAATAAGAAAAGTTCTAGTGAAGAGGGTTATTTTTGAAGTGAGTTGCTGAATAACTATGGCAAGAATGAGGGAGGCCATCCAGGTGAAGGAAAACATTTAAGCAAAGAAACGAAAGAATGAGACTCAGTTGTTGGCTTGTTGGTCTATAGGGTAGAAGGAGCAATAAGCATGATTTAAAATACTAAAAAGTAGAGAGGAGATCCCAAAATTGAGCTACAAATTTTATACTTAATTCAACAGCCCAAGGGGGGCTGGGTGCAGTGCCTCAGGCCTGTATTTCCAGCACATTGGGAGACAGAGGCTGGAGGATCTCTTGAGGTCAGGAGTGCAAGACCAGCCTGGATAACATCATGAGTCTCCTGTCTCCACAATTTTTTTTAATGTGGTAGTTTACACCTATAATCCTAGCTAATGAGGAGGCTGAGGCTGGAAGACGGCTTGAGTCCAGAAATTCTAGGCTGCAGTGAGCTGTGATTGTATCACTGCACTCTTGCCCGGCATAGGGTCTAACTTAAACAAAAATACCCAAAGCGGGGGTCCCTTGGATATTTCAAATCAGAGGTATGATATGGCTAGAGCCCCTGTCAGCATGATATGGCAACAGTACATAGGCAAAAATGAAACAGAAGAAAATGAGAGTGGGAAACTAATACAGAAGCATTAAAATGACCAGGTATATGGCAACAACAGCTGAACTGAGATGTCAAATCCTGGTGATGGAAGAGATTGAATAGTAATTGTATGTTCGGAACAAGGGTTAGAATCTATGCCATTTGAAGAATTCTATGTAATATAGAATTCTGAAATATAGAAACTGAAGAAAAGGTATGTTTTTAGCAAGAAGGGCAATTTTATATTCCTAATCGAGAGTTTAAAGCACTCGCAACTCCTAATAGGTAAGTATTATTGGATACCAGTGTTAAAAACAATACCATTCTTAACAAGAGTCAAAACAGCTATTTATTCTACCTAAGATCTACTGAACATCCACCACCTGTCTTCCCATAACCACAAACTTGCAGATGCTTTGAGGAAACAGGTTAAAAAGAACAAGAGTAATAAATAAACAGTAATACTGGAAGTCTCCCCTGGCAGTCACAGCCAGAACCACAGCTGCAAAATCATGAAGAATGGATTGAATCACACTAACAGGCAAGGGACAATTTCAATGTATTTCGTTTCTAAACAATCAGATGACAGAATAAATAGTCCCAAAATTTCCTTGCAAATTTCTTTTCACATATAGTGGCATTAAAGGAAATTAAAAAATAAAACACATCCATTATTCTAGAAAATCTACTTTTTTTTCTGTTACCCTCCCAGTCTTTGTTAATATCCACATAAATGAATATCTTACACAGTCACAATTATTGTCTCCATGCCATTTTTATTCTGCTTTTACATGTAACATGAAATGATGCTATATATGGTTTGTATCTATACTTTACAGGTCTAAAAAATTATAAGATTTTTAAAAATGTATATTATAGTTGACGATTTTTTAAACTTTCAATTTTGAGTTTTATAGATAATATTTTGGTGAACATTAACCTTCTTGGTACCAGTCTGCATAACTCATATCATTCTAATCACTGATCCAAACATCAGGCTATTATAGGCTTGGGGCTCCTTAAAGGAAGATAGCATGTGTTATTCATTGTTTCATCTTGGAAGCTAGTACATATTTTTCATTCACAATTTTTTGTTTCCTTCTCTTTCCTTTTCATCATTTATTTATGATTTTTTTAGGATTAAGAGAAGGTAAAATTAGGGTCAGTACTGAAGCAAGGGTAGTGGACATGTTTATTGCTGGAGAAATCTTTCTAAAATGTAGCAATTTAAATTGTATTTCCCAATATGAATAAACAAATATTTATTATGCATCCACTCTACAACAGTATTATGTTTAGAACTGAATCAAATATTTGAAACAGATCTGTATCTCAAAGAGCTCCCATTTGCTCCTCAGTAGCTGCTCATCTTTCCTTCTACCTTCCTAATAATCATTGACTCTTTTTTTTTTTTTTTTGGAGGATTACGTTTCTCTCATGGTATGGTATATCCCAAGCATTGTTTTGTGCATTTAATTTCCTGACCAATTCAAGATATGGGCACATACATAATCCAAGTTAGGTCATTAGAAGCCTTGGAACTTAGCTGACCAGATTCAAGACAGGCTACCAATGGTTAGATATGTTAATTTCAGCAGCGTGTCTTGTACGAGTTGTTTCTACAATAAAACCATTTTTGTGATTCATGTGTCCCAATCTAATGAAGCAAAGTTTATTTCTGCCTGTGCCCAGGCTTGTTTCTCCCATCTTCTTGCTAATACTATGAGTTATAATGGTCAACCAAGAAATCTCCTTTACTAAAATTGGTAAAGATCAGTATTTTTTGCATGTAACCACAGAGGCCTGGATGATACAGGGAATCAAGTCAATAAAGTGAAACTGACAAAACAAGTTCTGAGATAGTGTTTTACCATAAAAATTACCAGAAGGAAAACATCAACCAGTTATGAAAGCTCAAAAGAGTAATAACAGGCTCAGCAATGATGGAAATTTGATTTTAGCATAGATATTCAGTAAATTCCTAAAAATAAAACTATGTAGCAGATGGATCCTTTTCATGCTCACTTAATTATGTTTTCTCATGCAAATATTGTGCATTTATTAAAATGTGCCCAGATTTTGAAAGTAAGGCTGAGGCAAAGAATATATTGAAAATAAATTAATTATCATCTATCCATAATTTATTCTTGTGGGACTTTGACATTTTAGATGGAAGATAAAAGGGGCTTCATTCACTATTAAGTTCACACAGAGCAAGGAGAAAAGAATGACAGTGTAACTTTCTTTTTTTTTTTTTTTCAGTTATTCTTTACATCCTATTCTGTGAATTAATGAAAGGCTGTCCTTGTGCTCATCTATCAGAAAACTGGGTTGTCTGGTTTACTACTGTTTTTGTATAAATACTAATGCTATCCCACTTAATTTTGCTTTAAATCATGTACATACATTAATTACTTTCATTTTTTTTCTTTTATTATTATTATACTTTAAGCTTTAGGGCACATGTGCACAACGTGCAGGTTTGTTACATATGTATACATGTGACATGTTGGTGTGCTGCACCCATTAACTCGTCATTTAGCATTAGGTATATCTCCTACTTCTACCCCTCCCCCCTCCCCCCACCCCACAACAGTCCCCGGTGTGTGATATTCCCCTTCCTGTGTCCATGTGTTCTCATTGTTCAATTCTCACCTATGAGTGAGAACATGTGGTGTTTGGTTTTTTGTCCTTGCGATAGTTTGCTGAGAATGATGGTTTCCAGTTTCATCCATGTCCCTACAAAGGACATGAACTTATCATTTTTCATGGCTGCATAGTATTCCATGGTGTATATGTGCCACATTTTCTTAATCCAGTCTATCCTTGTTGAACATTTAGGTTGGTTCCAAGTCTTTGCTATTGTGAATAGTGCCGCTATAAACATACGTGCCCATGTGTCTTTATAGCAGCATGTTTTATAATCCTTTGGGTATATAACCAGTAATGGGATGGCTGGGTCAAATGGTATTTCTAGTTCTAGATCCCTGAGGAATCGCCACACTGACTTCCACAATGGTTGAACTAGTTTACAGTCCCACCATTAATTACTTTTAAGAATAGGAAGAAAATATACATTTCTTCACGAGTGTGAGCACCAAAGTATAAAAGTTAATTTTTTAAGTACAAACACATAATATTTAATTAATGAACTGCTTGCTTTCAAAAATAATAAATGTCATCCTT
This sequence comes from Pan paniscus, assembly GCF_029289425.2. Taxonomy (NCBI): domain Eukaryota; kingdom Metazoa; phylum Chordata; class Mammalia; order Primates; family Hominidae; genus Pan; species Pan paniscus. The sequence goes on along the minus strand of NC_073258.2, from coordinate 27,315,113 downwards.
CATACATGCCTTTGCCATTGGTGAGATGGCTCCTTGTGGAAAGAAGCCTTATTGAAACTGATTAATTAACATCAGAATGATAACTGAATTTAGGGAAAGATGATGTATGTTGGAGTGAAAGGAATGTGGATTTCAATTCTGGATCAGTATTTAAATAAAATGGGCATCAGACTATATATATATATATATACACATACATATACACACACACATACACACACACACATACACATACACATACACATATATATACACACACATATACGCATATATATGTGTGTGTATATATATAGAGACTATATCTATAGTATATATACAGCCTCAGACTATATATATATCTGATATATATATAGTCTATATGTATAGACTATATATATCAGATACATATAGACTATCTATATATCAGATATATATAGACTATATATATATGGACTATATATGGACTATATATATGGACTATATGTATATCAGATATATATGGACTATATATATATCAGATATATGTAGAGTACATATATATATAGTCTGAGACCCATTTTATAAAAATGAACAATCAAATGACAACAACAACAAAAGCAAAAAGCACACTGCAATTTATGTACTTTTTACATAATGTGACAGATATATATATACACACACTATATATTATATATAGTCTGATAAATATTATATATGTATATATTGTCTGATATATATGATATATATATCAAGGATTATGAAATATAATCAAGAGCTAGGAAAATGAGTCTCTAGTACATTATAAATTACTAGAAGATGGAGTAATTTAATCAAGGATATATATATATCATATATCCTGGATACATATATCCTTGCAGAGCCTCTTTTTTTTGCAGCTCTGTCACATGATGTAAAAAGTACCTAAATCGCAGTGTGCTTTTTGCTTTTGTTGTTGTTGTCATTTGTTTGTTTGTTTTTAGGAAGGGAGAAATTGAATATGAAGTAGCGTCTGGCATCTGTTACACAGCTATCTCTTGAAGATGTATGATTTACTTGATTCTTACTCTAGGGAGGTGTGGATTAAAAAGAGATTGACCACTGTACTGGGCTAAATGGTAGAATGTGGAGGTCCCCAAAAGATATGTCAATGTTCTACTTTATATGACAAAGGATTTGATGATATTAAGGCTATTCAGATGAGTAGATTACCCTGTGTAGTAGTCAGCTTGGTCTACAACAGAAAAGTCAGAGTGAGTGGCTTAAAACAACAGAAACCTATTTTCTGCCAGTTCTGAAAGCTAGAAATCCCAAATCAAGGTCCAGCAGGATCAGTTTCTTATGAAGACTCTCCTCCGAGCTTGCAGATGGCCATCTTAGAACTATCCCCACAGCACAAAGGAAACAAGTTCTCTGGTTTACTTTCTTACAATAACACTAATTCTACCAGATCATGCTCCCACCATTATGACTTCATTTAACATTAATTACTTTCACAAAGGCCCTATACTGTGGTGGTTATAGCTTCAACATACTACTTTTCAGAGAACAGATTTCACTCCATAGGATCCTGGATTATTATATTAGCCCTAAATGCTATCACAAGTGTCTTTATAAGATAGAAGAAGAGGGAGATTTCACACAGAAACATGGAATAGAAGGCAAGGTGGTAATGGGGGCAGATATAGACAGCCACAAGCCCAGGTATCCCCAGACAACTACCAGAAGCTGTGAGAGGCATAGAATGGATTCTCCCCTAGAAACCCTAGAGGAAGTATAGTCCTGGCAGATTTCAGATTTCTAGCCTTTAGATTTGTGAGAGAAAATATTTATGTTGTTTTAAGTCAGCAAGTTTGTGGTATTTGTTACAACAGCAATAGGAAACAAAAACAACCACTTCTTCCAGTAATTTATAATGTACTAGAGACTCATTTTCCTAGCTCTTGATTATATTTCATATTCCTATGCAAGGCAAAATAATTTAATATTCCCTCATCAAAATATCCCAAGTTTCTCTTAGCTTTTCTGATAAAAAGTTTGAAGCCTACATCTTTTAAATGGTACTCAAAATTCATGTTAAACATTATGAAAACTTCAATTAAATTAACTGTTTTGTAAATGGATGGAATAAAAATTCCCGAGGATAATTATAAAATCAAGAATTCCAGAATAAATGAAATATATTAGTCTTTTTCTTGTGCCATTAAAAAAATAGCATGCATATTACATAAGTGGTCTTTTTTCTAATTTAACTTGATTTTTTCCATAGTCTGTGCATATTTTTAATATATAACATGAGGAAATTTTAAAAAATTGATATATGAAGTTTTTTCCTTGCAGTGCAAATATACTGAAGTGGTGGTCCGCAACCATTTGGCACCAGGGACTGGTTTTGTGGAAGACAATTTTTCCATGAATGGGGAGACGATGATTTCAGGATGAAACTGTTCCACCTCATATCATCAGACATTAGATTTTCATAAAGAGCACATAACCCAGATCCCTCGCACACGCAGTTCACAATAGGGGTTCCCCTCCTATGAGAATCTAATGCTGCCACTGATCTGACAGGAGGCAGAGCTCAGGTGGTAATGCTTGCTCACCTGCTGCTCACCTCTTGCTGTGTGGCCGGCTTCCTAACAGGCCACCGAAGAGTACTGGTCCATGGCTGGGGACTCCTGCGCTGAAGAATACTCAAGGAGAGTGAAAGTGGCTGACATAGAAAAATCCCTTTGATCCTGGACCCACAAGGGTCTTCAAAGTGATAATAAATTGTGTGTGTGTGTGTATAAAATAATACATATTACATATATAAGATGCATATCACTTTATATACATATATAATCAATTCATATATTCAGCTGATTGGTAAGCACTTTAAATGCAACATTTTATTTAATTGTCTTAAAACAGAATGAGATGGATTTTATTTCTGACCAAGATGAAGTAACAATAATCACATTTACAGTAATACCCCTTATATATGGTTTCACTTTCTATGATTTCATTTACCTGAGGTCAACCAAGGTTTGAAAATGTTAAGATATTTTGAGAGAGAGAGAGAAAGAAAGAGAAAGACCACATTCACTTAGCTTTTATTATAGTATATTGTTTTAATTATTCTATTTTATTATTAATTATTGTTGTTAATATCTTACTGTGCCTAATTTATAAGTTAAACTTTATCATAAGTATGTATAGAAAAAATACAGCGTATAGAGGATTCAATACTATCCAGTTTCAGGCATCCAGTCAAGGTCTTGGAACATACCCCGTGCAGATAAGGAAAGACTACTGTTCTGTGCCACTTGAAACCATGAAAAAATGAACAAAATATAAACAATGGTATTAAGAAAACTGACAACAGGTAATGAGGGACAGTGGTTCCAGAGAGAAAGGACACAAATGAAGGGCACAGAGTCTGTAGCCACTAGATGCCAGAATGAGGGCAGTCAAGAGCTAGAACAGTGAGAAATGATGGGTACCAAAGATCAATTTTGGTAGCAATACAATTCTTCCAAAGTCTACACATGCAGTGGACTTTCCAGGAATCAAACCATGGGCTATAGTAAGGATCATGCAGATGAATGAAATGATTGAATAGTCATTTTGTTTAACTGATTTCATTTAATTTCCTAGAGTCCTGACAAAAATGAGATCATCAACTTCTTTAAGGGCAAGAACAATGCCCCTTTCATCTCTACAACTCATCACATTGAGCATTAAAGCTGACAAAAAGAAGACGCTTAAAACATCACAGAACTCTTGGGATATTGCAACTGAAATCTATGAGACAGATATTATTGGCTCCATATTCTGGGTGAAAAAACAGACTGAGAGGTCCACTGAGTTAGGAGAATCAAATAGCGTTTGGATTATACAGCTAATTATTTAACCCATGCTGTCAGATTCCGATCTATTTGTTCTTTGACTTCCACCTTAATAGGTATTGTGATTTTCTACTTGTGTGAAAGTGGTTGACAGAATTTGTTACTGTTCACCTTGAGTTCCCTCTTGAAATCAGATTTATGTAATGATTTCCCCAGGGGTATTCTGTGCTATTGGCAAAAAAAAAAAAAAAAAAAAAAAAATCGGAAAGAAAGAAAAGTGGCTCTCTACAGAGAACTATGCATATACAGTATAGTTTGCTAACATATACTTTAATTTTATTAAAGCTTGCTTTATGGCCAAGCAAGTCATTGCTTTGAGAAAATAAAACCCACATTTAATGGGCATGAAAATCAAGTTCTGTTTGGAGCATGCAAATGCTCATATGCATTTATTGAATTAAGTTTGCCAAATATATTATTTTATTCTTCTATGATTTACTAATTTTGGTCTTCTAGAAATTTCTGCTGGTTTTATATATTTATAGGTTGTTAATAGATAAAATAAAGTCATATAGAGGGGGTGTGAGTGTGGTCCACCCATGATCCTCCCAAAATCATGCCTTCTTTGACTTTAATTCATGCATATAAAACGAGAAAAAGTGTGATCAGAGAAAGTGTCTGTAGTGATATCTAAAAACAATTTTTCAAAAAAGATGAACTACAGAGTTTGAAAAAAAATTTTAAAGGACAATACTTGTCCTTGCTCTACCTGCCTCTCTCTTCTCAGGGAATAGAGATTTGCTACAATAAAAAAATTTAAAAATTACAAAATAAAAAAATAAACTGTTCCAACTCTGAACGGTGCTTGAGGAAGATATGAGTGAAGGGACTGGGGGACTACTCATCTCACTTTGGACCTCTAGGATCTTAGTTGCAGGAGTCTCCATACCCCCATGGACATGTGAGCTGGCAGGGGGATCTCCCCAGGTATTAGACAGAGATGGAGCTGCAGCACACATGGATTTGGGTACCTTTGAGTATGGGTCAGCTCCGGCAGAGTTGGGCCATAAGCGCCCTCCCACCAGAGCTCCTCTCTCCCTCTAAGAGGCTTTAGCCCCAGCTAACTGCCATGGATAAAACACTGCCTGATTCCCTGCAGGACTGGGGCCCATCAGTCCTACAGGCCTACCTGCCTACCAGTACCACCTAGGGTCTCTGCCTGGCTACCCCACAGGTGCATGTACACAGTGTAGCCTCCGGTGCACAGCCTGGGTCCTTTGCTCCACCTGAGTGCATTTTGGCAGCCTGAAAGCCTTTTGCATCCCCCAGTGTACCCAAAACCCAACCCCAAGGATCCAGAGAAGGGAGCTGCAAACAGGTCCTAGAATCCCAGGGCTGTGGCCACTAGCTCAGGTCCAATCCCCAAGGGAGCCCCAACACCTGAAAGATCTAACAACAACAATAACAAAAATTGCAAGTACATTTCCAGTGACCAGAGGTATCTTTCTCAAACCCCAAGACCAAGGAGCGGACCTGGTGAGGGGGTCACCCCTCTCCTATTTACACCACAGAAAACAGCTGTGAATGTGAGGATATGCAAAGATGCTGTGCGGCTAAGAGCTTATCAACCACCCATTGCTCTCAAGTATCCTCTACTGGATTACAGTCCAAATATAGCACCAAAAATCACTTTACTAATTCTACCCCCTGCAAAACCAAGAGCAAGAATTCAGCAACAAAGACTTTGTACAGAGCCTTAGCGCTATGAAAGCTTCCAGAAATAAAGCCAACTGACTATATTCAATTTACACCACAGTTAAAGAAATGCTAGCCCTTCCAGATGAGAAATAGTCAGTGCAAGAACTCTGGAAATTCAAAAAGCCAGTGTCCCCTTACCTACAAATGAGCTCACTAGCTCCACAGCAATGGTTCTTAATCAGTCTGAATTGTCTGAAATGATAGACTGGAATTCAGAATCTGGATGGCAAGGAAGTTCAATGAGATCCAGGAGAAAGTTGAAACTCAGTTCAAGAAAGCCAACCAATTCAGTACAAAGATTTAAGAATAGAAAGATGAAACTGCCATTTTTAGAAAGACCCAAACTGAGCTTCTTGAGCTGAAAGAAAATTGTGCAATTTTGTGATATGTGTGATTTTGACTGTTTCATCCTGTTGTTGCTGGTTGTTATGTAGACTTGATTTCATAGTTGTTTTACAGTGCCTATGGGCCATGAGCTTAAGTATATTTTTGTGGTAGCAGGTATGCCTGGTACAGGAATTTCATAATACAACTGTAAGTATTAACAGGAGAATAGACCAAGCTGAGGAAAGAATCTCAAAGCTCTACTAATGCTTCTTCAAATAAATTATGTCAGACAGAAAAATTTTTTAAAGAATTTAAAAAATGGATAATACCTCTGAGAAATACGAGATTATGTAAAGGGACAAAATCTATGACTCATTGGCATTCCTGGGAGAGGAGAGATAAAAAGCCACTTGGACAATATGTTTAATAATATTAATATAAAAATAATAAAATAGAAATCAATACCAAGAATATCTCTCTCAATACATGAAAATTTCCCTAATTTTGCTAGGGAGGTTGACATACATATCCAAGTAATATAGAGAACCTCAGCCAGAGACCATACAAGTGGACTATCCCCAAGGCATGTAGTTATCAGATTTCACCAAGATGAAGGCAAAAGAAAAAATCTTAAAGGCAGCTAGAGAGAAGGGGCAGGTAATCTACAGAGGAAACCCCATTAGGCTAGCAGCAGACCTCTCAGCGGAAACTTCACAAGCCAGAAGAGACTGGTGGCCTATACTCAGCATTCATGAAGAAAAAAAAATCCAACAAGAATTTCATATCCTACCAAAATAAGCTTAATAGGTAAAGGAGAAATAAAATCTTTCTCAGAGAAGCATATGATAGGAAATGTTTTAACCAGACTGGCCTTATCTGAGGTCTTTAAGGGAGTGCTAAACATAGATTTAAAAAAACTACACCTGCCACCACAAAAACACACTTAAGCTCACGGCCCCCTGGCACTACAAAGCAACTACACAATCAAATCTACATGACAACCAGCTAACAACACAATGACAGAATCAAAAATCACACATATCAGTATTAACCTTGAATGTAAATGGGCTAAACGTTTGATTTAAAAGATACAGAGTGTCAGGCCAGATAAAAAGACAAGACCCAATCATTTGTTGTCTTCAGGAGACCCATTTCACGTGTAACAACACTCACAAGCTCAAAATCAAAGGGTAGAATAAGAGCTACCAAGCGAATGGGAAACAAAAAAGAGCAGAAATAGCTATTCTTATATCACATAAAACAGACTTTAAACCAATTAATAATTAACAAGGACAATTAAGTGCATTACATAATGCTAAAGGATACAATCCAACAAGAAGGCTTAACTATCCTAAATATATGCACACCCAACACTGAAGCACCCAGATTTAGAAAAGAAATACTTCTTGGCCTAAAAAAAGATGTAGACAAAACACAATAATCATGAGAGACTTCAACACTCCATTAACAGAATTAAACAGATCATTGAGGCAGAAAGCTAAAAAAGAGATTCTAGTCTAAAACTTGACGCTTGTCTAATTAGACCTAATAGGCATCTACACAATACTCCACTCAACAACCATAGGTATACATCCTCATGTGAATGCACAACATATTCTAAGAGAGACAACATGTTCAATAATAAAGCAAGCCTCGAAATTTTTTTTTAAATGAAATTATACCAAGCACACTCCTGGACCCCAGTGCAATAAAATAGAAATCAATACCAAGAATATCTCTCTCAATGCATGAAAATTAAACAACATACTCCTGATTAACACCTGAGTGAATACTGACATTAGGGCAGGAAAAAAAAAAACATATTTGAAATTAATGAAAATTGGGACACAACTTGCTCATATCTCTGGGATGCAGACAAAGTAGTGTTGAGGAAAGTTTAATCTTAAGTGCCTCCATCAAGATGTTAGAAGAATCTCAAATTAGCAATCTAAGTTTGCACCTAAAGGAATTACAAAAAAAAAAGAACAAACTAACCCCAAAGCTAGCAGAATAAAAGAAATAATTAAAACTAGAGAAGAACTGAATGAAATTAAAATACAACAATCCATATAAGAGATCAATGAAACCGAGTTGGTTCTTCAAAAAAATGAATATGATTGGTAGACCACTAGCTAGACTAACAAAGAAAAAGAAAGAGAAGATTGCAATAAGCACAATCAGAAATGTCAAAGGAGGTATTACAACTCATCCCACAGAAATATAAAACATCCTCAAAGACTATGAAAAGCTCTATACACACAAATTAGAAAATATAGAAGAAATTGATAAATTTCTAGAAGCATGAAATTTCCCAATAATTTAATCAGAAAGATATTGAAACTCTAAATAAATGAATAGCCAATACCAACTTATAAAATTGAATCAGCAATAAAGAATCTATCAGGTAAAAAAGTCCCAGATCAGATGTATTCACAGCTGAATTTTAGCAGACATACAAAGAAGAATGGATACCAATCTTACTGAAACTATTCCAAAAAGCTGGGGAGGAGGGCCTCCATCCTAATTCATCCTATGAAGCCAACATCCATCTGATATCAAAATCTGGCAAAGACACAATGACAACAAAAAATTTAGGCCAATATCCCTCATGAACACAGATGTAAAAAGACTCAACAAAATATTAGCAAACTGAGTGCAGCAGCAGATAAAAAAGTAAATATACCATCATCAAGTAGGCTTTATTCCTAGGATGCAAGGCTGGTTCAACATAAGTAAATCAATAAATGTGACTCACCAGTACATTTTTTCCTTCATATTTTAGTATTCTTGACATGAAGATATAAAATTGATGTATATTTTACTGTAATACCCATTCTCCCAGAAATGTCCTTAGATGTTGATAGTTTGATAAGAATAGTGTTTAATCTGTACATTGTTTTGGGCATAATGGTCAATTTTTGATATTGATTCTTCTAAACAATGAGCATGGAAGGTTTTTCAATTTATTTGTGTCATACCTGATTTTTTTTCATCAGTGTTTTGTAGTTCTTCTTGTAGAGATACTTCACCTCCTTGGTTAGCTGTATTCCTTGGTATTTCATTTTTCTTTCTGGCTTTTGTAAGTGGGATTGTATTCTTGATTTTACTCCCAGCCTGGACATTGTTGATGTGTAGAAATGCTACTGATTTTCGTACATTGATTTTGTATCCTGAAACTACTGAAGTTGTTTATCAGTTATAAAAGCCTTTTGGGAGTTATTTTTATGATTTTCTAAGTAAAGAATCATATTATCAGCAAAGAAAAATAGTTTGACATCTTCTCTTTCTATTTGGATATCTTTCATTTCTTCCTCTTGCCTGATTGCTCTGACTGGGGCTTCCAGTCGTATTTTGCATATGAGTGGTGAGAATGAGCATCCTTGCGTTGTTCCAGTTTTCAGGGGCAATGGTTCAAGCTTTTTGATTTTCAGTATGACGTTGTTTTGGATTTGTCAAGGATGGCTCTTATTATTTTAAGGTATCTTCCTTTGGTGTCTAAATTGTCAAGGGTTTTTATGACAAAAGAATGTTGGATTTTATCAGAAGCTTTTTCTGTATCTATTGAGATGATCATATGGTTTCTGCTTTTAATTCTGTTTATGTAGTGAGCCCACACAGCCAAAGCAATCCCAACCAAAAAGAACAAGACTGGAGGTAGCACACTACCTGACCTGAAACTATACTACGAAGGCACAGTAGTCAAACAGCTTAGTACTAGCACAAAAACAGACATGTAGACCAATTAAATGGAATAGAAGGCTCAGAAATAAAGTCGGACACCTATAACCATTTCATCTTCGACAAGGCCAACACAAACTTTCAATGGGGGAAGGACTCCCAATTCAATAAATGGAGCTGGGATAACTGGCTAACCATATGTAGAAGATTGAAGCTGGACCCCTACCTTTCACAATATACAAAAATTCACAATATACAAAATGGATCAAATATTTAAACGTAAGAACTCAAACTAAAAATCCAGGAAGACCACTTGGAAAATACTCTTCTTGACATTGGCCTTGGAAAACAAATTTTGGCTAAGTCCCAAAAAGCAATTGCAACAACAACAAAAAAGACAAGTGAGATATAATTTAACTAAAGAACTTCTGCATAGAAAAAGAAACTATCAACAAAACAGACAACCTACAGAATGGAAGAAGATATTTGTAAACTAGGCACCTAACAAAGGCCTAATATCCAGAATCTATAGGGAAATTAAATCAACAGGCAAAAAACAAATAACCCTGTTAAAAATGGGAAAAGGACATGAACATACACTTTTCAAAAGAAGATATACAAGTAGCCAACAAACATATGAAAAAAATGCTCAGCATCATTAATCATCAGAGAAATGCAAATCAAAACTACAAAATTATTTCACACACAAATTAGAATGGCTATTTTTAAAAAGTCAAAAAACAAGAGATGGTGGTGAGGCTGTGAAGAAAAGGGAATGCTTACACACTGTTGGTGGGAATGTAAATTAGCCCAGCTGCTGTGGAAAGGAGTCTGGAGGTTTCTCAAAGAACTTACAATATAGCCATCATTTGACCCAGCAATCCCATTACTAGGGATAAATCCTAAAGGAAGATAAATCATTCTACCAAAAAGACACAGGTACTCCTATGCTCATTGCAGTACCATTCACAATAGCAAAGATTGGAATCGACCCAGGTGCCTGTTTTCCAATGGTGGATTGGATCAAGAAAATGTGTACATGAACACCATGCACACCACACTGATATAAAAAAAGAAATAAAATTATGTCCTTTGTAGCAACGTGGGTGGAGTCAGAGGCCATAATTCTAAGTGAATTAACATGGGAACAGAAAACCAAATACTGCTTGTTTTCACTTACAAGTAGGAGCTAACCATTGAGCACACATGGACATACATATGGGAGTTATAGACACTGTAGATACTGGAAGTTGGAAGGAATGTGAGAAGGTTGTGTTCAAAAACTATCTATTGGGTAATGTGCTCACTACCCAGGTGACAGGATCACTACCCCAAGCCTCAGCATCACACAATATTCCCATGTAACAAACGTACACATGTACATCATGTATCTAAAATAAAAGTTGACTTTTTTAATCCTTTGATTCTAACATGTTTATTTTTATGCATTCGATACAAATATTTAAAAAACCTAAATGCTCACTAACTGTACAAGAAAATCCATGCTTTCCTTAGCATACTGGGCACATAGCTGGACTGCAAATAAATATTTCTAAAAAGAAAATCTGGTTAATATACGGTTTTCAAAGCTGAATTAATATCTTCCTATTTCTGTGTTCCTTAGTCTGCTAAAGTTCTTCTTATATGTTTCTGGAGAAAACACATGCACCATTTGTCCTTAGTTACTGCTCTATTCCCCACCCTTATGGTATTTCAGGACTAATCGCTGTAACCTGAAGTAGCTCAAATGTTCCCGGCGTTTTGTTTCTTTCCAACTCTCCATCTTCAGAATGTTTGCCAAAGTTAGATGATTGTTAAGAGGGAAAAGCAAACCTTCTTATGGGATTCTGTATAATAGAGTTATTTCTAAATTAGAGCCAACAAATAATTCCCTAAAAGTTGAATAGCTGTCTTGATTCTTAACAAAATCTTGGATTTTTCTCAAATTTTTCTTTGATCTAACTTCAGGATAAATGGTGGTATACAGTAAGATAAGCACCATCACAATTATCAACAATGAATGTATTGTATAAGGCCCCCTTGCAACAAACTATGGGAATTCATTATTTCGTGAATAAACCCTACAGCATCCTTTCTGTGCTTTAATTCAATTTGATATTTCTCTACAAATTGGCTTTCTTTCCTGACTATAATCATGAATTTTGCCAATGCTATTTGCCCAGAGCAATCACCTTTCCCTTCACAAGCACTTCCTGAAGGTTAAGGCAGGTATGAGAGCTTCTCCATGATTCTAAGGGCATGAAAATAAAATAAAATAAAATAAAAGACTCAACAACATCTACTGACATTTCTGGGTGAGGGAGTATCAGAGTAAAAGGAGTATCAGAGTATTAGAGCAAAATTATATCTTCATGTCAATAATACTAAAATATGAAGAAATAAGGGTGTATTAGAATCCCCATTTTTGCAGGAAAAAAAACATTGAAACTCATAGTGATTAAGTCACTTGTCCAAAATCATGGTGTTGCTAAATTTGGTGTCATACCAGCGTTATTAGTTTCCTACTGCTGCTGCAACAACTTATAACACAACTGTGAAAACACACAGGTGGTTTAAAACAACGCAAATTCATTATCCTAAAGTTCTGTTGGTTGGACATCTTACATGAATCTCAATGGGCTAAAATCAAGGTGGCCCAGAAACTATGTGTGTTTCTGGAGGCGCTAGGGAGGAATACACTCCCTGGCCTTTCCAGCTGTTAGAGCCTAGTCACATCCTTTGGCTTATGGCTTCTTTCCTGTATTTGCAGATCCAGCATCATTGTAACCCTCTATGCTGTCCATAGTCACGATGCCCTCCTTTTGCCCTCCCTGTCCAATTTTTAGGTCCCTTGTCATTACTTAGGGTCCATTCAGAAAATCTAGGGTATTATTTCTACTTTAAAATCAGCTGATTGGTAATTTTAGTTGTTCTTCGTCACATAACCTAACAAAATCCACCATATATTTGTAAATTTTAAAATGTACTTATAAATAACTTATACATCCAAGAAGAAATAATAAGGGATTTAAAAAATTTGTGAACTTTATTTCTAATAACAATGGTATATGTTAAATGTTAGGAATGTAGCTAAGGTAACCCTTTGTAGGAAGATGTATAATTTCTAAATGCCTATATCAAAGAAAACCAAAAGGCAAAAAAAATTTAAAAGCGGGCAAAATAACTCAAATAAATTAGAAAATGCTGATAGTAAAGAGAGGGACACAAATTGTGGGAATAGAAAACAAAATTAAAATGAAAAGTATAAACAGAAAAATTAACAATTTGAAAACAATATAATACACATCTTTCAAGCAATATTGATAGGCACAAATAAGCTATTTGGAATGAGAAATTTGGCATAAAATGTTTGCAGCTGAAGTTTAAAAGACATAAAGGCAACACCACATAAACTTTAAATCCATTGGAAAACACATAAGCAATTGAGAAATTTCAAGAAAAATATAATTTTGCAATATTTACTGAAGAAATAGTGGAAACCTATTTATCAAACGGTATCAAAAGTACAGTAGTCTGGGCATGGTGGCTCACGCCTGTAATACCAGCACTTTGGGATGCCGAGGCAGGCGGATCACAAGGTCAGGAGTTCGAGAGCAGCCTGGCCAATATGGTGACACCCCATTTCTACTAAAAACACAAAAATTAGCCAGGTGTGGTAGCACGTGCCTGTAGTCCCAGCTACTCAGGAGGCCGAGGCCAAAGAATCGCTTGAATTCGGGAGGTGGAGGTTGCATGAGATGAGATCACACCACTGCACTCCAGCCTGGGTAACAGAGTGAGACTCTGTCTCAAAAAAAAAAAAAAAAAAAAAAAAAAATATATATATATATATATATAGTAACACACATATACACAAACACACACTACACATACAAATTGTGAGTAGCTCTTTGCAAATCAAAAGATTAGTATTTAGAATTTGTAAATAATACTTATAAAGCAATAGGTAAATGAAAAAATTTAAATAAGAAAATGGTAAATACATAGTCATATCTCAAAATGAGGAAAACAAATTATGTATTAAATTAGGAAATGATGGTTTTATCTCTTATGTAATTAAGAAAATGCAACTTAAGACCCAGTGAGCTACAATGCTATAGCAGATCAGCAAAATTTAAGGCTTAAAGTAACAAGTATTGGTGAGTACATGGAATGGAATAAGAGTGGTCATCCACAATATTTATATAAATAAATTTTAAATAACTATTTTTGGAAAAAGAATTGTCAATATTCTTTAATGTTGATAGACACATGGCCTTTGATCTTACAACTCACTTCTAGTTCTATATTCTAGGCTATGTTTGTAGAGATATGAAACAGAATGGTTTTAGCTGCATTGCTAGTAAGAGCAAAAGCTGAATTATCATTTCTATCAATAGGAGAATAGAGAAATGAATTACAGTATTATCTCATACTTTAATTTGTTAATGAGAATTAACTGAACTACAACTACCAGTAACAAAGATATCCTTGAAATAAATATTCAGTGAAAAATGTGAGTTCCAAAAATTAGAGAATATTACTGATTCTATAAAATTCAGAATAATCAATACTAGCCATATTTCTTAAACACAAATGTATATGGGAGAAAATGCACACAAATATGCAAACACACAAAGGTTGGGAACGATAAACACAAAATTTAGGACAAGCATTTTGTATGAATACCCATCTAATGTCAGTAATCTTAATAATGCCCCAAATCATGTGGTTATGTCAGTTGGTAAATCTATGTGTGCTTGTTTTATTATGTTATGTACACACCTTACATAAAAATAAAAATTAATTACTTGGTAGTTACAAAATATATCTATTGACATGGCAATTGTTTATACTTCTATAAAATAAAATGTATCACAAAACAACATATACAATAGTATCCTGTAAAAATGTGTATATGTAAAGCAAATTTTATGAGAGAAAAAATAAAATGTAAGGTACTTTTTTCCTTCTTGAAATAATTATACCTTTTTTTTTTTTTTTTTTTTTTTTTTGAGACAGAGTCTCTCTCTGTCATCCAGGCTGGAGGGCAGTGGCTAAATCTTGGCTCACTGCAACCTCCGCCTCCCAGGTTCAAATGATTCTCCTGCCTCAGCCTCCCAAGTAGCTGGGATTACAGGTGCCCACCACCATGCAAGGCTAATTTTTGTAATTTTAGCAGAGATGGGGTTTCACCATGTTGGCCAGGCTGGGCTTGAGCTACTGATCTCAAGTAATCTGCCTGCCTTGCCTCCCAAAGTACTGGGATTACAGGTGTGAGCCACTGCACCCAGCCGATTACACATTCTTTATTTCTTTTTTTAAGAGTGTTCATATTTGAAGTATTGTTTTTTATTTCTTCTAAATTTATTTTTAAAAATTGTGTGAGTACCTAGTAGATGTACATATTTATGGAGTACATGAGATGTGTTGATTCAGGCATGCAATGTGAACTAAGCACATCATGGAGAATAAGGTTCCCATCTCCTCAAGCATTTATCCTTCGAGTAACAAACAATCCTCTTACACCCTTTATTTAAATACGTTAAGTTATTATTGAGTATAGTCACCCTCTTGTGCTATCAAATAGTAGGTCTTATTTATTCTTTCTATTTTCTTTTTGTAGCCATTAACCATCTCCTCCTACCCACCAGGTCCCCACTACCCTTCCCAGCCTCTGGTAGCCATTTTTCTACTCTCTATGTCCATGAGTTCAATTGTTTGATTTTTAGATCCCACAAATATGTGAGAACATGTGATGTCTGTCTTTCCGTGCCTGGCTTATTTCACTTAATGATCTTTTAAGTTCTTTGTTGCCTTTTGTTTAGCTTTTGCCTGATATAGAATAGTTTGTTTCCAAATAAGCAAAATGATTTTAAAAATATAAAATACTGTGTGTAAGAACAAGATTAATTATAGTCAAGAAAAATTTTAGGAATATGACAGAGGAATTAAGGCTAGAAACTAGACCCTAGGACTATCTTATGGATGAACTGGATTTTCAAATGAGACAGATAAAACAATATAAAATGGAGAGAAAGTAAAAAAAAATCATGCAAATTAAAAATGGTACATAATTCTACTCTACTGAAATAAAAAATGGCACACGATTCTACTTTTTAATTAAAAATAGTACATAGAGTTCAATTGTTTTAATTTTTAGCTCCCAGAAATAAATGAGAACGTGCAAAGATGGTCTTTCTGTGCTCAGTTTATTTCACTTAACATAATGTTCTTCAGTTCTGTGTTGTTACAGATGAAAAAATCTCATTCTTTTTTATGGCTGAATGATCCTTCATTATTATATACACCACATTTTCTTCACCCATTTGTCTGTTGATGGACACTCAGAATGATGGTTCCCATAAGCTGGGAAGGGTAATGGACATGGGGAGTGGGGATGAGAAATGGGTATAAAAATATAGTTAAATATAACGAATAAGAGCTAGTATTTGATAGCACAACAGGGTGATTACAGTCGACGATAATTTATTGCACATTTAAAAATAAATGAAAGACTATAACTGGAATGTTTATTAACACAAAGAAAGGATAAATGCTTGAAATGATGAATACTCCATTTACCCTGATGTGACTATTACGCATTGTATGCTTCTATCAAAATGTCTCATATAACCTATAAGTATACACACCTACTAGTACCCCCAAATTAAAAATTAATTAAAAATAAATTAAAAGTTAAAACTAGGATATGAATATTCTCCACGTAGCAAGTTCCAATAGAGGGAAAGTATACTATACCAAATACTAGTTGATAGATTTGACCTCCAAACTGAGGAACTTAGATTTTATCCACTAGCCAATGGAAAACATTGATGGTATCTAAATCTAAACACTTTTTCTTTTTTTTGAGACAGAATTTCGTTCTCTCGCCCAGGCTGGAGTGCAGTGGCGTGATCTCGGCTCACTGCAACCTCTGCCCCCCGGGTTCAAGCAATTCTCTGCCTCAGCCTCCCGAGTCGCTGGGATTACAGGCACCCACCACCACGCCCAGCTAATTTTTTGTATTTTTAGTAGAGACAGGGTTTCACCATCTTGGCCAGGCTGATCTTGAACTCCTGACTTCGTGATCCACCTGCCTTGGCCTCCCAAAGTGCTGGGATTACAGGCATGAGCCACTGTGCCCGACCTAAATGCTAATTTTTAACATTGCAACAGCTGTAGAAATAATAACTTATAGAGTTCATACTGGTAACTTCAGCAATTGCCAGATGATTCAGTTAAAATTTTATATAGACTAAAAATAAAAACTATGAAGGCAGAGAAAAGAACAATGAAGAAATTTATGGGTGCTTCTAAACTTAATTTTTAACTAACATAAAGTTGATAATAAAGTATAAATAATGTAAATGATGACACATTATTATTCAAGAGGAGAATTATTCTAAATTAATCATGAGAAATAGAATATTAGCACTCCCAAAGTGATTTGAAAATAAATATCACTGTACTAAGCTGTATTATGAATTATCCCATTATTAATAAATGCGTATATTAATATTTCAAAATAACATAAATCCTTGCTTACATTAGAGGAGCTAATTTAGCAATGATTTATTTTCTTTTGCTAATAATTTCTGAGAAATGATCAGTAAATATATTGCTTGTATACAATGGTATTGTTAAAAAATTTAAGATCCTGTAATAATTCAGGAACCCATTTGATATTATGTTTGTGGATGGTTGTGATCTGTATGCATACGTGATTATTTGCAAATGGAAGAACACAGGCAAATGTTTAATTAAAATCTGGGACAGTGAATTTAACTTAGAGGGTCAAGATTTTACTGGTTTAAAAAGGTGAAATAGTACAACAAATCCTCTGAATTACTTTTTCTTCTTTTCTCGAGGATAGTGTGGATAGCAATGACAGTTGTTATATACAGAACTCTTGTCATGTGTCAGAAAAATATAAGTTCACTGTGTACACTGTATCATAGCAACCAATCACGCTATCTTTTAAAAATGAGGGAACTACAACCCAGAGTTTAAGAAATTTGTCCAAATTTAACAAAGCAAGTAAACAATAGAGGCCACACAAATAATCACCCCTTAATTAGTCAATGCTAATACTGGACATTTGTAAAAATTAATTAGAAAAAAATAATCACATTTTAAGGCAATAAGCTTAAGTTCTTTTAATCTACATTTCTTACACTCTACTTTCCAAACACAGCATCTCTGAAGCATATTAGAAGCAATAGTATTCACAATCTAATAATTTATCTCTAGAGGATAGTTTGTAAATACCAAATGCTAAGCATTCAATTTTCATATACATTCCAAAATTTTCTGTTATAACTTCAAATGATTGCTTCTCATTGTATTTTATTTTTATATATTTTTATTATACTTTAAGGTCTAGGGTACATGTGCACAACATGCAGGTTTGTTACATATGTATACACGTGCCATGTTGGTGTGCTGCACCCATTAACTCATTATGTACATTAGGTATATCTCCTAATGCTATCCCTCCCCCCTCCCCCTACCCCGTGACAGGCTCCAGTGTGTCATGTTCCCCACCCTGTGTCCAAGTGTTCTCATTCTTCAATTCCCACCTATGAGTGAGAACATGCGGTGTTTGGTATGCCGTCCTTGCAATATTTTGGTCAGAATGATGGTTTCCAGCTTCATCCATGTCCCTACAAAGGACATGAACTCATCCTTTTTTATGGCTGCATAGAATTCCATGGTGTATATGTGCCACATTTTCTTAATCCAGTCTATCACTGATGGACATTTGGGTTGGTTCGAAGTCTGTGCTATTGTGAATAGTGCCACAATAAACATACGTGTGCATGTGTCTTTATAGCAGCATGATTTATAATCCTTTGGGTATATGCCCAGTAATGGGATGGGTGGGTCAAATGCTATTTCTAGTTCTAGATCCCTGAGGAATCGCCACACTGTCTTCCACAAAGGTTGAACTAGTTTACAGTCCCATCAACAGTATAAAAGTGTTCCTAGTTCTCCACATCCTCCCCAGCACCTGTTGTTTCCTGATTTTTTAATGATCGCCATTCTAACTGGTGTGAGATGGTATCTCATTGTGGTTTTGATTTGCATTTCTCTGATGACCAGTGATGAGCATTTTTTCATGTGTCTGTTGGGTGAATAAATTTCTTCTTTTGAGAAGTGTCTGTTCATATCCTTTGCCCAATTTTGATGGGGTTGTTTGATTTTTTTCTTGTAAATTTGATTAAATTCTTTGTAGATTCTGGATATTAGCCCTTTGTCAGATGGGTAGATTGTGAGAATTTTCTCCCATTTTGTAGGTTGCTTGTCACTCTGATGGTAGTTTCTTTTGCTGTGCAGAAGCTCTTTAGTTTAATTAGATCCCACTTGTCAATTTTGGCTTTTATTGCCATTGCTTTTGGTGTTTTAGACATGAAGTCCTTGCCTATGCCAATGTCCTGAATGGTATTGCCTAGGTTTTCTTCTAGGGTTTTTATGGTTTTAGGTCTAATATTTAAGTCTTTAATCCATCTTGAATTAATTTTTGTATAAGGTATAAGGAAGGGATCCAATTTCACCTTTCTACATATGGCTAGGCAATTTTCCCAGCACCATTTATTAAATAGGGAATCCTTTCCCCATTGCTTGTTTTTCTCAGGTTTGTCAAAGATCAGATGGTTGTAGATGTGTGGTATTATTTCTGAGGGCTCTGTTCTGTTCCATTGGTCTATATCTCTGTTTTGGTACCAGTACTATGCTGTTTTTGTTACTGTAGCCTTGTAGTATAGTTTGAAATCAGGTATTGTGATGCCTCCAGCTTTGTTCTTTCGGCTTAGGATTGACTTGGCGATGCGGGCTCTTTTTTGGTTCCATATGAATTTGAAAGTAGTTTTTTCCAATTCTGTGAAGAAAGTCATTGGTAGCTTGATGGGGATGGCATTGAATCTATAAATTACTTTGGGCATTATGGCCATTTTCACGATATTGATTCTTCCTATCCATGAGCATGGAATGTTCTTCCATTTGCTTGTGTCCTCTTATTTCGTTGAGCAGTGGTTTGTAGTTCTCCTTGAAGAGGTCCTTCACATCCTTTGTAAGTTGTATTCCTAGGTATTTTATTCTCTTTGAAGCAATTGTGAATGGGAGTTCACTCATGATTTGGCTCTCTGTTTGTCTGTTATTGGTGTATAGGAATGCTTGTGATTTTTGGACATTGATTTTGTATCCTGAGACTTTGCTGAAGTTGCTTATCAGCTTCAGGGGATTTTGGGCTGAGACGATGGGGTTTTCTAAATATACAATCATGTCATCTGCAAACAGGGACAATTTGACTTCCTCGTTTCCTAATTGAATACGCTTTATTTCTTTCTCTTGCCTGATTGCCCTGGCCAGAACTTCCAATACTATGTTGAATAGGAGTGGTGAGAGAGGGCATCCCTGTCTTGTGCCAGTTTTCAAAGGGAATGCAGATCAACGAGACAGAAAGTTAACAAGGATATCCAGGAATTGAACTCAGCTCTGCACCAAGCAGACCTAATAGACATCTACAGAACTCTCCACCCCAAATCAACAGAATATACATTCTTCTCAGCACCATATCACACTTACTCCAAAACTGACCACATAGTTGGAAGTAAAGCACCCTTCTGCAGATGTAAAAGAACAGAAATTATAACAAACTGTCTCTCAGACCACAGTGCAATCAAACTAGAACTCAGGATTAAGAAACTCACTCAAAACCGCTCAACTACGTGGAAGCTGAACAACCTGCTCCTGAATGACTACTGGTTACATAACAAAATGAATGCAGAAATAAAGATGTTCTTTGAAACCAATGAGAACAAAGACACAACGTACCAGAATCTCTGGGACACATTTAAAGCAGTGTGTAGAGGGAAATTTATAGCACTAAATGCCCAAAAGAGAAAACAGGAAAGATCTAAAATTGACACCCTTACATTACAATTAAAAGAACTAGAGAAGCAAGAGCAAACACATTCAAAAGCTAGCAGAAGGCAAGAAATAACTAAGATCAGAGCAGAACTGAAGGAGATAGAGACACAAAAACCCCTTCAAAAAATCAATAAATCCAGGAGCTGGTTTTTTGAAAAGATCAACAAAATTGATACACTGCTAGCAAGATTAATAAAGAAGAAAAGAGAGAAGAACCAAATAGATGCAATAAAAAATGATAAAAGGGATATCAACACTGATCCCACAGAAATACAAACTACCATCAGAGAATATTATAAATATCTCTATGCAAATAAACTAGAAAATCTAGAAGAAATGGATAAATTCCTGGACACATACACCCTCCCAAGACTAAATCAGGAAGAAGTTGAATCCCTGAATAGACCAATAACAGACTGTGAAATTGAGGCTATTAATTATTGCCAAAAAAAAGTCCGGGATTAGATGGATTCACAGCCGAATTCTACCAGAGGTACAAAGAGGAGCTGGTACCATTCCTTCTGAAACTATTCCAATCAATAGAAAAAGAGGGAATCCTCCCTAACTCATTTTATGAGGCCAGCATCATTCTGATACCAAAGCCTGGCAGAGACACAGCAAAATAAAGAGAATTTTAGACCAATATCCCTGATGAACATCAAGCAAAAATCCTCAATAAAATGCTGGCAAACCGAATCCAGCAGCATATCAAAAAGCTTATCCACCATAATCAAGTGGGCTTCATCCCTGGGATGCAAGGCTGGTTCAACATATGCAAATCAATAAACGTAATCCATCATATAAACAGAACCAAATACAAAAATCACATGATTATATCAATAGATGCAGAAATGGCCTGCAACAAAATTCAACAGCCTTTCATGCCAGAAACTCTCAATAAACTAGGTATTGATGGGACGTATCTCAAAATAATGAGAGCTATTTACGACAAACACACAGCCATTATCATATTGAATGGGCCTCTCATCTTATTTTAATAGAAATATAGAGAATCTGTAAGCCTCTGTCCAGTACTATTGATTTAGGAACATAGATTTCCTAGATAACTTTTATCTTCCCACACTCTAAACTTGATTGTATAATTTTCTAATAATAATAGTCTTTAAAATGAGATTTCCTAAACTGATGTTCATTGATACTAAATTATAGATTTTTTTTGGTGAAGAGAGCCCATTGCTTTTATAAAATTATTAGTCTGCAAAATCCCAAATGATGAAGGACAACTGATATAAATTGCATTCCTTATTTAAGTATTTCCACAACCCTAATGCCTTATACATACCCTTCTATTTCAGGCTAGTAATAAATGTTTCATTTATTTGTTTATTTTTTCACAAACTACTTATTGGGTAAGCATGATATGGCCAGAACGTGGCATGTGACAAAACAGACATGGTCCATGTGTTTATGGAACACCCAGTCTGGTGGATGAACTACATGTAAAAGAGGTACTTTCATAAAGCTTTATTTAGATACAATTTGAATAATTATAATGAAAGAAAATTTTACAATACTTTGAGGACACAGCATATTAATACAGTTAGCTGACCCATCTGGGGTAAAGTTTCCCCCAAGCAAAGGCATTAAAAATGAGACCTAATAGATGAGCATTGGTTCCCCAGATAAAGAGTCCAGGGAGAGCTTTCCAGGATGAAAGAGTGCAATAGGTACTGGACTGAGGAGGGGGAAATATTTCTAACCTTAATGAACCAAAAGAAGGCGATATGCCTGGAGAAGGATGAAGAGTGGTGAAAAATACAGTTGAAGTGGAAGACATGAATGTCTCATTAATGCCTGCTTAATCATCTCTCCTCACTTTGAATTTTAGTCCTACCCCAGAGTCATTCACATTAGAGAGTAGTAGCTTCATATCTGATCTCCATGGGCTCCAATTCCACCATTCTTCTTTGTCACTGCCCTTCACAGACTCTCTATTTTCCCCCATATTGCATTCTTCAAATGCTGAGAACAACATAATAAAAGATACAACTCAAGCTGATCATGATACTCTTCCTATCCTGGCTCCTTTCTACATTCAGTTAACATGAAAATTCCTGGGTCTTGGAACAGAAGCTCTTTCAAAACTTTCTCTTTAATCTCTCTTTCTATCCCTGCCCAGTAGCTCAACTATTCTTCTCACCATTAATACCTCAAACACACACTAATCATGATCTCAAGCACCTACTGTCCCTATGTCTTTGTCTATGTTTCTCTGTGTGCATTTTTCTATCTCTTCTCCTCCCTCTCATTCTTTCTCACCTGCATGTGTACACACACACACACACACACACTGTGTACACATGCATGGACAATAATTTTGTGTCCTGCACTACTTATAACAGTTTCTTCCTGATCTTGTTTTTCTGTGCATGGCTATTTCTTCTACTTCCCAAAACATCCTTTTTTTAATGACAAATTCCCAATTATCCTTGAAAACACCATTTGAATATAACCTATATTAATAAGTCTCTCATAGAATGCTTGCCCATCAAGATTTTCTTCATCTTTTGTGCTTCCATAGATTTTGTCATGGTTATCATTTATTTTTATTGGTTTAGTTATATTTTCCCTACTATAATAAAACCTCTTTAACAGTCAGAAACTATTTAGCTGCAAGTTATATAAGCCCCAACTAAGAAGAGCTTGAACAGAAAGGGTTTATCATCTTACATATAAAATCTTAATGTAGAAGAGTTCTAGAGTTGTTTAATTTTGCAATTCAGTAATGTCACCAGAATCCAGGAACTTTTCATCTTTCTGTTCTGCTGTACTCAGAATACCCCCTCATAATCATAAAATGTTTGTAGCATTTCTAATTTAATAACATTCCAAATTATTCTCTTGGATATACATTATCATGTGCCTATTAAAACTTTTATCTATCATGGCAGAATACAATCAATAGAATAATTTTAAAAGTTATTAAATTAGACCACAAGTAAAATTATTTATTAGAGGGTCCTAATTTGTTAAAGAAATGTAAAAGGCATCAAAAAAATCTAATAATTCAAATTACTCTTAAGAGACAATTTTGTGCTAGAGTAGGAGGAAAGAAAATAGTGTTTTCAGGTGATTAAATGTAGAATCAAAACTGAACAGAATCAATTTATTGCTATATACAACGACACCAAGAATATAACTCTGCAAAAATGACAACAGAAAGATGTGACTAGTGAAACATAAGAGGATGCACAGTGCTGCAAGAATGAGTGATTCCTCAAATTAAAAAGAATGGAGCTTTGCCCTAAAATCTTCATTCAGATGCAGTCCATGCTGAAATAAGCTACAAGTGCAGCTTCACAAAACAGGCTACGGTGTAGCTGGCTTTTCTGGAAGACAACAGGGTAAATGGGGAGATGAATTATCACAATTTATTAGTAAATCACAAATGGAAGATGGTCTTTCTTAGACATTTCTTATTAAAAAAAGAGGTCTAGCAAATGATATTAGTAGCACTAGACAAAATACTATATGTGGTACTAGACCATAATTTTCCCCAAAGTCAAATCATCCTTTTTTTTGCTATTGCTCCTTTCTGTGACCATCAGAAGGTTACAGTGGAGGTTATTGTGGAGTTATTCTCATTTTTATATGTTAAAATGATAAACTTTAGAAAATATGTTAAATTTTCAAGATTCTAGAACCTTGATCATGTGTTTGCTGCAGTACACAGATGGTTGTTAAAGTGGAACCTATAAATTCTCTCAAATTATTATGAGGCTTTAAATATCATACCAAAACACAATCCAGGATGTGAAAATCTGGAGTCATTTTTAAGAAGATAAAGTATATGACACTAGATCAAAACAATATGCCAATATGTGAAAATCTGGAGTCATTTTTAAGAAGATAAAGTATGTGACACTAGATCAAAACAATATGCAATCCTACTCACATTCATGCCTCTGACAGTAGCCTCAAGAAACCTCAGAAGTCAGGCTCCCATAACGACAGCTTAAATAGTGTGCATGACAAAATCTTAAGCTCAATAACATATTAGATAATCATTCATTCAGTAAACAATAATCCATCATCTATTCTGCTAGTGAAAGTTCTATATTAAATGCTATTGAGTGGAATGGATCAATGAGGAAGAAAGGAGGACATAAAAATGAAGAAACATATTTTCTTTGCAGACTTTATTGTTTTGGTGGAGTATAAGACAGATGTTTAAATCAACCAAACCATGCTCATTTAAATAAAAATAATGATAATTAAAAATTCATAAATGAGATAAATTGTTTATGGTATGTATCTATAAGACAATGGCATATGAAATATTTCAAATCAAATTTACAATTAATTTTAATGAAATGCATTATATCATTCACAAAAAGTTAAACTGTGTCACCTTTTGTGAGCAACTTATTATTTCTATGGTTCTGTTTACTCTCATGTAAAATGAAGATAAATCTATGTTAGATGATGTATGACATTCTATATGATAGATTCATGTGATAGAATTCTATATGATAGATTCTGTTCACTGTCATGTATAATGAAGATAAATTCTATATGATATTATAAGGTGGGACACATGTCAAAATTGTCAAAAGTCATGGAATATATAACACCAAGAGCAAACGCTCATGTGAAATATAGACTTCAATGACCATAGTGATGTGTCAAGGTAGTTCAATGAGTGCAACAAATGTGCCATGCTGGCGTAAGATGTTGATAATGTGAGAGGCTGCATGTTGGGAAGAGGCCAGCAAAATTTTGGGAACTCTCTTTACTTTCTGCTCAATTTTGCTGTGAGTCTAAAACTGTTCTAAAAAATAAAGTCATTTAAAGGGAAGATAAGGCTGGACTTATTGGCTTACTTCTGTAATCCCAGCATTTTGGGCGACCAAGGCAGGTGGATCACTTGAGGCCATGAGTTCAAGACAAGCCTGGCCAACATGGCAAAACCCCACCTCTACTAAAAGTACAAAACTTAGCCAGGCATGGTGGCATGCACCTGTAATCCCAGCTACTTGAGAGGCTGAGGCATGAGAATCACTTGAACCCAGGAGCTAGAGATTACAGTGAGCTGAGATCATGGCCCTGCACTCCAGCCTGGGCAACAGAGTGAGAGTGTCTAAAAAAAAAAAAAAAAAAAAAAAAAAAGTAAAAAGGAATTAATAATGATAGTATTGTACTATAGCTCAAAGACTAAAGTAAAAGTAACTATAAGTCCATGCTAATATGCATTGAATAAATGAATGGAGGAGAATAAATGATTGAAAAAATAAATGGAGGAGAAGAGATAAATATTCCTTATGAGAGAATTCTAAATAATGCATGCTGACACTCCATCTTTCAGAAAGTGGAGTTTAAATTCCTTTCCCTTGAGTGTAGGCTGAACTTAGTGATTCTGTTCCAAAGAATAAAGTTTGGAAAGGAGGAAGTCCCAGCCAGAACAATCAGCCAGGAGAAAGAAATAGAGGGCATCCAAATTGGAAAAGAGGAAGTCAAACTCTCTGTTCGTCAGTGCCATGATTGCATACCTAGAATATCCTAAAGATGCCTCCAAAAGACTCCTAGATTGGATCAATGAATTCAGAGAAGTCTCAAGTGTCAATGTACACAAATCAGTAGCAATGCCATATACCAACAACCACCAAGCTGAACATCAAATCAAGAAGTCAAGAACTCAATCCCTTTTAAAATAGCTGCAAAAAAAACAAAAAACAAAAAACAAAAAACAAAAAACAAAAAACAAAACCTACCTAGGGATATACTTAATCAAGAAGGTACAAAATCTCTACAAGGAGAACTACAAAACAACTCTGAAAGAAATTATAGATGACACAAGCAAATGGAAACACATTCAATCCTCATGGATTTGAAGAATCATTATCATGAAGATGACCATACTTTCCAAAACAATTTACAGATGCAGTGCAATTCCTATCAATCTACCACATCATTTTTCACATGATTAGGAAAAACAATCCTAAAATTCACATGGAACAAAAATAGAGCCAGAATAGCCAAAGCAATACTAAGCAAAACACATAACAACAACAACAACAACAATAAGCAAACTTGGAGGTAACACAATACCTGACTTGAAATTATGCAATAAGGCTATAGTCACCAAAACAGCCTGGTGCTGGTATAAAAGATACATAAACGAAAGAAACAGAATAGAAAACCCAGAAATAGAGACAAATATGTAAAACAAACTAATCTTCAACAAAGCATATGAAAACAAACTGGGGAAACAACACCCCATTCAATAAATGGTGCAAAGAAAACTGGATAGCCACATGTAGAAGAATGAAACTGGCTCCCTATCTCTCACCAAATACAAAGTTCAACTCAAGATAAATTAAAGACTTAAACGTAAAACCATAAAAACACTAAAAGAAAATCTAGGAAAAACTCTTCTGGACATTGTAGTCAAAGAATTTATGACTAAGTCCCCAAAGGGAAAGCAACAAAAACAAAAATAAATAAGTCGGATATAGGTAAACTAAAAAAGCTTGTTCATAGAAAAATAAATCATCATCAGAGTAAACATAAAACCCAGAGTGGGAGAAATATTTGCAAACTATGCCTCTGTCATAGGACTAATATCCAGAATCTACAAGGAACTTAAACAAATCAGCAAGAAAAAACAAATAATCCCATTGAAAAGTGGGCAAGTGGCATGAATAGATACATCACAAAATAAGATATACAAATGGCCAACAAACGTATGCAAAAATCCTCAACATCATTAATCATTAGGGAAATGCAAATTAAAACCACAATGAGATATCACCTTACCACAGCCATAATGCCCATTACTAAAAAGTAAAAAAAAATGATGTCGGCAAGGAAGTGATGAAAAGGGGATGCTTATACATTGCTGGTGAGAATGAAAATTAATATAACCTCTATGAAAAACGTGTGAAGATTTCTCAAAAAACTAAAAGTAGATCTACTATTTGATCCAGTAATCTCACTACTGTGTATCTACCCACAGGAAAAAAAGTCATCATATGAAAAAGACACATGCATATGTATGTTTATAGCAGCACAATTTACAATTCCAAAGCTATGAAACCAAACTAAGTGAACATCAACTGATAAGTGGATAAAGAAAATGTGGTACACACACACACACACACATATGTAACACATGTGTTTGTATATATATACACATACTGCACCATATATAGGTACACCCACACCATGATATGTATGTGTGTATATATATACATATATATGTATATATACCATGGAATAATATGCAGCCTTAAAAAGAATGGAATAATATATTTTGCAGCAACTTGGGTGAAACTGGAGGTCATTACTCTAAGTGAAGTAACCCAGGAATGGAAAATAAAATACCTTAGGTTGTCAATTGTAGCTGAGAGTTAATCTATGAGTACACAAAGGCATAGAGAGTGGTACAATGGGTATTACAGACTCAGAAGGGGGAAGGTTGGAAGAAGGGTGAGGGATAAATAATTATATGTTGGGTAAAATATATACTACTTGGATGGCAG
The DNA here is from genome assembly GCF_029289425.2 of Pan paniscus. Taxonomy (NCBI): domain Eukaryota; kingdom Metazoa; phylum Chordata; class Mammalia; order Primates; family Hominidae; genus Pan; species Pan paniscus. Next base: position 27,287,131 of record NC_073258.2, on the reverse strand, counting down.
GAGCATTAAAATTTCACACTTGATGGCCAGGCATGGTGGCTCACGCCTGTAATCCCAGCACTTTTGGAGGCCGAAGTGGGCGGATCATGAGGTCAGGAGATCGAGACCATCCTGGCTAACACCATGAAACCCCGTCTCTACTAAAAATGCAAAAAATTAGCTAGGCGTGGTGGCAAGCGCCTGTAGTCCCAGCTACTCAGGAGGCTGAGGCAGGAGAATGGCGTGAACCCGGGAGGCAGAGCTTGCAGTGAGCCGAGATTGCACCACTGCACTCCAGCCTGGGTGACAGAGAGAGACTCCATCTCCAAAAAATAAATAAATAAGTTAAAAATACAAAAAAAAAAAGAAATTCACACTTCACTACTATACAATTCATTCATGTAACCAAAACCCACTGATACCCCTAAAGCTATTGAAGTAAATACATAGTAAATGAAAAATAATTGGACAAGAATCATAGTAACTTTGTGAATAAATTTTCAGTAGACACTATTTTAACGAAGAGATGAGGTTTAACAGCTCCATTTAGGAATACATATAGATACCATGTATTCCTGGTGGGATGTTGGCAAATGTATCACACCTCTGTCATGTTATTTACAAAAATCTGTAACTCCAGTCCAAGCATGAAAACCCATTTGACAGATCTGTATTGGGAATGCTCTATAAAATATCTCACTACTACCCCTCAAATGTATCAGGCCATGAAAAACAAGGAAAAACTGAAAAACTGTCAAAGACCTGAGGAGACTAAGGACACAGGATGACTTAACACAATGTGGAATCCTGGGTTAGATCCTGAAATAGGAAAAGGATATTAGTAAGAAAAACTGATGAAACCCAAATAGGGTCTGTAGTTTGGTAATAGTATTGTACAAATGCTAACTTCTTTGTTTTGATATATGTAGCATGATTATATAAGATGTTAACATTAGGGGAAGCTGAGTGAATGTTACACAGGAATTCTCTGTACTATCGTAACATTTTGTAAGTGTAGAAGTATTCCAAACTAAAAGTTTATTTTTAAAACAGGATAATAATGTTTCTTTCTTTTAGTGTTTTGTGAGAATTTATACGGATATAGCATGACGAAATAAATCTCAACTACTCAACATAATATTAATAACATTTTCTAAAATTATACATGACAAAAATATTTTATAATAAATACAATGCATATCTACAACTATCTGATCTTTGACAAACCTGACAAAAACAAGAAATGGGGAAAGGATTCCCTATTTAATAAAGGGTGCTGGGAAAACTGGCTAGCCATATGTAGAAAGCTGAAACTGGATCCCTTCCTTACACCTTATACAAAAATTAATTCAAGATGGAGTAAAGACTTAAATGTTAGACTTAAAACCATAAAAACCCTAGAAGAAAATCTAGGCAATACCATTCAGGACATAGGCATGGGCAAGGACTTCATGTCTAAAACACCAAAAGCAATGGCAACAAAAGCCAAAATTGACAAATGGGATCTAATTAAACTAAAGAGATTCTGCACAGCAAAAGAAACTACCATCAGAGTGAACAGGTAACCTACAGAATGGGAGAAAATTTTTGCAACCTACTCATCTGACAAAGGGCTAATATCCAGAATCTACAATGAACTCTAACAAATTTACAAGAAAAAGACAAACAGCCCCATCAACAAGTGGGCGAAGGATATGAACAGACACTACTCAAAAGAAGACATTTATGCAGCCAACAGACACATGAAAAAATGCTCATCATCACTGGCCATCAGAGAAATGCAAATCAAAACCACAATGAGATACCATCTCACACTGGTTAGAAGGGTGATCATTAAAAAGTCAGGAAACAACAGGTGCTGGAGAGGATGTGGAGAAATAGGAAGACTTTTACACTGTTGGTGGGACTGTGAACTAGTTCAACCATTGTGGAAGTCAGTGTGGTGATTCCTCAGGGATCTAGAACTAGAAATAGCATTTGACTCAGCCATCCCATTACTGGGTATATACCCAAAGGATTATAAAACATGCTGCTATAAAGACACACGCACACGTATGTTTATTGTGGCACTATTCACAATAGCAAAGACTTGGAACCAACCCAAATGTCCAACAATGATAGACTGGATTACGAAAATGTGGCACATATACACCATGAAATTCTATGCAGCCATAAAAAAGGATGAGTTCATATCCTTTGTAGGGACATGGATGAAGCTGGAAATCATCATTCTCAGCAAACTATCGCAGGGACAAAAAACCAAACACCGCATGTTCTCACTCATAGGTGGGAATTAAACAATGAGAACACATGGACACAGGAAGGGGAACATCACACACCGGGGCCTGTCATGGGGTGGGGGAACGGGGGAGGGATAGCATTAGGAGATATACCTAATGTTAAATGATGAGCTAATGGGTGCAGCACACCAACATGGCACATGTATACATATGTAACAAACCTGCACCATGTGCACATGTACCCTAAAACTTAAAGTATAATAAAAAAGAATAATAAATAAATACAATTAATGTAATTTTTTAAATGTTGAAATTAAAAATTATATCATTGGGTGACCTTATGTCTATAAGCATGAAAATATGACAAAGGATTAATACTGTACCCATATTAAAATAATAGTTTATCTCAGAGACATTAACAAATAATAGCTAAAAGTGAAAAAAGAAACAAGGAAATAAGCCATAGTTATATTAAATATATTTTCACGCATTTCAAGAGATCAAACATTTTATCTATTTTGTACCAATAAACTAGGAAGCATATGGGTAAGCTAGTGTAGGCCTGCTTTTTAAACTAATTAATTAATTTTCATACGTAAAAATTTATAAAGGTACATGTGAAATTTAAATAATATATAGTGATCTGGTCAGGGTATCTAGGGTGTTCCTCACCCAAGTACACTACATTTTTGTATAACTACCGTCACTCTACTCTGCTGTTAAACAGTCAATTCATTTTTTCTACGTTAAGTGTATGTTTGTACCCATTAACCCACTCCTCTTCATCCTCCTCCCCTCCACCCACTCACCCTTCACATTCTGTTTATCTGTCCACGCTCTACTTCCCTGTCATCAAAGTTTTAGCTCCCACATATAAGTGAGAACATGCAATATTTGACTTTTAGTCCCCGGCTTATTTCACTTCAGATAATGACAACCGGTTTCATCCATGTTGCTGAAAATGACGTTATTTCATTTTTGTTTATACCTGTGGAGTATTCCATTTGGGTATACCTAGTACATTTTCTTGATCCACTCATCCATTGATGGACACTTAGGTTGATTCCATATATTTGCTATTGTGAAGAGTGCTGCATAAATATCTGAGTACAGGTATCCATTTCATATATCTCTTTCTTTTCCTTTGGGTTGATACCCAGTAGTGGGATGACTATATTGAAGGGTAGTTCTAGTTTTAGTTTTTTGAGAAATCGCCTTAGTGTCTTCATAGTAGATGTACGAGTTCACATTCCCACCAACAATATATGAATTTCCTTTTCTCTGCATCCTCACCAGCGTCTATTAGTTATTTTTTGTCTTTTTCATAATAGTCATTCTGACTGGGATAAGATGATATCTCCCTGAAGTTCATATTTGCAGTTCTCTGATTATTAATAATGTTGAGCATTTTTTTCACAATGCAGTTGAAATAAAAGCTTAATAAGACTAAGGGCATGCTTCTGACTGCCTCAGTAGTGGTGTCATCACATTTAGGACTTTAATGGGTTTTGAGAACTTCAGCAGCATCAGCAGAAGGGCAAAGAAGGAAGTAAAAATGCATCAGGGAGATAGGAACACCTTTCTAGTTCTAACGAATAGATGTAGACGGAAGTCCAATATTTACAATGTCTAATGGGTTTGGCAAGTTTAGCCATGCTTGGGAAACAGTGTGGGGAGTTTGGGAGAAAAAGATTTAAGTCATGGAGATGACAGTTAGTTTTACAGGCAGCAGTTAATAATAAAAGCATCTTGATTATTTATACTACCTGGTTATTCACGTCAGAGACTCATAAAGATGTAGAGAGTAAGAGGTTATTATATTTTTCCTAAGTGAGAGACCTGGGAAAGTGTCACTCAGTGTTTATTAAATGCTCAGCAAAGCAGATTACCCTTCAAGGCAGCTAATTAGGATGACCTAATTCTAATAATAATAGGAAACACATTGCTAACCAACAAAAATAAGTGTATGTGTTTTCCTAAAAATGAACCATTTTGTTAGAAAAGGGTAGGGAATGCTGCCTTTGGTGTCTACACACAAGCCTTCAGAAAACTTTCCTGTTATTAACCATCCCCATTTTGTATTTTAATCAAGGTCTAGATAATTTTGGTAAGGTTATTAAAATATATATATTAAATTTTAAAATAAAAACATATATATTCTCTCTCTAGAAAAGAGAACTTGAAATATTCCCAACAGATATAAATAATAAATCAACAAGGTGACAGATGCCCCAAATACCCTGACTTGATCATTACACAATCTATGTTTGCAACAAAATATCACATGTGCCTCATAAATATGTAAAATATTATGCATCAATAAAAAAATTTAAACAAAATTGAAAACTGTTTGGTGTGTCTTAAATTACTTAAATATAGTCATTGTACCACCATCCATAAAAAGGCACTCAGAATTTCATGAATTTTATGTCTTGTTTTAATATAAAAATTAGAATATTTTACATACCCTATAGAAAACTAAATGGCCTGAACCTTATGTTCGCTTTTCTATTCACTGTAGTCTAGTCTTAGAGCAGATAACTAACAAGAGTAGGAGGATGGATTAAAGCAAAGTTGTCCCTATTATGGGCACTGAAATTCACAGCATATACATGACTAGTGATGAAATATGAGAAGAGCATAAAAACGTTCTTGTGTCTAATGCAAAAGTTCAAAGCCATGCTGTCACTATAATGAATATATTTACTCAACATGATAGAATAAGTTTATGGATATAAAGAGAGATACAGATGCTTATGTACATATTATAATTTGTCTACTGTGAAGCCATTCCTTTTCTCAGATCATTCATTCATTAACTTAGTAATTTTTCCCAGGCCCGCCCATGGGCCAATCAGCACACACTTCCCCTTTCTGAATCCATATATACCCTGGACTCAGTCACACATTGGGCCTCCTGCTTCTGGGACCCCTCTCATAAGAGGGCTTCCCCTCTCATGGTAGCAAGCTTTTCTCTCACTCAATAAACTTCTTCTACACTGCCTTACTTACTCTTGTGTCCACATAACCTCATTCTTCTTTGTCCCAGGACAGGAACCTGGAGCCTGAGGAAAAGCAGCTGGGAAAAGACCTGTAACATTGTAACCCTCCCTCCCACTTGCTGAGCAACAGGGAATAAAAAGCTGCTGGGGTGTCACATGCCCCAGTTCACCAAGCTGCAAATGGAGGAACCAAATGAGCCGTGATAGGCCCTTATTCGCTGCACTGCAGGTGGTGGGAACAAACAAGCTGTAACACAAACAAGCTGGAACACGCCCCCTCAATTCCCCCTGCCATCCCATTCACCGCACTGTGGGTGGTGGGCTCAGGCCTTGGGACTACCCAAGCAAAAGCAGTAACACACCTTGGGCCTCCATGGTTGCTGCCATCTCTCAGATTTGGGGTTCCACCACTTTTCCCCCGTCTACCCACCATTGACCAACATGAAAACCACCTGCAGCACACCTGGCTCAGCCACGGGCTGAACACAGAGTCCCTGTGGACATGCAGAATCCAGGCCAGTAGCATGAGCTGAGTGCAGCCCAATAGGCCGAGTGGGCAGAGCAAGCCCAGTAGTCAACCCAGAACTGAGCCAAGCCCAGGTAAGGGCACAACTGGTCACACAGATTTCCATCTTGCAAAGTGGCACCGAAAGGATCCTGTGTCATTTCTATTTAAATGAACGTTTATTAAATTATTATAGATTTGAAGACCTTTGTTAATTATACAGCATCAATGGATATTCAAAAGGAACTGTTTCTGTTCACAAGCAATTATTAGGGCATATTAGTTACAACATAAATTATAGTAATTTCTGACCAATTTTAGTTGTACTAACTTACAGTACTTTTTAAATATTTCATACCAAAATTTTAATAACCATAATATTTTATATATTCATGATTAAGTCCACACCTTGCAGTAGATACATATGTATATAATAGTAAACATTGCCCTTCCTCCTAATTAAACAATGTGGGTATATTTGAGGATTAGTTTATGATAACAGTAAACACCAACTCTGAAACCAGATTACAGATTCACACCCTGGATTCACCATTTAATAGTTTTGTTTTGTTTTGTTTTCTTGAGATGGAGTCTTGCTTTGTTACCCAGGCTGGAGTACAGTGGTGTGAGCTCTGCCCACTGCAACCTTTACCTCCCAGGTTCAAGTGATTCTCCTACCTCAGCCTCCTGAGTAGCTGGGATTACAGGCACATGCCACCATGCCCAGCTTATTTTTGTATTTTTAGTAGAGATGGGGTTTCACCATGTTAGCCAGGCTGGTCTTGAACTCCTGACCTCAAGTGATTTGCCCACCTCAGACTACCAAAGTGCTAGGACTACAGGTGTGAGCCACCAAATCTGGCAAATTGAATGGTTTTACAACTTTTATAGGATTTCAGGTTCTTTGTTGTTTGGGTTGTTTCTATAATTTGTACAATAACAAGAATAGTGAGAGGTGAACCCGGCTGGGCTTCTGGGTCGGGTGGGAACTTGGAGAACTTTTCTGTCTAGCTAAAGGATTGTAAATGCACCAATCAGTGCTCTGTGTCTAGCTAAAGGTTTGTAAGTGCACCAATCAGCACTCTGTAAAAATGCACCAATCAGTGCTCTATGTTTAGCTAAAGGTTTGTAAATGCACCAATAAGCACTCTGTAAAAACAGACCAATCAGCACTCTGTAAAATAGACCAATCAGCACTCTGTAAAATGGACCAATCAGCAGGATGTGGCTGGGCCAAATAAGGGAATAAAAGCTGGCCAACCAAACCAGCAGCAGCAACCCGCTTGGGTCCCCTTCCACGCTGTGGAAGCTTTGTTCTTTCACTCTTCACAATAAATCTTGCTGCTGCTCACTCTTTGGGTCTGCACTACCTTTATGAGCTGTAACCCTCACCACAAGGGTCTATGGCTTCATTCTTGAAGTTAGCGAGACCAAGAATCCACCAGAAGGAACCAATCCCAGACATATTTTGGTGACCCAGATGGGACTATCGACTATCGCCAAGCGGTGAGTGCCATTGGACTCCTTTTGCTTGCTATTCTGTCTTATGTTTCCTTAGAATTCGGGGGCTAAATACCGGGCACCTGTTGGCCAGTTAAAAGCGACTAGTGTGGCCGCCGGACTAAAGACACGGGTGTCAGGCTTTCTGGGAAAGGGCTAACAACCCCCAAATCTTCGGAGTTGTGAGCATTGGTTTGCCTGGAACCAGCTTCCACTTTTCCTGTACTTCTAGGCTGAGCCAAGGGCTGACAGAGAGGAAAGCCATTCAGCTCCAGGGTCCTGACAGAAAGTTGGTTGATCCTGTGGCCATGAGCAGAACTATCAAAGTCATGTCACCCAAGCGAGACTTGCCCATCTATCCTATCTATCCTGACCCTTGGCTCCTGGGTCCTAATGCCTGTCAGACAAACTTCCTCTCACCTCTCTTCTCCAAGGCTAGTCCCACTTCTAAAAACCACTCTCTAGTGCTTTTCTCCTGTAAGAATGATTTCTAGTATAAACTTCAGGACTCTGTTACCTTCTTTAGGCACCCGGGCTCACCAATCAGAAAGACAAAATTTTTGCCCAAAGCACCATCATAGGGGGGACTATCTGGAATTTTAGGATCCCTTCTCAGACAAGCAGGGGATATGGGGAGCCTCAGAAATTGTATCCTTCCTATTCATATAAGTAAGGACATAAGGCATCAATCTTCCAACTCTGGAGATCCCTCCCCTCACTCAGGGTATGGCCCTCCACTTCATTTTTGGGGCTTAACATCTTTATAGGACAGGGGTAAGGTCCTGATACTAACAGGAGAATGCTTAGGACTCTAACAAGTTCTTGAGAATGCATCAGTAAGGGCCACTAAATCCGATTTTTCTTGGTCCTCTTTGTGGTCTAAGAGGACAGGGTACAGGTTTTCGAGAATGCGTTGGTAAGGGCCACTAAATCCGACCTTCCTCAGTCCTCTTTGTGGTCTAGGAGGAAAACTAGTGTTTCTGCTGCTGCATCGGTGAGCACAACTATTCTGATCAGCAGGGTCCAGGGACCATTGCGGGTTCTTGGGCACGGGGAAACAAACAAACCAAAACCATGGGTGGTTTTGTCTTTCAGATGGGAAACAGGCATCAACAGGTTCATCCTTGAAATGCATCCTAAGTCATTGGGACCAATTTGACCTGCAAACCCTGAAAAAGAGATGGCTCATTTTTTTCTGCACCATGGCCTGGCCCCAATATTCTCTCTCTGATGGGGAAAAAAGGTGACCTGAGGGAAATATAAATTACAAAATTATCCTGCAGCTTGACCTTTTCTGTAAGAGGGAAGGCAAATGGAGTGAGATACCTTATGTCCAAGCTTTCTTTTAATTGAAGGTGAATCCACAACTATGCAAAGCTTGCAATTTACATCTCACAGGAGGACCTTTCAGCTTACCCCCATATCCTAGCCTCCCTATAGCTCCCCCTCCTATTAATGATAAGCCTCCTCTAATCTCCCCCATCCAGAAGGCAACAAGCAAAGAAATCTCCAAAGGACCACAAAATCCACTGGGCTATCAGTTATGTCCCCTTCAAGCTGTAGGGGGTGGGGAATTTGGTCCAACCCGGGTACATGTCCCCTTCTCCCTCTCTGACTTAAAGCAGATCAAGGCAGACCTGGGGAAGTTTTCAGATGATCCTGATAGGTCCTACAGAGTCCAGGGCAAACCTTCGATCTCACTTGGAGAGATGTCATGCTCTTGTTAGATCAAACCCTGGCCTTTAATGAAAAGAATGAGGCTTTGGCTTCAGCCTGAGAGTTTGGAGATACCTGGTATCTTAGTCAAGTAAATGACAGAATGACAGCTGAAGAAAGGGACAAGGTCCCTACTGGTTAGCACACCATCACCAGTATGGATCCCCACTGGGACCTCAACTCAGATCTTGGGGACTGGAGTTGTAAACTTCTGTTGACCTGTGTTCTAGAAGGACTAAAGAGAATTAGGAAAAAGCCCATGAATTATTCAATGATGTCCACCATAACTCAGGGAAAGGAAGAAAATCCTTCCACTTTCCTCGACTGGCTACGGGAGGCCTAAGAAAATATACTCCCCTATCACCCTAATCACTTGAGGGTCAATTGATTCTAAAAGATAAGTTTATTACTCAATCAGCTGCAGATATCAGCAGAAAGCTCCAAAAGCAAGCCCTGGACCCTGAACAAAATCCGGAGGCATTATTAAACCTGGCAACCTCAGTGTTCTATAATATGGACCAAGAGGAACAGACCCAAAAGGAAAAGTGAGATCAGAGAAAGGCCACAGCCTTCGTCATGGCCCTCAGGCAAACAAACCTTGGTGGTTCAGAGGACAGAAAATGGAGCAGGCCAATCATCTGGTAGGGCTTGTTAGCAGTATTGTTTATAAGGACACTTTAAAAAAGATTGTCCAGTGAGAAACAAGCTGTCCCCTCGTCCATGTCTGCTATGCTGAGGCAATCACTGGAAGGTGCACTGCCCCAGAGGACAAAGGTTCTCTGAGTCAGAAGCCCCCAACCAGATGATCCAACAACTGGACTCAGGGTGCCCAGGGCAAGCGCCAGCTCATGTCATAACCCTCACTGAGCCCCGGGTATGTTTAACCATTGAGGGCCAGGAAATTCACTTCCTCCTGGACACTGGTATGGCCTTCTCAGTAATAATCTCCTGTCCTGGACAACTGTCTTCAAGGTCCGTTACCATCCGAGGAATCCTGGGACAGCCTGTAAACAGGTATTTCTCCCACCTCCTCAGTTTTAATTGGGAGACTTTGCTCTTTTCACATGCCTTTCTTGTTATGCCTGAAAGTCTCACACCTTTATTAGGGAGGGACATATTAGCCAAAGCTGGAGTTATTATCTACATGAATATGGGGAACAAGTTACCCATTTATTGTCCCCTACTTGAGGAAGGAGTCAACCCTGAAGTCTGGGCATTGGAAAGACAATTTGGAAGGGCAAAAAATGCCTGCCCAGTCAAAATCAGGCTAAAAGATCCCACCACTTTTCCTTATGATAGGCAATATCCCTTAAGGCCTGAAGCTTATAAAGGATTACAGGATATTGTTAAACATTTAAAAGCTCAAGGTTTAGTAAGGAAATGCAATAGTCCCTGCAACACCCCAATTCTAGGAGTACAAAAACTGAATGGTCAGTGGAGACTAGTGCAAAATGTTAGACTCATCAATGAGGCAGTAATTCCTCTATATCCAGTTATACCCAACCCCTATACCCTGCTCTCTCAAATACCAGAGGAAGCAGAATGGTTCACGGTTCTGGACCTCAAGGATGCCTTCTTCTGTATTCCCCTGCACTCTGACTCCCCAGTTTCTCTTTGCCTTTGAGGATCCCACATCCCAACTTATGTGGACCATCTTGCCCCAAGGGTTTAGGGATAGCCCTCATGTTTGGTCAGGCACTGGCCCAAGATCTAGGCCTCTTCTCAAGTCCAGGCACTCTAGTCCTTCAGTATGTGGATGATTTACTTTTGGCTACCAGTTCGGAAGCCTCATGCCAGCAGGCTACTCTAGATCTCTTGAACTTTCTAGCTAATCAAGGGTACAAGGTGTCTAGATCGAAGGCCCAGCTTTGCCTACAGCAGGTCAAATATCTAGGCCTAATTTTAGCCAGAGGGACCAGGGCCCTCCGTAAGGAATGAATACAGTCTATACTGGCTTATCCTCACCCTAAGACATTAAAACATTTGCAGGGGTTTCTTGGAATCACTGGCTTTTGCTGACTATGGATCCCTGTATACAGCAAGATAGCCAGGCCCCTGTATACTCTAATCAAGGAGACCCAGAGGGCAAATACTCATCTAGTAGAATGGGAACCAGGGTCAGAAATAGCCTTCAAAATCTTAAAGAAGGCCCTAGTATAAGCTCCAGGTTTAAGCCTTCCCACAGGAAAAAAACTTCTCTTTATACATCACAGAGAGAGCAGGGATAGCTCTTGGAGTCCTTACCCATACTCGTGGGACAACCCCACAACCAGTGACATACCTAAGTAAGGAAATTGATGTAGTAGCAAAAGGCTGGCCTCACTGTTTACAGGTAGTTGCAGTGGTGGCCATCTTACTGTCAGAGGCTACTAAAATAATACACGGAATGGATCTCACTGTCTGGACTACTCATGATGTAAATGGCATACTAGGTGCCAAAGGAAGTTTATGGATATCAGACAACTGCCTACTTAGATACCAGGTGCTATTCCTTGAGGGACTGGTGCTTCAAATACATATGTGAATGGCCCTCAACCCTGCCACTTTTCTCCCAGAGGATGGGGAACCAATTGAGCATGACTGCCAACAAATTATAGTCCAGACTTATGCTGCCCGAGATGATCTCTTGGAAGTCCCCTTAGCTAATCCTGACCTTAACTTATATAACGATGGAAGTTCATTTGTGGAGAATGGGATATGAAGGGCAGGTTATGCCATAGTTAGTGATGTAACCATACTTGAAAGTAAGCCTCTTCCCCAAGGGACCAGCACCAAGTTAGCAGAACTAGTGGCATTTACCCAAGACTTAGAATTGGGAAAGGGGAAAAGAATAAATGTGTATACAGATAGAAAGTATGCTTATCTAATACTTCATGCCCATGCTGCAATATGGAAAGAGAGAGAGTTCCTAACCTCTGGGGGAACCCCCATTAAATACCACAAGGAATTCATGGAGTTATTGCACTCAGCGCAAACACCCAAGGAGGTGGCAGTCTTACACTGCCAAAGCCATCAAAAAGGGAAAGGAGAAGGGAGAACAGCAGTACAAGCAGCTGGCAGAGGCAGCAGAAAGGAAGGAGAGAAAGAGACAGGAAGTCAGAGAGAGAGAAGAAGAAACAGAGAAAGATAGGAAGTCAAAGAGAAGGAGACAGAGAGGAAGAGATAGAGAGACAAAGTCAAAGAGAGACAGAGGAAGAGACTGACAGAAAGTCCAAGAAGGAAAGAGAGAAAGAGATAGACAAACAAAGATGAAGTCAAAGAGAGAGAAAGAGAGATATAAGCAGTAAAGAAAAAACAGTGGACCCTATTCCTTTAAAAGCCAGGATAAATTTAAAATATATAATTGATAATTGAAGGTCCTCTCTGTAACCCTATAACACTCCAATACCACCTTGTTGTCAGTGTAAACAAGGGCATAGCCTGAAAACATTGAGGTCACTGACAACCCATAGCTTTCCTATAAATAATCCTTAACCCAGCAGGTTTCCTAACAGGGGATCTAAATCTTAATTACCATACAAAGGTCCGACAAATCTAGGAGGAACTCCCTTCAGGACAGGACTAGATGGTTCCTCTGGGGCGATTAAGGAAAAAAGACACAATGGGTATTCAGTAAATGATAAGGAAACTCTCCTAAAGCAGAGTTAGGAAAATTGCCTAATAATTGGTCTGCTCAAATGTGTGAGCTGTTTGCACTCAGCCAAACCTTAAAGTACTTACAGAATCAGGAAGGAGCCATCTATACCAATTCTCAGTTAATATGGACTGAATGAGGTCTTATTAATAGCAAAGAATAATTGAAATCCCAAACTTACAAGGTTTTCAACAAAAGTAGAGTTTGCTAAAAGTTAACAGTGTAAACATATATTATCCTAACTTCTAATCTTATGGAAATCAGAACCTACCAGTGCCCCTTCAAAGCTCAAGTCCATCAGCGCAGGGCCATACAACTAATACCTCTACTTATAGGGTTAGAAATGGCCACTGCTACAGGAACCGGAATAGCCAGTTTATCTACTTCATTATCCTACTACCACACACTCTCAAAAGATTTCTCAGACCATTTGCAAGAAATAACAAAATCTATTCAGTAAGGATAGTAACTACAATCCCAAATAGACTCTTTAGCAGCAGTGACTCTCCAAAACCACGGAGGCCTAGACCTCCTCACTGCTGAGAAAGGAGGACTTTGCACCTTCTTAGGGGAAGACTGTTGCTTTTACACTAACCAGTCAGGGATACTAAGAGATGCCACCCGGTGTTTACAGGAAAAGGCTTCTGAAATCAGGCAACACCTTTCAAACTCTTATACCAACCTCTGGAGTTGGGCAACGTGGCTTCTCCCCTTTCTAAGTACTGTGGCAGCTATTTTGCTGTTACTCACCTTTGGGCCCTGTATTTTTAACCTGCTTGTCAAATTTGTTTCCTCTAGAATTGAGGGCATCAAGCTACAGGTGGTCTTACAAATGGAACCCCAAATGAGCTCAACTAACAACTACTACCGAGGAACCCTGGAACGATCCTCTGGCCCTTTCCCTGGCCTAAGAGTTCCCCTCTGGAGGACACTACAACTGCAGGAACCCTTCTTCACCCCTATCCAGCAGGAAGTAGCTAGAGTGGTCATCAGCCAAATTCCCAACAGCAGTTGGGGTGTCCTGTTTAGAGTGAGGATTGAGAGATGAAGCTGGCTTGGGCTTCTGGGTCAGGTGGGGACTTGGAGAACTTTTCTGTCTAGCTAAAGGATTGTAAATGCACCAATCAGCACTCTGTGTCTAGCTAAAGGTTTGTAAACACACCAATCAGCACTCTGTAAAAACGCACCAATCAGCACTTTGTGTCTAGCTAAAGGTTTGTAACCGCACCAATCAGCACTCAGTACAAATGGACCAATCAGCACTCTGTAAGATGGACCAATCAGCACTCTGTAAAATGGATCAATCAGTGCTCTGTAAAATGGACCAATCAGCAGGATGTGGGCGGAGCCAAATAAGGGAATAAAAGCTGGCCACTAGAGCCAGCAGCAACAACCCGCTCTGGTCCCCTTCCACACTGTGGAAGCTTTGTTTTTTCGCTCTTCACAATAAATCTTGCTGCTGCTCACTCTTTGGGTCCACACTACCTTTATGAGCTGTAATACTCAACACGAGGGTCTGCAGCTTCATTCTTGAAGTCAGTGAGACCAAGAACCCACCAGAAGGAACCAATTCCGGACACAATAAGACTTAATTAACAAGGTTGTGAGTTTAAAACAATTTATTTGTGAGAAGTGCTTAGAAATATATATAACATTGCATGTGTCACTTAAAATGTAGCCACTATTTTGGGCAGAGAGGCTCACACCTGTAATCTCAGCACTTTGGGAGGCCGAGGTGGGCGGATCACGAGGTCAAGGGATTAAGACCATCCTCATCAACATGGTAAAACTCTACTAAAAGGAGTGTTACCACTCCTCCTCATCTTCTCTTCCTCCTCCTCTTCTTCTCCTTCTTCTTTCTCTCTTCTTCTTTTTCTCCTTTTCCTTCTCCTCTTTCTCCTTCTCCTCCTTCTTCCTCCTCCTCTCCATCTTCCTCCTCCTTCTTTTCTCCTTCCTCCTCCTCCTCCCCCTCTTCCTGCTCCTCCTCCTTCCTCCTCTTCCTCCTCCTTCTTCTTTTTCCTCTTCTTTTTCCCTTCTCTCATTGCAATATCTGTATCTGCCCATGGTTTACTACACATCTGGAAATTATCATTTCTGCTGGATTTTAGAAGTATAATTGAAGGTCAATAAAGAACTAAATGTAATTAGTCATAATTAGAGTTGGAGGCTATATAAAGTGAAAATTCTTAGGCATGAGACATTCAAATTTTGAACATCATTAAATGAAATGTAACATTGAAATTTTGAACATCATTAAATGAAATGTGATAAGGGCTCAATGACCATGTGTTGCATTAGATCATTATATATGATGAGGCAGTTAAGAGATAAAAGTCATTTGTTGAGCTAGGAATAACCTGAAGGAAAATGGTGGTGATGACTTCTAACAGACAGCAAATTTCACACAAAAAATAGTTTTAAAATTTATGAAGTAACTGTTTTTAGTTATCGACGGCATGCATGACAGTATTGTGATCCCTGAGAGAAAGAAAACAAAAACAAAAAAAAATGAAAGGTGAGTCTTTTATCATCAAGATTTTATGCCTGGAGGCAATTCTTCGGCTGAAAGTCCAGGTTTGAATACCTGAAAGAGAGCCCAGAAATCCTATTAAGTTGGGTATAGGTAGACAGGATTTCAAAAAAGCTGAACTACTAACTCTTGTGAAATATTTCTGGAAAGTAGAGGATTAAGCAGACAGATTTCTAAAAATCTGATTTTTATTTCACTAAGTTTTTCCTGAATATCATGTTGTGTAGAAATACCTGGAACTCCACAAGACGAGAAAAACCCCATTGTCTCACCCAAAATCTCCTTAAGCTGATCAGCAACTTCAGCAAAGTCTCAGGATACAAAATCAATGTACAAAAATCACAAGCATTCTTATACACCAATAACAGACAAACAGAGAGCCAAATCATGAGTGAACTCCCATTCACAACTGCTTCAAAGAGAATAAAATACCTAAGAATCCAACTTACAAGGGACGTGAAGGACCTCTTCAAGGAGAACTACAAACCGCTGCTCAAGGAAATAAAAGAGGATACAAACAAATGGAAGAACATTCCATGCTCATGGGTAGGAAGAATCAATATCGTGAAAATGGCCATACTGCCCAAGGTAATTTATAGATTCAATGCCATCCCCATCAAGTTACCAATGACTTTCCTCACAGAATTGGAAAAAACTACCTTAAAGTTCACATGGAACCAAAACAGAGCCTGCATCGCCAAGGCAATCCTAAGCAAAAAGAACAAAGCTGGAGGCATCATGCTACCTGACTTCAAACTATATTACAAGGCTACAGTAACCAAAACAGCATGGTACTGGCACCAAAACAGAGATACAGATCAATGGAACAGAACAGAGGCCTCAGAAATAACGCTGCATATCTACAACTGTCCGATCTTTGACAAATCTGACAAAAACAAGCAATGGGGAAAGGATTCCCTATTTAATAAATGGTGCTGGGAAAACTGGCTAGCCATATGTAGAAAGCTGAAACTGGATCCCTTCCTTACACCTTATACAAAAATTAATTCAAGATGGATTAAAGACTTAAACGTCAGACCTAAAACCATAAAAACCCTAGAAGAAAACCTAGGCAATACCATTCAGGACATAGGCATGGGCAAGGACTTCATGTCTAAAACACCAAAAGCAATGGCAACAAAAGCCAAAATTGACAAATGGGATCTAATTAAACTAAAGAGCTTCTGCACAGCAAAAGAAACTACCATCAGAGTGAACAGGCAACCTACAAAATGGAAGAACATTTTCGCAACCTACTCATCTGACAAAGGGCTAATATCTAGAACCTACAATGAACTCAAACAAATTTACAAGAAAAAAACAACCCCATCAAAAAGTGGGTGAAGGACATGAACAGACACTTCTCAAAAGAAGACATTTATGCAGCCAAAAAACACAGGAAAAAATGCTCACCATCACTGGCCATCAGAGAAACGCAAATCAAAACCACAATGGGATACCATCTCACACCTGTTAGAATGGCGATCATTAAAAAGTCAGGAAACAACAGGTGCTGGAGAGGATGTGGAGAAATAGGAACACTTTTACACTGTTGGTGGAACTGTCAACTAGTTCAACCATTGTGGAAGTCAGTGTGGCGATTCCTCAGGGATCTAGAACTAGAAATACCATTTGACCCAGCCATCCCATTACTGGGTATATACCCAAAGGACTATAAATCATGCTGCTATAAAGACACATGGACACGTATGTTTATTGCGGCACTGTTCACAATAGCAAAGACTTGGAACCAACCCAAATGTCCAACAATGATAGACTGGATTAAGAAAATGTGGCACATATACACCATGGAATACTATGCAGCCATAAAAAATGATGAGTTCATGTCCTTTGTAGGGACATGGATGAAATTGGAAATCATCCTTCTCAGTAAACTATCCCAAGAACAAAAAACCAAACACCGCATATTCTTACTCATAGATGGGAATTGAACAATGAGAACACATGGACACAGGAAGGGGAACATCACCCTCTGGAGACTGTTGTGGGGTGGGGGGAGGGGGAGGGATAGCTTTAGGAGATATACCTAATGCTAAATGATGAGTTAATGGGTGCAGCACACCAGCATGGCACATGTATACATATGTAACTAACCTTCACATTGTGCACATGCACCCTAAAACTTAAAGTATAATAATAATAAAATAAAAAAAAAGAAAAAAGAAAAATAATATCTGAATAATTGTAAGGTGAGAATTTTTAGAAGTTGCACAGGGTGGGAAGACAATTACAATGGAAAATCCTAGGTCTAGTCTGTGGCATTTTGTGGAAACCCCAGAAGGTTCATAATTTAATAGAATGTAAGAATTATTCATGAAGTGAAGGCTATACATTAGATCCATTCTAGAAAATTTAAAAACATGCCTTGAGAGTTGAATCTGTTTTACAAGTAGTTAATTGGAGAGAGACAGAGAAAGATAGAGGAAATATGAACAGGGAGAGAGAGAGAAATGTATTATTTATTTAATAGAAAACAATGAAATCCAAGTTTAAATAAAATAATGACCAGTCAAAAAACATGAAACATATCAAGAAGAAGAAAAATATGATTGATAACCAGGAGAAAAGTCACTCAATAAGAAATGACCTGAAAAAAACTCAGATACACAATTTGTAGTTAAATATATTATAATAGATAATATTTTTATAATCAATATGCAGAGGAAACCAACAACAAAGAGAAAATAAAATATATAAAAAATAATTAGAACCTATAGATAGAAGAATATAACATTAAAAATAAAAATGAATTATACAAAAATTTTTACTGGATTTTTAAATAATAAGTAATATAGAAAAAATAGATTGGGTCATGTAGCACTAAACACTGAATTTAGAATGACTTTTTTCTCCCTTATCAGAGTTGGAATTGACTTTCTAGAAAATTCTGGAAACAAGTAAACAGCAAGTGAAAACCAAACCATTGACCTTTCAATTATGAATTGAATTTAGAGCATGCTGATAACCATTGAAAAAAGAAAACAAAATTTAAAGCATTCAGAGATAAAATACATATTAAATATAAGGCAAAAAGGAAAAGATAACCACATAATTTATTATCTGAGCTATGCCAGCTAGAAGGCAATGGGGTGACATTCTTAATCTACTAAATTTAAAAATCTGTCAACCTAGCTTACTAAATTCAGAAAAAAAAAAAACTTTAAAAAGCAAAATGAAATAATTTCAAGTAGAAAAAAATGAGGTAACATGAAAAGTTAAATTTATATTGATGAAAGATGAGTCCAGAAATGATAAATATGAGTCCCCTTAAAAGAGCATTTTTTCTCAATTTCATATGCATAAATATATGTTATTAGCTTTTTATTTTTATTTTTTGGGGACAAGGTCTTGCTCTGTCACCCAGTCTGGAGTGTAGTGGTGCAATCTGTGCTCAGTGCAATCTCTGCCCCGCTTGCTGAAGCCATCCTTCTCCCTCAGCCTCCCAGGTAGCTGGGACTACAGGTGTGTACCACCACGCCCAGCTAATTTCTGTATTTTCTGTAGAGATGGGATTGAGCCGTGTTGCCCAGGCTGGTCTCATACTCTTGAGCTCAAGGACAAGGCTCACCTGCCTCGACCTCTGAAAGTGTTGGGATTACAGGTGTGAGCCATCACATCCAGCCTGTAATTCATTTTTAAAAGCAAAACCTATATCAATGTATTTTGTGGTTATAACAGTTATACAATTGAAATGTATGACAATGAAAAATGAAAATAAAACGTTTTATGGTACTCTCATTTGTGTAATGTATAACAGTATAATATAATTTCAAAGTAGATTGTGCTAAGTCAAAGGTGCTTATTGGGAAATCCTAGAATGACACCTAGAATATAGAATATTACATACAGGACTGACAATGGCAGTGTAGATGAAATGAAAAGCAATATATTCAATTTATTAAAAATGTGGTAAGAATTGTATTTTATACACTAGCAAGGACATTTTAAAGATTAAATTACCACCCTGAAAAAATAGAATATTCAAAGATTTAATATTGTTAAGACAATAATAGTCCCTAAGTTATCTAAAGATTCAATGTCATCCCTTTAAAATCTGAGCTTTATTTGTTTTTCTAGAAATTGAGAAGGTAATTTTCAAACTTATTTGAAAAATGCAATGACCAAGAATAGCCAAAGCAAACTTTAAATACAAAGAACTAAGCTGGAGGAATCCACTTCCTCATTTTAAAATACACTACAAATCTACCATAGTCACTGCAAACACTGTCAGATAGACAGGCATATAGATTAATGGAACTGAATTGAGAGTCCAGTCCCTTGCATCATGATCAACTGTATTTAGACAGGCCATCATGCCAATTCAGTGAAATAAAACAAGTCTTTTCAACAAATGGTGTTTAAACAACAAGATGCCACATGCAGACAAATGAAGTTTGATCACTACCAAATACAACATATAGAAGTGAACTCAAATTAAATCATATGCCTAGATGTAAGAGTTAAAATTAAGTCTCTGAATAGAAAAATAGGAGATAATCTATGACCTCACACTAGGCAAAGTCTTATTAAACATAGCAATATCACAAGTGCCAAAAAAATAAAAAAAAAAAAAGGGCCAGGTGCAGTGGCTCAAGACTGTAATCCCAGCACTTTGGGAGGCTGAGGCAGGCAGATTATGACGTCAGCAGTTCGAGACCAGACTGATTAACGTGGTGAAACCCCATCTTTACTAAAAATACAAAAATTAGTCAGGCGTGTTGGCACGTGCCTATAATCCCAGCTACTCAGGAGGCTGAGGCAGGAGAATCGCTTGAACCCAGGAGGCGGAGGCTGCAGTGAGCCAAGATTGCACCACTGCGCTCCAGCCTGGGCAACAGAGCGAGACTCTATTCCCCCAAACCCCCCCCAAAAAAAGAAATGGAAAAATATATTGGACTTCATCAAATTTAAAAACTTGTGTCTTCTGTGCTGCAAATGAAATCTTCAATAAAGGGAAAATACAACCCCCAGAATGGAAGAAAATATTTGCACAAAGACACAGCTTAAAAATAAAATATAATAATTTGAAAAGGATGTAGTATTATTGATGTAAAAACTGGTGTGGCTATCGTAAAATTAGGCAAAATAGATATCAGGACAATAAACATTAAAAGGCACAAAAAAGGCATCGCATAATGGTAAAGGGTGAATTCCTTAAGAATATATAATATTTCTAACTGTGTATATGATTAATCATACAGTTTTATCTGCCCAATAATAGCTGGGAGATACAGAAGCAAATGAGAGTATGTTTTACTAAAAGATAAAACAAGACTGGCAAAAACTATGATTTCCCTAATATATTTCCCAAGAGGCAGAATACCTAGAGGAAAGATGTAAATAACCCAAATAACGACATTGATAGGGTTTTGGTATTGACTGCTTTTACATTATGACATTTTAACCTTCTCCTTTTTAATGTAATAGTTGTTCATTTCCTTATAATTGAAAACAAAGTAAAACAGATTTACTGGGATTGATTTTCTCCCATTATATATCACCTAAGTTTTCAGGCCAGATGAGTCAATGTAGTGGGGCATAGAGACAATAACTGTAGTTTTCCAGACAGATAATGGTAATACCAAATTCTAACTTTACAATTTACCATGTTTCTAATTTTTAGCAAGAGTCTAATTTCCCTGAAAATTCAGATAATTTATATATCAATAGAATATTGAATTCAATTTGTTGTAAACATAAATAAAATATTGTTGTGAAGCAGAGAATTTTCTTTGAAACTTAAAAAGTAATTGTATATTTTGAATCTTTTCACTTCAGGTAATTTTCAAATTCAAATAATGAAAAGATTTCTGGATAAAGGAACAAGAAGCTCCAGAATTGTGAACTGGCATTATGTATACTTAAATTAAATATGCTTAAATTTGTGCTTTACTTCACATAAAATGTAATAACACAGATATACAATAAATTCAATAGGGAAGTCATCAAATAGATAGTACAACTTGTATGTCACAATGTCTTGGAAGCAATATTATACATCAAAATAAATTATAAATGCAGATGTCAGGGAAAATAAATAAATATTTGTATTTCAGTCAGAAAATTTTTAGGTATTGGGAGCAATGCCTCCTGGAAGTAACTCTGACATGTCCTTTTAAATAATTCATTTATTCATTCAACAAATATTAATTGAATAGTTTGTGTATATCACATTGTTTTGAAAGTTTGGTATATATTAGTGAGCAAAAGAAACTTAGTTGCCTATTTTCATGGAGCTTATGCTTCAGGTAATTCAATTAATCTAATTCCATTAAAACAGCCAGCAGCCAATACCACCTTATTGTATTTTATCATATTTATAGTCCTAAGAAAATCATGGTAAAATGGTTCACCCATCCCCCGTCACACATAGACACAGACACATACACACACAATTATATTTTCCAAAATAGAGTACAATAAATATTTGCCTACTGTTTACTGGACTAGTTCACCAATTCTAGTAGTTCAATTTAAGTATTCAATCCCACTAAGTGTGATTTTCTTACAGCCTGTTTTTGGAGTATTGGTGATGCAATGGAAACTTGCCAATGTATGTATTTATGAGGAGCTCACAGGCTAGCCAGGGAATTTAGGGCAGAGTCTCAAGGTTAAATTTTTCACAAATGCCATATAAATACAATAAAAATGCTGAACCACAATAGATAAGAGCTTTTGCACCACAAAAGGAACAGTCAGCAGAGTACACAGACAACTCACAAAGTGGGAGATAATCTTCACAATCTATAAATCTGACAAAGGACTAATATCCAGAATCTACAATGAACTCAAACAAATTAGGAAGGAAAAAACAAAGAATCCCATCAAAAAGTGGGCTAAGAACATAAATAGACAATTCTCAAAAGAAAATATACAAATGGCCAACAAATATGAAAAAATGCTCAACATCACTAATGATCAGGGAAATGCGAATCAAAACCACAATGCAATACCTCCTTACTTCTGCAAGAATGGCCATAATCATAAAATCAAAAAATAATAGATGTCTGTGTGGTTGCAGTGTACAGGGAACACTACTACACTGCTGGCGGGAATGTAAACTAGTACAACCACTATGGAAAACAGCGTGGAAATTCCTTAAAGAACTAAAAGTATAACTATCACTTGATCCAGCAATTCCATTACTGGCTACCTATACAGAGGAAAAAAGTCATTAAATGAAAAAGATAGTTACACACGCATATTTATAGAAGAACAATTTGCAATTGCAAACTGTGGAACTAACCCAAATTCCCATCAATCAACAAGTGGATAAAGAAACTGTGAGAGATATATGTATATATATGATGGAATATATACATATATATATACACACACATATATATATACACACACACATATATATATGATGGAATACTACTCAGCCATAAAAAGGAATAAATTAATGGCATTCGCAGCAACCTGGATGAGAACTGAGACTATTATTCTAAGTGAAGTAACTCAGGAATGGAAAACCAAACATCGTACGTTCTCACTCATAAGTGGGAGTTAAATTATGAGGATGCAAAGGCATATGAATGATACAAAGGACTTTGGGGACTCAGGTGCAAAGGTAGGAAGCAGGTAAAGGATAAAAGACTACAAATAGGGTGCAGTATATACTGTTCTGTTGATGGGTGCACCAAAATCTCACAAATCACTGCTAAAGAACTTACTCATGTAACCAAACACCACCTGTTCCCCAATAACCTATGGAAATAAAAAATTAAAAAATGAAAAATAAATAAAAATAAATGCTTAAACACAATAGAAACTCAAGAAAGTAGTCAAAAAGAGTTGACATTTGAGATGAACCCAGGAAAGGGGAGTAGAAGTTCACCAGCATTATGAGTGATGGTTGGGTGGGGGTTAAAAATATACATAGAATAAAAAGGCTAGAATTATGTAAGGATTTGAAAAATATATATTCTTGACTTTTGTTTAGATTCTTTATATTTCTAACTCGAATGAGTCTTTTAAAATCTTGAACTCTCAGATTGTCTAATAAGATCACCAAATATGTGCCAACTCTATTTACTGTCTTTCAGCTTCTATGTTCTCGCCAGTTGCTGTTTTAATGGAAGTTTTATAATTTTTCCTTAGGATTAATCAAGGAATCCCATATAAATGGCTTTCCAGTCTTCATCTTTGCATTTACCTTTCAATTCATCATTTTGCAGTATATACAAATAGTAAATATTTGAACCATATATTACCAAAGGTTAGTCATATATTTTCCCCATCAGTAAGACAAGATTATGTTCAAAATCTAAAGATTTGTCCTTGACTCAAATTAACCTTTGCTGAAAAACAAAATGGAGCAGTTACATTTAAATTTTACATATAAAATTCATAAAACATATACAAAAATTATAAAGGTATATGTATATATAAATTGTAAAATACATGTTTGTATGTGTGTGTGCATGTTTAAACAGTTGGAAAACTTCAGGATAACCCATTCAATAGTCTTTTGAGTCATGCTAGATATAAGCAACCTGAACTACCTCAAAAAAGGTAGCAAAATTTGAGTGCATTCATTTAGGTTTAGGG
Organism: Pan paniscus; assembly: GCF_029289425.2. Lineage (NCBI taxonomy): Eukaryota > Metazoa > Chordata > Mammalia > Primates > Hominidae > Pan > Pan paniscus. Next base: position 27,263,451 of record NC_073258.2, on the reverse strand, counting down.
GAGATGAACAATCTGTAATTTCGCTAGCATTGTCAGATAATTACAAACTTGCCCAGATTGTAAGAAAGGGGGCATAGACCCCATATATTGATGGACAAATATCAGATAATATGTGGCAATATTTTAAATGATCCCACCTAAAAGTAGGATTAAATGGACACAGATGACAATTGCAATTTAGGTGCCCAGTGATTAGGAACCGATAGAAAAATAATGAATCAATTTAGTTTGTATATTTATAGTAATTAGCAATACTAGTATAGAAAAAAAAAAACCTGATTTTAGAACTACCAGACCTTAGTTTAAATCTTGTTTTCTATTAGTTGGATGACGTAGGTCAAATATCTTAACCTTACATTGTTTAGCTTAGTGACTTGAACAAATGGGCCAGTGTATTCTCTTTGAATATAACCCAAATGCTGGACATCTAGAAATTTGACAAGCTCAGTTTCACCGTATCCCAGTTGTTCATATAATTCATTTTGCTTTGTTCCTGACTGAAAGATATAGGAAAAAAATGTCAGCATCAGGATGGCTTTCACAGAGTCCATATTTGTCTGTTCTATCTCCACATAGGAAGCAAGCTATACTGTCTGCAGTTAATGCTACACCTTTGAATTAATATCATGAGTGTCAGAGTTTTGCTATTCTGTGAGTCTCCCATAACATTAGCTTCTTTAGCTATTAAACAAAATAAATAATGAAGATATCCTAAATTTTAAAGACATTATATTTCCCTGAGATGTAGAAGCCATAGTTGAGCAAGAAACTGACAGTCTTTAGGAATGTGAGATTTGTTCCAGCATAATGAGCAAAATAGTCCACCAACATGGAACCTCTCAGATTTCCCACTGTGGGGAGCATAATTGACTGAAAGCCCCATTTGCTAAACGTGACTTCCCCAGCATGTGATGCAACAGGGCTAGTAAGGTAGCCCATTCCCATAAAATATGGGGACTTTTCTGATGGGTGGCTTTTATGCAATGACTTCCCATTGACATTTGCCAAAGTTGTTTTTCTTTTCTTTTCTTTTCTTTTTTAACTGCACAGGAATCTAAGCCTTTTTGTATCTAGACCCTCTTTCTTCCCTCACTGCTCCAGAATGATCAGATCTGCACTGGGGCCTGATGGCTCTTCCAGCCTCCTATGGCTGCCTCCCTATTTTCTCTCACAGGCATTTTTCCAAATAAACCTCTTGCAAATGTAATTCTGTTTTGTGTCTTCTTGGAGGACACAACACAATACAAAAAGCCTAGAAGATAACCTTCTAAAACTCCGATATCCAGCTTCTTGAATGTAAAAAAGATATTATCCTTACAGATAGTCACAGTAAATAAAAGAAATATAGCACATATATCCCTAAGCAATGCTTTGTATACTCAAATTACTTAATACATAGTTATTAAATGTATGATTCTGGAAAAACATATTCAAGTTTAAGGTCATACTGATGCTTATCAGGGCTGTTAAGAGAATCTTATAATAAAATGCATAATCGTGTCTTCTTTAACACTATTTCATAAAGGACCACAATACATAGTCATATTTTATATAGTTAATTAAATTACTCTTTGCATATAGTCACGGGTATTTTACATCCATAGATTCTTCTAACATTCAGTAACATGTCTCATAATAAAGTAACAAGAACATTGGCTGTGATGCCTTTAGAAAGTTGTGAGGAAACATGATTTTATCTCTGAACTACAACTTCCTTTGCAGAAACTTAGGGAATAGAGTTTGATTAGGGATATCTAGACATAGACTCTCTTGTTTCCCATTGAAAAAAAAGTTACCTTCTAATGCTATTCATGTTCTTTCTTCCAGAATGGTATTATAAGCTTTGAATATTAAAAGGAGGTTGAAGAGGAAATATTGGCTTTAACACATACTGTGAGATCTCACCTCCCTCATGCATCCTTTCACATGGAGGATAGTTCATGGGATGTTGGAGATAACTAAATGGTTAGCGATTGACGGACAGCGGGTGGAAAAACAGAACTGTTTAAAATTGATCACCTCTGTATTATTTGAGAAATCTCTTCTAGAAGCAGAGAAGTAGAGAGATAGGGCAAGCTTACTTCTTAGAGTCCTTTCTCATTTCTAAAATAAGGATCTTACTCATGTTCAACCTTGGCTCTAAATTAGAATCATCTGTGATTTTTGACTAATCTCCAGAACTAGCCTAAACTCCTGCTAAATTGTATCAGAATCAGGAGTATTGACACCCAGGTGTGAGCATTTTTGAAGCCCATAATAATTTGAAGATGCCGCCTAGGCTCAGAACCTTGGCTTATGATGATTCCAGGTGCACTGTTTTGAGGTTTCTTAAAAAACTACTTTGTAACAGATTTTTGGCAGAAAAGAGGAAAAGAAAAATGTACCTTGATCTATCTAAACTTCCAGGCACCAAGAAAAATGCAGTTTTCACTTGCATGTCTTTAAGCTCCTAAAGAGAGCCACATGACTTTGGCATTTACAACACATTTAAACAAAAATTAACAAATCATCCTTTTCCAATTAAGTAGATACCACAGTTGTGACCTTCAACAATATAAACTGCAACTAAGGCAGTGAGTTGAAAAGAAAAAGAAAAGAAACAGTAATAGCCTGGGATGGTGTGACATATGGGTTTTCATAGCACAGTTTCATTGCTGTTTATCTGCATTGCTTATCTGAATTGCTTTTCATTTCTGGTGTCTTTAAAACATTCTCCTTTCTTTATGACATGTACTATTATGATCCCTGACACTAAATGGATTGTAAGGATTCTGCTATACTTTTATGATAAAAAAACTGAAGTTACACTTATTTGAATTAATGTATTCTAACACTTGAAAAATAATACAATGTAAATAGTGTAGCTTTATTCAAAGTTAAAGTAACATCCCACTAAAAATTTTCTTCAGGTGTTTTCATGTTATCCTGGCTTTAAGAGATCCTAATACTTGTTTCACGTATTTATTGACTGCTTTATGTGTGTCAGGCACCACAACATATGCTAATGTTTTATGTGAATTTTTTTATTTGATCTCCTCAACAATTTTCTAAGGTTGGTGCTGTAATTATCTCCATTTAATAGACATGAAAGATGAGTCTTAGAAAAGTTAAGTAACTTGATCAAGGTATTAAAATTAAAAAATAGCAGAAAAGAGATGTTTACTTAGTCTGACTAATGAATCCTACCTCTTAAACGTTCTATTATGCAAATATAAACACCAAACATATTACTGTGTATTAATTCATATCTTTTAAACTAAAAGTGGTAGGATTCTTGGTGATATGTTTTCTGTTCTTCCTTTTATATTTATTTTTTCCAAATTCTATAAAGCATATATTTTATAAAAAATGAATATAATTAAATATTGCAATAGATACACAAACTGAGATTTTTCAGAATGCTATTAATTACACAAACCTTTTTGTTTATTAATTTGCCTTTTCTGAGCACTACTATGCATCTAGCTCTACCACATAGCAGTAGAAAAAATGTTAGTCACATTTTTTGTATATTATCTATAATGCCAAGTAATCCTATCTTAAATGTTACACACACACACACACACACACACGCACACACACACATAGAGAGAGGCATGCTATTCACTAGCTCTGTGGGTTAGGAGGACCCTGATTTATAGTGTTAGTCAATTTCTACAGTATAAATGTTACCAATTTCAATCTGCTAACATGATGTCATTGAACACAAATTGCAAAGAGATATACAGTAGTATACTACTATATAGTATTTCCACTATACAGATTCAAAATATACAATATCCTGAACAGCACAGATTATGGTACTATATAGTAGCTTTGGTATTTACCACATTGCCATTGGTAGAATTTATTTAATTGTAAGTATATATAATATAATATTTAATAATGCCTGTATTTAACAGTTGAATAGTAGAAATTCTGTAAATATAACAGTCAACTTTTGCAAGCATGTATGAGCCAGCTCCAACAGACCACTGGAGTATTTATCATTCTGAATAAACACAGTGACATGCATGCTCTATTTTTTGCAATAGCAAAATAGACATAGAAAAGTCATGGTTCTCAGCTTAAATATACATTAGAGAGTATCTCAGCAAAATAATGGGAATAAATGCACTTTTGTCATAAACATTCCATCTGTTAGCTTACACACAAAACCATACTCATGTTACTTCTCACGTCTAGTGACTTTGCAGACCTCATGTCTTTTCACTCCATACTGTCTCTTCAGGTAATTTTATTTATTTCCAATATTTAACCCTATTCATTGTGATGATATCTAATCTAATATCCTTATTCAGATGTCTTCCCTCAGTTCCAGATTTAAATACATAATCATCTACTGGATACGGGCACTTGGTTTTATGACAGAAACCCAAAACATAGCAGGTTAAAAACAAACCAGTTTGGCTTCCCTTTTAAAACCTCCTCTTGCCCTTTACATCATAGTGAATGAACGCAAGGACTTTTATTCTTGATTTCCTGCCTTCATGCTTCCCATTTAGTCACTAGGTCATGACAATTATTATGACTCAATAACATTTTGAATACTATTTTCAGTGTTGGTGACATAAAGTAGGTCACCATCCTCTCCTACATAGCTCAGAAGATTGTCACATGGTTTATTTGTTTCTACTTTAGTTTGGGAGTTGGGGTCGTTTTACGCAAAATGCAGATCGGATCCCCTGGTTTCTACCTTGACTTTTTATATATTCGAAAGAATATTATTTTCCACATAACAAATATATAATATCATAACAAAGACATAAAAGATACGTCATCTCCTGTGTGTTTGTATCCAGGTATCTAGAAAACAAACAAGGAAACAAACAGAAGATGACCTGATCTACTACTAAGAACAAATCCTGCAGTTTTCTTGTTGTCTCTTGCAGAAAATTAGGCTGCAATCTCCAAAAGTTGAGGGCTGTGTCACTCGAAATTTGCTGTCTTAGTTACTAGCAGAGTACTGGTACATAGAAGAAAAACAATGTAGTTGAATACAAAACACTAAACAAACAATAATGTATAATTTTCTAAATTCCAAATAAGTAAAATTTATAAGAATTTACAAGAAAATTTATAAGAAGAAGAAGGGCATACCACAAGTACTTCAAATGAATTTTCTAGAAACATCATTCTGGACACTAAATAACATTAAACAGATCAATGAGCTAAGCACAGACATCTCTCTGAAGAAGGAAGACATAGGCAGAGGTAACATTCAAGGGATGACCAAGGGCCAAGAGTAGTAAACACTCAGCTGTCAAAGCAAGCACTGAGGAAAGAAAAAATAATTCTAACTGGGAGGGTAAGAAATAATTCACTCAGAGAGAAACCTGCATCTCGATTTTATAAAGGGTAATGATGAAAGGGTATCTGAGGGACTTCGTTGAAGACTCTCAGCAGAAACTTAAGCTATAGTTCTAACAGTGAATGTAACAGGTATGCACCATAATAAAAACAATAAATTTAAATGGTGGGGGTACTAATATATTAATTATTTTTAACCTTTTTCTAGTAAACCCTTGCAATTTTGTACTCCTCCCTTCGTGAACTTGTGGCTTTTAAAATTCACAATTATATATATATGTATAATATATAATTTACATATAAAAACACAGACAATAATATGATATAGTTAAATACATTGTTTTGAATAATTTTTAAAAGAGAAACATTAATATTACATAAGGATCTCATACAGACTAAATCTTTGTAGTTCATAAGTTGACTAGTTACACATAAAAACAGTATATCAGAAGATTTACTTCATTCTATTATTTCTGACTCTCCATCCTGAAAATAGCATTTCCCTAATCTACCCACTTTAATTCAAAAATAGGAAATCTCAGAAATAAGCAGTAAGAAAGCTAGATGTAACACATCATTAGGTATTTGCATTAGTGGTTCTTAAGTTTTTCTGCATTCAACCCTTGAGATTTGCATTTAGAAGTCAGGCTGGTATCCATAGCACTCATTTTAATAACAAGTGATGCTCAGACAAGTGATCAGAGAACTAGATCTTTCCAACATACTGCCCAAAACAAAACTCCTTTCCCCAAAGATTATTTCTGGCTCTCAGGATTTATTTCAATGTATGTAGGGCCTACAAATCGAAGTTTTTGAAGATTGAAACAAAAGCACCATTAAATGTTCTTTGTTTTGTCTAAAGTAGGTTGGTGGAGGGAATTTGGAGGAAGATTTGCTCAAATGAGTTGTCCTTAAACTCGAACGCACCTTAAAATCCCCTGGGACTTTGAAAAATTACTGATAACTGGAGTCTAACTCAAAAAAAAAATCTAATTTAACAGGTCTGGGGGAAAAACCCCAGGAGTAAGGCTTTTTTTTTAAATGTAAATACACCTAAGCACACTTTTAAAAATATTTACACTAAGATTCTAATGTGCAGCCAGTGTTGAGAGTTGTGGACTTCAGAAAAAAAAAAAAGATTTACCTTTCTGAAGATACTTGTGCCCCAGAAGAAAATATTCCCCATAGCAAACCTGTGATGTTTATTTCAATGTAATACAAGATATTCTCTTTTAACTGATTCCAACATTATTAGTTTTTGTTTTGTGTTAAACAATTAGATGATTCTGCCTAAGAATCAGCTAGGCTCTCTACGAAAGAAAAGCTCCCTTCCAACATTCTTCTAGTGACTATGGAGATTTTACAAGCTGGGTTACTACCTTCCGTTTTCCTCCTAATCTTTCAATGGATTTGTTATCATACTTGAATCCACTCTGGTGATTATATATACTGGGCTTTAAAGACAACGCATTACTTGCTGTTACTTTACAAAGTGCAAATAAAAGGTAGGTACCTTGCTTTTGGCCGCTGCATCTGGAAGCTTAGAGGCAATATTCCTGGGTGGGAGTAACATCCGAGTTGGGTTTGACGTGATTAAACTCAAAGGAGGAGGAGGCTGATCACGGAAAACAGATGTCAAGCAGAGCTGCACAGTCTCTTTCATTGCTTTCATCTGTGACTCCTGCAAAAAAAGAGGCATTAACTTATTTACATTTAGCTATGCTCATCAATTATCTGCTTGCATTCTCCCTTTCCTCTTAGCCTATACTCCCCAAAAAAATACATATCACTTTTCAAATGTCATTGCCTAATTTATAAATTTCATTATGACATACTTTTATATCCACACTCAGTCTGTTTCTAGGAGCTAATGCATTTCATGATATATTTTGAACACTGAAATACAAAGATATGTCTTATTACTTTCTCTTGAACTGACATGATTTCCACCATGATAGTTTGCAGGAAAGGAAATATACTCTAGGTTACTCTGATGTAGAAAATATCCTTTTTTGAAAGTTACCATCTTTATTTAACTTTTATTTTAGGTTTGGGGACACGTATGAAGGTTTGTTAAATAGGTAAATTTGTGTCATGAGGGTTTGTTGTACAGATTATTTCATCTCCCAGGTCTTAAGCCCAGTACCCAGCAGTTATCCTTTCTACTCCTCTCTACTCTTCTCCCTTCTCCCATCCTCCACCCTCAAGTAGACCCCAGCATCCGTTGTTTCCTTCTTTGTCTTCCTAAGTTCTCATCATTTAGCTCCCTTGTGGGAGTGGTGGGTATTTAGTTTTCTGTACCTGCATTAGTTTTCTAAGGATAATAGCCTCCAGCTCCATCCAAGTTCCTGCAAAAGACATGATCTCATTCTTTTTTATGGCTGGATACTATTCCATGGTGTATATGTGTCACATATTATTTATCCAATCTGTCATTGAAGGGCATTTAGGTTGATTCTATGTCTTTGTTATTGTGAATAGTGCTGCAATGATCACTCACATGCATGTGTCTTTATGGAAGAAAAATGTATATTCCTCTTGGTGTATACCCAGTAACGGGATGGCTGGGTCAAATGATAGTTCTGCTTTTACCTCTTTGAGGAATCGCCACACTGCTTTCCACAATGGCTGAACTAACTTACACTCCCACTAACTACATAAGTCTTCCCTTTTCTCTGCAACCTCACAACAATTTGTTATTTTTTAACTTTTTAATAACAGCCATTCTGACTGGTGTGAGATAGTATCTCATTGTGATTTTGATTTGCGTTTCTCTAATAATTAGTGATATTGAGCTTTTTTCATATGCTTGTTGGCCACATGTGTGTCTTCTTTTGAAAAGTGTCTGTTCATGTCCTTTGCCTATTTTTTAATGAGGTTGTTTGTTTTTCTCTTAAAAATTTAAATTCCTTGTATATGCTGGATATTAGAACTTTGTCAGATGCATACTTTGCAAATATTTCCACCTATTCTATAGGTTGTCTGTTTACTCTGTTGATGAAACTTGCCATCTTTCTTTCTGCATCAACTTTCTGTATTTAGAATTGTTGCCACAGCAATGTAGATTCTTGTGTTTCCCAGATTAGCCTATATCTCTACTCGATTTCCCCACATAATGGTAAAAACAAATTTGTCTCTGATAAAACTCTCATTTCCTCTGGGCCTTGTTAGGTAACAGCGTCAGGGGCGTTTGAACCAGAGCAACTCCATCTTGAATAGGGGCTTGGCTTAGACCTACTGGGCTGCATTCCCAGGTTAGGCATTCAAAGTCACAGGGTGAGATAAGAGGTCAACACAAGATATAGGTCATAAAGACCTTGCTGATAAAACAGATTACAGTCAAGAAACCAGCCAAAACCCCCAAAACCTAGATGGCAATGAGGGTGACCACTGGTCATCCTCACTGCTCATTATATACTAATTGCAATGCATTAGCATGCTAAAAGACACCCCCACCAGTACCATGACATTTTACAAATGCTATGACAAGGTCACAAAGTTACCCTATATGGTCTAAAAATGGGGGAAACCCTCAGGTCCGAATTGTCCACCCCTTACCTAATGCCCATTAAGTTCCTCTAACTTAACAGAGCCTATTACTCATACTACTCAGTTCCATGAGCAAAACCCAGAGGATGATTTTACACCACGATGGCATTACGTTTTTATTTATACTGTTAGGTGTCATTTGTTTTCAACTGCAGGCTACTGTTTACTTTGAAGTTTGCTAAAACAAGCTGTCACCTAATGAAATATGATGTAAACCATGTACAGCCAGTCTTGTTTTTGCTCTGTCTTTCCGCTCCCTGCAGCACACCACTTTTCCTACTTGTTTTAAAATGTGATAGTAAAATGCAAGTTCCTTAATGAAAATGCCCTGTTTATCACAATATCTTTTGTGTATAGACCCTCAAGCATCCCAAACTCATTTCCATATTAGAGCCTTTACAAATGCTGCTTCCTCTGCTTGCAGAACCCTTCTTCCAAATACCCATATAGAAACTGCCACTTAAAATGTATGTCTCAGCTCACAAACTATTTTCATGCAAACAGCCCCTATCACCCTTTCCAGGAATGCTTCTTTCCTAAAGTTGTTATTGTATTTTCTACCTTTGTATCTTATTTAGTCCTTACCATCATTTCAAATTATCTTGTTGTTTTTATGTTTAATGTTCACTTTTAACAAACTTTTTTGAAGGCTGGTATCCTTTCTGTGGCATCATCAGTTTCTAACACAACACACGCTTGTTATATAAAAAATTAAGCAAACCCTCCAGAGAATATAGGTTAGTGTTTTGTTACAAGAGAAAATAATGAAATATTTATCATTTTATCTTGTATATTAGATAAGAAATTATTTCATATATTAAAAAATACTACCATTTACACTGTATAATATGAAAAGTTTATAAGAAAGTATTTCTCATATGTGATCTTAAGATGGTGGAAAATTTAGGAGGTAGATTTTTTTGGTGTGTGTTAGTACTTTTCTCAGAAAAAATGCATTTTGTCTGGGGACAACAAGATATACCTTGCAAAGACAACTGTGCCCCTAATATCTAAACTCTACATAAATGAAACTTTACAAGATGTTTTTCATGTTACCTTAACTCTTTTAAATGAAGACACCAAGTCCTGAACTGCCAGCTTTGGAAAGACCATGAGAGACTGTGAGGCCAAACACTTTCTCCCTAACTTTATTTCTGCCATGAAATCAGCTCAGAGAGCCCGGGAAAGTCATTCAATATTTTGAGACCTCTGCTCCAGTGATATTCAGGTCCCATGTATGTGGGATGACTAGAATGTTTATTCATTTAGGTCAGGTCTTTATTTTTAATTAAGAAGTATTTATTATATTCCTGCTATGTGCCAAACACTGTGTGGTTGCAAAAAGATTTCTCATTCTGTATTACTCAGTCATTGGAGTCTGTGTAGGTCACCTACCCTACCTATGTCATCTGTAATATGGATGTAATAATATATGCTTTCCCGGGTGTGAGGGACAGATACTATACAAACATTTTTAGTGTAAAAGTTTGAGAGATTTTTCTTAGCATAAAGCTTCTTTTATATTCCAGTAGCTGAGGCCAACTATATATAATTCATAAGATACTGCCAAATAAATAACTGATGGGAAACTCAAGGCTGATTCTTAGCTCTTGATATTATTATTGTTTATACTGAGATACTAAACTGAGACTTCTTTCATTAAACATGTCATAAGAATCAAGTTGAAGTGTTAAGAGTTTTTCATAATATGTATGAAGTACTTAAGGTTATTTGAATTCCAGATATTATATTCTTGGGAACTAAATACTCAAATAGTATTTTAAAAGCCTCATATAAAGATGATGGAGAGAGGGGAAAATCTATTTCATTAAACTGTAGTTTTTATCCATTTTGAAGTCAACTAGCATTTCTATCTAACTTTATGGCTACAGTTTATGAACCTCATATGTATCTTACATGAGATTTGTTAAAATCAGCCTCCAGTAATATGAAAGGCATTTATAGTTACTAAAAGGCGTGACAAGATCTGAAGGTTAAAGAGGGAATTGTTATCACAGAGAAGCAGTCTGTGATCTCATTCAGTAACAATAATAACTTCTAAGCTTATTTAATGAATGTTTTCCAGGCATTGTACCTAGTACTGTAATTTTTGGCTATGTGTAATTTTCTCATCACCATTATAAATAAAGTTTATTGTTATTTCCAGTGAGACACAAAGATTTTGAGGAATTTGAACATGGTCATTCAGTCAAAGAGTCATGATTTGAACACAAGTAGACCATCTCTGGAAACCATTATTTAACCACTACAACATCAGCCTCTCATCCTGAAATTTAGGGACAAAATGACAGGGGTTGGGAGGTGGAATTGGGAGGAGAAGAGCATTGAATGGGTAAGAATATGTACAACTAAAGATGGAGGAACAACTCTACACTAACCCTGAGCTCTGTGACTCAGGCCAAATTCCAGTTGCAAAATAAAGTGTTTTGTGACTATACCGTGCCCTATGACCCACAGGTACTTAGAAAATACATATCCATTCTCTGTGCTTCTGTTGCCTCATGTCTCAGTATACAATTATTCCCTAATTGTTAGTGCTAAACAAAATTGTGAGAGATATGGGACCCAAGACCTTGTCTCATATATTTTCTATTTTCCCTTGTACCTAGCATAGGATGGCCACAAAAAAGGCATTTCAAAGCTATTTAGTCATTGACTGACTAAAAGGATTATGTGAAGTCAAATCGGGAGAACATTTAATATAACGAAGAATATTCCAAGAGCCAGAGAGGGTAACAACTCAGAGAAGACCAAGCTGCTTCAGAATCATGGGAATCTAATGATTTTATAGGATTTAAACCATATTGCAGCGACTGTACAGGAATGGCAGAGAAAGGACTAAAACAAAGGTGGCCTACTTGAGCTTTAGAATTATATATGCCTCTGATTCTCTGATTCCATCAATGTTATAATGAGTTATATACATTTTTTAAAAGTAATAATTGGCATAAGTTGGATATGGTCAGAGATTAGCTTAAATTGGTATAAATTTGTTTTATATAAATTTTTTTAAAATCTTATAATGCTGGGATCTTAATAAGACAAATTATACTTGACCTAATTCACAAAATAGGGGCAAGCTCCCCTCTATTTTATACTAAAATAACTATGGTACAAACTGATGGTTAGAAGGTAAGCTACTTTCCTTACAAAATTGCTAAATGTATACAGTGTACTATTGCAAAATAAATGAATTATTGCAAAATAAGTTTATAATTGCAATCATCTTACTTGCTTAATTTTCTCAAATAAATGGTTACTAAGCTGTGACCACAAAAATAGAAAGCCCTTGACATCAGAGTATTTTCTTTAATTTAAAAAAAATTAAAAACAATCGAAGCAGATAGAGAGCAACATAATAAATATCAAGTAAATATCTATTTGAATTAAGTGTTAAAAGCAAAATTTTGATAATAAAATACATATATACTTGTTACATATATCATTTTCTATAATGTTAAACATAGTATACATATACATACATATTATGGGCATATGTGCAACATACATATATTTATTACCTATATCTAATGTATGTATACATACATATGTAAAGCATATATGTAATGGAAGTTTACATGTGTACATATATAATGCATGTATGTAATGGATAAAATGTATATATATGTGGTGTATGAATTAAAGATTGCTTGTATGTGTACAATTATTGGAGGATAAAATATTTATGGCACAGTAGAAGTGCTCTTTGTAAACATCCCTGGTGTTATTTTACTGTTTTTCCCCAAACGCAATTATATCCATGAATTTTATGTGACTGTATCTTTCTATATATACGTCAAATTTCTACATACACGTTATCTTTTTACACTGTATGTAATTTTTAAAAATGTGTTTTGTGTATTTAAACAACTTAAATATTATACATATAATTCTACTTTTCTCACTGAACATTATATGTTGTAGGTATATCAATATTGATAAAACACATTTATGTATATTTGTTAATATTATATTTTAATTACTATTTCCAAATTTGAGTATAGAAAATATATAAAAATAGGTGCATTATCTTACAGTAAACAGTTAAATTACTTCCATTTATTATTAATATAAACATTGCTATATTCAGTGTTCTGGTGCATGTTTCTATGTAAATATAGATAAGTATAAATTAAAAGATACATGCATTCAAAAACTGGTTATAACAATTTGATGCCAATAATTACTTCCTTTTGCTTCATAACTCATTCACCCAGAGTTAATATATAGTGCCTTAGTTGATGCTTTAAAGCATGTTTATTCATGGTATTATGGAATAAATATACCAGTGAGGTGAAAAATGGAGCCATGAACTCACAAAGACTGAACCTTCAGTCAGTTTACTGTAGCAGCAAAAACAAAGAAATAGTTGGATTCCAAAGAAGATATCAAACCTTCCTGAATTCTGTAACTATCTTATATACACAGCATCTGGAAACACATTAATAAATCAAGAAAAGCAATGAGCATACTTTAACTTTTTTTTTTTTTTTTTGCTAAAACTACAGTTGTAATGGTTCATGAATGTAGACTTACCCTGTCAAGAGCTGCTTTCTCCAGTTCATTTTTGGCTACAGCTAATTTTTGTTCCAGATCAGTAAGCTGCTGCGCCTGTAAAATAAGAGATAAATCTTCTAGATAAATTCTGCAATTTCCCTCTGTACTTTAAGCATCTGTCATATATTGCCAAAGAATTGTAAAAAGAGAGAAAAGAACAAAAAAAGTGTCCTGTAAGATTCATTTAGAATTCAGTTTAAAAATACTATATATCATGATAATTTGATGTGCAGAATATTTAATATGCAGAAAATGGTAGTTCTGGATGAATATGCACTAAATGCTTCACTAGACCAAAACATCTAATTTCAAGGGCCCAACTCAAGTCCCTAGGAACACTTGTGATTTAGATCCATCACTTATATTTCTAGTTGGTATAGACTGAATTTTATGCCCCCAAAATTTATACGTTGAAGGCCTAACTCATTATTGTCACTGTATTTGGAGACACAGCACTTTGGGGGGTAATTAAAATTAAATGAAGTCACAAGAGAGAGGCCCTAATTCCATAGGACATATGTTCATGTAAGGAGAGGAAAAAAACAACAGAGATATGTATTTGTGTTCACAGGTGGATAGGCCAAGTGAGGGCAGACAGAGAAGGCACTGTCTACAAGCCAGGAAGAGCCTTCGCCAGAAACTAAATATATGGACATCTTACTCTGGGGCTTCTAGCATCCAGAACTGAGAGAGAATAAATTTTTATTTTTACACTAGTCGATGGTATTTTGTTATGGCAGCCCAAGCAGACAAATGTACTAATATGTACTCTATTTTTGTTGTTGTGTTTTAATCCCATACACTTCTCTATCCTACCATACCTCTATACCATTACAAGTATCATTATTGCGCTATTAGAATAAAAAAGCAGTACCTTCAGATTTGGAATTTATATATTCAAATCCCGCCTCCACCACTTCCCAGCTATGTGATACTGGGCAAAGCCCTTGACTTTTCTAAACTAGAGATGGCAATACTTATTCTACACCATAATAGCCAGGTTCAAATTAGGAATGTGAAGAGTTGGAAGTTCCATTATCTGTATACATATAGCATTTGCACCACTTTGCTTTATTCCATTATTGTTCCATTTATCCATTCATCCTTTGATTAATCTCTGTGTTCTTCACTATGCCAGGCACTGTGCTGGGCCATGAGAATTGCCAAGATTACTTAAAACAACAACCACAACAACAACAGCAAAAACAAATACTTTCTCTAAATAATCTACAAACTTATATTCTTAAATTGTTTACATCTTCCAGTTGATTGTGGTATCTGCTGAGAGCAAGAATAATAAAATGCATTTAATTTTCTATAGGAAAGCTGCCATTTTATTAGGTGTCAACATTCATTCAATAATTTTATAATTCAGCAAACATTACTCATCTTTTAATATAAATCAAAAACCATTCTCTGAACTAATTGTAGAATAATGAAGAAAAAGAAATCCTTCTCTTTAAAAAGAGACACAATATACATATATAAAATCAGATAGTGACAGTTGCTATCAAGAAAGTGAAGCTAGAAAACGGAATAGAGCATGTGAGAGGTTATATTAATCAACATATTAATATTTTAAATATTTACAATAAACCCAGCTTACAGTCAAACTGCTGGTGGATAAGCAAGCTGGTGGATCTCTAGAGTCATACTTCAGCCCAGCCAAGATCACTGACCCCCAGGCAACTCACATATGCACATTTTCCCTATTTATTCATTGATTTAAAAATCATATGTTTTACCATAATAAATAATGCACAACATTATTTTCTCCTTCTCAATCTTTCTTTCCTACCACTTGCCCCTTGCTCAATATGCTTTGGATATACTGGCCTTATTTTACCTCAAAAGTGCTAAGTTTATCTATATTGTAAGGTCTTAAAAATTCCAAGCATGATTTTCTTCTTATCGTTTAGATATCTGGTAAAATTTATTTAATCACAACAGTATTCCTGATAAGCCATATCTATGTGGGTTAATTAGCTTCTCTTGTGAAACAGAAACCCAAATTCAGAGGCTGAAAGAAACAAGAATTTATAAATTATATTTAAATCACATGTATTTCATTTTATCAGTAGAAACATTATCTGTCATAAATACATAGAACTATTTATGCAAAAATTCCCTTTTTAATTAATGTGTGTAAGAAAATGCTAGTTTCAGCATCATGACAGAATCAAATTCACATATAACAATATTAATCTTAAATGTAAATGGGCTAAATGCCCCAATTAAAAGAAACACAATGGCAACGTTGATAAAGAGTCAAGACCCATCCATATGCTGTCTTCAAGAGACCCATCTCATGTGCAAAGACACACATAAGTTCAAAATAAATGGATGGAGGAAAATTTACCAAGCAAATGAAAAACACAAAAAAGCAGAGGTTGCAATCCTAGTTTCTGACAAAACAGACATTAAACCAACAAAGACCAAAAAAGATAAAGAAGGGAATTACATAATGGTAAAAGTTTCAATTCCACAAGAAGAGCTAACCCAATACAGGAGCACCCAGATTATTAAAGTAAGTTCTTAGAGACCTACAAAGAGACTTATACTCCCACACAATAATAGTGGGAGACATTAACACCCCACTGACAATATTAGACACATCATCAAGACAGAAAATTAACAAAGATAATTAGGAACTGAACTCAGCTCTGGATCAAGCAGAGCTGATAGATATCTACAGAACTCTCCATTAAAAAACAACAGAATATACATTGTTCTCATTGCTGTATGGCACTTACTGTAAAATTGATCACATAAGTGGAAGTAAAACACTCCTCGGTAAATGCAAAATAACTAAAAATCATAACAAACAATCTCCCAGACCACAGCACAATCAAATCAGAACTCAAGACTAAGAAATTCACTCAAAACCACAAAACTACACAGAAATTGTACAACCTGCTGCTGAATGACTTCTGGCTAAATAATGAAATTAAGACAAAAATGAAGAAGTTATTTAAAACTAATGAGACAATGTACCAAAATCTCTGGGATGCAGCTATAGCAATGTTAAGAAGGAAATTTATAGCACCAAAAGCCCAGGTCAAAAAAAGTAGAAGAATCTCAGATTAACAACGTAACAACACAACTTAAAGAACTAGAGGACCAAGAGCAAACAAACCCCAAAGCTAGCAAAAGACAAGAAATAACAAGATCAGAGCTGAACTGAAGGAGCTAGAGACACAAAATAACCTTCAAAAAATCAATGAACCCAGGAGCTGTTTTTTTGAAAAAAAAAAAAAACTAATAAATATATAGAATACTAGCTAGACTAATAAAGAAGAAAAGAGAGAAGACACAATAGAAATGGGATCATGGAGATACCATCACTGACTTCCACAGGAATACAAAAAAATCAGAGAATACTATAAACACCTCTATGCACATAAACTAGAAAATTCAGAAGAAATGAATAAGTTCCTGGAAACAAACACCCTCCCAAGACTGAACCAGGAAGAAACTGAATCCATAAATAGTCCAATAATGAGTTCTAAAATTGAGGCAGTAAGAAATAGCCTACCAACCAAAAATTAAAAAAAAAACAAAACAAAAACCCAGGACCAGACGGATTTACAGGTGAATTCTACCAGAGGTACAAAGAAGAGCTGGTACTATTTCTACTAAAACTATCACAAACAGTTGAAAAGGAAGGACTCCTCCCCAATGCATTTTATGAGGTCAGCATCATTCTGACACCAAAACGTGGCAGACATACAACAAAAAAAGAAAACTTCAGACAAATATCCCTGATGAACATTAATGAAAAAACCCTCAATAAAATACTGGCAAACCGAATCCAGCAGCACATCAAAAAGGTTATCCACCACAATCAAGTTGGCTTTACATCCAGGATCCAAAGCTGGTTCAACATACACAAATCAGAAAATGTAAATCCATCACATAAACAGAACTAAAGAAAAAAAACCCACATGATTATCTCAATAGACACAGAAAAAGGCCTTTGATATAACTCAGCATCCCTTCATGTTCAATAAATTAGGTATTGAAGGAACATACTCAAAAATAGAAGGACAACATTGTTGTCTTTCACTTTAGAGAGACAGCAAAACAAATGTGGTTGGAGATGAACACTGGAGTTCACATTGAAATTGGAGTACTAGTTTTTACCCCTTATTAATTTTTACTACTTAAATATTTAATTTCCCCATGCTTCAGTCTCCTCTTCTTTAAAGATGAATAATAGTACTTAACTTATAGGCTTGTTGGGAGAATTAAATTAGTCAATATCTGTAAAATACTTAGAGTAGTACCAGTTCAATAGTAATATATGACTATATGATAAGTAATATAGTTTATATTACTTGTCATAAATTCATCATAAAGGCAATCAATAACAATTCAGGAAGCTTGTATCAGGGCAGGAAGAATAAATTCCAACAAAAATAGCAAATTTGCCTTTGAAAATTTTATTGTCATTCATGCCCAAGTGTTTTTTTTTTTTTTTCGGAGTCTCACTCTGCTGTCACACCCAGGCTGGAGTGCAGTGGCATGATCCCGGCTCACTGCAACTCCACCTCCTGGGTTCAAGTTATTCTTGTGCCTCAGCCTCTTAAGTAGTTGGCATTGTAGGTGCATGCCACCACACCCAGCTAATTTTTGTACTGTTTTAGTAAAAACAGGATCTTGCCATGGTGGCCATGCTGGTCTCGATCTTCTGACCTCAGATGATCTGCCTGCCTCAGCCTCCCAAAGAGCTGGGATTACAAGCATGAGCCACTGCACCTGGCCATGCCCAGGGTTTTAATGATTTACCTTTTTTTACCTGGTAAAAATCCAGCCAAGAGATCTTGGGAAACCAGAGTTGACAAAAAGAATAAGAAAAAGTAATAAAAGGACTTGCAGATACCATCCCATGTTGTAATACTTTGATTCCAGTTTGGAAAGGATTAGGTACTGGATTAAATCATACAGAGTAGCCATAATTTTTTTTTATAATTTTTTAAAAACTTCTATTTTAGATACAGGGCGTACATGTGCAGATTTGTTACATGCGGATATTGCATGATGCTGAGGTTTGCAATATAGATCCCATCATGCTAATAGTGACTATCCTACCAAGTAGGTAGTTTTTCAACCTAACCTCCTCCCTCCACCCTCTAGTACAGTGGTCCCCAGCCCCTATGCCACAGACTGGTACTGCTCTGTGGTTTGTTAGGAACTGGGCAGCACAGCAGGAGGTAAGCAGCTGGCAAGTGAGCGAAGCTGAACTCCACCTCCTGCCAGGTCAGCAGCAGCATTAGATTTTCATAGCGGCATGAACCCTATTGTGAACTACGCATGCAAGGGATCTAGGCTGCATGCTCTTTATGAGAATCTAATGACAAATGTAATGCACTTGAATAATCATGAAACCCCTCCCCGACCCCATCTCAGGTACGTGGAAAAATGGTCTTCCATGAAACTGGTCACTGGTGCCACAAAGGTTGAGGATAATTGCTCTAGTAGACAACAGTGTCCATTGTTCCCATATTTATGTCTATGTGCACTCCATGCTTATCTCCTACTTATAAGTGAGAATATGTAGCATTTAGTTTTCTGTTCCTGTATTAATGTGCTTAGGATTATGGCCTCCATCTTCATCCATGTTGCTGCAAAGGACATAATTTCATTCTTTATATGGCTGCTTACTATTCCGTGGTGTATATGTACCACATTCTTAATGTAAATTCTTAATACACTTTATTAACAATTACGAAAATGTAGAACTTCAAATTTTTACAGACCATAAAAAGCTGGAGCTTGGTTTTGTTTCTGGCTCACTCTAAGTGTAGTGCTCCAAGGAGGTGTTACTTGTTATTTTTTCTCAGAATGGACCTTAAGTAGAGCTAGATTCTAAAGGATAGCACCAGTAGCGTGTTCTGTGCACAAACTCTGTTTTCTTCTAGGAAACATGAAGGTATAACTGTGTTGGATGAAGCAGAAAAGAAAAAGGATGTGAGGCTAGATGATTACATTTTGTTGAAATTTCAGTGCATAATTTGATACAATTTTGGCAACTAGCTAAATTTGCGAAGTTCTGACTCATCAGTCATATGTTAGATTTGTAATTCAATGATTCTGAAATAACTCTTTGATACAATTTTTAAAAATTCTTCCTTCACCCCATTCCCTCTAGGTAAAACTATCCAGTTGTCTTTATTTTAATTTCTCTGATAAATTTCACGGAGGTTTATGGAATATAAAACTATACCTTACTTTCCTCTGAAAAGGATGTGAGACAATTTCACATTAAAAGTAATAAAATCTTACAGACATATCAGGTTTATGGAAAAAATATATGATAAAATGCTGCATGAATGTGATATAAAGGTAGGGTAGGGGATGCAACAGCAGAAAAAAAGCACTGATAGTGGAGCCTTAAAACTTATTTGTCCTGGCTGAGCTGAAAATTTTGTTCCAAGACCTCTGGTAGCTGCCTGTAAAAAGTAATGCTGTTGGCTCCAAAATTCTCATTATCAAAGATAGTAAACCTACCAGAGACACAGAAGATACAGGAGTTTTCCAAGTAGTAGTTTCTAAAATAAAATTCTAACAGATTTTATAATTCAGCTCGGTAAGCCATTTTTAAGGCTCTAAGAACATAAAGTACAAATGCATGGTTCATCTTAATTCCTAAGATAATTCCTAGAATTCCTCAAGAAAGAGAAAGTGTATGCATGTGTGTGTACGCGCGCGTGTGTGTGTTCCCACCAAAACTCAGAAAACCAGATGAACAAGTCATGAGATGGACCGGCCTCCTAAAATGTGAGTAACAACTCCACTCTTTCTCATCCATTCTGCCTCACATTCTTTTGTAGCCATACATGCTAGGTGAGATCTCAATGCTCAGTTGCAAAGATGGAGACGTAATTTCTTAAAGCAATCACTCCATCTCAACTCTTAACTCTCTAGTTAAATAATTGAAAATTGATTTAGGCACTTAAATGACTTTATGCAGAAACTAGAAGATATTTACTGATGTTTTCTGGAATAAAAGCTGTCTCTCTTCTTCATCTAAGGGAAGATACAGTATATTATTTCTCTTTGCAGAGTAATATGAAGATGTTTAGGCCTAAACTCAAATATACATTATTGCTGGGATAAAAGAGAACAGCATGAGGCTATACTGTCCTATAGAATAAAATAAAACATAAAAAATAAGAAATAAATATACAGCAGGCTTTGGTGACATGAAAAACTCATTCAAACCATGCCTGAAATCAATGAACCCTGCATTTTCAGTTAATGTAAAGAAATATTTTTTTCTTAAATTCTAGTTAGATATTTATATTTCTTGATATTTAAAGAAGGATTAGGCTATTATCCTTAGCAAACTAACACAGGAACAGAAAACCAAATACTGCATGTTCTCACTTATAAGTGGGAGCTAAATGATAAGAACTTAGGAACGCAAAGAAGGAAACAACAGACACTAGAGTCTACTTGAGTGGGGAGGAGGAGTAGAAAGGAGGGAGAGAAGCAGAAAAGATAACTATTGGGTACTGGGATTAATACCTGGGTGACAAAATAATATGTACAACAAACCACCAGGACAAGGGTTTACCTATGCAACATACCTTCACATGTACTCTCAAACCTAAAATATAACTTAAAAAAAGGATTCAAATTATCTGCTTCTAGACATGACAGAGATGACAGGGTAATCAATATTGGACTAGCCCTCCTCCTATAAACAACTATGAACCAATTGTGCCATGCTATCGACCTTGAAATATAGGAAACTGACTAGGTAAGCCCCATGACTGCACCAGCTTTCTGCCTGATGGCAATTTCTTAACCAAGGTGCGAAGAGCAATGGCCCAAGATGATCACTGCAGTTGCACTGAGCTATTGAGGCGGAAAGCAGAGTTTAGAACAGATTAAATGGCTACCATATGCGGGACAGGGCATCAGAGAAATATGAAGTGAGCAGGGGTGGGGCTCCCAAAAATCAGCTTGGGTAACAGGAGTGTTCCTGTACATCCTTGGCTGAGAGTTGGTCTACACATACCAGGGTAATAAATTATACAAGGGCAATAATAGAACAAATTCTACATGGCTGGGAGGAGAAGAGAAAAACTCAAGGTTAAGCACCGTAGAAGGATAGTAGAGCTCCAGAGACACCCATAAACTCTTAACACCACAGGCAATCAAAACAGCAGTCTTTAGATAATAGCTAAGCACTAAAGAGTTGTTGGCAAACTACAGCCCACAGTCAAAATCTTGCTTACCAACAGATTTTGTATGCAAATTTTATTAAAACACAACCACCTTTATTTGTTTGAGTATTGTCTAGTTGCTTTTGTGCTACAATGGTGGAATTCAGTAGTTAACCATATGGCCTGCTCAGACTAAAATATTTACTGTGTGTTCACTTACAGCAAATGTTTTTTGATCCCTGCCCTAGAATAAGGCCTATTTCGAACCTACCTTAAAAAAATCTAAATCAAACCTAGACAGAACTTGGGAGGGGTGGGGACACATCTTTGGAGGTTTAGCTCAATTAAATAAGAGGAGCTTGGGTACTACCTTGAACTTTTTAAGTACTGGCAATAGGCAAAGAATAAAACAAACCGTACACAAATCAAGTTGATTACCAGTATTTTAACAGCATTCTAGAAAAACAATTAAAAATATTCAAGAGATAAAATCCAGAGTCTCTGTAATATATCAACCACAATCTCCATCGCAACATAAAATCTCACCAGTTATTAATATATGTATATATGATTCAAAGTCACACACAAGACTAGATGATGATAACCAATATCTAGATAGTCTATATGTTGAATATAGCAGAAAAACACTTTAAGGCAGCTATTAAAAATAGGATTAGGAACTTATAGGTAATGTGTTCTTGACAAAAGAGGAAATCTTAACATAAAAGTTGCACAATGTTATTTTTAAAAGCAAATGAAAAGTCTAAAAAGAAAAATGAAATTGGATGCACATTAAAAAATGAAGATGGCAGAAAAAGGGCCAGTAAATATGACGTGATACTAATAGAAATGACTCATTCTGAAGAACAGTGAAGGGAAAAAAAGTTTGAAGAAACATGAACAGGGCCTCAAAAATGCTTAGAATAATATTAAACACTTCAACATATGTACACTGGAATACTAGAAAGAAAAGAGTATGAAAAAAAGAGAAAAAATGCATTCAGAATTGTTAGGAAAAAATTTAATGAAGAATGTTAAAAACATTTGTGTTGAAAATTACAAAACATTACTAAGACTAATAACAAAAATTTTAAATAAACAGAAAGATATACAATGTCTATGAATTAAAATATTTTTGCTGTTGAACAAGAGATTTAATATTCTTATGATGTCTGGTCTCCCTAAATTAAGGAATGTACAGATAAAATACCAACAGACTGTAATTCCCACAGGATTACTTTGGTAAATTTGACAAGCTATTTTTAAAATGTGTCTCCAACATCTTTAGAAAAGCACTAGCTGTAGGACTAATGCCATCTGATTTTAAGACTAACTCTAAAGCTATATTAATGGCAGTGTGTTGTTGGCATAAGCATAGACATATATGACAATGGATCAGGACAGAATCTGGAAATTGACCCAAATATATAGTCAGTTGAAAACATACATAGTTATTTGATTGTTGAGAAAGACAAACTGTAATTCAATGCATTAAAAATACTAAGTTTAATAAACAGTGAGAAAGCAATTGGAGATTTTATCATATATTATATATATATAAAATATATATATTAGACATACTTTACACCTGCACACACATTATATATGTATATATCCATTATATAATGTAAAAATATATATTTATACATTATATATTATTCATTATATAACATAATGAATATATTATATCCACTATATATATAAAATATATAGTGTAAAATATATATTTTGCACATGCACACACATTATATATGTATATAATATAATATGCATATAAAATATATATTTCACAATGTATAAAATATGTTATATATCTTATATATATCATCCATTATATATATAAACGTAAGGCATGTGTGCATGTATAAAATCAACCTTGATCTTTTCCTCACACTACTCACAAACAAAAATTAGAAATGAATTATAGACCTAAATGTAAAAGCTCAAACATAAATCTTCTAGAATAAAATTACTGTGACTTTGAGATAGACAAATATTTCTTAAATAGACAAAAACCCCAAACATTAGAAAAATGTAAATATAATTTTATTATATATAAAATGTTGTTCTTCAATAGACACTACAGAGAGAATGAAAAGCCAAGTCATAAACAAGAGAAAATGTACATCAGTGAAAGGACTCGAATCCAAAACATACAAATGAAACTTACAGCTCAACAATAAGAAGACAACCATTAAGAAAAGTTAAACAGACTTAGGTAGTAAATAAATTAAAAATACAAACAACCACATTTTTTAAAAATTGGTCAAATAATTGAATAAATGAAAAGTGGTTTATTTATATGTAAAATGGTTATATTCAAAATGCAAAAATGCTCATGAGAATATGTTCAACGTAATTATTTATCAGATAAAGCAAGTAAAACTACAATAAAAAACCACTTCCCCTAGAAGACTTAAGTGTACTATCTTATCTTTAAGAATATCTAAAAATTACTCCAGGAGAGATTAATGATCCATGAGTCACAGTTATTGCATTATCTTTGCCACTTACTGTTTGATCTCAGATTCCCTGTGTGCAAAGTAAGAATTTTTGAGTAGCTGATTTTTAAATGTTCCCTCTATCTAAAGGAATTTATGACTCCTTGGGTGCTTTCTATAGTAATAGACACATCTAGTCAATGTACCAGAGTAGACAAAACAACATGTGATTTTATTTCCTAATATTTATTTTTTAAATGAGCCATTTAATATTCTACATACATTTCATATTGTTCCTTCTTTAAACTCTCTTCCTAAACCTCTCTTCAAAACAGTAGGTGTTAATTAAAAAATTTATATGTAAAATTATCATACAAGTTTATTAACCATTTTAATGACTAGACAGACACTTTCTAAATTTTGTTAACCTATAACTTTTCCTCAAAATCGCTTTCAAAGTTTATAATCTCATGTTTTATATTTCACCCAGAGAATGTTTCAAAAACAAATAATTTATTCAGCCTTTTTGTGAGTTATTAAAGCACAAACACATTGATTTCAGTGGCTATCAAATTTTGTTGATATTCTTTCTTGGTAGACAGAGATATTCCAGAGAAGCTTTGAATATGAATCAAGGCCCTTGGCAGAGAGAGTTTTCTGTGGAGAAAACTGAAGAAATGGAGATTTCAGCAGAAAACTATCTCTTTAAAATTTACTTTTAGGCCAGGTGAATTTCATCAAACATTTAGTATGCAATTCATAAACTTGAATTACATGTCTAGAATTGATAACAAAGAAAAATGGTGAAAATTATGCAGAGAGGAAGAATGACAATTTTCACATGTCCATTCTTTATTATTAGAAATTAGATGATTGCTCTTTGAAAATTATTTGGTTTAGACGTCTTCCTATATAGGCTTTTGTTCCTTATATTAATCTTGGGAATCTTAATGGGACTTCTCAGCTACTTTATTGATACTCTACATAGCTTTTAAATCTTAATTAATAGGTTCTAGATTCTGAACTACAAATCTAGAAATTGTACTTTCTGAAAATGTCTGAAAATTTTACTTACTCTATCATTAAAAATAAAATATGTTTGTCTTCACGAAAATGAATATCAGGCATTTCCTTTTATACCATGCATTGAGAACAAGAAATTTCTGTGATATATATGAACATGGATTGACTATCTAGGTAAATAAATACAGTAAAAAAAATGCTTTGAGATATAATCTAGAAGCATCTAATATCTCTTTACTATAGAATTTATTGATTTCATAAGGACAAAATTCTATCAAAAGTTACTATTAATCCATTTTGCCTTTGTCTACTTGAAGTGTTCTAGGAGGTAGTAATTGCTAGGAGGAATAGCCACATAGTATAATATATCCTGTAGTTATTAATTTTTTTTTTTTTTTTTTTTTTTTTTTGAGACGGAGTCTCGCTCTGTCGCCCAGGCTGGAGTGCAGTGGCGCGATCTCGGCTCACTGCAAGCTCCGCCTCCCGGGTTCACGCCATTCTCCTGCCTCAGCCTCCCGAGTAGCTGGGACTACAGGCGCCCGCTACCACGCCCGGCTAATTTTTTGTATTTTTAGTAGAGATGGGGTTTCACCGTGTTAGCCAGGATGGTCTCGATCTCCTGACCTCGTGATCCGCCTGCCTCGGCCTCCCAAAGTGCTGGGATTACAGGCGTGAGCCACCGCGCCCGGCCTGTAGTTATTAATTTTAAAGAGATTTCAAAGAAGTGAAGATTATCTGATTGTTCCTTACTTAGGCAGATATTATCAGCTCAATATACATATGCATCTTTAAAAATCCTGGATGAGATGTGGTCCTGTAAACTACATAGGTAGTTTGCTGATCAATTATGAAAATTAATACTACCTTAACTAATGTTGGGCTGGGTATAAAGTGAAAAAACTTGCTGTTTCTATATTACTATAATTATGGTTATCCCACATACATCCTGTTATCTAATAATGCTTTTAACTTGACTTTTATTCTCATTTTCTCAGCCTCTTTTTCTGAGATTATATAAAACAATCACCACCATTATGTAATTACCAGCATGTAGCAGGTAAATGTGCCAGTTACCATGAATTAACATCTAAATATTCTCATTAATCCTAAGAGATAAGTAATTATCCTCATCTGACAGTTAACAAACATTGGCAGGAATGTGGTGAAAAGGGAATCCTGGCACACTGTTGGTGGTAGAGTAAATTAGTACAGCCATTGAAGAAAACCGTATGGAGGTTTCTCAAAACACTGAAAATAGAATTCCTGTGTGACCCAGTAATCCTGCTTCTGGGCATTTATCCAAGAGATTTGAAATCAGTATGTCAAACAGATATCGGCATTCCCATGTTTATTGCAGCAATATTTACAATAGTCAATTTAAGACATCAACCTGGGGGGGAGGAGCCAAGATGGCCGAATAGGAACAGCTCCAGTCTACAGCTCCCAGCATGAGCAATGCAGAAGACGGGTGATTTCTGCATTTCCATCTGAGGTACCAGGTTCATCTCACTAGGGAGTGCCAGACAGTGGGCGCAGGTCAGTGGATGCAGTGCACCGCGCACGAGCCGAAGCAGGGCGAGGCATTGCCTCACTCGGGAAGCACAAGGGGTCAGGGAGTTCCCTTTCCTAGTCAAAGAAAGGGGTGACAGACGGCACCTGGAAAATCGGGTCACTCCCACCCGAATACTGAGCCTTTCCGACGGGCTTAAAAAACGGCGCACCAGAAGATTATATCCCGCACATGGCTCGGAGGGTCCTATGCCCACGGAGTCTCGCTGGTTGCTAGCACAGCAGTCTGAGATTAAACTGCAAGGCGGCAGCGGGGCTGGGGGAGGGGCACCCGCCATTGCCCAGGCTTGCTTAGGTAAACAAAGCAGCCAGGAAGCTCGAACTGGGTGGAGCCCACCACAGCTCAAGGAGGCCTGTCTGCCTCTGTAGGCTCCACCTCTGGGGGCAGGGCACAGACAAACAAAAAGACAGCAGTAAGCTCTGCAGACTTAAATGTCCCTGTCTGACAGCATTGAAGAGAGCAGTGGTTCTCCCAGCACGCAGCTGGAGATCTGAGAACAGGCAGACTGCCTCCTCAAGTGCGTCCCTGACCCCTGACCCCTGAGCAGCCTAACTGGGAGGCACCCCCCAGTAGGGGCAGACTGACACTTCACACGGCCGGGTACTCCTCTGAGACAAAATTTCCAGAGGAATGATCAGACAGCAGCATTCGCGGTTCACGAAAAACCCCTGTTCTGCAAACACCGCTGCTGATACCCAGGCAAACAGGGTCTGGAGTGGACCTCTAGCAAACTCCAACAGACCTGCAGCTGACGGTCCTGTCTGTTAGAAAGAAAACTAACAAACAGAAAGGACATCCACACCAAAAACCCATCTGTACATCACCATCATCAAAGACCAAAAGTAGATAAAACCACAAAGATGGGAAAAAACACAGCAGAAAAACTGGAAACTCCAAAAAGCAGAGCACCTCTCCTCCTTCAAAGGAACGCAGTTCCTCACCAGCAATGGAACAAAGCGGGACGGAGAATGAGTTTGACGAGTTGAGAGAAGAAGGCTTCAGATGATCAAAATATGAGCTACAGGAGGAAATTCAAACCAAAGGCAAAGAAGTTAAAAACTTTGAAAAAAATTTACACGAATGTATAACTAGAATAATCAATACAGAGAAGTGCTTAAAGGAGCTGATGTTGCTGAAAGCTAAGGCTCAAGAACTACGTGAAGAATGCAGAAGCCTCAGGAACCGATGCCATCAACTGGAAGAAAGGGTATCAGCGATGGAAGATGAAATGAATGAAGTGAAGCAAGAAGGGAAGTTTAGAGAAAAAAGAATAAAAAGAAATGAACAAAGCCTCCAAGAAATATGGGACTATGTGAAAAAACCAAATCTACGTCTGATTGGTGTACCTGAAAGTGATGGGGAGAATGGAACCAAGTTGGAAAACACTCTGCAGGATGTTATCCAGGAGAACTTCCCCAATCTAGCAAGGCAGGCCAACATTCAGATTCAGGAAATACAGAGAACGCCACAAAGATACTCCTCGAGACGAGCAACTCCAAGACACATAAATGTCAGATTCACCAAAGTTGAAATGAAGGAAAAAATGTTAAGGGCAGCCAGAGAGAAAGGTCGGGTTACCCTCAAAGGGAAGCCCATCAGACTAACAGGAGATCTCTCGGCAGAAACTCTACAAGCCAGAAGAGAGTGGGGGCCAATATTCAACATTCTTAAAGAAAAGAATTTTCAACCCAGAATTTCATATCCAGCCAAACTAAGCTTCATAAGTGAAGGAGAAATCAAATACTTTACAGACAAGCAAATGCTGAGAGATTTTGTCACCACCAGGCCTGCCCTAAAAGAGCTCCTGAAGGAAGCGCTAAACATGGAAAGGAACAACCAGTACCAGCCGCTGCAAAATCATGCCAAAATGTAAAGACCATCGAGACTAGGAAGAAACTGCATCAACTAACGAGCAAAATAACCAGCTAACATCATAATGACAGGATCAAATTCACACATAACAATATTAACTTTAAATGTAAATGGACTAAATCCTTCAATTAAAAGACACAGACAGGCAAATTGGATAAAGAGTCAAGACCCATCAATGAGCTGTATTCAGGAAACCCATCTCACATGCAGAGACACACACAGGCTCAAAATAAAAGGATGGAGGAAGATCTACGAAGCAAATGGAAAAGAAAGAAAGGCAGGGGTTGCAATCCTAGTCTCTGATAAAACAGACTTTAAACCAACAAAGATCAAAAGAGACAAAGAAGGCCATTACATAATGGTAAAGGGATCAATTCAACAAGAAGAGCTAACTATTCTAAATATATATGCACCCAATACAGGAGCACCCAGATTCATAAAGCAAGTCCTGAGTGACCTACAAAGAGACTTAGATTCCCACACATGAATAATGGGAGACTTTAACACCCCACTGTCAACATTAGACAGATCAACAAGACAAAAAGTCAACAAGAATACCGAGGAATTGAACTCAGCTCTGCACCAAGCAGACCTAATAGACATCTACAGAACTCTCCACCCCAAATCAACAGAATATACATTTTTTTCAGCACCACACCACACCTATTCCAAAACTGACCACATAGTTGGAAGTAAAGCTCTCCTCAGCAAATGTAAAAGAACAGAAATTATAACAAACTATCTCTCAGACCACAGTGCAATCAAACTAGAACTCAGGATTAAGAAACTCACTCAAAACCGCTCAACTACATGGAAACTGAACAACCTGCTCCTGAATGACTACTGGGTACATAACGAAATGAAGGCAGAAATAAAGATGTTCTCCGAAACCAACGAGAACAAAGACACAACATACCACAATATCTGGGACACATTCAAAGCAGTCTGTAGAGGGAAATTTTTAGCACTAAATGCCCACAAGAGAAAGCAGGAAAGATCCAAAATTGACACCCTAACATCACAATTAAAAGAACTAGAAAAGCAAGAGCAAACACATTCAAAAGCTAGCAGAAGGCAAGAAATAACTAAAATCAGAGCAGAACTGAAGGAAATAGAGACACAAAGGACCCTTCAAAAAATTAATGAATCCAGGAGCTGGTTTTTTGAAAGGATCAACAAAATTGATAGACCGCTAGCAAGACTAATAAAGAAAAAAAGAGAGAAGAATCAAATAGACGCAATAAAAAATGATAAAGAGGATATCACCACCGATCCCACAGAAATACAAACTACTATCAGAGATTACTACAAACACCTCTACGCAAATAAACTAGAAAATCTAGAAGAAATGGATAAATTCCTCAACACATCTCCCAAGACTAAACCAGGAAGAAGCTGAATCTCTGACTAGACCAATAACAGGAGCTGAAATTGAGGCAATAATCAATAGCTTACCAACCAAAAAGAGTCCAGGACCAGATGGATTCACAGCCGAATTCTACCAGAGGTACA
Organism: Pan paniscus; assembly: GCF_029289425.2. Lineage (NCBI taxonomy): Eukaryota > Metazoa > Chordata > Mammalia > Primates > Hominidae > Pan > Pan paniscus. The sequence goes on along the minus strand of NC_073258.2, from coordinate 27,233,422 downwards.
AGGAGGAACTGGTACCATTCCTTCTGAAACTATTCCAATCAATAGAAAAAGAGGGAATCCTCCCTAACTCATTTTAAGAGGCCAGCATCATCCTGATAGCAAAGCCGGGCAGAGACACAACAAAAAAAGAGAATTTTAGAACAATATCCTTGATGAACATTGATGCAAAAATCCTCAATAAAATACTGGCAAACCGAATCCAGCAGCACATCAAAAAGCTTATCCACCATGATCAAGAGGGCTTCATCCCTGGGATGAAGGCTGGTTCAATATACACAAATAAATAAATGTAATCCAGCATATAAACAGAACCAAAGACAAAAACCACATGATTATCTCAATAGATGCAGAAAAGGCTTTTGACAAAATTCAACAACCTTCATGCTAAAAACTCTCAATAAATTAGGTATTGATGGGATGTATCTCAAAATAATAAGAGCTATCTATGACAAACCCACAGCCAATATCATACTGAATGGGCAAAAACTGGAAGCATTCCCTTTGAAAACTGGCACAAGACAGGGATGCCCTCTCTCACCACTCCTATTCAACATAGTGTTGGAGTTCTGGCCAGGGCAATTAGGCAGGTGAAGGAAATAAATGGTATTCAATTAGGAAAAGAGGAAGTCAAATTGTCCCTATTTTCAGTCGACATGATTGTATATCTAGAAAACCCCATTGTCTCAGCCCAAAATCTCCTTACGTTGATAAGCAACTTCAGCAAAGTCTCAGGATACAAAATCAATGTACAAAAATCACAAGCATTCTTATACACCAATAACAGACAAACAGCCAAATCATGAGTGAACTCCCATTCACAATTGCTTCAAAGACAATAAAATACCTAGGAATCCAACTTACAAGGGATGGGAAGGACCTCTTCAAGGAGAACTACAAACTGCTGCTCAAGGAAATAAAAGAGGATACAAACAAATGGAAGAACATTCCATGCTCATGGGTAGGAAGAATCAATATCATGAAAATGGCCATACTGCCCAAGGTAATTTACAGATTCAATGCCATCCCCATCAAGCTACCAATGACTTTCTTCACAGAATTGGAAAAAACTACTTTAAAGTTCATATGGAACCAAAAAAGAGCCCGCATCACCAAGTCAATCCTAAGCCAAAAGAACAAAGCTGGAGGCATCACAATACCTGACTTCAAACTATACTACAAGGCTACAGTAAACAAAACAGCATGATACTGGTACCAAAACAGAGATATAGATCAATGGAACAGAACAGAGCCCTCAGAAATAACGCCACATATTTACAACTATCTCATCTTTGAACAAACCTGAGAAAAACAAGCAATGGGGAAAGGATTCCCTATTTAATAAATGGTGCTGGGAAAACTGGCTAGCCATATGTAGAAAGCTGAAACTGGATCCCTTCCTTACTACCTTATACAAAAATCAATTCAAGATGGATTAAAGACTTAAATGTTAGACCTAAAACCATAAAAACCCTAGAAGAAAACCAAGGCATTACCATTCAGGACATAGGCATGGGCAAGGACTTCATGTCTAAAACACCAAAAGCAATGGCAACAAAAGACAAAATTGACAAATGGGATCTAATTAAACTAAAGAGTTTCTGCACAGCAAAAGAAACTAACATCAGAGTGAACAGGCAACCCACAAAATGGGAGAAAATTTTCACAACCTACTCATCTGACAAAGGGCTAATATCCAGAATCTACAATGAACTCAAACAAATTTACAAAAAAAAAACCAAACAACCCCATCAAAAAGTGGGTGAAGGACATGAACAGACACTTCTCAAAAGAAGACATTTATGCAGCCAAAAAACACATGAAAAAATGCTCATGATCACTGGCCATCAGAGAAATGCAAATCAAAACCACAATGAGTTAACATCTCACACCAGTTAGAATGGCAATCATTAAAAAGTCAGGAAACAACAGGTGCTGGAGAGGATGTGGAGAAATAGGAACACTTTTACACTGTTGGTGGGACTGTCAACTAGTTCAACCATTGTGGAAGTCAGTGTGACAATTCCTCAGGGATCTAGAAGTAGAAATGCCATTTGACCCAGCCATCCCATTACTGGGTATATACCCAAAGGACTATAAATCATGCTGCTATAAAGACACATGCACACATATGTTTATTGTGGCACTATTCACAATATCAAAGACTTGGAACCAACCCAAATGTCCAACAATGATAGACTGGATTAAGAAAATGTGGCACATATACACCATGGAATACTATGCAGCCATAAAAAATGATGAGTTCATGTCCTTTGTAGGGACATGGATGAAGCTGGAAATCATCATTCTCAGTAAACTATCACAAGAACAAAAAACCAAACATCGCATATTCTCACTCATAGGTGGGAACTGAACAATGAGAACACATGGACACAGGAAGGGCAACATCACACTCTGGGGACGGTTGTGGGGTGGGGGAGGGGAGGGATAGCATTGGGAGATATACGTAATGCTAGATGACGAGTTAGTGGGTGCAGCGCCCCAGCATGGCACATGTATACATATGTAACTAACCTGCATATTGTGCACATGTACCCTAAAACTTAAAGTATATTAATAAAAAAAAAGAAATCAACCTGTGTTCACCATCAAAGAAAATGTGTTATATATAAACAAGGAAATATTATTCAGCCTTTGAAAAGAAATAAATTTTGTCATTTTTAACAACATGGATGGAATTGAAGAGCATTATGCTAAGTGAAATAAGCTGGGTAAGAAAGTCAAATACCACACGTTCTCACTTATATGTAGTCTCTGAAACAAACTCAAAGCAGAGAGTTGGACGGTGGTAAATAGAGGCTGGGAAGCATCGAGGGGATGGAAAGATGAAGTCAAAGGGTACAAAGCCTCAATTAGAAGGAATATGATTTTTTTTCTTGGAGGTCTGTTGCACAATATGATGAATATAGTAAATATTATGATACATATCAAATTTGCTAAGAGTAATTTCAAATGTTCTCACTATAAAAAATGATAAATATTTAGAGAAATTGACATGTCAACTAACCTGATTCAATTATTCTACACTGCATTCATAAATACTAACATGACTTTGTATCTCATACATATATACAAGTATAATTTGCCAATTTGCAATTTAAAAAAGAATTAGGATCAAAGAGAATAAGCGAAAGATAACAGCTAGGTTTTGGTACCGCATTTTTCTGACTCCAAACTTACTATACTGGGCTACTTTCACTCCAACAGTTTAAAAGCCAAGTTGAACAAGACAACAGGACAGGCCCTTAGTATACCTACAAATTAAACAACTTCAGTCCATGGCACACTTTTAACATCTTTACATTGTCTCCCATTGTAATGCTACCCTACCCCAAGGAACAATTATTTTTATGACTTCTGTGGAATATTACTTTAGCAAAAATGTTGGTGTTTGTATTCTAATTTTTTTTTATTCCATGAATTGGAAAGCACTTTAAACTAGAGATTCTTCAAATATGGAAAAACCACAGTCCTCACTGCCCTGGAAATTTGTGTAGCATGTGAAATAGCTGATCATCAACTCTTCTGGTAATTTTCCCATTAAGATTTCTCTACCAAATCCCACTTTCTTTCATTTTTCACCCCTGTTCATCTTTTTCTCACTACTTCCCAGCCTTCTCTTATTGTTCTTCCGTCTTGTTTTCTACCCAAACATAAGAAATCACCAAAATCTTTATTTCCTGTTACACCTATGACTCATTTATGAGTGCTATCTGCATGTTTTCCGGGAACAGAACTCCATTATGTTTTATTTTTTGAAAAACATTTTCACTCAGCACATGTTTCTGATTCCTCCAAAACAGCATGTATAAAATTGAAGTCAGGACCTTCTCTCAGTCTTTATATTACTGCCAATAGCAGATTATATTAGTTTCCTATGGCTGCTGTAACAAATCATCAAGCTTAGTGGCTTAAAACATCGAAAACGTTATTGCCTTAAAATCTAGAAATAAGAAATCCAAAATATGTCTTACTGGGCCAAAGTCAAGGTGTCAGCAATCCTGGTTCCTTCTGCAGGTTCCAGGGAAAAATCAATTCCTTGCCTTTCCCAGCTTACAGTGGCTGCCTGCATTCCTTGCTTGTGGCCATATTATCCCACCTCTGCTTGCACTGACCCAATCACATATCCGCATGTTCTAGGAATTAGAATGTGGACAGCTCTCAGGGGTCATTCTTGTATGTCCCACACATATGATCTCTGTTCTAATGTCAAAAGTAGTTTTATGCTCATGTCCATTCAGTCATAAATTCCATTTGTTTCTTCTTTGCTGTTTTTAAGACTAATAAAGTTAGGTCTTTGTTTCCACCCTTGACTAGATTGCTGCAACTATCTCATTGAGTTTTGTGCATTTTCTCTCTCTCGCTGTCTCTCCTTTCCCCTTTACGAAGTCATTCTGCACGATCCAACATATTTGTTTTTCATGAAACTTTATTTTAACCCATTTCCTCTTGACAAAACAACTTTAGTGATTTCTTATTGTCTTTACAATAGAACACAAACTCCCTTATCTTCAGTTTGAGATTTTAAATAGTTTGTCACAATATTATCTTTAGAGGTCATTAAGTTTGTTTGTCTACACAATGCACACCACCCAAGGTACGCCAATAATAATGTTGCCTTATATCCGTGGTCATGAAATTAGTTGAGAATGCACCCACGTTTTTTGTTCAAATCCCCCTGAACAAGCCAACGAGAGGTGAATTATTCCAGGAGGATTGTGTAAAGTCACATCACAAGTGTGTGTTGGTACTTTGGAATTTATATATTATCAGGGTTAATTATTTAAGACTATAAATTATTCTTATTTCTTTATTATATTTTTCATTCCATGTAATTTTTATTACATCTTTCTCCTCTCTCAATCTTTTGAAAGGCATTTACTGCAGGCCTAATATATCCCAGCCATTTTATAAATTTTATACTCCTCTAAAATAAAAGACATCCGTCTCTCTCTTTTTCCTTTCCTCCCTCTCTTGGTTCCTTGTTTCCTTCTTTCCTTCTCTCACACCTTCATTTACCAGATATTTTTAACACTCAGTATAAGGTCAGTTATAAATACAACACAACATAAAGCAACATCCCTATCTTTATGAAACTTATAGACAAAAAAGTCTTCAAATTTTTTTTGTATTCCTCACTAAAACTATCAATATGTCTTTCATATAGTGAGACAACAAAATTATACGGGCGTTCCATTTGGGAAGTCTCAGAACTCCGTCTTTACGGATGTAAGTACTAGTGTTTTGCTAGGCTGCCAGGGAGATATTTTGACCCATGCGTACAGTGTAAGTTCTCTTTGGCCTTCTTTATAGTTCATTGAATGAGACATATTCTTACATACCTCACCATCTTCACATGTACCTGACCCTTCTTCCTAAAGTAGTGGAAAATTATTTGGTACCCTATTCTTTCTGGTCCGTTCCTACTCATTCCTCAGATCCTAGTTGAAATGCTAATTCCCACAGAAATTCATTTTGCACTACGAATATCATTTTAGCATCTATGTTATACTATCTTGCAGAATATCATATTTTTCTTCCTAGTACTTTCACGCATTGTGATATTCAAAATATAAAATGATTGGTATGGTGTGGATGTACACCAATCAAATGTTACTCTTCCCTGAACGCTGGAGCAGGGTCCTGTTAGTTTCCTGCACTGGCAGGCTTCAAGCAGTTAAGCAGTCTCCATGCAGCAGCATGGTGGAGGCTCCTAAGCTGACTTGACACAGTCTCATAGATTCAGCCAGAAAGGAGGCAATGAGTCCAAACATATTTGGACAGTTTATTACTCACAATGATTGTATAAGGAAGATCAGAATGGTGTTGGCAATGCACACTCCCAGTCTCTGGATGACATCAGACCAGGGGTGCCAGATGACAGACAACACAAGTGGTAGGTCTCTCTGCCATTATGGATCAAACTCTAAATTACAGCCAAACAATTTTAGTCTATAGCTGTACCCAAAGAAGGGGAAGAGGTGCACTGTGGAAAGTGTCATGCTCCACTGGCACAAGAGACAGATAAAATATTGCTTCATGGCAACCTCCTGCGAGATAGGGAGGTAGAAGAAAAACAGTTTTGTAACATCTCATAACAAAATACCTGCCCTCCTTTTTTTTCCCTGGAGGAACACAGAACACTGTACAAAGACTTGTGTTAAACTATAGGTTACCCTTGCTATTGTCCTATGTGGAGTCTTGCAAGGTTATCAGAGTGTTATGGCAAAGCCATTGTGCTGTAACAAGTGTTTGCCATTTATTACTGAGTGGCAGGGAAAAGTGAAGGGTTCCAGAAGATGGGCCAGGAAGAAAAAAAAAAGATGATTATTTACCAGTTGGTACAGTAGTGCTTTAATAGTTGAACCACTTATTTGTATGGTTATATTAATACATAATGTTTAACTTCCATCTGTACTTATTGTAGTTGTCATTTATCCATTTACCTGTCTGTTCAATATCTCATTCTCTCACTAGACAATAGGGATTTGCATCTGTTTTGCTAATCATTGAATAAATAATTACCAGAATAGTGCCAGGTATATAGTGGATTCTAAATCAGTATTGGATGAACAAATTAGCAAGTGAATGAGTTTGACATAGGTGCCACATACTGTACAAAGAAAACAGGATTCTTATATTCTTCCAAAGCACTTTAAGTTTTTGTTTCTGTATTTGTACTGAAAAGTCTCTGTATTTACAAGTGCTCTATATCTACTTAAACGTTTTGAGGTTTCAAGTCCTCTCTTTTAAGTCCAAGAAGTGTTCCTTTAGGAGCTTTTTCAGTCCCTCCTCTAAATCTCCTTTTTCTGACAGTTAATTGACATGGCAGACAATGGCTGCATTTCCATCCAACAGGCACAGAAATTGGTGGTTTATTAACTTTAATGACAAGTGTGCTGAGGAGACAGTGGATACAATCCAGCATAAAATTTTGTAGATGTCGGGATTAAGTCAGTGGAAATATTTCCCACAGGTATTTTTTTTTCCTGTGTGAATCTGCTTGAATATCATGGTCCCCTAGGGCTATTTGTGCCAATCTTTCTGCCATTTGAAGGCTAGATTAAGCCAATTGTTTAGTTTTGCCACTGCCAAAGTACAGCAGCTGCACTAGATGCTTATTCCAAAAATCATTTCAAAAATTGTTTTCTACTAAGTGAATTTTGTTGAAAGCAGCAGATAGTGAAACATCTACATATCAGCTTGTTAATTCCCTACTACTCTAAATGTGTATTTTTTCTTAAATTTATTTTAATGCATTTTAGTAGAGATTTTTAATGCATTTCTGTAGTCTATTTCTCAACAGACTTTTTTGTGATTTTCACTTGAATTCATAAGTGGAGCTGAATGATACAGAATTTGGCAAACTTGCTTACAGGAGAAAGAAAAACTCTAGGAAATATTGAAGCCCTAAAAATGTGAGGCCCACAGAGACGGGCCAAAGAGCTCTTCAACCCATGACAGTATCTCACCTCTCATGTAATTGTACATAACATGAGGTACGTTTCTTAGCACATTCTATTTTTAACATGCATTAAATAACAATTAGTGTTACACAGCAAGTTCTGATCAATTTATATAAGTCAAACAGTAGGACAAAAAGTATTATTTTCCTTACTTTTTAGATGTGCAAACAAAAGTCTGCCAAGTCAAAGAAACATATATAAAGGTAACTAAAGGAAATAAAAATAAAACTCAGGTACTGATGATTTCAAGACCACATTTTGGAATCTCTCACTTCTCAAACTCCTCACCTCTGTCAATTATTGGCTCCTGTTGCTCATTTAAAGAGGTCCATTCTAGACTCTTAGCACTGTAAACTGCCTCACTTCCCACCTGGAAATCTCAATTCCCCATTCCTTTCTACCTTTTCTTTGTCCTATAACATTTAAATTTCTAATATACTACATATATTATTATCCTATTTATTGAATATTGCTTATCCCATTCACTTCAATATAAATTCTACCAAAGTAGGGAACTTTTGTTTACTAATAAATTATATAGCTGCCTGCAAAAACACGTGCCGACATTATATTCTCTAAAAAATGTTGATTGAATGCATCATTTTTATATTATAATATGATTTAGAAACACTTTTAAATGTGATCAAGAAAAATGGTGGAAAAATAACGATGGCGATGATAACGATGGCGATAACAACAATAATTTATATTACAATTAAAGAAAGGTGTTCTTTTTTTATAATAAGGCTGCTTCCACATTATTTAATATTTGTTCATCTTATTATCAAATCTGATTCTCCTCAACCTCAGTTGCCAGTAAATACATCTGTTGAATTGTTAGCAAAATAATGACTTGTATTCAAATCAATTCAGGTTGATTCCAAAAATATGTATCAATTATCTACCATGTGCCAGTCAATATTGCAAATTGTGATAGTGATAATGATTCATAAAATAGAGACCTCATCCTCCAAGAATGTATGCTGCATTGGAGAATATAATGAACTAATCATTATTTCCCATTGTAAATAGAATATGTGCTATGATCAAGGATGGTGTAAAGTTTTTGTAAGGGTTTTCAACTTTGACATACTTTTATTACATTCAGAATGGCAAGAAGGATGTAGATTTTCTTCCTCTGCAACAAAAAACTACCTCCCAAGTTGTACAACTGGAAAGGAAAGGCTAATTGAAAACCTACTGATCTCTAGTAGCATAAATCTTTATATATATATGTTTAAATATATTTTACTTGAGCTAATTAGGATAATGACTAAAGCCACGAGTGAGGATAAAATATAATTGGCTCCTAAGCACAAACGTGGATCAATCACATAAACTTTGTTAATTTATTTACACAATCGTAAATGCTTATAATTAATTAAATTCTTATAATTAGGGGTATTAGAAAAATAATCGTAAAATATAACTTAAAAGCATTGTTCTTTTTCTATTTATTGGCTTTAAGCTAATGGACAAGGCCCTTATTTTCTCAAATCTTCAGTTTTTCAACTGCAACAAAATAGGAATAATACTTATCACACGCCAAGAATTGTGCTGACATTTCAGTGTATTATCTGCAGTAATAAATAATATTTTTATAATCATTTAACAAGGAGGGCAAGAGAAACTTGAAAAGGCTAAAAAGCCTGTGTGGCCCAACGTTGCTTTAATAGTATTTGGCAGTTGGTACCCATACACCTGATACCCAGAATTCACTAATTAAGTCTATTCTCGCAAATCTACATAAGATAATGTACATTTTATTCCCGGTTATTATGTTGTTCAGGGCTTCACTGCCTCCCAAATGAGAGTAAACTGAAATGAGACATGAAACTTATATCTTCCCTCTCTTATTGAAGGAAGACAAAAATGAACATAAAATGTTGAAAGACAAATTGGGGGTTTCCGCTGAGATATTTTATGAAGCTATCACTATAACACAAAAAGAAACTAAAAAACTTCCTTATCAATGTCTTGATTAATGGATTTTTCATGTGACAGATGTATCATCATCTTAGAAACCTTAGAAAGATAATTAACCTAATTCCTCACTGAGATTTCCTTCTCAAAAAAAAGTACTAAAATATTTCACTATGTCAAAGGGTTGTTCTCAAGCTTAAATGAAGCAATAAATGTAAAAGAATAAAAACAAAAGCAAAAAAAACTGATGCTTTTTTTCTTTGGGGTAATTATTGGGAAGTTTGAGCTATAACTTTGGTTTCATCAAAAAATGGTCTTTATAATGCAATTCATTAACTGTATTGCTTCTCTAAAGACAAAAAGAACTGCTAAATTTCTGTTGGTCTGTCTCATATGTCACTAGCTTATCCTTACGGTTAGAGAGGTTGCATGCCTTATAATTGTATCTGTCAAAATAGAGATCAAATATTTATTTCACCTGGCTTGGAGCTGTCACTTTGATTTTTCTACCTAGCCCCCACAGGACTTAGTGAACATTCCTATGATCTAATTATGAAGCATTCACAACTGGATAATTAATAAATTAAATCTCTTCTAAGCTACACATTTTTTTACTGAACATAGGAAATCATTTTTGGGGGTTAATTTGGTAGATTAAACATTGCAAGAAGGTGTTAACATTTAGTTTTCCTCTTTCTTGTATGTCTTTTATTCCTTCATCCATCCATTCATTTATTTGTCTCACCATTCATCAATCTAGCTCCTAGTCAACCCATCCATTCATCAATGATCTGTCTACTCACTACTCTATATTCTATTATCCATAAATTCCTCCACTTACTTACTCATACATCTATCTACTTATCTAACTTTCCACCCATTCATCTCTCCTTCCATATACCCATCCATCATGGGTATCCACCCATTACTGCCCCTCCTAGTAATTTGGCCAAATAGCTTAAAGACTCCATCTCAAAAAAAAAAAAAAAAAAAGAAAAGAAAGAAAAAGAGGGGGGGAACATTTGAGTTACAAAGAAGAGTTACATTAAGCTTATCTCAGGCAACAAAGAAGAAAAGCCAATTTCTCCTTTGTCAGAGAATTCAAAAAAGTTCGCAAACTAATTTCAAAGAGTTCTGATCATTTTTCACCTGCGTGTTCTACACATTTAAATCATTAATCCTTATATCAATGTTATTGTGTATGAAAATATCCACTCTCCAACTCGAACCTTCTGAGGCAGAATCTCAAGTGATTTAGCCTGGCTTCAGTGTTTCAAAATATCCATATATAAAATTTCATTCAAATCCAGTATTACGAACCGCTGCCTCTGAGGAAGCATGCAGTATAGTTTGTATTGAAGATAATGTTTACTCTGACATGACTCAATAGAACACACACATGTTCACTTACGCATAGCAAAGAATACACACTCCATATATTCTAAGAAGAGAAGAAACATCAACATCAGTATACTCAAAATGTTTTATAAATTTTCTTGCTTAAATTACTTGCTTAAATTAAACTAATACAACCAATGGTGTTAGTGAAGAGAATAAAAATATAATTTGAAATTATGTTTGTCATAGAAATCATTTAGGTCTAAATCATTTAGATCATAGATAGATAGATAGATAATCTAGATAATAGATAGATAGGAAGAAAGAAAGAAATAGAGGATGTAGGTAGACATCATCCAATCCATTGAGCCCTAAACAAAACAAAGAGTGGAAAAGAGGAATTTACCCTTTTTGCATCTTGCCTGCCTTCTGAGCTAAAACATATGTCTTTTCCTGCCATTTCACTGGGATTTATACCACTGGCTCTCCTAGTTTTCAGATGTTTGGATTCACACTGGAAATACAGCACTAAGTTTTGAGGTTTTGTTTTTCTTTTAGTTTTAATTATTTTCATTTTTGTGGGTACATAGTAGGTGTATATATTTATGGGGTGGAATTACACTACTGGCTTTTATGTAAACATATATTTTCTATCGGCTCTGTTTATATGGTTCTGCTGATCTATCTATCTAAGTATATCTAGATAGATAGATGGATAGGTAGATAGATAGATAGATAGATAGATAGATAGATAGATAGATAGATAGAGTTTCAAGAGTAAGCTGCTACTTCATTCTCCAAGAGTCAACAATGTGGAAGAAATACTTCTGGATCTTCTTATCCCTGTTTTTCATTCAGAGAAGAGGAAATTTTATAAGCGGTGGGTTCACAAGGTTCTAAAAACCCATGAGTTATACTGTCTATATTCAGCAGGATTAAGAAGTGTTTCTTGTTGTCATATCATATACTTTAAAACAACAACAATGATAACTTTAGCCTGTGAATAGCATGCTTTAGGGAATTTAGGGCCCAGGGCTTGCCTTTAAGAAACAATTCTGGTGCTAACCCTGCCCTGCTCTTCAGACTCTATACATATTTAAGATACAGATGGCATTGTAGCAGGGCATATAAATTACCTTTGAGAAAGCCCCATGGTGGATATTGCAAATAAATAATTTAAAAGTTATTATAAATATGTTCAAAATACTAAAGAAAATAATATTTAAGTAATTAAATGAAGGTATGATGACAATGTCTTAGCAAATAGAGAACAGCGATAAAGAAGTTGTCATTACTGAAAAGGACAATATGAAAATTTTGGAGTTAAAAGTACAATAAACAAATGAAAAAAAAATCACTCATGATGCTCAACGCTATATTTGACCTGGAGGAAAAAATAATAAGGAAAATTAATAATAGATGAATAGAGATAATACAATTGAGGAAACAGAGAAAAAAGAATTAAGAAAAATAAGCAATGCCTCAAATGTGGGACACCATTAAGCACACTAACTTATGAATTACAGAATACCAAAAGAAAGGAACAGAAAATATTTTAAGAAATAATAGTTGAAAAATTCACGCATATCCAACAAGAGCAACAATCTTCACATAAGAGAAACGCAAAGAATTGATGCTCAGACATATCACAGTCAAAGTGTTGAAAGGCAATCATTAAAAGAACATTTAGAAAGCAGAGAGAGGAAAACAACTTAGCATGGACAAGAGACCACACCAAGACTAACAACAGCTGCTTTCTCATGATAAACAATGTAGAGCAGAAGTAGTATGTTAAAATATTCAAAGTATTGAAGGATAAAACCGATGTCACCCAACGATTTTATATCCAGCAAATTTTTCAAAAATCAAGGCCAAAGAAAAGGTATTCCCAGATGAACAAACACTGAGAATTTGTTGTGAGCAGGTCTGCCTGCTCTATTTTAGTGTTTCACAAGAAACACTAAAATAATTTATTTAGACTAAACCAAGTGATGAAAGACAATAATTCAAATACACTTGGGGGGAAAAAAGAGCACCAGTGAAAGTAATAAAATAAGTAATATATAAAAGATTATATAGTTAACACTTGAACAACATTGGTTTGAACTTCACAGGTCCACTTCTATGTGGATATTCTTCTAATGTAAGCTATTCAGTGTGTCTGCCTCTACTGCCTCCCTTTCTACCTCTTCCTCCTCTTCCATCTCTGCCCCTCAGAGACAGAAATAACAACTGCTCCTCATCCTCCACCTCCTCATAGTATTCAGTGTGAAGAGGACAAGGAGAAAGACCTTTGTGATGATCCACTTCCACTTAGTGAATAAGGGTAAATATATTTTCTCTTCCCTATGACTTTCTTAATAATATGCTCATTTTTCAAAATTACTTTATTAGAAAAATACAGTCTTTAATACATGTAATATACAAAATATATGGAAATTGACTGTTTATATTATTGGTAAGGCTTTCAGTCAATAGTAGGTTATTACTAGTAACTACTTGGGGAGTCCAAAGTTATATGCGGAATTTTGGCCATCCATGGGGTTGGTGCCCCTAACTTCCACATTGTTCAAGGGTTAACTGTAGTTGTATATCTCTCCTGCTGGATGCTTTAAAAATAACTGCATCAAATTATACATGAATATGTATGCATATATGAATATATAGATATATATGTAACTGTGATATATAGAAATCTAATGTATTTGACAATAATAGCACACAGAAGACATAGAAAAATAGCTAAATTGGAGTAACAAAATGACAATAATTTGTAATTTGAATTCACAGGAAGAAATAAGGAGAAGCAGAAATTGTAAATGAGGTCAGTACAGCACATTCTAAAATTATGCACTTACTCTACATTCTCTCAGCTTCATTAGAAGACAAAAGATAACATACGTGGTCGTGATATGTAAAAAATATTAGAAAAAAAGAAGGGTTGGGGCAAAGGAGCTATATAGGTATAAGATTTCTATTCTTCACTAGAAATAAATTAGTACAAATCTGAAGTAGAATCTAATAATTTAAGAAGTATATTATAAGCCTTAGAGGAAGCATTAAGAACACAGCTCAAAACATATAATTAAAAGGAATTAAAAATTTTATATTAGAAAGCATCACATTATACAAAAAAGACAGTAAAATAGCATCGGGGAACAAAATAGTCATGAGACATATCAGAAACAAAAAGAAAAATGACACACAAATCTAATTATATTAATAATTGCATCAAATATGAATGGGCTAAACAATCAGGAAGCAGAAGTTATCAGACTGAATAAAACAAAAACCAAATATATTGTCTTGGCACTATTTATATCTAAAAAGTAGAGGCAAGCTAATGTCCATATTCTAACAAACGGATGAACAAGATGTGTACATCCACCCAATGGAATATTATATGACATTTAAACAAAATGAAGTATTAATATATAACATGAATGAACTTTGAAAATATTACCCTAAGTGAAAGAAGCTAGTCACAAAATACCAATATTGTATGTTTCTACTTATATATGAAAAGTCCAAAATATGAAAATCATCAGGGACAAAAATTAGACTATCTTTTCCCTGGGTCTAGGGAAAAAGGGGAACAGGCAGTGACTGCTAATGAATATGAACATCTTTTTGTGATGAAGACAATTTTCTAAAATTGAATTCTAGTGATGGCTGCACAAGCCTGTGAATATAATTAAAACATAGGATTGTACATTTTAAAGGGATTGATTTTATATTATATAAAATATATCTCAATAAAACTTTTTTAAAAATCGTAAGAACTAGCAATGTGAAGAGCACTTGTAAAGACATGGGAGGAAAAAACACAAATATTAGGAAACAACAGATATAAGAAATGGAAAACCATGAGAAATGTAACACCTCTATTATCCAATGTTCAGTGCTGATAAGACTGAAGATATAGATAGAGGTTGTTCATAGAGAGCCTTATAAGCTATACTAAGGAGGTTGAAACTATTTCTATAAACCCTGGAAAGATGATAAGATGATAAAGAAAGATAAAGGTAGGACTGAAAAAAAAAACAGGCAAATTTGAAATTTAAACAGACAACCCTTCTTTTGATACTGTGGAATACAGCTTGGAGGAGAAGACTGAATTCAGGGAGCCCTGTCATAATTCAGAAGAGGTGAAGAGAGCCTGAGTTAACACAATGAATGTAAGAATGTAGAAAATATTCAGAAGAAAAATGTTACAATCACTTTTCTGTGTGGTTATAAATAAATGGGCATTCCTGTTGGAAACATCTCTCTGTATCTTATTGTGGGCTTCTGAGTTCCAGAATAAGTAAGATCACCTACTTTATTTTTTTCAGGTTTTGCCATTATGAAAACAGCAGGGAGGAGCAGAGAAAGATGCGGAAAGGATGCATTTTGACATCCAATTATATTGCTAATCTCTGGAACTGGCAAACAGAAGTCTATTCAGGGAAATGTGCTTCTTGCCAGTGGCATCTGGCAAGTAATGATGAAATGTGGTTTCCAGCTTGCAAAGAACTTACAATTTCGCTGCACAGATTTAAAGAGAATTGGCACTCACTACTCTACCTCAGTGTCTTCAAACTCAAAACTATGCATAAATGTACGTATGAGCATATAATGTGCATTGAAGATAAATCTATTCATAATAATCTTTAATTAAATTCACCACAGCTTTTAAAAAATAGCACAGTTTAAAGCCTTTATCCTGCAACAGAAGGCATTCTAATACTTGACTTAGGCATGTCTTTCAGCTCTGACTCCAGGTCTCAGCTTTTGCCAGGTCACCACTAGCTCCTTTCACTATTTATCAAACTGAAACTCCCTATTCTCTCTCATGCCTTGAGTTGTTTGACCACGTTACTCCATCTGCTCCCAAAGAACCTTCCCCAATCCTTGCAACTGCATTGCTACTTCTCCTTCCAATCTTGAGTTCAAATCTCAACTTCTCTTCAAAATATTTCTTAAGTAACCCAACAATAACACCATGTCCCCAAACACCTCCAAAAGCGTTATTAGGTTTTCCATTTTTTCTACGCTCTACTGGATATCAATTCTCACACATATTTCCAGTCTCTCTTTCTCTCTGCATATTTTTAAAGTATGTTTTATGTGTAACTATATATTTGTGCATACAAAAATTATATGCATATGTTTAGAATTTTCATTTAATTGAAAGTTTTATAACGTATTGTTTGGGAGCACGGGGTCCTAGAGTCAGAATGCCTTAACCTCTCAGAGCCATGGTTACCTCATCTGAATACTGAGGTTGGTAATATTATAACTGACCTTAAAGTGGTGGTTCCCAAAATTGTTGCATATTAAGTTAACCGAGGAGCTTCAAAAAATATTTATGCCTTTGACCCCTTCTCAGACATTTTTATCTAATGGTCTGCGGTATTGCCTGGGCTTCAAAAATTTTTAAAGATCTTCAGATGATTCTAAAATGCAGACAAACACAGATACCATTGCCTTAAATAGTTATTGTGAGTATTAAAGTTGATCATGTGTGTTTGAGTTAGTTGCACATTGCCTGGCTATGTACATTTAAAGTAATACTTGACATTATTATATGTGGACTTCTTGAAAGCAGAAACCATACCATACCTTACTTATATTTTGTCCACAGCACACAAGTGAGACACTTAATAGACTGTGGCACTTAATGATTTTTTTTTTTTTTTGAGATGGAGTCTCCCTCTGTCGCCCAGGCTGTAGTGCAGTGGCCCAATCTCGGCTCACTACAACCTCTGCCTCCTGGGTTCAAGCGGTTCTCATGCCTCAGCCTCCCAAGTAGCTGGGATTACAGGCATGCACCACGACACCCAACTAATTTTTATATTTTTAGCAGAGACGAGGTTTCACCATGTTGGCCAGGCTGGTCTCGAACTCCTGACCTCAAGTGATCTGTCCACCTTGGCCTCCCAAAGTGCTGGGATTACAGGCATGAGCCACCATGCCCAGCCATGAATATTTTATTGACAAAATAAGTTAGAATAAATTATTATTAGATGGACTTCCCCCAGAATAGCAGCTTATAGTCCTATAGGAAAAGGTGACTGACACTCAGATAACTGCAGTAGATCCCAGCATGGGACACTTCACTCAGAGTGCTATGGCAGTACAGAGGAGAATTAATTGGGCGAATACAGTTTTTTCCTAATTGAACCAAAGAGCTAATGAAGAAAACGAAAGGGAGAGAGAGAGGAAAAAAATAAAAAACAGACAGTAAAAAGGGCTTACATTTATAAAGCATTTGCTTCTCTGCTAGGTTTGCACAAAACTATGAATTACCCCAGTCTAACAGATGAAGAAGCTGAAACCCTGAAGTTGAAAAATTTGCTCAAAAATTACTCTATTCAGTGGCAAACCCAGAATTAATTTCTGATTTTTTTACATGTCATATTCAGAGTGCTTAAATAATGTCCTGAACTGCAAGAACAAAGAATTACCATACAAATCCAATCAAAGGAGCTTTATATGGACTTCTCATGCAGAAATCCATGAAATAAGTGGCATAAGAAGTTGTACACAGTTCAGGGTATTTTACTATACCATCAGTTGGTCTTCTCAGCTCAATTATTACTACGTTAAAAATAAATTATGATGTAACTGACCTCATTAAATAATAAGAAAAATCTGAAACCATCAACTCACATTTTATATAAAACGTAAATTCAGGTAAATCATAGATGTAAACACAATAGCCAATACATATGAAACATCCAAAAGAAAACACAAGGACAAACTTTATGACCTTGTGTTAGAAGAAGACCTTTAAATAGACACAGAAAGTTCTAACATCAAACAAACAGGTATCATTTTGACTTTATCAAAAATAAAAGTTTTTTCTTTCCCTTTGAAAGCTACGTTTAAGAAAATGAAAAGCCAAGCTACACATTGGCAAAAAAAGTTTGTGAAATATATATCTGATAAAGAACTATTATTTAGAATACATGAAGGATGATTATAACTTAGTTATTAGAAAACAAAAAATCCAATATAAAAATAAAACACATTTTCTCATTAAGGAGCAAAACACGTGAACAGCCACTTCAACAAAGAGGATATACAAATGAAAACTAGGCACATGAAAAGTATTCAACAACATCATTCTCAGGGAAATGTAGGTTATAACCATACGCTCGTCACTACTCATGCACTAGAAAGACTGAAACTCAGGACTGACCAAACCAAGTATTGCCAGGAAAGCAGGACATGTGGATTTTTCATACATTGGTGGTGGAAATGCAATGGTACATTCAATTAGAGGATAATTGGCAATTTTTTATACAATTTAAAAAATAACATATGCCCTAACTATTCTACTCCTAGTTTTTCCCCAGAACAAAATAAAATTTTGTGTTTATACAAAGATCTCTGTGTGAGCCCTCATAGCAGCAGTATTTATAATAGTCCCAAACCTAAAGCAAGAAAATGCCAATCAGTTAGCTAACAGGGAAACAAACTGTGCTGTATCTATTTATGAAATGAAATTAGCATTAAAAAGGGAAAAATGACTGACATATCAAACAACATATATGAACTCAAGCATATTATGCTAAGTGTTTTTATTTCGTGATGTTCTAGAAGAGGCAAAACAATAGTAAAAGAAAGCAGGGCATGGAGAGGGAATTGACTGCAAATTGTTCCATGGTCAGTTTTTTTTTTAAATGATGGCACAGTTACATATCTTGATTGTGGTGACAGTAACACACTATTTATATATATTAATCAAAACTCAATAAATTGTCCAACTGAAATGATGGATTTTATTGAACACAAATTATACTTAAATATAGCTGACAGTAAATACATTAAATTTTTAAATACATTAAATTTAAATACATTGAATTTTTTCTTTCTGATGGGGATTCAGAGCATGTGAGGTGTTAGACTATGAAAACATAAGAGTACAAATGATGGTGCTTTGGAGAGTGGGATACCACCCAAACTACTCAAAGTTTCTACCTATCTACATTAGACTATAAATGCCCTGCAGAAAGTGTTGTTATATTTGAATTGTTTCCTGACATATGAACTGCATCCAACACAGTGTCGGACACGCTGAAGTTGCTTCATCTGTTGAATTCATCTGTTGAATGAATTAATTTCTGCTTGACACAGCTGATAAACTCTAACTTGCAGACTAATTTTGCTTTTTTATATTTGCATATTTAAAGTTTGTGATTTATATATTTTTCTCTAAATGGACACATTAAAGAGGTGAAACATAAATAAATAATGATGACATGATATATTTTATAAAACTTTCAACAAAACTCTACTAATGTTTTGGAAAAACATACTTAGTATTAAAAATAAGTAAAACCTAACTATGATATGAGTTAAAGTTTGTTACAGTTACGAAGCATAAAGCATTGATAGCCAAAACCTTTAGATGCCATAGCACCTTCATCCACACTTTCCAGATAATGAGGGGACTCATGATGGCTATGCCCAGTGGGTTACCCCGAGAATTCTATTTACGCCTCTTCTATCTAAACGCAACAGTAAATCTCAATCCTATTTCCAGCTTGCCTAAGAGCAAAATGAAAAAGAGGGAAAAATACTTTATTTTTCTATTTCTGTCTGCATATACTAAACATGCAAAACAAAACAAAACAAAAGTGAAAGAGAAGTTGATGGCAACTACATTTGCTATTAGGTTGTAGATTCACATACCTTATCTCTACACATACCACTTCTGTAGAGTAGTGATGATTTCTATTTTGCAATTGGGAAAATAGCTCAGAGGTTATGCAACTCACTCAAGAATAGGAAAAGCTTAGATTGAATTCAAGATTCTATTAGAACCCAAAAGAATTGGTTAGCAATATTAAGATCAAAAGAAAGTAAAATGGTCTCTTTTGTTTGAACAATAATATCTAATATTATTGTGCACTTAATATGTGCCAGAAGCTATTATAAGTTGATAATTTATTTGTATTAACTCATTAATTTGTAAAATGACTGTATAACATAGAAGCTACCATTAATTTCATCTTACAGATGAGAAAAAAAGAGAAACATAAGGTTTACTTACCTTGCTCAAATTAATACTGCTATTGACAAAGTATTAAACACAGCAGGCTTGGATCCAGAATCTCTGCTTTTAAATGCTACACCTTCCTGCCTTTTATATGGGTTGAGGATAAAGAGAATGAGCCCACTTGTGAATAAAATACAGGCTTAATGAGTGTCTAAAATATTGAAGACCCATCAAACTGCTCCTATTTTTTTTTCCTTACTACCCTGAATATGTGAGTCTACTTTTCCTTTCACAGCCAAGTAGTTAACTTTAAATTAGAAAAGTTTTACACTCCATTAAGCAGCAATATAGTTTCCATTCTCATTAAATTGCTTATTTAAGAGAAATATGAAAGTAGTAGATTTCAATGTGTGTGTTTTTTGTGGGGGCTCTGTTTTCTGGGTAAAATATTTCTATATAATTATCCTCCAATCCTTTCTCCTTTTTTTCTATATTCACCGTACAGTCAAAAGACACTTAAGGTGGTAACCAGTAAAAGAAAAAAAAAAAAATAGAGCCAGAACCAGTAGACCTGCTGATCAGTCAGAAGCACCTCCATGATGCCAAGTTGTCACTGGCCAGCCCTCATTGGCTGCAAGGATAAGTCATGCCCAGGAACCACAGGAAGAGAAGGGAAAATCTGAGAAGAAAGGTGATGTCCATATTTACAAGCTAACAGGAGCTTGAACATTTTTTCCTACCAACACAAAGAAGCACTATATATATAAAATTACTGACATTTTTTCCAAACCTTGTTAATATCACCATCATTGACTCTCATGATTTGACATCAGCCTATCTCCCCAATCTCTTATCTTGCCTGTCTCCATATATACCACATATTTCAGCAAGTTTCTATGACAATTTATTAAATAGTGATTCGTGTCCAAATGGCAGTCCATTTTGTTAGATGATTTTCTTAATAAATACTGCATTCCTCACTTAATCACTGGATTTTTTCTTCCTTTTGTTCTTCCTTCATTCCTATGAATATTTAGTAAATACCTACCAAACATTGGTGCAATGCCTTCAAGGTCTAATACAAGTCAGTCTTCCATAAAGCTAGTAGGAAGGTACTAATAGGTTTACTGAACTTTGATTCTCCCCTCAGTAATCCCTTCCCCTGAGAGTGGTAGAAATACTTGTAAAACTCTTACCATGTTGTATTAAAATTGATTGCAAACTAGACCCTCTCCCTTACTAGACTGAGGATCTGAAAATTTGTCATTCAAGTTTGTTTTTCCTGCACCTACCAGAAAATGTCAACTGTGTTGAGTGAACAAAAAAAGTTAAACAAGTACGAGTGCACTTTTTTTTAGAAGTCCGTACACTTCTATATTTCTATTGGAAATACTAGGAAGCTAGTGAAATGACTAAAAGAGACCCGAGATAATTTGATTTCCAAATGCTGGTTCTTCCTACCATACCAGTGTCTACAGAATTTTAAAATTAAAAAAAGAGAGAGAGAGAAAAAAAAATCCTTTCAAATCTGATTAATCAGATTGCTAGGCCTTCCAATTTAAAGTGTGGCTAGACCATTAGACTCAGCACCTTGCTGGGGCTTGTTCGAAGTGCAGAATCTCAAGCCCTCTCCGAGACCTACTAAATCAGCATTTTCTTTCAACAAGATACACAGGTGCTTTCCTACACGTGTTCAAATTGTCAAACACCAACAAAGCATCTTCATTCCATGTAGCTAAAGCTAAGTATTGTTATTAAAACAGCCAGAATTGAACGGGCAACCCATAAGACTGTGTTTGATTGCTACCGTACTCCTGCAGACTACCATTAAAATCCAAGCCACAAGCAAATAAAAGGGTTCAAATAAGTGAAAATATTAATATGGTATCATTTTCCTCAATCCATCTAAATTAAAAACAAACTTAATACATGAAGAAGGAGGAAGTGGTGCAACATTGAGTTAACATAGTTTCTGCTCAATTAGAAAAAAAAAATCCACAGAGCTATTTTCAATATTATTTTAGTAGATTTTACATATTTTAATGAATAAATTTTCAGTATATCAGCATATCAAATTTGCCCAAGATAGAACAAAGTATAAAACCAAATTATTATAGCAAAGGTGTCTGATGCATCTAAGATTAAAGAATTTCTGACTATTATTCCCACAAATGATACATATGTTAAAGGCAGTTGAAAAGGACAATGTACTCTTTCAGATCTCTGTTTCCAGACAAATGGTCAACTGCAATTTTGCTAAAAAAATCATATTTAGCTGTTGGTGTTTGCATTTATTTCTTTTCATTAAAAAATAGATTTAAAAACTTTATTAGAAAAAATATGTATCCCAATAATTCATTTCTGAAAATAATACTATGCCTTTAGTACTTGATTTCCACAAAACTACTAAAACTTAGAACCTGTGTTTTCTCAAGAATGTTATTTGGGTTTTTTTCTTCTTATTAATAAATAAATTAAACAAATACATTTGTCTAAAATAAAAAAGATAAACTGATTCTCCCCTGGCTTCAAAGGTGGCTAGATATCTTGAAGAAGGAGAAAAGGTGGGCAATGTAGTTTTACATATGCCAGACGATGGAAAGTATGAGGTCCTGAGTTAAGAACATATGACGTATTTTTTTTTCTTTCTTTCTTTTTTTTTTTTTTTTTGAGAGGGAATCTCGCTCTGTCGCCCAGGCTGGAGTGCAGTGGCACGATCTCGGCTCACTGCCAGCTCCGCCTCCCGGGTTCACACCATTTTCCTGCCTCAGCCTCCCATGTGTCTGGAACTACGGGCGCCCGCCACCACGCCCGGCTAATTTTTTGTATTTTTAGTAGAGACGGGGTTTCGCCGTGTTAGCCAGGATGGTCTTGATCTCCTGACCTCCTGATCTGCCCGCCTCGGCCTCCCAAAGTGCTGGGATTACAGGCGTGAGCCACCGCACCCGGCCACATATGACGTATTTCTTGAATGAGACTAAGACCAATAATTGTTTAGACTCTAAAAAAGTAAGCTGGTAATTTCTTGTGAAATAAATTTCCCCGAGGAAAAAATAAAACAATTCATTGATAATTCAGCATGTCTAAAATATTTTGTACAATGTAGTTGCATATACAATCTCATTTGATCCTGCTACATAACTTGGAAGTGTGTGTTTTTTTCATCTCATTCATATTTTACTGACAGGAGCTGATATCCAACAAGTAAAGTGACTTTACTCAAGCTTAGTTTCCAGGTAAGTGAAACACTTAATAAAGAAATTAGATCCCCTCTTTTTGACTATAGTTTATTTTTACCACATCAAGCTACATCTACTAAGCAAGAAGGAATGAACAAAATATTCAGTAGACAATGCTTCTATTTAATATAAATAATAACTTTTATATGTCAGTTAATCAAAGTTGTAAAATAGTTTTTCTTAGAATTGCTTTTCTTTGTCCCTTGAAGCATGTAATGCAGTCCTAGACCCCAAGATAAGTGCTTCTTACTTTTACTCATGTGTGTGTGTGTGTGTGTGTGTGTGTGTGTGTGTGTGTGTGTGTGTTTCTCATTGCAGGAGGCACTGATTGAACAAAAGGATTTACCAAAAATACGAAAGAAGTTTTCACACATGATATAATATATATACCATATAGGTATTTGCAACCTTAATGAAGTTTTACACATCTATCTGTGGAGGAGTAGTAGCAATGACTGAAGCAGGGTGGGAAGATACGCTAGTTATGAACTTGACAAGAGTTGAGATTATGAAATTGGAATGAAAAATTAAAAATATGTGTTGGTTATTGTGAATTTTGGCCTCTGACTAAACTGCACGAGTTCAGAGTACTGAAATGATTTCATTGCCCACTCAAATCCTGCACCACACAGATAGAAACAAAGACTATAGAAAAAGTGAATACAAGAGGACCATGGGGAAAAACACACATTACTTTATAGACAGAGAGAGGGCTGGCATCTCTGTGGCAAGCAGGCAGGTATATAAAACAGCTATGATCAGGAGTGAGAGGGGCTTCTCCAACAGTCATTATTGTATAAGGAAAAAAAAATTGCCTTACTCTTTTGTGAACCTTAAACGCTGGATATTTACAATCAGAGGCAATGTTTTTGAGGAGATAAGCCTCTATTGAGTAAGAGACTGAAATTGCAGCTATTTGCCGGCCTTCCATTGTGAAGGTTCTAAGTCCTTGAAACTTTATATAATAAATTAATCTGACTTATTCCTCAAATGGGATTTGTTATGTCCAAATGACAACGGTAGGGGCTAAGGTACCATAAATCTTTTATTTAAAAAATATGTACAAGTATAATGATTTAATTGGTAGTGTTGTCACTAGTAAAAGACTCCCAGTTTATACCACTTAGGGGTTCAGCCCTTGCTTCCATGAGCTCTACAATTTTTTTCATAAACTATAAAATTTGTGAACTTTTAAAAAAATTGTTCTGAACTGTGTCTATTGTAGCAACTTTCTATTCAATATCGTAAAAGGTAAATGTCTTCTTCTCTTTTATTAGGTTAACAAAAACACTAGCAACTCACTAACAGTAATGAAATAAAGTGAAATAAATCAAATAAATTCACAAATATGCTTTTGAAATGTCTCCATTCACGACAAAAAGGGAACATCTAAACATGTTGCCCAAAGAAGAAGTATTCAAAGGAGAATAATAATTTGCTCTTGTCTTCTGAAATTATATTGGCATCACCATTAGGATAAAAGATATAAAAAGGCACTTTCAAAAATTATAAAATTTTATAACTTGGTAACCATTTTACCATTCTTTCCAAATTTTACCATTAATTCATGATTTAAAAAAAATGTTATGACATGTTACATAATAAAACATTTAATATTATATACATCAGGACTTGTAAGTACATTAGTGAATTACTATTTTTTTACTAATCTTTCTTTTTTATTTTACTTTCATAATGAAATTTTTTTAGAAGAACGATACTACCATAACTGTTTTATATTTTAATAGAGATGAGAGCTACTTGAAGATGCAGTAAATCCCTGAGAAGTAATTCCAGGGCACTCAAATGCAATTTTACAAAAATCCATAATTTTTAATCCATAATTTTAGAACCTAAAATGTCATCTGATCAGAATCATGTGTTGTACTTTCTTTGTGCTCAGAAGAAACAAATGTCTCAAACTGAAAAAGTAATTTTTAAACAGGTACTTAATAACAAAGCATTTAGTATTTAAAGAAACCAGTTCACTGAAATACCAGTAGCCCAGGCAACTTCACAAAGGGAATGATTTTCCCCAAAGGACTCATGATTGTATCACTGTTCTATATTTACTTTAAGCAAGGAAATATGCAGATCAACTCTACTTAGCATAAAGTTAAGGGCCCCTCTCACTGTGAGGACAGCTTGCTAAGCCAGGACATACATACACAACATATACAACGTGATGCACAAGAAAATAATATGTAAAGAAGGTCAGCAATTCATTGCTCAACACACCCTCTCAGAAGCAAGGAGAAATGTTCTAGAATTACTCTTTGTTTTGATTTTCTGCACAAGCATCCTGACTTGTGCCTTATTCTCGTACATTATTTAGCTTACATATACTGCTCTACAAAGCTTTTTTTCAAAAATAACAAATAGTATTCACTGCCATAGTAAGACAATAGTAAACAAATCCTGGTAGAGTAGCTCTCTGGAGGCTGAACACTGGCCACAGGCTAAATATTTAAAAGCTCATTCAGAAGGCAAATAGGTTGTATCTTGAGTACCAACTCTGACAGACTTTTAGGAGCTACTTCAAATATGAGAATGAGAAAGAGTTTGAGGCTAGATACAAACAATGGAGAAGAGCATCATATAACCTATTAGCAAGGTCTGAAATAGGCACAGTGTGTCAGATTGGGGACACACAAATATATTCATAATTTTAAATGTATTTACAAGTCCTGACATATAACATTTTAAATGTTTTGTTTTCTTATGTAATATGTCACAACATTTTTTTTCAAATCCTGATTTAATGGTAAAATTTGGTGAGAATGGAAAAATTTAAAATAAGAAAGGTAAAATTTAAGTATGTTATTAAAGTTATAATAATATTTTCTTAAAATTAGTAATAAACCATAAGCCTGGCAGTTATGGAACACATTCAGTTTTCAAATAAATGAACAGAGTAAGAACGGGAAATAACAGAAACTTGGAACAAGTGTGTTTTATGCCCAAAGATAGCCAGAGAAACCTCCTTTTATCAATACCTAAACGTGTTTAGAATGACAGAAGGTAAGGGGAAATCTGTAAAGCAATGGTTTCTAAATTGTTAAACTTTGGATGTATGTGTCAGGCCTCCGAGCCCAAGCTAAGCCATCATATCCCTTGTGACCTGCACGTGTATATATCCAGATGACCTGAAGCAACTGAAGATCCAGAAAAGAAGTGAAAATAGCCAGTTCCTGCTTTAACTGATGACATTCCACCATTGTGATTTGTTCCTGCCCCACCCTAACTGATCAGTTGACTTTGTGACAATACACCCTCCCCGCCCTTGCGATAATGTACTTTGTGATATTCCTCCACCCTTGAGAATGTACTTTGTACGATACACCCTCCCCATCCTTGAGAAGGTACATTGTAATATCCTCCCCCCAACCCCTGCCCTTAAGAAGGTACTTTGTAATATTCTCCCCACCCTTGAAAATGCATTTTGTAAGATCCACCCCCTGCCCACAAAAAATTGCTCCTAACTCCACCGCCTATCCCAAACCTATAAGAACTAATGATAATACCACCACCCTTTGATGACTCTCTTTTCGGACTCAACCCACCTGCATCCAGGTAATTAAAAAGATTTATTGCTCACACAAAGCCTGTTTGGTGGTCTCTTCACACAGATGTGCATGACAGTATGCAAGCCATTTAAATTGTATCTGAAACATTTTACAAACTCTTCTCAAAAAAAGGCCTTATGTAAATCTATAATCATTATGAACAAATTCTGCAGAATTAATATCTTCCTGAAATGCATCCATTGACTCTGAAGCCCTTACTAAAGCATGAAGGCTTCATGGTCAAATAGAAAAAACAATTTTCTCAGTGCCTGATAGATAACACATGCACAATAAATACTTTTGAACAAATGAATAAACCTGGTCAGGAGACTTATATTGAAGTTTTGTAGTCATAAATAAGTTACTTTAAAACTCTGAGCTTAGTTTCTTTACCCAAATTCTCTTTAAAATTTCAATACTTTGAGATTCCAGCGAAAATGGTGGATAGGAGGCAGGACTAATTTGCAGCTCCCACTCAGACGAACAGAGCTACATATGGAGACTCACATCATGAAAATTTCCTCCACAAACTACCACAGGAACTAACAGGAAAGCCAAGAGAATCCCCACATACTTTGAAGGAAGCAGATCACTCCTGCAGGCTCCAGGAGACAGTCAAAAAACTCTGAGCACCGAAAGTGTGAAAGTGTGAAAGGGGGATTGTGCACCCCTGAACACACATCCTCACTGGGGAAGCTGAACGTCCAGATCATGGGAGAATGATTTGATCTTATCTGGAGCTGAGACAAATTTAGTGAGCTGAGTTAAATATAGGGGTAGGGGAAGCAGCAGGAAGAGCCCTGTGGGCACACTCAGTCCCCAGGGAAGCCATTTCTGACATGGTCTCACAGGGGTCCTTGGGGAGGGCTGCCAGAGGAATTGGGAAAAGACCACAGGGAGAAGGAAACATCCAGCTGTACTTTGTAACAATTCTGACTGAATGCAGAGTTTCCTGGACAGAACCCGAGAGAGAGGCAAACAGAAGGTGCAGCCACTACACAGAAGCTGCGGCAGGCAGGGAGGCGTGAAACCTGAAAACCCGATTGCCTTTTCAGTGGGGAGGCCAGTAGCCTGGGGCAAGCTCTCAGTCCTGCTTACCTGCTGCCTGGATATAAATTTGATGATGTTGAGGGGGCATGGTGGGAGTGAGAGCAGCCTTTTGAGCTGTGTGTGAGCTGGGTGAGGCCAGTTTCACTGCCAACATTTCCCCACTTCCCTGGCAGCCTGCATGACAGCAGAGGTAGCTATAATTCTTCTGGGAACATAATTCAATTGGTCTGAGAACCACAACCCTATCCCTCATAGCAGCTGCAGCAAGAATCACCCAAGAAGAGCCAGAGCTCAAACAGGCCTAAACCTGCCCCCGACCTGAAGGTCTTTCTCTACCCCCTGTGGTAGCGAAAGACAAAGTACATAATCTCGTGGGAGCACTATGGCCCCACCCACTGCCTGAGACACCCGAATATTCTCCAGGAGACCCTAGAGCAAGCTTGTATCTTCCATGTACTACTGCAGCTGATGCTCTCTTGAATGTGCCATCTCCTGGCTGGCTGCCAACCAACACAAAACCAGTGTAATAAACAAAACTATAACCAAGAACCCTCACAGAATCCACTTCTCTTCACTGCTACCTCCATTGGAGAAGGTGCTGCTATCCATGGCTGAGAGACCTGAAGATGGATCACATCACAGGACTCTTTACAGACACTTCCCAGCAGCAGACAGGAGCCCAGTAGCTCTGGTGGGTGGCTAGACCAGAAGAGAAATAACAATCACTGCAGTTCAGCTCTCAGGAAGCCACATCCCTATGGGAAGAGGTGAACACCACATTAATGGAGAACCCCATGGAATAATATCATCTGAACAGTAACCCCTGAACCCCAGATCTTCCCTCTGATATAGTATATCCAAATGAAAGAAAAAACAAAAACAAACAAAAAAAAACAGGAAAACAATTCCAGTGATATGACAAAACAAGGTTCTGTAACACCCTCAAAAGACCACACTAGTTCACCAGCAAAGGATCCCAACCAAGACAAAAATCTCTGAATTGCCAGAAAAAGAATTCAGAAGGTCAATTGTTAAGCTACTCAAGGAAGTACCAGAGAGGTGAATACCAACTTAAAGAAATTCAAAACAAACAAACAAACAAAAGTCTAAGGATATGGACAAAGAAATCTCCAGAGAAAAAGACAGCACAAATATAAACAACCATGGCTTCTGGAAGTGAAGGACACACTTAGAGAAATGCAAAAGACACTAGAAAGTCTCAGGAATATGGGTCCTCTGTATGCTGAACGCCAGTCCCCTGGGCCTATTTTTCTTTCTCTATACTTTGTCTGTCTCTTTCTTTTCCAAGTCTCTCGTTCTACCTAACGAGAAACGCCCACAGGTGTGGAGGGGCAACCCATCCCTTCAGGAATAGAATCAAACAACAAGAAGAAAGAACTTCGGAGCTCAAAGTAAAGGCTTTTGAATTAACCCAATCCAACAAAGATAAATAAAAAAGAATTTTTTATTTTATTTTATTTTATTTTATTTTGAGACAGAGTCTCACTCTGTCATCAGACTGGAGTGTAGTGGCGTGATCTCGGCTCACTGCAACCTCTGCCACCTGTGTTCTAGCGATTCTCATGCTTCAGCCTCCCAAGTAGCTGGGATTACAGGCACACGCCACCATGCCCAGCCAATTTTTGTAGTTTTAGTAGAGACAGGTTTCACCATGTTGGCCAGGATGGTCTCGATCTTCTGACCTCATGATCCACCCACCTTGGCTTCCCAAAGTGCTGGGATTACAGGCGTGAGCCACTGTGCCCAGCCATGAATTTTTAACAAATGAACAAAGCTTCCAAGAAGTTTGGGATTATATTAAATGACCAAACCTAAGAATAATTAGTGTTCCTGAAGAAGAAAAGAAATCTATAAGTTTAGAAAACATATTTAAGGCAATAATTGAGGAAAATTTCCCCAACCTTGCTAGAGATCTAGAAATCCAAATACAAGAACCTCAAAGAACACCTGAGAAACTCATTGCAAAAAGATTATCACCTAGGCACATTGTCATCAGGTTATCTAAAGTCGAGATGAAGGAAAGTATTTCAGGAGCTATGAGGCAAAAGCATCAGGTAACCTAGAAAAGAAAACCTATCAGATTAACAACAGATTTCTTAGCAGAAACCCTACAACCTAGAAGGGATTGGGGTTCCTATCTTTAGCCTCCTTAAACAAAACAATTATCAGCCAAGAATTTTGTATCCAGTGAAACTAAGCTTCATAAATAAAGATGAATCTTTTTCAGACAAACAATATTGAGCGATTTTGCCAATGCTAAGCCAGCGCTATGAGAATTGCTAAAAGAAGCTCCAAACCTTGAAACAAATATTCAAAATACATCAAAATAGAATCTCCTTAAAGGATAAATTTCACAGGACTCATAAAACAATAACACAATGAAAAAAACGTATTCAGGCAACAAATAGCATGATGACTAGAATAGTACCTCACATCTCAATAGTAACATTGAATGTGAATGGCCTAAATGCTTCACTTAAAAGGCACAGAATGGCAAAATGCACAAACATTCACCAACCAAGTATCTACTATCTTCAAGAGACTCGCCCAACACAAAAAGACTCAAATAAACTTAAGGTAAGGGGGTGGAATAAGATATTTCATGCAAATGAACACCAAAAGTGAACAACAGTAGCTATTCTTATATCAGACAAAACAAACTTTAAAGTAGCAGCAATGAAAAAAGTCAAAGACAGACATTATCTCATGATAACAGGACTTGCCCTACTGGAAAATGTCACAATTCTAAATATATATGCACCTAACACTGGAGCTCCCAAATTTATAAGACGGTAACTACTGATAAGTACTATACCTCAGAAATGATATAGACAGCACCACAATAATAGTAGAACACTTCAGTACCCCACTGACAGCACTAGACAGGTCATCAGGAGAGAAAGTCAACAAATAACAAATGGACTTAAACTATACCCTAGAACAAATGGACTTAAGAGATATTTACAGAACATTGTACCAAACCATTGCAGAATATATACTCTATTCATCGGCACATGGAACATTCTCCAAGATAGACCATATGACGGGCCACAAAACAAGTGTCAGTCAATTTAAGAAAATCAAAATTATGTCAAGTACTCTCTCAGAAAACAGTGGAATGAAATTGGAATTCAACTCCAGAAGGAACCCTCAGCACCATACAATTGCAAGGAAATTAAATAACCTGGTAAACAATGATATCAAGATGGAAATTTAAAAATTCTTTGAACTGAATGATAATAGTGATATAACCAACAAAAACCTCTGGGATACAGCAAAGGCAGTAATAAGAGGAAAGTTCATAACATTAAATGCCTACATAAAAAAGTTTGAAAAAGCACGAATAGACAATCTAAGGTCACACCTCAAGGAACTAGAGAAACAAGAACAAATCAAACTTGAACCCAGCAGAAGAAAAGAAATAACAAAGAACAAAACAGATTTAAATGAAATTAAAACAAACAATACAAAAGATAAATAAAACAAAAAGCTGATTTTTTGAAAAGATAAATAAAATTGATAAACCATTAGCAAGGTTAACCAAGAAGAGAGACAATCCAAATAAGCTTAATCAGAAATGAAAGGGGATATATTATAACTGATACCACAGAAATACAAAAGATCATTAATTCAAGCCTACTATGAACACCTTTACATGCATAAACTAGAAAACCTAGAGGAAATATTTAAATTCCTGGAAATATACAACCTTCTGAGATTAAACTGGGAAAAAGCAGAAACTCTGAAGAGACCAATAACAAGCAGTGAAACGGAAATTGTAATAAAATATTGCAAACAACACAACAAAATCCAGGATCAGACAGATTCACAGCTGAATTCTATAAGACATTCAAAGAAGAATTGGTACCAATCTTATTTGCACTATTCCAAAATGTTAAGAAAGAGGAAATCCACTCTAAATCATTCTATGAATCCAGTATCACAGTAATACCAAAACCAGAAAAGGACATAAAATTTTAAAAACTACACACCAAAATCCTTGATGAACACAGATGCAAAAATCCTTAACAAAATACTAGCTAACCAAATCCAACAGTATTTCAAAAAGATAATCCACCATGACAAACTGGGTTTCATACCAGGGATGCAGGGATGGTTTAACATATGCAAGTTAATAAATGTGATACATTACACAGGAAGAATTTTTCTAAAAAATTACATTATCACCTTAATAGACACAGAAAAAAACATTTGACAAAATCCAGCATCCCTTTATGATTATAACCCTAAGCAAAATCAGCATAGAAGGAACATACCTTAATGTAATAAAAGCCATCTATGACGACAAACACAGTACTAAACAAGGAGAAGTTGAAAGCATTCCTCCTGAGAACTGGAACAAAACGAGGGTGTCTACTTTCCCCATTTCTATTGAACATAGTACTGGAAGTTCTAGCCAGGGCAATCAGACAAGAGAAAGAAATAAAGGGCATCCAAATTGGTAAAGAGGAAGTCAAACTGCTGCTGTTTGCTGATGATATGATTTTATAAAAAACCCTAACTGATAATTAAATTCAGCAAAGTTTCAGGATACAAAATAAATGTACACAAATCAGTAGCTCTGCCATACATCAACAGTGATCAAACTGATAAATAAATCAAGAACTCAACTTTTTTTTATAATAGCTGCAAGAAAAATAAAATACTTCTTAGGAATATACCTAACCAAGGAGGTGAAAGGTCTCTACAAGGAAAACTACAAAGCAGTGCTGAAAGAAATCATAGACAAAACAAACAAATGAAAAGACATCCCATGCTCATGGATGGGTAGAATCAATATTGTGAAAATGACCATACCGCCAAAAGCCACTTACAAATTCAGTGTAATTTCCATCAAAATACCACCATCATTCTTCACAAAAGTAGAAAAAAATTTTCTAAAATTTATATGGAACCAAAAGAAGCCCACATAGCCAAAGCCAGACTAAGCAAAAAGAACAAATCTGGAGGCACCACATTACCTGACTTCAAACTATACTCTAAGGCCATAGTCACCAAAACAACATGGTACTGGTATAAAAATAGTTATATAGACCAATGCAACAGAATATAAAACTAAGAAATAAAGCCAAATACTTACAGTCAACTGATCTTCGACAAAGCAAACAAAACATAAAGTGGGGAAAGGACACCCTAATATACAAATAAGCCACATAATAGAAGAATGAAACTGGATACTCCTCTCACCGTATACAAAAATCAACTCAAGATGGATCGTATAGTTAAATCTAAGACCTGAAGCCATAAAAATTCTAGAGGATAACGTTGGAAAAACCCTTCTAGACATTGGCTTAGGCAAAGACGTCATGACCAAGAAACCAAAAGTAAATGCAACAAAAACAAAGATAAATAGATGGAACTTAATTCAAATAAAAAGCTTCAGCACAGCAAAAGAAACAATCAGCAAATAGATAACCCAAAGAGTAAGAAAATATCTTCACAATCTATATTTTTGTATTTTTGACAAAGGATTAATATCCAGAATCTATGAGGAACTCAAACAAATCAACAAGAAAAAAGAAAAAAAAAAGATCTCATCAAAATTTGGCTAAGAACATGAATAGAAAATTCTCAAAAGGAGATACACAAATGGCCAACAAACATATAAGAAAATACTCAACATTTCTAAAAATCAGAGAAATACAAATTAAAACCATAATGTGATACTGTGATACTACCTTATTCCTGCAAGAATGGTCATAATCAAAAAAAAAGAAAAAAAATAGTTGTTGGTGTGAATGTGGTGAAAAGGGAACACTTTTTACACTGCTGGTGGGAATTTGAACTACTACAACCACTATGAGAAACAGTGTGGGGATTCCTTAAAGGAACTAAATGTAGGTCTACCATTTGATCCAGCAATCCCACCCCTGGGCATCTAACCACAGGAAAAGAAGTCATTAGGCAAAAAAGATACTTGCACACACGTTTATAGCAGCAACACACACACACACACACACATATATATACACATATATATATACCCACACATATATATATACATATATATACACACATATATATACATATATATACACACATATATATACATATATACACACATATATATACATATATATACACACATATATATACATATATATACACACATATATATACACATACATATATATATATACACATATAGATCACATTGCCTTTATGCACTTATTGATTTATGGGCCTTTGGGCTGGTTCCATATGTGTGTATACACACACAAACACATACCATGGGATACTCATCAGCCATAAAAAGGAACAAAATAATAGCATTTGCAGCAACCTGGATGGATTTGGAGACCATCAAACTAAGTGAAGTAACTCAGGAATGGAAACCAAACATTGTATATTCTCACTCATAAGTGGGAGCTAAGCTAGGAGGATGCAAATGCATAAGAATAATACAATGGACTTTGGGGACTCAAAAGAAAAAGTGCGAGGGAGGTGAGGGATAAATGACTACACATTGGGTACAGTGTACTCTGCTTGGGTGATGGGTGCACCAAAATCTCAGAAATCACCACTAACAAACTAATTCATGTAAGCAAACACCACCTGATCCTCAAAATCCTATTGAAATAAAAAATTAAATTAAAAAATAATTAAAATAATTTAAAAAATAAATTTCGATACTTTTAGTCATTCTATTTGAAGAATTCTCACATTTTGGAGAAAAAAATTCATGTTTATTAGAATTTCACTTGCCATTGTTTCTGATAAGAAATGTGTGATCTCTTAAAACCTGCATCTCCTCTCCATTAGCTAGTGAATAATGAAAAAAATAAGTGAGGCTAGTAGGCTTTTGTGCTTTAAGCATACAAGGAATAAGGCTACAAAGTTGGGTTGATTTTGACAAGCCAATTTACTTTGTCTTGTTTCTTATGCACAGAATTTACTTCTAAGCTGTTGGTTCTTTTAAACTGGTAGAGTATAGGAGCCAAAAATAAAACTCTAAGCCCCCTGACCAATTGAATGGACTTTCCTTTTGGCCAAGGGCATTCCTAAATTAACCTGAAAAATTATTTCAGGCCAAGATGAGAAGGTGGGGGTCAGACATGCCTCATTATCCTCTCTTCCTGTTGAAATCCAGGCATAGCTGTCCAGCATTTACCACTAAAATAGAAACCTTAAGACTGGCAAAGCAGACTCTTTGTAGCAATAAGAGATACCAACATGATAAATAGTAGGCCCTGAAATAAATTAAAATATTTTACCACAAAATATATTTCTTTGACATATTTTGAAATGGCCATGCAAAGCTGTCTATTGTGGGGAAAAATCTATATTCTGTAAAGAATCCTTTTCCCTTTCCAGATTTTTTTTTCTGAGCCAGGAGAGAATTAACTAAGAGTTTGACATCATAAGTTTGATAGACTTTTACAATCTATTCTCTCTGAATCCTGCTACATAGAGGCTTCATCTGCATATTTAAAAATTTAGTATCCACAAACCCTTATCTTAACATTGACACTGACTTCTGTTGATTCCAGGTCTTTAGATAAACTCTTTTAACCAATTGCCAATCAGGAAATCTTTAAATCCACCTATCATCTCCCTAGCCTAAGCTTCAAGTTGTTCCACCTTTCTGAACTGAACCAATGAACATCTTACATGTATGTATTATATCTCCCTAAAATGTATAAAACCAAGCTGTAGCTCAACCACCTTGAGCACACATTCTCAGGATTTTCTAAGGCTGTGTCACAGGTATGTCCTTAACCTTGGCAAAATAAACTTCTAAATTAATTGAAACCAGTCTCATATACTTTTTGATTTATGGGTGGATTTTGCCAAGGTTGAGTAAATGTCCAGGAAAAAGGATCATAAAATCACAGGAACATCTGTGATCTGTGCTTCTTCCAAACAGCATTTGGGAGATTTCAACATTCGACGGGCAGGAACGGGCAGTAAAGAGGAAAGTAAAAAGGGGAGAGTAAATAAAAGGGGCAAGCGGGCTGGGTGCGGTGGCTCTCGCCTGTAATCCCAGCACTTTGGGAGGCAGAGGCAGGCAAATCACCTCAGGTCAGGAGACCGAGACCATCCTTGCCAACATGGTGAAACCCCATCTCTACTAAAAATACAAAAATTAACTGGGCGTGGTGGCACGTGCCTGTAGTCCCAGCTACTTGGGAGGCTGAGGCAGGAGAATCACTTGAACGCGGGAGGCAGAGGTTGCAGTGAGCCGAGACCACACCACTGCACTCCAGCCTGGCGACAAAATGAGACTCCGTCTCAATTTAAAAAAAAAAAAAAAAGCCGGGGAGTGGGGGCTGGGTGTGGAGGGCAAGCAGTTGCATTCTTTTGAGGCTTTGATCAGCCCTCACTGAATCCATATTTTAAACGAAGAGAGGGTAGAATAACAGTCAACGAGGTATTCATCTCCTTCTTAGTGAATCTGCATTTTTACTTAAGATAAAGTAAACACAGAGTAGAGGAAGCAGCAAAATATGAATTCATCTCAAGTGAGCTGAGAGATGACTCCTAGTCCTATTTTTGTCCCTTACCTGTGAAAATAAGCTATTCATTTACATTGTCAGGGTGACTTTCAACCATTTTAGGATAAAGACCTTGGGGCCCACAAGGAATTATCTTGTGAGCACATTGAGAGGGAGCACCCTGGGGAAGTTTGTAGCCTGTCTTTTTTTCTCGTCTGTGCCAGGCTGGAGTGCAGTGGCGCAATCTTGGCTCACTGCAACCTCTGCCTCCCGGATTCAAGTGATACTCCTGCCTCAGCCTCCCAAGTAGTTGGGACTACAGGCATGCGCCACCAAGCCCAGCTAATTTTTGTATTTTTAATAGAGACGATGTTTCACCGTGTTGACCAGGATGGTCTCAATCTCCTGACCTCAGGTGATCCCCCCACCTCGGCCTCCCAAAGTGCCAGGATTACAGGCGTGAGCCACCGCGCCCAGCCGAATCCTGTCTTTGTAGCTATGGCTTCAAGACAAAATGGGAGGCAGTTTGGAGAGACTCAGTTTTCAAGTTTGACTTTTTCCTTTGGCAAATTGAGTTTGGGGACCGAAGATTTTGATTTTTCTTTCACAGATCTTTGAGTACATTAGAAGAAATGACTTCTAAAAGATATCATCTGTAAATCACCTTAAAATACAAAGTAGAAATTAAGCTAGGAAAAATACGATATCGTGGAATCAAAATACTTCGATTAAGATATAACTGTGCCGGCCGGGCGCGGTGGCTCAC
Organism: Pan paniscus; assembly: GCF_029289425.2. Lineage (NCBI taxonomy): Eukaryota > Metazoa > Chordata > Mammalia > Primates > Hominidae > Pan > Pan paniscus. The sequence continues at coordinate 27,196,590 of NC_073258.2, read as the reverse complement.
GCCGGTCATCCCAGAACTTTGGGAGGCCGAAGCAGGCGGATCACGAGGTCAGGAGATCGAGACCATCCTGGCTAAAACCTTGAAACCGCGTCTCTACCAAAAATACAAAAAATTAGCTAGGCGTGGTGGCGGGCGCCTGTAATCCCAGCTACTCAGGAGGCTGAGGCAGGAGAATGGCATGAACCCGGGAGGCGGAGCTTTCAGTAAGCCGAGATCGTGCCACTGCACTCCAGCCTGGGCAATGGAGCGAGACTCCCTCTAAAAAAAAAAAAAAAAAAAAAAAAAGATATAACCATGCCACTTGCTAGTCCCATAATTTCAGAAAACTCTTATAACTTCTCTGGGTCTTGGTTTTCTAATCCATAAGATAACAATATTATCTTCCCTGTCTGACTCATATAATTATTTTGACGCACAAATGAATGTGATTTGACAAGCTTACAGCTTCTGGAATCATGTAAGAAAATAATATTGTTAACGCCTCACACCTCATTTGTAAGTTGTCTACATTTTGGCACCAAACCTCATTTAACTGGAAATAAATTCACACTTGTTAGAAGTAAATGGCACTGAAAAGCATTTTGCTCATTAAAAATTAGTTTAACATGTGGATGACATAAGTTTAAATTAATGAGACAGATGCACAAAAATTAAATTACTCAAGAGTTTAAAAATTAAGGAAAAACTACTTTACAAAATTCCCTTATAGATATCTGGAATCATCAGGAAATAATCTGACACTCTGTTATACATACATGGAAATTCAGGTTGCAATGCCCTCTCTTCAAGAGCAGATGACAATAGAGGTACCAAGTTAAATACCTCTAGATTTAGAGAAAATAACAATGATGACACATGCCACTGTGGTGTCTGAATTTCAGCAGGAATGAGTGCATCTAGTCTATCACCACACATTCCAGAACAATTAAGACAGTATTTTGATCCAATGATAAAAACATATGCTATAGGGATAGTTATCAAAGGACTAAGTATAAAACCCTGCAAATGTACTTAATTCATGATGCCCCAACAGGTCAGCTCCACTTAAAAAAAAATAATTAATATCCATGGCGATAGCTTCACTCTGCTAGTAAAAATGCTTTACAGGTAAACATGTTAGTGGCCACAAATGTCAAATTCCTCTAGACTTCAATTCTTTCACTGTGAAAGAGATCACATAAATTTTCCTCTCTCATAGGGGTTGTGGTGAGGGTCAAATGAAGTGACACATTACAGACCTGAGTAAAGTAAAAACGCTAAATATATACGGTACTCCTTTGGTTACACAGGGAATTGCTTCCAGGAACTCCACGGACACCAAAATCTGTAGACGTTCAAATCTCATATTTAAAATGACATATTGTATGCATTTAATATATGCACATCTTCCTGTATATGTTTCAATGCCTAGATTGCATATAATACTAATATAGGAGTTATTAAGAAATAATTTTTAGGGAGAAAGTAAGGGTAAAGGTTCTCAGTGGAAATTTTCCTGTAATAAAAAGTAACCCCCAAACCATTTCTTTTCTAACAAAAATGCGGCTTTAAAAGCCAGGCTGGCAAGCTGTAATAGGCAAATGCCGGCGATTAGAAAGTAGGTCCACCTAACATGGACAACATGGCAATTCCTGCCATCTTCTCCTTGTCGCCACCTGTGCCAAGTGTAATGGCCACCTCCAGATAACACCAGGTGTTCAGAACATCATGGCGACCCTCATTTGCATATTAAAGGACTAAGGTGGGAGGGCCACGTTTCTGGAAGCTACATAAATGACACACCTGGTCAAACCAATCCCCTGGGCCCTGTGCAAACAAAACACCGCCTCCTCCAGCATCCCAATATAAGCAACCACTTTTCTGCCGCACATGTGGTTCCTCTTTGTTCCGAGCCCCCCTCCCTCTGTCTCTGTATGGGGGAGCTGTTTTCTTCTTTCTTTCTTCTTTCTTGCCTATTAAACTTTTCATTCCTAAAACCACTCCACCTGTGTCCCTGTCATTAATCCTATCAGTGGGAGACCAAGAACCCTTGTGCTCCTCCAGTCATCAAAGCCATATCAATACCTAATACAAAGTAAGTGCTATGTAAATATTGTATTTCTACTGTATTATTTTTAATGGATATATTATTTTTATGTGTTTTTAAAAATATTTTATTTTTTATTTGTATACATTTAAGGGGTGTAAGTGCAATTTTGTTACATGAATATATTGCATTGTGGTGATGTCTGGGCTTTCAGTGTATCCATCACTCAAATAATGTACATGATACACATTAAATAATTTCTCATCTTCCAGTCCCTTCCTTCCCCACAACCCTTCTGAGTATTCATTATCCATCATTCCATACTCTATGTCCATGTGTACACATTTAAGGGGTGTAAGTGCAATTTTGTTACATGAATATATTGCATTGTGGTGATGTCTGGGCTTTCAGTGTATCCATCACTCAAATAATGTACATGATACACATTAAATAATTTCTCATCTTCCAGTCCCTTCCTTCCCCACAACCCTTCTGAGTATTCATTATCCATCATTCCATACTCTATGTCCATGTGTACACATTTAAGGGGTGTAAGTGCAATTTTGTTACATGAATATATTGCATTGTGGTGATGTCTGGGCTTTCAGTGTATCCATCACTCAAATAATGTACATGATACACATTAAATAATTTCTCATCTTCCAGTCCCTTCCTTCCCCACAACCCTTCTGAGTATTCATTATCCATCATTCCATACTCTATGTCCATGTGTACACATTATTTAGCTTCCATTTTTAAGTGAGAACATGCAGGTTTTTTCTTTTTTATGTCTGTATCTGGGTTGTTTCACTTAATTAAGATAATGGCCTCCAGTTTCACCTGTATTGCTGCAAAAGACATGATTTTATTTTTTATAGTTGAATAGCATTCCGTATGTGTACATATGCCACATTTCTTTATCATTATCTGTCGATGAATATTACAATTGATTCTGTATATTTCCTACTGTGAATAGTACTGTGATAAACCTGTGAGTGCAGATAAGTTTTGATTTAATTATTTCTTTTTTGGGGAGTAGATACCCAATAGTGAGATTGCTGAATTAAATTTCGTTCAAATATTTTTGATTCACAGTTGTATGGATATAGAAAGTACCAATACACAGGGCCAAATGTATCACTATAGTATATTTTTAATAACTGGACTACCAATTCCCTGAAGCAGTAATTTAACTAAGCCACCATTTTATTTCAAACACTGAATGACACATGGTAATTTAAAATTGTTTTTATTCAATAAACAACAAACACAATCACAAAACTATCAAAATGTCTGCCATTATGTATCTCAACAGAGAAGTTGATAGATTGAATTTTTTGTGATTTGGGAGTATTGTAAACATTGTTTTTAATTACCCCTACCTCCCCAAAAAAAGTAAGCAAAGAAAATAAAGTGACTTAAATCTTTAAACCATCCAATAATAAAATTTATAATCAAAATAATCATTTTACTTTATAATCTCTTAAAGCAATACAACTTGTCACGGTTGTGTAGCACTTATTCATTCATAAAATTTCTTAGCTAACCAATTATTTATTTTTGTTTCTTTAATAAAACATCCAGTACAAAATAATCTTAAATTCAACATTTTTCTTGTTATTATTGTACTGATGGGAGAGTAAACTACTATATTTCTTTTGAAAATCACCTGTACTAGGTAGCAATAATTAATATTTTAAAATAATTTTCATGAACTACTTGATAGTTAGATACATGTTTCATAAAAACTATAACTCAAGTTAAAAATAAGAAAGTATTTTTCATCATAATGTAAAATTAAATCATTATATATATATATGTATGCGTGTATAAACATACCTACACATAAGTGAAAGGTTAAGTAACCTTTGGTATATCTATATAAAATTAAAAGCTATCCTTGTGTATTTAAATTGCAAATTATGAATCTATATAAAGAATATATATAAAGTATATATATAAAGAATATATAGATTATGAATATATAAAGAATATATATTATATATAAGTATATATTATGTATTATGAATATATATTATATATAAGTATATATAATATATTATGAATATATATTATATATTATATATATTATGAATATATTATATATATTATATATTATGAATATGTATTATATATTATATATATTATATATTGTGAATATATTATATATTATATATATTATATATTGTGAATATATATTATATATTATGAATATATATTAAATATATATAATATATAACATATACAATATATATTCATAATATATAATATATATACTTATATATAATATATATTATGAATATATATAAAGAACATATATATATCTATATATGTTCTATATATCTATATATCTATATATGTTCTATATAACTATATACGTTCTATATATATGTTCTATATATATGTTCTATATATATATATATATATATTGCAATGGAGATATATGTGTATATATATCAATCACCAGGCAGATATAATTCATACAAAGGGAACTAGACAGAAATATGAAATTTGTCAAAATATTGTTTGCATTTGTTCTGGTCACGGGATTTTAAGTTTGGCTTTATATTTTTTGACACTTTTTTGAAATTTTTCTTCAATGATAAATAATATTTAGGATTTTTTTTTAAAAAAGAAGTACATTTGTCAAATCTAAAAAGAGCATGATTTTGGCTGTGGGTTTGTCACAAATAGCTCTTATTATTTTGAGATACCATCCCATCAATACCTAATTTATTGAGAGTTTTTAGCATGAAGCACTGTTGAATTTTGTCAAAGGCCTTTTCTGCATCTATTGAGATAATCATGCGGCAAACCCACAGCCAATATCATACTGAATCGGCAAAAACTGGAAGCATTCCCTCTGAAAATCGGCACAAGAGAGGGATGCCCTCTCTCACCGCTCCTATTCAACATAGTGTTGGAAGTTCTGGCCAGGGCAATCAGGCAGGAGAAAGAAATAAAGGGTATTCAATTAGGAAAAGAGGAAGTCAAATTATCCCTCTTTGCAGATGACATGATTGTATATCTAGAAAACCCCATCGTCTCAGCGCAAAATCTCCTTAAGCTGATAAGCAACTTCAGCAAAGTCTCAGGATGCAAAATCAATGTCCAAAAATCACAAGCATTTTTATACACCAATAACAGACAGAGAGCCAAATCAGGAGTGAACTCTGATTCACAATTGCTTCAAAGAGAATACAATACCTAGGAATCCAACTTACAAGGGATGTGAAGGACCTCTTCAAGGAGAGTTACAAACCACTGCTCAACGAAATAAAAGAGGATACAAACAAATGGAAGAGCATTCCATGCTCATGGGTAGGAAGAATCAACATCATGAAAATGGCCATACTGCCCAAGGTAATTTACAGATTCAATGCCATCCCCAGCAAGCTACCAATGACTTTCTTCATAGAATTGGAAAAAAATACTTTAAAGTTCATATGGAACCAAAAAAGAGCCCGCATCGCCAAGTCAATCCTAAGCCAAAAGAACAAAGCTGGAGGCATCATGCTACCTGACTTCAAGTTATACTACAAGGCTACAGTAACCAAAACAGCATGGTACTGGTACCAAAACAGAGATATAGACCAATGGAACAGAACAGAGCCCTCAGAAATAATACCACACATCTACAACCATCTGATCTTTGACAAACCTGACAAAAACAAGAAATGGGGAAAAGATTCCCTATTTAATAAATGGTGCTGGGAAAATTGCCTAGCCATATGTAGAAAGCTAAAACTGGATCCCTTCCTTACACCTTACAGAAAAATTAATTCAAGATGGATTAAAGACTTACATGTCAGACCTAAAACCATAAAAATCCTAGAAGAAAACCTAGGCAATACCATTCAGGACATAGGCATGGGCAAGGACTTCATGTCTAAAACACCAAAAGCAATGGCAACAAAAGCCAAAATTGACAAATGGGATCTAATCAAACTAAAAAGCTTCTGCACAGCAAAAGAAACTACCATCAAAGTGAACAGGGAACCTACAGAATGGGAGAAAATTTTTGCAATCTACTCATCTGTCAAAGGGCTAATATTCAGAATCTACAAAGAACTCAAACAAATTTACAAGAAAAAAACAAACAACCCCATCAAAATTGGGCAAAGGATATGAACAGACACTTCTCAAAAGAAGACACTTACACAGCCAACAGACACATGAAAAAATGCTCATCATCACTGGCCATCAGAGAAATGCAAATCAAAACCACAATGAGATACCATCTTACACCAGTTGGAATGGCGATCATTAAAAAGTCAGGAAACAACAGGTGCTGGAGAGGATGTGGAGAAATAGGGACACTTTAACACTAGTGGTCAACTAGTTCAACCACTTGGAAGACAGTGTGGCCATTCCTCAATGATCTAGAACTAGAAATACCATTTGACCCAGCCATCCCATTACTGGGTATATACCCAAAGGATCATAAATCATGCTGCTATAAAGACACATGCACACGTATGTTTATGGTGTCACTATTCCCAATAGCAAGGACTTGGAACCAACCCAAATGTCCATCGATGATGGACTGGATTAAGAAAATGTGGCACATACACACCATGGAATACTATGCAGCCATATAAAAGGATGAGTTCATGTTCTTTGTAGGGACATGGATGAAGCTGGAAAGTATCATTCTCAGCATACTATCTCAAGGACAAAAAACCAAACACCACATGTTCTCACTCATAGGTGGGAACTGAACAGTGAGAACATGTGGACACAGGAAGGGGAACATCACACACCATAGCCTGTTGCAGGGTGGCAGGAGGGGGGAGGGATAGCATTAGGAAATATACTTAATGTAAATGACGAGTTAATGGGTGCAGCACACCAACAAGGCACATTTACACATATGTAACAAACCTGCACATTGTGAACATGTACCCTAGAACTTAAAGTATAATTTAAAAGAAAATAAAAAAAATAAAAAATAAAAAGAGCACTAAAATGGAGATTAGGTATTCTAGAGAATATATCAGCTCCAAATGGAATCAAGGAGGATATAAAGTAACTCAAGTCTCTGGGCACCTAACAGTTAGGCCTCACCTCTATCTTTAGTGAAGGATTTGTACTTCAGCTAAAAGCCTCTTCCAAGCTAAAGGCAGCTCTCAAGCATTAATAAGGACACCTAATTCATCATTATGCCTTGCAAGTGCCAGCATGTGTCATTATTTTTAGGATGAAATGTAAATGCTTTGACAGCAAGCATTACTTCTTCAAAGTCTACATTTACAAAAAAAATAAATAAATAAATAAAAAATAAAATAAAATAAAATAAAATAAAATAAAATAAAATAAAATAAAATCTATTCAAAATTGAACATATCCTAAGGGGAAAGTATGTGAAATAGAATCTACTACTCATCTCAGGGTTCACCAGTTTGTCGACTCATTTTCAAAGGTGCATGGCTGAATGTCTGTGGTAATAGATACTTTTGTGCTATTAGGTTGGTGCAAGAGTAATTGTGGTTTTTTACCATTTTTTTTTAATGGCAAGAACCTCAATTACTCTTGCACCAACCTAATAGTTGAGTTTCTATTGTCTACTTCCTTGACATCTCTATCTATCTATCTATCTATCTATCTATCTATCTATCTATCATCAACATATGTTTATTCAAGACTTAAACTGTGCACTGCTGATATATTAGTAGGTAAATGAGATAAGTGTGCTGCCATCAGGATGAGTGAATGAATACATTATAGCAGGAACCACTGGCTGCCTCCCACAGCAACTTCCTTTCTATTACTTATCTGTAAAAGAAACAGTCTTTCACAATAGAATCTAAAATTGCTAAAAATGCTAAGGTTTTACCTTTGCATGGATGCATAATCTAGTTTGGAGAATCTTCTCGAAAAATTCTCCTCTTTCATAAAAAATAATGACCTTGAAGGACAAATGCCTCCTTTTTCTGCTTTGATTGTGTACATAGTTTGATGAAGACACAATATGTATATCTTTAGCGACCATCATGATTCTATGAGGAACCAAGGTTTAGAATAAGTCAGTAAGTTGAGGGTTGTTATATGGAGTGATGTAGAGGACAATGAAAAACAAACCTGAGGTTTGTTGACACTGTTGAGCTATGAAATAAATCATAACATTGTCATGCTTCTGGCCCTTTTGTTATTTGAGTTAATAAAAGTCCTACAGTAGAACAGTTTTTGTGGGTATTGTATACATTAAAGGAATTCTAATTCTAACTTCATAGTCCCTTTGTATTCAGGTCTCCTGATTTCATAAAATGTAAAATAACATGAAATAACAAGGTTTACATACAATATATCTCATATTTTAAGTCATAAAAACTTTCAGCAAGTCCTGATCTTGATAATACCTGAAAGTTGATGCATTACTAATCTATATTCAACTGGCATATTACATACAAGTAAAACACTGAATATTACTGAACTGTCTCATTGTCTTCTAACATTTCTTTCTAAAATTCTGATTTGAAAAATAAATTTAAAAGATTCAAAAGTCCTTGTATGATCTACCTTTGTGTAAGTCTCTCAGCTTAATATCTGCAGCTCATGAACTCTGGGGAACCAGGATTTGTTTTATACACTCCTAACCTGCTGGAATGAGGCATGCTTTTGATTAAGAATGAATGTAGGAAATAATACTTCCACTTATCTCCATTAATTAAGTTGTCAAGAAAATCAAAGTATTTCTAATGCAGTCAAATGCAACTCCAATTCATGAGAAATTCCAGAAAATAAATTTAACCTAAATAATGTTTTTGATATTTTAGGTATTGGGCTAGCAAGTTTCAGGAAAAAGAGAGAAAAGAGACTCACCTTAAATAATAAATCCTTCTTCCCATAACGAAGCTCCTTCAGCTGGGCTTGGATTTTTTTTGACTGTAAGGCAAAAACATGGATAAGTTGTGTAACTCATTTATATTTTCAAACTTGAAGATTAAAATACTTTCAGACTTCACAGGAATACATTTTGCAGCCAAGCAAAGCACAGTCCAACTAGTTTAGAAGTAAAGCAGAAACCCTTAGCTCTGCTTTGAGAGTCAGACCTCTGGACATCCTAGGCAGAAAGAGAAAAACCGAAGCTTGTTTAAAATGTTATTTAAAGAAAGTCGATTATTGTTCTTCCTCCAATCCACAACTAAACACACAAAATTTCTGTCACCCAGGCATGGCCAACAATCTAATTTTAGATGCTAATTATATCTGTACATATGCATGCCTCATTTTTTTACTACTTATTTTCAATTACTTTTTTTTAATTAAATTGGAATAAATTTGAAGTTGACATATGTCCAGGTAAAAGCAAATGTGATCGGAAGCAAGAAAAGCTGCTACAATACTAACACGCTGAGCTGAATGTTGTTTGCATTTTAGAGCAATACACTTTTTAAGAGGGCCATCACTAATAGGAAAATACTTAAAAAGAAAATCTTTCTCAGCAGTTTGCTTTGACTACCACATTTAATTACGGTCCCTTAAGTCACAGAGTTATGATGATGTATTTTGAATTTTTCAGGACAGTCCCAATTACTAACATTAAATATAAGGACTTCAGATTATTGTATTTCTGTACCTAAAATTATAGGTACTGATTCTTTACTCAGGCAAAAAACAAACAAACAGAAAAAGAAAACCACTACCACCAATAACCAATAACACACACACACACACACACAGAGAGAGAGAGAGAGACAAATAAATAGATTAGCATGATCACATGAAGGAAAAATTGATACTTAAAATGTATTTGAGTGGAATTATAAATTAGTATCATCACTTGGGGAAACTGACAGTTTCTGATAAAATTAAACATATGTACATTGCATTACACTGCAATATGTCCTAGGTAATTACCCAAGAAGAATTATAACACATACAAAAATGCTTATGACATCTTTATTCATAATAGCCAAAAGCTAGATAAAGCATATATGTTTAATAAGAAATGAAGAGATAAATTGTAGTATATCCATGACATGGAGTACTAGACTACTGCTGAGCAATGAAAAAGGAATGAAGTACTGAATTACAGAACAACATGGACAAATTTCAAAAGCATTATACCATGTGAAAGAATCCAGTAACTAGAAGTTATATTTTGTACGATTCCATTTGGAAAACATTCTAAAAGGCAAACAAATAGGGACAGAAATCAGTTTAGTAGTTGACATGGGCTGAGGGTGGGGGTGAAGATTCAGTGTAATATAGCAAGAAGACATTTTGGAGGGTAATGAAAAAATTCTATGTTTTGAATCTATACATTGGTCAAATCCATCAGACTGTACACTTAAACTAGATAAATCTCAATAAAATTAAATTTTATCTCGATGAAATTAAATTTTAAAAGCAGCTGGCTGCAGTAGGTAATAAACCCATGATCCTTATGTCACTATTACATGCTAGTAAACTGTGTTGATATACAAGCCCTTTTTTAATAAAGAATGTCTGCCTATATGGTAGAAATATAATTTTCCAAGCTTACAATGCATGTATATGTTTTCCACTGAACCAACTGCAAGTTTATTGTGATTCAGTTTTCTATAATATTCAGAACTTTTTTTTCTTGAGATGGAGTCTTGCTCTGTTGCCCAGGCTGGAGTGCAGTGGCACATTCTCAGCTCACTGCAACCTCCGCCTCCTTGGTTCAAGCAATTCTCCTGCCTCAGCCTCCTGAGTAGCTGGGACTACAGGCACACACCAGCATACCAGACTAATTTTTTTTGCATTTTAGTAGAGACAGGGTTTCACTGTGTTGTCCAGGCTTGTCTCGAACTCCTGAGCTCAGGCAATCTGCCCACCTCAGCATCCCAAAGTGCTCGGATTACAGATGTGAGCCACCATGCCCAGCCCCAGAATATTTCTAATTATGCAATGTACTCAATTTGTGAAGTGGGAGCTGTGTTATAATGGCACAATAATTTTTCAATCATTGTTCAATGCTATAAGTATGATTGATTCAAGTGGAAACTTGAATTTGTTGTCAATGATGCTCCACTACAAGGTTCTAATATTGGAAACACAGTTTTTTCACAGATATTTCTATTATAAGACACCTGCATTTCATGATCCATTGAATCAGGAAGTTAACAAGAAAGAACAAAAAGAAAACAAAATGAAATAAAATTAAAAAAAAAGAAAAGGAGACAGGAAGAGAAGGAGAGAGAAAGGGGGAGGTAAAGAGGAAGTGGGAGAGAGGAAAAGAAGGAAAGAGGAGGAAAGAGAGGAAGGAAGAGAGGGAAAAGGAAGGAAAGGAAAGGAAACGAAAGGAAAAGAAAGGAAATGAAAGGAAGGGTAAGTTAAGAGTGAGATATGTTAATAATTCTGTATCACTTAACTCTGTACAAAGCAGCAGCAAGAATTTATGGTTTCTCACAGGGTAATTGATTTGTTTTCATTTCCATAGAAAGTCACCTTTCTTTTGATATGGATACTGAAGGTGAAATGCATGATGCATAAGAAGAAAAAAAAGACATGATTGAGTGTACCTAGTTGCCAATGGCTTTTATGAATGAAAACTCACATTGAACCCTCAGTACCTTGACTTTATTCTTCTACTTCAGAATCACATTTATTACATCACTGTCTGTCCTCAGCTTCCCAAGTGACTCAAAATAATATTTCAAGTACAGCATCTATGTCTTATTATGTTAATTTACTCTCTGTATTAGTCTGTTCTCACACTGCTGTAAGGAAATACCTGAGACTGTGTAATTTATAAAGGAAAGAAGCTTAATTGACTCCGAGTTCTGCATGGCTGGGGAGGCCTCAGGACACTTATAATCATGGTGGAAGGCACCTCTTCACAGGGTGGCAGAAGAGAGAGTGAGTGCCAGCAGGGGAAATGCCAGATGCTTAAAAAACCATTGGATCTCCTGAGAACTCACTCACTATCAAGCGAACAGCATGGGAGAAACTGCCTCCAAAATTCAATTACCTCCCACCAGGACCCTCCTTTGAAATGTGGAGATTATGGGATTACAAATCAAGGTGAGATTTGGGTAAAAACAAAAAGCCAAACCACATCATTCTGTTCCAGCCCCTCCCAAATCTCATGTCCTCACATTTCAAAACAGTCCTTCCAACAGTCCCCCAAAGTCTTAACTCATTCCAGCTTTAACCCAAAAGTCCAAATCCAACATCTCATCTGAGAACACAATTCCCTTCTGCCTATGAGCCTGTAAAATAGAAGCAAGTTAGTTACTTCCCAGATACAATGGGGGTACAGGCATTGGGTAAATATACCCATTCCAAATGAAGAAATTGGCCAAAACAAAGGGGCCACAGGCTCCATGCAATGCTGAAAGCCAATAGTGCAGTCATTAAACCTTAAAGTTCCAAAATTATCTCCTTTGACTCCATGTCTCACATCCAGGTTATGCTGATATACGAGGTGGACTCGCATAGCCTTGTGCAGCTGCACCCTGTGGATTTGCAAGGTACGGCCCCCCTCCTGGCTGCTTTCATGGGCTAGCATTGAGTGCCCATGCCTTTTCCAGGTGCACGGTGCAAGTTGTCAGTGGATCTACCATTCTGGAGTCTGAAGGACGGTGGCTCTCTTTTCTCACAGCTCCACTAGGCAGTGATGCGGTGGTGACTCTGTGTAGAGCTCCAAACCCACATTTCCCTTCTGCACTTCCCTAGAAGAGGTTATCCATGTGGCTTCCGCCCCTGCAGGAAATTTCTGCCTGGACATCCAGGCATTTCCATACATCCTCTGAAATGTAGGCGGAGGTTCCCAAACCTCAATTCTTGACTTCTGTGTGCCCACAGGCTCAATACCACATGGAAGGCACGAAGGCTTGGTGCTTGCACCCTCTGAATTAATGGTCTGAGCTGTACCATGGCCCCTTTTAGCCACAGCTGGAGCTGAAGCAGACGGGATGCAGGGCATCATGTCCAGAGGCTGTACGGAGCAGGGAGGCCCTGGACCCAGCCCATGACACCATTTTTCCCTCCTAGACCTCTGGGCATATGATGGGAAGGGCTGCCATGGAGGTTTCCTCGTCCCTTGGAGACATTTTCCCCATTGTCTTGGTGATTAACATTGGGCTCCTCATTACTTATGCAAATTTCTGCCTTTGGCTTGAATTGCTCTCCAGAAAATGTTTTCTTTCTTTCTTTTTTTTTTATTGCATTGTCAGTATGCAAATTTTCCAAACTTTCATGCTCCACTTCCTCTTGAACACTTTGCTGCTTATGAATTTCTTCCACCAGTTACCCTAAATTATCTCTCACAAGTTCAAAGTTCCACAGAGCTCTAGGGTAGGGGCAAAATGCTGACAGTCTCTTTGCTACAGCATAGCAAGAATCACCTTTGTTCCAGTTCCCAACAAGTTCTTCATCTCCATCTGAGACCACCTCAGCCTGGACTTCATTGTCCACATCGTTATCAGCATTTTGGTCAAACCATTTGTCAAGTCTCTAGGAAGTTCCAAACTACCCCACATCTTCTTGTTTTTTTCTGAGCTCTCCAAAGTGTTCCAACCTCTGCCTGTTAGCCAGTTCCAAAGTCGCTTCCACATTTTCAGGTATCATTACAGCAGCACCCCATTCCCTGTGGTGCCAATTTACTGTATTAGTCTGATCTCACACTGCTATAAAGAAATACCTGAGACTGTGCAATTTACAAAGGAAAGAGTTTAATTGACTCACAATTCCACATGGCTGGGGAGGCCGTCTAAGATAATTCTGCTTTACATGGTTATCATTATTTTGTGCTGCTGATTTTAGAAAACAATAATTTATTATATCTCTCACAATTTCAAATGCACAGTTGACTGGCATTTTCTCCCTGCTTTTCCAATCTGCTGTCCAGGACTCGTTTACAACCAGGTTTCTCAGGAAAACAGGCTTTCTTCTTTTTTTTTTTTTTCCCTCAAACTAATGTTGATGAATATCAATGGAGAGTGGGAGATTACTACCACATATGGTGCACATGAGTTGCCAAACTGCATGTCAATTCTTCCACATAATTGATGCTCTATCTTTCAAGTGTCAGAATGGTTGCCTTTTAACTATTTGAGGTGTTCATTTTTAAAACATAATTAAAGTGCATATTCTGAATGTACAGAATATCATTTAAAATTTTCCACATAACTTGGAATTATTATCAAAACATCAATTATTCAATGATTCATTCAGGAACTACAATAAAACCTTCTGCATTTCATGGCCTTGAATGACTAGATTTTTTTGAGCTTTGCTATCATTATATATATTTTTTTTTAAAAAAATGTTTTAGGGGTTTTCCTCACAGTTACTCATCTCTTTGTTTCTAGCACTCTTGTAATTTTCAGTTAAAAGCAAAATCCTGGCTGGGTGCGGTGGCTCATGCCTGTAATCCCAGCACTTTGGGAGGCCGAGGCAGGTGGATCACGAGGTCAGGAGATCAAGACCATCCTGGCTAACACAGTGAAACCCTGTATCTACTAAAAATACAAAAAATTAGCTGGGTGTGGTAGCGGGCTAATAGTCCAATAGTCCCAGCTACTCAGGAGGCTGACGCAGAAGAATGGCATGAACCTGGGAGGCGGATCTTGCAGTGAGCCTAGATCGTGCCACTGCACTCCAGCCTGGGCAACAGAGGGAGACTCAGTCTCAAAAAAAAAAAAAAAAAAAAAAAAACCAAAAAAGCAACTTCCTGTCTGAGGATTTAAGGAAAGATTATGCAAAGAATAAATGCATTCTGGGTGGGTACATCTCTTTTTTATAATATATATTAATTCAAAACCCAGTTAACACTTAGATTGTTTTATTTAACTTGTTAGCAACATTTTGAAAAGCTAAAATTATCAAAAGGATAACCTTCAAACAATTAGTGATTTTAAATACAGTTCCAGATGTTGGTGACTGTGAGTCATAAAGTTTTCATAGGAAGATTTCACAGCAAAATTAAAGTTGCTAATAATGATAACATTGTCTATAAGAAAAGACAAGGAAGATGAAAAAGTAGGCAGCCATGATAGGATATTTTAGCTCAGCTTTTTTATCCCATTCAGGAGATTATCTTTCAGTCTGAGATTTTTGCTTCCTATAATTTCATGTTCAAACAGCATTTCTTTGATAAAATAGGAGTGATGATTTTGGTAGATGGTGTTTATAGTAGCTTCCCTTGTGAATGTTATCCTCTGGCAAATTAAAACAATGGCAATCTTCTGGGTGTCAATGGGATTTAGATATTTTATTCTATGAATACTGACAGTTGAGGGTCACTGATCTAACAGGCAATCTCCATTTTAGCTCCTAACCAAGAAAATATATTAGTATTTTGTTTTTGGTAGTGATGGTGAATCAAATAATTAAATTTGCCACCATATTGTTTTGAAATTGTATTGTGACAGACAAAAACACATGCCTGCCCCATTACCGAGAATGTTAAGCTCTAAATTTATTCCATAAATACGTAATGACATACAGCAAATAAATTGCAATGAACCTATTACAATACATTTCAATAGTAGGCATAACAATACATTTCAATATTAGGCAACACTAATACATGAAGTATCTAACAATTCAGGGATAATATATTCTCAAAGGCATTGAGATGAAGAAAAAATACGAATTATTCTTGAACTGACAGACTAAACAATAAAGGTAAGCCCATTTTTACTTCTGTGCACCACAGATATTTCTTATAGGAGCTTCCTCTCTTTCATATACATGAGTGTCATGTGAACCCTGAACACATATAAATCATATCAGAATATAACTTCAATCTAGATATTTCTTATTCAAAACATCATTCTACCTTGCTACCCTCTTGTAAGTAATACTCACAACCTGCACAAACCACATTTATACTATTTCCAAAACCTAGGAAATATAAACAATGTACAAGTCTATTTGTATTCAAATAGAAAAATACAAAGAAATGAAATGCTACACTAGATCAGATCTACAAACCATTTAGGCTAATTTTTCATCCTACGGAACATCATCTTTTAGTTTTTGTGTATTAAACACTTCTATTCATGCCATATATAATATTATAGGAAAGATATTATAAAATGGATTGTTACATTGCATGTTATTTTGTATTTGTGTTAATGTTTTTTTTTTGTATTCGTGTTAATGATTTTTTCTTGTTTTTCAAGGAGAGTTTTCACCTTCTTTAACAAATCTTAGTTTGGGCTGGACACAGGACCACTGATCTAGTGACATTTTCCAGACTCGCTTCAACTTAGCTCAGCATGTGAGCTAGTTTTAGCAAATAGGGTACAATGAGATAGAAGAGACTATTTCCTGGGTGGACTCCTGAGAAGCAACGCTTGTGCTTCACCAGGTTATCTTCCCTTTCCTTCCTGCTGGAAGAGGATAGTGACAGAAAAAGATATTTTTGAATCAATGGTCATGCCATAATTTAAAGACAATAGAGCTGTTTTAGAAACTCTTCGCCTTACTTCTAGACAACTCTGAGACAAAGGGTAAACTTGTTTTAACTTGTGTAAGCAACTTTTCTCATTGCAGCTAAACTTCCTTCCTTCCCTCTACTTCTTAGGTATAAGACATTCATCACGTTATGAAGCCACTCATGACTGTCCCTTATCATTCATAAGCTATTTCTTGAATATATTTCTCGCACATTTAATATATCTTAGTGTGTGCTTCTTGGAGGATGCAGCTAAAACAGTGACTCTTGTCTCCTCTCCTTGAGTCATAAACAATCACTTATCATGACAGTATCATTCCTATTTCATTGATACTACTAAGGCTTATATGAGCTACATTTTCACATTACAGAGTCATAAGAATAGATTTGGAGATGAGAAATATAGAAAAATGATTATTTTAGTTAAATCTATGTTAAGCAGAATGACATTTCCCCCTGAGAAATATATGAGACAATTTTACTACACAGCAAATAGAACCAATGAATGTATTGATTTTGTATGGTTTATGGACAAGCCCGGAATCTTCACTCTGACAGTCACTTGCCACTGCAAAACTTTGTAGACATCACATAGAAAGTACAAGAGAGGGGGAAAAAAAAAGGAAAATTTTGTGGACTCCCAGTAATTTGCTATTAAGGAAGTTCTGATAGTCCAGATAAGGAAGAAATCCAGAAAAAAAAAATCTACAAAGGTGACCATTACCTGCCTTTGTTAATTTTTTTTTTCCTTTTGGCTATTGCAATGTTAAAACACAAAGATACCGAAAGGTTTAAAATATATTATATTTTTCTATTTAAAAATTGGCATTTGTATTAGGAGGAAAAAGAGTTACCAGATGTCTGAGTTGAACAAAAATCTAACAATAATACTGTTTTTATCTGGTTAAAGCTAGAAGCAGCAAAAATTTACTCACCTCTTCTGCGTGAATGCCACAGAGCTTGTTTCCTGACAAGAGTTTGTTTTTCAAGCTTTTATTCTGAGGAAGAAAACAAAGTTTTATTGCAAAGAAGAGACAAAATATTAAGAATTTCTTCAACTATGTCAACATTATTGCTTTATGTTCTGTTCAAAAATTAGAACTTCATGATGTAAAATGTAATGGATTGGTGTAAAACTGAATCAAATCTGTAAAGTAAAAGATTGTTTTTTATTCATTTAAAATTTGGCATATTAGCATTAACACATTCATTTAAAAAGGTAATTTCTAGTTTTATTCTATTGTGGGGAGAAAAGATAATTGATATAATTTCGTTTTTGAAAAAAAAAGTTAATTTAATTTTTTTTGTGCATGTTTGTGTCCTAAAATACAGTCTATACTGGAGAACTTTCCATGTGTATGCTATAGCTGTTGGGCAAAATGTTCTGTCAATGTCCATGAGGTCCATTTGGTCTGGAGCGCAGTTTAACTCTGATATTTCTTGTTTTTTTATTTATTTTTTTTGAGCGAAGTCTCACTCCGTTGTCCTGGCTGGAGTGCAATGGTATGATCTCAGCTCCCTGCAACCTCCGCCTCCCAGGTTGAAGCTATTCTCCTGCCTCAGCCTCTCAGGTAGCTGGGATTACAGATGTGCACCACCATGCCTGGCTAATTTTTTTTGTATTTTAAGTAGAGATGAGGTTTCACCATGTTGGCCAGGCTGGTCTTGAACTCTGACCTCAGGTGATCGGCCTGCCTCGGCCTCCCAAAGTGCTGGGATTACAGGTATCAGCCACCGCACCTGGCCTTACTCTGATGTTTCTTTGTTCATTTTTTGTTTGGATAACATGTCTAGTTCTGAAAGTGGGGTATTAAAGTACCCTACTATTCTTACATCACAACAAATATCTCCATTTAGATCTGTTATTATATATATACATATAAAGGTGCTCCAGTGTAGGATGCATATGTAATTGCAATTGTTATATTCTCCTACTGTAATGACCCTGTTATCATTATATAATGGACTTATTTGTCATTTTTTTAAATCATTTTTTACTGAAAGTCTAATTTTTCTGATGTAAGCATAGCTACTTCTAATCTGTTTTGGTTTCCATTTGCATGGAATATCTTTTTCCATCCCTTCACTTTCAGTCTATGCATGTCTTTTTAGGTGAAACGAGTTTCTTATAAGCAGCATATATTTGAGTCTTTTTTTAGTCCATTTAACCACTTTATATACTTTAATTAGATAATTTAGTTTATTTATAGTCAAGGTTATTATTGATAGGTAAGGATTTACTACTTCTGCACAGCAGAAGAAAACAATACAGTGAAGAGACAAGCTGAAGGATAGGAGAATGTATTTGCAAACTACTCAGCTGACAAAGGTTACTATCTAGAACAAACCAAGAACACAAATCAAAAGCAAAAAGCAAATAATATGATTTATCAAAAATTGGCAAAATAGGTCGGGCGTGGTGGCTCATGCCTGTAATCCCAGCACTTTGGGAGGCCGAGGCGGGTGGATCACGAGGTCAGGAGATCAAGACCATCCTGGCTAACACAGTGAAACCCCGTCTCTACTAAAAATACAAAAAAATTAGCCGGGCGTGGTGGCAGGCGCCTGCAGTCCCAGCTACTCGGGAGGCTGAGGCAGGAGAATGGTGTGAACCCAGGAGGCAGAGCTTGCAGTGAGCCGAGATCACGGCACTGCACTCCAGCCTGGGTGGCAGAGCAAGACTCTGTCTAAAAAAAAAAAAAAATGGCAAACTATCTGAATAAACATTTCTCAAAGGAAGACAAACAAATGCCAATAGATATACTAAAAATGTTAAACATTACTAATCGTCAGGAAAATGCAATGAAATATTACCACACTCAAGGTTAGGATGGTTATTATCAAAAGGCAAAAAATAACAAGTACTGATGAGGATGTGGAGAAAGGGAAGTCTTATGCACAGTTGCTGGGAATGTAAATTAGTACAGCCATTATGGAAAACAGTATGGAAGTGTCTCAAAAAATTAAAAATTGATTACTATGTAATCCAGCAACCCCATTACTGGATATATATCAAAAATAAATGAAATCTGTATGTTGAACTCCTTGATTCTCAGAAGCCATTTCTTCTTCCAGGCCTGAGAGGTATACTCTTTCTGAATGAGTATACACAGATCCTGTTACCCTTTAAATATCTCATAATTGACCTAGTTCAAAGGCAAATGTTTGTCCCTTTGACACTTATTAACCATCTGAGTCCAACCCCTCATGGCTATTTAATTATATCTGGCTTATTGCACTCAGGCTTTTCTGTCTTTTACTGCAATAGCTGATGTACATAGACTGTCTTTAGATGGGCAGGCTAAAGGAGAGCAGATAACCAAAACACACAGGATTCAGACATCATACTGACTCTAGAGGAGTGGACAGTGTCCTGCTACAAGTACATATTATACGTGATGACTCCAAGGAGGGCCAATTGGATAAGCACCAGGAGCAAAATGAACATTTAATGCAGAGTGAATGAACAGATACATCAAGTTTAAGAGTTCCCCACTTAGAATTCCAAGCTAATTTTGAACAGGGTTTTTTATTTTGTTTTCCTATCATGGAGTGAGGGGGTACAGTTGTCCCAGTCTGAAAGAATACTTGGTTTTTTTTTAGCTAAAATTTGGAAATCTAAAAAGCTCAGTTAGAATTTCAATACCATGAAATGTTTTACACAAATGGGAGGAAGTTATTCTGATTTGTTCAAGTAATGTATTTTTGCAAATATTTGCACTGATCATACAAGGTACAATATTAGGGTTCTTTTTTTAAAAAGAATCTGATATACATTAATTCCATATTTGAAGAGATGTGTATTCCCAATAAAGGGATGTATACTGATATGTTCTGGCTCTGCAATGTTGCTCAGGTTGTAGCAAAATAAAACTCTTCAAAATGGAGACAAAATAGGGGATGTACATTTGACAGGAGTATTTATGTCCTGCCAAAACCACTTACACCTAAGAAACATGATTAGAATTAAGAAATAACTATTAATTAATAAACAGCGTATTTAAAAGCTGGTGTCTGTAGTATACACTATTTAAAATTTGCATCTCCACTTAAAGCTATTTTTTCTTTCTTCTGTTCATTTATGTATCTATGTTTGTATTCATTTATTTTTGTTATTATTATTTGTTCACTTATTAATGCTGCTAACACTAAGGGGAAATTTTGAAAGTTGATCTGAATGATATAAATTATAGCAAATACTAACATTTATCCTTCAAAAATGATATTATTTTATATTTTTTCTGAGGAGGAAACATAGATGATAATTAATATACACAACAAAAGACTAATTTTTAGCATACTATTTATTTCATTGACCTGTTTTCTCTGCTTCTCACACTGATTTCTCAGAATAGATTATTCCTTAATTACTTGGAGTAGGCTTTTCAATGATCAGGATTTGACTGTCAAGTTTATAGAGTAGCAAGCAGTGCTAAACATTCCACACCACTAGTGAAGCTAGAGTTTTGATAAGGATGTTCCATAGAACCATTTAACTTTCTTTAATAATATTTACTCTCCCCTCCCCCAAAAAAGATTAATGCTACGATAATATGAGTGGAACAATGTTAAAAAAGATTTATTTTCTCCGGACTTCTCAGAGTCTTTATTAGAATATTGTGCTTCATGGACACAAAGAGGGGAACAACAGACACTGGGGTCTACCTGAGTGTTGAGGGTGGGAGGAGGGAGAGGATCAGAAAAAATAACTATTGGGTACAAGGCTTAGTACCTGGGTGCCAAAATAATCTGTACAACAAACCTCTGTGACATGAGTTTACCAGTTTATTTTTATAAAAAACCTGCACATGTACCCCTGAACATGTACTCGTGAACCTAATTACTATTATTAGATGTTTTAATAATAATAAAATTGTGTTTAATGTAAATGATTTTCCTAAATTTGATTGACAATAAAACACTTTGGACTAAATAACTTTTCTCATTACTAGAATTTGATAAATAAAGCTGCAAATATTAACCTACATTTGATTTATTAAGGGAGACCAAAATATTACACTACTATATTTTACTGAAGTTCTATTTATCATGTTTACTTGTAAAATGATAAGAAAGATTTGATTCAGGACTTTTGAAACAAATGTCAAAGCTATTGAAATAAGGGAGAGAGATGGGACTCAACTCTAAATATAGCAAAAATATAGCAAAGACAGCTGGGGATTTATAGCCAATGAGCAGAATTAGGGAGGTCAGTGGATAGAAAATTACTAATAGGAGCTATCAAGGGTAGAGGGATTCTTGCTAAACCTGCCTAATAGAATCCTTTCTGAAAGCCACTTGATCATGTTTAGATATCAAGGGTGAGGGGAGTCTCCCTAAACTGACTTAGCTACAACTGGACTAGGCAAGTCTAAGACAAGACCTGAGGAAAAGGCCCAATTGAAGAGCGAACTCAGAGGAGTCTGTCTAAAGTTTGGTCAAGAAGTTTTTGGGAATAGTGCTTTCTGTGCCCTAAGAAATGTTTGCCTACTTCAAAGTCATGAAAAATTTTTTCTCAAATAGTTTTCTTAAAGTTTTATAGTTTTGGTGTATATTCTTTTGTATAATCCTCTTCAAGTTACTTTTTTTTTTTTAATGAAGTGAGGTAAGGGTCAAAATTCACTTTTAGTTTTCATTGCAAACATCCAGTTACTTGTGCACCAATTGTTGAAGAAATGCTCCTTTGTACATTGAAATATCTAAGTGCCTTTGTCAAAAATCAATTGAGAAAATAACTCCTTTGGCCAATATGAAGCATCTGGCCTCAGACAAGCCCTCTTGCCATAAACAACTAGATAACTAGACAGAATATAATAAAGCAAATGTTTAAGACGGTAGACAGCCACTACTCCCAGACTGTCGTACTAAAGAGAGGAGAAATAGGCAAGAAATCCCTGCAGTTGCTCTTTTTTGTTTGTTTTTGTTTTGTTTTGTTTTTATCTGGAGGCAATTTAAGAAATTACCATACGGAAGAAAAACCCAAGCAAACCACAGAAGTTTTGATTAGTTGAGAAAAAAGAGTTTAACATTAGAGAAAGGTGATCAGGTATAATTTATGTTACAAAACAGCAGAGGCTTCGAAGCTGTTAAAGGGAAAATCTTAGACAAATTAAATTTAACAGTTTGAGCAAAGAATGATTTGCAAATCAGGCAGCCCCTTAACCAGACTAAGTTCAGAGACACTCCATTGCAGCTATGCAATCAAAGATTTATGGACAGAAAAAGCAAAATGACATACAGAAAATGAAAGTGAGGTACAAAAACAGCTCCTTTGGTTACAGCTCGGTGTTTGCTGTGTTTGAACATGGTTTTAACAGCCGACTTCTCTTGACTGGCAAAAACTCAGTGACTGGCACAATTGTAGGATACAGTCTGCTTAACATATCAGCTAGGTTACACTTCACTATGTATAGAGAAACCTTTAGGCCAAACTTAAAATGTGTAAGGAGGCAACTTTGGGCTAAACTTAATTTAAGAATGCAATGCAGAAAAAGAGTACACAGGATTTTGAGGGATGTTCCCTTATGTCTTTAGATGAATGGAAATCTGCATATACATAAACAAACATGCTGCAAGGTCAGCTAAAGAACCACCAGAAAAGAACTGCAAGGTGAAAAATTACTAGAGCTCACCTAGACATTCAATTTCCAACAAGCCAGAATGGAAAGACTTAACCACTAAGATATTTAATAAAAACCCTAGAAAGGCCTGTCTTACAAGCAAGGCCAAAACAGTCCTGTAAAGTCTCATTTAGACCAACCTTATAAAGCTTAAAAACAAAACTCAAAATAACCAAGCTAAACAATTATTATCTACTAGAATGTAATACTCTTAGAAGATAACAAAATCCTGGTGCCCAATAATGTAATATCTACAATTCAGTATTCATTCGAAATCGTTAAACACAAGAATCAGGAAAATGAGAGCCTTAAGACAAAGGAGGAGGAAATCAGTCAATAGACATAGCTATCATTGGCAAAGATGGTGAAGTTCATTTAGAAATAACATTAAATATATATAACAAAAGAGACTTTCATTTTCAGCACTGACATATAAAGAACTTGAAAGTCATTAGATTTCCAATTTCTACATCTTCTCTGAATTTTCTCTTTGCTCTATTAGCTTGAAAGGAGTATTAAAATATTCCAAAGTCATTGTGGATTTGTCTATTCCTTTAAGTCTGTCGGTTATTGCTTCATGAAATTTGAAGCTCTTTTAGGTGCTTACAAATTTAAGAATTGTTATGTCTTTTAGAATAAAGGATTGCCCCTTTTAACATTATAATATGCCTCTCTTTCTCTCTGGTAATTTATTTTGTCATGGCTAATTTATTTGATGTGAGACACGCTAAAGCCTTTTCTCTTGCAGTTTGCATAGCATATATTTTCATATTTTACTTTCATCTTTCTTGAGACTTTGTATATAAAGTTCATTTTTAAATAATTGTCAAGTATAATTTGATTGTATATTTTTATATAATCTGGCGACATCTTTCTCTCAAAGTATTTACATGTAATTTAATATAATCAATATATAGTCATGTTTTGTTTATAATCTCAGTTTGTTTCTTTTTACCTTCTTGTTTTTCTAGAGTCTATTTAGTATATTTAGAAGTATATTTAGAATTGATATTGTACCACTTCAAATGTAGGAAGTGGTACAATATCAACTCAAATATCCTACATTTGAAACAAAAGATCACACTCTGCCATACATAATTACTAAATCACACGCTATAAGATATATAATAAATCTGAAGATGAGCGAACCATCATAAAATTATAAAAGACACATAATTTGGCGTAAATGAATCAAAAAAGGTATCCCTGATGAGGTCATTACACATGATATATAAATGCAAGTGAATAAGTTTAGAAATTTCTAAATTTTTCAATCATCCAATGTATGAAAATTTGATAGTTTATTACATCACTGTATCTAGTTTAGATAAAGTGAAAGAAAATTGTCAATATGCGTATGTTATTTTCAGAGAAAAATAAGTTAGTAAAACTACCAATCTCTTAAACAGGTAGAAAAGAATCTTTTGTTTGTTTGTTTGTATTCTGTCTCAGGAAATGATGTGATGTCTCTTAACTCAGAGTTTAACATTGGTCCCATCTAACAGAAAACTGTACTATTCTGCCTTCATTTGCCACCTACTCTTTCCAGAATTCCAGTCCATTTCCAGGTACCTCACAAGGGTTTTTGGCATTCACCCCAAAAACGCTAGCAAATAAAAATTTGTAGTATTCATATGAGACTAAAAATGTCTTTTAAAAAACTTACTTTTTACACAAGAAATACATGTTTTATATGTATATGCGCACCACTCTGACCCATCCTGGTTTTAAACTCCTTTTTTTTTTTTTTTCCTGAGACGGAGTCTTGCTCTGTCGCCCAGGCTGGAGTACAGTGGCACGATCTGGGCTCACTGCAAGCTCTGCTTCCCAAGTTCATGCCATTCTCCTGCCTCAGGCTCCCGCGTAGCAGGACTACACGCGCCCACCACCACGCCCAGCTAATTTTTTGTATTTTTAGTAGAGACAGGGTTTCACCGTGTTAGTCAGGATGGTCTTGACCTCCTGACCTTGTGATCTGCCCACCTCGGCCTCCCAAAGTGCTAGAATTATAGGCATGAGCCACCGCGCCCGGTCTTAAACTCATTTTTTAAAGATGATGTTACTGCTATTTGGCCAGATTACCTGAAAACAGATACAAGGATCTGACATACTTACCTGATTTTTGTTTTATAGTTGTCACTCATAAACTGGGTGTCTTAGATATGCTTGACTTTTCCACTTTATGTAAGTTCTTATGTTTCTTCTTCATGGATATTTTCTCACAGATATACCAAATATAAAAGTGTATGAATAGGAGTTGTACAATCTTGAAAATACATTCCAGTTTTTTTTTCTCAATAGCAGAATCTCCTAGATCCATTCAACTATATGTTACTAGGCATCTGTTAAAACTGAACATATTTATATATAAATGCATATCATAGAGTGTTATACAAATTTCAACTGCCAATGTATTTTTTTCTGAATTGCAAATTTCACTATGTTATTCTCTTCCAGAAAGGGTAGGAATCCATGTTAAAGGCAAGGCAAAAGGAAGGGGACAAAGATGAAAATCTCCTGGAGAATCCATAAGTAAATCAATTGAGCAAGCAAAAAATAAATAACCCCATTTAAAAAAGGACAAAAACAAACTATTTTCCAAACAAGGGTCATACAAGCAACCAACAATCATATTGTGTCCGAAATTGGTGGGTTCTTGGTCTCACTGACTTCAAGAAGGAAGCCACAGTCGCTCACGGTGAGTGTTACAATCCTTAAAGATGGTGTGTCCGGAGTATGTTACTTCTGATGTTCGGACGTGGTCAGTTTCTTCCTTCTGGTGGGTTCCTGGTCTCCCTGGCTTCAGGAGTGAAGCTGTAGACCTTCACGGTGAGTGTTACAGCTCTTAAGGCAGCGCCTCGGGAGTTGTTTGTTCCTCCCTTCCAGAGTTGTTCATTCCTCCCGGCGGGTTCGTGGTCTCCCTGGCCTCAGGAGTTAAGCTGTGGACCTTCGCAATGAGCCTTACAGCTCATAAAAACAATGCAGACCCAAAGAATGAGCAGAGCAAGATTTATTGCAAAGAGCAAAAGAACAAAGCTGCCACAGAAACGGGTTGCTGCTACTAGCCCCTGCAGCCTGCTTTTATTCCCTTTTCTGACCCCACCTGCATCCTGCTGATTGGCCCATTTTACAGAGAGCTGATTGGCCCATTTTACGGAGTGCTGATTGGTCCGTTTTGACAGGGTGCTGATTGGTGTGTTTACAATCCCTGAGCTAGACACAGAGTGCTGATTGGTGTATTTACAATCCTCTAGCCAGAGGTAAAAGTTCTCCAAGTCCCCACCAGGTTAACTAGACACAGAGCACTGATTGGTGTGTTTACAAATCTTGAGCTAGACACAGGGTGCTGATTGGTGTGTTTACACACCTTGAGCTAGACAAAGAGTGTTGATTGGTGCATTTACAAACCTTGAGCTAGACACAGAGTGCTGATTGGTGTATTTACAATCCTTTAGCTAGACATAAAATTTATCCAAGTCCCCACCAGATTAGCTAGATACAGAGTGCTGATTGGTGCGTTTACAAACCTTCAGCTAGACACAGAGTGCTGATTGGTGCATATACAATCCTCCAGCTAGCCATAAAATTCTCCAAGTTCCCACCCAACTCAAGAGCCCAGCTGGCTTCCCCTAGTGGATCCCGTGCCGGGGCCACCAGTGGAGCTGTCCGCCAGTCCCGTAGGGTGCACCCGCACTCGTCAACCCTTGGGCGGTCCATGGGACCAGGCACCGGGGAGCAGGGGGCAGCGCCTGTCAGGGAGGCTGGGGCCATGTGGTATCCCATGGGGGGAGGCGGGGTGAGGAGGCTGGGGCATGGGGGGCTGCAGGTCCTGAGCCCTGCCCCCTGGGGCAGTGGCTGAGGCCTGGCGAGAATTCGAGCGCAGGGTGGGTGGGCCGGTGGTGCTGGGGACCCGGCGCCCCCTCTGCAGCTGCTGACCCAGGTGCTAAGCCCCTTACTGCCTGGAGCTGGCATCGCCGGCCGGCTGGCTGGCTGCTCCAAGTGTGGGGCCCACTGAGGCCCCGCCCACCCAGAACTCGCGGTGGCCCGCAAGTGCCCAGCACAGCCTCGGTTCTGGTGGCGCCTCTCCCTCCACACCTCGCTGCAAGCAGAGGGAGCTGGCTCCGGCCTCGGCCAGCCCACAGAGGGGCCCCCACAGTGCAGTGGTGGACTGAAGGGTTCCTCGAGCATGGTCAGAGTGGACGCCTAGGACGAGGAGGCACCGAAGGCCAGCCAGGGCTGCTAGCACGTTGTCATCTCTCAATATGGAGAAAATGTTCAACATCACTAATCTTCAGAGAAACGCAAATCAAAATCACAATGAGATCTCATTTCACACCAGTCAGAATTGCTGTAGTTAAATAGTCAAAAAACAACAGATGCTGATAAGGATGTGGAGAAAAGGGAACACTTATACAGTATTGGTGGGAATGTAAATTGGTGAAGCCACCGTGGAAAGCAGTTTGAAGATTTCTCAAAGAACTTAAAAGAGACATACCATTCAACACAGCAATCCCATTACCGCCCAAAGATCCAAAAAAAGAAAACAAATATTTCTACCAAAAGACACATGCACTCACATGTTCATTGCCCCACATTAGCAAAGACATGGCATCATCTTAGGTGCCCAACAATGGTGGATTGAATAGAAAAAATGTGGTACATATACACCATGGAATACTATGCAGCCCTAAAAAGAAGGAAGTCTTGTCCTTTGCAGCAAAATAGATGCAACTGGATAGTTATCCTAAACAAACACAGGAACAGAAAATCAAATACCACATATTCTCACTTATAAATGGGAGCTAAATATTGGGTACTCATGGATATACAGATGGCAACAATGGAAAATGAGGACTACAAGAGTGGGGAGTGAGGGAGGCAGGCAAGGGTTTAAAGACTCTTAGGTACGATACTCAGTACCTGGGTGATAGCATTCATGCTCCAAACCTCAGAATCATGAGGTATATACAGGAAACACACCTACACATGCACCCCCTGAATCTAAAAGATGAAAAAAAGGATAAATTAAAAAAAAATAGTTCCGTTTGTTTTTCTTGCAGTTTTTTTATATATATATACTCATTCCTTAAGTTTTTATCCTCTTGTTCTTCCTCTAGCTTGGCTCCCACTTGCTGGGTTCCTCCAAGAGCGAATTTTCTAGCCTACTCTAAGGTTCACTGTAACTCAACTTACTTAGCACATTTGTTTCAGGGTAAACTTCCTAAACTTCCTAAAATATGGTGAGAATCTTATGCCACCCCACTGAAAATCTGTCATGGAGTTTTATAAATTACAAACAGACTGACTTTCAAGGGATTAAAAATTTGAGAATCTCTCACCAGTCTTATGTCTTGCCTATATAAAAAATTTGCTGTAACCAAGTTAGATTGGTTATTTTTTCCTAAGTCCCAGGAACTTGACTTGAACTAGCCATTATCCTAGTTTGTGTTTTCTCCTCCTCATTTTCTATGTGTCTAATAACTATTTTGATTGTAGTGACTGTTTGCTTCTGAAAGTTTTTTGTGATCTCCCTATTTATTCTAATAGGCATCCCGTTCTCAATTGCCCCCAGTTAACCTATCATACATAAAGTTTAGAGGGTATAATTTGTTTTAAATGGAAAGATTCATTCTTTAGAAAGCTCCGAAGTGCTTTCCACAGTGGCTAAATGGAACAGGAAACCAAATGACACATGTTGTCGTGTATAAGAGGGAGTTAAACATTGAATACGCATAGACATAAAGATAAGGACAATAGATACCAGGGACTATTAGATAGGGGAGGGAAGGAGTTAGACATGGGCTGAAAAAAAAAAAAAAAACTACTGTGTACTATGCTCACCTTCAGCATCACACAATATACCCATATAACACATCTGTACAAGTACCCTTTAATCTATAATAAAAGTTGAAATTATCTGGCTGGGCACGGTGGCTCATGCCTGTAATCCCAACACTTTGGGAGGCCGAGGCGGGTGAATCACTTGAGGTCAGGAATTCGATACCAGGCTGACTAACATGGTGAAATCCCATCTCTACTAAAAATACAAAAATTAGCCGGGCGTGGTGGCAGGCACCTGTAATCCCAGCTACTCGGGTGGCTGAGGAAGGAGAATTACTTGAACCCGGGAGGCGGAGGTTGTAGTGAGTCAAGACCATGTCATTGCACTCCAGCCTGGGCAACAAGAATGAAACTCCATCACAAAAAAAAAAATGAATTACTTTAGAAAAGATTCATTAAAAAGATTTATTTATTCATGCATATTCTATTCACTCATAGATATTCATTGACTTATCTGTGCTAGACTCAGTGTTAGATCTTGAGAATACAAATATAAAACAGGAGTTATCTGCTTTCAAAGAACTCACCTTCTGAGTTAGAGTGGGCTACAGATATGAAAATAAACAATTGAAACACAGAATGTACAATCAAAA
This sequence comes from Pan paniscus, assembly GCF_029289425.2. Lineage (NCBI taxonomy): Eukaryota > Metazoa > Chordata > Mammalia > Primates > Hominidae > Pan > Pan paniscus. Next base: position 27,167,133 of record NC_073258.2, on the reverse strand, counting down.
TTATATAGCTACCAAAAATCTCTACTAATTGTAAAGCAGGTTTATGATTAGTCTCCTGGATGGATGCTCATATTAAATTGTTCTTAGAGGAAAACAATTTGCAGGGAAATGTCTAAAACTATGATCAAAATTTTAAAAAGTAACAATCTGTGTGTGTGTGTGTGTGTATTTGTGCATGTGTTTGTGTGTCAGCACGAAATTGGATGGAAATGAAAAAAGTATATGCCAGGCCTTTAAAGAAGTATTGTAATATTAACTGAAAATATGGAAAATAAAACGCTTTCCATATTCTGAGTCTAAATGTGTAAAGTTTAAATGTGTATATTTAAAACTAGGAGACAAGATAAGCAGATAAAAACCTTCATGCTATTAGGTGATATATTATGTGTAGTCTTCTCCAAGGATCTCTGTTGTTATTTTAATAAAATTTAATATCCCTAAAGAGTTTTCTATGCCAAATAGCATAATAAAAGTGGTATTATGGGGTGTGAATGTGTGTGTGTATGTGTGCATGCGTATAGAAATACTCTACAGAATTTCTGAGCACTGAGTTTTGCTACTTTTGTTTTTTTCTGTGTGTTTTGATTTTTTTTTTTTGCTGTTTATATTCTGTTCCTTCTTCTTCATCTAAACAAAAAATCGAATCTGTCTGATTTTTCTGTGTGTCCAGTGCTGAAAACATTATTCAACTTGCAGTTATTATTTAATGAATGTGAATGAATAGCATTCATGAACAAATAAATGAATAAATGCCTGATAATGAGTATTATGTTATTGCTGAGGATTAAGCTGGCAATCCATTGTCTCTGTGACATTATTGTGACCTATTGCTTCATTTGACAAAAGCTGAACATCTTAGACATGTATCTTTAAAAATATTTTTTCTACCCCTTGGTCTACATTGTGCTTCTTGGAAACAAAAAGGAAAAACAATTATAAATATGTGACAAAGTTAGGTGATGCACATTTTCCTAATGTTTTGGGACTCTTGAAAACCAGTGGAAAGTTTACAAACATCATTCTGTTCAGTATTTGCAAAACATCATTTAGTGTCAAGGAATTCTGTGATATTTCATATTTCTCCTTTACTCATTAACCTGCCATCTCTTTGAAGTTTAAAAACTATTATTCTTATGTTGTTATACATTCAGAAATGTCCTCAATTAACAACATAAGATAGATGTTCAAAAACGTTAGTTAAAATAATGAATTTAATAGCCCTTGAAAAGATTGTGACATTAGTCTGTAGCTCTTATGTATAAAATAAATGAAATATACACATTACTTGTTTCTCAGGATACATCTAGTAGTTGACTACCTAATTCAGCTTCATTCAAGAGATTAGCACTTGACTAGAAACAGCATAGGGCTTAACTATAAACAGAATGTTAATGGAGAATAGAAATATTAACAAATACAGTTATATATATGCTTTATTGAAGAGAAATAGGCTATTAATATATTTTAACTTTTTCTGGATGGTATAAATGTTGAATTATAAATTTTAATTTTTATAATAAGTGCTAATTGAGACATCACTGGGTATAATTGACAGTTGTAAGAACTTTTACTCCTCCTGTAAATGGCCCTAAAATGCTTTATATTTTTTCTATATGTGATTTTAGAAATTTCTGTTAGCATATTCATATAAATATGTATATATATATTTTCTTATTTGCACAAATTTTCATTGTGCATTATTAAACATGTGAATCTTATCATCTATGAAATAATATATCTCAGGATCAAGATGAATAAATCCAGATTATGTGACTATCTCAAACAACCAGTTCATTTTTTGATGCCAGTAGGTAGAGTTACTAACACATTAGGAATTCATGTATGAGAACTTTTGGTGATCCTCTTTAATGCTCCCCCACCTCCTTAACTTCAGCTTTCACAGCCGCAAAATTCTTATTCATAAATCAAGCCTACAAGATTGATTATAGTCAATGACTGCTAGTCAGTCATCCCAAGCAAATAACTAGTTTTAAATGGTGATTCCACTTGTTTAAGAGATTGCATCTGCATAGCTGAATACTGCTAGAATATCTGAAAACATCTATATTCTAGATTTTTTAAAGGTTCTGCTAGAATTTGCATGAATCATGTTATTATTGTCATGTGCTTCTTCTGTCATGTAATTAAGTTTGATAAACAGTAGAATAATTATTTTGATGACTACATATAATTGGTTTGTTATCACCTCTGTATTAACAGAATTTGAGACTCTGTATTTTTCTCCCTGAGTATATGCTTGGTTACATTTTTATAATATATTTGCTCATTTATTAATTCACAATTACATGTTACAGATCATACACTTCTTAGAGGGAAATTCGTATATCATGTAATCTAATCTCCATCTGAATATACGGATTTCCATGGGGGTGGGGGAGAACAACTATTTCTTCATTATAGCAAATAAAATTTCACTTGAATTCCCTTTTGTTTATTCTGTCCAATTCTAAGGTGTTAAAGCAGAGAAATGAACATCATTTAACTTAAAGCATTTATGATATACTTGTACAATGCACCTGGATGAGCACAGGAAAGACTGTCACTCCACAACATAGATATCTTTGTGGCCATCCATAAATGGGCAGTGATTATAATGTGTGTCCATAATTTATTCTGGCAGTTGGTAATTCTGGGCAACAGTGTAAAGAAATGTTTCCATAAAGCTAAATGCCATTGCCAGAGTTTAAAAATCAGAACACTTCAGTATTTTGAAATGTATCCAGAATTTGGGGATAATTAATTACAAGCGGCCTCAGCTGAGCCAACTGTGGGGCACAGGGGAGACTGTCCTCAAAGACCATACTGAGATTCTTCTCAGATGGCATGTGCTTCAAAAACATGGTGGCACAGGACACTGAAAAGGGAATTCTGATCCTCAGACAATTTACCAATTTAACCTTTTCACTTATGATTAATGATCATTCTTCTTTATTTCTGAAACAATTATCATTTGACATTACTTAGGCATTGAAACAGATCACATAGTTTATCTGAGAATAGATTTTACTTAGAAAAAGAAGACCTGAATATGGAGAGAAAAATTTGGAACCTGGTAATGTTGTTTGCATCACCTCCTCACCTTGATAAAGCCTTGTCTTAGTACTAGTATATCCTAGATTTTTTAGTTACATGCCTCCAGTACATGCTTGATGTCATGCTTAAATATTTTTGCCCCCCCACCCACATGTTACATAATCACATAGTTTTGTCAATTTCTTACAGTTAAGAACAGCAAGGAAGAACATTCGAGTAACCAAATTTATATTTTAGGCTAATGCCATATTTTACCAGGGTGAGTGAGAAAACATCCATCCCCTTTTGGCTTCTGTAAGTGGAAGGTAGACCCTGCATACCACCTATTTAGGGAATACCTCTCAATTGGATGGTGTATTAGTGTGTTTTCATAATGCTATAAAGAACTGTCTGAGACTGGGTAATTTATAAAGGAAAGAGTTTTAACTGACTCACAGTTCAGCATGGCTGGGGAGGCCTCAGGAAACTTACAATCATGGCTGAAGATGAAGGGGAAGCAAGGCACCTTCTTCACAAGGAGGCAGGAAGGAGCGGTGCCGAGTGAAGTGGGAAGAGCCCCCTACAAAACCATCAGATCTCCTGAGAACTTACCATCATGAGAACAACATGGGGGAAACCATCCCCCATGATTCAGTTACCTCCACCTGGTCTCTCCCTTGACACATGGAGATTATGGGGACTACAATTCAAGATGAGATTTGTGGGGGGACACAAAACCTAACAATATCAAATGGTGTTCAGGTGTTGGTTAGCTCAAAAACAAATATTCCTACAACTTCTTGGGAACTCAGCATGCGTATGTGTCAGATCTGCCTAAAAATGTCGTGTAATATTTCCCACTGCATGTGTGGTAAAACCTGAATTTAAGTCAGAGGATGACAAAATATTTAATATAATTATATCCTCAATCTCATTTTGATTTTTGACTGGAAACTTAAAATATCATATTTGCAATATGGCTTACACATTAGCTCAAATCCAAAAAAAAAAAACTTTTGGCTGTAAAACCAAAATGATCATAAATGCAGCATACGTTCACAATCTTACTCTATATTAAGTGGAATATAATCATACCCAATAATGACAAAATCATGCATAAATGAATTTATTGGAAGGACTTTGTACAGAATGAAGAGAAAGCCTATGAATAAGGCTCAGAAAACAGGCAAGAACCAAGTAGGGGGAGGCATCTGCAGTCATAAGACAGGAATACAGTTCTTGTGACAGCTGAATGAAGGCTGTCAATCACTGTGCTTAATTAGAAAGTGGAATGATAAGGCCTCAATGAATTTTCAAGGTGAAAGTAATGATCTGGGACCATTTAAAGTTTCCAAATACAATAAATTATGTAAATGTGTTTAACTACATTTTGTAGACTTAAATAAAATAAACCATTGTGGCCAGGCAGCTGAAAACATGCATTAATTTGTCCAAAGTGCAATTAAATTTAAAGCAAGAGAAAATCACCTGCAGCAGTACCCAAAATAAAACCAGAGATCGCTGCATCTCACAGTGGAAAGCATCTAATATTTTGGAACTTCCTAAAACTGACTGTGCACCACTTTATATGACTGCTTGAGGTCCACATTTCAGTTTAAATGTGTTTTTCAAATGACTAGAAAATACATTTGCCCTTTTAAATATGTCATTTTACAATGGGAAATCTTATACCCTGTACTAAAGAGAGCAATAGGAGTTAGAAGGTAGCAAATTCTTATAATTTTATGTTGCCTCTGCATCCATTTTGAATACAAGTTTAACTTTCTCATATCAGAACTAGGGCTCAGTTACCTTTGGCACAATTTCCAGTGTATACAACACCCAAATGGTTAAGTCAGTGGCCAGAGATAATAACTTACAGGCACCATTTTGCCTAGCAGACTGGGCTGCCTGCTTTTCTGATACTTCCTTTAAAGAAATCATTCATTGCCAACAAACTTAAAATAACCCACACCTTATTTGCTTAATATACATTAGTACCTGTTGCCACGTGCTTGTATATATATTAGTGCCAGTTGCCATGTGCTTGCTGTCTCTCTGTCTGACCTTTCATTTCTGTCTTGACCTAGAAACAGAAGATTGTCCTCCAGATTCATTGCACATCCCTGCCAAGGATATGTAAGTAGAAAACCTTTTGAATTGTTTGTGCTTTGGTGGTGTGTTATATTTGTGCCTTCCATCTGAAAACAAAACAAAACAAAACAAAATAAAAAAAATAGGGGCTTCTCAGGCTGGGTTTTCCCCAGGATGCCAGGAAAACACAAGGTCCATAGCGTTCCCAGCAGCACAGTGAAAGAGGTCAGGCAGGCATAAACAGGTCAGACAAGAGCCAACAGGGCACCTGCTAGTATAACCAGCTCCCATGGGAGGAAACCCCTGGTCACAGATCAGGCAAATAGGCATTAGGACATTCACCAGATAAAAGAAATTTTCTGTTAAAGCGACACTAAATGCCCACGTTCAGCACCCCTTCATTTTCCATTAGTGACCTAATCATCTCTCAAAGTTAGAAAACTAATCACCAGTGTGATGGTATTAGCAGGCAGGGAACTTTGAGAGATGAACACAAACTTTCAGGTTATAGCATCCCTTATTAAAGAAATCTTAGGAAAATGGATGGCATTCTAGACTAGATCTAAACCATGTGTGTTTATTTCAGCAATTCTTAGATGCACAATTTTTCACTTTTTAATGTTTCAGGAATCAGGATGTGGTCTCCAGAATTACGTATACTTTCTTTAGTATTTATGGTTTCTTCCCCTTAAGAAGTTTAATAAATCAGACTAATGCATTTTAAAATTGATATCTTCTTACAATTTAAAGAATGTTCTTCTTATAAAATCAAAGGCAAAAAGGTAAAACAATGGAAATAAATTTTTCTCCCAGCTAGAAAGGATTGGCAGTAGAGAAACTAGGGGAAAAATGAGAAACACATATATGGCATTAGTATATTTTCTTAGCTACATGGAAATAAAAAGTAGACTTCCAACATGGAAGGAGCTTAAATTATTTATAGAATTGTTTTGAGTTGATAATAGAGAAAAAGACCAAACTGAATCAGCCACCTAGGCTACATTCAGAGCTTTTGACAACTGAAATACCTTTGGTCAAAGACTAAAATATATTATCTTTAAAATTAGAAAAACATAATATGCAAGTCATGAGAAAGATAATTAGTTGAAACCAAATATTTTTACGAAAAAGTATTTTTCAAATCATTCCTTTGTTTAAATAAATTATGTTTTTAATATACATACAGATTAATTTCTACTTTAATAGTCATATTTTTACAGAAAGATATAGAATTGAACACACATGAATAATAATTTAATTCTATAAATATTAACTAAAGCCACCACCAGCCAGCCATGGCATTATCCTACCGGTGGCAGATGTCCCAGTTGAGTGTAGACCTTGCCAATTTAAATTTTAAATTGGTTGCAGATGTAACAAAAGTTTTACAGCTGCTCAAATATTTGTTGAAGTTATCTCAGATAGGGAAGAGAATATGAACTTGGTTCTCTTGTATAGGAAATTTTAAGCATGCTTTATGAGGTTTCTACTCTTCACTCAGAATCAAATCAGCTCAAATATCTAGTGTTAGTTCCTTATCTCCCATAGACACTCAGCATCCACGTGTGTGAAAAAATGGAACACGTTTAGATAATCTGTTAGACTACTTGCAGCTTCACGACTATTGCACCACCATTTAGGGGCATGAGAAAGATGAGATGATGACTTTTCCTGATGTCAGGTAATATAAAATTGCAACACATTCCAATACACTGAGTAAACTGATTAGATATTCTCTGTGTGTTAATTAGCCTCATCTCACCCATACAATATCACTTTCCAAATAGTAGGCATATAATACAGCACAGTGGCTGGCTTCTTGGATCAGGACAACTAGACTTGGGTATGATTTCCTATAATCTCTATGACTTTCAACATATTTTGTAACATCTTGAGCCCTTGTTTTCTCTTTCATAAAATGAGGAAAATATCATGACCAACTTCAACGGGTGGTTGTATTAAATAAGTAAAGCATGTATATCAGAAGCTGGCAAATGTAAGCACTCAATACATTTTAGCTCTTATCATTACAATAAATTCACTTCATTTTGTAAAAATAAAGAAGAGTCATCTTTTTTCATGATTAGGAAAACTTTCCAAGAAGGTTGAGGGCTTTGACATCACAATTTATAAGGCATTATTATTCTAGTAGACTGCAGGCAAGTTTCCAGTTAATGAGTCCTCTAATTTATCTTATAGATAAAGAAGAGTTTATCATAAAAGTAATTTCACATGATGATACATCTCTCTGTCTGATTTGCTCTTTCTCTAAAACAGCCACTTCTCTTCGAAACAGAACCTGCTTCTTCTGTTATTAATAATTCCCCTCCCTTATCAGAGAGTTCTAATTCTGATAGGTTAAAAATGTAGCTAAAGATACAGAATAACAAGCACCCTTAAATCAATTTTGTGAGAAAAATACTCATATTCCTGTCAACATTTATAAAGACCTTCTATGTTCTAGGAATGGGGCAAAAACAATCCATTTCTTCAAGGAGTTCGCAATCTATGAAGGAGACTGACAGTAACACTACAAGTCTCTGGAGAGGCACCTATTCAGGAAGTGACACTGAGCTGTCTTTAGATGTGTAAAGGAGTTGGGCAAATAATAGGAAATGGCAAGGGGGGAAAAGTTTGTACTACTTCTAGTAGTTCTAGTTCTTGTAGTTCTACAGGATATTCAGTGAAATCATGCATAAGGGACTGATGAACGATGAGAGATTAAACTCAAAAGGTGAGGCCAGCCATATAGGACCATAAGATGTGTTATATAATTCACATGAATTATGAAAAGTTCACTCCAATATAAGGTAAGTGAGTTTAGTTTTAGGCAGTATTTTATAGGGAGAAAAAATGACTAGGTGTCGAATGTACGTCTGTGTTTCAACTAGCATTTACAGAGTGTTTACTTTGTGCCAGGTATTCTACAGTATGCTTTATATAAGAATTCATTAAATCCTCAGTGCAGTACCATAAGGTAAATTTCTTAATCAGCTCCATTTTAGAAATGACAGACTTGTAGCTTCCTTTATTTAATCTGTTTATGTTCAAAATATACATACACATAAAATTTGACTTTGAGTGTCTAATCCCGGATACATGTAACTTTCAACACCCAGTCCAATCCCACCAGGAAAGAAAATAATTTATGGTTTATAAAATAGCTTTTTCCTTAGAGTTCCAACTGTGCAGAATAAATTTGCTATAAAATCATTAGGAAAGATCAGTTAATTCACCTGTAATTACTCCTAAAGATATTCTCACCCCGATCTTCCCAGTTAAGGCTTGAACAGCTGCCACCCTCTCTTTGCAATTCTACTGGGAATTCCAGCATCAATAAAGCCACTTCATTCTAGAAACACAGTTGAGGGACTAGAGTAATTAAGAGCAGACCTCCCACTTTTTTCCACTTCATGACAGAACCGAATTCTACTTATGGAGTTTTACCAATATGTGTGTTAACACTCTTTAGGCACAGGATATAAAGAGTTCTACATATTTCCAAATTCAACTATAAGTTCTACAGGTACATAAGACATAGCAAACTGTCATTTAAGACAAATGCTATTAACTTAAAAAACTGTTTCATTCAATGTTTGCTAGTCAGTAAATAAAACATACATAATGACTGAAGGACATAAATGCTTGCTTAAAAGAATAAATTTAGACCTAACTTATTGTTTATGAATTAATTGAAGCTTGCCAAATATTGACTGTAGTGAGAAATGTCTTCTTAAATTATTGCCAATGAAAATTTCATACTGCAGTTCAAGCCAAACAATAAAGTTTAGCTGCTATAAATTTCAAAGAAAGATGATTTATTTAATACTTCGGGGTTATTTTTTATCCCAGCATCATTAGAAAATTCCCATGGAGTGGCAGTAAGAAGAATATGCTCATCATTTGCTTTTTTGTTCCAAGTGCAGATAAGCTATCCCTGCTGATAGTCAGTTTGAGTTGATTGGGGCATTGATAGAATAAACATTTTGTTTTACTATTATCATAAATTTGACTCCACTAATAAAGGGCATGTCTTGTCATAGTGAAAAGAGACCAAATTTGCTTCCTACGCTCTTAGCGTACACTTAGTATGAGATTCTGCACATGTATGTATCCATTAAAAAATGTACTTTAAAAAAAAAGTTTGCTAACTTTGAATAATGACCTCATTGTTAAATCCATGGGAAATCCTTGATTCTTGTCTTTCTTGTCGTATCATCAGCATTTGACACAGTTGATCATTCTTGAGATATTTTCCCACTGGTCTTAGAAGACATATTTTCTCTTTCTTCACTTTTCTTTTTTTCTCTTTTCTTCTCTTTTCTTTTCTTTACTTTTCTTTCCTTCTTTCCTTCCTTCCTTCCTCTTTCTTTCTTTTTCTTTTTCTTTCTTTCTTCTTTCTTTTTTTCTTTCTCTTTTTCTTTCCTTCCTTTTCTTTCTGTATTTTCTTTCTTCATTTTCTCTTTCTCTCTCTCTCCCTTCTCATTCCCTCCCTCCCTCCCTGCCTTCCTCCCTTCCTCCCTTCTTCCCTTCCTTCCTTTCTTCCTTTCTTCCTTCCTCCCATTGCACTAAAAAGCAATGAGTTACCTAGTCATGAGAAGACATGGATGGATTATAAATGCATATTACTAACTGAAAGAAGCCCATATGAAAGGGTACATGCTTATTATAAGCTAACTATACAACATTTTGAAAAAAGAAAAACTTACCAAAGGTTAAGAGGGAGGAAGGAATAGATATAGTAAGGAATTTTATGTTAGTGAAACTACTCTGTATAATACTACAGTGATGGATACATGTCATTATACATTAATCCAAACACACAGGATGTACAGAATGTAGAACACCAAGAGCATATCCTAATGTAAACTATGGATTGGGGGTGATAACGATGTTTCAATGTTGGTTTATTGATTGTAACACATGTATCTCTCTGGTGTGGCATGTTGAGTGAAGAAGATGTGAGTGTGCGAGAGAAAGGAGCATATCAGAACTCCATACTTGATTTTTCTGTGAACGTAAAACTTCTCCAAAATTTTTTTTTTAAAATTACTAAAAATAAATATACAAACCTTGTGAACTTTAAAAAATTCTCATCTCAAAATCTACAGAACAATAGACAACATATTCACTATTTAAAGTATGTTGGACTTCTCATGTAAAATGTGTATTCAATGAGAAGTGATATCACTATGACTGAATATAGAGGTGGATATTAATAAAAATATATTTACAAAATTATAATAAAACTGCCTTTAATTACATGAAGTGACCTCATACCAATGAGAACCATCTGAAAGCTCCTAAAAGAGCAGATTCATAGCTAAGAATTTAAGATCTAATTAAATAATGAATTGAGTAACAGATAACAAATAAAACTATGAGTATTCATTTTGTTGTTTGCCATAATAAAACAAATAAATAAACACATTAAATAAATAGGTTATTAGAAATGATTTTATATGCACATATTTTTACAAGTATACATATTTTTAAAAAGTAAAATTTATACAATTGTTTGTATTTTTCTTTTTTGGTCTTTATAAAATTTTATAAAATCTTTTCACAGCAATTTAAATAATACGATTGTAAAAATATTTTGTTTTATTGAAAATATCATGACTATTAGCAAACATTTTATTCCATTTGAATTTGTATTTCTGTTGAAATTTTTGATGGTTATTTTCATTACATGATCCAACATTTGGACTTCTACTCCTAACATTGTGTTCCCAGCCAGAAGTGGTGAGTAAATGTTACTTTTCTCTGAATATTTGAGTAATCAGAATACTTTCAACTTCCTCTGATTATTCAAGTGGCTCATTTACATCTCAGGTAGACAAAATCACGAGCCTTAACTTTGAGCATAAAGATCTCATGCAAAGGTATACATCTATTGTCCCCCTTTAGACATGACTCATCCATCCTTGCAGATGCAGAGAAATACTCAGACCTAACTTTATCTTGATTTCATTATCAAACTTCTCTTGCTAAGACGAATGTTCTCTCTTTTTTTTTGGCAATTACTCAGTCTCTCCTTTTTATTAAAATATCTTTATCAAGCATAACTCTTACTTTCCTTCAGCTAAACCAAAGGTATCTCAGTTGCATTAAAAATAACATAATTTCACTTTAAATGCACTGGCTTGTTAAAACTTGAAATAACCTCATAAGTTATGATTACTACAAATAATTAAATTCATATAACATAGACAGATTAAGTGAATCTCTTAAGCTTACATGGCAACCAAAAAACAAAGCCAAATTTCAAACCCTGTTTTTGACCAACATCAGATCTTCTGTCTCCAAGGCCCAGGTTCATACAAATTGAATTCTTGTCTTCTTCCCAAAATTGCATGTGTGCAGCAATTATTGCCATGCTATGAGTCTACAAAGTGCTTTCCATAGTACAGATACATTTGAAAGGACATATTACTGTCTGCAATAGTGCCAGAGGGAAGAAGAAGAAAACAAAATAAATAAATAAGTAAATTTGAAGCAGCCAGTAGGTGCCTAGCATTGGGTAAAACATCCGAGTTCCAAAACACAAACACACACATACACACACACACACACACACACACACACACACACACACATTCTTCACCATGTAGAAATTTATAATCTAACACGTGTAGAGAATTGGAGTCACCCTACCGCCTTAAGAGATCTCAACCCACAGCAAGTTTGCTTACCTAATAAATTCTACAGAGACTTTCTTCCTGTAAGACAGTGAATCTCAAAATGTGTTATCTGGGCCAATAGCATGAGTATCACCTCAGTACTCAGAAATGCAAGTTCTAGAAAAGGGACAGAGCAAGATAGCCAAACAGGATGCTCCACCAACCGTCCCCCTAACAAAGACACCAGTTTAGCAACTCTCTACACAAAAATTCACTTTCTTACCAAAAATCAAGTGAGCATTCACAGTACCTAGTTTTAACTTCATATCACTGAAAGGGGCACCGAAGAAGTAGGAAAAACAGTGTTGAATTACCAATGCCACCCCTCTCCCATGCCCTGGCAGCAGCCTCATGGCATGGAGAGAGTCTGTAAATTTGGGAGAGGGAGAGCGCAGCAATTGTGAGACAATGCACTGAACTCAGTGTCACAGCAGAAAGCAATACTGGGCTGAACTCAGCAGATGTTTACCCATGGGGGTAATATTAAACCAGTCCTAGCCAGAGGGGAATCACCTATGCCAGCAGTCCAACCTTGAGTTTTGGCAGGCATCACCACCATGGGCTAAAGTGCTTTGGGGCTCTAAATAAATTGGAAAGGAAGTCTAGGGCACAAGGACTACAACTCCTAGGCAAGCCCTATTGCTGAGCTGGGCTCAGAGACGGTGGACATGGGGAGCATGTGACATACTGAGACACCAGCTGGGGTAGCTGTGAAAGTGCTTGTGCCATTCCTCTCTCAACCACAAGCTGCACAGTTCAGGAGCTGAAAAGAGACCTTTCCTTCTGTATGAGGAGAGGAGAGGGTAGATTAAAGAGGACTTTGTCTTGGAACTTGGATACAAGCTTAGCCACAGAATAGGGCACCAGTAAAAATTGTGAGGCTCCCTTTCCAGCCCCATCAAAAAGCGGGCAAAGGATATGAACAGACACTTCTCAAAAGAAAACATATTAATGGCCAACAAACATATGGAAAAAAAGCTCAACATCACTTATCATTAGAGAAATGCGAATCAAAACCAGAAAGAGATACCATCTCACGCCAGTCAGAATGGCAATTATTAAAAAGTCAGGAAACAGTAGATGCTGATGAGGCTGTGGAGAAATAGGAATGCTTTTACATGGCTGGTGGGAATGTAAATTAGTTCAACTATTGTGGAATTCAATGTGGCGATTCCTCAAGGATCCAGAACCAGAAATACCATTTGGCACAGCAATCCCATTATTGAGTATATAGCAAAATGAATATAAATCATTCTACTATAAAGACATATGTACATGCATATTTATTGCAGCACTGTTTACAATAGCAAAGTCATGGAACCAACTAAAATGCCAATCAATGATAGACTGGATAAAGAAAATGTGGTACATATACACCATGGAATACTACACAGCAATAAAAATAAATGAGATCAGCCAGGCAGGGTGCCTCACGCCTGTAATCCCAGTACTTTGGGAGGCCTAGGCGCGTGGATCACGAGGTCAGGAGATCAAGACCATCCTGGCTAACACAGTGAAACCCTGTCTCTACTAAAAATACAAAAAATTAGCCGGGCATGGTGGTGGGCGCCTGTAGTCCCAGCTAATGGCGTGAACCCAGGAGGCGGAGCTTGCAGTGAGCTGAGATTGCGCCACTGTACTCCAGTCTGGGTGACAGAGTGAGACTCCATCTCAAAAATAAATAAATAAATAAAAATATAAATAAATAAATTAGATCATGTCTTTTGCAGGGACATGGATGAAGCTGGAAGCTATCATCCTCAGCAACTACCATAGGAACAGAAAACCAAACACCACACATTCTCACTCAAAATTGGGAGTTGAACAATGAGAACACATGGACAGATGGAGGGGAACAGCATACACCAGGGCCTGTTAGGGTGTGGGGGGCAAAAGGAGGGAACATAGAGGACGGGTCAATAAGTGCAGCAAAGCACCATGGCACAGGTATACCTATGTAAAAAACCTGTACTTTCTGCATATGTGTCCCGGAACTGAAACTAAAATAAAAATTAAAAATACAATAAAATAAAAAATAAAAGGGATAATAACAGAGAACTTCTCAAACTTAGGGAAAGATATTAATAGCTAAGTACAAGAAGGTTATAGAACACTAAGTAAAGTTAACCCGAAGAAGACTATCACAATGTATTTAATAGTCAAACTCCCAAAGGTCCAGGAAAACAAAAGGATCCTAAAAGCAGCAAGAGAAAAGAAGCAAATAAAATACAAAGGTGCTCCAATACACCTGGTGGCAGATTTTTCAGGGTAAACCTTACAGGGTAGGAGAGAGTGGTATGACATACTTAAAGAGCTGAGAGAACACAACTTTTTACCCTAGAAAATATACCCAGTGAAAAATATCTTTCAAATATGAAGGGGAAATAAAGACTTTCCCAGACAAATAAAAGCTGACGGATTTCATCAACACCAGAACTGTCCTACAAGAAATGCTAAAGAGAGTTCTTCAATCTGAAAGAAAAGGGCATTAATGTACAATAATTACCTGAAGGTACAAAACTTACTGGTAATTGTAAGTTCACCAAAAAAAAAAAAAAAAACACACAGAATATTATAACACTGTAACTATCATGTGTAAGTTACTCTTACCAAGTAGGAAGACTAAAAGATAAATTACAACCTAAGTGTCCATCAACAGATGAAGAGATAACGAAAATGTGGTATATATACACAATGGAGTACTGTTTAGCCATAAAAAATATGAGATCCTGTTATTTGCAGCAACATGGATGGTACCGGAAGTCACTATATTAAGTAAAATAAGCCAGGCACTGAAAGACAAATATCACGTGTTCTCATCTATTTGTGAGGACTAAAAATTAAAACAATTGAACTCATGGAGATTGACAGTAGAAGGATGCTTACCACAGCCTGAGAAGAGTAGTTGGGGTGTGGGAGTGATGTGAGAGGGAGGTGGGGATGGTTAATGAGTACAAAAATATAGTTAGAAAAACTGAATAAGACTTAGTATTTGATAGTACAACAGGGTGACAATAATCAATAATAAATTAATTGTACATTTTAAAATAACTAAGAGTATAATTGGTTTGTAACACAAAGGATAAATATTTGAGGAGGTGGATACCCCATTTTCCATGATGTGATTACTTTACATTGCATGCCTCTGTTAAAACATCTCATGTACCCCACAAATATATATACTTACTATGTACCCATAAAAATTTAAAACATAAAATTAAAAAATACATATTTTTAAAAGAGTCTTAAAGCTTAGAGTTGGAAGTTGATTTTTTTCTTATCCAACTTTCTCTACATACCTTAGGATATAGTAAGATCTATATCAGAGAGTTAATGACTTACTCTCATGAATAATGATTTATAAAATATTCACTAGTAGTATAAATAAATACAAGACTGTTACTTGAAAAGTTGCAGGAATTTTTATCAGACAATTTTCATGCATATTTATCACTTGTACTTCTCCTAAAAATCTTATGAAAGAGATAACACAATGATCATTTTGCAAGTATGATACCTAGGGCTCTGCACTTCACATTATAGTATTACATATTTCTAATCCTGGATATTTATTTGATGCTTTTACTACTTAGAATACATTGGATTTAGCTATGTGAGATAGAAACCTCAAATAGCAGAGTGTTACGCTAAAAAGGAATTTCTTGCTTTTTCTGAATTTCTGACATAAAGTCAGGTGTTGTGACTCTGTTACTTGAAGGTGTTAAGAACCAGACCCCTTCTCATTTGATGCGTTGCTACCTCTATGATGTTGTCCGTTCCTGTTTGGTCCATGATACCCTCATCTCTATGTCCGTGTTCTACCATCAGGGAAGCATAAAAGAAAAAGAGGATTGTACTTCAAGGAGAACTACAAACCACTTCTCAATGAAATAAAAGAGGATACAAACAAATGGAAGAACATTCCATGCTCATGGGTAGGAAGAATCAATATCATGAAAATGGCCATACTGCCCAAGGTAATTTATAGACTCAATGCCATCCCCATCAAGCTACCAATGACTTTCTTCACAGAATTGGAAAAAACTACTTTAAAGTTCATATGGAACCAAAAAAGAGCCCGCATCACCAAGTCAATCCTAAGCCAAAAGAACAAAGCTGGAGGCATCATGCTACCTGACTTCAAACTATACTACAAGGCTACAGTAACCAAAACAGCATGGTACTGGTACCAAAACAGAGATATAGATCAATGGAACAGAACAGAGCCCTCAGAAATAACACCGCATATCTACAACTATCTGATCTTTGACAAACCTAAGAAAAACAAGCAATGGGGAAAGGATTCCCTATTTAATAAATGGTGCTGGGAAAACTGGCTAGCCATATGTAGAAAGCTGAAACTGGATCCCTTCCTTACACCTTATACAAAAATTAATTCAAGATGGATTAAAGACTTAAACGTTAGAACTAAAACCATAAAAACCCTAGAAGAAAACCTAGGCATTACCATTCAGGACATAGGCATGGGCAAGGACTTCATGTCTAAAACACCAAAAGCAATGGCAACAAAAGCCAAAATTGACAAATGGGATCTAATTAAACTAAAGAGCTTCTGCACAGCAAAAGAAACTACCATCAGAGTGAACAGGCAACCTACAGAATAGGAGAAAATTTTCGCAACCTACTCATCTGACAAAGGGCTAATATCCAGAATCTACAATGAACTCAAACAAATTTACAAGAAAAAAACAAACAACCCCATCAAAAAGTGGGCGAAGGACATGAACAGACACTTCTCAAAAGAAGACATTTATACAGCCAAAAAACACACGAAAAAATGCTCACCATCACTGGCTATCAGAGAAATGCAAATCAAAACCACAATGAGATACCACCTCACACCAGTTAAAATGGCAATCATGAGAAAGTCAGGAAACAACAGGTGCTGGACAGGATGTGGAGAAATAGGAACACTTTTAAACTGTTGGTGGGTCTGTAAACTAGTTCAACCATTGTGGAAGTCAGTGTGGCAATTCCTCAGGGATCTAGAACTAGAAATACCATTTGACCCAGCCATCCCATTACTGGGTATATACCCAAAGGACTATAAATCATGCTGCTATAAAGACACATGCACACGTATGTTTATTGCAGCACTATTCACAATAGCAAAGACTTGGAACCAACCCAAATGTCCAACAATGATAGACTGGATTAAGAAAATGTGGCACATATACACCATGGAATACTATGCAGCCATAAAAAATGATGAGTTCATGTCCTTTGTAGGGACATGGATGAAATTGGAAATCATCATTCTCAGTAAACTATTGCAAGAACAAAAAACCAAACACCACATATTCTCACTCATAGGTGGGAATTGAACAATGAGAACACATGGACACAGGAAGGGGAACATCACACTCTGGAGACTGTTGTTGGGTGAGGGGAGAGGGGAGGGATAGCTTTAGGAGATATACCTAATGCTAAACGACGAGTTAATGGGTGCGGCACACCAGCATGGTACATGTATACATATGTAACTAACCTGCACATTGTGCACATGTACCCTAAAACTTAAAGTATAATAATAATAAAATTAAAAAAAAGAGGAGTGTAAATACTTTTCCTTAATGGACACAAATTGAAAGGGGCTAGCATCTCCTCTGTTTATATACCAGTAGCCAGAACTTAGGAACATGACCCCAGCAAGCTTCAAAGGATGCTGGGAAATATTTATCACGGATGATAATTTGCTCAGACGAAAGTAAAATATCTTTTTCGAATAGAGAGAAGAGCTATTTTGGGAAAAAACTATCAATCTTTGCCACAGTTCATCACTCTTTTCTCATCCCAATTGAGGAACTGGATCTTAACTCTTAAAATAGAAAATGAAAAGGGGTAAATCACACATTTTCAGTAATAATGTTAATTAGCAGAATGCATGGGAAGCATCTTTTTCAGCAGCTAACATTAGTTCAACAAGTGCTCCACACTCCATGAGTCTGCAAGGAATCAGTTAAGAACTCTTGTGTTGTTTCCAAGGCACTTATCCATGTGATGAGAAAGTACTTGTATCACAGATGAAGGACTTAGTCAATATTTCTTACACTGGGGCTATTAGGGACATGGCTGTGCTGCAGTCAAGTACAGGCCGAGGTAAACATCCGGTGCAGCATGGCACAGTGGGATTGGAGTGCAGGCATACAGTCCTGTGCATTATATAATCAGTTATGTAACCATGTTATGGGTGGGCTCATCACCTGACTCTGAGCCACTATTGCCTGTGAGGTCCATAAATGTATCACCGACACTGTGAGAGGTGGTATATGATAAAGCCATGTTTCACCTGCCTACAGCCCCCTGAGTGTTCTTTCAACTGCCCGCCACCCATCTACCAACTCCCCTTGGACCCCAGCTCAGGTTGGAATCTGACAGGGGCCCTCGAATCACCTTCCCAGGAAGCAACTAGGGTACTTGTTAATAAAACAGAATCTTGGTCCCAGGCCATATTGGGCAAATGAGAATCTCTAGCCATGTGGCCCAAAAACCTTCATTTTAGCATTGTTCCCAGGTGAGTCTTACACACACACAAGCTTTAAAACCACTGTAAAGCTGGAAGAATAAATGGAGAGAAATTAATTATCTCACAGTCTATCTTACTGTATCTCTTCCCATTAATAGTTATTCTACAGTATCTGCAGGATGGTTGATCTTTTTTTTCTATGGTTGCTAATCCCTGTCAGGTGTTAGAGCTCAAGAGGAAGATCTACAGAATCATTAAAACCAGTTAAGTTTCACAGTTACTATTTTATACAATTTTCTTAACAGCCCTGCAAGAAAGCTAGCAAGATGTAGTTTTTCTATTTAACAAACAAGTTAACTAAACTGACACTCAGAGAAGTCAAGGGACTTGTTCAATGTCACACAGCTTTTCAAAGGCAGAGATAAAATGTAGATCATTATCTAAACCCAGGCCCTGGGCTCTTTCTCATCTTCTTGTAATTGTCTCCCAAATAATAAGGAGTGTGAGAGCATGGCCTCAAGTATTCAGTTTAAGCTTGGCCACCTCTGACCCATGAGGATGTTTATTTTGACACATCTCTCCTCAGTGCCTGCAATTTATCAGAGAAGGTTCACTAAGCTATTTTTAATGAATCAAATAATATCTGAAGTCAAAGGGTTATCTGAAGGAAAAAGGGAGGAAAGTCATACTTAGCGAATGGCTGCTCCGAACACTGAGCAAGGCTTTTCATATAATGCCAATGCAACAATTCACACAGACTCCAAAGGCCAACATTTTTGTCGCCCTACCATTCTGACTTATGCTGGGCTTATTATATATAAATGATCTGTGATCCTGAATGTACTTTCTTCTAATTATTTCAAAAATTTGAAAAATATTTACTACATAAGGAATTCATGATAGAGGTAGGATTTTGAAATTACTAAATACCATTTCACTTTCAAAATTCTGCAAGACGTACAACTTGCTCAATTCTTGTGACCACATTTGATTCTTCTTGTGTTGCCTGCTGTGATCTGTGCTTTTAGACTAGCACTGGGGTTTGAAAGCATTAGAGTCTGTGAATGAATTGTTATCACATCTGTCTTAATTGCATTTCCAGCTGCTCCTGTGGTGTGCACCTGTACATTGCTGATTAGACAAGAACAAGAGAAAATTTTTTTCTAATAGTGTTTCTCCTTACAGTCAAAATCAAGGCATTTTCAATTTTTATTTGATAGAGTGTTACAGAGGGAAAAATGTAAAACAGAATTCACAAGATGTATGTTCTAGTCTAAAGTCTCCCATTTACAAGCTGTCACCATGGGCATATCTGTACTGTGACATTTCTAAGCCTTGGTTTCTCCATCTGTAATGTATGCTTCTTGACTCTGTTGCTGTGGGAATAAGAGGAAACAAAGAATGTGCAAATGCTTTGTAAATAAAAAAAGCAAAATTTTGCATATGCCATATAGTCATATGTCACTGATACTGGAATTTAAACTAAAACCCACAGGGTGTAGGATTTTCCTAAAATATTAGATTTACTGTTTGATTAAAAAAAAATCCATAAGTGCTTCTACTCCTTCCATATGCCTAAATTGCTCTCCATTTTGTTGAGTTTAAAATGGTGGATGAAAACACACAGGAAGAGAGGACTATTGAAGAAGTGATAGGTAATTAACATTTTAAATATGCTCTTTAATTTTCCAAAATATTTTAATCCCCTTGAATGGTTTAATAGTTGCACTACTGAGCTGCTACAGCCAGGGCAGGGAACAAAGCTTTTAGATTAGGTAATACAGCTGAGACAGCAGCAAATAGAGCAAGCAAATACAGCGTGAAATCATTCCAGATGGATATAAGTACCCATAATTAGTAGCAAACATTGTGCAGAGCATATTAGAAGAACAAACCTCCTTCATCACAATACTGAATTAGACTAGCACTGGTATATAAGGTGAATTTGCAGTAATTGTAAGTAAAGACTGAGAAAAATTCACCGATAAGAATAACTACTCTAATATAAGAAATTGATAGCCCAATGTAGAGAGATATTGAGAAGGATGGTGTCTGACACATACAAGGAAATCAGAACCTGGACAATATACATAACATGCAGGGAGAAGTCAGAGGATGGGGATAACAGGTGGTGTGGGGATGAAAATAGAGGGGAATGAGAGATAAGTAAAGGAAGATAACCACATACATAGTTTACATTAGTTCCTTAGCAAGGTTAGATTACAATTGGAAAGGTAATCTTATGCAGACATCACTGTATACTATTATAGTTTGGGGAAATTATTTCCTAATGTAACTGCATAGCATGTTGTACATATAGCTCATTCCAAATGTGGGTCAGTCATTCTTAGAGAAATGTTTTTACCTTGATTTTATCAAATTTGGTGTTAAATATTTTCTCCAGATGCTAGTAAACATTTTTTTTTTACTGTAGTTTATAGGGAATACTGGCTCTATGAAAGATTCATAGAAATAACATCACAAACAATTCTGTGATTAAATACATTTGGGGAACCTTGCTCTTTGCTGAAGGATATCTCAGAATCTGACTTAAAGACAGCCTGATGAGTCTTCAGAGGTAGACCAGAAGTTGCATAACTTATAATAGAACTCAGGGTCCCTGGAAAAGCCTTTTTCACAATTAAATCAAGACTGAAGTGGCCAGGGGGGATGGATTCAAGTTTACAGCAAAATGTACAGAAGAGTGATTTCTGGAATCAGGTAAATATGATAACTGGCTGATGGTAGCAAGTTGGTAGGAGAGATTACAAAATTATAAAAACTAGGATTGGAAAACCAGATGAAAGAAAACTATGTTAGTGGTTTAAGGTCATTAATTAACCATTTCCATAAAGGAAATTGTGATGGTTGACAACTTCATTAGTGACAAAAGTAATTTAAATTCAAAGAGATATAAATTTATATCAAATTCATTTTTAAAAATTTAAGTAAATATACAGGAAAAGTTACGGAATATTGAAAGAAATTTTGTAAACATTACTAAAAAAATTGTAAGTCTGGATAAACATTTTGGAAAATAACTTTATAATATATTTGAAATATTTGAATATTTTAAATTGCATTCAGATACTTCAGAGTTACCACTTCCTAAGAATGGACCTAAATATAATGTAGAAAGTGAGAATTCCAGGAAAAAAGTTTCAAATATTTTATACCAGTATAAAATATGTAAGCAAAAAATGTTCTACCAAAAAAATGGTTAACTGAATATATAGAAATTCATCCAATGGACATTTTATATCCCCATTTTTCTCCTTACATTTAGCCTATGATCAGGGACATCAGTAGAGAACAACAGCTACTGGACTTCTTACAACGAAATGATCAGGATGAAGATCATAATAGAATGAATCTTGTGTTTTCAATAAAATTTTTAGCCGAGAGAAACCCCCTTAAGGCTTTTGTGTAAGTAATAGTCTGTGGCAGAAATAAAAATAGACCAAATTTCTTCAGTAATTTTCAAGCTAGCAGCATCAAAAGCCCAGAGACTTTAGGATACTTTTGGAGGATTTATTGCAAGTTTCTTTACTCAAGTCCTTACTCTAAAACCTGGGAATTACACATTTAAGAGACAGATTTCTTAGTCACAAGTAATAGAAATAATGCTCTCAGTATCACAAGGAAGTGTGTGTGTGTGTGTGTGTGTGTAGGAACTGGTGTGCTCATAGATTTCAATAGATACAGAATGACTGGAGAACTATGATTGGAAAATAGGTAGGACTCATGGAAACTCAGGAGGCTGGGCAGAGAAACAATACTTAGGATTACATTGAAGCTGCTATTAATGGGTTCTCCAAAACATTTCCTAAGCATTCAGAATTCTGGCAAAAATTGTATGATTGAGAGGCTTAGGCAATGTGGTTGTGCAAGAGGTGAAAGAGCAGAAATATTGGGACTCTCTCAGCTTTCCTTAATAACCTCATGAACTCACCCCGATAGCTCAAACTTTTCCTTTACAGTTTCATTATCTTTCTTAGCCTTTACAGAATTGAAGAGTTAGGGCCTTGATTTAGAGCAGGCTTTGGCTTAAGGGAATGTTTTGGCAGGTTAGATCTTCTATACAGACCACTAAAAATTTCTCCCTATCAGCAATAAGGCTGTTTCACTTTCTTATCATTCATGTTGTAGTAGCACTTTTAGTTTTCTGGAAGAGCTTTGCCTTTACATTCACAACTTGGCTACCTATTTAATGCAAGAAGTCTAGCTCTTAGCCTATCTCAGCTTTTGTCTTCATTTTCCCACTAAGCGTAATCATTCCTAGCTTTTGATTTAAAGTAAGAGACTTGCGACTCTTTCTTTCATTGTAGGGTATTACTATAATTGGCCTAATTTCAATATTGTTTTGTCTCTGGTAATAGGGACCCCTGATGAGAGGGAGCGAGATGGGGCAATGGCCATCACAGACATCATTATTTATTGTTTGCCATCTTCTCTGTGTACAATTCATGGCTCCCCAAAACATTTACAATAATATCATCAAAGTTCACTAAGCACAGATCAGTATGACAGATATAACAATAATGGACCCTGTAATCCCAGCTACTTGGGAGGCTGAGGCAGGAGAATCACTTGAACCCCGAAGGCAGAGGTTACAATGAGCTGAATTCATGCCACTGCACTCCAGCCTCGGCGACAGAGCGAGACTCCATCTAAATAATGATAATAATAATAATAATGATGGAAAAGTTTGAAATAATATGAGAATTCCCAGAATGTGACACAGGGATATAAAGTGAGCAAATGCTGTTGGAAAAGTGGTGCTAAAAGACTTACCAGACAAGGTTTCCACAAACCTTCAATTTCTTTAAAATGCAGTATCTGTGAAGCTCATTGAAGCTAAGTGCAATAAAACGAGGCTATATCTGTACTCTTCTGCTTCAAACACTCTGTCTAATTTATTTGTTCCTGTTCAGCATCAATACCACTTTTCTTTCTGTGATCTAAAATGTCCTCTCACTTGCTTTGATGGTATGTATCAAGAAGAGTGTTTTTAATTGTGTATCTGCTCAAGTCATCCCACTGGCTCTCAAAACTCCTGAAGGAAGACCTTGTCACAGAGTGCAAAATCTCTCCCTTCTTTGAGGCTGGTAAGTTCCAAAAATGCCTGGCAAAGATGCAAAAGATACATAGCCAAAATACATTCATTACAATGAGAATATTCTTGGAAGTCTACTTGTTCTCTCTCTACAATTCTATTTTGTTGCTCTTCCATACTACTGGTTACATATACGAAGAAGCTTTGATCAGGAAGTCCTGATTTTTAATACCTGATTGTCTTTGATATGGATTATGTAAATGTGCTTGGGATGAGTCCTTATATAGCAAGAGTTGGAGGCAGAGAGGTATAAATGTGGCTTGGAACTCCCTGTAGCAAGTAATACTAAAGCATAAAATCCTTTTGAGGGAGATTTTTAATTTATGTTAAAATTGCCACATGTGGCCCAAAGCAGGTACTTATGATGTCACAACATCTTTAGTATTCCACTATAGATTATTTTGTTTTGTTAAATTATGAGGATGGTGTCAGGGAGAAAATATAATTTCTTCTTAGCCCTCTTAAGTTTGTAGTTTGGACAGACTCCTGCAACAAAAGACAGATTAACAAGAGAAAAGCAAGCCAGTTTATTAACACATGTAGTGCACATCACACAGGAGAAAATTTAATGATGGATAACTCAAAAGTAGTGACTTAGAACTCAGGCTTATATAGCATCTTTAACAAAGAACAATATTATTTTAGAGAGGTGACAAGAATATGAAATGCAGTCTTATGCTTCCAGAGTCAGAAAACTGTAGGAAGATAAATACACAGGAATGAACTAATGAGGTGAGGTTTGTTTGTAGATTTCTTTTGTGCCATATCAGAGCTAAGAGTTGTCTCCAGTAAGGAAGAATTTATCTCTCTGTCTTTACACAGGAAAGGAAGGAGAGGATAGAAACAGCCCTTCCTCTACTGCTTCTTAATTGTCTTCACCTTAGCAATATTTACATCAACAAGCCATATTCTGAGGTGAAAAATGCTGGTTTCCTTCAGTGGTCTGAGAGGTGTAGGAAGGGTACAATAAGAAATGCTTTGTTCAAGAGATGGCTGAACAAGGTCTAATGAGAGCTGTGAAGATGCTGGCCATGGATCAGAACAAGAAAACTTACATTCTGTATATGTATTTCTCAAAATACAACACCTTTAAAAAATCATCCAAGGTTTTTAACACTGATATTCAACCAAATGTTTACATCAGTACTGATAAGTTGTAATATTAGGAAATATTGGACCAAATTTACATTTTAAAAAGAACTCTTAAGTTGATCCATTGGCACCATAGTTCGACAACTACTGATATAGGTAAGTAGAGAAACAAATGATGCCTTTCCTCCCTCTAAGTGTAAGTGTGAAAACAACTTCTGAGTATGAAAACATCAAATTGCCAGGAACTTTCTACTGTGAACTTGTCCCAAGTTCCTTGACAAGCAAACACAAGGAGAATTAGAAACAGTGAGACCCTGTTTCATAGGACGTCTGAAAATAACAAAAGCATGTGTAAGTCTCCATGAGAGTTAAACAGTCCAGCCAAAGGAACTCCAAGGAGCTTGCAGCCTGAAGCCACACCTAAAATAAATATCAATGGCAAGGGTAGGTCAACTGCAGCAGTTACGGAACAAGAAAATCAGAGGCAGAGCGTGATCAATAACAAAATGACTGGAAGAAAGAGAAGGGAGAGAAAGACAGCCAGAGAAGCAACTTCAGAGGCAAAATAGACACTAAACCCAATGCCTTTTTGAAATGTTGTGAAAGGAACAACATGGCAAAATTTAAGAATAACTATTAACCCAGACCGTCATGCAGGTAAAAATTATGTCTTGTATATCCCTGGGGGGCTCCAAACCTAAAATCCTACTCTGGAGTCTTGTCTTACCGTAAGATGAGAATGCAAGGAGTTACTCTGGGATCATAAAAGGAATCCTTCCTCTTTCCTCTGGTGGAAGTGCACCCTTTTATTAATTTATCTCTTGAAGAAAAAGAAGAAAGACTCTGGTCCATAATTTATGCTCTATCACTTGATTGGGTTGCCTGCTAATGCTTCAAAAGGCTTTTTGAAGTCAAGTTGAATTACTCAGCTTTTATCAATGTCCTGCTTTCCTGGGAAACAGCTTTTAAGACTGGAATGGATGCCGTTAGCAGCCGCTGCTTACCTCCACATGGCCTGTCTTATCTCCAGTCTCATCTCCCACCGAACTCCTGTTACGGTGGCTCTCTCATTTTCTGATTAATCTGAATATTTCCCAAGCCTGATGATTACATGTTTTCCACTTCCTCCCATTCTACACTTCTGCACTAATTAAAATCCTGCAAAGTCTAGCACAAATGTCACAATTTCTATGAAGTCTTTCTGAATTTTCAAAGTCCCAAACAACTTTCTTAAGTTTATCATGTTACCTACTATGTTGGCAGACAAATCTGCTATATATGTTGAAGAGGGATAGCAGTTTTTTTTGTGTTCTGTTCCTCTCTGCCTGTAGCATAGTGCTTTGCACATTGCAATATTTGATCACCTTTTTCTACCACATTTCCTTTTTCAAATGGGATTGCTATTTTACAAAAAAAAAAGTGTTGTTTTATGTATGTTACTAAATGTGTCAGTAAATTAGCAGATGTCATTTTGTTTCTGAAAGAAACTTGAGCAGTTTCCCCTTAGAAAATCTTATTGCAGGCTGGTTGTCATGGCCAATAGCATATTGAGATAGTCACTGTGGATTTCAACAAGAAATATGTCCAGTTTTCCTCCCTGATGGGATAGTTATACAGAAAATTATGCCCATGAGATTATTCAGTCTTTTTCTGTCAGCCATACTCATAGACACTATGTTGAACTCTTTAGTTATCATTTTATAAAGATATTAGTGGAGATAAGTGGACTAAGGAATGTTCATGAAGATTTGTAAAGAAGAATATTAAAGACAATTAAAAAGAAATTAAATATATACGTGTGTGTGTGTGTGTGTGTGTGTGTGTGTGTGTGTATACGAAATGCAGGCCGGAGACTCACGCCTGTAATCTCAGCACTTTGGGAGGCTGAGGTGAACGGATCACTCGAGGTCAAGAGTTCGAGACCAACCTGGCAAACATGGTGAAACCCTTCTCTACTAAAAATACAAAAATTAGCTGGGCATGGTGGTGCACATCTGTAGTCCTAGCTACTCCAGAGGCTGAGGCAGGAGAATTGCTTGAACCTGGGAGGGAGAGGTTGCAGTGAGCCAAGATCACGCCACTGCACTCCAGCCTGGGCAACAGAGTGAGACTCCATCTCAAAAATAAATAAATAAATAAATTATACACACACACACACACACACACATATACATGCATATATATACACATATAAATATATATACACACACACATATATATACACAAACATATAACATATACACACAACACACACACAAATGTATTTGGTGAAGACATTTAAGGGGAATGCTGTCAAATAACCATCTGAGGGATAAATGAGAGAGGGAGTGAGACAGACACTAGCAGCAGGAGCTGACTTTGGTAATCCCATAATGTTAACCCATGCCACTCCTGCCTATAGCCTGTGCTGGATAGGCAAGCCAGGGATTTTTAAAAGGACTGAAAAGAAGCAGCAAAAAACTTGGCCTCTTTAAATTTCAATCTTAAGAAATAATTTACTAAATCTTTGCCATAGGCAAATTAACCAGGACAATGATTTATCTGTACAAGACTACTTGAACTTCTCAACAAATATTTAGATTATCCTACTTGTACATAAGAAAACGGAGGCAATAGTATTAACAAAAACAAAAATAGTGGTTAACATTTACTAAGCACTTTCCAAATGCTACGAATTATGCTAAGCATGAAACATCAGTTTTCAGCTGACATTACCTGAGAGGGAATAAGCCACATTTTTGAAGCCAAAAAAGTAGTACATGGCACAGCTGTTATTCAAACTCAACTTGTTCTGACTCTGAAAATTGACTTTTCCTCTCATGCTATAAACTAACCTTAGTGTGACATTTGGCTCAGCAGTCATCATGACCATGTCTACCAGCATCAATACTTCACAGTAATAAACGTAGAATAAGAGGAAGTAGACAAGACAGGGGTACAAAGTTCTGTATTCAAGTTCTTGTTCTACCGATATGCAATTGTGAAATGCTGAATAAACCTACAATTATGAGAACATCAACTTTTTAAATAAAGGAGAGTAAATATTTGTTGTTTATGGATCCTGTATTCAACTCCCTTTCTTGTGGAAGCAGCTCCAGTTTTAGATTGTGGCATCACCTCTTCATGACTCTTAGTTCTCCGTACCTTGAGGAGTGGGACTTATGAAGCAGCATAAACCAATTCACATAACACATTGCCATGGATAGAATCATAGATTTATGAGCAAACTCATCATTAGTGTGAATCTCCAGACTTTATTCATAATGGCCTTTGTTCTTTTTCACTAACATGGAATGTAAAAGAATCACCTAATGTATCTGACCAAACAACTTGCCACCATGCGGACACAGCCTGTCTGAGAATGGAGTCACCACACAGAAAGCCAGGCCCAGCAATGGAAAGAGAGAAACAAGTTCAAATGTGATCATTGAGCTATATGCCTAGATTAACTTAAAAACAAATCTATTGCCTGAAGTTGATTATCACAGCCTTTATTTATTTATTTCTGAGTCTGTTTGAATGTTTTGCCACAATTATAAACACTATAAATATTATAATTATGAAGGCACAAAAAATCCCTTATTTCTCTTTGAGCTCAAAATTCTATAATGCCTTTGTCATTGATTATTAATTCGGCTTTTCATTAAATATTGTTCCATGTCAATAATCCTCCTTGATGAAGACATTATAGAGTTTACTTCATAGATACTTCAAACATGTGTGTATCAGGCTTAGTGTAATAACCAACACATAAGTACACTATAATTACACTTATTATTAGTAGCACTGTTACCATTATTGGCGAACAAATATTTGAAAATTATTAGTTTTCTTAATTACAGTATAGAGAAATTAAAGTGAAATCATTATTTTGTGATACACCATTATTTCTTACTTCAGCACCCTCTAAGTTACCCATTGTACAGTAATTTTTATTATTTTTTCCACTAAAATATACTTTAAAAATTCAGAAAATAATCCTGCTATAATTACAATTTGTTCAATTGTCTTAAAAGAATATTTAACAATTCAGATGTGAGGTATCATTATGAATCTCAATTATGATATCTTAGATAAATAATCTTCAGTGCACTCAGTCTTTCATGGGCAAAAAGGACTAGCAATATCAGGCTGCTGAGGTTGAGTGAAGAATGAACATGAATGTTTTTCTCCAGTTTTTCTGGGGACGTGTTTTTATAACAGCTTTATTTAGATGCAATTTATATAATATGAAGTTTAACCATTTAAACAGTACAATTCAGCAGGTTTTAGTATATTTTCAGTTAAATAATTTTCATCATTATTTACTTTTAGAATTGTTCTATCACCCCTTCCCCCAAAAAAATCTCTGTATTCATTAGCAGTCATTTCCTATTCTCCCTTCCCCCCAGTATTTGGAAACTTCAAATATACTTTTTGTCTGTATGCACTTGCCTACTCTGGAGATTTCACATGAATGGAGTAATGAAAAATATGGTCTTATATGAATGGATACTTTCACTTGGATCATGTTTTCAAGGTTCATCCATATTGTAGCATGTCTACTTTTTTTCGTTTTAATTGTTGAATAGTATTTCATTTTATGGACAAACAACATTTTGCTTGCCTATTTATCAGTTGATGGACATTTGGTTTGCTTCCACTTTTAGGCTATTTTGAAAAATGCCACCATGAATATTCATGTACATGTTTTGGTATGAAAATGGGTTTTGATTTCTTTTGCATACATATTTAGGAATAGAGTTGTTGGGCCTTATGGTCATTCTATATTTAACATTTTGAGGAACAGATGAACTATTCTCCAAATCAGCCTCACCAGTTTAAATTTCCATCAGCAATAAATGAACGTTCCTATTTCCTCACATCCTTACCTATAGCTAGTGTTGTTTGTCTTTCTAATCTCAGCTCTCCCTGTGAGTGTAAAGTGGTTTCTCAATGTGGTTTCAATCTGCATTTCTCTATTGAAAATTACATTAGCACCTTTCCTTGTGCTTATTAATTGTTTTCTTAAAAAAATCTTATTTGAAGAAATCTTTATTTATTGCCCATTGCTATTTTGGTTATTTGTATTTTTGAATTGGAAGATTTCTTTATATATTCTGAGTTCAAGTTCTTTATTAGATACAATTTGAAATAGTTTATTCCATTCGGCAGGCTGTCTTCCTACTTTATGGTTCCTTTAAAGATAAAATGATTTAATTCTGATGAAGTCCAGTTTATTTTTCTCTTTATTTCTTAAATTGTCCTCCATCCCATAATTTTGACCCTATGTGTGTCTTTGCATTAAAGATGGGTCTCCTGAATACAGCACACTGATGGATCTTGACTCTTTATCCAGTTTGCCAGTCTGTGTCTTTTAACTGGGACTTTTAGCCCATTTATATTTAAGGCTAGTATTGTTATGTGTGAATTTGATCCTTTCATCATAATGCTGCACACTAGTTGATGCACTTTCTTCATAGTGTCATTAGTCTTTGTATTTTGGTGTGTTTTTGCAGTGGCCGATACCAGTTTTTTCTTTCCATATTAAGTGCTTCCTTCAGGAGCTCTTGCAGGGCATGCCTGGTGGTAATGAAATACCTCAGCACTTGCTTGTCTGGGTAGGATTTTATTTCTCCTTTGCTTATGAAGCTTATTTTGGCTGGATATAAAATTCTGGATTGAAAATTCTTTTCTTTAAGAATGTTGAATTTTGGTCCCCAATCTCTTCTGGTTTGTGGAGTTTCTGCTGAAAGGTCTGCTGTTAGTCTGATGGGCTTCCCTTTATAGGTGATCTGGCCTTTGTCTCTGGCTGACCTCACAGCTTTTCCTTCATTTTGACCTCAGAGAATCTGATGATTATGTGTAGGAGATCAGTCAGAGTGGTGGGATAAACTATAGGGAAAAGAGCCGGCCTTCTGAAAGGTCAGAAGCCTCTGCATAGCTTTGGGGGAGAATAAGCTGAAGGCAGCTGTTCTCTGACCCTGAGGCAGAGGGCAAGGAGTAGATACAAGGAAGTGTAGGGGAATTTATCATAAACAGGCTTGTTTACTTATGTTGACCAGAAGCTGACCTTTGATCATGGGTCCTGTTCCCTGTGGCACCAAACTATGTGAGAACCTCCAACAGGGGTTGTCAGACAGCCTGTACAGGAGCGATTCTACTGTGACTGCTCCCTGAAAGGGGAAACAATAATGTTAATTACCTGCAAACTGTGTTTGCTCCAGGCTTGTGGCATTATGTCTGTACTGAATAAAAGCAAGCAGCTCCAGCTGTTTGGGACTGCTCATTCTTCGGCCACTAGTGGCGGGCAGTCCCCTAGCTGCTCTTACACTGCATACCTGTGTCTGAGTACTCCTTTCATTTGTTGCTCAGCCCGGGTGTGTGGGACGGACCCGGCAATTATGTGTCTTGGGGTTGGGCATTTTGTGGAGTATCTTAATGGTGTTCTCTGTATTTTCTGAATTGGCATGTTGACCTGTCTTGCTAGGTTGGGGAAGTTCTCCTGAATAATATCCTGAAGTGTGTTTCCTAGCTTGTTTGCATTCTTACATTTCCTTACATTCTTACATCCTTACATTTCCTAGCTTGTTTAAATTCTCCCCATATTTTTCTGGTACTCTGATCAATTGTAGGTTTGGTCCTTTTATGAAGTCCCATATTTCTTGAAGGCTTTGTTCATTCCTTTTCATTCTTTTTTCCCTATTCTTGTCTGCATGTCTTATTTCAGCAAGGTGGTCTTCAAACTCTGATATCCTTTCTTCCACTTGGTTGATTTGTCTGTTGATACTTGTATATGCTTCACGAAGTTCTCATGCTGTGTTTTTCAGATCCATCAGGTCGTTTACATTCCTCTCTAGTTATTCTAGTTAGCAGTTCTTCAAATCTTTTATCAAAGTTCTTAGCTTCTTTGCATTGGGTTAGAACATGCTCCTTTAGCTCAGCATAGTTCTTTGTTACCATCTTCTGAAGCCTACTTCTGTTAATTCATCCATCTGATCCGCCATCCAGTTCTGTACCCTTGATGGCAAAATGTTGCGATCATTTGGAGGAGAAAAGGCACTCTGGCCTTTTGGGTTTTCAGCATTTTTTAAATTGATTCTGTCTTATCTTTGTGAGTTTGTCCAGCTTGGGTCTTTGAGGCTGCTGACCCTTGGGTAGGGTTTTTGGGGGGGCCTTTTGTTGTCGTTGATGCAGTTGTTGTTGTTTTCTGCCTGTTTGTCTTTCTTTCAGTAGTCAGGTCCTTCTTTTGTATAGGCTGCTGCAATTTGCTGGGGGTTCACTTCAGGCCCTATTCATCTGATTCACTCCAGTGCCTAGAGAGGTCACTAAAAGAGGCTGGAGAATAGCAAAGATGGGTGTCTGCTCCTTCTTTTGAGACCTCTGATCTTGAGGCACCATCCTGTTGCCAGTAGGATCGCTCCTGTATAGGGTGCCTGACAACCCCTGTTGGAGGGTCTCACATAGTTTGGTGCCACAGGGAACAGGACCCATTTAATGAAGCACTTTGTCCTTTGGTGGTGGCGCTGTGCTTCACCGGGGGGAAAACCCACTCATCTGGGCTGCCCAGATTCCTCAGAACTACCAGTAGAATAGGCTAAGTCTGCTGGTTTGCAGAGGCTGCAGCCACCCCTCCCACTAGGGGCTCAGACTCAGGGAGATCAGATTCTGTCCCTGAGCCTCTGCCTGGAGTTACTCAAGTTCCTGCAGGGAAGCCCCACCCAGTGAGGAAGGATGGGACAGGGTCTGACTTGATGAGCACTCTGACCACAGATGACGGATGACAGCCAGTGTGTTGGACTGTGGGGACAAGTCTTGGGACTAGGCCTTTATGCCTCCCTGGCTCCAGCAGGGGAAAAGTGTAGCCTGGAGCTATA
Source organism: Pan paniscus (assembly GCF_029289425.2). NCBI lineage: Eukaryota > Metazoa > Chordata > Mammalia > Primates > Hominidae > Pan > Pan paniscus. Next base: position 27,134,772 of record NC_073258.2, on the reverse strand, counting down.
GAGATGGGTGCTGCCCTTCCCCTGCACGGGGAGTTAGGCAGTTGTGAGTCCTAGCACCGGTTGCTACCCCTCCCCCAGGAGCTTAAATGACTTAGGCAGCAGGTGGCTGCAGCTATTTCTTGTTGCCCCTCCCTCTGGGAGTTTAGTAGGCTAAAGCAGTTTCCTGCTGAGAGGCTGTAAGACAGCGTGTTCTGGGGTTGGGACACTAGGCCCCAGTGGCTTGGGTTCACAAGTGGGATCTTCCGATCCATGGGTTGCACAGTTCGGTGGAAAAAGCACAGTTTCCCCTGCTGGATAGTGGGCTCACTCATCGCCTCCTTTGGCTGGGGGAAGGGGGTTCCCCTGTCCCTTGTAGCTCGCAGGTGGGCTGCCGCACCACACTGCTCTTCCTTCTCTCCGTGGGTCATGCCAGCCTTCTAGTCCATTTTGATGACAGAATCTGGATAACTTGATTGCTGGTGAAGGATTCACACACTTGTTATGGTTTTTTCGATGGAAGCCTCCGAGCACCATGCTTCTAGCTGCCATTTTGTTCCCACCCCTCCAGTTTGTCTATTTTTCTTTTGTCAACTGTGCTTTTAGTGATGTAACTAAGAAACCGTTGACTCAATAAAAATCACAAATATTTACTCCATTTTTAAAATTGTATAGTTTAAGGTCTTACATTTACATCTGTGATTCATTTTGATTTAATATTTGTATATGGTTTAAACTGGGAGAAATGGGGTGGTTCTTTTCAGTGTAGGAAGAATGACAAATTTGGGCTTCATAAATAATGATGAGCTACTACAATAAGTCGGGAAAAGCTCAATTTCTTACTCTTTCAATATTATTTTATGCTTAATGAACTTATTAAAATTTAAATTGTAATTTGAATTAATAAAATAAGATGACTTAATATGTCATATGTGACAATATAACTATTGTACTATACTATTCTTATATTGTCACATAACTTATATTAAGTCATCTTCTTCTATTAATTTCTCTTTTGTTATGAGTGCCTCAGCCATGAACCTAATAATGAGTGAGTAAACAAATCTTTCCTGCCCTATACTGGCTAATTTGTGGAGGTAGATACAATATATCAATAATGATAACAAACTGCAGAAATGTGATTGAGTTCAGCTGTTATGATTGATTAAATGTGTTCTATCTCTGAAGAACACTGGATTTCAAAATGGAGGTGGGATAAACTAAAGAATAATCCCCAAATATAAATATGCAGATTTTGGCAGAGCCTATCTTGCAAGATTTTGTTTATTTCTTGTATTTGTTGTTGCTGCTGTTGGTTGTTTGCACCCTTTCTTCAAATAGTGCCAGCTCAGCACCACTGAAACTACACCTCGTCCTGCTTTGCATATAAACGTTCTTCTTTACTAAAGAACTACGTTGTTCACAGACTTATCATTCAGAAGGCAGTGGTTTATATTTTATATTTTATAACTCTTTATGGATCATTAAGTTTCTTTGCATTTGGCAATAGCTCTTTTATTGTCCCAAATGCTCCTGCTGAGAGACTCAACGCCCGTAGAAATACAGAGAAATGTAACATTATTTTACATTCCATTTTCTCTAGGTGTGATGTTAGCAGCTGCTTAGAAACTTTCTCCCCTAGTGAGAAAGAAGAACAACTGTGTCCAAGTAAGTTACTTGGGTTGCCTTGGAAACCACTGTGCTGTCGGAATAGAATAGTTTTATCTTTAAAGAGAAATAGCATCTCTCAATATAGTGGCTATAATTTATCAGGAAAAAAGAAGAAAAACAGAAAAATAATTATGTTTTCCATTCTGTGATGAGAACAAGGCTTAGATCACAAAATTCAGTTTCAGGAAGTCAAGAAAAAGATGCTTTATTAAGGAAAAGCTGTTAAAAGTATGCTCAACAATTACCCCTGAAGAATGAATCCTCAGAGGATTTGCTGAAACTACTTTAGACACAGCATATGTGAAAGTTTGTGCTTTTTTTTCCCCCCTGGGGACAATTCTAGTCATTGGATGCCAAAGACACCCTAGTAAGTGTGATGATAGCTGTGAGAGTCCTCATCCCAGATTAAAAAATAAAAAAAAGAAAGAAACTGCACAAAAGAATGTGCATATAATTATAGGGGCTGAAAAAATCACTTGAATTCCATGTGTGAATTCTGGATTCAAAATACATGAACTGGGTGCACCCCAATGAAGATAACTGTAATATTACTGCATCTAAGCAAGGTTACATGGAAACCAGTTAAGTATACTGAAAACCTTAGCTTAAAAAATGTCATACTTATAGTGAAGGGGTAGGAATCGGGGGTGGAGGTGGCTGGAAGCATGCTAAAATGGCTTTAAAAGATAAAAAACCTGCTAAATGGAATTAAAGTAAGTTCACCCTCTGACTGCAGATCAAGATGGTAAATAACCATGGCTCACTTTTTCAAGTGTTCACACTGTACCAGGTACTACTCTAAGTGTTTTACATATATTAGTACTGATTTAATATTCACAGCAATCCTAAAAATTAAAAAAAAAGACCTATTTTGGATATGCACCTGAAAAAGGGCTTTGCTAGGATTCCAAGCAACATAATTTGGGTTAAAGAGACTAAAATATTGTGGCACTGTGAATTTATACAGAATTAAATTAAATAGCAAATTAATGTTACTTGTTTATATAAAAATATTTATTAAATGTCTATAATGTATCATACACTATACTCAGTACTTGACATAATTTTGTGAAAAACATATATATATATATATGTGTGTGTGTGTGTGTGTATATGTGTGTGTGCATATATATATCCCTATGAATCTTATATTCTTGTGGGTAGGGGAGTGGGGATACATGAACTGTAAACTATTAAGGAATATGCAAAATAATGTGCAATCTTGTTACCTCCAATGAAGAAAACAAACAAATTACAGTGGTAACTAATTATGGTTTCAAAATGGGAATCTGCTTAGAATAGATGGTCCTTTTAATTATTCGTATAAACGTAAGAGGTACAAGGGCAGTTTGTTATGTGGATATATTGCATAGTGGTGAGGTCTAGCTTTTGTGTAACCATCACCTGAATAATGAATGTTGTAACCACTAAGTAATTTCTCATCCCTCAACCCCTTCTCACCCTCCCACCCTTCTGAGTCTCTACGGATGTTCCACACTCTGTGTCCATGTATATACTTTATTTAGCTCCCACTTATAAGTGAGAACATGCAGTATTTGACTTTTTATTTCTGACTTATTTCAGGTAAGATAATGGCCTCTAGTTCCATTAATGTTGCTGCAAACGACATAATTTTGTTATATTTGTGGTTTAAGATAAGACATTCAGTTATATATTCCATTGTGTGTACATAACACATTTTCTTTATCCAATTATCCATGGTGGACACTTCTATTGACCCATATCTTTGCTATTGTGAATAGTACTGCGATAAACATATAAGTACAAGTATCTTTTGATATAATGATTTATTCCCTTTGGGAAGATATCCAACAGTTGTGTAGCTGGATCAAATGATAATACTATTTTTAGTTCTTTGCAAAATATTTTAAGTTTTCTATAGAGGGTATACTAATTTACATTCTCAATAAAAGTGTATAAGCATTGTCTTTTCTCTACATCCCTGCCAATAACTTTTATTGACTTTTTAATAATAGCCATTCTGACTGGCATGAGATGGTATCTCATTTTGGTTTTAATTCACATTTCTTGATGTTTAGTAATGTTGAACTTTTTTTCATATGCTTTTTCCATTTGTATGTCTTCTTTGAAAAACGTCTGTTCATATTATTTGCTGCCTTTTAAATGGGGTGGTTTCTTGTTGTTAAGTTCCTTGTAAATTCTAGATATTAGTCCTTGTTAGATGCATAGTTTGCAAATATTTTCTTTCATTCTGCAGGTGTGTGTCACTGTTTATTTTTTCTTTTGCTGTGCAGAAGCTTTTAGTAAAATTAACTTCCATTTGTCTATTTTTGTTTTACTTACTTGTGCTTTTAAGGTCTTAGTCATGAATTATTTGCCTACACTGATGTCCAAAAGAGTTTTCCTGGATTTCTTTCCTAGGATTTTAATAGTTACAAGTTTTATATTTAAGTCTTTAATCTATCTTGAGTCAATTTTTATATATGGTAAGATACATAGTTTCATTTTTCTGTATATGACAATCCAATTTTTCCCAGCACCATTTATTGAAAAGGTTGTCCTTTCTGCTGTGTATGCTCTAATTGACTTTGTCAAAGATTAGTTTGCTGCAGATATGTACCTTTATTTCTGAGTTTTCCCTTCTCCATTGTTCTATCTATTTTTACACCAGTACCATGCTGTTTTAATTACTATAGCCTGTGTTATAATTTGAGATCAGGTAATACGATGCCTTCCACTTTGTTCTTCTTGTTTAGGATTGCTTTGGTTGTTCCAACTCTTCTTTTTGGATCCATATAAATGTTAAAACAGTATTTTCTAATTCTGTGAAGAATGATCTTGGTAGTTTGATAAAAATATTATTGAATTTGTAAACTGCTTTGGACACTATTGCCATTTTAACAATTTGATTCTTCCTGTCCATGAGGTTGAAATACTTTTCCATTAGTTTGCATAATCTACAATTTCTCTCATTAGTTTTAGTAGTTTCCTTACAGAGATATTTCACCCTCTGGGTTAAACATATGCCTAGATATTTTTTGTAGGTATTATAAATGGAATTGGTTTCTTGAGTTGTTTCTCAGCTTGTTTGTTATTGGTGTATAGAAATTTTACTGATTTTTATAGGTTTATTTTGTATCCTGAAATTTTACTGAATTCATTGATCACATCTAGGAGTCTTTTGGAAGAGTCTCTACAGTTTTCTAGGTCTAATTTCACAGCAAACAGAGATAATTTGACTTCCTCTTTTCTAATTTAGATCCTTTATATTTCTTTCTCTTGTCTGATTGCTCTGGCTAGGACTTTCAGTAGCATGTTGAATAAAAGTGGCGAGAACAGAAGATCGCCAAATAGGAAGAGCTCCGGTCTATAGCTCCAAGCAAGATTAACACAGGAGGTGGGTGATTTCTCCATTTCCAACTGAGGTACCCAGCTCATCTCACTGGGACTGGTTAGACAGTGGGTGTGGCTCACGGAGGGCAAGCCAAAGCAGGGTGGAGCATCACCTCACCTGGGAAGTGAAAAGGGTCGAGAAACTCCCACCCCTAGCCAAGGGAAGCTGTGAGGGATTGTGCCATGAGGAACAGTGCATTCCAGCCCAGATATTATGTTTTTCCCATGGGCTTTGCAACCTGCAGACCCAGAGATTCCCTCGGGTGCCTACACCACCAGGGCACTGGGTTTCAAGCACAAAATGGGGCAGCTGTTTGGGCAGATGCCAAGCTAGCTGCAGGAGTTTTTTTTTTCATATCCCAGTGATGCCTGGAATGCCAGTGAGACAGAATCATTCACTGCCCTGGAAAGGGTGCTGAAGCCAGAGAGCCAAGTGGCCTAGCTCAGCGGATCCCACCCCCATGGAGCCCAGCAAGCTAAGATCCACTGGCTTGAAATTCTCACTGCCAGCACAACAGTCTGAAGACAACCTGGTATGCTCAAGCTTGATGGAAGGGGTGTCCACCATTACTGAGGCTTGAGTAGGTGGTTTTCCCCTCATAGTGTAAACAAAGCTGCTGGGAAGTTTGAACTGGGTGGAGCCCACCATAGCTCAGCAAAGCTGCTGTAGCCAGACTGCCTCTCTACATTCCTCCTCTCTGGGCAGGGCATCACTGAAAGAAAGGCAGCAGCCTCAGTCAGGTACTTATAGATAAAACTTCCATCTCCCTGGGACAGAGCACCTGGGTGAAGGGATAGCTGTGGGCGCAGCTTCAACAGACTTAAATATTCCTGCCTGTTGGCTCTGAAGAGAGCAGCAGATCTCCCAGCACAGTGCTCTAGCTCTGCTAAGGGACAGACTGCCTCCTCAAATGGGTCCCTGACACCCATGACTCCTGAGTGGGAGACATCTCCCAGCAGGGGTCAACAGACACCTCATACAGGAGAGCTCTGGCTGGCATCTGGCAGGTAGTCCTCTGAGACAAAGCTTCCAGAGGGAGGAACAGGCAGCAATCTTTGCTGTTCTACAGCCTCCGCTGGTGATATCCAGGCAAAAAGGTTCTGGAGTGTGCCTCCAGCAAACTCCAACAGACCTGTAGCTGAGGGGCCTGTTAGAAGGAAAACTAACAAACAGAAAGGAATAGCATCAACATCAACAAAAAGGATGTCCACACCAAAACCCCATCTGTAGGTCACCAACATCAAAGACCAAAGGTAGATATATCCATGAGGATGAGGAAAAAACAGAGCAAAACGTCTGAAAATTCCAAAAGCCAGAAAGCCTCTTCTCCTCCAAAGGATCACAACTCCTTGCCAGCATGGGAACAAAACTGGATGCAGAATGAGTTTGACAAATTGAAAGAAGTAGGCTTCAGAAGGTGGATAATAACAAACTCATCCAAGCTAAAGGAGCATGTTCTAACCCAATGCAAGGAAGCTAAGCACCTTAAAAAAAGTTTAGAAGAATTGCTAACTAGAGTAACCAATTTATAGAAGAAAATAAATAACCTGATGGAGCTGAAAAACACAGCACAAGAACTTCATGAAGCATACACAAGTATCAATAGCTGAATCGATCAAGTAGAAGAAAAGATATCAGAGATTGAAGATCAACTTAATGAAGAATTTTATATCCAGCAAAACTAAGCTTCATAAGTGAAGGAGAAACTAAATCCTTTACAGACAAGCAAATGCTGAGAGATTTTGTCACCACCAGGCCCATGTTACAAGAGCTCCTGAAGGAAGCACTAAATATGGAAAGGAAAAACTGGTACCAGCCACTGCAGAAACATATCAAATTGTAAAGACCATCAACACTATGAAGAAACTGTATCAACTAATGGGCAAAATAATCAGCTAGCATCATAATGACAGGATAAAATTCACACATAACAATATCAACCTTAAATGTAAATGGGATAAATGCCCCAATTAAAAGACACAGACTGCCAAATTGGATAAAGAGTCAAGACCAATCGGTGTGCTGTATTCAGGAGACCCATCTCACATGCAAAGACACACATAGGTTCAAAATAAAGGGATGGAGGAATATTTACCAAGCAAATGGAAAGAAAAAAAAAGTAGGGGTTTGTAATTCTAATATCTGATAAAACAGACTTTAAACCAATAAAGACCAAAAAAGACAAAGAAGGGCATTACATAATGGTAAAGGGATCAATGCAACAAGAGGAGATAACTATCCTAAATATATATGCACCCAATACAGGAGCACCCAAATTCATAAAGCAAGTTCTTAGAGGCCTACAAAAAGACTTAGACTCCCACACAATAATAGACAGATCAATGAAACAGAAAATTAACAAAGATACTCAGGACTTGAACGCAGCTCAATTTTGTAGATATCTACAAAATTCTCCACCCCAACTCAACAGAATATACATTCTTCTCAGCGCCACATCACTTATTCTAAAACTGACCACATAATTGGAAGTAAAGCACTCCTCAGCAAATGCAAAATAAGGGAAATCATAACAAACAGTCTCTCAGACCACAGTGCAATAAAATTAGAACTCCGGATTAAGAAACTCACTCAAAACTGCACAAGTACATGGAAACTGAACAACCTGCACCTGAATGACTACTGGGTAAATAATGAAATTAAGGCAGAAATAAATAAGTTATTTGAAACCAATGAGAACAAAGACACAATGTACCAGAATCTCTGGGACACAGCTAAAGCAGTGTTTAGAGGGAAATTTATATCACTAAATGCCCACAGGAGAAAGCGAGAAAGGGCTAAAATTGACACCCTAACATCACAATGAAAAGAACTAAAGAAGCAAGGGCAAACAAACTCAAAAGCTAGCAGAAGACAAGAAATAACTAAGAGCAGAACTGAAGGAGATAGTGACATGAAAAATCTTTTAAAAAATCAGTGAATCCAGAAGCTGGTTTTGAAAAGATTAACAAAATAGACATACTGCTAGCCAGACTAATAAGAAAAGAGAAGAATCAAATAGACACAATAAAAAATGATAAAGGAGATACCACCACTGATCCCACAGAAATATAAACTACCATCAGAGAATACTATAAACCCCTCTGTGCAAATAAGCTAGAAAATCTAAAAGAAATGGATACATTCCTGGACACTTAACACCCTCCCAAGACGAAATGAGGAAGAAGTCAAATCCCTGAATAGACCAATAAGAAGTTCTGAAATTGAGGCTGTAATTAATAGCCTACCAACCAAAAAAAGCCCAGGAAGAGACGGATTCACAGCCAAATTCTATCAGAGGTACAAAGAGGAGCTGGTACCATTTTTTTCTGAAACTATTCCACACAATAGAAAAAGAGGGACTACTCCCTAAATCATTTTATGAGGCCAGCATCATCCTGGTACCAAAACCTATCAGAGTTACAACAACGACAAAAGAAAAACAAAGAAAATTTCAGGCCAATATCCTTGATGAACATTAATGTGAAAATCCTCAATAAAATACTGGCAAACTGAATCCAGCAGCACATCAAAAAGCTTATCCACTACGATCAAGTTGGCTTCATCCCTGGGATGCAAGGCTGGTTTAATATACACAAATCAATAAACATAATCCATCACATAAACAGAACCAATGACAGAAACCACATGATTATCTCAATAGATGCAGAAAGGGCCTTCAACAAAATTCAATGCTAAAAACTCTCAATAAACTAGGTATTGATTGAATGTATCTCAAAATAATAAGAGCTGTTTATCACAAACCCACAGCCAATACCATAATGAATGGGCAAAAGCTGGAATCATTCCCTTTGAAAATGGGCACAAGACAAGGATGCCCTCTCTCACCACTTCTATTCAACAGAATATTGGAAGTTCTGGCCAGGGCAATTAGGCAAGAGAAAGAAACAAAGGATATTCAAATAGGAGGAGAGGAAGTCAAATTGTCTCTGTTTACAGATGACATGATTGTATATTTAGAAAACCCCATTATCTCAGTCCAAAATGTCCTTAAGTTGATAAGCAACTTCAGCAAAGTCTAAGGATAAAAAGTCAATGTGCAAAAATCACAAGCGTTTCTATACACCAATAATAGAGAGCCAAATCATGAGTGAACTCCCATTCACAATTACTACAAAGAGATTAAAATACCTAGGAATACAACTTACAAGGGATGTGAAGAACCTCTTCCAGAAGAACTACAAACCACTGCTCAAGGAAATCAGAGAGGACACAAACAAATGGAAAAATATTCCATGCTCATGGATAGGAAGAATCAATATCGTGAAAATGGACATATGGCCCAAAGTAATTTATAGATTCAGTGTTATCTCCATCAAGCTACCATTGACTTTCTTCACAGAATTAGAAAAAACTACTTTAAATTTCATATTGAATAAAAAAGAGCCCATATCACCAAGACAATCCTAAGCAAAAAGAACAAAGCTGGAGGCATCACACTACCTGACTTCTAACTGTACTACAAGCCTACAGTAACCAAAACAGCATGTTACTGAGACCAAAACAGGTATATAGACCAATGGAACAGAACAGAGGCCTCAGAAATAACACAAATCTACAACTGTCTGATCTTTGAAAAACCTGACAAAAACAAGCAATGGGGAATGGATTCCTTACTTAATGAATGGTGCTGGAAAAACTAGCTAGCCATATGCAGAAAACTGAAACTGGGCCCCTTCCTTACACCTTATACAAAAATTAACTCAAAATGGAATAAACACTTAAACATAAGACCTAAAACCATAAAACTCCTACGAGAAAACCAAGGCATTACCATTCAGGACATAGGCATGGGCAATGACTTCATGAATTAAACACCAAAAGCAATGGCAGCAAAAGCCAAAATTGACAAATGGGATCTAATTAAACTAAAGAGCTTCTGCACAGCAAAAGAAACTATCATCGAAGTGAATAGGCAACCTACAGGATGGGAGGAAAATTTTGCAATCTATCCATCTAACAAAGGGCTAATATCCAGAATCTACAAAGAACTTAAACAAATTTACAAGAAAAAAACAACCCCATCAAAAATTGAGTGAAGGATATAAACAGACACTTTTCAAAAGAAGACACTTATGCAGCCAACAAATGTATGAAAAAAAAGCTCAGCATCACTGGTCATTAGAGAAATGCAAATGAAAACCACAATGAGATACCATCTCATGCCAGTTAAAATGGTAGTCATTAAAATGTCAGGAAACAACAAATGCTGGAGAGGATGTGGAGAAATAGGATCGCTTTTATACTGTTGGTGGGAGTGTAAATTAGTTCAAACATTGTGGAAGACAGCATGGTGATTCCTCAAGGATCTAGAACAAGAAATACCATTTTACCCAGCAATCCCAATTATAGGTACATACCCAAAGGATGATAAATAATTCTACTATAAAGAAACATGCACACGTATGTTTATTGCAGCACTGCTCACAATAGCAGACTTGGAACCAACCCAAATGCCCATGAATGATAGACTATGAAGAAAATGTGGCACATATACACCATGGAATACTATGCAGCCATACAAACAATGAGTTCATGTCCTTTTCAGGGACATGGATTAAGCTGGAAACCATCATTCTCAGCAAACTAACACAAGAACAGAAAACCAAACACCACATGTTTTCACTCATAAATGAGAGTTGAACAATGAGAATACGTGGACACAGGGAGGGGAACATCACACACCGGGGCCTGTTGATAGGTGGAGGGCTAGGGGAGGGATAGCATTAGGAGAAATACCTAATGTATTTGACAGGTTGATGGGTGCAGCAAACCACCATGGTAGGTGTATACCTATGTAACAAAGCTGTACGTTCTGCACATATATACCAGAACTTACAGTATAATAATAAAAAAGATACATCAAATGAGTATCCTGTCACAGAAACTAATTTTTAATAATATTTTTAAATGAAAAAATGCTGAGTAGCAAAAAAAGTGTGGTGAGAATTGGCATCATTTTCTTGTTCATGTTTGTAGAGAGATGGCTTTATACCTTCCCCATTTAGGTTGTGGGTTTTGCTGTGGGTTTGTCATATATGGCCTTAATTATTTTGAGGTATGCTCTTTCTGTGCCTAGTTTTTGAGGTATGCTCCTATGCTCCTATATTAATTGCTTTTTCTGCACTTATTGAGATGATATTATGGTTTTTGTGTTTATTTCTTATAATTGTACTTTTCTGATTTCTCCTTGTCGAGTTTTGTGGTCAATTATGCTAGTCTCATAAAAAGAATTGAAATGTTTCCGCTTTCATTCATTCCCTTTCCATTGTCAGGGCTAAAATGATGGCAAACTCTAACAGGCAACTGTAGGCTATAGGCCAAAGATGGAGCAGTAAGGCTCGATACCAAGAAGGCAGAGGACAAAGATGCAGAGGCTGTGATGGGGCAAAAATGCAGCAAAGCAAAAGAGAAACAGCATAACTAGACTAAGAAGGCAGCAGGGCCAAAGACAAGAAAGGCAGTAGGGCTCAAGGGTAAGTAGCAAACTGGCAGCTAAGAATGTATAGGGGCAAGAAGGCAGGAGTGGAAGGGTGGGAGCTGAAGATAATGAGACAAGAGCAGAGGTAATGAGGTGGCTATCCTGCACAGATAACTGGTCAAACATAAGCAAATTGAGCAAACAAATAAATGTAGTGAAGATAAAGGGAGACAAAATTTTTACTGTTAAGGATGGGATCTATAAATGTGAAAAGTGAAATCACTAGAAATATCTCTAAGGAGTTGGATTAGATCTGTAGGTTTCAGTGTGAAAGCGTTATGTTTTAATATAGATAGATGAATGGATAAATAAATGGTATATAACTGTAGCAGTAATAACATATCTATCATATCATATCATATCAATCATATATTAGTCCTGTTTGCTGAGAAGGTCTAGAGCTAATGATACCCAGTAGCAATGAGCACTCTGAAACCCAAGATACTCTCTCCTACTAAAATTACCGACTTCAGACTGAGTCAGATAAAAGTCAAAGTGATCTTAAATGATTCTATGTACCAGAAATTAAGGGAGTATTCTAAATACAATAGCAACAAGAACAAATAAGCCAGCTTAAATGAGTTCCCACTTACCATAACTGAGATAGCGTAAGTTTTGAAATTAATGGTGATAGTAACAAATAAAAATATTTGATTAAATATAAATCCATTAGGTAACATATAAATAAATGAGGAAGGTAAAGCCCATTTTATAATATTGCCAACTAATCTGTAGACAAAGTGTGATTAAAACAGAAAATCAATATTTGGCAAAAATTGTGGAGGTAGTGGGATCAGACAATATTCATCAATGAATGCTAAGGTTGGTGGACTGGGATATTTGTTTCCCCCCTCCACCCCGTATTTCTCAATTACAAAGATGAATAGTAAGTTTTTAATGGAGAAGGTAGGCACATACCAATATGAACAGGCAACAATGGTAAAGACCATGAGTGTTGAGAAAAATCTACATAATGTGCCTCCAGTAAAGAGCACAGCATTATTTCTGTGTTTTTCTGCCCTAGAAGGCATGGCCTGAGAACGGACATGATAAAACATTAGACAGATTCAGATGAAGAGGACTACCTCTAGAATGAAATGTCTGTATACTGTAAATCTATGAAGATCATAAAAGATTGAAAAAACTGAGGAATCACTCAGTACTGAAGAAAACTAAAAAGACATGCCAACTATATGCAATGAGTGATCTTAGATTGGATCCTGAAGCAGAAAGGAAAAAAATATATATATTATTGGAATAAATAGTGAACTGTAAATGGGACCTACGAATTAAATGAATATATACAATGCTGATTTCATGATTTGGAAGATTATTGTAGCTATGTATCCCAGTTTTAAAGAAATTCACAGGAATATTTAGAAAATAGCATATTATACCTGTAATGTGTTTTGAAGTAACTGAGAAAAAGAATAATATTAATAATTAGAAATGTATCTATATATGTGTGTATACATGTATGTGTGCATATATATGGAGAGAGTGTTGTACACGTACTATATATGAGTGTATATATACATATACGTACATATGTGTATATATGTATGTATACATATATGTATGTGTATATACATGTATATATGCATATATATGTGTTTATATATGTATATATGGAGAGAGTGTATTAAATACATATATATGTATACACACACACATAGAGGGAGACAGAGAGAAAGAAAAAGAGAGAGACTAATGTGATGAACTGTTACATAACTGCGGATTATTGTAGCTGCAATAGAAATAAAAGGTTATTTGTCTGCCCTTGATAGTATAGTAATTGTTTCATTGTTTTTCTGTTCTCTCATAGACTTTGGGTATGTGTGATGTATTCCCAGAAGCCATGAAAGCCTGGGATTTTCCTTGTAAGGTTTCAGTTACAGATTCATTCTCTTTAATAGACAACTAGACTTTAAAATATTTTATTTCATTTCTTTTTCTTTGTTTCTATCAGTTTTGGTCGGCTGTCTTTTGAGAAATTGTTCTATTTTATTTTAAAAGGTGAATGTATTGGCATACTTTTTTTCAAAATATTTTATTTAGTGAGGTCTTTTTCATTATTGTTCTTGGGAATTTAAGTTCTTCAATTTTTCTATTACTCGTTTTCAAAATTTTTTAGTTCTGTTTCTTATTTTCTTCTTTTATTTGGCGGATTTGACTTGCTGTATATGTTTAGCTTCTGACAATGGAAACAGATTATCAATATTCATGAAGGGCTATACATTTTCCTCTAAGCTTAATTTTAGCTGAATCTTATATTTAATTTTTTTTCTTGTTGGCTTTTGTAAACTGAGTTTTTATGATCATCATGTGATCAACAAAATTATAGTGATTTTTTTTTCTTTTGTATCCTTGAATTCATGTTTCTCTCTGTTCTGGTTAAGCCCTTCAGTTGACTCTTAAATAGAAGTGGTTATAATAGGGATCCTTGCCTGCGTTGAATGGATGCATCTGATAACTTACCATAAAAATATAATGTCCATTGAAAACTTTTAATAAATATATTATAGCATGTTAAGTAAATTCCTATCTAGTTCTATTTTGTTAATAGCTTTATTTTCCCTCTTTGTATTAGTCCGTTTCCAGACTGCTGATAAAAACATACCTGAGACTGGGAAGAAAAAGAGGCTTCATAGACTTATGGTTCCACATGGCTGGGGAGGCCTCACAATCATGGTGAAAGGCAAGGAAGAGCAGGTCATGTCTTACATGAATGGCATCAGACAAAGAGAGAGAGAGCTTGTGCAGGAAAACTCCTGTTTTTTAAAACCATCAGATTTCATGCAACTCATTCACCATCACAAGAAGAGTGTAGGAAAGACCCACCCCCATAATTCAATCATGTCCCACTGAGTTCCTTCCTTGACACATGGGAATTGTGGGAGTTACAATTCAATATGAAATTTGGGTGGGGACACAGCCAAACCATATCATTCTGCCTCTGGCCCCTCCCAAACCTCATGTCCTCATATTTCAAAGCCAATCCTGTGTTCCCAACAGTCCCCCAAAGTCTTAGCTCATTTCAGCATTAACTGAAAAGTCTACAGTCCAAAGTCTCATCTGAGCCAAAGCAATTCCCTTTCACACATGAGCCAGTAAAATCGAAAGCAGATTAGTTACTTCCAAGATACAATAGGATAAATTGTCCAAGACAAAGAGGCTATATAGGTCTCATGCAAATCTGAAATCCAGCAGGGCAATCAAATCTTAAAGCTCCAAAATGATCTCCTTTGACTTCATGTCTCATATCCAGATCATGCTGATGCAAGGGATGGGTTCCCATGGTCTTAGGCAGCTCCACACCTCTGATTCACAGGGTACAGCCTCCTCCTGGCTGCCTTCACCGGCTGGCATTGAGTGTCTGCTGCTTTTCCAGATGCATGGTGCAAGCTGTCAGTGGATCTACCAATCTGAGGTCTGGAGGATGGTGGCCCTCCTCTCACAGCTCCACTAGGTGGTGCTGCAATAGGGACTTTGTGTGGGGGCTGTGGCCCCACATTCCCCTTCCTCACTGCCCTAGCAGAGGTTCTCCATGAGGGCCCCATCCCTGCAGCAAACTTCCACCTGGGCATACAGACATTTCCATACATCTGAAATGTAGACAGAGGTTCCCAAACCCCAATTCTTAACTTTTGTGCACTTGCAGGTTCAACACCACATGGAAGCTGCCAAGACTTGGGGCTTGTACCCTCTGAAGCCATGGCCCGAGTTCTATGTTGGCCTCTTTCAGCCATGACTGGAGTGGCTGGGACACAGGACACTAAGTCCCTAGGCTGCACACAGTACAGGGACCCTGGGCCGGGCACACAAAACCATGCTTATCTCCTAAGCCTCCAGGCCTGTGATGGGATGGGCTGCTGTTAAGACCTGTGACATGCCCTGGAGACATTTTTCTCATGGTCTTGGGGATTAACATTTGGCTGCCTGTTACTTATGCAAATTTCTGTGGGAAGCTTGAATTTCTCCTCAGAAAATGGAATTTTCTTTTCTATTGTATTGTCAGGGTGCAAATATTCTGAACTTTTACACTCTGCTTACTTTATGAAACTGATGCCATTAACAGCATCCAAGTCATCCCTTGAATGCTTTGCTGCTTACAAATTTCTTCTGCCAGATACCCTAAATCATCTCTCTCAAGTTCTAAGTTCTACAAATCTCTAGGGCAGGGGCAAAATGCTGCCAGTCTCTTTGTTAAAACATAACAAGAGCCACCTTTGCTCCAGTTCCCAACAAGTTCCTCATCTGCATCTGAGACCACCTCAGCCTGGATTTCATTGTCCATATCATTATCTGTATTATTGGGCAAAGCCATTCAACAAGTCTATATGGAGTTTCAAACTTTCCCACATTTTTCCACCTTCTTCTGAGCCCTCCAAACTGTTCCAACCTTTGCCTGTTACCCAGTTCCAAAGTCACTTCCACATCTCTGGGTATCTTTTTAGCAATGCCCCACTCTACTGGTACCAATCTACTGTATTAGTTTGTTTTCACACTGCTAATAAAGACATACCTGAGATTGGGAAGAAAAAGGGACTTACAGTTTCACATGGCTGGGGAGGCCTCACAATCGTGGAGAACATAATGAGGAGCAAGTCACATCTTACATGGATGGTGGCAGGCAAAGAGAGAGACAGCTTGTACAGAGAAACTCTCTTTTTTTAAAACCATCAAATCTCTTGAGACTCATTCACTATCATGAGAACAGTACAGGAAACACCCGCCCCCATAATTCAATCACCTCTCACCAGGCACCTCCCATGATATGTGAGAATTGTGTGAGTTACAATTCAAGATGAGATTTGGGTGGGGACACAGCCAAACCATATCACTCTTCTTTATTGTCCATAGATGTATAAGCTAGCAAATATTATTCTTCATCTTGTTTTAAGATTGTGTGTCTATACATTTTTAATATGCCACTGTGGTTAATATTATTTTATTTCAACATGCTTGATAGATGTGGTTTATAATCCATTATAACTTTAAAATGTTGCTAGATTTTGCTCACATTATTTTGTTTACAATTTTTACAACATTAATGGGAAAGACTGGCCTATCATTTTCACTTCTATTACTGTCATATTTTTCATATTAACTTCAGGCTAAAATTGTTGCACCAAAAAATCACCCAATATTTATTTTCTGAGGAATTGTATAAAATTAAGAAAATTTGTTATAATAAGTTTTGGTAAAACATATGTCTAAAATCAAATGGCCCTATTTTGTTTTGTTTTTTTATCTTTGGGAACATTCTAACTAATAACTCTGTTTCTTTAATGGCTCTGTTAAATCACCATATTATTTAGTCAGTTTTGGTAATTATATGAATATATACGTTTGTATAAATTGTAAGATATATTGTCATACAGTTTTCTCA
The DNA here is from genome assembly GCF_029289425.2 of Pan paniscus. Taxonomy (NCBI): domain Eukaryota; kingdom Metazoa; phylum Chordata; class Mammalia; order Primates; family Hominidae; genus Pan; species Pan paniscus. The sequence continues at coordinate 27,117,858 of NC_073258.2, read as the reverse complement.
TAGTATTCTCGTTTTTTATTTTAAATATATTTTGGCATTTGCACTTACATCCTCTTTTTCATTAATAATGTTACTTATTTTAGTCGTTTTTCTTTTGTTCAGTAGCTTCAGAATATATTTTATTAGGCTTTTAAATTTATTGATGCTTATACTCCTTGCTTTCTATTTCAACAATTTATTTTTTTCTCTATTACTTCTTTGCTTAGGTTTAATTTGCTTTTCTTCCCTAACTTTTGAATTCAGATCTTTGGATCATTAATAATTTAGCTATTCTTTTTAATATAACAATGTAAATTTACTTTTCCACTGAATTGTTATTATAACTACATTATATATAATAAGATTACATATAATCTTAAAGCAGTATTTTCATTACAGTTAAGTTTAGGTAATTAAAATTTTTATTATTATTTCTTCCCTGACCAAAGAGTAATTTAGAAGTATTTGCGTCTAAGCCAAAAGAAAAAGAAATATTATTGATTTCTAGCTTAAGGGTCAGAGAACATTGTCAGCAGGCTATCAATTTTATTTTGTAGTTTAAAAGAGGGTGTATTGTATAATTGTTGAGTACAGAGGTCAACATTTGCTTGCTGAATTAGCCTTGTTGGTTGTGCAATTAATATAGTGTACATTGCTAAAGACTTTTTTCCCTGACTGACCTATTAAATACCTAGATTCATGCAATGCCTTTCAAGCTCCAATAGCTGTTTTGCTTCATAAATCTCAAAACTATTTTATTAATTCATATATGTGTAGAACTATTACATCATCTTGGGAGGTAATATATTTAATTTACTATACAAATTATTTAATAAATTATATATTATATATTATATAACATATTCCTTGTAATATAGAACATATTTAAATTATGAACTAATAATATAAATATAATTGAAAATTGTAATATTAAATAATGCCCCTCTGTGTTAATAATTTTTGTCTTAAATATTATATTGTCTAATATTAATATATTGCCACAACTTTTAAAAATAAGTGTCAGTATATCTATTTTTTTATATTTTTACTTTCAATATCTTTGCCTATTTATATATTTCTATTTTAAAGCTTAACAATACCTTAGATAATTAAAATGGATGTTTTGGTCTATTTACACTCATTGTGAGGTATGTGAGTTTCCTCATACTATGCTAATATTTATATGCTACAAAATCTTAGCGGAGACATTTTTATTATCATCATTATAACATTTGTTGTAATCCAGAGACACTGCAGAGGCAGAAAAAATGTCTCATCTGTCCCTTTGCTCATTGTCTGTCTATACTTGCACCGTGAGTACAGACCCTTTTGGCAGGGAGTTAAATTTAGCAACTCTAACCTGCTAGGGCCCAAGGCCTAGAATATCTATGTGCCAGTTAATCTTGTATGTGACATTTGCTCCTAGGATATTTTTGTTTACTTAATAATTTTATTTCAATTATTTGTTTGCCCTTTGGAATTGATTTTCTTTCTTGAGAAATTGGAAGGCATTTAAAGTTATATGTGTATAATTTCCGAAAATTTAAATGTATTGAGACAGAAAAATTTTATTGCATATATAATTTGTCACTCAGCAGGAAGTAGAATTCTACCTGCCACCACTTTACCTTTTTTGAATTCTTACCTACCATATCTGCTCCATACAAAGACCCTTACCACCTGACCTAGTTTGGGCTGGTGTAACAAAAATACCATAGACCAGGTGGCGTAAGCAACAAACATTTATTTCTCAATTTTCTGGAGGCTGAAAAGTCCAAGATCAGAGTCCTCACAGATCACTGTCTAGAAAGAACCAATCTTTTTGCTTGTAGGCAGCCACCTTCTAGCTCTATCCTAACATGGCAGAGAAAGCAAAAGAGATTTTTGTCTCTTTTTCTTCTTATAAGGGCACTAATTCCACCATGGAAGCTTCACCCTCACTACTCCACCTAGACCTAATTACCTCCCAAAGGCTTCATCTCCTAATACCATCGCATTGGACATTAGGGCTTTAACATATGAATTTTGGGGGACAGAAACATATAGTCTATAACACTACTCCAAAGTCATTTCATTACTGCATACTACATGGTTAACAATGAGAACATACAATAGCATATTAAATTCAATGATTATTAAATAAATAATCCATATACTTCTATTTAATTCAACAATCATATTCAGGTTATATAATACCTCTTATAAAGTTGGAGAAATGTTGAGCCTTTTTGCTAGCATTGAACATTTTGGATGGTAAATTTGTGGCTCTTCTTAGATAGAATGATGCTGACAAGTCAATGCATTAAAAGAACATCAAATGAGGCTTGACCTAAATATCTAGTGCCCTAAATATGGAGACATGCTTTCTGTATTGCCATTTACTTCCAAGGTTACTTTGGTAACCTTGGAAAATTACCTAACCCTATCGGCTTAACTTTACCCATTTGAATCACTTGTGGATCTTAAAAAATAATTCCTAAGCCCCCATCTCCAGATATTCCAATTCACTTTTTCAGTAGAGCTATGGTTCAGAATCTCTAGGGCAGAGGGCTGAGTATACATATATTTTACAAGCTTCATAGATTATTCTTTGGTCAGACAGGACTGAAAACCACAGATTTAAGAAACTTATTTAGTGCTTTCCCATCTACAAAAGAGGACCATCAGCATGGTATATTAAGATTTTTTTTCCAGTCCTTGCAGACGTTTTATAATCTGAACAAAGATCAAAATAAGAGATTATATGATGTCAAAAACCATCTGGTACCTGTCAAATGTTTCCTATATAAGGCTATGCCTCTTTCTAGTGTATTTCTGTTGCAGAACCTGCTGACATTTGTCTTAGACTGGGATAAATGTTACTATGTTTTAAGCCTAAGCGTGGAAGGTATAGACATAAGAAGAAAGGGTTGAGGAGAATAAGAAAGAAAGGTATTAATTGAGTTTAAAATAATCAGTAAGCATACAGTCTACAGATCTTGAGCTCTTAGACCTTGATGCTTAAAAATAAGATTGCCATTTAAATACAGAGAATTGTCCCCCACAAAGTGCTGTTAAATGAAATTTTAAAAATTTTGTATTATTTACCAATTAATTGGTATTATTAAAGGGGTGCAGCAAACCACTTTTCCTTTTCATGTCAAAATATGCCGGGGCTAGATGGCATGATATTTGAGAGAATAATCAATACAGAAATGTTAGGGTATTACTTATGTGCAGGAATATTCTAATTGCATTACCAGACTGCATATCAATATCAAGAGTGAGAGTTAAGCTTTATTTCCATTTATATTCTAACTCACTATCATTTCGATTATTTCTTCTGGATTATGAAAGAGCAGACAAGAATAAACTGAGACAGCTATAATTTAACTTTGACAAATGGACCCCGAGAGTGTTCTGTATCTTAACTATTTTGCTATTTTCATGGTTATCTATATTCTTTGAAAGGAAATGTGTTTTAACAGTAAGATGCCCATGAAGAGATAAGTCATCAGGCTTTCTTCAGGAACATTTGCAATGATCATTTAGCAGTGACAAAGGATTCCATAAAGATAAAAGGCTAGGGATTTTTCTCCTCATCAATATTGAATTGTACTAAAGTACTAAATTCCGTAGCACATGCAATTTTGAATATTAATATGTGATAAATTGACTTGATTATATTTAGCACTATTTTTATGCTATCTCAGTCACTACAATCTAGAAGTTTTAACCTCTATAAAAAATAGATTGTTTTCTAACAAAAATGATTTAAAAAATAGAACAACAAGATTTAACCATTGGCATGGACCTAGTTCTAAAACTAGTACACTATCAGTGAAATCAGACTAATGATTGAAAATCAGGCTTGCAATAAAGGAGAGTTTTCCATGGGTAGGGAAATACACATATGGGGTTCCTGGAGAATCATTTCTAGACTAATTGGGGTCAACTTTTAAAAAAATTATTTGAAAGAATATGTACAAAACATGAAAGACTATTACAGGTAGAACTCAGATATTGTAATTTTGGGAAAAATGCTCATGAGTATACAACCTACAACTTTATTTCCTCATACATAAATTTGAATTGATAATTATAACCATCTCATATGGCTGTTATTAGAATAAAATACCAAGTATAAAGTGCCTAGAATGTAAATGCTAACAGTTAGTGGCAGCAACGGTGATAAGGTTGTGAAAGGAAAGTGGTTCTTAACTTGGGAATGAAACGTGAGCTTCATAGAGAATTCAAAATGCCTGAATTAAGACTTCAAAATGCCTGAGTATGTATAAAAATCATTTCTTTACATACATATTTTTTCAAGGAGAGAGTCCAGATCTTTCATCATGCTCAAAGTGCCAGTGGTCCCAAAATATTAAAAATTCCCTTATATGCTATCTCATGATACTATATGAATGCAACTGAAAATAGAAAATAAATACATACTTAAACTGCTTAATTTCATAACTTGGGGAAAATCTTTTCCAAAAACATCTGAAGGCCAAATAAAACTTAAAATTATTAGACACAGAAGTGAACTTAAATGCTCTTAGCTTGTTCCCTAAGGGCAATAGTCAAATGCTACGTTATTACTCCCACGGCGTACAATATATGAGGTTTTTGCAAGAAAAACATTAATAATCGATATATGCAGAGAGAAAAGTGCAATGTAAACAATGCTGTGTTTAGAGTCAGACGACCTTTTCCATGTACCAGCTAATCTATAATCATGGACAAGTGACTTATTTGAGTCTAAATGTATCTTTAGAAAACAAAATTAAGATAAACTGAGACACATCTCCTTCACAAGGTTGTTAAGTATACAGAAAGAGAATGTATATGAATATTTTATTAAAAGACTAGATGCCATAAAACATAAATTATTGATGACTATTAATGGCAAAATATACCCATTTATTTACAGTAAAGCCAGTAGTGTATAATATTTCCTTGACTTGTGGCTGTCAGATAAATGTAATTTTATCTTGGCTGTACTACATATCAGCAATGTGATATTGGGAAAATTACTTAAACTTTCTTCTAAGCGTTAGTTGGACCACATATTAAATGAGAAAAAATAGTAACATATAACAAATAGAGTTGTAGAATATGAAGGGCTAACAACAGTGCCTGATATATACATGTTTAATACACATTACCTGTTATTAGATTGTCCTTATAGAGAATAATCATGCAACCATTTGTGAAATCTAGTTTGTTTATCTGGGAGAAGTCAGGTTTCTATTCACAAGAGTATTGTGAAGATCCAACTCATTCACAGTGATAACTAGCAAATACAATACTAAGGTGGGGGACAGTAAAGGGAATTATAGTATATTGAGCATGTAGAACTACAAATTCCAAAATGATTCCACACTCTAAGTCTTTTAGCCTTAAAGCAACCCCAAATATATATCCATTTTACAGAGGACACCGTAATGATGACAATTGAAACAACTTTACAAATTGAAGCTTCATAATTCTGTCTTTCTGTCCTCAAAGCTTGATTCTATCCAATGTGAAAGAAACCACTGTATGTTTTCCAGGTCGATTGTTTTTCCTGAATTAGATATTACTCTTCCACAAGTCATTTTAAAAATGGAGAACAGTTGTCATTCTGATACATTTCATCTATAGCCATAAACACTGTCTCATAAAATTGTAGTGTTATCCTTATTCTGAATCTTTTTAAAGATCGCAGCATTCCGCAGCTTCTTGAGGGCTCAGACGATCAGTGAAAAAAAAAAAATTGAAGGTTCATATTGGGTTCTATCTGTTCAGAGGCTTTGGACAACATCCTATTCATCATGAGTAACTACCTCTCGTCCAAATAAGCCTTGAAATCTGTTTTGTGTTCTTAGATATCAATCTCTTATTTAACACAGTTTAACAAGTCAATGAATTGGAATTTTATATGTTTATTCCTGTAAAAGGAAAGTATAAAAAATATTGAATATGGCACATAATTACCATATATATTCTAATATATGTCAGAAATGTCAGAGAACTGGGGAAAGGGGGTAGGACACAGAGGAAATTACATCGGATGAACATTGAAGGACATAAATTCTACCAACCATTCTTGAACAGTTCCAAGGTTGTCAATAGCTTGTGTTTTTGTTGTTTTTGTTATTACCTACTGAAAGACTTCAAAGGGTGAGGAAAGTAACAAGTATTAAAAGAAATATGTATTTCTCTTGAGCCACTTGAGATTTGGTAACATGCTAATGAGGATCTCAACTTTAATCCAAGCATCAAAATCAAGAAATCAACATTGATACAGTGCTACCAGCTAAACTTGGACTTTATTCAACTTTTCATGTGTCTCAATAATGTTTATTATTGTGAAATGTTCCAGACTAGAACTATATTTTGCTTTTGGTTGTCAAGATTATTTACTCTCCCTCAATCATTCTAAGCCCTTGTGTGCGTGTGGCTTCATAACCTTGATATTTTTGAAGATTACAAATCAGTTCCCTTGTGTAGTATCTCTTAACTTTGGCTATTGTGATGTATCTTCTTGATAAGGTTCAAGTTATGCAGCTTTGAGATAAATACCAGAGAGATCATTCTGTGGTTTTCTCACTGCTATCAAATGGCACATGATTTTGATTTATCCCCTTATTGATTGTTATAAACCAAATGTGTCTCCTCCAATATTCATATGCTGAATTGATATAACCAGCCTCAACCTCCTTTATTTCTACCAAATTTGATATATTTTAATTTCACTAGTTGGAAAATCAGGGTTGTTTTTAATAACTACATTTTCAATCTATTTAATATTCCTTTAAATCCCATTTGGGATAAAAAAATTTTAAAGACTTCATAATTATTTATAATATTAAAAACAGTGACGACTTAATGAGTACTTGCTCTATTCTTGACAAAGAGCTAGACTCTTGCTATGAATTTTTTATCTATGAATTTTTCTCACTTGCTCAAATCAGATATTGTTGCTGTTATTGTTATCACCATCATTACTGTACATGTGCTAATGAGAAAATTCAGGTCAAGAGATTTATACATGATCATTATAGCCCAAACTTTGAAAGTGAAACAGTCAGAATTTCTTCTCACTTTAACTCCATAGTCTATGCTATTAACCACTGAAATACTGGGTACCATATGGCATCTGCATTTACATCAGGAAATCAGTATGACTTGATTAAATTTTTTAATCTTCCTTCAGAATTTTGCAGCAAATTTTTTACGAGTAGTTTCTTAATAACTCATGAAACTGCTTGACAAACAGAAAATGGTAAGATTTATGATAACTTAAAAGAAATAAACATTAACAAATTAAACATTACTTTGGCAGTAAATATGTAAAAATATTATAAGAATTTACGTTCTACATTAAGGAATTAAGGAGACTGAGATTGCTAATACCAAATTTCTTAATAATTACAACATTTCTCAGCCCCTTCTGTGCCAAGAATACAATGTGAAATGAAATAGGCATCAGGAAACTTGAAATTTCATCTAGCTCTGTCTGTTTTTGTCTCTTACGTTATACAAGCCATTTTTCCTCTCTAATCTTTAATTATCTTATCTGTAATCTGAAATATTTGAATTAGATTATGAAAGTATACTGTAGCTTAAAGAATCCAACTTTTCTGTAGGTTGCCTGTTCATTCTGATGCTAGTTTCTTTTGCTGTGCAGAAGCTCTTTAATTTAATTAGATCCAATTTGTCAATTTTGGCTTTTGTTGAAATTTCTTTTGGTGTTTTAGTCATGAAGTCTTTGCCCATGCCTATGTCCTGAATGGTATTGCCAAGGTTTTCTTTTAGGGGTTTTATGGTTTTGGGTTTTACATTTAAGTCTTTAATCTATCTTGAGTTAGTTTTTGCATAAGGTGTGAGGAAAGGGTCCAGTTTCTGTTTTCTGCATATGGCTGGCTAGTTTTCTTAGTACCATTTATTAAATAGGGAATCCTTTCCCCATTCCTTGTTTTTGTCAGGTTTGTGGAAGATCAGATGGTTATAGATGTGTGGTGTTATTTCTAAGGTCTCTGTTCTATTCCATTTGTCTATATATCTGTTTTGGTACCAGTATCATGCTGTTTTAGTTACTGTAGCCTTGTGATATAGAGTGAACAGGCAACCTACAGAATGGGAGAAAATTTTTGCAATCTGACCATCTGACAGGGGTCTAATATCCAGAATCTACAAAGAACTTAAACAAATTTGTAAGAAAAAAAACCAAACAACCCTATCAAAAAGTGAGCAAAGGATCTGAAAAGACACTTCTCAAAAGAAGACCTTTATGCAGCCAACAAACATATGACAAAAAGTTCATCATCACTGGTCATTAGAGAAATGCAAATCAAAACCACAATGAGATACCATCTCACACCAGTCAGAATGGGAATTATGAAAGTCAGAAAACAATAGATGCTGGCAAGGCTGTAGAGAAATAGGAATGCTTTTGCACTGTTGGTGGGAGTGCAAATTAGTTCAACCATTGTGGGAGACAGTGTGGCAATTTCTGAAGGATCTAGAACCAGAAATACCATTTGACCCAGCAATCCCATTGCTGGGTATATAGCCAAAGGATTATAAATCATTCTACTATAAAGACACATGCACATGTATGCTTATTGTACCACTATTTACAATAGCAAAGACTTCGAACCAACCCAAATGTGTATCAGTGATAGACTGGATAAAGAAAATGTGGTCTCCAATACAAATACAAAAAAAATTAGCTGGGGCGAGAGCTCCCTCTCCCCTCTCCCCTCTCCCCTCTCCCCTCCCCCCTCTCCCCTCTCCCCTCCCCCCTCTCCCCTCTCCCCTCTCCCCTCTCCCCTCTCCCCTCTTTCCACGGTCTCCCTCTGATGCCGAGCCGAAGCTGGATGGTACTGCTGCCATCTCAGCTCACTGCAACCTCCCTGCCCGATTCTCCTGCCTCAGCCTGCCGAGTGCCTGCGATTGCAGGCGCGCGCCGCCACGCCTGACTGGTTTTCGTATTTTTTTGGTGGAGACGGGGTTTCGCTGTGTTGGCCGGGCTGGTCTCCAGCTCCTAACCGTGAGTGATCCGCCAGCCTCGGCCTCCCGAGGCGCCGGGATTGCAGACGGAGTCTCGTTCACTCAGTGCTCAATGGCGCCCAGGCTGGAGTGCAGTGGCGTGATCTCAGCTCGCTACAACCACCTCCCAGCCGCCTGCCTTGGCCTCCCTAAGCGCCGAGATTGCAGCCTCTGCCTGGCAGCCACCCCGTCTGGGAAGTGAGGAGCGTCTCCGCCTGACCGCCCATCGTCTGGGATGTGAGGAGCCCCTCTGCCTGGCTGCCCAGTCTGGAAAGTGAGGAGCGTCTCTGCCCGGCCGCCATCCCATCTAGGAAGTGAGGAGCGCCTCTTCCCGGCCGCCATCACATCTGGGAAGTGAGGAGCGTCTCTGCCCGGCCGCCCATCGTCTGAGATGTGGGGAGCGCCTCTGCCCTGCCGCCCCGTCCGGGATGTGAGGAGCGTCTCTGCCCGGCCGCCCTGTCTGAGAAGTGAGGAGACCCTCTGCCTGGCAACTGCCCCATCTGAGAAGTGAGGAGCCCCTCCGCCCGACAGCCACCCCATCTGAGAAGTGAGGAGCGTCCTCCCTCCTCGTCCGGGAGGGAGGTGGGGGGGTCAGCCCCCCGCCCGGTCAGCCGCCCTGTCCAGGAGGTGGGGGGCGCCTCTGCCCGGCCACCCCTACTGGGAAGTGAGGAGCCCCTCTGCCCGGCCAGCCGCTCTGTCTGGGAGGGAGGTGGGGGGGTCAGCCCCCCGCCCGGCCAGCCGCCCCGTCCGGGAGGGAGGTGGGGGGGTCAGCCCCCCGCCCGGCCAGCCGCCCCATCCAGGAGGGAGGTGGGGGGGTCAGCCCCCCACCCGGCCAGCCGCCCCGTCCGGGAGGGAGGTGGGGGGATCAGCCCCCCGCCTGGCCAGCCGCCCCGTCCGGGAGGGAGGTGGGGGGATCAGCCCCCCGCCCGGTCAGCCGCCCTGTCCAGGAGGTGGGGGGCGCCTCTGCCCGGCCGCCCCTACTGGGAAGTGAGGAGCCCCTCTGCCCGGCCAGCCGCCCTGTCCGGGAGGGAGGTGGGGGGTCAGCCCCCCGCCCGGCCAGCCACCCCGTCCGGGAGGGAGGTGGGGGGGTCAGCCCCCCACCCGGCCAGCTGCCCCGTCCGGGAGGGAGGTGGGGGGGTCAGCCCCCCAGCCGCCCCATCCGGGAGGGAGGTGGGGGGGTCAGCCCCCCACCCGGCCAGCCGCCCTGTCCAGGAGGTGAGGGGTGCCTCTGCCCGGCCGCCCCTACCGGGAAGTGAGGAGCCCCTCTGCCCGGCCAGCCGCCCCGTCCGGGAGGGAGGTGGGGGGGGTCAGCCCCCCGCCGGGCCAGCCGCCCCGTCGGGGAAGTGAGGGGCGCCTCTGCCCGGCCGCCCCTACTGGGAAGTGAGGAGCCCCTCTGCCCGGCCAGCCGCCCTGTCCGGGAGGGAGGTGGGGGGTCAGCCCCCCGCCCGGCCAGCCGCCCCATCCGGGAGGGAGGTGGGGGGGGTCAGCCCCCCACCCGGCCAGCCGCCCCGTCCGGGAGGTGAGGGGCGCTTCTGCCCAGCCGCCCCTACTGGGAAGTGAGGAGCTCCTCTGCCCGGCCACCACCCCATCTGGGAGGTGTACTCAACAGCTCATTGAGAATGGGCCATGAAGACAATGGCGGTTTTGTGGAATAGAAAGGGGGGAAAGGTGGGGAAAAGATTGAGAAATCGGATGGTTGCCATGTCTGTGTAGAAAGAGGTAGACATGGGAGACTTTTCATTTTGTTCTGTACTAAGAAAAATTCTTCTGCCTTGGGATCCTGTTGATCTGTGACCTTACCCCCAACCCTGTGCTCTTTGAAACATGTGCTGTATCCACTCAGGGTTGAATGGATTAAGGGCGGTACAAGATGTGCTTTGTTAAACAGATGCTTGAAGGCAGCATGTTCGTTAAGAGTCATCACCACTCCCTAATCTCAAGTACCCAGGGACACAAACACTGCGGAAGGCCACAGGGTCCTCTGCCTAGGAAAACCAGAGAACTTTGTTCACTTGTTTATCTGCTGACCTTCCCTCCACTATTGTCCTGTGACCCTGCCAAATCCCCCTCTGCGAGAAACACCCAAGAATGATCAATAAAAAAGAAAAAAAAAAAAAAAAAAAAAAAGAAAACCAGGCTGGGCATGCTGGTGCACACCTGTAGTCCCAGCTACTTGGGAAGCTGAAGCAGGATGATCGCTTGAGCCCAGGAGGTTGAGGTTGCAGTGAGCCGAGATCCCGCCACTGCACTCCAACCTGGGTGACAGAGAGAGACCCTATCTCAAAAAAAAAAAAAAAAAAAAAAAAGAAAGAAAGAAAAAAAAGGAAAGGAAAAGAAAAGAAAATCAGGCCAGGTGCAGTGGCTCACACCTGTAATCCCAGCACTTTGGGGGGCCAAGGCAGGAGGATCACTTGAGTCCATGAGTTTGAAACCAGCCTGGGCAACATAGTGAATTCCTGTCTCTACAAAAAATACAAAAATTAGCCAGGAGTAGTGGTGCACACCTGTGGTCCCAGATACTCAGAGGCTGAGGTGGGAGGATCACTTGAGCCTGGAGGTCAAGGCTGCAGTGAGCTGAGATTGTGCCACTGCACTCCAGCATGGGTGACAGAGCAAGACACTGTCTCAGAATAAAAGAGAAAATAAAATTATAAGGAAGAAAAAAAAAAAAAAAAAGAAAATGTGGCACATATACACCATGGAATACTATGCAGGCATAAAAAGAATGAGATCATGTCCTTTGCAGGGACATGGATGGAGCTGGAAGCCATCATTCTCATCAGACTAATACAGGAACAGAAAACCAAGCATTGCATGTTCTCACTCATAAGTGGGAATTGAAAAATGAGAACACGTGGACACAGGGAAGGCAACAACACACCCTGGGGCCTGTTGGGGGGTGAGGGGCAAGGGGAGGGAGAGCATTAGGACAAATACCTAATGCATGTGGTGCTTCAAACCCAGATGACAGGTTGATAGGTGCAGCAAACCACCATAGCACATGTATACCTATGTAAAAAACCTGCACATTCTGCACATGTATACTGGAACTTAAAGAAAAAAAAATATCGTATAGGGAAAAACTAAAAAAAAATCCAACTTTCAATAAAATGTAACACTTTAGTAATTATAAAACAGGTGGCACTTTTAAGAACTATAAATGAGCATTATTAATACAAATAATGAGCTTTCCTTCTTTATGGGATAATAACCCAGACATTTTCTTATGTTTCTCACCACAAGGAAAATGCTAAGGCAGAACACAATAGCTGTCTCCACCTTCCTGTGTTTGGGGAAGGAAGTGAGCTGGGTCAATTTATACCTAAATTCAACCTTTTCCTCTGAATACATTAAATGCTTACATGAGGAGGAGGCAATGAGCTTGCAGGTTTTTCTGTTTGTTTGCACAATGGAATCAAGTGTGTGTGTGTGTGTGTGTGCGGTGGCAGGCGTGGGGGACATGACGTGTGTAAAACTATGGGTGTCTGAGCTCCACTACACTGAAATTCTGATTCGATTAATCTGAGTGGAGCTCAAGAATGAGCACTTTTTAATAAAATTTGACCTGATAATTCTGATTGACAGCCAAGGTTGAGAACCTACCTCTGGGTTACAGCTAAAGATCTCTCCTTGGGTATGTCCAACTTGTAAGCCTGACTGTGAGTCTCAGCCTGAGGGGAATTCTTACAATGTTGCAAAGCCCCAAGAGAGAAAATGCATGAATATTTTTCTCAACAAACAATAACACTCATGAGAAACCAATTTATTTCTCAGCAAAATTAATAGTGGTGACGTTTTGATTTTAGCAATCCCAGTTGTTTTGGTGAATATTATCTTTCAGAGTTCTACCATTACTGAGTGTTTCCCAGTTCTCCAATTTGAAAAATTATTACAGAGATAGAAATCAGTTTACAGCAGAGTTCTGTTATTACCATTCTAGACAGTAGGTCTTTAATTGTTTTTCTATTTTAAGGAACTATAATTTGTTTCAGAGTATTCTATGCCATTGCATTCATTCATCTCTTGCTGACTATGGTTGTAAATACAAAATCAAAGTAGATTTTTACAGAATGTCATTCAGGAAACCCCTTCATCAACTGCTTAATTTTACATCATTTTAAAGTCAGGGAAGCCCAAGGAGGTTAGGTGATTAGTCCAAAAGTACCCACAAAGTTTGTCAGACTAAATATGGAATTGAAATCCAGACCTCTGGCCTCTAAGTTATGTAATAAATCATACTCATTATACAGGGGACTAAAGTAAAAAAGTATCCATTTTATCTATCTATCTGTCCATTTATTTTTTATTTAGAATAAAAACATGAAATAAAAGATATATTTCATTAAATGTTGTCTTCATTCAGCTCTGACATTAATGTTATTGTGAACATTTTGAAAACTTCTCTTTTAGAACTTACAGTAAGGCATTTTTAAAGAAACAAAGATATTCTAATTTTTTTATTTCTAACTACATTTATATATATGTATATATAAAATTTTGTTAAAGTGTGTCTCAAACTTTAGTTACTAAGGATACTAGTGATTTTTGCATGATTTGTAATTTTTGCATATTTTTTAAGTTATATTTCATTGTTTCAGAATGACAAAAGAATGGATCATTAACAAGATATTATAGAAAACTACATTCTGGTATGTAATAATATATTTTATGTTTATAAAGCAACTTTTTTTGAAATAAAACACATCCACTTGGAAAAATAAAACCTGTTATAGTTATAATAATATCTATTTTATTACCTTAAAACCATATCAGTCCCCTGTAAGCGGGCAAGACTATTATTTTATTTTATTTTTTTCTTGCTTGATGATCAGGGCTGTTACAGGAGATAATGTAATCATTTAATAAATATAGACCAAGTCAAGTGATAACATCAACATTTTCCAGTATGAAATCTCTTCTCATATTTTGTTCTATTCATTTTTCAAGGTCCATTTTCTCAGTAATGGATTTCATTATTTTACAGATAGATTTGATTTCTCTTTTCTTCCATTATAGCAAGTATCCTGCTTTATTATATCCAATTTTATAGAAGTAAAAGTTTTGGGGGATAGGTACTTTCATATTTTACTCTTGAATTCATTAATTAATTCTACACATATTTATTTTGTATCTAATATAAATCTCCACTATTCTAGGTACTAGAGATATATCAATAAGTATATTGACATGGTCCTCATGGAGACTATCTTCCACTGGAGATCTCTTGGTCTCTTCCTTGAATCCTACAGATCAGCATCACAAAATACACAAACATTTGTATGAGAGATTTACTTATTACAAATAGTCCTTTAGCAGACAGGAAAAAAAAGAAAACAGAAACTGTCTCTTTTACTTTGGCCTTTCCAACGTTTTTAAAGATTTTCTCTTCTCACTACTGCTGGTGTGCTTTGCTTTCTTTGTTTAAAAGATAATATTTTAAGTCTACATAAATTAAACACTTTCTGATATTCACTAAATGGCATGCTACAACGTTCATAGCAATCAAGTTTGTGTTTGACTCCTATTCTTAAGCTCTTCATTATATGTAATTTTAAGAGACAGTAACTTTGTAAGTTTCTGGAATAGTTAAGATCATTCATAATATATTTCATACATTTTCTTTTCTTTCTTTTTTAAAGATTATTTGTACTATACTGCCTGTACCTTCTTTCAAAGCTCCTTTAAAAAGCATCTCATTCTGTTTTTCTAAAGAGAGCTTCTGCTTTCAAAATGTTAATGTCACTTAAGACCCTAATCATTTTCAAGAAGAAGTCCTACAGAAGTGACTACATACTGATTACATGAATTGCCTGTATCTCTCTGTGTAAAACTTCCCTGGACAAAGTGTATAGCTGAATATCTCTGCCCTTTGGCATAAAGAGCTTAAATCATGAGCTAGACATTGTGCTCCAATGGAAAAAGAGATATGAACAAGACGTTGTTCTTGAAAAGTTTCTACTGCTAGAGATGATAAATAAACAAGGTCAACATAATACGATAACTGCTAAATAGTTGTTTGTGTTTTTCATTTGAGAGATGGTACAACTTAATCGTTAGGAACACTGATCTGGAAACAGAACTCTTGAGTCTGACTCTTAGCCTCGCTTCTACTTCTTTTTATTTTATTTTATTTTATTTTTATTTTTATTTTTGAGAGGGAGTCTCGCTCTGTCTCCCAGACTGGAGTGCAGTGGCAGGATCTCGGCTCACTGCAAGCTCCACCTCCCGGGTTCACGCCATTCTCCTGCCTCAGCCTCCCAAGTAGCTGGGACTATAGGCGCCCACCATCACGCCCGGCTAATTTTTTGTATTTTTAGTAGAGACGGGGTTTCACCAGGTTAGCCAGGATGGTCTCGATCTCCTGACCTCATGATCCGCCCGCCTTGGCCTCCCAAAGTGCTGGGATTACAGGCATGAGCCACCACGCCTGGCCAGCCTTGCTTCTTACAAGCAGCAAGATTCTAAAAAAATCACTAAATTCCCCTTTTTTTCTCTAAAATTGCGGTAATAATAGTAGCTATTTTAAAGACTTATTGTATTAAGTATTTTAATATATCTAAATATCTCATAATAATATCTGACATTTAATAGGCTTTCTATCCATATTAGCTATTGTCATTCATTAAATATTTTCTGTGTGTCTTTTGTGTGTCACTCAAGGTGCCCCGTTTTGGAGACAGACCAGTGAGGCCTACTTGGCTTTTGGCCTTCAGGCAAGTTGGCATTATAAGCAAATAAACAGCCACTTACAACCTGATTCTCCTAATATTTTATATTAGGAGAATCATATGGACAATACGATTTTATATTAGGAGAATCATATGGACAATAAAGATATAAAAGAAGGAAACTTAGCTCAAAAATGGGGAAGAAATTTGGCTACCAAGAAATTTATGAGAAAGAAGTGGCAACTGACATGAGACCTGAAAGATGAACCAAAGTGCTTTAAATGTGAAATATAATTTGAAAGTTTATGTGATGGTAGTTTTGATACAGATACTAGTTCTGATAGTTTAGATAGTAGTTCAGAAACTAAAGTGATTATGGAGGCTTTAAGCGTTTCTTTTTCTCTGACAAAATTTGTATTTCAATTATTTAAGTAGTGTCAATAATCCTTGACAAATCAGATTTTCTTCTCTTGTGTTTAAGTTTTTAACTATTTCACTAAGTCTTTAAATCTACTTCACATTAAACATCACTGTTACCCTATCTCTCATGGATGGACCAACACAGACAGCAGGGAGTACTATGATGAAAAATACATACAACTAGATACAAGTTTCTTTTATCCACAATCATGTTTTTCAAGAAGGCATTGTCAGCTGTTAACTCTGGACTTATCAAATCACAGTCACTTAGAAATCAGGAAATAATCTTTTCAAAGTCAACTTTCCAGCCAAGTAACACACATACTCTCTAGAACCTCACAGCATACTCAAGTTTCTCTCTGGAAAATTTAAAAAGACAACAATCTAACATTTTCCTTCCATTTTATTTATGCAATTTATCAACAGTTTATCTTGATAGATACCCATTTATTCCAACACCCTTATCACAGCAATGCAGCAATGGCTATAGCCAATCAATGTTAAGATTCCAGCTTTAACCCTCTTTGTGCAACAGAGTAACTATATATGTATATATGGGTATATACATATATAATCACATATATTTCTCCCACAATCTTTGAGCACTTGTTACATATCACTACAAGTTGAGCAATTTCAAAATACTAAATTTCAAAATTAAAGTTCTGTGTTTCTGTGTTTGCAGAAAGCTGTGCTTCCTCTTCTTTGTGTGTGTGCACTGTGGGGAGGTGTACATGCACGCGCACTTTTCCTACTCTGGAGTTTTTCATTTACTTCTCTTCTGACTTCATTTTGTAATGACCCCTGGCCACACCCAGAACTCTTTATTTTTGGTTAAGGTCTTGCTAAGCATTCTCTCTTCCCTTCATCTGTCTTACTTCAGTCCCCTCTCTCCTTTGTCATTCCTTCATTTCATTTTTGTTTGTTCTCTGAAGCAGGTTATTCAGGCTTATCTGCTTCCTCCTGTTTATCTTTTCAGAGGGAATAAAATAGTTGGCAACAGAGCTTTTCTTCTCTCAGCAGTTGGCTAGTTTTTCCTGAAGGAAACTAACAGGGTTTCATCATGCCAATGCCTCCATTTGAAAAAGGCACAGGAGGACATGTCAACGTCCTTGTCCTCCCTCTTTGATTTTAAGCTGGAACCCAGGGTTACTCCCTGGTCTCTCTCCTACCTGCAGAGATCTCAGAGTTCCATTTCTCTCCTGCCTGTGGTTCTTTAGAAATCCTAAGTTAAAACTGTACACAGCCAACTAAGAAGAAGCTAAAAGCAAATTCACTTTTCTTTGTGACCCTCTTGACCTTGATGCCTGTCTACAGTTTTTCCAGCCCAGCTTGAAGATCTCTGAGAAGCTGCCAGTCCTCCACCTCCAGCTTACAGAACATAAGACTGGGACAGCACTGAGACATCACAGTTTCGAATTTTGCCTTGTTATTCACGCGGGTTATGACACATCATTCAGAAGTTGATTTTAAAAAAAATCCACTGAACAATATGGGTAATATTAGTAGATTTTTTTTTTTTCTGCCACAGGGATGGTAGCTGTGCAAGGTATCTGTAGTGCAGGAGATCAGTAACTGGGATACCTGTGATTTTTCTCAATCACTAATCAGAATTTTATTACACTTTTTTAATTCTAAATCTCTCTGCACAGGAATTTTTGCATGTTCAATGGGTAGTAAACATAGTGAATTTTTACAAATGCAATTTAAAATAGATTTAAACTATCTAAAGTAGGCTGTAAGTTGCTTGTGTCTTTGAACATTAATGAAATCAGTCATTCCAGTAATATTTATGTGTTATGACCCAAATACCCTATCATTGTGAGGGATTAAAAGGAAATGTGACCTCACAGAAAAGCCAAAGTGAAAAAGTGACTATTTAGATTCTGGCCTTTTGGTAAGTTTTATCCTTTGATGTCTTCAAAAGAAGTCACCAGAATATTGCTCACTTACCTATCTTTCATTGTTTTTTCTATATTTTTCTCCTTTAATTCTTTTGTGCATGTGTGTGTCTGTGTCTGTGTGTGTGTATGTGTGTGTGTGTGTGTTTCTCCTAAAGTTTGTGGAGCTGGGATAAAATCTGTAAGTTGCAGACCTACAGCCAACTCTAAATGTCATTCAGCTTGGTCTAGTCTAATGCATGTATCTCTGTGGAAATTTTCTGTTGTCTAGAATGACATTCATTTCCATCCCTCTCTGGTTGTGCCTTATGATCATGGGTTATCCACAATGAAGCCTGGGCTTCTAAAGACAGTCACTAAGAGTTGTTCACAGGCCAGTGTTCTCAAACATTAATATGGTTGAGAACCACTGGAATGTTTTTATAAATGCAGAGCCCCAGGTCCCATCCTCAGAGATTACTGATTCGAAGACAGAGTTGATAATAGACCACAAGCCCTTGCCTGGTCTGGTTTCCACCTACCTCTTCAGCCTCAACTTCCATCATGCCCCTACACCCCTTCTATTTTAGTCATATTGTCCTGCTCTAATTCTTTTCACCTAAAATGTTCCCTCAAGTTTCAAGACCTTTGAATGTACTTTTCCTTAAGAATAGCACGGTATGCTATTATTTAGTTAACATCTGATTTCACTGCAAGATTGCAGTGACCTTTCAGGTAGAAATTTTGCCCTCCTCATTGTGTCATCAGTGTTCCATAAATGTTGGTAATAAATTAATAATAAAAAATATTTCTTAAGATTCCTTAGTGATCTTTTTGTAGTTTATCTACAAATAAAACTTTGAAAAGATATTGTAAGTTATCTTGGGCCTGAAGAAAGCAGAAATATGCCTTGTTCCTAGGGATAACCCCTGAATTCCGACCCACCCTGGTTTGACAAGTAACTGTAACTCCTAGCAAAGTTACATTCATTGGTAATTAAATGCTACAAATCCAAGGTCCCTCAACTGAATATGCCATACTGCATAGATTTAAAATTGGCCATTCAATCTTATACATAATTGGTTTTAGAAAGTAACAAAACCCACACTATGTATTTCTTTTGCATAGCTGTATCCTTATTGGAAATTTGTATCTGTCTTATTTTTTAAATTGAAAACCCAATGCCATTATAATTTTATTGAAAAGGATTCTATGAGATGTTGATAGGTTTTTTATGTCCAGATGTTTTTAATTGTTCTGTGTTGCATATTATGAACTCCTCATTTAAACACCAGCATGAGAAATCTTGGTGGTTTAGGACTGAGAATACTGCAGCTTTCTGTAGTTCTACTTTAAATCATGCTGTATTCTTTTGCCTTTAATTTTAAAATAAACAAGGCAAACTTCTCAGAAAAGATTTTTCATTTACTGCCTTAGAATGATTTTTACTGTTCAATTATTTAAGAGTTGGGTCTATTCACTGCAGTATATCTTCGGTGAAACTCTAGACCTTTCCATTTGTGGGCAGGGAAGTGTTTAGAGTGAATCAAATAGTGAATATTGCAGTGGAAAATTGGTTTGTCTTGCTTTATTATTTAAGTTGCTGCTGATATACCAGGCATCTGGTGAGGGTGCTGTTAACACTGTTTTGGAAGGGCAGTGAAATTAGGGAAAAAAAAAAAAAAGTTTAATACTCTCTAAGAAGAAAAGCTTTCTAGTGTTCTGTGAATTTACAACTCTGAGGAAGGCTCGACATAGTGTGTGTCTTCTGTATGACATTTGATAAAATAGGAGTAGTGTAATCTCCCAATTCACTGACAGTCAATTTGGTTTCATTTTCTTTTAAACCACCCCTGAGTCTCAGAGACACAACTACCATATCATAGTCAAGATCTATAAGACAATAATTACAGAGCATCAGTTTAGTAACACAAGCAAGATGTAATGAAGGATCCAAACGTCCTAAACTGTTCCCTGAAATTAACTTTTACTATAATTTTTTTTTTTTTTTTGAGATGGAGTCTCGCTCTGTCGCCTAGGCTGGAGTGCAGTGGCGCGATCTCGGCTCACTGCAAGCTCCGTCTCCCGGGTTCACGCCATTCTCCTGCCTCAGCCTCCCGAGTAGTAGCTGGGACTACAGGCACCCGCCACCATGCCCAGCTAATTTTTTGTATTTTTAGTAGAGACGGGGTTTCACCGTGGTCTCTATCTCCTGACCTCGTGATCCACCCGCCTCGGCCTCCCAAAGTTCTGGGATTACAGGTGTGAGCCATCGCGCTCGGCCAACTTTTAGTATAATTTTTAAAAATTCACTTTACTAATAGTGGAGTTGCAAACTATTTTTCTAATCAATAAGGAAAATGGAATCTATTTGAAAATATGTAGCAGGCTTCCAAAATACTGATCCCATTCAAGAGGGAGAAAAATCAGGGGGTGATGAGGGAAGCTTGTGGGATTTCTGTGAAATAAGTAAATAAAAAACTATCCTATTTTAAAATTCAT
This sequence comes from Pan paniscus, assembly GCF_029289425.2. Classification (NCBI taxonomy): domain Eukaryota; kingdom Metazoa; phylum Chordata; class Mammalia; order Primates; family Hominidae; genus Pan; species Pan paniscus. The sequence goes on along the minus strand of NC_073258.2, from coordinate 27,097,394 downwards.
GAGCATGGGAAAAGTCCTCACCCAAGACAAATTTATAGTTTTTCTTAAATATTCTCCTTATTTTTTGAACAAAATAAGTCTACCTTCTTTCACCTTGAGACCCTACTCATACTTTATTTGCAATAGTTTTGACTAATGTTATTTCAAGACCAAGAACAGTGTCAAATCTAGTGTGTTTATAAAAAGATCATTGTGTACAAAGACACTGAAGACCAAACTAAATGCAGTTTTCTGAGAGACCAAGTGGGGAAAGCAGGAGGAGAGAGGATCAGAAGAGGGGAAAATGGGGAAGGGAGGAAAATGGAGTACAAAGTGATTGGGTTTTCAATTTGAGAGAGTTGATACCAATATTGGGATAATCCTGGGAAAGCTATATTGTGACAATAAAAGTTTTCTTACTAAATTGTTTCATTTAATTGAGTAAGAATATAGTAAGAATGTACATTTTCTCACACCCTTTTTAACAGACAGTTCATGGAAACATAATTTTTTTAAAACCTGAGTATTTACATTAGAATTAAATAGATTGAAAAACTAGATGTCACCTTAGACTAAATATCTTGGATAAAATTAATAACATAAACATTCTGCCTTGAAGTGGGTGTGTTTACACATAGTGTACACACATTTGTGTACACAAATGTACATCTACATATATGTTTGTGTTTATGTTTTCCAAGCATCAGATCTAACATTGTTTCACTAGATAAAGCTCATGTGAAATATAGAGCCTATAGTTTCATTAACAAATGGATAATATATAGTAAGCAAAAATTTTATTTGGCATAAAAATGTAACATGGATTGTAATTTATTTTGTCAAAATTTTAGTTAATAATTGATAGTGATTTATTATTCAATAACATGGTACCACGCATGAACACAAAATGAGATTTTTGAAAGCACATAACTCACACATTAAAATATCAGAAAAAGCATATTTTTAATTTCTAAGAAACAGATGATTATATAAAATAAATATGTGTGATTATATAAAATAAATATGTGTAGGGCTTTATTGGGGGAATTTGTAATTTATTCAATTTTTTAATATTATAAGACTTTAGATTTGGAAGCAAATTCTACAACCATGTGAACAAGTTCACATAATGAAACTAAGATCAATGTAATTTTGTGACTTATTAGCTCACTGTTTATTAAGATAGAATAAAAACCATAACTAATATCTTTCTAGTTGTCTTGACGGTTCCTTCTCAAATATTACATGTTTTCCCTAACAGAAATACCTCCAAGGTTTTCCTATCACAGTAAATGGTACCACTCATTTTTTTTTTTTTTTTTTTTTTTTGAGATGGGGTTTTGCTCTTCTTGCTCAGGCTGGAGTGCAATGGCGTAATCTTGGCTCACCGCAACTTCCACCTCCCGGGTTCAAGCTATTCTCCTGCCTTAGCCTCCCGAGTAGCTGGGATTACAGGCATGTGCCACCATGCCCGGCTAATTTTTTTGTATATTTAGTAGAGATGAGATTTCTCCATGTTGGTCACGCTGGTCTCGAACTCCCGACCTCAGGTGATCCGCCTGCCTCGGCCTCCCAAAGTGCTGGGATTACAGGCATGAGCCACCACACCCAGCCCAAGTACACTCTTTTTTTTTAGACAGTGTCTCGCTCTGTCGCCCAGGCTGGAGTGCAGTGGCGTGATCTTGGCTCACTGCAACCTCTGCCTCCTGGGTTCACGCCATTCTCCTGCCTCAGCCTCCCTAATAGCTGGGACTACAGGCACCTGCCACCACACCTGGCTAATTTTTTGTATTTTTAGTAGAGACAGGGTTTCACCATGTTAGCCAGGATAGTCTCGATCTCCCGACTTTGTGATCCACCCGTCTCAGCCTCCCAAAGTGCTTGGATTACAGGTGTAAGCCACCATGCCTGGCTGTACCACTCATTTTCTAAGCCTACAAACTTAGTGAAAATCATTAATTTATTTTATATATCCCTTCAATATCTGCATTATAACTATGGATTCGATCTCAATAATATTGTCAGTTTTCTTCATCTTCACTATTGCTGGCATAGCCTAAGGCACAGTCTTTCTCACCTGGAATATTGCTGAAGTCACCAACTTGGACCTATTGCTTCCCCTACTGCCCCTCCATAATCCATTCTTCACAAATGAATAGAATCATTTTGTTAATGTAAATCTGATTATAATACAGGCCTGCTTACAATTCTTGAATATTTTGTATTACACTCAATATAAGTCAAAATTTATTTCTATGGCCTCCAAGGTCTTCTATGGCCCAAATCTGACTTTTTTTTTTTTTTTCTGAATTCATTTGTTTCCTATTCCCTTTTTGTCCACTACTCTTCAGTCACAAAGACATTCCTAAAACACACCAAGACTTGAAACCTCAGTGCCTTTGGACTTGCTTTTAATTCTTCCTGAAACTCATTCCACAAATTTCAATATGTTTACCTACTTTTCATTATTTGGGATTCAGCTAAAATGTTGCTGCATTTTAGAGAAACCTGCTACAACAGCTGGTCCCACTGACTATTGCGTATCACATAACCTTACCATATTAGCTTCATTGTGTTTATCAACACCTGAAATTCTTGTTATAATATAAGCTCCAGAGATATTGTCTGGCTAGTTCTTCATTGTATTTCCAGCTCCATAATAGTTCCTGATATGTACTGGAAATACATACAAATATTTGCTGAATATATGAATGATTATTACTACATTTGTGCAACAGATGAGTAATATTTAATTTCAAGTTTTCTTCACTTATAGAAAAAATGAAGAAAATGAATTTTGTTGTGTAAATTTTAAAGCTTGCGTATATAGGCAAATGATAATTAAGAATGTCATATTAACCACCATTAATGCTACTGAAAACATCATTCACCTAAATATAGGAATTTATTTTTTAAATCATGTTACAGAATTATATCTCAAAATGAATGAAAAGCAATATTGAGAAATACTACCCTAGATGGAAATCCAAACACTAGGTAAACAAGTCAGGGAGGCAGAAATGCTGAGACCCTGGACAAAAAATTCATCCAGGAATAAACATCATTAAGGAAGCGAAGGGAGCACTGGATTCCTGCAATTTAGGACCCTAAAAGAACAATAACCATCACAAAGAATGGGGAAATGTGTAATGACATTCTTATAAAAAAAAAACTAAACGCTAACACTCTTAAAATGAATGTCATTTAAAGAGGGACTTTCACCTAATGTGCACACACAATGAACACACACCCACACCCACACACTAGTGATGAGAATACGTCACAAAAGGATATATACAAAATATGCAAAGAGGGAAATCTAAGAGTGGTTCACCTATGTATGGGATGTCTGGTGCTCAGAAGGCTAAAAGTAGCATCAAAAACTTCTTAGGATCCATTCAGCTCAGGATGGAAGAGAAAATGACAGTCAGTGATAAATATTAGCAGATCACAGAAATGAAAAATACAATTAGAAAGACCATCATTTGACTTTAGACTTCTATAGTAGGGGAAATAATCTTTCAGTAGAGAAATATTGTCCACTGAAGATTCACTCTATGCTACACTGCACAAAGCATCTGTACTTGCTTTTACATTTAATTCTCATGACAATTTCACCAAGAACATATCCTAACCCAATTATTCAAAGGCCAAAAAAAAACCCTGCATAATATTAAGTAAACTGTCAATAGTAACACAACGAAATCACCATTATACCAGGTTATGAACAGAAGTTAGTTTTACTGCAGAATTCATATTCTATTTTTCTATTATTAATAAATCAGAAGCTTTTAAATATATATATATATATAAATATTTCTGGTATATAATATGTGTCATCCAGTGAAAAAGGTTTGGAAGGACTGCAGTTTACTATACCTTTTATACCTCAACTACAGTTCCCATCATTTTCTTGACTGTTTGTCAATTATACATTCAAAGTATCTGAAAATATGTTATTTTTTTAAACCTTTCATCATGCTTTTTGAAATGTGCAAGAAGAAAGTCTGCATTGAAGGTAATTTTACCCCCAAGGAGGCCAGTAACTGATAGAAGACAGAAATCAGCTAGTTCCACATAAAAACTACTCAAAGTTATGTTTACTAACATGAATCTTACTTAACAGCATGAGGCAAGATCTAGGGTCAAGATGGGTTAGAGAATAATGTGATAAGAAGGTAACATAAAGCTCAGTATCAGCTGAAACTACAATGAAGTCGGTAAAATAGTTAATAGATATATATCTTAATTAATAAGGTGTTAATGTTTAGAACTCAAAATGCTATTGACTAACTGATTTGAAGATAGCATCTGGAGAACTGAATGTACTTACTCATTTATACACGCATCCATTCATTCTACAAGTAGTAATTGAATATGCACGGTGTTCTAGGCACTACTTTAATGTTGAAGAATGTGTGTATATTTGTGGGTACCACATATCAGAAAAATGCTAATTAATAGGACAATTAAACTAGCTAAACATTTGGTATATAGCCCCTTATCGAACAAGAAGACAGTTACATAAAGCAAACTATATGCTGTGTTATGTTTGCTTTTTAAATTTTACTAATTTTTAAGACTACATATTCTTAAAATATGAGACAGTGATTTTGATAAATCATTTTTCCTAATAACACTCTTGAAAAAGACATTCCAAAATATTCTACACTCCAATTTGTTGCTTTTCAGATCCACTGATTATCTGCAATGTGAAACGTGATTCTGACTGTTCATACATGTTGCCCAGGCTCAGATCATCCACTGATGTCACCACTGACTGTTGAACATCAAAAAAGTCTCTCTATCATAGAATAGACTACAGCATCTGAAGAGGAGACTTGTCTAAGTGACTTCCAAGTCTTCTTCTTACACTATGCCTTCCACATCATCAGGTTGGCTCATCTTAATACACATCCTATGGTCTTGGATTGTGACATAACACCGTAACACCCAAATCCAAAGATTTGAGCAATCTCTGAATCACATTTGCCCCCATTTTTCCATATTTCCTTTTCCAGTGAGTCATTAATCTTGGACATGAATTTCAAGTCCTTATATTTTCCCCTAATCCTACTGTCAGTTATCTACATTTATTATTTTTCAGATCTCATCACTAGTTTCTGTTCCCCTTAATCCATCTTCACATGAGTATCAAATTACCCTTTCTAAAACAAATCTAAACAAGGGCATCCTTTATGCTGAACTGTCTGGTGGATTTACATAAACTCTGGCTCAAAATTAACTCCGTGTCCTCATTTCTTATTTCTTTCCTGAGACTCCTTGAACCGGTGTCTTTCCCCACCATACACATCCACACAAATACATCCTCATTGCTTCCTTAAAGGTGACATGGATTTTCACTTGCCCATAGTGTCAAACATGCTCTTCTCTGTTGTTTCCTTTCAGGCTCTGAATAATGAGCTCCTGTGAGTGCCTATGACATGGCACCAGTGCCACCTCCCTGATGAAATGTTATCTAAAGTCCACAGATTAAATGCTCTTTTGTCACTGTATGCGTTCACCTATTATACCAATCTCCACACTTTATTTCAAAGATTTTTTTCTTTTGTCTCACTAGGCTAAAAATTCCTTGACAGTACATACAGACTGTTATTTTTCTTGTGTATACCACTCAGTAAATGTCAAAGAGTGAATTAGATTCACTGTCACTCTCAACTGCCATGACTCCTTCATATAGCTTTCCTCTCCAATGAATAAAATGCATGAATAATTGAAATTTAGTGCCTAAAACATAAAGTAAGGAATTGTCACTTTCATTTTCTGTGCCTAGTGTCTTTCGCTCATAAAATGAAGAGCCTCATTGTGGGAAAAATTATTACTATAGAAACATTTAAATGTACACAACTGTAAAACTTAACTCTCCAATGTATACTATTGCTTCCTAAAAAATAACTAGCCTATTATAAGTTATTGTGAGAAAAAAAATTCTTTGATCAATGTGTAAATGGGAAATCCAGTCCTCAGGCAGGTGATACAAATTTGATTAACCAATGGAATCACACTATGTACCATAAATGTTTTATGGTCTGTAAAATGTAAAATGTGAAAACTAATTCAAATTGTGAATTGATAAAGCAGTAAAAAATATATTTCAAAAAACAGAAAAGTTTTAAACTTCAGGCATAATTATAAATGTATATTCCTATAGAGATTTCTGGGCATATATGTCAACAGAAATGTCTAAATCACTAAGTCATCCAAATATCCCAGGAATATAATGTGGATATTTGAGGCTACAAGTAGCTGTTCACTCAAAGGTCTACTACTAGTGTTTTTTCTCATATGGAAATTAAGTCCTATCATTCTCTTGCTTACAATTCCTCAATATCTTCCCATCAACAAAAACACAAATGAAAATCCCTTAGGTATTATGGAGGGCTTTTCAAAAGCTGGTGCCTACCACTTGTCTAAAATCATTTCCTGGCAAGCTATACCTCACTCTACCACAGCTTGCAATTTTCCAAACATGCTGTGCTAGATGACTTTCTTTCACTTCCCATTATATTTGCCTCCCTTCCTTTTTCTTCTCAGTAACAAACAAACATTTTCCCAGAGTCACCAACTCCATGAAGTCCTGATATTCCCAGGCACCCAGATTGTGTCTTCCCTGTATATCTATTATACTTTTAAACAAAATATCATTAACCATAAGATTAATAGTATTTCAAGTTTATTAAAACTCATTTTCATGGATCCTGTTTAATGTACTCAAAAAATATTGAGCTCCTTCTACGAACATTGTCGTTAAAATAATTAGCAGAACAGATATGGCTTTTGGTCTTTGCAAACTTACAGACAATTGGATAAGATGGACATTATGTAAATAATAACAATAAAATGTATGATTAGGAGTTAAAAATATATAAGAATATATTGCAGAGGATCAAGCCAAGTAAGGGGTCATGAAAGCGTCTCTGTGAAAGTGATGTTTAAGTTGAACCTGTATAGATAAGCAGAAGAAATGTCCTTTGCATAACATAGAGCATGATATATAATAATCTCACAGTAAATATTTGTTGAATAAACAAATAAATGACAAAGTAAAACTTCCCATAATTTTTCATATAATTTCTGCAAACTTCTGACTTTTTTAAAGAAATTGAAAGTTTAAAGCCTCCTATTTTTGCTTGTAAAGATTGATACGCATGCTTTCAACATAGATAATTTATTAGAATTGCAGCCCCGCTGTGCTTCACATACCACCTCTAGGACACTGCTTATTAATGTCAGAAGAGTAAGTGACATGTCAAGTTTCCAGGACCATGCCAATTTCTAAAAACCCATTTGTTAGCTATGGTACAGAAACAAAATATGCCCAGCAGTTTTCAACTGGGCTAATAAATTTAATTAAACATTCTCATAAAAGCAAAGAAAACTTTTCTATTTAAACTTTCTTACAGAGGAAACCACGTTTGTTGTCTTGCTTCTTGATGGAAGAAACCTAAACATTATCTACCTAAAAGACGGATCATCCATCTTGTCATCCATCTGCAAAGATATTTTTTGAAAACATTTCCACTGACAGCTTACTTTATTTTGCCAATCCATTTAAAGAGACAGAACCAAAGTTGTTTTAAAAAAAATCAAGTTGCTGCAACTCAAAGAGCTTGGAGAATTTTCTAGCCTAGTATCTAAATAGTTTATTTGATTACAAGATGCCCCATGCTTGCTATATTTCTAAAGAACTGATTCATAAGCATACGTAATCTTCCCGTAGCAATAAAAATCTAATAAATTTTATTATCTACATATTTGCAAAAATCGGCTGGAAGATATGTTCATAATACATGAAAATATTACACAGTGTATGACAGGCTACCCCTGGGAAAGAGAAAAATAACTGGTACAAGAAATTGTGATGCACTTAGTAATACCATTTCCTGAACAATTATTTTTACTGCATTTCACTGTGCAATTGGTCATGACTGTCGTGTCTTGTCTTTACTGAGGACAAATCTGCATCTTGAACCATAGATTAGAAAAAAAAACAATCCCTCATTTCATTCATCTCCTTCGAGGAAAGTAAATTCTCACTATCAGAGAATTTGGAAAATTAATTTTGTTTTTCAAGAACTTGTATTCGTCATTTTTGTAGATTATTTGGAAAATATGTGGGCATTGAAGACAAACAGATCTGTTGAAATTTGGATTTCAGATTCCAACTCTCTCATTCATCAGTTGTATAATTTTCATTGGGCTCTTGTACCTCTCTGAGACTGCTCCTCATTTGTAAATTAGGGATGTTATACACCTTTATATAAGATACTTATCCAACTCAACCATGAGCCAACTAGAAATACGATATACTTTTTGTATAAGTTTCAAGAGTATTATACAAATTGGAGTTTTTGCATAAATCTCTCTAGCACCGGGTCCGAAATATCTTAGTTATTATTACACTTTGATGCATCTCTAGACACATACTTGTTGTTATTAATAACTTGTTGTTATTAATGATAGCATTCATTTATTGCTCATAATAAAGCAGGTGCAATTGATATATTATTATTTCCATTTTACAGATGATGAAAATGATCCTCAGAGGAGCATTGTTAATAATCAAATTACCAAAGAATGATGCCTACTCTGAATCCAGATGTCTGACTTCACAGGACAAAACCACTGCATTTACTGTTCTCAAATTATTTATTTTAAGAATTTACGCTTCTAAATTTAATCCCTGAGGGTAATGGGTTATGTCTTAAAATATGTAATGGAACATTAAAAAAATGAATTCTTTCTTGCTTGGTTTCGGCCAAAATGTAAATAAACTGAATATCAAATACTAAAAAGAGTCTCAAATATACCGCCCAGAAAAAGAATGTGAAAATCACTCCAAAAACTGAGTTACCTATATGTCTTATATGTCACTTGTCATCAGCAAAGTGGAAACAATAATAGTACCTCCCTCAGTGGCTGTCATGAGAATTAAGTGAAATAACTAATGTTTGTAAAACACTTAACATGGTGCTTGTCATGAGAATTAAGTGAAATAACTAATGTTTGTAAAACACTTAACATGGTGCTTATCAGATTACTGAATGACAAAGAAAATCCTGAATCCAGATATCTGACCTTATGGCATCAATTAAAATCAAGATTTGGCTGGGTCAAGGTTATATATTAATATATTAGTATATATAATTGGTATTATTAAATGAGATAAAAATATCTTTCCAACATTTCAATTCCGTAAGTGCCACTAAATTTCACTTGAGCTCTTATCTTGGATAAGCATGACTATATTTTTTCACATCCTAATTGTGCTTTAAGGAGCTTAAAAACACTCTTTAACCACCTAATTTATCATGCATTGCTATAATCTAAACTTTTACTGTTGAGGTGACACTATCAGAGAGATACAGAATATTAAAGCTGAAAAAAAAAGGTTTTAGAAATAAGATGGTCCAGTCACCATATTACAGAGGAAAAAAAGCCTCACAGAGGAAAATGACTTGTTCAGATCATTCTAACTACCACATGGGGTGTGCTTACTGCAGGCCAGGCATGGGACTAGGAGATTCATAAAATTATTTTTTATCATTATAAAAGCTAAATATAATGTCCTTCTTATACAAAGAAAACTAAGGCTTATAAAGTTTACATAAGTCACCAATCATGCAAAAATAGCAGGGTGATAAAAGTCTTTTAAAAAAAAAAAAAAAAAGAAGATAAGAGACGAAAGAGATGCACTAATACAAACCAAACCCACTCCTGAATCGAGACTTCAGCATTCCCACCTAGCACATGCTCCATTGCACTTCCTTCAGTGATTAAACAGTTTAAGTACATCTGAACTTCATCCTATGGCTCTGATTATTGCTCATTCTGGGATGGAGACTGAGATCAGTACTCTCTTTTATAAGGGACATTTTGACAAGCTACTTTAATGACACTCAGAGCATTTTATACTTGAAAACCCACGATGAAGAGATATTTCAGCTTTCCAAGGAAGTTGATTCTCTGAGCAAAGTGGAGGCTGAGAGGTCTGGAGGCTGAAAACAAACCCAACCCATCTGTTCTTACTTAAAGAGAGATACTACTGCTTTAAGGGGCTAAAGGCTGGGCAGGAAAAAGCAAGTATCTTCTAGAATCAGTCTACTTTCAACTCTTACTTATATGACACCAGTGGCTTGGAGAGTTATATTATTAAGATAAATTATTTTTATTGGTAACTTCTTAAAATTCCTCACTAAAGACGAGTATTAGGTATCAAAACATCCAATTCCATAGCCACTTTTCAAAATGCCTAAAGCTAAACTCCTTAAACTTTTGATTATCATCTGAGATATACTTCGTAATTTCTTTCCATATGCATCAAAGTGAATATAAAAACATTTTTAGAAAGAGTAAGATGAATACTGCATATAAGAATTAACATAGATGATTCATTCACAGTACTGTTATTTAAATTTGTAATAAATTTGCATTTTGCAATTTCATTACAAAAATAATGATATAGATTCATGTATAGGAAAATTTGCGTATGGGGGTTTAATTATGAAGAATTGAACACCTTTCTACTTTAAATTAAAACCTACATTTTAACAACACAGATTCAGTTTCCCATTCTCAACCTAGCAAATCAATATAGTATAGGACATTCTACTTAATTATAATATAATAATCAATTTTGCTTTCACATTGATTTTTTTTTTTTTTTTTTTTTTGAGACGGAGTCTCACTCTGTCGCCCAAGCTGGAGTGCATTGGTGCGATCTCAGCTCACTGCAAGCTCCACCTCCCGGGTTCATGTCATTCTCCTGCCTCAGCCTCCCGAGTAGCTGGGACTACAGGTGCACACAGCCACGCCTGGCTAATTTTTTGTATTTTTAGTAGAGATGGGGTTTCACCATGTTAGCTAGGATGCTCTCGATCTCCTGACCTCGTGATCCACCCGCCTTGGCCTCCCAAAGTGCTGGGATTACAGGCTTGAGCCACCGCTCCCGGCACATACTGATTCTTTACTAACACTGAGAAACTTCAAACGCACTAGGATTTAAATATCTTCTTGTGAGCATACTAAGCTGTAACTACCGCAAGTCATCTGGAACTTTAGCTGTGTGGGTCAATAAAGAAACCATTTGCAAGAAAGGAAGGACTTTCTCTAGAAGTAAAACTTAAAGAAAAAGAGCTGTTCTCCACAGAAAATTCATTTCACAGCACAAGGAAAGAAAGCATTTACATATATCAGAAGGAAGACTCTTTCATAAAGCCCTCAAGGACCACATACATAGTCTCTAGGAATAAAGATGAAGACTTCTCTTTTATCTCTCTTTTTTTTAGTGGTAGAAACCACTTGATCTCACTTGTCATTCACCCCTTCAATACATATCCATGAAGTACTTCTTATGTTCTAGGATCTACACAGGAAAAACAAGGATGAAGAAATAATTTTTCACAGTCCAGTGAACAAGGCAGATACATAAACAATTTCTACTATGTGTCAGAATTATTCTCTACAATGGAAAAGATAGGGCAAAGGAGGAAGTTATTAATTCGCCTGAAGATAAGAAGAGAAAGATGGTGGGAAAGTTTCTACAGAAAATAAATAAGCAAGTTTTAACTTACACAATGTATGAATTGCAAATGGGCAAATATAATAATAGCTAACACTACCAATTGTTCACTGTGTACAAGGCACTGTGCCAAGTGCCTTACAAACATTAATAATCTCACTTAATTCTCATGACAGCCACTGAAGAAGGTGTTGCTATTATTTCCGGTTTGCACATGACAAACTGAGGCAGAGGGAAGTTCTGAACTTTGCTCATCATCATGTACTGGAAGGTTAGGATTTGAACATAAGTTTGTGGGATCATTGACCACTATTCTATCCTGCCTCCCAGGTGAAGAAGGGAGGGGCATCTCAGAGAATAAACATTCAAAAGCTAGAGGTGCATCACCACATTGAGTAATTTAGCATGTCTGGAGCAAAGGCTCTGATATAGTTTGGATATTTGTCCTCACCCAAATCTCCTGTTGAAATGTAATCTCCAATTTTGGAGGTGTGACCTGGTGGGAGATGTTTGGATCATGGGGATGGATCCCTCATGAATGGCTTGGGCCATCCCCTTGTTGACAAGTGAGCTCTTGCTCTGAGTTCACACAAGATCTGGAAGTTTCAAAGTGTGTGGCACCACCCCCGACTCCCTTTTTCTCTCTCTCTGTCTCTCTCTCTCTTGCTCCATTCTTGCCATGTGATGTGCCTGCTCCCCCTTTGCCTTCTGCCATGACTGGAAGCTTCTTGAGGCCTCCGCAGAAGTAGATGCCATTATGCTTTCTGTACAGATTGCAGAACCATGAGCCAATTAAACTTATTTCTTTATAAATTACCTCATCTCAGGTAGTTCTTTACAGCAATGCAACAACAGCCTAATACAGGCTCTATTTAGGAAGTGGCAGGAATATAACTGAAGAGAATAGAGAACTACCAGACAAGAAGGAATTTGTATTCTGTGCATACTGAGGAAAGAATAGGGAATTATAAGACTCTTGTTCAGGAGATCAGATGGGAGATGATCACCTAATTAAACATGAGAGAATGGTGTCAGTCTGAAATAAAACAGTATCAATCTGGACAAAAGTAATTATCAAGATTCTTAAGAGAAAGAGTGGATAAAATTTAGAGAAAGACTGAATGTGGTGAGTGAAGAGGGAAAAGACTAGAGTGACCCCTATGCATATGGCATGAGTGGCATGGTATTAAGTGCACCACAAACCAGGGCAAAAATGAAAGTTGTTTTCCAAGGAGCCAGATCTCCAGGTTTGCTGTACTTAAGAATTCCATGTGCATCTTTAAGATGTGAATATGCCTAGCAAGCCTGTATGAAAGCATCATCTATTTACTAGAGTTTTCTGTGACAGTGGCTGCCACTTTCCTTAATTCCTTGGTTAAGCAACAATATATCATTTGGTTCTCTTTTGCAGTCCAAAAAATAAAACAAACAAACAAAAAACACAGAGCAAAACCCACATAATGTCTCCCTTCATACCTAATCCTTGGAAACTCCCAGGAAGAATCTATTTTTGTCTCTTTCTGAGACATTTAAATAGCTTTATTTATGTTATCTTACCAATATTTACATTATGGCATGTGCTAAGGAATAATTTAGCCCTATTTTTAACGGGCAAAGAGAGGTTAAGTGGCTCTTCTGGAATCTGGAAATAAAAGCTCAGTCTAGAATCAGTTCTTTATGTGTACAGCAACTGGCAAATTGTTATTGATATTTCAGGTGGCTTGAGTTGTTAGAATATGTATTTACTAGTAAACAATGAGCTGAGAAGCAGAAGGGGAATTGAAGAAGTTTTCTTTTTTTTAACAAGACAGGCCCATGTATCTCTTAATTCACTGTTAGCTTTTCAACTGACCTGTGTTTTCAGTAAATAAGGATCTCAAGGTGATATTGAACATCATTGAGGTATTCATAGAAATATGGATGAAAATGTTGTGTAAAATGTTATGTTTACATCAAATATCATTCTGCAATGCATCCTCATAACATAAAAAATACATATTTGATACATTTCTACCATCAAATGCCACAGGGAAATGGTCTAATATACATTATTTTTTATATCCAGGTGAGAAACTCTGATGAAACACAACAGCCCATATTGTCGATGAAATAATTCTTCAATCATAGGGTGAGATGGCAAATGATCACTTTCTCTTCCTTCAACCACCTTTTTTGTTTGTTTTACATAGTTTCTCAGGTTCCCATACTCACTTGAATTTCTTCCCACCCTCTGGCTATTCCTTCTCAGTTTCCTCGGCCCCATTCGCTGATCTTTGAAAACTAGAGTAGCCCTTGGATTTCTTCTCTGTTTTATCTATACTTACTTCCTACAGATAATCTTATCTAATATAATCTAGGAAGGACGTGATACCTTATCTAATCTAGGCAGGACAAGATAGTTTGGGCTAGAGTGAAATGCCTTGGAAGGCTGCATACTGAACACATTTTAAAGGTAGAACAGTATAATTTCCAGAAAGATAGAATGTGGGATGTGCTTCAGAGAACCATCAAGATTGAAAAAACTACCTATTAGATACTATGTTTATTACCTCAGCGACAAAATAATCTATACAGCAAACCTCTGCAACACATAATTTATCTATGTAACAAACCTGCACATGTACTCCTGAAACTAAAATAAAAGTTAAAAAAAAAAGGATTACTCCATGATTTTTGGCTGAACAAGAAGGAGGATAAAGCTGACATTAACTATGTCAGATAAGACAGCGACTAGCAAATCTGTGCTAGAAGCAATATCAGAAATTCAGTTTGGATATGTTACATTTCAGAGGCTATTAAGGGTGGGGATTAGTGTATTCATGTTGAATTTAAAAAGCAAAACCAGTAAAAGTGATATGGAATATGGAATGTATTGTGTGGATTAAGCCTTTCAGGATTCTGAGGGCTAGTGGAGAAATCTATGGAAGTCTATCACTTCTAAATTTGGTGGCTAGCCTCAAAACACAGTAGGGCAGAAGGGCTGGCAGTCAGTAAGAAAAACTGGAAGCAAAACAGAGTGAAGCAAGGATAAGATAGAATCTTCAATAACAACCTGAAGTCTATGAAAACAAACTGGAACACAGGTGGACAAACTGAGGCCCAAGTTTATTCCTTATTTTCTGTAACCTCAACAGTGAGTGTGACCTGCAGAAGACACTGATACAACTTGTCATGAACTCCCAGTTGAGGACTCAGAGAAGTTAAAGAGAAGACCTAATGGGAGCTGTAGGAGCTACAATCTTGCTACTGACCCATCTCCACAGGATAAAGGCAAATCAGTGACACTGAGCATACACGGTAACAGCAACACTTGGTACCTCTTCGGCGTATAATTAGGCTGTTTTTCTACAGATGGTTTCATGGCTTATCCTTTACTTCCTTTATGACCTAATTTATTCTTTTGAGGAATTCTCAGATTATCTTTTAAAATTATAACTCTGTTCTTGACAGTAACTCCTTGTTCCCTGCTTTATTTTTGTCCATACCACCTTTTATCTTACAACACACTATACACCTATCTTACTTGTGTATCTTAACTTCTATCTCACCCACGAGGAAGTAAGCTTTATAAGAGCAGGTACATTAACTGTGTTGTTTCACATGATAGACAATAACATTTGTCAGACGGAATGGACAAATTCTAGTTTTTCAATTAAATTAAATGGCCTAATATTTTAAATTTTGTTAACCAGGTTATGTGGAATACCCTCCAGAAAGAGTGGCTATTATCTTTATACAGAACCTTGACAACAGATGTGTTTATTTCTTCAATTAGGTTGAGCCATATGTAATTGTTAATCTTTTATTCTTTCTAACTTACAAAAATGGCAATATTCTATGGCTCAACTTATATGCTAAATATGACAGGAAAAATGCACAGTAATCTGGGTAAATATATGTATAAAATTTACCTGTGTGTGCATATATATGTATATGTGTGTGTGCGTACTGATTTCATTTCTTCTTTGACTTCCTCAGGTTTACAACTATAGTTCCCAATTCTGAAATCTACAAACTAAATGGATACCAGTAACTTCAGTAAAACAAACAAGAAGAAGGCTGTTAACTACCTGGAACACAACTACTTATAAACATAACCGCTCCTCTGCAGTTACATGCAGGTTGAATGCTTTACTCAGTCCTTTAGTGGGGAAAACACACCTCTGGACTTCACTATGCTTTTGCAGCATTATGATAAGATAGTTATTTAATAGCTATATTTCCCTATTATATAACTATATAAAGAAAATTCTAGGTAATGTGCCAAGTATTTTTCAGTAGTGAGTAAAGTTTTCATTTATACCTTTGTATCATCATAATTCATTTATATAGTGGTCTCCTAAGCAAATCTAACCACTTCATAATGTAACACACTATGAAGTAATGTAACATAATGTAACACATAAATCTAACACACACACACACAAATGCATAAGGAAAAAATCTATTTTATCCCTTATTACAGGAGAAAATAGAGAAAAAATGTTATTTAAAAACATTTTTTTAAATTAGGGTTTAAAAACTCCCTCATTTTCAGAAAGTTAATTCTCACACACTTTTTTTCCATTATTCACTCCTTCCCTAAATACCTTAAGGCTTGGCTATGCCAGTCTTATGAAGCCTATTTCTCCATAAACTTAAAGTATGTTCACACTAAGGCAAAGTGAGACTTGCACTTATAGGAGGTATGATGAAAGAGGAAACATGTCCTTGGAACTTGGGGTGGCAGATTTAGGTGAGATGCTGAAATGGGAATAGAATGGCATGCTGAAAAGGTGTGCAGTAAAAAGGAAACTAACTCAATGATCAACTGTGACATGTCAACAAGTTTGTTTCTGCAGGAATTCTGCAAAGTCAGGCTATCCCCTCCCACTCCACATGTGAATAACTTGAGATTAATAAAATTACTCAAGCTAATATACATTTTATTTATTATTTATTCGTTTGTTAATTTATACTATTTGTTTTGGCAAAGTGATATGAAACATTTTTAGAATCATACATTTAATCAATTATACAGCTCACTTTGGAATACAGATCTCTTTTGTTACATATTATACATTTCCACATTGCCAGGTGAGCCATGTCATAAGTTCTTAATATGAAAATATGACAGTGACCACATATGAATAGTATATTAACAATCTGTGTTTTCCAAATGAACTGACTTCACCTATCTTCCAAAAGAAAATTAAATAACTATAAGTTATTTAAATATTTAACTCTAATTTAAGCCAGAGTAATTCCAAATTGATATAAACTATTGGTTTTTATATTTTAATAGTATTTGATGAATTGATTATATTCTGGCTATTGTCATTTTATTTAATGAGTTACCTAATCTTGAAACGCACACATAGAATTTAAACTAAAAATATTTTTCCTAATTTTAGAGTTGATAGCTGGGATTTGTTACATGTGACTCCAGTACACCAGGGGGTTAAGGACTATAGATATTTAACTACATGTTGAGTAGTGCAGAAGGTGGAGACCAACTTGTACAGTAAGCACAATTAAATTTCACAATTAGCCCATGGACCAGATAGGTTTATTCTTGCAATGTGCAGTATAAAATAATTTTATATAAGAACTTTAAATAAATCAAAGTATAAAAAATTTAACTTTGATTCTTATAGTTTATCTATACTGGAGAACATAACATTGGGCTTTGGAATATAAAGTTGGAAAAACTGTTTCTTCAATTCTACAGATTGGCAGAGAAAAGATTAAATTTTCTCAGCCTCATTGTATCAGATAACATCTACAGGAAAGGTTGTGTAAGTATTGGAATTTGCCAACCTTCAGAATTGAGTTCATTGCAAATCCAGTCAGAAGCTTAAATAAATAAAAGAAAACATGTTAGTGACCTTCACAAAAGCATGAGTTAAACTTTTTAGAATTTACACTGTCTAAAACCCAAAATATTATTGGAAGTCACTGGGCTTAAGGACATGATGCTAGCACCTATGTTGTTATCATCCGCTTAAATTAATTATTTAAATTAACAAGTAACTCAGCAATTTAAAATTGGAAGTAATCTTGTAAGTGAAAGTGCTGTATAAACTCTAAAATATACATTATTGTTCTTATTTCTATTACTATTATTTACATTTTATTTCCATTGTGATCACCGTTTCACAATTCCCATCAATTTGACAATGCAGAATGTAAGTCTCCTACAGAATCACACCCCAAAATAATTAAGAAATGACTTGGATTCTATTTGATAGTGATGCTTTTAATTCTCTTCTGATCTTAGTTCTATCACAGCACAGAGCACAATACCCCCAAAATATGTTACTATGGCAACTGAGAAAGCCAAAGAGCAAGATGGTCGCCCTGACCTTCCTCCACTTTTTTATGGGAAGCATGGCCATAAAAAAATTCTCTGACCTAGCTTGCCTGAAAAGTAGGTCATAAGACCCTCATTCTAGAGGAGTTCTTTCCCTTACTTGGGAAGAATGAATGCTACACAGAGAGGCCAACATGAATCTGAATGAAAATGGGACTTGCTGAATCTCTCCACACACCCCCGATTCATTACCATAAGCTACACTCTTTTTTGTCCAATCACATTTCTACACAACTATTCATTCTTTGTGGAACCTGAGCACAAAAATACAGCTTTCCCTGGGTCTTTATTTCTGTAGCCTCCTGTGCTATGTATAACTTTGTTAAATAATTTGTTTAACCTGACTTTTTTTTTTTTTTTCCTTTTGAGATGGAGTCTTACTCTGTCGCCCAGGCTGGAGTGAAATGGTGTGATCTCAGCTCACTGCAACCTCCGCCTCCGGATTCAAGCGATTCTCCTGCCTCAGCCTCCCAAGTAGCTGCAATTACAGGCACTCACCACTACGCCTGGCTAATTTGTATTTTTAGTAGAGACAGTGTTTCACCATGTTAGTCAGGCTGGTTTCAGAAATCCTGACCTCAGGTGATCCGCCCACCTCCCACCTTGGCCTCCCAAAATGCTGGGATTACAGGCGTGAGCTACTGCACCCGGCCTTAACCTGTCTTTTAAAAATCAGCCATGATCCTTACAATGGGTAAGGAAGAGATATTACTTTTTCCTTCCTTTGTAATGACCTATAACCAGAGGGTGCCATGGTCTAAAGTATCTAGACCGTATCTCTCCTTTTTTTTTTTTTTTTTTTTGGTGGATTTTCTTTGAGGGATAGTAAATAAATTCGTTTGCCCACTGATGTGATTAATAAAAATGTTAATGAACTAGCCCTTTCTACTTCATTTTCTAATTTTTTGATGTTGTTTTTTTTGTCAACCCCTATCCTCCAACCAACTTATATGTGATTCCATAGAAATCGGTAAAAGGAGATTATCAGAGTTACCCTTCTGAGGAGAGAACTAAGGCTTTTAATAGTTAAAGATTGTCTGAGGTAAACTCTTCTGTGTTCCAAAGTCTTGTTTCAGGAAACAAAAAGAATAAAAGCTATTGGGAGAATTGATAGAAATAACAGGAGAACTTTATCAACAGGATTGTAAATAACTGGGAACTACCTATTTGAGTCCACATTGCCTTACCTCATTTCGCATACAAATTCCAAGTTTACCTTCCCAATCTCCTTTTTCTTTACAGTGAGAATTTTACTTTTATAAATAAATTACTACCAACATGAACTTAATGCTCCTCACTTGTAAAAATAAGCAGTTGGATTTTATTAGTGAATCCCACATACAGCACTGATCCTATACAATGTCTCAGTAACTTAAGTGTTGATGGTGCATATAGTTTACAAAAATGTGCACAATGTTGGTGATGCACTAATAAACAAACTCTGGCAATAGTGGAGGCTGATTAGTGACATATACCAAATTCCGTGATGTAAATATTACTACAATGCCCAATTTCAAGCTACCATCAACTTAACAACTGATTCACAAAATTCCCGAATATTTAACAATTAACATTTACCGAGTGGTAAGCTCCAACTTCAGAGCATCACTGTATGTTCCTACCCTGAAGCTACACATTTACCAATGATAAAATAAGAAACGTCCTGCAGTGTAACCTGGCTTTTTATCCCCAAGATTTTTGACCGTGAAATACTTTTTATAGACTAACATCAATATAATGTACTTTTACAAGTAATATTCCTGGTCTCTTCATATCTTCCAATGCTAGTATTTCAAAGCAAGTCAGGCCAACACCTAGCTCCTGCATTTCTTTGCAACAGGCTTTCTGCCAAGACACACTTTTCTTGCTCATGTTGCAGGACAGAAATGTGGAATTAAAACCCCTGCAATAAGCCTCCAGCCAATATTTAAGAGAAGTCTTACAATGTCATCCAAAAATTTCTGTAGGATGATTAAACTACATCATCCTCAACTGGCTGCCTTCCCTTTCTTGTCTTACTTCTCCATTACTCTGCTGCCATGCATTCCTTTTCCCAAACTACTTAGTTTTGAATTTTTGTCTCAGGGGAAATCCAACCTAAAACAAACAGTTGAGAAAACGATGGGCTAGAAAATCTCAATGGCCACTCAGGGTTCTAATTTTCAAAGATTAAAATACTTCCAGGGATTATTTCTGACATTTTCAGGCTGAAAACTTCCAGTACCATTTATGATGCTTAGCTTATGTAAGTCAACAAGCAGATTTCTGCTGAACAAATCTGTAGGGCAAATCCAAGAGAATGTTGACAAACGAAAGAGTATCAAGTAAAAGAAGATGCTTCTGGCCAGGCGCAATGGCTGAGGCAGGCAGATCACTTGATGTCAGGAGTTTGAGACCAGCCTGGCCAACCTGGTGAAACCCTGTGATATGGTTTGGCTGTGTCCCCACCCAAATCTCTTATTGAGTTGTAACTCCCATAGTTCCCATTTGTTGTGGGAGGAACCTGGTGGGAGGTAATTGAATCATGGGGCTGGGTCTTTCCTGTGCTGTTCTCATGATAGTCAATAAGTCTCACCAGATCTGATGACTTTAAAAATCGGAGTTTGCCTGCACAAGCTCTCTCTTTGCCTGCCGCCATCTATGTAAGATGTGACTTGCTCCTCCTTGCCTTCTGCCATGATTGTGAGGCCTCTCCAGTCATGTGGAACTGTTAGTTGATTAAACCACTTTTTCTTCCCAGTATTGGGTGTGTCTTTATCAGAAGCATGAAAAGTCTAATACATCCTGTCTCTACTAAAAATACAAAAAAAAAAAAAAAAAAGTTAGCTGGGTGTGGTGGCACATGCCTCTAATCCCAGCTACTCAGGAAGGTAAAACAAGAGAATTGATTGAACCTGGGAGGCAGAGGTTGCAGTGAGCCAAGATTGCACCATTGTACTCCAGCCTGGGCAACAAAGTGAGACTCCATCTCAAAAATAAATAAATAGATAAAGAAGGTTCTTCTCATAAGATTCAGAACATGCTACACCAAAATATGTCACCTTGGCATCTGAAGAGAAAGCAGAAGCAAGAGGGTCCCTCTGACCTTCACCCCTTCTCCCCTGAAGCAGGCTATAAAAGAATTTTCTGACCTTTCTCTAAAACAGGTCATGAGATTCATTTCAGAAGTAGCCCTCCTATACCTGGAGGAAATGAACATCTTTATTATCTAAGATACAGAGATGCTAAGATGAATCTGAAAAACAGGCCTAAGTTTACCCCAGTTTGTTACCATTAGATCATCCTTATTTGTCTTCCAATCATACTTCTGCAGGGCTGTCCAAACAAGTAAACAAACCTCTCTTTTTCTTTGGTTCTTTGTTTATGAAGCCTCCTGTGTCAGTAATTATTAAATGAATTGGTGTGTTTTTCTCTTGTTAATATGTCTTTTATTATAGGGGTAGCTGCCATGAACTTTGGGATGGGTTAGGAAAACATGATACGTTTTCTCCCCTAAAATTTCTATAACATTCCTACCTCTGGTGGAGTAACTAGAAACATAGGCTTTATCTGAACTTCCTAGATGGCTACTGCCTTCTCAATTTGCCAATACTTGGCCTGTCTTTTTTTCTTAGTGTTTTTGTGATATAATAAGAAAAATGTATTTGGTCTTTGTGCCTCATTCCTGGCACAGAGCATCTAAGAGATAAATTAGTGTGAAAATTGAAATAAATTGTAGACACTTAGTGTCCACAGAAAGTTAAGGAATTGCTAGTGGAAAACCCATATATTTGGTTTCAGAAGTGTTAGGAGCAAAGTAACAGTTATTCCTAGTTTTTTTTTTTTTTCCTTTATGGAACTTGCTTGTTTGTACTTCAATGTCTCACTGCTTTATTCTAATCTCCTATGTTTCCAGTTTGATCAATATCTAAGAAAAACTCACTTACCATAAGTTCTTCCAATTCACCTTCAACATTAGGCAGAAATACTTTTATATAAATCGAATTATTGTGCCACTTATTGATAAGTTACCATACACTATGCTAGTCTTCCATGTATATTGTTTAATTTAGTGCATATAAAAAACAGTTTGGGATCACACCACATTTGTCTTTTCATAACTGGCTTATTTAACTTAGCATAATGTTCTCAAAGTTCACCATGTCGTAGCATATGTCAGAATTTATTTTCTTTTTAAGGCTGAACAATATTCCATTGTATGATACACCACATTTTGTTTATCTATTCATCTGCCGATGGACACTTGGGGTGTTTTCCCATTTTAGCTGCTGTGAATAACGCTGCTATAAATGTTGGTGTATGAACATCTTTTTGAGACTCTGCTTGCAGAAAATTTGGATCACTTGGAAATTCTATTTTTAGAATATTTTCCACAGCAGCTGTACCACTTTAGAGTGTGCGAGGATTCCAATTTCTCCACATCCTGGCTAACACTTGTTATTTTATGTGTTTTCTGTTGTTGTTTTTTGTTTTTTGGTAATAGCCATCCTAAGGGATGGCTAAGGCGTATGAAGTAGTATCTCATAATAGTTTTGATTTGCATTCCCATAATGATAAGCATCTTCTCACCAGCTACTTAGCCATTATATGTCTTATTTGGGGAAATATCAATTCATGTCTTTTGCCCATTTTTGAATCAGATTTTGGTTGTTGTTGAGTTTTAGAGAGTTCTTTATATTCTAGGTATTAATCCCTTGTCAAACATAATTTGCAAATATTTTCTCCCATTCTGTGGGTTACTTTTTTACTCTGATGATATTGTCTTATATGAGATATGTCTTAGTCTGTTTTTGATGCTATAACAAATACCACAGACTGGGTAATTTATAAATGACAGAAAGTTATTTCTCACAGTTCTAAAAGCTGAGAAGTCTAAGGTAAAGGAACCAGGAGATTCAGTGTCTGGTAGAAGAAGGAAAAAGGATGAGGATGCTCTCTTCAACCTTTTATATAAGATAATTAATCCCGTTAATGAAGGAGGAGTACTCATGACTTAATCACTGTCCAAAAAGCCCCAACTCTTAAAACTATCATACTGGGTATTAATTTTCAACATGTGAATTTTACAGAGACTCACACATTCAAACCATAGCAAGGTACATAAAACAGTCAAAATCATAGAGACAAATAAAAGAGTGGTTGTTGCCAGGGCCCTGGGGAAGATGGGGAATGGGGAGTAACTGTTCAATAGGCACAAAGTTTCAGTTTTACAAGATGTAAGAAATGATGAAAATGAATGGTTGTGATGGGTTCACAACATTATGAATATATTTAATATTTATGAACTGTGCAATTAAAAATGGTATACAAGGTAAATTTTATCTTATGTGTACTTCAGCAAATTTTTTAAATTAAAAAAAAAAACAGTGGCAGTGATATCTGTTAAAACAGACCATAGAAACCCAACATAAATGTGTCTATACAGTCACCAAAACTCATGTAGTAGAATGTTCTTCATGGCAGTATCTTTCATAGTCCCAAACTGGAAGCTACCCAAATACCTATCAACAGAGGAATGGGTAAATATAGTATACACACAGGATAAAACACTATGCAGCAATGAGAACAAGCAAACTATATCATAGCTAACCATATGGCTGGATCACACAAATATAAATGCTGAGTGAAAAGAGCCAGATATAATAGACTGCATATTGTATGAGTCTAATTAAATAAAATTCAAAACAGGCAAAATGAACCTATTCTGTTAGAAGTAAAGATAGTGGTTACCTTTGGTGGGTAATGACTGAAGGGAGGATTAGGGAGACTTCTGATTTTGGTAATGTAGTAATGTTTGGAATACATGCACATTACATGAGCGTCCTCAGTTTCAGAAAATCATTAAACATATGTACACATATGTACTCTTTGTACATACATATATTATTCAAAAAATTTTAGTTAAAAAAATTTGGGATATTAAACCTATTTGCTAATGAGAGAACAAGCTCATAACTGTTTAGTAATTTTTCAAAATTGGGACAGCTATTAAGTGGTAGAGCCAGGTATGTCCCTAAAATCTAGGATGCTGTCATTAGATTATACTATTCCTTATATTAAGAAAAAACAATAAATAAATTTAGGAAAGTTTTGCCTACATCCCCTACTAGACTATTATTGTCTAAATGATAATACTATTAGAATATTATTGTCTAAATCCTTAAAAATTTCTTTTAATAAACATTCAAGGTAGCATTTTCCGAATCTCCTTAGTGAAGCAATATGGAGTTGTGATAAGAATTTTCCTAGATCTCTTTTTCATTAACTGTGTTTCCTTGGATCAATACTAAGCCTCATTTATAAAATAATAATCACAATACAGTAGTGGTAATGTCATGTATTTCATAATATTATAGTATTCATATAAATAAATATTTTTCAAATGGTTAACACGATTTCCTCCAAACACAATACATCACCAAAACCTGGAAATTATTATTATTAGTGAACACGTGACCACTGGAAAACCTGAATAAAATGTGTCTTTAATGGAGCATTCAGAAAGCTTTGAGAATGAATTGAGGGTTGGGGTTGCAGAGGCAGGCAGATCGATTCCTGGAAAAGGGAGATGATATTCCCTCACCGACAATGATTTTAAAATTTACCCCTGCTGAGAATATTTGTAGAAATTCTTTTATCAGCACGTCTTTAAAGTGATGGGTTATATGTTGATTCAGCAGGATCCACCTTCCCTTATGATACTCGAACCCTTAGAGAAAATTGTTTTAAAAATTATGGTCATCTTAGCAAATTTCCACTTTTGAGCCAAGCACAATTAAGAATGAAACAAAAACAGGCTTCATGATGTAACATGAAATGGAAGAAGTTTAGGGAGGTTAATCTACTCGGAATTTTTGCTACAAATTACAATAGTTTGTTCTGGTGTCAAATACAAATAGAATTCATAATAGCTTTTGGACATATATTTGCCACAAAAGCGTATAAATAAAATAGGTTACAATGAAAAAAAAAATTTGCAGGGTTTTAGAAAAAATTCTAGGGAAAGCAAATGTGAAGGAGGAGTTATTTATCTTTCTTATGTTTTCTTAACTTTCAACCTGGGCTTATAGTAAAATTTACATGATTTTTCTAGTGTGTTTTAAATAAAGTTCCAGAGAAAAAATTTTGTCCAGCGCTGCTCAGTCTCCCATTAGACACAACAAATTAGAGATGCATGAGGAAGATAAGTGAGGATATGACCTGGAAAGCAAATCCACTTTCGCCCTCCCTGAGTTTTTTGGGTTTTGTTTTTTTGTTTGTTTGTTTGTTTTTGAGTTAAATGATAGGCATGTGAATGTAATGTGGGAGGTTGACCTGGCATTCACTGTATCTCTGAACATGCTTATATAGGGAATTCAGTAACCTCTGCTCAGACTGTTGTCCTGCATCCAATCTGTTTTGCAATTCTTGATAGTGACAATGTCATATACCCAGGTGGTTTTGTTGACTCTATCAAGTTGCAAGTGAATGCTAAGCTACATCACAGACACCACAGTCCTATACAATGTGACAGACAATCTAGCGTGGCAAGGCAGGAGGAGGGGGCCACGGAGTCTTTCATGAGAATTTCCCAACTAAGTATCACCAAGAATTCTGCAAGAGAAAAAGCTTATCCATTATCACCTTCAGATATTCACTTCCATGTATGAAGCGTGTGTAGGATAAGGAAAATGAAATATTCTCTCTTGCCAGCATCCAACCCTAAAAAAACAAGGGTGGGGGCAGATGGATAGCAAATTATGGGAAGGAAGACAAATGACCGAGAGAGCTGCTGAAATGTTCTAAAATGTAATTAAAGAGATCAAATCTACACTTTGCCTTGCTTTACTTCCAATGATGTTTAGGATTGTTTCGTCCTTTAGCTAAAAGAATTAAGCACTTTTATTAAAATTATCATTTATTGCAGCAATCAATCAGGAAGATATGCTCAATGCCTAAACTTAAGGGAACATGAATTGTGATTAATTCTTTCTGATAGAAAAAAATACTACTACTACTAAAATATTACTTTTGTATTCTAATAGTAATTTCCACTGCCTGGAATTAAATCATTTCCCCATATTTGATTTAATATCTACAACATTACTAGGAGATAGCTATAATTACTTATCACCTTTTTTGGATGAGGAAACTGAGGCTCAAGATGCTAGGTGAGTTTACTATAGTTATGAAGTTGGTGTTTAGCAAACCTAATACTTGAACTCACTTTTGCTGGTCCTGGTTTGTATTTTTCTTTTTTTTTTTTTTGAAACGGAGTCTTGCTCTGTCACCCAGGCTGGAGTGCAATAGTGTGGTCTCGGCTCACTACAACCTCCACCTCCCAAGTTCGATTCTCCTGCCTCAGCCTCTGAGTAGCTGGGATTACAGGCGCCTGCCACCACGCCTGGCTAATTTTTGTATTTTTGGTAGGGACGGGGTTTCACCATGTTGGCCAGGCTGGTCTTGAACTCCTGACCTCGTGATCCCCCCGCACTGGCCTCTCAAAGTGCTAGAATTACTGGCGTGAGCCACCACACCCGGCCCCTTTGAATTTAATAGCTGTGGAAGTTGTACTGGTTTCTTCCTCCTATGTGTTACTCAGTTTTCTCTCTATATTAAGGTAATACTTTCCTACCTGTGGGAATCCTTTGATAACTGAATGAGCGCATGTCTATTCATCAGCATATAATGAATAATGTGCTAGAACATCAGAAGTTTTATTTAGCATTACTTATTTTCAGATGATGACAATGATGATGGAGGAGCAGAAAGAGAAAATGACAGTGAGACACAGTGCTTCTAGTATAAAACAGGTTTCTCTACAGTGAGTGAAGCTTCCACTACCATAATAAAACTGAGCTTGTAAATTTTGTGTGCCTCAAAAACTCCTTTTCTCTTAGTAGCAATGTTGAACACATAGTAAGGAAGCTCACCCAGCCAAAATAAATCTAACTATGCGGTGAACTCTTTGCACTGGTGGCACTTCTTTGGACACTACTGTCCACTGTACACAGCATTGTTTCTACAGGAAATATACCTTGAGTCCACTCCAAAAGCCAGACCTGCAGCTGCTCCTTTCCCTTATGTCAACTCTCCCACAGGCTCTAGGGAATCCCTTCTCCTCTCTTAATGGCAAGCAAGGGGAAGCAGGAAGTTGAGCATGCAAGATAGTCCTAGTCTCCCACAGCCTATACACCCATTCTGCAGAGATAATTCTGCACTCTCCATCTGATATCTCTAGACTAAATGTCCCTTGTGTGCTCTGATTTGGTATTGCACACAAGGCAGATGGGAACTTAGGGGACTCCTCCCCCTTGTGGCGCAAATATATTGTTAGTTTTTCAAATTAAACTAACATAAAAGGATTGCAGTGGCTCACGCCTGTAATCCCAAAGACTTGGGAGGCTGAGGTGGGAGGATGGCCTGAGGCCAGGAATTAGAGACCACACTGAGCAACATAGTGTGCCTCTATCTCTAAAAGCAATAAAACATCAGCTTGGCATGGTGATGTGTGCTTTTAGTCCCAACTACTTGGGAATGAGGTGGAAGAATCAAGGCTGTAATGAGCTATGATCTTGCCACTGAACTCCAACCCGGGCAAAAGAGTGAGATCCCATCTTCCAATAGATAAATACATAAATAAAAAAAAAAAAAAGAAATATAAGATGCCCCTAGCTTCAAAGAAAGAAGCTAATTATATTTCAAATTTTAAATAAACAAATAAGCAAGCAAACAAACAAAACATAGTATTTGTGTATTTTACAGAGCATCAGAGCCAAAAAAGGACTTCTTTTTAATAACACAAAACAAAAGAAAATTAAAACCAAACTCGATTATTATATATTTGGAAAATTTGTCCTGTTCTCAGCTCCTTTTACTTTGTATTTTTCTTAGTATCATGTCAGACACAGGCTCTAATTATTTTCTCTCACAAATAGTGAAGGTTTTTAAATGTCTTGAAAACAGTAAATGAGGAAAAAATTGCAACTTGGTAAAGTGTACTCAACTTTTGTCCATAACCCACATTAGCATCTTGCCAGCAGATTTATAAAAGAACTTTGTCAATAAATAGAACTCCTAAACTATGTCAGCTGTTTCATAGATTTTTCTGGCATGAATCCTAAAAGTTGTTGTTATCTTAGCAATAGGAAATTGAGGTGCTAGTGACAAAATATGTTTCCCCTAAGTTATCCTGTATGAATAGATGGGGAGCATCTCTATTGTAGACTGGCAGGTTTATCACCAGGAGGCAAGTTTTCTGTGGTTTGAATCTGGCTTTGATACTCATTTGCTCTCCGACCTTATACACGATTTTTAAAGTCCTTGAGTTACAGTTTCTTCACATGTGAAATGGGAGGGATAATTATGTCCCTTGCAAAATTGTTTCTAGGATAAAGGGAGATTATTGACATAAAAGCAAATTCATACAGTGTTTGCCAAACATTAGGTATTCAAGAAAAGGTTATTGCCTTCATCATCTTCCTGGCATCACATCAATTGTGGTTTTCAGAATTTCTACGACCCTTGGATAATCAAACCTAATTATAAATCCTGAGTCAAATGACTCTTATTGCAGGATATCATGTGTTTGACTATTCAGAATGCTTCATTATGACATATCGTCATGTGATAGTGATAAGGGCTAACAGTTATTCAGTTCTTATTATCTTATGTGTTTGATACATATTAATTCATTTAATTCTGGCCACATCCCTGCAGATTTAGTACTCTTACTTTCTCCCTGTTATTCATGCAGGATTGAGGCTGGCAGTATTTGAATTACTTGCACAAGATCACACGGCTAGGGAATGATGAGCCGAAATTTGAACATAGATGTTCTGACTGGAAAGCCTGAACCCCTGTCCACCATGCTTTGTTGTCTCCAAACCTCGCCCTCCTTCCTTCATGTAAGGATGGTTCACTACGCAAAATAAAACATGCACATGCAGACAGTTTCTGCTGTTAATGAGGAGGATTTATTTTATCTGTGTATCTATATAATCCATTAAGCTAAGCTTTGCTAGATTTGTACTTCAAAACCAAAAAAAACTTGTGTACTATCTAAATCATGTCAAGTGTGAAGCAATACTTCACTTAAAAACTTATTATATGATCTGCATTTTTATTTTTTAAAGATGTTTGGTCCAATTAGACCACAAGAACATTGAATCTGACCAGAGTTCACCAGCAGTCTTATCACAAGCCAGCCCTGGTATAAACCTTCTGAACCTCTTCTCTCACTTTCCTTTTTTTTTTTTTTTTCTCTTTGGCTCTTTTTTTCCTCTATCCCTTGCTGTGGCACACACACACACACACACACACACACACACACACACACACACACAGAGAGAGAGATTATTATTACAATACAAAATTATAGTTGTAGTTTATATGACTTTCTTATGGGCAACCTATATAAATTGAAAAAGGCAATTACAAGTTGTTTGTGGTTAATAATAACGTTACGCCTCTTGCCAACAAAACCAAGAACACACTATAATTGGAAGAGTGGCAGAGAATAGAGGAAAGTAGAACATGCTAAACATAGAAAACTCTAATCGGATAACACACTATAATTGGAAGAGTGGCAGAGAATAGAGGAAAGTAGAACATGCTAAACATAGAAAACTCTAATCGGGTTATTCAAAAAGACTAACCCATGTGATTTCAGAAGAATAGAACTTGCTCTGCATATGCCATTTGCTTAAGGTCTTGAAAGCCCCAGAGCAATTTGATCCCTAAAACATATACCCCTGCTTGTTCAGAAGGTTATTCACCAAATTGTGCTTCAGATAAATTCTGGCTGGGTCCAAAATTCAAATTTTCACTCAAAAAACAAAGTTGTTTGTTTATTTATTTATTATTAATTTATGCTACATTTGAGAACACTCAAAATAAGTTTATACAGTATCTAAAGGTAAACCTGTCATCTGTGGAAGGGAATGGATCACCTGAGAAGTTCTTGGACAGTAGAGTAGGGAGTTTGGTTCATAACCACTTGCAGTCACTGAAACAAGATCACAGTTACTACACACCAGTGCTCTCTATAGAGAGCCAGGATGAAGCAGGCACGTACACATCTCAGTGAGGTGCATAACAGCGAAGTACTTGGAGACAAGAGATTGATAGCAAGTCATATCATCTTACTATAGACTAGGGTTCTGTGTTTTCCTTTAGCTCTCTAATCTCAAGACTAAACCCAAATTACATAAGCACACTGTAAAAACAGAGGAGAGGAACTGTGGGACACTGACATGCTGACAAAGCAACAGAGGAGAACCTTGTAAAAAGCTCAGGTTTCAGGGTTACATCGGTTTAGTTGTGAGATTTGTACTAATTTCCATAAATGTCAGGGCCTTTGTTTCTTAATCAGTGAAATGAACCCAGTACCTTAATTTTTGCATGGATACTAGGAGAATCATATGTAATAAAACTCATGAAAATACTCTGTAAAATGCATTCCCTTCACAGTTGTTCATTACTATTGCTATTTTGCTTTTCTTCTTATTTCTCATACTGTTTTAATGCTGCAGGAATCAGATATAGTCAGTGAATAATTAGTGAACTTTCTGAACATAAAGATAAATATTACAATGTTGATCATTTGCCAATTTTTCTTTAGGTGGAATAAAAAGTAAACAAACAAAAAGGAAAAAAGAGTGTTTCTGAAGATCTAAAATCATTGATATATAATAAGAATAATGACAAATTGTACAAAATAAAAAAGGTCATTAATAATGTTTTAATCCATAAACCATGTATATTGTCCATATGACTACTATGTTAGTGGTTATGAAACAAACATAAATAATTATGAGCTGTCTTATCAGTAAAGTAAAAACATTTTGGAAAGTGAAATGGGTTAAGAAGTTGGAACTATGTTTGAATTCTACTTTGCAAGTGAGTTTTAACAGTATTTAACTTCCATCTGCCCTCTATCTTCAACACAAATAAATAACCAAATTAAGATGTTATTCATGGCCAGATGATCTCAAATTCACTTAAACATGAAACCTTATAATTCTTAAAATTAACTACCTTGTTAACAAGTTTATTTTGAATATCATATTTATTCTTCTATTTGATTGATGATATGGTATCTTATATCTTTTATTTACAAGAACATTTTTAATACCACACTTCGTTTCAGTCTTGAAAGAAACTTATGAGAAAATAAATTAGAAAATATTATTTGTATTATATGTAAAAGAAAGGCAAAATTGACACAATCAGCAAAAGAACACCTTTCATTTGTCCAATTATGGCACATAAAATCATTTTAATCCATAACCAATTTATACAGTCATAGCTTGTCTCATTCTAAAGTGTCAGATATCAAAATATATAAAACATTTAGCTTATGTGTTTTAATAAGTTAATATTTCCCATGGCTTAGGAGTCTGAGGTTGGGGTTTTAATTTTCCTTTTGTTTGCTATATCTCTTGATTCCGCTTCAAGGAATGGCAATCACAGCCATTCTGAAAATACACACTATTGGACACCATCAGGATTAGGAGTAAAGATTAGCAGAGACTGCACACATTCATTCTCCACTATTGGAATACAAACTTTAAACAGTAAGAAACTCATCTCTGTACATAAAGAGTAGTATGCCATGTGCAAAGTATGTAGAGTATGTAGAATATATCAGTAGAATATGTGGAGTATTACATTGTGCAATGAACCCTTGGATTTTTGTTTTCTGCTTGGTCAAGGTTTAATGGCACTTCCTTCTAAAATCTGTATAAGTTAGATAAGGAGATCTGACAAGGCTAACAAGGCCAGGCTCATTAGTTAGATCCTTAATGTTCTATTTAGGATCAGTTGGAGAATTTTATATTTTAAAGGCATTATATTTATCTACCTGTTACTTGAAATGAGAAACACAAGGTCAGGTTAGGGAAAATAGATCCTTGTATCTTCTCAGACTCAATATTAGAAAGATTACTTTTCTGACTTTCTATTAATAATTGGTTAGTCAGAATATAATAATTGGTTAGTCAGAATATAAAAGATAAAGAAAAATGTATATAAATATAACTATTTTGTGAGTAGGTTTGAAAAAGATAAAACCACTCAAGACAGCTAACAAAACCATGTTAAAGCAGCTGCTGTTGCCTAAGAGCTGTTTAATAGGTGAGACTGAGGGAATGACACAGAAAAAGACTTATACATAATTACTAGTCTCTTACAGACAAATTGACCAAGACTGCCTTAATATTTCCCTCATGACTAACAAGCCGCCTATCTTTTGTTTCAGCAGAGTTGAGATCAACTGTGTTCTGTCCTCTCTCCCTTATCATGGTAGTCTCAGATAAACAGCAGTTTAATTTTGTCAGGTGCAATTGTTCTTTTGCAAGATTTAGTCAGACTTTTCTTTATTCTTTTACAGCTGAGCATCAAGAGGATCCATAAAAGTCTTTTCACTGCAAACCCATCTGTGAGCAGAGTACATCCACAGATGTTTGCAGGTGGTGACATTAACAGAGTGTGTTTATTTGTGAAGGAAAGACCCATAGAGTGCAGATTCAGTCCCATGGGATTACCCAGAATTGTTTAGAAATAAGTCACAACAAAAAATTGTACATCAAATAAACATATCATTTATGATGCAACTACAAAGCTGAATAGTGCCATATTTTAAGGCTGAACTTTGACACAAGGAAAGGTTGAAATAACAAGAGTTAGTTCATCAGCAATCATACAGGGAAATTCCAGAAAAGGTAACCTGACCTGTTCCAGCATGGAAATTAGATGAATATGGGACACTAAACTCTCTACTAAACATCTAAGTAAAGTACTATGAAGAAACGAATCCACAGTTAATAATTTGCTCAGCTAAAATTAAAATGCAGATCTAACAGAAATTCACCAGTTATGGCAAAGAGAGACAATGAATCTGGAAAATAAATCAGCCTTCCAGGAAGCTAGAAGATCTTTTGGTGAGAAAATGGGGGAAAAGAAATAAAAAGTACAAGTCATAGAAATTGCCTCAAGGGAAGCTTTCCATTCCAGCTCGTGTACATCTTTGGCTGAATCAGGAACAAATCCCAATCCCGACACCAAGTTCATGCAGGGAGAACCAGGGTGTAGATTGAGTAGGAACAACAACAGTACAGCTTTCATAGTGAATGGGAGGGAAGAAATTCAGGGCATAAGAAAAATTCACAAAAGAAGATTTTTGCTTAGTGGTATATCTGGATTTTAAATCCCAATGAACCTTGCCTCAAATCCAGTCTCTCCTTTTTACTACTTGGGTAAAATTAGGCATACGAACTTCAATGAACTTCATTACAGTTTCCTGTAGGTCAGAGATTATAACATTGCCTTACTAAGTTCTTATAAAGATATGTGGTAATGTACGCAAAAAAAAACTAACACAGCACTCCACATAGAGTACGTGTCCAATAAATGGTACAAAACAGTTTCATTATATTACATAAAGTTGTATTTCTTTTTTTGTTTGTTTGTTTGTTTGTTTGTTTGTTTGTTTGTTTTTGAGATGGAGTCTCGCTCTGTCACCAGGCTGGAGTGCAGTGGTGTGATCTTGGCTCATTGCAATCTCCGCCTCCCAGGTTCAAGAGATTCCCCTGCCTCAGCCTCCCAAGTAGCTGGGACTACAGGTGTGCACCACCATGCCCAGCTAATTTTTTTGTATTTTAGTAGAGACAGTGTTTCACCATGTTGGCAGGATGGTCTCAATTTCCTGACCTCGTGACCCGCCTGCCTCCACCTCCCAAACTGCCGGGATTACAGACATGAACCACTATGCCTGGCCATAAAGTTATATTTCTTTGAAAATAGAAATGCAAGATAGGTAGGTCACAAGAGCTAAATGCATTTCTCTATACATGGAAGAAATGATCGGATAATTTTAAAATGAAGAATTCCATTTCAAAGCTCTCAAAGTTTAAAAAGAAAAGGAAGAAAAAAACTGCTATTTGGATTGAATGGAAAAAAAAAAAAAAGACTCTCACTAAGAAAGGGGCCTGAGCAAATGGAGAAAATTCTTGACATTTAAAGTATCAGAGTCTGCTCACTGTTTTTACTGCTTTCTCTGTTTGAAATTTGGACCACAGAAAGAAAGTTCTAAGCTTCTGTTCAAATGTTTCTGATAATTGCAAAACTCTGTAAATAACAGGTCTACAATTTGGAAAGATCAAAATGTTGCTTCTTAAATAATCTCCTTCTGTCCTGTAAAAGAAAATAACTGGTAAGTTATTTATTCAAAATAATCAAAGAACTAATTTAACCCTTTTTGATAGCCAATGAAAAATTTAGTTTATAATTATATTAATTATACAACATGTTGAAGAGATGAAAATAAAATATACAAGCTGCTTTACATGCAAGTAGTGATATTCAAA
This sequence comes from Pan paniscus, assembly GCF_029289425.2. Classification (NCBI taxonomy): domain Eukaryota; kingdom Metazoa; phylum Chordata; class Mammalia; order Primates; family Hominidae; genus Pan; species Pan paniscus. Next base: position 27,063,175 of record NC_073258.2, on the reverse strand, counting down.
AAAGAAAAAAGCTTTTAAACTCTCATAAACCTTAAATAGAAGTTGTATGGATTGAAACAAAACATTTAATATTGTTAACATATATTTATCAGCTAGTCCTACAAATTATCATGTATATGTACTAAATCCACTCCACTCCATCAGAGCTCCACTCAGAATGTTCTCCTATTCCATAAAAGGCATAACTTTAAAGCTAAATTTATAATGGGAAAAATTGTTGAAAATATGATATTCAAATACATAGCTCAGATTTATCTGACTTTGAATAAGATTTGCTCACTCAACTAATATTAACAATAATGAAAATGGTAGATAGCACATAAAATCATCAAGATAGCTTGTATCTGTAATATTTTATTATTTCTTTTGCAACATTAAGAAGAATTTCAAATGTGGGGTATGAGAAAAAGAAAGGTGTCAACAATTATTACGAAGTGTTTTGTCTCAATAACTTCCACATATGAGATAATCAGAGACACTGATGTTGGATGTCATTAGTTTGAGATATCATTTAAACATGCAGGTAGATATATTGAATAAGCATTTGCACATACATATCTGGAGTGGTCTGAGCAGAATATACACATAGGAAAAGTATACATTGGTCAATGACACTCATAAACTTAAGACAAAAAGGATCACTTTTACAGTATGCATAAATGGAAAAGTGAGAGGTTTGAAGACTGAGGTCTGGAACACTTGAACAATAAATAGCTAAAAATTTAAGAAATATCTAACAAAGACAATAAATAAAAGGATTGGCTGCGTGTGATGGCTCACGTCTGTAATCCCAGCATTTTGGAAGGCCAAGGCAGGTGGATCACCTGAGGTCAGTAGTACGAGACTAACCTAGCCAAAACGGTGAAACCCCGACTCTACTAAAAATACAAAAATTAGCTGGGCATGGTGATACATGCCTGTAATCCCAGCTACTCAGGAGGCTGAGGCAGGAGAATCGCTTGAACCCCCGAGGCAGAGGTTGCAGTGAGCTGAGATTGTGCCACTGCACTCCAGGCTGGATGACAGAGCAATAATCTGTCTCAGAAAAATAAATAAATAAATAAATAAATAAATAAAAATAAAGAATGAAAGAAGAATGATCAGTGAGATAGACAGGAAAATACCCTAGAAATATGGAGTTATGAAAGACAAGTAAAGCAAGCGTTTAAAAAATGTGAGCATAGTCAACTGTTTCAAATACTGCTAATAATTTAACATGAAAACTGGGAACTATCATTTTGACTTGGCAGTAGGGAGTTACTGATCTTAAACAGAAAAAATATCTTTTTTTCAAATTCACATTCAATGCAAATATGAATTTGGAGAATAAAAATATACTGTATTTCAAAGCATTTTACTATAAAAAGGAACCCAGAAAAAGGCAGTAGCTGCGTGCAATGTAAGCTAGAGTGCTGATATTTCAAAGATGAGTGACACAACAGCATATATTTATGAAAGAGAGAGTGAAATTTATGATACATGAGAGAAGGAATGGTTATTAGATATTCTTGCATATGAGTGGAGTATAAATTCAAAGCACAGGTGGAAAGACTAACTTGAGATAAGAGCATGGATAACTCATTCAGCATAAGTTGAGAAAGCAGAGTAAATGGGTAGTGCTATGGTTGAAATGTTTATATCCCCTTTAAATTTATATGTTGAAATTCTAACCCCACAATGTCATGATATTAGAAAGTGCAGCCTTTGAAAGATGGTTAGATCCTGAGGATAGAGCCCTCATGAATGGGAATAGTGCCCTTATACAAGAAGCCCAAGGAAGCTCATTTGCTTCTTCCACCATGTGGGGACACAGCAAGAGGTGTCATCTTTGAGCCAGAAAGTGAGTCCTCATCAGACCTCACTGCTGGCATCTTGATCTTGGACTTCCCAGCTTCCGGAACTGTGAGAAATCAATTTCTGTTGTTTATAAGCCACCCAGTTTATAACATTTTGTTATGGCAGCCTGAATAGACTAAGACAGGTAGCAATGCTGATAGATTGGTAGATGTGGCTAGAAGCATGTGAAAAATTACTTCGTATGATTTAATCAGGACTCCATCAGGAAACAGATGAAGCAATCAAAATAATACCAATTTGAGCAAATTTAATTGAAAAACTATTTGCTAACATGTAGGGAGTAAAGAGAAACTATAAGAGGTAATCCAGTAGCTTGGATTACTTAAGTAATGAAAGGAATAGACACGAATTCAAGAGAAGAAAGTTATACAAAGAGACACACCTTGAGAGAAGCTATGAACTTTGGCTGAAAATCCTGGAATCCCTAGTTAACCATATATAGAGGATAAACATATATTGACCTCACTACCAGCCCTCTTCCATCTGCTGCCAAAGATTAGCATTTAGCAAACTCAAATGAAAGCCAAATGACAAAAGAACAAATTGATGTTGTCCATAGAGCGTACTCATTCCTGGGCACACAGCAGAGTAACAATGGGTGAAATGTACACCACCAAGGGTCTGTGAACACTATGCAGCATGGAAGCCTTCTGTTTTCTTGATGAAATAAAAAGCAGGGTTTAATGGATAGGTTTATGCATCAATTTGGCTGGCCACAGTGCCCAGATGTTTGATCAAACATTATTCTGGATGTTCCTATGAGGGCATTTTTTGATGAGATTTGCGTTTGAATTGGTGGCTTGTAAGTAAAGAGATTGCCCTTCATAATGTGGGTGGGCCTTGTCCAAGCACTCAAAGGCCTGAATAGAACAAAAGACAGACTTTCCTGGAGCAAGAGCAAGAGCAAGAGGGAATTCAGCAGCAGATGCACTTCAGAGCTGAACTGCAGTATTAGCTTTTCTCTGGGTCTCCAGCTTGCCTGCTTGCCATATAGATTATGGAATTGTCAGCCTCCATAATCAAGGAAGCAATTATTGAAAATAAATAGTATTTATATGTTATGAATATTATAACATATTTATATGAATATATATTTCCAGTTGTTTTGGCTTCTCTGGATAATCTGATTAATACACAGGAATATCAACTGACAGTGTGGCTTTAGAAGGCAAGGCAGAATTTTCAGTTTGAGGACAAAGAAGAAGGTATGAAATAAGCATCTGGGCTGGGCACAGTGGCTTACGCCTGTAATCCCAGCACTTTGGGAGGCCGAGGCGGGTGGATCACAAGGTCAGGAGTTCAAGACCAGCCAGACCAATATGGTGAAACCCCGTCTCTACTAAAAATACAAAAATTAGCTGGGTATGGTGGTGCACACCTGTAGTCCCAGCTACTCAGGAGGCTGAGGCAGGAGAGTCACTTGAACCTGGGAGGCAGAGGTTGCAGTGAACCGAGATTGTGCCACTGCACTCCAGCCTGGGTGACCGAGTGAGACTCAGTCTCAGAAAAAAAAAAAGAAAAAAATTAAAAACAAAAAGAAATAGGCATCTGTTACAGTGAAAGAATTAAGGTACTGTTAAATTTACAGAATTTCAGGATTGCTTAGAAGTAGTAAGGGCCCACTTAAGATTATTGATCATGAATTTCAATAGAGATGGGTCAGCACGTTTATCTGAGTTTCACAAGCCAATGATGTTTTACAAAAAAGTTTATGGGGACAATACCCCAAAGAAATTAGCAGTTTTCAAATGGAAAACTTGCTTTAAGAAAGGATAAGACAGCAAGGCTTGGTGACACACACCTGTAGTCCCAGTGACTCAAGATGCTGAGGCAGGATTCCTTGAACCCAGAAATTCAAGACTAGCGTAGGTCAACATTGTGTAACTAATTTCAAAAAAGAAATAATAATTATGTGTATTGCATTGATGACCTAGCTTTGTGAATTACAAGAACAACTATTATATATGAACCTGATGCTTCTGTTGGTTTTTAATATACCACAAAGAAAATTAATGTGAGAGAATAAAAAATCTTGCATAGAAAATAAATAGAGGTGAATGTTGGAGGTAGAATCATGAAAGTTGTGACTAAATGAAAACAAACATAGCAGAAATAGAAATTGAGTTTAACTCTACAGTCAATCACTGCCTCTGCTGATTGCTTTACTAGGTATAAATGAAAAACAATAACCTGACAACAGGAAACAATTTTGTCCAGTTTACTATTAATTATCAATGATAATAATAATTATCGTCATTATAGCTAACATTAATGAGATTCTAACATTGTGCCAGTGACTATTCTGACCTCTTAGTTTTCACAATAAATCCTTGTAGTAGATTTTATGATTATGTCTTTGCTATAGCTGAAGGAAATAAGAATATGCTGCCCCAAATTTTTGAACTTATAAAATCAGTCTACAATCAGCTCAATCTTTTTTAACATCATTAGCTTGAGTCATGGCACAACACAACTGATACTTCAATGTTCAGCTTCAGGCTCTAGATGATTTGAAACATTTAAATAAGCTTATTTTAAATTAAAGAAGTTAATTGTCCAGTGTTTCAGAAGGGTACCCAAATGTAGCTGTTGAAATAATAAGGTCTTTTTAAATCACTTCAGGAGATCAAGGAGCAGGGAACAGAGATTTTGTCACTTGACTAAACAGAAACATTCAATTAATTCAAACACTTATTCCTCAACTGAATTGATAACTGGGCCTGAAATGGGCAAGAAGAGTTGTCAATCCTGCTGTTTTAGTGGCAGTTATTATTTTTCAAGTGTAGAATACCTACTAAAGAATGCACAGATAGTATCATTCTATTTACTGATACAGTACTTTCTTATTGAAAATTTGGCTTCCTGTAAAAATACCTGAAAGAAAACATAGGCAATTGTTTAATTCCTTCCTGCATAAAGATAGTCTTTCTAATCATTAAAGCAAAGGTGGGAAAATGAAACAACACAAAACAATGGCATACATATATATAAATACATAATATACATATTTATATATATAAATACATAATATACATATTTATATACAAATACATATATACATATTTATATATAAATACATAATATACATATTTACATATAAATACATAATATATATTTATATATTATAGATCTATATGGTATATAATATATAAATGCATATATTATAATTTATTAATATTATATAGTATAATGCAAATATATATTTTATATATTATATAATTATATACACATGTTTATATATTATATATTTGTATATATACAAATATACACATATTTTATTCTTCACATTAGGGGAAGGCGTTACAAATAGGCAGTCGTTAATATGATATTTATGCAGAATTTTTGGTACCATGAAAAATTGCATATGTATACTAAGTGGAAAGAAAAACATCCCATATTATTTATACAGAAGGACCAGGAATGTATTTATTAGATAGGCCCATGAATTCTGACTACTTTTTTCCCATGGTAAAATAATAAAACATACTATTTTCTATGTTCCTGTATTTTATAATTTTTATATCAAACATGCATGCATGCAATTACGATGGGAAGTTAATCTAAAAACATAAAATTATAAAATATATAATATGCTTCTTGGTTTTAGGTTTCCCTGAGACATATATTTTACAACGCCTTCATAACTTTGTGGGATTTGTGAGAGCCTAAATTAAAAATACAGTCATATACCAGGTGCCAGCCGATGACAAATGTGCCCACCAGCAAAGATGAGTTAATACATTGATGTACTCGGTGCCCCAACTCTGGGTACCACTTGAAGGGTCAAATGTAAAGCTTGTAAGTCCAAACTCAAATAATTACATTTGGTGACTGCTTGTAGGAAGTCAGATCTACAGTTCCTGCTAGTTATAACTGGTGCCAATTTGGAACAAAGTATTTTTAGGGAGAAACAGAGCAATTTCCCAGAGTCAGCATAGCCTCTTGAAGCCTGGAACTTTTCATCTGTGAAAGGAGAAGTGTGGGCTAAATGCTGTCTGACATCTCTTCTGTCTCTAACAGTTTATATAATAGCACATATGTAGCATCCTAGCCATAATTGTATTGTTTGATATAACGATTTATCTTAACTGAGTTTTTTGTTCTCCTTCATTTTAATCATATTATAATAACATGTTATTATTGGAATTGACTACCAGGGTCATCTTGTCAAGCTCATTAAACTTCCTAATGAAATGTCATACTCTTCTATAAATGTGTCATTAATATTCCCAAGTAAGTATCAATGTCTTTACAGGTCACAGGCTATTTAAATGACTCAGTTAAACATTTCCAAGCAAGGTCCATGCTTTATTTAATAATTCACATTTTGACACTTGCAATCGAAGATGGCATACCTTTTTAACACACCATTAATCATAAATCCACCTGCTATTTTGTATTTAAGCCTTAGATTGTTAGTTTCTTCTTTCCTCCTCTCCTTTTTCCTCTGAAGAACTTAGAGTGTAGTAATTCCTTAGTGTAGTAGATAAGACAGCCTCATTAGTAAAAACTAGCCAGCAATCTGGTGAAAGCCACAATACAGATATGTGTACTAAATGTGATGGGAGCAGATGATAAAGTCAATCAGTTTATGCTGGAGAGGTCTGAAAAGGCATCAGAGAAGAGATATCTTTCAAAGAGGAATGAGCATAAATGGTCTAACTACAGGGAAGAAGGTATGTGTGAGGTATGGATCCACAGAAATGTGAATGGGGCTTCACACTTCCACAGATCAGTGGAATTAATATTGGGATCAAGTTTAATCAGTTCCCAAAAGGCTAATCCCAAGTGAATTCTAATATCTGGATACTTATATATGCAAATGCATGTATTTACATGTACAGCATGTGATTAGGCACAGAACATATATGCATAAATGTATATCATACACATTATATGTCTAATCATATACAATATATGTTCCCATCAATAATAATACATTAGAAAATAGAAGTGACACAAAATTAAACTTCCATGCAGATTCTACCTTGCTATAGTTAGCAGCATGCAGGGCAAGAAGCATTCCTTTCATATTGTCACTAATTCACTATTGCTTTGTTTTACTGGAGGACTCACTCTTTGAGTGAACATGAATTGGACTCCATAGCATTTGGGAAAGACACTTCCCTTGCAAAACAAACAAAAATGAAAACAAAAACAGATTGGAAATTCTGAGTAATTATTGCTAGACAATGAATACATCTTGTTTTTGAAAAGAAATAGGTAAGTGATTTACCTTTTTGTGACAGAATCAATAAGCAACTTCCAAAGGATGGAAGAAAAGAGTATTTACAAAAATCTTCTAATAGAACCAACACCATTAAATAAACAGACTGATGACAATATACCCTTATAATTTATTGGGTATTGTCACCATTTTTTTTCAAAAAAACATTTTTAATGATTCTTAATTGTAAAATAAGTGTTGGTAGTATTTTTCAACATTAATGGTAATAAAAAATAAAAAGATCTAAGCTTATTAGCTATATATAAAGAAAACAAAGTAGAATAAAAACAAGATAAATTTTATTTTTATTTAAGGGATTTAACTCTTAAAATGTTTGCCTCTGACATTACTAAAAAAAGGAAGTTCTGTATCTGTTTACATAACAGTTATGCTATATTCTGTTAATTCACAAGAAATTGAACATGAAGTGATGCATCAATAGTCCAAACTCCGTGTCTAGGGGTGTATTTAATGAAGCCACACAAGAAAGGCCTAGGAGCTGCACAAATGGCACTAGTTTCAATTGAAATTCTTAGTAATTCAGGAGGTCTACTTTCTACCCAAATAGGTGTCATCTTTCATTTCCCAACAACAACAACAACAGCAACAAAGGTAGATCTTGAGAACTCAGATTAGGTATTTGTTTGGTTACTCAGTAAGAACTTACTATGTATCATGCACTACTGTTTAAAACTTGGAATAAACAGAACAAATAAGTACTCCTTCACTCCTCAACAGAGAAATGCATTGCAGTGTGATAACTTTTGAGTTATAGGAAGGGTAGTGCACTGCTGGAGCAAACAGAAGGGTCAGTTCTCTAGCTCTGACAAGGAATTTTCAGTTGCTACAAGAACAAATCAGAGTCCTCCACAAAAGTTGAAGGTTGCAGATTCATGTATGAAATAAAATAATTTAAAATGCATACCAGAGTAATCATTTTGATATAAAAACTTGTTCCTCTAATTTGGAAAATGTTAGAACCTTACTTGGAAGAAACAGTATTAATTGATAACTGAGATTTAAAAAAACCTTTTATCTCTTAAAAATCAAAATAGGTTTAATTTTTAAATTATGATTAGCAAATACATTTACCAGGTAAGCCTGAGTTGTGAGCAAATTTATAAAATTGTGTTGTCTTGGTTAGGGAAAAAAAAATGAAGTGTAATTATATTGAAAGCCCCTAGTAGCAGTTTTCCACTCTGTCAGCAAAGGCATAATCGTATCTAGAAAAGAAGAAATGCATGGAAATATGACAGCTGTAACATCCAACTTAACAAAATGCTTTATAAAGAATACAAAGAGAAGTTTATTTTCTTGCAGCTCTGACAAGAATAGTGAACTTAGACAATGGACATGTGCTTGTGATAGTTACAAAGATTAAAAGAGGCAGTTATTTATGTGGTTGATGTCACATTTATTTCAAAGTCTATAGTCATGAGGGTTGAGAACAGTAGGTAATCAAAAAAGCACCTGAAAAGGAGAGGAAAATTTGAGTGCCTCATTCATTCCCTAGTCTCTTCTGGCTCTTTGCAAGTAAGCAACTTGGAAAGCCCCTAAGATTTCATTTTCTTTATCTCTTCCTTCCATTTCGTTTCAGAATGTGTTCTGACTGATTTACTGAATTGTGCAAAGATAACTGAAATTATGTATATAAAAGGCTTGTCATTAAGAAGTGAAATTACACAGGTAACATTCTAGGACAAGAATGGCAGAGGCAGAGCTTTTATTTCCTTTTTGATGAGCTATTTTTATTGTAAAAATACATCAACCTAGCAATTAGTCAACATGTACTTGCTGAGTACCCACTATTTGACAGGCACTGGGTTCCTCAAGGGTAGTGATGGTGGTGATAGAAAAGGAAAAATAGGAAAAGGATGAGGAAGAGGAAGAGGAGAAAGTGAGAAAATATTAAAGCAAGACAGTTGTATAGCAGGGGACCAGGAGCTTATGTGTTAAGAGCAGTGCTTACCAATCTGAATGTTTTTTTTCAGATGCTCTATTTTCTGGGTTATAAAATTAAATCTCTGTTATACCATGACCATTGGTTGCTTTGCAATCCATCATTGAGTCCTGGCAGCACCTCCAAATTTAGTACTTGAGAAATTATCTCCTGCTCATAGTACAGAGTTTGAGCACACCATTTAATCAGTGGTTCTGCTCTTCCCTGTCTAATAAATGTGCATGAGGCCCAATATAGACTGTGCTGTATCTTCACAGCTGCACTCTGACCATACTTCTAATGCTACAAAGGTTACTCTTGAAAACTTCCTTCACCAGCACTTTAAAGTTACTCAGTCAACAGATTGCCAGGCTTTTCTGTGAACTCTTCAGTTGTATAATAAAATCTCTTTCACCTAAATTTAGGGAATGCAGATTGCCAACCTCAAGTCACACCTGATTCTGAATCTCTAAACAGCTATTAGAAATCTACATATTAAAGAAGCTCTCTGAATGATTGTTAGCAGCCAGTCAGCACCTGCACATTCAGCAGCATTTGACAAGCACTTACTTAGAGTCTTCTTATCCAAACCGTGGCATATGCATTGATTTTATTGGCATCACTTGGGAACTTGTTAGACTCTCAGGCCCCATCCTTCATCAGAATATTCATTTTTTGTAAGATCCCCAGGTGCTTTTCATACATATTAAAGTTTCAAAATCATGGGGGAAGACATCTAATTTTTTTATTGTGTTGGGTAAGGAAGATAGTATAAGTCAATGTGAAATGCTAAATTTAAATCAAGTGGTTTTTAGAGGCAGAAGGGTTCCTAATGTATATTAAAAAAACTTCCTTTCTATAAAATAGCAGCTCGTTTGCAATTTCTTAATATCAGTTTTTGATTTCTAATATTACCACGATGTGTTATGAGGTCTATTTTTTAAAGAAAATGGAAAATGGTAATGGAAATGAAAGTTTCTCTTACCTGTGGCTATAAAAAATCATGAAACACAGGTCTTCATGACTGATGGAGAAAATTACTCCATCTAGTGTTGCCTTCTGCAACTTTCAGACATAAGGTAGGAAAGGACCTAATATTGTTTTGAGGGGCCAATTACTGCAGAGTCAACATATTTCAACAATGGTAAATAGTGCAGTAAGAAATATCTCTGAGGTTAAACCAAAACTATGATTATATTATCATATATCATATTGTCAATCTATTTTGATGATATCAACATGAATATTTATAGAAGAGAGGAGGAGGAAAAAGGGGAAAAAGGTGAAATGTTTCAGTTGATGGTTGAAATTACATTTGAAAGAGGTAGAAAGTAAACCACCATGGCACATGTATACCTATGTAACAAACCTGCATGTTCTGCACATGTACCCTAGAACTTAAAGTATAATGAAATAAAAATAAGAGGTAGTCAGTTTAAGTCTTCAATTAGGCTTAATGCAAAGTGATAAAGATTGAACATAGTAACTTGAATCCACTTTACAAGATTTGGTTAAAAGGAGAGAATATTGGCTCTTGTGTTAGACAGTCTGGCATCACACTCCAACTGTATGATTGACTATATGACTTTTATTTCTCTTTCCCTCTATTTCTTCACATAAAAACTGTGAATGAGGATGCTGAAAAGGGATTTTTGGCAAGGCCTAGCTAGCTCACATTTAAGTTGGTGTCTTTAGTAGTATTCTTAAAAATAACTTTTTAAAAGATTAAAGACTGTGCAAAACCAATATTATATGATGAAGATGTGATATAAACCACAGAATCACGGATAATGACTGATTAAATTCTGCACACCTGAAGACATTCCATTAAAAATGAACAGACAAACAAGACAGTTGTTCAAATTGAGTGACATAATGCATGTAAAACTCTTGGTAATATGGAGTCTGGCCCTGTCTGGTATCACAGAGTAAATACTGGTAAACTGTTGTTATTACGATCATCATCATCATCAACCATCATTATCACCTTCATCATGATTGGCATATTGTTGTTATACATCCCAGTGCTGGCAAATTTCCTGCTTAATAGTTTTTGTGTGAAGTAAATGGATAAGATGCCTGGCTCCTTGTATACATTATACAACTATCATATAAGTTTATTACATGTTTAAGAGGTCTTTTCCACACAAAGCAAAGGTGGAAAACAAGGCGTGGAAGATCGAATTGATTTTATTTCCTCTCTGCTTAATATGGTGCTCAGGACTCAGAAGTAGTGTGATAAATAATGGTTGAAGATAAAACACATGGGTACTTTACAATCATCTATAAATTCTATCCAATGATCAAAGGGGAATGCTTGCCAGAGCTTCAGTTCAGTTTCAGAATTAATAGCTGGAAATGGAATCCACCATCTTAAAACACACTTAAGTAATTAATATTAATGATAACCTGAATACCTGCCCTACTTCTTCCCCACCTGTGTTAGTTTCCTAATTAAATTACCACAAATTGAGTGATGCAAAACAACAGAAATTTATTATTTAATAATTTTGAAAGCCAAATGTCAGAAGTAACCAGCCCAGAATCAGGAGCAAGCTGTGTTGAGCTCCCTCCAGAGGCCCTATGGGAGAATATGTCCCTTGCCTCTTCCACTTTCTCATGGCTGTTGTAATTCCTTGGATTTCGGCCCACATTCACATCCCTCCCATTATCAAAGTCAGCATCTTCAAATTTCTCTCACCCTGTCTTCATATCAATTCCTCCCCTATGTGTGTGTGTCAAATCTCTCTCTGCCTTTCTCTTATAAAGACAGCTGTGATTACATTTAGGGTCTACTGAAATTATCCAGGATAATCTCATCACCTCAAGATCCCTAACTGTATCACATATACAAATATATTTTTGCCTTATAAGTTTGCATGTACATGTTTCAGGAATTAGGACATGACTTCTCTGGGCTACTTTTCAGCCTACTACATGTATTTTCCATGTAAGAGCTGATTAAAGAATATGCCACAAGTAATATTTAGCCTGTGGCCAGCCATTAATTAACAGTTCACATTTATCATGAAAAACAAGGAGTGGCACAATGATAGTTATTCTTGTAATTATTATCTCATTTTACCCTCCCAACTGTGGTGGTCAGTATTGATGTTTCTATTTCAATTATTGCATTTAAGTATCTCAAATGTTAAGTGTGACACGTATGATGAAAAGCTGGTATAGATACACAGATTTTTGCAAACTATGTCAACTTTCTTACTACCCATGACATTTACTTTTTGTCTTCTAAGCACTGGCATTTTCTTATGTCTGAGGGAGAAAATAGTTGATAACTGCTTAAGTGATTGCTTCAAGAATATTTCCAACACTTTGTGAATGTCCATACTTGCTAGAAATAACACAGAAAATAATGTTTTATTTTTAAAAAATCAACTTCTTTTAAAGTTAACATAGTTAACGTAAGTATAGGTGCAATGATGAAACTTTCTTAAAATAATCTTGGTTTATTGTTCATGGTGTATTTGTCTATGGCATGTACTAGAGAATAGCATACTTTGACATTTAAAAATACACACACACACATTTCTGAAATGCTCAGAAAATCTCTAGGCAAATCCAAACACATTTTAGAGTCACCTGTTTGAAATACTAATGACCACTCAGTTGGAATTTACACTGAGTTTAGTACTCAGGTATTACTGATGTTATCAGTTGGTGTGCTATTGTCTCTACAGACTAAGAATTTATAGTTTTTGAATTGTGAAGCTGAAATTAAAAAATCATGGGGATCATTTTATGCAAACCTCTTATTTTACCAGTGATATTCACAAAAGTTTTGACTTTTCCCAGATGATGCAGCAAATAAGCCTTAAATGCTAGCAAAAATTCTACTCTTCATTCTCAAGTTTCTTTTCTCATCTTTCCTTCCTTTCTTCCTTTTTATGTTCCTTCATTTAGTTTCTTTCTTCTTTATTGATTGTTTGTTTCTTACATGCTTTTATCCTTTCTTTCTGTGCAGCATGTCGCAGTAACCAGGAGTAAAGTATCTTGCCTTTCAGCCCCTTATGTAAAAATCTAAGAATTCAAGTTTTAGCTGGTTCTAATCAATATGAGATTTTCTAATTTCTATGATTTTTAAGGTTATTATAAATTTTATAAATTTTATTTGTTTGTTTGTTTATTCATTTTTGCAAAAGGATCTTGCTCTGTTGCCTAGGCTGGAATGCAGTGGTATGACCACAACTCATTGTGGTCTCATTGTCTTAGGTTCAACAGATCCCTTCACCTCAGCCTCTGAATAGCTAGGACTTCAGGCAGGCATCACGATGCCCGGCTGATTTTTTTTATTTTTTATTTTTTTATTTTTTGCAGAGACGAGGTCTCACTATGTTGCCCAAGCTGGTCTCAAATTCTTGGACTCAAGCATTCCTCTCACCTCAGCCTCCAAAACTGCTGGGATTCCAGGCACGAGCCACTGTGCCCAGCTTATTATACGTTTGATTTAGAAAAAATTTCTCACCATTTTGAAAACTCTCATTTCTATGAGTTATGGATAGTGGTCCATTTTATGATACTTATAGACATATAACCTATTCAATGAATATTTATCATTCACTCAACAAATATTTATCAAGTGCCTACTATATTACAGAAAACATGGAGAAGATATAATATTAAAAAAAGACTTTTTTCTTGTAAATTTAAGAAAATAATGCTTGTATAGTGTATTATATACTTTAAAATGTATTAACGGGAGAGATTTCATGTTGTATACTCATCACCACACCAAAAAAAATAAAAACCACAGAAGAGAAGAATGAATGAAAATGAACAAGTAAATCAATGAATTATGTACTATAATATCAAAGACTAGTAACTGCTGTAAAGAAAATAAAATGAAGTGTCCAATTTTTCTATAACACATGGCTTTTAGAATAAGACTATAAGTTGTACAAAAATTGTATAAATTTTATATAGAAGTTAAACAAAAGTATAACTTTTATACTTGAGATTAGTACAAATATGTTTACTATTTTGTCATTGAAAGTTACCAATTTGATACATTAGATTTTCATTAGGAATCCACCAGGATAATATATGCATATCTGATTTTTATATTTTTTATAGTAAGTCTTAAGTATATTATTTGAATTTGTTTCTTCTCTGTCCATCATGAAAGCAGCATTCTTTCTATTTTTCCAACTTGTTTAAATGGATCCCCCCCATGAATTTACTTTTCTCACACCTCTAACAAGTTGTAGCTCCTTACACTTCCCAAATCCAGTCTCTATACTTAAGTAAAGACTACTTACAGGCCGGGTGCGGTGGCTCAAGCCTGTAATTCCAGAACTTTGGGAGGCCAAGGCGAGCAGATCACAAGGTCAGGAGATCAAGACCATCCTGGCTAACACGGTGAAACCCCGAATCTACTAAAAATACAAAAAATTAGCCAGGCGTGGTGGTGGCGCCTGTAGTCCCAGCTACTCAGGAGGCTGAGGCAGGAGAATGGCATGAACCCAGGAGGCTAAGCTTGCAGTGAGCTGAGATCACACCACTGCACTCCAGCCTGGGCGACAGAGCAAAACTCTTGTCTAAAAAAAAAAAGAAAACTACTTACAGTGTCACCAAGGGGATGGAACCCTTGTCCTGTTGGGAATGAAGGCTGTATAGGCACCATCAGTTCCAGTCATAAGGCTGGATACATGAGGCACAAAGGTGGGTGTCAAGTACATACAATAAAATGATGAATCTCTGAGGATTGGAAACAAAGCAGTTCTTCCATTTCCTTCCAGGTGCAGAAATGGAGATGATCATTTACCTACCATCATATGACTAGAGCTTCTTTAGTGCCATTTTATGGAGTATCTGAATGTAGTAAGTAAATATAAAAGATGAAGAGTGAAGATCCTCAATATGTTTGGAGCAATGGTAGAATTATAGCCAAGGGGACATTGCTAACAAATATATGGCAATGTGAATACATCACATATGACTTGGGACCAGCAATGATTACATTATTACTGCATTCTATGATTTGAAGGATATTAAGAAAATGATCAAGGATGGCAGGGAGTAGTAAAAGTATTTGATAGTTTTCTGGATATATTTACTTATCAGTCCAGGTACTCTTCTATAATGAACTCTTCTTTCTTGCGGGAAATCTGTGTTTTGAGTAGGGTAAATTTCATCCAACATAAGAGCAGAAATGTGACTCAGGCTTAGCAATTAAACTGCCCATTTCCCTGACCATGGTGGTTGACTCAGGAATGTGATCAATTCAGTATCTTCTCTGGGATTTTTCCGTTAGTCCAATTTGAAAAGGTTTTCTCCATAGGCTATTGTTTCTAATTAAAATATGAATTGCACAGTTGTTAGTCTTCTTGTCTGACATGTGGAAAGAAATGCTTTAAGAGATGAAATGAGACTGTCTAAAAGTGATAATTAGAGTCCTTTCTTACCTTTGCATTTTTATTGATAAGTTTAACTTATGGTTCTAAGTTATGAAGTTGTTGATTGGCTGATTTTTAGAACTTAAGAAACTTTTGATTGGTTGTTTGATTTTTAGAACCATTGCTAAGCAAATATTTATCTGTACATAACACTGTTTATTGATGAACTAATTTTAACTCAGAACCCAATAACAATAATGGAGGATGATGATAGCTTCCATTTGGTGACAGCTTAATATGTACTAAATGTCTAACATGCATAGTTTTCTCTTGTACTAAATTAACCACATTTTGAGGTACATAAAATAATATTTACCAAAGGCATAAGAGTAAAGAGCTAAACTTCCTCCTTTACTTGAAGCATGTTCAGGGAACACTAGCTATCTCTCTATCAGAGAACAGAAAAAGTGACCCAGATGCAACCAGGGTATAAGGAGCATGGTTTCAACTGAGTCACGTCTAAGATTGTATACAATGGTGTTATCCTAGCCAACATTCTGCTGCAGGAAATTAATGAGTGAAATTAATTGATAAAAGCAGCAAATAAAATGAAAATTAAAGTAGGCTGCAAACTTCCATAAGAAAGCCACCCTGCCTTACCTCTGGAATACTAAGTAAAAAGTCTACAATACCCTTGAGAAGTAGAAAGCTGGTTGATGTATCAGCTAAGAGAACTTTTCAGATTTATGTTTCTTTATATTATGCTTTGGCTGTAACAATTGGATTGGCTGTCCCAATATCTTTTTATAACAGATACTCACAGCATTGATTTGGGAACCACAAATATTTTCTTTGCAAGTAAGCTGGCCTGAAATTGGATTCCACTACAATGCACTATCAAAATGAACTTTATGCACATTAATAAACAAGTAACAATTTCTTCACCTACAAGAGGACCTGTGAGGTATCAACATTTTCATGTTTACTTTCTTTGTAGTGAGCAAATAGTCATAAATTCAAATTATATTATACTTTTCAAAAGCTACCCCTTAGATGAAGCCTTCAGTAGACATTACACTTTTCTGGGTTATTGTCATCATCTTCCCCCTTTCCAGGTTATATTGTAAAACGCTCATTTCAATGATTTTTACTGTATTTTTGAGCAATTTTAGTAATTATTATTGTATTTTATATTATATGGCAAATATGTCACCTGTTATGTAATATTCCTAGAGTAGGTAGGTAGCCAGAAATGAGCAGGCAAGGGATCCCTCTGGGAAAAGAAGTTCTAGAGATGCCGTATTAGTCACGATTCTCTAGGGGGACAGAACTAAAAGAATATACATATATATTCTTTATATATATTCTACATATATATAGAATATATTCTATATATATTGTTTATATATATTCTACATATATATAGAATATATTCTATATATATTCTTTATATATTCTACATATATAGAATATATTCTGTATATATTCTTTATATATATTCTACATATATATAGAATATATTCTATATATATTCTTTATATATATATTCTCTCTACAGATATATAAAGAATATATTCTTTATATATATATTCTTTCTACAGATATATAAAGAATATATGCTTTATATATATATTCTCCCTACAGATATATAAAGAATATATTCTTTATATATATATGTGTGTATATATATATATATATAGAGAGAGAGAGAGAGAGAGAGAGAGAAGTTTACTAAGTATTAACTCATTAACTCACACAATCACAGGGCCCCATAATAGGCCATCTGCAGGCTGAGGAGCAAAGAGTCCGAGTTCCAGAGCTGAAGAATTTGAAGTCTAATGTTCGAGCGCAGGAAGCATCCAGCACAGGAGAAAGATGTAGGTTGAGAGGCTAGGCCAGTCTCTCTTTTCACATTTTTCTACCTGCTTATATTCTGGCTGTACTGGCAGCTGATTAGATTGTGCCCACCCAGATTAAGGGTGGGTCTGCCTTTCCCAGCCCACTGACTCAAATGTTAACCTCCTTTGGCAACAACCTCAGACACACCCAGGATCAATACTTTGTATCCTTCAATCCAATCTAGTTGACACTCAGTATTAACCATCACAGAGGCTGCCCACTGACAGAAAAAAGGACAATGGCTACATTGGCTACATGTGGCTTTGTGGTTAGGGTCCTCGGGCACTGAAGGGGGCTTAACAGTCCCTAGTGGGAGATAACCATGCTAGAGATTTTCCCTTGTGGCAAGCATGTGCACTTCTCCAAAACTCACTGGAGAGTAGCCTTTTGCTGATTATAACAGTAAAGAACATACTCCTAGGTGGAGATTTTAAATGCTACTGAGACATGAGACATGTGTAATAGCATGTACAACCACGGAACACGTGCACCCTAAGGGACCTCCCAAGCCATGAATAATTCACACCCCTTTGTGAATAATTATGTAAGATTCCCATAATAAGTCTCCCAACACTGGCTGCTGATGGCTCATTCTTTTGAACAGCCCACTCTGTCTCATCCTTCAGAGTTACTACCTCTAAGTAAACACTGTTATGACTATTTTTCCAGCTAGACCAGCCTGGGGCTATTTTCCACACCTCTCTAGGAATGTACTTTATCTTCTTCCAATAAACTCTGCTACTTAACGTTTGCTATTCATCTCTTGGCTGAATTCTTCCTTCCAAGTTAGACAAGAACCAAGGATATCTGTACTTCTCCGTAACAGTATTAAATGTTCTTTACATTTTTCGTGGTTAGCGATTGTTTTACTTAATTTGATTTTAATAATACTTGTATGCCTCTGGAATCTAGCACAATGTTGGGACAATATTTGGAATTAAGTAATATATTCCAGAAATAAATATACAGATAAATATTACATATGCATTTAAATAAGCAATTTTAGGATACTTCCATTGATAGATTTATACCTAATAAAATGCTTTCTCCTTGCCTTTCAAAAAAAAAAAAAAACTACACTGTTTATGAGGAATATACAAAATGCCACAGATGGTGGAGCGGTTTAATAGTATCACCCCAAAATTCATGTCTACCTAGAACTTCAGAATATTAACTTATTTGGAAATAAGTTCTTTGCACATGAAATTGTTAAAACAAGGTCATACTGGATTAGAGTGGGTTCAAAATCTAATAAATGATGTCGTTATAAGAAGAGGAGAAGACACACAAAGACATAGAGGCACATGAATAAGAGGCACATAGAGGCATACGAATACTGAAGCAGAGATTGGAGTGATACCACTACAAGCCAAAGAGCGACATGGATTGCCAGGAGACACTAGAAGTCAGGAAGAGGCCCTGTTGACACTGTGGATCCAGACTTGTAGCCTCCAGAATTGAGAGACAGGAAATTCCTGTTGTTTTAGGACACATACTTTTTTATACTTTTTAACAGTAGCCTTAGAACCTTATATGGATAGTTTATAGGGAGCTTCACATGCTGGATACGAAATTAACCAGAACAATCAATTGACCAACATTTCACAGAAATCATCACTTAAGATAGGCAAATAACCAGCAATAAAGTGAAAAAAAAAAGAAAGTTATAATTAAATATCTTAAAAACCTCTTGGGTGTGTCCTGGACTCAGTAAATATTTGACTCAAACTCCTACACCTATTCATCTGTAGGCAGGCATAAGAATTCATTTTCAGAATAGTGACCCTGAAGCACTCTATCATGTTAAGAAATATCCCATCATCTTCACTTCAGTGTGTTTATTGAGGCAAGAAGGTAGAATAATTTATTTTAGAAAGATTTACAGCCACAAGAGTTGAACCAAAGTGAGTTTTCTTCTTAAAATTTAGAGTTTTCGCTAGATCATTGGTTATTGACCTTTATTGTTTTTTTTTTTATTTTAGTCAAGGACTTCTTCTGAGAATCTAGGCCCTCTTCCTTGAGAAACACAACACATATACTGTTTTTCTGCATCATTTCAGGATGGCCAGTGATTCTCAGATATCAGTCTTTGTATATTGTGGGGTCTTTAAGCATTCCTATGAAGGAATATTGCTAATTAGGAATTGTATTGTCCTCTTCTCATGCTGCTAATAAAGACATAACTGAGACTGGGTAATTTATAAAGGAAAGAGGCTTAATTGACTCACAGTTCCACATGGCTGGGGAGGTCTGACAATCATGGAGGTAGGTGAACGAGGAGCAAAGTCATGTCTTACACGGTGTCAGGTCAGGCAAGAAGAGCTTGTGCAGGGTAACTCTAATTTATAAAACCATCAGATCTCATGAGACTTATTCACTACTGGGAGAACAGTACGGGGAAAACTGCCCCCATGATTCAATTATCTCCACCTGGCCCCCACCCTTTGACACGTGGGGATTATTACAAATTAAGGTGAGATTTGGGTAGGGACACAGCCAAACCATATCAGTAATTAAGCTTTTATCTCCAAATTTGGATGTAGTGTCTTTTTCTTAATTCATGTAATTCATTAGTACTAGTAAGAACAGACTTGAATATGGTCTTAATATATTCTCAGTATATGCAAAGTCCTGGCCCTGTGTTGTCTTTGTGAAAAATGTGAACTATGATGTGCTATGGAAGGTAGGTTTCTAACTTCAAGGCATTTGCATCATGTTAAGAAAATAATTCTGAGAAATGCAAAGTTAAAAATCACATGAATAGATACAATGCCATGTATATACATAAGACACTATAACATATATGCACACACTATTGAGTACTCCATCATTGGTACTCAGAACTTGTTTCTCACTTATTCAATAGCCTTCAATGATGACCTACTGTCTACTAAAGCTGGTTATCATGGACTATAACTCTTTATTAAGAAAAGTTGCCTTTAATACACAGGTTACTAATTTATGAGGACTAGGTTCTGCAATGTGAAAGCTTTCTATAGTATCGAATCTATATTTCCCGTGAAAAATTAAAGCAGACAAATAAAAATAAACAAAATCTGAAAATTCATTGCGGCTCTAGGGCAGATATGACTTAGGCTTTACTATTCAGACACGATCTGTGCAATATGTGGATACAGGAATTTGTTACTTGAGAAAATAGGCTAAATGCTATCCATCCTCTGTTGCAGAAGGCCCAGGGTGTGTGGTGCTGGAGCCTGCAGTGGCAGGGCAGCAGGCAGGCTGGCAACTTCCTGATTCAGGCGGAGGTAGTGCTTTCTCGAGACAGCCAAATCAGTGGTGTGTTTGTAGAGCTTTTTCTAAGGTACAACCCAGAAGCTGTATTTTTGGCTCTTCCAACAATTTTGTAAGATATCTATAGGAATTAATAAATTCCTTTCTTAAAAGAACAAATTTTGCCATAACCAAGAATAGTAACTGCTTTATTGCCCCTAAAAATCATGTTTTATTCATCATATTCCTGGATATGTGTCAATGGCTATTTGGAACTACTTGGGAATCCGATATTGGCCAGTGACTTGAATTGTGCAAGATTTTTCTCTCAGTCACTTAGAGCAATGACATTAAAACAAAATATAAAAGGACATTAAATCAGTTGATAACAGGAGCTGAAGAAGACATATTAATAAGCTAGAATTGTAGTAAACTATATGGTCCATATAACAAACAGATGAGAAAGATAACTGAGAGACTTGAAAGAGAGAAAAATAGAGACATGAAATAATAAAAGGAAAAGGATGCCACTGAGATAGCGTAGCTGGGTTAATTTCTGATTTCCACCACTGAGCAGAATCAAACCCACTCTTATGATTACTGACCTAATTTAAACTAATTAAAGATATTTGTCCTAGTGCCTGATTTGTCTAATAATTCCTAGACTTATATATTATCCCACTCATTCCCAAGCCTTTCTGATATCTCAGACCGTTACAGACAAACTAATTTTATCCTGGAAGTAAAATAATTAAAATTCAAGAAAATTGCAAATGATAGTACAGAAAGGGTGTTTTGAAAGTGAAAGAATACATTCTGAACTTTGAGAATTTAGTGTCCTGGTGCAGTGGCTCAAGCCTGTAATCCCAGCACTTTGGGAGCCTGAGGTGGGCGGATCACTTGAGGTCAGGAGTTCGAGACCAGCCTGGCCAATATGGCAAAACCTCATCTCTACTGAAAATACAAAACTTTAGCCGGGGGTGCTGGTGCATGTCAATAGTCCTAGCTACTCAGGAGGCTGAGGCAAGAGAATTGCTTGAACCCGGGAGGCGGAGGTTGCAGTGAGCCATGATGGTGCCACTGCACTCCAGCCTGGGTGACAGAGCGAGACTCTGTCTCAAAACAAAACAAACAAACAAAAAAGAGAATTTAGTGTGATTCCCTATTTCATCCTTACCTTGAGCTATCGAATGAGTCTCAGGAAACAAATCAATTATAATCCAAAAAAAAAAAAAAAAAAAAACATAGACCACCATAGAAGAAAATAAGGAAAAAATATCTGCCCCATCTCTTCCATCTTTCCCTTCTCTTCCATGTCTATCTACTGACTAATTCAAGACAGAATGTGTTTTTCATTATTTTATCAGAAACGAGTTTAAATTTTTTAAGTTATTTTTGTTTTATTAGGTTTTAATCGACACATAATTGTACATATTTATCAGCTGCAATATGATGTTCAATACACATATAGATTGTGTAATTATCAAGTCAGAGTAATCAGCATATCTATCACCTCAAAGAGTTGTTATTTCCTTGTGGTGAGAACATTCAAAATCCTCTTTTCTAACTATTTTGAAATACATAATACACTGTTGGTGACTACAGTGACCCTACTGTGCAATAAGACGCAGAACTTATTTATCCTACCTAACTTTAACTTTGTACCTGTTGACAAAACTTCTTCCATCTCCTTGTACTCCCTGCTTTCTCCAGCTTCTGATAACCACTATTCTCTCTACTTCTTTGAGATAAACTTTTGTAGATTTCTCATATGAGTGACATCATGCAGTATTTGTCCTTCTGTGCTTGGCTAATTTCACTTAACACAATGTCCTCTAGGTTCATCCATGTTTGCACAAATGACAGGATTTCATTCTTTTTAATAGCTGAATAGTATTTCATTGTTTATATATACCACATTTTTATCCATTCATCTATAAACACATTGATTCCATATCTTAGCTATTGTGATAGTGCTGTAATAAACATGAGTGTGCAGACATCTCTTCAACATATTGATTTCATTTCCTTCGGATATATAACAAGTAGTTATATTATTGGATCATATGGTAGTTCTATTTTTAGTTTTTGAGAAACTTTCATATTGTTGTTCATAATGGCTGTACTCACTGAAGTCCCACCCCTAGTGTATAACAGTTCTTTCTCCACATCCTTGCCAGCATTCCTTACTTCTCTTTTTGATACCAGCCATTTTAAATGAAGTGAGTTGATATTTTATCATAGCTTCGATTGGCATTTTCGTGATGATTAGTGATGTTGAGAGTATTTTTTTATTTACCTTTTGGGCATTTGTAAATCTTCTTCTGATGAATGTCTATGCAGATATTTTGTCCATTTTATGAGATTATTTATTTGCTACTTAATTGCTTGAGTTTCTTACATATTTTAAATATTAACCCCTTGAACATAGACTGTTTAAATACTAGTGTTCATGAAGTATTTCCAACTATGTAATTCTTTCAAAAGCCCTGAACATTATCCAACTAACACCTTTATTTAAAAATTTTGGCAGGGTGCAGTGGCTTATGCCTGTAATCCCAGCACTTTGGGAGGCCAAGGCGGGTGGATCACCTGAGGTCAGGAATTCAAGACCAGCCTGGCCAACATGACAAAACCCTGTCTCCACTAAAAATATAATGCCTGTAGTCCCAGCTACTTGGGAGGCTGAGGCAGGAGAATCGTTTGAACCCAGGAGGTGGAGGTTGCAGTGAGCTGAGATCGCACCACTGCGCTCCAGCCAGGGTGACAGAGTGAGACCCTGTATCAAAAAAAGAAAAAAAAAATTTCAACTAATTAAAGATGCTTGTCCCAGTGCCTGATTTGCCTAATATTTCCTAGACTTATATATTACCCTACTCATTTTTGAGCCTGTCTTATATCTCAGACCATTACAGACAAATTGATTTTATCTTAGGAGTAAAATAAATAAAACTCAAAAAAAAATGAAATGATACTATAGAAAGGGTGTTTTGAAAGTGAAAGTCAGAATAAATTCTGACCTTCGAAGCATGCGAGATTGACTACATGATGAGGCAGTTGCCATATGTATGGAAATTAGAGAAGGGAGGTTGAATTTTTCATTTGTTTCCTTGTTTTGATTTATTTTCTGGAGCAAAACTGTATACTTTTTGCAACCAAACAATATTCAAACACAAAATGCAAAATAAACATTGAAGGCACAAGGAGGTGTTAAAGTAAATTAAAATGGAGACGAGCCCTGAAGAATCCTTGACCAGACAAAGCCAGTTAGGCTTTGTAAGTGACGTTATCGTTGCTTGATTTGCAAACATATGAAAAACTTAATGTGGGTCATTGTAAATAAATGCCTATATTAAAGAAAAACAGAACTTGAGCTTAACCACACAGAAGAAACAAACTTGTAATTTTATAACTAGAGATTTTCCAGTGGGATAGACCAAATACAGCAACTGTCTAACTGTAATCAAACAAATATTTTCTTTGCTTCACTTCTATTTTAGTCACATAAAAACCTTCCACTGTATTTCCTTAGTGAAGCTCCTGAACCACTTCTAGTTCAGAACAGCCCAATTTATGCATTGTTGTTTGCTCAAAAAAACTCTTCAAAAATGGTATTATATCTCAGTTAACCTTTTTAACAGAAAGATTACACAAGAGAGATTAGAACTAGAGACTTAGATTACAAAGTTACTGGAAAACTGGTGATATATGAATTATGAGTCCAATTTTGCATATAGGAAATCTTATATTCTACAAATTACACACTAAAAATAGAAATTTTGGAGGGAAAATTGGATTGGGGAAGACCACTTACTATGTAACATTGTTACCAGAACATAAAAAATAAAAAAAAAAAAAAAAACTGGGTGTAGAGGTTCACACCTGTAATTCCAGCACTTTGGGAAGCTGATATGGGTGTGGGTGGATCACACCTGAGGTCAGGAGTTACAGACCAGCCTGGCCAACACGGTGATACCCCATCTCTACTAAAAATATAGAAATTAGCTGGGTTTGGTGGCACATGCCTGTAGTCCCAGCTACTCAGGAGGCTGAGCCAGGGGTATCACTTGAACCCGGGAGGTGGAGGTTGCAGTGAGCTGAGATCGCGCCACTGCCCTGTAGCCTGGGCAACAAAGTGAGACTAAGAAAAACAGTAAAGAAACTAATAAAAGTGTAAATACAATTTTTTTTAGCATTTATCTCAAACATCATAGTCATTTGATTCTTTGAAACTTTATATTCAGGATTTAGTGTTCTTCCTTTGGGATATAGATCTTCGAGGGAATTAACTTCTAACAAAGCACACTATCATCAAAATTAAAATTTGATGCAGATTTTTCTTAAATCTCTTGTTTCAATGCAGGGGAAAAGTCTTAACAGAAACTTCTGTATTCACATCTTACCCAGCAAAAAGCATAAGAGTTTTAATGCAATAAGTATCACTACAACCACTAAAAGGAAGCCCTTTCATACATTTTCAATCTTTTTCTTATGTCCTTGTATTGATAACAATTTCTTTAAAATTTGAAAAGTCTTTTGCCTGAATGCTTCAAAACTCAACATATTGGAAAGAAAAACAAAATGATTTTTAAAGCTTTGCTGACATTATTTCACCCCTTGTTAATTGTTAATATGATTATTTGATGCAAGGAAATACACATTGTTGCAGAATAGATTTGACTTGAATATTTCATAAAAAAGAATATAAAGAGAAAAGCAGACGGCCCAAAACTGAAACTTAGAGACCACATGAATCACAATAGAGCTTTTGTTAAGTCATAACAGTACAATTCAGAGGTTAAAAGTGGTGCCCATGAGAAGATATAGGTAACTGGAAATAGATGAAATAAAGGTGCTTGAAATACTCTGATTGGCAGGGCATGGTGGTTTACTCCTGTAATCCCAGCATTTTAGGAGGCTGAGGTGAGTGGATTTCTTGAGCCCAAGAATGCAAGACCCACCTGGGCAACATAGAGAAACCCCTTCTCTACAAAAAATGCAAAAATTGGCCGGGTGCGGTAGCTCATGCCTGTAATCCCAGCACTTTGGGAGGCCTAGGCAGGCGGATCACCAGGTTAGGAGATGGAGACCATCCTGGCTAACACAGTGAAACCCTGTCTTTATTAAAAATACAAAAAACTAGCCAGGCGTGGTGGCGGGCATCTGTAGTCCTAGCTACTCAGAGGCTGAGGCCAGAGAATGGTGTGAACCTGGGAGGCGCAGCTTGCAGTGAGCCGAGATCAAGCCACTGCACTCCAGCCTGGGCAACAGAGCGAAGCTCCGTCTCAAAAAAAAAAAAAAAAGAAAAAGAAAGGAAAAAATTATTGTGTTGCTGTCTATCTCATTTCTTAACATATGTGGTCAATAAATGTGGTACATCACATAACCAGAATTAAAAACAAAACCCATACGGTTGTCTCAATAGATGCAGAAAAAGCATTTGATAAAATCCAGGATCCCTTTATGATAAAAACCCTCAACAAAATAGGCATAGGAGGGACTTAGCCTTCATCTTTTGGCACTTCCCTAATTCCCTCACTCAAAAGTAACCACTTAGTGGATTTCAAACTTCTTCCAGAAATTTATTTGTATCTGTTTTATCTCCCTCACCACTGTATTTTGTCTAATCAATTTACCTGTTTTTTTCTTATGCCTGAACTGAAAATCTTCCATGAAGTGCCCATATAACTTCACTGTACAGTGTATACACCAGTTATTTCATTAAATAAATCTGCCTTAATCTCTACATGGGTACTGATTATTTACTAAAAATTAAATAATTTGATATAAAGGAGTAAAATTGAAAACATTTAATTGCTAATATATGTTCACCGTTAGGTTTTGTAAAAAGACCAAAGCTTTTTTGGTTATCAATTTTCATTTCATATGTTCTTAATAGTATTAAAGTGAATAGTAGCAAATTTAATTATAAAACTCATATTTAGCAGATATTATTTCTGTAGGGTTGTATTTCTTTCTGAATTATTCTAGTCTATGTAGTTATCAAAGTGCAATTTCACTATAAAAATAACCTCCCAAGACAAAGTATTTTGTTACTTGTTATTAATAATTCATAGTTTTGCATTTATTTATTTATTTGGTAGAGATGGAATCTCATTATGTTGCTTAGGCTGACTTGGAACTCTTGGCCTTAAGCAACCCTGCTACCTTGGCCTCCCAAAGCACTGGGATTACAGGCATGAGCCAGCCTGGTAGGTTTTTGTTGTTGTTCTAATTTTTATTTTTTAAAC
Organism: Pan paniscus; assembly: GCF_029289425.2. Lineage (NCBI taxonomy): Eukaryota > Metazoa > Chordata > Mammalia > Primates > Hominidae > Pan > Pan paniscus. The sequence continues at coordinate 27,036,418 of NC_073258.2, read as the reverse complement.
TTATTTTTAATAGAGACAGGGTCTTGCTCTGTCACCCAGGCTGAAATGCAGTGACATGATCACTGTTCACTGCAACCTCGACCTCTGAGGCTCAAGCAATCCTCCTGCCTTGGCCTCATAAGAAGCTGGGACTACAAGTGAGCCACCACTCCCAGCTAATTTTTTTTTTTTTTTTTTTTTTTTTTTTTTTAGAGATGAGATTTTACCATGTTGTCCAGACTGGTCTCAAACTCCTGGGCTCAAGCGATCCTCCCACCTCAGCCTCCCTAAGTGCTGGGATTATAGTTGTGAGCCACTGTGCCCAGCCTAGTGGTTTTTTGAAAGAACTTGCTCCTTAGTTGAATTCTAGATTTTAAGAAGTTATCTAAGATTAAAAGTGAACTGATGCTACTTATATAAAGATAAAAATAAAGTTGAAATTCTCTTATAATCATACAACTGGGTTCATATTGCTGATTGTGTGTGTATGTGCCCACGCACGTGTGCATGTGCATATATAAATGTACTCCCTACCCTATTTTAAAACTGACTTTAATCTCGTTTAAAATGTTTTCCTTGTTTTAAACCGTATGTGAGCATTTTTTGATTTGAGTAAGCTGGCTTTCTCACTGAGCCCTAAATGACTCCAACAAAATAAATATTATCCATTATACCCAGTATTCTGATAACTCTCGTATGTTGATATTTTCCATCATAATCAGGATTCAAAATAAAACATAATTAGTGAGATTGATCAAGGAAGACTTATCGTGAATTAGTCATGGTTCAATGGTCTTAATTAATTGCATTTAATAAAAAGGAAATGAAAAGGTAGAAATAGGTAATGGAGAAATTATAAAAAATTAAAGTAATTGTATAACAAGATAAAGAATCAAAGAAGAAAAATGTATGCAGTATTTAATAGGATGCTTACATTTTAAAGGCTATCATGGAAATGATTACAACTTGTTTATGTTTAAATTTACATTATTTTGAGATTATCCTTAAACACATTTTTCATTCTAGATTGGCCCTTTCTAGCACGCAGCCAATTTCTAGCTAGCTTTCTTCTTCAGTGCCTGTAATGTCATTTATTAAACAAATAAGTAAATGTATTAAATGAAAATTGATTTTTAATATCACCCTAAGCAAAATATAATTAGAAAGAAAAATGAACTAGAGAAGTTTGGACTAATGAAATTATCAAATATATATAAACGTAAGGATTATCTACTTTTTGAAATTCTTCACCTTACAATTTCTCTACATTAGTTTATAACTGAAAATTAAATATGCAAGTGTTTAATACTCCAAACTAGTGGCAAATTTATATGTGCATTTATGTATATTATTTGATCTATATAAAATGTATCTAAGATGAAATAAATCTTACCTCATTCTGGAGGTCTCGGATCATTTTGCTCTTTCTTTCAACTTCAGTCTTTAAAAAATTAATCTGAAAATGAATAGACTATTATGTAGACACATTCCAAACTCATTACCATGGCTTTCATTATTTTTTTCATTATTTTGAGAAATAATAAATTATTTATTAACAAATATTGAAAAAGAACAAATAATTACACTGTTCCTTAATCAAAACCTTCATTACTAAATTCATACATACATTCATTGATTATATTAAAATACCTTTTTTCATTTAACAAACTATTTATTATTTTTTTTAATTGATAAACCCTACACTTTATGACTGTGATTCTCTTACCTGGATAAATTTCATTTCCTTTTAAAAATGTGGTTCTTTAAAAAAAGAAAAAATAGATTCTAGAGTTGAACCTAGGAATCTCTATTTCTAAAACACTCCAGGTAATTATGACCTGTTGCCAAGTGTCAGAGCAATTACATAATAATATCCCTTACCTCAAAACTATGGGACATTAAGAATAGTCTACCGAAGACACCATGATGTTTCCTTCTGAACAAGATATCATCAGGATCTGTCACCTTATGCCACTTATTGAAACCGTATTTCCTAAAAATAGCATTACCTGCCCTGAGTACTTTGTAAAAGAAGGTAGCATAGTAAGTGGTCAAGACTTTTATAGAATTTATAATCTTTATAATCCCTGAGAGTACACTAGTCACTGAGACTATAGTCACTGAGAGTTCCCTATAATAAGAAAATAACTATGACAGTGGATGAAACATTTAATTTATCCAATTTTCAATTTTCTTGTAGTCACATTTTTAATAAAGTAGTGACACAAGGTAAATTTAATTTTTATAATACACTTATTTCAATATATTCAAAATATTATTTGGACATGGATTACTCATGACGTAATTTGCATTCTTTTTGTGTTATATGCCTTTAGATTCCAATGTGTGTTTTACACTTACAGTACATCTCAGTTTGGATTAGTCATATATCTAATGCTCAATAGCCTCATGCATTGAACAATGTATTCTTAGAAGTTTCCTGAAATGATAAAAGAGACTCATGATCCAGGTGATCTCTGAAGATAGACTGAGGCATTGGGTTGGAAATTAAATTTAGGAAGAAGGTTAATTTTTACCATATACACAATTTTAAAAAATATTTAGTTCTGAAACATTTCAAAGATGAAGAAAAGAACAAAAAGTAATATGTGAAATGCCTGTGGGCTAACCCTACACATTAACCAGATGTGAATGTTTTATCCAATTTTCTTCAGACCCTTTTATAAATAATATATTATTATTTATCATTATTTATTATTAAAGCTTCAGCTAACTTCTATTCCTTTATTCCCCCGCACTCCTTAGGTAACCACTATACTGAACTTACATATTTGTCTCATGCATATTTGTATACATTTTATTTATTGTGTATGCACTTTTGAAAAATAAATACTATTACTTTATGTTAAAGTTTGCCTAAATTATGAGAAAATCAACTTTATGAGATTTATTTGTATTTATTTTATGTAATACCAGTTAATTTATTGTAGCTAGTGAATTTGTTATGGTAGTAACCACAGTTGAAAGTAAACAATTACTAAATTAATCAAGGTGAAGAATGAGGCACTGTAACTGACATATCCCTAAATACAGTGGTTTAAATGAGATAGATTTTTCTCTCATAGAGCAGTATATAGGTGTCTGCAGCCTGGAGCCCAGAGGTGAGTGGCCCACAGCCTGGATACAGCTCTGGCATTAGCAATCATCCTTTGAATGATTTTTCCCATTATCATCATTTCCCAGTTACTGGATGATGTGTCTTAGGTCTGTGTTCCCACCCTAATCTCATGTTGAAATGTAATCCTTAATCCTTAACGCTGGAGCTAGGGCCTGGTGGCAGGTGATTGGATCATAGGGGTGGTTTCTAATGGTTTAGCACCATCCTACTGCTGTTTTTATAATAGAGTTATTATGAGATATGATTGTTTAAAAGCATGTAGCATCTCTCCCCCTTCTCTGTCTTCCTCCTGTTCTGCCCATGTGAAGCTGCCTACTCCAGCTTTGCCTTCTGCCATGAGTAAAAGCTCCCTGAGACCTCCCCAGCTATGCTTCCTGTATAGCCTGTGGAACCTGAGCCAATTAAACCTTTTTTCTTTATAAATTACCCAGTCTCAGGTATTTCTTTATAACAATGCAAGAACAGAATAATACACAAGATATGGAAAGTCCAGGGTAAAGAATAAGTATAACTAAATAATTCTGACTCTAAAATAAAATCTGGGCTGTTGGATTTTCCTTGGGAGATTTGAACTGGGAACCTCTAGAGAAAACTGGCTAGTTCTCAGCTGAGATAGGTAAAGGACGTCATAAGGTATTATTAAGGCTGTGTTAAGTCAAGTGTTGCATAAGTAATATGCAGAGGAAGTCAGTTGTTACAGAAATAGAAACAGTCAATGGAAAGCCAGCTGAGTCATTTATCTAGAGGACTATAAGAATGAAAATCCAGGGATTCCTCTTTCTGACATCTTCAAGAGCTGCAATAGTTCCAGTACCACCTAACAGCCTCATCACATCTGACTCCTGGGCTTGGCTTTCCATAAAGTCCATCAGAAGTTTTACAACACCTGTTAACACTTTTTTCTTTCAGGCCTGTGTAAGTTTCCAGGCATTATCATTTCCTCAGTTGTTACAGAAAACCCAAACCAAACACTTTTTATGGCAAAAGAACACATAATACAGAAAGAGAAGCTTGAGAATTAACATGTCTAGTGTTTTAGCCATATTAATTTTCAAAGTAATCTTGAATTTTGAAAATATTGACAGTAACCCCAAAACACTAGTCCTCATTGTCCATTAGGTAGATAGTTCAAGTTGATAGAAAAACCAAGGTATCACCACTGTAACCCAAAAGTAAAACTCTAAGTCCTCCTAATCAACTGAATGGACTCCTCCACTCAGCCAACGACATTCCAAAGTTAACCTGAAATACAAGTTCAGGCCATGACGGGAATTTAACATTAAAACGGAGACCTTAAGATAATCTATTTGCTCTAAAGCCTGCTACCTGGAGGCTTTATCTGCATAATAAAAACCCTGGTCTCCATAACACAACCACTTATCTTAACCCAGACACTCCCTACTATTGATTCTAACTCTTAGATAACCAATTGCCAATCAGAATATCTTTGCCAATTGCCGATCACAAAATCTTTGAAATCAACTATGACCTGGAAGCTGGACATTCTGCCACCCTACTGGCTCCCCACCACTTCAAGTTGTCCTGCCTTTCTGGACCAAACCAATGTACATCTTACATGTATTCACTGATGTCTTCTGTCTCCCTAAAACATATAAAACCAAGCTGTAGCCCGACCACCAGGGGCACTTGTTCTCAGACCCTCCTGAGGCTTTGTCACTGACATGTCCTTAACCTTGGTGAAATAAGCTTTGAAATTGATTGAGATCTGTCTCAGATACTTTTTGATTTACACCAAGTAGAACCTAACCCCATTCAAAATTAAACACGTATGCAGAGTAACAGTGCATCCCCCAAAAAACAGCTTTTACATTCTTTTCTACACAAGCATTTTATTAGCTCCAGAAAATTTTGCTTTGTACAGATTTGTCTTTAGTTATGTCACCAACTACTTAAAGCCATATTACTTATATTAATAACCTGTTCTTTCACTGATACCATTATTTCCCCTAAATCCCCATATATGGGTACTGCACACATTGTTCATACTTAACAATTAACTTAAAGTATAATGAAAATACATTACCATGTCAAGACTATAATTATTAAATGTTAAACAAGGACAGAAAAACTTGAGAATGCAATACTTAAATATTCAAGACATAAAATATATTTTGAACATTAAAAATGTATTAGCATTTTAGGCCATGGATTTAGAATCCCAACAGATTTTTAACACCCATGAAAGAATAAGCATTCTTATTGATAGTTATACAATAATTCTCAGAAACAGAAAATACATTGTATTTACCCTGAATAAGATTGAAAGAACATAACAATTCTTTATTTTTAATGAGATTCAAAGCTTGAAGCTAAAACTCTTGCTTTAGACTAATTATGTCTCAGGACAAGTTAAGCCATAAAAATTAACAAGAGTAGGGAAATGCATTCAATAATCATTAAAATCTTTAATTATCCTGGTCACACCTGAGAGCTCATTCTTCACTGCTCTCTGTTAGGGTTTTCCATTAGGGTCACAGGTTTGAAATATTTACCATTTCATTATTTGCTTAGGAATAAACATAAATGTTTGTATTTCCATAAAGAGTATTTTTAAACAGAATTAGATCAAGAAAGATATACTGTTTTTTTAATTTATTTTTTCAGATATACATCCTTTTTCATATTTTTTAAAATTGAATGAGGAAGATCATCTTTTTTCAATCAATGAAAAAATGATAAATAAATCAATGTTTCATAGCATTTTACTATAGACTTACCAAATGTTGTGAGCATTTGCACCATATGTGCATAAACAGTCTCTTATCTTGATAGAAAAAAATCCATAGTAATTTGATGTTTAATCAAGGACAATACACAAGATTATCTGCTCTTAAATCTAAAATAGCACAACAATATTTCTCTAATCAAATCCAAAATTTGCCCCAATTTGAGAGAGAGCATCAGTGATCTTAATCTCCCTTACTTATCCAAACTTCAATTACAACTATAGTCTTCCTTTCAGTGAAAATAATTAGCGGATGATTTATACAATAAAAAAGTTATAAATATGTGTTAATTTAATCCTTATTTAAACTAGAATCTTCAAATAGGGAGAAAAACTACAAAGGATTTTATTTGAATCTTTACCAAAATTTTTAAGTGTTGACCCCAGTGATATTAATCTTTCCCTAGATTCCACCACCAACCAGATGCACATTATAAAATAAAATATTCATGATATACACACAAGCACATGTACACACACACACACACACACACACACACAAGTCATTCCCACATTAGTTAAAGATTCTGTCATCTCTTTATGGTTTCTGAGTTAGAAATTATCACTCTTTCAATTCAAAACATAGAACACATTTTCCTGAAGAGATGACATGTTTGTCTTCATTGATCATGATGTGTATTTTGTTAATACACTCTTAGATTTGTTTACTCAGAATTTTTACATCTACATTCATTAATGAAATATGCCTATAAGTTTATTTAGTCATATTGTTATGAATTGATTTGCAATAATAAATGCATATGCTCACATAACGAGATGAGAGTTATTTATTTTCCACAAAATACTTGCATTTATTAGGAATTAATTGGTCATTGAAAATTAGGTAAAAGTCATCATTAAAATCCTTCTTCAGAATTTGGGGAAATAGATGCCTTTTAGTACAATAAAATTTGAAATGCATTGGTCTATTCAAGTATTATATTTCTAATTGCAGAAATTTTGGAATTTTATATTAATATGACCTAGGACTTTTGTTTACAATTTAAAATTAATTAGTTGACAGTTGCTGATCATACTTTAAATTGGGAATATGGCCTTTTTCTCTTTTTTATTTGACATTTGACATTTTAACATTTGAGTCTTTTATTCTTATTCAATTTTTATCATAACCTTTTTTCTTTAGCATAATCTTTTCAAAGAACTAAGGATTTAGGGGATTTTTGTTTCTTTCATAGTTTATTGTTTTTTGTCTAGTCTTTATAATTCTCTTTCCTTAGTACATTGAGTTTGAGCTTCTGCTTTTTAACCAACTTCTTGAATTAATGTCATCTATCTTTCATTTACCTGAAAATATATTTAAAGGTATTCATTATCCAGTAAGTATTACTTTGACATGTATGATTTTCATCATTACTAAGTGCCAAGTATGACAATGTGTTTGATCATTTCTCACTAATCCAATGGTTATTAGAACATATTTTTAAACAAGAAATTATTTGACCTCTTATAAAAATTATTTTTACTTTTATTAAAATAGAGTTTAATAACATATGTGCTATTAATATTTTTGAATTTATAGAACTTCATTTATGTTTCAATACATATTTTATTTGTATATCATTTCTGTAAATCTACTGGGTGTGGTAAAGAAATATAGGCAGTTTGTTGGTGATTTCTTACTATATACTAATAGTTTAAAACTATCAATTGTAGAGCTTCATGATATACACACAAACACATGTTCTCAGGCTCTCCTGAGCTAAGCACGCAGATGTTCCTGGTGGGTCACATACCCAGGGATGGCATGGAAGCCCCATGCCCCTTCCCCTATAACTTGCCTTATCTATCTCTTCGTATACTTTTTAATTGCCTTTATAATAAACTAGTAAATGTAGATGTTTCCTCGAGTTCTGTAAGGCACTCCAGAAAACTAATCAAAACAAAGGAGGTGGTTATGGGAACCTCAACTTGAAGCTGGTGGGTCAGAAGTTCTATAGGCCCTGACTTGAGACTGGTGTCTGAGCAGGGGAAGCAATCTTAGTGACTGAGCCTTCAACCTGTGGGATCTGACACTATCTCCAGCTAAGTAGTGTCAGAATTAAATTGGAGGAGACTCAGCTGGTGTCTGCTACTTCTTAGTAGAACAAATCCCCATACATTTGGTCACAGAAGTCTTCTGTGTTAATTGTTGTGGTATGGGAGCAGAAGAAAAACATGGTTTGACAGTTTTTCCCAAAACAATTGGTGTCAAGGGAATGAGATTTGCTAGCACTGCTTAGGCTCAGGGAAACACAGTTTGGAAAGAGAAATAATAAAAGAGCAGGGGGTGAAGAACCTTTGATTCCTGGGTGGCCACATGGTCCCCCATGGTATAGAGCTGCAGTTATGCTGCATTTGGTTACTCAAGGTAAAAGCTATCAGTGGAATTTAGATATGGATGCACAGGGAAATGCAAACTGTTGATGACAAAAGTCAAACTTCGTAAAATATTTGAAAAGATTTATTTGAAGACAATTGTGAGGACAATCGTTCTTGACACAGTCTCAGGAGATCCTGAGAACATGTGTGTAAGGTGGTTAGGTTACAGCTTGCTTTTATACATTTTAGGAAGACATGTGGAATTAATCAATGTATCAATACATGTGAGGTACACATTGGTTCGGTCTGAAAATGTAAGGTATCTCAAAGGTGGGAGAAGATGTGGCTTTCAGGTCATAGGTAATTGATTAAAACAGTTAAGCTTTGCCTACAGTTGAAGCCAGCAGAAAGAAATGCTTGGGGTTAACATAAGGGGGGTGGTGAAAGCCAAGGTTGTTATTATATAGATGAAGCCGCCACAGAAGCTGACTCTACAGAAAATAGATGGCAAACGTCTCTTATCAGGCCTTAAAATGTGCCAGGCTCGCAGTTCATGTCTTCAGGATTGGAGGGCTTGGAAGGGGAAAGATTGAGTTACATTAATAAAGACTCTTTACAGATAAAAAGAGCCATTTCAAAATATGGTAAGAAAACATATTTTGATGTAAAATAATTTGATTTCCTTCTTTATTTGTCATGCGATGTTACACTAAAGTCAGGTTGGAATGTTGCTTCTTAATTGCTATAAAGAGTCTGTTTTGTCAGTCTTAAGATCTCAGTTTTAATGTTAATGTTAGTCAGTTGTGTCTAAAATCCAAAAGAAAGAGTGTAATGAGGCATGTCTGTCATCCCCTTCCTGAACTAGTTTTTCAGGTTTCTTTGGAATCCCGTTGGCTGAGAGGGGAGTCCATTCAATCCATCTGGAGGCTTAGAATTTCATTTTTGGTTTATGAAACTAATAAGAGAAAAGCAACATGTTCAAATCCTTGGTTATTTTTATCTATAATAGCTAAAATAGAATTTAAATAGAGTGCTGAGTCAGGCCTTTAGGGTAAACCAAGCTCAGATGTGAGTCTGTCTGAGCTCAGGCCACTAGCCTCAAAGCCACCCGCAAAGGGGAAAATTATGTCAGGAAAACAGAAAGCACTTCTAAGACCTTTGGTCACCAAAAAGGTGGTCAATGTGGGAGAAGGGCAAAAACAAGTAACTACTAAAACTTAGTATAATGCGAAGTGCGAAGAAATTGTTCACTTTGTACATTGGTATTATCAGCTCTCTGAGGTACCTTTACTAAAATGGATAGTGAAAGTAAATAATTTGCGACTAATATGTGTGTGTGTGTGTGTGTGTGTTTTTAGACAGAGTTTTGCTCTTGTCACCCAGACTGGAGTGCAATGGCATGATCTTGGCTCACTGCAACCTCCGCCTCCCAGGTTCAAGTGATTCTTCTGCCTCAGTCTCCGAGTAGCTGGGATTACAAGCCCTGCCACCATGCCCAGCTAAATTTTGTATTTTTAGTAGAGACGGGGTTTCACCATGTTGGTCGGGCTGGTCTTGAACTCCTGACCTCAGGCGATCCACCCACCTCGCCCCCGCAAAGTGCTGAGATTACAGATGTGAGCCACCAAGCCCAGCCAGTGTCTTTGGTTTTAAATGATGCAGAGTAGAAGAACATGTTTGCATTGATGCAGGACCTACAGCTCACTACTGAGTAATTGCAGATGTGTATATATCATAGGAATTTATTCCTGAAGAAATGGCCAGTCTGGTGGGGTGGATAAAAGCCACTGTAAAGTTCTGAAGTGGGACTGTCTGACTCCACCTATAAATGTCAAGTGGAGCACCCCAGATGAAGCAGTTGATATGCTTCATATGCAAGCCAAATGGGATTGCTTTTATGATGTCAGGGACATTCACTGGCTAAATATGCCTGTTACTCAGGTTATGGTAAGTGCTGTGGTTAGGGGAGCCCCATTTTCATGAACACCTCATGTAACCCTGTTGATACAAAACAGAGACAGTCAGAGAAGGCTTATCAAATTCGTTGTCTCAACTTCTCCTCATGGTTCACTACAGATGCTAATAAAACATCAGGTAAATTAACCAGAGAACAGTGAAGGGTAGTGAGGAGAGTGAAAGAACTCATCCCAGAAAGGTGAAAAATTTTAAATAATTAACAAATAAGATGAATAAAGAAAACACTGGCAGAGCATGATGGCTCACAACTGTAATCCTAGTACTTTGGCTGGCCAAGGTAGAAGGATTGCTTGAGGCCAGGAGTTCAAAACCAGTCTGGGCAACACAGTGAAACCTCATCTCTACAAAAAATTAAGAAAAACAAACAAACAAAAAAACACTGATGAGGTGAAACTACAAAGAAAAAGAGAAGAGAGAGTCATGGGATTCATCTCACAAGGTGGAAATCTTTAGATGGTCATTAAAATATTAAATTAATAAAATGGAAATTAATGGGGTTAAAACAAAAGTCTAAATACAACACTATCAAAGGCTGAGTAGATCAAAGGGAGACTTGGCTGGTCCCCCAATACTAAAGGGCCCCAAACCAGTTTGCTCTATTTTCCCCCAGTCTGAATAAATTTAAAAAGTCAGAATATTTTAAAAGATTACAATGAGAAACCCATCCCTGGCATTGTCTGGGGTAATGGCTATACTGATTAATGAAGATAAAGATTGACAGAAAGGCCAGGGTCCCTTGGCTTAATCCCTGGCTGAGGGCCCAAAGTCTTTCGCACAAGAGAGGGTAAAATAGTCTGCAAGAGAAGAAGAGAAGTTCCTGGGACAAGAACTTAAAAATGTAAAAATGGATAGGATTATAAAAGTTGATATATTGGAACACACCTCATGTGAAGCAGTTTGGTCTCTTTTATCTGATTGTATTATGGGAATGAGCATTGTATCTGATTGGGAAATTCATCTACCTAGTACTGTAAAACAGAAGGCGTGTACATCTGCCCCTCAAGCAATTTTAATAACTCATACTAAATAGGACTCTAATCTTTCCCTGCCTTTCTGTTTGTGGATCATAAAACTCTCATTCTAAAGAGAATCTTGCCCTATACCCTGGGGGACATAAAGGTGAAGTAATGAAGCTTCCATAAAAACCTAGGACTGGGTTCCTACATGGATGAACACTAGAAATTACTGGAGGGTGGCATGTCCAGGGAGCGCATGGAAGCTTCTTGCCCCTTCCCGTATTTCTCGCCTTAGTCATCTCTTCCTCTGTATCCTTCATTATCTCTTTTATAACAAACTGGTGGATGTAAAATAAAATAAAATTATCAATTGTATTGTTAAGATATTCTATGTATCTGCTTATGTTCATGTTCTATTACATATAGCTTGATGAATACTGAAGCTACATTGTTAGGTATATACTTATTTATAATGGTTTTACTTTATTTTATTTTGTTTGCGAGTATGTAGTGTCTTCCCTTATTATATCTGTTTCTTAAATTCTATGTGGCAGACATTAATGTTGTTGCCAACTCTTTCCTTTATATTCGTTTGCCTGTATTTTCCTATCTTGCTTATGTTACATATGCAATATTTTCAATTTTTAAACTTAGAACATTTGTATATGTTTTCCTATTCTTTTAATTTTAGTTATTCTGTCTCATTTTAAAAATTAAATTATTAAATTTAACCCATTTTAATTTCTCATGATTTCTAATACATTGGAACTTTGGCCATCGTGAATTTTTTGCCTTTTTTCCTTTCTATTATATGAATTAATTTAATTTTTTCCATCTTTTTTTTTAACGGAGTAAATCAAGTTTTTCTGCATGTGAGTTTCAATATTACACATTCTAATTTTGTTCTCGCCATAATTGCTTCTAAGTTAAAATATAGAAAATTTACAATAGTCTTGGTTATTTACTATATGTCCCCTTGTTGCACTGCCTCACCCCAATCATATTTTCCCCTCTTCGGCTCTGTTTCCTAAAGGAAAAACTAAATTGGCCAAGGTATTTGTTCACTATTAATCCTCATATCACTTGCAGTCTGCTGTTTATTCTGTTTTTGAGTACAGTATTTCCTCCAAAAGGATTTTCAAAATGGAGCTTTCTCTGGCAACACTTCCATGCTTTATGTGCTTTAACATTTGAATGCCAGTTTATATGTATAGAACAATGTAGAAGCAGTGTACTAAAACATTGCTTTATTGTCTTCTTAAACTCATTAACAATCTTAAGAAGTCTGATATCTATCTGATTATTGCCCTTTTGTGGGTGATCTGTTCTTTCCCTTGGAAAATTTTGTAATTGTATCTTTTATTTTGATATTTTAAAATTTCACGATGGCACGATAAAGTTTCTATTTATTTATATGTGTGCTTTTATTTTGTGACTCAGATACTTGGCAATTTTACTCTGATTCTCCATAGCTTTTAATGCATATTTTACGTTTTCTATCTCAGTATTTTGTCGTTCCCTGATGCTTTCTATAAATTTGTCATTATTACTATTTTCTTTCTTATACTTACACCGTTTAGTGTATTCTTTATTTTACCTATTAACTACTGGCTATTGTCTACAGTTAACATTATCAAGTAGTTTTTTTATGATTTTTTGTTTTGTTTTTCTATGTGTTATTACTGTATAGGTTAACTCCTTGGGTATATTTAACATGCTTAACTAAATTGTTAGTTTATCTACTCCAGTAATTCTGCTTCAGAATGCGTATGTAGTCCAATGTGTAGTGTTTCTTTTTAGTAGCTCTGTACTCAAATATCTTGTCATTTTAGCCCTTATCTGATTTTTTTTTTTTTTTTGAATTTTCAATTGCTTTGTGTGGCAATGGGTACAGGAAAAGGGCCAGTGATGGCTGCTGTCCTGGGGAGAAAATGAAAAACCCAGGATAGAAAACTTTGAAAGCATAGAATGCTCTTAGGGGATCTAAGGGAGATGGGGTGGGTACTATGACTCCACCCTTCCTCACTCCCATTACTTCTCATTCTAGCAGGGCTTTTGTACTGCACTGATGTTACCTTGATGACAGGAGAGGCCTGAGCTGTTGCCATTGATTTCTAAGGGGAAGGGACAGAAGGTGATACTCTCAAGGAAGAGTGCAGAAAAGGAGAGCAGAATCTATAGATGACCTTCAGCCTACTCTTGCATGCCTCCTACTGCGGCCCCCTGACTCAACTAATCACAACGACCTCTTCCAAAGACATATATATTCATTTCTGTGAGTCATCTTTCTTTCCAGGAATCACTCATTATTTCGTTTGTTGGGTTTTTCGCATGCTTCTTTTTTAATACTTCAGTTCATATTTTCCTTTAACTGCTATCATTTTTTAGCAGTTATCATTTGGGGGAATGAGTTAGCAATGGCATCAGTTTCTCATCTCGGTAGTAACTATATAAATATGCATTTAATGAATGATTCTGATGATGATGAGTCAAAAAAGAAAATGGTTTATTCCATAATTTCTAGTTCTTAGTGAGGATTAATAAGTATTCTTGGAATGAATGATAAGCTGTAAGTTTCTGGTAAAATCACAGCATCGGACATGGCCACTTTCCATATATTTTGATTATAAAAGTGTAGAAAGTCAAGAATATCATTTAAAAATAGATTAGAGGATTAGAGTAGAAAGTATGAATATATATCATGCACAAGATTAGTATATGTCACTTATCTTTTTCTTGGTTGACAGTATATGGAAACATTAATATATTTATACATGTATGTGTATATTGTACTGGATGTGATTAAAATGCATTTCTACAATAATGGTTCTAGTAGGCATGGAAGACTTAAGTAGAGAGAAGAGAAAGTTGAGGGATATTTTTAACTTCTACCCATAAAAAAAGTTGCCAAACAACTGAATATACAGTTTATTTAAATACCCTTCTTGAGGAATGACTCCAAAGTGAGCCTATTTAATATTTTGTCTTCATATTGGTTTTTGAATACATTATTATAAGTTACCAACTGGTAGAATATTTGAGTAATTATAATGATGATTCTATATTCTTAATTTGTTTAACATCAGCTGTGTTTTACAATATGAAGATATACTATGGTCAAAAAACCTTGCTTTTACAATAGATTTTAAAAATTGTGTTCATTCTTCTTTCTTTCCCCTATTGGAAGATATAAAGAGGCAAGTATAATGCAAATGATGCAGTATTCATAGGGATGCCTGTGTTACTGCACCATATATAAAGGTCCTCCTAGGAAGACACTAAGTCTGTGGAAGTCAAGATGGAGACCTGAGAGATCTCTGTGGAGTCTTTAAGAAAAGTCTCATTAAATGCCCCAGTATTAAGTAAAAGAGTGGGCATTCATCTGGGTAAGAAAGGGATAACAATCTATTTTCTAGTTCTGATGTTCACTTCCCCAGGTTCTGAATAACATCCAGAGTATTCTGACAAGTCAGATAAAGTTTTTATCAGCCTCTTGGTCTAGAAGATTCCAAGTAGATAATTCTTTTAAGGGACTGTATTAGGGTTCTCCAGAGGGACAGAACCAACAGGATACATGTATATATGAAAGGGAGTTTATTAGGGAGAATTGGCTTACAGGATCACAAGGCGTAGTCCCATGATAGGCCATCTGCAAGCTGGGGAAGAGAGAAGCAGTAGCGGCTCAGTCGGAATCCAAAAGCCTCAAAAGCTGGGAAGCTGACAGTGCAGCCTTCAGTCTGTGGCTGATGGCCTGAGAGCCCCTGGCAAACCACTGGTATAAGTCCAAGAATCCAAAGGCCAAAGAACCTGGAGTCTGATATCCAAGGGCAGGAGAAATGGGAGGAGGCATCCAGCCCAGGAGGAGGTGAAAGTTAGAAGACTCAAGGGTCTGTCTATTCCTATTAACTTCTAAAAATAATTTTGAAATCACTTATCAGTCTATATCTGTATATGTAGGTATCTGTAAACCAGCTTATCCTACCTTCTTCTGCCTGCTTTGGTCCAGCTGTGCTGACAGCTCATTGGATGGTGCTGCCTACATTGAGGGTAGGTCTTTCTCCCCCAGTCCACAGACTAAAATGGCAGTCTCCTCTGGCAACACCCTCACAGACACACCCAGAAACAGTACTTAAACCAGCTATCTACGTATCCTTCAATCCGATCAAGTTGACACCTAATATTAGCCATCACAGGGGCGTATAACCAAATAACCAGAAGAGGCTTCTAGTGGGAAAACAAGGCTTTTGACTTTAAAGCTGTTTAAATGTACTCACTTCTGCTCTTCATTCTCCATTCTCTCATCTCCTTTTTTATCTTCTTATGGCAAAGACCAAAGACCACCAAAGTGGTCTCTTCTGATTTGCACTTTGTGCCAGCCCAGGTCCGATTCCCTTTGAAGTTGGTTACTTGGAAATTTTGGCCTCTACTGTAAGCTGTTTCTATAGTAATACATACATTTTCTAACTACATCCTTAGAAGGGG
Source organism: Pan paniscus (assembly GCF_029289425.2). Taxonomy (NCBI): domain Eukaryota; kingdom Metazoa; phylum Chordata; class Mammalia; order Primates; family Hominidae; genus Pan; species Pan paniscus. The sequence goes on along the minus strand of NC_073258.2, from coordinate 27,020,820 downwards.
GTATGGCTATGTACATTTGTTAACTTCAAGAAAGGAGTGAGATATGCCCTCTGGTATTACTTTATATCAACTATCTATATCAAGATTTCCATTTCTAATTGAAGGGTTACAAATTATATGTAATTTTTAAAATGTTTTAATTTTCTAAAAAGCATAATGGATAAAGAAGACTCTTTTGTTGAAATATATTATTCTTCTTTTCCTCTCTCATTTTCCTCACGCAAAATCATACACAAATATTCCCTTACATATGTGTATGTGTGTATATTTATAGATACCTACATACATAAATATATACTGATATGTGATTTTTAAATTATTTTTAGAAGTCAGCTGGGTGCAGTGGCTCATACCTATAATCCCAGCACATTGGGACGCCAAGGGGGGCAGATCATGAGGTCAAGAGATCAAGACCATCCTGGCCAACATGGTGAAACCCCCTCTATTCTGAAAATACAAAATTAGCTGCGTGTGGTGGCACGCGCCAGTAGTCCCAGTTACTAGGGAGGCTGAGGCAGGAGAATCGTTTGAACCTGGGTGGTGGAGGTTGCAGGGAGCTGAGATCGTGCCACTGCACTCCAGCCTGACCACAGAGCAAGACTCTGTCTCAAAAAAAAAAAAAAAAAAAGGAAGTTAACAAGAATAGACACACCCTCTAAAGGAAGCAAACTGCTCCTGCAGAACCCAGGAGACACCCCAAATACTGTGAGTACCCAAACCGTGGAATTGGGAAAGGGAGACCCTCGGCTCCTGAACACACACCCTGACTGTGGAAACTGAAGGAGCAGTTTGCAGGAAAGGTTTCCAACCTTACCTGGAGCTGAGTCAATTTAGAGAGCTGAGCAAAATATAGGGGTAGAGAAAGCAGTGGGAAAGGCCCTGGGAGCTCACTGCGTCCCCAAGCAGGCCATTCCTGCCTGGCATCACAGAGAACCTTCAGGAGGGGTGTCAGGGGAAACACCACAGGAAGTAGGAAGTCTCCAGTTGAACTCTGTAATAATTAGAATTGGATAAGAAGCCTCCTGGTTAGAACTGGGGGAAGGGTACAAATTCAGCTTGCAGACTCCACAGGAAGGGGAAGAACAAAGCCCTTTTCTTTCAAAGCTGGAAGGTGGGTAGCCTGGGGTAAGTTCTTAAGCTCTGCTCGCCTACCACCTGGAAATAGACTTAGGGCTGTTAGAGGGGACACGGTGGGAGCCAGACCAGCCCTTCAGATTGCGTGGAAGCTGGGCGAGGCCTGTGACTACTGGCTTTTCTCCACTTACCCAGCAACCTGCATGACTCAGCAGAGGTAGCCATAATCCTCCTAGGTACACAACTCCAGTGACCTGGGAACCTCATCCCCATCCCCCACAACAGCCACAGCAAGACCCACCCAAGGAGAGTCTGAGCTCAGACATGCCTAGCCCTGCAGCAACCTGATGGTCCTTCCCTATGCACCCTGGTAGCCTGGTAGTGGAAGACAAAGGGCATATACTCTTGGGAGTTTTAGGACCCTGCTCACTGTTGGTTTGTCTCCATACTACCACAGCTGATGCTCTCTGGAAAGGGCCTCGTGCTGGCAGGAGGCCAACCAGTACAAAAATAGAACATGAAACCACCAGAGCTAAGAACCCTCACAGAGTGCATTCACCCCCAACTGCCACCTCCACCAGAACAGGTGCTGGTATCCACAGCTGAGAGGCCCATAGATGGCTCACATCATAAGACTCTGTGAAGTCAGCCCCCAGTACCGGCCCAGAGCTAGGTAGACTTGCTGGGTGGCTAGACCCAGAAGAGAGATCACAATCACTGCAGCTAGGCTCACAGGAATGAACATCCATAGGAAAACGAGAAGAGTACCACATCAAGGGAATACCCCACGGGACAAAAGAATCTGAACAACAGCTTTCAGCCCTGGACCTTTTCTATGACAGAGCCTAACAAATGAGAAGGAACCAGAAGACCAACACTGGTAATATGACAAAGCAAGGCTCTTTAACACCCCCAAAAAATCACACTAGCTCACCAGCAATGGATCCAAGAAGACATCCCTGATTTACCTGAAAAAGAATTCAGGCGGTTAGTTATTAACCTAATCAGGGAGGCACCAGAGAAAGGCAAAGCCCAGTGCAAGGAAATTCAAAAAGTGATACAAGAAGTGAAGGGAGAAATATTCAAGGAAATAGATAGCCAAAGAAAAAACAATCAAAACTTCAGGGAACATTGGACGTACTTATAGAAATGCAAATGCTCTGGAAAGTCTCACAATAGAATTGAACCCGTAGAAGAAAGAAATCCAGAGTTCAAAGACAAGGTCTTCCAATTAACTCAATCCAACAAAGACAAAGAAAAAAAGAATAAGAAAATATGAACTAAGCCTCCAAGAAGTCTGGGATTATGTTGAGCAACCAAACCTAAGAAAAATCAGTGTTCCTGTGAAAGAAGATAAATCTAAAAGTTTGGAAAACCTATTTGGGGGAATAATTGAAGAAAACTTCCATAGCCTTGCTAGAGAACTAGACATTCAAATACAAGAAGCACAAAGAACACAGGGAAATTCATCACAAAAAGATCATCGACTACACACATTGTCATCAGGTTATCTAAAGTTAAGATGAAGGAAGGAATCTTAAGAACTATGAGACAAAAGCACCAGGAAACCTATAAAGGAAAACCTATTACTTTAACAGCAGATTTCTCAGCAGAAACCCTACAAGCTAGAAGGATTGGGGCCCTATCTTCAGCCTTCTCAAACAAAACAATTACCAGCTAAGAATTTTGTATCCAGTGAAACTAAGCATCATATATGAAGGAAAGATACAGTCTTTTCTGGACAAACAAAGGCTGAGTGAATTCGCCACTACCAAGCCACCACTACAAGAACTGCTAAAAGGAATGCTAAATCTTGAAACAAATCCTGGAAACATCAAAACAGAACCTCTTTAAAGCATAAATCACACAGGACCTATAAAACAGAAATACAATTTAAAAAGCAAAAACCTAAAACAAAAAACACCAAGTACATAATAGCACAACGATTGAAATGGTACCTCACATCTCAGTACGAACATTGATGGTAAATGGCCTAAATGCTCCACTTAAAAGATACCGAACTGCAGAATGGATAAGAACTGACCGGGCGCAGTAGCTCATGCCTGTAATTCCAGCATTTTGGGAAGCCGAGGCGGGTGGATCACCTGAGGTCAGGAGTTCAAGACCATCCTGGCCAACATGGCGAAACCCCATCTCTACTAAAAATACAAAAATTAGCCGGGTGTGGTGACTTGTGCCTGTAATCCTAGCTACTCAGGAGGCTGAGATAGGAAAATCGCTTGAACCCAGGAGGTGGAGGTTGCAGTGAGCCAAGATTGTGCCACTGCACTTCAGCCTGGGTGACAGAGCAAGACTCCATCTCAAAACAAAACAAAACAAAACAAAACAAATCAAACAACAACAACAAAAAGCTTGCCAACCAATTGACCATCTGCTGCCTTCAGGAGACTCACCTAAAACATAAGAACTCATATAAACTTAAAGTAAAGTGGTAGAAAGGGCAATTCATGCAAATGGACATGAAAAGCAAGCAGGGGTAGCTATTCTTATATAAGACAAAACAAACTTTAAAGCAACAGTGGTTAAAAGAGACAAAGTGGGACATTATATAATGGTAAAAGGCCTTGTCCAACAAGAAAATATCACAATCCTAAACATATATACACCTAACACTGGAGTTCCTAAATTTATAAAATTATTACCGATAGACCTAACAAACGAGATAAACAGCAACACAATAATAGTGGGGGACTTCAATACTCCACTGACAGTACTAGAAAGGTCAAGACAGAACGTCAACAAAGAAACAATGAATTTAAACTATACCTTGGAACAAATGGACTTAACAGATATATACAGAACATTTCATCCAACAACCCCAGAATATACATTCTATTCAACAGCGCATGCAACTTTCTCCAAGATAGACCATATGACAGGCCATAAAACAAGTCTCAATAAGTTTAAACAAATTGAAATTATATCAAACACTCTCTCAGACCACAGTGGAAAAAAACTGGAAATCAACTCCAAAAGAAACCTTCAAAACCATGCAAATACATGGAAATTAAATAACCTGCTCCTGAATGAGCACTGGGTCAAAAATGAAATCAAGATAGAAATTTTAAAAATCTTCAAACTGAACAACAATAATGACACAACCCATCAAAACCTCTGGGATACGGGAAAGGTGGTGCTATGAGGAAAGTTCATAGCCCTAAATGCCTACATCAGAAACACTGAAAGAGCACAAACTGACACTCTAAGGTCACACCTCAAGGAACTAGAGAAACAAGAACAAACCAAACCCAAACCCAGAAGAAAAAAGGAAATAACCAAGATCAGAGCAGGACTAAGTGAAATTGAAACAAAAAACAACCAATACAAAAGATAAATGAAACAAAAAGCTGGTTCTTAGAAAAGATAAATAAAATTGATAGAATATTAGCACAATTAACCAAGAAAAGAAGAGAGAAAATCCAAACAACCTCACTAAGAAATGAAACAGGAGATATTACAACTGACACCACTGAAATACAAAAGATCACTCAAGGCTACTATGAACACCTTTATGCACATAAACTAGGAAACCTAGAAGAGATGGATAAATTCCTGGAAAAATACCACCCTCCTAGCTTAAATCAGGAAGAACTAGAAACCCCAAACAGACCAATAACAAACAGCAAGATTGAAATGGTAATTTAAAAATTACTAACAAAAAAGTCTAGGACCAGATGGATTCACAGCAGAATTCCACCAGATATTCAAAGAAGAATTGGTAACAATCCTTTTGGCACTATGCCACAAGATAGAAAAAGAGGGAACCCTCCCTAATTTATTCTATGAAGCCAGCATCACCCTATTACCAAAACCAGGAAGGGACATAGCCAAAAATAAAACTACAGACCAATATCCTTCATGAACATAGACACTAAAATCCTTAACAAAATACGAACTAACCGAATCCAACATATCAAAAAGATAATCTACCATGATCAAGTGGGTTTTATACCAGGGATGCAGGGATAGTATAACATACACAAGTCAATACATGGGATACACCACATAAACAGAATTAAAAACAAAAATTCCATGATCATCTCAACAGATGATGCATTCTCTGTTGAATGCTCATCAGAACAAGCATTCTCCAAAACCCAGCATCCCTTTATGATTAAAACCTTCAGCAAAATCAGCATACAGGGCACATACCTCAATGTAATAAAAGGCATCTATGACAAACCCACAGCCGACATAATACTAAATGGGGAAAAGTTGAAAGCATTCCCTCTGAGAACTGGAACAAGACAAGGATGGTTCACTTTTACCACTCCTCTTCAACATAGTGTTGGAAGTCCTATCCAGAGCAATCAGAAAAGAGAAAGAAATAAATGGCATCCAAATTGGTAAAGAGGAAGTCAAACTGTCATTGTTTGCTGATGATATTATCATTTACCTTGAAAACCCTAAAGGCTCCTCTGAAAAGCTCCTAGAACTGATAAAAGAATTCAGTAAAGTTTCTGGATAGAAGATTACTGTACACAAATCTGTAGCTCTTCTCTACACCAACAGCGACCAAGTGGAGAATCAAATCAAGGATTCAACTCCTTTTATAATAGCTGCAAAAAAAGTAAAATACTTAGGAATATACCTAACCAAGGAGGCAAAAGGCTTCTACAAGGAAAACTACAAAACACTGCTGAAAGAAATCACAGATGACACAAACAAATGGAAACATATCTCATGCTCATGGATGGGTAGAATCAATATTGTGAAAACGGCCATACTGCCCAAAGCAATCTATAAATTCAACACAATCCCCATTAAAATACCACCATCATTCTTCTCAGAATTAGAAAAAACAATTCTAAAATTTATATGGAAACAAAAAAGAGCCCTCATAGCCAAAGCAAGACTGAGCAAAAAGAACAAATCAGGAGGTTTTGCACTACCTGATTTCAAACTATAAGCCCATAGTCACAAAAACAGCATAGTATTGGTATACAAATGGCATATAGACCAATGGAAATCATAGTGAACCCAGAAATAAACCCTAATACTTAACAGCCAACTGATCTTTGACAAAGCAAACAAAAATATAAAGTGGGGAAAGGACACCCTTTTCAACAAATGTTGCTGGGATAATTGGCTAGCCACATATAGGAGAATGAAACAATCTTCATCTCTCACCTTATACAAAAATCAACTCAAGATAGATTAAGGACTTATATCTAAGACCTGAAACTATAAAATTTCTAGTGGATAACATTGGAAAAACCGTTCTTGACATTGGCTTAGGCAAGGCTCTCATGACAAAGAACCCAAAAGCAAACACAATAAAAACAAAGATAAATAGTTGGGGCTTAATTAGACTAAAGAGCTTTTGCACAGCAAAAGGAACAGTCAGCAGAGTAAACAGACAACACACAGATTGGAAGAAAATCTTCATAATCTATACATCTGACAAAGGACTAATATCCAGAATCTACAACAAACTCAAACAAATCAGTTAAAAAGAATCCCATCAAAAAGTGGGCTAAGGACATGAATAGATAATTCTCAAAAGAAGATATACAAATTGCAAATAAACATATGAAAAAATGCTCAATATCATTAATGATCAGGGAAATGCAAATCAAAATCAAAATGCAATACCACCTTACTCCTGCAAGAATGGCCATAATAAAAAAATCGATAAACTGTAGATGTTGGCATAAATGCAGTGATCAGGGAACACTTCCGCACTGCTGGTGGGAATGTAAGCTAGTACAGCCACTGCGGAAAACAGTGTGGTGATTCCTTAAATAAGTAAAAGTAGAACTACCATTTGATCCATCAATCCCACTACTGGGTATCTACCCAGAGGAAAATTAGTCATTATATGAAAAAGATACTTGTACACTTATGTTTATAGTGCACAATTCGCAATTGCAAAATCGTGGAACCAACCCAAATGCCCATCAATCAACAAGTGGATAAAGAAATGGTGATATATATATATATATAATTATATTTATTTTTATGTATTTATATATAAAATATATAATTATATTTATTTTTATGTATTTATATATAAATATATAATTATATTTATATATAATTATACATTTATATATTATACATAATATATACATTTATATATTATATATAAATGTATATATTATGTATAATATATAAATGTATATATTATATATAATATATAAATGTATATAAATATATATTTATAAATATATATACATTTATATATTTATATATATTTATAAATATATAAATATATATCTATAATTATAATTAACCATAATATATATATTAACCATATATATATAATGGAATACAACTCAGCCACAAAAAGGAACAAATTAACAGCATTTGCAGTGACCTGGATGAGATTGGAGACTATTATTCTAAGTGAAGTAACTCAGGAATGGAAAACGAAACACGGTATGTTCTCACTGATATGTGGGAGCTAAGCTATGAGGATGCAAAGTTATAAGAATGATACAATGGACTTTGGGGACTTGGGGGAAAGTGTGACTGGGGGGCAAGGTATAAAAGACTACAAATAGGATGCAGTGTATACTGCTTGGCTGATGGGTGCACCAAAATCTCACAAATCACCACTAAAGAATTTCCTCATGTAACCAAATACCACCTGTACCCTAATGACCTATGGAAAATAAAAAAAGAAATTAACAGGAATACCAAATAAAAAAGAAATAGTCTGCATTTAAGAAAATGCAAGCCTTTGGTGAAAAACCTCACCATCTAGTAGTTTTTAATAACAGTAAAGATATCACTGTGTTGCCCCGATCACTGATAGACAGGTAATATGTCTGATTCCCATAAAGACACCATTTGTAAGTCTCTGAGAACCCGAGGTCACTCTCAAACATTTCAATGCTGGCTTTTAAGAATAGCCATTGAAAATCTATGCAGCAGTATGCAGAAATTGCAAAACAAAATTATTTTGAATAGTAATGTAAATAGAGTTGAGGAAATAGAACATCCTAAAGTATGAACAATTGAATATATTATTTTAATAGTCCTTTTATTAGGTATGCATTCTGTCATCCCTGATAATTCTTACCACAATATTATCATATAACAAAGATTTTAAATGGTTAGGAAGAAAAAATACTAATAATGATGATGATTATGTGATACAATTTAGAAGTTGCTTATAATAGATCACATCTTCTGCTCAACAGTGCATGCATCATCTCATATAACCACCAAATAACCTGTTACATTAGTACCATTGTACTTCTTACAATGAAAAAGCCTCAGAGAAATCAAATGACTTGCTTATATTCATTCAGCTAACTGATGAAGATGAAATTAAAATGGGAAGTGCAGAAGGAAGGGGAATGACTTTAGTTTAATGTCTACTATCAACTACATGCCAGATATAATTTTAGAGAGATTATGTACATTAATTTAATGTGAATAACCCCTTAAATGTGATAATGAGGAAACTTGCAGAAGTTAAAAAGCTTGATCAAGTCTGGTAATGAGCTAGTAAATTTACAGAATTAGTACATGGCCTACTAGAAATTTAAATCCCAAACACTCTTACTCTGAAGCACATAGTAAGTTATGAGTTTCTTTAGGAAGTTTCTGGTTTAGTGAAGAATTTTGGGGGAAAAGAGAAAGCTTCCCTCAAGATCCAGTGTTCAGCCATAAGGAAGGCACTGCCAACACGCTGAGATGAAGGCAAAGGTGACTCAGTCTACATTATTTGTCCATGACATTTGTCATACTTGGATATTCTAACTTTGGTTTGTGCTCTTTCAAAAGTTATAACTCTCTTCTTTTTGGATCTCAGACAGTTTGCATAATCTACTGGAATAATTATGAGTTCATGCCTTAGCTTATAGCTGTGCAAATGCAAGCTAGAAACACGTTATTTGAATTACTCTTTTTCAGTAAGGAAACAAACAATGTAGTTTTATTATGAGACCAGAGAAAATAGTCTGTGTGAGCACTTCTGTTCTGCTCTACCATTGTTTGTCATTAGGCTATGAAGAAACTCAGATTAAATATGATTAGTCATGGCAGAAATGTGATTGCAATTAGGACCATTCAGCAAGCTAGGTCCGGTGTTGGGAGGAGGGATCGACAAGCTGATACTAAAAATATGTCTATTCTTTTATGTAACATTTGGTATCCAGTGAACCAGACTTTAGGCCACATTTCAGGTGAGCAGTGAGAGTTGCCGTGGCATAGCAATGAACCAATATGCCCGTCCTAACAGGTGAACAGAACAGATAACAGTGAATCCTTATATGAAACAGTTCTGTACTTTGAAACGTCAACAATCATTGTTGGAAAGGCTGTTCCTGAAATCAGCTGTTGCAGATGACAGACTGGACTGAGTTTCAGAAGCAAAACTCCACATTTTAATCAAGGTTGTTAAAGGAAGTTTTGTAAAAGAAAGGCAGGCTGACTGTGTTTAGAGAGCCTAGGATTCCAGGTAATTGACCTAAATGGAGATTTAGGCTTCACCACGGTTTTAGCTTCTGTAAATCTGATGCTTTAACATTTGTTCTTCATGGATGTGCTGGATCAGCCTTGCTCTGAACAACCCAATCATATGCTTGAGCCACCCTGCCTTAGTTCTGGACTCTCTCATTGCTGCTCCAACGTCTTGGAGGTGAGAAGTCCTCCTCCCAGAGACACACTTTTCAAATACAAACAACCAATCGAAAAACAACACTCTTAACTGCCCCCCTTTTATTATCCCAGGCCACTGTGGAGTTGCCCTAATCACCTTAGGGACAGGTTATAAGTCAGGACAGCTGCTATGCCCCAGAGCCAACCAAAAATCACTCAAACTGGCCAATCCCAAGCCCATTTATCCAATCCCAAGCCCACTTATCCTGCCTCACTTGTTCATTGCCTCAGAAACCACAACAAAGCCTCTTACCCATAGTTTCCTCCTCTCCCTCTGCCTCATGAACAGCCTGGGTGCCTCCCCGTGTGGCCCCTCTGTGGTGTGCAGCTAGAACTGTGAGAAATAAGCTATGTTTTCAGTGGGAGTCTTTCCTGATCTGTTGACCTTACCATACCTCATATGTTCAATTAACACACTATATTTTAAAACAGACTCAGATCTTGAAAACAAGATATAAGGTCCAATCCCTATACATGGTGCATGAGGTGGCTTTGGGGAATACAGTAGAAACCTAGTTTTCAGCATGGCTCTCAGAAACACCATCCCTCCTGCCTGTGGTAAATATTCGTAGTAAGAGCTGAAACGGTGGGGTCAAGGGAACATCATTCCGGGTGAGAAAGTTTGTTTCATAGTTTATTTCTCACAATTCTTGCTGTCAGGAGAGGAGTTTGATTCATCAACTTTGGGATGCATTAGAATAACCCGTGGGATGGATTAAATAGATTCCATGGCCCTGCTCCTGAGAGATCCTTATTCAGTGGATGTGGGGTGCGACTTAACTATCACTTAGCTTAATTTACTTCACAGTCAGTGACATCCCACAATGTGAGAGCCACTGATGAAGCCCTGACACCAGAACTCTTGTCCCACTCTGTCCTTTAGTTTCTCATTCTTAAAAGTAGGCTGGGAATTAGATGACCCCCTAATAATGAAATAAAACATTAACCTTTTCCAGGAATGAAAGCTGACCAAGTACTATTCTGTTCACATTGACTGATGCTTCTTTTATTGTCTTTTCACTTTTATTTTTTATAGATGTGTTTGTTCCATAGTGATTTTGGAAAAAGAAAGTAACAATGTCCCAGCCCAAAAGCAAAAGGCACAAAGAAGAAACACACTTACAGTAGCCTGGTGTTTTTCTGCTTTCTCTGATGTCTCCTTAAGCTGATTTTGCAGGGCCTCCTGAAGAGACTTCATTTCTTCTCTATTTTAGTAGAAAACAGAACATAAGTGAGAAAATAATATAATTCCATTATTTCCTATGTACATTATGAAAGGAAGCTTTGCTGTATACATTTAGGACATAGACAACTAGAATTGCATAAAGCCACAGTTAAGCATACAGGATGTGTCTAAAGATTCTGGTAATAAAAGGCTTTCTCTCCCATGCAAATACTAACAGCAAGTTGATTTTTTTTAAATAACCTTACTATTATGCTTTATAAAAATCCCACGTTTGAATCATCTGTGAGCCACATGATGTGTTAAATCAAAGCAATATATAATTCAAGTTGAAAAGATAATTTCGCTAACAGCATACTGGGGTATGAACATGCTGGTTAGAAAAAGTCACCATAGACTTGCTGATAGGATAAAATTACTGTTCCCTTCTGATGCTCTTAATTAATTAATTCTAAAGCATTGTGCTTTATACATTCTTTGTAAGGCCTGACATCTTTTGTAAAAACAGGGAAAAGAAACTTATTTTAACTTAAGGCCTGTCTCATTTAATGAAGATAATTTAAAAATGCATGCCTATGCATATATACTCATTGTGTCTCAAGCTCAGTAGTACATAAGGATCCTGTCTCCCTTTTTAAAAAGAGTGATATTTCCCTAAATTTGCATTTCTCTTAAGGATTTAGGATTTATTTATTTATAACACATCATATTATCTTTCTGTGCCTTGATTTTTTTTTTTTTTTTTTTTTTTTTACTCAAGCTATCACCTCAAATAGATCAGATATTAGATAAAGGCTAGTGTACTTGTTTGTGTTTGTATGTGTGGCAATTCCTGGCTACAGAAATTCTCTCAAAGCAATAGCAACAACAAAATAGAAACCTATTTGAGTCTTACCAGCACCTAAACTAATTTATAACTTCCAATCTAGTGCCAACAGATTAGCTCTGGATATTTGAGCAAGTGACACACCCTCTCATACTCAATTTCTTCAACCAAAAAAAGGGCACAATGGTAGAACTAACTTATAGGTTTGTGCTCATATTAAGAAGACAGAATGCAAGCAAAGCACTTAACACAATGCCTATAAAAGAATTACTTAACAAATGTTAGGTCATGGCAATAACCACTGACATTTCTCCACACCCTTATGTTCATTCTCTGACCATGATGTTCTACACAACCATAAGCTGCTCTTTCACCCAGCAGGACTTAATGGGGCTGCCAGATTAATTAGCCTTGAGATTGATGTCCCAGTCCCAATTTCAAGAATGAGAAAGAAAGTCTGTCTGTTTTTTGTAATCATTTTGGACTTTGGTTGACAAATCAAAATACAGTGAGAACAAGTTATAGAATAATTACAGTCACTTTGGTTTTTAAATAATTTATGCCTTCTTGGGTGATGCTTTTAATGTGCTTGAAGTGGATTCTAAGTGACAGCTTCCATCACTGTCTCAGACTGGTTTCATTTATCAGACTTTCTTCATATATGGACATATAAAATCTGGGCTTCCATTATTATTTCTGATATTTTCCATAGAGTGTTTATAGTATAATATAATATATACCTACATATATTGTAGGCTTACAATGTGCAAGACACTTTTGTAAACCCCACACCAAACTATGACATCATATTATGATAGATAACAAATGCATAGAGGGGTAGTGAAATTGTGTTTTAGTGTCTATATGCTCAAACTATAAAGAGTTACTATACTATCTCTACTGAGAAGGAAGGAAGGAAGGAAGGAAGGACCTACATGTTATCCCAAACACTCAAATCTTCAACAAGCACTGAGTGAAACACAATAAAATTATATTTCCTACTGAAAATAAAGTTATAATTAAAATGACAAAATAATAAATTTTTAAGCAATTTTAATTTAAAATTCTCATTTTTATTTTTAAAAGATGGTCATAAAACACTTAAAAATTAAATAATAAAGTATATTTTATTAAAATGACAATAAGTATGTATGAATATTTTTACAAATATAGATAGATAGATAGATAATGTATGTGTGGGAGTAGGTATCTATCTATATATTTCTTCCAAAAAAAATCCCCCATTCTGACATCTAGAGGCAATCTAGGGAACAGGACAAAAAACAAATTGTAAAATCTGGAAAAGATAGAGAATTCTGAATATTTTCCTGCCAAAGAACACTATCAGGCAGAAAGGTAAAGTAGACTTTTTGTCTTCTATATCTCTTCATCTATTCTTCTGCCTTCCTTCTAGGCTTATGTCTTCACATGCTCACTGCTCTAGTGCTTTAGCTAGCTATAGATTTCTGCTTCAAAGACTTGCTAAGTTATCCTCCTATAGAGATGATTCCTGACTTGCCTCTGCACCACTTCCCAATACCAACTGAGATTTGCCCAATTTATATCTGCTACTCTAGGGCTCTGTTTGGTACTAAACTGAAACTTTAATTCTAAAAAATTCCTGGCTCAAGTGACACCTGTGATAGATAGCTCAAATATTGAAATATTTTAGCATAACATTTTGTGTTACAAAGAATTTTAAAGGGCCATTATTCCACACCTCTTTCATCCCAAATTATAGCTATAAAAACACCCTCACCTTAATCACTCTACAGAAAGGCATTTCTTTCTAGTGACTATCAGCTTATATTTTAATAACATCACAGATCAAGAACTTGCCACAATTCCAGGCTTTTTTTTTAGTTTTCGAGAACATTATTGTAAAGTGCTTTAGTATACCGAGTCCAAAATTGCCTTCTGGGAATCTACCAACCAACCACCTTAAAGAATAAAAGGTTTTATTCTCTTTTGCTCAAGGACATTTTCAAATTTTCAGACATTTCAGGGTCCTGTCCTATTCCTTATTCTCCTTGTTGTGGTTATATATTCTCAGTCCTGGCATGGTATGGTTTAAAATCTCTCCATTCACCTGGGGACTCTCCTATGAATATTATCAAGGCTGTGTAAATATTCCTGAAATGTGACGCTCAAGCCAACATGACTCTCATTTTCTCACTCTTTCTCTCACATAAGTGCACACACGCAAACACACCCCTTTCTCTGTTTGTCTTGCTAGAAAGACACTCTACTTTCTCTCCACATAGTTGTATGTGGCCACAGCATAGCCCCTGAATTTACTTACAGCCTAGCTCCAGCTACACAGAAAGACTTATTAGTTGCCTCTACGTTACAGTTCCAAAGGGAGACACTAATTGATTGGTTTTTGTTTTGGTGGCCACCTCTGAATCATCAGCTATGACCAGTGGTTTCAGAGTCACATAAAAGAAGCCTGGCTTCTAGGGATCACTAGTCCAGATGAAGCCAGATGACAAGGATCTGAGGACAAACAGAAAACAAGGTAATAATTGAGAGCCGGGGATGTGACCAAATGGCAACGGCAAGCACACTGCACTCTTTCAAACTCGTAGAAGATGTTTAAATTTGCAATAAATCAGTATTTTTGATAACCAAAGGTGATATTTTTTCTCTTTTAATGTTTACTAATAAGTCAGATTTTGAAATGAGATACACAGTCTCTTTTACCATAATATACACACAATTTTTATATTTCTCTTTTTAAGTAAACAGCAAAAAACAAATGCATCACATCTTATATCCTTTTGAGAAGTTACCTTTTATTATAATTTATTGAGTCTTCCATTCTAACTTTGATTGTGTACATAATACAAGTTGTGCATTTTAAACAAGTTTTTAATTTTAGATAAAACTATGAATTAGTAAGACCAAAATGTTCTCCATTTTACCCTCTCTTTGAAAGACTTGTTCTATCATCTGGTAGTTTATATACTTTACCACATGTACACTTGATGATTAAAATTCTTAAACACCTATTCACATTTTTTTCCTGATTTTTGTGTTGTTTTTGGTGTCATGTGAATCAGACATAGATATTTTAAGAAAATATCAACAAACCAAGAGAATAGGTTTTCATTCACATCATGCATAAGCCTGTCTCCTCATCCGTGTCCCTCCTGTGGTAAGGAAAGGCTGACTTTATTTTCTTTTACTCCATTGTCTTAACTCTTGAGATCTCCCTGTCCTTGTCTCTAAGTAGTGTTTTCTCACCCTGGTCTACATTTTTCTTTCTACCCTGAATGGGTTTGACAGAGTAATTTCCCTAAAAGCCAGGAAATAACACAATATTTCCCCTAAAAGATTTCTTTAATTATATTATTTCTTATGGAGCTACCTAAAAGGGATTCCCTATTTATTATCACTGAAATCCAGTATATGCCATCTTTTAGCCATTTTTATTTTTGTCTTTACATACAGATTTATTTTCTAATCTTCTCAAACTCACTATATCTTCCTCAGTCTCTCACCGGGTGCTGCACATGTATTGTGCAGAAATCAATTTTTGTTTTTCTATTTTTGTTTATTCTCCATTCCTAACCTGAGATACTCTATAAAATAAAGTAATCATTTTCAGCATCTCTTGGTCTCTTTTCATGGTTTTATTAAATTTTTTTTTAAAAAATACAGTTTATTATTAACTATAGTCATCATGTACTAACTTCATCTAACTTATTCCTCTTTACCAACTGAAATTTAATATTCTTTAGCCAACATCTCACCACCAACACTCTCCCCAGCTACCTCTGACCCTGGTAATCACCACTCTAATCTCCAGTTCTTTTATATCAACTTTTTTAGATTCCAAATAAGAGTGAGATTAGGTGGTATTTGTCTTTCTGTGCCTGGCTTATTTACCTTAACATAACGTCCTCCAGGTTCATCCATGTTGTCACAAATGACAAGATTTTCTATTTTCTGACTGAATAATGTTCTACTATTTCTATTCAAAATGTTGCTTATGTCTTCTATCACTACTTCACAGAGCCACAAATACTGGTGTAATATTGAGCATGACTTATTTCAAACCAATGAAATCATTAAAATAATATTGTTTCGGAAACATGTTCGGATTGCTTTTTTCAAGTTTTTCTTAGTATCAGACTTTGAAGAGAATTTCACATTAAAGAAATAATAAACATGTCACTATAAATAATAAGAAGAGTCCATGTAAAACAATTGATTTTATATTTTTTAATAGATATCATTGGCTCAATCCAAATGCATGTCAATAATAGAGTTTTGAATTAAGAACCAAGGTCAATGGAGGACATATAGGCTGATGAGAAGGGACTTAGAATCTACTCCACATGCTATCTTGTGTGTAAACTTTGAAACAGTTTTTTGCATTGTGATCAGTGAGCCAAACTGGAAAGGTGGGGCTGTAGGGTAAGACAGAGCAGATTTTAAATCTAAATTCCAATTAACATGATTCTCAGCAATTCCACTAAGCACTCTGAGCAACAATTTGCCATCTACAAAATGGGAATAATAGCTACTTCACAAGGTAGTTGTGAAGATGAAACAAGAAAATATATACAAATCAACTAGAAGAGTTGCTAGTAAGTGTATAGCAGATGTAAAGTTGTCATATTAAAATACTTGTTTTTCTTTATTTGGCTTGGAAAAGCAATTTAAAAATCGTATGGCTTTTTATAATTTACACAAGTATATTTCATAATATGCTTCCCTCAAAAATAAGCAAACCAATACTAATAATATTGTACTGATTCTACTTGTATTGTTAATAAGATAATTCCATTCTTTACCACCACATCATTATTACCATGTTCAAGTTTTGATTGTATTAAACATGGTCCATTTAGGTCAATATTATCAAATCTGTCTATTGATGGTCAGACTTACCAGGGTCCATCTTACTAACTGAGGAAAGTATTATAGCTCCCTAACATTCAAATTGTTATTTGCAGACAAAAAGCATCAGCACCACCATCACCAAAGAGCTTCTTAGAAATGTGGAATTTCAAGCCCACCACAGTTGTGTAAGAATCTGCATTTGAACAAGATTCCTAAGTTAATCGCATGCACATTTAAGTATAATTGAAAAGAAAAATGGGTTCATATATTTAGAATCAATAAATTTTGTGAAGTTTCTGAATGTTGCTTGACACTATGGCAGAAATAACTAAGAAAAAAAGAGAAGTCTTACCTTTGTTTCTGTCCTAATTCCAGAAGTTTCTGAACATCAGTTTTGGCAGACTGCTCATCGTTTTTTAAGGACTGATAAGAAAAGTGGAAAAATGAAGTTTTATTCAGGTGAGAAATTGAGGCTCACTTTAACTTTGGTTCTAGAGTACTAGATAGGACTGCACATATGCCCTGGAACAAGAATTAAAAATGAGTCCATGATGGTCCTCACGGCTCCAAGGATGTAAACAGAAATTTATGACACCCAACTACACAGTGGCTGAAAGGAATTGAGCAGTCTTGGCTTTTAGAGGTTCGATGGAGGAGAAACTACTCTCCAAATATCTAGGTCTCCTTAAAAGTGAATATAAAACATATCTTCTATTCATTCTTTGAAGTTTTACTGTGTTCTCTGCAGGCAAGTTAGACCAGGTCTGGCACAGCTTCTACAAATATTAGGGAATATAGCAAACCTCCCTGCATAAGTCAGGAAATAACACAATTCAAGATTAAAATAGTCAAAGGGCATGCACCTGTTAGGTTTTGTTGATTTCTTATTTATGAGTCATACATTAAGACACACACAAAAAAACAAGGCCATGTAAAATTGTAACTGGTCTCTATAGACAGAATATTAACAATAAATTATGTATACTACTTCAGTCCTTAGTGTTTATATACTCTGGCAAATTCAGAATTCAGAGACTATGAATTACAGCAGAAAAGTCTCCTGAGCTTTTTCTTGCAAGAGAATCTATCCTATTAAGCCTTCTCTAATAACTTTCTTATTTATATTCAATAAACTAATTAATAGGGTAACCAGTCATTCTTGGCATTAAGAGTCAAAACTAAGAGCCAAGAATATTGTTTGCAAAAGAATAGTTGTGACTGGTAGGGAACTGACAATAGCAAAAAGGGCAAACACTTGTTTACTTAATATTTATTTAACAAATATCTATTATGAATCATGCAAAGACCTACGCAAAGTCATGGTACCTGTCTTCATACATTTTTTAATCTAATGTTGAAAATCAACAATTTTAATGTAGTATGATAAGTATTATAACAGGGATGAAGTGGGATGAACTTTACAAGACAAACCTCTTCCCTACTATAGCTGGCTGAGGTTATCATTGGGAAGCAACCAATAAACAAGCTTATTTATATGAAACAGTAGCTTCACATAAATACAAGGAAAGTAAAAAGAAGAATTAAAATGTAAAAAAATAATCATTCACAGGAGTTAAAGTTCAAAGTGTATCATGGTCTTATGACCTGGCACAAGTCACAAAATCAGCCTTGCACAATGGCAGCCAAAAAAATAAGCAAAAGGCATTTTAAGAACTGCAGTTATGTTTAGTGGTAGGATTGTTATCCTTTCAGCAAATGTAGCTCCATAAAATTGTATATTGGTATCAAGAAACTTTCTAGACTGTAATGAGATGTCTTGTCTTTGGCTACTGGCATAGAAAGGCTGAGTATTCTGGGAATATTGTAAATACTGATCACATCTGGGCCTTTCACGATATGCTTTCAATATTCTCAATGTGTCGAGTGTTCTATGCCTCTGAGAAGGTACAGGTTTCTTTGTATTCTTCCCAGTCTTATTCACTTGGTGAATTTTCACTTAACCACAAACTCAGGCATTGGCTTCACTAGAAATCAATCTGTACTTCTTTTCATCCTTGTGAGTTTTCCCTAATGCTCTGTGCATGCTTCCATCATAACACGATGATTCCTGCGCTGTTATCATTCTGCTACCATCTCTGTGTCGTACTGGGTTGTGTATAATTTTTTTTTTTTGCTCTCGTTTCCATCTTCTCCATATGTAACACATCTTCTGGACGAAGAGCTTAGATATTGACTTTAAATACCAGCTCTGTCCCTTAACTATCTGTGCGCTCTTAGTTTGTTAACTTTTCTCTAATTCTGTTTTCTCACCTATGAAATGTGACTAATAGTCTTCATGTGAAAATTAAATACAAATTGTAGAAAGAGTATCTAGCACTGGACCTTGACCATGTTCAATAAGCCTCAGTGGCTACTAATATCACCACCACCACCACCACCACCACTACCACCATCATCATCATCATCATTATCATTATTATCATCTTAATGGGACTAGAAAGCTAAGGAGAAGAGTGTGGACAGAAGCGACTCCACATGGTTTAAAAACATGGTTCAGTTCAGTAACTAATAGTGTCTGGAGCCAGACTGTCTACATGTAAACTCTGGCTTCTTTTGTAACATTCAAAAATAACATATCTTTCCTAAACATTATCTCTCATGTGTAACAAGGGATGTCACAATAGGATCTACCTCATAGATACATTACAAGAATTAAACCATGTAATACATACAAAGCTTTTAGCATATAGGAGATAATAAATACAATGTTTATGTCAAATATTGCAATATATTATCAAATATTTATGAAACTATTTTTACCCTATGCAGAATTTTTTAAAGATCTCAGTATGTTAAGATGTTTTTTACAGATGCCACTTGCCTTTTAAAGGCATTTACCTATTTCAGTAATGTGGTTTATTAAAGAATCTTAAGAATTATCCCGTGGGGAATTTAAAATTCTCTTCTAGGAGTCATTCCTATATTTATTTAACTCTTGATCATAATTACTTTGTCATTTTATAATACGAAAAACACAGGGGTCAAACTGATCTTAGAAGCTTGAGGAATTGATGGCTCTGCCAAGAACACAATTTTCCCATTTCTGTATTTGTTAAACACAGATTCCCAGACTGTATTTCAAATGACATTTCTGTTTAAGGCACATATTAATAACTACCATGGTCAAGCCCAGAAACACATCAAAAACTATTTAAAAATGCATGTCAATCCACTCAGAAAATCAGATGACTGCTCCACTTTTACTGCTCGGAAAATGAGTTTTCATCTCACCTGAAGATTGACTTTAATTCCATCAAGTTCTCTTGATGTCTTTGTCAGCTGACGAAGAATGGTGCTTCGCTCCTTAAATACTTCTTTCAGCTGCTTTTCTAGCTCTTCATAGTCCTGTCTAACACAGAAAGAACAGGCATGAGAGCCCCCCAAATGGTTCCACTTGGCATCAGTCATAATCACTAACACTCACAGTTTCAGTGAAATCTAGAGAAGTTAAAACCTCAATTACTAAGATGGTTTTGTTGTCATGATTTCATATAAAAGGGGAAAATTGAAAACCCCATTTTGTCACAAAAGTTTCATTTCCCAGTGAGGACTAGCTATGCTCCAGATATCTATGACACAGACATAGACATCTATCTATGTCTTCCCTGCTGCATGTAAGACATGCCTTTCATCTTCTTCCATGATTGGGAGGCCTCCCCAGCCACGCGGAATCCACTAAACCTCTTTTTCTTTATAAATTACCCAGTCTTGGGTATGCCTTTATCAGCAGCGTGAAACGGACTCATACAGACACTAAAGAAAATAAATGTTGAATTTTTCAAAAAGTGAATAAATATCAGAAGGTTTGGAGTTCTAACTGGGGAGCAGGAGATTTGCTGCTGAAATGTGAAATGACTACTCATTTCAGAAGACTGTTAAGTGATGATTAGGAATTTGGGCATTATTTTGAGAACAAATGAAAGTAAATGAGATGTTTTAGGCAGTAAATGACAAGATCAGATTTATGTTTTGGAAAATTTTCCCTGGCTGAAAATTCAGGAGTGAATGGGAGGAGGGAAAAAAACAGGAAAACAGGTGACTGTTAAGAAAGTTACCATTGCAATAGTCCAGACAAAAGATTATGCTGGCCTAACTAGAGCAGAAGCAGGGGAGGCAGGGAAACTTGGATTGATTTCAGCAAAACATACAAAATGGAATTAATAGTATACTGTATCTGTATGTGTAACTGTGTGTGTGTGTGTGTGTGTGTGTGTGTGTGTGTTTAATTCTTTTACTGCATGTTGTGGAATAAGGGTGGAAGGGAGCTATTTACTAATGATGCCAGGTTGCTGGCTTAGGCAATTTTTGGACACAGCCCTTCACTGAGAGGGAAGTCAGGAAGAACAGTGTTTTTAGTGAAAGATGGGTCGACAAGTTCAATTGTAAAATTGTGGGAAAACGGCTCAAATTCTCTCAGCTTTAGTTGAGAATCTGTAAAATGGAACAGTTAACTTACCCACATTTTCATGTGTTAAATAGGGTAATTTGTGTAAAGCATTGAACCCATGATAGGTAATTAATTGAAAATATATACATATATAATTTCGATTACTAAGAAATATGATGAATTTATAGTCATTCTGCAGAAATATAAAGGAACTAGATCTCCTAATGGCCTTAGTGATGATTAATACGTTCATCTCATCTAGAATAGACTTCTATTACAATTCTTTTCTTTTTCTCATTTGCTAAATATAGGTCTCTAGCACTCTTCACATTCTTCTCATTAAAAGGAAATCGGAATGGCCCATTGCTAAGAACCACAATATTCTCGCTGGCCTTGTGAATTTCACTGATGAACAGTAATCAACCAGTAATCAGACAATTATTAATGCCCCAAATTTCCATTCAGTCTCACTGGCAAAGTTAAATAAACAGCAAGGCATGTTTTTATTTTCTTCCAATTTTTTAACCTTACTTTATGCCCCAATTTGTTTCTCCTGAACAATAAACACATCTCCAAAATCATCTTAAGTGACCATAATTCATAATAGTAGATTATATGTATTGACAGGTTAATATATATGCTGTCATATTATACATAGGGCTAATAATAGTGCTTTTCTCATGAATTTGTTCTGAAGAGTAAATGAAATGACGTGCATAACACATCCGTACCTATTTTATAGGCACGGAAATTAAGTCACAGGAGTAGTAAATAACTTCTAAGGACATGCTATTAAGAAAGTGGTGTATCAGTCAGTCTCCAAAGCCTAATATCTTAACCACAATTTTGAAAGAATATACTGATTTGGCTATGAGTTTATCAGTTAAATGTTCACTGCGTCCTTCAAGAACTTACTGTATATTACTTCTTTCTTCTCTATTACGCAAATAAATGTTGACTTTATTTACTATATTTACTTTTAATTAAATTATAAATAACACTTCCATTTTATAATATATAACATCATTTCATTTCATCTTCATATTTGATTTTCAAATAATATTATGAGGAAAACAGAACCAATTTAAATCTCTCTATTTTCTGGTAAATACATTGAGAACCATGAAGAGGACACAAATTATCAGGAAAATGTTGGCAGAATTGTTAATTAACAATACTATTTTAGATTCAAACATTTAAGTTCCTTATGTAAGAGGAAATCAAATTACACTGCAGAAGTAACCATAAGGAAAGTATTGGCTAACATTTTATTGGGTTTTCTTCCATTTACAAATGAGTGTATGTTCATCTTCTAATAATTTTCTCTTGCTTACATGAAAAGTAAATATTACCCTCCTACACTCAGGTTCTGTAACTGGCTTCATATGTCTTAGAGCACTTTCCATGTCTATATATTACTATCCATTTTGGTTGTACTTGAATATATTTTTACCACTGATAATTTATGGTGTTTCCAATTTTTTCTTTCTCTCTTAAAAATTAATAAAGTGTATATATGTGGGCACAAAAGAATTCCCAGAGTACTTCTGTGATATAAGTTTCTAAAAGTGTAAATATTTCACTAAAAGTCAACATGTTAATTTTTTTTGTGGGGGGGGGGAGCAGGGTGGGAGGTCTGGCTTCAGTGCCCATACCTTGCACTTATTTTTTTGAATTTTTAATTTTTGTGGGTATTTAGTAGGTACATGTATTTATGGGGTACATGAGATATTTTGTGTTAGTTTCAATATGTGCTGGTAAATTGCCTATCAGCTATTCTAGCCTATAATTTTCTTAGTATATTCTGATGTTCTTCACACCTTCACCTAAACCAGACATTGTCTTATCTCCCGTCTTCTTAAAAGAAAATTTGCTAATGGCATGAGTGAAAAATGATACCCTCTTTCTGATGTAATTTGTATTTACTTTATTAGAGATTGATTACATTTTCATAATATTACCACTTGTATTTCTTCCTCTGTGAATTATCTGTTTATATCTTTTGCCCATTTAAATTTTGAGTTAGTTACTTATTAGTTTTCTAGGGCTTCCATAACAAAGTAACTACGACTGGGTAGCTCAAACAATAGATATTTCGTCTCACAATTCTGGATGCTAGAAATCCAAAATCAAGTTGTTGGTAGGGCTGTTTCCTGTGAGGGCTGTAAGAGAAGGATCTGTCTTAGGCCTCTCTCATCAGCTTGCAAATGGCTGTCTTCTCCTTATGTCTCTTCACAGCATCTTCCTTCCCGGTGTATCTCTGTGTCTAAATTCCCCCTTTACATAAGAACACTAGTCATATTGGTTTAGAGTCTGCCCTAAAGACCTTATTTTAACTTTATTACCTCTGCAAAAACTATCTCCAAATGAAGTTACATCTAATGTACTAGAGATAAGGATTTCAACACATAAATTTGGGGGCACATATTTCAACCTATTACATTTACCTACTTTATTTGGAAGATTCTTGTCCACTATGGCTTTTAATTCATTGTCATTATATGGATTTTTTTTCATACCTCTTATTGGTATTTACATTTACCCCTCTCCAATTTCTTTTAAATAATTTATTTAGATAAATCCTTTTTCTTTATGGCATCTGGACTATTCTTAGGTTTCTCCAACCCATGTTATTTAAAAGTTTATGTACACTTATAAAAATGTATCCATTTTTAATTTTTACTAAACTACCCAATTGATTTTTGAATCTACATATAAACATATATACAAATATATATGTATAGTAGGAAGGGGGACTATAACTTAAATATGGATAGCCAGTTGTCCTAACACGATTGGATACAATACTTCCCCTGCTGATTTTAATATGGCACTTTCTGATGTAACAAATTATTTTTTCTAAATGTTTTTAAATTCTGTATTCAGATTCATTTGCTGTCTTCATGACATATCATGATTTAATTATTAAAACTGTGTACAACATTTTGATACTTCTCAGATTCATCCCCCCTATTGTTTTTGTTCACAGTTTCATTGGCAAATGTTCTCTTTTGTTTCTTCTGAATGAATTTTAGAATAAGCATGTCAATTTTCTGTAAATTCCTGCAGGGAATTTAATTGAAATTGCATTTGCATTATAATTATATTTAGGGAAATAGATAACAATCACACATCTTTCCATCCAGAAATATACTCTCATTTATTATGCCAGTATGTTTTTATAATATGGGAATTCTTTACATTTACTCATTTTTTATTAGACTTATTGCTACTATTGTGGATGGGTTTCTCCATTTAATTGTCTAAATAGATATTGCTTGTCATGTTTAAAGTTACTGTCTGTAAGTTGATTTTGTTTCCAGATACCTCATTGAACATCTTTATTAGTTGTCATAGTTATCTAGTTTATTCTGTTGACTTTTTAAAGTGGTAGCAATAACTTCTTTGAATTTACCAGTCATATCTTTTTCTAATAGCTATAATTTTATTTCTTTTTGTTTACTAATCAAGTTGCCTAAGACATTCAAAACATGTCGAATAGAGGAGGTGATAGAATACCTTCTGTCTTGTCCTTGACTTCATTTAATTAATTGATTGATTGATTTTTTGAGACAGGGTCTGTCTCTGCCACCCAGGCTGGAGTACAGTGGCATGATCTCGGCTCACTGCAACCTCTGCTTCTTGGCTCAAACCATCCTCCCACCTCAGCCTCCCAGTTAGCTGGGATGATAGACACACGCCACTACCACCGGCTATTTTTTTTCTATTCTTAGTAGAGATGGGGTTTTGCCATGTTACCCAGGCTGATCTCTAACTCCTGAGCTCAATCGATCTGCCCTCCTCAACCTCCCAAAATGCTGGGATTATAGATGTGAGCCATGACCCCTGGCTTGTCTTTGACTTTAAAATAAAAAGTTATGCTTCATCACTGAGTACCATATTTGTAATTTTCAAGTGATACTATCTTTCTTAGTCCATTGTCTTCAAATAGAAACTGTATTAAGATACAGCATTCATGTAGAAAAACAAAAATCCCAAGGACACACTTGAAGTATTCAAACTAAACACCTCGGAAATTTAAGAGATAGAAAACTAACCTTAGAAGCTTTTCTTTGACGGCACCCATTCATTACCTTTACCCTCCTCCCAACATATAACCAATATTCAGACTTCTGTGACTTAAAATTATTTGCTTATGTTTGAAATTAATACACATATAAATCATATACATCAAATGTCATTTGTTTGATTCATTTAATATGATATCAAATTTGTAAAAATTTTTCATATTTTACCCAAAGTTTACTTTTTATTTATTACTTTTTATTTTTCATTTTTCAGAGATAGGGTCTTGCTCTCTCACACAGGCTGGAGTGCAATGGTGTAATCATAGCTCACTGCAGCCTCGAACTCCTGATCACAAGCCATCCTCCCACCTCAACCTCCTGAGTAGCTGGAACTATAGGCACACATCACCACACTCAGGGCTAAGTTTTTAAAATTTTTTGTAGAGATGGGGGTCTCATGATGTTTCCCAGCAGGGTCTTGAACTCTGGGCTTCAAATAATTCTCCTGCCTCAGCCTCCCAAAGTGCTGGGATTATAGGCATGGGCTGCCGTGTCCAGCCAGTTTATTAATTTTTAATACTGCATAGTGTAGTGGTGAATAACTGTACAGCAATTTTTTCTAGTGTTGATAGACACTTGTGACTTTTTCCAGTTTTTGAATATTATGAGTAATGCTGCAATGAATATTTCATATGCTTTGTGGTTAACATATAAACACATTTATGCTGGGTATATATCTAAGAATGGAATTGCCGCATCATAAAGCACGCATATGTTCTACTTTAGCAAATAACAGCCAAAAAATTTTTCAAATTAGTTGCAGGGTAGGAGAGGTAGAGAATTCCAGTTGCTTCATATTCTTATCCACACTCGTATCATTAGTACTTGTTTTTAATTCAGTAACTCTAGTAGTGGTGTAATAGCGTCTCATTTTAGCTATAATTTGAATTTCCCTGGTTGGTGACTCATAAAGGGAGGATGTTACTAAAGGTGATTTTTATATATCCTTTATAAAATGCTCACTCATGACTTTTGCCCTTTTTCCATTAGTTTGCCCATTGCTTGTTATTGATTTGTGGGAGGTATTTATACATTCCACACATGAGCCCTTTTATGATTAAATGTATTAAAATAATTTCCTATTCTGCTGCTTGAATTTTGAATCTCTCTCTCTCTCTCTCTTTTTTAATATGAGGTCTCACTCTGTTGCCCAGGTTGTAGTGCAGTGGCATGATATCGGCTCACTGCAACCTCCACGTCCTGAGGTCAAGCAATTCTCCTGCCTCAGCCTCCCAAGTAGCTGAGATTACAGGCATGCACTCCCACGCCCAGCTAATTTTTGTATTTACAGTAGAGATGGGTTTCACCATGTTGGCCAGGCTGGTCTCGAACTTCTGACATCAAATGATCCTCCTGCCTTGGTCTCCCAAAGTGCTGGGATTACAAGCATGAACCACTGTGCCTGGCCCTGAATTTTCAATCTCTTAATGGTATCTTTTAATGAAGAGTTGTTGATAACATAAATATTGATATGGTTTGGCTGTGTCCCCTCCCAAATCTCATCTTGAATTGTAACTCCCATGATTCCTACATGTTGTGGGAGGAACCTGGTGGGATGTGGTTGGATTATGGGGGCAGGTTTTTCCCATGCTGTTCTCATGATAGTGAATGAGTCTCATGAGATCTGATGGATCTCTTTCTTTGCCTGCTGCCATCCATGTAAGATGTGACTTGCTCCCCCTTGCCTTACACAATGATTGTGAGGCCTTCCCATCCAGTGGAACTGTAAGTTCACTAAACCCTTTTTCCTGTATAAATTACCCAGTATCAGGTATGTCTTTATCAGCAGCATGAAAACAGACTGATACAAATATAGACCAAATTAATATTTATATCAGGATTTGTCCTTTTTAGACCTAGTTTAAGAAATGTAAGCTGGCTTACTATATTTTCTGGAAGCCTATGTATTAAGTAATTAGTTAATTTACTTATTTCACTTTTCACATTTTAGACCTGCAAACAACCTGGAATTGTATTTTTCTGTGTTGCACGGGAACATATAATTAAATCCCAATATTTTGCAGTGCCATTTTTTATAAATAAATTTTTTCAATAAAAAGATGTCTGTTTCTATATTATTTAATCCATCAAATTGAAATATTTGTTTAACATTTTGTTAGTGTCACTGTTTCTTATTTATTAAAGCTTTATAAAAGTATATAGATACCCAAGAGTCTGAAAGTTTAAATTTTGTTATTTTCTTCAAGATTGTCTTACTTATTCACGGTCAAATGCATTTCCATATACATTTTAGAATTGGTTTGTCAATTTCAACAAGAATAAAACCTTGTTTGGGTTTTGGGTGACTATATTGACATTTTAAAAATGTTGAGTTTTCTGCTCCATAAACATTTCATATACTACAATTTATTTAGAGATCATAACATTTTATCTTAATAATATTGTGTAGTTTTCAGTGCACAATCCTTTTGTGAATAACTTACATTTGTGCATCGCTTACATTTAGAATCTTTTGAATTTTCTATATACACAATCATACTTTCTGCAAGAATGATAGTTTTTCTTTTATATCCTAATTTATTATCAAGAATTAAAAACCTATTCTACAGTGCTCAACAGAATTGATACTATAAACATCTTTGTCTTATTCCAGATTGTAGGAGAAAGAGCTTTCAATATTTCACCCCAAATATGGTATTTCCTATTGAATTTTTGTAGTAAATATTCTTCTTCTTTTTCTTTTACATTATCAGATGTAAAATGTTCCCTTTCTAGTTTCTTAATCATTTATTCATGAATAAAATTTGAATGTTATAAAATGTTGCTTGCTTCATTATGGCAGGTGTTATTATTTGCTAACAATTCCTTTCTCCCTTCCCATATTTACTATGCTGCAAATATAAGCAGAATAGAAATCCTTGTGTCATTCCTTTGGTCATGTGACACTCCAAAGGCACGCTAGTGGACATGGCTTATCAGTGACATTAAACGTCGTTTATGTTATTTTTCTTAGCTTCTTGTTCTCCTGCTATCGGCCATGTGAAAAAATAACCGTAGGTAACTGCTTCAACTCAGGCTTCTTCAGCAAGAAAATAAAGAGAACAGGTCTGGCTCACGCTTGTAATCCCAGCACTTTGGGAGGCCGAGGCGGACGGATCACGAGGTCAGGAGATCGAGACCACGGTGAAACCCTGTCTCTACTAAAAATACAAAAAATTAGCCGGACGTGGTGGCGGGCGCCTGTAGTCCCAGCTACTCGGAGAGGCTGAGGCAGCAGAATGGCGTGAACCCGGGAGGCAGAGCTTGCGGTAAGCCGAGATCGCGCCACTGCACTCCAGCCTGGGCGACAGGGACTCTGTCTCAAAACAAAACAAAACAAAACAAAACAAACAAACAAAAGAACAGGTCTGAATTTGATCCATACTCTGAAGCAGAAACACTTGCAGTAAGCTCCCAACATGAGCTTGAAAAATAAGTGCTTGTTTTTGTAAGTCATTAGGCTTTGGAGTAATTTGTAATGTAGTATCAGCATAGCAAAAATTTGTCTAACAAATGCATTGGTTCAAGTGATCACATACATTTTTCATTTATACTATTAATGTACTTCATTGCATTGATCCATCTCACATGTATGATTAATGATTACATTAAATTAATCTCACACTATCAAAATAATTTCATGTATACTTCTGCTAGATTCAGTTTCCTAATATTTTGCTTATAATTTTTACATTTATTTTCATAGAAAAAATCATTTGTAAATGTCTCTCTCATATTCTTGTAAAGCTTGGTATCTAAGTTTTGCTTATCTCATGAAACAAATTGGATAGTATTTTTTTTTCTATTATCTGAAAGAATTTGTGTGAGACTGGTAACCTTTCTTCCCTGAATGAGGAGAATTCAGAACTAAAATAATATGGCCTGCAAATCCTTTGTGGGAAATCATTTAGTTAGTCAATGTTTTAATAGATACGTAAATACTCAAATATTCTAATTGTTCCCATTTCAATGCCAATAAATTACATAATATTTAATAATTTGTCTATTTTATTATCATTTATTTACTTAATGATTCTGTGTGTTAGTCTGAGCTTAGCTGGGCCATTCACTTGGTTGGGCTTATTCTTGTATTTGCGATCTTTTGTTCATCAGCCAATGACTCTACTTCTATGGTTGAATTGCTGTCAGTTTATCAGTGAAAGCAACTGGATCTCGCTTTATCAGCAAACTAGCCTAGAGCAGATGATCTACCAGTTGGTCAGGGATCTAAGAGAATTAGCAGAGGTCAGGGAGTATTTTTCAGGTTTAGGCTGAGATTTAGAATAACATCCTGTCAATCAAACAGTATCAGTTACAAAGCAAGTCACAAGTTCAGGCCAGATTCAAGAGTCAGGTAAATATACTTCACTTCTTGATGGGAAAAGCTTCGAAGTCATAAAGTAAGTGTATATGGATATAAGGAGAATAGTTACGGGCATATTTGCAAACAATGTACTACATAGTGCCAAATGCTGTTTTAACTTCTCTATATTTTATTTCTCAGAGATTGGCCAGTTGAGTACTTGTTACATTGTGCATTGATAGTTCTCCAGTGCCTTAAAAGGAATTATTATTTTGAATTTTGTCAATTTTTTCTGTTGACTTCAGCAGGAAGATTGGTCAGCAGTAAGACTGACAAGTTTGTCCAATTGCACTAAAGATGGATATTTTGGGGCCATGATTTAACTAATTATTTTCTTTATTTCTGAAAGATAAACATTTGCTCAATCAAATCCCATCTCTTCTCCAATTCTAATTACTTGAACATTTTTATTTGACTCTACCCAATCTTACTATCCTAGTTCAGGTTCTCACTATTTGAATGTTTATATAATAGCATTATATGAATTTTTTTTTTTTGCTTTTCTAATCCATTTAATTCAAATTATACTTTTTAACTTAAAATTCTAACTGGATCAACTTACAGTTCAAAATATCAGTAGCCCCTTCGGCCATGTCAAAGTCAAGGCCATCTGCCCTGGGGCTTGAATCTGTCTCCTTCATTTTCCTTTGTTCAGCTTTCCTCTATTTCCTCTTATATACCCTGTGCTCAGTTAATTAATTATCAAAGAGAATTTCTTGAAAATATTTAAATGTGTTTTGTCTATTTCAATTCCTGTGAATAAACTAGATCTAAGATTAAAATGAATTCCCTGAGGAATCATTTGTTTAAATTCTTCCTAGTATTTAAGAACTTCCCACACACCGTTGTACACTGTATAGCCTTAACACTTGATTTCACAGCACAAAATCTCCAAATACATCAAGTCAGTCTCTTCAATCCTTAGTCTTCTGTCAAGGTTTTCTGTATTCTCCATCTCTTTTTTAGTATTATAATATTTTATTATTTATGTATGTGTTTCACCACAAAATTGAATGCTTTGACTGAAGAAATGTTGTTTGATACTAGCACACTGTTTTGTACTTATAATGTTGAACTGTATCTGAGCCCTGTGCTTCCAGAAATCACCAATGGTTAAGAAATTCCCCAAACCTTTTGTCTCCAAAAATGCGATAATGCAAAATACTGTCCTTGCCATACGAGCTAGATAAAATTCATGGATGACATCCTTATTTACCTGTTATGATGCACTCACAGACACTCCAAATTCCCACTCTTTGTCTCATAATGATGAGCTAAACTTGTGCTTCACTGATTAATCTGCACATAAGACTGCTAGCTTCATTTGACCAGAGTGGTCGAGCTTTTTGGTCTAGCTTCTCGCCTTCTCTCAGGCCTGTTAACTCTGTCTCACCTTGGGTTTCAATAAGCATTAAGTATTGGAATATGGAACGGCACCTTAACAACCACTCTGAGATTAGCTTTTACACCATTAATTAATTGGCTTATGGTGTAGATACATTTGCTGTTCAATTGTTCGGCCACACAACCCGCTCACTCTTTTCCCCACAGCCAGTTTTTGATAGTCCTGTTTCCTTTCTCTCTATAAAAGAAAGCCTTTGCTCTATGATGCTTAAAGATTGTATGGTTGAAGTGTTCTTTCTACTGCAATAGCTTTTGAATAAATTATTTTCTTACTTAAGACTACATTATGACAGATTAGATAACGAAAAGTGTGGTACAAAAACACGTAGAATACTATGCGGTCATAAAAAAGAATGAGATCATATCTTTTATGGGAACTTGGATGGAGCTGGAGGCTATTATCCTTAGCAAACTAACACAGGAACAGAAAACCAAATATCACATGCTCTCGTTTATAAGTAGGAGGTAAATGATGAGAACTCACGAACACAAAGAAGGGAAAACAGACACTTGGGTCTAATGGAGGGTGAAGGGAGGGAGGAGGGAGAGGAATGGAAGAGATAACTATTGGGGGCCGGGCGCGGTGGCTCACGCCTGTAATCTCAGCACTTTCAGAGGCTGAGGCAGGTGGATCACGAGGTCAGGAGATCGAGACCATCCTGGGTAACACGGTGAAACCCTGTCTCTACTAAAAAAAAAATACAAAAAAATTAGCCGGGCATGGTGGCAGGCACCTGTAGTCCCAGCTACTCGGAAGGCTGAGGCAGGAGAATGGCGTGAACTCGGGGGTCGGAGCTTGCAGTGAGCCGAGATGGCGCCACTGCACTCCACCTGGGCGACAAGGCAATACTCCGTCTCAAAAAAAAAAAAAAAAAAAAAAGATAACTATTGGGTTCTAATACCTGGGTAATGAAATAATCTGTACAACAAACCCCCATGGCATGAGTTCACCTATGTAACAAACCTCCACATGTACTGCTGAACCTAAAAGAAAAGTTTTTTAAAATAAGAAAAAAAATTAAGACTACATTGTTTTTATTTGATAGCACATTGTGAGATGCTTAATAAATGTAGGTTAGCTGAATAAATTTTAACTACTAACCTTTGCTTGAATGGTTACATCAGCCTAGAATTCCTTTACCTACTCTGTTTATCAATCTAGTTAGAGAAATTACTTCCTTTCACTTCTTCCATGAAATCTCCTCCTAGAACTATAAAGTTCATGCCTCTTCTTAATATGCATGTCATATATTCACTCCACTTTATTTTATAATTAATCATTAGTTTTATTTTTTAAAAATGATTGCACAACAACCTTTATAGAATAATGAGTTTTTGAAAGCATGTACTTCTTCACTTTTTCTAGTAATCATTAGTATTTTATATTTAAAAAAAAATTTTTGAGATGTAGTCTCACTCTGTCACCCAGGCTGGAGTGCAGTGGAGCAATGTCGGCTCACTGCAAACTCCGCCTCCTGAGTTCAAGAGATTCTCCTGCCTCAGTCTACCAAGTAGCTGGGATTACAGTTGCCCGCCATCATGCCCAGAACATTTTTGTATTTTTAGTACAGATAGGGTTTCACCATGTTGGCCAGTTGGTCTCGAACTCTTGACCTCAGGTGATCCGTCCGCCTTGGACTCTCAAAGTGCTGGGATTACAGACTTGAGCCACCGCCCCCAGCTTCTAGTGGTTACTATTTAATTTGATGTTTACACTTTCCTTGTTTGGACTGGCAGAAGTGTTGAAAAACAGGCTCCTGTACCCTGTGACTTGTCCTCCTCATTCTTGGAACCCTTCCTGACTCTTTTCACTCCTTTGATGTCTGTCCTGCCGTAATTTATATTTCTAACTGTTTATTTTAAATGCAGATACAATAGACTCACTTATCATGGAATAGTCTTTCAATGTTTCAATTTCATTTGAATTGTTTTTGTTTTTTGTCTTTAATGAAAAGATCCTCCAAGAGTATGTTGAACGCCTTCTTTGGATAGAAATTTCATAAAATTCAAAGCTCTGGAGTAGTGCCATGACATCTCAAGATTTGGTTTTCCCAAAGAAATAGAATAACAACAATAATAACTGTAGAAACACAAACTTGCATTCAGCCTGTCTTCAACATTTCTGCCTACTTTTAAATAATTATTTATTATAGCAAGCATAACTATAGCTTCATTTTATTTTTTATTTTTAAACAATATCTAATATTATATACTAGCATATATCAGACATGTGGTAGACATTTTACAATATCATTTAATTCTCATAATTATTCAGAAATATAGGTGTAGTGGACATTCTACAAGCAAGAAAGTAGGTTCATAATTTAAGTAATTTTTCCAAAGACAGATAGTAAATGATGAAAATAGTCGTCAACCCTAGATATCATTGATGAAAAAATACTAGATTATGCAGTCCCTCTATAAATAATGAAGTAGTATATATTTTATTGGATCCTTCTACATGGAGGACTCTTTGAAAAAATATATGCAAACATTAACAATGAACTATCCCTAATCAACTGGCTCAAAATTTTATTTCTGTAATATAGAACAAAGATTGAAATGAGGATAATACATGACAAAATGTGATAAGAGTAAGACATTAGAAGAAATCACCAACAAGTTAAACAGTCACAGAAAATTTCACGGAAGAAAATATCTTTGTGTTGGGCCTTGAATGACGCATAGGATGATTAAATATTGTAAAGGGGAAAGAAGTCTAAGCACAGGTGACAATATAAGTAATGACACTGTAGATGTGAAAGTGTTGTGTTCATGCAAATTATAAATCAGCAAGCAATATAATCTAAGTTGCATATAGGACACTCCCTGAGCTCATTTAAGTAAGGTAGAATCTGGAGAAGTTGGTGCGGTTCAAATTATCAAAACTCTTGAAGGGCATGGTCAGAAATTTGAATTACTTCCTATAGAATATGAATTTCTCTATGAATTGCTCTTCACCGACCAAGATATATTTAGAAATACGCATGCACACACACACACACACACACACAGTTGTTCCTTGAATTGGATACCATAATCTGCAGATGCTCAAGTGCCTTATATAAAATGACTAGTATTTGCATATAATTTATGCATATGTCTTTTTTTTCAAACATTTACTTTTATTGATTACACATCATTTTTCATTGTTCACTCTGTCCACGTACGCCCAGATATACCAGCATTGTCAGCAGAGGTAAGTAAATGTCAGTTACCTAAGCAACTCCTCAGGTCCTGCTTGTGTCTCTCAGATGTTTAGAAGATAGGAGATATTCTGTTTCTCAAAAGGCTGATGGGCTGAGAATCTTTAGTTAAAGTGTGCAGGGGGGTCTGTAGACTCTCTAGGCTCTTCTGACAGTGTAAACTGTTGATGCTATGGCAAGGGCACAGCTTTCTGTGTCAGTCTCTCTGGTGGAGATCTAAACTTCATCAGGGCTGTGCACAGAAGGTGATGCCTCCAAGGGCACTCCATCTCTAGTAGTCAGGCTATCAAATTTCTCAGGCTCTCCCTTAGGTTGCATGTTTTTCTCTTAATGTTTGAATAATTGAATCATTTTGGCAGAAAATTGGAGGATTCATGAGCATGTCAAAATTCTGCTGCAAATATTTTAGATAAACTCCATGCATATACTTCTGCTGTTGTAGATGAACGTATGGGTTA
Organism: Pan paniscus; assembly: GCF_029289425.2. NCBI lineage: Eukaryota > Metazoa > Chordata > Mammalia > Primates > Hominidae > Pan > Pan paniscus. Next base: position 26,986,325 of record NC_073258.2, on the reverse strand, counting down.
GGGGTTGGGGGGTGCATGCAGCCCATGCTGATGAAGATTTTTACTATCATTTATCTGAAAGCATTTCAGAAAACAAAGGTTTCTCTTTCTAATTATGGGCAGAATAAACAGTTTGATATTACTCCGTACCAAATCTTTGTTCTTGGCATACACTTTCCCACCAATCCCAAGCAGATCAATTGATTCAGATGTCTAGAGGTTTATTTTGTTATGTGGCTATGAGGAGGCAATGCAACTCAAAAATTATATATTTCTTCAAATAGAAAGAAAAGCATATTTTCTTTTTGTTTTCCTTTTTTTATTTTACTTTATTTACTTGAAAATCTGGGATACAGAACATGCAGGTTTGTCACATAGGTATACGTGTGCCATGGTGGTTTGCTGCACCTATCAACCCATCACTGAGGTTTTAAGCCCCGCATGCATTAGGTATTTGTCCTAATGCTCTCCCTCTTCTTGCCTCCTACCCCCTAACATATGTCTTATATACTTTAAATCATCATTATAATATAAAATACAATGTGAAATGCTATGTAAGTAGTTTTTATAGTGTATTGACTTTTGTATTATTTTTATGGTTGTAATTTTTTTCTTCTTTTTTTAAAAAAGACAGATTTGGCCAGGCATGGTGGCTCATGCCTGTAATCCCAGCACTTTGGGAGGCTGAGGTGGGCAGATCACCTGAGGTCAGGAGTTCAAGACCAGCCTAGCCAACATGGTGAAACCCTGTCTCTACAAAAAAAAAAAAAAAAATGGCCAGGCGTGGTGCTGCATGCCTATAATTCCAGCTACTCAGGAGGCTGAGGAAGGAGAATCCCTTGAACCCAAGAGACGGAGGTTGCAGTAGGCAGAGATCATGCTACCGCACTCCAACCTGGGTGATAGAGCAAGACTCCATCTCAGAAAAAAAAAAAAAAAAAAAAAAAAAAAGAAGACAGATTCTCACTCTGTTATCCACGATAGAGTGTCGTGGTGTAGCTCGAAATCCTGGCCTCAGGTGATCTTGCCACTTTGGCCTCCCAAAGTGCTGGGATTGCAGGGTGAGCCACCGTGTCTGGCCTGTATTAACTTTTATTTTCTATTTTTTGCCATATTTCTGATCTTTGGATGGTTGGACCCATAGATATGAAGGACTTACTATATAAGCACATTTTCAATCCAAATAAACATCAAAAAGAAAGATTTAAGTTGTTCTCCCCCCAGTTGACAAAGGCATTCCAAGGTATAGATTCCTATTAATTCACAATCAAGGAGACTGAATAAGAGTGACTTCTATTCGGTTTCGCTAGGGTATTAAAATGATGACACAGGTAGTTTTTTCCTGGGAAACATTTTCAATACCTGCCCACAAGAAAATCATAAAACTATAAAAATTTCTGTGACTGGGAACAAAGCCATAAATAATTTTGTTAAGTGACTTCTATGCTATCTGAAGTCACTCTTGTTCAGACACATTTCTTTGTATCAGAGCCAACACTCAAGGTGACCACCGGAATATTTGCATATTTTTCTTTCAAGGTCTGCTAATGCAAACTAAGAGAATCTCCCAGAGACATTGTAGATATGTGGCAGAATTAGTTGTGTCTCTCACTAAAGATGTCTAGAAAAGTCTCTTCTGGGGAAGTAAGGTCTCTCACATACGTAGTCAAAGATTGTGGCATTAGAGGACTTTTGACAAGATAGTTTCAAGTTAAAAATATATAACTCTTCCCCTACCAATCCCATACCTAGGAATCTATCTGTAGAAGTTCTAGCCCTTAATACAATAAGTTTAAAGCAGCATTAATCATAGATAAAAATATTTGGAAAGAAAATAAGAGGTCTGAATAAATTATGTTGAATACATTGACAAAGACTGTCTTCTTGGCCACATTTTAGTCAGGCTCTTCTAAGCCCCTTTCTCAATTATGCCCCAAATATGGTAATCTGTCCATGGCCTGCATTACCTAGTCGTAAAAAAAATCTTGCTAAGTCATTAACCAAAACCTCCACCCTCAATATTTGATCACCCTCCATATCTGATCAAATTTCTTATCCCCCACATCACCCAGGGCATATCTAAGTGCCCTGGTAGGTTAGACAGAATCTCTTTTAACCCTGATGCTTTCTCCTAGTAATTTTGTATCACAGATCTTCATCCTGTTCCTTAGCTGCAAATCCTCACTTCATGATGATGTGTTGGGAATTAATCTCAGTACATTTTTTTTTATTTTTAGGCAGGATCTCACTCTGTCACTCAGGCTGAAGTGCAGTGGAGTGATATAGCCTCGACTTTCTGGGCTCAAGCTGTCCTCATGCCTTAGCCTACTGAGTATGTGAGTAGCTGAGACCACGGGTGCATGCCACCATGCCTGGCTAATTTTTTATAGAGATGGGGTCTCACCATGTTGCCCAAGCTGGTCTTGAACTCCTGAGCTCAAGCGATCTGCCTGCCTCAATCTCCCAAAGTGCTGGGATTACAGGTGTGAGCAACTGAGTCCAGGAAAATTAAGCACAGTTTATAACAAGGTCTCTTTCCTCCTATTTCAATAGTTCCTGAATACTATTTGTCTTTACCTTTTTAACTGCTATTCTGCTTTGATTTTCTTTGACAACATGCTATGGTATACTAAGGTTAAATAATACATCAATCAAAGTACACCACATGACTTGGAGGAATTTCTGTGTGGCACTTTTGAGAGAGAAGAAAAAGAATCAAAAGTTTGATGCATTTATAAAAACTAGTCATAATGAATAAGGTTCTATGAGTATATACATACGTGTTTGTGCATGTTTATGCCTATATAGAATTATGTTAGTAAGGGGAGAAATTTGAAAGAGAATGATTTAACAGAAGGCAGAGAAGGGCTGCAAAAAGAGGGAATTTATGAGAGGGAAAGGCAAAAAATTAGGGAAAAAACTATGTTGCCTTTATATAAAATTATGTGTTGTATGTGTGATGGTGTGTGTATAAAGAAATCAAATTACAAATTTTAAATAGTAACTAAAAAGGGAATTTCTAGATTTTTAAAATTAAACACGCTCAAGAAGAGATACGTTGAGCGAGACAACTCCATCCGCATAATCATCTTTCACAGCCAGGCAGTCACTGCATGACTCCCCTGATGTCTATACCTAAAAAAGAAAATCTTTATTTATTTATTTATTTATTTATTTTGAGATGGAGTCTCGCTCTGTCGCCCAGGCTGGAGTGCACTGACACAATCTCGGCTCACTGCAAGCTCCGCCTCCCGGGTTCACGCCATTCTCCTGCCTCAGCCTCCCCAGCAGCTGGGACTGCAGGCACACGCCACCACACCCGGCTAATTTTTTGTATTTTTAGTAGAGACAGGGTTTCAGCATGTTAGCCAGGATGGTCTCGATCTCCTGACCTTGTGATCCGCCCACCTTGGCCTCCCAAAGTGCTGGGATTACAGGTGTCAGCCACCGCACCAGGCCCAGAAAATCCTTATTAAAGCAATGCTTTCTGTATTAAACATGGAATTGGAATTCTGGCTTGCCCTTGCCGGATATGGAGCTATTTTATTGCCAGTTCCCCCTTTAGATGCTAGCATTTCTTCTTCATTAAAGCTGATTAAGCACATCAGTGTTTTCTTTTTTCCCCCTCCCTACCTCCCTCCCTTCTTTCCTTCCTCCCCTCCCCTCCCTCCCTCCTTTCCTTCCTCCCTTCCTTCCTTCCATCCTTCCTTCCTTCTTTCCTTCCTCCCCTCCCCTCCCTCCCTCCTTTCCTTCCTCCCTTCCTTCCTTCCATCCTTCCTTCCTTCTTTCCTTCCTTTCTCTTTGTCTCTTATTTCTTCTCGCCCCCTTTTGAGCTATGCTTGAATATCAGAAATGACTAAAACATTGTGCCTGACTTCATAAAGTTTTTCATTTAAAGTATGATAGAAACAAATACATAATTGCAAAAAAATGTGATAAATTTACACTGAAGACATGTATTAAGTTCACTGGTTACAAGATGGGGGTTGTGATATATAATACTCTTAATGGATAATTCAAGTAGTAGAAATTTGTTGTGATTAAAGAAATTAATGCCAGAGAAATTGTGGCTAGGCTGCTTTCAGAAAGCAGTAGAAAAATTCAGAAGAGCTTGCTATTCTATTGGCACAGAATGTGAGACCATTAATCACAGAGAAAAATAGCCCTGTCAATATACGATCAATGTGTTAGTTTTTTTATTAACTTCATGTATCTATACAGAAACCCATTTCACTAGGAGTACAAGAATCCATGGCTTTGCATTCTGTTTGATGTGTGAAATGAATCTTCTGCTTGGTGACTGATAGGAGCAATATTGATTTTGCAAGCCTTTTATGCTGAGTGGTTTCAGATTCTGCCATTCTGCGAACTGTATCTAGCCAGAGAAAAACTCTAAAAGAAGGGGGAAAAGCTCTAAGACCTACATGATATCTCTGATTCTACAGAGGGCAACTCCAGAGGCACCTTTAGAATAATAAAATCACCACCTCTCATTTATGTTAATTTTTTTCCTTTGAGGATATCACCGTGGTTCAGAAATTCCACCCCACTGATTTTCACTTTCACTACTGAAGACACTGACAAGCCCTTATTAAAATGTTAAGTGGGTCTGGTTCCAGCAAATGATAATTATAGTTAAGTTGAGGGCAAATAAAAAGGATCTCATCAGAGGAGCACATTTCTATAACTTTCCAAAGTAGGAGCATATAACAGGAGGATTGAATCCTGGTTCATATTTATTTAAATTTCTCATGTTCTAAGGATCTGATAAACAGCTGAGAAAGGCAGACACCAAAGTAACTTTTTCATCCCTAAGCTCCTGTCTACAAACTCACTGGTGGTGAACAGAAAGAACCACCTGATTATATTATCCCTGCAATTCCTTGTTTCTCTTTTTTGATTGCTTTTGAGGCCCCAAATACAAAAACGATGACAATGGCAGAAAGAATAAAGGTGCAATGGAAGGCTGTATACATACCTCTTTATCAGTAGAGTTATGTGCTATCTCAGATTATTATTATGTATTGAGATCCCATTAGCAAATAAAGTTTATATCCAAAAAGAGTTCTTCTAATTATTCCTGAAAAATTTGAAATGGAATTCCTCAATCATAGCCTTAAACAATAATTTTGCACTAAATAGGCATATGATAACTACAAAATGTAAATACAATTGCCAGAAATTGTATTTGCCCTTTCTTTTTAGCTTCTCTTTGACAATTTCCTTCCATATACTCCGTAGTTCTATCAAATCCATATATTTTAAAAATACCTTTTATTCCATTTCCTGAATACTCTGTACTCTTTTATAACCCCATGTCTTTGTATACACTCTCCTTGAGAATGATGTGTAGGCCCAATTTAAATAAACATATTCTCTTTATATTTTTCTATAATATTCTGAATATAGTTGGTAACCTAATCATTAGCCTTATTCTTCTCCCTTACTGGTAGAAACTGTACACATTACTATTTGAAAATGCTGCATATATAATTTCTCAGCTTCAAGTCCTGTGATAAATCCAGACCATAAAAGATAGGAAGTCTCCCATATGTTCAGGAATGTTTTATTCTCTATCACGAATAGAGATAAAGACGGAAATATTTTGCTGAACTGAAAATCTTCTTCTTTGCTTAACTCTTTCTACTTCTAGATGTGACAATCATTTCAGAAACATGACACACCAGTCCCTAAGATAGGTGATAGCTTGTTGGAGCTGGGTAATTTAAAGTGTGAAAACAGCTTTGGTAATTAATGATAGAGCTGGGCTGTGGACCAGCTTTAAAAGCTTCAACATGCAGACTTTTTGTTATGTGATCTTATACAGGGTTTTTAATTTTAATCCTCTGTCAGGCTTTTAGGTAATTACATCTGAACTCATCCTAATTATTGCAAAAACATCCTCTAGAGCAGTGTCATTCATCATGCGTTCTGAGTTCCAGCAGTATCATCATTGTCTGGCAACTTGGCAGAAATATGAATTCTTGAATCATACTTTGGGCTTCTGAATAAGAATCTCTTGTGGGGGTGAAGAACCAAGAAATCCAGGTTTTCATAAGCGTTTCAGGTGATTCTTATAGGCCTACAAGAAGTGGGTCTGTGAGAGCGTGTTTTACCTTTGCACTATACTCACTGTGCCTAGTATAACCCCAGCACACAGAGTCTGCCAGCATAAGTTGAATTGAACCAAAACTGAAGAATCTGCTTTTCAGGGCAACATTGGCAATGATGATATACAAGAGGCATTTGTTAAAAATGTGGGGAGAAAAGACTATAAAAAATTTGATAAATGAGGTTATTTAATCAATCCAGATGACTCTTTCTAATGGTTGATTTTGTGTGTTGATTTGACTGGGCTAAGGGATGCCCAGATAGCTGATAAAGCATTATCATTGAGTGTGACTATGAGGTTTTTTTGTGGAAGAGATTAGTATTTGAATCAGTAGGCTGAGGAAAGAATATTCACCCTGTTGGATATGAGTTCCAAATTTCTTTTCAAAGAATTAATATGTCAGTATGTTCAATTTTTTGCCTTCTACTTTTAAACTTAACTTCCTCCTAAAGCAACTTTTTCGATCACCTGCTCCACCCTGCATTCCAATCACCTGCTCCACCCTCATTCCAATTACCTGCTACCTGCTCTGCCCTGACTCCCTCCAAAGCACTCACCCTGTCATTCTCTTTAAATTAGCCAATCGGAATTAGTTTAGCCTGTGTGGTCTAACCCTAGCCAATAGGGGAATGACACAGCAGCAGGGGCCACGTGCGTCAGAGATAAGAACCCCTTCCCCTTCCTTGTCCAAGTTTGTACTCATCATTATTCCATCTGTAAGGGTGCACCCTTCTACATAGAAGTACCTTGCCTTGCTGAGAATTAAAAAGAAAATTTTATATTCGAGTGCTATTTCTTTTGCGGTACTGAAACTTTATATATAACAACCCTTACCAATGTTGGTGAGTATCATCAAATTCACTGAGGGCTAATAAAACAAAAAGGCAGAAAGGTAAATTCATTCTCTTTTTTTGAGCTGAGAGACCCACCTTCTCCTGCCCTTGGACTCTGGTACTTCTGGTTGTCTTGCCTTTGGACTCAGACTAAATTACACCACTGGATTTCTTGATTCTCCAGCTTGTACATGGCAGATTGTGAGACTTCTCAGATGCCAGAACCATGTGAGCCAATTCTCATCATATCTAAGAGTTCTAGTATCTCTGGAGTACATTAATTCCCCCTAATTTTTTTTTAGTTGTCCATCTAACAACATTTGACAACTGTTAAGCTTTTCTGTGTTTTTCACATGATATCTTTAAGACTGGTAGTCTTCATGGTGCATTTGGCCTAAAATATTATAAAGACACACACATGCACACACACACATACACACGCACACACAGAATGAGAGAGAGAGAGAGAGAAAGAGTGAGCTCTGGCTTTACAGAATAGATTTGAATATAAGCTTTGGATCTTAGTAGCTCTGTGACTTAGGCTGCATAATTAACATCTTAGAGGCTCATTTTTATGTTTGAAATTTAGAGATATTTCTAAATTTCAAATATAAAAATCAAAAGACTGTTGTACATACTTTAGTAAAATGGGACAAGGAAGAAGAATGAGTAAATAGTTATATATACTTTTTTCTTCTCTCTTTTCTTCATCTCTCTTTTTCCTTTCTTTTCTTTTTCTTTTTTTTATTTTTAGCAAATGCTTTGATTAACTATTTGGATGTGTAAAGATGAACCCCAGATCACAGTGCTATAGAAACAAATGGTGCTTCAATCGATTTACTTATTTCCAGAAATCAAGAAGGAGAAGAGAGAGGTTCCCTGAAGGAGTTATTATGGTGGAGATGAGAGAAAAGGGAATAAAAAATAAAGAGATCTGAGGAGGGAAATATATTACTCAGCAAATGGTGAAAAACCAGATATTAATGAAGAGAAACGTGGAACATGGGAAATATCTACCAGTAGATTAAGACTGAAACGTTCAAAAATAAGGCTGGCTCCTAAAGTATTACATTTTAAACGAGATTTCAATTTGCACCTTCGCGTCCCACCCTCATCATTATCCATCAATTCCGACAGCCATTTTGTGGTAGTTTAGGCTGCACTTTAATCTGGGCTCTCTACACAGGAGATATTAGACAACTGAGAGAAGTACGCACAGGAAGAGAATGGAAACAAGGGCAGAATGCAGAATTTGGTTGGAAAAAGGAATTTTAACATTATTAGCCGAGATGGAATGCGGGTGCTACCAACAGGAAATAGACACTGGATTTGCTTCTTCCCAGGGGGTGAGATAGAGACTAAAAAGTTTTAAAAAATACAAGTGAAAGACAAGATGAGAGGTTTTGTCACCTCCCACATAGCTGGCATTTCTGTTATAACAACATAAGTAACGAGCTCCTGGCATTCAATAAACGTTATGCAGTTTTATCATTTGTATCCACCCCACACCTAGCCAATATATGAGAAAAAATGGTAATTATCATCTTCATTATTATCTTCTTCTTAAAAGCACATTATAAAACGGAGGCATCAGCTTCGAGGTAATTTTATGCACCTTAGAATACGACTATTCCTTCCTTGATATGGGAAAGAAGTATCAAGTAGAAGTCACTGCACAGCTCACAGTGAAAATTTTTTCATTGCCCTCATAGGTAGTCTCACCCTGGGCGTTACAAACCCTAGTTTAAGCTGTCACTCAATGCTTTCTAAATAGGCAGGGAGAAGCTTCAGACACACCTTTTTTTTTTTCTTTTTTAGCGCTATGAGCACATATTTTCCATTGCTGGAATTTTGAGTAGCCGGTTTGTCATATTTTCAATTTGCATGTCATTTTTATTTGAAATATGGGAATGTGTATCACAGATTATGAGTGATGTTTACATAGATTAAATTAATAGCCAATCTTGAAAATGTAAAATGTCACTTTTTAGCAGTCCAGGCACTGTAGGAAATGTTTATTAATCAAGGTGAGTTGTAGTGGCTGTGGGCAGCATTCCAACTAGCAGAGGTCATTTGCAATATGGTAATTGCAGTTGTTCAGCTTCTGTCCCCAACTTTCTGTTCTGAAGCCTGGGAAATTCACATGTCATCTTCTGCCACCAAATTGCTACTTCAAATCGTGGTTTTCAACAGGCACAGCTGCTTCCTTTATTATCAATTTGCATCAATAAATGTACAGAGGAAAGTCTAATTTCAGCAGCATTGAAACCAAATCCCCCATTCTCACATCTTAGAACACTATATACTGTTCCGGAATTTCATAAATCTTATTACTTGACTGTTAATCTTAAAACCTCGATTGATTTTGTTTTCTACCAAATAATATGTTAGAGAAAAAATTAAAGGCAAATAAAAGGTGATTTTGAAACGTTTCCCTACACATCCTCTTACTTTCTCCTTCTATTTTTCTCTTTTCACTTCTCTTTCATGATTTCTTTTTAAAGAGGCAAGAACAACTTTATAGAAATAAAAAATATAAAAAGAACAAACGTAGTTGTAGGAAGACAGGTTTTAAAAAACTTTACAATCTTTGGTATTGGAGCTCAAGTGAAGATTTTCTTACTAAATCAACTGTTTTTCAAGAAAAAAAGAATGAAAAAAAATACCCCAAAAGAGTCTTGGATGTATACTGAGAGCTTTTACTTTCAAGATTTATTGTTCAAACAAATGTGTGTATGTGTGTGTGTTCATATTTGTAGACAGACATGGCTGCTCATTCTAAAGATGTATGAGCCCAAGGCATTTGTGGTAATCCAATAATGTAAGCAATAAATCTGCCTGAAGGTTTTATTTCAAGTTTAATGTATTTGAAGAGAGCCTGGGACTATAGATAAGTCATATCTGTACTATGAGTGCTACTTTAGAGTCAGCTTTAACTTTTTGTTTTCAGAAAGTTTACAGAATTAGATGATCCTTATGTCTCTCTATTCAACACAAAATTTGATAGCAATTTTGCAAATATAGCATTTTGAAATGTTAGTATATGTATGAATTTGAACTTACGGTTCTGTAACAACAATTGTAATATCATGGAGCACTTATTTAAGTTCTCTCATATATATATATTCTTGCATATATATGTATATACATGAGAGAATTTAAATTCCACTCACTGACATATTCTTGACTCTAAGGTAATGTCAGTGCAAACTAATTAATGCCATGGCACATATACACACAAAAATATGTCAAAGCATGTTACTCCTCCATAATCCTGTTTTTTTTTTTTTTCTGATTTAGTATATTTAAGAACCTTGTCCAGATACACATGGAAATTATAATTTGGATAATGCTTTAACACATAAGAGAAAAAGTAGCTAAGGAAAGAAATATTTTTAATTTGTAGAAAAGAGAAAATTGTTCAATATTGCATTGATTATTAAGCTAATTTTTAGCAAAATATAGTTATAAATATAAGTTTAACTCTGTGCTTGTCCAAAAATGACCATTTCATGTTTGCTTCCTGTGTTGTCCCTTTCCCCTCCAAAGACACTAAAGCAAAGAAATATCCCTGATAATCTAATATTTCCGTGTTAACGTATGAGAGAGAATGAATATGTATATGTGTGTTGCTGGTGGATTAGACAAACACTTATCTAGATTAAGACTTGTTTTTATTTTATTAAGTTTTATTTTGGTTCTAATATGTCAGTTGGTTTAGAAAATCAAATCATTCTTTTTTCTATAATTCAGATTACATAAGCATACCTTACATCTATGTGGTTATTCCCAAGAGATTTAGCTTTATAGTTAGACACATTAAAAACTAAAATAGTTTGTGAATAATTCTGTTTTTTTGTTTGTTTTTGTTTGTTTGTTTGTTTGTCTTTTGTTTTTTGAGATGGAGTCTCACTCTGGCCCAGGCTGGAGTGCAAAGGCATGATCTCGGCTCACTGCAACCTCCATCTCCCAGGTTCAAGCGATTCTCCTGCCTCAGCCTCCCAAGTAGGTGGGATTACAGGCACATACCACAAAACTTAACTAGTTTTTTTTTGTATTTTTAGTAGAGACAGAGTGTCACCATGTTGGCCAGGCTGGTCTCGAACTCCTGACCTCAGGTGATCCACCTGCCTCGGCCTCCCAAAGTGCTGGGATTACAGGCATGAGCCAGTGCGCTTGGCCATGTGAATCATTCTTTACTCAAGCATAATGAAGCCTGAAAACTCCCTGACTGTGTCTATTTTAGTAGTATTTTTCATCATTGTTCTGAATGAAATCTAAAATCAGGCTATTCAGGCTTGACATTTCCCTTCCAAACTCCACATCACTTTCTCTCTGATTCTGTATTAAACTGCTACATCTCTGAAATAACCTTCAGAAGTAAGAGTCTACCCAGACCACCCATAATATATGCACAGACTTTTAAGATGTACTTTGCAACCATTGGTTGTTTTGCTTGGATACTCCCAGGTTAATTGGATACACCACAAGCTTATTAACTGATACAGAGGCCAGTAGGAGGAATCTTCCTAGGAATGTGATAAAAAGAAATGATGAACAGTAAGATAATGGCTTAAGGATTGAGTACATGAAAATAATGTATTTTGTCTTTTCACTACCACAATTCTTTGACTTTATAGCAAGGTATCATTCTTCACATTCATAACTTTTTCCATCTTTCAGTCTCCTCTGTCTTAACTTGCCTCCTTGCCCAACACAGATTCCATGTTTTAGTTTTACCATTATAATTACTTGTGAAGAAAGGATATATATGTACATGCTTTTAACATCCCTCTTAAGTTTTCCCCATTTAACTAGCAAAATTCATCTAGCTGAACAGGCATTACCTTCTCTTTGATTGCACCCAAGCAACATAGCAAAATTGGTGATACTGATATAAACCGATTGGTTCTTCATATTTTAAATTTGAAATGACAACACTCACATAGAAGATCCACACTGCTTGGCCATTGATATGATTTGAATGGTTGTCCCTTACAAATCTCTTGTTAAAATGTAATCCCCATGTTGGAGGTGGGGCATGATGGGAGGTATTAGTTTGTAGGAGCACCATCCCCTTGGTGATAAGTGAGGCCTCACTCATTTAGTTCCTTCAAAATTTGGTTGTTTCAAAGAGTCTGGGGCCTCCCCCTTCTGTCTCTGGTTCCCGCTCTCACCATATGACAATGTCTGCTCCTGCTTTGCCTTCTGCATTGATTGTAAGCTCACTGAGGCCTCAGCAGAAGATGAACAGATGCCAGTGCCGTGTTTCCTCTGCAGCCTGAAGAACCATGAGCTAATTAAACCTCTTTTCTTTTTTCTTTTCTTTTCCTTTCCTTTTCCTTTCCTTTCTATTTCTTCTTTCATAATTGAGATTTTATTGGTTAAGTCGAGGATCAGTCCACAGACATTTCACTTTGTACACAATTCTTAACACATATAGCAAAAGTCTAAAAAGCCATGTATTGTAATTATTTTTTAAAGTTATTCCAGTGATTTTCCTGGTTAAAATTTGGAGTCAAACTTGGCTTAAGAGACTATCAATTTCCAGCGTCTTCACATGTTGATAAGCTGTTACATAACTACCAACAATTCACAATTGAATAGTATATACACTACATACTCAGATTTTCAGTATTTCACAGCACGTTAACAATGTTATTAGGAAAACACGACTACCAACACCAAAGATGTTACAGAGTGTGCACGAGTCTGACTGGGAGAGCCATGGTCAAGGAGTGGTTTTCTTTAGGAAACAATGCAACTGAAAAACAACATGGGAATAGAAATAATTTTAAATGTTCAAGACATTAAATGCAGAACTGTGACTCCATGTTGCCATTTAGTACACTTTGTATAAAAACTAATCCCTTCTATGGAATGTTAAGGTGACACCTAAGACGGTCAAAGCCTCCCATAATTCAATATTCCACAGTATTTTCTGGTTGTACCAAAAAGTAAACAATCGACAAATAATTTCACCTCTTAAAAAAATCACTTGAAGAATGGGATGAGGTAGGATTCCCTCCTTCCTAAAAATGAGAGCTACTAACAAACTTGTGTTTACAACATAGTTGATAAAAATATTCTTCTGGACTGTACAAGAAGGAATACAGGAAACACTGTTGAGACACTATGTATAATATTAATCAGATTTGGTTTCTTTTTCTTGGGCTTCATCAGATGCTGGGTTCTCCGTGGTTTTACTCTCTTCGTTTTCTGCAGGTAAACCTTTTTTAGTTTCTTAGCCATTTTTGCCTGTTTTCCCTTTGCTCTTCCCCTTTTCTCCTTTACATTCGTTTGTCTGAAGATTTATCCTTTCTTGCTGCCTTTTTGGCTTCATTTCCACTTTTGCAGGAGCAGATAAAGCTGACAATCATGAAGATCTCCTCTTGAGTTATTTCTTTACTGCCCTTTCAGCTGAACTGACCTTCCTCTTGGGCATCTGGGCAGCAGGGATGGTGATTGGCGGATGCCTGCCTGTCACAGCACACGAAGAGCCTTTGCAAAACTGGACTGCCTGGTCTCTGCTGCTCCTTCTGCCAACCAAGCTCCTGAGATCCACGGAGGGGTGATAACCAGGTGGAACAGGATTTAACCTCTGTTCTTTATAAATTACCCAGCCTTTGGTATTTCTTTATAGCAACACAAAAACAGATGAATACAGCCATACTACCACATTTTCCTTTTAAGTATTATTCACTGGGTTGACTGGTAAATCGGATTTTTTTTCTTCTTTTTCCCCACAAACCTAACTCTTGCTTTACTCACATCAAGTTGAAGAGCTCATTGAGGAAATTAAAGATATGAAGAAAATTCCTCATCTTCCTCAAATCAAATCTACAATCCTTACATTCATCATATATATATATCTTCTAATTTTTATTATAAAGATATTTTCTTACTCCTGTCAAAGTTAGTGCCGCCACTGATTATAATGGCAGAATGAACCCCAACCAAATGATTGCACAGTCATTTCCCCAGCTCCCATTCTTTCATAAAACCATTTTAATATTGTATCAATATCCAATAGTCCAATAAAATTGCTCCTCAGCTTCACAAAAAACAAAATTACGGTACATTATCAATATATTTAGCATCAATTTTAAGTTTGGGGGATATAGTATTTAAAAAAAAACACAATTTCTGCTTTCCTGGATCATATATTCTTATGGCAGCAGAACATTTTATAAATAACTCTGTAAAATACATATGTTAGATTTTGCTAAGTGCTAGAAAGAGAAAGGCGTAGGAAGTGTCAGTATTGGGTGTGGTTGATTTGAAATTAAGTGGTCTAGGAAAGTATCACTAAGCTGCTAATGCTTGAACTATGACCTAAAAAGTTCAGGAAAATAAGCTGCGCGTAGTGGCTTATGCCTGTAATCCCAGCACTTTGGGAGGCTAAGGCAGGTAGATCACCTGAGGTCAGGTGTTTGAGACCAGACTGGCCAACGTGGTGAAACCCTGTCTCTACTAAAAATACAAAATAATCTGCCAGGAATGGTGGTTTGTGCCTGTAATCCCAGCTACTGGGGAGGCTGAGGCAAGAGACTTGCTTGAATCTGGGAGGCAGAGGTTGCAGTGAGCAGAGATTGCACCACTGCACTCCAGCCTAGGCTACAGAGTGGAAGTCCATCTCAAAAAAAAAAAAAAAAAAAAAAAAAAAAGTTGAGGAAAATAGGCATAGAGTAATCTGAAAAAGAGTTTTCTTGGGAGAGGGAGTGACAAGTACAAATTTGAAGAGTAAAATTGTTTCTGGCTCTATCCTCCCTCATTGACAGGTCCTACCCTCTTCTGTTGTTGTTGGCTCTTACTCCAAACAGACTCTGTATATTATAATTCCTTTGTGTTCAAAACTCTTCATTTCAACTATGCTTTGTCTCTTAGTGGCATCATACATTCCTATGAAATATCATCTCTATTCTATTAACTCCCAAATTATATATTTATATATGAGATATATATATATAAATTATATGTATAAATATATATAGCACCTAAATATATTATGATGTGTGCGTGTGTGTGTGTATGTATATATATATATATATGTATATATATATATACATATATATATATAGCCAAGGCTATTGTTCTTAGCTCCATATCTGTATATCCATCTACCGTCACATTTCCATCTATATCTTAGGCTTACCATGTCCCCCCAAAAACTTCTGTGTGCTTTCCTTGTTTATTTCATCAGTAAAACAACCTTCCTAGTTCTCAAACAAGATACTCATATCTGATATATTCATTTTTCTACCTTAATTATTCAATGCATCTGTAATGTCTGTCAATTTTAATTCCAAAATGTATTTCAAATATGAAGGAACTTCAAAAAGTTCATGAAAAATATGAATTATGAAAAAATCTATGCAGGGAATTCAAAAGTTTTTGCACCAAAAATTTGTTGACCTCAGTTTGAAAAGGTCCCCTATCAAAGCAACATGAATTCTAGTAAAATTGAAGCAAGAACAAACATAAAACTTATGGTGAAGCGTGGCTGGAAGAAAGGTTAAATCACTGATGCTTTATAGAAATCTTATGGGGACAAAGCTTCAAAGAAATCAGTAGTTTGCAAATGAATAGAGAGAGTTATTGTTTCGTGTGTGTGTGTGTGTGTGTGTGTGTGTTTCTGTGGTTTGTTTTCATTTATTTATTTTCAGACAGTGTCTTTCTCTGCCACCCAGGATAGAGTGCAATGGGGCAATCACTCTCATTGCAGCCTGACCTCCCAGGCTCAATCGATCCTCTCATCTCAGCCTCTAAAATAACTGGGACTACAGGTGTGCACCACCACAATCAGCTAATTTTTATATTTTTTTTTATAGAGACTGGGTCTCCAGTTGTTGCCCAGGCTGGTCTCAAAGTCCTGAGCTCAAGTAATTCACCTGCCTCAGCCTTCCAAAGTGAGAGGATTACAAGTGTGAGCCTGGCCTGGATAACTGGTTTTAAGAAGGGATGAGATGATGTTGAGGATGAAGCTGGCAGCAGCAGAAAACTGCATCAAGTTGCTAGAAGAAAAAAATTCTCTATTTGTGTCCTAATTGAAGAGAATCAACAATTATACAGCAGAAACACTAGCCAACACTAGCTTACACACTTCTGACTAAAAATTTAAAGTTGAGCAAATTTTTATGCAATGGATGCCAAAATCATTGCAGACAAGAGCCAAGCTTTCAATGATATTTTAAACAAGAGGGATTAAAATCTTGAAGACTTTTTTGAAGAACTATAAAAGGAGATAAAATATGGCTTTGCCAGTATGATTCTGAAGACAAAGCACAATAATATCAATGGCTACCAAAAGGTTGAAGTGTTCAAATCAAAGCAAAAGTGCATCAGTTAGGAACAAAGGTCCTAGCAACACTTTTCTGGGATGCTCCAAGTATTTCATTTAATTAATAATGTAAAAATACTGCATTAATATGGATAAAATTTCAGCACCCTCATTTTTGGAGGGTAGGCTAAATTTCTGGTTTTATCAGTTACAAAAGTGGTTTTACAGCCCAGTGGTTCTTCTTGCCTACTGCACAGTTAAGCCAATACACTGAGACAGCAGTGTTGCATAAAAGAAAGAGTTTAATTATCACAAGACAGCCAAGTGGAAGGACAGGAGATATTTCTCAAATCCACCTCCATCCCTAGCCTTGGAGGCTAGGATTTTTTAAGGACAATTTGGCATGAAGGGGTCTAGGGAATGAGTGTTCCTGATTGGTTGGAGATTAAATCATAGGAACATCAGAACGGTCTTTGTGCGTTGAGTCAGCTTCTGAGTGGGGGTCACAGGACCAGCTGAGTCAGTTCCTTAGTATGAGTCACGGATCCCAGCAGTGTCATTCAGTTTATCAGAATGCAAAAGTCTGAAAAATATCTCAAGACCAGTCTTAGGCTTTATAATGGTGATGTTATCCGTAGGAAAAACCAGAGAAGTTGCAAATCTTATGATATCCAGCTACATGACTCTGGAGCAGTAAGACAACTAAGAAACAATGGCTGGTTATTGCTTAACTGCATTAGCAGAATTCAGACTCCTCTCAGATTTCTAATCTTGTCATCTTTGGTTAGTTTTACCAAGGCAGTTTTGGTTCCCAAATGAAGAGGGAGGTAGTTTTGGAAAGGAGCTATTATCGCCCTTGCTTTAAGATTAAACTACAAACTAAATTTCTTCCATGGTTAGCTTGGCCTAGGCCTAAAAATGGGCAAAGGTAGTTAGCTTGTGAGGTTAGAGGCAAGATAGAGTCTGCTGTGTCAGATTTTTTACACTGTAATAATTTTTGCAAAGGAAGTTTCAGTGTCTTGAACTTCAAGGAGCATATGTTAAAAAATGAAGTTTATACTTCTTATTTTTGTCTTGTCATTCCATTTTTCTACAAACTTTTTAAAGCTCCCTCATATACGTAGATCTCTTAACTTGCCAATTTACACTCTAATTCACCTTGGAGAAAGCCATAACCTCCTAACTGGCTTTTCTCTTTACAATAATGACACTCCCTTCAATCAATTTTTCACAAGTAGCCTGGTTAATTTCTTTCAGAAATGTTAATTGTTAACTTGTTTCCTTTTGTTAGTTTGTTAATAGTATATGATGGCATCACAATCCATGGAAAACAAAATCCAAAGTCTTTTCCTTGACCTTAACAGACCTTAATCATTTAGACCTTGCCTGATTTCATATTTAATCCATATATTTCTCCTAGTTTAGGTAACTCTAGCCATGCTAATCTTTACCAAACCCAAGGTAACAGGTTTTTCTTTTATTCAAGTTCTTTACTGTTGTTTATGTATCCGGAAATGATTTTCTTCATCCATGCATAGCTAGTTCTCTCATACATTTTAGATAACAGTATGGGAATTATCTCATCAAAGAGATCATCTACAACTTACCCAATCTCATGTTTTTTTTTTTTCCTTAAGATTCTGTTAATGTTGTTTATAAAAATTCTTATAATCTAAACTTTCTTTTTTAGTTTTCTGTATTCAGATTGTTCAAAAAACATATCAAACCTGATTTGTTTTTTCATTGTCACATTTCATATCTTCCCAACTGAATTCCAAAGTTATACCTTTTTTTCTTTTTGTCATTTTATTCCAATCCCCTACCAGAGTCAAGAGTTCATAGCAGGTGCACAGTAATTTTTGTTAACTATATAATAGAAAAAATAGATGAGTATGTTATTATGAAGTAATGACAAATAAAATTTATATGTGAGAGGGATGAAAGATACAATTTTTGAAAGCATCGGAGTTTGATTATGTATAGGTAATTGTGGCAACTCCCAACATTATGCTTGTTCACATTCTATTGTAAAGATAATTGAATTAACATTGTATGATAAGCTATAAAGGAGAAAAATAACAAATAAGCATAAATATTTGTTTAATGAGTTTATGGTAACCCTTTCTGTTTGTCTGGTGACTCAATAACTTCAGAGACACATCCTTGTCAGAAGATTTTTTGGCAAATTCTAACCACATCTGGTTGAAATAGGTAAAATTATTTAGTCTTGTCCTTCCCCAAATGGTCAATCTGGTTTTCTTTAAACACCATATCTGGCAAGACACTGGCCTATTTAAATACCAAGACCACTGTCCCCATGGCTTTCCTTTAACACAAACTAAAGTATGAAATCCTAAGCTTTGTGTGCAAGGTCTATTACTGTCCTTCCCAGATATAAGCTCTTCACAGTTCTAGAAGAAGTTTCTGTTTCTGTTGAACCCACACATATACCGATCCCAAGTAATCTCTACTTCTGAACATATATTATATTCCAGTATATCCTTCTATCTTAAATGCCCTATTTTCCCATTCTTTCCCCACCTCAAAGGCTTTTTTTTAGAAAAGTATATGCATATTTTAAATTTTCACTGGAATGCTATCTCATCCCAAAGAAATTTGGCTCTCATCTGAACCTGTCAAAATCACTCATCTTATTATGTATTTTAGCATTTAAAAATCATACATCATTGTATTCTTGTTGAAAATAACTCATACAATGTATACATTCTCTTTCACATTTACTTTCCCTCCTTTCCCAAAAGGTAATTAACTATTATTAATTTGGACCACATTTTTAGAAAGCATAAAGTTGAACGGAAGATACTCCCATCTCTTCATATAATTAAGAAAATGAGTAAAAAAATTACAGTGAGATAGACAGATAAGTTCTCGTGTAGTACAGTGTAGCAAGGTGACTATAGTCAACAGTATTATAGTGCATATTTCAGAATAATTAGAAGAGATAATTCTAAATGTTCTCACCACAAAGAAATAACCAATTGTTGAGGTAAATGATATGCTAAGTACCATAATTTTATCATCACACAATGTATACATGTATCAAAACATCACACTGTATCTCATATATATGTATAATTATTATATGTCAATTATGAACAAAATTTAAAGATCACATTTTACTAATTCCAAAACTTGCTTTAGTCACTTACCCACGTCTTTGGTATTATTTCATGTGATAATGTGTAAATGTTCCACATTTATTTAAATCTTGCATAATATTTCCTAGAATTGATATAACAATGGCTTGTACTGATAGACATTTAAAATGTATCCATATATTTTTTATTGCTAGGCAATGTTGAAATAGAGAAAACTTTTTGGACATAGTGCTTCTTTTTTTAATTTTGGGATACATGTGCTGAACATGCAGGTTTGTTACATAGGTATACATGTACCATGGTTGTTTGCTGCACTTATCACCCTGTCATCTATGTTTCAAGCCCCGTATGCATTAGGTATTTGTCCTAATGCTCTCCCTCCCCTTGCCCCCTACACAGCCCCCACTGATAGGCCCCAGTGTGTGATGTTCCCCTCCCTGTGTCCATGTATTCTCATTGTTCAACTCCCACGATGAGTGAGAACATGCAGCATTTGGTTTTCTGTTTCTGTGTTAGTTTGCTGAGGATAATGGTTTCCAGCTTCATCCATGTCCCTGAAAAGGACATGAAGTCTTTCTTTTTTATGGCTGCATAGTATTCCATGGTGTATATATGCCACCTTTTCTTTATTCAGTTTATCACTGATGGGCATTGGGGTTGGTTCTAAGTCTTTGCTACTGTGAACAGTGCTGCAATAAACATATGTGTGCACGTGTCTTTATAGCAGAATGATTTCTAATCTTTTGGGTATATACCCAGTAATGGGATTGCTGGGTCAAATGGTATTTCTGGTTCTAGATCCTTGAGGAATCACCACACTGTCTTCCAAGTACTTCTATTAATTCGATAAGTATTTGCTAAAGTGAGTTCTAGACACCTGAGATAAATCATTGAAAACAATAAACACAAAAGACTGACATTACAGTGTTGAGTAAGGTAGTCAAGGTGAGTCTCTTTGAGACAGTAAAATTTAAGCAAAGGCCAAAGGAGGTGAAGAAGTTAGCTGAACAGATAGATATATGGGGAAATAACATTCTAAACTAAGAAAACAAAATAAATCCTTGAACTGGAACTACACATAATGTATTGGAAGAATATCAAAGAGATCTACATGGGCCAAGCAGTGAGCAACAGGCAAGTAGGAGGAGAAAATGTCAGAAGGTTTAAGAAGCTTAGAGCTTTTAGAATATTTAAAAACTGTTGCCTTTTACTTAGAGTGAAATATAAAGTTTTGAAAAGAAACAGAAATAATTGAGATTTCCTTATTTTATGGCCACTTTATTTTTTTCGAAATTGCTCTCTGAATTTTGCATTTTATATGTCCACCAATGATATGTATGAAAGCATCTCTTTTTCCTCATCCTAAACATATTTGGGTTATTATTAATCCTTTTAATTTTTTTCTTTTTTTTTTTCTTCAAATCTGTTTGCTCTACACTGCCTTTTTCTGGAAACTGGAGAGGGTAGGCATGATTTTGTACAATTATTGGTCATTGTTATATCTTCTCCATCTGTACACTTCTTTCATATTTTTACTATTCAGCTTTTAAATGTATTCATATATCAACTTCCATTTTATAGGCATAATGTACAGTGATTGTGTCTTTTGTCTCTGCTTTTCTTTGGTAAGTTCTATACTCCACTAAAGTCTAAGCTGCTTCTATGCAGTACAGAAAAAAATAAGTCTTTGTTCAAAGGATTAATAAATGAAGTGCATAGTTTCTTTTATGAAAAACAAAGATCTCTAGTTTTCCTTGTTTTATTATTGAGTTTTAAACTTTCTTTGTGTGAAAATAAAACTTCCTGTTTGTGTCTTTTTAATAAACATAGATTTAATTTCCTTTTATTTGTAGCAATAATCATTTATTTTAATTAAGATAAATATATGGAAAACAGTAACTCAATTTCTTAAGCCATATATTGATTCTTCTGAAGTAATCATCTTTAAAACACTCTATCCTATCATTTACAAAGGTTTATTTCTTAGATAGTCCTGTGAAAAAGATCAGCTGCCTCTGTGATCTATTATGTTAAATTTCACAGAAAATATTGCCATTCTAGTGGCATAGTCATACAATAAATCACCCAATGCTGTATAAAAACCATGCTTAAAAACAACAACAACAAAATGATACTATTGAACAAGAATAAAAAATGCAGGAATACAGAAGAATGAAGAAAACTGGAAGAAAAATCAAACTGTAAAAATTAAACAATATACTAAATAAGAGAAAGCCAAGACTGTGAATTCTTAATCAGTTATTTCAATGGTACCTGGTACGGTAGCAAAAATATATTTTTGCTCACTTTTAGTGAAGAACATATAATCTAGGCTCATTTTGTAAAATCTAGGGAGAAACATAAAAAAAAACTTGTCAGTCAAAAATGAGGTAATGTCAAAGGAAAAAATGAAATAGCAGCTGTGAAAATCAAATAGACTCCCATATGCAGTTATTTGAAGGGAAAATGCCATGTGTTTTTACCCTTAAATGTATTTTGTTTTATGAATTTTAAGGTAATAATTTAATATTCTCCTAAATTAGGAATTAAGAGTAACACTTAGTTTAATTTGTGTCAACTTCTACTTAATCATGTAAAGTGTAAGAAAAAAATCATTTATTTTTTTCTCAATATATAGCCAAATGGCACAATATGTGGCTGAAAAAACTTGTTGACTTTTTAGCTATGTACTTTTATGATGAAGAAACTGGGCTGAATGTAAAATAATGCCACTAAATATGTTGCAGAGATATCACATTTATTTCAATTTTTTGGTACTACACTTAATGTTACAGTGTAACAAAAAAGTGTCTGCTTTTTTTTTTTTTTTTTTACAGTGAACAGAAAACTCATATTTTGGCTACTTTTCTTTCTTTGAAAACTTGGGTTTGAAAAGCTTAATTTCATGCTAAAAAGACCGTACATTCTTGGACTGGCCTATACTACTTTCCTTGTTTTTACTTGTATCACCTGCTTGTGACTTATTTGTTTTGCCAGCACTTACTAGTAAGTTGCAGGAAGGTAGAACCTGATACGGCCATTTTTCAGCACTTTTTGCTTCTGCATAGGATGAGTTGGGGCCATTTGGGTAACCTGTGAAGCTCTGTAACAACAATTACTTCTTCACAACAAAACTCTTTTGATCTCTGTAAAATATTAGATTTCTTTAGAATTCCACCATCCCTGAAGAAGCTGATGCATAAGTGGGTGATAGTGAATATCAAGAAATAAGAATAGAAAAAAAACATAAAATGCCCTGTAAGCACGAATATAACCTATTCAGAAATAATCTATATGAGATCATTTTATCTGTGAAGTTTAGAAAACATATAATATTTTAGTTACTTTTCCTATATAAAAATAATTGTATAATTAGTGCAGTAAGAATATTCCTATTCTGTCATGAATCTACTAAATGAATCTTTGAACTCTTTATTCTTGTGAATGCTGGCCTTATGAATCATGACCCCAAGTCACAAAAAATACATGAGTAAAAGAGTCCCATTTGGTAGCTCACAGGTTGCCACCCATAGAGTTAACATCAAAGAGTGTTCAGGGCCAGACATCACACATATAAATATTTTTCCAAAGGTATACAAGTTCCCAAATAACAACTTGTTAAGTCTCCTTCCACGAGTCCATCTTTCTAATACAATGGTAGTGTTTGCTCTTTTTCTTATTTATTCATAACATTGTTCTCATAAAAATATCTTATTTCATAAAATTCTGAAATATTCCAAATTCTAGGCTTTATATACCTGAAGGAGACACTTACTTTACCTTCCTATCTGTCTATTTTAGGAGCAAGTCCAGATTTGGTGGGTCTTGAAATACAGGGGCTACTTTGAAAAAAAAAAAAAAACAGAATATGAGGGGAAAATGGGTATTCATTCAAAAGAGAAAAAAATGATTCACAAGTTTTACAAAACTAACCACAAGCATTTTCAAATTTATAGAAGTAGATACTATTTTATTAGTAAATTACCTAATATACCACTATTTTTGCTATTAATATTAGCTTAGAGATGAATATGTAAATTTTTTTAAAGGAACACTAACTTTGTGAGGTAATTTCTCTGCATTGTAGGTAACTTCTCTACAATTTTGACTGAGATTTCCAGATATCTTCAGGATAAAATGTATCAGGTACTGAACAACATGATCTGAAACAATGGACTGCTTAGAACATGTGGCAATACACATGTTGTTTGTTGTATTGTTACAGATTTTTTGCTGTAAAAAAAACATAGAAATTCTGATAAATTCTATTTCCTGACATTCCCATTGACACAATTTAAGAAAATCTATATGTTTATAATTATGAAAACTGCATTATTTTTAAACAGAAAACAACATCTATGTTGTTGTTAAACAGAAAACATCTAGACATTGATGAAAACTGAATTATCATCTTAAAATTTGTGCTCTTAAATGAAGCAGTTTACAAATTACATTTTCTGGTTGTGTATCTTTCAAAAATTATTTCTCTCCCACTATGAGAAATTTTGGCTGTTCAGCATCTAGAACATGTTCAGTTCCTGTTTAGTCTACTAGCCTGTACCTTCCAATCATAACCCCAGAAGTTGGTAGAGTTGGTGATAGGAGTATACTATTCTCACTACAGTTGGTAGAGAGTAACATAATTGACTGTGAGCTGTATACACATACTCCGTTATATAGCCTCAACTCAACTTCTTCTTTTAGACGGATCACCAAAATTCTATTGCAAAATAATATTAGACACAAAAGGAAGCAACTTTGAAGGATATCAGAGTGGAAATAAATTGTAATCTTAACCAAATGAAGTTTAAATATTTTACTTTTGCAAATATTACAAAAATCCAAGAACATGTGAACACATTGATAGGATACTTCTCAGGACCGTAAAGTAAGTTTTTGCAACAGGAGGATCCAGAGCTTAGGTCTCTAACTTCCCTGGAAATCACCTTCTATGAGCTTTTGTAAAAGTGAAATTAAAACAAAATCTAGAAACAAAACTGCTTTAAACAAACAAATAAACCCTGGTATGCAGAGTCTATTCATTAAAAGCCTTCTTACCTTGAAGACTTGTAGCAAGGCCTTGGAAAAGAGACTTTTTATTTTTTTTCCAAAAGTTTGAGGTATCTGACATTTTAATTAAAAATAATAATGTGATTATTAATTTAATGTAATATGGTGCACTACAAAATTAAAATCTTATAAAAATTAAACATAGTTATTATAATGAGGGGAATCCTATATCACAGAGATAAGATAATTGATTTCTCATCTAATCTATTCCTCCCATTAGGCCAGTGTCTTAGCATCCCTGCTAAAAATAGAGAAATACATGTATAAGAAAATAGTTAAACACCTTTTCCAGACATTCTTAGATATTCTCCAAGAATCCTCACTACCCTTATTTTTACAGTTTATAAAATTCTGGAAAGAAAATTAGTAAAGGGGTTGAGAAGTAAGAATTGGTCTACATAGGATACAGAGAGAAATATTGTAAAAAATCAGGTAGCAATGGAAAGCATTATGAAAAAGGAGTGAATGCTTAAGAAAGAACAATTTTGAGTCAGGAACATAACTCAGTTCTAAATTGTCAAAGATAAAATAATGTATATCCATAGGCATATAACATGGGGGAAGTTAAAAATAAAGTTAGATAAAGGTCTGTCTGTTAAAGTGGGTAGCAGTTCAGACATGAGCAAGACAAAAGAGTCTTCCCCAACCCCACCCAGTCTCAGGAATGTCAGGCCACTATCAAGTGATGGTCAAGCAGTTGTTAAACTGGCTCTCTAAAATAGAAATTGGTCACAGTTGGTGCCAGGAGAAAACAGTCTCCCAATAGATAGAAAGCACCTGGAGCTGGCGATCAGCCGCTTCCCAATAAGCACTCAGGAGCTGGGTGAGCAGGCTCAAGCATCCGCACTTAAGAGACAAAATAACAGAGTTTAATGGGTATAGGACCCTTCTCTGAGAATGCTCAATTGGTAAGAGAAAAGTGCTTCAAGTAAGGATGCATACAACTTCAGTAAATACACTGTGCATGCTGTCCCTTCCAAATGCTTGCAGGCCACTGCACATGTGGACAGCCTGCTCCAAGGGAAGAATTAGGGGGCGAAAAATGCAAACCTTGGAACCATGCCAATGGATAAAAAATCCCCAATTCAAGGGTTGGACAGGGCTTGGATCTCTCAAGTCACACACTTGGCTCTCTTACAAGTGTACTTTACTTCCTTTCATTTCTCCTCTAAAACGTTTTAATAAACTTTCACTCCTGCCCTAAAACTTGCCTCGGTCTCTCCTTCTGCCTTATACCCCTTGGCTGAATTCCTCCCTCCAAGGAGACAGTAATTGAGTTGCTACAGACTCGTACAGATTCACCACGGGTAGTATGTTGACTACAGTGAGACAATACAGGGAGGGAGGGCTGAGATCTTTAACTAGATCTTCTACCTGGGAGATGGGTTAGATTTGAGAATGGGATAGCAGAGCCTACCTCAGGTTGTATAAATGGCTACAAAGTGTGGTACCCAAGAGGTATGATGACACGTGAGAGATGAACTCCCAGTAATATAAATGATATTAGGGCTCTCTTATGTGACTACAGATTTCTCAATAAATAAACAAAACAGGAAACCAGGTACTAATTATATGCAGTGATCTACCAGACCATTGAGTCAGTAGTGGTAAAAGTGTCAGCAAGTGGTAGGTTCCAGTTTCTGAGCCTGAAATAAGATTTTAAGAGATCCATCAAAAAGTGAATAAAAAGGTCATAACCTGGGAGTTGGATAGTAGCCTGCTTATCATGATATTTATGACAGAGATCTACTTGTCAAAATCAATTATAATGCAAAGACAAAAATCTCAAATGTCTACTTGAACTCCAATTATCAGACTTTCAGGAGAGGCACAGAATAAATAACAGAATGCTATTCTTGACTTTCTCACGGTAGTTCCCCAGTGCTTCCAAAACAGTCTTCCTGAGGGTAAATCCTGACCATACAATTCTCTAGCTACATAGTATTGGGCAAGTGCTTAATGTCTCTGTATTTGTTTCTTTTATTAGTAAGATGACGATCACAATGGTAACTGGGTTCTTGTGAGGACTAAATGAGATTATGTATATAAAGCATTAAGACAGTGTAAGACAGTATGTGACACTTTGTAAACATCACTGAATGCTTGTTTTTGTTGTTTCTCTTTCAGAATGTTTCTTGTTATTATCATTATAAACTTAACTTCCTGAAAAAGAGAATATACCTGACCTTGACCAGTGACTAGCTCAAGGGGAGAATGACATTGTTTGGCAGAGACAGAGAGAGAGAGAGAGAGAGAAAGAGAGACAGAGAGCCAGAGAGAGAGAAAGAGAGACTTAGTGAAGCCAGGCTCCAAGCAGAAACTTGTCTCCAGGCAGGAAACTAAGGGGGTGCTGTGCCCAGGAAGAGAGCTTAGAGAAGTGAGGCTTGGGTAAGCTCTTCTTTTGAAAAAATATGTTAATGCCTACCAGCTTTTTAGTGATTTCTTATCTCGAGCACTAATCTAATTGATTCAAATATATTTAGATCTTCAGACCAGCTCTGAAAAGGCATTCAGATGTTACTGAGTCTCAGTTATGCCTGAGCATGAGTGGAGGAAGTCAATGATGCCAGGAAATAGAGTGGGGAAAATCAAGACTAAACTGGCACAATTACTCCAAGTAGAGGTGCCAAGTTTGCAAATAAGTTCTGCCTTTTGTAACATTGGAACTTAAGAAAGATATCATGATCACAGTTAAACTCCACCAGTTCAAACTCTGTCTCCGCTTCTTAGCGGCTCTGTGACCTAGGACAAGTTATACAACCTCTCTAAACCTTAGTGTGTAAAACGGACCTGATAAAGTTACCATTCTCACAGGTTTATTACAAGGATTAAATTCATTTAATCCTCATATTTAAAACAGGATCAAGCACATAGTAAATTCTGGGTAATTCTACCTCATACATTGTTTCTCAAGAATGATTTTTGCCTATGACAATGATTTCCCTACTTTTGAAATTCAAAGACTGATAAAATTCCCGAAAAGTATATTTAGTCATCAGTGTAAGTTTCAAAATTTTTTAATTTTGTCACACAAGGGCATTTAAAAATCAATGATCATTTTATACATATGTCATTTTATAAATAAGGACATTTTAAATCAAAATGTTAGGGACCTAAAACTACAGTAAGAACAGATATCTCTACATAAAGATTTTTGTTTAAAACAGACCAAATTTAGCTGCATGGACAACTCTGTAGTGTAATGTTTTTCTTCTCTTTCCTAATAATATCTCAGGCACTTAAAATCTTAATCATAATTCATTTTATGTGGCACAACACTGCTCATCGCCTTGGGGCACCAGTGACCAAGTTGTCTTTGGGTGACCAGTGGTCAAATGATTGCTAAAATTATGCTAGAAAGTTTCAAATATAAATTTTCAATGTTAACAAGCAATTCTCGGGGAAGCAGCATGAGCAGGGTCAAACCTTTAACATAAAATGTTGAAGGGCAGTCATGAGGTGAGAAAGTTAAAGCATAGGTAAGTTAATAAAAATTATATAGTATTCACCTAAAAGTGGCTGAATTTCGGAAATCGCTGTTCTCATTAGCACTGGACAATTTCTACTGCCAACAGAAATAGACGTAAGCATGAGAGAAAACAAACTCCTAAGAATTAGTAGGTATTCCCTTTATAAATAACAGATGTGAAGCTATTTAGGTGGGCTGCAGAGAAGAGATTGAATGGTGTGGCAAATGCAGATGAATTTTGAACAGATATACTTACACATTTAGAATAAAAACACAGTAAGAGAGTGATCTTAAAAGATGCATTTGCTGGGATGTTTAAGTGTACGAATGGGGGATAGGGTCTTCTGAGGATATATTTAAGGTGGCTTTTTTATTGTATTCTATTACTGGCATGGAAGTATCCCAAAGATAGCTATGAATTGCTTATGTCATGGCACTGCCTTATGAGCAATATGCTCCAAGCACTAGTTGTCACTACAGTGACATGGAGAATATGACCTAGAGAAGAAAATGTTAGAAACTGCCACAATCCACTACAAATGATAAAGTAAGCAACTTAGCCAATTTTTTTTTTTTTTCAGAGTTCACTTTTTCCTTCAAATTCTATCAAAAGCATGAGTACAAATGCCTTATAAGATATCCATTCACAATAGCAAAGACTTGGAACCAACCCAAATGTCCAACAATGATAGACTGGATTAAGAAAATGTGGCACATATACACCATGGAATACTATGCAGCCATAAAAAATGATGAGTTCATGTCCTTTATAGGGACATGGATGAAACTGGAAATCATCATTCTCAGTAAACTATCGCAAGAACAAAAAACCAAACACCACATATTCTCACTCATAGGTGGGAATTGAACAATGAGATCACATGGACACAGGAAGGGGAATATCACACTCTTGGGACTGTGGTGGGGTGGGGGGAGGGGGGAGGGATAGCACTGGGAGATATACCTAATGCTAGATGACGAGTTAGTGGGTGCAGCGCACCAGCATGGCACATGTATACATATGTAACTAACCTGCACAATGTGCACATGTACCCTAAAACTTAAAGTATAATTTAAAAAAAAAAGAAAAAAAAAGATATCCATTCACAGTATTTTACTGCATACTGAAAATATAGCTTAAGATAGAATCTCCCCATCTCAGTAATTGCCAGCATGTTTGGCTTACATAGTCCTTAAAGAAAGAAGAGTGAAATGATTTCGTAAATTTGGGAGGAGTGATTACAACACTATATAAGAGTGTCAATCAAGCATGATACTCCTCATTTCTAGTTCAACTAAATATAGGATAATCTAATAATGCTTTGATGCTTCTTCAAAAATATCTGGGAGTAGGTAAGGAAGGACGTTAGGTGGCCAAGACTCACAATGAAATTTCTTAGGAAACAATTTATTTATTCATTCAACAAGCATGTATTATCTCTACCATAAATAACATAAACAATTGTTGTTGTAGCACTAATGACACATTAGTGAACACAGCATAGTCTCTGTCCTGAAATATTTCTTAGTTTATGATATTTCATGGGAAAACGATGACAAGAAGTCATTTATCATGATCAATGAAATGATTGAGGCATAACCCAGATGCTGCAGGTGTGCAATGAGTAGATTCCCAAATAGGCTTTGTTGGGTGGGCAGTTACAGAGATTTCTAGGAGGAGAATGTTTGATATTAGTAACAGTGTGGGAGAGGAGTAAATGTTCACCTTGTCATAGCCAGAAGACATAGCACATGCAGAGGAACAGTGGGAAGAACATGTGGTATCTGCAGGTTTGCAGGGTCATGCTAACATTTCAGTGTGCTGTGTGAGGAGGGTGTATGTGGGGTAGAGGTAAGAGATGAGAAGAGATAATAATTAGGCAGGTGCAAGATCACGAAGAGCTAAGGACTTTAACATTGGTTTTTAGTTGCAGGTAGTCACTTGCCATGCCCCTAGAATTCATCTCAGCATCAATCTGTAATGTGCAAAGTGCTTTTCAAAAGAAAAACAGATAAATTTGGTTTTCTCAATGGCAGCTTTGGTAAGAAAGTTGGCTTTGGAAGTTATGTAAGGTTAAGTTAAGGATGGGCCCTAGAAACTGTGACAAGAGGCCAGGATCCTAGGAGAAAAGGCAGCCAATTAGTGACCCAACAATTAGACAACTCTCTCCCATAGAGAAAACTTGGATAGATATGGAAAACACACACACACACACACACACAGAGCAAAATACAGTAAGTGGTGACACTTTAAGAGAAGCACATAAGCATCCACTTTAAGAGAAGCACATAAGCATCCAAAATGAGGGAAAACACTCCCAGCTACCGAAATCCAGGAAGGCTGCATGGAGGTAACTTTTAAGAATAACTATTGCTTTATGTTAGCCCTGATACAGGATCTGATATGAATCATTTGAGTGGTGATCCCATAAATTCCTAGTTGGGGAGCTGGGATGTGAGACAGGAAGAAAAAGGAAACCAATTAAGTTGACTTAAGGAGAAGATTGACATTGTGAGCAAATGGAGAGCAAGACAGCTGGAGACCTCCACTGGCTGGCAAAGCAGGCACTTCAGAGTTGTCCTCCCGTAAGGGCAAGAAAACCAGGATACTTTTCCCTCCAATTTCTATCTGTTATTGATTGAGCACCGTTCCTTTGGTTCCTATGGCTTCAGCTCCCTGAAGCTTACAGCACACCATCAGCGTGCATTTGAATCATGAGTGCTCAGGGCACAGAAGAAACATTATCTGCCACAGCCACAAAAATTGGATTAGTCCTAAGGAACCAGAGGCAGAAATCTGTAGGACAGAGGGAACACTACAAGCAAATGCACATCCATGAAAGAGCTTGGGAGAAACCAGGGAAATATGTAAATTAGTTGTTGTGAAGGCTAAAGGAAGTAAAGGGAAGTTCAGATGAAATAGGATTGAAAAATGATCATCTAGAGGCCTAGGTTAAAAAGTTTATTTTTTTTCCTATGGGCAATTAGGATCAAAAGATAGTTTTGAGCAGTAGAGTGATGCAAACAAATTAAATATTCATAAAGCTCAGACTGATGATCAGGTGATGAATTTAATACAAGGAAAAGGGGTCTGATTGGGAGGCCTATTAGAAGGCTATTGAAAACATTATAAAGAGAAGTTTTGAAGATTGGACCTGAGATTGAAGCAGTAGAAATTGAGGGGAGGAGAACAAAGGAGAGGTATTATACAGGTATATTTCACAACGTTTGACTAATATTTTGATATAGAACATATATCAGGCAAAATAAATGATTGCTATGTGAGTCTGTCCCCCAAGATCAAGAGGTCAGTATGGGATCTTACATACTTATTGGAGGTAACAATAAAGGGATGGTGGGTTCTGTTTTGGTTTTCTGTGTTTGCAATGCCAGTTGAACCTTCAGACAAACAGCATGAACTGAGATTTATCATAATAGACCTATTAAAGGAAGTGAGATGAGTCAGCTTAGGGGCAGTGGTAAGTGCAAGAGGCACTCCTGCTGAGTAGGTGATGTGTAGGTGCCATTGAAGAGAAATATAAATTATGTCCATGAGGTCAAATAAACCAAATCTCCTTAGTTAAAGGCAAATGTCTCTAATGAATGAATTGATGGATTAATGAGTATCATGATTACATATGCTATGTAAAGTATGGTATGGAAGCTATCATCTAATTTTGAAGGCTGATGTAAAAAGAGAAGAAAAATAAATTATGCAAATTTAAGAATCTATATTAATGACATCTTAAAATTATTACCACTAAAAGTGAGTAGAAATGAATGTTGAAATATAAAGTGAAATTAGATGAACATGTTTTCAGTAAATTGTCAGATTATCAGAGGAGTTTCAGGAAATCAACACTCCTAAATAAAAAGCCCCCTAAATCAGTCAAGCTGATCTTCTGTACTACCTACTGATATGTGACAAGAATCGTGTCATTAATTCAACTCCAAAATAATCCTTTAAGTACTCACAATCTTTAATTTAGTCTTTGCTCAAGAAGTTTAGAAATGACTAAAAAATGTAGTGAAATGAAGCAGCATAAGGTTCAACACTTCTCTTTGTCTAGCCTGCCGGCCTGTCTTCCAATAAGTGAAGACAATTCTGTAAATATTGGTTACAAAACCAAAAAAGGAAAACTGAAAAGCTTGGAAAGATCTTTAATCTGCCATCTCCTGAGTAGTTAAGAGCTGATATGATGTTCAATGAGAGCACATATTTGGCTTTCCCACAATCACTAACATTCTCTTTTTTTTCTTTGAGACAGCCTCACTCTGTCGCCCAAGCTGATCTCGGCTCACTGCAACCTCTGCCTCCTGAGTTCAAGTGATTCTCCTGCCTCAGCCTCCCGAGTAGCAGGGACTAGAGGCACGCGCCATCACGCCCAGCTAATTTTTGTCTTTTTAGTAGAGACGGGGTTTCACCATGTTGGCCAGGATGGTCTCGATCTCTTGATCTCGTGATCCACCTGCCTTGGCCTCCCAACGTGCTGGGATTACAGGCATGAGTCACTGCACCTGGCCACTAACATTCTTATTCTTAGTTCTTAGTCATCAACACCTTCCTTAATATGGATTTAAAATATATGTGTATGTGTGTGTATATATATATGTGTACATATATATATACACATACACATATATATATACACACACACACACATATATATAAATTCAGTAGGGTTCAGTGTGTATATATATATACACACTGAACCCTACTGAATTTGCATTTTTGCATTTTTTTTTTCCAAGGTGGAGTCTTGCTCTGTAACCCAGGCTGGAGTGCAGTGGCACGATCTCAGCTCACTGCAACCTTTGCCTCCCAGGTCCAAGCCATTCTCCTGCCTCAGCCTCCCGAGTAGCTAGGATTACAGACACTTGCCACCATAGCCGGCTAATTTTTGCATTTTTAGTAGAGACACTGTTTCAGCATGTTGGCCAGGCTGGTCTCACACTCCTGTCCTCAAGTGATTTGCCCACCTAGGTCTCCCAAAGTGCTGGGATTACAGGTGTGAGCCATGGCACCCAGACTTGCTCTGCTCTTTTCACATATAATGTATTAGTTGCACAGTCTTTACCACATTTACAGTAAAAGTTGATGAAGGTGGAATATCTTAGAACTATTTTCAATCGTCATTAACTCAAGACTGTTTTTCAGATGTGCTGAGATAGACACCTTTGCTTATTCTGAGATAAACTTTTTAAAATGTTATATAGATAAGGAAAATCAATGGAAATAATTTGTGATAGTATAAGAACTCTTCTTTCTGGCTAAAGAAAACCCACAAATGTTTCTGCATGCATGTAGATGTTTTGCATTTTAACCAAAGTACCTGTTAGCTTGGGGTGATTTTTTTTATTTCAAAAATGCAATTTATTCCTGGAATAATGCCATAAAATCTAATTAAATTAGATTTGTGATGCTTGCTGAACTAATGTAAATAGTGCATAGTACAAAATAAATTGAATTTTGAAGAGAGAAAAGTGAAGTTTATAACATTTCATATTAATGTAAGCATTGAAAATATCCAGTCTATTAATTCAAGATGTGTTAAAAATGAAGCTAATTATCCTTAGTGTAAACTAGATAGCTCATTTCTTTATGATGAAGGAAAGACATCGATAAATCCAAAATACATTTAAGACTACAATTAGAACAGATATGTTAGATAATTTACCAATATGTTATACTGAAAATCTAATATCTATTTTGTTCCTACCACTGTCTCCTATGCATGAGGAAAGAAAGGTAAGGACATTATAAATAGAAACTATAGGAGCCATAAGGGTGAGAATTCCTAAGATTTGAAAAGCTCAAAAGAAAGATCTCCTCTTACACTTATAACTTGAGTAATTATTAACCTCCTAAGTCTTTCTTAGAATGTCTCTATGAATGAATGTCTGAGAAGGCTCCCAAGATCACAGAACGTTAGAAACATGGTCTTAGAGAAATAAGGAAATTAAAGACTCATAAAGAGTGTTCAAGTTCAGCTCCTTTATTTTTCATGACAGTTGTTGTTACAGCAGTCCAAAGTTTGAGAAGCATTTTTACAAGTGGAAAACGTATGGACTTTGAAGTCAGGTAGATTATCTGTTGACCTTGAGCAAGTTAATTGCATTTAGATTCTGAGCCTTGATTCCTATATGTATAAAATGAATATAATAATATATTTCGTAAGGAATTTGTTAGTAGTATTTCGGATCAGGTGTATGAATTTTCTGGCCAGTCATTATAATTGTGTTGAACATAAAGGACTGTTATTACTGGCCCCACACCAAAATTTTTCCAGCTAATTATCTCCAATCACAATGAAGAAATCTAACTCATCAATTCTGCAGACAGAAATTAGAGGAACTGAAGATCTTTCTCTCATTCCCTGTATGACATTGAGACACCTACCTTCAGTGCATTGATCATTTCTTTCCACTTGTAGGAAATGAAGTGGTTAAAGGAACACTGGGACACTGAGAAGTCTGGGTTGGATTAGACAAAGCCTTCCCACTGAGGAAGCACATTCAGGGTACTGTTAATCGTGCTTTGTGGAGAGGACCTTGGGCAATCTTTTATAAAAATGTAAAACCCTTCTGACATGTTTGCCATCTAAGCAAGTCTAGTGCTGCTACAGAAGCAGCACAGGGAAGCTGGGAGCAACTTTAGAAAGTGTGAAAGTAATGAGCCTTGCTCCTTTTCTGCCAGAAGGACATTAGCAACTCTGTGCCTTTCTTTTTGCATGCCTGAAGGGGAGAATTTACACTGGCCACTATTCTCCTTTTATTTTCTTTTATAGTTTTTATTTTTTCTTTCCCTTAGCTTTTGTCCTTTTCTCCTTGCTCCTCCACTACCAGTAAAGCGGTATGAATTGATCACCTACTGTTTGTAAATGCCAATGTCTACAAAGAATGGGGATGTTAATTTCCCTTTTCTCCTGTCAGCATCTTCTGGGAGAAGGCAGGGTATCCAAGGAATAGCACTTCATCGCTCAGCACAGTGAGCAGCAATCCATTCATTCAATAGTTATCCAGTGAGTGTATATTATGAGTATGTAACAGCAAATAAGGCAGACACAATTCCTATAGCTAGGAATTTACATTCTGGTGGCAGATACAACTGAACTAAGGATTGAAGTCTTAGTAGGTAAGGATTATGGTGAGTAATTACAGGTCCCAACAGGAAGACATTGGAGAGAAACCCATATTTCGCACTTTTCTTACAAGTCCCATGATTTTCTTAAAGGTAGGGGACAAATTCTAACTATTGTATCACTTGAAAAGGAATGAGAATGATAATATTGGAAAAGTTAAATATTAATCTTACCATATCTTTTAAAAATGAAGGATTTTTAAAATAGTTAATTTAAAAAATCTTAAAATGGAAGCAATAGAAAGTAAAGTGTAACTCCAAAAAGGAAAACACTGCTGTGGTTTTATTCAACAATTTGTACCTAGCTTAGTGTCTGTCATACAGTAAGGTCTAGTTAATATTCTTTAAATAAACAATAAATAAAATAAAAATAATTAAGAAAATATACTGAAATTTTTACATTTTCATATCTCAGTTCTATGGTATTTTGTGAAATGTAACTTCTCTACATTATTATTGTTTTTATCACTTGAAGTAACCATGTGTTGAATACCTAACATGTCATGAAAATTTTTAACACATTATGAGAAAGGTATGCTCTAATATTTGAGTAAATAAAGCAATAAAGATCAGAGCTGAGATATGAGCTCTTATCTATTTGACACTGATGAGGCTCACTGTATTCCTATGACATAAGGTTTCTTTAAGGAACTACCTGAATTCTTTCTACACATATTTTACTTTATGACCCAGTGAAAATAAACCTGCTTAGCAGTGGCCGTCTCCATATAAGCTTACTGACAATGTTATTATAATCAGAAGTTAGAAATGAAAAATACCTCTCACAACTCATTTCCTAGCTAGAGGACATAACACTTAGTCTAAATGCCAAGGATTGTTCTCTTGCGGTGCAGGCTTGGATGCCTGGACGCAGCACTATATCTTATTTTGCAGAAAATAACCTTTCAAGGAAGAATAAATGCTTCTCAATGATTATATGAACTCTCTTACAAATAAATTCACCTCTCATTTGTCAAGCTTAAATTAACACTGGGCGACGTGCTGTGCTTTCCAGAGGGACCGAAAGTCATGCCTTTGAGACAAACTTGTTGTCTTCTGATACATTCCAAAGTTAATAGGCATGTATTAAAGTGAGAATCTACCTAAGGACCTGCTTTAATGTCAGATACCTGGGATATTTTTCTTAAAAGTAAATTATGTCTAAAATTGAAGGCTGCTATTGAGTAGCTCAGAAGTAGTTGGGAACATAAAACACAAGACACAATCTCAGTTTTTTTTTCTTTTAATATTTTTCCTTCTTTTCACAGGTGTTTAATTCAGAGTGTCAAATTAAATATTTGATTTAGGACACTTATAACAAGCACACTGGGAATACAGCAAAAGGGAGAGACTAAGGAAATGCTATACAAGGATGTGGAAATTCTGCTGGGGTTTGTGGCCCATCCTTGCATAGCAGAAAGGTTTGGATTGAAATTCCCAGGGTTGATTTATCATCACCTAATGGTGTAAATTAGATATGCATTCTTTTATTCATTCCTTTCATTCATTCATCCACAGATAATACAAAAACGTATTGAATGGTTACTATGGGCCATTGATTGTCCTGGACACTGGATACATTTTAGTGATTAAAATACCCAGTATGATCCTTGCCTTTATGGAGTTAGCAATGGTCAAATAAAAAAAGTCAAAAACAACAAAAAATAATACACATAGCTACGTAGTAATCACCCCCCCCCCCTTTCTCCTTTCCTCCCTTTTCTCTTTCTTTCTTTCTTTTTTTGGACGGAGTCTCACTCTGTCGCCCAGTCTGGAGTGCAGTGGCACTATCTTGGCTCACTGCAAGCTCCACCTCCCAGGTTCACGCCATTCTCTTGCCTCAGCCTCCCGAGTAGCTGGGACTACAGGCGCCCGCCACTATGCCCGGCTAATTTTTTGTATTTTTAGTAGAGACGGCGTTTCATCATGGTATCGATCTCCTGACCTCGTGATCGGCCCGCCTCGGCCTCCCAAAGTGCTGGGATTACAGGCGCGAGCCACCACACCCCGCCCTCTGTCTGTCTTTCTCTATTTCTCTCTTTAGATAGAGACAAAGATATACACACATATGTATGAATGCATGTAACATGCACATGTTCATATATATTTACAAATTGTGATAAATAATGTAAAGAAAATGAATAAAGAACAATGAGAAAAAGATAGATATAGACAGACCTACCTAGAATGGTCAGGAAAGACGTTGCAGAAAAGTGACATAAGGAATCTTAAAGAATATAAAAATGCCTAATTTGCAAAGAGCAGGGGCTTTGGAATTCCTGATAGAGAAGAATATGTGAAAAGCTCTGAGATCAGAACAATCTTGAGTGTTCAAGAACATTAAAAGATAGACCATACCTACATGAAGACAGAAGTAGCACAAGACGAGTTGGAAGGTCAGACAAGAACAGGGTCATGCAGGCTTTATAAGCACAGGAAAATTATTGGTACTTTATTATTGTTTCATAATTATTCTTTTATTATAAGGGCAAAAATGTTAATGTAGAGAGAAATTTATGATTTCAAAGACTTTGATGGATTATAAGTGAAGAATAGTTCCGAGAAAATAGAGTGGAAGCATGAGGGTGGCTGTTACAATAGTGCCAGGCAGCTACAGGTGGAGATTTTCATAACAATTGCCAAAGTGGAAATAGACAAAAAGTGATATATATATTTGATATATACATTAGGAGGCAGAAAAGGTAAAGCTACACATTTTATTAGTCCCTTGCTTATATTCACCATGAAATTTTTTAATGTTATTATTTAGAATTTTTTGTGGAATTACAAGTTCTGTAAAAGCTATGAGAGGCTTGGCCGGGCATGGTGGCTCACGCCTGTAATTCCAGAACTTTGGGAGGCCTAGGAGGGCTGATCACCTGAGTTCAGGAGTTCGAAACCAGCCTAGCCAACATGGAGAAACCCCGTCTCTACTAAAAATATAAAAAACATTAACCAGACATGATGGTGAGTGACTGTAGTCTCAGCTACTTGGGAGGCTGAGGCAGGAGATTCACTTGTACCTGGGAGGAGGAGGCTGTGGTGAGCCAAGATCACACCACTGCACTCCAGCCTGGGTGACAGAGCAAGACTCTGTCTCAAAAACAAACAAACAAAAAAAACAAAAACAAAAATAAATTATGAGAGGCTTAATCAAGGATATTAGTATCTCACATACCACTAAGAAAAGTTTAGTGCCTTTTCTGCATTAAGTAAAAATTATCTGATCCTATTTGTAACAGCCAGTTTTATTCACTTTTTTCTCACTTTTCTCATTTTAATTTATGTTACAATCTCTGGATTGCTACACTTTAATGATAGTGTTAAACAGCTTTTATTGGAGGCATTTGGATTATATTCTAACTAATGCTTTGAGATTTGGAGAAGAAATTTGTAAAAATACCTGCTGAAGGAGAGTATCTTCAATTAACCGTGTATACATTATTTATTTGATTTTTCCGAAGCTACATCAATGGAGTCATTTGGACTTTATAGAAAGAATTTCAGCCTATAAAAATTACCTGTCTTTTAAAGCTCTTGCATGATCTAATATTATTTCATGGATTTCTAATCTTCTCTTTCAATTATGCCACATAAGATAAGGAAGACTAAAATCTGCCATTAGCATTGTGTTGATTTTTCTATGCTTTAAGAAATGTGAGGCTGGGCATGGTGGCTCACTCCTGTAATCATAGCACTTTGGGAGGCTGAGGTGGGCGGATCACTTGAGGTTAGGAGTTCGAGACTAGCCTGGCCAACATGGTGAAACTCCGTCTCTACTAAAAATACAAAAATTAGCCAGGTGTTGTGGCACACCTGTAATCCCAGATGCTCAGGAAGCTGAGGCATGAGAATCACTTCAACCCGGGAGGGAGAGGTTGCAGTGAGCCGAGATCGCACCACTGTACTCCAGCCTGGGCAACAGAGCGAGACTCTGTCTCAAAAATAAATAAATAAATAAATAAATAAATAAAAATAAAAAAAAGAAATATGAAAAATAATTAGGAGATTTGTAGGGCAGAAATATTAATAGTAATAATAAGGACCAATCAGGTTTTTCTTGAATGTATCATTCAAATAGTGAAATTGTTTTTTCTTATTGTTACCACTGATGTTCACTAGAGAGTATTAATACAGCAATTTTTATTCAAATGTAGAGCTTACTTTATTCAAATGTACAGCAAATTTTATTCAAATATAGAGGTTGAGTAAAGAAATAATATTCCATTTTTAACCATGACAGTTCTATTTTGAAAGTAGTCTATGGCAAGCTAATTTTCTGCTGAGCAGTTCTGCACTTACAAACACTGCATAATGTGAAAGCTCTAAAATTTAACAAATAAGCAAAAATTTGACCATCTAATTTGTACCAATAACCCAACATCATCTATGTTCTCTAAAATTTACATAAAAATTCTCAAGGAAATTGAGATTTTTCTGTTCCCTTAATAGCAAACAGATTTTTAAAGCATCCTACTACAAAGTTCAGAAATGCCAAATGTGTTTGATTCTGTATGTCTGTTAGGAAAATGGGATCTAATTTTCCCCTAGATGTTGGTCCATGGCTTAAAATTAGTGTTCAAACAACCCAATTCCACTTCAAGGGGTTCATTGATTTATCTCATACCTGAACCACACTCTAATTTTCTAAACTTCAACATCACATCTACTGTAAAGATAGGACTGTATCACAATTTTTAACTTTAAGGAGACAGGTTTCAAAAGATTGGCTAACTGCCTAGAAATTAGTTTAAAAGTACAGTCAGGCCATGATATATGTGCTACACAAACAACATTTCTAGGTAAAAACTGAGTTCAGATTTTTAAGTTAAAATTGCAACATTATAGTTTCCTTGCACATTGGGAAAAAGGGAAGACTACCTAAAATTTCTGAAATTCCTCTTACCCAACTCCATCTGTGGGGAAAAGGCATAAGAGGAAATGCCATTTCATATTACATATGGAATTGTTAAATGCGCAGGGAGCAGGCAGGAGAGGGAGAAAAGGGGAAGAAGGAGAAACAAAGATGGAGATAGGAAATGTCACAGATTTTATTTTTTTCTTGTCTGTGTCCATGGGCAGTAGCATTTTGTTGTTTAGGAATACAGGGGAATAAAGTTTGGGACAAAGGTTGCATATAAGCATGTGACCTTCTTTAAATATGCACTAAATAAGATAATAGAGGGGAAGAAATGTCACCGTCCATATCTTAAATTAGTGAGAAAACAAAGATCATAGCAATCGCCATGACTTCCCATTTACTTTAGAGTTTTTTCCTTCGCCTTATTTTTGTGTCATTGGTTGTTGTTATTCTCCTGGTGATTCCCAGTAAAGTGACAAAATGAAAAGGTGGGACACTTGTCTGGAAAAGCTTCATAGAAGGAGAAAATCAAGTTACTGTATTTCATCCTGCAACCAGAACATAAAAGTATCCAAAGGATGAAAGAGATGTTGGGGCTAGCAGAAGGTCACAGGCTGTCTCCTGAAAGTGGCAAAGGGAAATAAAAGTGGAACCAGAGAGCCTGGACACATGACAGGCATTTGAACTGAGAAAAGGTCACGTAGATTTCAAGAGGCCCATGGTAAAATGAGTCTACATTAGTCCCACTCTACAGTTATTATAAAGATTAAAAATATGTAGAAAACAATGTCCAGGACAGTAACCAATACATAGTAAGTTAATGATAAATGGCAGTTCTCATCCCTAAATTATCTTATAAACTGTGGCTGTATAAAAAATAGTTTCATTAATTGAAAGATGATTAGCAATGTTAAATACTTCAGAATTCAAAAGACAGAGGCACTCAAGGGATTTATCAATTTGAAGTTCAATGGCAATGTTGATGAGAAATATCAGTACTAACATAGTCATAGAAACCAAATTTAGATGGTTTAGGAAGTGAATATGTGTTAAGAAAGTGAGAACAATAAAATAATCCTAGATTTCAAGAACCTTTGCTTTAAAAAGAAAGAGCTAATGCCTTGCCCTCAACTGTGGGCAATTTTGCCCTACAGGGGACATTTGGTAATGTCTAAATCATTTTTGATGCAGCTGACCATGTGTACATGTCATATCTGTTAAACATCCAACAATGCACTGGACAGGCTCCCCCAACAAATAATTATCTGGCCCAATGTCAATATTGCTGAATTTGGAAACCCTGAGCTAAAACATTGAAGACAGGGTTTCTCAATTTCAGGAAGAAAAGAAAACGGAGGTGTCTTCTAAATTACAAATACAGAAGAGAGAAAGTTTAGCTGAAGAAACAAATCAAAGTATAAATCTCTTAACACCCATGACCACCCCTGCACCCTGCAAGGACCATCTAGGGCCCTTCTAGAACCAGATGTAAGGACTAAAGCTGGTGTAGAGAAGGGACATGGACTGGTTTCTGAAGCCACATTGGACTTCATGAAATCAAAAATTATAGGATATATAGTCATGTACCACATGACATTTTGGTCAACAAGAGACCAGATATAACCAGATATATGACAGTGCTTCCATAATATTATAATACTGTATTTCTACTCTACCTTTTCTATGCTTATATTCACAAATACTTATCATCATGTTACAATTGCCTAAAGCAGTGGTCCCCAACCTTTTTGGCACCAGGGATTGGTTTCATGGAAGACAATTTTTCCATGGATGGAGGAAGGGTGGGGGTGGTGTTATGTTGGGAGGATGGTTTTGGTATTAAACTGTATCACCTTAGATCAGCAGGTGTGAGATTCTTATAGGGAGCACACAACTTAGATCCCTTGCATGTGCCATTCACAATAGGGTTCAGGCTCCTATGAGAATCTAATGCCACGGCTGATCTGACAGGAGACAGAGCTCAGGCAATAATTCTCACTCGCCCACTGCTCACCTCCTGCTTTGCAGCCTGGTTCCTAACAGGCCACGGATTGGTACTGGTCTGCGGTCCAGGGACTGGGGACCCCTGACGTAAAGTATTCAATAAAGCAATGTGCTGTACAGCTTTGTAGCCTAGGAGCCATAGGATATACCATATAGCTTAGGTGTGTAGTTGACTATACCTTCTAGGTGTGTGTAAGTACAGGCTATGATTTTTGCACAAGGACGAAATCCCATGACAATGCATTTCTCAGAATATATCCTTGTAGCTAAAGATGCATGACCACATTTCAATGAACACAGAAAGCAAAGACAGTAGTTTTTTTTTTTTTTTTTAATGGTATCTAGTGAGGTTTTCAATGGAATCTTGGAGAATGCACTTCATCTTAAGGAGCCTTATCTCAAAAATGTTTTCTGAGCTGTTGAATTTATACAATTAAATACAATGAATTAAATATAATAGCATATGTTAATGTATACAGTAATTTTGTAATAAATATAAATTATCTTGTCCAAAGGTGAAAGTTAATTTATTGTGGCTTTCCCAAAATAATAGCAAATAAACTAAATATACAAAAATTACAATTTTAAGTATCTTTTGATGTTTAGCACTATATTGTACTCAGGGAGACTAATTTTACAATACTGGTCAATTTGTAACTACTCCCAAAGAAACTAAATGTTTCAGTAGAAAATCTACTTCAGTAAGCAAGCAAAATTTGAGATCATAGCACAATTCCAAATATATAATAATATAAGTATTTCCTAGCACTGTGTAAGTGGGTTCAATACTTGTATAGAACTAAATTGTACAGCATGTAATAAATCATACACTATGAGAGACATCTCTCAGTTACAAATGCAGCTGTTCTGGAATGTGTTTTGCCAAAAAGCCCATTCCCTCACTACATTTATTGTCAGTCTATTAATAAGCTCTACGCATGGCAAATTGAGTGGTTTTTTTCCTACTGAGAGCAAGCAAAAAGAAAAAGAAAAAGGAAGTAAATGTCCTTGAATATTACTTTGAAAACTAAATTAAAATATTTATCCCGTAATCATTTAGCCTATTGATTACATGGGCTACCTTTATGTTTTACAGTTATCAGTAAGGCCATACTGTTTTGGAAGATTTAGTACAGGTTCCAACTAGGTTCGTGTAATGTTCAAGGAATGGGACTCTTCATAGATTCTCTTGCATAAAAATGCCATCTCTCTTGTGTGTCTGTTAAAGTTATCCCACTTTGAATAAGACATTCATGAGGGAACATCAGAGTCTACTTGTAAGCAGTATCAAATATCTGAAATATTTGTGAAAGTGTGTGTGTGTGTGTGACAGAGAGAAAAATAATTAGGTGAAAGATTATTTGGCCAAGAAAGAGAGAGAAATCCTTCAGATTTTAACACCTAGCATTTTGTTATAGCTGTTTGAATAACAACTATTTTAAAATCAAGTTTTCATTAGCAAATATGGTCAAGGCAGTGTTACTTAGAAGAACAAAATTTAGATGTTAACATATCAATAAAATGGCAGCTATGACAATTAAAAAGTTGTGGGAGGGGAATATTTTCAGTTCAAGGAGAAAAACTTCAGATAAAATTTACAAAAAAATGCTAAAACTG
This sequence comes from Pan paniscus, assembly GCF_029289425.2. Classification (NCBI taxonomy): domain Eukaryota; kingdom Metazoa; phylum Chordata; class Mammalia; order Primates; family Hominidae; genus Pan; species Pan paniscus. The sequence goes on along the minus strand of NC_073258.2, from coordinate 26,942,840 downwards.
CTGTAAATAAGTAAAACAATAATAAGATCTATAGGAAGAAAAAATATCTACACAGATATAGAAGAGTTCTTAATGTAAGCAAATACCAATTTTTTCTGGGAATGAGGCCCAAAAATATGTCATTTCTATCAAACCTAAATTAATAATATAAATTGAATTGACATTAATTACCATTTGATAATTCAAAAATTACCAAAATTTTTGAAAATAATTCAAAAAATTGTTCTAATGCTCATTAGGATAAAAATATACACAATACCCAGGACATCTTTGAGAAAGAATAATAATGAGAGAGAATTAGCTTTAAAAGAAAATGAAAATGCATTATGAAACTACATTCATTCACATTATTATCGGATTAATTACAGATAGATAGCTACATAGAAACTAATTAAAAATCAGTAGGAGAAATTTGGATTATTTTGTCAGGAATTCTAGAAAAGGTTTCTCTTTTTGAGAAACATATAAATCTAAATACCAACTTTACATAAACTAAAATGAATACTTAATTGGTTTTTCTGATGAAATAGAAAATCTAAAATTTTGGGAATTAAACAATAACATATAAGTTAATAGAGTTTCTTGTAAATTAATTAAAAACTCTGGAAGTCAAAACTGATTAGACATTTATCAATATAGATATTTAAAAATCTGTCCCAAGAGAAATATGTGTGTGTCTGTGTGTTTTCAAAAAAACAGCCTATTAGAAAGAACTCCAAGGCAGCAATTTGGCAGGTGATATAAATGCAACTAAAAGAATTGCCATTTGATGTGATAAATAAGACAGGTTCAAAACTCACATTCTGAAGTCAACCAGGCCTAAGTTTATATACTTATATAACTAATCTTTAATATTTAACTATTTGAAGCTTTATTTCATCCATAAAATGGGAATGACAACATTCTAGGGTTAACTTGTAGTGGCTGTGACTGTTATTATGACCATAATCATCCTTACACAAGAAAAGATAAAATAATTGCCATTTAAAAAATTACTTAATGCTAATGAGAATGAAGTGACTTATCTATGGTCACAGAGCTGTCAATACCAGAGCTGCAACTTGAGTCTTGTTTTCACTCCAAGTTCAGGTGTTGCTTCTATGAACACTATATTTTTAAGTAGAAAATAAGAGTATATTAAGCAGCTTATCTAAGGAGCATTAACTAGACTACATTATACTCCTTCAGTGTAAACTTATTACATTGTTTTTACCTGAAGTTATTCATTGGAAATATATTGCCATAGTGAAATATGTTTTAGTTTTTTTTAATTCAGAATGTAGCCAGATAAACATACAATTTATTGTCATCTCTAGATGCCTAGAGTCCTACCATTAGCTATTTGAAGTGACATGTTCATAGCCAAAGATAGTTAAAGGAAATTTGATCATAAAGTAATCAATAGAAATTATATTTCTCCTCTCTTTGCTTCAGGACAGGATTTTTTAAGATTCATGACCTAAGCCAAAGGAATGCATCTTCGAAAAGTCTAGAAAGAGAACAGGTGCCTATTTTGCATCACAGTACAAAAGCACAATTCCTCAAATACTGCACGTGAACATCCTATCAAGAAAACCAATGAGGTTTAGCTACTGAAAGTTTCTATAAATTGTGCCTGCTTTAAATAATCCAAACAATGTGCTCTCTTCTCCTCCACAAATCTAAGTATGTTTAAATATCTGAGAGTGACCATTTTCACAGCCCAGAACACAAAGAAGAAAAAAAAAAATAGAAAAGATTCATTGGCAGTTTCCTCTAATGGTTTAAAACAATTGTAGCATTAATTGTAATCCCCAAAGGTTAGTTCTATAAAAATGCACAACTAATTTAAAAGCAAATCATTAATACCAATTAGGAAAGCATTCAGCAGGCCCAGACAGAATTTATTTTTTATTCCAGGAATAAGATAGAAAAGTACTGGGTGATAAAGTATGCTTGAGTAACACTGAATACAACTAGGCACAAGAATAATAAATAATTAATTTGGAAGACAAAAAATAATTCACTTGTAGTAAGGAACAAACTGCTCATTTCACTTCTGGATAAACCTGGGAGCACACACATTGCTTTTGCTAATTTTCTAATTTTACTGATGAGAAAGTTAAAGTAAAAAGAACATTTTTCCAATGTCACAAAGGTAGTTACTGTCAGAGCTGGGTCTTTAACTTGGTTCTTTTGATTTCCTTTTTTGGTGTTGCACCTTGCTGCCTGCCTAGTAGCAGGTTAGTAAGATTTTATTTCACTAGGTGCTTAAACCCAAACTTTCTGGTTGAAGGAAAAAGCCGTTTAATGAAAAATATAGAAATTCTAGTGCAAGTTTGACATTTTCTGCAACATTTTCAAACCTATGTTTGGAAAATGGTACGTAATAAACATTTAAATGTCCAGGAAAATCTAGTACTTACTCAGATTTTACTTGGGTAAAGCCACACTTTGATCCTTGCCTCCATTTTCTTCTAATCTACTTTTTGTATATTTCATTTCTTATGAGAGAAGTTGAGTTTCAGAATTAAACTATTTATAAATAATAGAAAGCGAGAGATGTGCAGTGTAACAGACATTTGTTTTATCTATTCCCCTTCTAGGAAAAAAGCATGTTCCTTTGTTTAGGGAAGTCACTCTTGTATGACTCTTTGCCATGTGGAAAGCAGATCATTTGGAGGATTTCATACTTTTGGCCACAGTGATTTATTCAGTGATGGATACATGGTCCCAATTTTCTCAGTGTCCCAAAGTTTTTCAAGTGATAGTGGAGTAAAATGGTATTCTCTTTACAAGGGTTGCTAATTTCTGAATATATGTTTCTAGACCTTTCAGCATGTCATTTGTCTCCACAGAGAGAAAGCCACTTTGAGAATAAAACTATATGGGTAACTATCATACATAAAGAAACATGTATCAAATTCCAAGTACATTCTTTGACCTCCTGCATCTAGCCATGCCTGAAATCCAGACATTTACCCTGGAATCTTCAATGAAACTCGTAAATTCCCTTTATGCTTCAGTGTTGGAGATTAGTTTGTTTTATTTCCAAAGATTCCAGATAAGTACCAGCATGTGAAACCAGATTAAAGAAGCAAGAAAACCACATTTTTTCTGTAATAATTCAATCAAACTTTCACACGCACTATGCAATCACTTTCACTTTGCACTATGCAATAATGCAATCAAACTTGCACTGTGAACTTTTGAGGACAAGATTTTCTTTCCAGTCTGCTATAGTCTTTATTACAGCACTTACCATCCTGTGGATGATATCAGTTATTGCCAGTTTTACTGCTTTATAGTTCTCATTTCTATAAAAGTGAATTAATAAACTCCAAGAGGAAAATATCTATCATGTGAATTACTCTCATTCTTTCAGTTTTTGCATTAGATAATTTATTTCTCTGAAAGGAGTCAGAAGACTTAAGTTTTGGGGGACTTGCGTTGCTGAGGGGTCAATTCTGCAAAGGCAATGCAAATAGAAGCATTCTCCAAGCCCTTGCTGAATTCCAAGAGTCCATAAAATTCTGTTTACCCAGATGGTATATTTTATATTTTTGACTAAGCCTGTTTATCACTTGCTATATTTGCTCATGTCCTTGGGTTTTTGGGAGTTAAATATTCTTAGAAATCTGAATTCCAAGTCAGAAATCTCAGGAATAAACATCAGCTCTTTGAATGTACAAACTCTGCTTTCTCCCCACTAAGCTCCCCATTACACAGAGTGCATAGCTTAATCCCTTTAACATATTTGCATTCAAATTGCATGTTTAAATCTATACATTTAAGAACATGTGGTGGACGTGGTAGCTCATGCCTGTAATCCCAGCAGTTTGGGAGGCTGACGACGGCAGATCACGAGGTCAGGAGTTCGAGACCAGCCTGACCAACATGGTGAAACTCTGTCTCTACTACAAATACAAAAAAAATTAGCCAAGCATGGTGGCACATGTCTGTAGTCCCAGCTACTCAAGAAACTGAGGCAGGATAATCGCTTCAATCCGGGAAGTGGAGGTTGCAATGATCCGAGATCGTGCCACTGCACTCCAGCCTGGGTGACATAGTGAGACTCTGTCTCGAAAAAAAAAAAAAAAAAAAAAGAAAATGTATATTTGGGCTGTTGAAGTACTGTGTATTTTGAATATAAGACGAAAAGTCAGGAGGTTTTCATGGGCAATATTAGTAATGCTTAATATGTATATATCACTGTACTGTTATTAAGGAATGTTTCTCTAAGTTATTATATTTTCACAAACTATTTCACATGAAAACTGATGATGGGGCGAAAGGGTTAGGTGACATACACAATGCAAAAGAATAAGAGAATAACAGAGAGAGACGAGAAAAATAAAAACAGAATTATAAGTCACTTGATATATTCTGTCCACCATGCTTCGCTTCTTTTCCAGATTTTTCAGCAAGATACTGGTTTTTCTTTAGTTTTGGGTTTTGGGCTAAAACAATCCTTCATACCCTGTTTAGTAATAACACTAAAAATCATCTTAACTTCCAAACATCAAAGATAAAAACTTCTTTTAATAATGAACTCTCTTTCTGTGGGTACTGCCCTTCCCATGGTTAAACTCTGAATCTATCTCTGGAGGAACCTCTCTTCCAGGTGAGAAAAAAGATCCAATTATATAACTTTGTCTTAATTTCACAGCTTTTATAGATAATGCTAGAAAATGAAATCATCTGAGAATAGCTCCTGCATTCATTTTGACTTCACATTTGAATCTCAGGAGTTATTTTCAATGGAGGTCTTATCTATTTGTTTCTTTCCATCTTTTCCAATGATTAAATGTTTCTTTAGAAACTTTCACTTCTCCAATATAAAGGATGTAGTATAATTTTCTCCTCAATGGTTGTCTGTATTTTTCAGGAAATTTTCATTTTTTTCCTTATAAAATCAATGACTAAAAGCTGGTGAGAAAGGAGTTAACTACAGGCACCCATATATTGCTTCTGTGCTCTGTCACTAGTTAAGAGGATTTTCCTTCCCTGCAGATCCCCATCTCTCTCTGTAGTTCTCAGCCTTTGATAGTTCCCATTGATCGACTTTCCTTATTAATAATATATTGCCCCAGCTCCTGAGTTCAGCTTCTACCTCATTTTCTAAGCAGACCTTCCCCCATTTCTAGCTCCTCCTGTTTGTGAAGTGTGGAGACTTCATACTAGCTCTGAATGTAAGTTAGTAAAATTCTTCTGGAAAATAATTTTTTGAGTTTCAAATGTTTGATAAATGATCAGACTACCTGCATCAGTAAAATTACACTCAGAGATCTGTCTAAAAATAACTTGAAAAATTATGTATAATGATAATTACATACATGTAGTAGTAAAAAAAATGGAAGCAAACGAGCTAACAAATTATAAGACTATAATGAATTACTATTGTATTAGTTCACTTTCACACTGCTATAAAGAAATACCTGAGATGAGGTAATTTATAAAGGAAAGAGGTTTAATTGACTCACAGTCCCACGTGGTGTCAGGGGCGGTGGTACTCAGCAAATTTACAATCATGGCAGAAGGCGAAGCAATCATGTCCTTCTTCACAAGGTGGCAGGAGAGAGAAGAATGAGAGCCAAGCAAAGAGGGAAGCCTTGTGTAAAACCATCCAAGTGCATGACAAATTTTTTACTATCATGAGAATAGCATGGGGCGAAATGCCCCCATGATTCAATTACCAGGTCCCTCCCATGACATTTGGGGATTAAGAGAACTACAATTCAAGATGAGATTTGGATGGGGACATAGCCAAAGTATATTATTCTGCCCCTGACCCCTCCCAAATCTCATGTCCTCACATTTCAAAACACAATTCTGTCCTTCCAACAGTCTCCCGAAGTCTTAACTAATTCCAGCACTAACTCAAAAGTCCAAGTCCAAAGTTTCGTCTGAGACAAGGCAATCCTACAGACCTATGAGCCTGTAAAATCAAAAGCAAGTTAGTTACTTTCTAGGTACGATGGAGTACAGGCAATGGGTAAATTCACCCATTCCAAATTGGAGAAATTGGCCAAAACAAAGGGGCTTACAGGCTCCATGCAAGTCCAAAATCCAATAAGGCAGTCATTAAACCTTAAAGTTCCAAAATGATCTCCTTTGACTCCATGTTTCACATCCAGATCATGCTGATGCAAGAAGTGGGCTCTCTGTCTTGAGCAGCTCTGCCCTGTGGCTTTTCAGGGTACAGCCATGCTCCTGGCTACTTTCTCATGCTGACGTTGAGTGTCTTTGACTTTTCCAGGTACATGGTGCAAGCTATCAGTGGATGTACCATTCTGGGGTCTGGAGGATGGTGGACCTCTTTTCATAGCTCCACCAGGCAGTGCCCCCATGGGGACTCTGTGTGAAGTTCCAACCCCATATTTCCCTTCTGCACTGCCCTAGTAGAGGTTCTCCTTGAGGGCTCTGCCTCTGCAGCAAACTCCTGCCTGGACATCCAGGCATTTACATACATCCTCTGAAATCTAGATGGAGGTTCCCAAACCTCAATTTTGTACTTCTGTGCACCCACAGGCCCAACACCACATATAAGTGCCAAGGCTTAGGGCTTTTATCATCTGAAGCAATGATGTAAGCTGTATGTTGGCCCCTGTTTGCATGGCTGGAACTGAAAGTAGTTGGGATTCAGGGCACCATGTCCAGAGGCTGCGCAGAGCAGGGGTCCCTGGGACCAGCCCAGGAAACCATTTTGCCCTCCTAGGCCTTAGACCTGTAATGGAGTGGGGGAGGAGGGTGCTGCCATGAAGGTCTCTGACATGCCCTGGAGACATTTTTCCCCCTTGTCATGGTGATTAACACTTGGCTCCTCAAATTTCTCCAACTGGCTTGAATTTCTCCCCAGAAAATGGGTTTTTGTTCTTTATCTCATTGTCAGGCTGCAAATTTTCCAAACTTGTATACTCTGTTTCCTCTTGAATGCTTTGCTGCTTAGAAATTTCTTACACGTGATACCCTAAATCGTCTTTCAAATTCAAAGTTCTAAAGATCTCTAGGGCAGGGGCAAAGTGCTGCCAGTCTCTTTGCTAAAGCCATTTAACAAGTCTCTAGGAAGTTCCAAACTTTCCCACATCTTCCTGTCTTCTGAGCCCTCCAAGTCTCTAGGAAGTTCCAAACTTTCCCACATTTTCCTGTGTTCTGAGTTCTCCAAGCTCTTCCAATCTCTGTCTGTTACCCAGTTCCAAAATCGCTTCCACATTTTTTTAGTATCCTTATAGCAACACCGTGCTACCTGGTACCAATTTACTGTATTACTTCATTTTTATGTTGCAATGAAGACATACCCAAGACTGGGTAATTTATAAAGAAAAGAGGTTTAATATCCTCACAGTTCCACATGGCTGGGGAAGCCTTCAGGAACTTACAATCATGGTGGTAAAGAAAACAAACATGTCCTTCTTCACAAGGCATCAGGAAAGACAAGAATGAGAGCCGAGTGAAGGGGGAAGCCTCATGTAAAACCATCAGATCTCTTAAGAACTTACTAGCACGAGAATAGCATAGGAGAAACTGCCCCCAAGATTCAATTACCTCCCACTGGGTCCCTCCCGGGACGCATGGGGATTATGGGAACTACAATTTAAGTTGAGATTTGGATGGGGACACGGCTAAATCATATTCACTACATAGCTACTCAGAGAAATGAGAATTAGATATTACAAAGATTTGAAAGATAAAAGATTTTTAAAAATTGTAAAATGCATTTACTATGGGAAAAAATATAATCTTGAGAAGAAAGTCACACTACACAATTATTGTATTAGTCATTCTCACACTGCTATAAAGAAATTCGTCGGACTGGGTAATTTATGAAGAAAAAAGGTTTAATTGACTCATAGTTCCACAGGCTATACGGGAAGCATGGTTGGGATGCCTCAGGAAACTTGCAGTCATGGTGGAAGGCAAAAAGGAAGCAAACATGTCTTATGATGATGGAGTAGGAGAAAGAGAGAACAAAGGGGAAGTGCCACGAACTTTTAAACCATCAGATCTCATGAGCACTCACTCACTATCACAAGAACATCAAGGGGAAAATTTGCCCCCATGGTCTAATCCCCTCCCACCAGAGCCCTCCTCCAATTTAACATGAGATTTTGTCAGGGACACAAATCCAAACCATATCCATTACCTATAAAATATAATTACTAATATCATAAATATATGCATAGGTAGATGGCTAGATAAAATACATCAAAATGTTAAAAGCAATTATCTTTGGAATGCAAAACCAAAAATTTATTATTCATATTATTATTATTTATTTAGTTTAGGTGATTTTTCCCTTTCCTATTTTTCTAAACAACTTAATCATTTTAATGAATTTTTTTTGTATTTATTTAAAGGATTAACTGTCTAACACTTGTATCTTGATGCGGATTTAGAGTTTCAGGTAAAAATAATTTTTTCTTGCCACTGCATATACTTCAGCATTATCTTCCGCCAAGGATTACCATTTTGACAAATAATTTAAATTAAATATTTTTTCCTGAAGCCACTTTGTTTTTATTTTCCCAGAAGTGTTTAAGATTTTATATAATTTTATTTTTCAGAAATGTTTCCTGTTATCTACAAATGTGTCATAATCATCATCTTGCTTAGCTGTGTATGAATTCTTAATTTAGGAAGATTAAGCCTTTTCTTCATTATTAGTAATTTTAAAAACATTATTTTTGGAATATTTTATGTCCTCATTATCTGTTTTTCTCTGTTTTTCTTCAGAAAATTTTATAGAATGATGTTTCGATTTCAATATCCATCACTTATCTCAAACATTTTTCATTTTTGTTAATTAATGGGAGAAATATTAGTTTGGACATTATTTTGTAAATTATATTATAATTCCTTTAGCTATTTAGAAATTTTTATACAGTCTATTTATTTTGAAATCTATACATCTAAGTGTAGGCCTTTTAATATTTCTTTACATATTTTTCAAAGAATTATTTAAGAAATTTTCATGGTCTACAATTGTTGATTTTTTTTTCACAGAAAACTGTTTTGTTTTATGAATGTGATGTTTTCTCATGCCTCTGAAGCTAAGAATAGTGCTTGTTTTAAAGTCTCTTATTTGCTTACTAACTCCTTGTTTAAGTATTTATATTTTGGTTTATCATGTTGATGCTTCTCGCATATTGTTCTAATTTTTATTTTAATTTCCCAGAAATTGTTGGTGATGGTTGGTTTTCTGCTTGCTTTAGGATTTGAAATTCCCTGTTTGCCTGTCGGTGGCATTGTCTCACTTTACTATCAAATGCATCTGGTGATTGTGGAAAATCTGCCTAAGTTACTGTGGAGAATTAAAAAGCAGGTATTCCATAAATTAAGGTTTTCTCTTAGAAATAGGCTGCCTCCCCTCTCCTTTGAGGTATATGTCTACTTCAGGCATTACTCTTTCTCTCAAGAGCATTAACATTATTTTTTAACTTATTAACCAACTTCAAAGAAAAGTCAACAGAACAGTATAATGAATCTGCAAATGCCCTCTACCTAGGTTCACGAATAGTTACTATTTCACCATATTTATAAAAGCTTTATTTTAAAATGTTATGGCTAAATCCCAAATCATAGGGAAATCTGAACCTATATTTCATCAGCCAAGAAACAGAATATCTAGAATACATTGGATTTCAATACAAAGAAAAACTGAGCTCAGTGGTCCTAGAAACACTCAAATCCAACGTACTGAAAATTACAGCTGTGCTGCTGACAAGTAGACAAGAATGGAGCAGAAAGGTTCATGCTGACTCCCAGCTGTGCAAGTGCAACATCTGATCCAAGCATCTGTCTGCAGCCCGTTGAACAGATCCCACAGAATCTAATAAAGATGATAATTGTTTTAAAAAGGCAGCAGGTGCTGAGTGCGTTTCTAAGTTGGCACAATCCTCACCAAGTTTTGTTCTACCTTGTATGCCAACATTGGATTCTTTTTCCAATTAGCAATCACATAGCAATGAGGCAGAATAGCTCAAGTTGCATTTCTCCTGGTATTTAACATTTTATTATTGAATGTATTAATAGATAGAAAAGAACACTTCTGAAGAAATAAGGTAAAAATACATGTTGTATTTTTAGAGTATTAGAGAATGAAATTTCAAAAAAAAAGTAAAAAGAACAATGTCAAATATTTCTGGTTTAAAACCCACCTACATATATGAATTGGTAGCTAAAGTCAATGTTATCTGTAAAGGTCATATACTTCTTTCACAATGATATGACTTCAATTCTTTTCAGAGAGTAAAATTACTGAGCAATGTACGGCTCTCATCCATGCAGAAAATACATTTCTCCAAGAAACAAGAATATAGATTTTAAGTGTCAATATTTCTGATAAAACTATGACCCACACCTCCCAAACATATGAATTTGCAATTTAAGTCATTACATAAGCAGTATTATTTCATATCTTTTATCATAAGAAGCCCATTGTTTTATGAAAGTGGTCTAAGTAAAAAAAAATAAGGTTTGGAAAAATCACCTAATTGTTCCACTATTGCATCCAGCAGGTTAAAAAAACATACGAACTAAAAGGTAACTCTGCTTAATTGAATGTGTTGGGGTAACTGAGGATTACGGTGAATGCATTTTCTGACAGTTTGCACAAAGTCTTTCTAAAAATATTTCATGCACATTTTTACTCAGGAAGAACATTTATGATCAGGGGTTCTTCGCTTTAATCCAGACCCTCTCCCCAAGCAATCCATGGGTAGAATTTAAGATATCAGTGAATTCAGTTGGAGAAAAACTATATCATTATTTTTATTAATCTATAACTAAAGTTGGTATTTTTTTCCATCAAAAATGCTAGAAACAAGTCATTGTAAAAGTTCTTGTGACTTCATTACAAATAGAAAAACACAGATATTTTCACATCACATTATAGTTGTAGCAGATAATCTAGAAATGTAGCTTACACTCCTCAGCACATTAAAATCATGAAAGTTGTCAGCCCCATTATTTTATTTCTTTTGCTACGTAACACATTTACTACAAACTTATTGGTTTAAAACTACATGGGTCAGACGGACTGGCATTGTTTTACTGGGTCCTATGTTTACAAGATTGCCTTCAAACCAGGTTCCTCTGGATCCTCTTCCAAGTTCATATGGTACTGGCACGATTCACCTTCTTGCAGTTGTAGAATGCATGGTCGCTTCCTTCTTTAAGGCTGGCAGGAGAGTGTCTCTGCTGCTTCCACTCTCTGAACTTTAGATCCTCTTTCGAAGGGTTTGTTTGATTAGACCCGGTCCACCTAGGATCTTTTTGCTTACTCAAAGTGAACTGATTATGGACCTAATTACAACTGCAAAACTCCCTCTCACCTTTGCCATATAATCTAATCTAGTCTAATCTAATCTAATCTAATCTAACATAATCTAATCACACCACAGGAATGACATTCATCATATTTCATAGATTCTGCTCATATTCAAGGAGAACAGGTTTATATCAGGGTGCAGGACTCTTGGGACCATGTTATAATTCTTCCTACCATATTATATGCAATACACTAATAAAGAAGCACATATATTACAACATCACAATTTTAAAAATATTTTAATAATTTTATTTCAATAAATCAATTTTTTTCATCTTATGCATATTTTATGTATTTAAAAATATATTGTGAGTTCCATAGGCTTGAACGGGCTGCCAAAATTATGTTTAGAATATGAAAAGATTTAAATCCTAGTTCTTTTTTTTTTTAATTGTACTTAAAGTTTTAGGGTATATGTGCACAACATGCAGGTTTATTACATATGTATACCTGTGCCACGTTGGTGTGCTGCACCCATTAACTCGTCATTTAGCATTAGGTATATCTCCTAATGCTGTCCTTCCCCGCTCCCCCCACCCCACAACAGACCCTGGTGTGTGATGTTCCCTTTCTGTGTCCATGTGTTCTCATTGTTCAATTCCCACCTATGAGTGAGAACATGAGGTGTTTGCTTTTTTGTCCTTGAGACAGTTTTCTGAGAATGATGGTTTCCAGCTTCATCCATGTCCCTACAAAGGACATGAACTCATCATTTTTTATGGCTGCATAGTATTCCATGGCGTATATGTGCCACATTTTCTTAATCCAGTCTATCATTGTTGGACATTTGGGTTGGTTCCAAGTCTTTGCTATTGTGAATAGTGCCACAATAAACATACGTTTGCATGTGTCTTTATAGCAGCATGATTTATAATCCTTTGGGTATATACCCAGTAATGGGATGGCTGGGTCAAACGGTATTTCTAGTTCTAGATCCCTGAGGAATCACCACACTGACTTCCACAATGGTTGAACTAGTTTACAGTCCCACCAACAGTGTAAAAGTGTTCCTATTTCTCCACATCCTCTCCAGAACCTGTTGTTTCCTGACATTTTAATGATTGCCATTCTAACTGGTGTGAGATGGTATCTCATTGTGGTTTTGATTTGCATTTTTCTGATGGTCAGTGATGATCAGCATTTTTTCATGTGTCTGTTTGCTGCATAAATGTCTTTTTTTGAGAAGTGTCTGTTCATATCCTTCATTGACTTTTTGATGGGGTTGTTTTTTTCTTGTAAATTTGTTTGAGTTCATTGTAGATTCTGGATATTAGCCCTTTGTCAGATGAGTAGATTGCACAAATTTTCTCCCATTCTGTAGGTTGCCTGTTCACTCTGATGGTAGTTTCTTTTGCTGTGCAGAAGCTCTTTATTTAATTAGATCCCATTTGTCAATTTTGGCTTTTGTTGCCATTGCTTTTGGTGTTTTAGACATGAAGTCCTTGCCCATGCCTATGTCCTGAATGGTATTGCCTAGGTTTTCTTCTAGGGTTTTTATGGTTTTAGGTCTAACATGTAAGTCTTTAATCCACCTTGAATTAATTTTTCTATAAGGTGTTAGGAAGGGATCCAGTTTCAGCTTTCTCCATATGGCTAGCCAGTTTTCCCAGCACCATTTATTAAATAGGGAATCCTTTCCCCATGTCTTGTTTTTGTCAGGTTTGTCAAAGATCAGATAGTTGTAGATAGGCGGCATTATTTCTGAGGGCTGTGTTCTGTTCCATTGATCTATATCTCTGTTTTGGTACCAGTACCATGCTGGTTTGGTTACTGTAGCCTTGTAGCATAGTTTGAAGTCAGGTAGCGTGATGCCTCCAGCTTTGTTCTTTTGGCTTAGGATTGACTTGGCAATGTGGGCTCTTTTTTGGTTCCATATGAACTTTACAGTAGTTATTTCCAATTCTGTGAAGAAAGTCATTTGTAGCTTGATGGAGATGGCAGTGAATCTATGAATTACCTTGGGCAGTATGGCCATTTTCACGATATTGATTCTTCCTACCCATGAGCATGGAATGGTCTTCCATTTGTTTGTGTCCTCTTTTATTTCATTGAGCAGTGGTTTGTAGTTCTCCTTGAAGAGGTCCTTCACATCCCTTGTAAGTTGGATTCCTAGGTATTTTATTCTCTTTGAAGCAATTGTGAATGGGAGTTCACTCATGATTTGGCTCTCTGTTTGTTAATGGTGTATAAGAATGCTTGTGATTTTTGTACATTGATTTTGTATCCTGATACTTTGCTGAAGTTACCTATCAGGTTAAGGAGATTTTGGGCTGAGACGATGGGGTTTTCTAGATATACAATTCATGTCATCTGCAAACAGGGACAATTTGACTTCCTCTTTTCCTAATTGAATAAACTTTATTTCCTTCTCCTGCCTGATTGCCCTGGCCAGAAGTTCCAACATTAGTTGAATAGGAGTGGTGAGAGAGGGCATCCCTGTCTTGTGCCAGTTTTCAAAGGGAATGCTTCCAGTTTTTGCCCATTCAGAATGATATTGGCTGTGAGTTTGTCATAGATAGCTCTTATTATTTTGAGATATGTCCCATCAATACCTAATTTATTGAGAGTTTTTAACATGAAGTTTTGTTGAATCCTAGTTCTAAAAGTGCACCATTTACTCAGTTTCTCAGTCCAAATTTAGCATTCATTTGGCCTCTACTTTTTCTAATAATCCACATTTAATATATCAGTTTGTCCTGTCAGCTCTCTCTTCAAAATATGTCTTAAATTCAAGCACTGCTATAACTTCTAACATCTATTCCAAATCATGCCTCCATTATCTCTCAACATGACTATTACAATAGCCTTCTAAGTAGGTTTCTTGCTTTTATTCTTGTTTTTTTCTCTACATATTAATATATTTCTAAATAATGTAAATCAAGTCAGTTTCCAGGATATAGTATCTGAGGAGCAAAGACTTTTATTATCAGAATATTATCTCCATCCTGCCCTCCAGCTCTTAGTTTCCACGCCTTAATCCTCAGACTCTGTGAATAGTTACATGGCAAAAGGGACTTTACAAATGCAATAAAGTTACAGACATTAAGATAAAGAGATTAGCCTGAATTATCCAGGTGAGCTCAATCTAATCATATGAGCATTTACTGGCAGAAAACTTTCTCCGGCTGAGGAGAGATGAGGGGGATACGCAGAGGAGGAGACCAGAGGGGCTCGGAGCGCAAAGCGGACTTAGGACTTGGCCTGCTGTTGCTGGCTTTAAAGTTGGAGAACAGGAGCCTTAAGCTGAGGAATACAGGTGCCCTTTAAAATGGCACTCAGCCAACTTCCATCAAGGAAACAAGGACCACAGTTCTACAATACCATAAGACTTAAATATACCTAAACCCTGAAGGAGCTCGGAAGAAGATTCTTTCCCAGAGCCTCCTGGAAGGAATGAGGCCCTGCAGACACCTTGATTTTACCTCAGTGACACATGTGCCAGACTCCTTACCTACACAACTGTAAGAAAACAAATTTGTGTTCTTTTAAGACACTAAGTTTGTGGTAATTTGTTACAGAAGCAATAGAAAACCGATACAATAATCCATACGGGCTTAGGTAAACAAGCCTCTATCTACCTATCTAAACTGATTACCAACTCATTTATTCCTCACTTACTCTGCTTAGCCACATGGGTCTTTTTTCCTCTTAAGAATATAAATTTGTGATAATTTATTACATAGCACTAGAAAATTGATAGAATGGAGATACTTGTTTTGACATTATCTAGTAACCAATAAATACTTGACAATGTATTTGTCCTAGACAGTTAAGACACTCCTAAGCAGCATTGAGAATCTGATACTAATAGATTTAACTTCATTTTGAGTTACCTATTTCTGTTTCAGGAATGATAGAAACTTTTAAACAATTATATTAAGTTCTTAGATATTTGCCTTCATCCCTCATAGAAATGAATAAAGACTTCGAAGTCCAACAGAACTTTGTTCAAATCGCAATTTTGTAACAGTAGGCAAATGCTTTAATATTCCAGAGTGTCACTAACCTCATTTGTAAAACAAGGATAATCTTTAATGAAGGAAGTAGTTAGGGAAAAACAGAGCTATCATACTCGTATCTCACTTACCAAATGCCCAACATCTAAGAGGCACTCACAGAGTGTTAGTTTTTCTGTCCTTATCCCAGAGATTGGTAAGAAACATAGTAAAGGGTTGTAAAAAGTTACAGGATGAAAATATCACTTAGATACAGCAAACTCCAGTGGACAAGCAGGCTGGTCACTAAATTCCAAACACTGACAATTTTCTCCCGCTTTTCAGACCACACATTTGTTTTCTTTTCAGATGTCCTATGTAATCTATAAACTCAGCAAGGGATTAATCCACTCTGCATGCATTTCTTTATGATCTGAACTGTACAATATTTTACCTACTATTTTACCAATTTTCATGTTATTACGTTTTATACTACCCTCTTAAGTACCTACAATCTAAAGAGATTATGATCTCTAGCCTCTGAATGTTCAAAATCACCATGTGATCAATCCCTCAATTGCAGTTTATTTCCCAAATGATCCAAAATATTCACTGCACCTCTAGTTATTAAAAAAAAAAAAAAAACCTCTATTTTTAAAAAGCCGAAATCTTGATATCACTACATCAGGATATAAACAGACAGCTGTTTCTAAACCTTCTGGGTTTTATGGCGCTTGAAGTAATAAAATCATGTATAATTCTAATCATTTTCATATCTTTAACAAATTACCAATTTTTGTCTTAACTTGTAACAAAAGTCTCTGTTGGCACAAATAAGCCCAAAGTCTTAATTACACCAGTGTAAAATAGAAACAAAGATGTTTCAATGAAAGCATCTTTTCTTTTGCATGGTTAATTGCCACTTCACAATAAAACAACTGATGTCCTAATGAATCATAAACCTTATTTTTTCTGCAACACACTATGCTTTCAATGCAATAAGATTATGTACGGCCTAGATTTTTAAATTTTTTTTTTTTTTGGCTCATTCTATGTTTATTATACGAACTTAGTCTAAGTATCCAAACAAAATGAGAAAAAAATAGGGTAAATGCCAAGGAACATCTTTATTTTTTTTGGAAAAAATCTTTCCACTAAATTCTCAACTCATATAACATTCAAAAAGTTACAAAAAAAAAAGTAGGCCGGGCGCGGTGGCTCACGCCTGTAATCCCAGGACTTTTGGAGGCCGAAGCGGGTGGATCACCTAAGGCCAGAAGCTCAAGACCAGCCTAGCCAAGATGGTGAAACCCTGCCTCTACTAAAAATACAAAAATTAGCCAGGCCTCGTGGTGCACGCCTGTAATCCCAGCTACTCAGGGGTGGGTGGGGTGGGGGTGGGAGTGCTGAGGCAGGAGAATGGCTTGAATTCAGGAGGCGGAGGTTGCAGTGAGCAGAGATCGCGCCACTGTGCTCCAGCCTGGGAAACAGAGGCTGAGGCAGGAGAAACTCTTGAGCCCAGGGGTGGAGGTTGCAGTGAGCAGAGAGCGTGCCACTGCATTCGAGTTTGGGCAGAGAGTGAGACCCTGTCTGAAAAACAAAATGAACAAACAAACAAAACAAAATAAAAAAGAAAAAAATATTTGTATAATAAGTTAAATCATCACTTCTAGGAAATTACTAAGGGTGAGGACAAAGTTTCAGCTGACAGAATATTTAACAGAACATTTTATAATAGTGCAAAATATGAAATTATTTATGTAAATAAAATATTAGGGATATTTTATTGAATATTAAGTAGACACTGAAATTAAAGGAATTCTCATAAGTTCTTACCAACTGGCTTCTGTATCTATATATTGTCATCCTTCCAGTTACGATGTGTGAATTGTCTGGCTTCTATCTTGGCGCTGACCTCTTTGTATGTATATCTTTCTACATTTTGCTGAACGACACGTAATTACTAAGTAATAGAGATAAGATTATATCCAGAAATTATTATAATTGTTTAAAAGTCTTTATCCAAACTCCAATTAACAGTTAAATTTCTATAGTCCAATAACATTTTTCCTACTCTTTTAGACTTACATAATTTGCACTTTTATCCACACTGCTCTTTTGAAATAAATTTTGTTAAAGTGGCTAGTGACCTCTTGACTACTAAAACCAATGGTCACTTTTCAGTTCATATCTTACCGTAACACATGGGCAGTATCCTACACATTTGTAGACTCTCTTCTTGAAACTCTTCACTTGCCTTCTGGGAAACGATCACTTTTGTGCCTCTTTCTGTCTTAGTGTGCTTTCCTTTTGAACCTCTATTGTATTTTCTTCTCACATCCTCAACCCCAGCGGTAGGTGCAGTAGGAATGCCCCAGGTATCAGCTAGAGGAATTCATCCCTATTCTGTTCACTCTTATGCTCTAGACTATCTCAACTAATCTCATGGGCTATAAATGCCATAACTAAGCTAAAGACATGCAAATTAGTATAAATAGGGTCTCTTCACTGAATTCGGACTTATATAGGGAAGTGCCTACTTAACACTGGAATGTACTATAGAGATACAACACATTCATAACCAAAATCAAATCCCTGAATGTTCTGCCTTCCCCAAACCTGCCTGCTTTTCCCTCAACAGTCCTATTTTGGGGGTATAATGAAAACTTCTTTTAACTACCCAGACCAAAAAAGAAATCTTATGGTTTCCTGTGACTAATCTGTCTCACTCCCAACATTCAATTCGGTAAAAAATAGTATTAAAGCTACCTAAAAAATATATCCAGAACATGACGACAGATATCCCCTGCTACCACCATGGACCAAGCCAACATCATCTATTCTTGCCTGTAATATTGCTCTAGCCTCCTAACTGGCCTCTGTGCTCCTTCACTTGTCCCACTGAGAGTCTATTCTCAGGTAAGTGCTTACCATCTTAGAATAAAAACCAACTCCTTATTTGTCACTAAGGCCCCACATATTTTGTTCCCCACAACTACTACTACCATTCTGACTTAGCACCTTAATTCTAACCTTTGACACAATTCTAAATTTTCCACATTAAACATGTATTGCTATTGTAGCAAAAATAATCCAATAAAGGTTACTTAAATTTTTGATATTTTTGCTCTTTTCCCACCAACTAGCTTGAACCCTATTACTTATTAAAGTTTCTGATACTAGATTATTTGCTACCTATCAAATAATGTGGCAGGCATAAAAACTGTCAAAATGCATACAGCATCATTCAAAACACAAATATTTACTACGATTTATTATATAGGAATACATGTGAAGGTATTGTTGACATCTGAATTATTTTTCATGAAAAATTAATCACTTCAACTCTTTCTTATGAGATTATTATAAATCTCTTAGTTTAGGTATCAATTGACCTTCATCTAGAATACTGAATATTATTCTAGCATTATTTCCCACTAAAGTAAATGTTTTTTCATTTGTCTTTCACTTTGCATGAGGACATACACATAGTTTCTTAAATATTATCTATAGATTTTCACATTTAATCTTTTCTCACTGTTTTCCTACAAATGAAATATTATTTCTCTCTACATATATGTGAACCTAAGCATTCTTCATAGTCCATCTAAGATTGAGGCTTCTCTACTGAATTCTCCAATTTTGAATAACCTTTCTTCTTATGACCCCTTTGTTAAAATTGATAAGTATTTTAACACATATCTTCTTAAATTATAGCTATGTGTAGTCATAGCTCCCACAAAATAATGAGATGTTTTAAAGGAATCTCTACGACAGAAGGTGTAATGCAAAGAGCTTGAACTTTGGTTTCAAAAAACACTTCAGTTCAAATCTCTTCTTTGCAGGTAAAGTACTCTATTAGCTTTCTCCAGAAGAATGGAACCAACAGGAGATACACATACGCACACACACACACAAACACATATACACACATGCACAACATGTGTACACACATATATCTATATATACACTCATACACACACATACACACAAACACACAGAGAGATAGAAAGAGAGAGAGAGAGAAAGAGAGAAGAGAAAAATATTAAAGAACTGGCCGAGGGAATTGCAAAGGCTTTGCACATCCAAAATTCACAAGGTAGACTGTAGGCTGAAGACATAGGGAAGAGTTCTCATTCAAGTCCAAAGGCAGTCTGCTGGCAGAATTTCCTCTTCCTCAGGAGACCTCAGTCTTTTTCTATTAAAGCCTTCAACTGATTGGAGGAGGCCTACACACATTATGGAGAATAATCTGCTTTATTGAAAGTCTACTGATTTAAATGTTTATCTCAACTAAACATATCTTTACAGAAACATAGAAAAATAATTTGACCAAATATCTGGCCTAGTCAAGTTCATATTTAAAATTAATCATCACAAATACTATATGACTTTGGTTACCAGCTAATTAAAATTTTTAATTTTCTGCTTCTTCAAACCTTATTTTCCCTTGTTACTGGGAATATTTGAATATGTAGCATATGCAAATTATCCGGCTCAGTAATAGAACAGGCACTCAACAAAAATCACCTGCCCCTTCTCCCTTTAGGCACATGGAATTGAATATAACTAATAAGTATTTTTTTGGTTTCTGTGTGTGTGTATTTGTAGTTGTGTCCATATGTGTTTAAGCTCTTTGCTAAATGTTCATCTCTGTGCTGGGCACTTTAGCAGAAGATAAAATTCCTACTGTCAATTAGCTAATGAGCTCTCAAGGAATGAACTAATATGCTGCATATAGAAAGCAATCTATAAAAAGATGCCAGGTTGAACATAATTGCCTATTATTCAAGAGTATAATTTATGGTCCCATTGGTTAGTATCAGCTGAGTAATGTTACTGAAGTACAGTTTACCAAATGAATGAAGCAAAATCCACCTGGGCTTATAAACTTGGAATTGTTGGAAAGCAGAACAGGAAAGGAAAATATTAATACAAAGGAAAAAAGCTGAAGCCAAAGCCTGAAGGTGTAATGGCCCTGGTGTATGACAAGAAGAAGCAGGGGAAGGCACTAACAGTTATTAAGTACCTGTAGAAACTGTGCTGGGAACTTCACAAGTTATTTTTATTTTTGTAAGAAATGAAGAAATTGAGACTTACAAAAGTTCAGAAATTTGCCTAAGGTAATGTATTTAAGAACTCCATGAACAACTTATGATGCATATTAATGCAAAAGTTTCCAGAACTCCAACTTACAAAGAAACAAGCTCTCACTTTAGCAGCCTCCTCAAGAACAGAAATATGAGTCAAAAACATCAGGTTATTTTACTTCAATAGTTAAACACAAATTTTGTTAGATCAAAATCTCACGGGATTATGTAGGAATTCCAGCCATTTACAAAGAAATTTTGAGTATTTCTTAAACCACTAAGAGATAATTGGTGAGTGTTCATTATCATTCTGGGATGCATTGCTTCTGGCCTCATGAATCTGGATTCTGCCACAGCTGGCTTCTGCCATTTCAATTTTGTACCACAGAAGATCTCCCTCCAATTACTGTTATGATGGCTCTTCGGAATCTTTTAAAATGTAAACAAAATAGTTGCCCACTTTACTTTGATCAGTTGTCTGTTATTAGTATGTGTGTGTGTCTGTGTGTGTGTGCATGTATGTTGGTGTAGTGCTAAGACACCCAAAATTATCAGAAATGTAATTTGATGCTTTAGAAAATCCTTAGAATTTTGCTAGTTTTTGATGGGATATGGTCCTAGAGGAGGATTTTAGGTAATTGAAATAAAATAACAATATAGATATTTTTGGATCACCAGATATTTTTGACTCACATTTCTGTTCATAAGGAATCTGTCTGGGATGGCTAAAAATCTGTGTACAGCATGTATCTGTATATGGAAACATTACCACATCTACACCACTACAATTTGGGGAATAGCAAAGGATTTTGAATGGATGGAATTTCGCATTGTTCCAAGAAGGCCTTAATAGCTTGGAACAGATACAGGATGATCAGCAGAAGTAAGAAAACATCAAAATGTTATCTGTGTGTGTGTGTGTGTGTGTCTCTCTCGCTCTCTCTCTCTCTCTGTATGTGTGTGTCTGTGTCTGTGTGTGTATAAAGCTTAGAGGTGACTTTCATAATTCATTAACTCTACAAATCTCTAAAAATAAATGAACTTAATTCTGAAGAAGGACAGACAGTGGCCCAAGCTTTCAGCAAGCCAGAAATTAATAATAATCCTATTATCCCATCTTGAAAAATCATCAGCAACTTGAGATTATATGTGAGGATGGCCTTTTGCCTATGATAGAAATGGTCTCTTATTGGAATTGCAGTCCCACCACCTGGACCCCAGAAATTAAACTCCTGATTCAGGTTATAACACCTGTTGCTATTACTGAAGGCACAGTACCAAAAGGGAATTGATGGAAATTACCTAAAGCAAAAATATATTAGTGACTCTTTGAACACCAGAAAAGCTCAGACTTCAATGTCATTAATACTCCTAAATAGTGCTTCAGCGACAACTTTGTTAGAAAGAGAAAATGACTTAAAATTCACACTGGGGGGTCCTACACATCTGACCAATTTAAATTACAAATGTAAAACTCAAGTGGACTTCCTTGATTAAAAGCCTCCCTCACTCCCTAACCATTCAGGAGGCTTGTACAGACTGAAAATATGTTCCAAGTTTGAATGAGCAGCATAAATAAAAATCACCCTCTTCAAGGGAAACAGTTTAACAAAGAAGGTGAAAGAGTTACTTCTTTGGGATCCCTGGAAAACCATTACCCACTTAGTCAGGTTCTTCAACATTTATGGGACAAATTCTACTGAGGAGCCTCCCTCTGGCCATCCACCAACACCACTATTTCTCAATAGGGAGGGTAAGGCCCCAAAAATGGAAGTCTATTGCCTTTACTTTTTAAAAAAGGCAAAGTATTAAATTGTGCATGTTTTCTCCATGTTTTCTCTTTCCCTAATTTAAGCAGAAGTTTAGGCTTTATGTTTGTTTTTCGTAGGGAAGATTAGTTACAGGACAGGAAGCACATGCACTAGAATACCCTTATTGGAAAAAGGAAATCCCAATAGGGACTGAAAATTAATTCCTTACTGGCTTGATAGAAAATATTTAGAGGGGTCCATTAAAGAAAATATTAGGTTAGTTCCAAAGTAATTGCGGGTTTTGCCATTGCTTTTAATAGCAAAAACTGCAATTACTTTTGCACCAATCTAATAAATTATGGAATATTTCCTGCTCATCTGAGTTTGTAGAGTACAAGGATTTAGTAACATAGTCATTTAAATGTATGCATACACCCCTTATCGTTTCCTTTCTAGTATCCACACAGTTCTCAGGATCATTACTCCATTCTGATTCACAGCCTCCACTGTGGACTCCTACTCTTGAATCTGACTCCTTTGCCATGGTTCATTCATGTGCAGTGGCTTATGGTTCCACTTGTACTTTGGCTTCTGGAAGAAATCCTCCAACTCAGATTAAGCCTATAAATCAGAATGTATGTGTTAAATAGCTCATGTATCAGTTTCACAAAATGTTAAATATGTTTACACAAATTATTGGATGGGTAGTAGGAAAAGAGGCCATTGGCTAGACACACCCGAGCAGCTGAATTTTGCAACAAATTCCCTAAATATGTAGTATATATTAGAGACAGTAGACAGGGGTAAGAGATAGGTTAGGGGAAAGGAGAGTAAGAACTAGAAGTCTGAGAAACTAGAAACAATTTGCAGTCAAGGTAGACAGAAGAGATGAGATACTTATAATTACCAGGTTGTATGCATGGATACCTACATGAATAGATGTGCCGATAGTAGAAATTTAAGAGCCAGGGAGGTGTCTAAGTTTATAAAGATAAGGCAAGACAAGCTTTAGGAATGTCGAAATAAAGATAATATGCATTTAAACAGCATTTTTTTGCATCAGTGGTGAACATGAATCTAACACTTAGAGATCAAAATTTTACAGAATTAAAGTCACGCTAGAGGAAAACAGGGCTAGCACAGCAGGTGAAGAAAGAAAGTTCAAAGGTAAGAATCCAGTGAGTAATGATAGAAAAGAGTACAGGTGGCTTGGTAAAATCATTAGTTTCATCCAGGCACCTTATTTCATTAAAATAATTGGTGGTAGGGATGGTAGGTACTATATAGCTCTTGAATACCAGGGTATTCAAAAAGAGAGAGGGTGATATTAAAATAGATATAGTTATTTGATAATATGCTATAATAAAAACATAAGAATAAAATAATTGAAGCAGGTAAAAATTTTTAAAAATCGAGTATTTCAGAAATGAGGGGCAATCTTGATAAAGGCTATCAACCTTGAGATAAACTAAACAAATCAAAAAAGAAGCAGATCAATAATTCTATTTGAGAAAGTTAGCTAAGAGTATAAACCATATACCCAAAGTGGTGTTGATTTGTTTCTCTATGTGTGAGTGATTTCCAATTAGTAAAATGTTTCGTATATCATTACATTTCACTTTATTTCATCAAGTTGAACAGACTATTTCTCATGAAAGAAAATAATTTCCAGAACTTCTTTGGGATTTTAATTTATTGTCTAGATAAACACTTTTTGAAAAACCAGTGCTATTCGTGTTTGTGGTTTGTATTCAGCATGAAGTTTCTTTCCTTTTTCTTTTTTGTTTTTGTTGTTATTTATTTAAATACTGGCTGCATTCACAGTCTTGATAATTTTCTTTCTGTATAAATTTTATTAATACATTCTGTACCAATTAAAAAAAACAGCAATGATTGAAGGTAGAAAAATACAGAAAGGTGTTTTGAATTAAGTAGGTGCTAAATTAATTGAATAATGTAAGAGGATGGAGGGAAACTTCTCAGACTGAAGAAACAGCTTCAAATGCCATGTGATGAGGATGAGCTTGACAGATTTGAGAAACAGAAGTAAAGTCACAATGAGTGTGTGGAAAGAGTGGAAAAAATAAGATACTGCACAAAAGAGAAACATCCAAATAAAGACTCATGCAAATCCCAACTTCTTAATAAATAATACTTCTACTACAGCTGAATTTAAAATTCAAGGTCTCCAAGTAATGAAAAGTCAACAGTGCTTCTTCCTCATGTGTAATTCAATATTAAAACAATAAATTATATATTATAACATTAGTGTATGCAAGTCTAATAAAATACTTTCATTTCCCATGGTGACTGGCATGCACTAAAAGTAGCTCATCTGACACTCATTCCTTCACACTTCTTTTCTGCTGACACAGTCCAGTGACATGAGAAGCATGTTATCCAGCGAAATATTTGCATTTCAAGTGACCTTGCAGTTTGGAGAAACTGTTGGACACAGTTATGGCCAATGAGACATCAGCAACAGTCTTTTGGGGAGTTGTGGGAAATAATTTGCTTTCTTGATTAAAGAGGAATGAATGAAAATCACTGATACCTGACAAACTCAACCAGTCTTTCTTCCTTGAATATGGATATGGAGGTTCCAGCAGAAGCAGTCATCTTGCAATCAAGAGACTATTAATTAGGAAAGCAGGGCTGTAAATTCCAATAAGGTAAAGCATTAAGATAGGAAACTCTGAGTCTCTGATAGTGTCACTAAGCAACTAAACCAATGTCAATAATAGTATTTCCCCTGACTTCTTGTTTAAGTAAGTAAACTAAACCATACGTGTTAAACTTTGTTGTTTGGAATTTCTTTGATATTAAAGTTAAAACTCTCTTATATTTTGAACAATAATAAAACTGTTATAAGCATTTGTAGAAAATAATTTGGTTTTTTGAAAATCAGATATCTAATATCAGTATTACTTTCTCATGTTTACACGCACACTGTGCTTCTGCCCGGTGTACATAAACACAGAAAGCAACATTCATTGAGTTCTTATGAGAAGTCAGGCTAAGCCCTTAAATCTGGTCAAATAATCACGTTAGCAACACTTTGAAGCTGATGTTATCAACATCCAAATTTTATAAAGAATCTGAAATTCAGAACTGTAACCAACCTAAGACCACACAACTCATGAGAGGCAGAGTGAGGTTTGAACAGAGGTTGGCCATCTTCCAGGACCCCTATTTCTATCATTGTTCAGAAGACTTCAGTTCCTAAAATGAATGACCTATTTGATTCCACAAGGATTAATGAAACAAGCTAATGAGACTTTATGTACATTTTATTTTAAGGACACACACACACACACACACACACACACACACACTTAATATATATGTCCAAGTTAAGTATTTCAGTTTACTTTTTGTAGCTGTCTACATAATAATTACTCACTCAGGATGTAACTGTAACACCATAATAACGACCCAGATATTACTGCAATTGAAACTGAAAATGGACAAGTAAGATATATATTTAATTTTTTGTGAAAGCTATTTTAAGAGAAAAATTACTGGCAGATTGTTAACAGCAAACTAGCAGGTACTGTGCTAATTAGATAAATTGGACACAGCATGCCTCTGTTTGTTTTGGAACCAAAATTTGTAGAAACATTTGAACAGGAGGATGACAGCTGTCAAGTGCTCTTCTTGAGTTAGAGGTTTCCCCATTGCTATGGCATAATTCTAGTGTCTTTTATATTCAAGAAACTGATGACAATCTATATTTTAAAGGAACATGAGTGGCTATAAGACTGCATGTTCAATACCATATAATTCAATACCATATAATTATGCAAAGCTCTAATTTGATAGAAAAGGGCCTTCAAACAAATGAGTTAGTTAGACTACAATATGTTCAACATAAACCTCTCTTTCTCTCCCTCTTTCTCTTTTTCTCTTTGTCTTCAATGGAAAGGGAGGTGGGGATTGTTAAAGACCTGACTGTATTGTCTGTGGTCTCTCTCTTTAAAAACATATTTCCTTTCTTTCTCAAATTTGCAATAGGTAAAACAGTGTGATAGTAAACGGATAATTCAAGTCATTATTAGACACAATGCCAGAAGGCTGCACAATAACTAATATTTTACTTAAACAGGATTGGAATGTAAAAGAAACATTTAAATTAAGTTAGACAGAAAGACACAAAGAAAAATACAAAAAGGGCATTGGAATCAGGATCTATAAAGTGATTTACATTAGTCACTGCTGAAACTTCAGCCTAGTAAATATAAATACGTGCTGTACTTTTTCCCCACTTGTTTTTTATCTGAAACGCTTGGCCAAAAATTATGGCCTTCACTTTTGTGGTTCTCTTTGTACTTAGTTCTAGCAAAATTCCATTCAAATAACACACAAATAAAATTAAGAACCCCAAACTAATTTTAAAAATAAATAAATGTATATGCTAACACAGCTAAGAAGTCTGTTGCCTTCATTTCTGATTGAGTTTCCTGTGATCTGCAACTTGTTGACTTAGCTGCCTCCAACACTGGCATCAGTGTTGACGTTGCCTACCCACCCCTGCTTGAGTCCTCCATTTGATTGCACTTCCATTTTCTTTGTGATCTACATGGAGGGTAAACATGTGCATAAAACAAATGATCCACAGCAAATAACCTTGTTATCATTTTAGGCATCTATTCCAGCTACAGTTGGGTAGCTGTGAAAAAAAAAAGAGAGGTTGGAAAGGAGGAGAGTGTGTGTATCATTCTACTTGATGCAGCACGAACAGGAGGAAAGCAGATGAGGATGTCCTCTACATTGTGCAGTTGTAAACAGCATCAGAGTGGGCTGTACTGATTTCTAGGGAAAGCAGACTTTGAAGGACTCTCCCTCATGCTGTTCTTGTAGGCCATTACTGAAAGCTCCAACACAGCAGTGTGCATGCAGATCCAGCTGCCAGCAATTGACATTATGAGAAACATAAGAAAGAGTCAAGCATCCTTTCCATCCAAACAGGATAATGAGAGTGCTGGCTAAAGACTGTGAATTTCTAGAAGTGTGGTAGACTAACTGTAGCACGTTCAATGGAAGACAGCAGAGAGAAAAATTAGTCTCCTTAATACTCAGTCCTAGGATGGGGATTATTCAACCTACAGAAGCAATTAATAGTCATGGAGGATAAATGTGAAAACTTCCTGAATATTTGGAAGTGGTATCATGTGAAAGAGTGAATATAATTTGTTCTGTGTGGCTCTCAAGTTTAGGCTGACCTGGCATCAATTGTATCAACATCATTACATTACGAATAAAGGAAGAATACTCTATTAATTAGAATTATCCCAGAATGAAATGCATAGTCATGTAGTCATGGAAAACAGAGAATTTCCCAACACTGGAAGTCTTTATGAAGAAACTCTTATAAAGATAGTGTACAAACTATTTCATATTTGGTGTATCTTTTTCTCAATAGGTAATGACTAATTTGTGCATTAAATATGAATTAAAGACGATGCAACTAACCCACCATCTCCTACTAGCCTTACAAAGCAAATGCTTGGGGTTGTTCGGGATAATTTAACACAACTTATTATTGATTAATCACTGTAATTCAAATTCAGTTACATGATGCGTAGGCCTTATGTAGTTGGCATGAAGCAGGAAGAAGTTTTAAAGGGGAAATAAAATCTGTACTGCGCATTAGCAAGGAAATTAACATTTCCCTAACAATAGTTACATGGGGTAAGTAGCCTTATTTTGTGATCTTCTGGAAAGAATTGACTCCTAGTTCTTGTTCTACAAATAATTCAAATAATTCTTATTTTATTTTGCTTTCTCCAGTCTCAATCAGCCATGAAATCATCCTGGTTTAACTTTTGAAGTACTTCTTAATTCTTCCACTCCTTAATCTCTTCTCTACCCCCCAACCTCCCAGACAGATGCACCACCACGCCCAGCTAATTTTTTTTTTTTTTTTGTACTTTTAGTACAGACGAGGTTTCACCATGTTGGCCAGGCTGGTCTTGAACTCCTGACCTCAAGTGATCTGCCTCCCTCCGCCTCCTAAAGTGCTGGGATTACAAGCATAAGCCACCACACCCAGCCTTAATCTCATCTTAATCTCTATTTTCAACTCTGATAATTGAGGCTCTCATCATGTTTTGCCTAGATTTTAGCCTTCACAATTTTTTCTGCCTCTTGAAAGAGACCCTCTTCTTCACTCTACTTTATTCAGGCTCCTCTACATCCTTTCTCAAATAGGCTCTCTCTTTAGGTCTTATCTTCCAGGGCAACAATCCTGCTAATTCAGTTTAGCAACAATCTCCCACTCAGATCATCCTGAGCTGTCTCCAGCAAGAATCTTGTCAAGTTGATTTATCCAGAATCCTCCCTTACCCCTCATATATCCTCTTAGTAATTTTCCATTCAATAACTTCCACCCTGCTACTTGGCCAAAAAAAAAACCCACTTTCTCTTACATGCAGAGTTGAGCCCAGTCTGTCTCCCCTATTGCAAAATTTCATTGCAGTAGTCCCTATAATAAAGTCTTCCTTACACTCTCTTTAAGAAATGGCAGAATAATTTTTCTTTGACACTCCCCACTGTGTCAACCAAATAAACTATTTAAATTGAAATCTGTGCATATTATGCTTTCACATAAAATTATTTAAGTTTCCCCACTTCCCATGATGGTTTCTAAACCTTTCTAGATGTAAAATGAGTTATTCAAATAAAAATGTATTGGGAAGTTTAGTGGGTTGGAGGAGGACTGAACAAGTAGAACAAAGGATAATTTTGGGGGACAAGATATTAAGTATGATACTACAATGGTATACACATGATACAATGAATTTGTCAAAACTCATAGAGTTTTACAGTGTAAAGAGTTAACCTTAATATAGACAACTTTTGAAAAAAAAAAATCAGGAGATCCCAGGACGAAATGCAGAATGTGACAAAACAGTCTAATTGTTGTGTAACTCTGCTAAAGATGAACGTTTATTAGCTAAAAATCCTATGTCTTAAAATATTAACTTCTGGCCGGGCGAGGTGGCTCACACCTGTAATCCCAGTACTTTTGGAGGCCAAGGCTGGTGGATCATGAGGTCAAGAGATCGAGACCATCCTGACCAACATAGTGAAACCTCGTCTCTACTAAAAATACAAAAACTAGCTAGGTGTGATGGCACGCACCTGTAGTCCCAGCTACTCAGGAAGCTGAGGCAGGAGAATCGTTTGAGGGAGGCGGAGGTTACAGTGAGCCAAAATCGTGCCACTGCACTCCAGCCTGGTGACCGATTGAGACTCGATCTCAAAAAATAATAATAATAAACTTCTATTTGATTATAAAACTACTGAATAATTCGAGAACTATTTGATTTTGACATTTTGAAATGTGTTATCCCAGATAACAATTGCAATTTTTTGCCAATTTATTTATTCACTGCAATTTCTATGTATCTTCAAGAAAACCCAGATTTTCAAAGATAAATCATTGTGAATGATACTACTTATGGCATTTGTAAGCTAGAAGTAGCAAGGTGGCCTTTAATTAGACTAATCTGGAAGTTTGAAAAATATGTCTTTTTATATGTCAATGTTGCTTTACTAGTTTTCTCTAATTAGTAAATATTCAATTTGAAGGGACTTGAAGAATGAATTCTTCAATCAATTTAGATGAGGTAACTTTCTAAATGTATCTTATCACCTTTTGATGTTCAACAGTAATATTTTTAAAATCTCAGATACTACATTTCTTGTCTTTTTCATAAATTAACACACAATTTTAAAAGTCAAATTGTTCGTTGAGACTACACATTATTTTAATGCCCTTAAGGGATTGTGTGTCCCTATGCAAAGATGGTAACGTTGCAAATTAAGGTCATTCAGATTGTTAAAAATATCAACTGCAAGTTGTTGATATCATATTATATTTTAGAATTATTTAAGTAGGGATTTTTTTCACTAAGAAAAACATGGTGATATTAGAAAAAAATCTAATTAGAAAACGTTGGCAGGGTAAGGTGGCTCATGTCTGTAATCTTAGCACTGTGGGAGGCTGAGGTGGGAGGATCTCTTGAGGCCAGAAGTTTGAGACTAACCTGGGCAAAACAATAAGATCCTCATCTCCACAAAAAATAAAAAAATTGGCTGGGCATGGTGGCACATACCTGTACTCCTAGCTACTTGGGAGGCTGAGGCAAGTGAAATATATATCTATATCTACATCTATATCTATATCTATACAGATACAGATATACACATACATACATATATATATTAAAACTTTGTAGTACCACCTTTCCTTAGGACAAGTAGTACACTTTCATATAAAAAAGGAAATTCTGTAAACTATGTTTCATTTTGCTAGAAATAAACTTAGGAAAGTCAGCTATTTAAAAACAGTAAAATTCACAATGTGGTATTATTTAAGAGTTTATTACTGTCATCTTCATAACTCCTAATGCTTATCTACACAACGTCCTATGAATCCTCAAGCAAATTTCAATAAGAATTTTAATATGAGCTGGCAATCCTACCATTTTCTAACATGCTTTTACACCATTGATACAAATAACACGATATTTTTCACAGTTTAGTTTATGTGCCAAACATTTATCTAAATAAATACAAGTATTTTATCTTTTGTATACATGCCATGTTTTTATAGACAGAAAAAAGTCATGTAAATCCTGTTTTAACCAGATAAAACTCACAAAAATACAAGTGCTCAAACCAAACCATCAGATTTGTCAGATGCACAACCGCATCTATTTAATGTTTGCTCATTGTCTTTCTCTTGGGACAGAGGTCCTTATATAAATTCACAGCTTCCCACAATTAGCCATCTGGTTGGTACCAGTCATCTCTTGTACTGTATAATATTGCATATTTCTTTGTTTACATAGTTAGTAACGACCAAGATGCCGTTAACTTTCCGCCCAGCTTGACTAAACATACACAGGAATCTTTTTGACTCCTTTTAGAACATTTACTTTCGAAAAACACCAGTTGTAAATTCTTTCTTCAGCTCTTTGAGGTTTACACTTATAACCCAGAGTTGTTTTTCTCAAGGACTTGGGAATCATCCCTTTGAAATACAGATGTCAAAAAGATAACTTTCTTATGCCTCCTCTCTATGGGAGGGTAGGAGCCTGTCCTCAATAAGCAACATTAGCAAAAACAATGGATAACTTTTTAATAAGACATTTAACATAATGTCAGAACAAAAAGCAGACCTATTGCTTTAAATAAAGTCTTCATAGAGCTGGAACTGAACTCTTGTGCTCCCTGATTGCATTGAGGTGTAAAAGAAAGGAAACACAGGGTAGTGAGGAGAGGAAGGTAGAGAGGATTCAAGAAAGTGGAACTGCAGTGAGAGAGAACGTACACATATTACAGTAGAGGAAAGAGATGGTTTGTGCAGAACTACTCATATAAAACGAAACATTAAGGCCAGGCACAGTGGCTCACGCCTGTAATCCCAGCACTTTGGGAGGCTGAGGTGGGTGGGTCAGACGAGGTTGTGAGTTGGAGACCAGCCTGACCAACGTGGCGAAACCCTGTCTCTACTAAAAATACAAAATTAGCCAGGTGTGGTGGTGGGCACCTGTAATTCCATCTACTCAGGAGGCTGAGACAGGAGAATTGCTTGAACCCAGGAGGCGGAGGTTGCGGTGAGCTGAGATCTCACCACTGCACTCCAGCCTGGGCAACAAGAGTGAAACTTTGTCTCAAAACAAACAAACAAAACAAAATATAAACAGACAAGTAAAGGGTAAATAAAATATAAGGGGAAACATAAAATAGAGAGAATTACATATCTATGAGCTGAAAAAAATTGAAGCTGGAAAATATACAACACAATAGAAGATATAATGTATTACCAAATGTTGCTATCAAAATTTAATGATAAAATCACTATGACCCATCATAGAAATGCAGAGGTAAAAGCAGGAAAGAAATGTGAAAATGTAGAATGCAAAATTAAGAAAACAAACAGAGAAACAAAATGATTCTACTTTAGTGAAAAATATATATTAACTAAAATAAGCAACTAGTGACATGATTGAAAATTAATTTATTGCTATAGAGAAAAAGTTTCATATTTCAATAAATGAAGAAATGTCCAAAAAGACTGAAGATTTGTAGAGAAGGTAAGAGTCTAGAGCTTTTAGTATAACAGGTCTTTGACAAGTTTTTGAAAATTTTCTCTGTTTTTCCTTGTGGCATTTGGTGTGTTTAGATTTTTAAAATCTTTTTTTAACTGTTAAAAATATTTTTTTCTGGGAAAATTATCTGTTTTTCATAAATTTATTAGAATTGTCTTTTCTTTGTTAATATTTATTTGATTCAGTATCTGTGATTCATTTTCCATTCTCATCCCTAATACTATCTTGAGATTTGTTTTATTGATTAGGTTAGTTAATGTAACAGTTTTATTTTTTAAACAATCAGCTCCTATTTTTAAATTATTTTTAATTATTTCTACTTTGTATCTCACTAATTTCCACTTTCATTATCATAAATTATTTGTTTCTTTTCACAATATGCCCTAATTTCTTAACAAAATGCATAATTTAAAAAAAATTCCAAGTTAATCCTTCTTTTAAGGCTATAAATTATCAACTAAGCCCTGCTTTAGCCATGTAGTAAATACTGTATACTTTGAATTTTTATTTTTTTCTAGCTTGCAATTACAGCTTGGATGATTTTGTCAAACAACTTTTTCCCTATATAGTTTTTAGAATACTTTCTTAATTAAAGTGTCCTAGAATTTGGATTTTTGTATTTTGATTTTTTAAAAAACTATATTTTTAGTCAATATATAATGTTATTCTTCTGTAGCTAGAAATTTAATTTTTATTAAATTTCTAGTATAATTTCTATTTGGGGAAATTAATTTTTTGTAGCTAAATGTATAATCGATTTTATAACTATTTTATTGACAATTTTAAAGAAAGTCTATATTTGATTGTAGGCTCCAGAAGTTAATACATTACATATTAGAGATCTATCTTTTAAAACGTTACTTTCATATAGTTTTGTTTTGTCATGGGCTAACTTAAATAAAATGATTTTATATCAGGGAACCAGCCCCCAACATTTCAACGTAGGTTCTTTTCTATTTTCCCTAAGTGTTGGCCAGTCTGAAAAATAAAGAGAAAGAGTACAAAGAGAGAAATTTTACAGCTGGGACTCCGGGGGTGTCATCACATATTGGTAGGACCATGATGGCGACCCTGAGCTGCAAAACCAGTAAGTTTTTATTAGGGATTTTAGAAGGGGAGGGGATGTACGAACAGGGAGTAGGTCACAGGGATCACATGCTTCAAAGGGCAATAAAAGATCACAAGGCAAAACGTAAAATTAGAATTATTGATGAGGGTCTGTGTCCCGCTGTGCACTCATTGTCTTGATAAACATCTTCAGGAAACAGGGTGCAAGAGCAGAGAACCGGTCTGACTAGAATTCACCAGGCTGGAATTTCCCAATCCTAGTAAGCCTGAGGGCACTGCAGGAGACCAGGGCATATTTCAGTCCTTATCTCAATCACATAAGACAGACACCCCTAGAGCGGCCGTTCATAGACTGCCCCCCAGGAATGCATTCCTTCCCCAGGGTTATTCCTTGATGGGAAAAGAATTCAGCAATCTCTCTCCTACTCACTTTCTGCAAGAAGAAAAATATGGCTCTATTCTGCCCGACCCCACAGGCAGTCAGGTCTTATGGTTATCTTTCCTTGTTCTCTGAAAATCGCTGTTATTCTGTTCTTTTTCAGGGTGCACTGATTTCATATGGTTCAAATATACATTTTACCAACAATTTGTACAGTTAACTCAATCATCACAGGGTCCTGAGGTGACATACATCCTCAGCTTACAAAGATGATGGGATTAAGAGATTAAAGACAGGCATAAGGAATTATAAAAGTATTAACTTTGGGAACAGATAAATGTCCATGAAATCTTCACAATTTATGTTCTTCTTCCTTGGCTCCAGCCGGTCTCTCTGTTCGGGGTCCCTGACTTCCCACAACAATTTTATAATGCTTTTATATTTCTAACACTCTGCTCATCCTCTACAATTTTTGTTTTATAGATTTTTAAGATTTTGAATTTTATACCAAAAGATTATATATTAATGTAACATCAAGATTTTCCCTTTTTAAACTCTTAATCAATATTTTTAGCTTTCTATTTTATCACCTTAACACTGATAGTTTTTAATATATATTCTATAATTTTTATATTTAAAATTCAATTGAAGCATCTTTTTTTATAAGCAAAAATTGGCTTATATCATTTTTATTTGTTAGAATTTCATGTCTGTTTGCCCTCTGTTCTTTCATATTACCTCATGTAAAAAATTTTATTTTTAATCTTGCTTTATTTTCTATATTTTCTTATGTCTCTGGTTATGTGTGTGTGAGCTGAGCTCTGACGAATTATTTGAAGGGCGATAGGAAAGAAGTGTAGAGACCATTTTAAGTTTTTAAAGTATGCCAGGCAAGTGAAGATCGTGGGCTGGATTCATGTTACTTGTGGACAATGTTAGTTGTGCCAATGTAGAAAATATGATATGCATTTATGTGTGTAAATCAACTAAGGATGAATAACACCCTGTGGTGGTCACTGTTTGAAGTACTTAACATATATTATCACATTTTATACTCCCACAATGATATGAGCTAATATTTGCCCCCACTTTATCAGTGGGAAAAAACTGATGTGCAGAGAAATCACTCATTTTGTAACAGAGTGCTCTGGATTTGAGCCCAAGCAGTCTAGGTTCAGAATCCACCCTCTTAACCCCTGTATTATAAGTAAGCATGCTATCTATGCCTTAGCTCCAGGTTGATTATATTTAATTACTTATTTTTTTGAATAGGGAATGTTTTTACCAGTGTAGGTATTTGTTGAAAAGTAGTATTGATAGAGAACTGATAAATATGCTGTGGCTGAAACTGTCTCCAATTGGGGATGATGATATGACTCAGAATGCCATCATACCATAAATGAGGCAGATAATGATCAGTGTTCTCTTACAGTGTGTAGTTCCATTGGACAAATAAAAAAATCTTCCTGGTTCCCAGACAAACCCCACTTATTTTAGGTTATTTATTTTTTACAGGTAACTGAGTCAATTTATTTTTTCTCGACTGACAATAATCAGAAGTTCCAGAGTAGATTGCCACCCAGTGTGATTTCTTCAAGCCACCACACTGACAATATGTAAGGATAGCATGTCTCTGCAGTACTTTTCCCCAGTTCCACTTTTGCTGTTATTCCGCAGAGTCACCTTGTGCTTAGACCAGCTTGCAAAGTCTACCTGCACCGCAGGCCTTGTATTTCAAGTAAAGTATTGCTGTGGGACCTCTTAAGGCATTGAGATCCACTTTTAGTCAATGCTGTCTGTGGGCCTCAAATGTTCTCCCCAGCACTCTGCGTTGATTTGTTTCAAGTTTCACAGGGTCTGACAGCTTCTTTTCTCTCCAAATTTCATTAAAGATGAGGTTTTAAAATGTATAACTTTGTTTTCAGTTGTTTTATAGAAGACAGTGAGATAGAAATGCCTGTGTTCTGATATCTTTAATGAAGTTATGATTAATTTAATTTAAATTGATTACTTAAGGATAAACAGCATACTTTCCATAGAAATGTACTGAAAATGACATTTGACTGTCTTTAGTTTGGTGACAAAATATATTTTAATGTAGATTGAAATGTGTTTATTTCTTATGACTTGTGAATACACACACACACACACTCTTTTCTGATTTGAGGTTTAAAATCTTACACGTTGCTTATAACATATTGTTCAAAAATCAATTTTTAATGCCAATTATTTTTATCATTTTAATGTCAAGATAAGATCAAGTGTTTGCGTTTTTTTGGTAATGCTCCTATACAAATTATAAATAGTGTCATATTTCTTTTTATTTACAAAAATAAAAAGTGAAATTGGTAGAATTATTTCATTATCTTTTAGATTTTTTTTATTTGTATTTATTTAAAGGGTACAAGTGCAGTTTTGTTACATGGGTATGTTGACCAGTGGTGAAATCTGGACTTTTAGTGTAACCATCTCATTAATATTGTACATTTTACCCATTAAATAATGTCTCATCCCTCAACCCCATCCCACGCTTCCTGGTAAAAGGTAACAAGGATATCTTTCGATTATGTTTAATGTTATTATTATGACTAACAGAGATCAAATGAGAGACTGATTTATTTTGAGCTGAGTAACAAGTGTGTTCATCTCATCTCTAGTACAGATCATCCATGCTTACTAGGTTCATACTGAGAAGCCTGTATCTGTTCCAAGTCACAGAAAATAAATAAAGCAATTATTCTATTTGATGTTGTGTTTTTAAAAAATGATAACAAAATCCAGTACCGCCTTTAATTTTGTGAACTCAAGCCCTTTCACCTTGCACCTGCAAACTCAAATGCCTTGACCAGGCTCATAATGCAAACGAGTAAACAGAACCAGCTGCAAAACAAACAGCTCTATTGTTAGTTTATTGCTCATTTACTTTTTTTTTTTTTGAAGTTATAAATCCAGAAAAAATTAACTTTAAAAAAGCAGTAATGCAAAACACTAGGAGAACTTGAAGATGAACTTAGTTACAGTATGGGGTAAAAATAGGGAATGAGATCTTGAAAAACCAGAAAGAAAATGCTTGATCTTTCTGTGTTATCGATAGCTGGCATATCTTGGCTTATCTTCTGATATGTAATTTTTAGCCACTACATCAATGAAAATAAACTATGTGGACCAATTCTGTGATAGCCAAACAAAGAAAATCTAGATGGGAGCTACCAGGTAGAGCTACCTCTACCATAATGTTTGTATCTGATTATGGTATACATTACCACCCTTGTAATATGGAATAGTACTTCCAGGGTATCTGTGCCACATTTTGAAAATTATGCTGTTTTTATTGCCATGTTTCATCAATATTTTGCCTTTAAGTTCTTAGATTTATTTTTTCTAAGTCATACATGAACTCATATAATTCTCACAAAAACTCATTTACATATAAGATGACTGAGGTAGAGGGTTAAGTAATTTGCTCAAGATCATACTTCTAGTAAGTTTGATTGCTATAGAAAACCCAATAATTCTGTCTTCAGAGTCTCAGCTCTTCATTTATTTGCTTTAATAGTTAAACAGGTTTAGACTTTATTGTCCTTTAATAGACAGACTATATATATACACACACACACACACACACGTGTGTTAGACTAAAAAAATACATTTTAATAATTTTTTTCAAATTTGAAGGATGTCAAAAGTGATGATTCCAAAGCTTAAGAATGTAATTAATGTATATCTTTTATAGAAAGTTAATGGTTCATTTTGTGAGCAGAAAATAAATTCATGTAGTTGCTATATAATCCTATAAATATAAGCAGCCACCTCTTGAGATATTAATTCATTCATTTTGAGATAGAAAACATCATACTTAAATATATAAAAGGTCAACATTCACAATATATATTTTCTCTATAAAACTTTTTATAAAAGTAAATTGTGATTATTTTAAACATATTTTATTCTGAATTATATTACTTGTCTAAAATTTTGAGCTTATACCTTCAAGAATTTCTTTGCAATGATAAAATATACTAAAATACAACTGAGAAGAACATATCATTTTTTTCCACTGCTTTTTCTTCTCAATTATTGTAAACTTTTAAAGATTCTGATTGATTTTCATGGAGTGGCTAGGTAACTCACATGAGAAGGTGACCTTTTAGAAAATTATTTTAAAATGTTTCAATGGCCTAACTTGTGTGTATGTATCTTTTGCTAAGAACAAAGTGGCAACTAAAGTCAACTTTATATATTTGGATTTGGTTCAAAATAACCTATATATCCTCATTTTAGTTTTAAATACTTGAAAGCATTGTGGCAGATCTGTTTGTTTCATTTTTTTTTGGATGGAATGCTTTTATGTGTCCTCTACTCCTGAGTGCCTTCGAATGTGAGTGCAAGATAAGTGTAAATAAATGTGGAAAAATGCCACATACATGTGAAGGTAATTTTACATATGGTCATCATCAAGGGAACAAGAAAATCTCCCAGACTAGAAAAGGCAATTCATGTCAAAACAAGATAATCTTTTACTCCTGTTGCTCAGATTTCCTTCCTATATCCTATCATTCTTCAAGGCCCCATCTTTCCTTAACAAACAGGATCTCAACATGTTTTACTCCTTTGAGATCCATTGGTTGCAGTACATATCATTTCTTAATACATTACTTGGTTAAAGGAGTTTGAAATGGTGTTCTCTCAAACAAGATTGGGTGAGTACTAATATCCCCATAATGCCTGCAAGATGCATATATCTGACAACTTCAGGCTATCTCATCAGCTTGGTTTATATTCTGTGTGATATTTTGCATTGCCTTATATGTTGGAACAATCCAGTCTCCTCTTGAGATTAAGTTCAGTCCACTGTAATTGTTTATGTTTTTCACATAGGCTAGGGAGGACTTGAGATTTTGGAGCACGTCTAATTTAAATGTTTGTTGGGGATGCTGTTAGGATTGCCCTGATGAGCAGACAGGAATTTTCATGTACTGATTAATGGATATTTACATAAGAAAAATTCTGTGGTTGCTATGTGGGATTCCTAAGGCCACACATTAAAAAGCATACTTGTAATACCTGTGCTGATAATAGAACTCACTTCTTGCAGTGCACCGATTGTAATGATATGGGGGAAGCTGGTTAAAAATTAATAAGCTTTTCATCTATATGCAAACTTTATTAGACTTCTGTTCAATTTTCTAGGTGACATTTGCTCTAGATTATTTCAAATTATTTGTGTAAAAAATACATATTGGATCAGAAAACAGCAAGCTCTTTCATGATGCTATCAAATGCCGAGGTTTTATGTCCCTCATTATACCAAAATATATGAATAAATATTCTATTTTGAGTTATACAATGGCGTCCTGACACCCACACAAGTTCCTTTAGTTTTGTGTAAAAATTCAGTAGTGAAATGCCTATCTTTCAGGTGTTTAGTGAGTTGGTAAGTATTAACATATTCTCAAATGTGAAATGACGTTACATAGTTATTCTGAAAACTAATATAAAATCCTAAATACCTATAAATGCCCCACTTCCATAGTAAAAAGCAAAAGCCTATCCATATCACATTTTTATTGCGGGTCACTTCCAATGCCAGAAATAGGCAGCAGCAGCAGGCTGTTTTATCAGGTTTGGTAATTGGTACATTATATTCATATGCCCTCTTTCCTGTATTAATTTGCATTCTCCAAAACCTGAACAGACCACTAATGACTAGAAGGATTGAATCAGTAATAAAATATCTCTCAAAAAAGAAAAGCCAGGACTAGATAGATTCACAGCTGCATTCTACAAAACATACAAAGAAGAACTAATTCCAAGCATCGTAAAGCTCCCAAAAATCAAGAAAAAGAAAATTATCTCTAGCTTATTCCACGAGGCTAGTATCACCCTGAGACCCAACCAGACAATGACACACACACACAACTACAGACCGATATCCCTGATAAACACAGGTGTGAAAATCCTCAATAAAATACCAGCAAACTGAAGTAATATCACATCAAAAATGTAATATTACAATGAAGGGATACAAGGATATTTCAACATATGTAAATCAATAAATGTTATGTATCACGTAAACAGGATTAAGGATAAAAACTATCTGATCTCTCTGTAGACACAGAAAAAGCATTTGATAAAATTCAGCACCACGTCATGATAAGAAAAGGAAAAACAAAAAACAACAATTAAAAAAAACACCTGAACCTACTCGGCATTGAAGGAAAGTACCTCAAAATGATAATGGCCATATACAACAAACCTATAGCCAACATTATAGTAAATGGAGAAAAGCTGAAAACACTTTTTCTAAGATCTAGAACAAGACAAGAATGCCCACTTTCACCATTCATTTTCAACATAGTACTGGAAATCCTAGCCACAACAATCAGGAAAGAGAAAAAATAAAGCTTCCAAATCAGAAGAGAAAGTCAAATTATCAATGTTTCCTGATGATGTGACATCATATTTAGAAAAACTTAAAGAGGGCACCAGAAAACATTTAATAAACAAATTTGATAAAATTGCAGGATATAAAATCAATGTACAAAAATCAGTAGTACTTCTATACACCAATAATAATCTAGCTGAGAATGAAATCAAGAAGGCAATTCCATTTACAATAGCTACAAAAAGATACCTAGACATATATTTAACCAAGTAGAGAAAAGATCTCTGCAAAAAGAAACTTATAAAACACTAACGAAACAAAATTTTAGGTGACACCAACAAATGAAAAACACCCTATGCTCATTGATCAGAAGAAATAATCTTATTAAAATAATCACACTACTCAAAGCAATCTACAGTTTCAGTGCAACCTCTATCAAAATAACAACATCATCTTCATGGAATTTTTAAAAATATTAAAGTTAGTATGGAACAAAAAAATAGTCTGAATAGCCAAAACCATTATAAGTAAAAAGAACAAAGCTGGAGGCATCATATTACCTGACTTCAAATTATGTTACAAGCCTATAGTAACCTAAACAGTATGGTACTGGCATTAACATAGACACATAGATTAATAAAACAGCATATAGCACCCAGAAATAAATCAATTTATTTAAAGCCAACTAATCTTTGACAAGGTCCACGAGAACATACATTGTTGAAAAGACACCCTTTATAATAAATGGTGCTAGGAAAATTGAAATGCTTTAGACCCTTGTTTCTCACCATAAACAAAAATCAGTTTAAAATGAATTAAAGACAAATGGAAGTCTTGAAACTGTAAAAGTCCAAGAAGAAAACATAGGAACAACTTTTCTCGACCTTGGCCTAGGCAAAGAATTAAGGACTAGACCCAAAAAGCACAAACAACAAAAACAAAAATAGATAAGTGGGACTTAATTCAACTAAAAAGCTTTTGTACAGGAAATAAATAATTAACGGTGTGAACAGACAACTTACATGATGCAAGAAAATATTTACAATCTATACCCAACAAGGAACTAATATATGGAATATATAAGAAACTTCAACGACTCAGTAAAAACAAAAAAAGTAATCCCATTAAACAGTGGGAAAAAAAAAATAGACATTTTTCAAAAGAAGACATACAAATGGCCAACAGTTATATGAAAACATACTTAACATCACTAATCATCAGAGAAATGCAAATTAAAATCACAATGGTACATCATCTTACCCAACTCAGAAAGATTATTATTAAAAAGACAAAAGATAACAGATGTTAGGGAGGATGTGAAGAAAAGGGAACACTTGTATGCTATTTTGGGAAAATAAATTAATACAACCTCTATGACAAACAGTATGAAGATTGCTCAAGGAACTAAAAATAGAACTACCATTCAATCCAGCAATCCCACTACTGGGTATCTATCCAAAGGAAAATAAATCATTTTATCAAAAAGACACTTGCACTTTTATGTTTATTGTGGCACTCTTC
Organism: Pan paniscus; assembly: GCF_029289425.2. Lineage (NCBI taxonomy): Eukaryota > Metazoa > Chordata > Mammalia > Primates > Hominidae > Pan > Pan paniscus. The sequence continues at coordinate 26,901,282 of NC_073258.2, read as the reverse complement.
ACAATAGCAAAGATATGGAATCAATCTAAGTATTCATCAATGGATGATTAGATAAAGAAAATATGGTGTGTGTGTGTATATATATATATATACACACACACACCATATATATACACCATATATATATACCATATATATATATACACACACACAATATATGGTATATAACATATATATATACACACACACCATATATGGTATATACCCTATATACATATACCATATATATACCCCATATGCGGTGTGTATATATACCATATATATACCCCATATACGGTGTGTATATATATACGATATATACACACCGTATACGGGGTATATATATACCATACATACACACCGTATAGGGGGTGTATATATACCATATATACACCGTATACGGTGTGTATATATACCATATATACACACCGTATGCGGTGTATATATATATATACACACCATATATATACACCCCATATATGGTGTATATATATACACCGTATATATATACCCACACACCATATATGGTGTATATACATATGTGTATATATATATACATGGTGTGTGTGTGTGTATATATATATAAAATATATATATAAAATATATATATAAAATATGTATATTATATATATATAAAATATATATATATAAATATGTATATTATATGTATATGCATGCAATGGAATACTGTTTAGCCATAAAAAAGAATAAATGTATTTTACAGCAATATAAATGGTGCTGGAGGCCAGAATTATAAGTGAAACAATTCAGACGCAGAAAGACAAATATGGCATGATCTCATTCATAATTTGGAGCTAAATAATGTGTACATATGAACGTAGAGTATGTAATAATAGACAATAGAAACTCAGAAGTGTAACAGAGTGGTGGAGTGGGTAATCACAAATATTTAATGGGTACAATGTATGTTATTTGGATGATGAATACCCTTAAAGCTCTGACTTGACCACTAGAAATCTATGTATGTAACAAAATTGCACTTGTATCCCATAAATGTAAAGAAATAAAAATAACTAATTTGTATTATCAGCTGATAAGATAAATTTATCATAGAAAGTTTGCATTAACTACCTTGTTTATTACATTGCTTTTTTATATATAATATACCATATATTATGCACATTATATAGATATAATCTTTTACATTAATTCTGCTACATGCATATCTATATGCATATATGTATGTATTCACACACACAGATTCTCTTATCTTGATTCACCTGTATAAAGGACCAAGCAGGCCGGGCACGAGGCCTCATGCCTGTAATCCCAGCATTTTGGGAGGGCAAAATGAGCGGATCACTTGAGGTCAGGAGTTCCAGATCAGCCTGGCCAACATGGTGAAATCCTGACTCTACTAAAAATACAATAATTAGCTAGGCGTGGTGTTGTGTGGCTTTAATCCCAGCTACTCAGGACGCTGAGGCAAGAGAATCACCTGAACCTGGGAGGCGGAGATTGCAGTGAGCCTAGATGGCACCACTGCACTCCAGCCTGGGAGAGAGCGAGACTCCATCTCAAAAAATAAATAAATAAATAAATAAATAAAATAAAGGACCAAGCAGTATGAGGCAATTACTTAGAAAATGCTTTTGAAACTAATAAATCAGGACTCAACTGCACCTAACTCGGGAAAAGAAAAAAAGTATCTTAAGGATTAAAGCTGTGATCTCATTTGAAGTCTTAGATCTGTGAGTGGGCCTCTATAAATAACAGAGAAGGAACCAATTCTCATTTCCATGGCAATCCATAGTACATTGTTACATTTTTGCAATGTTTCGAACAAAGCAGAACAGCATAATGATCAAAGACCAGCATGTTTTTTTAATGATAAACATCAGCTACAGGCATAGATAGACATGTATCCCAGGTGTGTGTGTGTGTGTGTGTGTGTGTGTGTATGCAAGTGTGTGAGTCATAATTTTACAAGAATTATCTGTGTTCCAAAATTTAAAAGCCTGCATCTTAAAACAGTGTGCCATGCAACCCTGCTCCTTCCAGAGAATATTTTACTTTATAACTGCTTCATCATGGATGAATTGTCACCAGCTCAACATGGAGCCAAAGACTGAAAATGCCCCAGACAGTAAATATTTCAGGGTCTAATTTGTTTGACTAGCTCTGATTATGATTAGCCTATTTAAAATATGTGATAATAATTAGTAAATGTCAGTTAAATATATGCACACATTGAAGGGAGGGGTGTCATTGTCATTGTCTGTATTACATCTGGAGAAGAGTAAGCTGGAGGGAATGCTCTGAATAGTGACAAGAAACACTGCCTGTCATCTAATGGGTATTATATGTGGCATTACCTTGTAAGGCTACCTTATTCTAAAGTCTGTCTCTCAGGCCTGCAGCTTCAAACACTGGAATTGTCAGTACTTCAGAGAGGTTCCATTTTGCAGGGAAAATTCAAGTTGAGAATCCTTTCAGAGGTGGGTTTTACAAACAGAACACTAGTTATTCACATACTGCAAGCGAATATCTGGATTTCACGTTCTGCCTCTACATGGTAAAGCAAATTGCTATCTGAATGTTCTTGGCCTTCCTGGGATCACAGAAAGAAAGTCGGTTATAATAGTTAAATACCTGATTTCTTTAAAAAATGAATTTGGATCTCCATTTTTGGTATACCAATAGACTTGCCACTCCGGGGAGACAAGCTAGTACTAAAGAAAAAGCCTTGTCCCCCACAACAGTGCCTGAATGAGCTCTGACATTTCTGGCCATCAATAAGCTTTCTTCTTATAGCTGAAAAACCTTCTCCTTTTTCTGGGCACATTTTCCCAATGTTCAATTATCTGATTATGGTCAAATCTTGTTGACTTAGGATATATTTAACAAACCTTTGCCTATGTCTGCTTTGAGGTATTAAAGATTAATTCCAAAGTGTATTTCCCATAAAGAAACATCTTACATATTTTTGTACTATAGGAGCATCTCCCTGTATTATCTGTGTACTCACACCTTGTATTAGAAGAATTTTAAACAGGCTGATTTATTATTGTCTTTCTACTCAATCAAAAGTGTTTATTAACTTTTTCTCTTTGTTTTAGTTTAATAACATAAAGACCAAAAGCATCCCAAAGCATACAGACTTGCCCTGTCAATTAGAGTTGGCAGATCCCTAATATAATGAAAACCAGAACATGTCACTTCAAATGTCACATGGAGTAGCATGGTACTTTCTGTAGTATTTTGTGACATACCATTTTGGACTATGAAGCAAGACTTGATTTTTTTCAGCCATTATAAAGTGAAGCAGATTCTCAATTTCATGATGTCTATGAATTAGTTTAACGTTGATCAGGTTCAGAAAAAAATACTATCTTCTCAGTATTGATTTTAAGTCATTTTGATATTGATTAGCCTTCATCGTTATGTTAGCCCACAGAGTTGATTCACAATAGTATTTTCCTTACAAACAATTGGCTGAAGTTCAGTAACAGTTAGATAGAGATTATCAAATTGGCTATGTCATTTACAAAGTCTGTGTGTTTCATTGATTTCTGGTCTCCCATCTCATCCTTACAACTGACTGAAAGGCTACCTTGTCATTGATGAAAGTCAACCAGCAGAAAAGGCAATAGGAACTATTGATGGAATATCCAGAGGAGGAAAATGTAATTGTGATTCATTGTGAAATTATACTTGGGAGTGTATTTTAAGACTTCACAGTTGAGCAGTTTAATTTATTTTCTCCTGATTGTAAGCAGGTGTTTTAAAGCCTGCTGCTTGCTAAGGATGCTGCAATGATAGTTTCTGCATTTTTGTTTTGCAGGTGATACGATGGCACAATTGAGACAATATAGGCTCTTCCCTGATACTCCTTGCCTTGGCTGAAACCTGATTCTCCCCCAGGACCATTTTCATTCCCAGTTTTTCTCACTGGAAGAAGACAGTTGAGATGGCTGCCATTTGTTGATGAATCACCAGTATTCACTTCTCTGTTTGGCATTTCATGGAAATTGACTCATTTATCAGGAAAATAACCCTCTGAGGTTGACACTTTATACTAGAAAACACAGAGACTCAGAAAACCTTAAGTAAATTATTTAAGGTTAAAAAGTTAGTAAGTGGCAGCCCTTATATTAGAAATCTCTAGTTGGTAACTATTTATGTTCCTACTCCCCATACACTCTAAGACCAATGGACTAGAAAGATTGATTTTTTTCCAAGATGTTTTCTGGAAACATGCTGGACTCCTGTTGGTCACCACATTTCCACTGTCCTGTACAAATATATTCTTTGAATATCATGCCATTCAGCTAATCTACTCTATTTCTTTATCAATGCCTTTTGTGGGTCTAGTTACTCCCCTACTTCAATTGAAGGCTGTGATTCTGGTTTCTGGAGTTGGAAAACTTTGATTTTTTTTTTTTTTTTAGATAATACAGTCATTTTTCAAACTAATATTTCTTAAACTTTTCCTCAAGGACTTTCTTCTTCACCTCAGCAAACAGAGAATGCATTTGAAATTTGTAATTTCCTGACAACATTACATTTATTAAACATGTTCTAAATTTATTTTTCAGCTTTATTGGAGGTATAATTGAAAATAAGTAGAATTATATTTAGGGTGTACAAATTGATTTTTTATACGTATACATAGTAATAAATCACCACAATGAGGCTAATTAACTAACATATTTTTCACCTTATATAGTTAGCATTTTCTTTATTTCTCTTCTCTGCTTTTTTTTCCTACCTTCCTTCCTTCCTTTCCTTTCCTTTCCCTTCCTTTCCTTTTTTTTGAAATGAGAACACATAAAATCTCTCCTCTTGACGAATTTCAAGTAAACAATACATACTGAAACTATGGTAATCATTCTGTACCTTAGCTCTTCAGAATTTATTCATTTTGTATATGTGACATTTTGTGCCCTTTGACCAACATAATCTCATTTCCCCTTCCCCAACCCACCTCTGGAAATCACTATTCTACTCTATTTTCACCAGTTTAATTATTTTAATTTTCACGTTTAAGTGAGGTTATGCAGTATTTGTCTTTCTGCCTCTGGCTTAATTCACTTAGCATTACGTCATCCAGTTTCAACCACGTCAATGTCATTTGGGAATGACAGGATTTCCTTCTGTGCTCACCATGCATACCAATTGCTCCCTCTGTCTCACTCTTTCTTCATATTTATTCTTTTTCTCCTATCCTCCTATCCTTGATCTTTTCATTTTACTATGGTCTATCATCTTATCAATTTTACTTCTCAAATACAGCCTAATAATAACAATAATAAAAATAAACACAATTATAATAATACTATCCTTTTTGAAAAGCTAGGTACGAGGTACTTCATAAAGCACTTTATATTATCACATATGGAGCTCAGAGAGAAGTTAGCCATCCATGACTACACAGCCAATAACATAATAGGATAAAAGTGCAGGTATGCCTTTCCTATTCCAAAAGTCCAAACATCTTTCTTTAACTATACATTTACACCTCCATAACTTAGAACCGTATAATCCACACCTATAATAACCTCTCGCCATTACCAAGAGCTTTCTTATCTCCCTATCCTTCCTCATTCCTTACAATGATTGCAGGGAAATAATTATGGAAAGCTCAGTTCTTATATATATGACTTTATATATGTTTTATACTTTGACTTTCAATTTAATATGCTCTTGAAATAATAGACATAAACAAATGTTTAACCAGCTATTTTTGACTAAGAGTTTTATTTCATTTTATTGTAATAATTGACTTATTTTTCTCACTCTGCCTCTAAAACAGGAGTTCTGAGGACAAAAAAAAAATCATTATTATTTTTATTACCAGCACCAAATACACACAGGACACTCGTGACTATTGTTCACTATTAGTTAATGAATAGACACATATCATATATTAATGAATGATTACTGATCATGTTATTAAGTCTGAAATTCTGGCATTGTGATTAGTATTTTTCTTATACTAGCTGAGTGAACCTGGAAAATTCATCTTATTTATCTGATTCTCAGTTTCCCTCTCTGTAAATTAAAAATAATATCAGCCTATTGCTATTCTTAAGATTAATGATATTTAAAAGATATTCATAAGATGAAATCAAGTCATGATTATGAACACACTATATGAACAATAAATATTTCTAAGATGATCAGCAGCTAATTTTAGATGAATTTGCCTCTATCATCATATAGAGGCAAAAGCAAATGGATGAATGTAAGTCAGCAAATGTTTAACAAGTAGTTATTGAACATTAAATAGTGTTTCGACATTTTCTTTAATTTTTGATATGGGGTCTCACTCTGTCACCCAGGCTGGAGTGCAGTGGCGTGACCTCAGCTCACTGCAACCTCCACCTCCCGGGTTCAAGCAATTCTCCTGCCTCAGCCTCCCGAGTAGCAGGGCCTACAGGCACCGGCCACCACTCCTGGCTAATTTTTTGTATTTTTAGTAGAGAGGGGGTTTCACCATGTTGGCCAGGCTGGTCTCCAACTCCTGACTTTAGGTAATCTGCCTGCTTTGGCCTCTCAAAATGCTGGGATTACAAACGTGAGCCACTGTGCCTGGCATGTTTGGCAATTTTCTAAGTGATGGGGACATAGCTGTGATAAAACATTTCCAGCTCACAAGGAGTAGACCATCTACACAAAGTAGATCCTTGTGTTCTTTTTACAAAAGCCTGCAAAATTCCATTCAACTTCTATATGAATCTGTGTCATATCAAAAAAATGACAAAAAGAAAACTTAAAAGAGATAACATACTTTTACTATGAGTAGGTAAGCATACTGACATTCTTCATCAAGTAATTCTGATTTTATTATTTTAAGCCAGCACTGGCTTAAGAGTTTTGCAATCCTCTTTAAGTCCTGTAAATTTTTTTTTTCCTTTTCCCATGAGTTTTTATGAGTACAGCCTACTCTGAGAATGTGGTGGGACTTTTCATTAATAAAAGGAATAGATTTATGTTATTTGGGGGGGAGTTCAGTAAATGCCTGCTTCTCTCTCTCAATCCCTCTGTGTGTATGTGTGTGCGTGTCCTTTTCTCTCTCTCTCTCTTTAAAGCACATTTACAGTATGAAGCCTGGACATTCTTTCCTCCGTACCATCGGGGTGGAATGGAAATTGATGAAATGTAACATTTGCTTCACCAAAACTTTGCAAAACAGTTTTGCTTCTATTTTCTTCTAAAGTGCAATGCTGATTTTAAAACAGTTCCACATATATTTAGAAAGTAAAAAAGACAGTTTGCCTAAAAATTATTTGAGGACAGAGATGGGCAGTTTTGTAAAGTGAAAGGTGTGTGTGGAGAGGATAACAACTATTTTCTCAAAAACTTGGTCAAGTAAATTATTTATATTTCCAAACTCCGTCTTCAAAATAATCCTAGGAAGTGGGATGTATTATTATTCCTAGTTTTAATTACCAGATGAGTAAATGGAGGCTCAGCTGGATAAAATTAATTATCCAAAGTTAAACTGTGAATAAGCACTTTAGTCAGATTTGAAACTGAGAACTAAGTTTAGTTATTTTTTAACTTAGAGATAAAACCCTGAGATTATCATTGTGATAAGACCCCGTTGTTTCCCAACCTAAAAAATCTACCTGAATAAAGTTTGTGAGGAGGCCTGGTGTGGTGTCTCAGGCCTTTAAATCCCGCACTTTGGGAAGCCACGGCCAAGGCAAGCAGACTGCTTGAGCTCTGAAATTAGAGATCAGCCTAGGAAACACGGTGATTGCAAGGACAAAAAACCAAACACCGCATGTTCCCACTCATAGGTGGGAATTGAACAATGAGAACACATGGACACAGGAAGCAGAACATTACACACTGGGGCCTGTTGTGGGGAGGGGGGAGGGGGGAGGGATAGCATTAGGAGATATACCTAATGTAAATGACGAGTTAACGGGTGCAGCACACCAACATGGCACATGTATACATATGTAACAAACCTGCACGTTGTGCACATGTACCCTAGAACTTAAAGTATAATAATAATAAAATTTAAAAAAAAGAAATACAAAAATTATCTGGGCCTGGTGGCACATGCCTGTAGTCCCAGCTGCTTGGGATGCTGAGGTGGAAGGATAGCTTGAGCCCAGGAAGCAGAGGCTGCAGTGAGCTGAGACTGTGCCTCTGGGTGACAGAGTGATACCGTGTTATTTTTTCTTTTAAAGATGTATGTGGAAAGGAGTGTTTTGCAGTGTTCACAAGAAACTGTATGTAAAGAGAAAAAGAAGAGAAATTATAAAAAATAAGAAAAGGAGACTACAAGGCATACCAGAATGAATTCACATGTATTTTTCTTTTTGCAAACTTAAGCAAGACTGAGGCAGTTAAGAACAAGAGTTTTGAAGACAATGTTCTATTAAGAGGAAGAGAAAGCAGATAGCGCATCACTCTACTTGTAATTCTTCTATGAGAATAATGAGAATCATAAAATGCTTGAAATAGCAAAACCTTAAGGAAAAATATAATATAGATACGGAAAATAGCTAAAGTGAAGACAGAATCATAAAGCTTTCACAAGTAAGAATCTCAGGCTTTTCAGTTAATGACAGAGAGAATTTAGGAATTCAGTGACATTTGAATTTGATGGCTAGGTCCACAAGAGAATCTTCGTTGCTAGTGTTGTCATGGGATGAGCTCTTCAATGGAAAGAACCAAGTCAGAGATTAATAGGACCTGCTCAGTGAGTCATTAAAATTCACTGACTTCATAAAAAAATAGATTTACCTGTGTCTACAAATGCAATGTGATATTGCTGCAAGCATAGGGATTTAAAGTCAAACAGACTCCAGTTCAACTACAGGCAGTATTGGTATGTGACCTTGGCAGGTTAGTGTCTTTTTCTGAATCTCAAACCTTTTGTCTTCTAAAAACAAGGAATTAACCAAGATAAAATGTTAAGAGTCAAACACAGAAACTGTTATAAATTAAACTTCAATGCACTAATTTTGCTTATGCATTCATTTATGACACTGTGTGATAAGCTCAAGACATTTTCTACTCTAAGGATGATAAAATTTAGAGGGAGAACAAAGCACCAGTATCAGATTAGTAGCTACCTTAGCATGGGAGCAGGCTCATGGAAGCTTCTCATGACATATGTGTTAACCCATGGGAGTTTTAAGGGGAAGAGCTCCAGGGAAGGGGTAAAGGTGCCCAGGGAGGATCAACATGTAGAAGGCTATTTTCAACTGGTAAGGAAATTTTTTAACATTTAGGAGCAAGCATGATAATCTTGTATGTTCTCACTGAACATTAAATCTGGATTTATGTGAACTGACTGGTAAATCAAGTCATGACTTAATTGCTTTGACTTACATTGTAGCAATTCAACACCCCCACTCCCACTGTGAGTGTATTTGTGTGAGAGTGTGTGCCTATGTCCATTTTGGAGCATGTACTTATGGGCGTTTCTCACAGGACTTACTTTGCAGCTGTCCACAGATAGGCCAAATGTTCAAACAGTGTATGTTACCTGATGAAATTAAATGCACAAGAATTTAGTGACTTTGACATTTAGGATTTGAATTTAGGATTTTGACATTTTCCAAGTACTTTTGCAGTATTTGATCTACAGAACAACATTAAAAACTAAGCAGTGTAGGAAGCTAATAACTTACTAATTACCTTCAGGTGATTTTCCTCAGGTGCAGATATTACCACTGAGCAAAAAGGAGCAGGTATGAGAATTGACTCTTCTTTAAATATTAGAAAATTCAGAAGTAGAAAGATATAATACCTTGACAAAACTTAAAATGAGTCTCAATACCCCTGTACTGAAAAAAAAAGTTTATTTGAACATAACATTTTAAAATAAAAGATCTTTCATTTGTTGAGTTAAAAATTCTTATTGCAATTTTTATAGCAAAAATCTGTAAAATATTATTCCCTAACAGTGGGAAAGTACACAAATAATGGAATGAAATTCTCATCTTAAAAATTTTATTTCAGTTGACTGTTTTCTGTGGAATTACAGATAATTAGATTTTGGCTTTAGACTCACTGACTAAAATATATCTATTTAATTAAGCTTGAAACTGGAATCCATAAAGTACGTCTGGCATTAGAGAAAACAATGGCAAGCCTTCCAAATGAGAAACAGAGAAGAATAGAAATAGAAATAATGCTTATGTTAGCATGATGCACAGATCCAAAATGCTTAAACAATTTTTAAGAATTACTACCTATTTTGAATGTACAGTTGGCCTTCCCTATCTGCAGGTTCTATACCCATGGATCCAACTAGAAGAGGATTAAAAAAATGCATTTTAAAAATTGCATCTGTACTGAACACGTATAGACTTTTTTCTTATCATTATTCCCTAAACAATGCAGTATAACAAATATTTACACTGTATTAGGTATTATGTAATCTAGGGATGATTTAAAGTATACAAGATCATATACATAGATATATGCAAATACCACATGATTTTATATCAGGGACTTGAGCATCCTCTGATATTGGTTTCTGTGGAAGGTATTGGAACCAATCACACATAAATACTGAGGGATAACTGTACTAAGTATAATTTTTATACTACTACTTTTTCCTATAATGTGGTCTAAAAAGCTCTAGCATTCTTTTCATGAGATTAAATGTCAGGAAGCCCAAATAACTGAGTTATTAAAAAAAATGTGCCAGTGTCTTTCAAGTATAAGGCACTGGGATAGGTATTTTAAGGATGAGAAAATTCTGATCTCCTTTCTAAAGGAGTTGGGAGTCTAGTACAGCAGATGCTACAAATGTATGTAAAAGAAATCTGAATTAAAATGCTAAGTTGGCCTCTGGCAGGGTGACATACACCCATAATCCCAGTATTTTGGGAGGCTGAGGCAGGAGGATTGCATGAAGCCAGGAGTTTGAGACCAGCTTGGGCAACATAGCAAGATACTGTCTCTACAAGAAATAAAGAAAAATAATTAGCCAGGCATGGCAGTGCACATCTGTAGTCTCAGCTACTCAGGAAGCTGAGGCAGGGGGATAGCCTGAGCCCAGGAGTTTGAGGTTACAGTGAGCTACGATCATGCCATTGCACTGCAACTTGGGTAAAAAAGCAAGACCTATCGCAAATAAATAAATAAATAAATAATGCTAAGTGGTTAGAATTACAAAAATAAATACATAAGAATTTTTCAGTAATATAATGAAAACTTCTAGCTGAAGCATGATGGCAAGTTTCACAGAGAAATTTTCATTTTATAAATGAAAAATTGCATAAATAACCCAAGGATGCTCAATAATCAGTGGTATAAAATTAGGCGTATTCCGTTTCCAAAACATTGGAATAGAGGTCCTTGTCCCTGTTTCTCCCAGTAAATACAACTAAAAGCCCTGGCCATTATATATAAAACCAACACAAGACTCTGAAAGGTGAAGGGAGGAAAGCAGACCGACTGATGAATCTAGAACTCAAGGAAGTAAATGCTGCATAATTGTTTAAGCTTTCTTTTTGTCTCATGTATCTCAGACTTGGAATTGAAGAAGATACAACTTAGAAACTTGTAATATATAGACAAGTAGAAGCTCCAACAGAAGCATGTTGTCTCTTATCAAAGGATTAGAAACAAGAGGAAAGCCTAGCAATGCCAAAAACATAGGCAACCACCTCTTTACTCTAGTCAAGCACAGCAAATAAAAAATGGTGGCTCCACTCCAACTCATGCCAACAAAGGCCCAGTAGGCAGTCTGACCTCCACTCTCATGAGGCACCCTAGACTGGAAATATGGTAATATAAGAGAAGGCTAAGTAGGGAGTTGGGACTTTCACCCCTATGGGAGCTGATAACCTCTCCTCAAGGTGTTAGTGAAGACCTTCTGGGGAGCCTGGACTTACATCATATCCAGCAGTAATGAAACATTTTTCCTATTCTTGGCTGTGTTGCTTCCCCATGTGGCCTAGTGGAGATTCGGGACTTTCATCACTGCCCAGAGGTTAAAAGGCTACATTCCCCCATCCCCTGAGTGGTATCATTGTAGGCCACATTGATAGTGAAAACCCTCACACATGCCCAGCAATAATGAGGAGTTCCCTTTTTTCCACAGGGTGTCAGTGGAGGTCTGCTGGGAAACTGGTACCTCTTCCACTATCTGGCAGTAGTAATAAGGCATTTTCTCTTACCTTGCCAGAGTAGTATCAGAGGAAGGCAGTTAAAACAGATGGTTTAAATAAGTCAAGGGTTTCATAACATAATACCCCAAATATCCAGGATCCAGGTGTTTTATTTAATTAATTAATTAATTTATTATTGTTATTATTATTATTATTTTTGGAGGCAGAGTCTTACTCTGTCACCTAGGCTGGAGTGTAGTGGTGCAATCTCTGCTCACTGCACTGCAACCTCCACCTCCCAGGTTCAAGAGATTACCCTGCCTCAGCCTCCCAAGTAGCTGGGACTACAGGTGCCCTCCACTATGCCCAGCTAATTTTTTGTATTTTAATAGAGATGAGGTTTTACTGTGTTGCCCAGGCTGGTCTCAAACTCCTGAGCTCAGGCAATCTGCCCACCTTGGCTTCCCAAAGTGCTAGGATTACAGGCGTGAGCCATGGCCCCCGGCCCAACTATCCAAGTTTTAATACCAAATCACTATCGTACTAAGAATCACTGAAATCTCAACTGAATCAAAAAGAGAATTAATGCCAACATGAAGATAACAGATGTTAGAAATATCTCACAAAGATTTTAAAGAAGTCATCACTAAAATGCTTCAATGAATAACGAACACACTCTAAACAAATGAAAAGAGAGGAGGTAACCACAAATTAGGTGAAAAATATGGCAAAATTGGATTTTTATAACTAAAAATACAGAAAAAACAAAGTTAAAAACTCAACAAACAGGCTCATGCAGAATAGAAAGTACAGAGGGAAAAAAAATCAGTGAACATGAAGATTGATAGAAATTATCCAATCTAAACAACATAAAGAAAATAGAATGAAAAAATAGCATAGCCTCACCATGAACATCAGGAACACCTGAGCATATGATGAAACATCTACTACCTCTGTTTTAACAAGCGATAGAATTAGTACACAGAAAATTTACAAGAATATAAAATAGTTCATGCCGTCAACCAACAGGAACTAATCAATGTTTATACGACATTTTACCTAACAAAAGCAGAATACATTCTTTTCAAGTGCCCATGGAATATATACCAAGATTTACCATGCTGTGTGCCATAAAACAAACCTCAACCAAAGATTGCAGTTCTCTCCAAATTGATATACAGATTTAACAAAATTCCTATCAAAATCTTAGGAACATTTTTATAGATGTAGACCTGCATATGGAAAGGCAGGAGATGTAAACCAGAACAAATGATATCGAAAATAAGAATAAGGTCAGAGGTATCAGTCTACCAGATTTCCAGACTTAATATACAGCTATGTAATAAATAATGTGTGGTATTAGTGGAAGTACAGACACATCGATCTGTGAAACACCATAGACAACTCAGAAACAGACAAAAACAAATATGTCCAGCTGCATTTTGACAAAGGTGAAAATGAATTTCTATGGTGGAAAGGTAGTCTTTTCAAGAAATGGTGTTGAGGGAATTGAACATCCATGGTCAAAACATTAACATACACACACACATACACACACACACACACACACACACACACCAAATACCACACACACACAATACCACCAAACAACAAAAAAACATTAAAAATTGTCGACTTAAAGCCCATACTTTACTCAAAAATTAACTCACAATGGGTCACAGCGTTAAGTGTAACATGTAAAACAATACAGCTTCTGGGATAAACAAATGAAAACATAGGGGAAAAGGTGAGGTGAAATCTTCTGGATCTATGGCTACACAGAGAATTGGCATCAAAACTATTATCCATAAAAGAAAAAAATGCTAAGTTCTCTTTCATAAATATTGAAAATTTTGCCTCTGTGAAAGACCCTGTTAAAGGAGTGAAGTGGGGTGAAAATTATATACTGGTATGTAAGGGTGAAACTATATACTGGTATAAAATATTTGCCAACCACATATTCCACAAAGGACTTGTACCAAGAGTATATAAAGAGCTCTCAAAACACCACAATAAAAGAAAAAAAAAAGGCAACCAAACTAGGAAATGCACAGAAGAAAGACCCAAAAAGACACTTCACTAGTGAAGATATACAGATGGCAGTTAAGCACATGACAAAATGTTCATCATTATCCATCAGGGAAATGCAAATTCAAAGCATAATGAGGTATCACTATACATCAGAATGACTGAAATATTATATATAATATATATATATGAGACATATATAAAACCAAAATGGCAAAGATGTGCAGAAGCTGGGTCACAAATACATTGTTGATGGAAAGGTAAAATATTACAACTGCTCTGGAAACTGTTTGAAAATTCTGCTGAAACTAAACATGCTACTACTGTACAACCAACAATTACATATTCCTGGGCATCTATCCCAAATAAGTGAAAACTTATGTTCACAAAGAAACTTGTTCAGAAATATTCATAGCATTTGTATTGGTAATAACTCCAAAACTGGGTAAGAAAACATATATCTTTCAACAGATGAATGGTTAAACAAACTGGTACATCCAAATTCTCAGCAATAAAAAGAAAAAGCTATGATTCAAGCAACAATTTGGATGAGTCTCCAGAGAATTACACTGGATAAAATAAAAGGTCAAATTCAAAAGCTTACATACTATATTACTGTATTTATAAAGCATTATTTAAAAGACCAAAATGTAGGCATTGAGAAGAGATTAGAGGTTGCCAGGGATCAAGAACTGGCATTCATAGGTAAGGTAAGTGGTATGGCTATAAAAAAGCAAAAAGAATCACTGTGATGATGAAACTGTTCTGTATCTTGATGGTCTCAGTGTTAACATCCTTGTGATACTATAGTTTTATGAAATGTCATTATTAGAGAAACTGGGTGAAGGTACATGGAATTTCTCTGTATTACTTCTGCATATATGTATATTTACAATTACCTCAAAATTAAAAATAAGATTTAATTAAATAACTAAATCCATAAAATATGTTTTAAAATCAATAAAAAATTACCTGTGATTTAAAAATTGAAATTTCAACCTTTTTTCTTAATGACAGGCTGTAAACTTTAATTCTTGAACCTGGAAGAGGTTTAACATATAAATCTCTAGTTAGATTATATTCCATTAACACTGTTCTGGATGCTTGTGATAGAAATATGCATGAGGCAGATAAAGTCTATGAGGTTGAGATAGAAATTATAAAGAAGTAATCAAATTAACAAGGTGATTTTAAATAATAATGTGTACAAAGGTAAAGAAAGCAAAAGATAGTAATGGACAGGAACAGGAAGATAATCTACTTTAAGGTGGGTCAGGTAATGGCTTCCTGAAAACACAGAAGATTGAGCTATGTGTCCCTTCTCGAGGAAAAGTTTTCCCAAGAGAGGGAAAATGCAGTACAAAGATCTAAATCAGGAATAATTTTTACGCATTTGAACATAGAAAGGTCACTGTGGCTATAATAGAGAGAACACAGAAGAAATTGGTAAAAAGCAACATCTGAGTGATAAGCCGTACTAAATATGCAGAGCCCTATTTTCCAGACGTAGAAATGTACATTTTACTACTAGTGATAATAAAAGGCTTTTCAAATTCTTTTTAGGGGGTTAAATGAAATGATATAAATTGAATATTTCAAAATGTGTGAAGATTATACGTGGCTCAAGAGTGAAAGTAGGAGCATCAGTTAAAGTAACACAAGTTCAGAAAAAGATGGTTATAGTTTGAATCATAGTAGGAGAGAGAGCAGAGATGCAAAGAAGTTGATTAACAATATGTTTTCTAGAATAGAGAAGACTTACCAAAAATGGAATGGACTGGATGGTAGGAAGAACGAGGATTCAAATATAATTCCTTCATTTTTGTTTTTAGACAGCTGTATATTAGCTATGTTTAAAGAAAGAGGTTTTAAAGGTAGAATCCATTCAAACATCTATTCACCAAGCATCTATTATGATTTATTAAGTCAATCATATGACAAGTGCTATGGTACTGGACAATGAATGAGTTTAGAGTAGCAAGAGAAACAAGCTCATAAACACAGCTGATGGAAACCTACCACAAATGTACATAGAACACACACCAAAGAGTTGGCAGTTAACTGTGCCTAGTAGATTAGGATCACCTCCAAATTCACTGATAAAATGTTTTCATTGGATATTTAAGATGCACAGATATTTCGCATATGCAGAGAGGGCATTTTTCAAAGATTTAATATACAGCTAGTTATTCTGGCAGAATAAGAAATATTTTCTGAATGATAGTCCAGTGACTGAGCATTATCCTCTTTTAATGTCTCTTTCATTCCTTCCTTTTTAAAAAATAATAACTTCATGTTATCTCTCAAAATTTTAAGTCACTAGTACTTATTGTTCATCATCACATTTTCTATATTTGGATTTTTTTTCAAGGAAATGTAGATTCAGCTAATTCTAATCTTTTGTTGCTTCCTCCCACATACTTTTCCAATTCAACATGCCCAGGTCTTATTTCTTCCAGAAGAATCTGAACTGGGACTTATTAATTACAAAATTTTCCTACATTCCAAGCTGAAATTAAAAAAAAGTTAAATGTAGTGACTTTTAAAATTTAACTACATATGCTCATTATTTTGTTTTACCCTATGTCATTTTTTGTTTTATGGTTTTAAACTTACCTATGATAGTTTTAAATAGATTAGGAAAAGAAAGAGAGAAAGAAGTGTGTTTGTGCATGAGAGTGTGTGTGTGCATCTATGCACATCCACACACACACCTGCATTCACAAGTACAATCTGTTTATGTTTTAACATCCTTTCCTGGTCAAATATAAAAGCATCACCTCTATGTCAGATAGAATTCACCCCTTTACCAAGTATCTGAAATTTCATTTGTTCTTAGAGTCTGTAGAACAGGAAAACACTACCAGCAATGCAAGTAGATTCACTATCCAGTAGCTGTTTTTTGGTTTTAGGAAGTTAGAGAGGGAGAAATAGCTACTGAAGAAGATCTTCTCTCTAAATGTTTATTGTGAAATTCTACATAAGAGTTGGCATGGAAATTTGTTTCCTGTGGATTCTTCACAAAGATGCTGTAACTGCTTGTTTGCTAAACATTTGTTAGTACCACTGGGTTTCCCTAAGAGCAGGAAGCAAAGAGCAAGTGAAAGAACTTCAAAAGTGGGTAGATGCCTATTGGAGAAAGGAAAAGATGCACCTCCCTAAAGAAAATTAAAGAAATATGTCCAATGGACACTTTATCTATCTTTACAAGAATATGACTTAAAATGTCTCTTATAATCTGTCTGCACAGAGAAAATTAAACACAACTAATCATGTAAAGAAAATGGATTAGATTATGAACAATGTTATTATCCACTTTATACCCAGCAGAAAACATATGAATCAAATGTTCATCTATTTATATTCTGCTAATCATCTATTATCTTTAAAAGTAGGGTGAGGCTAGCCCTATTCACAAAATTGTAAGAGTGTGCGAGCAAAGTTGAGATCTAAATCCAAACCATACTTCAGAAAGAAAAAACTGGTACTTGATAGCTTACTTTCAATATAAACATAATTTTAATAGAAACTAAAGGTAAATCACATTTAATGGGAGCATATCATGGCAAAATGATTCTTCATTCCAAAGAGTATCAATTTATAAAGTCATGATTTGGCCTAATTTTTCAAATAAAGAAATCTTTAGTCAACTCTAGAATTTTGTTTTATTCCTCTACCACAAATTTTTAAAATGCAACGTTTTCAAAACTAAAATTAACTTCCATCAAACCTGTTCCTCCACTGCATTTTCTATCTCTGATAATGACCCCATCACTAATTTGTCCAAGTGTAAAACTATGTAATCCACATTAATTCCTCTTTCTTTCCCTTTAAACCTGTGCCATCCAAATGATCATTACATCTGTCAATTCTATGGTAAATTTAATTGGGTTTTAATATATTTTTTCTAGCTTCATAACTACTCACTATTTCAACTCCCTTCCTTCCTTAGAATTTCATAATTTTCTCCTAATTGGTCTCTCTTGCTCACATTTTTTCAGTACATGATCTTTTGAAAACATAAATCCTAAAATGCTTCTTCCTGAAGTCATCAATGACATGTTTTTCAAAGTTTAAACTTCTTGGCATAACACATATTGTCTGACTCAAGACTACATTTATATGATCTCCTGTGATTATTTTAATATTCCAACCAATTCCTAGATACGTCATGCTCCTGTGAGAGTCAGTTTATATAAATTACAGTTATGTCTCTTTGTATCCCTTTTCTTATTTGTATAATGGTGATAAATGAGGTAGTTATATCTTGGCTTGGTGTGAGGAGTGAAAGAGTTAATATCTGGCACTTAATAATATGCAGGACATGTGTTGAAGGAGGGCTCAATAAACGCCAGGGATGATGATGATGATGATGATGATGATGATGAATGATTATGATGAAGAAAACCATCTCCATAGTCTCGTAAGTTCCATTTTTACTTTCCAGTAACTGCCTCCCTTTCCACCCTAGTTCCATAATTGCCAAACTCTGACTCAATGTATCTTTTCACACAATCTAACAAGCCCTGTCTGAGATCACCTATATCTATTAGAGTGTATATCACATTGCAACATGAATATTTATGCTTTTATTAGTGTGCAAAATATATCTTATATAGCTGTATGTATGTATATATAATGGGGTAAATGGTACTTATCTCAGTTAATTTTATGAAGATCAAATGAATTAGATATATACATTCCTTTGAATAATGGACTGTAGAAGCATTTTTGTTATTATTTTGCTCCCTTAAGCTTTGAGTTGCTTGAGGGCGAATATAGGCATCATTACAGTCTTAGTAGCTAGCACAACCTCGGCACAAAGTAAAAGTTGACTATTTTTGAATGAATAATATAAACATTTTAACTTCACAAGATTTATAAATGTAATATAAATAAAAGTCACTTATATGTTACTTCGGATAGCCAAAACAAAACAAAACAAAACAAACAAAAAATAAAAATAAAAAAAAAACAAAGCTATGTCATGTAAGGTACATTATAACAATTTAAGACCTAAAACATATCATGTAGGTATAACTCTGGTTTAATCATATTAAAAAGGAGTCTTAAATCCCTAAAATATCATTTAAAGTTATTCTTCCTAGCCCAGGCTGGAGTGCAATGGTGCAAGTTCGACTCACTGCAACCTTCGCCTCCTGGATTCAAATGATTCTTGTGCCTCAGTCTCTTGAGTAGCTGGGACTACAGGCATGTGTCCCCACGCCCAGCTCATTTTGTGTTTTCAGTAGAAACAGGATTTCACCATGTTGGCCGGGCTGGTCTGGAACTCCTGGCCTCAAGTGTACTGCCTGCCTCACCCTCCCAAAGTGCTGGGATTATAGACCTGAGCCACCGTGGCATGCCCGTGAATTCTTGCAAACTATGAAAATAGAAAAGTTTACTCTTTAAGTGGAACCACTCATAGAACATAATTAGAACCACTGGATTCTGTGGGATGTTATTTTCTTGAATATTCTCTTTGAGCCACCATAAACAAGGATCTTGTAGGGCCAAAATGCATGGTTGGATGGCTTCATTCACTTGTTCATTCAATCATTCATCAAATGTTTACTTATTCAGCAATGTTTTCTAATCACAGTTCCTTAACGGAAAATGTCTTTGTTAAACCTGACATTTGGGCCCTCTCAAAAGGCAGTTTCTGCTGCCTACTATTTTTTTCTGTGTAAGTTACCCTTTTCTGTTTCTTTGCATGTGTCATAATGTTTTCTTCAGTCCTAGATGTTTAAAATAATTTACTATAGCAACTTTGGATACTGATTTTCCCCCACAACCTCCAGAACTGATGAATGTCACTATTTGTGTCTCTATTCATTTAGCAACTTTGCTGGACTATTCTAGCAAAGTCTGTTTTTCCCCATCACGTTCCTCTTCGAACGCCATTCTTCAGTCAGTGCAGACTTGGGTATTTACACAGTTACGTTGGAATGGCAAGTGAGTTTATTTGAGTGATTGTTTCTTTGACTGTCTCTTTCTTGATCTTTCTGTTAAATTGTCTGCCTCAGTTGTTGTTACTCCCAGGTGTTAGCCTTGGCTAATTGCCAGCTGATTGCATCATATATTTTTAGTTCCCTGGGGCATAAATTGCTCTACAGTCTGATCCAATGAAATCTGGGCCCCTTTAAAGGGATAATCTTTAATGCCAGTCTTTTTGGTTTGCTGTGACCTCCAGCAGGCTCTTTGCCATGCATTTTCCTTAGTTCTCTGATGAATTTCTAGCTGGTTTACAATTTAACTTGCTGCTCAAATTATGCTACCATCTCTTTTTTTTTTTTTTTCTTTTGAGCTGGAGTCTTGCTCTATCATCCAGGCTGGAGTGCAGTGGCGTGATCTCAGCTCATTGTAACCTCCGCCCCCAGGGTTAAAGTGATTCTTGTGCCTCAGCCTTCCGAGTAGCTGGGATTACAGGCACATGCCACCACATCCCACTAATTGTTTGTATTTTTAGTAGAGACAGGGTTTTTTCACTATGTTGGCCAGGCTGGTCTTGAACTCCTGACCTCAGGTGATCCATCTGCCTCAGCCTCCCAAAGTGCTGGGATTACAGAAGTGAGCCACCGCCCCAGCCTTTTATTAATTGCCACAATTTATGTTTCCTAGAGCACTCAGTTGTAGCCTTCCTCCTACACTATTTCAAATAAAAGCAGCTGCTTCTTCTACAACTGTGGAGAGTTTCAGAGTTCTTTACTTTCACAATCTGTCAACTTGGCAAACACACTACACCACTGCTACAGAGCTAGGATTGGGGTTCATCTCTCAAAATGACTCCTTCTTTAGAAGTAGGCAGTAGGCTGGTAAGGTAGCACTATTTTTTTTAAAGCTTGCTTGTATCATACAATTCTGCCTTATGCATTAAGTGAGGCTATGGTGGTCAGTGCCTCGGTAGTCTACTAAGCCTATCACAAATGGGATAGTTTCCAACCTACAAGTCCAGGCTGGGTAGAATGTTAGGGAGCCCTCCTAGATGATGTTATCTGGATGTTACATTACCATTTCAGAAGTCATCTCCACTTTGTATTTTTAATAATCTCCTCTATCACCTATGAAAGGCCTCCATCTATGGCAGCAAATACCACTAGATATCTAAACCCAAAGTATTTGGTTGGAGAACTCCTGTATATATATATTTGAAAAATGAAAATCTGAAAGAAGCTTGACCACTTTCCCTCCTCAAAATTTTTGCTATTCTATAAGCTAATTATTTGGAAGATAACTGTATCATACTGAAATACTTTTTTTAAAAAATTAAGTCTATAGTTTGTATTAGTTTTATCATTATAATATTTGTTGATCAAGGTTCACAAAAGTATACAAAAAATCAATTTGTGTGTGTGTGCATATGTATAAACTGAACATTCTCAATTCAGGTTATTTCCCCTTGACTAAACTTAACAATCACAACTCTTCCTTGGAGAAGCAGTTCATGCCCTAACTCTAAAAATCTTAACTTTTTCTTCTTACTTCTCTTATGTCTTTCAAAATGTATTCACAGGATTGTCTACATTTAAAGAGAGTTTGTTATTGTTTTAGTTCCTGCTATTGATCTTTACCAGAAGAAATAAAAGTCTACCCAAAATAATTTTCTAAACCATTACAATTCATGGTTCGTTAAATTATTACTTTAAACATAACAGAAATCAAAGTTTTATTAAAACCACTATTTCTATGCCATATAATTGTATAGTGTCTGATGACCTTCTGTGTCTGCCTTGTAGAATTATACTCACTCTGTGTTAAATTGGTAGTCAATGCTGTGAATTCTCAAAGTGGGTGTTGCAGTTGGGTTGGAAGGTGAATACAGGATAGAGATTATTAAACTTTTTCTTTGCTGGCTGTACCTTAATACCTCTATTAAATAAAATAGAGGCCGGGCGCCGTGGCTCACGCCTGTAATCCCAGCACTTTAGGAGGCCGAGGTGGGCGGATCATGAGGTCAGGAGATCGAGACCTTCCTGGCTAACACGGTGAAACCCCATCTCTACTAAAAATACAAAAAATTAGCTGGGCGTGGTGGCGGGCATCTGTAGTCCCAGCTACTCGGGAGGCTGAGGCAGGAGAATGGCATAAATCCAGGAGGCGGAGCTTGCAGTGAGCCTAGATCGCGCCACTGCACTCCAGCCTGGGTGACAGAGCGAGACTCCGTCTCAAAAATAAAAACTAAAATAAAAAATGAAAAAAAATAAAATAGAGATAGATGTACCAACAGATGTACCACAATGAATTAAGTAGATATATTTTAACTAAAAGAGAAATTTGAAAAAACAGAATCAACGCTATGAAAAAGTCCATACTACCCCAACAGATCCAATGCGATCCTTATCAGGCTCCAACAGTATTTTTCACACACGCACAAAAATCCTAAACTTTGTATGGAATCACAACATACCTGAGCCCTTAAAGCAATTTTTAACAAGAATAACAAAGTTGAAGGCACTATACTTTCTGATTTCAAGTTATATTTAAATGTGATAGAAATCAAAACAGTATCACACTGGCATAAAAGCAGACAATGGAATATAAAAAAAAGTCCAGAGTAAAGCCATGCATATATGTTTAATTTTTGACAAAGGTGCCAGGACTACATAATGGATAAAAGATAGTCTCTTCGATAAATCGTGCTGGAAAAACTATATCCACATGCAAAAAAAAAAAAAAAAAAAAAAAAAAAGACATAATATCCCCATCTTATACCACACACAAAATCATCTGAAAATGGATTAAAGGTTCAAACATAAGACATGGAGCTATAAAATAATTAGAAGAAAACATAGGAGAAAAGCTACTTAACCTTGTTTTTGGCAATTTTTTTTTGGATTTGACATAAAAAGCCTAGGCAAGAAAATAAAAAATAAATGATTGGAAGTACATGAAACTAAAATGTTTCTGTACAGTAAAGGAAACATTCAACAAAATAAAATGGAAGCCTATAGAATACAAAAAATAATTTAACTGATAAGGGATTAACATCTAAAATATATAAGGAAGTCGTACAATTCAGGAGCAAAACAACTACAAAACCAAGTGAAGAATGATTAAAGGACCTGAACTCAAATTTTTTGTAGGAAAACATACAAATGGCCAATAGATATATAAAAATCTACTCAATATCAGTCATCATTAGGGAAAAGGAAAACAAAACGTCAATGAGATATTACCTCACATCCCTTAGGTTATTAATAAAAAGTCAAAATATAATGAGTTTTGGCAAGTATGTGGAGAAAAAAGAACCTTCACATTGTTGATGGAAGTGTAAACTGGTATAATCAATACGAAAAACAGTATGAAGTTTCCTCAAAAACTTAAAATACAACTATTATATGATGTAGCATCTCTACTTCTGGGCATACATACAAAGGAAATAAAATCACTAACTCAGAGAAATATCAGAGATATCCTCACCCCCATGTTCACTGCAGCACTATTCTAATAGCCAAGATATGAAAACACCTAAGCATCTTTGGAAAGATTGATGAAAAAAGAATTGTCACTCATATGATAGTGAGTGTCTGTGTTTGTATAGACACACACACCTATAGGTTCCTCAACTTACAATGGGGACAAACCCATCTTAAGCTGAAAATAATCCAAGACAAAAATTCATTTTTACAAAACTTCATAGCTTAGCATAGCCTACTTTAAATGTGCTCAGAACACTTACATTATCCTACAGCTGGGCAAGATCATTTAATCCAAAGCCTGTTTTATAGTAATATATAATAATACTATATTGAAATATAGTTTCTACTGAATGTGCATTGCTTTTGCAGTATCATAAAGTCCAAAAATTGTAAGTTGAACCACTATAAGTTAGAGATCATCTTTATGTGTGTGTGTATGTGTGTCTACCCACATACACATACACATAAATGTGTGGTATATATATGTATACATACGCATATATACGTATAAATATATACAAATATACCTATATGTACACAGTAGAGTATTATTCAGCTATAAAAATATGAAGATTCTGTCATTTGTGACAATATAAATGCAACTGGAAGACATTATGCTAAGTGGAATAAGTCAGATATATAAAGACTAATACAGCATGACCTCACTTAATATGTAATCTAAAACACTTGAATTAACAGAAAAAGAGAATAGAAAGGTGGTTATCAGGGGTCAAGGGTGAAAAAAATGGGGATATGCTGGTCAAAGGGCGCACAAT
This sequence comes from Pan paniscus, assembly GCF_029289425.2. Lineage (NCBI taxonomy): Eukaryota > Metazoa > Chordata > Mammalia > Primates > Hominidae > Pan > Pan paniscus. Next base: position 26,877,027 of record NC_073258.2, on the reverse strand, counting down.
TGAAGTTATAAGACAAATAAGTTCTGGAGACCTAACATATTGCATGATAATAAAAATGTAATGTACACTTGAAATTTCCTTAGAGAGTATATCTTAAGTATACAAATGTTTTAATTATCTTGATTGTGGATATCATTTTACAATGAATTCAAAATTCAAAATTTCACTTTAAATACCTTGAATATACACAGTTGTATTTTGTCAATTTTACTTCAATAAAGTTGAAAAATACCGTAAGAAAATTATCAATGTCCATTCAATAAAACAACTATTTTTATTTTATGCCATAATTCTTAAGAGAAGTAAAAAACATGAGAAAATAAAATATTGAGATATCTTCATTTTATTATATAACTTTATTGTCACATTTTTTAAAAAGGAAACAAATTTTGGGGGTTTTGTTTTGTTTTTAAAGAGCTCAGATTCAAGGCATTGTAATACCCCAAATGACATATCCTCAAAAGTTTTATGTAATAAAGTTAATATTTTCAGAATTTTTTATCATTCTTTTATGTGTATTTAATTTCTTGAGTTTAATTAGAGGACATGTTTACTTTTAAAAAGGAGCTCTTTATGTAAAATGGCTCAGATTAATATCTACATCAGAAATCTCTAAAACTCAGCATGGTCCTAAAACACTGATGCCACTCTCTGTGAAATATAGTTTCAAAGTCACCATTAATAATCAGAACTCATTGGGAAACTTTTACAAAGAAGAGACCTACTTTCTTCTTTGCACCAATGACAAATTTATAGGCTGGTTTTGTGGATGATTAATAATTATTATTATTATTACACATATGATGTTATCTATATCCAGCCATGTTTGGAAGGTCTTGATCTTTCTAGCTTGATCATGGTGGAATTTCTATAAACAAGCCACTCCCCACAAAAGAGATAACTATGAATTTTTAAACATCTCATAAAATAGTTCTTTTGCATATTAGACATAGCACACCAACTGGGTGCTGCTTCCACCAAATCATAGTGGGTATTTGGAGAATATCTATGTAAATATTAGTGCTTGGAATTCTTGAAGAAAAAAGTCAAACAAATGAACATTCTCATGACTGATAATCTGAGAAAAATGTAAGGTTACTCCTTGTTCGCTTCGTTTCATTACTTTGAGATGACTAAAAGACTGTAAAGTTAAATACACCGGACAAAGTCAAACAAATGGTAAATGGCAGAGCTAAAATTGGAACCCAGGCAGTCAGTGTCAAAGACCATACTGCTGTCCCTATGCTTTTACTCTATGCCACCGTTTTTTATCTGGTGTCTTCACTTTCTCAATAGAATAACATGTAATTTATATTTTATATTTTCCATAGAAGAAAAAATTGCATACTAGGAAAGAAAGCTAAACGATGTTTTAATATTATTATTAATTTATTTTTGTTTCATTATATCTTGAAGCTCTCAACTCAGGAGTAGAAAGAATGACTCTGTATTGCTTAACCTTGTATTATTAGCACATATCACAACTTGGATCATATTATATCTTCAAGAAATATCTGTTGAATGAATAAATTTATCCATCACATAGTAATGTGCTTGCAGGATTATATGCAGTGGGCAATGAAGGATAAAAATATGAATCAAATAATTTATGCTTTCTACTCACATTTTAGTAAAAAAGCAGAGTACACTGTTAAGATATGGCAGAAAATACAAAATAACACAGAATATAGTATGCTGGGGGTGGTCAGAGTGATAGTTCTAATTTTATTTGATCCTAAAGGAGGGAAAGCTAAACTAACATTCAATTATTGCATGTAATATACACAGAATTTTGCAAATACAGATCTAAATTCATGCCCACAATTGAATGTGCTGTAGATAATATCTTTTGAATCTTACCCTAAAATTTTTACAACTCAGGCCTGAAGAGGTTATATAATACAGTAATGTGGATAATATCACAATAATAAAAATAAATGACAATAACAGGATATGACTTTTTTTAGGTGATTATAAACCCTGTATTCCTGTATCTTTTTCTTTTACTGCCTCACAAGAAGGTTTTATACAAATCATGTAAGCTGGACAAGAACATAAATTCTTTACTTAGATAATTGAAGCAATACTTATCCACATGTTCTGCTAATAAATTATTTTGTAAATTAGATCACACCTTCATTTTATTAGGCTAATGTAGTGTAGACACAGAAAAACAATGCATATTTACATACAGGATTGTATACTTATATTTATATGTATCTAGATATTTGAATTTTTCCCTTTTATATCTGTACCATTTTATAAAATATTTTTTTGGAAAAGTATGGTTATGAGAAAAATGGTGTTCTATATTTTCAGAAACATAAAATTTCTCCTGAATTTACTGTTGTCATTTCTGTGTCAAATTTTTGGTTCTCACTTGGATGATATTCAAATATTTCAAAAGAACATTAACATCTGGAAGGCTTACATAAAGATTCCTTTGACCTGGAAGTTAATGAATTAAACCTTCTCCTAGAAAATTGTCTTCTCTTCAAAAAATGAGTCAAGCTGAGCCTTTTTGGGTCACTCAGAAATAAGTTTTGAAATAATACATTGTGGAGTCAGATGCAACGGCAGGATGGAAAATCTTACTCTTGAAAGCTTGATAGCCTCTCCACTTCATCCTCATCTTGGGGTTTCACATTAATTCTCAGGACCTTGTTTTTTCCTAAAAGAAGCTACCTGTCATACCATTTGAAACCAAATATACTGCTGTTATAGACTGTTGGGACCTGAATGTGCCATAGCCGTATAGAAGCTATACAAAAATAGATAATAACTACATTTTACTTTAGAAATTTGGAAATCACAGTAACATGTGTACATTATGAAACTTAGCTATTCTGCCAATGTTAAAGATTTTAATATAAACATTTACATTGTTCTACCCTAGATAGTTATTCTGCCATACAATAGTAATTTTCGTTCTTTGTGAAATAACAGTAATAGACTTCCACCTTCCCTTAATCTGACTTTACTTCTTCCCTCCAGGAATAAAGAAAAAAGTTATCAAATGGGAAGCCATATTGGTGAGCAAGCTTGAAAACAGAGGAAATGAAAAAGAACCTGATTGTGCCCATACATCCAAGGTGCTTTTCAGTTTGGCGTTTTCAATAATAATATAATAATAATAGAAATGAGTTGATATTTGCATTTTCTGCTTATATTTTTTACTTGATTCTAGGTTAGGGGAATGAAATTGTCACTCTCAAAATTCAACACATGATATCTGAAATAAAGCATTTGTGAGACAAAAATCCCCTTTCAAAATTCTGAGTCTAAATCTTCTAACAGGAAAATGCTCACTTAGCATTTTAATTTATTCAGATTAGGTCCAATTTTAACTTTATTAAAGATCACATGTGCCCATAGTGCATTTATTTATTTTCCCCATATTTATAGGGATGTGTGTGTGTGTATATATACACACACACACACACACACACTTTAAAAGAAAGAGATTTATACATATATGTATATATATGTGTATATATGTGTGTGTATATATGTGTGTGTATATATGTATGTACATATATATGTGTGTTTGCGTTTATATATATATATACATGTTTATTTGTGATAAACTATATCTAAACAGTCTTGTATTGCTGTCATGGATAAGAATTAATATACTTGGTTAAGTCAGAAATTCTAAGAGATTCTGAGGTGTTGTGTCTTGGTTGCTGGTAAATGCTAGCAGTAAATGGAATTTATTTAATTTTTTCTCATATTATCCATTGAAACAATTTAAAATTTAAAATAGTGTTTCCATAAAATATATTGGGCAGAGAAAAATTCAAATTAATTTGGATAGGCTACCCGATAAAATAATACATGACTTTTCTTATTCAACTTCATTAGAAATGTATTTGTTTAAATCAACTCAAAATGTGGATTTAATCTATTAAGAAAGCTGGTAAGGTAAAAAGAAACCAATAAAGAGAATCAGAACTATCATCTTTATTCTATCTTTACATAGTTATATGCATTAGTTTTCTACTTCTGCCTAAAAAAATTGTTAACTCCACCAATTTAGTGGCTTAAAACAACATACATTTGTTATCTACAATTCTATAGATCAGAAATTGAGTACCACACAGCTGACATTTCTGTATAGGGCCTCAAAATATAAACAGTAAGAAATTAATAAGAGTAGTTTGAGAAGGATATATTTCCAAATTCATTCCATTTGTGGGTAGAATTTGGTGTCTCAAGTTTGTAGAACTGAGATCTCCATGTCTTTGATATTTGTACCCCTCCATCTTCAAGTCAGCAATGACATATTCACTTTTTCTCACACTTGAAGTCTTTCTGACTTCCCTTTATGTCTTCACCTAAGGAAAAGCTCTGCTTTTCATCTAAGAGAAAGGTTTATTTGATTAGATTGGGTTCAATCAGATCATCTAAATAATATCTTTCTTTTAAACTGAACTGATTAGTACTCTTAATTACATTTGTGAAGTCTGTTTTGCTATTTTCAGGTAGCATATTCATATGAGTAACACCATGGTGAAAATCCTGCCAATGACATTGTATAACCACAGTAATTTTACTTTTTGTTTTTGTTTTTTATTGAGTCTAGCGTGTCTACCTTCTTTTTAAACAGCTATAATAGGTAATGCAAATGCATACCATGAGCACATCCTTCTCTTTGTTCCTGTGCTTACATTTATACTACCTTTCCTTAGGCCTAGCTAAAGCACTAGGCCTTTAAGACACATAATCTTACTTAATATTAAAAATGGTAGGAAGCAATCACGATCTTTATGAACAGAAGTGAGCTAAGGTTTAGTTAGAGTTTGATGATTTGCTGAAAAATATAAAGCTTCCAAGTGAAATTACTAGAATTTGAACTAGGGTGTCTCTGAGTTCCGAGCTTTCCTCTCTATGCAATAACCAGAAATGGCAGCGAAACTTTTTTAACCTGTAAATTTCCATGCCCCCTCTGTTAGTTTCCTATTGCTTCATAATAAAGTACCACAAATTCGGTGGCTTAAAACAACAGAAATGTATTCTCTCAAAGTTCTGGAGGCTAGAAATCTGAAATCAAGCTCTCTCTCCTAACTTGTGGTGGTGGCCAGCATTCCTTGGTGTTTCTCATCTTGCAGCTGCATAATCCTGATCTCGGCCTATGCTGCAGCAGGGCTTTCTTCCTTCTGTGTGTCTGTGACTTCACATGATGTTACCCCATTGTGCGTGTGTGTGTGTGTGCGTGTGTGTGTGTGTGTGTGTGTGTGTGTTGTAATCTACATTATATATCCTCTCGTTTAATAAAGACACCAGTCATTGGATTAAGAGCCCACTTCACTTCAGTAGGACCCATCTTAATTTACATGAAGACCCTACTTTCAAGTAAGGTCACATTCACAGGTACCAGGTGTTAGGAATTCAACGTATCTTTTATGGGGAATATTTTATAGCTGCTGTTTTTAATAATATGAGTTAACTTGAAAACAAAGAAGAGCACTGAAATGTGTTCCCCATCAACAAAATGTAACCCATGCTTATGTGTGAAAATGAGATGCAAAGAACTTTGAGTCGTGAAAAATTGCAATGTTACACAAGCCATATGAATGAGGAAAATCTTGTTTTTTTTATGTACTTTTCAAATTTAGTAGTTTCACCAAAATAGTAAGAATATATTGACAAATATCTCAGTATATCTCAGCTATTCGATGAGACTCTCAGATGTTTCTGTATTTTAAAGGCAACACAGAAAAAACTGTGAAATATGGTAACTGAGCAGAAAGAAAAGACAATAAACAAAATTACAACCAAAATACTACAGACGTGAATAAGGTCAATTGATCATTAGTTGCTTAGTTTGGACAGGTGTGACTGATTATCTATGCTTGCTATATTTGAATTGAGGAAGATACTGTGGCAGAACAATGACTAGGAAATAGGTGGAGATGTGGAGGATACATACAAGGGCTGTCAATTGCAAATAAAGTAAGAATTTTCTGACAATTGAATTGGCCCAAATGTGAAGGAATTCTACTTGAGCATGAGTGGAGAGTAAACTTTCAAGAATGATGATCAGATGATCTCAGGGCAGTGATGGTATGGTGGGAATTCACTTATAAATTGAATCAGAACTGGGATGATGATACATTTCACACTTGAGGATCTATAACATCTATAACAAATCATCTTCCTGGTTTGACTCTAGAAAAGTAGTTTCTCTTTAGAATCTCTTTTTCAGCATCTTTTCTTAAGCCCAAGTGCCTCAAGACCTAAAGCATGACTATCTTCATGTCTTCATCACTTCGTTGATGAAGAAAACATTTTCTAGCTCCAAGGGAGGTTCAGCATTTGACAGTTAAGCACACAGTACATAATCCAATTAGTACAGCACCAAGGAAATTTTGCCCTCTGTTATCTACCTACATTACCGACTTAGAGAAAGGTTCCCACATGTACTGAATGGTTTAGAGAATGAAAACAACAACAACAACAAAACATTTGGCCATTTGAATAGACCCAGAGATTTCACCATAATTACTACACCAACCTCTCATTTGTCCCTGACTTTCTGGTGTCAGCAGGCTTGTAGTGTTGGCAACAAGCCTATCTTTGGAATTGTTTTTCTGGAAGCAAAGGCATCCCATTGTGCTGTCAACAGCTGCAGCCTTTCCATTTGCCATAAAGATTTGCTTTAGATAGACACAAAACTAGACTGATTCCTGGCTATTGCAAGCCTCTATTTTTGAAGATGGCATAATAATATGCCTTGGAGTCATCTTTATTAATAATATCTCTTTTCTTGGGATATGATTAGCTTATTTTCAGGGACCATATGAAAGCATCATTTTTGTTTTTTCTGAACACAGTGAGATATAGATATTTGCATATTAGTCCCTCCTCATCTTCACTTGCACCTAACCTGCTGATGCACTTATTTTTTTAACCATCTAATTTTGCTTAAAAATCTAAATCATGCAGCAGCTTCTATAGAAGCCCTCTATTACATCTTCTGCCTTTTCTTCCCCTACTTTTAGGAAACTCTCCTACATTTAGGGAGTTTCAACAGATAAAAGTTTCTGACAAAATAAGGCTCTTATTTTTCTTTATATTCTTATTGTACAGAAGCTTGTACAAAAAACATTTTGATTGCTTATATTTTACTAATGAGTCTTATTTATGTAATTGTCTCTCACTTCTTGGGGGAAATAACTCTCATTTTGCTTTTCTCATTCCCAGGGGATGGTCCAACAATTCTGTCATCTACAGGGCACAATCCAACAATTTTGTTATCTACAGGGCACAAAGCAGGTGATAAATATCTCTCTCTCTCTCTCTCTCTTTTTTTTTTTTTTGAGGCAGAGTCTCACTATGTCACCCAGGCTGGAGTGCAATGGCGCAATCTCTGCTCACCGCAACCTCTGCCTCCTAGGTTCAAGCGATTCTCCTGCCTCAGCCTCTCAAGCAGCTGAGATTACAGATGCCTGCCATCACATCACACCCGGCTAATTTTTGTATCTTTAGTAGAGACTGGGTTCACCATGTTGACAAGGCTGGTCTTGAACTCCTGACCTCAAGTGTTCCACCCGCCTTGGCCTCCAAAAATGCTAGGATTACAGGCATATAAGCCATGGTGGCTGGTGATGAGTATCTTCTATGTGACTAAAGAATAAGTGAGTATAACTCCTTACACTCTAAACTGATTTCTAATGTGATACCATATAAGGCCAGTGGGAGACAGATGCAGGAGTTTAACAAAAATAACACTGCAAGAAAAATGCACTTTTATTGCTTTATTTATCATAGGATCTAACCATGAACTACAAGGGCAATCCTATCACGTATCTAGAGTCTGATGCTTAGCTAATTTTTGTCACAAAAAGTAGTTATTATCTTCTGGAAGCATATCATGTCTTACTCTTTTCAAAAATCTGATTACATTTGTATGCACAACTTTATCTGCACTCAACAATCTTTAAAACCAAGCACGCAACATACTTTGGGAAACACTGAACCTTTGAATGTATAGGCTGTACGCTGACTACGAGTTTCGATTAGAGAAAATTAAAGTGTGTTTTATCCCATATGGAACTACTTTGAGGGAAGACTTACTGTATATCAATAGAGTGCATTACTGTGCAGGAGATTCCTGTATGCATTGAATAATAAAGTCAAATGCACATATGAACAGTTTACTGGATAAACTGTTAAGACAAATGCTAATAACTAAAATTTTAAAAAGATAGATTTATGTATATATCTATACACATGCTTATACATATAGTAAACCTATTTAATATTCTTACACTTCACTTTATGCCTGCCCTTAATTACTCCTTGGTAATGCACAAATGTTGTTTTTGACTCTAACCATTTTATCTTTCTAACAGCACTCATCATGGCACTCTTTTATTGAAATTACTACTTCATCCCTAAAACGAGCTATAAACCATAGTCTCATTTCTCCTTAATCACAGCGTAGCATGATCACATAGACCAACTGGACATAACCTCTTCATGTTTTGACATTTTAGCTGAAAAACAGAGATTTAAAAATTGCTGGAGTTCCACTTATTCAGAAAAGGTGGACCTTAAATTTTTGCAGCATATCGTAGCAATCAATAGCAGATCATTCCTGTAACTGTACATAGTTTTGGTTCCTACATTCCACTCCTTGGAGATCACCTGGTTCTTGATGATTCCTGAGCCAAGAACTGTAGTTTTTTTAGACTCTCTGAGGCACTAAAATCCTACCAAAAATTTCTGTTTTTGATTAACACAGAATTAGAACCTATTGCTTACAGCCACTGTCTTTATGGATTCCTGACTAAATATCTAGATGTCATTTTAGGCACTCTGTTATAAGGCACCAGTCTACTTTAACCAAACTCCATTAACTTGCTAATAAACCACTTGGTCTCAGTAATAAACAGTATATTTGCCTATATAGTCACTGTATTCTATTATCATTGATTACACTGCTGCTGTTCCCTAAACTGGAAATACCCTCCTTAGATCCTATTATTGCATAAAAGTCCTACAAATCTCTCATTAAGTTTAGTTCAAATGAAAACCCTCTATGAATTTTACCTATCTTCAGCAGCATTAATCTTTTCTTAATTTACCCACAAAACTTGAAAGCTGATTTTACATCTTATTCTTTCTTATCTGTGAGTATTTGTAGAAACATAGGAAATAGTTTTTAAAGTACTGTATTGTTTGATATAGAGAGGAAAAGTAAAGTGCAAGATAGGTGGGAGGTTACTGAATTGATGCTTCAAGAAATATAAAGCTGGTGCCTTGGGATTATATTCCTGTGTGTTGTAACATTTGAAGCTGCAACGGATAAAAGGGAGATATTTCCCAGTATCCCATAAGGTTCTACTACTGCAGTTTAAAAATTCTCCATGAAATGGATAAAACTGAGTCACTTTGGCATGTAGAGGAGGAGGTATGCATAGCACTTCCATATGCACATGGAACTTGCTGTCTTAGATAAACTGAGATAAATATGTTACTAAAAATTTCTCAACATTCTTAAAGATCAAACTTATCAAATTGACTCCATGTCTCAGTCTGGAGCCAGGGTGCCCCAGGAGCAGAGGCTTGTCCTATGTTGAATGTAAGCTTCTTGAAAGCAAAAGCAAAAAATATTGACTGGCTTAAATTTCAGTGTCAGTCTCACTTGCCATCTCTTCATTGAATAGGCAAAGCAGTAAGCTGTTTTACAGTCCTGCATCATCTCTACAGAAGTCTCTGGAATGTTCTGATCCTAGCTTCATTTATTTATAAATAGCTATGATCTTGCTTTTGTAACTGGCTATGGGGAGGCATAAACTCATTTCCTAAAATGCAATATTTGAACATTGAAGTTAAATATCTCAATGATGAATAACCTCTAATGTAAAAAAATTGACAGTTGCACTTTGGTTTTGATGTTCACATACCGTCCAGCAGAACCTGGACTGCATCCAGTCCTGATTTCTCATAGAGCGCTTTGCCCCCGAAGAGAATGAATTTGAGTTACTACTGACCTGAGACTAATGTAAACCGCTAACCTAGAAAAGCTTCATGTCCCAATACCAATTAGTTCCCCAGTGCCTGTGCTCCTTTGCTCCTTCTTGGAACACCTGACATTTTAAAGCAATTAGAGGGTATCCGGATCTGTAAAATATACTTAATGTTGATACTCAACAGAGCTGAACTTCTGTGCTTCGGCCCATGTAATAAAAACCATCAGAGCTGCTTGCAAACTGTGACCTACACTTTTTTTTTTTTTTCAGAATCTAATAGAGTTGGACTTATATATTGACAAAGATTAAAATTGTCTCTGTGTAAGAATTTGAGAAGCACAGCAATTCCCAGGCCTGAAAAATATCTTCTAAGGATCTATAAGAGTGGTCAATGGGCATGGTGGCTTACGCCTGTAATCCCAGCACTTTGGGAGGCCGAGATGGGCGGATCACAAGGTCAGGAGTTCAAGACCAGCCTGAACAATATGGTGAAACCCCACCTCTACTAAAAATACAAAAAAATTAGCCAGGCATGGTGGTGCATGCCTGTAATCCCAGCTACACAGGAGGCTGAGGCAGGAAAATTGCTTGAACCCGGGAGGCAGAGGTTGCAGTGAGCCAAGATCACACCAGTGCACTCCAGCCTGAGCGACAGAGCAAGACTCCGCCTCAAAAAAAAAAAAAAAAAAGTGTCCAAAACCACTATATTGAATGCCAATTTTCTATGTTAAAATATCAAGGCCAATGTTTCCATATGAATATTTACTTAGGAGACATTAACACATGATATAATTGTGAATCATTGACAACTAAATATTTTGTTTATAGAATTTGGCCTTGGATTTATTACAGTTCATTTGGAAAAATAACCTCCAAGGTATGTTAAGTAAGAGAGAGAAAGGCTGTTTATCTACAGGGATGACATGTCTCATTGGGTCATCAAAGTATCGATCCTTGAATAACTTCAGAGTATGCTTCTTCACAGGGCATCAAAAGAGTGAAACAAAATTCTGAAACAAAAATGGTGGCTCCCTGTTAGTCTAATTTTTATTGATTCCTGTAGTTGTAGATGCATAGATAGTACACTGCCTGAGTTTCTTAAGAGCACTATTAGTTACTGTCCTTCCAAATACCACCTATGATTCTGTCAAAACACTGCCCAAGATCTGAAGTCATTAACAGATTCCAGAATGCTCAGCATTGATCTTGGAATAACAAATATGGATTTTATCTAGGATATTTTCCCTTTAACTTTCTCTCTGTCTTGATTGAAATTTTTCACTTTCAACCACATAAATTAGGCAGTAATCCTTCACAAATCAGGTAAAATGTATTTTTTTAATCCAAGTAAGAAATGATAGTGCATTTAGGATAAATATATTCTTGTTTCTTTATTTTTTAGCACTTATCCAGTGCTTACTAAGTGCCAGGCACTCTGGCAGGTATATACAACAGCAATGTAATGCTATTTAAATCCTGCCCTCCGGAAGATTAAGTAATACATGGTTTGGCAGGCTGTGTCTTCCAAAGGTGGCCACAACAATATCTCTCATTCCAATTACTCTCCTGAAATGTGACCTTGTCACTCCCTCAAGGTGGACTTTAGTTCTCCTCTTGAGTTGAAGCTGGCCTTAGGAATTTGTTTGACTAATAAAATACAGCAGAAGAGATGTCATGTCATATCTAAATTTAGGTAATAAAAAGCCTTGGAGCTTCTGTAAGAGCCTATTGGAACATCCTCACTGCGGGTACTGTTCTAAGGAACTTAAACTCTAAGCTGTGGGAAGCCTAAGCTGCAGTGGGTGACTAACCAGCGAATTGTGTCCCAAATTGTGAGGGTTGCCAGGACATGTGATTTTTGGTGCTAAATTTGAGATGTTCTGGGCAAGCCAAGACAAATCAGTCACCCCAAAGGAAAAGCCAATTGTAGTACTGTGGACACCAGGCTTAGCTGAGTTCTCACCCAACTGACAGCTATGTGAGTAAGCTCGAGCTCTCTTGAACAGCCTTCAGTGGACATCTGATAGAAATCTCGTGAGAGGCCTTAGAGAAGTACTATGCAGCTTAATCATCAAGATTAATATTAATAATAAATTATTGTTGGGAAAGTTTGCCACTCAGCTAAAGACAACAGGAATAATGATATACAATGACAAAAATTAGTGATCCTTTACATTTATAATGTAAGACATTTGCAATATAAGATAGAGAGTAATAAAATGCTATATCAAAGATGGAAATACAGTGCTAGGGAGTTCGGAGCAGAGGAAAGTTGATTTTTACTTATGGGCCAAAAATGGACTGTCTAAGCTTTTGAGAGTAGTAGCACTCTCCTCAAGGCCTAATGTGTAGAAATTGAGAACAGACAAAGAATGTAAAGTATTGCAGGTATAGTGTATGGGGAAAGAAAGAATCGAGGTGTCAAAATAAACAAGAACATGCTAGGAATAAGGGAGTTGCAAAATAAGTCTGTAAATTAATTTGAGAATCATACAATGAAAGACCTTGAATGCCCTTATTTAGAAAGCAATTGGGAGGCAGGCAAGTTTTAGAAAGTTTAATCTAACAGCAGTGTATAGTGTGGATGGGAACCAAGAGAGAAGCAGAAAGTCTTACTGGCAGAGCATTGCCACCATCTCCCTGACACTGAGTGTGAGCTGTCCTTTAGAACTCTGCACAGGCCTGCTGTCCCAAAGAGAATTCCATATCTATTCTATCTTTTCCATTACATTTTGAAACTAAGAAAACTAGCCTATTAAAGCAGTTGCATATTCAACATTGTTTAAGTCTTACAGGATAAAAGTGGAAGTTTATTTGAGGAATAAACTAAACCATTTTGTGTCCCTTCAGGGGGACATCAAGGAATGGTTATTGTTTGACTTATGTGCATCACCAGTAGATGTCTGTAATGGATTCTGTTCTTACAGTTATAGAGCATTCTACTTAAAGACTGGCCTTTGTTCTTTGTAATTTTAGTTTTCATTGCCTATCCCTGTGATTATATGGCTCTGACTTTTAAATAAAATATTTTACTATCTCTCCTAACATTAGGTAATACCTTCATTGTCAATAAATTTATGTCATTTCAATCAAGAGCGTGATACTCAGACATTCAGACAAGCCTTTTTTTTTTTCTTTTCTCCAACACACATCCATTACATCAGTAGGATCACATAAGCTGTGCTGCATAATGGATCTCACATTAGGATTCAGCATTCAGAAGACTATTCGGGGAAAATAAATAAGGCTGAGGAAAGTCTTCCAGTTATATATTAGGTCATTCATAATGTAAACAACTATACTGAGACAATGAGAACTGAGGAAAATGTAACTAGAAAAATATCATGTAACAGGCAACTTCCCTTAATCAGCATGCCACATGCTTTTGCTCATATCATTTTTATTCTATCTTTTAAATAAACAATTACATAAAGTATTACAAATACTTTAATGCTGACAGTACTCCTGCTACCAGGTTGCTGAAAAAATCAAAATCTCAAATCAAATGTGAAATGTTCCTCAAATTCTAATTACCAAGATTCATGAAAAGAGTAGCTGTAATTGAACGAAACATCAAGAAAATTATAGCATGGCATATTAGGAATGCCTGTTGTCAGGCAGATAAATATAAAGATCCTGGAACAATATTCCAGTTAAGGTAGTTAGTGTTTGCTTAGAGTAAAACCAATACAACTCACAGTGAAAAGTGCTGTCATCTGAAAGGCACCCACACACAGAATGTGCCCTGGTGGGTTTTTCCATTTCCTACCAACACCCTCACTGCACAGTTCCTTTTCCCCAATGGCTCTTTGTTAATCTGCACAAAATATAACAGGTCTATTACAGGAAAGTCATCCTTGGCTGAGATGGACTGTAATAAAACCTGGCTGGCATTTGTTTTTAATTAAAGGACAATATACCTTGGACAATAATTGCTCCAAACATTTTCAGTGAATATCTTAGAAATGCATATTTTAAGAATTTACTATTGCTTTTTATTTTATTGAATGCCGTAACTCTCTTTCTCAGAGCACAGCCTGCCTTGTGGAGGTGACTGCATTCAACTTCATAGAATGGTGTTTAGATGTTATCTATTATTATCACAATTTTTCAGACGGCAAAACAGTAATTCTGCTAGGTTACATGACTTGCTCAAGGTCGTACAATTGATCTGAAACTGTGACCAGGCTCTAGGTTTTAAAGTTTTCACATTTATTCTGCTTCAAGAAGCAAATTAACAGGCAAAGTCAGACGTTGAGCAAAGTTGACTCTAAAGGCTATTCTTACTGCAGTTTTCTGCTACCACAACATATTTGTATTTGTCTGCCCAAAGGAATTCAGAGAAAAAGCAATTATAACTATGATATCATAACTTCAGAAGTTAGAGAAGTAGAAGGTAATTGAATCCACCGTTATCCAAAACTATGAATACATAATCCTTGACTTCAGAAAGGCATCAGCGGTGGGATATGAGAAGAGCTTGAGCTTTGGTCTTGGGTGGACCAGAGTCTCACTGTAACCTCAACCTCCTGGGCTCAAGTGCTCTCCCACCCAAGGGCATGGCTCTGCCCTTCAACTGGTGTGTGATCTTCCTGATGAACTTGCTTTTTACCCACTTGGATGTTTCCAAATGAAAATATTGCAACACGGACAATTATGAACAACTAAGGATATTGTTTTTGTGTTTTAAAAACATTTTATTATTACTATTTTTTAAGGGATTGGGGCTTGCTCTGTCACCCACACTGTAGTGCAGTGGCATAATTATAGCTCACTGTAACCTCAACCTCCTGGGCTCAAGTGATCTCCCTCCTCAGCCTCCAAAGCACTGGGAGTACAGGTGTGAGCCACCTTGCTCGGCCAGGATTTTGTAAATCTATTTGCTAGTGCAAATAGCATCAGTGTTCAGAAAATAGTTACGTTTAATATTTCTTACATGTCAGATCTGTACAAAAATCAAAGGAGGGATGTTACTACAAAACTCCACATGTGCAATCCATGATGAAAATAAGGGAAGGTAAGGACAAGATATTCATGGGGAAAAAAAAAACACATATATCCTGAGATTGATTTTAGAAGGCATGGAAATGATTAATGTACTTCCTATTCTGGATTTGCTACCTTTTTGAAGTGCTGCCTTAATGATAGCTACATTTAGTATTAAGGCAACACACTTAATTTTTTAACACCATGGATATCCTTTAAGTGGCATTTTATAAAGCAAAAGAGGACAAATCTTTACAGATTAGTAAAAAAATTATTAGTCATTATACTTTATCTGTTTCTCTAAAAGTGATAATAGTGTCATTATTATAAAGTTCAATTAAAACCACTAATAAAAATGAGCAATCCCATTTCTAATTGAGGATATGCAACAAAATTGCTAGCAGAGAGGCTTTTGAATGTTCTCACTGCAGAGAAATGATAAATGCATCAGGTAATAGATAAACTAACTACCCTGATTAGATTATTATACAACACAGATATGCACAAAGACATCAAATTGTACTCCGTAAATATGTACAATTGCAATGTGTAAATTTAAAAGGTAAATAATTTAAAAACCCTATACTTGATAGGCATTATTTACATTTTCATATTAAGAATGACAAGTCACAATTTAGAAACTGCAACAGTTATGCACCTTTAAGTGTTGATTCAAAAGTGTGAGGAGATGATTCTACTGTAATGATATTATATAAAACATTCACATGTCTTGAAGAAAGGTTGACTACCAAGTACACATACCAGAAGTGTGAAGTTTTTATACTTGTGAATTAAAAGAGAAAATAGAACAATTTTAAATGCACGTACATTACACAAAAAATAGTCCATATATTGAAACCATAACTATAATATCAAACTTAGGATAAAGCACTCAACTGTTTTTTTCAAACCCCGATTACTTCGGTTGTGAACATAGCTGCTGTCACTTCATGCCTAAGATTCAGTGTTAGAATTGAAAATGCTCCGTTTGGGATCAGATGAGCTGAAAAGGTCCTTGTTCAACATCCAATTATAAGCCAAATTGAAGAAAAAGAAATGAGGCAACAGGTCAAGGTCAGAATCAGAAGAGAGAATTTCTCCGTTATATATGATTTCAAGCAGTGGCCTGACTTCTTTAATGCTAACCTATAATTATGTATCTACTGCACATGGTTTGAAGAAAATTAAAAGAATTCCTTAAAAAAATTGTAACCTAAGCACCAGTTTGAGAGTAAGTTAGAATCTTTTCAATTCCTTTGAGTGTATTCTATGCTCCATTCAGTTTATACAATGCCTGCTAGAATCTGCCTTAGCAATAAACTAAGATATTAGAAGTCTGATATCAGAAATAATTTGCACTTAAATTGCAAGTTAATAAATCACAGATAATGAAGTCATGGAGCCACAGGAACTTTAAAGAATATCTAGTTCAACCCTCTTTCAGTGAGGAGGAAATTAAGGGTTTTAAATTTCTAAAGCACTTTTCTACACATCATATCACTTATTCTCACAGCCACTTTGTGAGGTAGGAACAAGGTAACTAGGGAAACCACACAGAAGAGGTATTTTGTGATAGGTCACTGGAGGAAGCAGAAGACCTGGCACGACTGAGATCTCAGAAACAGGAACAGAAAATGCAGGTGTCTTTGGTGATCAATTAGAGATCTAGAAATGATTAGAAAGCTAGAGAACATTCCCAGAAAGCAGCCAGAGGGGATGTCCAATAGTTATGACATTGTGAGCTCTGAGATTGCTGGGGGTATAAATTCATTCACATGAAGTGGAAGAGCAGAATGAGATGGATAAATTACCAAACTGATAATTGACGTCCAGGTTAGCCTGGAAATACACCCCACCAGCAAGAAGAGAAACAGAGTTGTTTGCTACGTGAACCTTAGCTGAGACCCAAGGTGGCTATGAAACAGTCATTACATGCATTTTGAAGCAAGAATAACATGGAATATGAAGTGAGGATCTTCTTTTTTTAAAAAAAAATTATTGAGATTTTAGGAAAGTTATTTTATCTCTCTAGGCCTCAGTTTTTCATCTATAAGAGTAGTCCCCTCACAGAATGGTGAAACTTCAATAAGAAAAGTAAAATTGTTATTAAGGAGGGCCTAGACTCCCATAAATGCTCAACACAAAGAAGCTATTATTCATATTAGTATTACTATTATTATTTTAAAATATAATCTTTTTTTGAAAAAAATTATTCCTTTATTTGTTTATTTCTAAATGAGCCTAAGCTTGGAATTTAGAGATGGGTAACAGGCTGAATTATTTCCCTGATGGCTTAAATGTTTTATCCAAGGTCATTAGAGACAGACAAGGAAGTCAGGTTCTTTCTTCCAAACCTATACTTTTGCCTTTATCTACATTTCTTTGCAATCATTTTTTACTTAAAAAAAAAATCCATTGCTCTTGACACTTTCAAAGGGCTAGTTAAATGAAGACACAAGTGACCACTCAGCCCATGCATTGTGGTCAATCGCAGCTTCAGAGAAACTGTCATTGCCCATGGCGAGATTTATAATTCACTGACAAGCAGGAGGCTCTCATTTACTTCTTTAATTCCTGACTTTCTCTTCTGTGTGAACTGCACGATCTATGATTCAAGGATGACTCAGAAAACTAAGGGATAAATTTTGAGTCATCTAATAAGGTGACTTTTCTTCCTTCAAGGTAAAGTAAGTGACTAGAATAAAAATATAATTAAAGACAAGAAAGAACAAAGATGTAAATAGATTTATTTAAAAATAGCAAATTAATAAAATGGCTAAAAATTAAAATAAAAAGTTATCTTCTATCTTCCCATACTCAAGTTTTCTGTGTTTCTCTACATATCAGACCTTGAACTAATAGGGGTGGTCAGGGGTGAACATCTCTACTGGATGATCTCTCCCCATTTTCTAAAAGGAAAATAAAATGAATCTATAATGTCCAGCATCCATGGAACATTTTGAAACCTACCCCCTCTGACACATCTGTATAATATGCCTTTTTTTCCCTCTCACCACAGCTGTTTGCCTTAAACACATATATTTCATTTACTTTTTTTTTAAAAAACTGTCTAGACTGAAAAACTCTTAAAGTCAGAGATTGTGTCATAGTTGTTTCTATGTCTCCAATATTAATCCCAGTGCTAGGCACCTACTAGGCACTCAAAAAATAGTTATTGAATATGTAGTCATCACAAGATGTTTTGAGTTTTCAAAATAACTCTAAAAAATTTCCAGTAACCTTCATATTGTATTTCACAGCTAGCTTCATGAAACTGAAGGAGACTATCACCACCAGTGCTAGGATTTATAGGTGGAAAAGCCCATGGCATAGGCTGATCACAAACTTTCTCTAAAAATCAGAAGTCTAAGAAGAAAATTTTCCATCCAGACATTGTGCTTATGCTCTCTCAGGCTCCTTGACCCCTCCCCCATCTCTCACCTTGGAAGAGTGATTGTTCCTAGCAAAAATAATAAAAATAATTCCAGATAGGGAATTCTGAATTGAGATATTTGGGTGAAACCATCACTGTATTCTCCTTTGTACAATCCCAAATTAATACCTCCCACTGAATCTCTCTCCAAGGCTTTCTGGGTCCTTTTACTGGGAAAATATTTTGTGTATACTGTTAATGACAAGGCTATGATAAAATACATTTGAGCCTGAGTAGAGATCCTACGTACATCTATGTTTATGCTAATTGGATTACAAGGTACAAATTGAAGAATTAGACTGTATATTTGTTGCCCATTTAGCCAATTTTCTGCAAGGAAAGTAGTCATAATAAAAATTGTTTGTGTTACATCAGAGGAAAATCTCCCTAGCAATTTTTTTAAAAAATTATTTGAGACAGTTAATAAAACTATGTTCTTATTTCTATTTATACTACCTAAGAGTAGAAACTTTTGATAGTACAAACCTAACATATAATTTGCCTTTAAATTAACATAATGAGTTATATAATGAAGAATCTGTTCTGGCATTAATAATATTCTAGAAAATAAATATAAAAATCATAGGCCCCAAAAACATTTTTGTAATTTAGTCTTTCTGTGTAGATAATACAGAATTGGGTTTCCTAGTGAGGATTAATTATTGTCTGTAAATTTCATGCATTTGAATTTTAACACTAAAGGCATTTTGCTTGTACCATTCACAGTTTTCCATCTAATTCAAAATGGAGTACCTAAACTTAATAATCCAAAACAAGGTCACTTGTATTTTATTAAGCATGGGAAAATCAAGATTCAAGATTTATTTTATTAAAATGTATGACTTTTTAATGGTCATTACTTCTTTGAAATTTAGGTAACAAAAACTAAGATAATAAGTTGATTGGGAGGTGATCTGAATGCATCTGAAAAAGAGTCTTTGTTATTTCTGAGAAAATTATATATTTTTCTTAGAATTTATTTAGAAAATTAAACTCTTCAGGTGTCTTAGTAGAAAGAAAATATGTATGTGAATGTTCTAAAAATAAAAAATACAACTCTAAAAAACACAACAAAATGAAAAACTAAACAGAAGCATAATGGCTTCAAGAGCAGATAGCAAAGGTGAGAGAGATGGGGTAATGTGATATGTAATTTTATGTTTGAAATTGAATAGGAAAAATTTAGATTCTTTGTTTCTACAGACTATGATTGAACATACATGCTTCTGTTGACTTGCTATTCTATTTAAAGTACAGAGAACTGCTTTAAAACTTTGCCTCCTTTCTCACATCAGTTCTCTGTGGTTTGGCCTCTCTTTTACATCTCCACAAATGGTAATCGAGAAAGAAAAGTGATTGGAGCTAATACTGTTGGATTGAGAGGCATATTGTAAAAAATGAAAGGAAAATTTAATATACATGGAAAAGGTATAGATCAATACAAAAATGCATTTATAAATTCCTTGTGGTTCATTTCTCTGCCCCTGAACAAGACTAATTATAAATTGGCTAAATTTTATCTTCATCAACTATCTAACATGCAGTGTTAGAATCATTATTCTGAAATCATATTACATTGGTTTAATTTCTTGTAAGAGTAAGACAGAACTTTAAATAAAATAGGCATAAGTTTGTCTGAAAGCGGCTCATTCAGAGTTTTGTTCTCCCCTTACCTGTATGTCACTGCTATGTTCATCAGTCTCTTAAGAGACAAGGTCTCTTAAGAAATGTTTTTTCTTCAGCAGACCCAGGGAACACAAAAGAACAGAAGTGGTTGTTGTTGTTCTTGTTGTGGGTTGGTTTGTTTTTTTAACATTCTAAATTTTAAAGTAGAAAAATATATATCATTTATTTAAAACAGAGTGTGATAAGTAAAACAGCATATGAAGTGCAAACATGAGAGTAAATAAAAAAAAGCTAAGCTGGAAAAATATTTTCTGTTGGTTTAAGCAATTCAGTGAAACATAAAAGTGATGACTCACAAAAGTAAAAGATATAAAATTCACTTCAGACTTGACACTGGCTACTGATTTACAAGCAAGTCTCAGTTCTGAATTCTGGCTGATGGCAGCTGGACAGGTCCAGTCAAATACAGTTTCATCGGATGTATGCTTGAGAACTTTTTCATTAAAAACAATAGTGAGGTCCTCTTACTGTGTTTAAAAACAGGCAAGTCAGTTAAATAAACACCGAATAGAAGATGAGGCAGGGAAAAAGGCACATATTTTCTCCATTTTTCAGTAAATTTACCTATGTTTATGCTGTCCTTGTAATTTTTTGGCATTAAGGATACCCAGAGAGATCATCTAAGTGTTCCATGTAGGTGCTGAAGACAGAAAGTAGGAGTCATCAACCTCCACACCCAGGCCCTATCCCTTCCTGGGCTGTGACAAAATAATTCCTTATTGATAAAAAGGAATGATAGCACTACTTCACAGAGCTTTCAGAAGAATGAAGTTAGATTACGTAGGTGGAAGGCACACAAGTGCTTAGCTCATTTTAGTTTTCTGTTAGTGGTAGCTATTTTTCTATCTGGAACTCTGAATGTGGTTGTGAGGTTACTGGCCAGTTAGGATGAAGTATTTATGTACTTTCTTGGTCTTCTCAATCATAGTTTTGAATTCTCTAAATTTTCCTTAAAAGTTGTACTTGTTTTAAAGCCATTTTCACCTTTGTGTAATTGCAGGCTGGAGGGTAGGTGCCATGGATACTAATGTCACCACCAACCTTGTCATCAAGGAGCTCACATACACACACATGCCAGAGCACAGTAAATTACCAATATAAAGATAATTTCATTTAGTAACTTATCTTAGGAGATCTAAACAACTGGGTAAAACCCAATACTGCAACAAAACTTTACTGAGGGCTCTCTGATTGTGAGGTATGAAGTCATTTATCTATATTTAACCACTTTGGGAAGCAATAGATCAGATATATAATTACAGAATGGAAAGTATCCAGCTGTTTACTTCTTTGGTGAACAGAAATAAATGGTTGACAATTTCAGCACAAGAACTGGTAATTAAATAAAAAGAACAACTTTCAAACATCACAAATACTGGAGGATAATTAGAAGTTATGCCAGAATTTAGGCTACTAAGTGATTGAGGAGGAGCGGAGGTGGGGTTGAAGAGAAGACCACAGAAGACATGAGGTTTCTGTGTGGTGGTAGAAAAGATACAAAGAAGCTGGTGGGCTTCATTTGGTCTGTCCGTACAAGTCCAGAGGTTGGTATCTCGATAAGGCTACTGCAATGATGGCAGGACTTTTGTTTTTTCACTAACTCATCTTTAATTGTTAGTGTCTAGAATATGATAGGCATTCTCTCTATATAGATATGTATTTGAATTAATGAAAGAATAAAATAACAAAATTAAAAACAATTTAAAAGCAAGGTAGTTCAGGCGCGGTGGCTTACGCCTGTAATCCCAGCACTTTGGGAGGCCAAGACCGGTGGATCACGAGGTCAGGAGATCGAGACCGTCCTGGCTAACACGGTGAAACCCCGTCTCTACCAAAAAAAATACAAAAAGTTAGCTGGTCATGGTGGCGGGCTCCTGTAGTCCCAGCTACTCGGGAGGCTGAGGAAGGAGAATGGTGTGAACCCGGAAGGCAGAGTTTGCAGTGAGCCGAGATCGCCCCACTGAGCTCCAGCCTGGGCGACAGAGCGAGACTCCATCTCAAAAAAAAAAAAAAAAAAAAAAAAAAGTAAGGTATACATCGACTCCCCCTGGTTACTTCACTTAAAATTACAATCTGCTTTATTTTTCTTCTAAACAAGACTGAATATGAGACAGATGAAAAGTGTCTGCTTTCCCTTATGAGGGAAACAAAATTTAGAATTAGGGTTTAGGTGTGTTGGGCATGGGGTGCCAAATAGTCTGGTTATTTGGAATATTAAAAGTTATATTATGACAACAAATGATAGCATTTACTTACTGATAGTTTCCTCACACAACCCAGCGACCTCCCAGTGTCCCTGCTCTTAACCAATATGCTACACTGTCTCTTAAAGTTGACCTTCTTTTCAGAATCCAGATCCCTGTGTAAAAAGAACAGAGCCCATTGGCCTAGCAGAGAATAAAGGGACAGAGTGTAAGTCGGTTGCTGGCAAACTGGTTAAGAAATCACATTGTATGTTGGCTTGTTTGAACACTAAAATAAGTTAAAATAGACCCAGGAGAATGAATGTATATATGAATATATACATGAACATAATATTCATGTATATTACATATAATGATATGTGATATTATGTGTACATATATACATGTTAGAATGATTATATGTAAATCATTACAAAAACTATACATAATTCATTACTAAAACTCTTTGAAAGACCAAGAAAAGGGCTGAATGATAATGAAGAGTTGACTACAAAAAAATCCATGAAAGCACCTTGTTAACATCTAGTCTAAGAAATGACTGCATATCGTTTGCTGCATAGAATTTGTCCTATTCTCTCTTCTAGACCCTTGTTCCAAATGTAAATCCACTTGGAGTATCTACCCTAGTTGTGTATATTCCTTTTTATTCTCTCATTGTAAAAGACATAATTAGGCTGATTTTCATACTTATAACTCTTCATACACGATGAGAAACATGTTCAAAAATTTTTTAAATTTCCAATTACCAACGTAGTCAAAACAAAAACAAAAACAAAAACAAAACCGCTGGAACCAGGCACACATTTCTTCTAGACCTATGTGATGAGTGATAGTTGCACATTTCATAGAAAAAAACATAATTCTAACTGTATACTCTGCTGCTGGGTACCACTTATAAGGTTTTAGATGAGGGCAGGGGGAAATATTTATTGAGCTCCTATTATATGAAAAAACTTGAGATATATTCTTAAAAGTTATTTCATTTTTACTTTACATAAATACAAAGTTGAGAAAGTAGAAGATATTTTGGTTAGTCTAATTCATTTTTGAAAATCTTACGTTTAAATTTTATAGTAAAATGTGCGACATACATCCTATGTACTGTGGCTTTAATAGGTTTTTATTTCTATTCATCTCTCTATTTATTTCTATTGATCTCTCAGATGTCTCCCTCAGTAAAAAAAAAAAAAAAAAAATCAGCTAGGGATTACAGAGAGCCACACTCCTTTTAAAAAATGTGAGAACTGTCTGTCTCAGACACACCTGGAAAAGATTCTTGCAAAAAGAATATTTTTATTACATACAAATAAACTATAACCAGATTATGTTAGATAACCACATCATTCTCACTGTTGTAGTTAGAAGAAATCAGAACTTGCTTATTCTTTATGAACCATTTCACTAACATTAGGTGGTAGAAGAGCACAAAGTTTGTATTGCCCAAAATGAAATGATTCAAAATAGAATCATGGCTGGAGCACAGAAGGAAGCATGTCCAGCGTGGTTTAGAGGGGGTGGCGGTGCTTAGAAGGACCAATGTGGGCTTTGGAGTCAAGCTGAACAAAGCCCAAGTATTTGCTCCATCAGGGACCTGATGGCTATCAGGGAACGTGAATCAATTCTCTGAGCCTCTGTTTCCTCTTAATGAGATGATTCGATAGCACATAACTGCTAACTTTGTGAGAGTTAAATAAGAAATGTGCATTAAGCATATAAATAAAATCAAGTATACAATAAATCCTCAGTGAAGGTTAGCACATTTATATTTATACTTATATTTATATTTATATTTTAGACAGAGTCTCACTCTGTCACCCAGGCTGGAGTGCAGTGGCATGTCTTTGGCTCATTGATGCCTCCACCTCCCGAGTTAAGCGATCCTCCCACCTGAGCCTCCTGAGTATCTGCGATTGCAGGAGAGCGCCACCACACCTGGGTAATTTTTGTATTTTTAGTCCAGATGGGATTTCGCAATGTTGGACAGCCTGATCTCAAACTTCTGGCCTCAAGTGATCCTCCTGCCTCGGCCTCCCAAGGTGCTGGGATTACAGGTGTAAGCCACCGCACCCGGCCCTCAAATATTTGCATACTCCCATTGACGTTAGATTATTAGTATACCTGTTACCATTTAAATGAAATGTAGAGTTTTGGAGATGCACAAACTAGGATCACTGTTTTTGTTTACTTTGTTGTTGTTTGTTTGTTCTTTTTATGACAGAATTGTATTCAATAATAAGTGGGCAGATTTTTTTTTTTTTTGGCCAGTGAAAGGGTATACATCCAAGGATTGAGAAATTCTTTCTTTACTTTTGAAGAAATATAATGGTGCTAGGCTTTCTATATACAGGGATCTAACTTGCTAGAACTTTTGATTATGCTGTACAAGACTGAGGTGGACTAAAACTGCCTCAGAGCTTTGAGAAATATGTATAACTGGATTCTATGAGATTGTTCAACAAATGCAATCTAGGTAAACATCCCAAATCATTATAACAAAATAGTTTTTTTCTTATACTTGGTTCATAATATATATGGCAGTAAAATGAATAATAGAGATAAAACTATTTTTATAGTGGAAGAAATTCTGTTTGTAATGCTAGAACAAAATTTTCTGCTAAATTAAAAAAGAGCTTTCCTTATTAATGACATATAGTGTATTGATGAATGCCTTTTGGTAATGAACCCTTTTCTATTCATAAACATGGAATAAAATTTATAATGTGGTATGGAAGTCAAATTAGAGAGGCTCATTAAGTCTGCAGAATGAACATTAAGTATTGAATAATTCATCAGCTGTTTAACACATTTGCAAAAAAATGCAAATTATTACTGAGCTCATTTTAATTTTTTTTTGTTTTGTGAAAGGATTATACTTTTTTCAATGTGAGACTCCAAAAGTTTAATTGCAAAGTGATTAACATGGAGCTTTTGCTAATTAAATCAGCAGAAGATTTAGGTTGACGCTATGCTAGGTGCTCAAATTAAGGGACTGCCCCATTGTATTAAATACAGTGCATTTATCACAGGTAAACTCTCAGCCTATT
Source organism: Pan paniscus (assembly GCF_029289425.2). Lineage (NCBI taxonomy): Eukaryota > Metazoa > Chordata > Mammalia > Primates > Hominidae > Pan > Pan paniscus. Next base: position 26,851,694 of record NC_073258.2, on the reverse strand, counting down.
TATTTGATAGGACAGCAACAGAGAAGGAAAAGGAACCTTTTCAGTATTGTAGGCAACTGATACACAGCTGTTTTATTTCTAATTGCCTGATCTACAACTTCTGAAACAATTAGAAAGGATTTAAACAATGATGTCCTTAAACAGCATCAGAATGTAATAAAATCTAAAGTTCCTTTTCAGTAAGTTAACTGGTCTCCCAGAACTGAATTAAAAAAAGACTTGCAGATGTGTGCCTAAACATCTGTGGATTACATTGTAACATCATTAAACATCAGGGAACTAGGGATATCTTAATCCTATTAAACAGAAAATAGCAACTAGAATATCCTGTACTACTTTTAAGAATCATAAAAAAACCTGGATATTTAAATAGTCTTTAACCAATTCATTTTACTAAATCTGTTAACTAATTCATTCGCACTTATTTTATCCCTGTTTCATACTGACCACTAAGGTAAATTCCATGAACATAGTATAATTACCATAGTTCTTGCTTAGATATATTTTGCAGCAAATATTTGCAGCAGTTTCTGGGATAAAGACAGTCTTTATCAGGTTAAAAGACTACTGCCTAGTATAAAATATGTCGCCAGTTAGTATTGGACATGAAGAATTATAATGTATGATTTGATAATTTTTTAAGGTTTGCAATGTATATATCTTTGTATTCTGTGTAAATTACCAACTCATTTCCAGATGACACTTAACTACTGCTCAATATACCTAATCAATGTATTATATGAACCAATTGACTTTCAGACATGGATTAAGCACTACAATTCATATGATCATGATCACAGAATTATTTTATTTCTACTATAAATCAGTAGTCAAGTAAATTGGTTTATAGAATAGGTATTTGTAGAGCAAAGAATCAAAAGTTGAAACCATAAGCAATTTGAGTAGTTACAACAATTTTGTCCTTTGCAATTGTGCAGAGGTGGGCTTCTATGCTCTATAAAAATAGAAGAATGGAAATCATCAGAAATAAAAATTGCTATAGTAGTATTTAACTTTATCCAAAACCTGAAGTCAACTGTCTCATATCTATAGTGTATATATCTCCTAGTCTTGAAGTTTCAAAATACATTCTATTTATAATAAATTGCAATTCACTCAAGAAAAATTAATAACTTTTTAAAACTAATTGTTTAAATTAATTGCAAATACATTGTGGGTTTTAGTTATAAAGGAAAATAAAAATCAAGTAAGAAATTAAAATATTCTATAAGCTCTGTGTCAACACATTTATATGTATTTTCAAGATTTTTCTAATTCCTATTGATTTAATGAATATGCATCTTTTTCAAACTTATGTAATCAAACATTTAATATAGCATTAATAAAGCACTCTATGGTATTAATTATATTTAAGGTTTTAAATGGTGCTATATACCAAGAAAATGAAAATTTTTTTCTATAAAGATTACAATTTCTGGATTAGAAATCAGACAAATCAAGTTTCTTTCTTTTTTAAATAATGTCAACTTTTATTTTAGATTCAGGGGTATATGTGCAGGTTTGTTACCTGGGTATATTGCATGATGCTGAGGTTTGAGGTGTGATTGATCCAGTCACCAAAGTACTGAGCATAGTACCCAATAGTTATTTTTAAAACTTTGTCCCCCTCCCTCCTTCTGCCTTCTAGTAGTCTATTGTTTCTGTCTCTATGTCAGTGAGTACCCGATATTTAGCTTCCACTTATAAGTGAGAACATACAGTATTTGGTTTTCTGTTTCTGCATTAATTTTTTTAGGATAAGGCCTCCAGCTGCATCCATGTTGCTGCAAAGGAAAACTTGGATGATTTTCTTTCTTTCTCATGGGTGTGTTTCTTTTCCATTTTTTTTTTAAATCCTGCCCACCATCACTGGGCATCTAGGGTGACTCCATATCTTTGCTATTGTGGATGATGCTGCAATAAACATATGCATGCATGTGGAATTAGACAAACCAAGTTTCAAATCCTACCTTTGCCTCTTAATGACTATGGATAAGATTTCTGGTTACCTGAATAATATACTTTCATATTTTTCTTTATCATAAAGTATTATGATACTGTTGCTAGTGGCAAATTATGAAAACAAAAAGTATATTATGAACCACATGAAATATTTCTGGACAGTAAGATGTAAAAGGAAGTTATTGCCTAGGATTTCTGAGAAAGCTTCTTAAAATTAAGAAGAAGCTCCTTAATTTTAAGAAGTTTCTTACTCCTCAAGAAATAAGTAATTTTAAAAAGCTTCCTAAAATTAAAAAGTAAGCTGAAAAAGCTTTTTAAAATTAAGGAGTAAAATAACAGTATTTATGTTTGAGTTTTTCCATTTTCTTTCTCCCAGTCTAGAAAGAAAACATTGTATGGAAGATTTTATTGTGAGCATAAAAACACATGCTGAGCGATGGCTGAGCTCTTAGAAACAAAGAAGTACAGAACGCTGATGGCATCATGAAGCCATCATCGTGGGCCTGAAATGACTTTCTCCGGACTTTTCATCATTTGAGCAAAATAAAACCCCATTTGTTAAAGCCATCAATTTTTAAGTTTCTTACTTGTAACTGCAATTTCTGATACGCTAACTGTATAATCACAGCATGACCATGAATTAAAATACCTCTGAATTTCAGTTCCATTATCTATAAAGTAGGTGTAATAGCAATCATTAGTTCATAAATCTGGGGTGGGAGTAAATTAGAATAAACATGTATATACATATAAGTAAATTACTTATTATAATGCCTGTCATAGAATTTACATTTATTTCTTCTTATGTGTTACTTAAAAGTGAGGGTCTTTTTTTTCTTTCTTTTTCCTCTTTTTATTTTACATCTGACAGAACAAAGTAAACATTCAGATACTTGATAATTTAATTCAAAGATAGCCTTAATCCTATATTGTTGCATGTTTCTTCTATTTCTAACTCTAGTAATACAACTAATCATGAAATACAGAATTTACAAGGCATGTTATGCCTCTAGCATATTGGGAGTAACACAGAATGCATTTGCTTGAAAGGACTGTTTTTTCTAGAAATTGGTCTGATTCCACAGCCTTGAAAAACCCCAAATTAACATATCTGTTAATTTTAAAATATATAAAATAATGTTTGCCTTTAAATAAGGTATACTACAGTTTTCATGAAGTCATAATTTTAAAAAAATATGAGTAATATAAGAATTCGTACTTACAAATGAATAACACTTTAATCTGTATAAAACTCTGAAAAAGAGCAGAAGTGTTACCATTTTAGGCACCAGCTGATTTTTTTTTCAGATAAACAGTTAATTATACTATTCACCATAGTAAAATTGTTAATGATTTCAATAGGCAAATTTAAGTAAAAATGACTTAAGCAAATAAATAGCAAAAGCATGGATGCTTAAATGTTCTGTGAAAAGATAAAGCATCTATTCCTTGCTTATAGGGTGTTTTTCTTTAACCAGTCCCATCAATTTCTTCTGATTGAACATATGATTCTTTTAAAAAATTACTATATTTATTTCAATTATATTTATAAGTAGCCATGGAAGTTAAAAATAAGTTGATTGCAATACTCATATCTAATATGTCAAACAATTTCATATATATAACAAGTAATTTGGTGGTTAAGTGCATTTACCACTTTTTCCTTTTATATCTACTGTTCTATCCATTCCTCTATTTTTACATATACACTCTAAAAATTATCTACAATTCATTATAAAAGAAAATTACTACCTTGGTCTATTTGGACAACTACTTTTTAATTTTCACTTTGTCAATTACCTCCAAAAATAGAATGTTTGGCATTGGCAATTAGGCACTATCTGTACGCGTTTTTTCTTTAACAAATCTTTATGAAAATCTCAAATTTGTTGATTACTCATTCCCTACGTCTCCTAACTATATGAGTTAACTTTTGTAATATCAAGTAAACATTTTAGATTATAGAAAAAAATTGACCTGTGTCAAATATGGCTTGATAAGTTAGTATTTTTTCCTTTTTTTTTTTTTTTTTTTTTTTTTGAGATGGAGTCTCGCCCTGTTGCCCAGGCTGGAGTGCAATGGCATGATCTCGGTTCACTGCAACCTTCACCTCCTGGGTTCAAGTGATTCTCCTGCCTCAGCCTCCTGAATAGCTGGGGTTACAGGCACATGCCATCATGCCTGGCTAATTTTTTTGTATCTTTAGTAGAGATGGGTTTTCACCATGTTGGCCAGGTTGCTCTCGAACTCCTGACCTCGTGATCCACCTGCCTCTGCATCCCAAAGTGCTGGGATTACAGGCATGAGCCACCGTGCCAGGTGTCCATTTTTTAAATTAGAAAAATGTAATAGAGGAATTAAACCCCTTTTAGGTTAAGTATAGGAGTATAGTTTCCTTTACTTCATTCATTGATTCAATTTGTTACATACATATGTAACAAATTACATATATGACATTGTGCTAAAATAAACATGAAGATTTTCAATTGTTTGAATGCAGGCTATCTGTCCAAATGAACTTTAAATCTCCAACTTCTAGAGTATTACAGGGAAAGAGAAAAACGTTACAGAGAAAAAAATGGAGGAAAATAGAAGGAAATAAAAAGGGATGCAGCATTGCAGAGAAGAGAGAAAGGCAAAAATGGTGGGAAGCAAAGATGTGGTTGTTGTATCGTGATTAGAAGCATGGAATATGGTTAAAAGAAACCTGATCTGGAATGCAGCCTCTCATATTAAAAAACTATGTGATCTTTTTATCTCAGTGTCTCATTTTCTCATGTGTATGAGTAATAACAGAATGTGCTTCATTGAAGACTTCAGGGATTAAATAGATTATCAAGCTAAAGTGCTTAATATAGTGTTTGAAAAAGAAAAAAAAACATAGCAATTACTAATATTTGGCAGAATATATCATAGGAATCATGAATCATAGGAATCATGAATCATTCTAAATCTATGCTGATAACATGAATAAATACATCAAGACCAAGCCAGTGAAATATGGCAATGATGTCACATTACGTGAGCTTATTGTTATAAATTCCAGATAATTTCACCTAAAATATGTAGATCAAATAATGTTCTCTAACATGGGAAGCAACCAGGCAAATATAGGAAAAGAAACAATAACTGACCAAAGATATCTAGAAGGAAACACATAGATTCTTCATGCACAATAGGAAAAGCAGAATTAGAAAGGACTAAGAAAACACCCTGAAAATTTACTCTTCCTTCTTTTCTTCTGTCCTTTTTCTTTCTTTCTTTTTAAATATAGCCATCCTTTAATAAAATCTTGTTTCCTATTTGGTCAATTGAATTTTAAAATGACTTGAAATTTGAAATGGTCAAAGCTTAAAAAGGTAAGAGAGAATAATGGAAAGAAAAGTTTATGAGGAAATGACAGAAATGTTTCAAGTTGTTTTACTTTGCAAAGAGTAATCTATAAAGTAGTGACCAAGACAACCTCAACTCTCCCCTCAAATTGACTAAACATTACATCAGTTTCTTTCTGACTATATTCACTTGATCTCCCCTTAAGAGGATTACTTTACAAACTTGCAATTTTAAATTATTTCTCTTCCCTTTTAAGATATAAATTTTCTACCAGTATCTAGTCAGTGTTACAACTCAGCAAAGTCTTTACCAAATAATTGGAAGCCATCATTTCGAAATGCAATGATCAAGAAAGACAAAATCCCCAACTCCCAGTCTCTGTGAGAGGATAGGATAACTTTAACAAACACATATTATCTAACTACATTGACCAATCTCCCTGCTAACATTCTCCAGTACTTTTTCACTTATTCACCCCAGTGCTCAAGAAATGCCTGTCTTTTGTTTTAGAGGGAGTTCAGTTCAATCTCTCCTCTATTGCAGTAGTTTTAAATAAAGTCTCCCTTGCATGTTAAACTTGAACAGTGAAATTTTTCTTTGCATTATTAGCATTATTGATTTTCCTGGATAGCAAAGTGTTTGTTTAGTTTCTAAGTCACATACATACTCACACAAATATACTAACAAACACACAAATACATACACACCAGAGAGAGAGAGAGAGAGAGATGAAAGAAAGAAGAAAAGAAGGAAGGAAGGAGGGAGGGAGGGAGGAAAGGAAGGAAGCGAGGGAGGGAGGGAGGGAGGGAGGGAAAAGAAAAAGAAAGAAAGGAAAGGAAAGAAAGAAAGAAAGAAAGAAAGAAAGAAAGAAAGAAAGGAAAGAAAGGAAGGAAGGAAGGAAATTGAAAGAAGGAAGGAAAGAAAGAGAAAGGAAAGGAAGAAGGAAGGGATTAAACAAAGGAGGGAGGAAGGAAAGAAAGGAGAGAGAAGCAAAAGAGAGAAGGAAAGAAAAATAAAAGACCTCAAGCACAAATTAAAACACAGCATTAGGAGATATACCTAATGCTAAATGACAAGTTAATGGGTGCAGCACACCAACATGGCACATGTATACATAGATAACAAACCTGCATGTTGTGCACATGTACCCTAAAATTTACAGTATAATAATAATAAAATTTAAAAAATAAAAAAAATAAAACAAGAATTCAGTTACATTTTTAAAAAAGATTCTCTTGTGTAATAAAAGACTGAAAAAGGTAATCTGTGCGCTTTTTAAAGTTTCTAGGCCTGGTGAATATGTATCCTTGGGAATATTCATAAGGAAGCAAAAATTATTTTGTCTTAGATGGTTTATACCATGTGTCTTTTATTTTATGCTGAATTATTTAATGAAAATTCTCAACACTTTCAAATTCCTAATCCTAACAGAGCACACTAATGGGGCACTGAGTATGTAAAGTACCAGAATTTAACTACTCTAAATATGGAGGAAACCTAGAATTCCTATTAGTATAATAATATGCAACTGCCAGATAATAATAATAGCTGCTGAGGACCATTTGCAGTATTCTTTCTATACTAAGTGCTTTAAATGCATTTTTAAAAGGTAATCCTCATGAAAACTTTGGGAAGCCCTGATTATTATTGACATTTTAAAACTTTAAATAAAAGTTTTAGAAATGGGCAAAGAGCTAGTAATTTGCAAAGCTGGAATGAAAATCCAGGTGACAGTGATGTACAAGCTCTGAGTTAATATACTGGCTTTGCAATCCTTGTAAGAACCATGAAGAAGCATATTTGAGACTCTTAGGTGCTGGAGGAGTGTGAAAGAATGAGAATTTACAAAATATGAGGTGTTGATTTGAATGCTCTTTTATTCCTACATACCAATGCTTGTTACTCTGGTATCTTCCTGCTTTAAATACCATACTTGAAAAAAACAATTTCTCTTTTATTTACAAAAATTTCCTTCATTTATCTGTTTATTTTTTACCCACCTATCATGGTTTCATGCTGTTTTCTGCTTACATATCAGCTGGAAGTCAAATAAAGAATATTACAGCCTTTCATTTGGAATTAACTACTTATAAAAATTGTACGTGATATCTAAGCTTGAATTTCTCAAGATCAGTTGCATCTCTGGGACTGAATCGCTCAGAATCCAGAATGAAAAAACAGACTTTTCTTCTTTACTCAGAGAAATAAAATAAAATTTTCTGCACAATACAAGTTTCAGAAAAACAGAATATTTCGTCTTTAGATAATGTAAAATTATTGTGCGGATGAGCAATTAGACCTTTTTAAGAACCACCCAGTCTAAATTATGAATGATTAGGCACTGAGGATATTATAATCCAAAATCCCTGATGCAGAGAGACATCAAGCTGTCTCACAGTCTCCAGGCTTCACCCCTCAGTTTTGTTTCCAGCTTTTGTATGCCACTATCCTTGCACAGAGTAGTTTTACATATGTAGTGATAAACTGTGAAAAGAAAATTGGCTGTCCATGGTTTGTGCATTGTCACATTAGAAATAGAATTCTCCCTTTCCATTCTACTTTGAGTAGTACTATATTTACACAAAGAATAATGAACTCCATAATTAGACATGGCAAAAACAAACTCTAATGAGTCTTTGGAGTAAAATGTCTTCTGTGTTCAAAAAAAAGTATATAAACTGAATTGCTTGAGACCTGTATTACTATCACGGTTTATATAATATAATTGAAATAGTAAGAAGGTTGGTAAAGTCTAAACTAACAAATTGAATCTGTAGATTATATCTTAAATAAATTAATAAGGATAAAATAAAATTTTACAGTGTTCTAAAAACTGAAATAATTCAGTTTATTTAAAATAGTTGGAATTAGACAATAAATCTTACTATATGCTTATTCTAAGCAGAGTAAGCATGATGGCCTGACATCATCACTTCACTATTTATTGGGCTTCCATCCCATATATCTGCTCTTGGTTGTGTTTTTTTATTTCATCCAACGATTATTTTACACTCCACATACACATAAATCTCAAGAATCCAGAGTGAAAATGTACATAATTTTTCCTGCTTATTAGCATAAAATTATAAGATAATCTTGCACAATTTCACAGAGAAATATGGAAAGAGTAACACAAATAGAGGATGTAGAAGTACATTATCTTACTAGGAAAGTTTGGGGTTATGTAATATTATAGTAATCACAAGCTATAATTTCCCTATATAAGTAAATAGGTGGATAAAGCTAACCTAAACCTGGTAAAAATCAGCAGATACAAATAGATTTGGCAGTCGTTACTTCTCAAGAAATTAAAAAGAGAATTTTAAACTTCAAAAATCACAGAGTGAAAACAAATACATTTCTAAGGCAATTTTAGATATTCTTAAGCGATTAAGTCATTTGACCATGTTGCTTTTTCCACACACCAAATTACCTATTAATTTCTTTATTGATTTACATCAGTGACACTTAATAACTGGATTAAGGGATTTTACTCTTCTTTTTGAACTCAAATGACATAAGAGAATTGTTAATAATACAACCCTCAAGGCATCCACTAACTTTAATTTGGAAATGGCATTTGAGTTAAATTTAGTTGCTATGAGAAACACAAGATTTAGGCAGGGAAAATATAAAGATACTAATATTTATATGTACATCCTTTTCCTAGGACATTGTGGGAGGGTAAAATGTATTCACCAGAGGAAAACCTGAAAGAGCTGTCTGGACAAGGAGCACAAGGACACATTCTAATTTGCTTTTAGCAACATCTTCCACAGCCAGGAAAGCAAAAACTAAAGGAGGTCACTTTCTTATACCTAATAAATGACAGCCTCTTAGAGCTGGAACGTTCTTAAGAGACATTCAATTTTTCCTTTGATCAGGTGCTTTCATCTCCTCTGCATCACCAGCAACACTGCCTTTTTGGATTTGTTATCAATATCCCTATAGCTGGAGAAATCGCTACTTCTTGTGGCAACCCATCTGATCTTCAGGCAGCTTAAGTTGCAAGAATATTTTTATGGAATAAAATAATTTTATTTCTATTTTTCTATAACATTCATCTTCCATCCACATAGTATTGCTGTCTTAGGATATTTCATTGAATAACTTCTATTACTTTCACGTTAACTTTTTCAATATTTGAACATAGGTATTTGCTTTCCATATTACCCTTCATTTCTCTGCTAGCTGTATGATTTCAGATAAATCATTTCCTCTCTGGCCTTAAGTTTTCTAATTTATGAAAAGAAAAGTTTAAAAGCATTTATTCATAGAATGTTTTATATATGAAAAGTAGGTGGAAAATATAGAACTCCACCTCTTGGCTTCCCCATTAGCTTTCTTAGACACATAACATCTATGGAAGTTAAAGCTCCATAGAAAAGAGACTGCAAATCATAAGAATATGTGGATGCTGTATATTCTTCCATCTGTAAGTTTCTATACCATTTCTTAAAGTGAAATATCTATTTATTAAAGCCATTGCTGAAGATGACTAATTCTGCTCACTCTCTTCTGGACATGCCCCAGTGTGTTGAAATGGAGGATTAGTCTTCAATAAATTTCCCAATTTAAAAAATCAGTCAACTTCAAAATTGAAATCAAGATGTACAAGCTATTTTACCATAAAGGCTATTTTGCTACTTTTGTTACAGGAAATAAATAAATAAACCTATGATAAATGGTTAATGCCTTAATAATATAGTAAACACTACATGTTCAATTGCCTGAGCCATGACTGATGCAAATATCAGGCTCATCAAAAAATTTATTTTTGCATATAAAAGATGACTTTTAAGAAAAGCACTTTCCCCCTCAAATCTCAGAAAATTCTATGAAATATCAACACATCTCTTTCTAGATCCTTCAGTGTTACTGAATGAACTATGTACCATCACCGTCTTCTCGTCTATGATTCAATAAGAAAAGTATACACATGGAATTTTGCCCTAGTTTGTTTTTCCTTAGCTGATATGTTTCAAGATATCTGAATAAAGAGTAATTTGGATACAAAAAAGGTTATGTTCATCTCATTGTTAAGAAATGTAGTAGTCTTCTGATAGAGTTGTATCAGGGTGGTAATTTTAGTTATGCTTTAGTAACTTGTCAGTATGTAAATGATGTGAAAAAATTTTGAAACACTGAGTGAAAATTTGTGTACAATATCATATTTGTGGATAGGGTAAAACATTGATTTTGATGTCTTCCAAAGCCATAAAATAATTACTTATAAGTATTTTAAATTTTTTTTAAAAAGTGATTATTTATACTGACTCCCCATACTATTCCATTTTTCTTCTTCCAATTGAAGTAGTTATGTCAGCAGTTTAGGTGCTCATTCAGCATCTATTGATTGTTTATAAGCTACATTCTAATATTTTTTCAGCATATGTATGCAATTGATAGTTTGGATATAGAATGTGAAATTAGAAAAAGAAAATAAGTAAACATGTCTATGATCAGCATTACAAACAACTATTTTCTTCTGCTACATTTTATATAATATGCTATTTTGCATATTTTCCTATTTTCATTGGCATGTAGAAAAGTGAGTTATCTGATGAAAGAGAATTGTATATAAGTTTGCTATTCAACATGTGGTATCAGAGTATTCCTGAAAACACAGGATCTCAGGCTCCTTCCTAGACCTACTGAATAGAAGTCTACATTTTAAAAGGTATTTGTGTGATTTATATCAACAATAACATTTCAGAAATAACCATTAGATTATTTATCAATATAAAAAGGATTTAATATATCATTTTTATTTTGAGTTCCTGCTTGAAAATACCATATGCTGAATTAATTTTTGCTTTTGTATTTTGTTTTGTATAACAGCGTATTTATATAGATAGATTAAATGTAGATGTAGATACAAATGCAGATTTCCTTTTTGCATTTAACCTTAATCATGCTTTAACAGGCTCCCTTAAAGAAAGCATAAGGTTGAATATTTTAACCCAAAGATCTTTTAATATGACATTTAACTGTTTTATTTTTATTACAATAGTTAATGCTTTTATGTCATTTTGTTTACTGATTTTAGAAATTTTAACTTCTGTTTTGTTTTGTCTTTTTAAAACCTCCACTGTTATGCATGTTATATCTGATTTTATTTATTTTTCCCTTAAGGTTTACACATTGCTTTTAATTCTAATTATGGCTGTCATTAAATTTAAAAGAAAACATATGTATTACTATTTCTCTTAGGTCAAAATTTCAAAGAAGCGACGGCTATTTACCATCTCCATCAAATAAAGAAAATTAACAACTTTAAAGTCATCGTACCCCTCCAGCTGAATTTATATAGGTTTAAATTTTGGACACAGAAAATATTATAAATCTTTCTTTTTAATAATTTAAGAAACATTTGCATAATAACTTAGAATAAAACCTATTTGTAAATGCTTGAGTAATACTTTTCGTCCTAGTGAAATAATTATATTATAATAATTTTCCTATTCTTATTTTATGCTTATTTTCTTTTGCCCATTAGAGCATATTTCTAAACTGTAAAGTTCTCCCTTCAATTCTGTCAATTTTTACCTCATAAATTTTAGGGCTCTGTTTTTTAGGTGCATACATATTTTTCATTGTTATATCTGCCTAATAGATTAATTTTTTATCATTATTAAATATTCTTCATCTCATGTTACAGTGATTCTCCTAAAAAAGTCTATTTTGTCTCATGTTAATATAATAATCTACTCCTTTTTTTTTTCTGAGACAGATTCTCACTCTGCCAGCCTAGTGCAGTGGCACAATCTTGACTTACTGCAACCTTTGCCTCCTGGGTTCAAGCAATTCTCATGTCTCAGCCTCTGGAGTAGCTGGGATTATAGGCATGCACTGTCACACTCAGCTAATTTTTGTGTTTTTAGTAGAGACGGGGTTTCGCCATCTTGGCCAGGCTGGTCTCGAACTCCTAATACTTTTTTACAATTGCAATTTGCAACATATTCCATCTTTTTAATTCCAAACTATTTGCATTTTGGAATCTAAAATGTCTACTGTAGACAGCATACAGTTGAATTTTTCAAAATCCAGTCCAACAATCTGTGCCTTTTGATTAGATTGTTTAGATGTTTTATTTTATGCAATTTTATTAAGTTGGTGAGAAGAAAGAAGAAAGTATGTAAATATTCAGTATTTTATATGTACCTTCTCACCAGTGTTCTTTTGTGTTTGTGTGGATTATAATTCCTGTATTGTATCACTTCCTTTCATGCTGAGGAACTTCCTTTAGGATCTCTTTTTCAGGCAGATCTGCTAGCAACACATTTTCTCAGTTTTTGTTTATATAAAGTCTCATTTATTTTATCTTCATTTTGGAAATGAAGCTTTGTTGAACATAAGATTCTTATTTGAGAGTACTGTTTATTTTCATTCAACAGTTTGAAAGTCTTTTCATACTGCTTCCCGGCCACCATTGCTTCTGATAAGAAGTCTTCTTCTGTTAATCTTATTGGGGTTACCTTATACATGATGAGTCATTTTTCTCTCTCTGTTTCAATTTCTCTTTAACTTTGGCTTTCAATATTTTGACTATGGTGTATCTGGCTTTGGATCTATTTGAGTTTATCACACTTGAAATTCATTGAGCTTAGTGAATGTATATACTAATGGTTACATCACATTTGGGAGGTTTCTATTAATTATTAAAAAATCTGTTCATTTATTTTACTTTTTGGCACTTTCCTCATGTGCATGTTGGTGTATTACTGATGCTCCAAATTTCATTAAGCCTCTATTTATTTTTCTCTATGCTTTTTTCTTCTCTATTATTAAGATTGTATTATCTCTGTTTATATTTAACTTTTACTTTACTGATTTTTTTTCAAATCTACTCTTTAGCCTCTCTAATCAATTTTATTTCATTTAGGTAATTGTACCTTTCAACTACAAAATTGCCATGTGTCTTAAAAATTAATTTTTTGGCTGGACATAGTGGCTCACGCCTGTTATCCCAGCACTTTGGGAGACCAAGGCAGGCAGATCACAAGGTCAAGAGATCAAGACCATCCTGGCCAACATGTTGAAATCCTGTCTCTACTAAAAAAATATATATATATATATTCATTTATATATACATTATATATAAATATGTATATATACATTATATATAAATCTGTATATATACATTATATATAAATATGTACATATAAGTTATATATAAATATGTATATATACATTATATATATAAATATGTATATATACCTTATATATAAATATGTATATATACATTATATATATAAATATGTGTATATATATATATATACACACACACATTACCTAGCGAATTCCTGAAAACACAGGATCTCAGGCTAAAGCCCAGCTAATTTGTGTGTGTGCGTGTGTGTGTGTATATATATCTATACATACATATATATACACACATACATATATGTGTATACATATATATACACACATACATATATGTGTATACATATATATACACACATACATATATGTGTATACATATATATACACACATACATATATATGTGTATACATATATACACACATACATATATGTGTATACATATATATACACACATACATATATATGTGTATATATATATACACACATACATATATATGCGTATACATATATACACATACATATATATGTATACATATATACACATACATATATGTGTATACATATATACACATATATATGTGTATACATATATACACATATATATGTGTATATATGTATACACATACATATATGTGTGTATACATATATACACATACATATATATGTGTATACATATATACACATACATATATATGTGTATACATATATACACACACATATATGTATACATATATACACACACATATGTATACATATATACACACACGTGTGTATATATGTATACACACATATATGTGTGTATACATATACCCACACGTATATGTGTGTATACATGCATACACATATGTGTGTATACATGCATACACATATGTGTGTATACATGCATACACATATGTGTGTATACATGCATACACATATGTGTGTATACATGCATACACATATGTGTGTGTACATGCATACACATATGTGTGTACATGTATACACACATGTGTATACATGTACACACATATGTGTATGCATGTATACACACATATGTGTATACATGTATACACATACATATATGTATACATATATAAACACACATATGTGTATACATATATACACACATATATATGTGTATACATATATACAGACATATATGTGTATACATATATATGTGTATACATATATACACACATATGTGTGTATACATATATACACACATATGTGTGTATACATACATATACAGATTTATATGTATACATATACATATGTATACATATATATACACACATAGAAATGTGTATACATATATACACACATATATATATGTATTTGTATACATACACACACACACACACACAGACAAATTAGCTGGGCATGGTGGCACGTTCCTGTAGTCCCAGCTACTAGGGAGGCTGAGGCAGGAAAGTCGCTTGAACCTGGGAGGTGGAGGTTGTGGTAAGCCGTATCACGCCACTGCACTTCAGCCTGGCGACAGAGTGAGTCTCCGTCTCAAAAAAATTAAATAAATAAATAAATAATAAAATAAATAAATAAATAATAATGTTTTAATCTTTATCGCTAGTCATTAGTTAATGAATTATGGTCATCATACTATTCTTTAATTTTTTAATACAGTTACTTTTGGTTATATTAACGTATTTCTAATAGCTTTTCATGAAGTCTTTGTCTTCTATGCACAATATTTAGGCCCCTTGAAAAACAGTTTCTGTTGCCTGCTTTATTTTCATGTGCATGGGTCGCATTTTTTCTATATGTACATGCCTTGTAATTTTTTTTATTATTGTTGCTAAAAACTGGATATTTTCTATCGTTTACATTACAATTATTTTGTATTATATTTCTGGATACTGATAGTTGAATTCTACTATTAATACAATTTTTAAAATATTATTTAACAATTTCACTAGCTATAGAATTGTTTTAAAAACTCTTTACCATAAAAACCATAATTTACAAATATTCTGTGTTTTAATGCTATAAAGAAACCACTTAATATTAGATTGTTGCTTTTCAGTTATAAGAAGACAAACTGTTTACTTTTTTGTTTATTTTTGGTTTGTGGTAAGGCACTTTTTAGTATTATTTGTTGTTGGCATTTTCTTTTCTATGTATTTGTAATCTTGTGTATTCTTGATACTAAAACTTCTTCCAGCTATATTATCAGTTTGGTCATTTAAAAATATTAGGTGACAACCAGTGAAAGCTTTGGAAACACAGCTTTAACTCAGTAAAGCTAGATTTTATTACATATGTGATAATGCTTTCTATTTCCTTTATTTTAATGCCCCTATCAAGAATAAATGGTCATAACAGATGCTTTTTTGGTATTGAACATGAGTGTTCCTTCTAGCCCATCATAAATTTTCTCAGATTAGACTGTTTTGTCCCTGACAGGCAAATATTTACCTTCACGTCCCTTATATGCTCATAGGATGTTGAGTAGAATTTTCTCATTTGCACTCACTGTCTGCAAGGTGTGTTTTGGTTCTCTTTTGGGTCTTACTAAATATAAAGGACAATTCAAAAATAGTTCCTGTCTTGAGGCCATTTATTCTATTTAATGAATCTGCTTTTCTGGGGGCCAGTATATACAGCAAGCCTTCTTTACAGCCAGTCCTAGACACAAAGTTCAGAGGGTGAATACATCCAGCCTTCCTCATGTTCAACTGCCTGGTACATCAGTGACAATCCCAATTTTTTGGTAGGAGTGGAATTCCTTGTCATTTAAAGAACTGATCTTACTAATTCACTAAGGATAGAGCACACTACAAACAAAAATAGTATTTTGTGGATACAATGTCCCCATTAATTACTCCATGCCTGTGTCTATCCCCAAATCTGGGATCACTAAAGTAGATGGTTTTAGTACAGTTTTTCCAGGGTTCTTTAAGGGATCCATTCCTTTTTGGATTACTAGACCTAATTTATCTCAAACATATACTTTTTCAAACTCGTAAGAATCAACTAACAAGGTTTATCTGTGGTAACAAAAATTTGAAAGTGACTCTTATTTACTCAGTCTCAGAGGATATTATTAGCTGACTAGATCAAATGTTATTTTTTTAAAAAACTGTGAGAGACTTTCTGCTGATTACAAATATAACTGTTGATCTGCTTGTTACCTAAAAGCAAAGCTCTTGTTCCCCTCAAACACTTTATCAACAGTAGCTTCTAGATAAACGAGACTGACTAGCTATGGAAAATTGTCCCAATTTCACTTGGGTTTCTGGCTTGGGGCATACAAATGTGCTGTTCTTTTTGACGGCTTACATACAACTATAGTGAAAGGTTCTATATCAAAATATGCCTGAAAATATCACCTTGAAAAATGAATAATCTGTATGCTCCATTAAGATTATTTTTGCATTATCTTAATAGTTCAAGAGGAATAATGTTATTTTTGTGATATTAATTTGTCTTATTTCTATAAGCCTGAATTAAAATTTCAGTTATATTAAAAACAAATTTTACTTTATTAGTGATATATTTTGAGCTAACATCCTAAAACCAGATCACCAGGGGTCATGCAGTACTGGTTTTACTCTTTAAAAGAGATAGAAGAAAAATTTTCAGAACTAGGATATTTGTATTTTAAAGCCTTTACAGGGCATGCAAGGAGTTCACAGCTAGAATACAAAGCTTGGTTTCTATTTGAATACATGTGTTTGAGAAGGAAGTTTATGTATTCAAACAACATGAAGCCCACACACTTTAAAATCTTGCAGTAAAATCACAGGAGTGTCAAGCAGGTAGTGGGGCAGTTCAGTGAACTAAGACACAAGTAAACTGAAATATTTCTTGGATATAACTGTAACTCTGACCTTGGGCAGCTAACTTACTTTTCCTAGGCTTTAATTTTAACTTCTAAGAAAAAAGTGGAGTTGACTTGAGACGAAGATATATTTCATTTAATTATTACTCTGCTTCAAAAATCCCTCTAATTACAGTTTAGTTATAAAACACATAATTAATAAAGTGATAAAAATAAAATAAAATGAAGATATAAAATGAAGAGCAAAATTATATAGCAGGAGCGATTTGTCTTAATTACTATACTAGTTTTTTTTTTAATGTTTCTATGTTCACATACTATATTTGTTTCCTCATCTTCTCCCACTTTCCTATGCTAAGAAAGATGAATTAGTTTCTCTAAAATTGAGGTTGAGATAAAATAACAACCAGGAATCCATGTTAACATATGACTGTGCCGACAATCAAAAGGATAGAAGGGACTACAAAATAAAGAAAGCATGATGTAACTAAACTATACGAAATTTGACAGAATCGTACTTATTATATCCAATAACATAGTAATTTTATTCTTAATTTACAACAGAAGAAATGAAAACATACTAACATGTAAGATCTGTGAAAGCAAGGTCTCTTAAGTTTGCTTTTGTATTAAATTTTCAATTTAAAAACCCTTGCAAATAGTAATAATCAATTAATATTTATTTAATAAATTGATTTTACATGAAAATTCTCAATGTCATAAAACATAAGCCAACATTTTGTCCTTTTTCATGGAAAGAAACTGCTTGGTTCTTAATATAAAGCATGTTTTATAAATTGTGTTTTGGTGGTCCCTATACATTCTTCACTTGCTACTCTGACTTCCTAATGATTCCCAGTTTCAAATAGAGGAAATTGTCAGACCCATTCTTTTTCGTAGCTTCCGAATGCCTTGTCCTCTGCATGGGTGAAGCTAGTTAATTTGCATATGTAGTTTAATCACATTTCACTTTTCCAAACACAAGTGTTTTATTCAAAGCTGATTCGTCAGCTACAGTCAATATGTCAGCCATCTTCCGTTCAAGCCATTTTTGCAAGTAGTTTGCAGAAATGCAAGAAGCCTAGTTGCTTATCTACTTCCTAGGCCCTACAATCTTACCCTTTCATCATTGCTTATCTCATTCATGACCCAGTTATTAATTATAACCTTTTTTTTTTTTTTTTGAGAGATGGAATCTCACTCTGTCACCCAGGCTGGAGTGCAGTGGCGTGATCTCGGCTCACTGTAAGCTTCGCCTCCCGGGTTCACGCCATTCTCCTGCCTCAGCCTCCCAAGTAGCTAGGACTACAGGCGCCCACCACCACGCCCAGGTAATTTTTTTTTTTTTGTATTTTTTCAGTAGAGACGGGGTTTCACTATGTTAGCCAGGGTGGTCTCGTTCTCTTGACCTTGTGATCTGCTCACCTCAGCCTCCCAAATTGCTGGGATTACAGACATGAGCCACCGCGCTCGGCCTATAACCTTTCTTTATTGCCCCTATTTAATGGGTCTTTGCCCTGATAGACTTACATCTATCTCGAAATTCTCTTATACCTGGGTTTCTTTTCTTTTTTTTTTTCCTTAGGACTCATTTTTGGGCACAGAATCTACTATTGAAATAAAAATTAGAGTGAACTATATCCCTTGGGGTGCTTTTCTTATCAAACAAGTAACACTTTCATTCAGAAATTATCATTAAGTTACAGTCTAGAATCTTGACCCATAGGACAAGATGTTATAGTTTCAATTCTCCGTTCTTTACCACATTTTATATTGTGGTATAAGGGAAGCCCTGCCAACTTACATATATAAGGGCAATGTCTCTTTGCGTTTCAAAAGGCTTACAAGAAAATATTTATTTTCTATATTTTTAATTTTTTCTGGTACCCACTCTGTTACTCTGTGTTTTTAAACCTTTTTCCATTATTCAGTGTCAAAAACTAACGTAGATACCTCACATAAAATCCTCATCGCCTAACGTTCCCTCACATCTCCACTCATCATTTTTGAGCGTTGTCCCACTTACATTGCTTTCCAGCCACACATAATTCAAATTGTTTCATATAAAAAACATCTACTTTCTTGCATCTTTCTAGGCTGCCTTTCCTATCTGTCTTCATTTGGCAAATTTTATGCGTCTTCCAAAACAAAATTAAGACTTCTTTAAGTGCTTTTTTCTGCATCTAGTGCTTTCCTTAGCGTAATTCTTTATTATTATTATTATTATTATTATTATTATACTTTAAGTTCTGGGGTGCATGTGCAGAACGTGCTGGTTTGTTACATAGGTATACATGTGCCATGGTGGTTTGCTGCACCCATCAACCCATGATCTGCATTAGATATTTCTCCTAATGCTATCCCTCTCCTATCCCGCCACCCTCCGATAGGCCCCAGTGTGTGATGTTCCTCTCCCTGTGTCCATGTATTCTCGTTGTTCAACTACCACTTATGAGTGAGAACATGAGAACATGCAGTGTTTGGTTTTCTGTTCTGGTGTTAGTTTGCTGAGAATGATGGTTTCCAGCTTTATCCATGTTCCTGCAAAGGACATGAACTCGTAATTCTTAAGAACAGTGAAAAGGAGCAGAGTCTGAATTCTAGTTCTTGTACTGAGATGCTGGGCTTCATTTTCCTTATATGTGAAATGAGATTCTAATACCAATTTCATAAAAATTTTATAAAATAATTAATAAAATATTTCTCATAAGTTATTAGAACACTGTGGACAACGAAGTAAACTTGTCAACCTGTGGCTGTAATACAGTTTTTAAAATATCTTTGATATGATACTGCAATTATTATTGTCAATTAACATGACATATTAAAATGACCTAATTAAATGTCTGCTTTCCCAATAATGTTATAAGCTTTTCAAGACAGGGAATGTGTGCTATCCATCTGAATATCTCCAGAGTCTAGCACAGTACCTGAAATATATAATAGACTTTCAACAAAAGGTTTTAGAATTTTTCAATATTGTTTGTCAAATTTGAAGTGAGTGTATTTCCTTTAGAGCTGTGCAGTTTATTTTTTCCTTTGGAAAAATGTCTCTACTCCAGATAGTTCTAATAAGCTCATATCCCAAGTCTACACTCTTCCTCTTTTCTGTGATTCAGGGAATACTCTTACCAGTTTTAGATGTGCCCAAGCTGGCATCCTGGACTCCATTCCTATGCTATCCTCAATAACCAATTAATCTGCAAACTATGTCTTAATTGGTCTTGCTCTCTCCAGCTTAACTACAGTTATCTTAGTTCAGGGCATCATCAGTTTTTCAACAGGACTGTTGTAATACTCCCTTAAATTAGTATTTTTCAGCTGTGGCTATGCTTGAGAAGCGCATAAGAGAGCTTTTAATTATACCTGTTCCAGAATCCTACACCAAATTATTTAAAAGAGAACCCTATACCAAACGATTTAAAAGAGTCTTTGGGGATGGGGCAAAGAACTCTGTATTTTTCAAGCTACCTATGTGTTCTTTAGTGCACCTAGAGTTGAATCTGACTTGTCGTGCTGCCTGTTTTTCTTGTCTCTCAGGTTTTCTTTACACAACCATAGTGAGTTTTTTATAATGTAAAGCTCGCCTTGTCACCCTCTTTATTCTTTTAATGGGGTTCTTTGCTCTCAGAATAAATCATGATATGTCACATATTTAATTGTTTAGCCCCAGCTTAACCCTTCACATCAAGCGTCATTTGTATTTGCTTTATACAATATGTTTTAAAAGTAGAATCATAATCAGAAATTTTGCTTATTTCATTGGATCATTTCTCTGGACCTCCATGCAACATTTTCATCTATTGTAACTCAACACAGAAACTGTTTCTTGACTAACTGCTGTACCATCCTTCACTATGGCCCATCATCCCATACCACGTTAAGAACTTCTCTTATGTAGTCCAGCAGGACTGTCTGCATAGCCTTAATCATACCACTCATCACACTGGGGTGCATGTGCAGAACGTGCAGGTTTGTTACATAGGTATACACATGCCATGGGGGTTTGCTGCACCCATCAACCCATGATCTACATTAGGTATTTCTCTTAATGCTATCCCTCCCCTATCCTGCCACCCCCCGACAGGTCCCAGTGTGTGATTTATCTACCTCCCTGAAGAGTCAGCCTGAAGGGTCTACCCTCCCTAAAAAAAACACCAGTCTTGGAGACAACTACTGTGTTTCATTCTTCACTGTTTCCCAAGCATTATGTAGTGACTTACAAGGTAAAATCCAAATGTTTATCCCTTCCTATAAGTTTAGAGACACAACATTGCTCACACTAAATTCAACTATCATCTAACACACTGTAACTCTGATTTTTTATTTATTCTGCTCTAAGGAGAAAATTTTGACTTTCCATATTCATTTTTCAGAAAAGTCACAAGATAATTGCATAGTTTCTGTCACTTATTTAAACCTACTTTATGTACTTTAGGTTATCACAGCAGTTTGTCATAAAAAATTTAATCACTTGCAGGTAACTTGGCATGGAAAAGATGTGAGAATATATTCTGATTATGCTTCCTGTCTACCTATAGTGTCTGCTTATAAACTTGCTCTCTTTATTGGTAGTCATAAAAGGGAGAATATTTATGAGCAAGGTTAATGCTTTCAAAACTCCCTAGATCTACAGTTGTCTTTTAACCACTGAAGTGGGTAGAAGGTCCAGTCTGATAACTAAATTTATGATAACCATCTTCACTTCACTTTCTTTTGTGAATGAACATTATTTTTACCAGTTAGGTTTTAGTTTGAGGTGATTTTTTCCTTCTCTCTCTTTTGTTTTTAATGTTTCCAGGACTTTATAATTTAACACAACATTTTTACAAATCTACTTGTTTTTTCTTATTTTTTATTTCTATTTAGAAAAATATTTTTTCAAAGAAGTTCTGATTAAAGTGTTGTAATACATTTCAATTCCATACATTATAATGTGAATAGTGGTCAAATGTAATCTACAGGAGTTTCCTAATATATGCTCAGCCAGTTATTTATATGCTATAGTTGAATTGCTTGCTCTGAAGTCTACTTTTACGACCATGTTCCTTCCAAAATTTATTCCAGATAGAAACCGTCTCAGTCCATTTCTGCTGCTAAAAAATATCAGAGCCTGGGTAATTTATAAACAACCAAAATTTATTTCTTACACTCTGGGGTTTGGAAATTCCAAGATCAAGCCATCATCAGATTCAATGTCTAGTGAGGGCTGTTCAATGATCCAACGGGGTGTCTGCTCTTACATGGCAAAAGGACAAAAGTGACAAACACTGTCCTCATGTGGCAGAAGAATCAAAGAGCAAAAAAAGAACAAAGCTGCTTCCTCAACTACTTTTGTAAAGACTAATGACATCCAGCAGTTCTCTGCTCTCATGACTTAATCACTTCCTAAAGGGCCCACCTCCTAGTACTATTGAACTAGAGATAAAGTTTCAACAAGAATTTTGGAAGAAACAAAATTTTCAAATCCTACCAGTGACTAATTTTCTAATTTGCAAGATTGTCTTGACATTTTTGCCTGTGTTTCAGGATATCAATAAGCATGTCAAATTTAGTACTATCTACAAATGTGATGAACATAATTTTTTTTTCACAAATGTTTAAAAACTGTTTGAGTCAGAGTTCTCCAGAGAGACAGAACCGATAGGCTATATATAGAGATATATGAAAAAAAAAAAAGATTTATTAGGAGAATTGGCTCACTTTATTATGAAGTCCGAAAAAATCCCACCTGTAGACTGTCTGCAGGCTGGAGAACCAGGAAAGCCAGTAGTGTGGCTCAGCTCAGGTTCAAAGGCCTCAGAACCAAGCAAGTTGACAGTGTTCGGCTCAGTCTAAAGCTGAAATCCCTAGAATCCTGGGGGCCACTGGTGTGAGCCCCAGAGTCTAAAAGCTGGTGAACCTGGAATTTTGACATCCAAGAGCAGGAGAAGGATGGTCCTGTTCCAGAAGAGAGAGCAAGAATTCACCCTTCCTCTGCTTTTTTGTTCTCTTGACTCCCAGCTGTTTGAATGTTGCCTATCCATATTGAGGGCAGATTTTCCCCCACTAAGTTTACCAACTCACACACCAATCTCCTCTGCAAACACCCTCACAGACACACATGGGGCAGCTTTATTATTTGAATGAAATGCCAAATCCCCTGGGTTTTCCTTTCAGCAGAAGAGAAACGGGCTCAGCACATACTGAAGAATCAAGCATAATAGTGTTTTATTAGCTATCTGAATATCCCTAATCCCATAAAGTTGACATTCAGATTCACCCATTGCACTATCTAAATATGCAGTACAAACTACCATGAAAAATGCAACAGATTTATTTGAAAATTTATTTGTAAATATTAGATGTAACTTAGACATAGACATGATAATTTGATATATCCCCTAATGGAATAAAATAAAGTGGCAACATTGTTTTCTTCTCAGGTTTTGATTTTGACTTTTTCTGATCAAGATTTGGAATTTTATTATGGCTTTGTGAGTATTTAATACAAAATGACTCTTTCCCTTGCATTTGCATTACTTAATTATAGTTTGTCCACTCATTTATGCCTTCTATTTGCTTCTATTTGACTGAAATTCATAAGATATGTCTATTCAGTCAAATTCTAAGTATAATCATAACCAAGAAACTGCTGTACATATGGCAATAATTTTACTCAAAACAATAATCATCCTGCTCCCATGTCACTGGTCTTAAATAAGATATATTTACATTCTATTAATTCACATTTTGGCAAGATGCTGACATCTCTATTACATATTAACTCTTCTACTCATTGATTCAATAATGTATATTATTATTTATTTTTAGCAACGATAATGCTGAATTCTGGAGGCAAGAGAGATAGGACTCAGGTTGTCACAGCACCTGCAGTGTGAAGGCAAATAAAGACAAGTCATCAGCTATAACACAATGGAGTCAATGTGCTATTGTGGAAATTCAGGATAGTATGGAAATACCCGGAAGCTTCATTAGATAGGACATGAGAGAAGGCTTTCTGAGAGAAGTGGTAGCTAGAATAAGACATGGAAAGAGAGGAAATTAATTAATAATGGTAGAGTGCATGGCCTGGATGAAATACTGAACATTGCAGGGTGACAGATTAACCAATTGAAAAGCCCAGAGGCCAAAATGATCGTGGAAGATTTAGGGAAGTGAAATTAGTACCATATGGCCAAAGAGCCTATGTGTGTGTCATGTATGCTTGAGTGTTTCTGGGTAAGTTAGTGTTGAGGGTGCAAGAAAGAAAGAGGCAAAAAATAGGGTTGGAGAAAAACCCTTCTGGGCTTTGGAAAATATGTATAGGACAGAGATCATCATGGCCTAAATATTATTGAAGAAATCTGATAATTGCCACTATGCTATTAGTTTTCCAGGCAAATAAATGAGCTGTAGTCTACTCAAGGAAGAACATTTGATGAGAATATTATATACTCTTCTACCTTTCTGGAAGGACCTCTCATGCTCTGCCTTACTCTACACATTCCTTGATTTCTTTTCGTCACATATACCACACCCTTCATGAAGTCTTTCTTTTCATCATTAAGTAAATACAGTTTCTCCTTTTTCTAAATCTCTATAATGTTATTTTTCTTTGATATAATATGTCAGAATCTTCCTTGACATACAGATATTTGTAAATCTAGATTCTCTCACTGGACCAGATCTTTGAGGGAAACTATTAGATAATAATTTTAGCATCCTTTATGACACAGTTTCACTAAGTTGTTAAATATAAGAGTATTATATGCCACAATGGAAAATTAAGAAAGTGAATGGCATGGTTCTTCACAAAACTTTCAACGTAATAAAAACATATATACAATGAAGCATTATTTCCCCAATTTTCAATCCTGTGTGAGATGGCAGGGGTGGAAGTATATCCACAAAACTTTTAGTATTTAGGTGATGCCACTGAAACTAGAATTCAGGTGTTTTTCAGTTGAAAAAGCATCATCAGTCACTCATGTAGAGACTAAAAAACATTATACAAACTGGTAGGTGAATCACCCATAAAAGCAGGATCAAAAGGGGGTAATGGAAGCTAATTTCAGATAGCTTTTTTTTTTTTTTGAGACAGCATCTTGCTCTGTTGCCCACACTGGAGTGCAGTGGCACGATCATGGCTCACTAAAGCCTTGACCTCCTGTGCTCAAGCAGTCCTCCCAGTTAGCCTCCTGAGTAGCTGGGACTACAGGCACACACCATTATGCCCAGCTAATTTTTTTATTATTTATTTGTAGAGACAGGGTCTCACTATGTTGCCCAAGCTGGTCTTGAACTACTGTACTCAAGCAATCCTCCCACCCGGCCTCCCAACATGCTGGGATTACAGGCATAAGCCACCATGGCCAGCCTTGGATAACATTTATTTCTTAGAACAATGATTGAAGCCAGTTATTTGAATGAATATCTTTGGACTCAGTACATTTATTTCATGCAATGTCTCTGAGTTTGATCCTTCTGTGTAATTAGGTGCTAAGAACTAAACTAGTCCATGACAGTTAGTGGAGGTACCAGAGAGAGGTTGAGTCCAGTTCTCTAAAACTTCTGCTTATTACTTCATCTGCAATGTGAACACAGCGTATTTGTATAATAAAGATGGCTGATAGGTGTTGCAGAAATTTGCTAGAGATTTTTCCTTCATGCAGTTGTAAGTTTGTTATAAAAGCACAGAAACAACAAGCATATTTATTGAGGATTTACTCCATGATAACCCTTTAAGTGTTTTATGTCATCATTTTTTCATACAAAAACTCTGAGTTATGTATCTTTACTATTCCACTTCTGCAGATGAGGAAAATCCACTTCTACATACTATCTTCTAATACTTATGGCTTTCTTCCATATCGCTTCTAAATCTTCCATATTCTAGGCTAAACATGCCCAGCTTTTTCATCAAATATTTCTCGAAATAAGCTGTTTAAAATTGTCTCGTGGTCTTGACTGGGCTCGGTTTTGGGTTATCAGCCTTACAAATAAGCAATCAGATCTACACAGTGCATCAATGATAGTTTGGCCAGGCAAGTAGAAGCTTTATTTCCTTTGACATGAATGCAGTATTTCATGTCTTCATGCCTCAAGACACCATAGTAGCTTTTTGGGAAACCAAATTGTATTGATATGTTACTGCATTTATGACTAAGATTATAAGGATGGTTCCCCTAATCTTCCACTTGCAAAGTGCATCTTCCCAATTTTCTAATTGGGCTATTGTTTACACCATCATTACAGGACTTGAATGAAATAAACTTTAGGGATAACTTTAGAATTGACCCATTTTCAATATAGTCTGTTGTATACTTTCTAGATTTTTAATCTGGTAGTCCTTACCAAAAAAAAAAAAAAAAAAAAAAAAAAAGATAAATAAATAACCAAGGATAAGTCTCCTGCCTTATACCACACAAACACATACGTTTTAGTGGGGTTTCATATAATTAATCAATAATGGTCATTCACTCATGAAACATTTTAACAAAAATGCTGAGAATTTTCTCAGTAGATAGAAAGGACATCTAGAGATTACACATTATTTTCAAAGGATTTTACAACAAGCTGCATTGAAAGTGGCAAAAAATTCATTTTCTTATAATTATAAAACCTAAATTGAAATTTTAAAATTATTTGTGCAACTCATAGTATATTTCAGAAAATCATGTTAAATATTAGCATGTATAAATATGAAAACTAATATTTTATTACTTTCATGCTAAATACATTTAATAAAATTACATATTTTATTCTGAATATATAAGACAGTAGTCTCTTTAGTTCATCAATGTGCCCTACAGGTTTAAAATCATATCATACATGTATTCTTAGAACAATGAGGGAAGAAAGCAGCTCCTTAGAAAATCGGAATGTGTCTACCTAGGAGATTTCAGTTTTCTGAAGTTGCAATTTTCAAATTATGCTTTTCACATCTTCTCTCTTAGCACCGTAGACGGGATATGGGAGCTAAAACTCAGCCATCAGCTTTTCAGCTTCACATTTACAAAGAAAAGCAAATATCAAACTCCCAGTCTTCAGCGCAGCAGACAGAAAATGTGCCAGGAGGAAAATCCGTTTCCCAGCCCTCACGTAGGCTGCACAAAGGCATTCTTTCGCGGAACTTTAGAGAGAAATACTTTCAAAGTCTTTTTAGCCCCAAGAGAGCTCAAGGAAACTCATGAAAATGGCAGTTTTAGCCATCTTTTCTCACAAATAGTGAAGTTGCCTCTAAAAAGATTTTCCTGCCCATGTAAAGCATGTATGAAAATAAAATTTTAATTACAAAAATATAAAGGAGAAACACCTGCCAAAGATGATGTGGGCACAGATACGTACCATAGCTTGGCTCAAGAGTGAGCTGTTTCTCCTCTATCTCTAGTCTATAACAAAACTCACTCTAAGGGAAAATTGAACCCCTAAGAAGGAAGAGAGAACGGTCCTATTTTAAACATCAGCTTATCATTTGAGAAGTGGCTTTATATGGATTCTTGCTCATAGGTCCTGTGGCTATGATTTATCTAATTTGCCAATGTGTATTATATATATACCCTTCTATTCTAGATATAAATTTCTAATTGATTTTAAACATTCAAAATACCTTTTTCCATTCTATCAGCTGTCAAATACTCATAATTCCTTTAGCCTTTTTTTCAGCTTTTCTTAAAGAAATACTTTACGCCCTTACATTACAAAATATTCCTCTACATTTACTTTTTACCCTTAGTTTTTAATCCATGTAGGTTCTAAATTATTACACTGTATTAGAAAGGAATTCGGTGTTATCTTCATATAAGCTACTTTCTCTAACAAACTTATAAATAATATCACTTTCACATTGTTTTTGGCCCCTTCTTTCTTGTGTTTTGAATTATTCAACACGCACAGAAATGTGTGTGTATATATACACATATATACATATAATTATATACACAGATACACTGTCTAAATTCTCTGTTATTTCCCATTGACTCAATTGTCTTTGCAAAAATAACGTAAGAGTTATTATTGTGACCTCAAGGTCTACAGTATGTGTATGTCTTAACGTCTGGTAAGGCACATTTCTTTAATATAGTTAGATATTTTAATTAGGTATTTTTCTTTTATATATAATTTAAAATATTTTCCTTCATTTTCATATTTATTTATAATTTAAAATAAAGTATTAATTTTCAAAATCCAATGCAATTTTTATTGGTTATTTCATATAATTTATAGATTATTAGTATAAAAGACTTTTTTAATCTGTCATATTATCTAACAGCATATATATCATTTATAGTCCTTGTCAGGATTTAAATGTTTACCCAGAGGGCTTTGTTTTCTTGTTTGTTTTATTTGATTATTTCCTAGATATCATGGTTTATGTTGCCACTGAGAGCGGTTTATTATTTCTATTGCATTTTATGTTTGCTGTTATAGAGAATTGCTCTTATACCCAGCTTATCTTATATCTATCAACTTTGCTGAATACATTTAGTAGTTCTTATAGTTTGTTGTTTCAGAATTTGTAGGTAGATGATCTTTTCAGCTGCAAATAATGACAGCTTTACTTATTCTCTTAAAGTACTGAACGTCTAGATAATATTGTTTATTTATAGCTTTGACTGTATCTTCTAAAACTATATAAAGCAGTAGCCATCATGGTGGGCTTATATATTTGCTTATTTAATGTTTGTTATAATGTTTTGACAAAGTTTTATCAAGTTAAGGAAGTGTTCCTCTATTCTTAATTTTGTGAGAATTTTTATCATTAAAACATTTTTGAAATGTATCAAATTATGTTTCTGCAGATGACATATACTTACATGACAAAATAACTTCACTTATCTAGGTTAAACACTAATTTGATTGTGATAATTTCACAGTTTTTGTAAGTTTAGCTGATATATTATTTAAGATACTGAATCTACATTTGAAAGAAAATAGGCCAGTTTTTCTTTCTTCATGTCTCTATATCATGTTTTGTACACCATATCACACTAGCCTTATAAATTAAACTGATTAGTTTTTGGGTTTTTTCTATTCTCTGGAGGGGCTTATATAAGAATTACTTTTGTACAGTATTATAGAATTTATGTTTAGAGCCAGTTGGGCCTGTTGCCTGAGTTTTGTTTATGTTGTAGTTGTTCTGTTTGTGTGTGTGTATGTTTAATGGGCATGGGGAGGTGACATATGTGATTCCTATTTTAAAAATTATAGATGTATTTATTCAAGACTTTTATTTCTCCTTGAGCTAATTCTAGTATTGCATGTTTTTGCAGGAACTTAGCAATTTTAAAAAATAGCCTATTTTGCTGTTACTATTACCTACTTTATTCTTCCATATCTTTTTTATATTTTAGGTTTGTTTCTTTGATTTTCCTCTATATTTCCAATTATGAATTACTATGACTGTGTCAAATTTTGATATATTTTGCTTTTGTTGCTTTTGTCATTTGGGTTTTTAAAAAGATTTTTGAAATACATTTCACACACCATCATATTCACTCATTTAAAGTATAATGGTATTATTTAACATAATCAGAATTGCACAATCATTACCGTAATCTAATTATATAAAATTTTCAACACCACTAAAAGAAACCCTGTAGCCTTAAACAGTTATTCACCATTCTCCTTCCCCCACTCAAGCCCCTGCTGCTGAACAAATCATCATTTTATATTTTTATGGACTTGGCTATTGTAGATATTTTCAAAAATGAATAATACAATATATTGTCTTCTATTACTGGCTTCTTTCACTTAGCATAATGTGTTCAAGGTTCATCCACGTTGTAACATATATCAGTACTTTATTCTTTAAATTAACAAATAATATTTTGTAGTATGTATATACTACATTTGGTCATTAGTTTTAAAATTTCAAATTTTTATGACTTTCATTTTATCTAAAAGTTATTTAACATATGTTATAGTTTCCAAACATAGGCTTAAAAAACTATTTTCTTAGGAATAAATGTATACTCATATGTAATATTTTAGTGTACATGAAGATATTTTTCCCCTCTTCTAAATGTATAAATTTTATTGACCTCCAAATTTAGATACAAGCATACCTGTTATTCTGTAATTAAAGTATAAAAAACGTACATTCTGTGTGTGTGTTTGTTTGTTTTTGAGACAGGATCTTGCTCTCTTGCCCAGGATGGAGTGCAGTGGCCCCATCTATCATAGCTCACTGCAGCCTTGAACTCTTGGGCTCAAGTGATTCTCCCACCTCGGCCTCCCAAAATGCTGGGATTACAGGTATAAGCCACTGTTCCTGGACAAGTATTATGCATTTTTGGTGGAGAGTTAAACCATTTGGAAGGTCAATGTTCCTTTCAATTGCAAACATTTAGACAACAAGAAAAAGAGTGTTACATGGAGAATAAGGTACATTCATTCCTGTTCCAAAAGACAAAAATAGATCCATTGAGGAAGGACATCTACAGTGGTGACCTGTTTTAACCCATTAGAAAGATTCAAGTTGCTAATATCTGGAAGTTTTCAATAATGGAATATATTTCCTGCCTCTATAAGTGATTGGGCTGCCTGGCCATCTGGTTTACATTCAAATACTTCAAAAAACAGGTAGAAATTTGAACTCTAAGATATTTAATTACTCTTCCAGTTGTAGAACATAATATTTTGTTAAGCAGTTCTAACAACCAATCCAGCTAATAGAATAAGTCTTTCTTTTATAATTGTATTAGTCAAACTTGAAATAATGTGTGTAATTGATTTCTTACATAAACCATGATACAATGTTAAAAGACAAAATTAAACTTCAAAATTATTCTTTAAATTATGCCTTAGTTTTATGTTTTTAATACATAAATGTGGTAGGTTCTATTTTAAAATATTTCTAACACACTGACATTTATAGCAATTA
This sequence comes from Pan paniscus, assembly GCF_029289425.2. Classification (NCBI taxonomy): domain Eukaryota; kingdom Metazoa; phylum Chordata; class Mammalia; order Primates; family Hominidae; genus Pan; species Pan paniscus. The sequence goes on along the minus strand of NC_073258.2, from coordinate 26,820,647 downwards.
GTATCAGAAGAGCTAGCACATTTGAGTCATTATAGTGAGATTGACATGTTACTGCACACAACAGTAAAACAGATTCATAAATGTTCTCAAATCCCAAGCCACGTAAAGATTTCACATAATTGTAGGAATATTTCTAAGAATAGTCACTCAGGACATATTTTTAGAATTCCATTTCACAAGAGGGTGGTGGGTTTTCTCCTGTTTATATGTACTAACAAGGTTTTTTCTAGCCTAGGACATGATGGCCGTGTCTTATTCCTCCATTCTAAAGAGCAGTAATTTTATTTCTTTATATTTTACTGAATCTTCCAATTCATGTCCATAAATGACCATAGAAAGCAACATGAACATTTCGGTGGTTTTAGTTAACGCTGGGGGTATTTAAATTGATACAATTTGTCTCATTCAAATTATCTATAGTCATTCACAACAAAATGACATTTTAGCCAATAACAGATGGAATATACGATGGTAGTCTCAATAAGATTACAATGGAGTTGAATAATTCCTATTGTCTAGTGAAAATGTAGCCTTTGTAACTTCATGGTGTGACACATTACTTACATGTTTGTGGTGATGCTGGTGTAAACACACCTACTTGCTTCCGCTTGTATAAAAGTATTGCACGTACAGTTATGTATAGTACATAACACTTGATAATAAACGACTATGCTACTAGTTTATGTATTTGCTATATTATACTTGTTAGTGTTATTTTATATTGTACTCCGTAGACTTATTTTTAAAAAAGAGTTAAGAGTAAAACGACCTCAGGCAGGCCCTTCAGTAGGTATTCCAGAAGAAGGCATTGTTATCATAGGAGAGGACAGCTCCGTGTGTGCTGATGCCCATGGAGACCTTCCAGTAGGACAAGACGTAAAGATGCGTGACAGTGATATTGATAATCCTCACCCAGTGAGGGCCTAGGCCAATATTGTGTTAGTATCTTTGTATTTAATTTAAAAATTTAAAATGTAAATAATACATAATAAACTTAAAAACAGGAAAAGATTATAAAATAAGGGATATAAAAAACTTCTGTATAGCTGTGCAATATACTTGTATTTTAAACTAAATTTTATAACAAAAGAATAAAAAATTAAAATTAAAAGTGTATAGAGTAAAAAAAGTTACAGTAAGCCAAGGTTAATTTCTCATTGAAGAACAAATTTTGTAATAAATTTAACATAGGGTAAGTATACAGTATTTGTAAAGTCTATAGCAGTATACATTAATGTTTTAGGCCTTTAAAATTGAGAAGAAAAGTATTTACCAGAAAATATATACAATAAATTAACCAATTAGCAAACATCTACTTCTAGAATATGAAATACTTCTCATATCATTTGATATTTAATTTTGGGCATTTTCCATGTTTCTATATTTTACAAAATTTTAACAGACATTTTAGTATATTTCAAAAACTTCTCCCTTCATGTTATTTTCTTATTTTTATTTTATCTATTTCTTTGCAACTTTTATTTTTGGTTCAGGGGATAGCTGGGCAAGTTCGTTACATGAATAAATTGTGTGTCACTGGAGTTTGGCACTAGGATAATTTTGTCACCCAGATAATAAGCATAGTACCTGACAGGTAGTTTTTCAATTCTCATTGTCCTCACACCCTCCACCCTCAAGTAGTCACTGGTGTCTATTGTTCCCTTCTTTGTGTTCCTGTGTACTCAATGTTTAGCTCCCACTTATAAGTGAGAACAGGTGTTATTTGGTTTTCTCTTCCTGCATTAATTCTCTTCATCCATTAATTCCAGCACTATCCATGTTGCTGCAAAGGTCACGATCTCATTTTTTGTTGCTGGCTGCATAGTATTCCATGGTATGTATGCACCACATTTTCTTTATCCAGCCCACCTTTGATAGGCAGTTAGGTTTACTCCATGTATTTGTTATTATGAACAGTGCTGCAATGAACATATGCATGTCTGTGTCTTTATGGTAGAATGATTTATAATCCTCTGGGGATATATTCAGTAATGAAATTGCTGGGTCAAATGGTAGTTCTATTTTAAGTTCCTTGTGAAATCTCCAGGCTGCTTTTCACAGTGGCTGAACTAATTTACATTTCCACCAGCAGTGTATATGCATTCCCTTTTCTCTGCAACCTTGCCAGCATGTATTATTTTTTGACCTTTTAATAATTGTCCTTCTGACTTGTATGAGATGATATCTCATTGTGGTATTAATTTGCACTTCTCCAATGATTAGTGGTGTTGAGAATCTTTTAATATGCTTATTGGCCACATAGATGTCTTCTACTGAGAAGTGTCTGTCCATTTTCTAATGAGGTAGTTTCTTTTTCTGGCTTATTGATTTAAGTTACTTGCGATTCTGAATATTAGACCTTTACCAGATGCATAGTTTGCAAATATTTACTCCCACTTTGTAGGATGTCAGTTTACTCTGTTGATAGTTTCTTTTGCTGTGCAGTGGTCTTTAATTAGGCCTCACTTGTAAATGTTTGCTTTTGTTACAATTGCTTTTGAAATTGTCATGAAGGTTTTACCAGGGCCTATGTCCAGAATGATATTTCCTATGTTTTCTTCTAGGGTTTTTATTAGTTTTAGGTTTCACATTTAAGTCTTTAATTCACCTTAAGTAGATTTTTGTATTACATATGGTAAAAGGAAGGGGTCCTATTTCAATCTTTTGCTTATGACTAACTAGTTATCTCATCATCATTTATTGAATAAATAGTCCTTTACCCACTGCTTGTTATTGTTGGCTTTGTCAAAGATCAGTTGGTTGCAGGTGTGAAGCTTTACTTTTGGGTTCTCTAACCTGTTCCGTTGGTCTATGTGTCTGTTTTTGCACCAGTACCATGCTGATTTAGTTACTGCTGCCTTGTAGTACAGTTTGAAGTCAGGTAGTGTAATGCCTCCAGCTTGTTCTTTTTGTTTAGGATTGCTTTGGAAATTTGGACTCTTTTTTAGTTCCACGTGAATTTTAGGATAGTTTTTTTTTCTAACTCTGTAAAGAATGTTTTTGGACAGAAATATAAATAACCATCAGAGAATCTTATGAACACCTTTATGAACACACAGTAGGGAATCTAGAATAAACTGATAAATTCCTGGGCACATACACCCTCTGAAGACTGAACAAGAAAGAAAGAAACTGAAGAATCCCTGAACAGACCAATGATGAGTTCTGGAATTGAATCAGCAATAAATAGCCTACCAACTACCACCACCACCACCACCAAGCAACAACAACAAAAACACACACAAAACAAAACAAAACAAAACAAAAAACAGGACCAGACAGATTCACAGCTGAATTGCATACCAGATGTACAAAGAAGAGCTGGTACCATTCCTACTGAAACTATTTTTAAAAATTGAGGAGGAAGGACTCCTCCCTAACTCATCCTATGAGGCCAGCATCATTCTGATACAAAAACCTGGCAAAGACACAACAATAAAAGAAAACTTCTGGCCAATATCTTTGATGAACATTGATGCAAAAATCCTCAACAAAATACTGGCAAACTGAATCCAGCAACATATCGAAAGCTTATTCACCACAGTAAAGTAGGCTTTATCCCTGGGATGCAAAGTTGGTTCAACATAAGCAAATCAATAAATGTGATTCACACCACATAAACAATTAAAAACAATACCCACATGATCATGTTAATAGGTGCAAAAAAAGCTTTTGATAAAATTCATTTTTTTATGTTAAAAACCCTCAAGAAACTAGTCATCAAAGGAACACATTTCAAAATAATAGGAGCCATTTATGGCAAACCCACAGTCATCCTCATACTAAACAGGGAGGAGCTGGAAGCATTTCCCTTGAAAACTGGCAACAGACAGGGATTCCTTCTCTCACCATTCTTATTCAACATTGTCTTGGAAGTTTTGGCCGGAGCAATCAGGCAGGATAAAGAAATAAAGGGCATCCAAATAGGAAGAGAAGAAGTCAAACTATCCTTATTTGTAGACAATATAATCCTGTATCGAAGAAACCCCATAGTCTTGGCCCAAAAGGTCCTTAAGCTGATAAACAACTTCAAAAAAGTATCAACATACAAAATTAATGTACAAAAATCATAACATTCCTATACACCAACAACAGGCAAGCCAAGAGCCAAATCATGAATACAGTCCCATTTCACAATTGCCAAAAAAGCATAAAATACCTTGATATACAGCTAACCAGGGATGTGAAAAATATCTACAAGGAGACCTGCGAAGCACTGCTCAAAGAAATCAGAAATAACACAAACAAATAAAAAAGCTACGCTCATGAATAGGAAGAATCAATATTGTTAATATGACCATAATGCCTAAAGCAATTTACAAATTCACTGCTATTCCTATCAAACTACCAATGACATTCTTCATAGAATTAGAAATAACTATTTTAAAATTCATAAGAAACCAAACAAGAGCCCTAATAACAAAGGCAATCCTAAGCAAAAACAACAAAGCTGGAGGCATCACACTACCCAGCTTCAAACTGTACTATGGTGCTACAGCAACCAAAACAGCATGGTACTGGTACAAAACAGACACACAGACCAATGGAACCGAATAGAGAACCCAGAGATAAGACTGCACACCTATCTGATCTTTTACAAAGCTGTCAAAAAAAAAAAAAAAAAGCAAGCAACAAGGAAAGGACTCCCCATTCAGCAAATAATTCTGGGATTGCTGGCTAGCCATATGCAGAAGATTGAAGCTGGACCCCTTTTTTACACCACATAGTATAAAAGAATCAACTCAAGATAGATTAAACATTTAAATGTAAAACTAAAAACCACAAAAACCCTGGAAGACAACCTAGGCAATACCATTCTGGAAATAAAAAGGAGCAAAGAATTCATGATGAAGTCTTCAAAAGTAATTGCAACAAAAGCAAAAATTGACAAACGATGTCTAATTAAACAGCTTCTGCACAGCAAAAGAAACTATCAAGAGAGTAAACAGACAACCTACAAAATGTGAGAAAATATTTGCAAAGTATGCATCTGGCAAAGACCTAATCTAGTATCCAACTTCTGTTAAGAACTTAAATCAGCAAGAAAAAAAAAAAAAAATAAAGAGTGGGCAAAGGACATGAACAGACATTTTTCAAAAGTAGACATACATGTGTCCAAAAGTCACATTAAAAAGTTCAACATCACTGATCATTAGAGAAATGCAAATCAAAACCACAATGAGATATCATCTCACACCAGTCAGAATGACTACTATTAAAAAGTCCAAAAATTACAGGTGCTGTTGGGTTTGCAGAGAAAAAGGGATGCGTATACACTGTCAGTGGGAGTACAAATTAGTTCAGCCATTGTGGAAAACAGTGTGGTGATTCCTTAAAGACCTAAAAAACAGAACTACCATTTGACCTAGCAATCCCATTACTGGGTATATATCCAAAGGAATATGAGTTGTTCTACCATAAAGACACATGCAGGCAAATAGTGCTTATTGCAGCACTCTTCACAATAGTAAAGACATGGAATTAACCTTAATGCTTATCAGAGGTAGATGAAATAAAGGAAATATGGTATGTATACACCATTGAATACTACACAGCCATAAAAAATGAGATCATGTCCTTTGCATGGACATGGATGGAACTGGAGGCCATTTTCCTTAGCATATTAACATAAAAGAAAACCAAATTCCACATATTCTTACTTATACTAGGGAGCTAAATGATGAGAACTCATGGACACATAGTAGGGTACAACAGATGCTGGGACCTATTGGAAGGTGGAGTGTGGGAGAAGAGAGTGGATCAGGAAAAATAACTAATGGGCACTAGGCTTAATTATATCTGAGTGATGAAATAATCTGTACAACATACCCCCATGACACAAGTTTACCTATATAACAAACCTGCACATGTACCTCTGAACTTAGCATAAAAGGTTTATTTTTATTTAGAATGTTAGCCTACCACTACTAGGCTGAAATCAGGATGACACAAACTGGACCTCCGGACAGGCAATTACTGAATATGATCATCGGAACAAGACACACAGACCTGTACACTCCTGCATCACCCCCAGTTGTTTCTCACACCAAGTTTTCCTTCTTAGATCCCTTCCCTCAGCACCGAAAGTCGGAATGATATTTTAAAGGCATGAGCCCAGCCATATCTCAACTGCTACCAGTTGAATAAGGCTGCTTTTTTTCCATCACACCTCACTTCTTGGGTTTTCAGGCTCTGAGCGGCAAGCAGCCAGACTTGAGCCAGTTACACAATGACCGAACTGCTTAATGATGTCTCAGGACATATCTTCATCTTCATGTGAAACACTTTAACAATACCTAAATATAGCTACCCGGAAATATTGCAGTCCCTTGATCCATCTTTTTTTTTTTTTTTTTTTTTTTTTTTGTGAGACAGAGTCTCACTCTGTCACCCAGGCTGGAGTGCAATGGTGCAATCTCAGCTCACTGCAAACTTCCACCTCCTTAGTTCAAGAGATTCTCCTGCCTCAGCCTCTTGAGTAGCTGGGATTACAGTCACGCACCACCGTGCCTGGCTAATTTCTGTATTTTGAGTAGAGACGGAATTTCACTATGTTGGCCAGGCTGGCCTTGAATTCCTGACCTCAGGTGATCTGCCCGCCTTGGCCTCCCAAAGTGCTGGGCATTGATTCCATTTGTCTCTATTTCCTCGCTCATAGCAATACAAACTATCTGTATGTCTCAAGGCCATATTTCAAATGGAATGTTGAGAAGCCTGCATCTTTTGGGAAGCCACCATGAAGTTTTGGGATAATGCACATAGTCTGAGATAGCTTTTTTCAGAGACATGGTCACATAGACACAATCATACCAATCTGAGAATAAAATAAAATTGCATTCAGTTTTAAAAATGGCACAGTATTCTTTCAAGGCACCTACATTCTACAGTTGTTCTCCCATAGAAATATCACAGGGTTGCTAAGTTTTCTGGAGTAAGTGAAGGTATACCTTTCGCAGATGTATTATTTATATTTTAAATAAACCAAACACGTTTTCTGGTTCTTAAAGTATCAGTTTTCTTATATACAAATTGAAACCACCTACTGTAATTATCTGTCCTACAATTAAACATATGCACACTTGAAAATAAATAAACCAAATCTCCCCGAATATTTAAGATAGTATTTTCCCCAAAGTGTTATGAACACACCGGTAATAAAGATTCCTTCTTTTATTTATTTTAATTTACTTGTAGTAAACCTTGGTGTTTCACATGTCCTCATTTCACCTTCAATTCCATTCTAAATTTTTCTAGTTTTTTTTTTTTTTTCTGTGTGTGTGTGTGCTGTTCTTTTTGTTCATTATTTCAAAGAAAACAAACCCCATAATACTTTGGAAACCATAGCTACAGATTTATTTTCTGAAGTGTCACTGATACATAAATGTAGTCTTTTGCATTGATTGTCACCAAAAAAGTGACACAGTCATTCAAAAGCAGAAAAGAACATCTATTTTTTTGAATAAAAGTGATTATCATTTATTGTTAAACTAGCAAACTAGCATACTGCCAAAATCTTCTGTATAATTATAGCTAGCACTCAAATAAAGACTTTTTCCCCAGTTTTCACCCATATTATTTTGTTTCATTGATTATGAAAATTAAAGATCTACCCCACTGTCCCTGCCCCAATACACTCCTCATAATAGGAAGAAGTAGCTTTTTTTTTCACACACTGGAAAATTCCCCAAATTGATTTAACATTCAGTAATAACTAAGTTGAGTATATGTTATATAAAAAAATAAGAATTCCTGAAGACATACTTTCCCTTTTTCTTGTGTCTTAAGGGCTGATCTTGTCTAAAGCATCAGGTGTGGGTATGACCTCATGACTTCTGAAATCCAGCAGTGACTGTCATACGTGTTCTATTCTCTGATGTACGCTGGGCTCCTCCATGATTCTGAAATGTAACTCAGAACCTTTCTCTTCTACCAAAGAGAACACGTGGTTTGTGTATGGGGGGGTGAGGATAGTAATACCGTAGTTCCTTTGCTGTATCTCATCTTTAATTTTCTCTGTCCTCACTCTTTCACTTATTAATTTTAATTTATGTTCAGGTTATCTCTAGCTTCCTAGCAGACTCTCTTTCCAATGTGCATCACTGTTAGGGAAACATTTTTTGGCATGGACATCTGACTTATTTATGACACTAAGTTCAATAAGAATTCATCTTTTTGGTATACCATTAATTCCGTGAAAACATAAATCCATTCTGTCTCAGAAATATGTGATTATAAATAACAGAACTTCCTATTATGGCAACAAACTAACAGGTGTTTTTTTCTTATATAAATAGAAGTAAGAAGTTATGCCGAGGGTGGTAAAGTTGCTTAATTTTAGAATTTTTGGAATTTTAGGCTGTACTTATCTTCATGCTTTGTCTTTCTGAAAGCTTAGGTTCTTATCATTATTCTTGTCAGTGTACTATCAGTAATCACTTGACATCTGAGATTACGTGGCATAAGGCAGCATTTGAATAATAAAAGTTTTGTTTTTAGTCTTAATATTATTCCCCCAACCTGCATCCAAAGCATAGTTTCCATGTCTTCAGTAGTCAACATAATCAATTGTTTTGTGGACAAATATACAGGCATGTGGAAATCTCAAGCTGAGAATTCAACAAAACATCCATACACATTAAACCTAAAGGTTAGACTGAAAATGAAGATGGTAAAAGGTGAGAAAGTGACTACTTCTTTTTCTCAGCCCCAAGGATGTTCTCACAGTGGATCTAAATTAAGTTTATAAATAGAATATAGGATGCCAACAGTCACCAGGTTAACTGTCAGGGACACAGTGCCAAATTATGTTTAGGATGTACTTACTTAATATTTCTCCTTCAAGCAGCCAGCAGTGATACGATATCTAATCCTTTGGGCTGAAGAAGCTGTAGGCAAATGCCATCACCTCACTCCTTTTTTTTTTTTCCTTGAGATGAAGTCTCTCTCTTGTCCCCCAGGCTGGAGTGCAATGGTGCGATCTTGGCTCACTGCAACTTCTGTCTCCCAGGTTCAAGCAATTCTCCTGCCTCAGCCTCCCAAGTAGCTGGGATTACAGGCACCCACCACCACGCCCGGCTAATTTTTGTATTTTTAGTAGAGAAGGGGTTTCACCATATTGGCCAGGCTGGTCTTGAACTCCTGGCCTCAGGTGATCCACCTGCCTTGGCCTCCCAAACTGCTGGGATTACAGAGGTGAACCACCATGCCCAGCCGGCCATCACCTCATTTCTTAAAGTGTCACGTTTACAACTTTGGAATAGCTAAGCAATTATTTAAATTATGTTTTGTCTATTTTGTTTCAATTTTTTTTTTGTTTTGTGTTATTTAGGGATATGATTCTATTAAAAGTCTGTCATAACTGCATCCATTATCCATAACAATTATTCCATAAGTATCAGCATATAAAAGATACTGCTGGTGGCTGAATAATTTTAATCTGCAAGAACATCCTCCCCCATGTTCCATCTTTCCAGAGTTAACTTAGTACCAAGGTAAAAATTATTTTAGGATTCTTCTAAAGGACAGTTGGCATGCTATATTAGTCTGCTCAAGCTAACATAATAAAATACCACACACTGAGTGGTTCAAACAACAGAAATTTATTTTCTCACACTTCTGGATGCTGGGTGGTCCAGGATCAAGCTGCAGGCTGATTTGGTTCCAGGTGAGAGGGCACTTTCTGGCTTGAAGGTGTCTTAGTCTTGGTTCTTGCTGCATCCGCACATGACAGACAGAGAGAGAGCAAGAGATCTCTCCAAAGTCTATTCTTATTAGGTTATTAATCCTATCATGAGGGATCCCCTCTAATGACCTTATCTAACCCTAATTGCCTCCCAAAGGCCCCATCTCCAAATACCATCATATTGGAGGGATAGAGTTTCAATAAGTAAATTTGGGAGAGACATAACAAACATTCAATCTATAACACTTCACTCCCCTACTTGTGGGCTTCTAACGTATTTGAAGAGTCGTAATTGTAAAGAGAGACATGGTTTAATTAGTTTTGTGCCTTGATATGCTTTTATGTTTCCTTTAAAAATATGAAAATCCAAAATGGTGTATTTTTCCCCACAATTCAGGTTTCACATGGTAATATTAATAAAATTTTCAGATTTATGGTAGGTTTCTATTAAATTTTTCATACACATCACCCTAATTTGGGAAATGTTAAAGAATTCATGTAATGAGAATATATATATATATATATATGTTGTCTTTGCACACACATGTAGACATACATATCATACTAATGGTGATGAAGATGAGACAATGAAAGAAAATGACAGCAGCTAGTATTTATTGATTCATTTAATATGTGTCAGATACAGCTCTAAACATATTTATATGAATGAACCTGAATTAAGCAATTTTCAGAAGCTAGTTTCTAAATGTTTAGGCATTTAGCTGGTGACTAAGGTAATAATTTCTCCCACAAAATGGTGGCTTAAGTAACAGCTAAAAGGCATTGTAGGTTAATAAATGTATTGACTTGCTTCCTATATATATGTACTTTGGTCACTATTGATTACTTGTTTTTCCCCTTATGTCCATAGATAGTTTAAATAACATTCAACGAGCTTTTGAGAGTGATGCAGGAATATTTACTTCCTGGCATATTTTCATCAAAATTGGTAAGGGGAGGAGGAGAGTATTTAGAAAAGCATAGTGTATGCTTGATTTGATACTGCTTAAACTATCTGATCCTCCTGCCTTACACATCTGTACTTAGAGAAGATCAGATAGGATGCGGATTTTAGTTATTATAATTAGCATTACCATATAGTTTATTATCAAAACTAAAATAATTTTGAGAGTGAAGTGGAGAGTTATTCATAATTATAACAGATAGCACACATATATTCAAATTATCTGTGGCAACGAGGACTTATTAGCACCATTAAAGTTCTATTCTATTATCACAAATAATTGGAATAAAAGACTTATAGGTAGATATGAATAATCAATTCTAGAACAACAAAGACTTGTGTTCTAACAAGAGAAGAACATTTTTTGTTCCAGATCCAATGTTTTAAAATTATACAAAAGCAGATATGTGCAAATTTTAAAAATATAGAACATATGACATAAAAAGTGAAATATTTCCTCCTCACAAAACCAATATTATACTGAGGTAAGTGCCATTAACAGACTACGGCATATACTTCTGGATATTGTGGGTAAGTGTGTGTCTATATGTCTACTGTATACATTCATTTTTTAATGAAAAATTATATATAATCTTCAAATTGTTTTCTTTCTTTAATATGTATCATGGACACCATCTAGGTGAGAACCTTTAGAGTTATTGATTTTGTGAAATTGTTATGTCCTTTGAATGTGAAGAACACAATGTATTTAATCAATTTCCACTAATGAATATTTAATCTATTTCTTTTCATTTGCTAAAAGTGCTGTGAAATATTTTACTCATGTGATTCTGCTTTCTCACAATTATTTTTACAAAATAAATTATCAGAAATAGACTTATTTTTTGAAAGTTTTATATACATACACACACATATAAAAACACATAAATACACATATATATGTGTGTATTTTGTAGAATAGTTTTGTAGAAATTTTGTAGAATAGTTCATTTTAGCCTACCTAACGACTTTATTAAAATAAAATATACATACCAAAAAGTAACATATTTAAGGTGTACAATTTAGTATATTAATATTTAGAAAACTTTTATCACCCCAGGAAGAAAGTATGTGCCCAATAGCAGTCACTCTCACTTATGCTTTTTATGTCCTAAGAAACCAGTACCTAATCCAAGGTCATGAAGATTTATTTCCATGTTTTCTTCTTATAATTTTATAGTTTTATCACTTATATTTATGCCTATTAACATTTGGAGCTAATTTTTAATATAGTGTGATGTAGTCCAAATCCATTCTTTTACAGGTGTATATCTAGTAGTTCATTATTACTATTTTAATTTTCTCATCTTAATAGTTGAAAAATTATGACCTTATTCCTTTCATTTGGGCAATACAGATTGAATAAGTTTATGTATATATTTATAAATTTGATTTCAGCTTTAATATCTTTGTCTATGAATTGCCTATTCATATCTTGTGGTGTGTGCATGTGTGTTTGTGTAATGTTTGAGCTCATGGAGGAAATGTACTAGTTCCTTCTCTTCAAAGAAGTGGCCCTATAAAAACCTCATTGATTATAAGTAATTAGTCTTAAGAAAAACAAGCAACACAAATAGCTCAATACTGTGTCTCTGCCAGCTAACAAAGCTTAGCCTATTTTTTTTTTTTTTATGAAAGCAAGACGGTAAAATATAGCATATGTACATAAAAAGGTAAAACATTTGTTTAAGGATAAAGCTCTATTTTTTGGTAGTTTTTGTCATAGCAAATATCCAGATTCTTGCATTAAAATGTCATGATAATTAATATATGCAAAAGGTATCTGTAAAAAATTGTAAAAGCCTTTTCACTTTAGTTTCACAGACTAGACTGAAACTAATTTTTAAAATTACCTTTACAAAATTTAACACACGTTTTGCTTCAGAAGTGGTAAAAAGCTATAAAAAAGGTGGCCTCTATTAGTAGTCCCTGTTCTATAGTTCTACAAAATAAAAGAAACTTTGATTTGAATACATATGTGTTTCATTTAAATATAGCACATGCATTTTAGTATAGAAATCTTGAATTCAGTTCATTATATAGTTTCAAGATTGTTTGGAAAACACTACAAGAATTTCTAAACATTCTTATGTGATTCGAGAGTTTTATTGTATTTAGATCAGTAGGCTTGTATCTGTCAACATATTAACTTGTTTGAAGAAGCTCAATACAAAGTTATCAGTTTTATTCTCAAATACAGGCATACCTCATTTTATTTCATTTTGATGTATTGCACTTTACAAGTGTTGCATTTTTTAAAAATTGAAAGTTTGTAGCAACTATGCATCAAGCAAGCCTATCAGTGCCATTTTACTAACAGTATATGCTCACTTCTGTTTGTGTCACACTTTGGTTAATTCTCACAATATTTCAAACTTATTCATGATTATTATATCCATTATAGTGATCTGTAGTCAGTGGTCTTTGATGTTACTACTGTAATTATTTTGGGTTGCCACAAACCACACCATGGAAGACTGAATGCAAAATTAACTAACAAATGTGGGTTTCTGACTGCTCAACCAACTAGCTGTTCCCTTGTCTTTCTCCCCCTCCTTGGGCCTTCCTCTTCCTCAGAAGCAGTCATATTGGAATTAGACTAATTAGTAACCCAACAAAGGCATCTAAATATTCAAATGAAAGGAACTGTCCCATGTATCTCACTTTAAATCGAAACTTAAAAATAAGCAAGCTTAGTAAGAAAGGCATGTCAAAAGCCTAGTTAGACTGAAAGGCTTCTTGTGTCAAAGAGACAGCAAAGTTGTGAATGCAAAAGAAATGTTCTTGAAGGAAATTAAAAGTGCTACTCCAGTGAATACACAAATGATAAGAAAGTGAAACAATCTTATTGCTGATATGGAGAAAGTTTTAATGATCTGGATAGAAGATCAAACCAGCCACAATGTTCTATTAAATCAAAATCTAATCCATAGCAAGGCCCTCACTCTCTTCAATACTGTGAAGGCTGAGAGAGGTGCTGAAGCTTCAGAGGAAAGCTAGCAGAGTTTGGTTCATAAGATTTAAGGAAAAAAGCCATCTCCATATCATAAAAGTGCAAGGTGAAGCAGCAAGTGCTGATTGAGAAGGTGCAGGAAGTTATCCAGAAGATCTAAGCAAGACCATTGATGAATGTGTCTACACTAAACAACAGATTTTCAATACAGATTCTTCTGTTAGAAGAAAATGCTACTGAGGACTTTCATAGCTAGAGAAGAGAAATCAATGCTTGGTTTCAAAGATTCAAAAGGCTGGCTGACTCTCCTGTTAGACACTGAAGCAGCTAGTGACTTTAAGTTGAAGCCAGTGTTCACTGATCATTTCAAAAATCTCATGGCCCTTAAGAGGTATGCTAAATCTACTCTGCCGGCATGTTAAAAATACAAAAATAAAGCCCAAATGACAGCACATCTGTTTACAGAATGGTTTCCTGAATATGTTAAGACTTGTGTGGAGAACTACTGTTCAGAACAAAAGATTTCTTGCAAAATATTACTGCCTGGTCACCCAAGAACTCTGATGGACATGTACAAGGAGATTAACGTTGCTTTTATGTCTGCTAACACAACGTTCATCCTATAGCCCAGGGATCAAGGAGTAATTTTGACTTTTGAGTCTTATTATTTAAAAAAAACATTTTATAAGACTATAATTGCCATAGACAGTGATTCCTCTGATAGACATGAGCAAAGGAAATTTTAAACCTCGAAAGGATTCACCATTCTGGATGCCATTAAGAACATTTGTAAGTCACAGTGGGGAGGTCAAATTATCAGGAATCCTGTAAACTACAAAATTTACAGGAGTTTGGGAGAAGTTTATTCCAACCCTCATGGATGTCTTTGGGGAATTCAATACTTTAATGGAGGAAGGTGTGTCGAGGTGGTGGAGATTGCAAGAAAAATAAAATTAGAAGTGGAATCTAAAGATGCAACTGAATTTGCACCTTTATGATAAAATTTGAATGAATGAATGAAGAGTTGCTTCTGATATATGAGCAAAGCAAGTCATTTCTTGAGATGGAATCTACTCCTAGTAAAGACATTATCAATACTGCTGAGATGATGGCAAAGGATTTAGAATATTACATAAACTTGGTTGATAAAGAAGTGGCAGGGTTTGAGATAGTTAACTCCAATTTTGAAAGAGGCTTTACTATGGGTATAATGCTATAAAATAGTATTTCATGTTAAAGAGAAGTCTTTTGTTACAGCAATGGTAAATTGACAAAACAAACTTTATTGTTGTCTTATTTTAAGAAATTGCCACAGCTACCCCAACCTTTAGCAATCACCGCCCTGATAAGTCAACAGCCATCAACACTGAGGCAAAACTTTCCACTAGCAAAACAGGATTTAGGAATTGCTGAAATCTAGATGATCACTACTACCTTTTTTTTTTTTAAGCAATAAAGTATTTTTTAATTAACCCTAGACATTTTAGACATAATGATATTGCACACTTAATAGACTATAGTAGAGCATTAATATAACTTCTATATGTACTGGGAAAGCAAAACGTTCATGTGCTTTACTTTATGTCAATATTCATTTTATTGAAGTGGTCTGGAGCCCAACCCACAATATCTCCAAGACAGGCCTCTATGTTTATGGTGGAAAATCTCTAAATGGGCTCTTAGAAATTCAAGTTTTAAAAGTTTCAACCAAGGACCTGCATTGCCAAGGACCACAAAATAGTCACATTATCGTTATAAATATTTTATTAAGCACATTATGCACAGCATCATTCAAAACACCTAAAGAAGGTCTTATATGACAATTGTTTTTCTAACTAAATGCTGTAGAAAATTCTCTTCCTCTTCAGAAATATTGTGTTTCTCCTTTTGATAAGTCTGCTAAGGAATTTATAGGTGGAATCTCTATTTTTACTACATGCAAGAAAGTTTAGAAACATATTCAATATTAAATTATCTTCTTACTGAAGACTATTTACTTTATCCTTTTAAATGTGTTTACTCTCTCTATATATAAATATTCTTTCTATATATTTACATACATCTCTCTATATATATGCTTTCTATATATGCTTTCTATATATTTACATACCTACAAAATAGCTTATGCTCTATCTTTCTAGATAGAGAAATGTATGTGTAATCTTTCTATATGTAGAAATCTTTCTATATGTAAAGAAATGTATATGTCATCTTCTATATGTAAATATATAGAAAGAGCTTGTTGCTCTCTCTCTATATGGAAATATACATGTATTTATGTGCTCTCTATGTATGTATATATATGCATATATCTCTTTATATGCATGTATATGTATACATATTTTGTTTTTTTTTAATCTCAGAAGTGTTCAAGAAAGTGGTGGAATAATAGGAACATATCTATTCTAAACATCAACTTGATGAAACAACTTAAAACTCCAACACTCGCCTGGCATTAAGACACTGAAAAGATTTGGAGACCTGGATTCAACAAATTGTAAATACAAAGGGAAACAATTTATTTATCATTTCCACAGAGCTTATTTATTTAGACTTAGAGAAGGTTTATTGCTGTATTTTATCTGAATAAGTGCCTATTTTTAAAGGAGCCTAAGGAGTGATTACTGTCCCTGTGGCTTTCACAACACAGTGCAGCAGAAAGATACGGGGGTCATGTTGAGGAGATAGAGAAGGAAGCACAGATATGTTAAGTGACTGGGTTATACATATATTATTTAACATACCCTAATATTCAGCAGAGAAGATATTACGCTGGATTTTTTATATGTGCACATGGAGAACAAGGCAAATAATTTGAAATAAATTGTCCCAAATAGCTGGTAAGTGGCAGCACAAGAACTCGTACAAAAGCAAATTATTACTGTTTTACTAAGTATTAAAAGAGACTCTTGAAAGGCCCCTAAGAGAATAAAGGAGGGAAAAGATAAATAGGATATATAACAGAAGTAGCAAGGATAAGTTTTATTTTTGCATGCTTTATATCAGGAGAACAAAATATTTTCAATTCCAAGCATATTCTTTTGAAAGTACGTCAGAAGAAAAATTTAAGAAAGCAGTTTGAAAGGCAAATAAAATGATTTAGGTCGTTGGAGGTTTCATGTTTAAGTGAAACCAAGGAAAAGACAACCGTGCAAGTATTATTTTGGTAAATAAATAAATGAATATGAAAATATCAATTTCATGGCAACATAAAGGGAGTTGAATGGGTAGGATATAACTCTTTAGTACAAAGTTAAAAAAGATCCGATACTTTTAGAATGGCTGATCAATGCCTGAGAAGACAAAAGAAAAATATGTGGAACTTCCCACACACAGAATTGAATCAAGCTTCTTAAAAGACAATTAACAACCTGGCAAGGCCAGAGGGAAAGATCTTGCTTTTGGTGTTTGTGAGGGAGGGGGTATCCAATGGAAATTCACAGACAGGAGAAAATCATTGAGTATACATATTCTACACATACAGGCAATATGAACTCTGGAATTTAAAATGGAAAGCTCTGATTATACAGCACTGTCTTTTCTGTCT
Organism: Pan paniscus; assembly: GCF_029289425.2. Taxonomy (NCBI): domain Eukaryota; kingdom Metazoa; phylum Chordata; class Mammalia; order Primates; family Hominidae; genus Pan; species Pan paniscus. The sequence continues at coordinate 26,803,501 of NC_073258.2, read as the reverse complement.
GGTGATGTTAGTATTTTTCAAGTTAGATATAAAGAACAAATTGACTGTAGAAGATGTAGCCCTCAGGAAATCTAATTTTATTAAGAAAGTAAAATGTCAGCATAATTAAGACTGTATTAAGATTTACGTTTATCAAAATTTGTCTGATGTTATTTCTTGATGAAAGGTTTTATTATATAATTTACCTGATAATATAATTATAGTTAAAATTCAAAGTCATGACTAAATAATCTGAAATATTTATATAATTAGGAAACCTTAATATTTTAACTTCTAGAACAGAGTCAGGTCCTTTATTATTCATCTTGAAACTATAGGAGATTAGTTATTACATTTGAACTGCCTGTTAGGCTAGCACCACCCCACCTTAATTGCCTTCTAAACAATTTATACTATATTACAGAAAATTACTGTGTAAGCAAAGAAGTTATAATAAAACATTAAGTACAGCAATAGAAGTATATACTAGTTGTAGTGACTTTTTTGTGTTTTGATAAAGGATGGAAGTGGGAGAGAAAAAGTGTTCATGGTGCATATAATTGAGATGGTTCTTAGGATCATAGCATCTCACTGGCAGTTATTTCTTCAATAACTTATCTTGATGAAAACCTAAGAGCTGTGGTAGAACTCTTACAACTTAAAGAATAAGTGACAAACATCAACTAATTTTAATGTTTAGACTTTAATTTAAATAAATCAATAGTCATATTTCTCAAAGAACTTAAATACAGATCGTATATTAAATTATATAAATGAATTATTCTTATTTTTTTAAATTTGTAATTGCATTATGCTTTGTTTGAAGTTCTAAAGTGTTAATGAATAGAATCATAGTATGTCTAGTGATTGGTATAAAATATTCCAGTGGAGAAGAAGGGGTGGTACACAAATAATGGTGGAAAAATAAAAAAAAGTGGCAAAATATTGATAATGATTAAAGTGAATGTGGTTATAATGAAGTTAATTTTATTATTTTCTTTCCTGTTCTGATTGTTTGATAGTGTTCATAATCAATATTAAAAACAGAATTTGTCATTTAACAAAATTGCAGCAGCTTGGATTACGGTGGTAGCAGTTGGAATTAAGAGAACTATATGTATTGGAGTGATTTGGGGAAGTTAGGTTAAAGAGATTTACTTACGGATTAAATATAAGGGTGATGATGAGGCAAAGAGAGTTACCAAGGACGACTTCTTAGTTTTTGTCTTAAGCTAATGTGTATATGTCACTATAATTTACTGAAATGGCCGCATATTTTGGCCATGATAATTTTGAAATTTCTCTTGGGCATCCAAGTTGAGATGTTAAGAATTTGTGGTATGTTAAACAAAATGAGCCAGCATAGAAAGATAAATACTACATGTTCTCACTCATATGTGAAAGCTAAAAAAGTTCTACTCACAGAAGTAGAGAGTAGGATGGTGGTTACTAGAAGGTTGAAAAGTAGGGGAAAGGGAGGTTAGCCAGAGGTGGGCTAATAGATACACAAGTACAGCTGAATAGGAAAAATGCATTCTCATTTTCTATAGCACTATAGGGTGACTATGATAAACAACAATTTATTATATACTTTCAAAACTAGGAGAATGAATTTTGAATGTTGTCAACACAAAGAAATGATAAATGAGATGATATATTTGCTAATTATCTTAATTTGATATTTATACATTACATTCATATATTGAAATATCACACTGTACTCAAATATGTAGAATTTTTATGTGGCAATTAAAATTATTATAATTAAACATCTGAAAAATTAAAATAAAAGTGACATACTTTTGACCAACTATAAAATTCGACTTCAATTACCGGAATATACATTGTTTAGTCTTCATTACCAGGTTCTCCTATTTTAAAATTGTGAATGTTGCCCTTCATTTTAAGGACAGAGAAACAAGGGTAATGTGAAACACAGTGCATTATGAAGTTGCTTTTTTTATGGTAATATTAAAGTTAATTCCACTGGCAAAATAATAATAATAATAATAATAATAATAAAAGAGGCTAAAGTAATAAGCCATCTGTGGCTAAGGGAAAGGTTCAGGTAAAATTAAATTTGGAAATAATTAGAACACAGATGTTATAGGGAGCCATGTAATTGGATTCATTGGATTAATTCAACTAAGAAAAATGATGAGACATTGAAAGACCAAATGGAAAACGAGGAACCAGCAATGAAACAAGAGAAGCCAACCATTTAGGGACAAAACCAGGAGAGTGTGGAGTCATGAAAGTCAACCCTAAACCCCACCAAAAAAAAAAAAAAAGTAAGAAGAAGGAATCAAATAGGTTAACTGCTGCTGAGATACATGTCAATATGAAGATCAAAAAATGAAAATAAAAAGGCAAAATGTAAACAACTGACAAACTTGAAAACAGAAAGTTATGTATAATGAAAGTGAGACAAGCCATACTGGAGTTGGTAGAAAAGAGAGATACAGTTTATAAGATCAAATGCAGATTCTTGTTTTTAACAATAATTTTTAGTGCTGTAAAATGGTGACAGTAGCTACACAGAATGTGAGATCAAAGCAGGGTGTTTATGTTTACTATAGAAAATATAACATTTATATTTCATATATATATATGTGTGTGTGTATACATATATATGTGTGTGGGTATATGTATATATGATGAACAGTCTGGAGCTTAGCATATTTCTGATAATTTAATCAAAAATCAAATGTAGACTTAACAACTATTACAGATGTCGAGCAGAAAAATTGTCAAGTCAAATATGCCAATACTGAAGTTATGCATTTAACTTTCCCTGAATCCCCAAATTAATGAGAATAGTGTAAATGTCCTCAGTGAATTCATAATCCTGTACACTGCATTTAAAATTTTTGGATATTTTAATGTTAGGATCAGAGTGCTTTTGATTGAATTAAATAAAGGTACTAGTATGTAAATTTGCAACCAGAAAATGGAAAGGAAAAACACAAAAATTAAAGAAGTTTAATACCCAAGTTTTATAGGACATTTCCACCAAAGCTTCCACAATAACTAAAGTCTAACCTAAAAATGAAGTGTTTATTTTCTTTTCAGGGCAAACTTTAAAACCTCAGCTTTGTCTTCTCTGCTCTGAATACTTTGGGGATTGTTAAACATAAAATAGAGATATCTATTAACCTATATAACCTATTAGATCAAATATTGTTAATTATTAAAAAATGAAGATAAAATTTCCAAAATTTCAAAATGTTTGATAGATTTTGTTTATACAGTTTTTGACAGGATATCTATATTTAATGACTGACATCTAATTTTGTATTATAGGCTAACTTAATTAAACAATCATATTCTTTTGCTCTATTAAATGGGGGGAAATTTCACTGCTTGTGGAGAAATGCTAGAGTGTCACCAGTGACCTTAAACAAAATATTTTTATTTACTTATAATTTAATATTAGGTATTTAAATGTCTTATTCTCATTGATTCCTAACCCTGATCATGGACATATTAGCATTTGTTTGAAGAAAGCAATTTATTATCAGAAATAATGATGAATGCTAAATATTTGTATTTATACTCTAATATGATTCCTTTTCAGAAATCCCTACTTACAGATTTTTTTCTCTATAGCATACACTTTCAGGAGGACCATGATTAGTACTTATGTTTTCCCCTTGGAAAGCTAATATCTCATGGGTTTGTTGCTACATGGTTGATCTCATGAGTGAAATTCCCAGATGAAGACAATATATACATGGATATATGTATTTATTCATTAATTTTCATTATTTGATAGCTACAATGCACCTGTTACTATGCCAGGTTTTTTTTTGTATAAAGACAAAATGATCAAAACAGACATAGATCCTGTCTTATGCAACTTACTGTCCAGTAGAGGGTGGGGGAAAGCACATCAATAAACAAATACACACTTATAAACTGGAATAAGTTCTATGATGTGGAGGATGACTACGTTATTATTAAAGGACAGCAAGTGCCTGATTTGCATTGCGAGTTTGAAGGGGTGAGACAGAGGATAGGTTTTGCGCTAAATCTAAGAAGTCTGGTTAGGATGTTTTGAAGCTTAATTTGGATTTAACCCAGCATTCTACCATCCGATCACCTACTATGTGTATAATACTAAACTCAATAAAGAGAATATTAGTAATATGAGATAACACTTCTATCTTTCAGGATTTTATACTGATAGCAATTATGAATTATTTAATGATTTTAAGCAGCTAGAGAAGCATAACTGGAAAAGCCTTGTAAGATAGTTTGTCAGCATTTAGGGGCTTGAATAAGTGGGTGATGTCCTCAACACATTTTAGTTCGTCTCTGTAGAAAGCAGAATCTCCAGGTTGCTTTGTTATGGCCACTCCATAGAAAATGATCAGAGGGTAAAGGCAAATGAATTTGAATATTTTGATGAGGATTAATGAAGAGTGAGCATGTCCTCAGACAAGTCACTGGCACATGTATACATATGTAACAAACCTGTATGTTGTGCACATGTACCCTAAAACTTAAAGTATAATAATAATAAAATAATAAAAAGAAAGAGATGCTTCTCCTGGTGAGAATCACCATTTTAAAAAGTATGTGCCATCAGCATTTACAACAACACTTTCTAAAATATAATCCAAATAATCCTGCTCCCCTGAGATGTTCTTTGGTGACTAATTTGGTAATTTCTGTAAATTTATCCACTCTTTAGAGGTTTTTGTACATGAGTATATCCAAGATTATAGAAATTCCTGCAGTAAGGAAACTTAACTTTTTTTTTTAAAACCAGTGCTTCTCTCAAGAGGATCATTTTGTTTGTTGATTGCCTATTAATGTCTACTGAAACTAGTAACCCTTGAAACATGCTGAGAAATCTGCTTTTGACTATAAAGAATTATTTACTTCCTTTTATATTTTCAATTATCCATGAAATTTTATAAAAGGGAACTCTTATGCTTCATCAAAAAAATGTCTACATCTACTATGAATAGAGGGTTGAACCATATTCTCAATAATAGTCACTTAGAAAGACCTCTGCAAAGACATCTAACCAGGAATGGGTGTCCAGCCCTGTGAATCTGCAGTTTCCTCCTTGTTAGGATGCTGATGTCTATGGTCACAAAACCAAATGCTTTAGTACTACCAATTATAAATCACACTCTATTCAGCTCCATTTGTGTCCTGAGCTTTGGGTCTGAAAGATTTTTAGGACTCTTCTCTGGGAAATGTTTAAGCTTTAAAGGAGAGTAAAGCATTTGCAAAGAAAATGAGACGATAGCCCAGAAGCTGACTGTTGAGTGACCCAATTTATAAGAAAGAACATGCTCAGTGTAAAGTTTGATTTTCTCAAGGCTGGATTAAGTGGGGTTTGTGTGTGGGAGGCAGGGGTGGAACTAAAGAATAAAGAAACTGAAAGAACACAAAGAAATTTCTAGAAGATGCCAACAAACTGTGTGTGTGTGTGTGTGTGTGTGTGTGAGAGAGAGAGAGATTCTTATTTAACGATACTAAAAGGAGATTCTCACACTTTTGTTAGCATTAACGTACTATGGCCTGAAATATTTAAAAACATATCCAGATGTACAACTACTTGTCAGAGAGAAAGTGATTGTATGTCTTTACTATTTACTCTTAGAACTGCAATATTTTAATAAATAAAATTACTTTTGAACTATCCATAACAAACAAAATCAGTGCCATTTTGACTTCCCTTATAGAAATTCATTACAATCTGTATATTTATGGAGATAATCAGAAAAGTTCTCACTATTGTCTGTTCTTTTTCATCAAAGTATATCAACATATGTGCCTCTTTTTAGAAGATAAACCATATTGAGAGAGGAACAAAAAAGAAATATCTTCAAAATATATTGCTAAAAGCCTATCTGAATGGCAATTATGCTAGTTCTTCCCAATGTCAAAGAAACCTGGCTAAGAGAATCCCAAATGTTTATGAGTTAAAATGGAGGGTCGCCACTGACTCATTGTTTGGATTGGAATAAAGATAATAAAAAGCATCAAAATTGAATTCCTCGCAGAGTTTAACAATGGGCAAAAATCTCTGGGATTACCTCTCTCTTCTTCAAGTAAGCTAGGATAGTTCATGTTTAAGACCCCTTAGAGTGCCACCTTCAAACAGAGAGTATGAACTCTTTAAGTATTTTCTGAATATTGCTGCTTTGTGCTGAGAACAATGGGACAGAGTAAACTCTAGACTAGTCCAACTCCGTTGTGGAAATGAAACTTCTGTATCAATAGGACCAAAAAAATGATCAAAGAAAGGTCTAGCACAGAAAAAATGAAAAGTATACTTAATTTTGACAGGTTCTTAAATAGAAATAAAACTCAGGTTAATCGTGAGCATTTAATATATTATAGTAACTGTCAAGCACTAGCACATATTACAATAATCTGGCTGAATGCTCTTTAAGCATCAGATGTTTTAACAACGTCCCATGGAACATAGTTAAATGAAAAGAAACATAATTTTGTGATCATAGATCCAGACTAAATAAACATTGATAATTATAATTGATATCTCAGTTGCCATTCCACATTACACTGCATTATAAAAAAAAAAAAGAGTAGAGAGTAGGATTAAAATTGTATCCCAAATCCAAAGTTTAATCCTGTACTTTAATCATTAACTGTGCCAAAATCATAACATTTGGTCAATGAATCACAACTGAATAAAATTTGAATGAATTAGGTTTTAGTTAGATATGCTTTGTCAGTACCAGAAGTAATATGCACTCTTGAGCTTTTTTTTTTTTTTTTGCCCCCTTTGGTCATGAGTTATATAAATGATAATTGGTGCTAATTGATTTATTAACTTTGGAGCCCTGCAGATAGTGGAGCACTTCATAGCAGAATGATTGCTTTAGAAAACAGAAAGAGAAACAGATAAACTTATTAACAGATGGATATTTATCTTAAAATGTCATTCATACCCTGCAGAAAGAAAGAACGAATGAACAAAGAAAGCAAATTTTAAGTAAAAAACATTGAAAGTACCTCAGTATTTGGTAATGTATGCTATTTTGGTCTGGTGTCTTCACTAAAATCATGGATTATAAGAAGAATATTCTATAGATGTATCACAAAAGCAAAATTAAAGAGTAAGACTGTCTTTCATAGTTTCAAAGCACCTCCCTTACATGCTTGTATTCCAACCACTTCCTTCCTGTTTAAATCCAAGTTTTTACTTTATACATATTCAACTAATGTATGTCACAGAAAAAGATAACATAAATAGGATTTCCTAAAGGCCCTTCTTAAATACATATCTTATGCTTAGGAGGACTGTGTGTGTGTATATCTGTGTATATATATATATAGAACATATTAGAGAGTTTGCAGATGAAAATCTTATTCTAATTGTGTGAAAATCATAAAAAAAGCAGTATATGAAAAATCTATTGTTATTATCTTTCCCTGGTTTCACTAACATCAACCTAAATTCCAATTTCTCTGCATCACATTAAAGGAACTTTAATCTTATCCTACCTATGACAATATACATATTCTTTACATTACAGCAATTTAACTTAACTTTGCTCCCAGACATGAAAGCCAATATTTTCACAAACTGATTCCTCTCCCTGGAAGTTAGCTCAGAGTTAAAGTCATGCCTGCAAAAAAACATGATAACAAAACTATTATGAAATTAGAGTTATCAAGTAAGCCTGCTACATACCTTCTAGGATTATGTGAAGCAGGCAATTTCTCTACCTTTGTAAACAAAATGTGGCATCATTTTCATATGTGCCTAATGTTCTTCCTCATGAAGCATTTAACCAATTAGCACTATTTTAAAAAATAAATATAGGGAAAATATGTATATGGAAAATGAGTGTTTCAGACAGAGCAGGAAATAATAAGAAATTATAAATAAAGCAAAATGCTCAATATTGGTGAAGAAAAATATTCAACAGGCAGAGCCAGCCCTGAGAGAGGAAAATATCTGAAAAATTGGAGAATCATAGTCCTGAACATTGATGAAAGAGAAATCCATTAGTGGCAAATATGTTTGTTCACTTTCTTTAATGTTTCTCTAATTCTTTTCCCAGTTCCCTCCCTGCATTTCCTACTCCTAGCCTGTCTTAGGTAGTGATTGTGAGAGAGGGGTTGACTAAGTCCCACTGTTCTGTCATTTCATCTGTAGTATATTCCCCTTAAGCCTCATTCATAACTTACAGAGAGGAAGTGGAAGTAGTAATGATTGGGATTTTGGTCCTGTAAATTGATTTGGAATGAATTTAAATGAGATGACATTCAAGGACAGAACATTCAAATATGCCTCAGTGTCCTATCTAGCACACTACTCTCATTTTTAAAAATTGCTATTCAATATCTCATAATTAAGTAAATCACTTCACCTTGTTAGAACTGTACTATTGGTTGCTTCTGCCACAGACCTGTGTCAAGGGATCTAAAAGAGTTAATGGACTAAACTATAAACAACGGTGCTCTTGCTTAGTAAAAATTTCTGTGGTTTTCAAAAGACTTCAGGGAAAGGTTTGTCATTACCTAAACTTCCTCTAAGAAATGTGAGCTCTGAATTAGAAGAAAAATAACTTTTTCAACTAGATGCCTCAGAGTCAATAAAATGGAATCTTTGTAAAGAAGAGCACTTATCTATAAATGAAAGCTCTTGTAGTCAGCATGTTTTACCAAAACTTGTGTTCTCATGAGGATAGGTCATTCCTATAATTAGACCATTCATTTTTACCTTAGTCACATTTTACCACCTTCAGATGACCAGTGCAAGGGACTAGCAGTTGATTATGTCTTGAATTACAATGTGTAGGCAATAAAAACTGTTTTATTAAAAAAATTTTAATACATTATTTTCTGTAATGAAATATAACATTTAACATCTTTGTCATCTAATAGAAAATGATAAAACTGGCCAGCTCAATTTCTGAAACACTTCCAGTATCCATAAAAATTAATTTGAGGACTAGACTCTTATTCCATATCAAGCATCCATTCAACATCTTTGTTTAAGATAAATTAAATTCAGACTCATTCAGGAGATAAATGAATGGGAAGATCAATTCAACTTTTCACTGCCTTTAGGCCTCACCTGACCTCAGGTTTTTCAAAGAGGCTGGACACAGAAAGAATATAATAAGAAATCCTTATTTTTTCTTTACTTAAATATAAAAATAACATTTCACTTTTATCTAAGGTTTCATTGCCCCACTGCCTCTAAGGCCTAAGATTAAAGATATTTTATTGGGATCAAAATTAATATATTACAACATAATGACACGGGCTTGTAATAAAAGCCAAGATCATTGAGTCTTTACCTATCCAGAGAGATTAGGTAAGACCTCAATTAAAATAAGATTGTTATCTCCTATGGCTCATTTACCTTTGATTACTGTTACCAGGATCTTGATTTAGAGCTAAATAGTCAATCTAAATGTACTACCTGACAAAATGAGAACCATTACCAATGTATATATTTATCTAATATATATATAATAGATTCTTATTTGTGAATTAAGAAAATCAATGAAGTATTCTTTTTTTTGTAAAAAAAGAAGCTTGATATTTTAAGTGAATTAGCATGGATTAGTTTATTCACTAAACATAATTAAAACTCACTATACACAATCTCTGGTATATAAAGAATTTACCAAAAATATTAAAGGTATAATTGAGTAGAGGATTTTTCTTTGCATTTTTTTACATTTTCTACATTGTCTATGAATATTTTTCTTTTAACATTAAACTTTAAATAAAAATAAGCTACTTCTTTGTGCCCCAAATTTGAGCAGACTGGGCAAAATTAAGCATCGTATATAAAGACAAAGAATGTGAAGAACATTTAGATTTCTTATACCGAAAAGCAATTAAATGGCAGGATATAATAAAAGCACATTCCAGAAGAATTCTCACTGTAGAACCAGATACTGACAGAAAGCAAGTCAGGGAAGGTTTATCTTGGGATAACTTGTCAAGGATTATTTTTTGAGACCATGAGATAAAATAATCATTGAAACAACAAATGTGAATTCATGGAGAGAAATTTAAGAGAAGATTTTCACATTAATATTACCATATGGGTTAGTGAATGAGGTAAGGCACAGAAGTTTGGGGTAGTTTGTGTTAGAACAGTGTTTTTCTGAATGTAGATATTGGAAGTAGGAAGATTAAACATTTTAAAGGGTCTTTACTGACTACTTCAAATCGTAATTATAGAATATATTTACTATGTAAATCTTTTTTATTCATAGTCATTCTGAGTATCATCAATACCCCAAATCGGATTTAAAATAACAAGTTTCTTATTGTCAAAAAGACGATTGTATATTTAATTTCACACCCTTTCCGAGTGGATTATATAAAAGCCAATATAGAGTGCTTTAGGATTGGCAATAAGATTTAAAGGTCACCTCAAATGCAGAAAACCTGACAATTTATCAAACTACATACTGATTCAGCACATGGCCTGAGCTTTTGACAATGAGCTATGCAGGATACTAAGAAGCCTAAGACTCACACCCTGTCCTCAAAGGACTTTCAGACTAACTAAGAAGCCTCTATTGGTTCATACATGCAAGACTTGCTTACGGATGCACTTAGACTCCAAAGTGATATTCATATCTTTGCATTGCATAATTAGATGAATGAAACAGATTTTGCTTCTTTCAGGAAAATATGCCCAAAAAAGCAAAAAACAAAAAGAAAAAAAAAACAGCAATCTAAGACAGAAACTTAAAAAAGGGGTGGTTTTTAGAATTAGTTTCAGAAATTATGTGACTATTTATGCCAAATGCCTGTCTTCTGACACAAGGTGCTAAATATTGTTATGAATTTAAAGAAAAAGACACAAAGGAGATGAGTCCTACTGTGAAAGCATCAGGGACAACAAGTTGGTTCTATATCTTTCTACCATGGCACTTATTTAAGTTTCTCTCCATGTGTTCTCTCTCAGTATATCCTCCTACGAAAGGTAGCCATTTTTATTTGTAGAGAATCTCGTGGTCAGTTATTGCCAAATGTTAAGCTATTCAAAACAGGTTTCCCTATAGTTTCTAATTCTTTCCACTGATTCGAAAAATATATATATATATATTTCCAGGATTTCACTTGGTGATGGTTACAAATCAGTGGTCAAAGAAAAAAATGCATGCTCGCTATGAAACGTTTCTAACATCATTCCTCCATAAACATGTTTTATGACTTAGAAGTCTTAACTTCTATGTCATAAACATTGCTGGTATTCAATGGATATGACTTTTTTTCAAAACAGGAAATCTGAATGGAAAAAGAAAGGCACCATCTGTTTTGAATTGCAAAGGAGCTGCCCGTTCACTGTGATCTGCTTCACTGGATCTAGTTATTGAACTTCTAATCCTAAATATATTTCTTCTTAATTAAGCTAAATGTGGTAACTTCTATGAAAGTTGTCTCATTACCCTGTGAAAAGTAAGGTGGGCAATGACATATTGACTCATTAAGTAGGTATACTGTAAGTCTACAAAGCTTGTAACCAAGTTTTTCCTCCTTACCTTGAAATGCTAGGCCTTTAAAATTTTTCTCCCTAAGAAACATTGCTTTAGGGACTGAGTCCTGCTTCTTTTAATTCCTCTGGGGTCATCAGATACAATTATATTACTCTAAAACAATCTGTTTTCTTCCCCCACCCCACCCCCACCCTTTTTTTTTTTTTTTTTTTGAGATGGAGTCTCGCTCTGTCACACAGGCTGAAGTGCAATGGCATGATCTCAGCTCACTGCAATCTCCACCTTCCAGGTTCAAGCAATTCTCCTGCTTCAGTCTCCTGAGCAGCTGGGATTACAGGCCCATGCCACCATGCCTTGCTAACTTTTGCATTTCTAGTAGAGACGGGGTTTTACCATGTTGGCTAAGCTGGTCCCAAACTTCCGACCTCAGGTGATCCGCCCACCTTGGCCTCCCAAAGTGCTGGGATTACAGGCGTGAGCCACCACGCCCAGCCACACAATCTGTTTTCCTAAAAGATTACACCAAATGGCAACACCCATTCACAGAAATATTAAAGTATAGAAATACATATCTAGGGAACTAAAAACACGCATTGTCCTATTTCCCTCTGGAGCTAATGATGGTGCAGACTGAGGCATCATATCCACTCTCTTGACTTGTCTGCAACCCTGGAACACCCTTGGTTGAGTTTTTGGTGGTTGGCCTAAGGATGATCTTTGCTATTCCCCATGCAATGGGAGTCCTCTCTTGGGACTGGTAATTAGTAAACCTGCTTTGCACTGACAAAAAATAAGTTTCTACTGTTTCACTGCTATGGCAATTATCTATCTAAATGTACCATTAAGGTTTCCTAAGTCTAGTCTGGCTCTGGTATTGGTTCCTGTATAAGTAGCATTTATGCTGGCCTATGCTTCATTGTACTTCTCCTGCCCCCAAAAAGGATAATTAACATACTAACACAAACATGTGAATGAAAGACAAGACCACGTTTTACAATTTCCTTTCCCTTGCTAAAGTTTAATCCAGCAACTTATTGAAATTTAAATTTACATGAGAAGATTCTTCTGTACAAGTGCAATAATTATACAACCTTTTCATTATATGTGTGCTTTCTCCAGACAGAAAAACAGAAATCACATCTGGTTTCAAAGTGGTGTCCAAATGCAACTACAGACATAAGTATTTATTCCAGTCATTTTTTAAATCCTTCCCTGTTTTTCCTGTTGATAACAGTTCCATTTCCAAATATTGCTTTTCGGTCATACACTAGTGCGTTTTAGAGTAGATATTAACCTTTTTTGTAAAATGTGTTTTATTCAATTCTGTTGGTAATAATTCCATTGCATCTTCTTGACAGCTGTCTTTCTACCTGATTTCCCCTTTTAAGAGTACACAGGTCAATCTTCAAAATTCTCCCATTCAAAATTCTCCAAAACTAAAGATCTTGTGGATTTTATGCTTTATTATGCCATTTTAAAAATCACATAGCTATGTAGCTTCTGAAATCAGACAAAAACCCAAGGCAACTAATGAAATAAAAGAAATCAGATTATGAAAATAAATCATTAATAATAGTAACTCATACCAATATTTGCTGATGTTGTTATATTGAGTTACTAGAGAGGAACAAAGGTACTGTGCTGTCAACAAGTATCTTCATGTCTAAAGATTGTCTGAACTAAAATTATGAAAATTATGTGCAATCACAAATTAATCATGAAGGAAAATTATTTTGAAAAAAGCCTTTTTTAAAAAAGATGCGTATTATCATTAGAATGCAACTATATTGACATGGCAATAATTTACTAAAATCTGAAGTGCAATTCTTCACATCAAAATAGTAAATAAATGAAATTCCAAATTAACCAAGACATGAAAAGACAGCAAATTCCAGTACATGTGTAGAACTGCCTCACTGAAGCTGTATCCTGGATGAAAGGCGAAACCCTTTCCCAAGGACTTTTCACTAAGATAGTTTTGGAGGAAGACATAGTAGGTCTGCTCTTCTAATGTGTTCACCACACAATTTCATTTCTGGAGATCTCATACTTATTTTCTTCAATTGTTTAATTGACTTCAGCACAAAATATTATAAACATAACTAAACAATAAAATCCCAAGGAATGAATCTTACATTCAAAACTTTATCTTTCTCCCTAAAACTACATCCGATTTCCTAGACAGTTCCAGATGGCCTGCTGTATTCTCCATTCAAGTACAGGAGTCTCCAAAGCTCAAGACTCATTCTAGATAAAGTTGGGTTGAGGGGTACTGTTAACAGTCCTTATATATAATCCTAATGGTCTGAAGTCAAAGTAGAAAATAAGATTTGTAGTCAAAATATAAAGAGGATGGTATGACTGTGAGAGCAAACTGAGTAATGAAACTGTAAACGTGAAAGAGCCAATCCCTCAACATGAATCCTGAGTGGATAACAGTGTCTAAGTTTAAAATAGAGCCCAAAGGCCATTTGCTACCTAGAGCTCACACATGTACTCACTTCCAGAAAACCCACACGTCTACCTAACTTGGGACTTTCATAGCTGACTGTCCTTGTTCACGTCACCTGAACCAACGAATAGAGTATGATCTGCATCAAAATAATCAGAACTCAGCTATGTGAATCAATCAGCACTAAGCAAGTTTGAATCCTTCATTTGCATAAATAGACTTGATTGGGAACTTGAATAGAAACTTTCTCTATAAAAGCCGAACACTCTCTTTGCTCTCTGGAATGCCCCTTTGTTTTATGCAATCTTCCCAGTTTGCAAACTGTTCACTGGAATAAAGTTTCTTTCCTCCAAATTCTTTTTCAGAGAATTTTTGGTCACAAAGCCATGTTCTGTTTATTGACTAACTTTGAACTAGGCACAAACAGTGAAAAGATCAAGAAGAAAACAACCCTAATAAATGTGCATAAAAACCCACTATCATCTTCTGATATTTCAGTTATCATCTGAACATTCTAAAAACTATTTATGGACTAAGGACACTCAGTAACTATACTCGTTAATAATTTTTAACAGTTTCTCTTCCATTCGTTTTAAGAAGAAGGAAGAAATTTCTCATTTGACACTTACAGAAAGGATAAAACACCCTCAAATAGCTCGTTATCTTGTTAGCCCAGACTGTAAATATACAATGTTACAAGGGGAAAATAGGCATATCAGACTTAAAAAAAAAAATCAAAGATCTTTAACAAACATGGCTAAAGTTGTAAGAACCTAAATGTTAGATTCATGCAGCTCTGAGCTTAAATTCTGATTTTACCATTGACTCATGGATTAGATGAAGCAAGTCTCTTAACTTAGCTAAGCTTTAAATAAGTTAAATTATCTCATTTATATAAATTATCTAACTTAATTAAATGAGGTCATACCTAACACGTAAGAACTAATTTTTTATTTGTTTGAATTCAACGTTATCTTATTCACTAATAACAGCTGATTAATTATAGGCCTTTTATCCCCTCCCTCTAAAAAATAATTTCTCCTACATTTCCATTTCATTTTCCACATGAATAGAAACTTAATGGATAGTGTTAGATAAGTATCCAATATTTCAAAAATAATCCCTGGAATATGTCATTTTAAAAACCAAATGATGAAAAAATGTATTATTTTATGGGAGGAAAATTGTTGTCTCAGTGATTAAAAGACAGGAATTTTCTATAATTAAAAAGAGCCTGTTATACACCATAAACATGAGAAACACAAAAGGATATTTCTTTTTTCAGACACAATATAAAAATAACCATGGGAAGCAAAATGATGTCATTTTTCAATAAGTCAAGATTAAACTCTCATTTAACACTTAAGACTATCTGATAAATTCAACCTTCTAAAATGGATTTTTAAGAAAGCAAACTATGGATTATTGGCTCCACAATTTACAATAATCAGTGACGTGACTGATGCCCTCACTGAAGTGATTAATGTTTTTGGAGTCATTATTTAGATATGTGAAAAAATAAATAGAACATTTTTTAAATATAAAAAATGTACATAAAATTTAATATGTACCTACAATTTTTTTTTTTTTTTTTTTTGGACGGCGTCTGGCTCTGTCGCCCAGGCTGGAGTGCAGTGGCGGGATCTTGGCTCACTGCAAGCTCTGCCTCCCAGGTTCACGCCATTCTCCTGCCTCAGCCTCCCGAGTAGCTGGGACTACAGGAACCCGCCACCACGCCCGGCTAATCTTTTTGTATTTTTAGTAGAGACGGGGTTTCACTGTGTTAGCCAGGATGGTCTCGATCTCCTGACCTCGTGATCCGCCCACCTTGGCCTCCCAAAGTCCTGGGATTACAGGCGTGAACCATCGTGCCCGGCCTGTACCTACAATATTTTTAACCTTTAGCAATAGTTTTTTGGACAGGTGATATAAGATTATCTTATTCATGTTTCAGTTAAGATTTCAAATAAGATTTCATGCATATGTTTCAACTTAGAACACAAAAAATATGATAAAGAAAAATCTTTGTATTTTGTATTAGGAAAGGTTCAAAGACAAAAATAACAGATGGTAATAAGAAATTATCAAACCTGGAAATAAAGCCACATAGAGAGCTTGGCACATAGATTGTATCACAGAGTTTATTTCTTGAGTATGTAAAAATAAGTAACTCACAATCTAAGCTGTTGAAACTAAATTTTATAGCCTTAAGGGAATGTGATTATGGGACATAAGTCACATAAAGAGGCAGCTGTTACCTAGGCAGCTGTAACCTAGAAAGCTGTAATTTTTGTTTCTCTAATTATAGATTTGCCTTCTTCCTTACCTACATTGTTTTGTAAAATATTACAAATGACTAAACAGCACAAGGAAAGACCTCTTCCCTCTTCAGGGTTGATCTTCATTTTAGATTAACTTCTCTCTTACCTTTCTCACACAAAAACTTCATGCTGTCATATTGTCTTAAGATGGAATGTTAAATATACACTTTTAAATTGTAAAGAAAACCAGCCACACAAAAAAGAAAACAAACTTTAACCAATTAAAATGTTGTTACTCATAAATCAGCCTTGTGTAGAAAATGTTGTAATCCTGTTATATGTCTTTGTTTTCTTCCTATGTAAGCACAACTTTAACTTTTAGCTTTGGAGCACTTATCCCATTTCTCTGGAGTCCCTGTAACCTGGGTGGCTATTCCCAGGTTTTTACTTGAATAAACTCATTAAAACTGGATTCTGATTATTTCAATTATTTCAGATTGACAAGTGGTTATAGAATTTCATATTCATATAAGACCTATCCAAATTCCATACAAATAATTTTAGGTTTTACATTCATTTCCACAAATTAACAGGAAAGAAAAGTAGCATATATTAATCAAGTGTAAGTGTCAGGTCTTTAAAATCTGTTAATCTGTTAATCTTCAAAACAGGACTTCGAGATTGATTATTTTCCCAATTTAACTGAAAAAAAAAATCTACTATAAGAAATTTTCAACAGCCCATCCAAAATCACATAACTAGTCACGTGGAAGACAGGGATTCAAATCCAGGTGGATCAGCCTCTGTCTCAGGTCAGTTTTCACAGAAGCAGAGCATAATCAGGGCCTCCTTTGGAAAGCTGATTTATCAGGGATAAATGAGAACTTTCATAAGAAAGAAAAAAAAACATGACAGGACAAAAAATTCAGCAAGGAAGTGGTCCCAGCAGAAGAATAGCTTTACCCAGTCCCTAGGGGAGCTCTGGAGCACAGGTTGTACCACAGAGGTAAACCCACCCTGACGCACAGAGCCTGCTGTTTTTACATACATATTAGTCAGTGCTTGTTCACTACTGGAGAGCCTATGATTAGTTCTGTCATTATTATTATTTTATTTTAGCACCTTTCACATTGCTATTCTCTTCCTGGAATTTGTTTTCCCAAGCAAAAATTTTTGGCTAAAAAGTTCTGTCTACGTTTTGAAACCCATAGGAAAGTCATTACTTCTGTGACACCTTACACAGCTATTCCCAGAGCTGGGAAACTTTACTCTTTGCACTTTTTGTCTCCCTCTCCTTCTATGAAGGATGTATTTTTTTTAATGCATCTGGGCTCCCAAGCACTTAACATTATTTCCTGGCATATTCCCTGATAGATATCAAGTTCTTTGTGAATATTAATTGAATTAATTTATATATCCTTAATTGCTATAAACCAACCAATTGCCAAGTTATCCCTCTTGCTGGTTGTAAAAAGTGTCATTTACAGATGGGGTCTTTCAGCTCAGTAGACTAAACTTCCGTAGGAAGAGAGTAAGTTACAGAGGATGTGTAGTCTCCCTAGAATACCACTTCTCTCCTCTTACCTCACACATGCTAGGCACAGTATACGGTTTTATAATCTGCCTCAGGAAAAAATAAAAATAACATTCTAGATGATTGTGTAACTCCTACAACAGAGGACCTGGTTAATTTCCAAGAAGTTATTATGAACTTTCCGGTTCTAAACTCTGCCCTGAAATCGGGGAAATGGTAAATAATAGACCTTCTAGCATCCTTCACTTGCAAGCATTAAGAGCTCAAATCAGCAGAGGTTTCAGTGACAACGATTGTTTACCACACCCTTTGGTCTTACTAACAATAATTCATTTACTCTCCTCTTTAGGACCTCTGACCTAAAGTCATGTAAAAAGTCTCCTACCCTAAAGAGCTTGATCCTGTACCAACCAGCAGTTTTGTGAATTTAGCTTTCCTTGAGCCAGGCTGCTTTTACAGAACAGCCCTCACCTCAAGGACTAAGTCTTACTATATTTCTTTCTTCAACACCAGTGGGGAGAATTCTTTTAACAATTGCCCTGATAAATAGATTCATGTAATCTTATTGCTGTGTTGTCATAACCTTCTTTTCTCACACTTGGGAATATCAAAAGAAAAAAACTAATAAATTAAGAAAATTATGTTAATAAAGTTTATTTACATAAACAAAGAACATCCATTCAGTTGGTTCTGTATGACGATGGTACCCTACAATTCCCCACAAAGTGAAATTTATAATCATTCCATTGACAAGTGGGCTTGATAGAAGGAGAGGCACGATCTTATTATGTGTTTTCCCTTAATACTACAATATACCTTCCTCATTCTGTGCTGTAATGCCTCAGGGCTACTCTCCTTCTCAGCTGCTCTGAGATGTGGATACAGTTTATTTGTTCAGGGTCACTGAATTGTAAAGCAAATTACTTATTCTGAAACCATTCTTATGCTAGAATGCTCTCAGTTTCACCATGGTTGAGGAACCAAAGACTGATCATCACCATCTATTTCTTTCTCTCTTTTTCTCTGCCACTTTGTCTTGAATTTTTTAATTGCCAGAAAAGAAAACACACACACACACAACCAACTAGTTACTCTCTGCATTCAGTGGAGGATTTCTCTCCCACCAATCAAGACTCCTCTTCCAAAGCCCCTTGCTGAATGCCAGGGATATGCCACATGCTTCTGTTTATGGGCACTGTTTAGGGGTACTACTCATCTTTAAAACATTTTATTTTTCAGAGTTCTGCTTGTATCCCCGGCCAGATCAGCTTCTTATTATAGAACATAGCCAGGGAATCCTAACTATGCTTGCAGAATGCACTACACTTGGACACTTCAAAACATTAAATCAGTTCCATGCTTACGTGGTCCTCCAATTAGCATTCTGTTTGGCAACTCTTATTTTCCCAGCCTGTCAACTTTTCATCACTTCTTTGAGATAAACACTATCTACATTCAGACTCTGAAAGGTCAAAGACAGACAAAAGGTGGTGATCTTCCAGAAGAGTAATGTATTCATTTCTACCAGCATTTAGTGATTGCTTGGTATTAATGGAATTCATTGACTGATTTTCCATGGCACACCCCAGGCTTTAGAATCAGAGTATAGTACCCAAAGCATGGCCCTGCAACTTACTGTAGCTATGAGTAATGACAGTCAGAAAGTAGACACAGGAAAAACCATATGAGTCATGTATTATATAGATCCTAAGAATATTCAAAAAGAATATTTACCCTTCTAATTATTTAAAGAGACAGTCAAAACAGCAATACAACTTTAAAGTGGCTATTGATATTTTAATGTTTTCATAATATCTGAAAATAGTTTAAGACATAGTCATTATCCCAGGATAAATCTCATCTATGTCGTTCTCTTGCTATGCTGATTGTAAAAATGAAATAAAATCTTACCAACGACTGCTAAAGGAGGAAGGCTAACCATCATATGACTCTAGCTTTTCTTTCAAATATAGATGTTTTTAGCTAAGATATGATCAAGTCTTTTGTGAATCCAAAAACAGGCAAGGGGGACTTAATTTTTAGCTATTTTGCATGTCAGCAAATACAATTTTAATTATTTTATTCTTAGGAGAAATTTGTGATATTAGCTTGTTTCCATGATTTGAAAGAAAACATGATTTGAAAACATCAATACCATCTATTTTCTTAAAATAATAGTAATTCAAAAACAGAGACTGAAAGGAAAACCATGTCATATAGAAAAAAATCATTTGCTGGGCACGGTGGCTCACGCCTGTGATCCCAACACTTTGGGAGGCCGAGGTGGGTGGATCACCTGAGGTCAGGAGTTCGAGACCAGCCTGGGCAACATGGTGAAACCCAGTTTCTAATAAAAGTACAACAGCAACAAAATTAGCTGGGCATGGCAGCATGTGCCTGTAGTCCCAGCTACTCGGGGGGCTGAGGCAGGAGAATTGCTTGTACCCAGGAGGCGGAGGTTGCAGTGAGCTGAGATCGTGCCACTGCACTCCAGCCTGGGCAACAGAGTGAGACTCCATCTCCAAAAAAAAAAAAAACAAAGAAAAAAATAACCATTAAATTCAGGAATTAAAAGACCTATTTCAACAAGCCAAGCTATATTTAGTATACAAAAAGTAATGTTGAACTTTGTATTAAGTGTTAGAGATCAAATAACAATGTAAAATCATTCCTTTAACATTTAAATTTGTGTTAAGAATGATTTAGATATTTGAAATAAAAAGCACCATAATTATTCATTTGTAATTTTTCTGAAAAACTTTATATACTTAGGTAACTTCATGATTATGATGAAGTTCTCTCAATTTTTATGAAAGACTGATGCTGCTTCAGCGATAAAATATGTAACATATTATTCTATTTGCTTTTTTCCCATGTCTTACTTGTACTATTAAATATTTGTATCACTTTGATAAGTTATTTGGCATCTATGAGCCTCAATTTATAAAAAATGAAGGTTTGGAGTAGATATTAAAGACTCACTGAGATCTGAAATGTTAGAATTCTAAGATGATTCTTAAGGTTTATACTACCAATATTCTACCACCACCGCTATTTGTTTTTTCAGCCTGTGACAACCACCACATTCCACATTCTTCAGCACCTTCACTTTTTCCTTTGCCTCCAGCACCATCTTGGTTTCACTTCTTCCCCTGTTCAGCCTAATATACATCATCTATTAATCACTCTGTTATCATAATCATGGCATCCCTCTCCCAGTTGGACAAAAGTATACAGAGAAATTCCTTCAACTTTCTTTAGTCACTATCCCCCTGACAGATACTTTCTTCTAAGGAAGAGAATTTTGGAAAATGCTAGTCTCTGATAATATAAGATCCAAACATAAATATATGTGGATACTAGTGCATATTATCACAGTGTAATTCTGAGGTTAGCCTAAATAAGAGACACTTCGCTAAGACTTAGCATAATTCACTTAAATTTTTAAAAATCATCTATATCACATTATTAAAGTGTTCTCTTTCCACTCATCAGAAAAAGTTCAAGAAAGAACAACAAAGCAAAGGTATGAATTAATCATTTAGTAAATATTTAAGCACATAGTTAAGTACTTCATATGTCTAAACCACAATATAAATCATAAAATACATATGAACTTTGCCTTTAAAGTAGTCACCTCCAGATAGCACGCCCTAAGTTCAATGTTTAACCATTTACTGATATGATTTTATCACTGGTAAATATCTAGTCACATAAAGATTATTACTTATAAATACTTCTATTTTAGTGCTATTCCCTAGTCCTGTCCCTATCTGTCCCTATCTCCTAGCAAATATCCAGCTGATGTAAACTTTTACCATCCCTGTAAGCTGAAATAGTGATTCTAATCCAAAAAACTTGCCATTGTATTTTTTTGTTTTTTTATTTTTTAATTAATTAAAAACATTCTAGTGACAGACACCAGCTTTCACATCACCATAAATTGTCATGTATAACAAAATGATATTTCTTGTCACCAACATCAGAAAGGACTTTGAAGGAAACCTGCTACACATCATTTCACGTAAGTTGTGGTTTCCAAAAATCTGTGAATGGCATTAAATAAGGGCTTACTATACACAAAAAAGACAACTTCCTTTGGAGCAACTGAATCAATTTACATAGCAGAGAATTACATAAACAGTCAGAAGGGAAGGCACAGACAGTATGACAGAGCTTCCAATATATTCTTACCTGAATATATGGCAGAGGTAAGAAGGCTACAAGTCCCAGGCTCCATTTTATATGGGACTAGCTACTCTACCAAGACTAGCAAATGGGGAGTATTCATAAAAGGAAAGCAGTGTGTCCTTCCTCCATGCTGCTATTTATAAGGATGATTTGAACTCTCATGGCCACCTTGGATCACGAGGGCAAAGACCTCGACAGAGCAACAAGCTGGAAGGAGCTGGGGTCATTACTGACATGGCTAACTTACCCACTTGGCACAGCAGCACAGAGTCAATGGCCAATGGTCCACAATACTTTTTTGGCCCACAAATATTTTAAATTTCTTTTAAAATTAGAATTTTTAAAAATGAATTTTTAGCTTGAAGTAGATAATATTAATATTTTAATCTTTATATGAACATAGTCACAAAACAATATGTTACATAATATAAATGTGGTATACGTATATATATTTAACAGAGTAAGGGTTGATGAAGTTTAAAGTAACTGAAGCCCATGAAAGTTAGAATGCAGCTGTTTGCCCACTTGCTGGCCATGGAGAACCAGCCAGCCCTGGATTTCCTACCTGTTATATAACTTATGTGTGAGAGAAATAAATTTATATCTTGTTTAAGGCATTGTAATTTGGGATTTTCTGACGCATTCCAAAAAACCTGAATCTCAACTGATTAAGGTGGCAAGGGTTGCAGGCAGGTACTTACAGGAACTTATGAAATGTACCCAAGACAATATAGAACCAAAGCCAATATGGCAAAACATGCCAAACATTGCATAGGCACCATCTTCTTTTGTCCTGCCAGGCTGGTACCTGTGGCTTCATCTTCCAAATATAAAAATGGGTAGCATCACAATTTAAATCCTCAGTACACTCTGCTCTTTCGTTTTCTTTCTTTAAGACATAAGAGCTAGCCATTCGGTAACTCTGCCTCCTTTGCACCCCAACTTTCAAGGTTCCAAAGCAACTTTGGTGTTGTGAATGGGGAATTCAGAGCGCTGGGTTTAAGCTACCTGGCTGCCATTACTAAAATTCTCTCCATCTATAAAATGAGGTTATTATGAATTGCTATATAAGATGTTGTGAGGAGTTATGAGCATGTATAACAATTAAAATTAAAACACTATAAAAATGCCAGGTATTATGTCTCCCTCACACATTGCCCACTACCTGTCAAAGCTGTCTTTGAGAATTCACTTAATGTTATGTCACCCAAGTAAAAGAATATATAGGGGAAATGTATACATTATTAAATTTGCAAGTCTATGCTCCTTCGAGAGAAAGGTAGATATAGAGGAAACACTGTAGTGATTACTGGAATCAAGCTAATGATAGTGTGTTACCAAATAAGCCTACTTTCAAGGATAAGTATTCAGAAAAATGCAAGGTATCTATGAGTAATATATTTAAAATATTTATTAAAATATGCATATAATATATACTACGGAATATATTTATATATTCTGTGTATAAAACATATAATATATGTTATATATAACCGTATTTTTAAGGATAAATATTCAGAAAAATGAAAGATGTCTATGAGTAATATATTTATTAAAATATGCATATAATATATACTACATAATACATATACACATTATATATTACATATATAATCTATATACTACATGATATATACTATACCATATATAATATATACCATATGTATACTATATATATCATCTAGTACATATTATATACTTTTTTTAGATACAAATTTCGAGGCAAATGTATCAGTCTATGAATGAGTTAATTCTAGAACAGTTATGACTGTACTATACTTCACAGTGCCATCTTCTGATTACCAGTGGAAGAACAGTTCCAGCCAAATGACTTTCTAAGAAAAATCTGGCTGTTATTATCATATGGTAAGGCTCTCAAGACAGACCAAATGTGAATGTTGAGTTTGTTGCTTTTCACATCTCTAAAACCAAAGGTGATCCTATTTCCTACATGGAAAGTCTTGAGGGTCAGCATGCAAACAGCGGGCAAGAACCTACTGTGCACTGAACCCTCACTCATCGCACATGTCGCGTGTGTATGACACAAGTTATTTGTCCCATCAGTCTACATGTAGTCCCAACAGCTCCTTAGTTTCTGAGTTACTTCCCAAATATCTAGCCATCAAAAATTTTATTGCTAACTTTTATTGTCTCAGGATTCTGACCTTGAATTAGAATCCTGAGTCTTATGTCTATTAAATCATGGGCTCAAGTCTCATCTCTACCCCCGTTTTAATTTTGTGACCTTAGATATGTCAACTTCTGTAATCCTTAATGTCTCATTTTGTAAAGCAAGCACTTCATAAGACACTGAAAAGCATTAAATAAAATAACCTTAGACAAATTTGTAGTACAGTTCTTACACATAGAAAACAAGCAGTAACCTTTAGCTACTGTTATAAATTATTTTTAAAAATTAAATTATGAGTCTGAGGAATTGAGACAGCTACCTGGAATCACACAAGTAGAAGATACCAAGCTATAATTAGAACACAGGTCAGCCTGATTCTACGCATTTGTTCCTAAGCCCCACAATTAACACTTGGAAGACATCTGGAGTCAGGCAGTAGAAAACCATAGTTCACTGGTATTTTTTAAAAAACAACGTCCACACATAAAGATATTACCATGCTAATATATGATTATTTTTCTTTTACCACAAAAACAAAATAAATATTTTAGTTAGAACTTTAAAGAAAGGATCTTCTGTCACCTTTAATTGTGAGCTTACCTGAGAAAAAGTAACATTTTGCCTTCCTTCTTTAACTGTATATAAAATTTTGGCTACTTATTTATTTGCGGAAGGGCATGCAACTAGAACCCACAAATGAAGCCAACACAAAAATTTAAGGCCATTCGAGAGCTTCACTTTATATCCTAGGAGGCACTGTAGTACAGTGATTAAGAATGTATGTTCTAGTGCCACCTGGCCTTTGAATTTCGACTCCACTGCTTACCAGTCATAATGTTGGCCAAGTAATCTAATCTCATGTGCCTTAGTTTCTACATCTATAAAATTAGGGCAACATCAGTAATCACCTCAAGGTTTATTGTAAAGATTAACCTGGTTGATGGTATTATATAATTGCTAAGTACTATTCATTTATATTATTATAAATATTATATTATTATTTATATTTTCTTTTGAGTTTCTTTTTTCACTCTAGGAGAATTAACTAATGATACAGAGGTTAGGCACTAGGGCAATGTGACTGGCATAGTTGCACATTCTATTTAATTCACACATTTCTTAGAAAAAAATGTTTAACATCATGCAAAACCAACCACCATTTAAGGGGAGTAGGGAGAAGATGACCAAAACTTTAATTTTTACCACATAAATATTACTTCTCCTCATTTTGAAAGCTCAGATTTCCTGCCCCAAGTAGCCTAGAACAAGCATTTATATGGCTTCATGTGTAGGTCTTGGTTTTTTTGCCTCTTTATTATATAACTTGCAGTGATGAAAGCTAGGGAGGGAGAGAAAGTTAAGAGGGAATTCTTTGTAGTTTATCTCAGACATTTCACCTTTTGTCTCATATTTTCTAAATATACTATGCCCCCTGATAAATCCATGTAAATATTTTACACAGTTTATTTGAGCATTTTCTCAGCCCTTTAAAGAAAGGTATGTGAGGCGGATAATTATTTTCATTTAAATTGACTGATAAAAGCAGCCTGGAGCACAATGAGATCCTCATTTACTAAATGTATTTATACACATGTGTAAAGGTGTGATTTTTGCCAAAACATCAACATCTTCTCATTCTCCTGACTTCAGCTACAATTTGCATGTTGAGTAAATGGTAAAGAGATGAAAGTATACTACAGTTTATAGTTCTGAAATACTAGAGCTGTGGTTTCTAAGCTCTCATATACATAGGAAGTTCCATATTAAAGTGAAAATTCAATGTCTAGGGTAGGAACTGAAACCTGTATTTTTAAGGACCATCACAGGTAATTATCATTCAATTAGAATGAGGAGCATACTTGGAGAAACTAAATTGAGAACATGTATTACCTGGCAAACTTTTGTATTTATAATAAAGGCTTTCTTTGGCTGATTTTCAAACTAATGAATATTTTAGCTGATTTATTTTAAGAATATTTTTAATGTACTCTATCTCACCTATTGAAAACATGCAGTCCTTTGCCAGTATGGTTTAGCTTCTGCTTTCTTATTTGTAGTACTGATTATTACTTTTCTTCACTGTACATTTATACAGAGACTAGATTCTATATAGGCAGCCCAATAGTTTCATTCATAAAGCCATTCTTAGAATAATGACCTAGGATCTGACCAATTTTTAGCTGGGGGAATATGGGATAGTCACTTACTGAGTGCAAAACTTAGGTGTCCCTAGTGATGAATCATATATGAATATAATGTGTTGTCATAGGTAAGGATTAAGTGACAAAGAGTAAGTAGCTAGCACTTCTACACACACGATTAGTCCTCAGAAATCTTGGTCTAACCTGTAGGTTATCATTCTATAAAATGGCAACTGAAATAAAGACATATAGAGAACACACAAAAGGGATTTGATATACTTCAATATCTTTCTAAACTGTCATGTTAGAAAAAGAAAAAATTGTCCCTCACTTTTTTGTGTGCATGCAGAAGGAGCTAACATTTTTCTCTGTGGCATCTGAAGGAAAAAGCTACAACAATATAAAGCTTCTTCAGCCCATATCTGTGTCTTCCTAAGATGTTACTCCAATTTTTCATGCATTTTCTTGTTTCTTTTATAATTCAGAGACTTTCCCACCTTTTCCTGCCCAATGCTTAGTTTACTTCAAAGGCCAGCAATAAATGACCACAAGCATTAGAAAAGAGAAAATTATATATAAAGAAAAAGCCAGTGATCGGTGCTTTCCCTTCCACTCTTATAGTCTCTTTCCAAGCACGCTACATTCCCATAGCTCAAGTGTGCTAAGTTTCTCCTTTCCTTCTACCATCCTAGTTCCTCTTCTGGACCATTCTCTGCAGGTCATGACCAAACTTATCCCATTGTAGGATTACTTAATTTTAGAAGTCCAGGATCTTCAACTTGTCAATTGTCTTGTTAATGTTATGCTGTCCTTGTTTTATGATTTACACATTTAGTCCTGCCACCTATAGGTAATCTTGAACAATGAATCCTCTTTAAAATAATTAATATGGAAATATAATTTTAACAATTATTTTATACCTATATTTAATATTTAACCATATTATAGCAACATAATTTGGAGCTTCAGGCACCAGATAGAAACGAGGTCAGGTAATACTGACTTTCCTTATGTTTTTTTTCTCTTAAAAGCCTTATAGGTGTTTAAATTAGTGTTCCCAACTGGAATTGGTTAAGATAATAGAGAATTGGCTTCCACATTGGCCCCAAATTATCTGCATGTTCTTGAAGGAAAAATACCATTTTATTTGGTTTTTTAGTTTGTAATAAAGGAGGTTAGGCATGAGCTCCACAAACTCTTCATCAACAATTCTAACTTGCCTATGCCACATGAGCTTTTCTCAATGATCTCTCTTGCTGAAATGCATGTACAATCTGGTAGGGTAAAATTTTAATTAGATAATGTAAGACTGTCGATATAGTGAGCTGTATTTCTCTGTGCTGGATGCTATTCTTTATACATTAGCTTATTCAATCCTCTTGACATATCTATGAGAGAGGCACTGTTAAATATGGCTAAGAGATGTTCATTGACATTCCTAAATTCATATAACAAGTAAGTCTGATTCAGAGTCTCCGTTTGAGCTCGGATTCTTTTGGATTTAACCCCATGCAACATGACAAACACCTCTTGTCATCTCCATTCCTCCCCTAAACTCCCTGACTCCATTTATCAGCACTCATGGAATAAGTGATTCTAGATGGTAACAGTATGTTTTGAATCAGAATCTGAAGGTCAGAAACCATCATAACCCTCTGGAGGACAGGCAGGAGGAAGTCAGAAGAAGTCACATCCTCCACAGGGGACATGAGATGAATGTCCCAGAATCTGATTTAGCCCTTACCAATACCTTAGCTCTGAAAACTAGTTTGGAAGACAGCGAGTCACTGCCCACTTTCAGTCTTACTCATTTTCAAGCAAGAAAGGAAAAAATAAAAAGAGGAACCTGAAGATGAGATGCCAAACGCTTGTGACCTTCAGTTATTAAATTATTGGTGAGAATTAGAAATTAGGGTAAAGCATTTTCTCTGCAGGTACTCTCTAAAATGCATTCTGTCACAGAAATGGGTAATGTTTCACAACTTCATGAAAGCCATTCATTGGGTTAGTTCCCTGCTTGCCCTGGTCCCAGGAGAAAATAAATTATAATTTTATAATTTTGGCTGTACTAGTCTAGAACTATGAAATTAATTTAAGGACTTCATTTATTTTGAATTTTTAAAAAAAGTATTAAATTACATGCTGATTGCTTGAGGTGTTCTATATAAAATAAACATATTAAATCATCATATCTATGTATAGTAATAATGAACACATCTTAGCATATTCTGAGGGACTACAAGGCACAGCTATGTGCCCTGAGACACACTTAAATACATTTTATTTAATTTTAATGGCCCTAAATATTAGATATTATTATTTTACTTTTTACAGAGGGGAAAATTAAGTTTCAGAATGGTTAAAGAACATATGCGAAGGCAAAGAGCTTATAACATGTGCAGGTGGAATATTCTACAACCATCTGAACCTAAAAATGTTATATATCTATAACTACATCATCACACAAACTGTGACGACAGTGTAGAGAAATGTAAACCAAAGAAAATGTAATGTAACCTTATATTAAAGCCAGGTATGAACATATTTAGGAACACATCTTTGCAAGATAGTTAGCATGCTGCCCATTGAGAAATACCACAGTTTCAGCACAGATTTATCAAGTGAGATTTATATCAGCAAATGTCTGAGAACTATTGTTACAGGAAATACTTTCAATGGAAAGATCTCAAAGGCACCAAAAATATCACCTTACAATAGAACTGAAAGGTCAGCAGGAACCATTATAGATGTATCTTATGGGAGGTAAATGGTGTGCAATGATGAGAACTCATTAATGACTCTGCTTTGAGTTTTGAAAATGACCTAGAATCTTATTTAGGCCAGCTCATTCTTCAAAAATCTACTAAACACAGGATGTTCAACTTCTTATTACTGTAATTCCCTTTGTCTTACGGCCTGTTGTTCTATGATGATTACATGTGGTGCAATAATTTGGTTTTAAGTTATTTTATACTCCATAATAACTAGAATAGTTATGGATTCTTCATAGGTACTAACTAGTCACATGTTGCTTAATTACAGAATAGCTATGTCATAGTGAACATTCACATAACAGAACAGAATGAATATAGTGGAAAGTTCTGGGTTCTAGTTTGTTTCCCTTTACGACCTTGGGCAAGTCTCAGTCACCCTGGGTTTCAGTTTTCTCACCTCTAAATTGTAGGGCTTTGGACTAGAACACATTCTTGTGTTCACAGTATGTTTCCCAATCGTAGGCTTTTTAAAGTACACTTAAAGAGGTTAAAACACTGGAAAGCAACACCAAACAATTCAGACATAATTGCAATGCAATCACTACCTACGATATAATTATGTCTCCTAGGGTTTATGAAAGAATCCTCAGAGAACACTGTTTACTTGGGTGACCTTCACCTTCTGTCTTCGTACTCATGAAGCAAAGTTCTTAGACGTCTTAGTAAATATTTGCACTTTCTCTGATGCAAGCTTGACATGATCTGTACCTTTCATCTACTCTTAGTGGTAAATTACACCGTTTTCTATGATCCACTCAGTTCATAGATGTCATTGTCAACACATTCACATTCACACAGTAATCTATAGCAAAATAAAGAGAAATATATTTTTCATGTAATAGTCAGAATGTTATTACATAACTGTGAAAAGTTTATGATAATGTATGTGCAAACTAGTTGATGGTCAACAACCACTAAAGCTATTTTAAAACTGACTTAGTATAAGATCCCTTTCATATGGTCATTTTCAAAACTATAATGGTTGGGCTGCCTCTATATCAGTGATTCTTAATTTGTTCTCCGTAGTAAAAAAAAAATGTCAATACTTTTATTCCTTTAATTTTTCTAAACATTTGTACCTTTTAAATGTTGCTGGTAAATGATGAAATCAATGAAGAAGTAGAAAATAAAGTCATAAAAACTTTCAAGTCTACCCTACCTATATAGTTTGAAAACTTCCACTTTTATTCCTTGACACTTGTACTCACAGCTTTGATTTCATATCAAAATTTATAGCAATTACATTTTAATTAGGTATACAAACAGACAAATATTCACTTTTATGCTAAATCTCATTCTAAGTCATTAAGTTAAACATTCCAGATTTTCATGGTGTTCACCAAAGTGTACAGCACCATCAAAAACACTTTGGAGGGGCTGGGCACGGTGGCTCATGCCTGTAATCCCAGCACTTTGGCAGGTCGAGGCGGGTGGATCATGAGGTCATGGGTTCAAGACCAGTCTGGCCAAGACAGTAAAGCCCCATCTTTACTAAAAATACAAAAAAATCAACCGGGCATGGTGCCAGGCGCCTGTAATCTCAGCTACTCAGGAGGCTGAGGCAGAGAATTGCTTAAACCCAGGAGGAAGAGATTGCAGGGAGCCAAGATGGCGCCACTGCACTTCAGCCTGGCAACAGAGCAAGACTCCATCTCAAAAACAAACAAACAAACAAAACACTTTGGAAAAAAACTAGCCTAATAACCAAATAACCCCCGTTACACCTCTGACTTCCTCTCTTCTCTACCAATCATTCTTTTCTTTTGGATGATGACTATGCTTCTTGTTAATTTCATGTCACCTAATTGATTTGTATCTATATTTTTTCTTTTTTCTGCTATGGCCAAATCAATCACAAAGATTTCATAAAAATAATATTAATAATACCATAATAACAGTATAGGCTAACCTGTGTTGAGTACTTAGGGAATATGCTAAACTGTTTCCACGGATGAACTCATTCAGTCCTTACAATTGAAGGCTGTTACCTTCTCAAGTAGGTGTTATGGGAAGGTCTGTGTTCTACAACAGAAAACTGGATAGAGAGGATAAGAAGTTTACCTAATAACATATAGTAAGTGTGGCAGGATATTGAGGTTGATCACAAAATATTTTTCTTCTCAATATCCTTGGAAAGTAGAAGTTGCCCCAGATACCACTTAACTGGCATTATTAACTCTTTGCTTCATTCACACTTAGAAATTTGTGTAAAATTTTGTTATTTACCCAATTTTGTTTTATATATCATTATTTGTATATATGACTAGATTATGGATATACATAACTAATCTATTGTTTTATTGCCCTGATGGTTCATGTAATAACTGACTGATAGCAGGCACATTCTTAATGCATGATAATGAAACATCAAAGACGTGTACAGGGATGAAGACAAGTTCAGAGAGTCTTTTTGGATTTCTCAGAAAAGGAACCATAATTTTAAACAGTACCTGTTTAATCAGGTTACTTAAATTATTTAGCACCATTTGTAAAAGGGATTTTAGCAAATCTTCTAGAAGTCACTGAGAAACAGCCGCACACATAGTTTCTTATAACACACACCAGAAAACATTATTTCATTAGAACCACGCATTCCTCATTGGTTTCAGTGATCTTTGCTTCTTAGTTAGAAGGTCAAGTTCTTCCTTTCAATTACATGGAGTTTGGTTAAGGACAACTGTACAGACAAATCAAATATTTGAGATGTCCCTATCATTAATCACAGAGAAAATTTAATCCACAAAGATAATCACCAGATATTTTAAAAACTGCTATTGGAAATAGGTGACTAAGGTGCAAAACTGCAGTGTGAGAAGTCAAAATATTTGTGTGTTAATATCTTCTTAAGAAAGCCATACTTCTATCTCATTTACATGGAAGGTACAATTTTTATCACAAATAAAGGAACGTAGGTAGCATCCTGTAAAATGTCATGTGTGGCAGACACTGTGCACAGGACTTAGGAAGCAAACCCATGTTGCCTCAAAATATTTCAGGAGAGTTAAGGTGAGACTGCTTCTTGCATCAAATTTATTTGGGTAAAAATATTTGTTGTGTGTTCTCATTGTGTTTATTGTGATTCTTGTCCTTTATTCTACAAATCAAGTTGATCTTGAGGTTAGTTTAATTCACGGAACAAATAGCCCGGGGCATCTTCAATATATAGTATCATCTAAAAATAGATTCCAAAATAAACATGTAGTGTGACTGCTGATCAGACGGTCCAGGAGAGACCTCTAAGGTGACTCCTGTTGGGAGGACTATAACCGACCATCTGCTCAAAGTTCTTGCTTCATGGAAAACCACCAGAAGTCAATAGACCTTCACTCCTCCCCTGCCATGTCTCTCTCCTTATTAAGTCATTTAAAAGTTAACAATCCAAAGGCATCAAGAGTATAACCACAGCGTAAAGGAACAGAGGTTCAGCAGAATAAAGCACGAGCCTTCTCCAGCACTCCATGGGTCCCTTTTCACCAAGAACTTCTAAAGAATTTTTCACCCTACCATTACTTTCAATACCTATACTGCTTCTTTCTGAAGTGAATTACTGCCTACCTTGCAATAGCAATTTAATACTATACAACAAGGCTATCTTAAAAGTATAGTCATTCTACTCCAAAGCTATTAAACCAACATATTTGCTTTCTTTGATCACATTTATTTGTGTACAGTTTAAATGAGTTTCTGTATTAGTTACATTATTCATATCACTAACTTGATTTTTTTGGTAATTTATATGCATTTTCTAAGCAGGAGAGACCATATGCCAGGAAATTAAACAGCTCTTTTTCTTTGTTTGTTTTTTAAAACTCTATGGGGTTTGCCAGTAAAACAGAGAAAAATGCTTGGCTTTTGTGTAAATTGAACATTTAGCTTTCTTTCAGGACAAATACATTAACTCTGATTGGGGGCCATTGATGATCGCTGTGATTAAATTATGGGATTTTGTGCTTCAGCATCTAAAGTTGCTTCAGAAAAGGTGAGAAGGAGGAACAAGCAAAAAGAGAAAGCTATTCAAAAATGTCTATTTAAAAGGCAGGATTGTTTTCTATTCAAAAATTTCTGTTTAAAAGACAGGATAGTCGCTGTGGGCTAGATACCATTAGACCTGTTTACAACACAGTCAAAAGACTACCTTTGCACCTGCAGCATTTGTTTCACTGAACAGATTACTTTAAAATACAACTGAACTTCAGACCTATTGGAAATAAAATAGCAAAGTATTAAGGCAATGCACTCAGAGAAATATATAATGAAACAAATATATATTTGCATTAAGAGTCTCCGCTCTGCATTCCCTACACTTTGGAAAGAGTTTGACAATAAAAGACAGGTGAGATTACCCAAAGGCTATAGGAAAAACTAGCAATTACCACCACCTGCTAATGCATCCAGCGTGATCTAAACATGTGAAATACCATTTGCTTCACATACAGGACTACTGACTAAGAAACTAAGTTAACAGAAGTCTTTGGCCAGAAAACCCACTGTCACAGGTGGCCATGGCTGAGCTACTCAGCTTTTCCCAGCAGGACAATAAGCTCATCCCTACTAACACAACTGTCCTTTCAAAGCTGCTCAGTTTAGGTTCTAATCTGCACATTAACCATGTGCCTATAAGAACTGTTAAATATTATACACAGAATGGCCTTCTGTTAGAGATCTTTAAAACATATTCTCTTCTTTGCAAAATGACACAGATAGTACCGCATTCCTTTTCATATTTGTTCAATATCACAGGGTATTCTGGGTATCCAGTAAAATGAATTCCTACAGAGTAATCACATTAATAAGATACACTACTTATTATAAACATTTCATTTTTTTCAAGCCCAGCATTCTCTTCTGGTAAAATTTAATAACCATAGTTTTCACATACCACAAGCATTGCAGAAGTTTCAAAGCTAAAGTGAACTAGATGATTATTCCAGTTTTTGTTGTAATAAGTGTGTTAACTATTTTTAAAGAAATTTATCCCTATCAAAATCAACACTTTCATGAAAGGAAAAGATAATGGCTTTTTGACCCTGTATTAGATATCGAACATTAAAACTTTGGATGCTAGAGACTATAGAGCTTTTTCATTCAATTTAATTATAGTATCCTTAAAAAGCAAATGTACTTTTGGAACTCTAGAGATGTTCACAGTCTAAAATCACTGTGGGCTGGATTTCTATTGTTTAAATATTTCCTATTATTTATGCATGTGTTGACTGTCATCTACTTAAGTGTCCAAAGTTAGAAAATTTCCTTTCTCTAGAAGACTAAATCACAACATAAGAGTGAACGGCAAGAATTTAAAGAATAACTGTGATGCATAATTTGTATTGAACTGTTGAGAGCTAACCACAAATATTAAAATGGGCTCTGTATTTAGAGCAACTAATTATAATACTGGGAAGCAAACTGGTTTTCTTTAAAACCATCTGCACTTTATGAGCTAAAGTGACAAGCAAACCTTACAGAAAATGAAGAATCAAACTTACATTTCATTTTAATCTGGGAAACTCACCTGGGCTTTGTTTGCAAGGAAAGACTAAATTTATCAATTATTGAGGGTAAATGAAATAGTGTCTACACTAAAAGGAAAGTTTGGTTACACAGGCCTGAAAGAAGGTGTGTAGATTAGGAACGGAATCAAGAATTTTACAGCCTTGATTTGTAAGAGAGAGTAAGTTTTCTTCATCCTTTTCCATTTCAGAATTAGAAACAACCCTATATCCCTACTTTATTTGCCATCAGATGCACAATCAAATAATGTTTCTATGCATGTAGACTTGAAAGGATCTTCATCCTGTGTGGGTTATTTTATTTTATAGTAGCCAAGGGAAAGAGGTTGCTGCCAATGTGATGCTAAGGGCATGCAGAATAAAGACAGTCCTGGGCAACTAAACAGTCCACCTTTGTGCTACGCCTGTGGAAGAAAAAAACAAACCCATCACAACTTTGGGACTTGATCAACAGTGGGGAGTCACAAAACTCTTCTCAATCTCTGCATTTTAAATCTCCACCAAAAATAGCTCCTCTGTAATGGGGCTTAAAGTCCCATCCATGGCCACTGATGGAGTACAGTACTTAATTGTTTCTGACTAGGGTCTCTGCATCAGCACTCTGAGAGTGTCTTCTAACTTTTAATCGCCTTCTGTGCTCTTTAATTAGACCTGTTCACAAGACAGTCAAAAGAAAACGCCTATCACTAAGCTTATCCAAGACGTTGAAACAGGCCATTTCAGGAGTCCAGGAACTTTTGTACAAGTCTTAGCATCTTCCAGGATTAATCTGTTTTCTCTGGTCTCCCCTTCCTTAAATCAGGCACACTTGGGGGAAGGGAGAAGCTCTATGGTTATTAAGACAACTCCAATGTAAAGACACTGCCTGGTGGCAATTCCCTCCTTGCCTATTTCCGTTCTTTATTTTGTTCTTTTACCGCGTGTTACCTTTTGGCTACTAATAGGACTGGAGGGTAAAATGTCTTTTCTCTCCTTCGGAAGAGAAAGCTTTTGATCCCTCACTGAGAGCAATCCTAAGACTTTCTCCAGGGGGCTGGGATAACTAGGAAAGGGCTCTGCTCTCTCAGAAGGATTTCAGAGCCCAAACCATACAGCGTCCCTCTTGCTTAGGCGGGAGATGCAAACAGCTGAAGTGCCTTGGCCCCCACTGGTGACCCACAGTAGGACCAACCTCGCCCCGGCAGCGCCCCTGGCCTCAGGCCACTCACGCTCCTGGACTCACCTGGTGCTGAGGACCAGCGCAGGCAGGAGAGGCAGCAGGTAGTGCACTGGGCTGAATTTCATGCTGCTGCCTGTCGGGGTCCTCCTTCCCTCGCTGCCTTCTCTCTCTCTCTTCGGGATCCTGTCGCTCCTTGGTGCCCGGCTCTGTCTCCAGCCAGTGATAAGCGCTCTTCGGAGGCGGAAAGGCGGAGACGGGCACACGGACGGACGCCTGGGGAAGGCAGGCGCTGGGAGCGAGGAGTATCTTCAGGAGTGATGTCACCGGCGAGGCGAGCCCTGCCGGGGATTGTTCGGCGCCGCCGCTCCGGAGCCCGGAGGGCGCGCCGTCACTCGCGCTGGAGGCGGCGCGGGGAGAGGGAGGGGGCGCCTCGCGATCGCCCCGTGCGCTTCGGTCACCGGGCTGCGCTCTGGCCAGTCGGGTGAGCACTGGCCAGGGGCGGATCATTTATTCCCGCTGCTCCCCAGGATGGCGCGGGGCGGGGCACGGAGAGTAGAAACCTAATCTGCCAATAATTGAACTTGCGTACTCGGCAGGAGATGAGACCCAGTTCACTGGGAGAGACTTCCAGACGCGTAGGGTCCTAGGCAGGTGTCTCTCGCCTGCTTAAACCGTGTTTGGAAGAACGTCGCTCTGGAGAGAGTGTTTAGAAGATTGTTCTAATTAGAACTGCATAATGATTTGCCTGAAACAGATGGAAGG
The DNA here is from genome assembly GCF_029289425.2 of Pan paniscus. Classification (NCBI taxonomy): domain Eukaryota; kingdom Metazoa; phylum Chordata; class Mammalia; order Primates; family Hominidae; genus Pan; species Pan paniscus. The sequence goes on along the minus strand of NC_073258.2, from coordinate 26,767,142 downwards.
AAGCGGGAGTAAGCAGCGTCCAGAAATGCAACCTCAGCCCGTCATGGCATTGCAAGCTTCTTAACCCGTGAATGTTGACTGCAAAGAACCAAAGAACGTTTCGGGACCGTTAAGACATCTGCTGCTCTGGGTTTTGAAGATTTCTGATCTTCCTCTGATTTCAGTCGTCTGTACCAGCACCTGCCAATGGGGTTGGACCTGGTGGCTCAAGTTCACACACCTGAAGGAGTCCTTTTCCTCAGGTGAAACTCATCAAGGAGACCTAGCGGACAAAAACCATTAAAATGTTAACAGTAATCAGCTCGGAATGATGGTACTGCAAGGTAGAGGTTTTGTAGGTCATTTGGTTTTCTATATTTTCAAATATTCTATCATAAACATCTAATATTTAATAGGCTCTATTTAGAAATTTTAATTAGAAAAATTAAATAGCACAATTATAATCCAAAACACCATTTTGCAAAAGCAATTCTGAGAAACAGAACTACTATCTCTGCTACTGAGATATTCAATTCTAGGATATTTATAAGATGATATTGCGTGTGTGTGTGTGTGTGTGTGTGTGAGAGTGAGAGAGAGAGAGAGAGAGAGAGAATGAGAATTCCATCTGGATATTATCCTGGTTATATAACTGTGTATAAGGCACTTCTTCATACAGTATTTAATTTAATCTTCACAAGAGCCATCATAGTGAAATAGACGTTAATATCACTATTATAGATATGAGCAGACTGAATATCATCAAAATCTGACTATGCATATTAAAAAAAAGAACTGGTTCTACTAAGTCCTAAGAAAAATTCCACTGTTGCCTCAAACATCACACCTAGCACTCCTAGCCCAGTGTTTGACACAAAGTTGTGTTCAGTAAAGGGTAAGGTGCACCAAAGTCTCGAAAGATAATGGACAGCTGTGTCCAGGAATTCCTATCTAGAGGTTTCAGTTCATGTTCCAATTATTTCGGGGGCAAGCTCTTTACAGAAAAACTTAGATGATACATCCTCTTCAATCTCATTTTCGAAGACATTTGTAGGAAAAATGCATTTGCTGTAAAGCTTTATTTTAAAGAGGATGCAAATCTAAAAGGTTAACCATCTAATTTACTATTTTTTTTTAATGGGATTGAAGGTTAAGACATGCATGTAAAACAGATTTGCTTCAAAATCTTGAGCTGCTGAACTAGATGAGTAATAAGTTTTGAAAAGTGAATATTAGCCCCTTGGGCAATAATAATAAGATCCACAACATTATCGATCTTGTATATGCCTAATAAGTAGGCATATACAAATAAACTAACATGTGAATTGCATATCATTTAAGAGAAAAAAAAAGACACCACACTTTTCTAAAACAGAACTCTGATTCCAAGTAAAATATAAACTCTAGTTTGCTCCTGCCAGGGTTTTCTAACAATAGATTTCCTGCTCACTTTGAAGGAGATTACTTGAGTTGTATACTCAACAAAGACATAAGGCTACTTGGCAATTTTTTTAATGTGTGCACCAGGAAATAACACTCATATTTGTAGAACACATTTTTTATATAACAACTTTGCATCCATTATCTTACGTCCCAATCATAGAAACCAAATGTGGTAGTTATTTCTATTATTTTTCTCTTTTCCAGTTAAGGTGACAGTTTCAGAGTAGTTAAGTAACTTGCTCAAGGTCACTCAGAGACTTATATAGTGGCTATGGCATTCAAATTCAGTCTGCATTACTTCAAAATGTAGGCTTATTTGAGAGAAAAACATTATACACATGTAAGAAAAAACTTTCCCCAACCTAAGTTTTTTTACTTTCAACTAGACATATAACATAAAACAACAATCAAATTATCTAATATCAATGAATAAAAAAATCAGAATGAACTTTCTTTACACTGTATCTATATTGGGTATCTATAAAGAACCACAAAGTTTGTTGGCCTTTGTGCATTTACTGCAAGCCAAAAAGGAAAAAAAAAAAATCTCTCCAAAAGACATCTAACTTGGAAGGGCATGAGAGTAACATAGTATGGAAGTACATCTTGAAAGGTGTAAGTAAGATTCTGGAAACTCCCACACATGTAGAGAATTGAAGTATTATTTTTGAATTCAAGTACAGATGTGTCTCTCAGCAGAAGTCTTTTCTTCTAGGAAAATTACAAAACCAGGAATCTCCATCACCATGACATTATGTCCACATTGTCACATAAAAACTTAAATTCAGAATAAATTTTGTGGCTTTGGAGAATTGGTAAATGAATTTTAAAGATACATTAGTACAGATAGCAATTCACTTATCTTAAACTACTTATCCTATGCTGAGTCCTAACACTGGAGTCAGCAAGCATTGTTTGTGGTAACTGTACCCAAGTCTGATAAAGAACATCAAGAAAACCCAAGCAGTTGTGCTGAGTCTCTATAAAGTGCTAGGATTAGGAGATATAGAAGCTATTTTAAAAACAGCTTTATTGAGATTTAATTCAGGTACTAAGAACTTCACCATTTTAAAGTGTGTAATTTAGTGCTTTTATACACATCCACAAGATTATGAAATCATCATCGTTATATAATTCCAGAACATTTTCATCATGCCCAGAAGAAATCCTGTATCTACGAGTAATCACTCACTGGTCCCCACTTTATCCCTTCTCCTGAACCCCCACAGACACCAATCTAATTTCTCTCTTTATGGATTGACCCAAATCTTGACATTTCATATAAATTAAATCATACTGTATCTGGTTTCATATGACTACTCTCTTTCACATTCATGTTTTAAAGTTCATCTGTATTATAGCATATATCATTACTTAATTTCTTTTTATTGCTGAATAATATTCCATTGTAAGGGTATAGCACATTTTGTTTATCCATCCATCAATTAATGGATATTATGGCTGTTTTCATACTTTTGCTATTATGAAAAACTCTGCTATGATCATTCACATAAAAGTTTCTGTGTGAACATCTGTTTTCAGTTCTCTTGGATATATACCTAGAAGTGGAATTCCTGGATCATATGGTAACTCTACATTTAACATTTTGAGAAACTGCCAAACTCTTGTTCAAGATAGCTGCACCATTTTACATTTTCATTAGTAATATATGAAGGTATCTATTTCTTTACAACCTTAAACTTGTTAGTTGCAATTATTTATCTATCATTTAATTATTATAGCCATCTTAGCTGATGTGAAGTCTTATCTCATTTTTATAGGCATTTATCTGATAATCACGATCAACATATTTTCATGTGCATACTAGCTATTCATACACATTTTTGAAGATACATTTATTAAATTATTTTTTCAATTAATTTTTGAGTTTTATTTTTGCCTAGTAAGAGTTCTGTCTATATAATGGGTACAAATCCCCCTTAGATATGTGATTTGCAAATGTTTCCTAATCCATGGATTGTCTTTTCACTTTCCTGTTGGTGTCATTTGCACCACAAATATTTTTAATTTTGATAAAGTTCAATTCACCTACTTTGAATGTTATGATTATACTCCTGAGGTTGTATCTAAGACAGCTTTGCCTCACACTAGGTTATGAATATGTATGCCTTTGTTTTCTTCTAAGATTTTTATTGTTTTAGATCTTAAAGATAGGTCTGTGATCCAACTTTTGTGTATTTGTGAAGGAGGGGCTCAGCTCCATTGTTTGCATGTGGGTATCAAGTTCTCCTAGCAATATTTGTTAGAAAGGTTATGTTTCCACAATTTGATGGCCCTCTTATTTCATTCCTCACACAGTAATACATTTTTTCTTATTTCTGTTCTCTTTTCTGCCCTCATATTCTAAACTCTCATGTCCCCTAGTGTTTCATCCTTGATCCTCCTCTTTTAAAATTCTATATTTTCTTCCCAAGTTGAACTTATTATTTTTTATGGTTTTTACAATCTTCACTATGGTATGGATCTTAAAATTTACCCCAGCCTAGACTTCCTCACTGAGACTTTACCTGGGTTCTATATGAATACCTCAAAGTCAAATTCAATCACATTGAACACTTACTCATTCTTCCTCTGTCTGACCCTTCTTCGGTATATCTCCTTATACTTCCATCAACTCAGTCACCCAAGTTTAAACCTGAGAGTTGTCTATTACTTTTACCTCCACCTTCTCCCACATATAGTCAATCGCCAAGCCCTAGAGATTTCACTTCCTAAGTATTTATTTATAACAATTGTCCCACCTCTATATGACACCTGTCATCTGGGCTTTAATTAGAGGTAACCATCTCTTGATTCGGAGTGTACTTTTTACTTTAAGATGGATTTTCCTCAAAACTATTCCCCTTGTATAATCTATCTAAACTGCAAATATTGTTATAATCTTAAATCTCCTAGAAAATTACTCTCAAATAAGAAAACCAATACATGCCTCCTTTTTTTCTCTGTTTAACTTTCATGTTGCACTGTAAATACATTAATGGAAGTTTCCCTGAATGAGACTTTATAATTTTTCATGTTATTCCTTCTTTATGAAGTATTGTCTTAGTGTACTCAGATATTTACTTTAATCATTTAAGACTCATCAAGGACATCACTTCTTTCTAGAATGATTTATTGAGTCCATCTGCCACCGCAAACTTGGTGAGATCTTTCTTTTCTGAATTTCATGACCTGTGGTAGATTGCCTTGAGTTGCACTGATAATATTATATTGTAAATAAATTTTTATGTTTTCCACCACACTATAAATATTTCTTACTTTTCTTTGCACTAAAGATAGAAAGGGTAGTATATAAAATTATACTCTTATTTATATATTTCCTAGGATAATTATTAATTTTATTCAGATACCTGTAGATCTGGGCATTAAAGAATAAGAACAGAAAAAATGACAATTTACATGGTTTATTAAAAATTTGTTTCCTTTTTTCATATTCACTGTTTGCTCATTGCTAGTTTAAACTATTTACAAGGAAGTTTCTTCTCATAAGGCCAATTATTCATTATTTAAAAGCCAGCTGCCTCCTAAAAGAAAAAAAAGAAATATAGGCTAATACAAGTAACTGTGCTTCATACAAAAATAGAAAAAGTTAAACACAATATCTTCCAGGTTTTTTAATTTTTTATTTTTTATTAATACATAATAGCTGTACATATTTATGGGATAAATGTGGTATTTTGATATAAGCATGTAATGTGTAATAATCAAATCAGGATGATTAGGATATCCATCACCTCAAACATTTATCATTTCTTTGTGTTGGGGAGATTCCAGATCTTCTCTTCCAGCTATTTTGAAACATGAAATAAATTATTGTTAACTATAGTTCCTCTATTGTACTGTTGAATACTTTAACTTATCCCTTCCATTTAACTGTATTTTTACATATGTTAATCAACCCCTTTTCCATTCATATATTCCCAAAGAAGGGATGTCTGCAACTCCATTTTACTGCTGCACTGTTCACAATAGCCAAGATATGGAATCAAACTAAAGGTCAATCAAAAGATGAATGCATAAAATAAATGTGATACACACACATTCAGCAATAAAAATGAATACAATCTTTTCATTTTCTGTAAGATAGATGAAACTGGAGAACACTATGTTAAGTAAAATAAGCCAGGCACAGAAGGACAAATATAACATGTGCTAACTCATACATGAAATCTAAAAATGTGATCTCATGGAGGTAGCTAATAACAGGGCAATCACTAATTGTTTTGAGCTCAGCCATCTCCATTGAATGACTTTGACCCATTAAATTCCCTACCACCTTCTTTGTAAGTTATGCTGCTGGTTTACACGATGGTTAGAAGTTTATGTAAGAGCTCTGGAATGGGAATTTTTTAGGAAGAAATATGGGCTAAAGGATCTCTTTTTTTAAATACATATTGCTGGGGAAAGAGTTCCATGTTCTTTCTTTGCTAACATCACCATGTGTCAGGTATTCTGGGACTGGGTCTATTCACTTGGAAAAAGAAAGAGACAAACATAGTAATATCTGTATGGATTTGCCATATTCTTGACATTTCATATAAATTGTCCTTTTTATCCAGAGGCAAGAGATACATCGTAAATCTGCTTTCACAGAACAATCATACTGGGAATCCACCAGGGTACTGAAATTTCAGTGAATCCTTTTATACCTGTGTTTTCCAGCCTTTCCTTTTCCATTTCTAGTATTTTCATATTTTCCAGTATATTTACAAAGGAATCTGACCTGTCCACCTGATTCATTCACTGGATCAGTTAAATTCCACCTAACTTCTAAAATTAATAACATCTCTTTTTTTTCTGGGATTAAGTGTAGGCTTCCCTTTGCCACATATGTTTGTCTGTATCTCAGTGAATCTCTTGGCACAAAAATTTAAGACCCAATTTAGTCCTTCTTCTATAATTCTTTATCATTATAGGACTACAACTAAACCAAAATTTTTAGTGCATAGCTTCTTCTTGCTCACTATACCTGACATTATACATACGATTTTCAAAGACCACCTCTTATCCACCATTATATTCAGCTCCAAATATAATTAAAAATACAATTTCTGTTTCTGAGCATGAATAAAAACAGTTAGTGCCAGATTTGCCTCTTTCTATAAACAAAAATTTTGAAAAAAAATGGTGACTGTTTTAAAAAATTGGGGAATAAAAATAACAGGGTCATGGGGAAAAAAAAAAAGAAAAAAAGCTCATGCTCATACCAGCTTTCTAAAGAGGACCATTATTGACTACCATGGTACTAGAAGGTAAAGTCCAAAGCAAACAATAGTCTTCCTGAGCTGAGGAGGCAGAAGTCTGAAGTTTGAACTGCTAGAGTGCCCAGGATTTGTGGGAAAAGGTAACAGAGAAGAAGAAACTTTCCAGAAACCCCACAAACACATGCACGGGGGTTCACTATGAGTCTCTGGCCGAAGACTGCACTGTACAAACAGAGAGAAAGACACTGAAAGGCTTAGTTTGGTCAACCTGTGGTTGCAGTGAGGCTGAGAGTAGAGTAGAGGTACCAGAGTTTTTCCACTACTATGAAATACTGTAATTCACATTTAGCCAGAGTACAGTAGCCTCAAGAACACTTTGCAAACACCTCAAGCATTTGGCTGAGACTAAAAAGAGATAACGCAGGCTTTTAGAATAAGAGCTATGCTTTAGTGTAACAGCTGTATCTTAGAACTAAGCTCACAAATGATATAGACTTACCATAAAAAGATTTATTTTTAAAGTCTGACAACACAAAAAAAGTTTCAGTATTTTAACTGCCTACAGAAGAGAATTCAACATTCATTAAAAGACAGTGGTATATTTAAATCTCCAGAGTGTAGCCAGCACAATGTCAAGCATGCAATCAAAGTATTAGACACATGAAGTATGGATTGTACTCATAATCAACAAAAAAACAGTTAATGACAATAGAACCCAAAGGAACATAGAGTTTTAAATTAGCAGACAAAGACCATTGAGAAATTGAAACTAGAAAAAAAGAAACAAATGAAAATTCTAGAACTGGAGAGTACAATAAATGAAATTAAAAATGCACAGCTTGAATACTGAAGAATGAATACTGAAGAATGAAGTTAAAGACACACAAATGTAACTAATCCTATCTTAAGGAAAAAGAAAATAATTGAGGAAATATACGGATACGGATTTAATCAACTATGATATCAATTTGTCTAATAAGCACATGTCTGAATTTCCAGGGGAATAAGAAGAAAAGTTTAGGACTTACAAATTATACAAAGAAACATTGACAAAAACACCAAATATGCTTAAAACACATAAATTTTCATTTTCAAGAAGTTCCACCAAACTTAAGCAGGAATGAGCACAACATATTCAAAGTTAAACATATCACAATCAAACTGCTGAAAATACAAGATAAAGTGAAAATCTTTTTTTTTTAATTTAAGTTTTAGGGTACATGTGCACAATGTGCAGTTTAGTTACATATGTATACATGTGCCATGTTGGTGTGCTGTACCCCTTAACTCGTTATTTAACATGTTAATGCTATCCCTCCCCCCTCCCCCCATCCCACAACAGGTCCTGGTGTGTGATGTTCCCCTTCCTGTGTCAACGTGTTCTCATTGTTCAATTCCCACCTATGAGTGAGAACATGCTGTGTTCGGTTTTTTGTCCTTGCGATAGTTTGCTGAGAATGATGGTTTCCAGCTTCATCCATGTCCTTACAAAGGACATGAACTCATCATTTTTTATGGCTGCATAGTATTCCATGGTGTATATGTGCCACATTTTCTTAATCCAGTCTATCATTTTCCAACATTTGGGTTGGTTCCAAGTCTTTGCTATTGTGAGTAGTGCCACAGTAAACATACGTGTGCATGTGTCTTTATAGCAGCATGATTTCTAATCCTTTGGGTATATACCCAGTAATGAGATTGCTGGGTCAAATGGTATTTCTAGTTCTAGATCCCTGAGGAATCGCCACACTGACTTCCACAATGGTTGAACTAGTTTACAGTCCCATCAACAGTGTAAAAGTGTTCCTATTTCTCCACATCCTCTCCAGCACCTGTTGTTTCCTGACATTTTAATGATTGCCATTCTAACTGGTGTGAGATGCTATCTCATTGTGGTTTTGATTTGCATTTCTCTGATGGCCAGTGATGATGAGCATTTTTTCATGTGTCTTTTGGCTGCATAAATGTCTTCTTTTGAGAAGTGTCTCTTCATATCCTTCGCCCAGTTTTTGATGGGGCTGTTTTTTTCTGTAAATTTGTTTGAGTTCTTTGTAGATTCTGGATATTAGCCCTTTGTCAGATGAGTAGATTGCAAAAATTTTCTCCCATTCTGTAGGTTGCCTGTTCACTCTGATGGTAGTTTCTTTTGCTGTGGAGAAGCTCTTTAGTTTAATTAGATCCCATTTGTCAATTTTGGCTTTTGTTGCCATTGCTTTTGGTGTTTTAGACAGGAAGTCCTTGCCCATGCCTATGTCCTGAATGGTATTGCCTAGGTTTTCTTCTAGGGTTTATTATCGTTTTAGGTCTAACATTTAAGTCTTTAATCCACCTTGAATTAATTTTTGTATAAGGTGTAAGGAAGGGATCCAGTTTCAGCTTTCTACATATGGCTAGTCAGTTTTCCCAGCACCATTTATTAAATAGGGAATCCTTTCCCCATTTCTTGTTTTTGTCAGGTTTGTCAAAGATCAGATGGTTATAGATATGCAGCATTATTTCTGAGGGCTCTGTTCTGTTCCATTGGTCTATATCTCTGTTTTGGTACCAGTACCATGCTGTTTTGGTTACTGTAGCCTTGTAGTATAGTTTGAAGTCAGGTAGCGTGATGCCTCCAGCTTTGTTCTTTTGGCTTAGGATTGACTTGGCAACGTGGGCTATTTTTTGGTTCCAGACGAACTTTAAAGTAGTTTTTTCCAATTCTATGAAGAAAATCATTGGTAGCTTGATGGGGATGGCATTGAATCTATAAATTACCTTGGGCAGTATGGCCATTTTCACGATATCGATTCTTCCTACCCATGAGCATGGAATGTTCTTCCATTTGTTTGTATCCTTTTATTTCATTGAGCAGTGGTTTGTAGTTCTCCTTTAAGGGGTCCTTCACATCCCTTGTAAGTTGGATTCCTAGGTATTTCATTCTCTTTGAAGTAATTGTGAATGGGATTTCACTCATGATTTGGCTCTCTGTCTGTTATTGGTGTAAAAGAATGCTTGTGATTTTTGCACATTGATTTTGTACCCTGAGACTTTGCTGAAGTTGTCTATCAGCATTCCCTTTGAAAACTGGCACAAGACAGGGATGCCCTCTCTCACCACTCCAATTCAACATAATGTTGGAAGTTCTGGCCAGGGCAATCAGGCAGGAGAAGGAAATAAAGTGTATTCAATTAGGAAAAGAGGAAGTCAAATTGTCCCTCTTTGCAGATAACATGATTGTATTTCTAGAAAACCCCATCATCTCAGTGAAAATCTTAAATAAGTATATTATATACAAGAGACTTTCAATTTTTATGGCAACTACATTCTCAAAAGAAACAATGAAGTACAAAAGACAAGAAAATAGAATCTTTAAAGTAATGTGAAACTGTTTTTCCAGGAGTTTATACTGATCGAAAATATTCTCCAAGAACAAGGATAAAATAAAGATATTTTCCAATAAATAAAACCTGAAAGAATTTATTAACAGCAAATTTGCCCTGGCACAGATGATAGTTAATGTTCAGGCTGAAGGTGAGTGATACATGACAATGCAAATTTCTAGAATAAAATAAGGAGTTCAAAAAGTAGTACATATTGGCCATCTTTTTCCTTTTTTTTAAAGACAAAAAAGAAACATTATATTATTGGTATTAAATATGTAGAATTAATATAGGACAGCAGTATCACAAAGAATAGGAATGAAATGAATTACACTTGAAAGAATATTTGTTCTCTTACAGTTGTAAAACATGAACCTTAGGCAGAATATGAAAAATGTGAATGTATAATTTACTCACTAAACACTAAAACAAATTGCAAAAACAAACAGCAAATATTCCAAAGTAGAGGGGAAAAAAAGAACAACAACAACAACAACAACAACAACAAAAACACATTGATCCAAACTGAGAAAAGAGGAACAGCAGAGCAACAGAATACAGAAAATAGAAGATGAATGGTAAAATAGTAGATATAAATGAACCCATATCAATAATTAAATTAAATGAACATAAAGAGTGTCAATTAAAAATGAGAGACTGTCAGATTAGATAAATATGCAACTAAAGTCTGTCTACACGAGATATATTTTACACATGAAAACAAGCAAGGCAGCTTTCCATAAGAAAGATTGAACGGATAAATTACAAGTGGAAAAAAGATTTCATGACACAATGTTACTTGTGATAAAAAGGGACATTTCATAATGATAAAAATGTTAAATTATCAGAAAACCATACAATCTTAACTGTCTATATACTTAAAAACAAAATTTTAAAAGAAAATCCTCAGAGAATTCAATGAAAAGGAAATCAGTATATTGAAGAGATATCTGCACTCCTATGTTTGTTTCAGCACTGTTTACAGAAGCTAAGATTTGGAAGCCAACTAAGTGTCCATCAACAGACGATTGGATAAAGAAAATGTGGTAGATATACATAATAGAGTTACACTCAGCCATAGAAAAGAATATCGAGGCATTTGCAACAGCAGGTATGGAACTGGAGATCATTGTGTTAAGTGAAATAAGCCAGCCAGAAAGACAAACACTGCACGTTCTCACTTATTTGTTGTATCCAAAAATCAAAACAATTAAACTCATGGAAATACAGAGTAGAAGGATGGTTATCAGAGACTGGGTAGGGTAGTGGGAAGGTTGGTGGGGAAAGGTGAGAATGGTTAATGGGTGAATAAAGAAAATGCAGAAAGAATGAATAAGACCTACTATCTGACAGAACAACAAGGTGACTACAGTCAATAATAATTGTACATTTTTAAATAACTTAAAGAGAGTAATTAGATTGTTTGTAACTCAAAGGACAAATGCTTGAGGGGATGGATACCTCATTCTCCATGATGTGCTTATTTCACATTGCATGCCTGTATCAAGACATCTCATGTACCCCATAAATATATACACCTACTATATACACACAAAAATTCAAAATACATAATAAATAAATTATTTGGGACCGTTAAAATAACAAAAACAAATGCAGTTGTAGATGGATATTTCAAAATGCTATTTTCATAATTAATATATAATTATACGAAATATCAGAATATAGAATATTTGAAAAATACTATTAACTAATCTGATATAATTAACATTTATAGACTAACTCACCCAAAATTCAGTAAACACATTTTTCTAGGTGTAAGTGGAACATTAACAACAGAAAAAATGTTTATAACTCTCTATGCATTTAAAAAAATTGCAACTTCCAAAATACTCTGTCCCAAGCAGAATTATATTAAAAATTAATGTCTAAATTTCCTGATATTTTAAATAACCAATGAATCAAAGAAGAAATCATAATGAAATTGGAAAAGATTTCTAATTGGATGATAATGACAATATAATAGGTAAATAACAATGATGCAATTAGAGTGATGATTAAAAGATAAATGCTTGTATTAGAAGGAATAGATATTTAAAAAGAGTTATCTAATATTTATCATAAGAACCTGGAAAACAAGAGCAAAATGGACTGAAAGTAATTGCAGGAAAGGAAATAATAAGAGTAAGAGCAAAAATCAATGGCATAGAAAATAGAATCAAAGAAAGAAAATAAACACAGCCAAAAATGACTCTTTGGAAAAATTTAATAATATCGATAAATCCATAGCAAGTTTAAGGATACAAAATAGAAAATACATAATACCAATGTCATGAATAATAGACAGTAATATAGATCTCACAGATATTAAATACATGGTAGGGGTATATTACACTAATATATTTGACAACTTGGATTAAATGGAATAATTCATGAAAAAATAAAAATAAAGCTTACCAAAAATCACCCAAGAGGTACTAGAAAATGCATATAGTCCTGTCAAAGTAATTTAATTAATAATTCAGATAATTTCATTGATTTTCTTTCTTTTTAGACACAAGGTCTTGTTCTGTCTTTCATCAATCACTGATGATAAAAGGATTCCAGTGAAGCTATAATTAATGTAAACAGGAAATTACAAAATAATTGTATATTTACTATGAAAGGGTAAGTGAAAGATACTATTCCACTTTTGGATTTAAGGAACCTTCTTGGCGAAAGTAACACATGTATACATCAAATAACACAAGAGGGCGTTTACTAGGCTAAACAGACTGTCAGCATTGATTCATGGACAAAATAGAACTCTGGTTCTAGAAACAAACTGCTTCTGTTTGAATAGCACATTTCCTCTCATTAGTTCCAAGACTTTGGGAAGTAACCCGATTTTCTGGAAAATAATGATACCTATACTATTTAATTACTAGGAGGATTAAATATTGTTTTGGTGGTCCATTCTATGACTACTTTCAAGTTCACTGATTTGCCGGGACTCACATACCTCCACAGGAAATTATGTATTCATGGCTAAGATTTATCACAGCAAAGAACAAAAAGTAATAGCCACAGGAAAAAGATATTTATTGATGAAAGTTAAAACGGGTAAGGTGAAGGCTTTCAATTCCTTGCCTCTCCAGAGTCTCATAAGACCCACTTTCTCTCTAGTAGAGAACTACAAAATACGAGTGAGAAATCTCTGCCTATTGAAGTGCAGAGTCTCAAGGGTTAAGGCTTTTATGGTAGACTGGTCATATAGGCACTTTTTCATTATGCAGTCAGCCATGATTACTGAAACTCAGGATCTTAGCATAGATGCCAGATGTACATCATAAGTCTTGCTAAGCACTCCTGACAAGCAGGTACATCGGGTCCCATTGTTACCCAGGCATACAATATAACATCATCAATCACCAACATAAAGAAAATTTGAGGACCACATTCACAGGCATCAACCAAGTGTATATCATGATTCTAGTTTGCCCTTGAAGCAGGCAAGGATTGAGTAACCATAAATGCTGTTTATTCTTCTTCCATCTTAAGACCTTAAACACTAACATGATTCTCTAAAAAATAATAGTACCTGTATCATAGAATTACCATGAGGATTAAATTTCTTCACACAAGAGGACATAGGACGTGCTCAATAAATATCAGATGTGATAATAATGCAATGATTTTATCTTTATTATACTATTATAATGCAGAAACTACAAAGACTTTATGTTCTAAAGTGAAGAATACTGCAGTAGTGGTTAGAAGGACATGTTTGAGTGGGTGATAGGATGTGAGAAATAAGACTGGAAAGGTAGGAAGAATCAGTATCATAAATGCTTTGTCATGAATTAAACTTGTCTAACTTAAAATTTTTGCAGTGAAAAACCTTCACACAGCATTTTCCCCATTCTCTCTGTCTGTTATGAATTTTATTAAAATTGACTATTTTGGATGATTTTGGGGAAAAATATAGTAGTGAAAAACCCAAAGCACTGAAATTGTATGCTATTTTACCTTCGCATTGCTAGGAAGTTCCCAATTTCCCATTTCCCACTTGTCTCAGTCTTTCTTGTTTCTTTTCCATGAGACCCTTTTAGCCGTGCACTTTACCATTGCACTTTACCGTGCAAATACCATTTATGGTATTTTTTTCCAAAAAGCTAGACCAAGAAATTTAACAGTTCTCAGTCATATTGGCTAAATATGACATCTCATCAAATCAGATAGACAATAGGCCTCATTATATACTACTGAAATCAAATATGAAATTTCATATTAAAACCTCACTGGTAGGGTACAGTGGCATGTGTCCCAGCTACTCTGGAGGTAAAGATGGGGAGGATTACTTGAGGCAAGGAGTTTGAGGCTGCAGTGAGCTATGATTGTTATTTGGCTAGCCACTGCACTCCAGCCTGGGCAACATAAGGACACTTCATCTCAAAACAAAAATTAAAAAACAAAAATTCTGAACTGAACATGATTTTGAGTAGAGTTAATGACCATCAAATATTTGTTGCTCCAATATTTTTTCTGAGTAGGAAATAAGTGACTGTAGATATTACATTCATTAAATAAAGTATACAATATATACAGTGTACAATACATATATGTTTATATGTAAATTCATATTTAAAGACAAACATAAATCCGTATGTGAAGACATATTACTCTAGTCACAATATTGGCTTAAGGACGGACTATAATGAGTACAAAGAGACCATGTATATAAATTTATAACAGACCAGCCTATTTCAAACATCAGTTTGTTAGTCTTTCCAGACTACATTTTAACATTGATTTTACTTTATTTTTCTGCCTTCTGTGACATTCAGAAGTAATGGTTATTGCCAATTTCACTGTGGTTCCCATCCACTGTTAGCAAATGGTTTGACACATCTTTTATGGAAGATCTTGTTTACATTCACTTTCAACAGCTCTTAAAATTTATTTCCAATACTGGCTCCCTAAACTTTCACTTACGTTTTCTTGCTTTTTAAGGTTAGAAAAATTGAGATTTTTATGCTATGCATTGCCTCATTGGAATTATCTGAGGCACATTTTCCTTCACTGTGTTTTAGCACTTCAGCTTCTGAAGGTGAAGGTAACTTGTAAAATCCACGTAACATTTAAGGCTGTATTTGGTTCAGGTCTCTCTTTTTTCATTTAATAATTTATCTTAAGCTCACATCCACTGTACTTCATTCTCCTGTTGTCTATGGAAATCAGGCTGCCCACTAAACAGCTACATGGATTTATGCTGAGATCTCAGCCATCCACTGCAGAATCAATCAGATTCAAATGGAGAATGTAACTTTTTGAAAGGAACTGATTGCGTAAGTTTTTGGTTACAATTGTATAAAAATGTAATTGGATAATAAAACTTGGTCATTGCAGCACTCTGAAACTCTCAAAGCATGTAGGAAATAAAAACAAGTAGTACTATTATAGTGAATAAAAAAATGAAGCACAGGAAGGTAGGTGACATCCAAGGTCACCCTGGATGCTGATAAGCTATCTGGAACTTTTGATACAGGACATAGAATACCAGTTTATTATTCTAATTTTTATTATCATCCCCCTGTTATTTGTAATTGAGAACTAGCTCTGCTAGGCATTTTGTTAGGTAAGGTGAAGAATTAAGGGATTGATAAGATGTAGCATCTCACATGCTAGATGGAGCCTAGAATCTCTTGCTAGTTATCTTCCTTTGCTAATTTTAATGTGTATTGAGTACCACTTAAAAAAACAGCTGAAAAATAAAGTTGCCTAATTAGTTGAAAGATCTCTCATCCTCTATTTCAATTTGAGAAATAGCACATTCTTTTAAGCAATGGATTTCAGAAACTTCTGATAATGGCAGAAAAAAAAATCCTTTTTGCAAAGTGACATTGAAAGTTCTTAATGCAGGAAAAGTGGTGGCTAAATAATTTGAGTTTACGTTATTTGCTCATACAGGCTAAGATAATTTCAGTTTTATATAGGATAGAAACAGTAGGAATGGAGAAATGGCTATTTACTATTCATAAGCCCTCTTCCAGAATTGTATCTCAGGCATGAAAGGTGATCTCGTAGTTTTAGACAACATGAAGTATGCACGAAGTCACTGATTTAATAGAGTATCACTTTTTTGTTTTAAATTGATTGGAGATCTTCATTTTACATGTTTTAGATAGAAAATACTATGTCTTAAGGAGGCACAACTAGAATTACTCTCTTTGAGTTAGGTATAAAAATAAACTGCATTCAGTGTGTCAGGCAGTATATAAAATTCTCTATATTTAATGATGCAGTTAATTTCCTGTATTCTGTCCAACAACCAATCTGAAGATGAGGATACATCTGTAAAGGTTCAGAGAAATTAAGGTATTTGTCAAATTTTACTCATCTTGGGAATAGGAACTTGAGCGTAGGGAGGCAACATACTTTGGTGATTGAGTGCAAGTCACACTTGTGTAGTCATGGGCAAATATTCTCAAATTTATCAATTACAAAATGAGGACAATATTGATATTCACCTCTTAAAGTTTCAACAGCTGAATGGGTGGATACATGTAATGTTCCAAGTGTAGTTCCTGATACAGGGTACATGCCTAATGAATGTTATTGATGGTAATGGATGCTACTGTGCTTTGCTGAGAACCCTTCATCAAGGTCCACGTATTCACCATCTCTGCTGGAAATATCAGTTGCCATTGTCTAACGATGATTTCTTTCAGGGGAACTCTCCTCTACTGCAGAGAACTGCCTTGTGCAAAGTTATTCCCAATTCTAGGGGTTGTCTTGTTCTTAATGAGAGGCTCATGTGCAGATACAAAGGCTCAACCTTCTTACTTAATTGGAAAACTCTGAAGGGCCACCTCTTAACAACAAAGCCCACCAAAATGACCTGCTGAGGCTTCAGCTACAGCTGCATTGCAGCTCACCTTCTCTTCCTGTCCAATCTGTCTTCCTCAATTCTTTCAGATATATCTCCTGAGAGCTCTTTCCAATAAACCTACATGCAACACTTTCTCTCAGGGTCTGATTTCAGGAATTCTAAGACACTGATAATGATGATAATAGTGATGTGTGTGTGATATGGTGATGAAACACACTCTAAAGTTACCTCCACTAATTCCTATCAGGGACCCCAGGTCACACAGCATGGGGATTAAATGCATAATATTGGAAAATATAGGCTGCCTGTAATTGCAGCAAACTACTTGAGTCACAGTTTCCTGATCTGTAGAATGGGGATACTATTAGTTCCTAATATCTGAAGGTTTTTTGCCTTACTTTTGTAAATAAAGAGATATGAATTTTAAAAATACCTGTGTTAAATACTAAATTAAGCTAGTAATCATTATTCAAAGTCTCAGTACATTTACTTGAAAGATGAGAATAATTATACTACCTTCTAGACTTCTGGGAGATCAAATGATGCAATATAAATGACCAAATTGTGACTAACTACAGCACAATTATAAAGCATTTTTCCTGTTATTACTGTATCACACAGAGAGGTGCCAAACTAGGACATAACTTTTTGTCTTAGGACCTGTTTAAATGAGAGTACAACTCTGGTTCAAGGACAGTAATTGAGAAGGGATCTTGTCTGATTTAAAATCATACAGGAAGAGAACTGAAAATAAATTAACTCAAATCTTTGTGTGTGTGTGTGTGTGTGTGTGTGTGTGTGTGTGTATGATCTATGATGGTCTGGGTCTGCGACCTTACATAAGTCACCTAATACTGCTGAGCTTCAATTATTTGCCATCTACTGCAGTCCCAGATTGTATGATAAAGAGGTGCTGAGACAGTAATATAACATTTGTGGAACTCTTTGAGAGTCTTTGATAAAAGATGTCACGTGAACAAAAGCCATGATCTCACTGTTATTTATTTAAGGAAAAATAGTATAAGGTGACTGTTCAGTCAAAACACCTAACTTTGGAAAATAAAATCAAGGTATTATATTAATTTTCTTGACTTTTCTGTATAGTCAGGTAACACTATCCCTACCCCTTTCTAAAAGCTCACAGAGCAGTTTTGACTAAGCACCCATGTAAGCTGCAAGTACATAAAAAGAAACTATACTGATCATAAAGACTTTGTATTTGTAGCTTATTTTATAGTTTAAATATAAACATAGAGTTATAGCTAAAAGCTCACAATCTGGTGCCAACTGCTATCAAACTCTGGCTCTAAAATATGTTAGCTGTGTAACCTTGTGTAAATTACTCACCCCTTTCCCTTTGCCTTTGTTTCTTTATTGGTAAAATAGGAACAATAATATCATAAACTTTATAAAGTGGTGGGGGTTAAATAAAATAATTAAAACTCTTGCACATATAAAAATTACTCACTATAGATTAGCCATTCTTATTACATGTAGCCTCATGGGGTCTGAAAGTTGACAAAGGTCAAACAGCCTTGGACAAATAGCATAATATTTTCAAGACAGAAGAGGGTTGCACAATACAGCAACAGAGTTAAGATTCAGTATTATGAAAGGAAATATCAGTTTCTCTCATGAAGAGCCTGCCCGAATTATTTCTAGAAGTCATGGTCAAAGCAGGGACCCACGATTTAAATACAACTAATGCAATCAGATGGTTAGGGTACAGTCATGGCTTAGATCTACTGGTCCTTCTCTGTCACTTGAAGCAGTATTTAATGTACCTCATATAATTATCTAAACCTCTGCCAAAAGTTGACTTAAAGATACCACTTAGTTTCTCACAAAACTAGGCATTTTTCAAGACAAGATCCATACTCTTTCTGATCTATAACAGCTACCTCTTTCAAAGGAAATAAATAAATTCCACACAGAAAATTGTACTAGAAAACTATGGTGATGCCAGAAGCAAATGAAAACTACTGCCTAAATCCTTCAGCAATTAAGTTCTGTTTCTAGGGAAAGTAATCCTAGTGAGCAATTATCCTAAGCCTTAGCATTAATCTAATTTATCTTAAATCACTCATATATATATATATATATATATGATATTAACACTGAAATACACTAAAAAAGCAAAGATTGCTTGAGTCTATTTATACAGCATTTTCCCTAAGAGCTAACATAATGGCACTGCTAGTTCAGTTCTCCATAGTACATACGTGAGAACAGCATACTATGCTACATAGGAATTCATTAGATGCCTTCAGTGATTGAAAAATCTAAGGGAACCAACATGTCCTTACCCAGTAGGGTGTTAGACACGGATGTCATTCTAGATCCTTAGTGACAGATTTTCAATAAACTCTTTATTTCTGGCTTTACTTCAGTATCGCTTGACTAATCATTTTTCTTTAGGGCTTAAGCTTCCTGAACTCAAAGTTTGGATTTATATGAGGTACATGCTAAGTTACTGTAGCAAAATGACCACCAAATACAAACGTTGAGATGGAAGTTAGGGTGCAACAGATTGATTAAAAAGTATGTTCAGAATTAAAATTATGAAAGGAAAGGGAGAGAGCATGGTTCAGCAGGGGGAGAAGTAGACCTGTGATGCAGTTTAATGGAACCCTGCGGGGAGTTCTGAAGATACTGATATGGTTTGGATGTTTTGTCTCCTCCAAATCTCATGTTGAAATATGACCTCTGGTGCTGGGAGTGTGCCTACTGGGAGGTGTTTGGATCATGGGGGTGGATCCCTCATGAATGACTTGGTACGAAAGTGAGTAAATTCTCACTCTGTGAGTTCACACTAGATCTGCTGTTTTTTTCTGTTTTGTTTGTTTGTTTGTTTGTTTTTGTTTTGAGACGGAGTTTCCCTCTGGATTGCAGTGGTGTGATCCCGGCTCACCGCAACCTCTCCCTCCTGGGTTCAGGCAATTCTCCTGCCTCAGCCCGCCGAGTAGCTGGGATTACAGGCATGTACCACCACACCAAGCTAATTTTTGTACTTTTAGTAGAGAGGGGTTTCACCATGTTGGCTAGATTGGTCTCAAACTCCTGACCTCAGGTGGTCTGACTGCTTTGTCCTCCTAAAATGCTGGGATTACAGGCATAAGCCACCTGCCTGGCCTAGATCTGGTTGTTTAAAAGAGCCTGACACCTCCTCCCTTGCTCTCTTACTCCCTCTTACAATGTGACATCCCAGCTTCCCTTCACCTTCTGCCATGATTGTAAGCTTCCTGAGGCCCTCACCAGAAGCAGATGCTGGCAGTATGTTTCATGTACAACCTGCATAACTGTGAGCCAAATAAACCTCTTTTTTTAATTTTAATAAATTACCCACCCTCAGGTATTTCTTTATAACAACGCAAACTAACATAGAAAATTGGTACTAAGGGGTGAAGTGTTGCTATAAAGATATTTGAAAATATGGGAGCAGCTTTGGAACTAGGTAACAGTCAGATGTTGAAAGAGCTTGGGGGTCTCAGAAGATGACATTGAAAGATAAGAGAAAGTTTGGAAATTCTTAGAGACTTGTAAAGTGGTTGTGACCAAAATACTGATTGAAATATGAATAGTGAAGGACAGGCTGATGAAATCTTAGATGGAAATGATGAATTTATTCAGAATTAGAGTAAATGTCATCCTTATTATGCCCTAATAAAGAGTTTGGCTGCATTGTGTCCATATCCCAGCACTTTGTGGAACAGTGAACTGAAGAATTATTACTTAGAGTATATGTCGAAGGAAATTTCTAAGCAGCAAACAATTCAAGATATGGCATGGCTGCTTCTAACAACAGTTATGATCAAATGTGGGCAAAAAGAAATGACTTAAAGTTGGAACTTATATAAACAAGAAAAGCAGAGTGTAAATATCTGAAAAATTTGCAGCCTGGACATGTGGTAGTTCTCTTTCTAGAACTTCTAGAAGTTTTCTTTCTAGAAAATAACATTTTCAGGAGATAAATTCAAGAGGGCTGTGGAGTAATCACTCGCTAGAGAGATTTGTGTGACTAAAAGGAGCCAAGTGCTAACATCCAAGACAATGGGAATAATGCTTCAAAATAATTTCAGAAGTCTTCAGAACAGCACTTCCCATCACATGCCCAGAGGCCTAGGAGGAAGAAATGGTTTGAGGAACAGGCCTTGGGCCTCACTGCCCTACACAGCATCAAGACACTGCTCCCTGCATCCCTGCTGCTTCAACTCTAACCATGGCTCAAAGGGCCATAGGTACAGCCTGGGCTACTGCTCTTGAGGGTACAAGCCATAAGCTTTGGTGACTTCCATGTGCTGTTAAGTCTGCAGATGTGCAGAAAGCAAGAGTAAAGGAGGTTCTTGGCAGCTTCCACCTAGATTTAAGTGGATGTTTCAGAAAGCCTGGGCACCCAGGCAGAAACCTGCTACACGGGTGGCTCCCCTGTGGTGAGATGCTCCTAGGACAGTACCAAGAGGAAATGTGTAATTGGAGCCTCCACACAGAGTCCCCACAGGGCACTGCCTAGTGGAGTTGTGGGAATGGGGCCATTGCCCTCCAGATTTGAGAATAGGAGACAGCTTGTACTCTGCACCTGGAAAAGCTGCAGGCACTGAACTTCAACCTGTGAGAGTAGCTATGGTGGCTGTACCCTATAAAGCCACAGTGCAGAGCTGCCCAATGCCTTGGAAGCTCACCTCTTGCCCCAGTGTGCCCTGGATATGGGACATGGAGTCAAACAAGATTATTGTGGAGCTTTAAAATTTAATGACTTCCCTCCTGGGTTTCGGACTTGCATGAGGTCTGTTGACTCTTTCTTTTGGCTGATTTCTCTATTTGGAAAGGGAATGTATACCCAGTGCCTCTACCACCACTATATCTTGGAAGTAAATAGCTTGCTTTGATTTCACAGGCTCACGGGTGGAAGAAAATTGCCTTGAATGTCAGATGAGACTTTGGACTTTAGACTTTTGAGTGATGCTGGAATGAGTTAAGACTTTTGGGAAATATTAGGATGGGATAATTGTATCCTGAAATGTGAGAGAAGTGTGAGATTTGGGCAGGGGGCAAGGATGAAATAATATGGTTTGGATGTTTTCTGTCCTCCAAATCTCATGTTGAAATTTGACTTCAGTGTTGGAGGTGGACCTAGTAGGAGGTGTTTTTGTCATGGGGGCTAATTCCTTTTGAATGGCTTTGTGCTATCCTGTGATGATAAGTGAGTTCTTACTCTATGAATTCACATGAGATCTAGTTGTTTAAAAGGGCCTGCCACCTCCTCTCTTGCCGTCTTACTCCCTCTCTCACCATGTGACACACTGGCTCCCCTTCAGCTTCTACCATGATTGTAAGTTTCCTAGGACCCTCACTAGAAGCAGATGCTGTCACTATGCTTCGTGTACAGTTTGCAGAACAATGAGCCAAATAACCCTTTTTTGTTTATAAATTACCAAGCCTCAGGTACTTCTTTATACCAATACAAACAGACGAACACAGATAGTATGACTCTTCATAGGTTTTCAGGATTTTTTTCCAATATTGAGTTAGGAGGGTCCTTTATACTCTACCTATCAATCAGTCTTTGCATGCAGGACACATAGGATAGGGAACTTGACCTTAGCCAAGGTAGCAGCTTACTTCAGAACTAGAAGCAATCCCCAAGGGGGTTGACACCTTAGAGTTGTCAGCCAGCAGTGCTCCAAATAGCTGTCACGACCCATCTTCATTCTGGAAGGTGGATCTTGGCAACATATTACATCAGTTACTATGTTTTATATTGTACTTACAAGATGGAGTCTTTGAAATTTTTATATTCAATTCTAAATGCTATTTCATCTGTGGTTTTAGTTTTTGAATCTACTTGTTCTTTCAAAATCTAGCTCAGTAACTACTTGCCTTTCCCTTCCTCATTCTATCCCCTATACTGTTTTATCATATTATCACCTACATGTCCTCAGCCTGAAATATACCCTTGGAGTTCAGTCTGACACCTTGTATGATTTAAACTGCTAATCTTGTCCTCCTTTATAGCCTCATGACCTATCCTCTCAGGATGAAATCTCTCTCAGGTCTACAGAACTACCTGTGGATCACAAAACACAACATGTGTACTCACACTCTTCTGTCTTCACATATTCAGGTTTCTCTGATCGACCATTGCTCTTTTTTGCAGCCTAATTAAATCTCATATATTTGTTAAGATTAAGCTCATGTATTACAGAATCCATTAAGCCTTTACTGATGAATGCACCCTTTATTCCTGCCTCCTTATTATTTTGTATGTATATTTTTATTGTTTATATTAGACTGTATAATAATTGCTAGTTCACTTATTTGGTCCCTCCTTCAGACTGTGAGCTCTTTATGTTTCAAACATATATCATGACATCTGGCCCCAAAGGGACTTTTAACCACACAACGAATGCATGTTAAATGAATGTTTAAGTATATCTGTCAAAATACTGCAAACTGAAAGAGAACAAAGAGGAGGCAGTCTTTCTATGATAAGCTTCGTTTAACTAGATGTAAGTGCTCAATCAAGAAATGAATCTTCAGCAGTATTGATAAAAATGGTAATGACTTGAAGATTTCCTGGTTTCTACCAGTTATAAAATGCAACAGTTCATTAATTTTATATATCGGTACAGTTACAGAGGAAAACCATTGGAAAACTGGAAAAAAGGCCTGTTCCTCCAAATTTCTATTTTTAATTTTAGTTTGATTTTGCTCTGAATTGCAACTCTAAAACTGGCCTATAATTTAAAACACCAGTGAGTATGGGATGCTTGTAGTTCAAGAACTAGCAGTGCCTTTTTCTGATCCTCATTATTTTTGTGTGTTTATTTTATGTATGTAGGTCAGCATAAACTCTAACATCTAGATATTTTCTGTAATAGTCTTGATAAACTATAACTGCAATACAAATATATATCATGCTTTCCCTTAAATCATGTGCCTTTAGATCATACTTTGCTCTATTCACTGTCCTCAATGCTAGAATGTTGTCAATGAACAAGACATATCTATGTTCCAGGAAACTCAATGAAAGAATCTGACAAGTGAAAGTAAACAAATATATATGTCATATATATTTACCTCATGTATAAAATAATTGATAGTGAGAAAAAATGAAATATGGCAAGGAGCATTGGACTGAAGGAACTAATGTACAACTTCATATTTATTGATCACATACAAAATATACCAAGTAATCTAGGTAATAACTATTTGATTAAATTTTACCAAAAAATATAAATTTTTAAAATATTTTTCTCATATGATCTTTGAAATTCATAAATGTTAAGAAACTGTCTAATCACACAGGAAGTTACTGGTGGAGATTGCAGTAAATACTAGATATTCCTAGGCCAAAACCCAAGACCATTGCAAAAACAACAACAACAACAAAACCCTTTCACTTCTCCACTTTGGCTTCTACAAGAATTTTTAGTCCATTTTATTATTCCCTATAAGTACAACTCAGGGGCTCCGATAGCACTAATCAACTGAAACCAAGAGTGTAGATGTAAAGGAAGAGAGATAGAAAACTTTTCAAGAGCAGCGATAAAGTCAGTGTCTAGACAATAGGAAGGCTTCTACAACAAAGTAAAAAGCATGTCTTATGTTTCCACAAGACTTTAGTAGGGCAGCAGGAAATCAAAGAGAGAAATGAAAATAAATAAGTTTAAAAGAAGAACAACATAGCATCAGCTTTTTATTTACATTTTAAAAGTCTTTACTTCCAGGAAAAGTGAACAAATGTTTTGGACCTGTTCTAGGAAACACATGCTCATAAACCAAGTGCTTTAAAAAAATAGTATATACATATAAGGCAAAAAGATAACACTCAAATGTTGTAGTGGTTTTATGAAAGCTAACAGCAAAGCACTAAACATTATCTAAACCTGCCTGTAACTGCTTTGCATTTACATAACACTCACTATATTTGAAAAACATATTTTTACCATCACTGAACTATGCCATCCTTGCAAACCTTCTCATTTTACAAATGAATATTATCATACAAAGAAACTTACTGAATTTTAGATGAAGAAGAGACTTAAAGCTTTTATTCAACTCAATGTTCCTATTTTATGGATAAGACAAGTGGGTTTCTGAGTGGACAGCTGATTCACTCAAGGTCACAGAACTATTCATTGGCAGAAATTCAGCTAATAGCAGTGCCTTTTTATCACTAGTCCAGTGCTTTTATAGCTGTCACTACCATTAGACAAATGCAATACAGACATTAAACATCTGTTGGATTCCAGACTCGCAAAAGTCTGGCAAATAAGATGACCTCTAAAAAAAAAAAAATGTTACATGAATCAGTTTCGATCTTTCTTTCTCGTCTCCATATCTCCTTCTTAGTTCCCTCTATGGCTTCAGAAGGGGACAGCTTATATACTGGAATACTTGGACCTGCATCCTTAAATCCTCTTCCTCATAGTTAACTGCAATGGGGTGGACCCCACCCAAATATATTGTTCATATTGGTTATTCTAAATTTTAACACAGAGAGATATTTTATGTTAGACATGGCTGAATGAGAATGATTGATCAGGATGGGCTACTTATATTTGGTGCCTGGCAAATAGAGCAATAGATATAACTATGGGGAAGGTTAAACATTTAGCAGAAATCATAATCCCAGCATGTTGGGAGGCTGAAGCAGGAGGCAGAAGGACTGACTAAGGACAGGAGTTTGGGAGCAGCCTGTCAACATAGCAAGACCCTGTCTCAAAAAACAAAAACAAAAAACTAGGCAGAGACATTGAAGCATATTCGCAAGTGAATAGTTTATCCAGACAGAAAAGAAAAATGAAAACAGCAGACTTGTAGAATGCCACAGACCAAATGTACCTAACAGATGTACAGAAAATTTCTTTCAACAGCAGCAGACTCACATTTTTCTCAAGTGCACACAGAACATTCTTCAGAATAAATCACATGTTGGGCCACAAAACAAGTATTAACAAATTTAAGAAAATAGAAATCATCTCAAGTATCTTTTCTGACCATAATGGTATAAAACTAGAAATCAATAACAAGAGGAAGACTGGGAAATTTCCAATTGTGTGGAAATTAAATAGCACACTCTTGAAAAACCTATGGTTAAAAGTTTAAATAGAAAATGAAAAATGTATTTTGAGGCAAACAAACACAACATGCCAAAATTTATGAAATGTAGCAAAGGCTGTTCTAGGAGGGAAGTTTATAGCAATGAATGCTACATTAAAATAAAAAGAAGAAAAAAACAAAAATCTCAAATAAACAACCTAAAATCACATCTCAAGGAACAAAGAAAAGAGAAACAAATTAACCCCAAGGTCAGCAGAATAAAGAAAGTAATGAAGATCAGAAATAAATGAACTAGAAATTAGAAAGATAATATAAAATATAAAATATAAATGGAAAATATAAAAACAACTCAAAGCTGTTTTTATAAAAATATAATCAAAATGGACAGACAGACCTTTGCCAAGACTAATCATGAATAAAAAAGAGAGCATTCAAATAAATAAAATGGGAAAATACATTACAACTAATCCTACAGAAATACAAAGGCTCATTCAAGAATACTATAAAAATTATATGCCAACAAATATTATAATATAAAAGAAATGTATAGAGTCCTAGAAACATACAACTTGAAAGATTGCATTGTGAAGAAATAGAAAATCTATACAGACCAATAATCTGTAAGAAGATTGAATCAGTAATTAAAATCCTCCAAACAACTAAAGCTGGAGACCAGATGGCTTTTCTGGTAAATTTTACCAAGCATTTAAAGAATAATTTACACAAATCTTTTTCAAACTATTCAAAAAGTTAAAGAGAAAGAAAAGGTTTAAATTCATTTTATGTGACCAGAATTATTCTAAAACCAAAGTCAGATAAGAACACTGTAAGCAAAGGAAATTACAGGCTGCTATCTCTGATGAACATCATTGCAAAAATTCTCAACAAAATACTATCAAACCAAATTCAACAGCACATGAAAGAATCATTTTCCATGATCAATTAGGATTTATCCTTGAGATGCAAAAATGTTTCAACACATGCAAATCAATAAATAAGATACACAACACAACATTAACAGAATGAAAGATTTAAATAATATGATCATTTCAATGGATCCAGAAAAGCATTTAATAAAATTCAAACTTTTTCCTGATAAAAATTCTTAACAAATTACATATAGCATGACTGTTTTTCAACATAATAAAAATTATATTTGAAAAGTCCACAGCTGATATCACACTCAACAGTGAAAAGCTGCAACCTTTTACTCAAAGTTCAAGAACAAAACTAGAGTCTCCACTCTCATCATTTCTACTCTCTCTATATAGGATTGGAAGTCCTAGCCTGAGCAATCAGACAAGGAAAGAATAAGAAAAGGCATCCAAATTGGAAAGGAAGAATTTAAATTGGCTCTGTTTGCAGATAACATAATCTTGTCTATGGAAAACCCTAAAGACTACACCAAAAAACTGTTAGAATAAAAAAAAAAAAGATTCAGTAAGCTTGCAGGATACAAAATCAGTATACAGAACTCAGTTTTGTTTCTATTTATTGACAACAAACTTTCCAAAAAATGAATTAAGAAAGCAATATAATTTACAATAGCAAAAGAATAAAAAATTGGGCATACAGATAGCCAATAAGGTGAAAGATCTGTACACTGAAAGCTGTCAAAAATTGATGAAAAAAGATAAAGAAGAGACATAAATGGAAAGATATCCCATGTTCATAGATTGGAAAATTAATATTGTTAAAATGTCCATATAACACAGAGCAATTCATGGAATCAGTGCAATCCCTATTAAAGTTCCAATAATGGTTTCTACAGAAGTAATTTTAAAAATAATAAAAGTTGAATGAAACACAATATCTAAAGGAATCTTAAGAAAGAAAAACAAAGCTAGAGATATTACACTTTCTAATTTCAAAGTATGTTACAAAGTTACAGTAATCAAAACCGTATTGTATTTGCACAAAAATGATACACATTCAATGGAACTGAGTAGAGAGCTAAGAAATATATTCACACATATATGGTCAACTAATCTTTCACAAGGGCACAAACAGTACACACAAGAAAAGGATAATCTTCTCAATAAATGGTGCTGGGGAAACTGAATATCCACACGCACAAGAATAAAATTGAATCCTTGTCTAATATTATATACAATAATTAAATTCAAAGACTTAAATATAAGGTCTGAAAACATAAAAACTCCTAACAGAAAAAAGAGAAAAACACCTTGATATTGGTATTGGCAATATTTTATTGGATATAACAACAAAAGTACAAGCAACAAAAGCAAAAATATACAAGTGATACTGCATCGAACTAAAAAACAAACAAACAAACAAACAAAAAAACTTCTGCACAGCAAATAAACAAAATAAACATTAAACCAAATAACTCAATTAAAAAGTGCTCCAAAGGCCTGAAAAGATATTTTTCCGAAGAAAATATTAAAATGACCAACAGGTACGTGAAAAGGGCTTAACATCACAAATCATCAGGGAAATGCAAATTAAAACCACAAGGAGATATCACCTCACAATAGTTAACAATAGCTATTATCCAAAAGAAAATAGATTGTACATTGCACATTAAACATGATGTATAAACCTTTATACATTGATGTACGAGCCTTTGTACATTTAAAAGGTGTTAGTAAAGGCATGGAGAAATGGAATCTTTGTACAATGTTAGTGGAAATGTAAATTGATACAAGCATGATGGAAAATAGTATGGAAGTTCCTCAAAAATTAAAAATGGAACAACCATGCAACCCAGCAATCTCATTTCCAGGTATACATCTAAAGAAAATGAAGTATCTTGAAGACATATCTGTACTCTCATGTTTATTGCAGCATTATTCACAATAGACAATATATGGAAACACCTAGCTGTCCAAGCGTTAAAGAAAATATGGTGAAGTGGTATATTTGTGTGTGTGTGTGCGCGCGCGCGCACAAAAGAATATGATTCAGTGATTAAAAGAGGAAGTCTTGCCTTTTGTGACAATGTAAATGAATGTGGAGGACATTATGCTAAGAGAAATAAGCCAGACACAGAAAGGCAAATACTCTGCATGAAATAGAAATACTGTTTAATTAGGAGAAGCTGGTTGTGATGCACAGAGCATTGTCTGCTAGCTCATTACCTTAAATCCGACTTCCATGACACAAGACTAAGAATCCAAACTTATTTGTAGATGGAATATTAAAAAGTCAAACTCATAAAAGCAGAGAGTAGAAAGGTGGTTACCAGAGGCTGGGATAATGGAAATGAGGAGATGTAGGTTAAAAGGTGCAAGCATTAGTTACAAGATATGTTCTAGAGATCTAATGTACAGCATGGTGACTTTAGTTAACAGTACTGTATTGTTTGCTTGACATTTGATAAGTGAGATTTTAAGTGTCTTCACCACACACAGACTCACACACAAACACACATGCACAACCAAATAGCAACTGTGAATGGTGATGGTGTGTTAATTAACTTGATTATGGTAGTCATTATACAATGTATAGGTATATCACATCATCACATTGTGTACTTAGAATATATACAATTTTTATTTGTCAATTATACCTCAATACCTGAGAGCACTAATGAAACAGAGATAATATTTAATTAGCAGAATCTGATTGTGATGCACAGAGCATTGTCTGCTAGTTCATTACCTTAAATCCAACTTCCATGACACAAGACTAAGAATCCAATAAATCACTGGGAAGTTGGAGAATGGTTGAGTCTTATTAATGGCAATCAAAAGAAGTCAGGCATCAGAAAACACAGTAAATAATTATACTATAAGAATTGGTATGTTGAGATAGTTTTAGGTAAAATACATTCATCTACCTGACCCAGCAGTGTCTAGTCACAGAATATTATGTGGAAACAATTTAAACTGTACCACGTTTGGATGAAATCAAATTTGTTTACTTTGTACACATACACAAAGCTACAAAGGTGATGAAATAGCATTTTTGGATACTTCAATCTATTGTGTAAATAATTAATTAGTATGGGTGTAATTGTACTTAGCCTTTGTTTTTTCCTAAAATTTTTTTCTATGCAATGACTATTTTTAAGTGTAGTCTGAACGCATGAGAGTCTTTAGTTCTAACAAGTTTAAAAAACAGGTAAAGAAAATTGTTCATAAAAAAATGCACATTCCATAGATTATCCCTCAATTCTGCTTCTACCACCAACCACACATTCTCCTCTTCCTCCTTGAGCAATAAAATATTTATACCCCATTATACTGCATCTTCTTTACAACTGTCCATATTGTTAAAGTAATATTCCTTATATAAACTGGTTTTCACTGTGTGTTTGTTATATTATTCTATTTACAAAAGAAGTGTTCGAATTTCTTAGGCTGAGATGTAATGCATCCTATTTCTTGTCAAACTTACTGAAAATAATTTTTCCATTCATTGGAATTTTAATTACAGGCATAGGTTTCAGCAGCAACTGAGAAGGCCTGGAGGAAGAGGCATTATCATGAGGCAAAGAAGGAGCTTTTTGTTTGTTTCTAGGTGAAAGTAATTGTTTAAACAACTGGAGTGAAACAAATGATTGTGAACCCCAGAGAAAAGTTCTGCCTATAGATCCTGAGTTGGAAGACAAAGTATCAGCTGTAGATTTTAATAATCAAATATATAGGCTTAAGCTATATTCCTGCTCTGCCACTCTTGATTTTTTTCTTCACATTTGACTAATAGAACTTGGAAATATGCTAGATAAATATTTTCAAATCCTTATTTTCTTCTTCATACTCCTCTACTTAAAAATCTTCAGTAGCTTCCTATGGCTTTACCAGACATGTAAAAACTTCTATAAACCAATCTGAACCACTTTTCTAGTCATGCCTTTTACTCTTAGTATAGTTTCTCTGCCAAATCAGATAGATTTTGCCTTCTTCGAAAAGCATACCTTGTTATTTTCACCAACATATATTTGCTTATGTTCTTCTCCCTGCTCACCTCTCCTCCGTCCACTTATCACTTTAAATTCTACTTCTCCTTCAAAGCCCATTTCAAATTTCTCCTTTCTATTATAACATAATCTCTGCTGCCTTTGACTCTTTAATATATAGCTTAAGAATAAGCTATATATTAAATATATATAAGCTAATATATAGCTTAAGAATAAGCTATATATAAGCTAATATATAGCTTAAGAATAAGCTATATATTAGGAGCTTATTTTGTCTGCCTTTTCTTGTTAGTTCTTTTGACTTATGTTTCTAGTTTGAAGCCCTGATTTAATAGTTTGAAGCCCTGATTTAAATTTTTTTATTACATTTTCTATATCACTCAGCACAGTGTCTTCCACAAACTAAATGATTAATAACATATTGACTAATTGTAAAATTTAAAATAAGTATTAATGAAGAGTCTAGATGTGGAGGTCAGGTTCCTACATTTTTGTTATTTAATATGTCCCATTTTTAGCAGAAGATTCAAAAGATTGAAAAGCCTTACTACATCTAGAATTGTTGCTAACATACAGTCAGTGCTTAATTAATATTTGTCAAATGAATGAATGGATGAAAAAGTAAAGTAATTATCATCAGAACACTTCTGATTTTTTTATGCCACTATCACTCCTCTGCTTAAAAACATCATTTGCACTAGGCAGTATTCCCAGCGTATGGAAGTGCCTGCTCTAGATTAAGAAAAATGTAAATCATACAAAGTTTACAGTAAGAGAGGTAAGAATACCAAGAAGAAATTAACATACCAACAAGTCAAATTCAGCGAAGTAAAGAAGTAGAGCTTTGAAAACAAGAGTTTGGGTAGAATTTGGATTAACTGACAATTAAGATGAGGAATTCCCATGCTGAGTTATTCATTTGATAGATGTAAACCTAAACATAAGCACAAAGGAGTTGTCATTTATGGTAACCATTGGACACTCTTACTGCAGTGAATAGTTTGTGTTCAGAAAGAGTAGAAGTTTGGAAGGCACAATGAATATGTACATTGTGTGTGTTTGTGTGTGTGTAACATAAAAACCGTGTAACATTTATATTAAAAAGATAAATTCCAAACAAAAATCCTCAAGTGTAAATCTGCCAGGATATTCTGAAATTCCTTGCAAGCGCTCCTGTGTTTTTCTGGGTGTAGCCTAATGCACTCAGCCAACTCATTTGTTGGAGATGATGTTTCCAAGTTTTGACATAGTCCAAGAGAATCTTATGGGAGAAGATGGTACCTCCCCACTATAGAATGCCTTGATTATTAGCCTCTCTGACAGGAGTTCCTAGATAAGAAAGAAACAAATGGCTTCGGAATTCTTCTCTAGGAAACTCATTTTCCTTGTTAGCTCATTTGAAGCCACAGATGAGCTACGATCTTGACCCCTATCACATTATTTTTGAAGTGGAAATATGCATTGGAAAGCAACAAGGCTAAAACCCTCTGACTAAATACCATTTGCCACTTTTAAGTAAATGTTGGGTTCTTGTTAAAGATGATTTCAGGGGTGAAAGTGCAGGAAAAGCCTATGGCTAGAATAAAAGTGTGAATAATTCTGTGCCTACACATATCATAGTAGGCCATCTGTCCCCTTTGGGAAATAGACTATGATTGCAAAATCTCCAAGTTTCTATTATAACATTTATTACAACCTAGTTTGCAGTAATTTTATTTGGCCTGCAGAAACAGTACTGTGGGCAGTTGTGCCTCACCATCAGTAAAATCTTAATGAGCACAAAATTGATCTCATCAATTTACTGTCACTACTCAGTTCACTATATCCAAAAGCTGCTCTGTAAAAATGTTCTGTCCTGGGAGGACCAATCATGATGCCTGTTTTGCTTGCAGTTTTGTCAGAGGAAAACTGCCAGGCCATATCCCTAGGTGAGGGAAGAGCATATACACATCTTTTGCCGGCTTACCTCTTAACAGCAAATATAACAGCTTGGACCAGTGTAGGACATTTAACAGAATGATGACCAGGCTATTATAAAATGTAGCCAGAATGTACTATTTGCCTCCCAAAATCTGTTATGTTTCTTCCTTAGTAAAATAAATAAATAAATAAATAAATAAACCTCAATTTTTAATTAGGAACCTTGCTACCCCACTAAATGATTACATTTCTTTTGCAACTTCGCATCACTACTGAGTTCTGGCTAACAAAAAGAAGAAACAAAAACTCACAAAACTTCTAAACATTGCTTTTTCATTTCTTCCTTCTGACACCTGGAATTTAAACACAATAGCTGAAGTATTAGAACCATGATATGACCCTGGGAAAAGAAGCCACACTGAGAGAAGTGCCGCTTCTGCTTCCTTAGAACATCTTCTAGACTGTTTTACCCCCAATGTCTTTAACAGGAAATAAATAAGTTTCTACCTCAAGTTCTCATTTTTTCAGACTCTACTATTCTCAGTCTAAAGTTATTCTGACAAGTATTATTGGCTAGTTGCCTGGGAGGCAGAAGTGACAGCAAAGATGGTGAAGTACAAAATGATTCCCTCATTTTCTGATGTAATTTTGGGCCGAGGATCATTGGCTTGCAGTGGCAACTGTAATAAAAGCTGCACCAAGACATGCAGTAACATAATGCCTGTGTCATGTTAAATCAGAGTCCTAAAATGAATATCAACAACCTCCTGATGCATCAGGTCAAGATATTTTGACCTCTTGCACAGCATTGGATCATGAATGTTCCAGTTTTGGTAAAACCTGAAAGTATAAACATCCCTGGAGTCTCGTTAGATGTTAGCTCCTGGGCCGGACAAGGTGGCATACATCTGTAGTCCCAGCATGTTGGGAGGCTGAGGAGGGAGGATCATGTGAGGCCAGGAGTTTAAGAGTAGCCTGGGCAACATGGGAAGACTCTGCCTCTAAAAAAAATAAAAATAGAAATAAAAAACAAGTTAGCTGGGCAGTAGAATCACTTGAGCCCAGGAGTTTGAGCTTCTTGTGAGCTGTGATAGCACCACTGCACTTCAGCCTGATCAAAAAAGATTTGTTAGGTTGCAAACTTTCTTACTACCGTGTATATCATCATGATAAACCTTCACTTGCAGGAGCAAATCTAAGAACAGCAGGTTCTTTACACATATTGTTTTCTTTTCATGGCTTTTTTAGGGTGCTCATGAATGCACCTAGTTACTCTGCCTTCTCCATATAATCGTTTGTCAAGACTGAAGACTCTAACATCATAGTATTTCCAGAACATATCCCTTTTTTCCACTTCTGTTGAGATAAACTCTACTCAGATACTCACTTTCTGCTGCCTAAACATTTGACACTGACTCTTCCTAATACCTTACCCCTCCACATCAATGTCAAGGTCATGCTGATACATGACATGGAAAGAAATTATTTAGGCAGATAATGAGGGCAAAAGAGTCCTCGGCAGAACTTCCCTTCTGACAAGAAAGCGGCCCAAGAAAACATCTCTTTTCTAACAAAGAGCAGCCTGAGAGATTGAGCAGCAAACATAGATAAGGAAGTTGGAAGCTTGCACGGGGAGATCCTGGCAGCTGCACCAATAGAAAAGGGCTACCTGGGGGCCAGGCATGTCCACCATGAGGGATTCTCATTCCTTTATTTTTTGTTAGCATGTGTACAGTAAGAAAGAAATAAGCAACATGGAGTAGCTACCTGCCTTCATAATACAAGATTGAGGTGGAGACTGACAGAGATTTGTGCCCTATGCAGATGGCACTTCTGGTCCTAACCAGTTTTTTGCACCCTGTGTAGATCAGACATTGCCTCCCCACTAGCTCATCTACAAAAACCCCTGCATTTCACCTCAGATCAGCAACCCATTTTTCTGGGACCTCTCTCTGTAGTAGAGAGCTATTCTCTTTCTTTCACCTATTAATTCTCTGCTCTTAACCTCACCCTTTGTGCATCTGCATACTTGATCTCCATGGCCATGAGACAAAGAACCTTGTATGTCACCCCAGACAACAAAATCTTTATGGGCCTAGAAAATGCTGCATTATTCCCGCTTGGTTTAGTCTTGTTTATTCTATAGAAGTGACTCTGTACTTTTTTAATGTTGAGCTACTCCATCTCCAAACTAACAAAAAGCCAAAGACGTTCCTCAACACTTCCTGAAAAATTATACCCAAAAGCTTCAGTCTCCCATTCACCATAGCCTTACTTTACACTAGTCATCGTGTTCATCTGCTCTAGACCTATAGTCAACAATGCCTCATTTTGGAGCCTCTCCTATGTCTCTGTCTTTGCTTGTGTTTATCCCACTGCCAAGAATGTCCTCTATTGTCCCATGAACCCTGTACTTTTGCTAAAACCACAACCATTGTTTTGAACTGAATATTTGTGTCACCCCCAAATTCACATGCTGAAGCCCTTACACGCAATGTGATGGTATTTGGAAGTGCATCTTTTGAAAGGAAACTAGATTTAGATTAGATTATGAAGACAAGACACTCAAAATGGGTTTGATACCCTTATTAGAGGAGGAAGAGCAATCTCTCTATTTCTCTCTCTTTCTCCATGCACACAACAGAGGAAAGGCCATGTGAGGATACAATGAGAAATTGGCAGTCTACAATTCTAAAAAAAAAATCCTTACCCGAACCCAAGCATACTGGCATCCTAATCTTAGACTTCCAGAATTGTGAGAAAATAAATGTCTGTAGTTTAAACCACCCAGTATATAGTATTTTGCTACAACAGCTCAAACAGACTGAAACAGTCATTTTTCAAGTCTCACATCAGATATCTCCTAAATGGAGGCTTCGTGCTTCCTCCTCAAACTTCCCACCAGATGTGAGCTTACTCAGATATGAAATCTGGTAGTTTCTTATTTGTAACACTTGGTATAACAGCATGTAATCCCAGTTTACTATATGAGTTTTTTCTTGTGGAAGACTAGGCCTGGGTTATATGGTTTGGATCTGTGTCCCCAACAGATCTCATGTCAAATTGTAATACCCAGTGTTGGAGGTGGGACTTGGTGGGAGGCGATTGGATCATGGGGGTGGAGTTCTCATGAATGGCTTAGCACCATCCCCCTTTGTTACTATATAGTAAGTGAGTTCTCATAAGATCTGGTTGTTTAAAAAGAGAAGTACCTCCCTGCGCTCTCTCTTCCTCCTGTTCTGGCCATGTAAGATGTGCCTGCCTCCCCTTCGCTTTCCACCATGACTGTAAGTTTCCTGAGGCTTCCGAAGGAGCAGAAGCAGCTATGCTTCCTGTATAGCCTGCAGAACTGTGAGTCAATTAAATCTCTTTTCTTTATAAATTACCCAGTCTTAGCTATTTCTTTATAGCAGTGTGAGAACAAATATTATTTGCAAATTTAATATGTGTTCAATTGTATTGAGTGTGTTTCTATTGACTTTGTTAAAATTATTTCCCTGGAAGGAGTTGGCAAAACCATACTGTTTAGTTTTGAATCAACTGGACTAACTTCATTACTATATCTTATATAGCCAAGCAAAATACAAGGTTTGTAAAGAATGCATCTTTTAAAGCTCAACATGTATGATTAAAAATTGTAGTTTGGGTGAAGAAGGAATATATAGATTCAGTTATTTAAATTGCATGGTGGCTTAAATTTTATGGATAAATTCAGCCCCTTATTCTTGATCAATACTTAAGATCAACTAGACTCATTTCCTATCCTTTGCTGATTCTTCGATTTTTTTTTCTAAAAGGCAATTAGGGAATTTCAGAATACTGGAATTAAAGAGAAACAAAAGAACAAGTGACCCACCTATTAACTCCTAAATCTCTCTTTGTTGAGAATGAAAATTAAGAATGGGCAGAAAAGGGGAGATAGAATACAGCACTTTGATTAATAAAACAGATTTCACAGTTGGATCTGAGTTCAGACCCTGATTGTGCTGCTTGCTGAATATGGAACTGGACAAGTCACCAAATCTCTTTCAAACCCCTAGATTCTCCGTAAATGAACTGACTAGCACTTTCTACTGGTGTCTGTGGGATTAGGGGAGACAATGAATATAGAGAACTCATTTTCTGATATGGTCACACAGTTGCTGTTCTATAAATTATTTTTGGATCAGTTATATCTGCTTGTTAACTTAACTACTTAAAATAAATGAGATCTATGACATGTAATGTTGTTAGGATTAAAATTTTAAGTGCCCCTCAATTTTATTTCTAGATAAGGGCATTTTTTTCTAATCCTTTTTCAAATATTCTGGCAATCCTACTATACCCTACAGTATAAGTGATTTTCATAAGGAAATCAAATCACAGTAAACAAAGTATAGAGAGCCAATGAAGTTATGTTCCATAAATGTTTTGCCCTAAGTTTTGTGTTATTCTCTTTACCTCTCAGATTTTATTTTCTGAATGTTTTCAGGGCAGTAATACTATCACTATAGTAAGTTAGTCATGTAGCTGTAAGTGTTAAGGAGATGTTAAAAACTGAGAAAAACAATAAAAAGAAGCACAGATAATTTTCTAAACAGGCTTTAAAAGCACCTCTGGTCAATTAACTTTCTTATTTTAAGAAACAACTTAGGTTCACATTAACTAAGAATCTTATCTTACATAGGACTTCCAGGATCTTGGTATCTATATTCTTCCCAAATGTATTGTCAGAAGAGCAATTTCTCATCTTCCTGAGCCGTCACACTTGCAGGAATAAGCACCCTTTCTTGCAACTTTCAAAAGGCACCTTTAACCTCTCTTCTCTGAATGAAGTAAATAATGATAAAAATCTAAATGTCAAAGTTTCTCCAAAAAATATCTGGTGCAGCTATTTAAAATTATGAGTTAGCAACCTTTTTGTGTAAATATTTTATAGCTCTAAAGGATCCACACTATTACTGCACTCTTAAGTGAACAACAAATACTATTGTCAGACTGAATGAACAGCAATCTTCTTCCACTGCTTTTAAGTAATGGATACCTTTTAATGTACTGTTTTCTGTTAGCCATTCCCAGAGGTGGTCCAGGTTTATAAGTATATTCTGAGTAGAGAGTCAAAGTTGTGGGAAAAATATACTAAAATATTCTCCTTCTAGTACTCCACCTATAACTCTGCTACTCTTCTGTTGTCAGTACAAAGTATGAGACAAGAAAGAGCCAGAAGAAAGATAAGGTGCCACTCTCTTCAGCCTACATGGGAGAATATAGCCACACTCAGTTCTACATAGTTCTTACTATGCAAGGAGATCATAACAATCTTTTTACATTTTTTAAATCCCTCTATGTAAATCTTTACCCTCATCCTGTTTACATACCCCTGTCTTTTATTTAAATCTCTCAGGGAGTGGACTTCAAATGGCCCAGCTTGAGTTAGATGTTTACTCATCATTAGACAAACAGTATCTGGCAGCAAAGGTGTGACTGCAGAGGGACACCTTTGTCAACAGTCCTCAAGGGGCAAGGGAAGATAGTCAAAACTAATAAGATCTCCACAACCATAAACTCAGGGGCTGTGGTGTAACCATTAGTTTTCAAAACCCTATACATATACATAATTTGAAGTACCATTCACATATCCTGAAAAAATTGGTAAAATATACTTTTTTTTCCTACTTCTCTAAGTACAACTAAAAATTGTAGAGATTAGATATAAAACAAATATAAGAAGGATCTGAAAAGTGGAGAGAAGAAGGCAAACTAAATAAGGACCTGGAGATCCAAGGAACAATGGGCTGGCGAGTGCACTGGGTTTTCTTTTTGCCAGTTTATTCTACACTTGGAGCAGGAGAGGTTGGTAACACACAAATGCCAATAACCACAGGGGGAAGAAGCCTAACAAGACTAGGAAGGGGCAGCCTCACAAGAGAAAAAAGTATTAGACTTTGCTAATATTAAGATGAACAGTCAGGAAGAAAACTGATCCTCAGAGGAGTCACACTGAGGACTATCTCTCCATACATATATATATAATAATTTTCTTAAATATTTTCTATATATACATTTTGAAACATGAAAAGTGATATAATTTTGTTTCAACTGTCAAATATAAATTAGAAAACACAAGAGGAGAAGGGAGTTTTTTTTTATTCATATTATTGTTTAGCATGTTTTGTTTTGTTTTTCTAAGATTTCAAGACCTATTCTTTTTTGTTTCCTTTATATTTAAAGAACTTATTTTAGTCATTGCACCAGCAAAGGAAATTTTCATTTTTCTTCCTTTCAGAATGTCCTTATTTCCTCTTTGATTCTGAAGGACATTTTCTCTAGATACAAGTTTCTGGGTTCGCATTGATATTATTTCAGCCCTTGAAAAATATTGTTCTACTTCTTTCAGGTCGCTATAACTTCTCATGAGAAATTCACTGTCATTTAAACTGCTTTTTCCTTTTAAGTAAAGTGTTTCTCTTTTGTGGATTTCTGGATTTTTTTCTTTGTTTTCCTATGTTTTAAATTATATATACATATAGGTACTTGAGAACTGATGGTTGCACCACAGCACCCGAGTTCAGATCTAAACTACAAAACTAAAATTTACAAAACAGAAATGAAACAAATCAAAGAAGATATAAGTAAATAGAAAGATACATTGTGTTCACGAACTAGAAGACACAATCTAGTGAAGACGTAAATTATTTACAAACTAATACCCAAGTTTAACACAATGGCTATTAGAATCTCAGCAACCTTTCTATAGATATAGACAAAATTATTATAAAATTTAATTTAAAAAGCAAAGAAACTAGAAGAACTAAAAAGTTTTTGAAAGACAACAACAAAGGGCGGATTGGGTCTAACTGATGTCAAAATTCATTATACAGCAATAGTAATAAAGACTGTGTGGTGTTGGTGAAGAGTTACATGTATAGCTCGAAAAAGCAGAATGGATTAAACAGACATAGATACATACAAATATGCCCAACTTATTTTTGACAAAATTAAATAATTATTGAAAAGATACACTTTTCAGCAAATGATGCCAGTGTAATTAGGCATTTATTGACACAAAATAAACCTTGTCAAAGTCTCAAAACTCACACAAAAATTAACTAACAATTGATGGTGGACTTCAATATAAAACATAATCTATGGAACTTTTTGAAAAAAATAGGAAATCTTTAGGATTTAAGATTAAGCCAAGAGCTCTTAGACTTGAAATCAATAACATCATATATACAAGGAAAAAAATGGCTAAGTTGACTTTGTAAAAATTTTGTTTCAAGTTTTGTCTTATGAAATTTTTGTTAAGAAGATGAAAAGACAAGATGCCGACTGCAAGAAAATATTTGCAGACAAAGTACCACAACAAACTAGTATCTAATATATTTAAAGGACTCTCAAAACTCAACAATAAAAAAAAATCAATTAGAAAATTGACCAAAGACAGGAAAAAATCTTTGTCCCCTAGAATATATGGATAGCAAATAAGCACATAAAAATGCTCAACATTATTAGCTATTACAGAAATGCAAATGAAAACATAATGAAATATTACTACATACATATCAGAATTGTTGAAATTTTTAAGTACAAAAATCTAATCCTAACAGGATATATTTACTTGTATTTGTAGTTTTACTTTAAGGCTAGTCAGATGAAGCAGTGCGAGTGGAAAAGACAAAGAAGTCTGTAACTGGTTGTGATCAGTTAGTTGTAAACACCACTGCACTTGGACCATCCCTTAGAAGGATCGAAAGAATATGAATCACTCATGAACTGCTGGTGAAAATGTGAAATGGTATAGCGAGTCTAGAAAACAGTTGGCATATTGTTAAAAAACTCAATGTTCAACTACTGTATGGCCCAGAAGTTGCATTTATTCTAGACATTTATTCCAAATAAATGAAGACTTAGGTTCACATAAAAACTTGTGCACAAACTTTTAAGAAAGGGTTTTCTTCTTAATAGACTTAACTGGCAACAACCCAGACATTTTTCAAGAGATAAATATTTAAGCTGTGGAAGATCTACACCATGGAATACTACTCAGTAAAAAAAACAAAACAAAACAAAACAAAAAAAACAACCACAACAACAACAACAAACTATTCATACACACAATATCTTGAATATATCTTGAATAAACCCGCAAAAAAGTACACAGTGAAAAAAGCAAATTGCAAAAGGTTGTATGATTCCATTTATATAACATTATTGAAATGACAAGATTATCAAAATGGAGAACAGATTTATGGTTGCCAAGGGCTTTTCAGGGGTCACAGGTGGGAGGAAAATGAGTGTGGCTATCAAAGAGCAACGTGAGGGATTTTTCTGGGGATGGAAATGTTCTGAATCTTCACTGTATTCATACCAATATTTTAGTCTTTATATTGTACTTTTTCATGTTGTAGTTTCTCAAGAAGTGGCCTTTTGGAAGAAACTAGGATAATGATACACACAATTTCATTGTATTAGTTATTAAAATTTCATGTGAATCTACAGTAATCTCAAAATAAAAATTTTAACTAAAAACATATACCATGTAAAAGTACTACAAACAACATAAATAAGAAAGTTATCAAATAAATGAAATAGAAATGTAAAGAATGAATTTATTACCAATTTCGGACAGACCTTCTGTCCTTTAGTGATCCACAGAAAGGGGAAATAAAATCTTGAAGAATAAGTCACTTTAAAACAAAAAGCAGGGGTGAAATGCATTCCAGGTAGAGGGACACAACTGGCTAATACATGGAAACAGTGATGTGCTTGGCATGTGGGGTGAGGTATTCGGTCACTGCGCAGCAATGACTGGCTGGAAGAATACCTCATAAAATCAAATCATCCAACCTAGAGTATGCACCTTATTTTTCTGCCATGGTTTACCAAATTCGGTCATAAAATTTTGTGCGAAGTATCAATTGCTTTCCAAAGTCTCATCATTCATCCAATAAGAACTTCAGCATCTCATTCAGCTTCCAGAATATTCTCAAAATCCCAAATCTTCTCTGAAGGTCTCATTCAGTAACACTTCATCATGACATGTGATCTTAAACATTTCACCTTAAGAATCTCATTAACTAGGCCGGATGCAGTGTGCTCACACCTGTAATCCCACCTTTTTGGGAGGCTGAGGCGGACGGATCACCCGAGGTCAGGAGTTCGAGACTAGCCTGGCCAACATGGCAAAACTTTATCTCTACAAAAAACATAAAAATTAGCCGGGTGTGGTGGCACACGTCTGTAGTCCCAGCTACTGAGGAGGCTGAGGCAGGAGAATTGCTTGAACCCGGGAGGAGGAGGTTGCAGGGAGCCAAGATCACATAACTGCACTCTAGCCTGGGTGACAAGAGCAAGAGCAAGACTCTATCTCAAAAAAAAAAAAAAAAAAAAAAAAGGAATGTCATAGGCTAGAAGTATTAGTTCCTGGAAGTTTCAGTGGGTGTAATTGGATCTTCTTTCTGACAAAAAGTCTTAACTTCTCCCATCCCACTTCACCCCAAGTACT
Source organism: Pan paniscus (assembly GCF_029289425.2). Taxonomy (NCBI): domain Eukaryota; kingdom Metazoa; phylum Chordata; class Mammalia; order Primates; family Hominidae; genus Pan; species Pan paniscus. The sequence continues at coordinate 26,724,952 of NC_073258.2, read as the reverse complement.
GTTCAATTAATCTGTCTCTAAACCTCCCCTTATTGTGGCAGCTGGGATTTTTTTTTTTTAATGAAAAGCGTTTTTTTTTTTTCTTTTAGCCTAAGTAAAGAATAATTATTCAAAGTTGCATGAATACAAATATAAAAAGAAACATATTAAGAATCTACTATGTGAATAGAAACATTGAGGGGGATGAAGGGCTTGATTGTACTCAAAAACCTACTAACACATCTCACTTTGAGGAGACAGATTTTCCTGAGTCCAGCAGAAGTAGCAACAGTTGACTTTCTTTAAGATATACTTACTTCTAGTTACTTTTATTCTTCACCCAGTAGCTATCATCCTGATAACCATTGGCTTATGCAACATAAGTAATTTACCTAATAACATTAAAATTTGTTATCAATTGCAAATATAATCAGATAATACTTAGTTATATGACATTAGGATGCTTTTTTTAGTTTGTTTTTTCCAGGCAATAGGTGAGTTATTGTTAATTTTTGAAATGTTGCAATTTTAAAAAAATTAGCCTAATAATCCCTTATTTCTAAATATTAAATATAACCTCTCAGAGTTTTATCATTTATAGTGTTTTGTTTCTCCTCCAAACAACAGTTTTACCAGAAAGGAATTAGTCATCGCCTTTGGCAGGTGATAAATGGGGAACTGATCTAGAAAGAGGATTCCTTAATCTCTAAGGTCTAACAGCCGATGTCAGAATTTGGCAGAAAACTACAGTCTTATGAAGAAGATAGGGGAGGAAACAGGCATTTATTGACTATCTACCATAAGTCAGGCACTATGGTAAATACTAGAACCAAATTTTATCTCACTTTACCAAAGCAAAAGCCCAGGGGGCTAGTGTTGTTATCCATGCTTAGCTCATACATAAAGAATTTGTGACTCAGAGGGACAAATCAGTTTACTGGAGGACATTTTTCTGATTTATTTATTTTTTGTATTATACTTTAAGTTCTAAGGTACATGTGCACAACATGCAGGTTTGTTATATATGTATACATGTGCCATGTTAGTGTGATGCACCCATTAACTCGTCATTTACATTAGGCATATCTCCTAACACTTTCCCTCTCCCTTTCTCCCACCCCACAACAGGCCCCGTTGTGTGATGTTCCCCTTCCTGTGTCCATGTGTTCTCATTGTTCAATTCGCACCTATGAGTGAGAACATACAGTGTTTGGTTTTTTGTTCTTGCGACAATTTGCTGAGAATGATGGTTTCCAGCTTCATCCATGTCCCTACAAAGGACATGAACTCGTCCTTTTTTATGGCTGCATAGTATTCCATGGTGTATATGTGCCACATTTTCTTAATCCAGTCTATCATTGTTGGACATTTGGGTTGGTTCCAAGTCTTTGCTATTGTGAATAATGCCACAATAAACATACGTATGCATGTGCCTTTATAGCAGCATGATTTATAATCTTTTGGGTATATACCCAGTAATGGGATGGCTGGGTCAAATGGTATTTCTAGTTCAAGATCCTTGAGGAATCGCCACACTGACTTCCACAATGGTTGAACTAGTTAACGGTCCCACCAACAGTGTAAAAGTGTTCCTATTTCTCCACATCCTCTCCAGCATCTGTTGTTTCCTGACTTTGTAATGATCGCCATTCTAACTGGTGTGAGATGGTATCTCATTGTGGTTTTGATTTGCATTTCTCTGATGGCCAGTGATGATGAGCATTTTTTCATGTGTCTTTTGGCTGCATAAATATCTTCTTTTGAGAAGTGTCTATTCATATCCTTTGCCCAATTTTTGATGGGGTTGTTTGTTTTTTTCTTGTAAATTTGTTTGAATTCATTGTAGATTCCGAATATTAGGCCTTTGTCAGATGAGTAGGTTGCAAAAATTTTCTCTCATTCTGTAGGTTGCCTGTTCACTCTGATGGTAGTTTCTTTTGCTGTGCAGAAGCTCTTTAGTTTAATTAGATCCCATTTGTCAATTTTGGCTTTTGTTGCCATTGCTTTTGGTGTTTTAGACATGAAGTCCTTGCCCATGCCTATGTCCTGAATGGTATTGCCTAAGTTTTCTTCAAGGGTTTTTATGGTTTTAGGTCTAACATGTAAGTCTCTAATCCATCTTGAATTAATTTTCATATAAGATGTAAGGAAGGCATCCAGTTTCAGCTTTCTATATATGGCTAGCCAGTTTTCCCAGCACCATTTATTAAATAGGGAATCATTTCCTCATTGCTTGTTTTTCTCAGGTTTGTCAAAGATCAGATGGTTGTCGATGTGTGGTATTATTTCTGAGGGCTCTGTTCTGTTCCATTGGTCTATATCTCTGTTTTGGGACCAATACCACGCTGTTTTGGTTACTGTGGCCTTGTGGTATAGTTTGAAGTCAGGTAGCATGATGCCTCCAGCTTTCTTCTTTTGGCTTAGGATTCTCTTGGCAATGAAGGCTCTTTTTTGTTCCATATGAACTTTAAAGTAGTTTTTTCCAATTCTGTGAAGAAAGTCATTGGTAGCTTGATGGAGATGGCATTGAATCTATAAATTACCTTGGACAGTATGGCCATTTTCACAAAATTGATTCTTCCTATCCATGAGCATGGAATGTTCTTCCATTTGTTTGTCTTCTCTTTTATTTCATTGAGCAGTGGTTTGTAGTTCTCCTTGAAGAGGTCCTTCACATCTGTTATAAGTGTGTAGAAGGAAATTTATAGCATTAAATGCCCACAAGAGAAAGCAGAAAAGATCTAAAATTGACACCCTAACATCACAATTAAAAGAACTAGAGAAGCAAGAACAAACACACTCAAAAGCTAGCAGAAGGCAAGAAATAACTAAGGTCAGAGAAGAACTGAAGGAGATAGAGATACAAAAAATCCTTCAAAAAATCAATGAATCCTGGAGCTGGTTCTTTGAAAAGATCAACAAAATGGATTGACCACTAGCAAGACTAATAAAGCAGAAAAGAGAGAAGAATCAAATAGACACAATAAAAAATGATAAAGGGGATATCACCACTGATCCCACAGAAATACAAACCACCATCAGAGAATACTATAAACACCTCTACACAAATAAACTAGAAAATCTAGAAGAAATGGATAAATTCCTGGACATATACACCCTCCCAAGACTAAACCAGGAAGAAGTTGAATCTCTGAATAGACCAGTAACAGACTCTGAAATTGAGGCAATAATTAATAGACTACCAACCAAAAAAAGTCCAGGACCAGATGGATTCATAGCCGAATTCTACCAGAGGTACAAAGAGGAGCTGGTACCATTCCTTCTGAAACTATTCCAATCAATAGAAAAAGAGGGAATCCTCCCTGACTCATTTTATGAGGCCAGCATCATCCTGATACCAAAGCCTAGCAGAGACACAACAAAAAAAGAGAATTTTAGACCAATATCCCTGATGAACATCAATGCAAAAATCCTCAATAGAATACTGGCAAACCAAATCCAGCAGCACATCAAAAAGCTTATCCACCATGATCAAGTGGGCTTCATCCCTGGGATGCAAGCCTGGTTCAACATACACAAATCAATAAATGTAATCCAGCATATAAACATAACAAAGACAAAAGCCACATGACTATCTCAATAGATGCAGAAAAGGCCTTTGACAAAATTCAACAGCCCTTCATGCTAAAAACTCTCAATAAATTAGGTATTGATGGGATGTATCTCAAAATAATAAGAGCTATTTATGACAAACCCACAGCCAATATCATACTGAATGGACAAAAACTGGAAACGTTCCCTTTGAAAACTGGCACAAGACAGGGATGCCCTCTCTCACCACTCCTATTCAACGTAGTGTTGGAAGTTCTGGCCAGGGCAGTCAGGCAGGAGAAAGCAATAAAGGGTATTCAATTAGGGAAAGAGGAAGTCAAATTGTCCTGTTTGCAGATGACATGATTGTATGTTTAGAAAACCCCATTGTCTCAGCCCAAAATCTCCTTAATCTGATAAGCAACTTCAGCAAAGTCTCAGGATAAAAAATTAATGTGCAAAAATCACAAGCATTCTTATACACCAATAACAGACAAACAGAGAGCCAAATCATGAGTGAACTCCCATTCACAATTGCTCCAGAGGACATTTTTCTACCATGAGAGCTGAAATTTAAATTTACACTTTCTGACTACCAGTTCCAAAAACTTGTGTGGTTCCCACTGCTAACTGTAAAGAATGGCAATATAATCTAATATATGTTGAATATTTGATATGTGTCAAGCATTGCTTTAAGAGTTTTTTTTTTTGGCTAATATTTTATTGTTTGTTTTTTTGCAGAAAAATCTTTGCCCTCCTTAAGATAATAAAAAACATATGCCTTTATTCCAATCAGAATACTTCTCCAACATTTTTAAAATTTTTATTTTGTATTGGAGCTGACTGAAAAAAACCTTTTCCCTCTCTGATCATGCAGCTATCTACATCTGGGATTAGGCAGCCAGCTCTCTTACATAATGGAGAATTCTGTCTGATAGAACTAAGACAACATTCAGAGAAAACAGATTTAAAAGAGGAATTTTTTATTTAAAATTCCTGTTTCAAAGACTCCTACCATCCCACATCCAGATTTACTGCTGCTGTTCAAACTGCGGTTTTTACATATTAACTAATTGTAAGGTTTCTTACTTGTTTTCTATGTTTTTGCAGTTGCTTTATTCTTTTACTTAAATATACCTTTACTGAATGAAGACAACTTTATACACATTGCTTCATTCAATCCTAGAATGAACCATGTTAGATCATTCATTCATCCATTCAATATTATTGGTCTTATACAACATACACTGTCCTACTTGTCGAAGCTACAACAGTGAACAAATCGAACCAAGTGTCCTGCCTTCATACTTATTATAAGGTGAAGCAATTGAAGCACAAATAACTTAAATGCCTTACATAAGGTTTCAGCAGTAGTAAATGGCAAAGGAAAAAACTAAAACAAAGTTGACGCGAAGTTCATATTTCAAATTCTCATTATTTGAGAATCATGTTAATGAGAGCCTGTTTGTCCCTTTTATTTGCTCTCTTGGAAGATCCAGGAAATTGAATTTAAGTATTAAGTTTTATTTATGATTGCTTAAGAGATGAATATTACATGGCTTGAGGAAATGTCTAGAGTCAGGAAATTATTTCTTATCAATCGAATGTTTCTTTTGTTTAGTCAACTTAGAATTTGCTAAGTTTACTAAGATGGATAGAGTTAAGAGAAAAATTGATCCTCAGAGGAGTCACACCAAGGACACTTTCCATATAAAACCTAACATCTTGTTAAAGGAATTCCTACTCACAGAGTGATATATGTCTAAGAAATCCTATTTCAGAAACTTTCTTTTTCTAGAATTTAGAAACTCATGAATCTAGTGAAATGGTTAAAAGCCTTGCTGAGAAATCAGTTTTGCAGTCAAACTTCTGGATCTTTCATGAATTTATTTAATAAAAAGTAATTTATACAGGAACTATTTTGAATATTTTTCATCCCTGCCATTTTATAATAAAAGCCAGGTTAAAATCTCAAACCGGTCTGCCATTCTACCACTGTGTGCCCTACATTCCAACCATCTGAATCTCAGCTGTCGTCTGAATGCTTCTTGTGCTCATGTGTCTCCACATCCTTGCTCATATTTCTCTGCCTAGAGACTTACCCTTTCTGTCTATATTTTCCTTTGTTCCATTTCACACATCCCTCTTGCCACTACCTGCTCACATTTTTAACTAAAGAACTTATTTTCATTATTCAAGGCCTAGCTCAAAGTTTGTCTCTACTAAGCATTTTCTCTCATTTTCCTCTCTTTTCTCAATTTACATAAAACGTTCCCTCCTCTCATTATTGTTCCATTCACATGTTTATTCTAGTGCATTGTGCCACCAATAGTCTTTTTCTATTATGTTTTTGTTTCTAATTTGAGCTCTGTGAAAAACAGAGCTAGATTATTTTCCATATTTTTTCTTCCAGTGCCTAATTTGGTGCTTAGTTAATATTAAAAATCAGATAATTATTAATGAGTTAAAGTTGTTTTGCTAAATAGTAACAGAAATAATGTTTTATTATCAGAAAGATAACAACTAAAAAGATGGATTGATAGATACCTGAAATTCATGGATTTATATAAGTGGACATATTATATTAATAGCTTTAACCAGAATTTCTCTTTGGGAATGAGGAAAGTTTGTTTAAGAAGACAACTTGAAGTGTTTTGTGGGTACAAAGTGGGATAAGAAGGCTTGAGTCAGTCAGCATCAGAAAGCATGAAGCCAGTGAAAGAACAAGGTGCATCACCAAAGGTAATATAATTAACAAAACAGAGATCAGGGGAAAGGTATTCTTGAAAACAATGAACAGATAGTATTGGTTGTGAGAATCACTACCAGTGGGGTGGCTGAAAGCTTATTATGCATTGGTAGTACCTAGCAATCCAGTTGAAAGGTAGTGCACGTCTGCACTGTAAATCTCTTTTCAGAGACTTCCATTTCTAGAAGTAAATGATTGCTCTGTACTATCTTTTAAAACAAAATTCTAAAAATTCTGTTTAATGTAAAGTAAACAGATCTCTAAGTTTATACTTTTGTTTTCAAAAAAGTAAAGAAAATTCCCAGGGGATAAAATGTGAAAAATAGGCTAAAACATAGAGCAAAAATGCACTTGGTGGCCTAAATCCATGTGGCAGTCTTAGTGATCAAACAGCTTCAGTTTTACTGGTTAAGCCATGTGGATAGAATAAATCATAGCCTTATAGTTACACAAAGGAAATTTGGAACTGACATTTCCTCATATAGCCTCCTCCTTGAAGGTCTCAATGAAAAGGGTGAACTAATAAAATACTCGCACCTCTATAGAGGGAGAAAAAGATAGATTGTCTGTGCCCTGAGGCTGAGTAGGAAAAAAAAGTTTCCCCTAAGAAATATTTTTAAATACCTCCCCTAATTAGTCATCAACGTTTAATTTATATTCTGTGTAAATTCTGTAAAAATTGCTGGGGTGGATTTAAAATAGGCCCTAAAATATTGGATATGGCTTCTTTTTAGAAGCTGAAGTTAATTCTCTTCATTTGCTTGTGGGCTAGGCTTAGTGACTCATTCATAATGAATAGGATATATCAGAAGTGCAATGTGTGCCTTTTGAGGCTAGGTCACAAAATTCACTTCAGCTTCTTTCTTGTTCTCTCTGTTCTTAGTCATTCATCATGGGGAAATCTCCTGCTATGTTGTGAGGACACATCAAACAGTCCTATGGAAAGGTCCATGTGAAGACAAACCGAAGCATCCTGCCAACAGCTAGCAAGGATTGAAGGTCTACTCCTTATAGCCATTTGAGGGAAGCAGATCATCCAGCCCCACTAAGGCCTTTGGAAGACTACATCTTTGACCAATGGCTTATCCATAACCTCACGAGAGATCCTGAGGCAGAACCACCTAGCTAAGGGGCTCCTAAATTTATGACACACAACAAAGAAACAAACCTCAACATTTATAAATGTTATAATAATAAATTATAATAAATTTTTTTGCTTAGAATTGCTAAGATTGATGATAATTTGATACAGAGCAAAATATAAAAAACGCAATCTTATACAAATAATTCAATCAGAAATCTAAAACCAGATTGATAGTAACACTTTGAATTCTGACAGAAGCCAGTCCACACCCTGTGTGGAAAGACAAATACTCAGATAAGACCTTATATTTACAAAATTCTCACAGTGAAAGCTCAGATGAATACTATATTCGTCCATTTTCCCATTTCTATAAAAAACTGCCGGAGATTGGGTAATTTATAAAGAAAAGGAGTTTAATTGATTAACAGCTCCACATAGCTGGAGAGGCCTTAGAAATCTTACAATCATGGCAGAAGGCAAAGGGGAAGCAAGGCGTGTCTTACCTGGCAGCAGGAGACAGAGAGAGTGAGGTGGGAAGTGCCACACTTTAACACCATCAGATCTCATGAGAACTTACTCACTATTACAAGAACAGCAAGGGGGAAATCTGCTCCCACAATCCAATCACCTCCCATCAGGCCTCTCCTAAGACACACGGGGATTATAATTTAAAATGGGATTTGAGTGGGCACACAGTGCCAAATCATATCATCCTCCCCCTTACCCTTCTCAAAACTCATGTCATTTGCACATTTCAAAATTAATCATGTCTTCCCCACAGTGTCCCAAAGTATTAACTCATTCTAGCATTAACTTAAAAAGTCCAACTCCAAAGTCTCATCTGATAAAAGACAAGCCCCTTCCATCCACGAAACTTGTAAAATCAAAAAACAAGTTAGTTTCTTCCAAAATACAATGGGAGTACAGGCAGTGGGTAAATATTCCCATTCCAAATGGAAGAAATTGGCCAAAACAAAAAGGCTACAGAAACCATGCAAGTCTGAAACCCAACAAGGCAGTCATTAAATCTTAAAGCTCCAAATTAATCTCATTTGACTCCATGTCTCACATCCAGGGAAAGCTGATGCAAGGGGTAACCTCCCACGACCTTGGGCAGCCCTACCACTGTGACTCTGCAGGGTACAGCCCCTATGGCTGCTTTCACAGGCTGATGTTGAGTGATTGTGGCTTTTCCAGGTGCATGGTGCAAGCTGTCAGTGGATCTACCATTCTAGAGTTGGGAGGATGCTGGCCCTCTTCTCACACCTCCACTAGGCAGTGTCCCAGTAGGGACTTTGTATGGGTGCTCCAATACCATGTTTTTCCTGTGCTCTGCCCTAATAGAGGTTCTCCATAAGGGCTCCATCCCTGCAGCAGAGTTCTGTCTGGACATCCAGGCATTTCCATACATCTCTGAAATCTAGGCAGAGGTTCCCAAACTCTTGCCTTCTGTGCACCTGAAGGCTCAACACCTCATGGAAGCCACCAAGGCTCGGGGCTTGCATTCTATGAAGCAATGGCCTGAGCTGTACCTTGGCCCCTTTTAGCCATGGCTAGAGTTGGAGAACTGGGACACAGGGTGCCATGTCCCAAGGCTGCACAGAGTAGCAGGGTCCTGGGCACAGCCCAGGAAACCACTTTTCCCTCCTAGGTCTCTGGGTCTGTGATGGGAGAGGTTGCTGTGAAGATCTCTGAAATGCCCTAGAGTCATTTTCCCCCATTGCCATGAATATTAACATTTGGCTCCTCTTTACTTATATAAATTTCTGTTACCAGCTTTAATTTCTCCATAGAAAATGGGGTTTTCTTTTCTACCGCATGGTCAGGCTGCAAATTTTCCAAACTTTTATGCTCCGCTTCCCTTTTAAACATAAATTCCAATTTCAGATCATTTCTTTCAAATGCATATGGCTGTACACTGTTAGGAGCAGCCAGGAAATATCTTGAATGCTTTGCTGCTTAGAAATTTCTTCCACCAGATACCCTAAATCATCTCTGTCAAGTTAAAACTTCCACAGATCCTAAGAGGAGGTACACAATGTCACCAGTGTTGGCCAAAGCACAGCAACAGTGACCTTTGCTCCAGTTTCCAATAAGTTCCTCATCTCCATCTGAGACTCCATCAGCCTGGACTTCATTGTCAAAACCATTCAACAAGTCTCTAGGAAGTTCCAAACTTTCCCATATCTTCCTGTCTTCTTCTGATCCCTACAAACTGTTCCAACCTCTGTCCGTTACCCAGTTCCAAAGTTGCTTTCACATTTTCAGGTATCTTTATAGCAGTGCCATACGCCCAGCACCAATATTATGTATTAGTTCATTCTCACACTGCTATAAAGAACTACCTAAGACTGGGTGATTTATGAAGAAAATAAGTTTAAATGATTCAAAGTTCTGCATGACTGGGGAGGCCTCAGGAAACTTATACAATCATGGTGAAAGCAAATGGTAAGCAAGGCACATCTTATATGGTGGCAAGAGAGACAGAGAGTGAAGCAGGAAGTGGTACACTTTAAAACCATCAGATTTTGTAAGAATTCACTCACTATCATGAGCACAAGCAAGGGGGAAATCCACCCCCATGATCCAATCACTTCCTACCAGGCCCCTCCTCCGACACATGGGGATTACAATTCCCGATGGGATTCGGGTGGGGACACAGAGACAAACCATAACAAACACAAACTCACAAAGCAAATTTTAAAAACAGTCAGCCTTCAGGAGTAACAAATAATAAGGTGTGGAAGACTTAAATAATACCACTATTTGCAAAGCAGAAAATATATAGAAATTCATATCCAAAATTTAGAGTATATATTCTTCTCAAGCACATAAGAAATATTTTTAAACAATGAACTAAATATTAGATCAAAAACAAACTTCAGAAGAATTCACACAAGTTGTATTATAAAGATCTTGTTTTTAAGCATGATTCAATTATGTTTGAATTCAATAATGTCATACAAAAAACACCCCATATATTTTTGAAATTATAAGCACAATTCTAAATATTGTGAGTTGAAAAAAATTATTCACAATAGATATTCAAATATATATTAAAATATTAACATTTCAGTTAATTCAAATACTCAGTTTTAATACTTTGAGATACATGGATGGTGATTACAGCTAAACTTGTATATATAAATATTTATATTTGAAACAAAGAAAAGCTATATATTAGCAAACCAAAATTCTAAGTTAAGTAATTAAAATAAACCCAACAAATTGTAGAAGAAATAAAATAAAGATAAATTTTATTAAAAATTAATGATAGGCCTGCTGCAGTGGCTCACACCTGTAATCCCAGCACTTTGGGAAACCAAGGCAGGTGGATCACGAGGTCAGGAGATTGACACCATCCTGGCCAACATGGTGAAACCCCATCTCTACTAAAAATACAAAAATTAGCTGGGCGTGGTGGCACGTGCCTGTAATCCCAGCTGCTCGGGAGGCTGAGACAGTGAGACAGGAGTATCGCTTGAACCAGGGAGTTGGAGGTTGCAGTGAGCCAAGATCACACCACTACACTCCAGCCTGATGACAGAGCGAGACTCCACCTCAAAAAAAAAATTAATAATAATCAAAATGGGTTTATTGAAGTAATAAAAATATATTTTAGCATTAGAAACTCTAGATTAAGGAAGAAAAATCACATGCTCTTTTAAATATATTTACATAAATAATTGAATAAAATCCAACATGGCATATCCACTTTCACACAGAATGGAGAGCAGACAACTAGAAAAGCCAGATAAAAGACTAAACTCTTCTGTTTAACAGAATCAGAGAGCTGTTGAATGTCTAAGTTTAAATACTAAGAGCTAGAGTCTAGAGAGAGTTGTACCACAGAAATCAACTGATATCTGAACTCACTTTTCCCCTGGAAGCATTACTTAGGCATAAGGAATCTTCAGTAAATGTCATAACTGGGCAGATGTAGATACTAACTTTTGTGAAAATATATAGCAATCTTTACTCTCATAGAGAGCTGATGGATGAGTAAGTTGGTGCAACCATTTGGAAAAATTATTTGGCAATATTTACTGAAGCTGAGCATATGCATACTTTATGTTTCAACATTTTCATTCTTAGGACTATATTGATTATTGGGGCATGGTGGCACTCATCTGTACTCCTGGCTACTTGGGAGGCTGAGGCAGCAGAATCACTTGAGTCCAGGAGGTTGAGGCTAAAGTGAGTCATGATCACACCATTGCACTACAGGCTGGGTTACAAGAGCAAGACTCTATCTCAAAACCAAAGAAAAAAAAGAAAAAAGAAATGTGTCCAATATAAGTGTACACATGTTCTCAACAATACAAGTACATGAATATTCAGAGAAATACTATTCATGATATACAAAATCAGAAAATCACAAACATCCATCAGCACTAGAATGGATAAATTTATAGTATTTAAAACACTGAATATTGTTTATCAATGAAATTAGAATAATTACAACTACACATAACAACGTGGCTATCATAAATATATTCTGAGCACTAGATATCTAAAACAAAAGAGTATATCTGGCATGTTCCTATTTATATATTATATATTAATTAATTATATATTTAATATATTATTAAATATATTTAATAGTAATATTTATATAATAAAGTAAACATTTACTATATTATTAACATTTATATAAAGATTAAAAACAGGCATTATTGATTTATGATTTTAGAAAATTACAATAGTCATCTTTTATTTTATAGGAGGGAAAGGAAAGATAAAGTGACTGAAAGAGAGTACAAGGGGTTCTTTTGTGGGTATTGTTAAATGTTCTGTTTCTTGATCTAGGTGATGATTGCATGAATGTGGTTACATGCATTTTGTTATTCAATAAAAAATTAGTAAAATACATACTTAAAAACTTTAAATCAATTCAGACTAATAATAAATACCTTTAGGAAAAGGAAACTACCTTAACTTGATAAGAATTATCTTAAAAAAATGCAAACTACAGAGTCAAAACTTTCACTTTTAGATCAGGAATGAAAAGAGAAAGCCTAATATCACCTGTTCAATACAACAATGAATCAAAGATGTAACCAGGGTCAGTAATACAAGAAAAGAGCCAAAATATCTAAAGATTGGAAAACAAGTAAAACTGTATGTAAAGAAGCTATGATAGCATAGCATAAGAAATCTATAGAAAAGTGATTAGATTTCATTACTGAGTTCTTAAAGTTTCTATGTGTGAAATTAACATACAGATCAACTACATACTTTATATTAGTAAAAACCAAAAAAAAAGAAATATAAAATGTATTGTTTATAATAACAATGAAAAATAATGCAATCCTTAGAAATAAATTTAAAATATAGGTGAATATTTTGGAGAAATATATAAATATCAATCAGAGGCATTACAGAAGATGCAATTATTGTCTTCCTAGGAACTATTTTCCTAGTTCTTGGGGACAGTTTAGAAGAAAATCAAGGTGAGTCACTTTGGTTTGTCAATATTGAGATTTATTCTAAAGCTACGTGAATTGAAAAATTACCATCTCTGAGACGGAGAAATCAATACAACAGGGAGTTCTTAAAAATACTCTTGTAGATACGGGTATACTATATGATATGGCTAGCATTATATACTGTAGAGAAATAATACCTATCAAAGGAAAACAAATACAGATATTAAAATTTAATAGTTTGAGAAAATCAGCCATAAAAATAATGTAACTCTTATATTTACTATCCACAAATAACAATTCCAGATGGATTAACAACCAATTAACATGGATAAAATGTATTAAGATAATTAAACTAAGAAAATTACTTAAGAAAAGAGCAGACTACAAAAACATACATCATATAATATTTCATCTGGAAAAAAGATAAACATATAAAGTAATTATATATAACACATTCAGATGAATACACATATAGCAAACAATTAAAGACAAGGTATGGGTAAGAAAGGTATCGGAAAGAAAAGTGTGTCATTGTTGAGGAGGGGTGCTGAATTATTCTTGTAATATTTTATGTACATATACATACACACAAGTGGATTTCAAGGAAAATTGGAATGAAAACAATTAAGTAAAATAAATATTTTAAATAAAATAAAAACAATTTTCAACATAATCTCCATAAGATCAAGACACATTTGTAAGTGATGATAACAGCCATTTAGTCTGGCCCTAAAGAGCTGAGGGCCCTGGGAATTTAAACATGTTAATACTATATTTTTTACATTACTAACTGAAGAGAAATGGAAGCCCTTTAAAGACTTTTTTAAGATTAGGAAATGAAAAGGAGTCAGAGCCAAATCAGAACTTAAGGCAGAAGCTTAATGATTTCCCATCAAAAATCTCTCCAAATTGCCTCTGTTTGATGAGAGATTAATGAATAGGAACATTGTTGTACTGGAGAAAGACTAAAGCTTTCCTGGATGTTTTTCTGCTAAAGCTTTCGCTTTCTTAAAAACTCTCATAAACAGATGTTACTGTTCTTTGGCCCTCCAGAAAATCAATAAGCACAATGCCTTGAGCATTCTCCCAAAACCGTTGCCATTACCTTTGTTCTTGACTCATCTGCTTTTGCTTTTACTGGATTATTTCCATCTCTTGGTAGCCATTGCTTTGACTGTGCTTTGTCTTCAGGATCATACTGTTAGAGTCATGTTCTATCTCCTATTACATTATTTGAAGAAATACTTCAGGAGCTTGATCCCACTCATTGAAATTTGCCACTGAAACTTCCCTTGTCTGAAACTGATTTGTGCCATTAGTCACTGGTCCTCTACAATTAGGGCATAAACAAGAATTTTTTGTCCTTGAAAACTGATGTGGATGATCTGCTACGATGGGCTTCATCTTCGACATGGTCTTCTCCCTTCTTAAAATGAGTTATTCATTTGTAAACTGCTGATTTAATTGGGCCATTATCCTTATACACTTTTTGTAAAGCATCAGTGATTTCACCATTCTTCCATCCAAGCTTCACCATGAATTTTATGTATGCTCTTGCTTCTATTTTAAAGGATTTGTGTGAGCAACACAAACATGTGATATGGTTTTGCTGTGTGTCCCCACCCAAATCTCATCTTGAAGTGTACCTCCCATAATTCCCATGTGTTGTGGGAGGAACGTGGTGGGAGATAATTGAATCATGAGGGCAGTTTCCCCCATACTGTTTTCCTGGTAGTGGATTAATCTCATGAGATCTGATGTTTTTATAAGGGATTTCTGCTTTCAGATCTCTCTGATTCTCTCTTGTCCACCGCTATGTAAGATGTGCCTTTCACCTTGTACCATGATTGTGAGTAAGCACAATGCCTTGAGCATTGTCCCAAAACTGTTGCCATTACCTTTGTTCTTGACTCATCTGCTCTTGCTTTTACTGGATTATTTCCATCTCTTGGTAGCCATTGCTTTGACTGTGCTTTGTCTTCAGGATCATACTGTTAGAGTCATGTTCTATCTCCTATTACATTATTTGAAGAAGTACCTCAGGAGCTTGATCCTGAAGCTCCTGTGTGGAACTGTGAGTCCATTAAACCTCATTTTCTTTATAAATTACCCAGTCTCAGGTATGTCTTTATCAGCAGTGTGAAAATGGACTAATACACTCCGATAAAGTCTCTTTTTAAACTAATGTCTAATCCTTCTTAGTGCCTCAAACTAGACCCTCTTCAGATAGACCAAATTAGTGTGAGTTTATATCGAAGTAAAAAAAATAAAATTCATGCAGTTTTTTCATAAGGCACATATTCCACGAACTTGTTGAAGACCCCTTGTATTGATTTTTGCATGCAGTTTTTGCATGCAGTTTCTTGCTTGTAACAAGGGCATTTTCCCACAGCCCTTGTTGCAGTCTTTTGTTACAATGTTAAGGTACTTCAGATCTGAGAAGCAGGCCTCAGAAAATAAAATGTTTCTCTCTGACCTTCTCCTGCCTGCCTTTTACCAGTTCCTTTTTGTCCTCAAGGCAGGACTCTTTTTATACCTTTCTGTCTTGGAGCTGGTCATAAGCAAATTCCCTGACTGTCTGACTGTATGTCATAAGACTTCCATTGCAGAAGAAGTTCTGTCCCAAACCCTGGAGAATGATATGCTATACCAAGTGGCAAAGAAGTATCTGAACAGACAGGCCTTGCCGGGTTTCCCCCATTCAATCTATTAGTATTACATCATACCCTTTTTGTCCAGTCACATTTCTATATGGCTGTCAATCATACCTCAGTAATAAAACCTTCATATTCTCCCAAAAGGACAGGGTGGGGAGAGCTTCCAGATAGCTGAACATGTCTGTGAAGGCTCCTGGAGGATAGCACACCCAGGGAGGATACAGAAACTCCCCACTATTTTCCATATCCAGTCCCATATATCTCTTTATGTATATCCTTTGCAATAAACTAGAAAACATAAGTACGTGTTTCCCTGAGTTCCGTGATCTACTCTTGCAAATTAATCAAACCTGAACAGGGGTTCATGTGATTCTAGTTTTATATCCAGTAGGTCAGAAGCACATATAAACCAACTTGGGACTTGGAATTGGAATCAGAAGTGAGAGACGATCTTGTAGGACAGAGCCCTCAGCCTGTGGGATATGATACTGCCATCTCCAGGTAGATAGTGTCAGCATTGAATTGAAGGATACCTAGCTGCGGTGTTCACTGCAGAATTGATTGCTTGCTTTTTGATGAGGAGAAACCTTTACATATTTGGTTCCAGAAGTCTTCTGTGTTTATTGCCATTGAGTGAGGAGAGAGAAAAAAGCACTTTTTGAGTATGATTTTTCCACTCAGATTCCTAACTGCTTAGTCTCTCTTCACTAAATGTAGAAACTAGATTATTATTGGACATATATTTTGAAAGACTCGTAAATTTAGGAAGAATATATATTTTAACATGCTTATAGAACTTATTATTTGAATTATTCTAATCAATTATTTGATGATAGTAAAATGTGAATATTATGATAAAAAGTTTTATCCCTCAACAGCTTTTTTTTAGTGTCCTCCCTAACATTGTTGATTGTATTCTCAATAATTATTTTTATTTTTTTCTTGCAAAAAAATACCCAATTTTTCCTCAAGGAACTCAGGAATAAATCCTGTTAATGTTAAGCTAACCAAAAGATTCTGATTCATCACTGTAGGTACAGACTAAAAAGGAGCATATGATAGAATTCTAGCCAATGAAAAGTGAGAGGATTTTTTAAGAATTGATGATTAATAGACTCAATTTGCTGGCATATATTGTTATTTTTGTAAGAAGTACCTGAAAATATAGTTCCAATTTTGCAACCTTGAGGACAGTGTAAAGCAAATGGCAAAATAGTACATTGGAAATAAGCAGTTTTAAATGGTTTATTGAGCTGCTCAGTTAAACAACCATGAAATGACACTGCCTAGAAAATTCTGTTTAAATAATAAAATGTCCTTATTAATAAGCTATTTTAGCATGTTTTCTATTACTTGCAATCAACAGCATCATACATGATACAGTATCACAGTAAATATAATATACTAGATGGGGATTAAATAGCCTTAATATTCCCATCAGATTGATTCAACTTTAGACAGCATTCTTTCTGACTATAGGCTCCAGATCTTTAGGTTTTTAGAGAATTGAATTGGTTGTTGTTGTTTGAGACAGAGTCTCATTCCGTCACCCAGGCTGGATTACATATTAGATACAATATAGACTATCAAAGTTAAGTAAAATAATTTTCTGCTCTCAAAAAAACTTGTGGCATAATGAAGGTAAAAAAAAAAAGGGTTAAGGCAAGCACATATATAACAATAAGAAAAGTGAATCTATTTTAGATCCTGAAGGTTAGATAACAATGGGTTATGGGGATACAGAGCAAGGAAATATTATATCCTTAGAGCTAGGAAAAATTTCCTTTAAAAGGACGTTTGAAAGCAATGGTGAAAGGGACATGGTGAGCTCTAGGTATATGGAACTGCATGGCACAGTTACAGAGGGAATTCAAAGGCCTGCACTGCAGCATCAGAAAACAGGATGCAGCAAAACATGGCAGGCTTGTAGAGTCTCAGTTGTTTGACAACGGGCAAGTGCCTTTCTATCTCTCAGCCTCATTTTCTATTTCTCTAAAGCAAAGGGTTTGGATTCAGTGATTATCAAGATATCTTTCTGTTCAATAGAAATTACATAAATTGATGCTATTTTCATAGCTTAATCAAGAAACTCTGAGCCAGTATTAACACTTGCTTTTACTTACGTAAACAGTTATTTACAAACATATATTAATCAAATCTTTTAAAAGGAGGACAAATTTGAATGTTTTTTTTTTCCCTTGTAATATAATAGCAAAGTGGCACCACATTTGGTTTCATGGCTCAGTGGATCTGAATACACTGACATTTTCACTCATTCTGGACTAGCCAATTCTGTTAAAAGCCACTGAAGTGGTCTCCCTTGGTACTGAAATCGGAGCCAAATGGCTCCTTTCACTTGTGACATTCGAAAAAAAAATCTTTGTGCTAATGGAAATGAAGAAAAAGAAAATATTATTATAATTCCTACTTATCCCACTTATTAAAATAAAAATAATATCATTTTCAGTGCAGGAGGTCCTAGGAGAAATTTATGAGGACTCATTTTCAGTGGTGCTTTCTTGTTTGGGTATGCTACTGTAATTTCATTGGCTGAGTAATAATGGGTGCAATTAACCAGTTTGGGTATTAAGTACTTGACCCCTAAATTGAGCCTGTAAACAGCCTTTGAAATTTGGCATCTGAAAACAACTGCAAACAGAAAAATGTTCTCATAAAGACAACATTTTATGCCCAAACTATTTTGAAACTTAGCTTTTAAAATCAAACTAAGTAAATCTGACTGGCACTGGTATAGCACTTTTCTTTTTAAAAAATTCCCACACTAGCAATGCATTCATTAATGATCTCTGGAATTGTTACATAATTAATCCACTGTTTAACCACACATTAAGTCCATTTAAATTCCAAAAGAAGGCCAATGTTTGCTTTTTATATCTTACTAAATTCACTGTCTAGGGAAAATAATTTGAGGATCAAAGAATAAATAAACTATGACATGTCACATTAAATATAAATTTGTATCTATTAACTTTCCACAAATATAGTGTCATGCTCTGGAATGAGTCTTGAGAAAAAGGTATTCAAATACGAAGCTTAATTATATCTGATGTATTCTCGCTATCGTTTTGACTGGTCTTGGTGTGCATAGGTAATATTCATGATGGAACTGTCAGAAAAGAGAACATTTTTCGCAGCTGATGTTTGATTTTGAATGCAGCTAAGCACCCTGTTTTCTTACACGTGGGAAAAAGCTCAATAATGCCAATGCAACTGTGGTGTACTCAGAAGAATATCTGCTATGGTGGTCAAAAAGTGCACAGTCTTTAAGTGGTATCATTGTAAACCCTTTGGAGCCTCATATTATTATCTGAAGAAAGTTGAATAAAAATTAAAAGAACAAATAATTTATATCCCTCTGGTTATCACACTATAGTAGATATCAACAGTGCAAGTACAGGCATTTTAAAATTATTATTTAAGAGTTTTTTTGTGGCAATTCCTGAAACTTTCTTGTTTTGGTCTAGTGTAAAATATTTTGAAAGCTCTGTGAGAGCTTTATTGGGTTAAAGCTATTGCTATGTCAGTGCACCTCTATCAAAGAGAAGGCTAACTTAAGACAGGGAACAAAGCGTTACATGAAGGATAACATCAGTCATTCCTGCTGTCAGCCATCTGCAGAAAGGGCTTTTTTCCTCATATATTAACAAAATTTAGGACTCAAGTTTAAAAACAAAAAAGAACGGAGGTAAAGAATACACTCCATGCGGGTGCTTGTTGCTCCTCTTGAGCCCTGGTGAAATGGAAAAAGGTCAGTAACCAAAGCAAACTGGGGAGGGATTATAAACGTTATCTTTCTATATTAAGAGGAGTATGCCTTCCCTGCACTTTGGGAGGCCAAGGTGGGCAGATCACCTGAGGTCAGAAATTCAAGACCAGCCTGGCCAACATGGCAAAACCCCATCTCTACTAAAAATACAAAAATTAACTGGGCTTGGTGGCAGCCGCCTGTAGCCCAGCTACTACTCGGGAGGCTGAGGCAGGAGAATTGCTTGAACCTGGGAAGCGGAGGTTGAAGTGAGCTGAGATCTCACCACTTCACTCCAGCCTGGGCGACAGAGCAAGACTCCGTCTCAAAAACAAAACAACCAAGAAGAAGAAGAAAAAAAAAAAAAGTAAAAAAAAGAATATGCTTACTTGTGATGTTGTGTTTTTGGATATCTTGTAGATATTTCTGACAGACTGAGGCTACCCCAGTTGTGTCATCTATCTCCCAAAGACCAATAAATTTTTGGGAAAAAAATAGAAAGAGTACACCAAGGAAAATATGCTTAGGGGGTCAAAGTTAATGCCACAAGTATATTTGCAATGCCAAAATCTTCTTCATTTTTTTCTGTAAAAAACTATGAGATTGTAGGTTTGTTTGTTAAAGCCATTATACTCTATTTCTAATTGGAAACTCATTTCTGTAATTCAAACATCTTTTTTAAAAATCATGAATACATTGAATTGGCTGCTTAGATAATTCTAAACTTTTACTTTCAACATCATTAAAACTTCTGTGAAGTCACACTACAAGTAGAATTCTATAGATAAAAATTAGAGGTGAGGTCTATGAATCCTAACTTATACATTTAAGAAAAAAGCCACAAAAAATTTTAAGTCAAATTCTATGACATATTCAACAAACAAATAATTCATATTATATATTGCAAAAAATGTAAAAGAGAGAACATTCCAAAAAGTATTTTAGGAAATGATTAGAATATTGATATCAAAACCATAAAGGCAAACTATGATAAAGAGACATTATAGAAAATATTTTGATAATAATTACAAAAATTCTAAATAAAATATCCAAGAAATAACTCTCACTATATCAATATATGCATATGTGTTCTGTATATATGAAGACATACACACACAAAAAGACTTTGATAAATACTTTTTAGGGACTCTGATAGGGAGAGAAACCGGCATTCTCAAACTTCCTAGGAGTATAAATTGGAGCAATCTTATGGAGGACAGTTTGTCAATATATATCATTATTCCAAATGCATCACCCTTTCAATAAGCATTTTTATCTCTTTTCCAATAAAGACTTACACATGTGTTAATTACATGAAATAAACAAAAAATAAATAAAGCAGGATTATTTATGATAATAAAATATTTAAATAAGCTATATGTTCTTCAGCAAAAATCATGGTCAAGTAAATTGTAATACAGCAATCTAATGGAATTCTGAAGAACTAGTAAAATGAATAAGTTAATTTAGATTTACCAATATTTCAAAAATCTCAATATATATTGTTTACTAAAAGGCAAAATGCATTATGTACTGTATGCAATTGTGCAAATGAATGTACAGTTACATACATTTAAAAATGTATAGATTATTTCTGAAAATAAAATTATTAATTTTTTACCTCTTGAGAAGAGAACTGCGTGGTTAGAGAAGGGAGATAGACTATTAATCGTGCCTTCATATTTTCTGTATTTCTAATGCTTTGTCATGTAGGGTTTTGCAGACTCTGGAAAGACAGCCCCTCCCAAGGCTAGCTAATTCCTAGAGCCAGTAAATAACTTTCCTGTGAGCCCACCTATCATATGCAAACCAACCAATCCAGAGCCTATACCCCAACTACCTGCTTTATCTTAGGGGCTTTTATACTCTTGTCCATTATTCCCCTACCCTAAGTAGTCCAAGGTTAAGTACTAGACAACTCGGGGCAATTTTTATTCACAAAAGTCCCCTGAAATTATTCAAACTAGCCTATCCTAAACCTGCTTACCCCATCTCCTTCCCCCGGAAATCACAATAAAGGCTCTTGCCTATGCATTACTCCTGTTCCCTCTGCCTCTTGACCTACCTTGGAGTTTCCCTGTGTGACTTTCTCTGGTGTGGTGTGCCCTCTCCTCTTGAGAACTGTGAGAAACAAACTAGACTTTTAATATCAGTCCTCTCCTGTTCTGTAGACTCACCGTAACTGAATAATAATAAAACGAACCTTGTAAAACAGAATCAGAGGAAAACTTATTTTCTATGGCTTGTCTTTAAACAGTTTTGTGGCTATTTTACTCTGTAAATATTATCTATTTAAAATAAATACATTATAAAAGAAGAAGCTAAATGCCATGATATAATCTCAGTAATTTCTGACGTATACTAATAGAAGCCAAAATCTCAAAATAAATATGGTTACTGAAAAGTGAAGAACATAATATGTTCTGGAAAAATCCAGAATAAATTGTTGAACTATATGTTATTACATATTCAAGAAGCAAATACGTCACTGTCAATAGCAATACAAGAGAACTTTGCGGTGGAAAAATACAAAATATGAGTAGAGAAAATAAAAGATCTGAAAAAATGGAAAGATATACAATGTTCATATGTGTGATAACTTAATGTGGCAAAGAAACTGACTTTCCCCAAATTCATCAATAATTCAATGCAATTCTAATTAAAAATTTTACCTAGTTGCTTCTAGAATTCATAGAAACGTTTAAAAGACCAAAAAGCCACACCAGTTTCAATGAAGATTAAAAAAAAGACTCAGCCCTTAACATTAAGAATAATTAGAAAGGGTATGAGGGTAGGCACAAAGACAGTAATTTAATGATGAAACTGAAGAGGGAGCCTAGAAAAAGCCTAGTATATAAGGAATCTTGTATAGGAAAGTGGTAGCCTTACAAATCAGCAGAAGATAATGCACTTTAATAAACAGTGCTAATAAAATTATTTGTCAATAGAAAACATGACGGAAAATTACATCTCTACCACACATCATTCATAAATAAATCCCAGAACTTATATAAGGTAAACATAATAAACAAAACTTCTAAACTTTTACAAGAAAATGTTTTCGAAAATGTTTATCATATTGGGATGGCACAAAAAATGTAAAGAAAAATAATAATAAAATTCTGGCTTAATAGGCTCCATTTTCACCCATCTCCTTGGACAACTTTCTTCAGGACTTCAGGACTCAAAAGAGGACAATCATTGTAGTAGACAACCTTGATTTAATGCCAAAATCTCTTCTGATTTTTATAAAACTTCCACAAGGGAGGAAGACAGGACAAAATTTTCCTCATTTTATAAGTGAATCACTGAGACATAAAAAGAAGACTGGTATTTGTCCAAGGTCATACGTGGCTGAAAATGAATGACTTGAATAATTCAATGATTTTAATTCTTGTAAATGAAACTCATATTAAAAAATATAAAACATGTCAACCTCTATACGTTCTGGTATTGTAAAGTACTACAATTATTATCTAGTCTTCCAAGATTTGTTTGCTGTCATTTTAAAGCATGTACTTATTTCAAAAATCACAATATTTTGCTTCAGAAATCAGCATCATGTAGATTTGGAAAAAAATGTGAGTGTTGCAACTTATCTGAACATCAAATAGTATTTTCAAATTTGTGGTAGCACCAGCAGATGACACATCGTAACAACATTGGTAAGAACTATATCGCCACATGGGAAACCTTCAAAGCATAATTAGATCGAAATTTTTAAATAATATGAATGAGACTAAGATTCTGCCTGGACTTACTGGAATTATAAACTGTCTTCTATGTTTCTGTACTTTCCCCCTGTTGAACAGAAAATGCAGTCAAAGCTATCACAAATATTTCTCATTAAAGAATATGATGACTGAAGCTTTTATAATGGTTTAAAAGAACAGACTTGCCTTCTTATATTGATTTTTCTTGTAAATAAAACGCAGCGCTCAGTACAGGAGTGGTTCAATCACAAATACCCTTCAGCCAGTTGGCTAAGTGCTTTGAAAAGCATTTATATACCAAATTGTCCAATCAGAATTAATCTTTCCATACCAAATGCTTCAATTATTATGAATTAGAGTATTTATATTTAAAAATCTAGTTTATAGATTACATTGAGTTCTTTGAGGGAGGAGGTTTTTTGCTACCACTTTCAAATCGCCCATTACTGTCTATAGCCTTGATGCATAATAGAAGTTCAAAAAGCATGAAATTTTTATGTGCTAAGGAAACGGAGCTTACAATATAGATATTGCAAGATCTTTTTTTCTTTTTGTCTTTTTCTTAAAAATTTTCTGAATTTTTAGCAAAAAGGTACTTTGTTATTTGTATTTATTAATGTAACATTAAAATTTTAACAACTACTTGTATAAGCACCCAGGATATTCCCGGGCCTGTGTTATAAAATTATTTATAGATGCTAAATAATTTTCCTGCCAAAGTTATCATGCAGGTATGATTTTTTTTTTTTAAATTTTTAGGTGAGAAAACAGAAATGCAGGTAGGTTAAGTAGTACATTTCCCTAGTTCACATAGCTAGCAAGAGTTAGTGCTGAGATGCAAACCTTTTCTTTATAATTTAATTTGACAATCATCATGCTAAATAGAAGAGTTCTCAGTTATACAGTTGTTTGCTGATACTTTTAACACTTTTAATTTTTTAAAAAGCCAAAATACTGGATTTTTAAGTTACGAGTTGCTATATACTTGCTATCTTAAGTTTCATACATCATTTTTTCTTGGATTCTTCTTTTTTTTTTTTTTTTTTTGAAATGCAGTCTCTCTGTTGCTCAGGATGGAGTGCAATGGTGCCATCTCTGCTCACTGCAACCTCCGCCTCCTGGGCTCAAGCAATTCTCCTCCTCAGCTGCTGCCTCAGGCACCCGAGTAGCTGGGATTATAGGCACCTGCCACCATGACCGGCTAATTTTTGTATTTTTAATAGAGTCTGGGATTCCCCTTGTTGGACAGGCTGGTTTCAAACTCCTGACCTCAAATAATCCGCCAGCCTCGGCCTCCCAGAGTATTTTTTTCTTGGACTCTCAAAGCATGTTTTATTTTTTTCTATCCAGTGGTTCAAGTATCTCAGACATCATCACAGGAAAAAAAAAAACAAACTTTCATATTTGTTAATTAATCAGGCTTCCTGAACTGCCCGTTCTCATCAAGTTTATTCTCAAAGCCGTTGGTAATCAGCGCTGTTGTGAAATTAAAGTTAGAATTCTAATTATGAGAAATGAACATCAGCATGCTTTTTAATTATTATATATTCAGTGCACTATTATTTGGTTGGTTGGTTTAAGGAAAACGTATCTGAATAAGCAAACTAATAAACTGCCTATTCATTCTGAAATATCATGATTTATATGCAGTGTAACTTTTCTTTTTGAAATTGATTTTGTAGCGGAAGAAAAATCTTTTTTTTTCAATCCTCATATGTTCTAAGTTGTAACAGACCCCTGAAACAAAAGACAGATCAACAAGAGAAAAACAAATAGAAGTTTATTAACATGTTTCTTTCATGCATAAATGGGAAACAGGAAATGAGTAGTTCTCAAAAAGGTGGCTTTGAATTCCAGTTTATATAGTAACAAAGAAAAGTACATTTTTAGAAAAGTGACAAGACAAAGGAAATGGACTTTAAGTCTCTACGGGCAGCAAGTTGTGGGAAGGTAAATAAATGGCAGATAAATGGGAGTTAGTAAAGATTGTTAACGTAGATTGCTCTGGTACCATTCCCCAGGCCAATAAGGGTCTAACCGTTGTCTTCAGTGGTTAACCTTTGTTCTCCCTGGTAGAGAGTGAAGGCAGAGTACTTTCTGTCCTTGTAAAACTATGTACAAAAGCCAGAGCTTTTCTGCATCTGTTGCTTCTTCTAAATTGCCTTTAGCTCAACTTCATATTTTGAGGTGGTACATTGTGCTCTCTCACAATTCTAAAAGAGCAGATAAATTAAGATATATACTTTTTAAAAGATGAGATTAAAGAAATACTTGCTAAAGATTGATTAAATCTCTATATATGTTTATGGATATACACAAATACAAAACTAAAATATGTTGTATATAACAAATCTATATAACTTATGTATTTATAACTGAAATATATATAACTCATTTGTATTTATGTATATTAACTCATAATTTATATATGTTAACTCATATATGTGTGTATATATATGTATACACACATACACACAGTGTATGTGGAAGTAAATCTTACTTCATCTATTTTTAGTAGTATAGTAGTCAAAGATTATTTAAACTGGTAAAAAATATAAATGACCATTGCAATAATGATTTGCCTGTGATCTGAGATAACCTTTTTTTTTCTAGGATTTTATTTTTGCACTTTGCAACTTTTAGTTGAGATCTAGATTTAGAAATTAAAGAAAAGTTAGCTAGAAGAACAAAGAAAGAGTCAATAAAAATACTTAAAACAATAAGTGGACTAATTTTATACAAGTTTCAATACTTTTTTAAAAAAACAACAACCTATTTGTTCTTGATGTGTTTGCCCAGAACTATTTATTTCTCAACAACAACAACAACAAAAATACAGCTTGCCATAAATTTCTTGAATTTTTGGTGCATCAAATACTTAAGTAGAAAATCTCTAAAAATTAATTTGATATTTTGTTCTGTTTTATAGCATTTGGCTTTCAAGTACTAAGATTTAAAAGTTTTGTCATTAAAAAGTAAAATCCGTGGAATGAAAATGTTTCAATTTTAACAAAATTTGAGGCTGTGTTATAGTGCAAATTATTTTTTAAATGGTATCGATACTTAAAACATTTGATACTTAAAAAAATACTTTCAAAAATTGTATGGCGTGTGCCTGTAATTTCTGTAATTCAAGAATTATAGGAGTTAATTCTTGAGCTGAGACAAAGGATGACTTGAGCCCAGGAGTTTGAAGCCAGCGCCTAGGCATCATAGCAAGCCCTATCCCTTAAAAAAATAAAAAAGAAAAAAAGTACTTTTTAGTTGGCTAAGAACTTTTGCATGTATTAACTCTTCCAATTCTCATAGCAACTGTATATGGAAGTTAATATGTTCGCATTAAAGATGAGGAAATAGAAGTTGAGTAGTGAGTTTTGCCCATAATGTTACCCACTGGCAAGCCTAGAATTGTCTTTAACTTATAATTAATAATTTATTCATCTAACAAAAAAATTTGCCTAACACCTACTACATGCACTTTGGACATGGTAAACAATTAGTTGTCAATTCATCTACCTGTCTTCTTTTTGTAGCAAACATAAGTGGTGGCGCTGAACCTATCCCTAGCTCCAGTAATTGCGTGGATTGGCCTTTCTAATCAGCAAAATCCCTTTTTCCTTTTGATTGTTCATGCTTTAGGGAAGGGTTTCTAACTCTGGCTCCAGTCAATCAACTGCCACAGTGACTGACTTAAGAGTTGTCGCCTACGTTGTTCAATGAGGGTTGGAGTTAGGAATTTTCATTTAATGTTTAAGAAAGAGATTCTTGCAATTTCTCAGAATATGAACAGAGAACAACGTCCTGCCCCAGCTGATGTGAGCCGTCAATGGAAGCAAAGGGGAGAAAGCTGACAATGAAGAAAGCAGAGCAGTAGAAAGAATGAAACTGGGTTCTTGGATGTCACCAGTTCTGGATCATACTGATGCTGCGGTAATCATACTTCTAAATATGCAAGTCACATGGACTAGTTAGTTCCCTCTACTATTTAAGCCTCTTTCGGTTGCGTTTTCTTTTACTCACAACTTAAAGACACAGTTAAATTCTAATATTATTTTACCTTCTCTGCTTAAAAAAATTTGCTTTCCCTTGTATACAAAGACAAGAAAAACATTGTCTAATTTATAGTCAGAAGGTATTTAATTTATAAAAATGGAGTGTTTTCTATGGTTTTATTGACTTTATTTAACCATGTATCTTGTTACGGATTTTTTTCTTCAGACTCTGCATTGCAAGACATGCTAAGCAGCAGTTTTTCTCCAATAATATTGTTGCAGATGGTGATGACATTCCCAAGTACACCTTGTGCTGTGATTAAGGAACAGAGATATGCAAGACTTCAGTTCCTGCCAATCACTCTCATAGATCACAGCTGAAAATACCTTTGTCCCAAGGCAGTTGTCAGCCTGAAAATTATCACCCAAAGCAGAGGACAGTAGTTTGGATTAATGACAAAATGATTGATCGAGGCTAGTGAAATGCATACTTGGTCATATTTAAAAGAAAATACACGAATAAACTTTACTCGGCTGGACAAAATGTAAGTGAAGCAGACAGCTGAGGCCATAACCCATCACAAACAGGTTAAAGATAAACAAATAAAAACAGAAGGGACTTGTGTTTCGAATGGAGCTCTTGGACCTATCAACATAACCTTGGGACCAGAAAATTTCAGAATGTCAGACTACAGGAGAGAAATTTGGATCTTTAAAATTGAGATGTAATAAGCTTTCAATAATCAAGTAAACAAATGTCAAATCTAAGCAGTGATGCACATATGAGTCAGAATGCAATCTGCATATAGGAGAAGCATAATAACTTGAAAAGGCAAGGTTTGAGAAACTTTGGAAGATATATATGTAAGCCCTAGCTAACTTTATCATTTAAGAAAGACTTGAATCTCATCCTTCCCAGTTTGTTTCTTATGGCCAATTCTAATACATGGAACCATAATTTCAGTATCTGATACCCAGGTCTATTCATTCTCCTCCTCTGTCATTCTTTACCTAGAGTAGGCATTCCCACTTTGCCCCTTAAGTTTTAGACTGTGATTGCAATGGATCAGGTAAGGAAAGAAGTGATTGAGTGAATGTGGGTTGCAGTATCATGTTATTACCTCCAAAGATACCTACATAGTATTTTTTTTTATTATACTTTAAGTTTTAGGGTACATGTGCACATTGTGCAGGTTAGTTACATATGTATACATGTGCCATGCTGGTGCGCTGCACCCACTAACGCGTCATCTAGCATTAGGTATATCTCCCAATGCTATCCCTCCCCCCTCCCCCCACCCCACCACAGTCTATGTTTATTGCGGCATTATTCACAATAGCAAAGACTTGGAACCAAACCAAATGTCCAACAATGATAGACTGGATTAAGAAAATGTGGCACATATACACCATGGAATACTATGCAGCCATAAAAAATGATGAGTTCATGTCCTTTGTAGGGACATGGATGAAATTGGAAACCATAATTCTCAGTAAACTATTGCAAGAACAAAAAACCAAACACCGCATATTCTCACTCATAGGTGGGAATTGAACAATGAGATCACATGGACACAGGAAGGGGAATAGTATTTTTTTCAGTTAAAAATATTGCATGCAGTATAATTTACATTTTTTAGTGTAT
This sequence comes from Pan paniscus, assembly GCF_029289425.2. Lineage (NCBI taxonomy): Eukaryota > Metazoa > Chordata > Mammalia > Primates > Hominidae > Pan > Pan paniscus. The sequence goes on along the minus strand of NC_073258.2, from coordinate 26,696,386 downwards.
AGTTTTTTCTTTGTTTAGGAAAAAAATCACCTATTGGTATCCAAAAACAACCAAAAAGATATTTCATCACCTTCCAAAAACAGTCTCTAATGCTACCCCTTTTTAGTCAACTACTCCCCTCCACATCTAACCAAGCAGCCACTGATTATTTTCTGTTTTTTGATTCTGCCTCTCCACAATTTCATTTTTTTCTCCAAAATTTCATATAAATGAAAGCATATAGCATGCATCCCACTGAATTTGGCTTATTTTACTTAGCAAAATATGGTTGAGATCCACCTATGCCATTGCATACATCAATGGTTTATTCTTTTTGATTGCTATGTAATATATCAAACAGTTCAAATGTATTTTATTTTATTGATATACCTCATTTTGTTTATTCCCTAGTGAGTGACATTTGGCTTATTTCCAGTTTGGGGTCATTTTGAATAGAATATCTATACACATATAAACTTTCATGTCCATGTTTTTGGGTGAACATAACTTTTCAATTCTATTAAGTAAATACCTCTAAATAGGATTGCTTGGAAGTGTGGTAAGCATATGGTTAACTGCATAAGAAACTACCAAACTGTTTTTCAGGATACCTGTATGATTTTTTAATTCCCTGCATCAACATACATATCCTTGTCAACACTTGTTTATCCAGTTTTTTTCTTTTGTTTTGTTTTATTAACCACTCTATTAGGTATGTAGTGATATATATTCATATGCTTATTTGCTATCTGTATGGTCATATAGTCAAATCTTTGGCTCATTTTTACTAGATTGTTTGTTTTCTTGTTGAGCTTTGTGGGTTCCTTATATATTCTGGATACAAATATCTGTTGAGATTTTTGACTTGCCAATATTTCCCAAAGTCTGTTACATGTCTTTGTCTTTCACTTTTCTTAACGGTGTCTCTTAAAAATTAGAAGCTTTTGATTTTGATAAAGTTCAATTTATCATTTTTTTTAATTTAGTGGATTTTGTTGTTTTATCTAAGAACTTTTTGCCTAAGTCAAGATCACAAAGATTTTTTCTATGTATTCTCCCAGGTGTTTTTTAGTTTTTCGTTGTTCACTTATGTCTATGATCTATTTTGAGTTAATATTTCATTATAAGGTACAATATTTATGTTGGGGTTAATTGTTTTTTGAATAAACATATTCAAATGTTTCAACATCATTTAATTGTTGAAAAAATTGTCCTTTATCCATTGAACTGCCTTTGCATCTTTATCAAAAATTAATTAAATCTATTGTGTTCTTCTATTTGTAGATTCTATAGTGTGTTCCATTTATCTTCCAAATTAGTTTTTTGTTTTATTCTTTTCGAAGCTGTCTATTGTGACTTTATGGATCTTCCACAGGGAGTTTTGAATTAGGTTGTTAATGTCTACTTAACATATATACATATAACATAACTTACATATAATTTTCTTATGGGAATTTTGTTAGATACTGTGAATTTGGCTATTTCTCCATCCAAGTCTATGAATTTTTCTCATCTATTTTGAATCACTGCTGTTAGATGCATTCATATTTAAGATCATAATGTCCTCTGTAAATTGTCTGTTTCATTGTTGTATTATGGCCTTCTTTATTCCTTGTAATATTTCTTCTTTTGAAGCTTATTTTGTCTGATGTTAATATAGACACTCCAGCTTTCCTCTGGTTAGTAATGGCATGGTATATCATTTTCCTATTCTCTTGCTTTTGATTCATTTATCACTTTTTATTCCTCATGATAACCACAAAGCAAACAATCTACAAGAGATACACAAATGTTAAATAAAAAGGAACCAAAGCAGCAGTATGGAAAATAACAAAATCACAAAGATGAAAAAGAGGAAGAAAGGAATGAAGGACACAAACAAAAAACAGAAATAATTAACAGAATGGTGTTAGTCAATCCTTATATATCAATAGTTACTTGAATGTAAATTAATTATATTAGTTACATAAAAAAATAGGGTGGCTGAATGAAATAAGACAATACAAAATCCAATTCCATGTTGCCTATAAGAACTTCTGATATTATTTTCCTTTGTTTGAATAAGTACCTTTAGTATTTCTTTTACAACAGGTCTGACGATGAAGAATACTTTTACATTCCACTCATCAAAAAAAATTTTTTAGCCTAATTTCTGAAGTATATTTTTGTTACATATAGAGTTCTGTTAAAAGTTATATTCTTTAAGTACTTTAAAGATGACATAACACCATCTTCTGCATCCAACCATCTCTGGTGAGAAATTAACAGTCATTTCAATCATTGCTTTACTACATGTAATATGTTATTTTCCCTAAATATTTATATGATTTGTTTTCTTTTCCTTTCTTTTTTGTTTTCAGTAGTTTATTATGATGTAGCTAGGAATTTTTTTTTGTGCATTTATCCTATTTGAGACTCCCTGAGCTTCCGGAATTCCTAAGTTTATAGGAACTTACAGATTTGGGAAAATTTTTGTTTCTACTTCAAACATTTTTTCTGCATCAATCTCTTTATTCTTTCCATCTGGGATATAGCCATACCACAAATACCAGACCTGTTGATAATGTCTCACTTATCCCCGAGGCTGTCTGTGCACATTCTTTTCAATCTTTGCTGTTTTCTCTTTATAAGATTGAATAATTTTTATTTATCTATATTTTATTTCATTCTTACTTTTTGATCTTTATTCTGCTATTGAGTACATGCAGTGATTTTTCCCCCAGATATTGTAATTTTATTACTTTTACAGTTACATTTGGTTCTTTCTTATATTTCACTTTTTAACACTTCTATATTTTCACTCATTTAAAGTGTGTTTACTATCTTACTATATTTAATAATAATGTTTGAATTAAAATAACAGTAAATACTTATTTTTAAGTTATCTTATTATTTTTACATCATAATAGCTGTTTTAAAATTTGGCCTAATAATCTTATCATTCAGATCGTCTAAGGATATTGATATGTTTATTTCCTATTCCTTAGAGAATTGGTCACATTGTTTAAATGTCTATTAATTTTTAATTTGATCTTAGACGCTGTCATGAGACACTGAGTGTTTGAAGTATGCTAATATTTTTGGAATATGCTATGTTTTCTTCTTTGTTTTGCTTGTTCAGCAGGTAACAAAACAGCACATACATGACTCAGGATTTACTTTGACTCATGGGAAATGTTTTGCATTGACAAGTCCTGGATTACTTGCTATGTTGCTCAGGGTCTCTCTGTCCCCTACCCCCGACATAACTAAGGGTAAGCCAAGTTTTTGTGCTGGCTGATACCCAGAACTGAGGGTTTCTTTATTCAGTCTTTTTTCTATTAGAATTTCTCCCACAACCTCCAGCTTTACAGAACTCCTTTTCCTGTCCACTGCTGAGAAAAGCAAGGTTTGTCTTAGAGATTTCACTGCCCACACAGCTGCGCAACTATGAAATTTGGGCCTGCCTTCAGAAAAAGACAGTAAGAAAAGAGGAAGAAAAAATAACCACTGTATCCACTCATGCCTGAGTTCTTTTTTTAAAGTCTTAATCCCTTTAAAATTATTCAAGAGCACTGGATCTTGACTGGGGTTCTGCTCACACCCAAAACTTCCCAATCTCTACCTCTTACATTCTAACACATCACTGGGCTGGTTCCTGGTTGTTTTACTAAAATCCACTGAGGACATCTTTTGATTCATCTTAAAACACAAATATATCTGAGCAATGTAAATTTAAGCTCTTGAATGTATTCACACTTTAGGGTGCAGAGGACTCTGAAGAAAATTGATGCAGAATGGCAAGACAGTAGTGCAGATAAAAAAAACTGCCTAAATTATCATTTTGCCTTAATTGAAACACATATTCAATCTGCATAGACGTAGAGTACTCAGATACACAGCAATTTCAAGTAGGGTACAGACAAGTTCATAGACAATGATCTAGAATGAACTATATTAATAATTCTATAAAGATCTTTCTAGGGACAGACAGTGCAGTAGCTCCCTTCTTATCAGTGGTTTTGTTTTCTGTGGTTTCAGTTACCTAAAGTAAACTATGATTTAAAAATATTAAATGGAAAATTTCAGATATAGACAATTCATAAGTTGTAAGTTGCATGTTATTCTGAGTAACATGATGAACTCTCACACTGTCCAATCTGTTCTGCTGGCAATGTAATCACCCCTTGGTTCAGCCTATCCACACTGTAGATGCTACCTGCCTGTTAGTCATTTAGGAGACCTCTTGGTTAGCAGGTTGACAAATCACAAGAAGAAAGGTGAGTAAACTACAATAAGATATTTTGAAATAAAGAGAGGAAGAACACAATCATATAACTTTTTGAGAGAGAGAGGGAATCCATGTTCACCTAACTTTTGTTACAGCATACTGGCACAATTGTTCTGGTTTATTATTAATTTGTATTAATTTCTTGCTCTGTCTAATTTATAAATTAACCTTTATCAGAGGTATGTATGCATTAGAGAAGAAATAGTAAATATAAGGTTTGGTATCAACTGGAGATCTTAGAATTTCTTTGAAAACATTTGAATACAAATACCTGAAGATCAAATAAAAGCCATATTTGCTTCCCGTAAGGTGAATTAATAAAAGAAGGAAATATCACATTGTGATTTTTGCCAAAACTTTCTTTTAGTAACAGACAAGCTGGTAATAAAATTAAAAATTAAAATGTGTAGAATTATGACTGCCTATACATGTTTGAGCATTTGTTGGCTTATGAAAGAAGTGTCATTAAAAGGAGTTTATTTGTGACAGTTTCACTGAGCAACTAAAACATAAAATTTCAATATAATCAAAATTTTGAATAATAAAAAATAGACCCAAATGTCTTCTATAACATTGGCTTATGTTTGAACATTTTTCATATTTTGGTTAAAATAATAAATGAGTTAATTTTATTATTTTGTGTGTTTTGTTACTGATTTGATAAAGTATCCCAAAGTTGAGATATTTTATGTGTGTTATCCTTTCCCTTCAGGCTTTTGTTGTAAATGCTTCTCAACCATAAAAAAAAAAATAGAAGTTTATATATAAAAAATTTAAGACCAAATAAAGTATAATCTTTGTTTTCTACTTTTAATATCAGTTTTTGATATGCTAAAATAATTTTTATCTGATTGCTTTAATGACTTGTTTTGGGCAAAACATTATGCTAGACTGTATAATTAACCTCCCCACCCCAACAGAATGTCCATGTTTTGACCCAAAATCCTTTCACTATACTAACTTATATCGCAAATTGGAGTTTGAAGATCTGATTAAGTTGAAGACCTTGGCATGGGGGATTCTACTGAGGGAATTAATGTAACCATAAGAGTCTTTTTAAGAGAAAACAGGAGGGTCAAAGTCAAAAAAGGACAGGAGATGATAGAAGCAGGGGTCATAGAGAGTCAAAAAGAGAATGGAAGTTGCTACATTTCTGCCTTGTAGTAGGCAGGGGATGTAGGTAACCTCTAGGAGCTGCAAAGGTATGGAAGCAGATTCTTTCTCAAATTCATTGAAAAGGAGGGTGGCTCTCCTGATAATTTTAGCTCAATGAGATGGATTTTGACTTCTGGCCTTCAGAGCTCTAAAATATGAAACCTTGCATTGTTTTCAACAATAAGAAACTAACAGAGTCATCCTGATGTAAATTTGCCAAATTATTATTACAAAATTTATTGTTATTTTGTTGAATACAACAGCAGGCTTTATTTTTCTTCTTATATTCAACGAATAGTCCCAAATAGATATTAATTTTAAAACACTCTAAGAACAAGAAGTGTTAAGATTTATATAATATTTAAAAACTAATGCAGTGGATAGTCATGATGAACTTAGTGAGTAAATGAATGAGTCATGTGGTAGCATTACACTATGGCCCCCAAATTCTTTGAGATTGCTCTTATTGTGAGATGGGTCTATATCTTCTCCCCTAGTACCTTGGCTGTATGATTACTTGATCAATAGAATATGATAAAACTGATTCTAGGGCAGTTTCTGGGCCAAGGTCTTATGAAATTGGTAGTTTCTCTTTCCTGTATTTGGGGACAATCTCTCTTGGAACTTGTCTACAATACTATGAGAAATCCAATCTAGGGAGATACTTAAATGGAAAGAAATCAACACTCAGCACCAATTTACCAGTCGTGCAAGTAAGTGATCTTAGAACCAGATCTTCTAGGCTAGTTGGGCCACCCCAAATAATACAGCATAGAGCACTGATAAACTATGTCCATTGAATCCAGCTCAAAACTAAGACTCATAAGCAAAACACAAATGATGGTTTATGAAGCCACTACATTTAAGGTAGGTTTTGAATGCAGCAATAGTTAACTAAAATAAATAATCCATACTCCGATCTGATCTCTATATTATAAACGTTTGGGGTCTTCGAAGAGTTTCTATTTTCAAGAAAACATGCTTAAATGACTAGATTATGAATCGTTACAAAAATATGTCTTGGAAAAATACCATTACTTTTTTAATAACTTAAACACAAAAATATTTCATGACTTTTGGAAGTAATCAGAAGCCAGTATGTAGAAAATGGTGTCACAGCATGTCACAGCATGTGTTAGTTACTTCTAGGAAAGGAAAAGTGCAGTCTGGGAACAAAAATGCATATCCCATCTGCCACACAGCTCAATAAATACCAGACCAAATATGTCGCTCTGTATTATCATAATAAAATATATTCTGATAATATTTCCAGGGTAATATGTAAATAATCAATTCTGTAAACTTGTTATTGCTTTCTACTATCAAGTCACAGTCATTGATGTCTCTCAGTTGTCTCCAAAAAATAATCCCTTCAGACCCATTATATGATGGGATATAAAAGCCATGAACTTAGGATTCTTTTCTCTGTTCTATTAATGAATGCCCAGTGTTATTACATTGTACACAAGGGAGTCCAAGTTCCTCTGCCCACTCCACACCGTGTCCAGCCCTTGCACCTTTAGTCACTGGAGAGGTAACTGTCGCAAGACAAATACCACTTTAAAGTGGTAAATAATGTTTTGTATTATGTGAGAAATACACTCCCCATATGTATTTCAAAACATTAAAAGTAGTTACAATTTTTTGTTTAAAATGTTATGAAATAAATATAAAATCATAATGATTATGGGATTTTGATATCTCACGACAACACCCTTTCTAAGCTTACTACAGCCATATATCTTTAATTCTGTGGTAAATCTCCCATCTTAAATAGCTGTCCTATTTCTCCATGAATCCTGAAAGTACCCTAGAAATTCTGTAAGTCTGGAACTTCAAAAATACATGTCTTACGCTTTTTATTTTACTCAGAATCAGAATAAAATAAAAATAATCTGATATCTCATTATCACCTCTTATTTTGGCATAAGAGATAAATTATTTCTGAAATCAGTAGCTTCAGGCCATTGCATACAGAAGGCCTTTCTTTCAGTTAAAATTGTCTGAATTTAAAATAAAGAATTAAAAAGTAATCCAACATTTAGCACTTAGTTGGCATCTCATATAAAGTTTAAATCATACTCAGATTGATGATATTTTGGTGACCATCATAACACTTATGTTACAAATAATCATACCAACTCTATTACCTCATGTAGGAACATATAATTTTAGAAATACACAAATTTAAGTTTAATTTTTTCTATAACATTGCAACTATAATCGACATAAAATCAAGAGAATACAGAACTTTACTATGCTGTTGTATAAAATCTGTTTGTATAAAAAATGTTATCAAATCTCAGGTTTCTTAATAATAGGCAGATCTCTCAGGACTAACATAAATTGAAATGCTCTAATTATGTGTGCCTTTAGAATTCCCTTGGTCCTTGACTATAAAACTGTCAAAGTGTCAAGACAATCATCTTCCCTAGATGTGGACAGTAAGCTGTTACCCTTTCTCATCTCTTTTCCTTCAAACACCGGGTTCTTGATAGTAACTCCATCCCACTTTGTTTTTGCCACTTTGAGTCATGTTGATACATTCAATGCCTAATTCCAGCACTTTCTTCTCTCAGTAGAGAAGAAATCAGTTGTTGATATGCTGGTGTAGATTCCTGCATATGGTATAGTCCTGCCCACATTTGGCATTCGAAATCACTCTTGATGAGCCGTTCTCATCCAATGTTCCTGAAGCAGAACAACCTTGCCAAGGAAACTATGTCTGTAATGACATCGTTTTGGAATAGACTCTTCCAGCATCAAAATCACTCCTTCTGATAGCCACCAAGATGGCCATAAATAATCCTTGTCTCCTAGTGTGTTAGTCAATTCTCACACTGCTTGAGACTGGGTAATTTATAAAGAAAAGAGATTTAATTGACTCACAGTTCCACATAGCTGAGGAGGCCTCAGGAAACTCACAATCATGGCAGAAGGCAAAGAGGAAGGAACGACCTCTTCACATGGCAGCAGGAGAGAGACGTGCAAGCAGGGGAAATACTAGATGCTCATAACCATCAGATCTGGTGAAAACTCACTCAGTATCATGAGAACAGCATGGGGGAAACCACCCTCATGGTCCAATTGAGAAGTGACAGTGTGCTGGCCGTCCTCACAGCCCTCGCTCGCTCTGGGCGCCTCCTCTGCCTGGGCTCCCACTTTGGCGGCACTTGAGGAACCCTTCAGCCCACCGCTGCACTGTGGGAGCCCCTTTCTGGGCTGGCCAAGGCCGGAGCCCACTCCCTCAGCTTGCAGGGAGGTGTGGAGGGAGAGGTGCGAGCTGGAACCCGGGCTGCACTGCCACTAGCGCTTGCGGGCCAGCTGGAGTTCCAGGTGGGCGTGGGCTTGGTGGGCCCTGCACTCGCAGCCAGCCGGCCCTGCACTCGCAGCCGGCTGGCCCTGCCGGCCCTGGGCAATGAGGGGCTTAGCACCCGGGCCAGCGGCTGTGGAGGGTGTACTGGGTCCCCCAGCAGTGCCAACCCGCCGGTGCTGCGCTCGATTTCTCGCCTGGCCCTAGCTGCCTTCCCGTGGGGCAGGGCTCTGGACCTGCAGCCCGCCATGCCTGAGCCTCCCACCCCCTCTGTAGGCTCGTGTGCAGCCCGAGCCTCCTCAATGAGTGCCGCCCCCTGCTCCACGGTGCCCAGGCCCATCAACCACCCAAGGGCTGGGGAGTGCGGGCACAGGGGTGGGACTGGCAGGCAGCTCCATCTGCAGCCCCAGTGTGGGATCCACTGGGTGAAGCCAGCTGTACTCCTGAGTCTGGCGGGGAGGTGGAGAAACTTTGTGTCTAGCGCAGGGATTGTAAATACACCAATCGGCACTCTGTATCTAGCTCAAGGTTTGTAAACACACCAATCAGCACCCTGTGTCTAGCTCAGGGATTGTAAATACACCAATCGACACTCTGAATCTAGCTACTCTGGTGGGGCCTTGGAGAACCTTTGTGTCCACACTCTGTATCTAGCTAATCTGGTGGGGAGGTGGAGAACTTTTGTGTCTAGCTCAGGGATTGTAAACGCACCAATCAGCGCCCTGTCAAAATAGACCACTGGGCTCTACCAATCAGCAGGATGTGGGTGGGGCCAGATAAGAGAAAAAAAGCAGACTGCCTGAGGCAGCAGTGGCAAACCGCTGGGGTCCGTTTCCACACTGTGGAAGGTTTGTTCTTTTGCTCTTTGCAATAAATCTTGCTACTGCTCACTCTTCGGGTCCACACTGCTTTTATGAGCTGTAACACTAACCTCCAAGGTCTGCAGCTTCACTCCTGAAGCCAGCGAGACCACGAGCCCACCAGGAGGAATGAACAACTCCAGACACGCCGCCTTAAGAGCTGTTAACACTCACTGTGAAGGTCTGCAGCTTCACTCCTGAGCCAGCAAGACCAGGAACCCACCAGAAGGAAGAAACTCTAAACACATCCGAACATCAGAAGGATCAGATTCCAGACGCGCCACCTTAAGAGCTGTAACACTGACTGCGAGGGTCCGCGGCTTCATTCTTGAAGTCAGTGAGACCAAGAACCCACCAATTCCGGACACACAATCACTTCCGTGCCTCTCTCTACACATAGAGATTACAGGTCCCTCCCTTGACACATAGAGATTACAATTTGAGATGAGATTTGGGTGAGGACTCAGAGTTGAACCATATCACCTAGTATTCAGACTCTCCAACATTAAATCAAAAGCAGCATGTGTTACCATTATAATACAGCAGAAATGACGCTGTGTGACTTCCGAGGCCATAAATCAAATAGCACTTTCTGTCTTTGTCATTTGGACAGCTTGTTTTGGGAGAAGCTAGCTACTCTTCCATGAAGACACTTAGCAGCCCTTAAAAGATGATCAAATGGAGAGGAACTGAGAGTCAAGAAGTCTCAAGACAAATATTAAATTAAGGGTGTAATTGTTCAACTGATGTCGGACAGTCTTAAAGCATCCCTCTTAATAAATAAAAGAAGGGGAGAGAATTACAAGGCAAAAAGGCAAGGAAAAAACTAAAAACAAAATCACTTAGTTTTGTGTAAAGAAAAAATCATGAGTCCATAATAAGAACTCTGGGAACCCACTTAGACAAAACACACTCTTGGGTCCCAAATTTTCTTTAAGCAAGAAAGAGAAGCTGAGAAGATTGCACTGCTTCTCAGGAATAGTTTTGTGTGTGTGTGTGGTTTTTTTTTTTTTTTTTTTTTGTATGTCTACTTTATAGGTGGGCAAGGTAGAGAAAGGTGATAGGAAAAACTCTCACAAATAGTAGTAAAAGGTCATGGAGGGAAATGGACAAAGAGATTGTAGAAAGCAGAATCAGAAGCTAGTCATCAATTTTACTCACCACAAGAGTAGAAAAGCCTGGCAAATGTCTTTTGAGTAACCTGATTTTCCATTTGTGCTACAGTCCATGTATCAAGTCAATCACTGATAAATATGGGACTTGGATTTCAGCTGTGAGATATTTTATGTTAAACATAAGTAGTATTGTTCAAAGAAATTACTGCAAACTCAAATTGTCTTAAGAATGATTGCATTTAAGAATATTGGTATTTCAATTAATGTAACCACTGATTGCTTTGAAATTCTGGCAGACTGGCGAAATACATTTTTAAACAATCAATATATTTACAAATTTAAAATTTATTTAGTATGTCTAAAGTAATAGCAAATCAGGATATAGTTTCTCTCATGGTTATGGTAAATCTTGAATAATTAGTCTAGAATAATTCAGTCAGGAGAAAGTTAGTTTAGCAGATCTGCCTTAATTCAAGCCACATTTTTAATTTGAAGATCATTGGGGGTAGGAAGAAAAAGGTTGAAAAATAATAATCTCACATTTTACAATTTTTTTTGTCATTTCCCTTTTAAATGTATCAAAAGTGCAATCCTTTAGTTTCACTTTTTCTTCAAAAATAAGCAGAGGTCATGTTTCCCCAAAGCTGTTTTCTCTTTATCTTTAATTTTAAAAGTTGATTTTTAAAGATATCTTTAAAGTCCTTTACCCTCAGCATTCATAAGTGATCAACTGGACTTTCCTTTGGAATCTGGAATTGAGTAAGTGCATCATACAGATGAGTTGTAAAAATGGTTATCTTAATGTGTCCATTCACATACAATTCCTCTCGTTTGATTCAAAGACTTTTTCAGAGAGCTTGCCTAATGTTAGCAGATGATCTCATTTTCTGACCATGGTTTGTAATAAAAAGATAAGAGATTTAATATTTTGTAAAATCAACAAATGCCATGATTTTAAATATTTTATACCATATAAAACTCTCTCTGTAATTCAAGGGATCTTAGGTATTATGATTCCTGCTTATAGAGGTAGAAACTAAGGCCCAAACAAATTAAATGAGTTGCCCTAGGTTACATAAGAATTATATTCCCACTGCTTAAACTTAAAACCTTTGCTCTGTTGCCTATTTCATGCTGCTCCTCTCAATATAAACTCTGATACACAGAAAGATTAATCTGTCAAAGCTATGTGCAATGGCTTCTGATAAGAGAAAAGACTAAGTTCAGAGCAGACCATTGGAGTGCCCTGATGCCTTATCATTTAACAGTGGGATTTGTCCATCTACAGGCCTATAGACTGTAGGGTGGACAGGAGTGTCTTTCTTAGATATTGCAGTGCACTCTTGATGTGGGAAACAATAAAATATAATTAAATTTCTATTGTCATGCATTTAACTGTGTATTATTATATCTTTGGATATGATGCCCAGAACTTTGTACTACCAGAACTGATTACCTTCTGGAAACTGTTCCCAAAGTAGACTTAGGATCGTGTCCATGCTCCTAGTCTACAGTGCACAATATTGACATACAATTGGTGTATCCACTGAAGGCATTGTTACTACTAAAGTCTGCAGATATTTGCAATAGCAACTTATTTCTGGATCTTTTTGCAACACCTTTCTAGTCTCTTGTCTAAAGGGGCTTAGACACAGTGCTTTGACCTTCATACTGATAATTTTCACTATAGTTTCCTGCAAGGGTTCAGACACTTCACAAGCAAAGTTTAAGTCAAGTTTGTTCTTTTTTATCTTATTTTTCCCCGAAAGTTTTTTTTTTAAGAGAAAATGTGTTATGTAAGAAAAATTGGGATTATAAATAAAAGCTAAAAGTAGAGTGGCTAATTTGAGAAACTGAAAAGCTGAACTACTTTAATTTTTCTGGACTTTTTAATCTTGGATTGATAAAATGTGGCTTGCCATGAAGTGAGGGATTATAACTTTGTTTGAGTTTGCTGCAAATAAAACAGGTATACGCCATTACTAAAAAAAAAGAAAAAAAAACAGTAATGGGTAGTATAAAGCATTCTTTTCCTGTGATTTAGGGGTACAGAGTACAATGCAGTAAAGGCTATTGCTAAGCAAAGAAAAGTAACAAATATGTAACAATTACTTTAGTGGTTGTTTATCCAATTCCAGAGAGTTGCTTGATATACTTTGTAAAAATTTTCATGGATAGTGAAAATTATCTTCCAGCTAATTTTTGCAAATGTGTGGATAATTCAATTTATCATTGTATTTTTGGTCCCCACTTACAGATTACAAAATCTCACTGAGTTAGTACTTTATTGAATGGCAGACATGGGACACACTGTGATCATATTAAAATATTTGATCCAAAAGCTCTCCAATGTTTACAACTTAGCTGTCTAAACTGATGCTGGCTCCATTTTCTCCCACATAGATTGACAAAATAGAGTCATCTGTCACAAAGAACATTAAAAACATTTCTGCCAAGCCGAGGACTAAAAGAATGATCATGATCTGTCTTTCAGATGGGTGATATTCAGTGTCTTGACGTTTATAAGGGAGATGCCACAAGTGACTGCTTTTTCCATAGGCCAAAACGAAAGTTTCTTTTCTCACACTATTAACTAAATGGAAAAGAATCACATAGAAGTGTTGGCTTTAGTAATGAGCATAAACCTGTTCACAAACCAGACTAGAGGGACATTACCTGATATAGCACATGTTCATCTGGTATTACTGATGAGTGTCTTAAGATCAAGGGCCATAAATATATTTTATTCATCACTCTTTCCCTTGTTTCTAGTGTCGTGGCTAGCATGTAGAAGGTGTTCATTTAAAAAAAGTAGTATGTGGAAACTAATGAAAAATAAAGATTATTATTTTAATGAAATTTTAAAATAAATTTAATAGAAAAGTCTTCATGTGGAATTGAAGACCAATATGAGATTTGATTTGCTGGAAGTCAAGCAAGGCCAAGTAGGTATAATAGCATGTACCAAGGAATGAAGGTCTGAAATAATAGTGAATTGTGTCACTACATGCAGTGGAACATGGCTGACGCATAACATGTGAGTTGTAGATGGCCAGAACATGACTTTAGACAGGTGATAGGAATTCGTTTTTTGAAAGGCTTCCTATATCACCTTAAGGAGTTTTCATTTATGTCTGTATGCTGTTGAGTAGGCATTGAACAACTATAATCGGGAGAGTGACAGGATCAAATGTTGTGTGAAGAAAAGCATGTTTATAGTTAAGGATGGGCAAAGAGTAGCTACTGCCTCTAGCCTCAAACACCAAACACCATTTACCTGAAGTATGTGGACAGCATAATCAAACCAATTTTATCTCTCCGGTGAAATATATGGATAGAAATGGAGTTACATAAATGTATAATTTGCCTGGAGTTCCAAATTGTTCCAAATTTCTTTGGAACTTTATCTAGAGTGCTTTATCAATTCACAATTTTATACTACTTTTCATAGTTTAAATGTAAATTTAAGCCATAAAATTGTAGGGCATATAGTATGTTTCTGTTCATTGATTTGATTAATTTAATCTTCATGGAGATAGATAGCTTTTCTTCATATATTTATCACAAAGATTTTGAAAACAAATCTTGTTTTGGATATAATCATTCAGTAAGGACTTACTTTTTATTAAGCAACAAGATACATACAAAAGTTAAGTTTTATTGGTAAACATAGATATTTCTGTGGTGAAAACATTTCCCAAAATAAAACATCTCTTCTGGCTGCCAATATAAAACAAGACAAAGATGGTATGTTAAGAAAATTAAATCATTTACTCTTTGATGTTTGTGATAACTATTAAGTTAAAATTCATTTCACATTTAATTCCTTGAAAACAATGTGTTGTTGAAAGAATTACAGCATCACTGTGTTCAAATCTAATTCACTCCTGTGACATTTCTTGTCTGATACATACAAGTCTATCTTCTAAGTATTACAGAGTTACAATGAGAAAAAAACACATTGTATCGTTAAAAAAGGCAAAAGAAAAATAGACTACAATTATAATAAACTTGATAACTTTTGTAATAGACAAATGCACAGATTGCCACAAGAATACTTAGTTTAGAAAAAGTCCCTTCAATGAGGAAACATCTGTGCCAAGCTTGCGGCATGAATAGGAGATCATTAGACAGGCCTAAGCAAGCAGAATGGCAATGAAGTTAAGGAGATATAAAAATGAATGACATGTTAAGGGAGGCACAAACTGTGTGTGTTTGTGTATGTGTGCCCATGCACATGTATGCTTGGGTGAGGGTTGGGGGGCTAATTATAAAGTAACACAACAAAGCATCAAAAGAAGGAACTGAAAAGTTACGTTGGAGCCAGGTTGTGAAGGGTCTTGGGTGCCTTGCTTCAGGTCAATTCTAGAAATACTAATTTAATACTTATGAGAGAAATAAAGGACAGGATTTGAGTTGATTTTGATAATGGATATTTTTTATATGTGGGGATAATGGGAGGGAATAGAAGTAAAGATAGTGTCGAGGTCACGCCCAAATTGTTGGTGACATTGTAATTAAGGACCTCAGGTATTATATTTACAGAGCAGATGAGATAGGTTAATAAGACAGACCTTAGTGATAAGTGAGGCCAGACTAACTTTCTCCAGATTCCTTAGTCCATTCTACCGGAAAATTGTTATTGAAGTTGAACAAGGAGATTCAAATGGAAAACTCCAAGCCTAGAAAACAGATATGGGCAGCTAGACTTAAGTTACGCTTTGTAACTAAATGAAAAATATGCAAACCAGCAAATCAGAGTGGAATAAATTTTGGTCAGTCTTTCAAATAGTGTCATGGATAAATGACTGCACAAAATTAGACAGGAACAATACAATTTTTGAAGAGTTATTAAAATGCACAGTGCAAGTACTTTGTTAATATGGACTGTTTGGTGATTCTTATAATTCCACGTGGGACAGAAAAAACAAATCTTTTGTATTTATTAATTAACATTCCCTCTGATACGTGGTCCTTGTAACTGTACATAGTTCATGGTGTTATAAAAATACACAGTATTTGCTCAATAAATATTTGTGAAATGAAAGAATACATGACTGAATGAGTCTAGTGGCCCAGATGTTTTCTGCAAACTGTAGTAAATTCTAAACATTCTGAAGTGTACAGTTTTTTAATGCAACTTACAATTATGTTAGCCACTTTAATAACTACATTATCCTTTCAGTTATATTAAGCTTGTAATTAATTACAGCACAACATTAATGACTCTAAAATTTCTGTTTAAGGTGATACTTCCCAATCACTGATCAGCTCCAATCCTAAGTGTTCAAGAATTATAGCACTGAAAGTGTCAACAGAGAGACTGGTGTCTTCGCTGTGTTTCCAGCACTGTCTAATCTGGGCTACAAACTCATAGATTTCAAAGAGGTCAAAAGTTCCCTGCTTGCCAAGAATAAAATTCACCTAAATGATATGACTGTACCTTCAACATAAAAGCTAGAAGCTAGTAGCAATTCTCTCACAGCTGGAGGCCTGGGTTTGTTACAGTCAGACAAGACTTTGCAATAATTGGGGAATTCGATGCCATGGTGTGTACAACCTGATGACTTTGATATAAGAGGTTATGAAATGTAGTAGAAATAACATGTAAGCGTGGGCTGCTGAAAACCTGGGTTTGCTTTTATCCTGGTTCTGCCACTTACCAGATTATCATTAGATATTCACTTGTTCATTCATTCACCAAATATTTCCTGAAGGCCAACTAAGTGCCAAGCACCACTCTATTCTCCAGACATGCAGCAATAAACAAAACTGACATACTCTCTGCCTTAAAGGAACTTATATTCTTGTGTAAAAACAATAATGAGCAGTTTAAAAAATAATTTCAGAAAATAATAATTTTGAATATAAATGATAATGTGATAGACATTGATGCATGTGGTAGATGGAAGCAATATATAGAAAATTGGGCAGGCAGTATATGAGGCAATATGACACAACTGCAATAAAATGTGTGTCTTTGAGTAAAGGCAGATTTCTTCTGAGATAATATCTGAATGATGAGAAGTCAGCTGTATGAACTAAATAAACTGTTTGTGTTTCTTTCCCTGTAAATTTGGAATAATAACACCTACTTTGTGAACTAGTTCTATGGATTAGAAAAAAATAGCAT
Source organism: Pan paniscus (assembly GCF_029289425.2). Taxonomy (NCBI): domain Eukaryota; kingdom Metazoa; phylum Chordata; class Mammalia; order Primates; family Hominidae; genus Pan; species Pan paniscus. The sequence goes on along the minus strand of NC_073258.2, from coordinate 26,679,561 downwards.
GTGGGAGGTGAGCATTGTGGATTGACACATATTAGGACCTTAAAAAATGCAGGTGGTAAGGTATTGTTTGTAATAGTGGTTGATAATAGCAATAATATTAACCATATTTTTAAATGTTAGCTCTTAAAAATGGTATTTGTTACTTGGAGAAGTAACTCAGGGAGAAGTTTATTTGGAATCTTTTCTCATAATTGCTAACCTCTTTTTTAGAGTTTCTCTGCATGTTTGGAACCTCACAATCACTTTCTGGTCTCAGATGAATCCTGTTTGTTTTATTGTTTTCACACCCTGTGCTAATCTAATCAGCTACAGATGTGATGACTTTGTCCTGGCACATTCTGCATTATCCTGGCTCTGAAGAGAATTCATGTTACAGAACCACACTTATTAGTGAAGCCTAGATTATTAGTCCCTCGAACCATTTACTGACCTCTTAATAGCAAGCTTTAAATACAGAGTGTCTCCATTTTTATCTGCAGTTCATTCTGTTTGTTGTCTATACCACAATTTTTAGGCTCAAAGGGTACTGTAGGGCAATAGAAATGGCCCATCCTTGCGATTACATGAATGCCCAATAAAAATGAAAAATAAAGGGACATTATAGACACTCCAAGTGGAAATTGCAAAGTATAGTGCAGTAGGTCCAAATGCACGTTTGCCTTGCACATTGCACTTAATAATAATATTAGGTTGGTGCAAATGTAACTACGGTTTCAGGTTATGAATTTTAAATCATCATAAATAGCCTCAAATATTTATTAATGAAAATAAAAATCATTACAATCATCGCATTTTTGCCAACAAGAAATGTTTGTTCATTCCTGTAGCGTAAAAATCCTTGCTTCGGGACTCGACAAACTCTTGGAAAGCATTCTCTGCATCCATTGGTTGTGGAAGTGTTTTCCCTGAAAAAAAAAAAAAAAAAAAAAGTTGCAGAGATACTTGAAGTAGTAGTAGGTTGGTGAGAGGTCAGGTGAATACGGCAATGAGGAAAAACTTCATAGCCCAATTTGTTCAAGTTTTGAAGCACTGGTTGTGCGATGTGCGGTCGGGCACTGTGGTGGAGAATTGGGCCCTTTCTGTTGACCAGTGCCGGCTGCGGGCATTGCAGATTTCGGTGCATCTCATGGATGTGCTGAGCACACTTCTCAGATGTAATGGTTTTGCTGGAATTCAGAAAGCTGCAGTGGATGAGACCAGCAGATGACCACCAAAAAGTGACCACATTTTTTGGTGTGATTTTGGCTTTGGGAAGTGCTTTGGAGCTTCTCGTGGGTCCAATCGCTGTGCTGGCTGTCGCTGGTTGTTGTATAGAATCCACTTTAAGTCACACAATACAATCTGATAGAGACATGGTTTGTTGTTGTTGCATAGAATAAGAGAAGTTGACACTTCAAAAGGATGATGTTTTGGATTTTCTCTCAGCTTATGAGCCACCCACTTATTAAGCATTTTCACCTTACCAATTTGCTTCAAATGCTGAATGACCATAGAATGGTTGACGTTGAGTTCTTCGCACCTTCTCGTGTAGTTGTAAGACGATCAACTTCGATGATTGCTCTTCATTGTGAAACAGGAAAAGTTCCCTTATCCCCCTCACAGCTCATGCAGTGGGGGTGTGGCTTGCTTCTTAGGTACCCTGCTGCTAAAACCTCTAGTGGGAGCATGCAGACAGGCAGGTTGTGGTTGTGGGCTCCAACCCCAGGACAGTGTCTACGGGTGAATGTTTACAGCCCCAGAGGGCGTTTGTTACAGTGTGCTCTTTTACTTTTGCTGTCTGTAGGCAGCTTGTATTCATCAGTTCAATTAGACCCTCTCCTTTACAGCAAGGACAAAGGGTTTTCTGTATCCCTGGTTCTTCCCCTAGTGTACTGGAAAACCTGGATAACACGTGGGCTTGGAGAATGAGTGTGAAGTTTTACTGAATGGTGGAAGGAGCTCTCAGGAGATGGATGAAGAGCCAGAGGGGGATGAAGAGGGAAGACGGTTTTTCCCTGGAGTTGGGCCATTCAGTGGCCGGGCTCTTCTCTGACCATCCTGGCCTGTTCCCCTCAGGCGTCCACATCATTCCGCTGGCAGATGGCCTGCTGGTGTCTGCTGGGGCCTGTCAGTGTGCTCTTCCACTCCTCCATTCCTCTCGATGTCCAGCCGCCTGTATGCTCTTCTGCCGGTGTGTTCCTCTCGACGTCCAGCCACTTGTGTCTGTGCCCTCTAGGGTCTTGGGGTTTTTACAGGCACAGGATGGAGGCATGCAGTGCCAGGGTGGTCTTGGAAAATGCAACATTTGGGCACGATAACAGGAGCACCTGTCCTCACTGAGGTCTCTGGGCACAGGCCCGAGGGTGGAGCCTCATCAGGGACCCCAGATTTTTCTACCCAGCACTTACTTCCCTGTCCCCCTCCCATATCCGTTGGTCCTTGTCAACTTCCAGTGGCTAGCCACTATGCTCCTCATCTTCAAGGCTCTCATCTCCTTTGCAAAACTTCTTGAACCACCATTGCATTGTATGTTCATTAGCACTTTCTGAGTCAAATGTGTTGTTGATGTTGCAGGTTGACTCTGATGCTTTATGACCCATTTTGAACTTGAATAAGAAAATCACTTCAATTTGCTTTTTGTCTAATATCATTTCCATAGTCTAAAATAAACATAAAATAAACAGCAAGTAAAAAGTAATTCCCAAAAACATAAAGCTAGAAATGCCCATTAAAATGAATAACATAACCACATTTATTTAAGAATGTATTCCAATATCAAATGGCAAATTTCAACAATGCATAAACCATAGTTAGTCTGAACCAACCTCACACAATGATAATTAAACAAGATGTACAAAGACGTTTTCATTATTAAGAAAAGCAAAGAGGGCCAGCCTAGTTAATTGAAACTTTTTGAAAAAATAATAAGTTCTTGGCCTTCAATTTTGAAGTCTGAGGTGAATTACTCAGGACAAGAGAAGGGTAGCTTAAGTTCTGCCTGCAATGGGATTCCACTGGAGCATATGCCCTCTATCATCCCAACACAGGGTGCCCTTTGCTTATAAACCATATACACATTTTCAAAAATATAATTTTAAGGAAGGCCAAATTAGTGGCTTGCCTATGAGGCTTATATTTCAAGCTTCAAAATCTAACTATAGATTATCCTTTATTAATGTTTAGGTAAACTGAGGATAAAACTTTCTAGTTCCAGTGAAACCCAGGTAAGGCAGTATCTCTTTGGTTTTGGGCAATGGCAGTTGATGATTCTGCCTTCTTCATTATTGCTTATTCCTTACTCCAGTAATGGTGCCTGACACCTAAAAGGCAATCAGAATATAGGGCGTGTTATTGCGAAGTAGAGCAAAAGTGAGAATGGAATTTAGTTAGTGTAGCATCACACAAATAAAGAGTGAAGTTTGTAAGTGACTATTCATGCATAACAATCTTTGAAATGCCTAATTGTTTTCAGGAAGAAACTTTTTTGGAGCAATCATCTGGAAATTGCTTCAATTCTTGTCTTCACTTTCTATGCATGTACAGTATGCATGTGATAAAATAAAATTATTCTAATGTTTAGAAGAATATAATTTCTGACCCAAATCACATGAAACTAAAGAGAACATTTCCAAATTTGGAAAGCATTTACAAAATCTTCTCCCTGGATCTTAGCCCTGCTTGCTGCCAGCAGATATTCATACTTTTGTGTTTCAATTTCAAATTCTTTAGTATCATTCATCCTTTTTGTTTTGTTGCTGTTATTGTTGTTATTGTTTTCTGGTTACTTATTTTTCAGCTTTATTGAAGCATAACTGACAAATAAATATTGTATATATCAAAGGTATACAATGTGATAATTTGATACATGTGTACATTGTGAAATGATTACCAAAATCAAGTTGATTAACACACCCAGCACTTCACATAGTTTGTGTGTGTGTGTGTGTGTGTGTGTGGCAAGAACACTGATGAGCTACTGTCTTAGCAAACTTCAAGTAGGCAATATAGTATTATTTGTTATAATCACCATGCTGCAAGTTAAATCCCCAGAACTTATTCCTCTTACAACTGAATGTTTGTACTCTTTGTTCAATAACACCCCATTTCCTCCACCTCTAGTTCCTGGCAATCATCATTCTACTCTCTGTTTCTTTGAGTTGAACTTTTTAAGATTCCTTATATCAGTCAGAGTATACAGTATTTGTCTTTCTGTGTTTGTTTCGTTTCATTTAATATAACATGTTATATCCTCCAGGCTCATTCATCTTGTCACAAGTGACAGAATTCCCTTTAGTTTTTAAGACAAAATAGTATTTCTTTGTGTAAGAATAAGCAATCCTTTATTCATTTGTCTGTTAACAGATGCTTAACATTGTTTTCATATCTTGGGTATTGTAAATAATGCCAGATTGAACATGGGAGTTCAGATATATCTTGACATAATGATTTCTTTCTTTGGCTATATACCAAGTAATGGGATTCCTGGATCACACAATAGTTCTATTTTTAGTTTTTTAAAGAAACCTGCCAACTATTTTCTGTAAAGGTTGTAACAATTTACATTCCCACCAAAAGCATACAGGGTATCTCTTTTCTCCATACCCTCACCGATATTTGTTATCTCTTTTCTTTTTGATAACAGACATAATAACAAGTGTGAGTGACATCTATGCATATTGTGGTTTTGATTTTCATTTTCCTGATGTTTGGTGATGTTGAGTACCTTTAAATACATCTACTGGCCATTTTAAAATCTTCCTTGGAAAAAATGTCTATTGAGATCCTTTGCTCATTTTTTATTCTGGTTATTGGCTTTGTTTGCTATTAAGTTTTATGAATTCCCTATATATTTGGGATTTAGCCCCTTAACAGATATAGAATATATGCTTTGCAAATAGCATCTCTCATTTCTTAGGTAGCCTTTTCATCTTGTTTACTCTTTCCTTTCTGGTATGAACATTTTTAATTTGATGTAGTCTCACTTGTTTCTGGTTTGTTTTTAATTTTGTTGTTGTTGTTGTTGTTGTTTTTACTTTTCCTGCCCACACTTGTGGTCTCATCATAAAAATAATTATGCCTCTGACAAAGGAATAATATACCAAATCTACAAAGAACTCAAACAATCCAACAAGAAAAAATATTCCCATTAAAAACCGGACAAAGGACATAAACAGATATTTCTCAAAAGAAGAAATACAAGTAGCCAAGAAGCACATGAAAAATGCTCAACATCACTAATCATCAGATAAATGGACATTAAAACCACAATGAGATATTGTCTTGCTCCAGTCAGAATGGCTATTACTAAAAAGTCAAAAAACAGCAGATACTGGTATGGATATGGGGAAAGGGAAATACTTATACATTGTTGATTGGTATGTAAACTAGTTCAACCTCTATGGAAAAGAGTATGGAAATTTCTCGAAGAACCAAAAATATAACTACCATTTAACTGAGCAACCTCCCTACTAGGTATCTACCCAAAGAAAAAGAAATCATTATATTAAAAGGACACCTGCAAAAAAAAAAAAAAAAAGACACCCACAATTGTGCATTCATTGCAGCACTACTCACAACAGCAAAGTCATGGGATCAAGTTAAGTATTCGTGAATGTTTGACTGGATTAAAAAATATGGTATATATACACCATGAAATGCTACACAGCCATAAAAGAGAATGAAATCATGTCTTTTGCAGCAGCATGAATGGAGCTGGAGGCAATCATCCTAAGTGAACTAACTCAGAAGCAGAAAACCAAATACCGCATATATTTACTTATAAGCGGGAGCTAAACAATGAGTAAACATGGAAACAAAGATGGAAATAGTAGACACTGGAGACTTTTATTTAGCTTTCATAGAGAAAATATTACTTATAAAATGTTTTTCTTCTGGCTGGCAAATATATCATGAGTGTTGCTGTTACCAAGTTACATTTTAGTATTATGCAACATATCCCTGCAGAGGAATCTTAAGAACATACTGCTGGGTAATGTTGAGTAAAAATGGCAAGGCACAACTACTCATATATACAATAAAGAACCATTTCTGTACAGACTTAAAAATAAGAAAAAATGATTTTTAATTTTAATGGACATATAGGTATAGTAAATCTGTTTTAAAGAGAAAAAAGATTGATTAAAAAAGTAAAAAGCAAATTCAGGATAATGACTACTTCCGGAATGAAGAAGTCAGTAGGACATGATGGGATCAGGGCGCTTATTGGAAGTAGGTTATTTCTTAAATTAGGTACTGGCTCACAAATGCCTTTTTAATTATAACATATCAATTATGTATAACTGCATATTTATATATATAAATGGCACCGATGCAATTTGTTTTCTTAATATATTGAATATATTATTTTGATAACAATATTTTATTATTAAAGGTAACAAATTATATACATAAAATTAAAACATGATCAAAAATTATCTGTGCATCAATACACACTACAATAATGAAAAGATACTTTCATGGTATATACATTTGCTCGGGAAATTTCCAATCTGGAGGCTCAAAAAGTGCATCTAATTTAATCTTTTATTTATCAACATTACTAGTGTTTCAGTGTCATAAAATTAAAGAGAAGCTTAATTCCTACATATTGGAGATTTTTGTCCATGTATCAACAAAAAAAGTAAGAAATCACAAAAATGTACTGTACATATGAAAAAACATGCTTCCTTTTTACATTTCTCAGTTTCTACTTCCGAAACTGCTTATCTTTATATTTCTTCTAAAAGCTAAGTTGTAATTTCATTATTAATAGTTAATAAAATGGACAGCAGATTTAAAGACATGGGATTAAGCTTTTAGCTCTGCAAACAGTTTGATTTTAGAAATAACTCAAATTCTCTGACTTTCAGTTATTGTATTTTTAAAAAGAGAAAGTTGGGTAATAGAGCTTGTTCATTTCTAAAATTTTATGTTGTATGCTGGAAAAGTCCCCAGTTTGATATTTGGTCTTTCACTCCCTCTGCATGTTTATACAGTGTTTATATTTATCAATGTTTAAACCCTGCTTTCCAGAAGGAACCAAATACCATCATTGCACAGCTTCAGGTGACATAATGTTTTACAATCACATCTTGTACTGATGTAAATGTCTTCTTTAGTTTATTAGCTGGAGAAATTGAACAGCTAGAGAGTGACTAGAACAAAGGTGAGGCTCACAATTCATGTCTACTTTTGTTCTTTTCGTCTTCTTAGTCTGGTATTTTCAATAGCATCTATTTTTTTAATATAGGCCTACTAGTTATTCCTGTACAAAGCAGTGTATTTCAATCATACTTTGCCTTTTGCATAATGTGAGACAACTTTCAGTTAGAGCAAGATATCATTGAAGGCATCTCTTACCATGATCATGTCTTTCTTTTTTTTTCCTTCTATTTTTCTTTTTCTTTCTTGAGACAGAGTCCTGTTCTGTCCCCCAGGCTGGAGTGCAGTGGCGTGATCTCAGCTCACTACAACTTCTGCCTCCCGGGTTCAACTGATTCTGATGACTCAACCTTCCAAGTAACTAGGATTACAGGCGTGCACCATCATGCCAAGCTAATTTTTTGTATTTTTAGTGGAGATGGGGTTTCACCATGTTGGCAAGGCTAGTCTCAAACTCCTGACCTCAGGTGACCCACCCACCTCAGCCTCCCAAAATGCTGGGATTACAGGCATGAGCCACCGCGCCCAGCCGATAATTTCATAATGTAGAATTGCATGCCATATTTTACTGGGAGGGATGTATGTGAGTGTATATGCACATGCATGTGCCTATGTCTCTGTGTATCAGCAGCAATTATGCAGATGGAGAGTAAAAGCAATATTATTTCATAAGACATTAGAAATTTATATACAAAAATAATTGATATGAGTGATGCAAAATACAACAGAGAGTCTCATAAAATCATAAGGTGATGTTATCATAAGTTTTGAATCTAATACAAATAAGGAAATAGTCCTTAAAGAGAGGCTGCTACTCTCAGGTGCTGCTTGGAACTTCCAAATGTGTGACAACATTTAATCTTTATAAATCTAAAAAACAATTAATATTATTACCAAGAAAAACAAAGTAAGGCTCTGCAGTGTAAGTACCTTTCCTGAGGTCACAATTGGTAATGACAACAGATTCTTGAACTCAGGTCTGAAACAAAAGTACCTGCTTTCCCACTGACCATGGAAACAGCCAACCAACTTTAATTCACTACACAGGGCCCTGTTCATATTCTCTTTAGTAGTACCTAAGTGAAATTTTAATATTAAAAATTTTAATGTAAATCCTTAATTAGTAGAATAACTTCCATTGAAATTATTTCTTAAATCAATGCATTATACAGTTCCTTTACACCTAATGTACACGTACTGCAATTCCAACAAGTTGTCATTTTTTATCTGAAAACTTTGATAATATTCCTATTTGTGCTAAAAAATTATCTATGACCAGAAGACTTGTTCTTGGAAGTGTAATGCTTACCTTTATCAACGTATCAGACAAGGCTGGCTTTCCCAGCTCTAAGAAATATTGTGATAACACTGATACTGACATTTGAGCTAGTAGTAAAACAAAAATCTAATTGTTTTGATGCAAGCATTCTGTTTCCCTACACCCCTCATCACACTGTAAGTCCCTCAAGGACAGAGACTGTTTCTTTTCTCTTTTTGGCCTATGTGCTAGAACATTGCATGGAATATATTCGATGTTTAATAGATACGTGATGACTAAAAAAGATACTACTGAGATATTTTCATGCATTAACTTGATTGAGGGGCATTACATTACTCCATGTAATGATAAGGATTAGTATTGTGAAGTTAGCCAATGTTGAGACTTAGTAGCAAAATAAAATATTAGGTGATAATTTACTTTTATTTGGTTTATAGTTTCCCATTGTTCTGTGCAGCATTTCTCAGTTGCCACTTTCCTGCTATGATGGTTAATTTTATGTGTCAGTTTGTCTAGGTTATGGTACTCATGGTAACCAATTTTTGGACAAACACTTCTAGATGTTACTGTGAAGGTATTTTTGAAAATATGATAAACATTTAAATCTTGGACTTTAAGAAAAGTACATTTCCTTCCATAATGTATGTAGGCCTCAACCAATCAATTGAAGGCCTTCAGTGAAAAAGACTGAGGTCCCTGAGAAAGAAAAATTTCTGCCTCTAGACTGCCTTCAGACTGGAGCTGCAGCATCAACTCCTCACGGGTCTCCAGTCTATCCACCTGACTTGTAGATTTTGGATTTGCCAGCCTCCACATCACAGGAGCCAATCCCCTAAAATCTATCTCTTTCTGTCTATGTAGGTAGATACATAGATCCCAGTGACTCCATTTTTCTCTGCAGAACTCTGACAAATACACCTGCTATGGAGGAAATATCGGACTAGCCTTGAGCCCAGTTCTTTCTTTGCCCTTCATTTGGGACAGGGGTAGTAACTCTATCATTATACCTGTTTTCTTCTTCCTTAGTATGCCTGTAATCCTGAAAAAAAAATCTATCTCTTATTGTCCCATAGTGTAATAGGTATGAGAGGATCGTATTCTCTAAAGTACTCTATTATAAATAAAACAGATTAGAATTTGAAGACCAGCTCTCTCGCTCACTAGTAGCATAGCCCTAGTAAAATAAGCCTCAGTTCAGTTATTTATGAAATTAAAGGTAATGCATGGGAGATAAAGTCCTTAGCACAAGGTTAAAAAATGATCAATATTATTATTAGCCATTTCACCCAGTCAAGAAAATAAAATGTCAATGAAAGATTTTCTTGTGTTTTATTAATACTGCTACAGATATACTCTAAAAATCGATTGCTGCTAACATTCCTGGTTCATTTTACATTGACTTTTTTCAAATGTATTTATTAAAGATAAAATAAGGTTGGTGACTCAAGTTTAAGATTATTTCTTGGAACAGATAATATGCCAGAAGAGTAAAAGATCACAAAGAAGTTTCCACTGGGTAGGAATTGCTTCTGTCCAACCAATCCCATTTGCACAGGTAATTAATTACAAACTATGTTATGGGCATTGGTATTGACTGAGGACTTCCTGTACTGTGGTAAATTCCATTTTAGATGTTATCCTCAAGCCATCTATTTTAGCAGATATCCCAACAAGTCAGCAGCACTTTCCATGTTTCAGTCAGAATAGTTTTCAGCAGAATCTCTCTTTCTTCTTCTTTAACATTTATTACTGTGGGCCACATCTCCACAGGCTCGTCAGTGCAGGGTGGCCCAGACAAAGCAAGGTTTGTATTTGCCTTTGGCTCATTCGTCTCCACATGTGTGCCCACCCCCTTCACCCGCCATGATCCAAGAGCCTGAAGAAAAATACACTGACATGATTCATCTCCTTCATGTGGATGTCTCAGCTCTGCTGCTGCTGTGATAACCCCTGCCTCATATTATGGACTGAATATGATGAAAAGAAGCAGGAACAAAGACATTTATCCCAGATGTTAAAGAGCTCTAACTTCAAGATTGAATCTTTACAATTTACGTCATTAGTCACAATAAATATAACCTATTTGCTGAAATTTGAATTATGTTCCTAAACTTTTATCATTATTTCTGGCACTGTTTTGGGTAGAATTTGTTTCTCTCAACCTTAAGGAAGTCATGCCACCTATCCAAAAGATAATCAGCACTGTCTTTTCTCTTTTTTTTCTTTTCTTTTTTTTTTTAATCAGCATTGTTTTTCTTGCTAAATGAATACATATCTCATTTGAGTCCCAAGAGGTCAGTCCCACGGCATTTACTAGTGATTTTTCTAGAGGGGGTGAGACACAAAGTGAGATGAAGGAACATCTTTTTAAGAGATCTAAGAAAGATTTCCTTTCCTGTTTGCAATGGAGAGTCATACAAAGAGAAGTCCATTTAATCCCTGTTCTCTTATTTCCTATTTGAGATCCTGTCCTTGTGAGTCTGTAATGCCTAGAGATCGGACAGAAATATTGGAATTATGAGAAGAGATATTGCCAACCTTCTTTCCACACTGTGGATAGATATGATGTGATGTATCTAGTTTATTCCTGATACTGTTAGTTGAGTGCACAAAGTATGAAACATTCTGCATACAGATTTCACATTCAATAATATAGCATCTATTTTTCAGGCCTATTTTAGTTGGAGATTGTATTCCTTGTAGCTGAATGCTTTTTGCTGCTAAGTATGGGATCTTGTTCCCTCCCTCCTAGTACTTTGCAAAGGAAAGGGGAATTGGCTGTGGATTGGTAAGTAGCTTAGTCAGAAAGTACTGAGTGAGGACTAAGTGAAAATCTAAAGTGCAAAAGTCAGAAAAACATTATTGGAAAGTAAGTGTCATTTTAAATCATAGAAATTTCAAAATTGTAAGCAGAGGGAAAACTATGTCTTACTTAAAGTGCAAAGGGTACACTTGAGTCTATGAAGAAGAGGCAAACCAAAGAATCTCAGAGAATCTGCTCCTCCCAAAAGAGGAGCAGAACCAGAACAAGGGTCAAGAAAGAAGGTTAAACAAATGTCATGAAATGGCTAGGGTGCTCACAGCTAGTGTTTTTAGAATCAATCTGCCTTAAAAGCCCAGATTAAGAGCTATGGGTGGGCTCATTTTTAAAATCCCACAATCCTTTCTATTCCTTTTTGCCCAAGTTTCATGCTACACACATCATCTTGTGTTAGGAAGGGACTTATAAGCACTGACAGCTCCGAATATGTCATTTTCTGACTTATTTTCTAAGATAATCAGCCAAATCAGCCTTATTGTTTTGCAAAATGTGATACCAAGAATATGCCAAGAATATTTTCATATACTCTGTGGTATAATCTGAATTACTGTGTCCCCTCCACAACTGATGTTGAAACTTCATCCCAATTGTGGTACAATTAAGAGGTGGAACCTTTAGGAGGTAATTAAGTCATGAGGGTGAATTGGGTCATAAATGAGATTGGTGCTCTTATAAATGGGGCTTCAGGAAGCCTTTTTGCCTTTGCCACAGAAGGTGCCACCCATGAGGAATAGGCTCTCATCAGACACCCACTATGCTGGGGACTTCATTTTAGACTTCCCAGCCTTCAGAATTATGAGCAATAAAATCCTGTTTTTATACATTACCGAGACTAAAGTATTTTGTTATAACAGCCCAAGCCAACTAATACTCTGAGACCAAGAAATCTCAGGAAACATCCTGAAAGAAGAGGAAATGCCAGAGCAGGAGGCACGAAAGAAGGTTACATAAATTCCATGAAATGGCTAGGATGTTCAAGCCTGGTATTGTTAGAGTAAATCTGCTTTAGATGCAGAGATTAAGAGATATGGGTGAATTCATATTCTAAAATCCTACTATCCTTTTAATTCCTCTCAGCTTTAGAGAGTTGAGTTTTAAAAATCTTTCCTAAGACTCTTCTGTGAGCTTGGCCCTAGATTTGTTATCATCTTTAAGGAATAACGATGCCATATTTTATGTTGATTTTTATATATATAATCCATACGGATGTAAAGCAAAGGACGCTCTTTCCCTTAGGCTCCCAACCCCTTTAAAGATGATTTTGCACATTCAGACTCAGTAGTTATATCTTCTACTTGATATAAAATAAACTATCTTTTATTTTCCAGAGTGTAGTCATCAATAAAGTTTGGTTGGCCTTTCCAAAGTAGAGCATTAAAGTCTCTTGTCAGAAATATATTAACAATCATCTCTACATTTTTGTCAAGACCCCCTGGAATAGCTGAACATACACATTAACTGTTGCATCAGCCAGGGTTTTTAGTTTAAGCAACAGGAAACAACTCTAGCTAACATAAGTAGAACATTTATTCAAAGGGTATCAGGCAGCTCTCAGAATCTCTATGAAGGACTTAGAACCAAGGTAGGAACATATGCAGCAGAGGAACAAAGCTCCAAATTATGGTTCAGTGTGGCCCCATTGTAGACCCCACTATTGTTGCCACTGGGCATGCACACTGGCACTTACTCTACTGATGTAGACCATGATGCCACCTTTGGAATGGTCACAACTTTTGCTTCTGAAACCTGATAAAGCTAGGGCTGCTGATGCCAGGCTCAGCAGAAAAGATTCTGGATAGTTCTTAATTATTTTCATCAACAGCATATTATTCAAATTTTGAGGTGGATACATGTGATTGGGAGACCCTGGGTTATGTTAATTGGTCTTATTCTCAGGAATACCAGGAGAGGGAATATCCGATGTTTTATATTTTCGTAGAGGGCTTCGTGTTAGATGATTTCCTAGATGTAACAAAGAAATTCAAATTCTGGATTGAAACTCAGATTGGATGGCCAAAAGAATGGCAAATATCCACACAGCAGTTGATTATCTTTTCTACTTCCTTTTATTGTCATTGTTCCATCACTGTTGATCATTTGTTTCAATTCAAATTTTCTTTTTTAAGAAAAATAACATGAATATATAAATTTGATATAACTGAGTATTAATATGGAAACATATTCAGAGGGTGGTTAATTTATCCAATAAGCAGCAGAGTCTTGATTCCAATTGATGGGAGACCTCCAAACTCATGTTATTTCCACATTGCCTTTTATGACATTTGAGATTTAAGAAACACATTTAAGATGACTGATTATGATTATGGATAAGGCCTAGATATAATATACAACAACTGGTCAATGAACCTATATCCTGAGTTTGTTAACCTCACCCTGATAACAGGATGAGAGCTAAGTGGATACTAAATCTAGATTCCTTTCTTCCAGCTAATTTCTCAGCCCTCTTCCAGAAGAACCCCAGCCAGAGATTCACATGCAACTGATAGTAATGGGTTGAGTAGAAGGAATAGCTTCTAATTGTAGGGTAGGCTGTGTTTCTCCAGACCAGTGACTGAAGCAGCAATGACATTCAGAATGGGATACTGCAGTAGGATATGGAAATCCATTAAGCCAATCAATGTCAGTGAGAGGTAGAAGAGGTTATGAGATAGTCCGGAAGACTGCATTTGAGAACCCATATGTAAGAGTAGCCAGGGACTTTCTAAACCAAGGTGTAATAAGAAAGCCTTTCTCACAGTGTTTTTGGTTATAGCATAGTACTCCCTTTCTCTCTTTGCTGATGTAAGAAAAATGCCCTCTCTCTTCTCTCTCCTTTACATTTTACATTAACTCTGTACAGGGTTAGCTACATAACTTGTAGGAGGCAGTACAAAATGAAAATGCAGGGCTCTGAGTTCACAAACAAGGAAAATGTGTGGTTAATGATATTAAAATATGGAATGTTTTTTCTTTCTCTATCGTCTCTCTTTCCCCTCACTTTTAAATTTCTATTTAGTTGTATTCTAATTAAAGAAAAACTAAATTTTTAAATTATAGTACTGAAATTTACCATTAACTTTTATATTGTACAACGTCAGTTTAAAGTGCCTTACATTTAATTTTAGATTTTTTAATGTTAAAAATTCAAATACTAGTTTTAAATAAGAACAATTACCTTATATGCAGAATCAGTGAAATTACATAACTGATATTTCATAGCTCCTGCATGAATATGTATTTTTTTCTTACCAGAACAGCAGAAATGCACAAATTTAAATAAGCTGTTTTTATTTTAATTCTCGATAAAGTCACATTTGCCAATACTGTCTACCTTCAGCTTACTAATGAATAAAGAAGTACTGAAAAGAAAATAAACTACATTTTGCCCAATCTTTCTCTTTTCTTTCTATGTCATTATTTCTCCACCACTAATTGTCTAATGCAGGAGAAGAAGGTAAGTAAGAATAGCTATGACGGGGTTATTTGGTCATTCTTATTTCTTTGAATGACATTGCTTTCTTCCTGGGTTTGAAGCAAGTTTCCCCACTCCTTACATAAGTATAACAAAACACATTTTCTTTGAACTGGCTTTGGGTATCGCCCAAAGACTTGCGGGTTTTGTAAAATTCTGGGCTTATGAGCATCAAGAATTACATAGGAAAAGGAAAGCAGCAAGAAAGCGGGGCAGGGGGTCACACATACTGTGCATATCTCCTCTGCCCACGTGCATGTCCTATTGCTTCATCCGACTTCAGGGAAAAAAATACAAATTCAAAGATAATTGTATTAAAAATTTCAAGATGGCAATGACAGAGCAATAAATCAAGTTGCGGGTCCTTCTGAATGTGGAACATGTGCTCTTCTACACAAAGCTGGTTGTGACACCTCTGTAGGAGACTCCCAAGGCAGAAGGTTTTGTGTTCACATTATTGTATTAATTTATTTAATGCTCCCTCTCCCTCTGTCTCTCTTCCTCATATAGATTCACACTGACATAAGTTCTTGGATGGGAAAAATAGTGGGGAGGAAAATCAGAAAGAACTAGAAAACAGTAAAAACAACAGATTCTTGAGTCCGCAAAAATCATGCAGTTCTCTCACATCAACTCCAGTTTTGGCCACAGCTTATATGATATATAAGATTAAAAGCATATTTTTAAACTCTCAGTATCTCCTTGGTATCTCTTACTAAGAAACTCTCAGGAGACTCAGCCAGCCAGAATTCTAAAAATTCCCTGATATACTGCGAATCTGTAGAAGACAGGGAGCTCTCTTCACTCTGGTTCTCTTGGTTCCCTCCCTCATCAGGCCCACAGTCACAGTCAAGATTATATATGTGTACCATATATACACATATACACAAACACACACACACAAAAACACACACAGACACACACATATATAAAATGACAAATATACGTGTGTGTATACATATATAAATAACATATATGTGTGTATGTGTATATATATATGTTGTTTACATGGCTACTTGTTGTTCGCCTAGATTTCACTTATCTCATAGACATTTTCTGTACAATTTTCATTACATAAAATAACCAATTTTTCTAAAACACAGAAATTTTTAGACTAGAAGATAACTTTTAATTTATGGGTTTACAGCACATAGTAATTTTTGTATCTTGAAAAGATGCATACGATATGTGCTCTGGCAAAGTTCCACACAAAGCAAAATTTTAAAATCAGGTTTTAATTGAATTCAAGAAATGTGCTCACACCTATAATCCCAGCACTTTGGGAGGCTGAGGCAGGTGGATCACGAGGTCGGGAGTTCAAGACCAGCCTGGCCAACATGGTGAAATCCCATCTCTACTAAAAATACAAAAATTAGCTGGGCGTGGTGGCAGGTGCCTGTAATCCCAGCTACTCGGGAGGCTGAGGCAGGAGAATTGCCTGAACCCAGGAGGTGGATGTTGCAGTGAGCCGAGATCACACCACTGCACTCCAACCTGGATGACAGAGCAAGACTTTGTCTCCAAAAAAAAAAAAAAATTTCTTTAGTGTATTTCTTTGTAAAGTGATATTGATCATTTTCTAATGCACTCTCCTTGGGCATTTGCAATTTAAATTTATAGAGATTTTCATGTACATAATTTTTAAAATAAGCAAAACATATAATTTATACTATGTGTATCTTTTACTACACTTTTCATATTTATAATAAAGGCTTGTAGTTATAAGTTGTTGAGTTTTAACAGGTGCCATACACGACATATTGCGTAGATTATTAATTAAACACTTTCAATATCTGATGAGGTAGATATTATCTCCAGTTTCGAGATAAAAAACCAAGGCTTACATGTTTTAAGTGATTTCACAAAGTCACACAAATAAGTGAGTCATCCTACTCAGCTCTCTTAATGCCACACCTAAAGTCTCAGGCTGCACTACATTGATTTGTTGTACTTCTGTAAATGGGTCTAATGCATTTTGCATCTTATGTACATTGAATTAGTTATTCTGATAGAAAACTGAGCATCATTCATAAGCATTTTTAATATCACACATGTGAATGTGATAGAAACAACAGATATATTGTAAAGGAAAATGCTTCTACTGATAAAGTTTTTTTTCTGATAGATGTAACAGATTTGAAAATGTACGGATAAATTTATTGCATCTATTTCAGAGAATCACTGCAAATTTCTAAAACTATGCATGCATTTGAAAATGGATATTTGAAACCACAACAGAAGACTACAGTTTGCACAGTTCAGAGATGCCTGATTGAAAGCAAGTCCAGATGCCAGCCTTTGTTCACAAATGACAGTGTTTCTCAGACAGGATCATTCATTTTTTCCTACCATTTTTTAGGTAAATGTAGGCTTATTTGTAAAGCTATTGCTTTTTTTTAAAGTTGGTTTTTCTCGCCTTCTCAGTCTAAACAACTATGTAGACTTTTTTTTTTCATTTTCAGTCCTGCAATTAAAATTTCAAAATTCAGTTTTGAAACTTCACACATTAGTGACACTTATTTATTTGTATCAAGAAACAGACATTCTAGTTGAAAAGTACAGAGGCAAGTTTTATATTTTCTTAACATGCTTAATGTTGTATTTTAGAATTTATGAGCATTTTGCTGAGATTTATTGTCATATTCCTATTTCAAAATACTTAAAAGATTATTCTAAGTTGATTAACAATGCTTTTGAAAGAGATTGGTTCTTAGAGATGAAAAATAGACACCACCCACATCATAACACTTTAAGACCGATAGTTATGAATGGTAACAGTGCTGGTGATGGTAGCAATAGTAATGGTGGTGGTATTGGGTTTGCTTAAAAATATCCATGTTTGTATGTGTGTGTGTTTGAACAGGAGTAAGTATGTACATTTTTAATTCTCAAGATTTATATTATTCAAAATTATCTTCCATTAGATACATAATCTAAAAATATCCAACCAGACTTTTACATAAGCCCTCATATTGCATGAGAAATTCTGTCTTTGTTTTGATTCCAATACGCCACAAGTTGTAAACACAGCACTGATTTATTAACAGGTTTTACTTTCAGAGAAAATAAACATTACTACACTGAAAACCTCATTTAGATTTTAGAAACATTCAAATGTGGAAAAGAATGACCACCCTTAAATTCAAAAACATTTAATATGTGTTTATCTCCTCAGTGAGTACCTTGAGGCAAAAAAATGATGATTTTAATTTCCTTTCATTATTTTCAGACAGTGAGAAAGTGGATAAATCATTACTAATGAAAGATATATGCACTGATTTTTTAAAAAGTGATTTTATCTTGGTTTGGTTTCTAGTGGCTTTTAGTTTTGGATTTTACTGAATGGCTGTTTTGGTTCATTATCCCATGAATCTGAAATGTATTGGCTGAATGCATCTAAAGAGTTGCACGCTGTGGACATAGGCCCATCTTGCTGATATATAGCTGTGACGGAACACAGCACTGAGAGGAAAGTGGTTTTAATCTCAAATCTCAATGACCCGTACAGCCTGGGGCAGGCACCTGCATTTATGAAAGCAGCAGATCCCAAGACACGGGACTTAGTTCTAACTACATACTTCAGACATTTCTGCAGCAGCAGAATAGAATCCCTTGGAATATCGTGGTGGCAGCTGTTTCATGCAAGCTTTGCCTCCGTCACTAGTCAGGGTCTATGTAGCATAGTGGCTTATTCTGGGAAAAACAAATTCAGGTGGCAGGAGAAGTTTTAGAAACCTGCATAGTAAAGGGGCATATTTGAGTCCTGAGTCAATATTGGTTCTTTTTCATGAATAAGCACATATCTTTGGATAATCTAGGGAAAGATGCATTAGGTGAAAGGGCTAATAATGTGGGTGTGAGTTTGAGTGGTTTCAAGTGTTGCACTTCAGAATGTTAAATAGAAGACTGCTACTCACATCCTAAATTAGAAGTCAAATGTTTTTGTCTTCATGTATAATGTACTTAATTTTCACTAAAATTTTATATGATGCATAAAGTACTATTATTATATTGCTTTACAGATGATGAAGCTTTAAATTAGAGAAGTTCAGCAACAGGCCCAACATTACACGCAAAAGTGGTAGCTTTGAACCCAGGTTCATCTGTCTTTAAGATCTGGCCTTTTAACCATCATGTTTTCCTGCTACCCAACCATCATTGTTCTTTGTCCTAAGGAACGTGGAGGGAATGTCTCAAATTTGAGTGTTATATCTACTGCCTTTATCTCTCAGTGGTATTTTGGGAGCATTGTCTTGCAAACTTTCACCTTAGATTTCCACAAGGGGGCATCCTTAGAACTCTCAGAAAGGATCTAATAAAATTAACTCTTAGTGGGAGGAAATCCAAGCTTTTTCATTTAGACCGGTGGTTCCCAAAGGGTATCCCCAGAACCAGCAGCATTGGCATTACCCGAAAACTTGTTTCAAGTAAAAATTATTGAGTTGCTTAGCAGATATACTGAATCAAATCTCTGGAGGTAGAGTCCAGTAATCCGGGTTTTAAGCCTTCCAGGTGATTCTGATGCATAACAAAGTTTTAGAACCAGTGAATTCTTGGTTTTATTACAGTAAATATGTTTCTTTTTAAGTTCAGGAATATTCGATTATTAATAAAAATTCCCACACTGTGAGAGCCACAACCCTAGAATATGATCATTGTCTCAATTTGAGGGCCAAGACTTATTCGTGAATCACAAAATCAATTCAATGGACCCATAGAAAGAATACAGATGAGAATGCCAGTACCCATTACTTTTAGTAAGAGAAAAAGTTTCTTTGTGAAAGTTTGTTTTAAATGGGTCATGAGGTACAATGTATATTGTACTGTGGGCCATGGTCAAAAAGCCATTGCATAGTTTGAAAGCTAGTGAGATATGTTCTCAACAACATACAATATCCCCACGGCATTGCTTCAGCTGAGAAGGGTGAGTGGAACATAGAGGGAGTGGTCATCTTAGGACAGTAGTGTAGAAAGAATAAACTTTGTCACAGAATCCAATACTCTAGTAAGGAGAATATAGTTTTTGGAAAAACAAAACGAAGAAACAAAACTAATAAATATACAAACAAGCAAATAACTCTCAGCATTCTGTAGGCTAGTGAGGAATTCTGTGCCAGTCTACTAGAAGATCACTGGTTCTCTTTGACCTGAAGAGAAATATTATTCCCAAACTATTATAACTTGGGGTTACTAAATACATGTCTGATAGAATATCTGCCCACTTAAGTATCTCCCTGATGATAAGGTATGGCCTGTACCAGAGCCTCAGATTTTATGGTTATTAAGAAGGAATAATTCCCATTACAGTTAAAAGAAAGTGGAATCCTGACTTATTTGTTTCTCTGATGAGTTTACCTTGGGGAAGTCTACTACTTGAAGATAACGTATTGTATGTGGAGAATAAGAACATCATAGTTCCTGAGCAGGAAAAGTTCATTCAGGTTGTATTTCCCATTAATGAGCCGAGATGCTACTCTTCAGGTTTTTTTTTTTTTTTTTCCTCTCTTCCTCAGCCCTGGTCACTGACTGTTACTCTGTAAGATCCTCGAACAAAATATTACAAGACAGGCTACATGACACAAGTTTAGACATGCTTTTCAGAAAGAGGCTAAAAGGATCAGGATAAAGGTGGTTTCATACAGATATATATATATATATATATATATATATACACACACACACATACACACAGATATATATGTGGGCAGATTTTCTATCAGACATGTATTTAGTAACCCCAAGTTATAATAGTTTGGGAATAATATTTCTCTTAAGGTCAAAGAGAACCAGTGATCTTCTAGTAGACTGGCACAGAATTCCTTGCTAGCCTACACACACATATATATATGTATGTGTATATATATATACACACACCCATGTACATTTCAATAAAAATCACAAGAACACAAGTCAGAGCCATAGAAAAATCATGAAAATCAACTTACAGCTGTCTAATGTTTAGCAGTCCCCTGCCAGCATGGAATAAAATCACCTGATGCTGTCAGATCAACATACATGTTGATATCATCTAACAACAAACAAACACCCAGAATGCTTTTCTTCTCATATGTGAAGTCTGTGACATTATGATACCATATAACTGAATACTGACTCCAGTATTTGGTGATTGCAGGATTTAAAAAAAAATCACTTCACCTTTTAATTCTCAACTTTTGTTTCTACAAAATGCAGATGGGGAGCAGTTGGGAATAACAATTTATGAATGCAAAGAATTCATGTAGCAATTAAGTGAGATCCATGCAAAGACCTAGGACCATGCTTGAAATATAGTAAGTCCTCAATAGAAGATTTCTACCATTATTATTTCATTCTATAGTAATTACAATGAGAACATAGTCACAGCTGTAAACTCCAATGCTCCAGAACTTTTAAATTCATTTTTTGTTTACTTATTTATTTTTGTACATCTACTGTGTGCCAACTCTAGGTATTAGAGTGAAAGTATGAATCAAACAACCTTCCTACCTTTCAGGAGCTCGCTTTCTACCAAAGGAGAAAGACATGCAAATGAATAGCTGTAATCAGTGTGACAGAAACTCCCATATGCCATGTAAAACACTGTGCAAACACAGATGGAAAACTTAAAGCTCCAGAGAGCAGCAACGTCTTGGTTCCACTTCCACATGCACACATGGAATTAAGACATACAACGAAAACCTTGGGCAAACAAGGTGGAAGAGCAGAACATAAGGATGATGGTTCTACTTTTATTTTCCTCAACTAGTAACTTCTTAAGTTTTGTTAGAAACCACCCATGATTTCGGAGACAGTAGGAAGCAGCTTGAAGGATCAAATATCTATTTAGCTTTTGTAGCAGGGTTTAAAAAATTTGGTCAATCGACCCCTGAGAATCTTGTATGGGGGGTCTCTAAGTTAAAAAAATTTTTCCTTGGTAATATTATTATAGCCTTTTTCTCCATGCTTATATTTCCACTGATGATATAAAAATAATAATGGGGAAACTGTTGGTGCTTCAGCTTTACTCAAGATAATAGCACCAGATTATATTAATAGTCATGGTATACTTCACTTATGCTTTGCTTAAGAAGTAGTAAAAATATTAATCTTATTAATTCTTGACTCCTTTATATATACTTGTGTATTAAAACAGAAAGTATGCATAAAACACTTATATTACAAATCCGGCTATGATGGAAACACATCCAGTTGGACTAGCCACATTTTCTTGCGAAAAATTCACATTTTTACTTGAAAGAACCGTTAACAGATAACTATGGTTATCAAGAATTGAATGTGGCTGGGCGCGATGGCTCACATCTGTAACCCCAGGACTTTGGGAGGCTGAGGCGGGTGGATCACGAGGTCAGCAGATCGAGACCAGCCTGGCTAACATGAGGAAACCCTGTCTCTATTAAAAATACAAAAATTTAGCAGGGCATGGTGACATGTGCCTGTAGTCTCAGCTACTCGGGAGGCTGAGCCAGGAGAATTGCTTGAACCTAGGAGGCAGATATTGCAGTGAACCAAGATCATGCCACTGCACCCCAGCCTGGGCAACAGAGCAAGACTCCCCCTCAAAAAAAAAAAAAAAGAATTGAATGTTCAGTGGACATTTCTCAAGGTGTTATAAACTGTGTTTGTCATGTCTAATGTGGGTAGATTACACTCATAAAGACACATGTATGTGTCAGACAAAGAAGGGAAGTTGGAGGTCAGATTACACAAAACCTTGCTGATCAAATTGAGATTAGGCAGTACTCAGTAGGAAAATGTGAAATAAAATATTTTTATCAGGGAAGATAAATAATCCACTAGATATTTTAGAATAGCAACTTACTGCTGAATATGATAGTATGGAAATGTTGAAGATTGGGTCATGAATTAGAAGGCTACTGCTATTCCAGATGCAGGCTGTGAAAGGACTGGAGGAGACATATGTCAAGTATATGATAGGACAAAAGGGCAATATGATATAGCAGCACTGAATTTTACCACAAGCGGATATTCATAGTTTGTGTTTAACTTTAGTTTTCTAACTTGAAAAAATATTGCCAATGCTTACATGTTAACAGAACAAAGATAATTGAGACTTGCATTACAAGAGTTATATAACTGATTACATGTACTGTTATCTTTCTTGCTCTATTGTGTTTGAACTGTTGTTTGTATTTTTATTTTTATTTTTTTCTCTCTGGGACTACTTCTTGTGGTTATGTTAGAACATTTAGATGGGCATAATATAAAGGAAAAGCTATGCACTATATACACACAGACACACAGATACTCAAAATCTGAATTACTCTGACCTCTATCAGGAAAGAGATGAGACACTCAAAAGTAATGTGATTCAAGAAGGTTTACTTTACACAGAAGGAGTTGGGGAAGAAATGCATTAACCTTACTCCTCTTTCTCCTTACAGACTTCATTTTGGGATCCCCATTGGTGAAATTCCAAGGAAACCTGAATGCAATTGATGCAAATCAGCACACCAGGGCAGAGAGGGAGGTAGCAAAGGGTGGAGGCAGATCCAAATCGGCAAGCAGAAGATACTGGCATGCACGCACACACATACACACAGAAACATGTTCAAAACCCACCCAGGCCGAGTTGCAATTCCTTAAATGCAACAAGTAAATTTTCTGTCAACAACAAAAAGCTGAATTAGGCAAAGCATTGGTTTATTTGGATTTTAGCTCCATAGCAATGACTACAGTTGTGAGCCAATGAGATATAAAACAAAACAAAATGAAAATCAAAAATAGAAAACTAAGCTAACTTATTCTGTAATGTTTGGCTTTGAAAAAGACAGTATCAGAAGAGATGTTAGAACAAAAGCCTTTACAAAGTCACTTTCTGTAAAAGCCTGCTTAGAGCCAGAAGTCACAGGTGCTAAGATGCTGAATTGAATGACCAAAATCAAAATATCCTTCTAGAACAGTTTCTTAACTTCCACATTGTTGATATTTTGGGTAGGTTAGTTCTTGGTTGTTGAAACTTTCCTGCACATTGTACAATGGGAGCAGAAGCCCTGGCCTCTACCCTTTGGACGTCAGTGGTGCCTCACCCCTGCTCAGTTGTGATGACCAGTATGTCTCCAGACACTATCAAATGTCCCCAGTTGGTCGAGGGCTTCATTGAGCCTTATGGAGAACTACAGAACTAAACCTTCAGTCTAGGCTTCCAGAGATGCCTGTTTTTTTTTGTTGTTGTTGTTTTCTTTTTTGTTGTTGTTATTTTTAACATGGATAGGGTATATTCCTTTCAACACATTTACATGAGTATATGTATTAGTCCGTTTTCACACTGCTATAAAGATACTACTGGGGACTGAGTAATTTATAAAGGAAAGAGGTTTAATTGAGTCACAGTTCTGCATGGCTGGGGAGGCCTCAGGAAATTTACAATCGTGGCGGAAGGCAAAGAAGAAGCAAGCATTTTCTTCACAAGGCAGCAGAAGAGCGACAGAGTGCGGGGGAAACTGCTGCTTTTAAAATCATCAGACTGCATGATAACTCCCTCACTATCATAAGAACAGCATGGGAATAACCATCCCCATGATCTAATCACATCCCACTGGGTCCCTCACTTGGCATGTGGGGATTACAATTTGAGATGAGATTTAAGTGGGGACACAGAGCCAAACAGTATCAGTATACTAAAATGAGTTTATTTGTATAACAATTGTATTGAATGTTATGCAAAATAATTAGCCTGGTTAATTTCAATATACTTCCAAGTGTGTTCAACTACATAATCCCTATGTCTAAAACAATAATAATGACATTAATTTTATTCTAGATGTCACATGGAGGTGTGTGCGTGTGTGTGTGTGTGCATGTGCGTGTGTGCATGTATGTCTGTGTTGTGTATACAGGAATATTCATATTTATGTGTATATACCTATGTCTATTTGTTTTGGAGTTGCAAATATAAGGTTTTGGTCAAGGGAGCCATTATATCAGAAGTCATCATTAAAAATAAATTCTAGGCCAGGTGCAGTGGCTCACGCCTATAATCCCAGCACTTTGGGAGGCTGAGGCAGGCAGATCATGTGAGGCCAGGAGTTCAAGACCAGCATGGCAAA
Source organism: Pan paniscus (assembly GCF_029289425.2). NCBI lineage: Eukaryota > Metazoa > Chordata > Mammalia > Primates > Hominidae > Pan > Pan paniscus. The sequence continues at coordinate 26,654,782 of NC_073258.2, read as the reverse complement.
CATGGTGAAACCCCATCTTTACTAAAAATACAAAAATTAGCTGGGTGTGGTTGTGCATGCCTATCGTCCCAGCCATGTGGGAGGCTGAGGTATGAGAATTGCTTGAACCCCAGGAGGTAGAGGCTGCAGTGAGCTGAGATTGTATCACTGCACTCCAGCCTGGGTGACAGAGTAAGTCTCCGTCTCAAAAATAAAATAAAATAAAATAAAATAAAATAAAATAAAATAAAATAAACTGTCATTGAAGTTTTTGACATTATCAAGTGGATTATTAGAAGAGTCTAATATCCAGTATTGCACTATATTTGAAGATGTCAGGAACAACACGGTAGTTTGTTTGAAGTGGCTATGGCATGTAGGGTATTGATGCTCCTGAAACCAAGCCCCAAGATGCTTTTGAAGGGAGAAATAACTTTCAGCTCTGCCTCCCAGACCAAACTCCAAGCACCCAGGTAATATGGACATCTCTCCTGATTCTGGTCCTAAGAGAACATGACCCTGCTTTTAAAACCAATAGCACAATACCTAGTCAGAGACAAGAAAGAAATCCTTTGACCACAGATGGACTGATCTTTCAAAAAAGTGCAAAAAGAAGGAAGCAGAGGATTTTTGGGGAGGGCAGAGGGGACCCTACTTAAGCTTTACTCCGGATCCCATGAACAGTGACGTAGCTTATGTCTTCTTTGCTGAATTCTCAGGCCACTTTCTTCAATTCCACATTTCTGCCATATTCTTCTGTGAACCCTTTTGTGGATCTGCAAGACCTGGTCTTTCCTACTTGGTAATGGCCAGGGTGCCTCTGAGGTTGCAGCCTTGTGACTCCAGGGAGATCTAGAATAGCCTAATGTGGCCTAATCTAATGTTCCTCAGATTTAGTCATTCTCATGTTAACTTTATAATGTTTAAACAAACGTTACAACAAACGTTTAAACAAACGTTACAAAATACCACCCCAACTATTATTTACTAACTAGTCCTTGAAATGAATGGTTTTATATAGCTTAGGCTTAAGCAGTCATATTCATAGCATAATTATTTGATATGTCAGCTATGGTCCTCACCTAAAAGGCACAGAGCAGCAAGTTGGATAGAAAAGCAAAACCATCTTTTTTTATGCCCAGTTATACATCCAGCACACCTTAGTAAACATTGGTCTAATCTGCAGCCTCATGTAATCTGCCCTGGTAATAGATTTAGGAAAAACTGTTATTAAAGAAAAGGAAAAAAAGAAATCTACTTACAAGAATGTTCTTTTAGGGAGGGGTTTTCTTAAAAGATGCAAAATTAAAACTAGATAGGAGGAGTAAGTTCTGGTGTTCTATACCACTGTAGGATGACTACAGTTAGCAATAATAATATTATATATTTTCAGAGGAGAGTATTGAATGTTGCCAACACAAAGAAATGATAAATGTTTGAGATGATGGATATGCTAATTATCCTGATCTAATCACTATACATTATACATATCAAAATATTACTATGTACCCATAAATATGTATGCACAATTATTATATGTCAAAGAAAAATAAACAGTAAAAAACATACTAAATTCGGCTGACAGGCTCATTTTTTCCTTTTTTTCCTCTGCTTTCTCCTGTCTGCGTAATATCTGGCTGTGGAGGCACAGCAGTCATTTTGTGATTATGAGGTAAAAATCTGGAGAACAAATACCTGCATGATAAAGCTAAAGTCTAGGGTGCTTTTGTTTGCTTCCCTATGTCATGACTGCACTTCTTTACTGGCTAGAATCCTTACCCTTGATTTTCTCACAAAGAGAGTTAAACATTTTTTTTTTTTAATGTTAAGACATTATTTGTTGGATTTTAAAGTATTTGCAGCTGAACACATCCATACCTGATACAGAGAATGACTATCCATAGGATGAACTGATCAAGAGAGAGCTAAATATTCAGACCAGTGGTAACTCTGAAAATGTGAACTCATGGAAATTTATAGAAATTCCTCAGCGGTCACTGGACTTTCCAAGAACCAAGCAATGGGAGATAAGTTGATTAAGTTGATGTCTTAAAGTGTAGAGTAAAGGTACCTCTTATCTGGATCATACAAATCTGCAGTTTATTCCATATTCATTTTATGAAATATACATAATAGGAAAGATATTTATTTCACTGGAATATAGTAGGAGGACAGAAAGGAAAGGAAAATAGCTGACATGTTTTTAGCAGTATGCGCCAGAAGTTTTAAGACATACTTTGTAAGCACTATATCATTTAATCTTCACAGAAATTGTTTTAACATATGAATAATTATCTCATATTATGGAGGAGGAAGCTGACATTTACAGAGGTTAAAAAATGTGTCCATGGTTTTAAAATTAGCAAAGAGCTGCTCACACCCACTCCCATCAGATTTTTTTTCCCTAACATTTCACTGGAATTACCGTTGCCAAGGTCCCACTGACCTACACACTGCTAAAGCCAATAGTTACTTCTCAGTCCCCACGTTGACTTCTCGTGAACATTCTATGCACTTGTTCACTTTTGCTCTCTGAGATCCTTCACCAGGCTTGGCAGCACAGTCACCTGTTTCATTAATCTTACCTCCTGTGTTGCTGCTTCTTAGTTTACTTTGCCAGTTCATTGCTACTTTTACAATATCCAAAAGCTGGAATGACCCAGAGCTCAGGTTTTGGATTTCGTTTCTATCTTCACTCACTCCATTTGATGGTTTTCTTCACTGTCCTGGCCTTAAATGCTATTTAAAAGTGGTTACCAATTTATCTGTCGAGCCCAGATTTTATCCCTGCAATCAGATTTGAATGGTTATTTGACATACTCACTTGGATGACATACTCACTTGGAGTATTTGATATACTCAACTGAATGTGCAAGAAGCATGTCCTCCACCTACTTCTTGCACATTTTTTCCATTTTAATAATTGGCAATAACTTATTTCTAGTATCTTACTCAGTGTCATCATTGACCTTCATCTTTCTCTTACAGCTAACATGCAATTCATTTGTAAATCATTTTGATCCTTCATTCAAATTACCAGAGAGTATCTACAATTCAATAATTTTATACCAATTTTTTGTTATTATGTTAAGTCAATCCTTTATTATTTTTTGAATTAATGCAATAACCTCCCAACTTATCTTCCATGTTAATGTCTTTACTTCCTGCACCACTTTCCTGTGGCTGCTGTAGCAAAGTGTCACAGGCTTCATGGTTTACACAAACACAAATTTTTAATCCTACATTTCTGAAGGCCAGAAGTCAAAATAGGTCTAAGTGGGCTAAAATCATGGCATCAGCAGGGCTCACACTCTCTCCTGGTGCTCTATGGAAGAATCTTTTTCTTGCCTTTTTAAACTTCTAAATGTCACCTTCATTTTTTGGCTGTGGCTCCCTCCTCCATTCTCAAAGCCAACAGCATACCATCTTCAGATCTCTATTTGATTCCTACCCTCCTGCCTCCATCATTCACTTATAAGTACCCTTATGATTACGTTGGACACACCTGGGTAATCCAGGATAATCTCCACATCTCAAGATCCTTAACTTCATCGCATCTTTAAAATTCTTTTTGTTATTTAAGGTGACACGTGGGGGGCCATTATTCTGCTTACGCAGTCCCTACAGTTTATTCTTCACACAGCAGTCTGAGGTTCCTTTGTATCCTCACTGCTTCTTTACCATTCTATTTCTTGAATGTGCCAAACTCTGTATTAGCTGTTTTCTCACTTGAGATCTTCTACTCCAGAGCACTCATCGAACTGACATTCTATATATTTCACTTAATTTCTTTTAATCTATTTATATCAATTCACATGTAAGTGACATGAGAGTGGAGATTTTTTTGTTTGGATTTGTTCACTGCTCAACACTTACAAGAGTAGCTGAAACATAATGTTTAGGTATTCAATGGGCTCAAATTATTGTTTTACTTAAAGAGTAAACCATTAAATCTAAATTTTTCTGACTTTAAAACCTATATTCTTTCTATTCTGTGTGTAGTCTTCAAAGTGCAGTTTATGATCCAGCTGCATCAGGATCACCAGGGTGTGCTTGAAACGCCAGTATCTGTGACCTACATAATATATAACACATTTGAAATTTCTTGGGATATAATTTAGAAATCCATATTTTAATAAAAATTCCAGGTGATTCCTTTGCATTCAGAAGTGTGACAAACAATGGACTATACAGAAATTATGGGTGTCACATTTTTGTAATATTTTATTGAGCATTTGTGTCCATAACATATTAAAGAAAGAATAACATATAAAAGAATTTATTCTCACTACTCATGGTCCAACTGCAATATCAGTAGAAGTTGGGGATATGGAGTATGTCCTGCAACTAAAGAGTGTTTTCTGCTCTGCTTTCTTACAGTGAAAGAAATTTTGGTGAAAGAAATTTTTAAAGAGACCTGAATCATATCTGAATTATCCTCAAAACATGCTCTCTATGAAGGCCAGATAGCAAATACTTTAGGCTTTGAAAGCCATATACAGTCCTGTCCCAGACCCTGTATTGAGTTTCTTCTTTCATGACCGTTTGAAAGGTAAAAAATTATTCTTATCTCACGTGTTGTTAAAAGAAAAAAAAAGCGAAAACAAACCAGGTCATGAGCTGAACTTAACCTATGATTGTAATTTGCTGACTTCTATAGTAGAGCATTAAAATTTTGGTGGCTACGGCCATGTAGTCTATGTGGATAATTCTATCTAATATTTCATTTTACATTCAGTGATTAACTCAGCTCTGTTATGTTTTGAAATATCCGTTTTATGCGAGAATGCCTCAAAGATGTACTGGGAATTTATCTATGTGGTTTTCCTAGTACTTTGTTTATTTGTTGGAGATCTGGCATAGAACTCTCAGAAAGAGCTGATAAAGTTTAAGATGGCCTATTAAATTGTCTGATCCAGTCTTCTTGACAGTCAGTCCCTGTGAGGGCAGGATAAGGTCAAATTTGTACTTGCTTCAAACCTTATCCTTGTGTCTTTCTCTGTATCACTTTTAGAACTTGTCTCCTACACACTTCAAAATTTAATACCACTAAGTTGGTATCTCAGTGAGTTCTTGTCATTTTATTTATATTTTATTTTTCACTGCCTAAACAATAGCTGGCTCTTATTCAAAACAAGAAGCAAGACTGTGGGTGTGTGTGTGCATGGTTTTTATAAAACGGTAGGGTAGAGACAGAAAGAGACAGACAGAAAGAGAGAGAGGTTCTGCCCATGTATACCCTGTGCTAAAACTTCCAATAGTTCCTTTCCTGGCTGGCATGCCCGTTCCCCAGTTGCTGTCAGTTTCTGATGGCCCACAGCGTACTTCCTTCTCTAGACAATTGCTCTTCACTGACTAGAGCTTTTTCTAACCCTGGAAGTTACACTGACCTCCTTTCTTTGAATGACCCACAGCCAGTGATTGATTGCTACAGGTACATAAAGGGGACTTCCATGCCTTCAAAGAGAACAATACTGGTGGTTAATTTATTTACAGATATCTCCCCCTGTGAATTAAGACAAAGGTAAGCATTTCCTGACATTGTACTGTTACTCAGCATTTTTTCTTTTTTGTTGTTGTTGTTTGTTTGTTTGTTTTACTTTCTTATTTTGTTTTATTCTCTAACTTATGGTTTTGTTTTTCAGTTGTCCCACCCCCGAGAAACCTCTGTTTATAAAGAACTTTAAAAAAAATCTTATCTTTACCTATGTCTCTAGGAACTTTATTATAAAAGAGTTGATGCCATTTGTGGCCCTATGAAACAGACTCTAAGGATAAGATTAAATAAGTAAATCATTCAACAAACAGTGGTAATGAGGGTATTATTATTGGTAGTAAATGGAGTTTTGTAAGTCCCTGGAAAGCTATAGCAATGTATTTGCCAAGATGTTTACCTGTAGTGAGCTTAGATCAGATAAAGTGTAAAGAGAATGCCTGGTTAGCTTATGTCCCTGGAAACTGAGAAGCATGGGAGGATTGGTAACTATTGTGTAGTCTGGAATTTAGTGATTTTTAATAAGTGCAATTAATTCACCGAAGGGCAAAATGAGTCTCAGCCCTACTGATTCACAATTTAAAGCAAAGTGTGAGAATTGGAGAGCCTCATCTGTAACATTTAAAGACACACTCATCTTCTGCAGTTTCACATAAGATAGATCTAAAAACCCAGAAACACAACCTAATGGAAGATTGTCAAGGTATCAAAGATGGATTCTTAGTTGGGGCATATACAAAATGGCAAAATCACAAAAGTAGTAGGGAAATAGTGGGACCTTGAAACTTCAGATGGTGGAGAATGTGTATAAAGAAACTTGAGAATCTTCAACTCTTAGGTAGTTTTATATCCTGTAAGCTACTGCATTATTTGGGGCATAATTAATGCAATATTCAGCAAGATCAGAATGGCAGCCAAGTATCCTCAGCCACAGTTTTTTGGAGATTGTTAATAAAATATGGAGAAAATGATGGATCTAGGAAAAAGAAAGGTAGAAAAAAAGGATCGTTGCTCTTGTATGAGACTGTACTTTGATAGAGATGGAGTGCCTGACCTAAGACCTCAAATGACTATGTAGTCTGAATAGGCCATTGTGAGCTGGGTTGTGTTACCACCAACTCATAAGGTCTGATGAGCCCTACTGCAATAGATTGTAAAATAAAAGTGGCACATATGAAATTGAGCTTGAACAGGTCTGGAAGTCATAAGGAAGTTCCATGAACAAGTTGCTCCGTTCCCTATGTCGCCTATCACCCTGGGGTCAATGTCTCTTCCTCAGCTCATACCTATTTTATAATAAGATGTCTCTTATAATTCTCTTTCAAAAGAAGTAAATCTCAAAGTTGGTTCAGACATGAATTATCTACCATATGTAGGTACAAGCCACAAATGAATTGCTGTATCACTAAACTCTTACTGTGGATGATACTAAAGAACATAGTAAGGAAAAAGTCTTCCTATAGATGTACTTGGTTACTGTAATTTATTGTACATCTCATGTAGAAAAGAAGTAGCTAAAGTTCATGATATATATGAATTCATGAATGGGAAAGTATGATTTTGTTGATTGTTCTAGAGCTAAAGAGAAGGAAAGTTAGATTAGGGACAAAAAAGTTGGTGAAAGAGGCATGTGAATGGATCTATGAGAGTTGGCCAACAGGATGTGCATCTTTGGATCATAACTCTTCCTAGTAGACAACATTCATTGTGGCAAAGTTACTACATAATTAAGTGGAAAGGATTACTCCTCCAGTTGACATCAATTTAGTCTGGGAGATTCTGTAATTGTGCAATGGGATAATGAATGAGTCAGCCCTGGTGGCAAATATGGAAGTGATGCATTATCTCAACTGCATGGAACCCTTCCCTTCCAAACTGATCTATCTATTGTCACTGCTGAATGCCCAACTTGTCAGCATCAGCTGTTAATTTTGGCTTTCCTAACTGCATTCTCATCCCATAATGAAGCTTTTGTCCACAGTTTAAAACGAAATAAAACAAAAAACAAACAAACAAAATCCAAGCAGGATTTTGTGCCCCTTCAGTGATTGCTGTTTCCCTCTGTTGCGGGGGCATATGTGCTTAGGATTCTTGCCACTTGTTTTTCTGTGAGCATGTTTTGGGGAAGAAATATATGTATGTATATATATATATATTTAATAAAATACATAAATCTCTCCTATATCTTTGGCCCAAGAACTCTGCATTAAACCACCCACATCTTGTCTTATAGTGATTAATTAACTATGCTAGTTGACTTAGTCTCTTGGGTGTCTGGCCACATGTGCTTCAGATAAACAATTACTTCTCATCTCTCCCTGAAGTAATCTCTCTCTCCCTCATTTAAAAAGATAATTTAAACTGATCTGGCATTAGGATGTCTCACACCAAAACATAATTAACTAGGAGACAGTGGTTTACTTTTATCTGTGGACTATATTATTTAAGTTCTAGAAATTGTGGTTTGTATGGCTAGTATAACCTTTAGGGATACAAATTTCTAAAATATGTTAAGTACATCCATAGCAATAAACCTTTTTTTAGCAACTGCAGAAATAATACAGGAAGAAACGTTGAATATGACTAGACATCCAGATAAGATTTTGAGTTTCTCTGAGACTTTAGGGTTTTACTTTTATGAATCTCCAAATACATTCTTCTATTTTAGGGATTTCTTTGTTTTTTCACAAATGTTAGATAATCTCTGAGCATTATTTTGTGCTTCTGCATACACAAGTGTTGCTTCACAAAGTTTTGTGACAGGATTATAGTTAATCTCTCAAAGAGTTTATAGAATGTTAGAGTTTAGGCAAAAGTAGTTAAATAGTACCTTGCTCTTTATTTCTTTGACTGGATAAGATTTCATCCACTATTTTGTTTGGCTATAAAATACACTCTTGACCAGATAATGTTATAGGGTTTTAAAAGATGTTATAATTCTCGTTAATGAGAAAGACTCTATTCATGTTTCTGCCTTTGAAGAAAGAAGAAGAGACAATGAACCAAGGAATGTGGATGGCTTCTGGAGATTGGAAACAATCTCCAGAAAACAGCCTGCAAGGAAATGAGGACCTTAGTCCTACAACCATGTGGAACTGTTTTCAGCCAACAATTTGAATGAGCTTAAATGCTGATGCTCTCTAGAGATGTTAGTAAGGAAAACAATCCTGTGGTTACCATGCTTTTAAACCAATGAGACTGGTGTAGAAATTCTGATCTTCGGAACTGGGAAGTAATAAATTTATATTGTTTTAGATGACTTATGTTGTGGTAATGTTTTACAATAGCAATGGAAAACAGACTCACACATGCATATGCATATGCTATTTACATATTTGCAGCCACCTTGTATATTTCGGTTTTATAAAATGAATGACTTTCCTCTGTGTCTGTGAAACTGTAATTTTTAATATTGTATTTTTCTTTATTGATATTCCATAATTCACTATGCCATTCTCTTATATATTTATGTTGTTTCCTATTAATATGTATATCTGTTTATCATTATTTTTGTGTTGAAAAATAAGCTTAAAATAAATTTGCAGCACATTTCATATGCATACACAAAAATACAAAATACAGAACCAATAATAATATGTGTCCATATGGCTTGGCTGAGTATTTTCTCACTTTTTTCTGAAGAGATTGTATTAATTTAAATAGTGTCTTTAAAAACTTATATAATGCTGGAGATATCAAGAGCATATAAAAATCATTTTTTTTGTATATGTAATCTTAGACTCTGGGTCACTGTTAGCATATTAGAAAGCTACAGAAATGTTTGTTAAAATTTTGCACTTATATCGTTTCTCTTTTTAGAATCAGATTTACAAATCTCAATCTTTGAACATGGGTTCAAAGCTTTTAGTTTTCCACTTTTTAAATTATATGTAAAACACATATTACAAAAGAACTACTGAAGGGATTGAATTTAATTTCAAACCCTCAGATAATATGTTAGAACAGTATTCTGGCCACCATTTTGAATTTTTTATGAATATAAAAGTGAAAGTAAAACAATGAATCTCTGACTCTATATATATTTCATAAAGAGAATGAAGAGGTATCTATTTTGTACCACTTGAATTCTTTGATCGACTTCTACAACATTAATGGATTAAGACAGAAGAGAAGGATAGTAGTGAGAGATTTATTTAGAAAGCTGCTTTTGTGCTGTAAGTCTCTAAAGAGAAAGAGTCATAAAGGAGCTACCTTCTGGCCCCGAGTTTAGTGACAAGACTTAAAGGAGTAAGGAGTTTATATGATCAGATATGTAAAATGCGTTTCCTACAATGAGACTCACAAGAACTGATGACTGACACACATCTGAAAAAAATTAAAACAGGAACTGAGACTACCTTCAACCCTGATAAATCAAGAAGGCAAACCTTTTGGTAATAGTTCCTAGAAAGGAAGGCTGTGTTAGGATTACCTGCATTGCCTGAATTAGAGAAGGCAAGGTTTGTCTGCCTCCAGATGTAGCACTCTAAATGCTATGATACCTTGCCTATTTGAAGTATTGGGTGTGAAACAATGTTTAGATCATGGACTGATTAAACTATAAAAATAAATTATGTAAATTTATAATCAAAACAACATGTTCTGTCTGTTAAATTGCAGCAGCATATTTGTAACAATTTTAGTAGCAAGAGACATTTGGGGGAATTGACACACATGTACACAGAGCTAGATTAAGCTACAAAATTAACAGCTTAGAGAACAATCAACATGAGAATTTTGCAAGACCTTTTTGATAGAGGCATTTTACAGTGTTTCCAGCTTTCTTTAGGATCTAATTCCCTTTCTCCCCTCAAAAATTAAATATTACAATTATATACTTACAATAAAGTTTAATCATATCTTTTTTTTTAAATAAGCAGACACAATTTTTATCATATCATGAGATTTGCTGTGAATTAAACAGGAAATAAAATCTTTTGAATTTGGCTGCTGGTCATCTACCTAGGCTGTCTCTTTTTTGTTTGTTTGTTTGTTTTTTTCAAGATTTCAGGTCAATCTAATTGTATCATAGACAATTGAGAGCAGCTGCCCTAGTTATAGAAACACAGAATCCTCCTGTATAAGTTAAAGTAGTCGGATCTAAGGCTACAATTGTTCATTACTTACCATCTTCTCCAGGACCTGTGCTAAGTTTGTTGCTTTTATTATTTCATTACAATCTTGAAACCACTCTTCAAGAGTGGTGTCTCATTGTTTAAAAATCCACTCCTTCTACCATCTTTAGAGCATATGATTAAAATGCCTAACTCATCAAAAATTCAAATTATGGTTGGACTTGGCCAAGATGGCTGACCAGAAACAGCTATGGTCAGAGGCTCCCACTGAGAAGAATGAAAACAGTGAGAGAATCCTGCACTGGCAACTGAGGTATCCAGGTTCTCTCACTGGGCCTGACTAGGCCATTGGTGCAATCCCCGGAGAGAGAGGAAAAGCTGGGTGGCACAAAAGCCCACCCCGGAGTTGCGTGGCGCAAGAGAAGCTCCCACCCAGCCAAGGGAGACAGTGAGTGATTGTGCTACCCCGCTTGGGAAACCATGCTTTTTCCTTGGATCTGTGCAACCCACAGATCAGGAGATCCCCTCGTGAGCCCAGGCCACCAAGGCCTTGGGTCCTAAACACAATGCTGTGCAGATTCTCAGTGGATGCTATGCTGGAGACAGCTTAAGACTACTGAGTTCCCAGCGGGAGAGGTGGCTGCCATCACTGCAGCTGCCTGCTGCGTAAGATGACTGAGCTCCCTAGGGAATGGGTGGCAGCCATCACTGCGGCTGCCTGATGACTAAGACGACTGAGCTCCTGGGGAGAGTACTGGCTGCCATCACTGCGGCTTCAGTCTGCCATTTTTCCCCTGCTGGTGCCAGGGAGATTGAGAAGTTTGGACTCAGGAGGAATTCCCCACAGCACAGCACAGCAGCTGTGGCAGATCGTGGCCAGACTGCCTCTTTAGGCCAGACCTAGACCCATCTCTACTCACTGCATGGGACCTCCCTACAGGAATTTCAACAACTCCCTAGAGCTAGGGGTTTATGAAGGGAACTCTGATTTCCCAGGGACAGAGCCCCTTGGGGGAGGAGCAGCCGTGGTCTCTGCAGATCAGCAGACTTAGTCTTTCCCCCTGCTGGCTCTGAGGAATCTGGGCAGTCCTGACCAGTGGCATTCCCCACCAGCACAGCATACCCCTCCTGTCATGGAGCAGCCAGAGTGCTTCATTAAGTGGGTCCCTGATCCAGTGCTTCCTGACTGGGTAAGACCCCCAAAAGGGGTCTCCAGACACTTTATACAGGAGCATTCCCACTGGCATCAGGTTGGTGCCCCTTGGGGATAGAGCTCCCAGAGGAAGGGGCAAGCAGCCACATTTACTATTCTGCAGCCTCCAACGGTGACACCTGCAGGTGTGGGAGGGACCAAGGTAAATAGGGTCTTGAGTGGACCCCCAGCAAACTGCAGCAGCTCTACAGAAGAGGGAGTGACCGTTAAAAGAGAAACAAACAGAAAGTAACAACAACAGCATCAACAAAAAAGTCCCCGTGAAACCCCATTCAAAGTCAACATCCTCAAAGATTAAGGCTAGATAAATTCACAAAAATCAGAAAAAATCAACAATAAAATGCTGAAAACAAAAAGCCAGAGTGCCTCTTCTCTTCCAAATGATTACAACACCTCTCTAGCAAGGGCACAGAACTGGGATGAGGCCGAGATGGATGAACTGACAGAAATAGATTTCAAAGTTGGGTAATAATGAACTTAACTGAGCTAAAGGAGCATCTTCTAACCAAATGTAAAGAAACTAAGAACTAAGATAAAACATTACTAGAATTGTTAACCAGAAAATCCAGTTTAGGAACATAAGTGAGACAATGGAGATGAAAAACACAACATGAGAACTTTACAATTCAACCACAAGTATCAATAGCTGAGTAGACAAAGTAGAGAATAGAATTTGAAAACTTGAAGACTATCTTGCTGAAATTAGACAGGCCAAGAAGATTAGAGCAAAACAAATGCAAAGGAACAAACAAAACCTCTGAGAACTTGGGATTATGTAAAAAGACTGAACCTATGACTGATTAGAGTAACTGAAAGAGATGGGGAGAATGCAATCAAATGGGAAAACATACTTCAGGATATCATCCAGAACTCCCCAACCTAGCAAGATAGGCCAACATGCAAATTCGGAAAATCCAGAGAATGCCAGTAAGATATTCCATAGGAAGATCAACCCCAAGACACATAATCATCAGATTCCCCAAGGTTGAAATGAAGGAAAAAATGTTAAATGCAGCCAAAAAGAAAGTCAGGGTTACCTACAAAGTGAAGCCCATCAGCGTAAGAGTAGACCACTCAGTAGAAACTCTATAAGACAGAAAAGATTGGGGCCAATATTCAACGTTCAAGAAGAAAATAATTTCCAACCCAGAATTTCATATTCAGCCAAACTAAGATTCATAAGCGAGGGAGAAATAAAATCCTTTTGAGATAAGCAAATGCTAAGGGAATTTATCACCACCAGGTCTTCCTTGAAAGAGCTCCTGAAGGAAGCACTAAATATTAGGAAAAACCATTACCAGCCACTACAGAAACATACTGAAGTACAGAGACCAATGCCAATAGAAAGCAACTACATCAAGTCTGCAAAATAGCCAGCTAGCATCATGATGACAGGATTAAATTCACACATAACAATATAACCTTAAAAGTAAATGGGCTAAATGCCCCAATTAAAATACACAGACTCAGAAATTGAATAAAGGGTCAAGATCCACCCGTGTGTGTATTCAGGAGACCCATCTCACATGCAAAGACACACATAGGCTCAAAATAAAGGGATGGAGGAATATTTACCAAGCAAATGAAAAGCAGAAAAAAGGCAGGGGTGGCAATCTTAGTTTCTGACAAAACAGACTTTAAACCAACAGAGATCAAAAAAGACAAAGAAGGGCATTACCTAATGGGAAAGGGTTCAATTCAACAAGAGCTAACTCTCCTAAATATATATGCCTCCAATACGGGAAAACAGATTCATAAAACAAGTTTTTAGAGACCTGCAAAGAGACTTAGACTCCCACAGTGTAACAGTGGGAGACTTTAATACCTAACATTAAATATTAGACAGATCATCAAGACAGAAAATTAACAAAGATATATAGGACTTGAACTCAGCTCTGGTTCAAGTGGACCTGATCAATATCTACAAAACTCTTCAGTGCCACATGGCACTTATTCCACAATTGATCACATAATCGGGAGTTAAATACTCCTCATCATTGCAAAGTAACTGAAATTATAACAGTCTCTCAGACCACAGCATAATCAAATTAGAATTCAAGATTAAGAAAATCACTCAAAACAACACAACTACATGAAGATTGAACCTGCTCCTGAATGACTCCTGGTTAAATAATGAAAGTAAGCCAGAAATCAATAAGTTTTTTGAAACCAATGAGAACAAAGAGACAATGTACCAGAATCTCCGGGATGCAGCTAAAGCAGTGTTAAGAGGGAAATTTGTACCACTGAATGCTCACACCAAAAAGCCAGAAAGATCTGAAATTGACACCCTAACATCACAACTAAAAGAACTAGAAAACCAAGGGCATGCAAACCCCAAAGCTAGCAGAAGACAAGAAATAACTGAGATCAGAGTGGAACTGAAGGAGATAGACATAAAAAAAATTAATGAATTCATGAGCTGTTTTTTTCAATTAATAAAATAGACTGCAAGCTAGACTAATAAAGAAGAAAAGAGAGAAGAATCAAATAGATACGAAAAAATGATAAAGGGGATATCACCACTGACTCCAGAGAAATAAAAACAACCATCAAAGAATACTATTAACACCTTTATGCAAACAAACTAGAAAATCTAGAAGAAATGGATAAATTCCTGGACACTACACCTTTCCTTCACTGAACCAGGAAGAAGTTGAATCCCTGAATAAATGAGTAACAAGTTCTGAAATTGAGGCAGTAATAGCCTGCCAACTAAAAAAAGCCCAGAACTAGACAAATTTACAGTTGAATTCTACCAGAGTTTCAAGAAACAGCTAGTACCATTTCTTCTAAAATTATTTCAAATGATTGAAACAGAGGGACTCCTCTGTAACTCACTTTATGAAGCCAACATTATCCTGATACCAAAACTTGGCAGAGATACAACAACAACAACAACAACAACAACAAACTTTAGGCCAATATCTCTGATGAACATTGATGCAAAATCCTCAATAAAATACTGGCAAACTGAATCCAGCAGCACATCAAAAAGCTTATCCACCACAATCAAGTTGGCTTCATCCCTGGGATGCAAGGCTGGTTCAGCATACCCAAATCAATAAATGTAATTAATCGCATAAACAGAACTAAAGACAAAAACCACATGATTATCTCAGTAGAGGCAGAAAAGGCCTTCAATGAAATTTAACATCCCTTCATATTATAAACTGTCAATAAACTAGGTATTGATGGAACATACCTCAAAATAATAAGAGCCATTTATGACAAACCCATAGCCAATATCATACTGAATGAGTAAAAGCTGGAAGCATTCCCCTTAAAGATCAACACAAGACAAAGATGCCCTCTTCACTCCTATTCAGTATAATATTGGAAGTTCTGGCCAGAACAATTAAGCAAGAGAAAGAAATCAGGGGAATTCAAATAGAAGGAGAAGAAGTCAAACTATCTCTGTTTGCAGATGACATAATTCTGTATCTAGAAAACCTCATCATCTTAGCCCAAAAGCTTCTTAAGCAGATAAGCAACTTCAGCAAGGTCTCAGGATACAAAATCAATGTGCAAGATTCACAAGCATTTCTATACACCAACAATAGACAAGCAGAGAGAATCATAAATAAACTCCCATTCACAATTGCTACAAAGAAAATAAAATATCTAGGAATACAGCTAAAGGGGGAAGTAAAGTACGTTTTCAAGGAGAACTACAAACCACTGCTCACAGAAATCACAGTGGAAACCAACAATTGGAAAAACATTCCATGCTCAGGGATAGGAAGAATCAATATTGTGGAAAAGGCCATACTTCCCAAAGTAATTTAAATATTCAATATTATTCCCATTAAACTATCATTTACATTCTTCACAGAATTAGAAAAAGACTACGTTTCCAGCCTGGCCAACATGGTGAAACCTCATCTCTACTAAAATACAAAAATTAGTTGCTACTAAAATACAAAAATTAGCTGGGCATGGTGGCACACATCTGTAATCCCTGCTACTCAGGAGGCTGAAGTGGGAGGATCACTTGAGCCTGGAGGAAGGAGGATGCAGTGTGCTGAGAACACACCACTGCACTACAGCCTGGGTGACAAGAGTGACACCTTGGCTCAAAAACAAACAATAACAACAACAACAACAACAAACTACTTTAAAATCTATGTGAAAGCAAAAAAGAACCTGTATAGCCAAGACAATCCTAAGCAAAAAGAACAAAGCTGGAGGCATCATGCTACCTGACTTCAAACTATACTACATGCCTACAGTGAAAAACAGCTTAGTACTGGTGCAGAAAAAAGACACAGATTAATGGAACAGAATAGAAAACTCAGAAATAAGACTGCCCATCTACAACCATCTAATCCTCAATAAACCTGACAAAAACAAGCAATGGGGAAAGGATTCCTTATTTAATAAATGGTGCTGGGAAAACTGACTAGCCATATGCAGAAAATTGAAACTGGATCCCTTCCTTACACCTTATACAAAAATTAACTCAAGATGGATTAAAGACTTAAATGTAAAACCCAAAACTATAAAAATTCTAGAATAAAATCTAGGCAATACCATTCAGGACATAGACACAGGCTAAGACTTCATGATGAAAACATCAAAAAGAAATTCCAACAAAAGTAAAATTGACAAATGGGTTCTAACTAATCTAAAGAGCTTCTGCACAGCAAAAGAAACTATCATCCAAGTGAACAGACAACCTACAGAATGGGAGAAAATGTTGGCAATCTATCCATCTGACAAAAGTCTAATATCCAGAATCTATAAGGAACTTAAGCAAATTTACAAGAATAAAACAAACAATCCCATTAAAAATTGTGCAAAGGACAAAAACAGACACTTCTTTTTTTTTTTAATTATACTTTAAGTTTTAGGGTACATGTGCACATTGTGCAGGTTAGTTACATATGTATACATGTGCCATGCTGGTGCGCTGCACCCACTAACTCGTCATCTAGCATTAGGTATATCTCCCAATGCTATCCCTCCCCCCTCCCCCCTCCCCACCACAGTCCCCAGAGTATGATATTCCCCTTCCTGTGTCCATGTGATCTCATTGTTCAATTCCCACCTATGAGTGAGAATATGCGGTGTTTGGTTTTTTGTTCTTGCGATAGTTTACTGAGAATGATGGTTTCCAATTTCATCCATGTCCCTACAAAGGATATGAACTCATCATTTTTTATGGCTGCATAGTCTTCCATGGTGTATATGTGCCACATTTTCTTAATCCAGTCTATCATTGTTGGACATTTGGTTTGGTTCCAAGTCTTTGCTATTGTGAATAATGCGGCAATAAACATACGTGTGCATGTGTCTTAATAGCAGCATCAAAAAGTGGGCGAAGGACATGAACAGGCACTTCTCAAAAGAAGACATTTATGCAGCCAAAAAACACATGAAAAAATGCTCATCATCACTGGCCATCAGAGAAATGCAAATCAAAACCACTATGAGATATCATCTCACAGCAGTTAGAATGGCAATCATTAAAAAGTCAGGAAACAACAGGTGCTGGAGAGGATGTGGAGAAATAGGAACACTTTTACACTGTTGGTGGGACTGTAAACTAGTTCAACCATTGTGGAAGTCAGTGTGGCGATTCCTCAGGGATCTAGAACTAGAAATACCATTTGACCCAGCCATCCCATTACTGGGTATATACCCAAAGGACTATAAAAACAGACACTTCTTAAAAGAAGACATTCATGCGGCCAACAATTGTGAAAAAAAGCTCATTATTGATTATTAGAGAAATGCAAATCAAAACCACAACGAGGTAACATCTCACACCAGTCAGAAGGTGATTATTAAAAAGTCAAGAATCAACAGATGCTGGCGAGGCTGTGGAGAAATGGGAATGGTTTTACTGTTGGTAGGAATATAAATTAGTTCAACAATTGTGGAAGACAGTGTGGCGATTCCTCAAAGACCTAGAATCAGAAATACTATTTGACCCAGCAATCCCATTACTGGGTATATCCCAAAGGAATATAAGTTATTCTATTATAAAGATACATGCACACATATGTTCATTGCAGCACTATTCACAATAGCAAAGACATGCAATCAACCCAAATGCCCAACAGTGATAGACTGAATAAAGAAAATGTGGTATATATACCCCATGGAATTATATGCAGCCATAAAAAGGAATGAGATTATGTCCTTTACAGGCACATTGACAGATCTGGAAGCCATTATCCTCAGCAAACTAACACAGAAACAGAAAACCAAACACTGCATGTTCTCTCTTATAAGTGGGAGCTGAATAATGAGAACGCATGGACACAGGGAGGGGAACAACACACACTGGAGACCGTGGGTGAGGGCAGGGGGAGGGAGTGTATCAAGATAAACAGCTAATGCATGCTGGGCTTAATACCTATTTGATGGGTTGATAGGTGCTGTAAACCATCATGGCACACATTTACTTATGTAACAAACCTGCACATCCTGCACATATGTTCTAGGACTTAAAATAAAATAAAATAATAAAAATTCAAATGGCTACAGGCAAAGACTGCTTGCAAATAATTAAATTATGTTCATAGACAGTATTCCTTTTGCCTGGAATGACTTTTGTTCCCTAAATAAACCCTTTTCAACATAGCTATTACTTCGTTGAGGAGATATGTATATATCCTATTTTATATATAAAGATTTAATTATGAGAAAATGGTCACATAATTAAAAAGGACAAAAAGTCCCACAGTCTACAGTCTGCTAGCTGGAGATGTAGGAAAGCCTGTGGTGTAATTCAGTCTGAGTCTGAGAACCAGGTGAGTGAACAGTGTAAATTACAGTCCAAGGGCAGAAGACTGATGTCTCAGCTCAAGCAGGCAGGCAGAAAGAAGAGTCAAATTTCTGCTTTCTTGGCCTTTCAATTCTATTACTGGCCTCCACAGATTGGATGGTGTTTACTCACATTGGGGAAGCCAATCTACTGAATCTACTGATTCAAATGCTGATCTAATTTGGAAACATTCTCACAGACACATGCAGAAATAATACTTAAACTGAGAATCTCATAATGAAATGAAGTTGACACATACAATCAAGCACCAGAGGTTCATACACTAGAAAGTGTTTCAAGACCATCACTGTCATCTTAGATGGGCCCTTTTGGTGACCTTAAGGTAGTCTCTACATACACTTATTAGAACTAACTATATTGTAGTTGTTGGTTAATTTCACTGCTCCATTACTGGACTATAAGCTCTGTGAAAAGAGAGAATAGTTTATTGGGGGTTGTGCCCTCTTGTCCATTTTAATACCTGGAACATAATAGATATTAAACAGTTGTAGATAAGGAAATGATTTAATCAATTAATTAAGTGGGGATTTATTACTCCAATAATAAAGACCTCACCTGTAAATTGGTGCATAATTATACTATTTGCCTCATATAATATAAAATCTTACAAGGATTTAATAAGTTAATATGTGACAAATATTGAGAGCAGTATGTTATACAGTATAAACCTTGCATAAATGCTATTTTTCAAAATTAGTATTAAAATTAAGAATATGGACATTAAGAATTATTGCAGAATATACATATAGATTTAGAAATTCTGGAACTCGAGGTGAAGATACCAGATGATGTTAATTGATGAATTAGAAACATACACATATGAACAAAATCTGCTTTCCACTTCTGTAATCTTGATACTAAAATCAAACTAACTCAAAACAACTGTTGATCTTCTTAGTTGGTACACTTATAAGGGAAACTATGATAAAATTGTTAACTTTACTGAGTGTGATTATGTAAAATCACTGAAATCCATGGGCCTGGTCCAGAGATGACTCTGTAACCCATAATCTGAATTTTTCCTACACAACAGAGTCCATATCATTTAATGGTGATATACTGTGTCCCCATACTTGTTTCTCTATGAAAACAGCATAATTATAAAGATAAAATTGTTAATTTCTGGAAAGAAATAAGTTACGTTATACTTACTGTTTTATCTCAGTAGCCAGCACCATCAATTCTCATATCCATTTGCATTCACATAGAAAGTTTACCCTGATATCATTTGTTGAATGGTGTAGACATAAATAAGACATTAATATTCATAAATATGCTATCTAGCAAGAATTGGCCAAAAGGCTAACTAGTCACAGAAAAAAAAAGAATGTACAGATTCTTGAAATGTGTTGCTTTGTACATTTATTTCTAATTTTTTCCTATTTTTTCCTTGATAAATTGCTCTTTTAAGCTTGTCTAAATTTCACTCTTATTGCATTTTCTCTCAAAAGTCAGATTTAGCAAACCCCAATATAGGATCAAAGTTTTGTTTGAAGCTAAAAAAAAAAAAAACTTTAATGAATTTTTGACAAAATTGTAGAAACAAATTTGATACTGTTAACTATTCTTTTCTCTCCAAGTATATAAATAGATATGTTTATCTATTTATATGTTGCCATCTAAGTGTGTTCATGCTAGTATGAAGTGTAATATCTCACACTGGAAGAAAAATCTATTTTCACCACTGAAAACAAACATTTCAAAAATCGTCTTTTGATTAGCATTTAGCCACATCAGTTTTGAGGTGGCTGTGATGAGACTAGTCAGTTTCCAAATTTATTCATTCGGTGGGTAATGGTGGTGGTGAAATGTTAGTCATATTGTTACATCCAACAAATCAAATATTTGTTGAAATTTTTTACTTTTTAATTGTTTCTTGCATTATTTAATCACAGCTTACACAATAAAACAATGTAAGTAAGAAGTTCAGAAATTGATGCTAAAATTCTACAACCCTCTGTTTTCCTAAATGTTTCTTTGAATAACCAAATATGGCCCACGTAAGTTGTTCTCTTTTGTCTTTTACTTGACATAAAACTGAAACATGCAGATAATCTTCTGTTTGTCTAAACATCCTCATTCTGGGGACTGTATGTGCATGCCATGAAGTGATAGACTGTGTTTCCCCTACAGAAATTTATTGTTTCCTTTCCCCTACAGAAATTTATTGTTATTTAGGCAGTTTTGTTGGTTTTCTACTTCTTTTTTTGTTTGCAGTGCCAAATGGCAATAAATATTCATTGCCTGTTTTTGATAAAAAACAGAGAGTTGAGGAGATATATCATAAATTAAATATCTTCTGACCTACTAGAAAGGATGAGCTGCAAAGATTGAGATTTAGGAAGACAGGTGTCCTTGTATGTCAGTGCAGTGGTCTCTAACTAGACAGCTGAACTGAACCTTGTAATAGCAACCTGCTGAAAAGCACACTTAAAAGGCACAAAAAGTTGAATTCTAATTAAGCATTCCAGTTTGTCTTCTCCCTATACGACTGGGATGTTTTTAAGAGACTTAGCTAGATATGACAAGTGCTTCCATTTCACTGTTATAAAATAATGATTTTCAAAGAAAAAAGCTATCAGAAATTATCACATAGCAAAGCTTTTAATGGAATATAAAAGGCTGCCAATTTTTTTCTGTATTAGCTTTTCCTCTTCCCGTGGCATACAGCATTCATCTTCTAGTTGGATCTGTAGAGTAGTACATTGTTTATACTCATGCATGACTACGATTTTTGAAACTCAATGTTTAAAATGGAAGTATTTCAACTTTTAATTAAAAAATAATTATTTTTGTATTGGAAGTTCTTCTTTTGGTAAGAAATTATGATTTTTTATGATTGCATCTTCTTATTTTTTCAGGTTAGTCTTAGTATAGTATATTTGTTTTCTAGTCTTCGCATCTGTCTGCTAACATAAAAACTAATATAATATTGATTTTTTAACAGTTATGCTTATTTTGAAGTTGGAAGCATTTTTGGATCAATCGTTATATTGTTTCTTCACTGTGAGACATAGTATAAGAGAAATTTCTAACCTGCTGGCATCACTAGAAAAACTTTTGCTTCCTTTTATAAAAATATAATGAAACCCAAAAATATATGGAGGGTATTTCAGAAGGAAAAGTTTCAAAATCAATAATTAAAAACTTCCAAAGAAAGTTGTATCAATGTGTTTCCTTACATTTAACAAAAGGTTTGAGACAATGGTAGTAGCTGAAGAAAGGCTGAGAAACCTGAAGTCGATTACAGTTAGGTGTACTGTTCTTAAATGCACTACCGGCTAAATGACTCAAGGGTTACCTCATTATTCTTTGATCATGAGCTTGCATCTCCATTCTCAGCTTTGAGACTCTCTTGCGTGACATTAACTCATGAAATACCTGTCCAGTAAAATATAGTTGAGGGGATAAGGTAAAGCATTTATTTCCTCAACTATATTAATACTAAAATTGGGTGTTCTGTTATTTTCATCCATATACTTTTATACTATATTTATAGAAATAGTATATCATAAGGGATAGGAATGTGTTTTTCAAAAATGATGACCCCCCAATATTTCCAAGTACAGGGCAAGAAAAGACAATAAATAAAATGTTGTCTTTCCTTCTACCATGACAAATGTCTTCATAATGACCTGTGTTGTAATTTTGAGTCTTGGAAACCATAGTGTTCTTCCCAGGGACATGGTGAAAAACACAAGACTTGATTGCAGGCCTCTAAGCCATGGCCCATCCATTTCTTCCTAGTTGTCTGTTCCATACTGACCAGGAATGGCCTAAAGAGGACATTTGTAAGTCTTTCAGTTTGAATATCCAAGCTCAATTTGCATACCCTCAAAAGCCAGCTTTGGTAATTCCTTGGCCCTAAGGTTTTGCACACTGTAGGTGTGATCAACTTTTGGGAGATAGGGAAGAGGCTTGAGCAAACTATATAAGCAGGTATGAACCTTGTGTGCAGAACCGTGTAGGTTTGAGTACCGGTGTGGGGGCTCCCGGAGGTTTGGGAAAAGCTCCTAGGTGAAATGTGCCCTTTACTCTATGGATTTATTTCTCCATGGAGAAGAATACAACAGAAGCAGGGCCATAAGAGAACCCTGTGAAATTTGGAAGTCAGGACACGGGACTTTCTTGACTGAGTCTGAGGGCAATATTACAAATAGACCTTATATTAATATTTCTTTCTTTTAAATTATTAACTGCTTGTCCTTAGTTAATGTCTTAACCACTCTGATACCTACTTTAAAGCCAGGATGACTAGATTTGAATTCTTGCTCCACCACTTAAAATGGTGAAAGCTTGAGCAAATTTTTTTCCCTTTGCTTCAGATTCCATCTGCAAGAAGTGGGTAACAATCATATCTACATAGAAGGTTGCAGTAAGATTAAATTCATATTTATGAAGTGCATAAATAGTGCCTTGTACATGATAGCATTATAACAATTTGTTTTAAAAAATAAAAAGTTTTGTACCTGAATATAATCTTATATTCCTCTTGAGATAGTTGCAAAGATTAAAAGTAAACAAAACATTGTACCCAAAATATACATCATAAGAATAAAAATCATAGGTTTTTTTTTTACATTTTTACTGTTGTGTAGCTTAATTGTATATTGATTTATTACTTTAATAGTCAATGATACTGCATTTTACCCTGGGCTTGCTGGTAAGTTACAAGATGTGATACCTTCCTTATATTTAATTTCCATTGTTTTTCATGAACATTAATCTCAGTGAATGGGAAGCCCTTATTAATCTTTTTATTGGAATCTAATCCACTTATTCAGTGTGAGCATTTAGCATATACTCAAATTAGTGCAAAGGTATGATGAAGTTTAGAATAGCACAAGTTAAATATATGAGTCAGATTTTTAATTGATTTTAATTATTATTTTAATGCAAACATAATAATTGTACGTATTTATGAGATATGGTGTGATATATATCAATAAAAAGATATGTATTAATAGATAAATAGTTCTTAAAAACAAGGTTTCGTGCTGTTGCCCAGGCTGGAGTGCAGTGATGTGATCATAGTTCATTGCAGCCTCAAACTTCTGGGCTCAAGCAGTTCTCTCACCTCAGTCTCCCAAGTAGCTGGTACTACAGGCACATGCCAAAGATCCCAGCTATTTTTATTTATATATTTTATATAAATGGGCTTTCTTTATGTTGAACAGTCTGGTCTTGAACTCCTGAGCTCAAGTGATCCTCCTGCCTCAGGCTCCCAATATGCTGGGATTAAAGGCATGAATCACTGTCCCTGGCCTTTCAGTGTGGTATTTTGACTCCTGTACAACATGTAACAATAAAATAAAGGTATTTAGCAAATTCATCACTTCAAGCACTTATCATTTCTTTGTTTTGGGGACATTCAAGATACTCACTTCTACCTATTTGAAAATATACAATAAATTGTTAATCATAGTCACCCTACAGTGCTTTGGAACACTAGAACGTATTCCTTCTGTCTAGTTGTAATTTTATTTCCATGAACCAACCCCTTTCTATCCCCTTTCCCATATTTTTCCCAGCCTTTAGTAACCACTATTCTACTCTCTACTTCTATAAGATCAACTGTTTCAGCTTCCGCGTACATATGAGTGAGAAGATGTGCTGTTTATATTTCTGTGCCTGGATTATTTCACTTAACGTCCTCCAGAATCATTCATGTTTACATGAACGACAGGATTTCACTATTTCCATGGCTAATAGTTTGGCATTATCTATCTATGTCACAGTTTCTTTGCCCTTCATTTATTGATGAACATTGATGTTGATTCCATATCTTGGATATTGTGAATAGTGCTACAATAAACATGATAGTGCAAATATCTCTTCAATATACTGATTTCCTTTGGATATGTACTCAGTAGTGGGATTTCTGAATCATATGACAGTTCTATCTTTAGTTTTGTGAGGAACCTCCATACCATAATGACTGTACTGATTTACAATTCCACTAATGGTGTATAAGAGTTCCCCTTTCTCTGCATTCTAACCTGCATTTGTAAATTTCTGTCTTTTTAATAATGGCCATTCTAACTGGGTTAAGATGATATCTCATTGTTATTCTGATTTGCATTTCTCTGATGATTAGTGATGCTGAGCATTTTTTCATATAACTGCTGGCTATGTCTTCTATTGAGAGTTGTCTATTCAGAACATGTGTCCATTTTCAATTAGGTTATTTGATTTTTTGCTGTCGAGTTGTTTGAGTTTCTTGTCTATTCAGATGAATGGTTTGGAAATGTTTTCTCCTAGTTTTCTTTTTGGTCTGTTTCCTTTTCTGTGAAAAGTTGTTTTGGCTATTCACAGTCTTTTGTAGTTTCAAATACATTTTAGATTCTTTTTGTCTATTCTTGTGAGAAATACCGTTGTTACTTTGATAGAGATTGCATTGAATCCATAGATCATTTAGGGTAGCATGGTCATTTTTACAATATTAATTCATCCAATTTATGAACAAGAGATGTCTTTCCATTTTTCTTGTCTGCTTCAATTTATTTCACCAGTGTTTTATAGTTTTCCTTGTAGAGATATTTTATCTTCTTTGTTAAATTTATTCTTAGATTTTTTTTTTTGTAGTCAGTGTAGATGGAATTGCTTTTCTGATTTCTTTTTCAGCTAGCTCATTATTATTATGACTGAGTTTTGAATGTGATTTTGTATTTTGTAACTTTAGTAAATGTTCCATTTCTGTGAGTATTTTTGAGGGAGTCTAGGTTTTGTTAATATAAAAATCATGTCATCTGCAAACGGAGAAAACTTCACTTTCTCCTTTTCTATTTGAAGCCATATATTTCTTTTTCTTGCCTAATTGCTCTGGCTACAACATCCAGTATTATGTTGCATAAGAATCATTAGATTAGGCATACTTGTGTTCTTCTAGTTCTTAGTAAAAGATTTTAGCTTTTAGCTATCCAGTATGATGTTAGCTGTGGGTTTGTCATCTATGGTTTTTATTGTGTTGAGGTATGTTTCTTTTATATACTCTTAACCAAAAATTGTATTTATAAAAGGATGTCGAATTTTGTCAAATGCTTTTTCTGCGTCTATTGAAATGATCATACGTTTTTCCTTCATTCTATTGATATGCTGCATCATGTTTATTGCTCTGTGTATGTTAAACCATCCTTGTATCCCTGGGATAAATCCCACTTGATTATGGTTTATAATAATTTTGATGTGCTGTTGGAAGTGGTTTGCTAGTATTTTGTTAATTTTTTCACCTATGTTCATCAGCATATTGGCTGTATTTTGTTGTTGTTATTACATCCTTATCTACTGTGTGTATTAGGGCAATGCTGTCCTCATAGAATGAGCTTGGACGAATCCCTTCACTTTCAATTTTGTGGTAAGTTTTGAGAAGAACTGGTGCTAGTACTTCTTTGAAAGCTTAGTAGAATTTAGCAATGAATTCATCCAGTCTTGTGGATCCAATGGGTCCATCCTGGACTTTTTGTGGGGATTGGGAAGAGACTTTTATTACTGATTCAATCTCATTACTAACTATTGGTCTGTTCAGGTTTTTTATGTCTCCTTGGTTCAATTTTGGTAGATTGTGTATATTCTGTAATTTATTCAGTTTCTTTATATTTTTCCATTTTTTTGCATAAAGTTGTTCATTGGGCCTTGTATTTTTGTCTGAAGCAACATTCTAGCCAGAGTGACAAATATGTAATGAATTAATGTTATCTTCATAAAATAAGTTATGTTAAAATAATATATTAAAGTACATGTCCACTATATTTTTCTGTAAGTTACTTTAGACTAGAACTTGAGAATGAATAAGTTTCTTGTTTTTTATATTTATTTATTGTATTAAAACTGAAGATAAATTATTCCAGATTTAATATTAGATTGGTGTATTAGTCAGTTTTCACGCTGCTGATACAGACATACATGAGACTGGGCAATTTACAAAGAAAGAGGTTTTAGGTTTATTGGACTTACAGTTCCATATGACTGGAGAGCCCTCACAATCATGAAGGAAGGCAAGGAGGAGCAAGTCACATCTTACATGAATGGCAGCAGGCAAAGAGAGAGCTTGTGCAGGGAAACTCCCATTTTTAAAACCATTATATCTTGAGAGACTCATTCACCCTCATGAGAACAGCTTAGGAAAGACATGCCCCCATAATTCAATCACCCCCACTGGGTTCTTCCCACAGCAAGTGGGAATTGTGGAAGTTACAATTCAAGATGAGATTTGGGTGGGGACACAGCCAAACCATATCAGTTGCTGCAAAAGTAATGCAATTGCAGTTTTCATCTTTAAAAGTAATGACAAAAAACAAAATTATTTTTGCACCAATCTAGTACAACATAAGATGGCAATCAGTCACCTGAAAATTTTTAACATTTTCTGTTTAAAATGAATATTCATAATATAATTTATAAAGATACATGTGATTTTGGAAATATACTCACATTATTGAAAATCTTAAGATTAAATTATAATAAAGAATTTATTTGACAGAGATAGAGGTATTACATTCCCACTTAAAAGCTATTTTTTGACCGGGCGTGGTGGCTCACGCCTGTAATCCCAGCACTTTGGGAGGCCGAGGCGGGTGGATCATGAGGTCAGGAGATCGAGACCATCCTGGCTAACCCGGTGAAACACCGTCTCTACTAAAAATACAAAAAAATTAGCCGGGCGTGGTGGCGGGCACCTGTAGTCCCAGCTACTCTGGAGGCTGAGGCAGGAGAATGGCGTGAACTCGGGAGGCGGAGCTTGCAGTGAGCTGAGATCACGCCACTGCACTCCAGCCTGGGCGACAGAGCAAGACTCCATCTCAAAAAAAAAAGGCTATTTTTTAAACAAAGCATAATCATAAAAATGAATTATGTATATGTCCAATGCTTGCTGATGTGTTTAAATGATTCAGCTCTGTAAATTATTAGTAAGCTTGTTTAAATTATTCATTGGAGATCTATACAGATATGACTATGCTTTTACACTTAAAGTATTTTCTAACTATTCACAGTCTAGTAGTCTTGATGCCAAATGCTTTCTTAAGACCCTTATAACCTTGTCCCTGATATGAAACCTCTACATAGAGCAAACTCCAGCTTCCTTTGAATGTCATTAGTCAAAAAGCACATGAACAACAGTTGAAATATAAAGATCTCTAAAGCGACAAAGATAAATTTGAGATGAAAGATCTGTGTCTGACAAATAAGGATTTGTTTGAATCTCAATATAGTACTTTATAAAAAGTTAATCTTCAAGAGTTTCAGGAAAATATTTAAACAATATTTTAAATTTTTAGTTACCTTGAGACTTAGCTCTCTAATTTGTAATTGCATAATATTTCTAAATATAATTTAATCAATAAAATGTGGTATCACACAGGTAAGAAAATATGCTGTGTTGCATTTCTCATAGGCAAAATATGATTGCAGTATTTCTACAATATATCTTATACCAATTAAATATAAAAGTTTAAAACACCCAAAC
Organism: Pan paniscus; assembly: GCF_029289425.2. Classification (NCBI taxonomy): domain Eukaryota; kingdom Metazoa; phylum Chordata; class Mammalia; order Primates; family Hominidae; genus Pan; species Pan paniscus. Next base: position 26,626,762 of record NC_073258.2, on the reverse strand, counting down.
CTAATACATGCCTTAAAAAATGCTAATTCCATCTACTCCTTCTGTTCTGTCCACTTTGTAGTAGAAACCACCTTTTCTCAATGTTTAAGTACTCATATGCTTGTGCTTTCTCTCTCTCTGTCTTTCCCTCTTCTCTTTCTTAATGAAAAAAAGTTTAATTGCATATAGATATATACACATATAAGATCTAGTAAAATATATGCAAAACAAATAGATACCCACATATCATATATATTATATAAAATAATATGATGCAGAATGTAATATATTACTATATTATATGTTATATTCTGCATCATATATTATTTTAGATATGTTCTGCATATAACATATATTATAAATATTCAGAATACATAATTTATATATGTACACAAACATATGAAACAGAAATAGTTGTCCAATTAAACCTTGATTAGTATAAAACTTGGACACTATCATTGTTTAGGAAATGTCTGCTCATTTTCAAAGATAGATGTTTGCTTTATTTTCTAACATAAAATAATAGTTGTTTATTAAGAAAATGCCAGTATCTGTAAAAACAACCCCCAGACATATAATAGCTCAAATGTAATGAATGTGTATTTTTTACTCACAGCAAAGAGAAATGATTCTTCAGCTGGCAATTCTCCAATTTGTCATGTCGCCATCTTTAAGTGGCTTGTACTTTCAAAGTGTAAGTTTGTATTAAATCAGTGATTGGGAAGAATATTAAAATTTTAGAAGTTTTCACCAGCCAGGGCTGTAAGTGGCTCAGTCAATTTTCTCATAGTCTACTATTTAGAATTCAATCACATTGCCATACCCAACTGCAGAAGAGGATGCATAATGGAATTTAGCTGTGTGTCCAGGAAAAAGAAAGGTGTTGAGTTTTATTGGCATTGAAAAAAAACCCTCAGGATACTTTATTTTATTTATTTATTTGTATTTATTTTTATTTTTTGAGATGGAGTTTCACTCTGTCGTCCAAGCAGGAGTGCAATGGCACAATCTCTGCTCACTACAACCTCCACTTGCCAGGCTCAAGCGATTCTTCTGCCTTAGCCTCCCGAGTAGCTGGGATTACAGGCATGCACCACCACACCCAGCTAATTTTATATTTTTAGTAGAGACAAGATTTCACCATGTTGGCCAGGATGGTTTTGAACTCTTGATCTCAAATGATCTGCCCGCCTTGGCCTCCCAACAGGATATTTTAAAGTAAAAACCTACTGCTAAATGAAAATGATTGTTAGTGAGCTGTATAAAGATGGCCTAATAGGTTTCCTGAGTACAGGTCAATACCTGTAAAAATAAAAATAAAGAGTAATAACAAAAGTTATATCTATGATTTAGGGGCGGTGATTTGAAAAGTAATGACATTTTTCTAAACAGGTAAAAGCACATAATAGAAAGATTATCACAGTGATTGGAAAAGACTAATTATAAGACAATAGTGTAAGGGACAATAATTTTTCTGGGGAAGATTCCACTATTGATAGAAATGCAATAGAAATGCAAGTAGATAATTGAGTTGATCACACTAAACTTAAAAAAAAAGAAAGGTAAGAAAGAAAAACCTTTACATATAGTGTGGTTAAAATAAAGGGCAGAGTTTTGGTTTGTTTCCTTGGTTGGTTGGTTGTTTTTTTCCAACAACCATGCTGGTGTGCTGCACCCATTAACTCGTCATTTAGCATTAGGTATATCTCCTAATGCTATCCCTCCCCCCTCCCCCCACCCCACAACAGTCCCCAGAGTGTGATGTTCCCCTTCCTGTGTCCATGTGTTCTCATTGTTCAATTCCCACCTATGAGTGAGAACATGCAATGTTTGGTTTTTTGTCCTTGCGATAGTTTGCTGAGAATGATGGTTTCCAGCTTCATCCATGTCCCTACAAAGGACATGAACTCGTCCTTTTTTATGGCTGCATAGTATTCCATGGTGTATATGTGCCACATTTTCTTAATCCAGTCTATCGTTGTTGGACATTTGGGTTGGTTCCAAGTCTTTGCTATTGCGAATAGTGCCACAATAAACATACGTGTGCATGTGTCTTTATAGCAGCATGATTTATAGTCCTGTGGGTATATACCCAGTAATGGGATGGCTGGGTCAAATGGTATTTCTAGTTCTTTCAGCAGAGGCATAGTGCAGTGCCAGGCTCAGCAAGGAAAGTCTACTGCTCTACTCCAACAGTCAGGCAACCCTGGTGCTTTTAAAGGGACTAGGAGATGGGGATTTCTTCTTCCCCTCACCCACCAGTGCAGACAGAGCTGGGACTTCTCCCACAGGAACTTGGCATGGGTGCACCTATAGACAGCCTTACTGGAACACTTCAGTGTGACTGAATCCCCACAGGAGGAGGGCCCTCCTGATTCAGGCTTGTACAAGAGGTAGAGTTTCAATGTTACATTAAATATCAGCATTCCTGCGGAGGAAAAGAGGTGCCTGTCTAATCTGAATGGCTGGAAAACTGGGTCAAGAGTGTGACTGGAAGGTGGATCACTTTCCTGCTGGCCTGGCAGGTGAGCTGTGGTGGCTGTCTCCTTTCTCCCTGAAAAGACTTCAGTGTATTTCACTGAGAGCTTCCAAGCCACATCTGTCAGGGATGAGACCCCTGCCTAGCATTTACCTTCCTTTTTTATTTTTGTGATGGAGTCTTGCTCTGTCACCCAGGCTGGAGTGCAGTGGCACGATCTCAGCTCACTGCAACCTCTGCCTCCCGGATTCAAGCAATTCTCCTGCCTCAGCCTCCTGAGTAGCTGGGATTACAGGCACCCACCACCATGCCCAGCTAAATTTTGTAGTTTCAGTAGTGATGGGGTTTCACCATGTTGGCCAGGCTGGTCTCGAACTCTTTACCTCAGGTGATCTGCCTGCTTTGGCCTCCCAAAATTCTGGGATTACAAGCGTGAGCCACTGCACCCAGCCACCTACTTGCTTTAGCCACAGCTGGCTTTTACCTATGGACACCTTCCTTACTGGCCTAAAGCCTGAACTGTTCAACCTAGTAAATTAAATACTGGAGGAAAAATAAGTAAATAAAAATGTGCACAGCACTGAGGAATGAGATAAGCTTCAGGACACTTCTGCCACTCAAACTCCACAGGAGACAGTGAACCTGCTCACACACTGAGCACATTGCCACTACAATTATCATCTGAGAACGCCATCATACAAAGACTGTCTATAACCAAGGAACTCATACAGAGTCTTCACCCATGAAAGTATCCAGAGCCAAATCAGGTACGATAAACAGTAAACATTAAAGTTATATCCTCAAGGGAAAAAAATGGAAATAAAGAAACACAGTTGAATCACAAATAAATTCAAAAATAATTAAAATAGCCTATCCAAATGAGAATAAACCAGAAAATTAATTTGAAAAATATGATAAAACAAGGTTTTGTAACACCCCCCAAAAATCACACCAGCTCTCGAGCAATGGATCCAAATCAAAATGGAGTCTTTGTAATACCACATAAAGAATTTAAAAAGTTGATTATTAAGTTATTCAAAGAGATGCAAGAGAAATATCAAAACCAACATTTACAAAGTTTAAAAACAATTTAGGATATGAATAAAAAAATTTCTAAAGAGATAAATATATTAAAGGAAAACTAATCATAACTCTTGGCAGTGGAAGGCACATTTAGAAAGTTACAAAATGCGTGGAAAGTTTGAGCAACACACTAGACAAAGTAGAAGAAAGAATATCTCAGCTCAAAGACAAGGCTTTTGAATTAACCTACTCAAATAAAAATAAAAAAGAATTAATTAAAATAAATGAACAAAGCCTCCAAGAAACATGGGATTATGTTACATGGCCAAACCAAAGAACCATTGCTGTTCCTAAGAGAAAAAAGTTTGGAAAACTTATTTGAGAGAATAATGGAGGAAAACTTCCCTGGTCTTGCAAGATTTAGACATCCAAATACAATAAGCTCAAAGAAGTCCTGGAAAATTCATTGCAAAAAGACATCTTCAAGGACATCACAATATAGTACACTGGACTATCTAAAGTCAACCTGAAGAAAATGATTCTAAGAGCAGTGACACAAAAATATCTGGTAACATATAAAGGAAAACCTATCGGATTAACAGAAGATTTCTCAGCAGAAACCTTACAAACTTTACAACCTCAGAAGGGATTGGGGTTCTATCTTTGGCCTTCTTAAGCAGAATAACAGTCAACCAACAATTTTGTATCCAGCAATACTAAGTTTCATAAATGAAGAAAATATAAAGTATTTTTCAGAAAAGCAAATGCTGAAGGTCATTATTACTACCAGACCAGCATTATAAGAAATGGTTTTAAAAGTCCTAAATCTTAAAATAAAAGGTTGATATGCACAGAATAGAACATCTTGAAATAATAAAACTTACAGGAATTATAAAACTATAACACAATGAAGAAAAGAAATTTTTAGGTAACAATCTACATAATGGCTATAACAGTACCTCACATCTCAATACTAATGTTGAAGATAAATGATCTAAACGCTTCAATTAAAAGATACAGATTTACAGAAATAATTAAAACAATCACAAAATTAAATCTGCTGTCTTCAACATACTTACCTAACATTTAGGGATTCGTACAGACTCAAGGTACAGAAGTAGAAAATGATGTCCCATGCAAATGGATACTAAACACAAGCAGTAGTAACTATTCTTTTCTTTTATTTTTTTTGACAGAGTCTTGATCTGTAGCCAAGTTTGGAGTGCAGTGGTGCAATCTCGACTCACTGCAAGCTCCACCTTCCCGGGTTCACTCCATTCTCCTGCCTCAGCCTCCTGAGTAGCTGGGACTACAGACACCTGCCATAACGCCTGGCTAATTTTTTGTATTTTTGGTAGAGACAGGGTTTCACCATGTTAGCCAGGATGGTCTCAATCTCCTGACCTCGTGATCCGCCTGCCTCGGCCTCCCAAAGTGCTGGGATTACAGGCGTGAGCCACCGCGCCCGGCCATAACTATTCTTATATCAGATAAACCAGACCTTAAAGCAAGAACATTAAAAAGTAAAAGGACATAGAAGGTCATTATATAATAAAAAGATCAATCCAATGAGAATATATTACAGTCCTAAATGTATATGCACCTAACTCTGGAGCTTCCAGATTCGATAAACAATAAATACTAGTCCTAAGAAAGGAATAGGCAGCAACACAATAATAGTGAGAGACTTCAATACTTTTCACTGATAGCACTACACAGATCATTGAGGCAGAAAGCCAACAAAAAAACAACGGATGTAAACTGTATTCTAGAACAATTTGAACTTAACAGATATTTACAAAATACTCTACCCAAGAATATACGCTACTACAGAATATACATTCTTCAGATCAGCACATGAAATGTTATTTAAGATAGGCCATATGATAGGCCACAAAACGAGTCTCAATACATTTTTAAAAAATCAAAATCATATCACATATCTTCTCAGATCATAGTGAAATAAAACCAGAAATCAATTGCAAAAGGAATCATCAAAACTACAGAAATACATGCAAATTAAACAACTTGTTTCTGAAATATTTTTGATTTAACAATAGAATCAATAAATGGTGCTGGGAAAACTGGATAGCCACATGTAGAAAAATGAACCTGGATCCCTACGTGTCACCATATGCAAAAATCATCTCAATAAATGAAAGACTTAAATCTATGACCTGAAACCATATAAATTCTAGAAGAAAACTTAGGAAAAGCTCTGTGGATAATGGTCTAGGCAAAAAAATTATGACTAAGACCCCAAAAGCAATTGCGATGGAAACAAAAATCAATGGGACCTAATTAAACTAAAAAACTCCTGCGTAGCAAAAGAAATAATCATCAGCATAAACAGACAACTCACAGAAGAGGAGAAAACATCTGCAAGCTATAAATCTGACACAGAACTAATATATGGAATCTATAAAAAACTCAAGTCAGCAAGAAAAAAAACCCATTGAAAAGTGGGCAAATGACATGAATAGACGTTTCACAAAGAAGATATACAAATGGCCAACAAACATACGAAAAAATGTTCAACAGCACTCATCATCAGGGAAATGCAAATTAAAACCACAATGAGATACCACCTTACTCCTGCCAGAATTGTAATTATTAAATAGTCAAAATACAATAGATGGTGTGGATGCAGTGAAAAGGGAATGCTTATACACTGCTGGTGGGAATGTTAATTGGTACAGCCTCTATGTTATGATAGGAAGGAGGACCATTAATTTCAGCCCACCAAATTGTCACTTTATCATATATGTATGTATATTAACTCCCACTTATTTAATATGAGATTATATATTGAAAACTTTATATCTTCAAAATTTTTAATAACCTTTGCCAATATTCTTTCTCAACTTGACTATTATCTTTCCTATTTTTTTACATTAAGTTTTAGTAGTAAAAGGTATCTTGTAGCATGATATTAGAGTAAAATATGGGCTTTAGAGATAGACCGATATGTGCTTCAATCCTGCTACTCCAGATGTATTTCTTATTAAAAAATGGCCCAATTATCCAAACTCTAAAAGCCTGTTTCTTTATCTGTGACAGGGAAATTGTGTGCCTCAAAGAGCTGCTGTAGGTATTGAGTAAAACAATGAATGCAAAATGTTTTCTTTAATGCCATGTAGATGATAGATGTGTAACAGATGTCAGCTCTCTCAATTCTGAATTTCTTTAGTGGAAATGCACCCTCTTTTTATTCAGAACCAAAATAATGGAGTTATTTTCATTCTTTTTTTTCTTTTATATTTAGTCACATAACAAAACTAGTGGTATTTTCTTAAACCTATCTATTTTCATAATATCCTATTTTTTCTTTTTTTATTGCTCCCATCTTGATTAAATTCTTCACACCTGGAGTATCTAACCTTCCTGTCTGTATGCCTTGTTTCTCTAAATCCCCGTTTTCTTCAACTTATTGTGTTTCTGCTCGGTATTACCATCAATTAAACTTCATTAAACATTGCCTTTATAATTTTACTTCCCTGATCAATGACCCTCAGTAGCACTGTGGTTCCTAATGACTCAACATCTAGTTATATTATCTGTTAATAATTATGAATTTGTGGACCTGGATAAAGATATTTCAGTTAATTCACATGTATACTCTTCCCTTGTGGAAGGCAATCCTTTTGTGGAATAATTTTTCCAATGCTAATTCCATGCCCAAATCGTTGTCTGAATTTTCATGGCCCAGAACACTTTGTAGACTTTCTTGCAGCACACAAGTAACAGAGAAAAAGAGAGAAGCTATGAGACAGTCTTCTTTTGCTCTAGTTACAGTTTCTTACAAATCATCAAGCTTATCATGGCTTTTGTCTTCACTCAGCCTTCTGTTAGTTATAAAATGATCAGAACCTTTTTTTCTTCGCTTCTCTCCATCCAAACTCTAACCAAAATCTTAGGCCTTTTCTGGATTCTGATAAACTTCGAAATTTGTACTATTCAAATTAACATATAACAATGACAAATAATGTCAGTTTTACCTCTTTGAATCGTATGTGACTTTTACTTTATCCAACAGTAACCTATTTTGGATGAACAGTCAGTGCTCTTGTTATGTATTTCCTAAGTTCTGCTCTGGGGATCCAACATTCTTACTCATTCCCATAAAGTTTATATCTCTAGCAGTGACTCTGTTCCTTTCGTTTTGGGGACTCCTGAATAGTCCTACTGGCCTTGGTTTTATAAGTTGCATACCCAAACTGCAAACATATTATGGTTGCAAACAATATTCTATGGTGTGGTCTTTACTTCTAAAATCTGCCCAAGATGATAAACAGGGATTCTCTTAAACATCAGCTAACACTTTTATGCATTCCTATAAGAAATAATAATACTATGTGTCAAGTTCTTGGTTCTTTTCAGTGAACAAAATAGACAAAGATTCCTGACCTCCTGTAATTTACACAATAGCTGGGGAGCTGGGGAAGGCAAGGAAGCCAAACAGTAATGTAGTTGAGCTTGCTACTCATATTGATAAAGGTTTGAGTTTTCATCCCTACAACAGTTATACTTCCTAAACAGAGGACATGGTAGAAGTTCATACTGCCATAAATGGAGTATTTTTATCTCTCTGAGCCCTAGAGATCTTCACTCATGTACTTCGCTCAACAGGAATGCTTGATAGACATTTGTGGACATGGTAGTATTATCTGCTTAACATACAGGTGAGGAAACTGATGATGAGAGAGTCTATCGAACGTGTCTAAGTTTACACTGTTACTGCCAATAATATGAGGTTCAAACCTAGATTGTCTAACTCTAAGTCATCTCGTCTTTCCATTAGAGCCCTTTGCCCTAAAGCACTCTTCATTATCTGTTTATTATTGTTATAAATACACATTTCCCTTTCTAATAATGTTACTTTCTTAGGGTGGGCAATATATATATACCTATACATACTATCCACGTATGCTTCAGGTACATTCCTGTGAAATAAGACTATAGTAGATGCTCAATAATACATGTCCTTGGCTATTCTTACTTAGATGTAAATGTAGGGGACATTTTTAGGACATAAAAAATATGCTTAGGTTGCAGTGGAAAGTTTTAAAAGGCTTATTCTGTATTAATTCTGGGAGCTAAATCTTTAATGACAGATGTTGCCATTTCTCTGCAATTTTATTTTCCATTAACTAGAACATTTTCTTCTGCAAGCATATGCTCATTGGTACAGAACAGCTACTTGTGTGTGCAATTACCAATTCTGAATGCACCAATGGATGCACTGACTTCAACTTATACAAGTTTTAAAATTTGTTTGGCTTTGCTCAACTGTATTTTCTGTAAGTCCTGATGTTAATACTGTGAACCAAGTAGTTAGAATTGCTTTGAATATCCTCCTAATTGGCCTGCACTCTGAACAATTTGATTAAATGACAGCTGGATCTTTTGTGTACACTCTGTCTCATAGATACCATTTTACTCCATATGGTGCAAAAGAAAAAAAATCGCAGCCAGAATAATTTTTATCTGCCTATCTGACCTACTGTGGTACTTTACTCAGGGAACAGAAGGTTATTGTAGAGGAAGAGATGAAGAAATTGAAAAACATTTCTCTAAATTTTCAAGGTCTCCAACCCTATCCAAAGAGTCTGTAGAAATAAACTGGTGTTTTAAACATTTATGGTTAAAACCTCAAGTTTTAATACAAAAACTAATTTTATTTTCAAATTTTTCATTTTAATAATTACAGTAAATATGATAATACAATAATAAATGGAAGGGTTCTCTGGGGAAGAATTAACACTAAACATTTTGGCTTTAGAAAATATTTGTAGTCCATGTCTTAAATTAACATGTAATTATCAATCTTATGAAATACTTTATATAAAAGCTCATTTCTGAAGAGATAATCATTACAGGTAGTTGCCAGAAAATTATCAAGTACAAAGAAAATTATGAATTTCTATATAATAGAACTCCGATAACTTTTAGAGTAAGTTTTGATATTGACGAGATGTTTTTTACCTACTTTGCTCATAAGGGTGGATTTGTTAAAAATGTGCTTTTGTGCCAGGATATTTTTTACCTTTTAGAGAGGAAAATAAACACTTGACTTCATTTTTTCCGGTTGAGCTAATTAATTGTGTAACAGCGGTCATTGCAAATTGATTACCTATCAGTGGCCAATTACTGTAGCCTCTATGTTTTCTGTGAGTACTGAGCTTCCGTTATTTTTTTATTTTGACACAAAACAATATCCTTTCCATGTGGCAACTGAAAATTTCTGGAGCAAAATCTGTTAGAATATGTTGAGCAACACATTCATCTAGCTGCTATAAATGGAGCCAGTGGGAAATATTTCTCTTTATTCTACAGAAAGGTTAATTTTAAGAAAATGAATTCAAATATGGGAATATTAAGTGAAAATGTTCAATTTACAAAACTTTCAATAAAACCTAAAGAAAAGTATTTTTTAAAGTTTCCTTCAACCATTGAGACATATAAACTGAAGAATGAGTATTTCAACATTGTCTTTTTAAAAAGAAAAATAATTTACTGATAAAACATAGATAAAACAGGTTTCTGTGTTTGATAGCGATTTCTATAGTTGAAATTGTATATATACACATATATACATATATATATATGTGAAAGCTTTCCTAATAGATACAATAAAGGTAAACATAAAATAAATTTTTGTGAAATGATTTCCATATTTAACCTTTAGGTACCAGTGTCTTCGGACTTTAAAAAACAGTCTCTTTCGTATTTGCAACAAATTCATTGTAGATAAAATTCCCATTTAAATTATCATTTGGATTCCAAAAATTCTGTAGTGAATAACATATGTCATCTATACATTTATATATATATATAGTTATTATATATGGCAAAATTGCCAAAAAAGTAAATTTCAAATGTTCTTACCACAAAAAGATAAGTATTTTACAAGACGAATATGTTAATTAACTTGACTTCATAATTCCACACTGTATGCATATATCATAACTTTGTGCCCTCTATGTATTTGTGTGTGTGTGTGTGTGTGTGTGTGTGTGTGTGTGTGTAGAGAGAGAGGAAGATAATTAGGTTCTTAGTTTCCAGCTTTCTCTTTACATATCACAAAATGTAAAGGTTGAAGGTTTTTTCTTGATAAATTCTGGTGGACCAAAGTATAGGAGTTCTATACTCAGTTCTGAAATGAGACCTAGATGAGTTCATTTTCTTTGCTTTTACATGCTGTTTCTAGATCATACTTTGTGTTCAAACTTGATTATCTGGGATCAAAATCAGCAATCATAATATAACTGCATAGTAGATATACTCGTTGAAAATCTTACTCATTGTAAAAGTACCTATTGGTGTTTACTGATCCATAAAACTATATGCTTCCTCCTTTCTGAGATTTAAAATCTACACTTTGCTGAAAGAAAGCATGACCAAAATATATTACATAATTCCCATGTATTACCAATATTGTTTTACACATTGTAGAATTTTACTTTTCACATATTCATAAAACTAGCATATGTAACAATGCTGTGTAGGAAAAGAGTAAGAAAGGACAGCAGAGATTACATTCTAGAAATATGTGCAAACTTCTAGAAGTGCTGGGTAACTATAACAGTCTCTTTAAATCTAGAGCTGTTTGTACAAAAGGGGAAGGGGCAAAGAATATGACGATAAAGAGACTCAATTGGTCAATAGGCAAATAAAAGAATATTCAACCTGTAACAATAGAAATGTACATTACAGTCACACTGAGATATGATTTTACACAAAACAGATTGAAAAATATCAATAAGATTGGTAACACTATGTGTTTATGTGAATGTGAAAAATGAAAATCTTAGATATATCTAGGGAGAAATAAAGCTGGTACAACCACTTTTGGCAAAATACGAAGGAAAGCCAAGTTGTACCTACTTTCTGGATATTCTCTGGATACTATGAAACAATAGACAACTAGAAAATGTAACTTAAATCTAGTACTATTTTTAATTGCAACTCTTACTAATATGTGAAAGAAGACATGGACAATATGTTCACTACAGAACAGTTCATAATTAAAAAAACTGAAAACTTTCTAATTCTCCCTATATAGGAGAATGAATTAATAAACTGGTTTATTTATGCAACAAAATGTGTACATTAAAATGCAGAAATTGCATCGACATACATATATTTGTCTATATCTCAAAAGCATAAAGTTAAGGAAAACATATGCAACTGAGAAAAAGCAGAGATATCATGATATTATTCATAAAACACACAAAACTTATAGAATATTCTGTGTTTCAACAATATTAACATATATATTTTTATATCAATATCTGGGTAAATTTTACAATCAATAGCATGTCAAGTTAATTTAGCATAGTTTCTTCCTCATTGATATTTAACTAGAACTAAGTTTCATTATAAATTAAAATGTCTTAGAATTGATGATGGCTTGGTAAATAGGACCTTGAAACCTGCAGAATTCAGAGTGGCAGAAACAGAAAGCACAAATTCCCTGAGCCACTATGATTAAGGTAAGTGGAGCCACGCCTGCTTCCAGTTTTGTTCCTGTACATAGCACTATATAAAAATTATTGATTTAACAGTTTTTTTCTAAGTTCTTGAGTAGGGCAAAGTATTCTAGCCAACTATTAATCCAAACAGGTGCTTTATCTTTAGCTTCAAAAGGCAGTTCCATAGATTTATGAAGTTGGCTGGCTCTAGGTGGTGGGATTTGTGATATGACCAGTAGTTCTCTAATCATATGCCCACTCTTACATATTGTTAGGTATGAAATGTACCTTTGGTTTTATATGGTGCTTTATGGGCTCTCATGCCAATGGATCAAATACTCTCTAATCCCTCAACTAGTGGTCCTGATTGATACCAAATGGGCAACAAGATTATGTATCTATTTCTGTAGGAATGAATTGTTGCCTCTTCTTGGGTGCAAGGGAGGTCAACTTTCCACCAAGTGACCAGTTGATTTTCTTGAGGGATGGCACAATTTTAGGGACTCAGATTTGATACTGTTGATGACAGTAAGCCAGCATGCGGTAGCTAGATCCACCTTCCTATGTAGAATTCCATGCAATTTGGCCTATGCCGATCCCCGACACTTGACACCAGAGCCACTTTATTAATGTGCTAATTGTACCAACCCTGAGTGTTTGACAAGAGAAGGTGATTGACTTCAACTGACCAAGTCATATAGTCTACTTAATTTTTGTGTGCCCTTTCTATAGTGGTTGCTTCCAATTAGACATTACTATATGATATAAAGATCTACACAATTAATATGAACATTTATAGAAAGGTTACCAGAAATGTATAAAAATAACATGTTCACATAAAACTACATAACACAATAATGCCATTATTCAAAAGAATAGACAACTGTAGGAAGAATGAGACTATCTTCTACGAGATTATATGCTACAGTTTTCTGTGTGCTAATTTTTTTCAAAGATTTATCCATTTATATTTTCATGTATGTACAAGTCAAAAGCTTAGCAGTGAGCATTAATTTTAATTGATTTGGCATTTACTAGGTAGAGTTTGAGTTTTTTCTAACAGTCTTAAATTAATGAGGTTTTATAGCTTTGAACAGGATCTGAGGATGTCAAGAGACCGATTATTTAAAGCTAATAGGATTTAACTTCCTCCATTTTTAAAAAGCTGAAAGTTAGAAAGGTAAATAATAATTGTTGCTACAGTATGAAGAAAAAAGGTGTTATAAGGTTAAATGCTAAACAATCTACAAATATTTTGAAATATGTCATTTTCACTTGTAAAAATCAATTGAAAATATAATATGTACGTGTGATAAACTTTTCTGTAAGTATTGCTAATATAAGCTGTCATTTTCTGATAGATGTGTTTTGGCAGCCAAATCTTATTTTTTTATATCATTCAAGGAAAATCTGAATAGCCACTTACTGTTTAAAAAAATTTGTCAATTAAATTATTGAGACAACCAGGTGGGAGGGGGTCCCTGGAGAAACTCTGAGCAACCTGCACACTGGGTTGGAGCCACAGAAGTGCGTGCCCTTTTGCACTGGGCAGGAGCAGGGCTCCTCCTCCTCCTGGTTGAAACCTGGGATTGAAGCTGCAAGAGGGAAGCGCTCTAGCAGGGGATCTTGGCCTAGTGAGAGTCCCTGTTTCCCCCTTTTTGTCCTTTTCACCCAATAAAACCCTATCTTACCATTCAAATTGTCTGCGAGCCCAAATTTTTGTGGCGGTGGGATATAGAACTCTGTCTTTAGCTGAACTAAGGAAAAGTCTTGGAACATTATGTTAGAGGCTGTTTTCTATATGTTTTTTACATTGTCTCGAAGTTGTAACAGTTGCTATAACTTACATTAAATTGTTACATGAATTAAAGCTATGATTGTAGCACTTTAAAAAAAATTAAATATAATTAAAACCAGGCAAACAACAAATAAAGGGCACAAATAAAATTATAAATATACTAGTGATTTCACTTCAGATTATATTTAATAGCTCTGGAGTGTTTATAGTGTGTGTGTGTGTGTGTGTGTGTGTGATTGTATTTGACACAGAATAGCAAAACACACAGACTCTGTTCTCTAAAAGGTTATAGTAAAGTGGCAGAGAAAATACATTTTCTTTCTTCATTTCTTTCCTTTCTTCCATCCCTGTTTCCATTTCTTCTTCTTCCTAAAGTTTAATGATTACTGGAGGGTTAAAAAAATGTTTATATTGAGAAATTACTTTGGATTTGGACAGAGGCCCCCATTTGTCTGGTCAGTGGATCAATCAGGCCTTTAGCCTGAGGTCTGAGCTCTGTTGTCCTGGCAACAGAAGCCTGGTATTCATACAGTTCTTGAGCACTCATGGTGGCTTCTTCATTAAAAAGAGATGCCACAGAAAGACATGTATTTAGAAAGAGTCAGAAGTGAGAATATAGCGGTGAGAAAAAGTGAAAAAGACCTAGATAAATAGAAGGATATCCATGTTCATGAATAAGAAATTTCAGTATTTTCAAGATATCAATTTTCTCCAAATTGGTTTTAGGTTTAACATAATCCCATTCAATATATCAGCAGGATTTTTACTAGATAATGATATGTATGGAAATGCAAAATAGCTTGCCTACCTAAGACTATTTTATAAGGCAAACATGTAGGGCTTATAATTACTGGTATAAAAGTAGATTATCCTATAATAATTAAGACAGTGTGAGCTGAAGACAGAAAAAAAATCAATAAAAAATGAAGCCAATTGACAGCATTTATGGTCAATTAATTTTCAAAGTTGTAATAAGTGTCTTACAGTTTGGGTAGATCCCAAGTCTGCCTTCAGATGTAATAATTTGCTACATGGACCCATAGAACCTAGGAAAACTGTAATACACTGGGTTATGGTTTATGACAATGAAAGGACACAGATTTAAATCAGCAATGGGAAAAGGTACATAGGGCAGGGTCCAAGAGAGTTCCAAGTGCAAGCTTTCAATGGTCTTCTTCCAGTGGAGACATAGAGACTGTGCTTACTTCTATCAGAATGAAGTTTTGTCAAACAGAAAAGCGCAGCCAAGCCTTCGTGTCCACAAATTTTATTAGAGGTCATTTTATGCATACATGACTGACCACCCGCAGGACTAATTTTAGTCTTTAATTACTCTAAAGGTCTACATGATACCATATGTCCCAAGGCTTCCACCATGAATCGCATTGTATGGACTATCTGGCATGGTCTAAGTTCTCCAGGTAAACAAAGGTAGTATCCCTAGGTAAACAAAGATACTGTCATTGGTAGTATATACCAAGGGCTTAGTGGTTACCCTTGAGTCTTTGGGCAAGACCAAACCTTTTATCTGATATACTTAATTCGCTACTGTACAATGGCAAAGTAATTAAGTGGAAAAAGAAAATTCTGTTTAACAAATACTAATAGGATTATTAAATATCCATGTGAATGGAATAAATCTTGACTCATACCATAAAAAAATTCTAAATCTACTGTAAACACAATATAAAGGTAACATTTTAGAATTTCTAGAAAAAAACAGAAAAAAAAATTTATGACTTTGGGGTAGGCAAACAAAAATCAGTAAGCATATAATTAAAATGATTGAGAACTTTTTATTTATTTATTTATTTATTTATTTATTTATTTATTTATTTTGAGACAGAGTCTCACTCTGTCGCCCACGCTGGAGTGCAGTGGCGCAGTCTCGGCTCACTCCCAACTCTTCTGCCTCAGCCTCTCGAGTAGCTGGGATTACAGGCACACACCACCAGGCGTGGGCCTGTCTAATTTTTGTATTTTTAGTAGAGATGGGGTTTCACCATATTGGCCAGGCTGGTTTTGACTCCTGACCTCCGTGATCCACCTGCCTTGGCCTCCCAAAGTGCTGGGATTACAGGTGTGAGCCACTGCGCGTGGCCGAGAACTTTATTTTTAAAAACTTCATCTTCAAAGTAATTGCAAATAAAATGAAAATCACAAAGTGATAAAAATACTTGCAGCATATATATTTTAAAAGCTATTTGTATCCAGAATACATTTGAAAGTTACAACTCAAATAATCTAAGAAGATAAACATACCAATCAAAAACTAAAAATAATTTTAAAAACTTGAACGGGTATTTTTAAAAAGAATATATAAAAATGGATAATAAGACAATTAGTTATTAAGGAAATACAGAATAAAACCACAATTAAGAAGCAACAGGAATGTCTAATAAATTGTTTATCAGAGTTAAAATCGTACGAATACTGTGGATAAAATTTGTTTCTTTTGGATTTAAACATAAACTGACCATATGACTTAGTAAGTCTATGGTCATAAAAACCATAAGACAAAAAAAAACATATTTGCCTCAAAATATTTTCACAAAAATATTTATGGCAGTTTAATTTGTAAAAATCTAATATTAGAAACAAACTACATTATCATCATCAAATGAATAAATACACAAGTGTAGGTACTATGATGGTTAATATTGAGTGTCAACTTGATTGGATAAAAGGATGCAAAGTTTTGTTCCTGGGTGTGTCTGTGAGGGTGTTACAGAAGGAGATTAACATTTGAGTCAGTAGACTGGGAGAGGCAAACTCACCCTCAATCTCGGTGGGCACCATCTAATCAGCTGCCAGCACAGCTGGAATAAAGCAGGCAGAAGAACGTGGAAGGACTGGACTAGCTGAATCTTCCAGCCTTTATCTTTCTCCCATGCTGGATGCTTTCTGCCCTCAAACATCAGACTCCAAGTTCTTAAGCTTTTGGACTCTTGGACCTACACCAGTGGTTTTCTGGGGACGCTTGGGTATTTGGCCACAGACTGAAGGCAGCACTGTGGGGATCCCTACTTTTGAGGTTTCGGAACTCGAGCTGGCTTTCCTGCTCCTCAGCTTGCAGATGGCCCATTTTGGGACTTCGCCTTGTGATCATGTGAGTCAATGCTCTTTAATAAACTCCCCTTCATATATACATCTATCCTATTAGTTCTGTCCCTTTAGAGAACTCTGACTAATATGGGTACATTCAGACAATGGAATATGGCATGGCAAATAAAAGAATAAGATATTTTAATGCAACAAAATGTTTGCATCTCAAAATATTTTGTTTAATAAAAATAATGTTCTGCACCAAGGAAGATGAATTCAAAAAGTATATATTGTATGATATTTTCACATGATGTTCTACAACAGGAGATATTAATAGAAATAAGAGCAGTCATTTTTTTATTTAGTGGGTGAGGAAAAGCAGCAAAGGGCTATGACAGAACATTTTAGAGTGATGAGAATGTGTTGTATCTCGATTAGGATGATGATTGCTTGAGTGTATTCACCTTTCAAAACTTGGTGAATTCTATACTTTAAATGTGTACATTATATTGAGTCTAACTTTACTCAAATAAATTTTAAAAATAAAGAATGAACAAATGAACAGGTGATGATAAATATGGGACAGATACAAATGAATTTAATAGTTCTATTCTCTTAGGAATTTGTTAAATTCTTCCTCCCTGATATCTGAATCTCTCTCCATAGTCCCTACTTTTACTGGAGGGTGCTGGTTCCAAAATGTGCAGAGTCAAGAATCAGAATAGGAAATTTTCCACAAAAACTATTATTAAAAAAATTCCCGCATCCAATTTAATACGTAGCAATGCTACTTCCTCTTTCTAAGTGTAGGAAAAAAATGAACTTCATAAGGGGATTTTGAGAGCAAATAATTTGATGGATGCCTGAAGAACAAAAGAACTTGAGTATCTGCAGTCAGGAATCTGGCTTTGAGAAGGTTGAGTTTCATGGTGATGATCAGGCATGAACTAGAAAGATAATTTACAAATTGCCAGGAATCAATAATGGCTGTTTTATGACGTGGTGGGGAAGCTAATCAAGCTTAATGATCTGAGAACAGAAACGATGCTTGATAAATGTTTATAACTTTTCCAAGGTTCCTAATTGATACACAGTCTTCTCAGATGCAGCAGTCATTTGAAGTAAGTAGAACAGATATTCCACAATTACTATTAATAATACATAAAAAATATATAGAGCCAAAATGAAATAAATTGTTTTCAGGATTTAAGTATAATATAGGCAGATGAAAACTGATTAGAAAAACAGATATGCTAACTAATCTCTCTATCCTGCCCTCTCTGCTACCCTTCCCAGTCTCTAATACCCACAGTTCTGCTCTCTACTTCCATGAACTCCAAACTTTTTTTGAGTTCCCACATATGGGTGACAATATGTAATATTTATCTCTCTGTGCCTGACTTATTTTGCTGAACGTAATGTCCTTAGGCTTCTTCATGTTGCCATGAATGGCAGGATATCATTCTTTTTTATGGATGAATAGAATTTCAGTGTGTGTTTATGCCATATTTTTTAATCCATTCATTGACTGATGGATATTTAGGTTGATTTCATATCTTCACTATTGTGAATAATGCTGCACTAAACATGGGGGTGCAGGTATCCTTTTGATATACAGATTTTCTTTCCTTTGGTTAAATACCTATTAGTGGAGTTGCTGGCTTGTATGGTAGTTCTACATTTAGCTTTTTCTAAAGCCTCCATACTGTCTTCCATAACGACAGTACTAATTGACATTTCCACCAACAGTTACACACATCTCCATATCTTCACCAGCAGTTGTTATTCTTTGTATTTATTTATTTATTTTTATAGGCTAGTGTTACAGGTGCGTCTTTGATCTTAGAGCTCCCAAGATGGGGCGGGCCTCTCCCAGGATGGCAGCAAGACTTTTGTTCTCTGACCTGGGGTTCTTGGCCTCACATATTCTAAGGAATGGAACCTTGGGCCGTGCAGTGATTGTTACCGCTCTATTAGAAGCAGTGGGTCACGGAAGAGAACCATGGAACCCAGCGACTAGTGTTCAGCTCAATTAGGATGAACCCAGGCACTTAGCCACGCAGGAACAATGGCGAGCCTCTAGCCTGATCAGGAGCGGCAATGGGTGCCTCGCTGGATCAGGAGCGCAGCAGACACCCTGCCGAATCCACAGGGGTGGAAGTCAGCAGCAGGTCTGCAATGGCGGCAATCAGCAGTGGTGGACAGCCAGCTATAGCTCAGGTTGAGCGGGAACAAACAGAGACCAGAAGAGTGTGCAGTTGCAAGATTTAATAGAGTGAAAACAGAGCTCTCATACCATGCAATGGGAGGGGACCCAAAGGGGGTTTCCACTGCTGGCTCAAATTCCTGGGTTTATATCCCAATCACTGTCCCTCCCCCTGTGCTTTCAGGTAATAGATGATTTGACTATTTTTTACCTCCTGCTTTTAGCCTATTTGGTATTTTAGTGAGCCCTCCTTACTACCTGATTGGTCGGGTGTGAGCTGAGTTACAAGCCCAGTGTTTAAAGGTGGGTGTGGTCACCTTCCCCAGCTAGGCTTAGGAATTCTTAGTCGGCCTAGGCAATCATGCTACTCCTGTCTCTCACTAGGATCGGGCATGGTGGCTCAAGCCTGTAATCCTAGTACTTTGGGAGGCCAAGGCAGGTAGATCACTTCAGGTCTGGAGTTTGAGACCAGCCTTGTCAATATGATGAAACCCCAAGTCTCCCCCCCAAAAAATACAAAAATTAGCTGGTTGTGGTGGTGCATGCCTGTGGTCCCAGCTACTTGGGAGGCTGAGGTGCGTGAATTGCTTGGACCCGGGAGGAGGAGGTTGCAGTGAGCTGAGATCGCGCTACTGCACCCCAGCCTGGGTGACAGCTAGACTCAGTCTCACAAAAAAAAAAAAAAAAAAAGGACTAGATAAGAAGAATGAAGTCTGGTGTTTTGCAGAACTGTAGGATGAATATGGTTAACTATAATTTATTTTATACTTTCAAAGAGCTAGAAGACAGGATTTTGGGTGTTCACAACACAAAGAAATGATAAATGTTTGAGGTGATGGTTATACCAATTACGCTAATTTGATAATTATACATTGTATACACGTATTGAAATACCACTCTCTATCCCATAAACATGTGTAATTACTACTGTCAACCAAAAATAAAAGGGCAAGGGAGGTGAGGAAGAAAGCATGAATCCTCCACAGATTATGTTTTTATGACGTATGAGTGACCACCATAGGCACATTCCTAATTATAGTGAGAAGATACTTCAATAGTAACTATTTCTAGATGAAAATCACCTTTAGCAAATATCTTTCATTTTGGTTATTGGTTCTATCCAGTGTCAACCGTTCTTATGTCTATTATCCACTAATTCATACAGAAGCTAATTTGGTTAGTGCTGTGACTGGCTCTGAGGTGAGGGATTCCACAGAGGTGGCTTCACTTTGCAAGTAAAATCTAGAAGGAAAATGCCTTTGCCTTGGCACTGCTAACCTTGTACTTAACCACTAACCCCCATATTACAAACAAAATTCCTGTATTCATACTAGTTCATTGTCATCTGCTTTCCATTTTACTAAATTTTAGAGTAGGTATTTTGCACATAATATAAACTTTTACAAAACACTACCATTTTATGTTATGTTATTTCAATTTTCTTGAAAACAAATCATTCTGTGATGACTTCAGTGTTTTGTTTCCTAAGAAATAATGTGAAAAATGAAAAAAAAAAAAAAGGAAAAACGGACACGCAATTTGGAGAAATCTGTATGTTACTAATTTTACATTGCCATACTATCTTTTGAACATTCTGTAACTTCTACTGTCATCTGAAGAAGAGAATATACAGACCTACATTATTGGCAACAGAAACATTGCTTTCTAAAAATCAGAATTTTGTTTTTATATCATGGTGATATTTGTGTTGGAGATTCCAACTTTTTATGGAGACTTGCTTTTATTTTTATCTCTGACCAGGTATACCCTTTAAAAACTGTTGATGAAGCACATACTTAGTTGCATGACTTTAGGAAAAGCAATTTGTGGAATTCCACCTCAATTAAAAAATAATGAAATGATTTGTTTGTTTGTATCTGATACAAAAGCAGTAAAAGTGAAATTTTAAAAAATTAATGCAAAAAAGGATGAACTCCTAAAATATATATGTGATATACATGCTATTGTGTAATTCTTCTATAAGAGCTTGTATGAGTCTTGAAGAAGGCAAGAAATGCAGGTGTTTTTTGTTTTTGTATTTTTCTAAAGCAAAAGAAATGCAGGGTTGTTGCTTTGTTTTGTTTTTGCTTTTGCTTTTGTATTTTTTCATGCCAGAGCAAAAGGGAATTATTACCAATAACTTTAGTGTTAGATAAAGAGGATGACAAATATTCTTGATATTGAAACCTGAGGAATCTTAGTTGTTATTAAAATGAAAGTGGACATCCTGAGTTGTTTTGGAATCTATCCTTAATAAATACATTAAAGACATTAGTAAATCTCCTAGTTTTTTCTTAAGAGAAAACAATTCAGGTGGTTCAGCTAAGTCAATTTTATTATATAAAAGAGCAAAACAATGCATGTTTTAATGTATAACTCTCAGATGGTTTGAATATTTCATAGATAAACTTTAGACCAATGAAAAGTGTGCTTCTCAATGTTGGTTACAAAAGACACTCAAGAAAATGACATGCAAATTTGAAATACTGTCTTTTAAAATAGCAATTCTTCATTAAAATAAACATCAATATTGATATTATGCAATTATAAGAGTGTTAAAATTAAAGTGTAAAATTGTAAGAGTGTTAGAGAGAGAGAAAGAAAGGAGGGAGACAGTGAGAATGACAGGATAGAGGAAGACAGGGAGGGAGAATGAAAATCACAATTAATTAAGATACTGGCCAGGCACGGTGGCTCCTCCCTGTAATTCTCAGCAATTTGCGAGGCTGAGGCAGGCAGATCACTTGAGATCAGAAGTTCGAGACCAGCCTGGCCAACATGGTGAATCCCTACTAAAAATACACAAGTTAGCTGCGGGTGGTGGCACACTCCTGTTATCCCAGCTACTTGAGAAGCTGAGGCAGGAGAAAGGAAGGAAGGAAGGAAGGAAGGAAGGAAGGAAGGAAGGAAGGAAGGAGGGAGGGAGGGAGGGAGGGAAGGAGGGAGGGGGGAGGGAGTAAGGAAGGAAGGAAGGAGAGAAGAGAAAGAGAGATAAAAGAAAGAAGGAAGGAAGGAAGGAAGAAGGAACGAAGGAAGGAAGGAGAGAAGAGAAAGAGAAAGAAAAGAAAGAAAGAAAGAAGGAAGGAAGGAAGGAAAGAGGGAGGGACAGAGGGAGGGAGGAAAGAAAGAGAAAGAAAGGAAAGAAAGAAAGGAGGGGAGGGGAGGGAAGGGAAGGGACCCCTTCCCCATGCTCCTCATTGCATCATACCTCTTTGGGCTTTATTTATAGACCCACTGAGTACTAATTTACTCTCCTCTCATTCCCTTAATGTTACTTTAATGAAATGTTTGGAAATTACAACTCTAGAAATGAAATGAGATTCTACAATGGTGCACAGTAGAACTGGCTCATACTGGGCCACAGGAGGAAATTGTTCAATTTTTAGGGATTTTGTGAGACAATTTTTAAAAACAGCTGTTATTATTCTTTTACAAAAATCTACAATAAAATATAATAAAAGGAAAGATAACTACTTGAGTTATCCCTTTCTAATTATTTTAATCTATGATTCCATCATATATGCTCTCAAGATTGTTTATGTCTTTTGTATCTGTATCTGAAAACAGCTTAAAATGATGTGCTACTGCATGTTTCTTCCCAAACCCACATTCACTCATGTCACATTGGTAGTTGAAATTAGTCCTGGTTGCTGCATTTACACTGCAGGCATTTGTGAGTACTATAAACCAGAATTTGGTGGTGGTGGTGGTTGCTTCAAAGATGAATTTTTAATCTCTTTAGAACACATTCTATGTGACTCCAAAAATTAGGTTCCATGACAACCTACATATCTCTCCTAAACCCACTATGGACCCCAACCTCTGTTCCAATACCAGCAGAGTTCCCATAAACATGATGATAATGAGGCTAGAGATAGGTAAAACAAGTGTAAAATAAAATAAAATAAAATAAAATTCCCTAAACAATCATTTGTAGTGATGAGAAACGCAGCCTCAGATTCTGTAGGAACCAGCATAAACTCCCAAGTGTTCCCCAGTTCAGTCATTTGGAAAAACTTACTTCTTCCAGCAACAAATCATGACAACATTTGATAAATGTTTTCTACTAGGAAATTTCATGGTAGTTGTTTTTAGGCTTTTAGGTACATAGCACTAAAACAGTTACTCAAGATCCAGACTCTAATAAGGAAAGAAGATTTTCACCATAAATTGCAACATATGAACTATTCAGACAAGATTGGTTGCATTCAGTGTGATATGGCTGTAGAACATATGAACTATTCAGACAAACTAGTAGAGTGTTCAAGATCTTCAGTATGCAAACCACTATTATTACAATATTCCAAGAGCTTAGTTCCAAGTTCCAGCCAAAGGCCAGTCATGAAAACAAGCCCTTCTTGAAAATTGAACACAGTCCTACCGAGTAACTGTTTCCGACATATACTATCATGTTCAGAGAACATGCTCTGTATGATTTTTATTCTTTTCAGTTTTTTAAGGTTTTCTGCTCTATTTTGGTGAATGTTCTGTGAGTGCTTCAAATGGACATGTATTCCGTTGTTGTTAGTTGGAGTGTTCTATAAGTGACAGTTGGTACCTGTTTGTTATTTAATTTTTTATAACATTGCGGCATTTCTGTCTAGTAGTTCTGTCAATTGCTAAAAGTAGTTTTGAAGTAGCCAAATATAAATGTGGATCTATTTCTCCTTTGATTTCTATACATTTTTTGCTTTATTTTGAAGCTGTTGTTTGCTGCATAGACATTTAAAACTAATGAGATTTTTGGTGTATTGATCCTTTTATCATTATGTAATTACCTTTTTGTCTCTTGAAATTTTCTTTGCCTGAAGCCTACATTATATAACATAAATACAGCTTCCCATGATTGTTTTGATAATGTTTGTCATTTTTCAGTTTTCTTTTCCTTTCAACCCACCTATATTTTTATGTTTGAATTTAGTTTATGTAGACATGATAGAATTGGGTTCTGTTTTTATCCACTCTATGAAATCTCTACCTTGTAGTTGGTGTTTTTAGACTATTTAATGTAATTATATATTTATATATAATTGTATATAAATATATATAATGTAATCATAAATTACAGATTAAGACTGGCATTTTATTATCTATTTTATCTTTCATTCTCTATTGCTTATTGCACTGTTTATTTTTCTTTGCCTTCTTGTGGATTACTTGAACATTTTTTAGAGTTCCATTTTAATTTATGCATATATTCCTTGCATAGATTTCTTAGTGATTACTCTCTATGTGTGTGTGTACATCATAAAATATATAGATGTCATAACCTACAGGTGTCACTATTTTACTACTTAAAAGTAGTAAAATTACTTACTTAAAATAAATAAAATGTATCCAGCTTATCTTCCTTTTAAGTCTCTTCATTTTCCCAACTTTTAGAGTATACTTGTGTAACATATGATTGTCTATTTCCTCACTCTTACTTCAGTAAAATGAATAAAAACATATAGGTAACACCATATATTTAGTGAGCTTCTGGATTGAAACTGCATTCCTTTCTTTCTATAAACTTGAGAATAAATTTATGCAATACACCATTTAGAGAGGATTAAATTTTGTAGGCATTGTTATGTCAATTAAAATTAGGTATTAGATGCTTATATCTTTATATAAGGGACAAACTGATATTTGTGTTAGGGTAATTTTTTGGAGCAGTTTTGTTTCACACCAAAATTTAGAGGAAGGTACAGAGATTTTCCATATACTCCCTAATTTCAACACACCCCCAAGAGAATGGCACATTTGCTATAAAGAAATGATAAACCTACATTGACACACCATAATCACTCAAAGTCTATAGTTTAATATTTGAGTTCACTGTTGGTGTTGTAGATTCTATTGTCTTGGACAAGCATATAATGACAAGTACCCATTATTATAGTATCATACAGTGTATTTTCACTACACTAAAAATCCTCTGGTACGGCCTATATATCCCTCCTTTTCTCTCTCATCCACTGGCAACCTCTAATTTTTTTTGTATTGTCTCCACAGTTTTGCCTTCTCCAGAGTGCCATATAGTTGGAATCATACAGTATGTCAGCTTTTCAGTTTTTTTTTTTTTTCATTTAGTAGTATGTATTTAAGGTCTCTCCATGTCTTTCCATGACATGGTAGGTAGCTCATTTCTTTCTAGCACTGAGTAATATTCCATTATCCGGATGTAATACTGTTTACTTCTCCATTCACCTACAATAATACCTTTTTTATTTGCAGCATTATTTGTTTCAGTAATGTCATATCTAGTTAAATGTGTAGTTTATCTGTATTGATCTGTCTCAGCATGCTTATGCTGTAATGGCTGAGTATGAAGGAATAAGCTTGTAGGTTATCTAAAGAGAACATACAACTTTCTAGAATGAATATAGACAACACCTTCTACATTAATGTATTTTTAAACATCACCTTTAGTAGCCATAAAATAAATATTACTTTGTTTAATTTAGATCATATATTAAATATATATATACATACATATATATGTATATATATGTGTGTGTGTGTGTATGTGTGTGTGTATATATATATATATACACACACACACACATATATATATTTGTCAACCCCCATGTATTGGTTTCCTTTTGTGGTTTATTCCTTGCATTATGATAAAGAATATAAAACATGTTTTTTAAATGCATCAATATAAGACTCAAATAAGCATAGCAAGAACTTATTTGGCACTGGACTTGGTTCACAGGCTGTAACACTAAACCTTTCCTTGACTCACTGCTATCCTTTCCCCCTCAATGGGTGTTGTTATTTTAATTCTCTGTGTCCTAACAGTTACTAATGCATACGTGTTTAGTACATAAAGCTGAAATACTTATCAACCTAGGAACTGTCGAGCAAGAGTGAGATAGAAATGTTATAAAAGATATCTCAGAAAAAAGAAAAGGTAGCTATTTTTATTAATTAACAACAGGAATAGAGTCTCATAGGTGAAGATATAGTGCAAGTGGAATCATAAAGGAAGGATCACCTGGGAGAGTGAGAGCGGGAGGACAGGGACATTATAGCAAAGAACTCACCAAAGAGATAATGTCTGAGCTGTATCTTGAAAGACGATTTGCTTTTTAGACAAGGCAGAGTGAAGTGCAGGGGCACAGGTAAATGGAGAAAACCATGTACAAAAGGAAATGCCTAAGCAGAAAGACAGATGATAGATGAAAAGTTGAAACAGAAAGCTATGTGTAGTAATTTATGTTTTCAATTACCATCAAAATGGAAGCAAATGGAGCTAGATAAAGTCAAAGGTTAGATCAGGAAGTTGGCCTACCCTTAAATGTTACTCATGCACAGTACACATGAATGCCTATATGCTTTTCATCTAAAGTTTTAGAGGTTATAAATTAAACTGTTAATGACATGACATATACCTTTATAATTGTCTGGAAGCACAGACTCAAATTTAGAAAACTTCTTAAACTTCTTTAGCAGAATGAAAGCAAGAAGGTAAGAAGAAAGCTGGCCCCTTGGTCTGCCTCTCCTCTTTTGCCACACCTAGCTCAGCCTTGCACAATAAAAAAACCTGTCACTGATGTCTGTGGCCACCCTGGCCCACAAGCCAAACCATACCTCCCTAAAGCAGGTGCCCCATATATATTCCTAAACTGTAGCCCCTTTACCACATAGATTTCTCATCACTAGGGTAAGGATGTAACCAGAGGAGAGCTGGAATGATGCCCTCCAAAGCACTGGACCCATGGCCTTATATTCTAATTATAATAATTTGAACATTATCTTGCAAACTAAAATGAGTTATTGAAGAAGTGAATATTATATATGCAGTTTTACTTTTCATATCGCTATAAATTAGGGCAAAACATGAATAGGAATAATTTTTCTTATAAGGAAAAACAACATAATAGTTATATTCTCAACCTTCTACAAAAGACTTCATTCACTAAAGTACTGTATAATAGAATTGTCAAACAACTAAATAAAGTGCGCACAACAATTTGCCATGTGTAATACTCCATGTACTTCACGTACCTGAAATAATTCTGCTAAACTGTGAATTTAATGCTGCTAATGAGACATTTCAAACAATAGGAGTAATAGAATTCCTTTAAATAAGATTTGCATATCTTTAAGCTAAAGCTTACACCACCACTGCTCTGTAAATCCTTTGATCACCACGACATAAAAAGAACAGGAGGAAGGAAATGGGAAGAGCATTTGAACATGGACCTGGAAATGGAATGTAGGAAGCCAGGTTTTCAAATAGCATTATCCTTTTGTTTTTCATCTACCCATGAAGAATGCAGGCTGAAACTCCAGAATTTTTTTTTTTTTTCTGAATACTTGTTCATCCACACTGTGAATCACAGACTAAATAAACATGAGAATGGTGACAAATGAAGGAATATCTTAAAGAGAAAGCCAAACACATTAACATTGTTTTGTCTTAAAACTTCTGTACCTAAGGTTGTCAGGGGGAGGGAAGAGAAACTCATTTAATGAATTTAAAATAAGAGGCCGAAAACTCCAATTTTTCATTAACTTTTCATCCAATAGGAATTATTTTGACCACAAGAAGAATCCTTTTTTTTTTTTTTTTTTTTTTGTTTGAGATGGTGTCTTACTCTGTCACCAGGCTGGAGTGCAGTGCCATGATCTTGGCTTACTGCAACCTCTGCCTCCCGGGTTCAAGCAATTGTCCTGCCTCAGCCTCCCAAGTAGCTGGGACTACAGACTCGTGCCATCACGCCCAGTTAATTTTTTTTTTTTTTTTTTTTAGTATAGAAGGAAGAGTCTTTATCACAAGGTTCAGGGAGGATAGCTACCATCAGTGCTAATTGTGTTGATGCCAGTGGTTTTCCTGTCACTCCATGATTCCTGGTCAAGTAGTTGTTGGGTTAGTTGACACTTTAAGGTGGAAAGAGTTAAAGAGGTGGTAATACCCAGGTTCTAGAATACTGATTCATATTACAGAGACTATGGGAAAACTTGTTATTTGCAACACAATAGAAATTGAAAGTCCATTCCTGTGTGAACCATAGGTCTTAGTGAGTTCTTTGGGTATGTTTGGAGGATTTCTCTTGACTATATTGGGCATCATAAGTGGCCTAGTTCAAAAGTAGAACCCCTTAGTCCATTTCCTTCAGAACAGGGGTGATTAATTTTGATTGTCACTGGCTCTTTGAAAATGTGATAAAAGCCTGAACTCACAACTTAGAAAAGCACATGTAGCCACTCAAAACTTTTCATGCAATTTCAGGGAGTTCCTAACCCACTTTGGGCCTACACATGGGGCCTCTTAAATGTTCTGGGTCTATTTCCTCCAGAAATCATGGGATCCAAGGTTTCCTAATACAAAAATATCTGCATTTAGTTGGCATTTAGTAAGTACTGATTGATTACATACTAGTGTTTTTGCTTTTTTGGAGATAAAATGGAATTGATGGTTAAATATTTCCTAAAAAGTTGAAAAATTATTTTTCTACAAGGAACTGATTTTCCAGTACAAATGTTCAATTTACTTAAATAATTCGATTTAATGAACATATGCTGTGCAACAAATATCTTCATATATACATGATGTCAACAGACATGTTCATGTACATAATAGTATATAAAAATAATCATGTTTAAGAGCATAAGCTCTCATGTCAGATGGACTGGGTTTGAATTGTTAAGACTCCTTGTACTTCAGTTTAATAAAACATAGAACAAATTAACATGTGGTACATATGGTTGTTATTTCAATTAAACAAATTTAAGCATATAAAATGTAGCAAAATATCTGACATAGCAAGTGCAGCTAGTACTTAGTTGTAATTATTATAAGAAAAAAGTTTATTATGCAAGAAAAGCTCTTTCCAGATATACACTTAATAAAAAGCAACTGTTAAGAAAGTTTATATCATATGAGGGGCTAAAATTTACTGTTGTAGCTGAAGTAAACACTTTAAATGGGTTATTTGACAGAAATGTATTGCTTTATGGTTTATCCTTTGAATTATTGTAAAGAACACAGAAGAATTTTTTTAACACATCAAGATAAAATTGAAGTGCAGCCATATCAGTCCTGTTGATCAGTTCTTCTTTCTCTAGACAATGCCGTCAGAGTAAGAAGAGTATAGGAGAGAGAAACTGTAGGTTGATTGACTTAGGTTAATTTGAGTTGAGTAGCAATTCCATATTTAAATTTTCAGTCCTCGGGGAGAAGATGTTGGACTATTAAAAGAGCCTGCACAGATTCTTTCCCTTTGAGATAGATTACTCTTCTCACTTAAACATACATTTAAAATGAATGGGGAAGGAATAGAAAACTTGCTAGTAAAGTAGTGAATGATATGATAAAGTGTTTATAGAATAAATCTCATGCTGGAACTTACTCTGCTATTTATTTTCCAAAAAAAGTTTTTAATTTTGTTTTGTTTTGCTTACTACCGGAGAATTATGTTTTGAGAGAACATAGTCACTGTATATTTGAATAGCTAACTATTATTCCTGTTTCAATACAATTGCATTGAATGTGAAAACCTACCATAATTAAACCCACCATTTGTGAACAGCTTGAAAATACAGATAAGGGACTGAATGCAGCTCCAGATTTTATTTTATAATCTAGCTAGGCATCCAGGAGGCAAAACATTATTTTTTTTCTACTTCATTATCATTGCAAAGTCCCACAAGAGATATGCAGAATTGTCTCTATTTTGCAGAATGTCCTAGGCGATGAAGGTTACAAATCCTGTCCACTATGAAAAAGTGCTAACTTTCACTGCCAACATAGTCCAGGCAGATTTATTAGAGGGAAGCTTGACTTTGTACTTATTTCTTCTGATTCTGTAAATTATAGTGTCTGCAGAATAGATCACCAGGGAAAAGGAATCCTTCTCTTCGTTTCTACTTGTCTTGGAGATAAAAGTTGGACAGATTCTACTTCCTGTACACCTGCAGTCTAGAAGACAATTTGCTCTTAAACACTGACTACATCCAATAGCCAATTTTTTAATAGTCCCTTGGAATAACGATACTAGATTCAAAATTTCACATCTTTGCTCACATTTTTGCACACTTGAAGTGATTTTTCACTCCCTACATTTACACAAATTCTATTTGTGATTTAAGATGTTAGTAAAACCTCATCTACTCCGTAAAGTATTCCTTGACCACTAGATATAAAATGATATCTTGCTCCTTTCTATAGCATATGCTCTCTGTGACTTTCTTTTAAAATGTATAACTTCCTGCCTCAGCAAATGTGCATTTGGCTATTGTATGTAATACTCCCAATGAGTTTGTCAACTCTTCTAAAACAGAATCATATCTTATACATGGAAAGTACTCATCCCTATTCTTAGATCCAGAGTCGACTAGAAGACCTTGTTCTTGCTTGGGCCTCTGCCAAGTCTTCAAGCTCCAATCACAGGCTAAAACGGGGGCTGGCAAATCACATTTAATGGGCCAAATCTTGTTGAATGCTTCTTTTTTTTCATAAATAAAGCTTTATTGGAACACAGCCATATCTATCTGTTTACCAATTCTATGGCTGCTTTCTCTTTCTTTCCTCTCTATAGAGAATCTTACTACAGAATTGTTGTTGTGAGTGAGGTGGCCTAAGAGTATACCACTAAAAATGTAAGCCAAACAGTGTTACAGAG
Organism: Pan paniscus; assembly: GCF_029289425.2. Taxonomy (NCBI): domain Eukaryota; kingdom Metazoa; phylum Chordata; class Mammalia; order Primates; family Hominidae; genus Pan; species Pan paniscus. The sequence continues at coordinate 26,596,140 of NC_073258.2, read as the reverse complement.
GTGAGTCGTTCCTCTAATTAAATGCTTCAATTAAGTTACTTTGGGGGATTTTAAAATAATTTGACACTTGCCAGATCTTTAAAGGTGATAATGTATTATTCCTTTGTTATAGTTCTTTATAAGTATTCACTGTGTATCTAATTTTGTAACCAGAGTTATATATTTTTCCCTTTAAGGGGGCTTCTCAAAAATGTAGATCTACCCCTGTCAGAAAATCATTAATTGCCACCTACATCTGGATGTTCCAAAGGCACCACATATTAAATATGAACATAGCAGCTCCCACAAACTCTAAACATAAGGCCAGTTCTCCTCCACGAAGATTTTTCTAACTTTCCCTCTCCTGGGCTGAGTTAGTTATGAGAATTCTTTTTCATTACCATAAACTCAAGCCCTTAGTAAATTGAGCAAATCCTGTTTAAAATGCAGGTTTTATAATAAACATGTTAGGGCAAAGATGGTTAAATGAGAAGTGGCTTACCATATTTATACAAAGGAATCATTTATATTAAGTTTTGCATATCCTCAGTTTGTTTTTTTTTCTCTCAGAAACTGAACCAAACCATTGTGAACGCTCTCTAGTTGATTTAGCATCTCTATAGTTTGTCATGCTTCTGAATTTTTTCTCATAAATATTCCTAACTGTAAAGAACCTGGAAATGGTTTTCATAGATTCATTAAAGTGAGGTAGATGCAGCACTGAATTGAGACTGAGAACACAAGGAGGTGGAGCAAGATGGCCAAATAGAAGCCTTCACTGATTGTCCTCCCCACAGGAATGCCAAATTGAACTATTCACACACACACACACACACACACCCCCACACCCACACACACACACACAAACACTTTCATAAGACCAAAAATTAGATGAGTAATTACAGTACTTAGTTTTAATTTTATGTTACTGAAAAACTCATTTGAGTATTGAACTGCTGACATCACCCTCCTTCATCCCCCTAGGAGTGGCTGCATGGCACAGAGAGAGAATCTGTGCACTTGAGGAAGGGAGAGTGCAAGGATTGTGGGATTTTGCATTGGAACTTGGTGCTACTCTGTCGCAGTGGAAGGTAATACTGGGCAGAATTCAGCCAGCGCCCACAGAGGCAGCATTTAGACAAGCCCTAGCTAGAGGGGAATTGCCCATGTCAGCAGTTGGAAACTGAGTTCTGGCAAGCCTTACTACTGCACTACAAAGTGCACTGGGGTCCTACATAATCCTGAAAGGTGGTCTAGGTCACAAGGACTTCAATTCCTGGGAAAGTCCTGGTGCTACACTGGTCTTAAGGCCAGTGGACGTGGGGTGCATGTAACCCAGTTAGACATCAACCAGGGCAGCCAAGGGAGTGTTTTGGTCAGCCCTCCCCCAGCTCCAGGCATCTTAACAAAAAGAGAAAGAGGGTCCATTTGTTTGGGAGAAAATAAGGCAAGAGAACACAAGTCTCTGCCTGATAATCCAGAGAATTCTGCTGAATTTTATCCAAGACCACCAGGATGATCTATATGAGTCTGTAAGAACTACAGCATTACTGGGCTTGGGGGGACACCCTAGGAAGATATAGCTGCAGTGACCAAAATCTTAGATCACAACTCCTAAGTCCCTTCAAATACCTGGAAAGCCATCCCAAGAAAGATAGGTACAAATAAGCCTAGACTGTGAAGATTACAACGAATACCTAACCTTTCAATGCCTAAATATTGACAAACATCCACAAGCATCAAGACCATCTGGGAAAACGTGATCTCACCAGATGAACTCCATAAGCCACCAGGGACTAATCATAGGGAAACAGAGATATGTGACCTTTCAGAAAGATAATTTAAAATAGCTGTTTTGAGGAAACAAAATAAAATTTAAGATAACACAGAGAAGGGACTCAGAATTCTATCAGATAAATTTACCAAAGAGAGTAAAATAATTAGAAACAAGCAGAAATTCTGGAGCTGAAAAATGCAATCGACATATTAAAGAATGCATTAGAGTCCCTTACTAGCAGAACTGATCAAACAGATGAAAGAATTAGTAAGCTTGAAGACAGTCTATTTGAAAATAAACAGTAAGAGGAGACAAAAGAAAAGAGAATAAAATATAATAAAGCATGCCTATAAAATCAAGAAATAGCCTCAAAAGGGCAAATCTAAGCATTATTGGCCTAAAAGAGGAGGTAGAGAAGGATAGGGACTCATTCAAAGGGATAACAACAGAGAGCTTTCTAAACCTAGAGAAATATGTCAATATTCAATTATAAGAATATAATAGAACACCAAGCAGATTTAATCCAAAGAAGGCTACCTCAAAGCATTTAATAATCAGACGCTCAAAGGTCAAGGAAGAAGAAAGGATCCTAAAAGCAGCAATAGAAAAAATAATAACATACAATGGAGGTCTAACATGTCTGGCAGCAGAAATCTCTGTGACACCTTACAGGCCAGAAGAGAGTGGCATGACATATTTAAAAGACCAAAGAGAGAGAGAGGAAAAAAAAGAAACTTTAATTCTAGAGTAGCATATTCAGCCGAAATATTCTTCAAACACAAAAGAGAAATAAAAACTTTCCCAGACAAACAAAAGCTGAAGGATTTCATCAACCCCAGACCTGTCTCACAATAAGTACTAAAAGGAGTTCTTCAGTCTAAAAGAAATGGGTATTAATGAGCAATAAAAAATAATGTGAAGGTTCAAATCTCATTGCTAATAGTAAATCTGTGGAAAAACACAGAATATTACAGCACTATAATAGTGGTATACGAACTACTCATATTTTGGGTGGAAAGGCTAAAAGATAAACTAATCAAACATAACTACAAGTTTTCAAGACTATTAGTATAATAAGATATTAAGTAGAACCAAAATAAGATAAAAAGCAGGGATTTGGATGGAATTAAAGTGCAGAGTTTGTGTTAGTTTTAGTTTTGCTTGTTTGTTAGTTTATTTCTTTGTGTATACAATCAATGCCATGTTATCATCAGTTTAAAATAATGGGTTATAAGATATTTGTAAGCTTCATGGTAACATCAAATCGAAAAATACAAATGAGTATAACCACTATGGAGAGCGGTTTGCAGGTTCCCCAGAAAGCTAAAAATAGAGTTCCCATATGATCCAGCAATTCCACTGTTAGGTATGTACGCAAAATAAAGTAAATCAGTATACTGAAGAGATTGCTGCACTTCTGTGTTTACTGCAGCACTATTCATAATAGCAAGAATTCATTATAAGATTTGGAAGCAACCTAAGTGTCCATAAACAGATGAATGGATAAAGAAAATGTGGTACACATACACAATGGATTACTATTCAGCGATAAAACAGAATGCAATTCTGTCAATTGCAACAACATGGATGTAACTGGAGATCATTATGTTAAGTGAAATAAGCCAGGTACTGAAACACAAATTTCACATTTTCTCACTTATTTGTGGGAGCTAAAAATTAAAACAATTGAACTCATGGAGTTAGAGAGTAGAATGATGGCTGCCAGAGGCTGTGAAGAGTACTGGGGGTGAGAGTAGGTATAAGCGGGGGATGGTTAATGGGTATGAAAATATCATTAGATAGAATAAATAAAATCCAGTATTTGATAGCACAGCAAGGTGACTACAGTGAGCAATACTTTAACTGTGGATTTAAAAATAACTAACAGAGCATAATTAAACGGTTTATAACACAAAGAAAAGGTAAATGCTTGAGGTGCTGGATACCTCATTTCCTTTTATGTGATTATGCATTTATGCTTGTATGAAAATGTCTCATAAATATATACACCTACTATGTCCAATAAAAATTAAATATTATTTTTTTAAAAACCTGAGAATAGCTACTGTTTTTTGTTCTGTTGTGCTGTGATTGGACAGGTCCCAGGTCACAGGTCATGCTAAAAGATGTCTCAGAGAGGCAGAGCTGCTACCTGTGTGTATTTATCCTGCTCCACAACTTTTATCATTGAACATGGAATTTTGAGATTAGATGGGTCACTTGAAGTAATCAGTTCTTTGAAAGGCTTAGTGCCGAGAAAAGAGATGAGTAGAGGGGATTCTAGGAGAAGGGGATAGAATTTAAAAAGCAACAACTCTAAGATGTCAAGGAGTTCAAGAGACTATTGCCTTGCCCCCAGAAGGTGTTCAGTAAACTTTTACTGAATGTAGCTATGAATACTGGACTGTGAGAATGAAACTATAGAGCTCATTTTCCCAAAGGGCTAGAATTCAAATTACTTCATAACTAGGCTGAAATGGAAAGACTATATTTCATATTAATCGTAACAATTCAGGATTCTGCAACTCAGTGATGCACCTGAAACTTGACTTATTCCATGCAGATTGTTTACCTGAGTAAAAGCTATTTGATGCATATATGTCTTTTAAAAAATTGAATCCTGTAATACTCAAGTATTGTTTTTAAACCAGGTAGATCAGATCGCTTAAAAAGTTTATTACCGATACATATGCGTGGAACCTGCACCCTATATATTTCTATTCATCAGATCTGAGTTGAAAGACATATTTATTTGTTAGATGCTTACCAGATAACTCTAATGTATTGCCAGCATTGGAAACCATCTCAGGAACACAATCTGCCAACCCATTCATCATTACAGTATCTCAGAGAAGTCATTTGCTACTGTGTTTTTGATTTCTTACGATAGAAGCTCACTATTTTTTCAAGAGATATTTTTACAAAATACTTTAATAGTTCTAGAAAATTGTTTTCAATATAAACTTACAGAGAATAAGAATATCTGTATGTTAAGCAGTGTCATAAATGCTATTAAAAATAAAATGCATTGAAACAAAGTGTTTTGGGAGGGTGTTAAATATAAATTTGCACAATTTAGAAAATACAGATTGATCAACTAATCTATACTTACTTAAATACAATAATAACAATAATGAATACTTTAAAATGTGTTTAAAATTAAAAAATATTTCATTTTTCAAAAACATTAATGTTTTTTGAAATTCAAGTTTATGCTCTTTGTTCTCATATTATATACTATCATTTTGGGAGGATCAGATCAAATTAATTTCAGATAAGTATGTCCAATTGTGGATAGACAGGTTTCCTTTGGAAATTTTTTGGGTACACTGGATAAAAGTATCCTATTAACAAATATTTGGCTGAGTGCTGTGGCTCGCCCTGTAATCCCAGCACACTGGGAGGATGAAGGGGATGGATCACCTGAGGTCAGCAGTCCGAGACCAGCCTGGTCAACGTGGCCCAATCCTATCTCTACTAAAATTACAAAAATTATCCAGGCATAGTGGTGGGCGCCTGTAGTGCCAGCTACTCGGTAGGTGACTCCCAGCTACTCCAGTAATCCCAGCTACTCCAGTAGGTAGCTACTCGGTAGGTCAGGATAATCACTTGAACACAGGAGGTGGAGATTGCAGTGAGCCAAGATCATGCCACTGCACTCTAGCCTAGGCAACAGAGCAAGACTTTGTCTCAAAAAAACAAACAAAAAAAAACCAAAAAAACAAAACAAAACAAAAACCCTAAGGAATCTAAGAAGTAAATTACCTTTCAAAATTGCTACAAAGTCTTAGCCCATTTTCAGAAGTCCTTTAATATTGTGTTATCCTGGGAATAGAACATGGAACTTCTCTATATTTCTTAAATGAGATTTTATTTCCCAATAGTAACTTAATTGTTTTCAAAAATAATTTCACAGTATATTTTTTAGAATCATCAACATCTCTGTTCTAATCATTGGAAATCTCAGTCTTAATGGATATAGAGAAATAGAAGGAAACAAAATATATTGGTTCAATTCATAATTTCTAGATAGGCTTACATCTCGAAGTGTGGCTCTTGCCTTAATATACATTTTTGGTTATTTAATACTACTTATCATTTTCATAACCCCATAACCCCACTAAAAAAGTATTTCAAGAAGATAATACATGTGATCAATGAATAAATTCCCAAGTCAGACATATTCACTGATTTCCTTATGTCTAGGATGGTATTTATATTTTGGGCTTATATGATTAAATGAATTCTAGTTGTCTAGGTACTTGGACATATAAAGGAGAGTCTAATTGATTATGGTGTTTCCCCATCCCCATCGGCCTTATGCTGGGAATAGAACATGTTTTTCTTAAGCTTTAAATAAATGATATTTTCTAAATTGCTATTTTCTAATATGAAGATAGAGCAATTTTAGATGTTCACCTCCATGACTCCAATATTTTAAAGTTCCTATACCCATGGAACAATTTATTTCTCACATCTCTTTACTTGTAAATTAGTTCCATTAACTGTCAGAACTTATTTGCCAGAACAACTTTTATCAGCTCTTTTAGAAGTAAACTTACTTGTTCCTTTGAAGTATATAGAAGTAATTAGATGTTTACATTTTTTCCAGTTCCAGACCTGGTTTTTACCCCCAACAGGTAAGGAGAAAATCATAGAAAGCTTCACAACATTAAGTGCATCACATTAAAGAGAGAAAAGGATCTACTGAATTGGATTTTCCTACACAAAGCATATTATTTTATAAAAGCTCTTTCAAAGTTAAAAATGAATCAGAATAACCTTTGTTAGAAATGGGTTGAAAACACATCCCTTAGAATAAAGATAATAATAGTAACAACTAAGAATATAATAGCAGATAACAAGTGCTTTAAGTAAATATTGAAACCCGGGAACTGCCTATTAGTACCATCAAAAGTCCTGTCTCACTTAAGAAATAGCTAGAAGAAAAATATTTACTTCAATGAAATTAATATATCATGTTCTATTATTTGAAAATGACTTTTTGAAGATTTGGTGGGAAATGCGACAGTTCTTCACTTTGTCTATCCTGGCACAAATGTCTTTTATTGAGACGTTATATCCTACTCCTCGAATGTATGTTTTACCATATGAGCTGGTCAAGTGTTGGTAAATAATTGAAAATAAGGAAGCAAGTATGAGAAGGAAAATGGCAGGAGATAGTGATGTTAAAACATGATTTTTTTCTTCTTTTTTTCAATGTAGCCGTTATAGAGGTGACATAAATTCAAAGAAAAGTACAATTGCCACCTCTTGGAGGACAGAACTATTGAGGAGTTGATGGAGAGTCTAGAAAGTAGTTAGGTTTTGTGGTCCTGGTATGAAGTCATGGTGGGTGGTGTTACATTTATATAATTTTGTCTAGTGTGGAGAGAGGTTAAGTCCCACCTCAGAATGCATGAGGGAAGTATTTCTCAGTTGATAATGCCCACTGAATAAATAAAAATATTGTTAAACCTTTCTTTCTCTAGACTTGAGGCTTCTTATAAGTGGAAACTAACACATTATATTTTGCCACTATTCTTGTCCTCCTATATCAGTCAGAGTACAATCAGGAAAACAAAAGCCTCTCTAGAATGTTTAAACTATGAGAGATTTCACACAGGAAATGAGCTACTTGCAAAACAACTGAAAATCCTGGAGGAGTGATCAAGTTATCTCACTACTAGCTCAGACTTGGTCATATAATCAGGAAGTTGCTTCTGTTATAGGTCAGGAGGCTGTCCACAATGTTCACAGTGATCTGAAACACTCAGAAAGTGAAATTCACATAGAAGGCCCAGCAGCTGGTACACAACCACATCCCTGATAGAGCCCATGGCTGCCTGCTGTTGCTAAAGGAAATACTTCTGCCTCCCACGTTTCCTTGTGAAACCACCTATCATTGGTGCACTCTAACTTGAAACTCCGCTGCAGAGAGATTTTGAAAAATATAGTTCTTAGACTTCCAGACCCTGTGATAGAATGGAGAAAACTAAAGGGGATGGAATTGATTCTGAGTATAGATAATCTGACAGAGTTTATTTTCCTTAGTTGTCATTAAGGACATAAATTCTTATGCACCTTTGTGACAATTATCTCTTCTCTAGAATTTCTTTAGAAAGAGCATTTATTCTGGAGTTAGCACATACAATGTACTGTACAATACATGGCAGAATAACATATGATTAATTAATAGCCACTGTTCTCTGCTGAGTATGCAAATTATTGGCTGTGATATGAAGAAGATTTTAGTAGGGCAGAGTTTGAATAGCAAATGGTTATTAATAACATGATATTTTCAACTGTGGCACAATCCCGTGGGGGAATCCAGGACCTTTAGAAATACAAATTTGAATTATAGATCCATTACTTATTAATTTGCATAAAGTGCACTTAGCATTTTCTGAGCTTCAGTTTTCTCCTACATCTAAAAATGGGGATTTATAACACACTTTCAAAATTGCATGAACATTAAATAAAAATATAAATAAGAACATATCTTTATAATACCTGTCACATAGTATATGCCAACTAATTAAAGGAAAGTGTCAACAGAGCTAGGACAAGGCTTAAATAGTAATCAATTGATGAAAAAAAATGGCAGAGGAAGAAAATAGACTCCAAGCCACTTTAGTTTAAAATTTGAGTTAAAAGATAGATTAGTTTCTACTCTCTTAACCAAGGTGTAGAGACTTACGAAGCATCTTGCTATATGAAAAATTGATTGCATTAATTTATTTTATAAATTTAGTGTTATTTTTCTTTAGCAAGAATCTCAGTTGTGAAGAAATGCAAGTTTTGAACAGTAAATTAAGAACATAATATCATAATTTATGTTCCTGATTTATGATTAAATACAGCTGATTAAATCTAGGTTTCTTTCCTTAGTAACAGTCTGACTGTGGAGAAATTTGCACACATGCCAGGAAGTAATAATAGAACTCAGTTCTATTATTGAATTCTATTATTGAATTATAATTGAATCACAGTTCCACATGGCTGTAGAGGCCTCAGGAAACTTACAATCATGGCGGAAGATGAAGGGGAGGCAAACAACTTCTTCACAAGGGGCCAGGAGAGACAGACAGCGCAGGGGAAACTGCGACTTTTAAAACCATCAGATCTCCTGAGCTCTCCCTCACTATCACCAGAACAGCATGGGGGAAACTGCCCCCATGATCCAACGACCTCCCTCCTGGGCCTTCCCTTGACACATGGGGAATAAAATTTAAGATGAGATTTGGGTGGGAACACAGAAAAAACCATATCATTCTGTCCCTTGCCCCTCCAAAATCTCATGTCCTTTTTCCATTACAAAACCAATCATGCCTTCTCAACAATCCCCCAGTGTCTTTACTCATTCCAGTATTAACCCAAAAGTCCAAGTCCCAAGCATCATCTGAGACAAGGCAAGTTTCTTCTGCCTATGAGTCTGAAGAATAAAAAACAAATGAGTTACTTCCAATATACAATGGGGGTATAGGTATTAGGTAAATGTTCCCATTCCAAATGGGATAAATTGGCCAAAGCAAAGGGGCTACAGGCCCCATGCAAGTCTGAAATCTGGCTGAGCAGTCATTAAAATTTCAAGCTCCCAAATTTGCTTTGACTCCCTGTTTTACAGGTCATGCTGTTGCAAGTGGTGGACTCCCATGGCCTTGGGCAGCTTTGCTTCTGTGGCTCTGCAGGGTACAGCCCCTGAGGCTGCTTTCAAGGGCTGGTGTTGAGTGCCTGTGGCTTTTCCAGGTATATGTTACAAGCTGTCAGTGGGTCTACCTTTCTGCAGTCTGGAGGGTGGTGGCCCTCTTCTCACAGCTCCACCAGGCAGTGCCCCAGTGGGGACTCTGCGTGTGGGTTCCAACTGCACATTTCCTCTCTGCACTGCACTAGCAGAGGTTGTCCATGAGGGCCCCACCCCTGCAACTGACTTCTGCCTGAACATCCAGGTGTTTCCATACGTCCTCTGAAATCTAGGTGGAGGTTCCAAAAGCTCAACTCTCATCTTCTGCGCACCCACAGAACCCGTACCACATAGAAACCACCAAAGCTTGGGGCCTGCATCCTCTAAAGCAATGGCCCAAGCTGTACCTTGACCCCTTTTAGCTACAGCTGGAGCAGCTAGGATGCAGGACACCATGTCCTAGGGGTGCACAGAGCAGTGAGGTCCTGGGCCCTCCTCACAAAGCCATTTTTTCTCCTAGACTTCTGGGCCTGTGATGGGAGGAGCTGCTGCAAATATCTGTGATATTTGCAAATATCACAAATTTCCCCTTTGTCTTGGCTATTAACGTCCAGCTCCTCATTACTTATGCAAATTTCTGCAGGCTGCTTGAATTGCTCCCCAGAAAATAGGGTTTTCTTTTCTAACACATGACCAGGCTGCAAATTTTCCAAACTTCTGTGCTCTGCTTCCCTTTCAAACTTAAGTTCTGATTTTAAACCATATATTTGTGTATGCATATATCTGAATGCCTTCAGAAAAATCAACTTACTCTTGAATGCTGGGTTGCTTGGAAATTTTTTTCTGCCAGATATCCTAAATCATCTCTCTCAACTTAAAATTTCCACAGATCTCTAGGCCAGTGGCAAAATGTCATCAGTCTCTTTGCCAAAGCATAGCAAGAGTGACCTTTGCTCCAGTGCCCAATAAGGTCCCTCATTTCCATCTGAGGCCACCTCAGCCTGGACTTCATTGTCCATATCACCATCAGCATTTTGTTCAAAACCTTCAAAACCATTTAGCAAAACTCTAGGAAGTTCCAAAGTTTCCCACATCTTTCTATGCTCTTACAAGCCCTCCAAACTGTTCCAACCTCTGCCTGTTACACAGTTCCAAAATTGATTCCATATTTTTGATTTGTCTTCATAGCAGTACCTTACTCCAGGTACCAATTCTCTGTATTAGTTCATTTTTACACTGCTATAAAGATACTACCTGGGACTGGATAATTTATAACAAAGGTGGTTTAATTGACTCACAGAACTACATGGCTAGAGAGAAGGAAACTTACAATCATCACAAAAGGTGAAGGAGGAGCAAGCAACTTCTTCACAAGGTGTCAGGAGGAAGAGTGCACAGGATAAACTGCCACTTTTAAAACCTTCAGATCTTGTGAGAATTCCCTCACTACCACAAGAACAGCATGGGGGAAACCATCCCCAAGATGCAATCACCTGCCTCCAGGTCCTTCGCTTGACATGTGGGGATTAGAATTAAAGAGTGGAGTGCAGTGGCAAGATCATAGTTCACTGCAGCTTCAACCTTCTGAGCTCATGTGATCCTCCACATCAGCCTTCCAAGAAGCTGGGGCTACAGGTGTACACCACTATGCCTGGTTAATATTTTAATTATTTTTTTGTAAAGTCAATGTCTTGCTATGTTGCCCAAGCTGGTCCAGATGGAACTCATGGTCTCAATGTGATCCTCCTGCCTCAGCCTTCCAAAGTGCTGGGATTATAGGTGTGAGCCATTGCGCTCAGCAATTATCATCCTTTTGGATGATTAAACAATAGCATGGATTTTAACAAGTTTATAGAATAATAACATAGATGAGAGTATAGAGTGTTTTGGTGACTATATGGGGATTCTGGCTAGAATAAGTTGGAGACAGAATAGAAAGAGCCTTCAAAATAATTACTGAAGAAGATATTATAGGAATCACAGGAAACTAGAGTACTGTGTCTATATGTCTTGATTCAATAGTTCTTGACTAAAGACAATGGAGCAGGAAAAGTAAAAAAAAATCAAATTTACGTCCTTGAATGTTTTTGAAAATTATATACTATTTAGCTTATCAGTATTATGAACACTCAGAAGATTAAAAATATATTTTACAATATATTTTTACATCTTGTAAAATGTATTTTACAAGAAAAATACATTTAAAGGGACTTTGTAAGACTATTGACAACTAGTTGGGAAATCATTTGAATTTCATTTCTATTAGTTTTTAAATATTAGATATAGGAAACAATTTTATTTTTCCAAATATATTTGCCCAGAAAACAAAATGAAAAGGGCACAAATCCTGTCTCTGAAAACATTATTTAGAAAAGACAATAGATAAATATTGGCCTTATAAATTTTCATTTTGAATATAATATTATGAATAATATTTTACATTATCTTCCAGTGCTTTGGTTTTACAGACTTATTTAATGTGAACATTATTTCTTGAAGTTTAATTAGAAATGTAGTCAGTTCTGATGTGCCTGGGCTAAAAATCAAAAGTGGGTATATGGATTTTTTCCCATAATGGCTGTTGCATTTCTTACTTTAACTGAAAAATCCCTAATTCTATACCTTTATATGAGGTATTTTGAAAAAAAAATCATGAAAAAAGCACTTGTGATACATGAAAAACAACAACAACAACAACAACAACAAAAAACAATAAGCACTCTTCTTGGTACCACTAAGGTACTGTAGCACTGTCAGTCATTCTTCTCAGAAATGCATGGACACACACACTTTATGTAATTGTCACATAAACCCCAAGAGGTAGATCTTATTTTTACTTTATAGGTAAGAAAACCATGGTTCAAAATGGTGAAGGGACATATTTAATGTCACACAACCAATAAATTACAGACTGTGATTTGTTCTTCCTGGTACCACCTCCTATCTTTTTTTTTAATACACAGACTTGGCCCAGAATATACATGATGAATTGGAGGCACTTCAAGAGGTAACAAAAGGGGGAGCATGCTGCTTAGAGAGGCTCACAGTTTCTTTCTGTGTACCAGCAATGTAAGAACAGATATCTGGGAATTTAAAAAAAAATACAATAAGATAAAATAAACGTAGTCTTCAACTTTCTTATTGCCAGGTTTGTTCTCTGTTTTATTAGGGACTAAAGAATAAATAGGTATATTCGCAGTAGCTAAAGAGAACCAGCAAGTACTAAGTCAATTGTATATTCCAGAGGAATAGAACATAGAACCTCCGGTTGCAGTCTTTAAAATACTTGGGGTATTTATAACAAGAATGGGCTATTGCAAGAAGAATAAAACAAATGTGGAAAGATTGTCCTCATCATCAAATTTTTAAGCATGGTAATCACTGTGAAAGATGACTATTTGGCCATAAACGGAAGTAGTTTGCCAGCTTAATCTAGTAATCACTAAATTAATGTAATGAAATATGATTTTATACCAAGTGAAACATTTGACTCTATGCAAAGGATACTCTAAAATATTCTAAATGGATGAACATTACATGTTACGTATATTTCTGAGTGGCGTGGTACATTTAAATTATCCAAGAATAGTCCCCTAAAGATTGGCTTCCCAGAAAACAAAAATCTGGCTTATTAAAAAGGTTAATTAAAACAGGCTCCATGCCTAAGGCAGTCAATTTTGATCAAACACAAGGCTTCGTTTTCTGTCTCCTAATTATTCCAGAGAGAATCTGACTCTGTTTTCAATTGTAAATGCGGAGGTAACAGCTAAGGCTGTAGCCAATGTTCTGTCATGCTACATTGCTGTCTTATCATAGCTATTATCACATCATGGCACATGCTGGTGCTTCCCCAATTACGTTCTACAAATAGAGAGTCAGGTCCCCTCTCTGGATTCTGTCTCTACCAATCACTACACACTGCTCCCAAATGATGGGTCAATGGGGAAAACACATGAATTTTCTCCAACAAACGGGGCTCCATGGGGCCAATATACATGCTTCCTGGTATGCATATTGTTCTACGCAACACAGACAATTCATCTATCACAGAAAAATAGTCATAGAACTTAATATCAACACTCAGTATCAGGCATTAGTCAAAATTATGGTAATATTTGTGTTACTAAATAATGAAGAAAATCGGAATTACGAGCTTCAGATAGTACATCAAGGTTCTAGAAGAAGAAAAGTCTTTCCTAATTTTTTCCTGAAGTTTTCAACTAGGAATGTTCTTTTAATAAATCAAGTGTATTTATCATAATTTTGACTTGGAAGTACTAAATGAAACAGTTATTTATCAAATATAATTTATATCCTCAAATAATTATATTTTTAGTTTTAGGTAATGAATCAATAATCATAAAATGCTTGGATTGTAGATTGAAAGAGAGATATTTATTGATAATTTACATCTTGGATAGATCTAGTATATGGTATAAATACTTGCATAACAAGATGATCTATCTGCATAACTGTAGAACTTTTGAAATATATGAAGAATGCAAAACAACTAAGGCAGAAAAATAAGACATTCATAGGTTTCTTGATGAGATTTTTAATTAATTAGGAAGATGTTTAATAGATATATAACATGAAAATATTTTATTGTAAATATTTTTGGTAATGCTGCAATTTGTTCAGATATACTGCTAAATATAATATATATAATAAGACAATATAGAAAAACATTTGTAAGTCCTAGATATTTCCATTTTTAGCCTAATTAATGAATCTCGACAAACTAACTTCTTAGAGTTTTATGCAGAAACTGAGAATTACAAGCTAATTTTATCTACTATCAAATATCTAATTTTATATATAATATATAAACATATATAACACATAAACATGTTATATGTTTATATAACATATAAACATAAATTATATATTATACATATGCTTATATTTTATATATGCTATATATACATTTATATTTTATATAAAATTTATACATTGATATAATTAGATAAATACATAGATACAATTATATTTATAATTATATAAAAATTATATATATTAGATATACAAATATATAGGTATTTAATATCCATATAAATATTAGATAAAGATACATTATATATAATTTACATATTTGTATAATATAATTTATATAATTACATATAAATTATATATTATATTTTAGTTATATATTATATTTTATATATAATTTTATCTATGTATGTATTATTGGTAAACTTTTTGTTATTTACCTGCTAGTATAGGCAAGTTCTAATACTTTCCATAATCCACATTATTTGACACATATAATTTAAAACCATGTCTCCCTTGACTGTAAGAATCCCTCCCACCAGCAGCCAACACAAAATAACATTTTAAAGGATTTATCTCTACAAAGTCCAGTCCTCCCATCACATTCTCTCTCTTTCTGTGTGTGTGTGTGTGTGTGTGTGTGTGTGCACGCGTGTGTGTGTGTGTGTGTCTGTGTGTGTAGTGGCTATATTCTGGGGAGAGGGAATTTTGATGTATAATTGCATTTAATATACAATAGTCTTATTAGTATTACATAATCAGAAAAAGCTTCTATTCATCTACTGTATTTCTTAGGCTGAAATGCTTTCCCGTATAAAAAAAAAAAAATCCACTGCTATTCCTAGTGTTTTGGCAAGCACGTGTTTTCAAGCAAATAACTAACCCATGTAACTTCTCAGAACATCAATCCTCTCCGTGTTGTTTGGGTAAGAGTACATGTTTTCCTCTTCATGTGTGCCTTTTTAAAAAATTAAATTTCTAGGCTGCTATACCCACAGTCTGGCTTCTTTTTGAGAGTGCACTTGTGAACAAATTCAGAGTGTATATTTTTATATTGATGATCTACAGATACTATGGTCCCTGAGTCAAATGTTAATGCAAACGCTTAGATTTCCAGTATGAAAGACTCATATTTATCACTGCCTACTCCTCTAAACCAATAATCGCATGTCCACAGGCATATTGTTTAATAATGAGTAGGCATTAAATCAATATTTACAGTCCACTGTTATTTTCAGTTCAGCTCTTGTAAAGAGCAGGCCACATTTCTCTGGATCATTTTCTCCTGCTGATACTTGTGGCTTTTCTGAGACATGCAATAAATGGGTGCATGATTCCTGGTGAAGAATCACAATATGTGTTTCTGAAGAGGCAATAAGAGTTTGAGTTTTGCAATCTCTTTTGTCAATACCTTTGTACGTCTGTGGCTTAATGGAGGTCATCTGCCATCTCATATGCCTTATCTCCACTTACTTAACTCCACTTCCTCTTTCACCTTGTATGTGTAAATTTTAAATGTATATTTTCAATGTGTAGATTATGTTTTCATGCAGATCTTTTCTCCAAGGATTGCTTCCGGCAGGTTTGTTTTCATCTTTATGTGTATAGAATTCTTCAAAAATTGTAGTCTCTGCTTATTTATTAAGTCATTTTTCTTTATTCTTTCTACCCATGATAAAAATTAAAAGAAACAAAAACATAACAGGCACTGTAAACTTGGACATTTAATCACTACATATTGTGCATATGATTTTGTCTTCTCATGTAACTTTTTATCAGAATTTTAAGGGGTTTTAAGATTATGTTGTGGAACTAATGCTTTTGTGCAGAGAGACACAGGTATTATTGGAAAAATCGGTCCTAGGGATTAACATAAAATCTTTCTTGGTAAATTAATTAATCCCTACTTACAACTAAACAAATGCAATTGTTTGCTTTAAATGGCAGCAACAATATGGGTGGAATAGAGGTTACACTTGAAATGTTGAAATAAATGATACAAAAGTAATGTAATAAGGCAATTAAATTATGTGTGGTTTGTTTTAAAAATAACTAATGTATTGAGCTATACACACACACATGCCTCTCAATTAACTTTTTAGCTTCATTAGCCATTGAGATTTCAATCTCTACTCTTAATAATATAAAACATAGAGGATGCTGTTATTGCAATAAAAGTATATATCTTGGAAAACACAGAATACATATTTATTAAAATTTAAATAGTAATGTATAAAGCCAAGAAACAACATCAAAAATAGCATATTGAACAGTTAACCAAAATGCATAATAAGAAAGAAAAAAACAGGGCTTTAAGGTAAAAACTTACAGAGACCAAGAGCCACTTGCCAGGCAACACCCTCCCCAGCTGCCCAGGGCTATTAAGACAATTTGACCACCAGAAGCTCCCCATAAACCCCACTTCAGGATATCGTTCCTAGATACGGTCAGCCAGAGAAAACTTTCTCCCTTTACCAGTGAACATGACTTTCTCTTTGGAAATGTTTCCAAACTTGTCACTTCCCCTATTGATGCCAACCAAGGACTTCCAATGTAACTGAACACCAAGTAGAAAGTCTCCCACTTCCAAAATTCCCCCTTAATAGAAGTGCTTATTAATCAGAGACTCTCAGTCTTTTTTTTTACTCTGAAAAACTTCTTTTCTATATCACTTTTGAAACCCTACTAAAATAAAGGTGATGGCAGATGGAACCCTTTGCCATGATTTACGCATAAACAGTCTGTATTAGTTCTCACACTGCTATAAAGAAATATCTGAGATTAGGTAATTTATAAAGAAAAGAGATTATTTTTATATTTATTTATTTATTCTTTTTGAGATGGAGTTTCGCTCTTGTTGCCCAGGCTAGAGTGCAATGGCATGATCTTGGCTTACTGTAACCTCCGCCTCCCAGGATCAAGCGATTCTCCTGCCTCAGCCCCCCAAGTAGCTGGGATTACAGGCATGTGCCACCACGGCCGGCTAATTTTGTACTTTTAGTAGAGATGGAGTTTCTGCATGTTGGTCAGGCTGGTCTCGAACTCCCCACCTCAGGTGATTCTCCCCCTCGGCCTCCGAAAGTGCTGGGATTACAGGCGTGAGCCACCGCGCCCAGCCAGGAAAAGAGTTTTGATTGGCTCATGGTTCCATAGACTGTACAGCAGTGGTTCCCAACCTTTTTGGCAACAGGGACCAGTTTCATGGAAGACAAGTTTTCCACAAACACGGGGCCTGCGGGGAAGGCAGAGATGCAGGGGCAGATGGTTTCAGGATGAAACTGTTCCACCTCAGATCATTAAGCATTAATTAGATCATCATAGGGAGTGTGCAACCTAGATCCCTCGCATGCACAGTTCACAATAGGGTTCCTGCTCCTATGAGATTCTAATGCTGCTACTCAAATTACCAGAGGCGGAGCTCAGGTGGCAATGCTCACTCACGGGCAGCTCACCCCCTGCTGTGCTGCTCAATTACTAATAGGCCATGGACTAGAACCTGTCTGTAGCCTGGGGCTTTGGTACCCCTGCCCTACAGGAAGCATGATGCTGGCCATCTGCTTGACCTCTGAGGAGGCCTCGGGAAACCTGCAATCACAACGGAAGATGAAGGGAAAGCAAGCTCATCTTATGAGGTCAGAGCAGGAGGAAGGAAGACAGGGAGGCACCACGCTCTTTCAAACAACCAGATCTCTTAATAACTCACTCACTCACTATCAAGAGAAGAGCACCCAGGGGGTTGGTGTTAAACCACTAGAAACCATCCGCATGATCCAATCATCTCCCACCATGCTCCACCTCCAACATTGAGGATTACAATTGAACATGAGACTTGAGTGGGGATACAGATCTAAACTATATCACAGTCTTTGTCAATTTTGTTTTGGAATTGGTTTTTTTCTTCAGCAAAAATATTGGAGAACATAATCATTTAAGTTGACTGCTTAATGCTGTCAATGACAAACAATGTTGGATTACATTAATTTAAGAATGAAACTTCTTTGAACAGTTATCTGTCCTGGTAGAAGCAGTCTGATCATTTTTGATACTTATGCCTTAAAAATATAAGTTTTTAATTGCAATTTTTAAATGACTGTATAATTTAAGAATTTTTATTTTTTTCTTAAAATGATCTGGTAAAAAAAGAAAAAAATCAAATGATTCCTTAGACACACTAACTTTAAAAATAATTTTGTTAAAGGATAATTTTCACACACACAGAAAATCATGACTAATGCAGATATAAAATAAACTTGTATTAAAAATGTATTTAAGTCATAAATTGAGACAACTTGCAAATGTTAGAAATAATTCAAAGTAAAATCCAAACAACAGACATATTTATAGATAAATATATTTATCTTTAAATATTAAATTTATTTTAATATTAAAATGAATTTGCAAATGGTCATGTAACTGGCTTTTTCTTGGGTTGGGGTATCAAAAAACTTCTAACGGGCAGAATTTAAATGTCTATCTATAGAAGAGAATTTGTTTACTTTCAGTTTTATTCAGTTATAATTTCTAGAGCATTGTAAAATAACCTAAGACAACAATACACATGCATTTCATGTTATTTGTTAATTTTGAAGGTTATATATTCAATCTCCAAACCTCGCTCTAGTATTCCAGTGTAAAGATATTCAAAATATCTTTTACTTATTCCAAAGACTTAAAATTTTTCTTACAGTCTTCAAAAAGAATAAAAGCACCCAGGAAAAATATATAAATATAAAATGCCAATAATTAGATAGTAGTTAACCTATTTCCAAGTAATACACAAATGCGTTTAATTGTTAACATTGCTAAAGTAATCATGATGGAGTTGGCAAGAGTTCACAAGAAAGGAAAAAGACATTTTAGGGAGAAACACTTGACTTAGAAATGTAGTAGAAGAAAATAAAAGTCATCTCAGATAGTCTGTGTTAACACAATTTGATGTATATTTTTTGACATTGCACACCTCTTAATGGAGACAAAGACATTAGTAATGCACCTTTAATGGTCAAAATTAAACAGATAAAATTACAAAAGGCACATAATAATAGGTAACACTAATAAAACATTTACTTTGTATATGAGGATCTATTCTAAATGACTCACATATTTTTATTCATGTAAGCTTCTCAAGAGTACTGTAAGATTCCCCCATTATACAGATTAGAAAATGTATGAAGTAAAATTGATAAAATCCATATTACAAAAGTAATTTGTTCCTGAATCAAGCCTGCCCCTCAGGTCAGAGTCAGATCTGCCCCTCCTCCTTTACATTGGAAAAATATTTATAATTAATGTAAATATGAGTGAAAGGAATACTGTTTTGAGTTTAGTACTCACATTGCTCTTCCTTGAAGAAACTCTTCACTTTTCTATGATAGTGAAGTTTACTATGTTACTACAAAATTACAAAAAGCTTTCCTTTTGTGGTTTTCTCAGCTGTCCCACGATAATTATCATTCTGAGATCTTTCTATTAAGTATCATCATTGTACACTTATGAAGTACAAAATTGTTTAATGCACATTTTTGATAATGTGATATGCTAGTCATTCAGATATGTATTTTAACAGATGAAAAGGAAGATAGTATCTAAATATAGATACAGATATATACATTGAGAACAGTATCTCACAAAGCTTTGGCAATACTTCTCATGGGGAGAGAAAAGAAAACTGTAAGGTCAAAAGTTAGCTGCAAATTGGAAGTAAAAAAGTTTCATTTAATGTGGATCTTTCAAAGTAAAGGCTTGATTGGGATTGATTCAGAATTATGATACAACAGTCCAGGATTAATGGAAACCACAAAGTAAGGATCTTGAGGCAATTCAAAGAACTGTGGAAAACAAACTGTCTATTAACGTTTTCCATTGAAGAGATGGCAGCCCTTTCATGAAGTTCCCATAATAAACAACCAAACTACTTGCTTTACCAGGACAGTCCAGAAAGAGCAAAGACATGTCAGTGGAGATGGTGGAATAGCAAAATCATGTTAATGTACAGTATGGCATGGTTTTGGTTCTCAGTATCCAGAGTGTAGAGGTAGATAGATTTTGGCTTTCACTACTTTAGAATCATGTAGAAGAGACAGTTACAGGAATAAATAATTCTAATAAATAATAGTGGACAGTGCTGCATAATTCAGGAGAAAACTTCCCAGAAGGTAGATTATGGAAGGTAAGAATGTAGATTATAGATCATCTAGGTAAAATGCCTTTAACAATGTAATATGTTGAATCTCCATCTGAAGTTTCAACTGATTGTATAGTCTTCTAACTGACTTATTTTAGAATGTATTTATAGCTAAGGGTCCTACCAATATATCTATCAGAATTATTTGTTTCTTAAGAATTTCTGAGGACTTGCTGTACTACCCCAACTTTAAGTTCAACTTTTTTTTTTTTTTTTTTTTGAGATGGAATTTTGTTCTTGTTGCCCAGGCTGGAGTGCAATGGTGCCATCTTGACTCACTGCAACCTCCACCTCCTGGGTTCAGGCAATTCTCCTGCCTCAGCCTCCCGAGTAGCTGAGATTACAGGCATGTGCCACCATGCCCAGCTAATTTTTTTGGTATTTTTAGTAGAGACGGGGTTTCTCCATGTTGGTCAGGCTGGTCTCGAACTCCTGACCTCAGGTGATCAGCCCTCTTCGGCCTCCCAAAGTGCTGGGATTACAGGTGTGAGCCACCGCGCCTGGCCAAGTTGAACTTTTAAAATTAACTGATGTGGAATTCTGTGAGTCATGTCACCTTTGGCTATGCAGAGGAAATAAAAGTCTTGTCAAAAGACACACACACACACACACACACACCCTCTCTGTACCAAGATAGAAGAGAGAAAGAACAAAAACTGTTATCAAGTAAGCATTAACAGATTTATATGCATGTAAGTTATCATGAGAAACTGATTATGTAATTCAGCCAAAACTGAACATATTTTATAAAGCAAAGCACAAGAAAGAACAACTTTTCTTATCCTCTTGAGACAAAGAACTGCACCTTGTTGACAGTCACCTGTATATCTCATGAGTTAATTCCAGAGGTTCATTTTTACATTTTTAGAAGTCATCTGGCCTGGACCTTGGTGATATCTCTACATTGTAAAAACCGATGATGGACCCAATCCCTAGAGAGGTGTATCTCTATTCCAAATGTTAAAATATGGGCTCGGATTCATTATATCTCCAAGAAAACCCTTGTGAGAGGAGAGAAGAGAAAATGGTCTCCTTGCCTTCTATAAACATAGAATGCCATTTTAATTTAACTTTTTACATATGATTCATTTATAAGTAACTCTCAGATATCAACACAAGCTTGTAAAAGCTTTTAAGTATAGTTATGAAAATGTGA
Source organism: Pan paniscus (assembly GCF_029289425.2). Classification (NCBI taxonomy): domain Eukaryota; kingdom Metazoa; phylum Chordata; class Mammalia; order Primates; family Hominidae; genus Pan; species Pan paniscus. The sequence continues at coordinate 26,574,590 of NC_073258.2, read as the reverse complement.
CTAGATACATGGGCTTTGTACACAGAAGAGCAATCAGAATAAATTTAACATGCCTTGTGTTTTTTCCCTGTGTCTTGCTTGCTTTGTTATGGATTTCCCATATAATGTGCTCTAGGTAGAAATTATTTTTGATAGGGGAGCAGGATAAAGAGGAAATGATAGAATAATGAATGGGAAGAATGAATAGCAAGCATGGGGCTATTCAGAGCAAATCCCTGCTGGGAAGAGATTTGATGATTTGATGACTTAACAATTTTGAGCAATTCTTTGCCAGGCTAATTTAATTTTCAGTTTGTCACCAATGTATGACTGTAGAGTGATTTGATTATGTTGTGCTCCTTTAAATAATTTGAGCTGTTTAAAAATGCTTATGTCACTCTTATGCTTATATAAAAGCATGCATCGTTGAAATGATCAATTTATGTTACTGTGCTAGCCAATGACCAGTAGGATTTATTCGTCTTTTGTTTAAATTTAGCTCAGCACAGTGGGTGGCGATTGCTAGGCTTTCCAGAATTGCATCTATTTATCAGTATCTACATTTCACACCTCCGAAATCTAAAGATACTCTTTGTCAGGTGTATGATTTCTGAACCCCAAAATAATAACAAAACTTTAGAATAGTGCCTTTAGAGTTATTTAAAATTCAAGGCCTGTTCTCCATTGATGGCAATGCTTAAATTGCCTGGCTACACTTACATTTTAAGAAATTATGATAAGTAGAAATTCAAGTTATATATTTCAAATAACTCAAATAAAATTTAATACATTTCCCCTTTGCTTTATTAAAGCAAAAGCAAATAGGCCACATGTAGAATATAATTTCTTCAAAATCAAATAGGCCACATGTCATCAATTATTCCACTTGGGGATCCAGAGCATGATGGATACTAGCTGTGAGCTGTGGGGATCCAGGAAAACACATGCTGCCTTTTCAATTTTCTATTACAAAAAACAATATTAGCAAGAAAATAATCATTTGACAGTAAAAAGAAGGTTGATATATGTTGTGGAAACAATTTGTGCCAAATATGTAGGACTGAAAAAATGAGAATATCTTAAGAAGCAAATGTTTCTAAAAGAAGGGAATTATTCTAGTTCTGATAAAATATTTTGACTTTTAACATATTAAGAAGTATCTAGAATTTTACAGAGGGGAGTAAAATATTTCGTTATAGTTCTTAATTTTATAAATTGTATATTAGAAGGTTATGTATCGAACATAACATCTTCCTTTTCCATTTTCCCTGTTTCTCTCCTTCTTTATCTACCTGCCTTTCTCTCTTTATTGTATTATTTCTCTATTTTTTCTTCTTTCTTTAAAGTAAGAGTAAGCACTGGTTGAATAAAAAAGCCAATGTACTACTCTCCAAAGTAATTGGGGAGGATGGAATAGAAAACAAATTTTATCATAAAATAAAGCATACAAACACCATATTATAAACATAGAAAACATAAAATATATGTGCTATAGCATACGTATATAAATATGGAATCTAACATATTTTTAAAATGCCACATCACACATTAAACAGCTAATATCAATCCATACATTACAGTTAACTGCAATGTATTGTTAATAAATTTTAATAAACAAGACTTCATTAAAAGGGAATAATAATAACCACATATTCATACCAAAAGACCATAAGCAACCAAAAGAGAAATAAAGTTTCAAAGGGTAAAAATGAAAATTAAAAAATAAGAGTTTTAATAAATGACTTTCCCTCATGCCAAAGCCTAATCCAGAGTAAGGCCCTAACTCTCTTCCATTCTATGAAGACTGAAAGAGGCAAGGAAGCTGCAGATGTTTGAAGGTGGCAATGAAAAACAAGCTTAAAATTGGGCCAAATAAGTTAATTCCTCACCTTTCAAATTCTCTGGTTTTAGTGATATATGTACTGCTGCTATTATTCCGGATTGGTTTGACTGAGTGTATTTATAGGGGATGAGAAAATATTGTTTCATCCTGATTTCATGTAATAGATATTAGGCTCTAAATTAGTTATATTAGTTAATGGTACTAATAACATTTATTCTGTAGAGCTTTTTAAATATATTATTTTAATTGTAAGATACGTATTTTTAGAAGTCTTAGAAAAATAATTTAATTCCTTTCCCTGAGCATGATACTTTTCTAAACACTTAAACTAAAATAATTTGTTTGGCACTATAAATAACATCCTTGCCCCAAACATTTGTCGTAATATTTCAAGGCCAGGAAAATATGTGTTTAAAAAACAATTAAACATTTGACAAAATTTGGGCATCAGTGAGTGAGTCAAAGTAACCCTTGATGATTCTCCCTTAGTTATATTGTCTCTACTGAGTTTAATATAATAAGCCCAGTGCTTGCTCTGGGCAAAAATGTCAAGTTTAGATCCTCAGTCTGTCACTCAAAGTCCTTTACATTTTGTTCCTCCCTTTTCTTTCCATTCTTGTCCTGCATATATTCATCAAGCACCTTGGCTTTTGTTTTGTTTTGATTTGTTTTATTTTTGGGCTTATTGACTTACAAGCAGTCCTCCAAAATCACAGATTCCTCTTTCTTGCCCCTAGTCCATGGCATAAGTTGCTCAATCTCCCTTGCCCTTTTATAATCCTAAAGAAAAATCAGGATTTTCAGGGTCATTTCAAATTCCACATTAAAATACTAATGTTTGGGTTACATAGCCGCCCTTGTACTTCTGTTCTTTAATAATACTTTCTTTTTCACATTCTATTTCCAATACTATCACAAAAGAATAAGAAAATAAATATGTGAAAAAGAATTATAAAGTATAGATGTGTTCCTGAGCTATAGTCCCTGAAGATAGCCATACACAGTTATCTTCCTCTCTATATGTAATCACTGCCCCTTTCATCGAGTGGAAAAGTTCATTTTCCCTTCCCTGGGATCTGGACTGGCTTTGCCTGCAGTCCAGACTGACCTTGTGACACGGTTCATCCAATAGACACTTCAGGTCCATGCTCAGCTCTTACAAGGACTGGCAGCTTTCACTTTCAGTCTTTTTTTGAAACCAGCTGCCACATAAGAACTTCAACTTTCCTGAGACCAACAGGCTGTAAAGAAGCAAGCGCCCATGTAGAAAGGCCTGGTGGAATAGCTCTGTAAGTGAAGTCTTCTTGGACCTTTCAGTCTAGTCCAGCTATCGCCTTAAGGCAACTGAATTAATAATCCCATCTGATGAAGCAAGGAACTGAGAACCCCTCAGCTATCCACAGTCATTGCACAAAATCATGAGAAATAGTTTTGTTTTATGCCATTAAGTTTTGGAAGGTCTGTTATTCAGCAGTAGATACTGAAACAGTGTCTTAAACTGCTTAGCAGAAAAATAAATATGCAATGAGGAGATTAGAAATAGAACATAAACCATTTGAGAATCTTTTTTAGATTTTTCTATGCTGTTTATTATTATTATTATTTTCAATTTTATTAACTGGAAGATTAAACATACTGCCTTCTCTACTTGTTAGCTGTAGGAAGTTGGTCACATTAATTTCTATGTACCTTCATATCATTATCATTAAAATGAAAATAATAGACTTGTCCCTTGAGGTATGTAAAGAGTTTATAATATATGTGAAGTGCGTAGAATATTAGCCATCAAATAGGATTCATAAGTGTTGCAATTATGATTATTGTCCTGATTTCCAAGGGATATTAATTCCAAAAGAGTAATACGAAAAGGAAAATTTCAAGAAAATTGTAACTCGTTAAGTACCAAATAGAAACATTTATTTTACATCTAAGTACTATAATATAAAGTTCACTTTGGTTAGTCTAAAGAACTAACTCTTTTTTTTCAAGCTTCTTTTTTTATTAAGAAACTTAAAATTAAATTTATGTTTAGTAATTGCAAATGTTTATAATATTCAATATAATATTAAGACTCATCTATTCTAGCTTTTCTTCAAATATTAATTTGTATTTTCAGTAGTCGTAATATTTTAATTCTTATTTAGTGTTTATTTTAAGTATTTATTATAATTTATTCATCAAATATACTTATTGCTAGTTTATTCAGTGTTTTGTGCTAAGTACTAGAGATGTAAAGAAATTAAAATGGCCCTGCGCAGTGACTCACTCCTGTAATCCCAGGACTTTGGGAGGCTGAGTCGGGCAGAACACCTGAGGTCAGGAGTTTGAGACCAGCCTGGCCAACATGGTGAAAACCTGTCTGTACCAAAAATACAAAAATTGGCTGGGTGTGGTGGCACGCGCCTGTAGTCCCAGCTACTCAGGAGGTTGTAGCATGAGAATTGCTTGAACCCAAGAAGGGGAGGTTGCAGTGAGCTGAGATCACACCACTGCACTCCAGCCTGGATGACAGAGTGAGACTTTGTCTCAAAAAATAATAATAATAATAAAATAAATAAATAAATAAAAAGCAAAAAAAGAAATTAAAATAAATATAAAACTAAAAGAAAAAAAATGCCTGGATTTGTGAAAATTACAGTTTAATCTAGGAGGCTGACAATGACAAAAACCACAAGTTAATGTAACATTACGTTAATAATAAGTAATAATAATTGCAATACTCTGATGGCTGGTGCTCTGTGGGACATTTAACTAGATAATATCTTACTTAGAAAAATGAAACAAAAGATCCCTTGATATGTAACAAAAAGCTCAATTCCTTAAGAAGAGAAAGTGATACCAAGTGAAGTGTGTGTAGGCATGTGTATGTCTGTGTGTGTGTGTAACTCAAAGTGTACAAAGGTGTATAGGAGTCAATGAGGCTTCAGAGGTAGGTAGAGGCAAAACACACAGGCCTTGTGTTTCTCTGTGTAAGATTTTTGGGGGTCAGAGGTTGAGTTCAGGTAGATATAATCGAGTTCAGGTTTGAAAAAATCACAATGTAGAAAATAAGTAGAAAAACATGAATATGTGTCAATAAAAAAAAACCTGAATAAATTTCTGCTCACTTAACCCAGGCAATGTTTTGTAGTCATGGAGAATGAGTTAGAGATGTATGAATTAATTTGTAGCAATACTTACATGTTATTTAGGAAACTGCAAAAATGTAAAAAATAATTAAATATGGTAAATTTTAAAGGAACACTAAAATTAAACATAAATACTTATAAAGTATGCATGAATGTTTATGTGTATAGATATTTAGAGAATGATATGGAAGGGTGCAATGTGTACTAGTTTTTTAACATAGGCTACATGAGTAGAGTAGAATGATGTGGGTTTAGATGGAATAAAAAAGGGAGTATGGAGAAAAGCAAAAAAGAAAGAAAAATAGACTGTCAAACAAATCATATGGTATAATTACACATTTAAATAAAATTGCACATATGTTTACACATTTTTTTAAAACAGCATTTATTGAGTGAAAAGAAAAAAATTGCTGGCAATGCTGTGGAAACTGCGCTGATTAGGCTGTAGAGTAAAAGAGTGAGACTATTTAATATGATAGTACCATGATCCAGGTGAGAGGTGACAAGTTCTTGGATTAAAGTAGTGGAGTATTTTGTAAAGTCAGTAAGGCTGATGAAAAAAATGAAAAAAATAATGAAGTAGTGGAGAAAAAAAATCAGATAGATGTTTAATAATTAAAGTATCTAATACTTTATGGTGCATTAGATATGGAGATTTCAAAGTTGACTCCTGGCTTTTTAATTTGTACAGTGGCATTGAGTGATACAGAAAACAGTGAAAGAGAGCCAGGTTTTCAGGGAGGTGGTTTAGTTAAACAACATTTCATTTATATGCCTTTGAAGTGGAAATATTTGATGCTGGAGTGGAAATATCAATTGAATGGTTGGATGGTTGGTTTTGGAACTCAGAGGTAAATTCTGGAAATCAAATTTATGAGCAATCAGTATATAGATGACAATCAAAGCCACAAAAATGGTTGAGATTACCACTGAGTTAGGAAATAAAGTGAACACTCTTTCCACCTGTGAAAAGGAGAGAGATCGAGCAGAAACCAGATTCAAGAGAAAGATTTGTGTGCCTGCATTTGCATATATACAGGGTACATTTAATGTAGTAGAGAGTTGAGTATATTTAAATGTTTAATGGATGAAATTTTGGGTTAAAAAATGAATCTCAATATTGTGCCAGAGGAGACAAAAGTGAATGAAATTCTAAATTCCCAAATCATTTTGACCCACAATGCAGATGAGAAATTCATTCATAAATTACCTAGCTCTACCCAAACTTTCAACAATAATGTGTTTCTATTCCAGAAATGATTCCAATTTCTATGATTCAACTGTTGTTTATTTTTCTTCATTGAATGAGACATTTACAATGCTATTGTAAATTTTAGTTTTTCATGCATGTGCAAATAAAAATAAGTAGTGTGCATCACATAATTAAAGGCTACTTTTAATTTGATTGGTTAGGAATTTGCTCAGTTTATGTCTTTTGCATACCATATGCAAATAGGAACTAAGATTTCAAGTTTGTTTGCATACCACATGCAAACAAAAGTTATTAGTTTTCTTGATCGCATAAATTGGCATAGAGAAATATTCTACAAGATTAAAATACCGTTGACAATTATGTACCTAAAAGTTTCTATAAATATGTTTTTACTATGTTAAATATAACTGTTTGAATATATGTGAGGCACCTTTGCAATAAAGTTGTATATAAAGGCAGTAGTGTTATTATCAGCCAAACGTTATTAATTTCTTAAACAGTCATATTCAACTCCAATATTATACTCATTTTGTTTTATGAATGTTAGACGGCTATTCCCATGACAGCAACTTTCTCCAAAGCTTTTGTTCTTCCAAATGTAGCATATTATTCAAAAGGAACGGCCTCACTTGAAGTCACGGATTTCAGTTTCTTTCTTGCCATGCCCCTAATTCACTGTTGCATCTTGGATATATCACTTACTGTTTCTGAACTTCTGTTTTTCATATACAATATAAGAGGAGAAACGGTTGTGTACTAAATGCTTTCTAAACTCTCTTTAGTCCTATTAGTCAACGCATAATTTTTTCTAAGTCCGTAGTCCTCATTGTTAGTGTCTTGGTAAGGATTAATTAAATAATCTCCAGAGTGAATGCTGACCATTAGTGAGAATGTTAGTGCCATTTGTTTTCAAGAGTAAAAGTATGTGTATGCTCCTTTAGTTAATCCGATTTTTGGAGATTGCTTAACGTTTTCTACAGTGAAAATTTTGTTGCATAATTTGTTCTACTTTCTGGCATTAATGTGCAAAAATCACAAGCATTCCTATACACCAATAACAAACAAACAGAGAGCCAAATCATGAGTGAACACACATTCACAATTGCTTCAAAGAGAATAAAATACCTAGGAATCCAACTTACAAGGGATGTGAAGGACCTCTTCAAGGAGAACTACAAACCACTACTCAGCTCAACGAAATAAAAGAGGACACAAACAAATGGAAGAACATTCCATGCTCATGGATAGGAAGATTCAATATCGTGAAAATGGCCATACTGCCTGAGGTAATTTAAAGATTCAATGCCATCCCTATCAAGCTACCAATGACTTTCTTCACAGAATTGGAAAAAACTACTTCAAAGTTCATATGGAACCAAAAAAGAGCCTGCATTGCCAAGACAATCCTAAGCCCAAAGAACAAAGCTGGAGGCATCATGCTACCTGACTTCAAACTATACTACAAGGCTACAGTAACCAAAACAGCATGGTACTGGTACCAAAACAGAGATATAGACCAATGGAACAGAACAGAGCCCTCGGAAATAATACCACACATCTACAAGCATCTGATCTTTGACAAACCTGACAAAAACAAGAAATGGGGAAAGGATTCCCTATTTAATAAATGGTGCTGGGAAAACTGGCTAGCCATATGTAGAAAGCTGAAACTGGATCCTTTCCTTACACCGTAAACAAAAATTAATTCAAGATGGATTAAAGACTTAAATGTTAGGGACTAAGTCTGAAAGAAAGTTGTAGCAGGATTATGCTCTCCCTGAAGGTTCTAGGCATTCTCTGTAGAGTATGCTTTAACATCTTTTGTAATATGGATAGGCTGGAGATTTTTCAAATCATCAAATTCTTGTTTCTTTTTATTTAATAGTGTAGTCCTCAATTTAACTCTTTCTGCTCAAATTTTACTAATAGCAGCAAAGAGATAACAGAACATATTTTTCACAGATTGGTTGGAAATCTTGTCAACTAAATATCCAATTTTAATTTTTACCCAATGCTGGATATTAATTCCACCAAGTTTTCTGAAAGTTTTTTTTAACAAGGATTGCCTCTTCTCCAATGTCCAATAACATGCTACTCATTTCTTCCTGAGAACTCACCAGAAGCACCCTTAATGTTTGTATTTCTACAAACATAGTGTTCATGATGATGTATGTAGTCCCTAAGAAAATAAGAGCTTTCCCTACTATCTTCAGTTCCAACTGAGGCCTCACCAAAATTGCTGGTTATATTATTCATATAAATTATATTATTCATACATATATTATTCATCTAAATTAATGGTTATATTTCTGACAATAATTTCTTCAAGGCAATATATACTTTTTCCAGCATGCATCTCAAAATTCTTTCAGTCTTTGCCATTACCAAATTCCAGAACCAATTAACCATCTTTAGGTATTTGTTACAATAGTACCCATGACTGGTACCAAAATCTGTATTTGTTTCTTGGGGCTTCCATAACAAAGTACCACAAAGTAGGTGGTTTAAGACAATACAAGTGTATTCTGTCACATTAGGGTAGACTAGAAGTCTTAAGTCAAGGTGTCAGCATGGCCAGGCTCCTTCTGTAAGTCCTCTGGAAGAATCCTCTGTTTCCTCTTCAGCTACTCATGGCTCTTAGCAATCTTTGGCTTTTCATAATTTCAAGATTTAAAAACTTCGTGGTGAGAGTTCCGTTCAATTTACTTTGTTTATATTTCTGTATTAAAATATCATCTTATTTACATGAGTGAACTTGGATATAAACTTACAAAAATGAAGCTGTAATGCAGAAGTTTCTTCACTTAGACGTTCTGAAATAAATCAAAACTAAGAATAGGGTTCCCACATTCCATAGTGAAAACTTTACCCTTTACTACCCATGTTTTTGTGTTATGATTCACAGGAAATATGCAATTTGTTTTGAAGACAGTTTCGAAACACATTCACTAAAAACAGAACAATGATCAAACTGATAAGCCTTAAACTGTGTGATTAAAATAATAATATCTGGTTGATGCTTCATCTCTTCCTTGGATAAAATTTGCACTTTTTTGGTTATCTTTTTGTTATTATATTTTCTTCTAGTCTTAGGAACCTTCTTCTTAATTGTAGGATATTCTCAGTTATTGCTTATAGATTTGCTTCTAGTGAAAGCTTTTAAGAGCCCAGTCCCTTTCTACAGGTGACTTTTCTCCTCTGCTGGTTGCTTACTGTCTGATTTGCTTGTTAATAAGGTTGAATTAATATTACTAGCACATTTCCTTCCCTCTTTCCCTCAATTCTAGTTCTGAGATAATACTCTTAGCATAAGTCCTTCTACTGGACCTAGCAATTGGGTGCCCCACTGATTCTGGGGATGGACTGCACACTTGCTTTAATATTTCTTTTGTTTAAACAGTGAGAAGAGACTCGATCTTCTGTTGAGGAGCACTGAGTACCTGTGTTGCCTCATAGGTGATAAGATTCATTGTTTTTCAACCTGTTTGTTCTCATTCTTGTCTCAGATGCTAGGTCTTTTTTTTCCAACCCCAATATTGCTGAGTAAAATTACATTGCCTGCTGCCAAAGTCCTAAATATAATAACTGATTATCTGAATTATTCCCTATAATACTTTCTTATGCAAGAGAATCCTTGAGACAGTTTTTTTTTTAACCTGCTGTGAATACAATACGTTGGAATTTTGGTCTGCATCATTAGCAGATTTTATGAATTAAATAAATTTTCTTTCCCCAAGCATAATCTCACTCCAATCCATGGTTCCTGTATGCATTTTGAATTTTCAATGTATTGTTTCAATATACAGGATGTTAACTATTAAAATGTAACAAAGAAAACTTGGGTTTTCTTTGCTGAGAAGTAAGACAAAGCCAGAAAGGAGTCCCAGCTTTTTTCTTTTGCACCAGACAAATGCTGTTAAAGCAGTCTCATCTCAGCAGAATTTATGCATTTTTCTAAACTAACATTCACACTCATTGAACTATTCAATATTTTACTGAGGTCAAGCTCCACAGAAACTTTTTGTACAAAAAGAGTTTATTTTAGCATATATATTTAAGTCTCGACCTCAAGATATCGTAAGAAGTTACCAAATGAATTTTTTTATAATCATTTCTCATAATATGGTCTCTGGATCTGCAGTATATGCAATTTGTTAAAAATGCAAATCCCAAGGCCCACCTCCAGACTTGCTAAATCAGGAACTCTTCAGAGTGGAGCCCAGAAATGTGTGCTTTGACAAGCTGTGTTGGCCAAGGAAATGTTCCACTCAGATCTCCTGCTGCAGGAGCAAGGTTAACTGATAGCCTCAACTGTTCTGCTTTTGCATCTGGACTCACTTTTGCATAAAGACTACTCCTACCCAATGACTGAGTAGAGCAGGTGTACTAAAGGAGGCAGATTTCTGCAAGATGCAAGACCTTTAACAGGCAATTTTGGCCCACTGTAATACTTTTGCCAAAGCATTTTTAGAACTGTGCTGCAGTCTGAGACTCTTTATATCAAATACTTCCTCACCTCTCCCCCTCACTGGGGTCACTCTTACATCTTAGTCTGAATGCTTCCTGCCCCTCTTTGACTCTCTGTTCTTAATCTGTACAGCCATTCCCTTCAATGTCTATCTTTGTATAGGTATCTTTGTCTACCTATAATTTCATTTTAACATAAGTTCACTAGAAGACCCTAACTAACCCAAGTAATGCCAGGAATGGTGCAAGAAAACAGGAGGTATGGATGGATATTTTGGGGAACTAAAATTAACATTCAATCTTCTCAGGCCTTCTGATGCACATTAAAGTCTGAAAACCAGTGCTACAGGTCTTTTCCATTTTCACTATAGCTATCAGTATTGAGCAGATCACTGTTCTTATATTGAGGAAATTATCAAGTACTTTATCCTTGTGTGTATCACGTCTTAGACGCTAGCTGAATTCAGGGGAAAATTGGCAAAAACGACATCTAACTATCTCTACGAAATTTCTAATTAAACTTAAGAACAGAGAAAACTGAAACTATTATCTAGCAAAAAGATACATACTGCTGCAGAAACTTGTAGGTGGCAAAGAGAATAAATGAAGATAGAAAATATCTCCTTGAGAATAAATGAATTCTGTGGAATGATGAAAACCAGTGTATTCTTGTTTTATTTCTTTAGTTGAACTACTTTAACCATACTTTCATATGATCCTCCAAAATTTTATTATTCTGGATCTTTATTTAGTATACTACTCAAGTTATTGCATCCACAATAAGGCAACCACCATAATTATGCAACATTCTAAGTGTGAACACATTCTATTGACAAGCCCGGAATGATTGATCATTGACTAAAAGTGTACACTTGGAATGGGTAGATTGTGTGATGCTGAGGAGTGAGCACAGTACCAGATAGGAAGTTTTTAAGCCCTTGTCCTCTCCCTCTCTCCCTACTCTAGAGCTCCCTCGTGGCTATTGTTAACATCTTTATGTCCATGAGAACCCAATGTTGAGCTCCCACTTATAAGTGAGCATATGTGGTATTTGGTTTTCTGCTCCTGTGTTAATACACTTAGGATAATGGCTTCCAGCTGCATCCATATTGCTGCAATGAACATGATTTCATTCTCTTTATGGCTGCATAGTGTTCCTTGGTGTTATGAAACACATTTTCTTCATTGAATCCACCATTGATGCATACCGAAGTTGTTTACATGTCTTTGCTATTGTGAATAGAGCTGTAAGAGACATATGGGTGCAGGTGTCCTTTTGGCAGAATAATTTATTTTCTTTTATATATATACTCAATAATGGGATTGCTGGTTTCAATGGTAGATCTGTAAGAAATCTCCAAATTGCTTTCCACAGTGGCTAATTTACGTTCTCATCAGAAATTCATCAGCATTTCATTTCTTCTGTAGCCTTGCCAGAATCTGGTGTTTTTTGACTTCTTAGCCGTTCTGATGGGTATGAGATGCTATCTCTTTGTGGTTTTGATTTGCATTTCTCTAGTGATTAGTGATGTGGAGAATTTCTTCATATGTTTGTTAGTCACTTGTATGTCTTCTTTTGAAAAGTGTCTGCTGATGTCTTTTGCCCACAAATTAATGAGATTAATTTTTTTCTTGTTTAATTGTTTAAGTTCCTTATAAATTCTGGGTATTCGACATATGTCATGTGCATAGTTTGTGAATATTTTCTCCCATTGTATAAATTGTCTATTTGCTCTGTTTCTTCTGATATGCAGAAGCTCTTTAGTTTAACTAGGTTTCACTGGTCAATTCATGTTTTGTAGCAGTTGCTTTTGAAGACTTAGCCGTAAATTATTTCCCAAGACCAATATCCAGAATGGTGTTTCCTAGGTTTTCTTCTAGGATTCTTATAGTTTAAGGTCTTACATTTAAATCATTACTCTATCTTGAGTTATTTTTTGTATATGGTAAAATGTAAGGATCCAGCTTCATTTTTCTTCATACAGCTGGGCCAGCTCTCCCAATATCATTTATTGAATAGAAAATTCTTTCCCTATGGATTATTTTTGTTGACTTTCTGGAAGATCAGGTGGCTGTAGGTGTGCAACTTTATTTCTAGATTCTCTATTTTGTTTCATTGGTTGATGTGTTTTTGGACCGGTACCATGCTGTTTTGGATATTATAGCCTTACAGTACTAGTTTGGGTTCCAGTAATGTGATGCCTCCAGTTTTGCTCGTTTTGCTTAGGCTTTGATTATTCAAGCTCTTTTTGATTCCGCATGCAGTTTAGAATAGTTTTTTTCTAATTCTATGAAAATGACATTGGTAATTTGATATGAATAGCGTTGAATCTGTAGATTGCTTTGGGAGGTGTGACCACTTTGATGATATTAATCCTCCCAATCCATAAGCATGAAATATTTTTCCATTTATTTGTGTAATTTATGATCTCTTTCAGCAGTGTTTTGTAGCTCCTCTTGTAGATCCTTGGTTAGATGTATTTCTAGGTTGTGTGTGTGTGTGTGTGTGTGTGTGTGTGTGTGGCTTTATTTGGCTGCTAGCTTGAAAGTTATTGCTGTAGAGAACTGATTTTTTTTACATTAATTTTTGTATCCAGAAACTTTACTGAAGTCTTTTATCAGTTCCAGGAGCCTTTGGTGGAGATTGTAAGGTTTTCCATGTATAAAATCATATCATCAGTGAAGAACATAGTTTGAATTCTTTTTGTATTTGGTTGCCTTTTATTTCTTTCTCTTGACTGATTGCTGTGGCAAGGACTTCCAGTAGTATGTTAAATACAAGTGGTGAAAGTGAGCATACTTGTCTTGTTCCAGTGAATGAGGGGAATGCTTCCAGCTTTTGCCCATTCAGTATGATATTGGCTATGGGTTTGTCATAAATGGCTTTTATTAATTTGGGGTACGTTCCTTCAATGCCTAGTTTGTTGAGGGTTTTTAACATGAAGAAATGTTGGATTCAATCAAAAGCTTTTTCAGCATCTACTGAGATGATAATATGGTTTGTGTTTTTAATTCTGTTTATGTGGTGAGTCATATTTATTGATTTGTGTATGTTGAACTAAGCTTATATCCAGGAATAAAGTCTATTTGTTATGAAATAATTTTTGATGTGCTACTGGATTTGATTTGCTAGTATTTTGTTGAGGACTTTCATGTCCATGTTCATCAGAGATATTGACCTGTAGTTTTTTTCTTTTTTTGTCATTTCTTTTCCAGGTTTTCATATCAGAGTGATGCTGGCTTCATAGAACGAGTTTGGTAGGAATCCTTCCTCCTTAATTTTTTGAAATAGTTTCACTAGAATTGGTACCAGCTCTTTTTTTGTATATCTTGTAAAATTTGGATGTGAATCCATCTTAGAAATTTATTTACTTTTCTCCAGATTTTCTAGTTTGTGTGAATAGAGGTGCTGTTAATAGCATCTGAAGATCTTTTATACTTCTGTGAGATTGGTTGTAATGCCAACTTTGTTGTTCCTGATTGTGCTTGTTTGGATATTCTTTATTTTATTTGTTAATGTAGCTAATGATCTATCAACTTATCCTCTTTAAAAAAGAAACTTTTGATTTCATTGATAATTTTTATGGATTTTTTGGTCTCCATTACATTATCTTATTCTCTAATTTAAGTTTTTTATTTCCTTTGCTAACATTGGGGTTGGTTTGTTTTTGATTTTTAGTTTCTCTACATAACAATCTTAGATAAGAACATCTTTATTTCTGCCTTCATTTCATTATGTACCCAGTGGCCACTCAGGAGCAGGTTGTTCAGTTTCCATGTAGTTGAGCGGTTTTGAGTGAGTTTCTTAATCCTGAGTTCTAGTTTGATTGCACTGTGGTCTGAGAGACAGTTTGTTATAATTTCTCTTCTTGTACATTTGCTGAGGAGTGCTTTACTTCCAACTATGTGGTCAATTTTGGAATAAGTGTGATATGGTGCTGAGAAGAATGTATATTCTGTTGATTTGAGGTGGAGAGTTCTGTAGATGTCTATTAGGTCTGCTTGGTGCAGAGCTGAGTTCAAATCCTCAATATCCCTGTTAACTTTCTGTCTTGTTGATCTGTCTAATGTTGACAGTGGAGTGTTAAGGTCTCCCATTATTATTGTGAGGGAGTCTAAATCTCTTTGTAGGTCTCTAAAGACTTGCTTTATGAATCTGGGTGCTCCTATATTGGGTGCATATATATTTAGGATAGTTAACTTTTCTTGTTGAACTGATCCCTTTACCATTATGTAATGGCCTTCTTTATCTCTTTTGATCTTTGTTGGTTTAAAGTCTGTTTTATCAGAGACTAGGATTGCAACCCCGGCTTTTTTGTTTGTTTGTTTATATTCCATTTGCTTGGTAGATCTTCCTCCATCCTTTTATTTTGAACCTATGTGTGTCTCTGCACGTGAGATGGGTCTCCTGATTACAGCACACTGATGGGTCTTGACACTTTATCCAATTTGCCAGTCTGTGTCTTTTAACCGGAGCATTTAGCCCATTTACATTTAAGGTTAATATTGTTATGTGTGAATTTGATCCTGTCATTATGATGTTGGCTGGTTATTTTGCCCGATAGTTGATGCAGTTTTTTCCTAGCATCTATGGTCTTTACAATTTGGCATGTTTTTGCAGTGGCTGGTACTGGTTGTTCCTTTCCATGTTTAGTGCTTCCTTCAGGAGCTCTTGTAGGGCAGGCCTGGTGGTGACAAAATCTCTCAGCATTTGCTTGTCTGTAAAGGATTTTATTTCTCCTTAACTTATGAAGCTTAGTTTGGCTGGATATGAAATTCTGGGTTGAAAATTCTTCTCTTTAAGAATGTGGAATATTGGCCCCCACTCTCTTCTGGCTTGTAGAGTTTCTGCAGAGAGATCCACTGTTAGTCTGATGGGCTTCCCTTTCTGGGTAACCTGACCTTTCTCTCTGGCTGCCTTTAACAATTTTTCCTTCATTTCAACTTTCGTGAGTCTGACAATTGTGTATCTTGGAGTTTCTTCTCTCGAGGAGCATCTTTGTGGCATTCTCCGTATTTCCTGAATTTGAATGTTGGCCTGCCTTGCTAGGTTGGGGAAGTTCTCCTGGATGATATGCTGCAGAGTGTTTTCCAACTTGGTTCCATTCTCCCCATCACTTTCAGGTACACCAATCAGATACAGATTTGGTCTTTTCACATAGTCCTGTGTTTCTTGGAGGCTTTGTTGGTTTCTTTTTACTCTTTTTTCTCTAAACTTCTCTTTTCACTTCATTTCATTCATTTGATCTTTCATCACTGATACCCTTTCTTCCAATTGATCGAATCAGCTACTGAAGCTTCTGCATTCGTCACATAATTCTCGTGCCATGGTTTTCAGCTCCATCAGGTCATTTAAGGTCATATTAACTAGAATAACTACAATAGTTATTCTAGTTAGCCATTCGTCTAATCTTTTTTCAAGGTTTTCAGCTTCTTTGAAATGGGTTCGACCTTCCTCCTTTAGCTCGGAGAAGTTCGATTGTCTGAAGCCTTCTTCTCTCAACTCATCAAAGTCATTCTCTGTCCAGCTTTGTTCCATTGCTGGTGAGGAGCTGTGTTCATTTGCAGGAGGAGAAGTGCTCTGACTTTTAGACTTTTCAGGTTTTCTGCTCTGTTTTCTCCCCATCTTTATGAGAACAAAGACAAAACATACCAGAATCTCTGGGACACATTTAAAGCAGCGTGTAGAGAGAAATTTACAGCACTAAATGCCCACAAGAGAAAGCACGAAAGATCTAAAATGGACAACCTAACATCACAATTAAAAGAACTAGAGAAGCAAGAGCAAACACATTCAAAAGCTAGCAGAAGTCAAGAAATAACTAAGATCAGAGCAGAACTGAAGGAAATAGAGACACAAAAAACCCCTCAAAAAATCAATGAATCCAGGAGCTTGTTTTTTGAAAAGATCAACAAAATTGATAGACTGCTAGCAAGACTAATAAAGAAGAAAAGAGAGAAGAATCAAATAGATGCAATAAAAAATGATAAAGGGGATATCACCACCGATCCCACAGAAATACAAACTAACATCAGAGAATCCTATGAACACCTCTACATGAATAAACTAGAAAATCTAGAAGAAATGGATAAATTCCTCGACATATACACCCTCCCAAGACTAAACCAGGAAGAAGTTGAATCCCTGAATAGACCAATAACAGGCTCTGAAATTGAGGCAATAATTAATAGCTTACCAACGAAAAAAAGTCCAGGACCAGACGGATTCACAGCCGAATTCTACCAGAGGTACAAGGAGGAGCTGGTACCATTCCTACTGAAACTATTCCAATCAATAAAAAAAAAGAGAGAAACCTCCCTAACTCATTTTATGAGGCCAGCATCATCCTGATACCAAAGCCTGGCAGAGACACAACAAAAAAAGAGAATTTTAGACCAATATCCCTGATGAACATCAATGCAAAAATCCTCAGTAAAATACTGGCAAACCGAATCCAGCAGCAAATCAAAAAGCTTATCCACCATGATCAAGTGGGCTTCATCCCTGGGATGCAAGGCTGGTTCAACATACACAAATCAATAAACATAATCCAGCATATACACAGAACCAAAGACAAAAACCACATGATTATATCAATAGATGCAGAAAAAGCCTTTGACAAAATTTATCAGCCCTTCATGCTAAAAACTCTCAATAAATTAGGTATCGATGTGATGTATCTCAAAATAATAAGAGCTATTTATGACAAACCCACAGCCAATATCATACTGAATGGGCAAAAACTGGAAGCATTCCCTTTGAAAACTGGCCCAGACAGGGATGACCTCTCTCACCACTCCTATTCAACATAGTGTTGGAAGTTCTGGCCAGGACAATCAGGCAGGAAAAAGAAATAAAGGGTATTCAATTAGGAAAAGAGGAAGTCAAATTGTCCTGTTTGCAGATGACATGATTGTATAGTTAGAAAACAACACTGTCTCAGCCCAAAATCTCCTTAAGCTGATAAGCAACTTCAGCAAAGTCTCAGGATACAAAATCAAAGTGCAAAAATCACAAGCATTCTTATATACCAATAACAGACAGAGAGCCAAATCATGAGTGAACAAACATTCACAATTGCTTCAAAGAGAATAAAATATCTAGTAATCCAACTTACAAGGGATGTGAAGGACCTCTTGAAGGAGAACTACAAACAACTGCTCAATGAAATAAAAGAGGACACAAAAAAATGGAAGAACATTCCATGCTCATGGATAGGAAGAATCAATATCGTGAAAATGGCCATACTGCCCAAGGTAATTTATAGATTCAATGCCATCCCCATCAAGCTACCAATGACTTTCTTCATAGAATTGGAAAAAAAACTACTTTAAAGTTTATATGGAACCAAAAAAGAGCCTGCATTGCCAAGACAATCCTAAGCCCAAAGAACAAGGCTGGAGGCATCATTTCTACCTGACTTCAAACTATACTACAAGGCTACAGTAACCAAAACAGCATGGTACTGGTACCAAAACAGAGATATAGACCAATGGAATAGAACAGAGCCCTCAGAAATAATACCACACATCTACAACCATCTGATCTTTGACAAACCTGACAAAAACAAGAAATGGGGAAATGATTCCCTATTTAATAAATGGTGCTGGGAAAACTGGCTAGCCATATGTAGAAAGCTGAAACTGGATCCCTTCCTTACACCTTATACAAAAATTAATCCAAGATGGATTAAAGACTTAAATGTTAGACCTAAAACCATAAAAACCCTAGAAGAAAACCTAGGCAATACCATTCATGACATAGGCATGGGCAAGGACTTCATGTCTTAAACACCAAAAGCAATGGCAACAAAAGCCAAAATCGACAAATGGGATCTAATTAAACTAAAGAGCTTCTGCACAGCAAAAGAAACTACCATCGGAGTGAACAGGCAACCTACAGAATGGGAGAAAATTTTTGCAATCTACTCATCTGACAAAGGGCTAATATACAGAATCTATAAAGAACTTAAACAAATTTACAAGAAAAAAAACAAACAACTCCATCAAAAAGTGTGCAAAGGATATGAAAAGACAGTTCTCTAAGAAGACATTTATGCAGCCAACAGACACATGAAAAAATGCTCATCATCACTGGCCATCAGAGTAATGCAAATCACAACCACAATGAGATACCATCTCACACCAGTTAGAATGGCAATCATTAAAAAGTCAGGAAACAACAGGTGCTGGAGAGGATGTGGAGAAATAGGAACACTTTTACACTGTTGGTGGGACTGTAAACTAGTTCAACCATTGTGGAAGTCAGTGTGGCGATTCCTCAAGGATCTAGAACTAGAAATACCATTTGACCCAGCCATCCCATTACTGGGTATATACCCAAAGGACTATAAATCATGCTGCTATAAAGACACATAAACATGTATGTTTATTGCGGCACTATTCACAATAGCAAAGACTTGGAACCAACCCAAATGTCCATCAATGATAGACTGAATTAAGAAAATGTGGCACATATACACCATGGAATACTATGCAACCATAAAAAAGGGTGAGTTCATGTCCTTTGTAGGGACATGGTTGAAGCGGGAAACCATCATTCTCAGCAAACTATCGCAAGGACAAACAACCAAACACTGCATGTTCTCACTCATAGGTGGGAATTGAGCAATGAGAACACATGGACACAGGAAGGGGAACATCACATACCAGGGCCTGTTGTGGGGTGGGGGAAGGGGGGAGAGATAGCATTAGGAGATATACCTAATGTAAATGACAAGTTAATGGGTACAGTACACCAACATGGCACATGTATACCTATGCAATAAACCTTCACGTTGTGCACATGTACCCTAGAACTTAAAGTATAATAAAACAAACAAAAAAATCTTAGATAATTAATTTGAGATCTATTTTTTTGCAACAGATGTTTATTACTATAAACTTTCTTCTTAACACTGCTATGATTATTACCCAGAGATGTTGTTTCTCTGTTTTCATTAATTTCAAAATCTTTTTCATTTCTTCCTTAATTGTGTTGTTTACCCAAAAGTCACTCTGGAGCAAGTTGTTTAATTTCCATGTAATTGTGTGATTTTGAGAGATCTTCTTGGCATTGATTTCTAGTTAAATTCCATTATGGTCTTTGAGTAAAATGGTATAATTTCAATTTTTTTGAATTTATTGAGACTCCCTTTATGGTCCATGTGGTCGACCTTGGAGTATGTTCCATGTGCAGACGAGAAGATGTATATTCTGCAGTTGACGGGTTAAGTATTCTGTAGATGCTTATTAGGTGCAATTGGCCATGTGTCGAGTTTAAGTCTAGAATTTCTTTGTTAGTTTTCCTCCTCAATATTATGTTTAACACTATCAGTGTGTTGAAATCTCTCACTATTATTGTGTGGCTTTCTAAGTTTTTTGGGGGTCTAGAAGTACTTGTTTTATGAATCTAGGTGCTCCAGTTTTTGGTAAGTATATATTTAAGATAGTTAAGTCTTCCTGTTTAATTGAATATTTTATTATTATGTAATACCTTTCTCTGTCCCTTTTTACTATTGTTGGTTTAAAGTTTGCATCATCTGATATATGCCTTTAAACTTTTTTCTTCAATGTTGATCTTGGACAGTCTGGTCACCATATTCCTTGGTGATGTTCATGATATATAATATCTCAAAGGTGTTCTCTGGATTTCTTTTCTACATGGATGAATACTTTTCTAACAAGATCAGGGAAATTTTCTTGAATTATTCCCTCAAATATGTTTTCTAAATTGTTTACTTTTTCCTTCTTCTGTCAGAAATGCCAAGAATTCATAGATTTGTTCATTTTACATAATCCCATATTTCCCAATGACTTTGTTAATTTTTTAAAATTCATTTTTTATGTTTGCCTAACTAGATGAGTTTGAAAGACTAATCTTTAAGCTCTGCAATTCTTTCCTCTGCCTGTTCTAGTCTATTGATAAAGCTTTAATTTGTATTTTGAAATTTCTTAAGTGAGTTTAGGAAACTCTGATTTTTTAATTCCAGAAGCTCATCTTTTCTGTTAAGATGTTTATTTCTTCTGTCATTTTCTGAATTGCTTTAGAAATCTCTTTGTGTTGATTTTTAACCTTTTGTTGGATCTCTTTGTGCTTCCCTGCAACAATTCTGGTGGATTCCCTTTTTTCTTTTCACAGAAATGATCTTTATGCACTATCTTGCTATTTCCAAGTGGCTGATGCATGCTAAAGCCCTCTTATTCATCATCTTGGAATTAAAAAATTCATTTTTTTCACATAGAATTTATTGCATCATCTTAGTTAATTTAACCCTTAACATTTTTGTCTTGTTTCACAGCTTTATATTTACACTTTTTAAAATTTTAAATTAATTTCTTATTTAAAAATTTTACTGAATAACTCACTTAAGAAGTAACTTTTTTTTATAAAGCCAGGTTTACTTTATTAAACATATTTGTATAAATGTTAGGTTTTCAAAATATATTTAATAGAATTGGCCAGTTTTATCCTGTATCTCAATCCTGACCTCCCTCGATTAGATAAAGTTATCAGATCAATTTTAAAAAGGAATAAAGCATAGGAACTAAGAGTTAAGGATCTAACTTTATATTTACATCCTCACTGTCACTTATCGCAAATGCTGTCAGATTTTTTAAGTGAATTTTTCTCATACATATTAATGGAATAATGTTAGTATATATACTGAAAACTTTCACATTTTAATACTATCACTGCCGAAAGTTTGTGGGTTAATGAAAAATCATCTAAGTGAGAAATAATTTTTTAAAGTGACATACATGTCTGAAATAAAATATATTAACTTAAAACAGATAAATATGTGTTCCAATATCAGTAAATGGCACTTGAACTAGGTTCTAATAAATGATGTTCTGAGGTTATCATTTAATAAACCATAGACATAATGTTTTCTCTGCTGGAAATAAAGGCTTTGTGATGCAATATGAAGAATAATTTTTCTAGAGTATGACTTTGTACCAATCATTTACACTTGCTTCTCTTCTGTTTGCTTGACAAATTTTTATGCATCTCTTATTTATTGAGTCTGTTGAATGCATTGAGAAAAGTTTTCATATTGAAAATTTATACTTTTAAAAATTTATTTATTACTTTAATTTTCTCTCTTTCTTTCTTTATTTCTTTTCCTTTTCTTTTTTCTTTTCTTTTCTTTTTTTTGACAGGGTCTGGCTCTGCCACCCAGGATGAAGTTCAGTGGCATGATTTCAGCTCACTGTAAAACTCTGCCATCAGGGATAAGTCATCCTCCCAATTCAGTCTCCTGAGTATCTGGGACTACAGGCACTTGCCACCAAAGCTGGCTTTTTTTTTTTTTTCGGTAGAGACACAGTTTTTCCATATTGCTCAGGCTGGTCTTGAACTCCTGGGCACAAAGTATCTGCCTGTCATGGCCTCCCAAAGTGGTGGGATTGCAGACGTGAACCCCTGTGCCTGGCTGACTTATTTTTAAATAACTTCTGAAAATGCACAAAGCTTAATTATGTAGCTTTGTATATTTTCACAAATGTATACACTTCTGTAACTATTACTCAACTCAAAATAAAATAAAAAAAAACATTTCCTTCACTTCTGAAGT
This sequence comes from Pan paniscus, assembly GCF_029289425.2. NCBI lineage: Eukaryota > Metazoa > Chordata > Mammalia > Primates > Hominidae > Pan > Pan paniscus. The sequence continues at coordinate 26,552,384 of NC_073258.2, read as the reverse complement.
CTCCCTTATATTTCTTATCATTTCCATTTTATGCCTTGTCCCAAAGAAGTAACCACTCTTCTGACTTCTATCAGTACAGGTTAGTATTTTTAACTTTGAACTTCATATAAATGGAATTATATGGCATATACTCTTTGTGTTTAGTGTATTATCCCACCGGACATAAATCACCAAAAATCTATTTTTGCACTCTTTTTATTAATTATTGACAATTTAACTTATATAGTTATAATAACAATGACCAGTAACAAAAATAGTTATACCATTAAGTGCAGATGAAATTGGGCAAGCATACATAACTTAGATTTGTTTAGATAATGAGATTTGGAACATTTTGAGTTGATGATATTTAGATGAGATTTTGGAATTAGCTAAAAAATTGGGGATGTTAGGATTAGAATAAATTTGGCACATAAGCAGATATAAATTTTGGGAGAGACATAGGGACAACTACAGTAGGTTGAATAGCAAACTCCTCCCAATGTTATGTCCACCCAGAATCTTAGACTATAACCATATGTAGAAATAAGGTTTTTGCAGATGTAATCAAGTTAACATTGAGTTGTACTGGACTAAATTAGGCCCTACATCCAATATATTAAGTATTCTTACAAAAAAAGAGAAGAGACACAGACATAAACACAGGGGAGAAGGCCATGTGAAGATTGACACAGAGATTGGAGTAATGCCAATGGGTGCCAGGTATTGCTGTGAACCAGCATAAGTGAGAAAGAAACAGGGAAGAATTCATCCCTAGAACCTTCATTGGGAGCATGGTCCGTGGACACCTTTATTTCAGGCAGCTAGCTTCCAACACTGTGAGAGAATAGATTTCTGTTGTTTTTAGCCACTATCTGTGGCAATTCGATAGGGTAATCCTAATAAGTAATACATATTTTTTTAACTCTGTTTTTAATTTTTGTTGCCTTTACTACTGATGATGCTTTATATCCCAATACAATTTAAACACTGCCAGAAAAGTTAGTGTCTTTCTAAAACACCTGTTTTGAGAATAACTTTATCTAGCCTAAAAGCATTTCATTTTTTAAAGCAAAGTTCATTGTTCTGGAGCAAAGTCTTTTAAAATCAGGAATCAATCTACTGCATTATTCTCATTCCATCATTTACTTACTTCTCACTAAATCTATGTCTTTCACTCACCTGCTCTCTCTCTTTTTCCTCATTGCTACCTGTGCACATGCTGATTATCTGCCCTGCTACCCATCCTACTTTTCTATACCAAGGCCCAGCTTCAAAGCATCTATACCATGAAAGTTTCTCTATCACCTGCAATTGGTTTTAATCTCTTTGGTATTTCTGTTGTGATTTACGCATGTTATTTCAGCAGCTGCTATATTGCATTTTAATTCTTTATGTAGCAAAGCAGGCTTCCTTATCCTTTATTTGTGCCAGACCATGGTATCTGCTGAGATTAAAGCAACCTAGCAGGCTTTGTTATTTAACTAAATACACACTCTCTCTCTGCTTTTAAAAAATCATATGAAGTTTCAATTTACTAGCTATGCTAGTAGTGAGAGGTGACAGCGTGCTGGCAGCCCTCGCAGCCCTTGCTCACTCTTGGGGCCTCCTCGGCCTTGGCGCCCACTCTGGCTGCACTTGAGGAGCCCTTCAGCCTGCCGTTGCACTGTGGGAGCCGCTGTCTGGGCTGGCCAAGGCCAGAGCTGGCTCCCTCAGCTTGCAGGGAGGTGTGGAGGGAGAGGCACCCGTGGGAACCCGGGCTGCGCAACACACTTGCGGGCCAGCGCAAGTTCCGTGTGGGCGTGGGCTCAGCGGCCCCGCACTCAGAGCAGCCGGCCGGCCCGCAAGCCCTGGGCAGTGAGGGGCTTAGCACCTGGGCCAGCAGCTGCTGTGCTCGACTTCTCGCTGGGCCTTAGCTGCCACCCCGTGGGGCCGGGCTCGGGACCTGCAGCCCACCAAGCCTGAGCCTCCCGCACCCGCCGTGGGCTCCTGCGTGGCTGGAGCCTCCCCCACGAGTGCCACCCCCTGCTGCAGGGCTCCCGGTCCCACCAGACCACCCAAGGGCTGAGGAGTGCGGGCGCAGGGCAGGGGACTGGTAGGCAGCTCCACCGGTGGCCTGGGGTGGGATCCACTGGGTGAAGCCAGCTGGGCTCCTGAGTCTGGTGGGGATTGGAGAATCTGTACGTCTAGCTAAGGGATTATAAATACACCAATCGGCACTCTGTATCTGGCTCAAGGTTTGTAAACACACCAATCAGCACCCTGTGTCTAGCTCAGGGTTTGTGAATGCACCAATTGGCACTCTGTATCTAGTTAGTCTGGTGGGGACTTGGAGAATCTTTATGTTTAGCTAAGGGATTGTGAATTCACCAATTGACACTCCGTATCTAGCTAATCTAGTGGGGTCATGGAGAACTTTTGTGTCTAGTTCAGGGATTGTGAACGCACCAATCAGCTCCCTGTCAAAATGGACCAGTCAGCTCTCTGTAAAACAGACCAATCGGCTCTCTGTAAAATAGACCAATCAGCAGGATGTGGGTGGGGCCAGATAAGAGAATAAAAGCAGGCTGCTGAGCCAGCAGTGGCAAGCCACTGGTGTCCCCTTCCACACTGTGGAAGCTTTGTTCTTTAGCTCTTTGCAATAAATCTTGCTACTGCTCACTCTTTGAGTCCGCACTGCCTTTATGAGCTGTAACACTCACTGCAAAGGTCTGCAGCTTCACTCCTGAGCCAGTGAGACCACGAACCCACCAGAAGGAAGAAACACTGAACACATCTGAACATCAGAAGGAACAAACTCTGGACACGCTGCCTTTAAGAACTGTAACACTCACTGCGAGGGTCCACGGCTTAATTCTTGAAGTCAGTGAGACAAAGAACCCATCCAATTCCGGACACAGTAGGAGCAAAAGTTCTGGGTTAATTTTTATATAGCTTCCCCCAAGCAAGCCCACTGGCATCACACAACCTTCCTTCAAGATGTACATCTGAAAGATTGTTCTGCTTTCCTTTCTCCCTCATCCCTACCCAAGATCAGAATATGACTATCACCCTCACTTCCCATTCTCCTAGGTTTTTATATGTGCATTATTCAGCCTCCCCAGACTCTCCCTCAGAACTGTAAACAACATAGAAATATTTTCATAACTGTCAGTTATTCTACCAATGACGTTCTCATGAAGACCTCACCCAGGCTTCTGGCCTACTCCCAACTGGAAGGGTGGCTGACAATATCCTCCTCAGAGCTGATGTTCTTGGATTTTCTTTCCTACATCATCCTAGAATTTATCCTTCATGTCTCCCTGTCTTGAATTCCCTGTTTCTTGGGCCTCTGCACATCCTAGGAGCTTATTAAGTTTCTGGACAAAAACTTTTTGTGTATTTTTCTCATTTAACTCACACAGTGCAATCCTATGTAGTAAAGTGTCCTATTATCACAATTTTACAGATGAAGAAAATAAGGCTTATGGAACCTTAATACTTTGCCCAAAGCCAAACAGCTGGTACACTTGGAATTAAATACACATCCATTTCACTTCAGTGTAATACTCTTAGTCACTATAACGGTATCAACAACAATAAAAACACTGTCTAGAAAGATATTTGTCTAATTTGTAAAATTCATATTTTCATGGCAACTTAGTGAACTATGCCAAAAAATAGTTCAGGTACAAGGAAATAATGATCTAGACTCAAACATATCATGAATATAGCTTCAGTTCTTTTCTAGAAGATCTATTGCAGAATACTTATAAGAATATGAAAAAAATGAGAAGTTGCTAATTTTATAGCAGTTTTGACAGCAAAAATGAACAGAATACATTTTTTATAATTTGCTAAAATTTTTTGAATGTTTATTTTTGTGTTAAAAATATTAATGTTAAAATACCATTTCTAAAGCATTAAATTACTTGAAAGCTTGAGTAATAAATAAAACATATTTAAGGTTGAATTTGCTGTTGACATTGTCTAAAAATTTGAAATATTTTGCTTATATGAAGCAACGTTATTTTTACTAATACAAAAAATCCATTTTTGTTTTAAATTGTAGGACTAAAATTTGTTCAGATTGATACGTAAAAATAAAAAATAATGCATATGAAATATATTTTTTTCTAAACAATGATAGGTCTTGTATAGTAAACCAATTAAGTGATGCTTTAACTGGAAAATGCAGAGAAAAGGAAATATTAACCTCTAAAAATTACTCCACTCATTAGAAACATGCCTTTTTATTATTTACCTTTCTATTTTTATTTGCGTAGAATGGGAAACCATTAGAAGACTGTATGTGCTGTTGTCTCAACATTACAGACAGCTGCATTTCCATCCCAGATGTGTATTTATCAGCTGTGTGATCTTGGTCATTTCAACTCTTTGCATAGGCTTTTTATTTGTCAAATGAATGATAACTACTTTTGTCAGGGAAGATAAGTTTAGACTGCAGTAAAACAATAACCAAATTAACAGAGATCATGCATGCAGAAATTTATTTTTCTCATTTACAAATTTCTAGAGGTACGTCATCAGACATTATAGCAGCTCTGCTCTATGATTCCTGGTGTGTGATTCCAATTCTCATAGTCCAAAAAAGTGGCCCCCACATCTTATAACTAGTTGAGAAAAATTCATGAGTAATAGCACTTAAACTATATATTACATTTAAATAAGTGTCAATCAATGTTAGATTTTTATATTACATGTTAAGATTTCAACTTGCAATAATCTACTTATTAATGTGAGTTGTTAAACACAGTGAATAATTTTTCTTCTATAAAATAACCAAATGTGTGTAACATTTTTAAAATATTTTGTTTTGCAAAAGGTCAGTGAAAATATCTGTGATCCTCCATTGACCCATTGGCCTTTGGAAGCCACCAAAATAGAACAATGGACCCCTGATGATGTCCACAGATGAATTTTATTTAATTTTTATTCACTATAAAATGTACTGTTAATTCTGTATTTTTATTTTTATAATAGTCTATAGAGAGAATAATTATATGCTAGAATTTTGTAAATATATCCAATAATAGAGAATGTGGGCAATTTACATTCATGATTACATTCATATTAAGATATATCATGATTTAAGTGATGGTTAATTTTAGTTGTCAATGACTATATTAAGGTACCCCCAAGTAGTTGGCAAAGCATTATATCTGGATATGTCTGTGAGGGTCTTTCCAAAAGAGATTGTCATTTGAACCAGCAAACTGAGTAGAAGACTGACCTTCAACCTATGTGGTGGGCACCATCCAGTCAGCTGGGAGCTGTGATAGAACAAAAAGACTGAATAAAACAAAAAAGGCAGCAGAAAGGCGAATTCTCCATCTGTCTCTGGAGCTGAGACTCTCTTCTTCCCTGCCGTAGAGAATTAGAACTCCAGGTTCTCTGGCCTTTGGTATCCACAGCTTGTACCAGTGGCCTGCAGAGTTCTCAGGCCTTCGGCCTCAAACTGAAAGTTCGATCATCACCTTCCTGGTTCTGAAGCATTCAGACTTAGACTTAGCCACGCTACTGGCTTTCCTGGTTCTCCAGTTTGCAGATGACCTATCAATGGATTTCTCAGTTTTCATAATTTTGTGAGAGAATTCCCTCAACAAATCCCTTCTTATCTATCTATCTATCTACCTATCTATCTATCTATCTATCTATCTATCATCTGTTTCTCTCTCTATCCTCTATATATTCTATTGGTTCTGTCTCTTTGGAGATCCCTAACCAATACAATTGGCAATGACTTTACAACAGTTGAGCTAGATACCACAGAGGTGTATGTATACCCAATTAAACAAAACAAAACTATCTGGTTCTATAGCACTCAAGCCAAATACAGGCTTTGAGATCTTGTACAAGTTATATAATTTTTATATGCCTCAGTTTCATCCAAAATAAGGATAATAATATGTACCACATTAATTTGTAAAGCAAAGAGAACAAGTTGGTGTGTTAAATGTACATAAAGATGCAGATTTTTTCTTCATATTTAACAATTTGCTTTACGCCATCAATTGTAGTAATCGTGATAACAATGCAGACATTTATTTATTATTGGTTCTCAATGGACAATTACATATGTTGCAATGCTAACCTTCTCTTCATAGAAAAAGACAGTTTTAGAGTGTTACCAAGATTTGTCTAATTTATACAAGCATTCGCAACTGCTCTCTGGGAGATTTTAAAGTATGAGCTATCCCTTCCTAAAATATAATTATTAGAAACCTTATTCTCTGCATCATGTTGAAGTCATAATAGAAAAATATGTTATCTATATAATAGCATCAGAGACTTTATATATTAAAGCAAAGCGAAATTGTTTACCATATTAAAATATCAGTATGAAGCTTATTGCCTGCTAGTTTTGCTAGTACTTCCCTCATACTGATTTTTTCTACAAATTGTATAATAAAGTAAAATATTAAGGAAATCACACTGTAGTAAATTTTCTACTCCCAGAAACATATTTACAAGCCTTAACTCTCAATACCTGTGAATGTAACCTTATTTTGAAATAGAGTCATTGCAGATATAATTAAGGATCTTGATATGTGTTCATCTTGGATTTAGGGTGTACTGTAAATCTGAAGAACAGAATCCTAATAAAAGAAAGAATAAAGATATTTGAGACACATCAGGACACAAATTAGAAAGCTATGTGAAGATGCAGGTAAAGATTGGAGTGATGTATCTACGAGACAAGGAACCAGGAATAGTAAAAGCCATTAGCAATTAGCAAGGGGTAAAATGCATTCTCTGTTAAAGCCTTTAGAAGAAACTAACAAGGCCAATACCTTGATTTTAGACTTCCAAACTGAAAACTGTGAAAAAATAAATATATGTTATTTTTAAGCCACCAAGTATATAATAATTTATTGTGGCAACCCTAGTGAGCTATTACATATATCTAATATGTATTAATATTTATTTACTTTTGTGGTTATAATAATACAAATTAACACTGAATATTTTGATAATTTCTTTTATGATCTTTAAATGGAGACCATCTTTTAGTTTGAGAACTACTGGTATGAGAAAAAAAGTATTTCTGGAAAATGTAAACTAAGAAATTATAGTAGGCTAGAAGAGTGGAAAATGGCTGGAAGGAACCTGGAGAACATCTCTTCCAAACTTCTTGTTTTATAGATAAAACAAGACTTGGGATATGATTCATACTTGAGATATGATTAGTTTTAACTTAACTGTCACTTGATTTGCATGGTCCCCTGCTTAATAGCACCAAAGTGAGGTTAAAAAACTTAAGAAGCAAAGGAATAGAGTGGCTGTTTAATCCATAGACTAGTTTCTTCCTTAATATATCATTTTAAACCATCTTAAGGATCACAGAAATCATTTCCGCAAAGTTTCTATAACATACAAAACTGCATTTTAAAAGAAGCAAAACAAAAAACCAAACATCTTCTTTGTCACACCAGAGGTTGCCAGATGCAATACAAAAAGATCACCGATTTTCCTTATAGCCCAACAATGCTTGTGACTTTTGTAATTGATAAAGTTTTCTTTATTGAGATCTTTACTTCAAACTATACTACAAGGCTACAGTAACCAAAACAGCATGGTACTGGTACCAAAACAGAGATATAGACCAATGGAACAGAACAGAGCCCTCAGAAATAATGCCATATATCTACAACTATCTGATCTTTGACAAATCTGACAAAAACAAGAAATGGGGAAAGGATTCCCTATTTAATAAATGGTGCTGGGAAAACTGGCTAGCCATATGTAGAAAGCTGAAACTGGATCTCTTCCTTACACCTTATACAAAAATTAATTCAAGATGGATTAAAGACTTACATGTTAGACCTAAAACCATAAAAACCCGGGAAGAAAACCTAGGCAATACCATTCAGGACATAGGCATGGGCAAGGACTTCACATCTAAAACACCAAAAGCAATGGCAACAAAAGCCAAAATCGACAAACAGGATCTAATTAAACTAAAGAGCTTCTGCACAGCAAAAGAAACTACCATCAGAGTGAACAGGCAACCTACAGAATGGGAAAAAATTTTTGCAATCTATTTATCTGACAAAGGGCTAATATACAGAATCTACAATGAACTCAAACAAATTTACAAGAAAAAAACAAACAAGGATATGAACAGACGAAGGATATGAAGAGACACTTCTCAAAAGAAGACATTTATGCAGCCAAAAGACACATGAAAAAATGCTCATCATCACTGGCCATCAGAGAAATGTAAATCAAAACCACAATGAGATACCATCTCACACCAGTTAGAATGGTGATCATTACAAAGTCAGGAAACAACAGGTGCTGGAGAGGATGTGGAGAAATAGGAACACTTTTACACTGTTGGTGGGACTGTCAACTAGTTCAACCATTATGGAAGTCAGTGTGGCGATTCCTCAGGGTTCTAGAACTAGAAATACCATTTGACCCAGCCATCCCATTACTGGGTATATACCCAAAGGATTATAAATAGTGCTGCTATAAACACACATGCACATGTATGTTTATTGTGGCACTATTCACAATAGCAAAGACTTGGAACCAACCTAAAAATCCAACAATGATAGACTGGATTAAGAAAATGTGGCACATATACACCATGGAATACTATGCAGCCATAAAAAAGGATGAGTTCATGTCCTTTGTAGGGACATGGATGAAGGTGGAAACCATTGTTCTCAGCAAACTATCATAAGGACAAAAAACCAAACACCGCATGTTCTCACTCATAGGTGGGAATTGAACAATGAGAACACATGGACACAGGAAGGGGAACATCACACACTGGGGCCTGTTGTGGGGTGGGGGGAGGGGGGAGGGATAGCATTAGGAGATATACCTAATGTTAAATGTGTGCAGCACACCAACATGGCACATGTATACATATGTAACAAACCTGCAGGTTGTGCACATGTACCCTAAAACTTAGAGTATAATAAAAATAAATAAATAAAAATAACATAAAATAAAAATAAAAATACCTTCCAAAAAGAAAAGATACAAGGAGAGGTATTTTACAATTTTACCCTGTAATATCCAAATGCTCTTTTACTCCATGGTGTACTTCACCTTCATTTTCATTTTTTGTCTTCATTTTTTGTCTTTGTAATTGATCTGCAGGCTAGTCCATCTTGACACTAATGCATTCAGAAGGCTCCACTGTGGAGCAGGGGGGTAGGTTGCTAGGCAACCTCACGAAACAGCAGCATTGCTGGGCCTCTTACCTATAAGAGTCTTGTTTGGGGAGAATCTAAGGCATTATACTACTTCTAACTCTTCTCCTTAGGCCTCAAAAAAACAGAGATTTGAATGAATACTGAGGGTATTTAAAAAGGATTATCGTGATTTTTTTTTCAACTCAGAATATTAATGTCTTATTCTCAGGCTTTAGGTGGTATCTTTAAAAACTTCCTTTGGCAGTTTTTAAATATCAGATTAGTGTTCTATTAAGGTCTTAAAATATGAGCCAAGTCAAGAGAATAACACATTTATTTCTCCTATTTTTGGGTTTCACTCAATGACTATTCTAAACCACATCTTCATAATTGTTTATAGTTGTTTATAATTCATAATTGTTGTGCATTCAAAGGCCATTGTGAATATTAAGAAATATTACAGGGCTGTTGTAGCATTCAATAATTCAATTTTGTCACTATTTCTATTAGGTAAATATTGATTATGATCTAGTCATAGGGGAGAGAGGAAAGCTAAACATTTGCTATTAGATTTGGTTCATCGTGGAGGTAGTAAACTTTTATTCTCAATTAGAGGAAATCATCTCATCAAATAGGAGATAATTCCTCTAGGAACACATGGACACGATTTTATTTTATTTTTAACCATTGTGCATTTCTTCCTCTTCTGGTGTCATCTCAACACAAGAGAGAGTTGATTTGCTAGGAAATATAAAACAGCTTTTTAAAATGTGGTCTGCACTACTAGAACAATTCTCTACATTTGTGTGTGTCTGTGTGCTTTCCTTGAATCCAAGGAGGTGATGAAGAAACATTCACTTTTTACTAGTAATAGTAAATGATTTACTAGTAATACTAAAAAGTACTACTATTTACGAGTAGCAGTGAAGGTCAAACAATGGTACATATGTGATTCTTCTAGGGCTTTCCCCAGAATGATGTGTTTAGATAACAGACAGACACAATTTTGTCTATTTATATAGCATGTATATTTTTTCTTGTGCTCATACGTATTTTCATATGCTGTTAAACTTCTGTATCATTTTAACTATGTACATATTTAAGAGTAGCCTTAAAATCTAGGTTATTTATTAATATTTGTAATGGAAAGGTAATATGGGCACTTAGTAGGGACATTTGTCATGGGGAAAATACCAAACTAATTATTTAATTAGAAAAAAATTCTTAAGTTTTCTTTTTCATACTTTTTTTTTTCCATTGGTAGATGAGATCTATTCACTGAACCTGTTTACATAACTAAGGCAAGTGGAAGGAATATGGAATGACTACCCTAACAACACCAGCCTTCCTTTCTGAATACATCATCCATCACTTTCTTAATTGAACTCTCCAAAGAGGGTCCATGATAAATATGGTAATCATGATTTCCTTAAAATATAGTAAATTATACTATATTTTAAATTAATATCATTTACTAACACTGTTATGGAGCATGCTCTGCCCTCTTAGAACTATTTTATTTTTATTCACAGTAAGCAGGTAGCTTACTTTGTTCAATATGTTATTTCAAAGAACTCTCAGAATATAGGGTTGTCATGAATTAAAATTAGAAAAGTAGCAATTTTCTTTCAAAACTGCTTTGAAACATAAGACACAAACATAGTCATATACACATGAATAAATTTATTTTAGACAGAAAAGTACGTGATGTCCCTCTTAATATAAATCTTGAACTTTATACTGTAAAGGAACAAAGCTGGGCTGTATCAAAGTGTTAGTTATGCTCTGAGGCTTAGGACTGTTGTTGTTGACAATACATATTATCAGAAAATAAATTATTCCAAGAGCTGGAAATCTTTTTTATTTCCTAACCATTAAGAGAGGTATAGAACACTCAACGGAAATAAAGAGGTATAACAAAGCACAGAAGAAATTGTGTCTGAAAACTATGGTTTAATAACATTGTATTTACTGTTTGGTTATTTTTCCTATGTATATTAATTCAAATCTCCAGAAACGAAAAACTCAGCAAACTTGTGTTTGCAACCTGAATGATCCAAATGAATCCCATCCATTAATAGGACTTTACTTGATCACCAGACTGTTACCTAAATTTGTTAAAGTCCCTGGGCTTTAAATTATAAGCAAGATGATGCAACATTTCATGGTTTAACCATTCAACTTTAGTTTCACAGATTAGGCATATTATATGGTTTTAGTGATATAATGAGGAAAGAATAGACAGTCATTTGTGCATCAGAAGCTGAACCCATAAATGCCTAGTCACCTTTGATACAAAACAGTTAGCAAGTCTATTGCAGTTTTGCAGGAAAAAAAAAAAATCTCGAAACAAGTTAGAGGAGGTGGGTGTGGAGAAATGCACATGTGTTAAATATTTAAGTGAAGAAAATCTGTAAGGATTAATGATACACTTCGTGGAGGATAAGAAAGAAGGAGTTATAAATGATGCCTTTTAAGTCTCTGGGTTAAGAATCTTTGACATCTTAAATAAGGAATTTATTATGTACACACACAAATATATTTGACATGAGATCTGCCTTCTTAATTCATGTTTTCTGGCTATTATGCCTGTTTCTGCATTTTTGTTTTATTCTCTGCCATTTCTAGTTTAATTATGGTTGTTCTTTCAAATTTCTATTTCCATTTGTATTTTCATTTTGTGGATGATCAACTTTATATTTTTAACAAACCCTTTTAAATTAGTCTTTCTTTGATTACTTCTCTCTTTAACACATTTTACCTACACAGCCTCCCTTGCTGAAATTCCAAATCTGTTGAAATCTAGAGTTTTTATTCCAGATTTGAATTTTTAAAAACAGCTTCCTTTTCAAAATCTTTTCTTGAAAATTCAATGAGTATTTATGATGTAGTAATTGAAAATATTTTGCCATAATTTGATGTTTTATCTGCACTACACAATTCTTTTTTCATATAAAGCTGTACATCTCCTCTCCTTGTTATTTTGACTAGAGTGATTCCTTGAGTAGTTGTGTATTTTTATTCAACTAGAAATGGCAAGAATCTATAAGACAGAATCTTTGTTGTGATCACAATAGTGTTAAATATGACAAGCCCAATAACTGGTACATATTAGACATGTCAAACTTGCTTAAATTTGTGAAATAAAGTATATTTTTACGTTATCATATATTGAAAGAAATCTGTTGTTCAAAATATTTACCTTTCAGATATATCTAAATCTGGTTTTTATTTATTTTTATAATCATCTTAGATTAGTTATGTAATGGGAGAAAGTTTAATTTACCTTCTGAAATACTTGGTTTTAAAATATAGATGCTTGCCACATTTTCTTTTAATCCTATTTCAATTCTAATTATTTTAATCAGAATACATTCAAATATGCATAAAAGTATTTTTTAAGTAAGATGGACTATAACTTGATAAGATTGTTAAGCTTATTACGCTTGTTAAACTTTTAAAAATCTTACATCTTCCCTCAGGTAAGGAAATTACCTTCTAATGTTTTTCTGAGTACTTGTTTCAAATAGATGCTTAAGCTCTCTCAATAACAATGGAATCAGTAGAATATCTGAGGTGTAGTCAAGGTATCTATCTATCATCTATCAATCTATCCATCCATCCATCCACACACACATACATACTAGTTACAAGTTGCTTCTTCTGTCTCAAAAGGATTGTGAGCCGTTGTAGTTAATATCAAGTTAAATTAGGCATAATTTTTTTACTAAAAAAAATCACTTGGGTTTTATAGAATGGAATGAGAATTATGGAGATGTCAATAACTGGTGGTGAACAAATTAGAAGTTAGATGTAAGACATATATAATATCGAGATTCTGCTCAGTGTTGAACTATTTCAACTTTTGCTTCCAAATGGGTACACTGGTGTTATGATGCATTTCAGTTTGAAATTCTATTCTCAGTAGCATTTCCTTTGAAATCTCAACAAGCGTGCTGGATAGAAGAGCCTTATGTATATGTACTTATAGGCAAATGGAGTTCTACTTGTATTTATAAATACGAATGGTAAAATATATAGGTATGACTAAATGGAGAAAGACAGTTCTTACTATAGACAGAAACACACACACACAAATATAAATATACATGACTTCCCTGTTGACATAAAATTTGAGCATGCTGTTAGATAAAATTTTACTATTCATATCACAGTCAGTCTACCATCAAAGGTTATTGCATGCCTCATAGCTCCCCTTAAAACAATAAGTAAGCAAATTGATGTTAACCTAATTATAAGTGGCCTATATGCTTTTCACATGTTTAGCTGTAGAATTCAGAAATATAGTCTTCTGTGAATTTGTGTATCTTTTCTTTTAACTCAGAACTATCCAAATGAAATTTTTTTTAAAAAAACTGAGTCAAAGTGTTTATTTTGAAACTAGAGCTGTTACTTGATTGCATTCCTCTAGAACTAAACTTGAAAAATTTAATTTGGCAAAGTAATTCAGATTTCCGAAAAGAGGTTTACTTGAACCAGATAAAAATCCTTTCAGGGAAGTGAATAAAAAATTATTTTCAAAACATAACATCTGGAATTATTCTCCTTTAACTCTATGGATTTGTTGATAATATCTTAAGATGAGGTATATTTTTTATAAATTCTCTACTAACTACAAGGCTTTATATAGTTTGGGTTTTCAATACATTTTAATTATTATGAATGCTTTTAGTGAGCAGATATACATCCCTTGAAACTCTCTTGTCTTTTAATATGTGTCGTATATATATACATATGCATCATGTAGCTCCCCTAGAATCAGAAAAGCATATTTACTGATAATCTTTGAGTTTGTTTATACTTATGAAAACTAGTTTTATAGAACATTTGTGCTGAAAGTGTATTGCTACTGTCTGAATGTTTGTGTTTCTCCAAAATTTATATGTTGAAAACTAATCTCCTAATGTGTTGGTATTAAGAGGTGGGGTCTTTGGAAGGTTATTAGGTCATAAAGGTGGAGCCCTTGTGAATGGGATTGATGCCCTTATAAAAGAGGACTGGGGGAGTTTGTTGCCACCTTTTGCCATGTGAGAACGCACATTGAAGGCAGCATCTTTACAAAATGACCCCTCACTAAACACTGAATCTACTGGAGACTTGATCTTGGAATTTCCAGATTTGTGAATTTGTGAGCAGTAAATTTCTGTTGTTTACTAATTACTCAGTGTCAAGTATTTTGTCAAGGTAGTTTGAATAGACTAAGACAGTGGTTCTAATCATACTTTAAGTTCTCCACTTCATTGTATTATTTTAGTCATTGAAAAAACTATTTATTCACAAGATGTCAGGAATTGAAATGCCAAGAATATGCCACTAAAACTATACAGAATTTAGTAGAAAAAAACCATGAAGGAAATAAGACGAAGTGCTGTGAAGTGAATTGCTCATTGCCTTGTGATGTCAGAACAGTGGTATGTTTTATTTAGTACTGTATCTCAGTGTCTAGGCTGGAGCTTTTGTTGAATAAATAAATAAAAGGTAAAATAACTGCAAAGCTAGAGTTAGAACCTAGGCCCAGACCCAGTCTATTACACTTCCAACTGCCTTGTGCTTGCCTTGCAGATTAAGGTATAACCAATATGAAAAAAGAATTCAATGACTGTTTAGAAGACAAAACAAAACTCTCTGAAACCCATGGAAATATCCAGACACTTAGAATTATTAACCCTTTACTACAAATTAGAGATGCTCACTAATGTTATCTTGTTGTCAATCTGATTTATACTGCCAAATTGGAATAACATATATAAATTATATACACATATATTCAATAGCTAGATATAAAAATCTGCTAGTGCTTAAAGAATACGTTTCTCTTATGTAATATAGTGGTTTCCAAACTGAGCATGTGCATGATGATCCCTTAAGATGCTTGATGAATATTTTATTCATATTTATTTTTATCTACATTATATAAAATTAAACATATCTAATAATATTTATATAGAGACTGGCACTCTCATACATGCATGTTTTCTGTAGACAGCTTTATTTTTGTTAATTTTATTCCTTTAATGCAAACTATAGCTACCCTTGCCCCCCTTCCTCTAGGTTATGAAAGTATTTAATAATTCTGCATTGTGAGCCCAGGCTGAACCATAGCTCACATATATTGTTGTTACAATAGGCATGCTTATGGTTCTCTTTCCCTTCCCTGAAGAAAAACACTGCTGAAAAATATGTTTTTTTTTTTTGTCTTTTCTTTCTTCTTTCAAAGATGTTATAGTAGGCTTTAGATGCATCTTTGATTCTCTGTCACAATATAGGCTGTTGAGAGTCTGGGTGAAATGATTGATCCTGAAGTAGGACCCCATCAGTTAGCTTGTCATATGTGATATTTATCTTCAGAGCTGAAAATTCACAGGGATGACTATATAACTATTCTGAGACACAACAGAATATTCAAATATTCAGTGAAGTAATTTTCCTAAAAGAAGCATCTGGGAATAGAGGGATATTTACAAAAGTTTTATGTGTTTGTTCGGTAGCCATATAAAATTATTCAAAATGTATGTCAAGCTACCAAACTTTGAAATTTTACTTGAGAAACGTTGCCCTAAAACTATTCATTCTATGCTCTCAAAACATTAGGATTTGATAAAATTTAACTTGCATTTATAAAAGTATGTTTTTAAAAATAACATTACTGTTATTCCTTATAAAGTCATAGTTATCTAGAGCGAGATATGAAATCCCACACTTGTGTACATCTTTGTCATACTAGAACTGCTAGTACTTTGACTTTCTTTGACTTTTTAAAAAACATTTTCTTTATCAGGTATATTATTAATTTTTTTTCTTATGATAGTTTTTTCCTTTAATTGTATGCCAATGTGCAATAGGGATTCTCTCAGGTTTAAGTGTATGGCTAGCTACATTTTAAAAGTATTAAGATTATTAGATCATGTGGCATATTTAGCACATTTAATACATGTAGAAAAACTTAAACCTTTATTACTAGGTTTACTTGTTATGGTTACAACTAAAAATTTGTTAAAATCCCACAGAGTCTTTGCAAAAAAAAAAAAGACTTAAATAAAATGGATAAAATGTAAATTAGGTCCCATTGCTCTATTTCTCTTGGAGAAAAAGTACTAATATTGAATTTGTTCTTTATTAGTACAAGGTGCTTTCAGCATTCTTTCTTATCTCTATATTTTGTCTGAATTTTCCATGTTTTAAAAATAGGCATTTCACAATCCAAAAACAGTAATGCCCTTTGAAGAAATACAACTCCCAGTAACAGCACAGAGTCTGCTAGACTGTCCTGTCAACGTCAGTGGGGTAAGTGCTTTCTAAAGAGTTTCTAGAAGAGACTGTGTGCTTGTGCTACACAATAAACAGCACTGGCTTCCAATAGAACTTTATGGGCAGGCTGGATGATTCCTGGCCTTTCCTGTGGTGACATTAAGCATCTTTATGGTAGTCACTTTGGTGCTCACTACACAGAGCTGCTGAATAAGAAGCAACATGACTTCAAAATTGATCCCTGAAAATCCAAATAATTAGTTCCTGTGATAATTATTTGACATTCTTATTTGGAACCATTTTTGTTTTATTTATGACATATTAATGCTAGGTCAGGTCTCCTGGAGTAAGAAATTTCATGGATCTTTATTTGTCTCTCTCTTTCAAGGTTGCCTAGATTGATTATGGCCTGTTCCTTTGACAAGCACCTAAGGCCCCTGAATTTCTCCAGGCACTCATTAGTGTGACTGCTAATCCCTCTCAAGGCCCTGAAGATACTTCTTTAGAGATCGAAAGTAATTTTCTGGTATTCCATCTAATCTATATTCTAAGCCAAACCACTCTAAATACACTCAGAGTTAATAAAAATCCATCTTGTCCTTTTTATGTGATGTAATAATGGACAAACAGAAATACTTGTTTGTTATCTGACTTGATTTATATAAAAAAGGATTTATATACAGACAGAAATGACAAGCTTTTATTTAGGTTAGGAATCACAGAAAATCTTCTAAATAATGAAAGTACCTTACTCAAAGGAAGTATGTCTTGTAGATAAAATTATACTTTCTTTATAAGCTTGAAGTCTTAATAATATGGCAATGGTTTGGGAAGTGAACACCTTTCATAAAAATATCCCAAATTATAAACATGCTCACTCTTACTTCAGGTATTTGCTGTTTTCTGCATAGGATCATCTTCTCTCACCAGTTATTCTTTCTTTCAATTGTGCATCTACTCTTCCCTTGGGGTGATCTGCATATTTAATCTGTGGATGAGAATAGTCTGGTAAACAAATTATGGGGAATATGAGTATTAAACACACAGGCTCAAGAGTTACAAGCAAGCCCATTTACTTCACATTTGGCCTGAGTTTTAAACTAAGATTGACTTAAAATCTTCCTTCAGGGACTTATTTTATTGTAAGCACATTTAGCGTGTGGAGAGTGCTAGTAGTTCAAAAGGATGGTCTGTCGAACTGACCGGAGGAGGGAGGGTATGAATCTTTTATCATGAGTGTTCCTTTCATCTTCATTGAGTCTGGAAATAGAAAGCATGAATACTAAATAGAAGAGAATAATTCTAAGAAAATATATACCATGTGATTTGTTTATTTTGAATCACTTTTCAAACAAACTTTCATAGGCGAGAAACCTGTTGCTTCAAACTAGTCTTTGTAAAATGTTCTCAAATCACTTGAGTATATTTTGCATGCATATTTCCTAGTAATGCCATGGAAAGTATTTGAAAGGAATAAATTCTAGGGAGGCACTGCACAGCTCATAGTTTCATATACTCAGGTCATTGCTAAAAAATAGACTGAAGAAAAATATTAATAGTCAATATAGCTCATTCATAGAATGTTACATTGCCTGTATTCAAATCACAGCACCACTACTATCTGTGTGTCTCTGGCAGGATATTCAAGCTCTCTTTGTTCCTGCATCTGAAGAATGGGTTAAGAATAGCACCTACCTTAGGACTGCTTTGAGAATAAAGTATTTAATGTACAGCCCTCAGAAGTGTGCCTGCCTTAGAGTAAGAACAGGTCTATCACTTTGCACAATGGGGAACCATTTGGGTTGAATTCTTTGTGATTTGTGCCTGTTGGAACACAGCATATTAAGAGACTGGTGTCTTGACATTCTGCTACAAAACAGTCTTGTATAGCATGATGTAAATTAACTGTTATTATGATTTTGATTTACGCTGGGTGACCTTATTTCTTGGTTTGGTCAGGACAGTCTTGGTTTATTTCTATCTTCCTGATAAAATTGTTAACAACCTCTTTCATTCTCTGAATCCATTTATTCAAGCCTGTTTGAAAGAAATTTGCTAGCCCATTTGTTTAGAACTTTAATATAGAGTATTTTACTTTTATTTAAATCTCAATATATTTAGATTCAGACTCCAAGTCTGCATGGCCTATTACACGACAATTTTCTACAAAGATATTCACTTGGCTTGGGGCAAGTGAATGTTTGTTTGTTTCCATTTGGTTTTGCCAAAAGATTCAGATTCTTATTTTATAAGGCTTTACAAAAGTATTTTGACATAATTTATTCATTGCTAATCAATTTAGTATCCTATATATAATTATTATTTCTGGACAATTGAGAAACAGTATACACTGTTTCAGCATTACTCAAAGTTTTCACATCATTACCCCTATGAAAAGTAATATTTGCTTAGAAGACTTAACTGAAATAAAAGGAATTTGGAGGCATTAATAAGAAAGCCAATAACACAACTTATCACATTTTCTTAAAATTTATACCATTATAAGAAAAATAAATGCTAAAGAAGACATTAAATATTGAATTATATAAAATTTCCAAAAAATTTTTTATTTTTGAAAGGAAAAACTGGGGCTTGTTAATATGAACATAATTTTATGCAGATTTTATTTTTGTAATGGTTAAATGTAGTTCTGATCAAAGTTGTTCAAATAACCTTTTCACTTTATTTCCAGTTGTCATCAGTGATAAATTTGACACTAGTATGTAGCAAAAATAGCAAAAAGAAAAACAAATTATTTATCATCGGGGATATCCTTCTTACCATTAATCTAAATGTGGTTAAGTTTATTTCTTTAAATTATGTGTCAGGTTATAATTTTTCTTTATATGTAATATTTCATTAAAAATATTATGTTAAAATTTTTTATGAAGATGGATTTCAAAATCAATTGAACTTCTTCACATCAATAATTTGAAAGTAATTATGGTTTCTCTAAAGCATATACAGTTGTTCTACTAGTCTGTTTTTTTTTTTTTTAAGAGAATTTCAAAGTCCCTTCTTCAAAGTTAGATTTCCCCCGCATCTGAATTCATAAATTTCACTGGCATATGTTAGTCTGTTCTCATGGTCTTGTTCATTTCTATTAAATTCATGCATGCATTCAAATATGTCACTTTCGTAAACTATTTTTTTGTTTTTTTGTTTGTTCGTTTTTGTTTTTTTTGTTTTTGTTTTTGAGACAGAGTCTCGCTCTGTCACCCAGACTGGAGTGCAGTAGAGCTATCTTGGCTCACTGCAAGCTCCACTCCCTGGTTCAAGCCATTCTCTTGCCTCAGCCTCCTGAGTAGCTGGGATTACAGGCACACACCACCACTCCTGGCTACTTTTTGTATTTTTGGTAGAGACAGGGTTTCACCATGTTGGTCAGGCTGGTCTTGAACTCCTGACCTCAGGTGATTCAACCGCCTTGACCTCCCAAAGTGCTGGGATTACAGACAGGTGTGAGCCACTGTACCAGGCCAAAAATAGCTTTATTGATGTATAGTTAATATACAATATCTACACATATTTAATTTATATAATTTTATGAGATTGGGCATGTGCATACATTCCTAAAGCTATCACCACAATAAAGTTAATAAACATATTCATCATCTCCAAAAGTTTCTTCATGCCCTTTTGTTTTTGTTTGTTTATGGTAAAAACAATTAACATAAAAATCTACCCTTTTAACAAATTTTTAAGTTTGCAATACAGTACTGTTACCTATAGGCATTATGTTGTATAGCAGAACTCTAGAATTTATTCACTTTGCATAATAAAATTTTATACCATTGAAAACAACTCATTTTCCCCTTTCTCCAGCTTCTCATAACCACTGCTCCATCTGACTATTTGAATCAGAATCTTGTAGAGATAGCTGCACAACACCATGTTTACTGTGACATTATTCAGAAGAGTTAAGATGTGAAAGTAGCCTAAATGTCCATTTATAAATGAATAGATAGAGCACATAACTCTTGAGTATCTTTCTTCTGGAAACCAGCACTTTGCATGAAGCAGTAGAGTGCCCATTTTGAGCTTATTTTCTGACATCAAAGCTGAAAAGAGGCAAGTCTAGCACTCTGGGTTTTATAGATTAATCAGTTTGCTATATTTATTTAATTATTCACATCTACAAGGTTATATTTACATATGAGAGCTTCTCTGTGACTAAAATCATGTTTTATTTGCAACTCCATGTTTTCTGAATAAAATTATAAAGACATATCGCCCTCCTCTCATTGCAGCAAGACTGTCATTACACACACACCCAGATTTTCATAACAACTCATTTTTAAAGGATTTATTTACTGCTTTAAAATTTTTGACATATTTCTGTAGAACAAACACATTGATTTTAAATATTTCTTTTCTGGGATTGTAGCTAGTAGTATTAACTGTGCTTAGGAACTAAGAGTTGCAGATTCACCAACATGCAATGTAAGCTTTTTAAATCTCATAATCATCTGGATTTGTGTTGTCTTTATATAATTTGGCCATGCTGGTGCTCCATGTTATAAGAGTTTGTTTCAACAATAAATGTTGTATTTCTTTGCTAAATTTGTGCACGGTGGCTCATGCCTGTAATCCCAGCACTTAGGGAGGCTGAGGTGAGCAGATCATGAGGTCTTTTTTATTGACTTTTAATAAAAATATATCTCTAATTTAAAAATATTTGATATTACAGTTCTTATTTTCAAAATGATTATCACAGTTGCAACTACTATTATCATTTTTATTATTCTTTAACTTATCAAGTTGTATAATCATTTATACCTCCATTTCTTTTTGTGTTGCTTTTTATTACCCTACTGCTTTCTAACCATAGTTTAAATACAGTCTTCCAGTAGTAAAATCAAAAAATTCAGAAGTTGCAAATTCATAAGTCCCATATTTTTAAAAGAGGACTTATATGCATCATAAAACATTTCACAGGTTGTGTTGAAATACAACAGTATGTTTATGTTTACTAGTGAAAGAAATTGAAGGAACACAAAACCAAAATCTAGAAGTAGAAAACAAAATCAAAAAGGAAGATAGTACTTATATGGACATTGATAACTTTATTTCTTGTGGTTTTTCTCAAGTTTTGAGCTTTAACTTATCCAGAACAAAGGCTTTTAGTAAAGATTCTAAATGGAAGAATGTTTCTGAGGATGGGCAATACTTTCTAATTTTTGTTTAAGAGGGGTCATTATGTTATCCTGACATTCTAGCAAATAGAATTGCTGCAGCATTTCAAAAATAAACAAAAAGGGGAATTTTTCTAACAGCTTTCCAAAAAAGGAAGTTTGAAAATCCCAACATAAGGTTGTGTTTTTCAATGGCAATACTTTTTTTTTCCAGAAGTATTTTGTCAGTTATTTTGTGCTATACACAGATGGCCAATTATTCAGAGAACTTGATAAAGCAATAGATTGTGTAATGCGAAAATAAAGACAAAAAAAGCAAGTGTCTAAATGTCTATAAGTTTTTAGGTTGTATTGGCAGATAGCAGAAATCAAAAGAAAATTAAAAAAAAAGTTAGAGAAAGCCTCATTCTGGATACAAGGAGAAGGACATAAAATTCCATGAAGGTGATGACCAATACAGGTAACATAACAAGATTTATTACGGTAAAGATTTCTGTCTAGTTTCTTCATTGTCATATCCCATGTACTCAGAACATAGAACACACAATATTTATTGAATGAATAAGTAAATAAATAGATAATGAATAGCTGCTGAGCCTGCCTGATATGAGCCAGAAGATAAAACTAGAAAGAACCAAGGAAATACAAAAATAGGAGACAAAGGTGAACCAAGGTAACAATGATTCCAAGATACCTAAAGTGAACTGAACAAAACTAGGCCATGAAAGAGGAGCAGCTCTGTGGACTCTGAATATCATTATCAGATGATTTTAGTTACTTTATCTCATGAGCATTCAAGTTCAGTTGTACCTAACTCAAGATCAATTTTAGTTTACCTGTAACTCCTAAAATAGTTCTGTGGGTATAGATCATATGGAGGGAAGAGTAGACATAGTGAGAAAATATTTGCTTTCAAAGACTAAGTATAATGACCCAGATTGACTATTTCCATTTATAGCTCCAGGGAAATCAAAACCATTCACTGTTTTTTAACCTAATGAAATGTTACATTTGAGGCATCTCACATACACTGGAAAAAGCTCAGGTTTACTTAAAGGCTCACACATCTTCCGTGGCATTTCTGGAGTTGAGTAGGTTAAGCAAATACAGTACTAACTACCTGCCATCTTAACCTTTCTGAGATAAAACCTTTGTTTCTGGTACAGAAAGATTACAGAAGCCTTTGAGTCATAGTTCTCTTAAGGGGGCAAATAGCTCCAGGAACACAGAACAGTAGTTATTCTCAGGTCACAAAGAACAGCCCCAAAGGGCAAGCTTGAAAAAAATACTCCAGCCACTGTGACATGTGGGGAATGACATTTGAGAGCTTTCCCTAAAGAGAAAGCAACTCAGTGATTGCTTCTTCCTTCTATTCTGCACTCTGCTTTTCTGTAGGTCAGTGTTAAACTATCTCAGTGTTTGCAGCTATTGAGAAGGAAACAGTATGCCAAGTCATAATACTTTGAAATCTTTAGCAATCATTATTCCATTCTTTGGAATTATTTCTTAGTCTTCTGCAGTGGATGCTGGCTGAGTCCAGTATAGGCCCAATGAATAAGAAATAGAATGTGGATTCTTACAATTTTGGCACAGCTAAGGATTTCTTCAACTATAATGCAAGTTCCCTATGGGTGAGACTTGTTCATTCACTCATGTAGCCCTTATTTTTAAAACAATGACGCATACTATACATCAAGAAGTATCTGTTGAAGAAAGGAAATAGGTAGACCCTTGTGTACTCACAGGACCTTAACTCACAATGATAAGGTAGTGAGCTTGTTTCTACTTCATGCTTCATGTCTTACAGTTCCTTACTGTACGTTATTGTCCCTCCCTATCTATTTTGTTCTTAGATAGGCAAACACATTTGCAATTCCTCTAGCTGGACACTTATAATTGTGATGTTGAACATCTACTTGCCAAGAAAAGAAGCTCATTGCATCCCAAATGCCTACCATAGTGTCTAACAGAGATGGTGCTCACAAACATTTGTTGATAGAATAATCCAATGTGTATTGTATATATCTAAGATGTGTTATTAATGGCAATTCACAATTTGGCCAGTATTAGTTGAAAACCCAGTGTTTGCAAAGAACTACATGTGTCATAAGCCAAAGATAGTACATTAAAATGCAGGAAATGATCAAAATCCTCTGGTGACAGCATGAGTGGGGAACTAGATATAATTAAGACAAACAGGTAAGTAAAAATATGAGGCTTTTTATGCAAACACTTCAGAACGAGAAGAACACAGAAACATTGTTAGAAAAATCTAAAGATGGACTGATCATGTTGGGCCAAAGAGGACAGAGACAGCTGATTGAAAGTGAAATAATTTAAACTCAGCTTCAGCGATTGTGTGGATTTGCATACAGAGGGAGAGAAGGGAATTGCATAATAACAGGATACATTAGTGCCATGCTTTCTCTAGTTTAGCATACCCCAGGAAAATTTTTCTTTTTTCAGATACTCAAATAAACCAAGTTTTGTTTTACTTACTTGAGGGCCTTTGGCATGAAATTTTTTTTTTTGACCTGGAGTATACATTGCTTCTCTCCCTTCTCTGCAATTCAACTGATTTACTTTCAGTTCTCAGCTGAAATTTTATTTCTTTATGGAAAACTTCCCTCTTTTACTTCTCCCCCTTTACTCCAATCACTGCCATCACACTCATTAGGCCAGCTTCTTCTATAACACACTTTTGTAGCATTTCATAAATCTTCATGGGACATTTGCCATTACCGTAATTAAATAAATCAATTAATTTTTAATTTGCTGTTTATGGTCTTAATTATTTTATCACTGGACTGTTAGTTCCACCCTTGAAAATATTTTATCACTCAAATTGGCAACTAGAATAAAAATATTGACATAGAGGGGACTCATTAAATTCTTATTAAGTTACTAAATGAGCATGAGCTTTTCTTAAATATAAGTCCAAAGATGTCAGCGTCCGAAAAATGTTTGACTGATTTGAGTTCCATAACATCTGGGGTAAAACTTGACAGTCCACTATGGAAAGCCTTGAGCCTTGTGGCCCCTGTGATGGCCATAACAATGAACATTGAAAATGCAAGAAACTAAATTATTCTTCCTGCTAACAAATTATGAAAAGGGATTGTTGTTGTTGTTTTAGAAGATGCTCAAACAATTCAACATCATTAATGTTGAATATAGAGCAAAGACTTCTGTCTACTTAATTCTCTAGGTCACTATTTCTACATGGGCCGTCGACATAATTCAGATTTTAGGGAACTCAGTCACACCTCATCTTAACTCTGTTATCCCTGTTCACCAAGAAAATGCACTTCTGTCTGGCCAAATCCTATGTGTTCTTACAGCTACCATAATTTGGTTCCTTCTTTGTAACACTCCCACCTTCCTCAAGCATCTGCACATTTTAACTTTTGCATTAATCCTGTTTCCATGTTCTCTTCTTTTCCCAGTATAATCTCTACCTGTTTGCCTCAATGGCAACTATCATATGTCCCTCTTAAATTATAGCAATTTCCTCTCCCATATCTCAGAGATTTAACAGTCCAGAGGCATTGTCTGCAGTCTTCAGAGTCCTTATCATTAATTTCAAGAAATTACTTTTTCACTTGCTTAAGACAAATAAGCAAAATTAACACAAAAAAACCTACTTCACTGAAGGTTTTAATCTCTCATTTTGCTACTGTTGACCCAAACCTTCTGTGTTGTGGTTATTTACAAAGACTCTGTTACCCGTTTCCACTCACTGAAGATTTCTATAATTGAGTCCCAGTCTTCTTATACCCTAATGTCTATCATCATCAGGGTGGTTGATTGTTCAAACAGGTGAACGATATAATAACCAAGCTTCAATGGTTTGTTCTTCCTTCAAACCAAAAACTTGATCTCTTTCCTTTTCAACTCTTTCCATGCCTACTTCTTAATTTCATTTTCTCCATTTCATAATCTATCTCCCATTGCTACACAGTGGAACAATTCAATTACTATGTTGTGATACAACATACACTAATAATACAATAATAATCTTATACTGAAGATAATTTTACAAATAGAATTTGAAATGAATCTAGAATAAAATCTTTAAATCTACCATATTTGCCTTGGTGTCAATTGAAGCCATTCAAAGCAGGGTGGTTTAAGAGATCAGATACCTATTCATACCAGTGTCTTTTCTCCTTTGAGAACAGGCCTTTAACTTCACTCTCTCACATATGAGCAAATGCTAGTGAAGGCCTGATGTGTGTTTGAAGAAACCAAGCCAAAGAGTCTCTGAGGAAGAAAAAGTGCAGTACAATGGAACAAACAGATTTACTTCACCAGAAGTAATTTAATTTTCCTCATTTCCCATAGAGCAATGCCTGGACGCTTGTTTGCTTTACATATAAAATACCTCAAGGTTTCATACAAAAGGTTACCTAAATCAAAGAAATTTTGATTCCTTCATCAAAGAGGAGAAGTCTCCACTTCTAGTAAAGCAGACTATTACAACTTGAAAATAACATTTTACTTGCTTAATTCATCCAAGTTTTTTTTAATAGAAAAATAAAACAGAGAGGAACAGAGAAAGTCAAAGTAAATAAAAAGGAAAAACATACATTTATACTTACATTTGAAAAGGCTCCAGCAACTAACTAGGAAAGTGAAAGGAGGAGGCAGGAGCCTGTGTCGGTCCAGCTGTGTATGCTTCAATCCTACTTCCTGCCTTATCCCTGCACCTGCTACACATTAGACCAGATGTAGGACAGACATTTTTGTGTTGATGAAAATCTTCTATAATCTGTACTTCTCAATGCAACAAACCCTAGTAACATGTGTCTAATGGCACTTGAAAGTTGTCTAATATAATGAAACAATTGAATTTTAAATGTTATTTTAGTTTAATTTATTTGAATTTAAATTTATATACCCACTGTGGTTGGTGGCCACCATATTAAACAGCATAACCAGAAACTTTTTCTTTAGGTTTCAATGCTTTCCACTCCCACTCTACTGACTATTTACACTAATGAAATTTGAACTTTTCTTTTTTATTACCTCACCCCTACATCATGAGCTTTATGTCATTTCCTTTCGTATCTCCAATATTTACCATAGAGTATGAAAAGATTAAATGCTGAAAAATATTTATTAGGTAAGTGCTGGAGTAGACAAACTAGAAATTACAACTTCTCCAATTCTTAAATATATTTTACTTTACTTAAAAGTGTCATCGAGAAAATAGAATGATCATGTTAAGGCAATAGAAATCTTATTGCCTATTCAAAAACAAAAGATATAATTTTGTTGTGTAGCTGTTAAGGATTATTCTGAACATATTAGTAAAATCCCCTTAATGTGATAAAATTAGATGTTAAGATAACACATATCATTTTTAGAGTACAAAATAAATTTTAAAAGATATCATAGTGCTTACTTATTTAGATTGAGAGCGTCTATATATTTATTCATCTGTCAAATAATATTTTATGGATCATGGATGCACCAAATTGGATAAATTGTAATCCTTCACTTAGTTGAATCCTTCAATCCAGTTGAATTACTGGATAACTGTAATTCCATCTCTAGGAATCTATCCTAAGGAAATCATAAGAGAAAAGACAAAAATCATAGCCTACTTGATACTTTAGTGTTATTTAACTAATAAATAATTATAGGTTACATTTAGATAATGGTGAAATAAATTATTCTAACACTATGTTGAAAGATCATTCAGCCATTATATTTATAACCTAAGGTAATAGTTAACCTTATGAATCAACTTGACTGGGCTAAGGGATGCCCAGATAATAATAATAAAACATTTCTGGGAGTGTCTGTAAGAGTGTTTCTGAAAGCCTTTGAATCAGTATACTAAGTAAAAAAGGTCTACCCTCATCATTGCAGGCAGGCACCATACAATCCATTGAGAGCTATTGAATAGAACAAGAAGATTAAGTAATGGTGAGTTCTCACTCTTCTAAACCTTCAAATATTTGAGCTCCTGGTTCTTGGGCTTTTAGACTTGAGACTCTGGGATTTACCCCAGTTTCCCCTCATCTCACTGCCTTCTTGGGCCTGGGAGTTATATCATGGGCCCCAATGGCAATCAAGCCTTTGGACTCAGATTGAATTGCATCAGTGGCTTACGTGGTTATCCCAGTTGCAAAGGGCATGTTGTGAGATTTTTTGACCTACTTGCATGACACAATTCCCATAATAAATCTCCTCTTACATATCTATTGTTTCTGTTTTTTAAAATAACTCTGACTAATATACATAATGTCAACAGAATATGAAATAATATGTATAAAGAAATAAAACAAATAGAAAGTTAAACCATTGCCAACATTATGTCTTGTGAAAATATGTTTCTCTTTTTTGACAAAAGCCTGGAAGTTAATATGTTGAAAAGAAACACGTGTTGTTATGTTAAGAGTACATTTGGAAGGAGAGTTATTTTTCCTTTTATGTGTTTGATATGTTTGTAAAAAAATTTATATTATAAAATAAGTCAAAGAAAAATAGCATGTTGAAAAATAAAAAGGGCAATAAAATCAAATTTGTGTCAGAAATCTTATGCATGACAGACAGTAATAACATGTTTAATATAAAAATTATAAGTATCATAGTTCACTCAGCTGATTTTTTTAGTGAGATGTTCTTCTTTCTTCTGTCATATATATTTTTGCAAAAATCTGAATTATTAGCTTTTGGGTCATTTTTAGAGGTAGTGTTATTTAAAGTGTGTTTATACTAAAAATTGAAATATAACCAATCAACAGATGTACAGTAACTGCTGTCACCTCAAGCTCACTATATAAAAGAAACCGTAACAACACAAAGACAACATGAAATTGACTCTATACTGTTTAACAATATACTGACCATAGTGAATATTTACCAAATGTTAATGTGTTCTTTTATCTAAAATGCTAATAGCATGTATGAATCACAATTTTGTTTTGTTTAGTTTTCTAATCGGAAGTTATAATTTGGTATACAAAACAGTTTCATAACAAGTGAGATATGTAAAACCAGGAATCAAACTTTTAAAGACAGACTCCACTAAGAATTATTTAGTATAACAATGTAAGTTCATAGGCAATGCTAGTCAGTGATGAGAAAAATTGATAAACAAGCACAGATGAAGTAATAATAAATAGGTTTTTAATTATTGTATTAGCTTTATCTACTCTCTAGTATGGAAAGAATGTGCTCTTTAGATGTAGTTCCATTTGTAGTTAACATTTGTGATTTAATATAATTGATAAAATATCTCAATCATAAAAATCAGAGTTTAATTATAAGTAAGCTTGCATAAAAGGAAGTTCATGTTCAATAGGCAAGAAATTATCATTGCAAAGATTAGGGGCAACAAATTGTACTAATTGTAAAAAAGGAATTTCAGTTTATAAAGGAAAGAACAAATGCACTTTTGCTTATTGAATGTAGTTTTGTATTACAATCTTCTCAATATGTTAGAAAATTCCCAGAGAGATCATTTATGATGGAACAGAGCTGAGCTTCACTGAGTTATGAAGGAACTCAGAGATTTGAATGCTGGCTTGATAAAAAGACAGGTCAGGTGGTGTTCTTCCTGGGTTGCATTTTCAGTGCTGGGACTGAGATCAGCAAGAATAGAGCATTTATTCAATTACAGTTGCAAAGAAGTGGCAGGTTCTGAAAAATTATCCTCAAAAATAAAATGACAATCAATGCAATGAGCTATAATTTTGTATCTGCCAATTATTTATTTCATTTGTTATTGTTTTATATGAATATTATTTATCACCTATTTTACTCTCACCTTCTGTCTGCTCCTCCATCCTTTGAACACACCCAAAAATATACACAATAATGTAAGCTTTGTGAGAGCAAGGAAGTCTGCTCTATTTGCTCAGAACCTAAAACCATGATTAAAATGCATTTAATGTCACATAAATCCCAAACTAGTTAGAACTGTACCAGGAAGCAGGAAATTCACAGAAGTCATCTTTCTCCAGAGACTCTAGCCTCTTATAATATTGTTGGGAACTTTTTCTCTCTGGCTGAAAACCACTACATTTTAATATTTCTTATTCAGAAAAGGTTACCATATGTCTGTATTTACATCTCTGGATTAGGTGCCTTAAAAGCACACTACCTCGTCTAAAATGAGCTACACAGATATAAAGCTTATTTTTTTGTTCTTTTGAAAGAGGAAATTTTATATTTACTGTTAAAAATGTATTTGAATTATCATAAAATAGAATAGGCTTTTTTTAATCATGAAAAATTATCCAGGGTATCTTGATTACACTATCAAGGAGAAAGAGACAAAGGGAGAAACAGGTAATATAAAAATATATGAGATATTATTAGCACATAGTAGAAATTTAGTTTTATTTGCCCCAATTCTTTAAAATATCATGTTTTTATAACAAATAGATTATCTTTTGTAATCGTTTATGAAAACACAGCTATGTTTTTTCAAAAAAATAAATTGAGAAGGCAGAGCCCTTCAGAGCTTTCATTTATTTCGAAGGAGAAATAAAAAATGACACAATGAGATTTAAGTTAAAAGAATATTTAAAGGGCATGGATTATTTGTAACTCTACATATATTTATTATAATGTTCATTCTCTGTGTTTTCCAATAAGTGATAGCAGAAAAAAAAGAAAAGGTAAAAATGAAAATGAAACACCTACATATGCTCAGGGAGAAAAGTCAGGAAAATAGTGTTAAGTGATACTAAGCCATGCCACAGTAACAAATGAATAATAAAATATAAGTGATTTAAATTCATCATCCAAATTAGTGTAAGAATGTAATTTTCCTGGCTAGCCTATTTGAAGTGATGAGTAAGGGACTCTTGCAAATGTTTCTGGGAAATAGAATAAGTGCAGCACCAAGCATAGCCTTTTTGTCTTATTGTCAGAACAGCTAGCCAACAAATGTCTCATCAGAGATAGCTTCTGATTTTCTCTTAAATTCTATATTTTGTTTTTCATAGGCTCTAAGAAGATATCAGTGCACATTTACTTAAGTAAAACTACATAGAAAAAGAGAGTAAGAAAATAAATCAAAACTCTACAAATTACTACTGTATTCTTTCAGTCTTCTATTAGGTGTTCATTTATTTTTTAATGCTAACTTTTGTTCTTTTAAGTGGCTTATGTTGCCTGTGCCCCTTTTATTCTCAACCATTCTGTGGCCAAAATTCAGGCCAAGTGACCACCATGTACAAGGCCCTGTGCTCATTTATTTAGCCTTTCACAACTTTAAAACGTATTTATTTTAAATTTCATTTTGGTTTCTAACTTTAGAACAAAAATGTTGTAACCTTCTCATAAAACATAGTATTAATTTGCTCTCTTAATTATAATTTGTTTTTTGTATCTGTGTAAAAGACCTTTTATTATATTTTTCTCAAGAGGAACACAAGAACATTTCCAACCTCCTATTGTACTATTTTCTTCCATTCCCACATCATTCTAGCCACAGTGGTTTCCTTAATCACACCAGGCATGTTCAACATCAGTGCCTAGCACATGCTATTTCCCTATCTGGAATGCTCTAGCCCCAAATATCCACCTGGCATTTCCCTTAGCAGTTTCAGACTTTACATAAATGAAAACCTCTTAGTGATACCTTCCTGGACCAGTCTCTTTAAAATTACATCTGGTATACTTCACATCCTACATAATATATTCTACTCCTCATTCTGTTTTTGTTTTTTGGGGTTTCTTTTTTTGCAATTTTCACCATTTTTTTATGAACTGTGTTCCTTTATTGGAAAATAAGTTTTATAAATGCAGGAATTTCTATTTGATTTATTTCTTCTGTTTAGAAGAATGCCTGAAGTTGTTCAATGAAACATATTTAAATGAATGAACAAACTTTACTGTGAAATATGGCAATGGAAACAGTTGTGATTTAATGTAACAATCACCTGAAATCAGATGAAGATTCACATCATTCATATGCCATTGACTATTTTTAAGACTTCAGACAATTAATCTATACTTTTTATTTTTTTCTGCTATAAAATTCTCAGTTTCCACCCAGAATTGTGGATATAATTTATTTTAGGTTAAAAATACGTAGCCCAGATATTAATTTCTAAATACCATTCTTAAGGGTCATTAATTATTTTGAAAAATGATTAATTTCAAGGCAAACACAAGGAAAATACAAGATGAATATATTGTCATGTTAGAAATTAAAGGAGTTCTAAAAATTATTAAAAGAGTACTAAAAATTAAAGAAGTACTAAAAAAAAAGGCATAGACATGATGACCCAGAATTTTCAGTGGCCAAATCTGAGACAATATGACCTTAAGAATTAATAAACCTACTAACCTGTTGAGTAAAATAAAAGCACATAGGTTTACACTGCAAGGTGGAAGGAAGGGAGGGAGGGAGGGAGGATGGAAGGAAGGAAGGAGAAAAAAGATAGAGAAAGGAAGAGAGGAAGAAAGAGAGAGAGAGAAAGAAACAAAGAAAGAGAGAAAGAAAAAGAAAGAGAAAGAATAAAAGAAAGAAGAAAGGGAAAGAAAGGGAAAGAAAAAGAAAGAGAAAGAAAAGAAAGAGAGAGAGAAGGGGAGGGGAGGGGAGGGAAGGGGAAAAGAGAGAAAGAAAGAAAGATGTAATTTTAAGAAATTGTCTCTCTCTTGTTCAATTACTAGTCATTAATTAACCTTATTATGGGCCATGAACTTTCAAAAAGATGTGACTTCTGTCCTCAAGTAGATGAGTGTTGATTTGGAGTGAAAATAATTCCCAGATAATGTGTTCATATTATAGAAAATACATAGTAACAAAAAGGAGTGCATTTGCTGATTCCTCTGAAAAACTGACTTCAAGATATACCAAAAAACATTGGCTTTCCTAATAATATCTCTTCATTTATAAACAGAACAACTGAAAAGTACAACAATAGCAGTTTTAAATTTTCAATCCATTTTAAAATGCTCAGTAATACAAGCAGTGCTTTGACATAACAAGGTCAATAAAAATTGTTGTGCCAAATTTTAATGTTACAGTGAGTCATTATAAACATGGTTGATATGGTTTGACTGTGTCCCCACCCAAATCTCATCTCAAATTGTAGTTTCCATAATCCCCATGTGTCGTGGGAGGGATCTGGTCAGAGCTAATTGAATCATGAAGGAGGGTTTTTCCCATGCTGTTCTCTGGATAGTGAATAAGTCACACAAGTTCTGATGGCTTTATAAGAGGTCAGTTCCCCTGCACACACTCTCTTGTCTGCCACCATGTAAGATGTGCCTTTGCTCTTCCTTCACCTTCCACCATGATTGTGAGGCCTCCCCAGCCATGTAAAACTGAGTCCATCAAACCTCTTTTTCCTTATAAATACCCATCCTTGGGTATTTCTTCATAGCAATATGAAAATGGACTAATACAATAGTATAGCAAATGTCTTACTAGCTTCTATAGACATCAATAAAGCTAAAATATCTTGATTAGTTTGAAATACATTTTTAAAGTAAAGTTTTTAACAACTTATTCATTATTCACTGATATATAGATTTAGTTGAACTCACCAATTAGTCATCAATAATTATAAAATATTTTAAGGCCTTTAAGCAACAAATTATTTTAAACTTTTCCTAGCTTTAATACTCAAAAATATTAAGTTTAGATAAGTCACAAAAAATTCAACGCTATAATATTTAATTTAATTATGTCATCATTAATTTATCCAACACTTAAGTTTCATAAGTGCATTTATGGAAACCTTAGCCTTGGATTCCTAATCACATAAATTAATAGTTAAAATGCCACTTCCCTTACACATAGGTGTTTTAAGAAAGCAGTTTATCAAATTAGTTTGACAGAAAGTTATCAGAAGGAAATACAGGAAAGAAAAAACAGTAATCTGGGAATTGAGAGGCCTAAATTTTATCTTTGGTCCATTTGCATGACGTTGGAAAGTTCAAATTTTCTCTACTTCAAAGTTTAAAGGGAATTAAATTAAAATTGTCAAATACCCAGCCGGTATCTAGTTATTTCTATTTACTATATATACACGGTTTTGCTATACAACTATACTATAGTTTTTCCTCCACTGAAGTCAGTATCAACTTTAAAATCATTTTTAACATAGAATTTCACCTGGTCTCTAACAGTGAAGTAGATTTGTCACTTGAGATAAAATGTATTTGGCATCAAATACTGAAATATCTCCAAGATCTTTCTTAATTCTAAAATTTAATGTTCTCTATTGTTCAGATTGTATAGTTTTGAGAAAACATCTAGAACAATTGTTTGCATTCTTTCAACTAAACTTTGAGCTTTCTGACTGATGTGAACAGAAGTCACTTTATAAGCTCAAATGCCATGTTCTTTTTTAATGATACTTAGGAAACTGTATTCCACAGTTGTGTTAATTATGTTTCCTCTCAATGGATTAACCACAAAAGTCAAGAGCATCTTCCATGTCCTTGATTTAAATGATATTGCTTTAATGGTGGATCTGGAGACTCAATAAATGTTAACAATTCATTAAAGTCAATACAGAGGCAGAGATAATTCAATACTTTTTATAAAAAGAGTTAAAGAGTTAACTGTAAGAGTTAAAGCTATGTGCTTTTGTGGCTAACACTAACCTGAAAATACTAAAACCAGATAATTTAATAAAATGTATTATGTGTAAAAATTAGAATAGCTAAATATTTCTTAACACTGTGAAGACTTGCTAAGAGTCTCTGTTTTGCTTTTCCATTTGAAATTGTATAGATACTAGCATAGTGCTATTCCAGGATGAGTCCTGGGCAAATGGAAACTGAACACATTAAAGATCCTTTATTCTATTATTTAACCTTCAGAAAGGAATAGGCTTTTATAATAAGGCTAATTAGGTAAAAATTCAATAATGAGGAACAGAAGATGCTATAATTTGGGCATCATATTCGTTTCTGAGGTTCCTTAAAAGGCAATATGAATAATGAAA
Organism: Pan paniscus; assembly: GCF_029289425.2. Taxonomy (NCBI): domain Eukaryota; kingdom Metazoa; phylum Chordata; class Mammalia; order Primates; family Hominidae; genus Pan; species Pan paniscus. The sequence continues at coordinate 26,517,920 of NC_073258.2, read as the reverse complement.
TATTAAAGCTGACATACATCTGTTTATAAAAATGGAGGAACTGTACAGGTTACTTAAGGAAATGCAACAATTTACCTTTTATTAATTTTAGAAAAAGTATCATACATATTTAATATAGTGTCTGCCTGCTTGTGCTATATTTTTAATATAATGAAAAGTACATTTGAACTAATTAAGTCATTAGAGACTAATAATTTTTTCAATAAAATATTAAAAGAAATTTCATTAAAATATTAATGATTATTTTTCCATAGTGATATTATGGTGATTTCATTTAATTCAGTGTGTTACATTTATAATCAGTAAAAGAATATTACATTTTAAATCAAATATAAACAAGAAGTAGCTAAGATTTTAATTTAATAGACATCAGTACAATAATGAGAGGAAGTGAATTAAAATTAAAATGAGTCATTACTTTTTGAGTTCAAAGTTAGGAATATTAGTTATGATGAAGATTTACTTGGAATATTTTTATCTAAATAACTTTAATTCAGTATTGAACTGACTGATACAGAGAAAAAAATAAAAAAATTGTAGCAACAACCAAAAAAGGACAAACTGAGTCTGTCTTCCTACACCATTTATCCTCATTAATATGTAATCATTTATTCAGTCAGCGCATATTTATTCAATGTTATTTATTGTTAGGTATTGCCTTAGATGCAAGAGTTTAAATACCTTAATCAGATTTTTTATCTTAAACTGTTGACAGTAGATGATTGGTTGAAAGCACAGTCTCAAAAATTAAAGTGATTGAGTGCTATAGGAAGTGTTCTCAGAGCCCAGAATGAATAATAGATGAAAAATTTTACTCACAACTTCTCTTTCATGCATATCCTCTGGGATGCCACTTCATACAGCTCAAGCCCTATTTCTGGCCATTTCCCAAAGAAACTAAGGTTTTGCTTTGACTGTTCCCTCCCATTGGAATGCCTGTTCACTCTTTTCTTCCACATTGAATCCCATCCCTTTTTACATTAAGTCCCATTTCCAGTGCATGAAATATTCTGTAGACTTCACTTCCTTCCAAACTATTGCTTCCCCACAGATTTATCATCAAATAATTCCTACTTCTCTAAACTGACATTTCATCTCATCTGTACCTCCCTTAGGGTTCTTCACTGTATAGTTGAAACTTTATTTGCATAAATTACTTCCTCTATGTAATGGCCATGAAAATATGTCACTCAGATCTTCTACTGCAGGGAGAATATTTGAAGGCTCCACCGGCTGCCCTCCTAGATTTATCAATGTGCCCATGCAATGACTATGCTTCCCACCTTCTGCTCCCAACCATTGACTGGGCAGAGCTACTAAGAGACGTTTGTTCCTGAAAGATGGGGAACTCTTCTGATAGGAAACAAGCTGGAGAACTACATTCTGCCCTCCTCTGAAACTTTCTCAGAACTCTGCTGCAGACTGAGATTCTTCCTACACAATCCTCCTTCACCTCACCTTTTCTTCAAAGCTATCAGCACTGCAGTAAGGTGTAAAGGTTTTCCCCTCCTTCTCATCCTTGCTCCCCTTTATTCTTCATTAGCCTTTTTCTCAATATAGTTCTTGCCTGTACAATTTCATCTTATCATTGGCTTTTCAGAGGACCTGAAGTAAAATGAGGGGATCCAAGAGTGACACAGGAAGATAGGCAACAAGATGGGTTTTGGTGACTTGCTCACATACCAACCCCCATGCAAAGAGGGCACCATCCTGAGTCATATAGCCCCTGAAACAAGGTGACAGAGCAATTGCAGTCACTGCTGGTGATGTGGAGAAGAATGACATACATTTGATGAATCCTACAGTTAAAATATATGAAGACAGCAATACAGACAAAGGCTAAAGAGTTTTCTGGTTACTGCTAAATTGTTTTGATAGGAGACTGAAGTCTTTAAAAAGAAGTCAAGACCTAAATGCGAGAGCCAGAGGAGCTCTTTAACAGCTTAAAATAACTCTTTATTTCCCGAAGTAGAAAAGCCAGAACAGGTGAGCAGCAGATCAAGGATCTAATAGAGCCACAGAGCTCTAGAGATTTGTATAAATGTTCAGCCAGGGTAGATCTTTTATTATAAGTTCAGGACTCTGTTTGGGAAAACCAGGGACCCTGAAACATACAAATATCTGGTTGGAACCCCGATGATGTTATCTCAGCAGATCTCCTTGACATCTCAGCTTGGAGAGGCTGGCAACCCTTCCCTAATAATCACTAGTGCCACTCTCTGCTGAGAGACCCCTCTGCAGAAATCTCTCCACTGAAAAGTAACAGACGTCTCCCTCAGAAGCTGCCCAGATCTCCCCACCCCCTGCAACCAGGATGATCTGGGCAAAGTCCCAGCATACCCTGGCCAGGAGCAGGCTGGCTGTAATTAGAGAAGAAATACAATATACAACAAAGGAACTGAAGAAATTAGTTTGCATGCTTTGGCAGAACCAGGAAAGTATCCTAGGTTTGGATTTTGTGGGTGTTTAATTAAGCGGGCCAGAAGTAGCCAGAATCCATTGACTTTTGTGCATGTCTCAGCATACAGGATTTAAACATCCTGGTAAAACCTCAAGGAATAGAGAAATATTTTTCCTTGAGTGCATCTTAAAAGCCTGGAGAACTGGCCAACAATGAGTGAAGTAGTGCCTGAATCACCCTGGCATACTCTAAAAGGAGAAATGAAGAGGCTGAGTGACCATGCTGGAATGAGTACATTATGCAAGAAGAGAAGATGCACCAGAGTAGTATATTCCATTGAAGAGTTCAAAGAACACACGCTTCACTGAAGCCATCAGGAGTGCTCTGTTGAAGGAGGATCAGCATCAAAAAAAAAGAATGTTTAGTGGTAACTCTCAAGTGTAGACCAGTGCTCACAGCAGGAGAGGTGGCTCACAGTTGGGCTCATTTATATCCAGTGAAATTGTGGGACCCCATGTAATAGAGGTCACATGAAAGTGCTTAAAGGCCAGAAGCCTGGAGGCCTCAATTATCAGCAATGTTAAGAAGAAGCTCAGGGGCCTTGATCTGCAAGAAATTGTGGAAATGATTAATAAAGCATGTCCTCCCTAGGGGCAAAATAAATGAGCAGCCAGCTAAGGTCATACTTAATATCTACAACTAGAGAAAGAGAAGAATGATAAATCAGGAGGCTTTGAGGATGATAGCTCCAGTACACAATTATGGGCTTTTTCCAATTTTTAGATCTAGAATCCATTGATTGGAGAAAATGAGAATAATTTGTACCCTGAGAGCAATAGCAGTGATGAAAGCTATTTGCCCCATTACTTTCTCCTCTCCCTTTTCCAAGTTTCCCCCTAAGAGGCCAACAGAAATCATCTGGGAGCTTTGTGCTAGAATATATAGAGATAATCTATGTAGTTCAAGGCATAAAAACAGTGGTCATGAAAATGCACTCTTTAGATCTACTTGAGTAGTTTCATTGACTGAGAGCTCCAAAAGATTCCCATGTAAATTCAGAATGGCATTTGTGCCAGGATCATCCTTCAAGGACTGAGCATGTTAGCGATACCAATTCTGGACATTCCTGCAAATGTAGGATACTTTTGACATGTAACTCTGACTCAAGAACTATCCATTTGTCTGGCCAAACTTTCTTAGAACTGTGGAGCAGACTGTGTTCCTTTCTATTCAGTTTTTCTTCCTTTTCTTTCTTCTTCAAAACTGTCAGATATATACGATGGTCTGAAGGCTCCTCTTGTCTTTTCGAGCTTTCCTCCCTTATCTTCAAAAATATTTCCCCCAATATATCTTTTGCATATATAATTTTGTCTTGGTTTCTCCTTAGCAGAATACTTTGCAGCAGAAACTGTGTCTTAAATCTCTTTAAATTGAACTGAATATTATGTACAAAATTTAATAAATTAACTCAAATAAAAACATGGATATAAAGTTAAAATATGTGTAATTATTGTAACATGTGTAATTATTTCTATTATCATTATAAATTGTGAGATGACACAGGAGAACAGTAAACCAAAAAGTTATAAGGTGAATGAATTAATTAAATATTGACAGTTCTCACATTTAAACTATTGGAAGAAGTTAGGAGAAAATTCAGAAATTATTTCTTTAAAAGTGGTGAATAGTTTAGAAGGTAATCAGTGCTACTTAAAAAAATTATAAAAATCAAGAATTGACTTTCTTACACTGAGAAAAATTATGTTTTTAAAACGTAGATCTCCTAGAGACATAAGACATTATACATGGAGTTATTTAGATAAAGTCTAAAAGGATGTCAGTATGATAACTAAACATTCAAAATATTTCTAACTATGGTGTCATGAATTTATTAGCAAATGTTTCTTCAACCTAAAAGATTCTGAAAATGAAGGAAAAAAATTAATTATTAGTGAAATGACATGCTCAGCAGCTCTTTATAGCAGAGGTTTTAATGCTGCAAAATCTGTACTGCCATAGCTACAGGGTACTGTCAGGCAGAATGTTGAAAAATTGCCTTTAGCAGTTAACAAGTATTTATTAACTTTAGCAACCCTAGTATGATAATTATAATTGCATAGATATTAAGAGTACAGCAAATGTAATAGTGTTATTTCAGTGTAACACACTATATGTATATAATACAATTTTTTGTTGTTAGACTATTATTTAAGAAGGTGCTTGAGAGATTTTTGTTTTGTGTTTATGTGTGATACAGTAAACCATTTGAGCAGAGTATTACTCTTTCTACTAATAATATGAAGTTTAATTCTAAATAGATTAGACCTTGATAATGCCAAGTAATGACGTATCTTATCATTTCAAAGTAGACACTTCCAAAATATCTTTGTTATTACAAAAATAATTTGGCTGAATTGAAAATAAAAAATTTCATTGAGAGTTAAACAAGTTTTTTTATAAAAATTACATATAAGGAATTACATCCACTTAAGTTACATGACATGATGAATTTTGACATTTATATATACTCATGAAACTACCACTACAATCAAGATACACTACAATTGCATCATCTACAAAAGATTCCTCATTCCACTTTGAAATCCAGTTGTTTACCCATTCCAGCCTCAAGAAACCACTAATCTGCATTTTGTCACCATAAATTATAATATTTTTCATTTTTTAAAATTGATGTAAGTGAAAACGTATAGTATATATTCTTTTAGGTGTGACTTCTTTCATATTGCATCATTATTTTGAGGTTCATCTGTGTTTTTGTATCAGTATTGTCTTTCCGTTCTATTGTTGAGTAGTAGACAATTGTATGAACAAACCAAATTGAATTTACCATTCACCTTTTGATGGACATCTGAGTAATTTCTAGCTTTGGGCTATTGTAAATAAAACTGTAAAGAACATTAATACATGTCTTTATATATATCTATATATATATCTATCTATCTATATATATATGTTCTCATTTCTCTTGGTAAATAGCTAAGAATAGCTGGAAAGCCTAGATTGTGGTGTAGATATATCTTAAAATTTTAAGAAGCTAATGATATTATCTTATATTCTCACCAATGATGTATGATAATTGCAGTTGCTCCAAGTTTTGATAAACACTAGAAATTTCCAGTCAGTTTGAATTTGCATTTTTCTGATAACTACTGATTTAGAATATGTGCTTATACGCTAACTGTTCATTCATATATCCTAATTTGCAGAGGGTGTGTTCACATATTTTGCACATTTTTAATTTGGTTGTTTGTCTATGTTTTTCATATGTTTGGCATGCCTTACTGAGTGGTAAAACATATATATATATACACACACATACACATATATGTTTAATATATATGTGTGTATATATGTTTAATATATGTGTGTGTGTGTGTGTGTGTGTATATATATATATATATATACACATACAGATATTCTATATAGAAAATCCATGTCGGATATATATTTTGTAAATATTTTCTTCTAAACTGAATTGTCATTTTTGTTTCCTCACAGTGTTTCTGTAAGAGTTTTTTATTTTAATAAGGCAGGATTTATGCATTTTTTTTGCTTTCAGTTTATGATCTCTGTGTCGGTGGCCCCATCTAAGAAGTCTTTTCTTTCGCCAATGCCATAAAAATTTTCTATTTTTTTCCTCTAGACATTTTACAGTTCTAATTTCTGCCATTAAGATTATTATTTCAACATAATTTGTGAAAAAGATGTTCTGTTTCCCATTAAGTTACCTAGATACCTTTGTTGGAAATTATTTGACCATGTATATGTGAGTCTAGGTTTGGAGTCTATTTTTTTCTCTATAGATTGATAGGTCTATCTTAATACCATTAACAGAGCCTTGATTTTTGTATGTTTTTATTAAATCTTGAAATCAGGTGCCAGTTCTTCAATTTTGCTCTTTTTCACTGTTTCAGGTCTTCTGGAAAATCTGTATGCACATATAAAATTTAGAATCGGTGCCTGAATCCTACAGCCAGTTCTTGGCTCCAGAAAGCACTTGGAGAAGGGGTGAGTGAAGGGTTTGGGGGACTGCTCACTCTCACTGTAGGGCCTCTGGGATCCTAGCTGCAGGAGGCCTCATAGTCCCATGGATGTATGAGCTGGCAGAGGGAATTCCCAAGAGATTAGACAGAGGTGGAGCTGCAGCAGGCACAGAGCCAGGGACCTTTGAGTGCAGGTCAGCTCTAGTGAAACACAGCTGTAAGTGTCCACACCCCAGTACTTCTCCTCTCATTCTGAGAGTCTCTGGGCCCAGCTAACCATAGGGAAAAAGCTAGCTTATTTCCCCATGGGACTGGGCATCTGTCCTGCAGGACTGCCTGCCCACCAGCCCCTCTTAGGGATCCTGCCTGGCCTCCCCTTAGGAGCATGTACACAGTACATCATTGGCTCTCTCATTGCAGCCCCTCTTAGGGATCCTGCCTTACGAGCATGTACACAGTACATCCACCCCTTAGGAGCATTTACACACTACAGCCTCTGCTTCCCAGCCTGGGTGCTTTGCTACACCTCAATGCATTTGGATCTCCCACTGCACGGGGAACCCAACTCTTTGCAGCTGAAGGAGGAACCCCAGGGCTGTGGCCTGTGGCTCAGGAGTGCTGAGCTAGGATCTGGCTCCTCACTGAAATGGATGAGGATCTCACACTCAGAAAACTGAAAAGGCTGAATTGCACAGCTTCGCAGGCTGGTGTGGGATCCTGGCATGCCTCCCTTCATGGGGTTAGTCTAGTAAGATTGTGGCCTATCTCCCTACCAGACCTCTTCCCACGGGACCCATGGCCCAAAAGACCTAACAACGACAATAAATCATGGGAACGTGCCAGTGATTTCAGGTGGCTTCCACAAGGTCCATGAACAAACCTACTTAACAGGTCACCTATCTCCCCTTTGTACCACAGAACACAGCTGCAAAGGGGAAGATAAACAAAAGAACCTCTTGGCTACCAGTCTAGCTATAGCCCATTGCTCTCAACCACCATCCACTGGATTGCAGCCCAAATTACACAAAAAGCAGGGCTAATTTGCCCCTCTGAGAAACCAGGAGCAAGAATTCAACAACAAAGACCCTGAACAGAGCCTTTGCTCTCTGAAAACTTCTAGAAATGAAGCCAACTGACTATACTCAATTTATACCACAATCTAAGGTACACAAGCCATCCCAGATAAGAAAGAATCAGCACAAAAACTCTGGCAACTCAAAAAGCCAGAACGTCCCTTTACCTCTGACGGAGCTCAGTAGCTCCCCAAACAATGCTTTTTTAACTAGTCTGAATTGTCTGAAATGACAGACATGGAATTCAGAATCTGGATGGCAAAAAGACCATTGAGATGAAGGAGAAAGTTGAAACTCAATCTAAGTAAGCCAAGCAATTCTGTACAGTTATTCAAAGCTGAAAGACAAAACACTCATTTTAAGAAAGACTCAAATTGAACTTTTGAGGTAAAATATTCACTACAAAAATTTCATAATACAATCAGAAATATTAACAACAGAATAGAACAAGCTGAGAAAAGAATCGCAGAGCTCAAAGACCAATTTTTCAATGCAACATAGTCAGACAAAAAAAAGAATTAAGAAACATTAGCAAAACCTCCAAGAAATATGGGATTACATAAAGAAACCAAATTTATGACTCATCACCATTCCTGACAGTAATGAAAAAAGAATAAGCAACTTGAAAAATATACTTGAGAATATAGTTCATGAAAATTACCCCAATCTTGCTAGAGAGGTAAACATGCAAATTAAAGAAATACAGAGAATCCCAGCCAAATGCTATACAAAATGACTCCAAGGCACATAGTCATCAGTTTCATCAAAGTCAACGCAAAAAAAGAATCTTAAAGGCAGCTAGAGAGAAGGGGCAGGTCACATACAGAGAGAGAACCCCATCAGGCTAGCAGAAGACCTCCCAGCAGATACCTTACAAGGCAGAAGTGATCTGGGGCCTATTTTTAGTGTTCTTAAAAAAGAAATTCCAACCAAAAATTTTATAACCTGCCAAACTAAGCTTCATAAGTGAAGGAGAAATAAAATCCTTCTCAGACAAGGAAATGCTGAGGCAATACATTTCAACTAGACCAGCCTTACATGAGGTCCTTAATGGAGTGCTAAATGTGGATTTGAAAGAATGACACCTGTGACCACAAAGGCACACTTAAGCACATACCCCACAGGCACTATAAAGCAGTTACACAATCATGTCTATGTAACAACCAGCTAACAACATGATGACTGGAATGAAACTGCACGTATCAACAATAACTTTTAAAATAAATGGGCTAAATTCCCCACTTAAAAGCCATAGAGTGGCAGGCTAGATAAAAAGACATGACCAAACCATCTGTTACCTTCAAGAGACCCATCTCATATGGAATGACATGAACAAGCTCCAAGTAAATGGGTGGAGTAAAATCTATTACGCAAATGGAAAACAAAAATGTGCAGGGTAACTATTCTTATATCAGATAAAACAGGCTAAAAGCTAATGAAAAATTTAAAAACACAATGAAGATTAGTACATAATGATAAAGGATTCTTGTTGCAAGCCCAACAAGAAGCCTTAACTATACTAAATATATATGCACCCAACATTAGAGCAGCCACATTACTAAAACAACTTCTTCTTAGCCTACAAAAAGACTCAGACAACTACACAATAATGGTGAGAGACTTTAACATTCCACTGACAGTGTTAGGCACATCATTGAGGTAAAAACTAACAAAGAGACTCTGGACTTAAACTCAACACATAACAAATTGAACCTAATAGTCATCTACATAACATTCTGCCAAACACCTACAGTATATACATTCTTCTCATAAGCACATGGAACATATTCTAAGATTGACCATGTGCTTGATCATAAAGCAAGATTCAATAGATTCAAAAGAATTAAAATTATACCAAGCACATTCTTAGACCACAGTGTAATAAAAATAGAAATCAATACCAAGAAGATCTCTTAGAACTACACAAATATATGGAAATTAAACAACTTACTACTGAATAATTCCTTGGCAAATATCAAAATAAAGGCACAAATAAAAAATTATTTGAAAGTAATGAAAATAGCAACACAACCATCAAAATCTCTGGGATGCAGCTAAAGTAAGTGTTAGGAGGAAAGTTTATGGCCCTAAATGACTTCATCTTGAAGCTAGAAAGATGTCGAATTAACAATCTAACTTTGCATCTAAAGAAATTTGGATAAAAGAACAAACCAATCCCAAAGCAAGTAGAAGGAAAAAAACTAAAATTAGACAATAACTTAATGAAATTGAGATACAAAAATACATTAAATGGACCAATGAAAGACTTTGTTCTTCAAAAAATAAATAAGATTGATAGACCCCTAGTGAGATTAACAAAGAGAAAATTCAAATAAGCAGAAACAACAAAGGTGATATTACAGCTAATTCCACAGAAACGTAAAAGATCCTTAGAGACTACTATGAACAACTCTATGCCCCCAAATCAAAACATTTGCATTAAATAGATAAATTACTGGAAGTGCATCATCTCCCAAGATTGAATCGGGAAGAGATTGAAACACTGACTAGATCAACATCAACTTCCACAATTAAATCAGTAATAAAGAACCAACCACTAAAAGCTCAGGATCAGATAGATTCACAGTCAAATTCTACAAGAACTGATACCCATCTTATCTTACAATTCCAAAAAAAAAAAAAACTGAGGAGGGGCTCCTCCTTAATTCATTTAATGAAGCCAGCATCAGTGTGATATCAAAATCTAACAGACATAACAAAAAAAGAAAACTTCAGACCAATATCCCTCATGAACATAGATGCAAAAATCCTCAACAGAATACTAGCAAATTGAATACAGCAGCACATTAAACAGTTAATACACTATGATCAAGTGGGCTGTATTCCAGGCATGCAAGTGATGTAATTGACTTTTTAATATTGAAAATTCAAACTTGCTAAATTTACTTGTTAGTCGTAGTAATTATTTTAGTATGTGTTTATGTTATAAACAATCATAATATCTTCAAATAAAGCTAGTATTCCTTTATTTTTTTCTAAACTTTATGCTATATATTTATTTATTTGCTTTATTCACCGACTAGAACTTGCATTATGTGATTAAATGGAAGAGATAATAGTGGACATCTTACCTTGTTCCTAATATCAGGAGAAAAGCATCCAACATTTTATCATTGGTTTTGTTATTAGTTGTAGAAAGAAGTGTTTTCCAGGTAAAGTAATTAATATATTCAGAGGTTCAGAGGTAAGAGAGAATACACTATGCTGGCGAATCTTCAAAAGGTTTAAAAAAGTCAGAGCAGAGAGTGTAAAGCAGGGATTGGAGAGATGTGAGTTCAAACAATATTTCCAGACCTCAGGGGACTGCTTCAGCATCTGTTCCCCATCCAGTCTCTCCATTCACTTACTTGAATTGTCTCTATTGTTAGTCCCTGCCTTAATTGCTGAACATAACTTGCTTCAATTACTGAACTTACTTCTGGTTCACTAGTTCCTACAAATTCTCCTTTTGTTGATGAACCTTGTCTTCACCTATGATCTTTTTTGTATATCTTAGTCCTACCTTGTAAGTTTGGCTCAACCACACAGCTGTTTTTAACTTCTGATCAGAGTCTTATCTTCCATTTGTCCCCATGATGCAGATATAGCCTATGGTGAAACAAAAGAAGTATTAATAAAAAGGAGAAGTAATTTGCTTCAAATATATTCTATATCCTGTATTTTATGCTTTGGGTGGTTTTCTAGGCACACCTTTTTCTTGACTCCCGTTAGGCAAAATCTTCAGTGGTAGGCCCACATAGTTTGCAGTGTGATTCTATAGTGTAGACAGAGTCAGAGTAATTAATCAACTCCAAATAATCTGCAATGAGTCCCAATGTGAAAACCGTTCTGTCACAACTGGGTAGAACTACAGCTGCTGCCACACTGAAGTGAAGAATCCGAATATATTATTTGACAGCTCCCATAGTGCATTAAATGCATAGACTTTAAAATCATTCACACCTGAGTTTAATAACGCAACTTTTCCACTTATCAACTCTGTGACTTTGGAAAATATGCTTAGGATTTCTAAATCTGTTTTCTTTACCAAGACAAGTATAAATAATATAGAATACCTGTAAAGCTGCTGTGAGGACAAATGAGATAGTGCTTTTTATCATAAATGATTCTGCCAATAACCCATATATCTTTGTGGCCGCACCCTTTCTGTTCAGGTCACTCAACTTCTATCTGCCAGCAGCTTTATCTCTTTGCTGGAGGTGTTTGTCTTGCCACTAGAGCCTGCTTTGCCTATAGATGTGGAAGGTTAAAAGACCTGAAGAATTATTCTTGGGAGTTATTGGGGTGATCAGACCCAACACCAGGTCGTGGGGGTGACAAAGTCTGGCAGAGTCGAAGGATTGAGAAAAAGACAGTTTGAGAGGTAAAGTGGGATCAGAGTGCCATCGCTAGAGTATGGAGGCTGCAAAGGCCCTGAGCTCTGGAAGCCCACGCTATTTATTGGTAATCCAACAGAGAAACAGGTGGTGACAATGTGGAGGTTGAAAGGGCATGTTGCATTAAGCACATGATTTACAGCTGTGATGGTGTTTAGCATTTGCTCTGCTACTTGAGGTTATGGAGAGCAGGTTCTTTTAAATCAAGATATAATGGATCCTGGGAGAGCAAGGAGCCAGCAAGTCTAGACCTATTCCAGAGCCACGAGCCCTGGATTTTATCCAAGCCACGAGGGATTTTATGCCCTGGGCTTAGAAGATGATGCAACAGGGGAGACTTCCACCCTTTAGCACAAAGCTTGGTGTTCCAAAGGCCACAAGGGGTTTTAGATCCTGGACCCCAGATATGTTCCAAGACTTTTTTACATTATGTCAGACATGCAAGCCCTGCCTCAGCTTCTCCCAACACTCAGCTTTTTCCCAACATGCCCCCTCTTCTCTTTTTTGTAAAAGAGAAGGTATCATTATTACTAGCTAATATTATTACTAGCATAAAAGGTGGCCTTTTAACTAAGCAAGGTGATTGCAGGCTGTGCAGCCCTTCATTACCGGTTGGTGATCCAGCTTCATTTTCCTTAGCCCTTATTCAAACTGGAGTCGCTCTGATTTGAGTACTTCTCACATATTTCCCCTTTCCCTTTTACAAGAGGACCCTTAATCCTAGGGGCTGCAGAAGGATAAAGGTCCGTCTTCTGTAACTTCTTCATGATGAATAGGGGCAGTGATATTCCTGCCTATTAGGGTCTCTTGTATTCAGGGTAGAGAGGAGCTGAGTCGGAAAGCACTGGTCCGTTAAGCATCGTGACTCTGGTCGGTCTTCATTCCATCTTTGCATTCAGATTCAACTGGCTCATGGCTCGTACTGGGGGAACCCGGTCCATGGTTGGGATCCATGGGTCCCTCCAGTCTGCCATTCCATGGTCATACACATCTTGAGGGCATCCACACGGTTAGTTCATCTCCTGCAGAAACACAAGCATACCCTCACCCCCACATTAGTAAATCTACTGCAACAGAAGCAAAAACGTTTGTGGCTGTGACCGGGAGGCCACTGATGAGAAACAGGCCCCTTCTAACAGAAGGCACAGGGAAAGCAAATTGAGGATTTTCAAACCTTCAATTTGCACTGTACAGGTGGGCCCACTAGATGCCGTGGCTCATGATAGATCTTCAGATGTTTGGTGGGCACCCACACAAGCATCTGATCATCACCTGGAAAGACACAAGCAAATCCTTGTCCCCATATAATTATCCTTCCTTTTTCCCAGCTCTTTGTATGTGACCATCTTTTTCTAAGGCCTGTGGCATTACGATGAGTTAAAGAATGGAATGCTTGTGCATCAGCAAAAGCTGCAGACACCAGTGCATCCGTCCTTCGATTTAGTTTAAAGGACCGAAAGGGCCTGTTGGAGAGAAAAGAAAGAGCATTTTTATCCTTACCTCCCTCCCCTCTATTCCTTTTATATTTGCCCTTTGAGCCATAGCTAATTTCCATAATTCAGAATGTTCTTGTCTGTCCCTGCAAATCTCTGCTAGTCTTTGCTAGTCCCTACTTTTGTACCTCTTTAGGGCACTGACCTTATATTGCTAGTCTTCGTCTATCCCTATATGTTCCTGTCTTTTCCTACCTGTTTATCTCTAGCTCTACTTACTTACTTAGCTCTACTCTACTTACTGACATAGCTCTAGCTCTACTTATTGCCTAATGGAGCAGTGAGAAGAGGGCCACCATCCTCCAGACCCCAGAATGGTAGATCCACTGACAGCTTGCATTGTGCACCTTAAAAAGCTGCAGACACTCAATACCAGCCATGAAAGCAGCTGAGAGGGGAGCTGAACCCTGCTTGAAAGCCGCCGGGGTGAAGCTGCCCAGGGCCATGGGAGCCCACCTCTTGCATCACTGTGACCCAGATGTGAGACATGGAGTCAAAGGAGATTTTTTGGAATTTTAAGGTTTAATGACGGCACTATTGAGTTTCAGACTTGCATGAGGCCTGTAGCCCTTTTGTTTTGGCCAATTTATCCCATTTGGAACAGGTGTATGTACCCAATGCCTGTTCCTCCATTGTATCAAGCTAGCTTTTGATTTTACAGGCTTATAGGCAGAAGGGACTTGCCTTGTCTCAGATGAGACTTTGGAGTTCCATTTTTGGGTTAATACTGGAATGAGTTAAGATTTGGGGGACTGTTGGAAGGGCGTGATTGTGGTTTGAAATGTGAGGACATGAGATTTAGAAGGGGCCAGGTTTGAAATGCTATTGTTTGGTTCTGTGCCCTCACCTAAATCTCACCTTGAATTGTAATAATCTCCATGTGTCAATGGTGGGACCAGGTGGAGGTAATTGAATCATGGGGTGGTTTCCCCCAGCTGTTCTTGTGAAGTGATTGAATTCTCATGAGATCTGATGGCTTTATAAGGGGCTTCCGCCTTCACTGGACGCTAATTCTCTCTCCTGCCACGGTGGAGTGGCATAGTGGAGTGCCTTCCACCATGATTGTAAGCTTCCTGAGGCCTTCCAGCCGTGCAGAACTGTGAGTCAATTAAATCTTTTTTCTTCATAAATTACCCAGTCTCAAGTATTTCTTCATAGCAGTGTGAGAATGAACTAACACACTGCCTTTCTTTCCTTCTGTCTCATGAATTAGGGAGTCATTAAGAAGGTAAGACCACTCTGAGTCTTATCTTCTCATATGAAATGAGAGATTTATTATTTTAAAATTTACAACCTTGTGAGAACTGGTCGAAACATCTATGGAACACTATTGCTTTTGCATTGTATGATGGTCCTGAAGTTGTCCTACTTCAGCAGTTCTGGAAATCAGGAAAAGAAACCTGATAGAAAGTGAGAGAAAAGAGGCTGACTGGAACCCATGAACATAGACAGAAACCCACATTTGTCTCTCATTGTCTCTGTCCCCAATGCCACAGATTATCTTTAGAAAGATTGGAACTATTTGCCACAGAAGTGTATATGTGCTCATCCAGGAAAGACCTGGCTGCTTTCACACACTCTTAAAGTGAGTCAAAAGATCAATGAAATGTGCTTGAGCAACATAAATCTCTGGCATTCTAACCTGACCCCTAAGCATTAAAGCTGCTATTTCACTTCTGCCTTCACCATCTTGTAAATACTTACCTTGTGGCCAACTTTAACCTGGAAACACACAGAGAAGATAATTACGGCAAGTGTTGTTGACATGGTGCAAAATCACCACACTTTGTTTACCCTGGCTAGTATTTCTTTCACTGTCAAAATAAGTTATTTGTGCTTAAATCTTTGTTTTTGAGTGTAGGGCCTGCTTCTTAAATAACAGTACTTAGTGTGTAGTAAAAATGAAAAAAAATTAATACTCATAGAGCAATCTTTCTTGATGATTGTGAAAATAAATATGTGGTCCTTTATCTTCCAAAAACTAATCTTTCTGAAACTGCAATGGATGTAGTTTAGGACACATACAAAAATTTTAATGAATGTATTTTATATATATACATATATATATAGGTGTGTGTACATGTGTGTATATATATACACACACACCTATATATATACACACACACATATATATACACACACAAATATATATGTGTGTGTATATATACACACACACGTACACACACACACATTTCGGTTTTTAACATCCCTTATATTAAGAATATAATTCAGGAAGTGCTTTCAGGTGTGGAACCACCTGAATGTTAAACTAGATGGTTCTGATGAAGATGATTCAGGTGTTACGTTTTGAGACTATCTGATCTAGTATACACAGCTTATGTTCTCTGTAGGCCTTTTAACATTTATTATGTCTAATACAGTAAATGTTTGAAGTTTATGGTCTTGCATGAGATATCATCTTTTTTATTTCAACCTAATTCAAATGATAAGGTAGAAGAAATGAAAATAGGAAAGAAACTGTCATCTTTTTCTTGCCAACAAACACTGGCATGAATTATCTCAACGGACAAACAAATGCAAACATCATTTTTAAGTGTTTCACAGTGTTATTTTAAAATACTTACATGCAACAATATTTAAGAGGAAACCTGGTGTCTAACAGGAGAATATTTGAAACTCTTTAGCCAGATATTTCAAAATACACACACAAACATAAATATAGCAAATGCACTATAACTTTCTGCATTTCAGAAATATTTTAATCGCTTGGTCTTGACAATATTATTGGCAAGTTTAAAAAGAGAACCCATAAAGCTCTGCAAATTTTGGCAGACTTCCTTTTATCCCTCCTCATACTATACAAATAACCATTACAATCTGTAGGAGACCAGTTCCTGGAAGGAGGCTATAATCAAAATGGATCATTGCCCCTCTCTAAGAGACTTTAAGGGTGAATTTATTCTGCCTTATATCCGTGCTAATCATAGTAGCCACAGAAAATTCCTTGCTTATAGTTTATGCCTCATTCATCTTTAAAAACTTTGTTTTCCTGTCCCATCTCCTGATGACCCAAATTTTTCCTATGTTACCCCTGGAATTCATAGTAGGGCTTCATCAAAGTTATCTGTGTCCTAATGTCTTTTCTGAATCTTTCCTTAACTTTCTCACTCTAACAGGAGTCTAGCTGTCCTGTGAAAATACTGCATTGCATAATGGTACAACTTGATAATCTTTCACTGCAAGGAAACTGCCATATATGTCCTTATTTACATTTGCATAGTACTGTTATTTCTCCTCCCTAACATCTTCCTTTCAAGCTCATTCTGTCGGGGAATATCTCCTGCTATCCCACCTTGTGGATGGATAGCTACCACTTTGGATTCTCTTTAATGTCTGATTATTTCTCTCCTTCTATTTCCAATTTTCTGGTCTTTTAGGTCTTTAGGCTTTCCACCTCTTATATACTTTACTTGCCTCTCTTCAAACTACCATAGCTTTATTTTTTATTTCTAGTTATTTTATAACTTCCAAAATATTAAGTTATCTTGTTTTCCAACAACTGCTTATCATCTTTTTATTTTACTCATTGCCTTAATCCATTCAGATTGTTAAAAAAAAAATACCACAGACTGGATGGCTTATAAACAATAGAAATTTATTTCTCATAGTTCTGGAGACCAAGAAGTGTAAGAACAAGATATCAGCAGACTCAGTGTTGGTGAGGGTCTGTTTTCACTGTTTGTTTGTTTGTTTTATCCAATCTATTTTTTATTGTAATTTTTATTCTAAGTTCTGGGGTACATATACAGGATGTACAGATTTGCTACATAGGTAAAGGTGTGCCATGGTCGTTTGTCACCTAGGTATCAATTCCAGCATGCATTAGCTATTTTTCCTAATGCTCTCCCTCCCCCAACCCCACCACCCCACAGGCCCCAGTGTGTGCTGTTCCCCTCCCTGTGTCCATGTGTTCTCATTGTTCAGCTCCCACTTAGAAAGGAGAATATGCAGTGTTTGTTTTTGCATTCATGCATTAGTTTGCTGAGGTAATGGCTTTCACCTCCCTCCATATCCATGCAAGAGACATGATATTGTTGCTTTAAACGTCTACATACTATTCCATGGTATATATGTACCCCATTTTCTTTATCCAGTCTATCATTGATGGGCATTTGGGTTGACTGCATGTCTTTGCTATTGTGAATAGTGCTGCAATGAGCATATGCATGCATGTATCTTTGTAATAGAATGATTTATATTCCTTTGGGTATATACTCATAATGAGATTTCTGAGTCAAATGGGTATTTCTGGTTCTAGATCTTTAAGGAATCACCACACCATCATCCACCGTGGTGGAACTAGATTACATTGCCACCAAAAGTGCCAAAGTGTTCCTATGTCTCTGCAACTTGTTCAGCATCTGTTGTTTCTTGACTTATTAGTAATCACCATTAGACTGGCATGAGATGGTATCTCATTGTGGTTTTGATTTGCATTTTTCTAATGATCAGGGATGTTGAGATTTTTTTCATGTTTGTTGGCTGCATGAATGTCTTCTTTTGAGAAGTGTCTGTTCACATTCTTTGCCCACTTTTTAATGGAGTTGTTTGTTTTATTAACTATAAATTTGTTTACGTTCCTCATAGATTGTGGATATTAGGCCTTTGTCAGATAACTACATTACAAAAATTTTCTCCAAATCTGTAGGTTGCCTGTTTGTTCTGATAATAGGTTCTTTTGCTGTGCAGAAGCTATTTAGCTTAATTAGACCCTGTTTGTCAATTTTTGCTTTTGTTGAAATTTCTTTTGGTGATTTTGTCTTGAAATTTTTGCCTGTACCTATGTCCTGAATGGTATTACATAGATTTTCTTCTAGAATTTCAATCGTTTTGAATTTTACACTTAACTCTTTAATCCATTTTGAGTTAACTTTTGTATAAGGCATAAGAAAGGGGTCCAGTTTCAATTTTCTACATATGGCTAGCCAGTTCTCCAAGCATTATTAAATAGGGAATACTTTCCCCATTGCTTGTATTTGTCAGGTTTGTCAAAGCTCAGATGTTTGTAGCTACGCAGTTTTACTCCTGAGCTCTCTATTCTGTTATATTGTTCTGTGTGTCTGTTTTTGAACTGGTGCTGTGTGGTATTGGTTATTGTAGCCTTGTAGTATAGTTTGAAGTTAGATAGTGTGATGCCTACAGATTTGTTCTTTACTTTTTTTCAAAGATAGAAAATACATTTTTTACCTTCCACATTTCTGCACAATTGAATTTTCATCATTAGTCCATATTACTTGTTTTTCTTTTTTTTTAATTATACTCAAAATTCTAGGGTACATATGCACAATGTGCAGTTTTGTTACATATGTATACATGTGCCATGTTGGTGTGCTGCACCCATTAACTCATCATTTACATTAGGTATATCTCCTAATGCTATCCCTCCCCCCTCCCCCCACCACATGACTGGCCCCGGTGTGTGATGTTCCCCTTCCTGTGTCCAAGTGTTCTCACTGTTCAATTTCCACCTATGAATGAGAACATGCAGTGTTTGATTTTTTTGTCCCTGTGTTAGTTTGCTGAGAATGATGGTTTCCAGCTTCATCCATGTCCCTACAAAGGACATGAACTCATCATTTTTTATGGCTGCATAGTATTCCATGGTGTATATGTGCCACATTTTCTTAATCCAGTCTATCACTGATGGACATTTAGGTTGGTTCGAAGTCTTTGCTATTGTGAATAGTGCCGCAATAAACATGTGTGCATATGTCTTTATAGCAGCATGATTTATAATCCTTTGGGTATATACCCAGTAATGGGATGGCTGGGACAAATGGTATTTCTAGTTCCAGATCCTTGAGGAATCGCCACAGTGTCTTCCACAATGGTTGAACCAGTTTACAGTGCCACCAACAGTGTAAAAGTGTTCCTATATCTCCACATCCTCTCCAGCACCTGTTGTTTCCTGACTTTGTAATGATTGCCATTCTAACTGGTGTGAGATGCTATCTCGTTGTGGTTTTGATTTGCATTTCTCTGATGGCCAGTGATGATGAGCATTTTTTTCATGAGTCTGTTGGCTGCATAAGTGTCTTCTTTTGAGAAGTGTCTGTTCATATCCTTCATCCACTCTTTGATGGGGTTGTTGTTTTTTTCATGTAAATTTGTTTGAGTTCTTTGTAGATTCTGTATATTAGCCCTTTGTCAGATGAGTAGATTGCAAACATTTTCTCCCATTGTGTAGGTGGCCTGTTCACTCTGATGGTAGTTTCTTTTGCTGTGCAGAAGCTCTTTAGTTTAATTAGATCCCGTTTGTCAATTTTGGCTTTTGTTGCCATTGCTTTAGGTGTTTTAGATATGAAGTCCTTGCTCATGCCTATGTCCTGAATGGCATTGCCTAGGTTTTCTTCTAGAGTTTTTATGGTTTTAGGTCTAACATTTAAGTCTTTAATCCATCTTGAAATAATTTTTGTATAAGGGGTAAGGAAGTGATCCAGTTTCAGCTTTCTACATCTGGCTAGCCAGGTTTCCCAACACCATTTATTAAATAGGGAATCCTTTCCCCATTTCTTGTTTTTGTCAGGTTTGTCAAAGATCAGATGGTTGCAGATGTGTGGTATAATTTCTGATGCTCTGTTCTGTTCCATTGGCCTATATCTCTGTTTTGATACCAGTACCATGCTGTTTTGGTTACTGCAGCCTTGTAGTATAGTTTGAAGTCAGGTAGTGTGATGCCTCCAGCTTTGTTCTTTTGGCTTAGGATTGACTTGGCGATGTGGGCTCTTTTTTGGTTCCATATGAACTTTAAAGTAATTTTTTCCAATTCTAGGAAGAAAGTCATTGGTAGCTTGATGGAGATGGCATTGAATCTATAAATTACCTTGGGCAGTATGGCCATTTTCATGATATTGATTCTTCCTATCCATGAGCATGGAATGTTCTTCCATTTCTTTGTATCCTCTTTTATTTCCTTGAGCAGTGGTTTGTAGTTCTCCTTGAAGAGGTCCTTCACATCCCTTGTAAGTTGGATTCCTAGGTATTTTATTCTCTTTGAAGCAATTGTGAATGGGAGTTCACACATGATTTGGCTCTCTGTTTGTCTGTTATTGGTGTATAAGAAGAATGCTTGTGGTTTTGCACGTTAACTTTGTATCCTGAGACTTTGCTGAAGTTGCTTATCAGCTTAAGGAGATTTTGGGCTCAGATGATGGGGTTTTCAAGGTATACAGTCATATCGTCTGCAAACGGGAACAATTTGACTTCCTCTTTTCTTTATTGAATACCATTTATTTCTTTCTCCTGCCTGATTGCCTTGGCCAGAACTTTCAACAATATGTTGAATAGGAGTGGTGAGAGAGGGCATCCCTGTCTTGTGCCAGTTTTCAAAGTGAATACTTCCAGTTTTTGCCCATTCAGTGTGATATTGGCTGTGGGTTTTTCATAAATACCTCTTATTATTTTGAGATATGTCCCATCAATACCTACTTCATTGAGAGTTTTTAGCATGAAGGGCTGTTGAATTTTGTCAAAGGCCTTTTCTGCATCTATTGAGATAATCAAGTGGTTTTTGTCTTTGGTTCTGTTTATATGGTGGATTATGTTTATTAATTTGTGTATGTTGAACCAGCCTTGCATCCCAGGGATGAAGCCCACTTGATCATGGTGGATAAGCTTTTTGATGTGCTGCTGGATTCAGTTTGCCAGTATTTTATTGAGGATTTTTGCATTGATGTTCATCAGGGATATTGGTCTAAAATTCTCTTTTTTGGTTGTGTCTCTGCCAGCCTTTTTTATCAGGATGATGCTGGCCTCATAAAATGAGTTAGGGAGGATTCCCTCTTTTTCTATTGATTGGAATAGTTTCAGAAGGAATGGTACCAGCTCCTCTTTGTACCTCTGGTAGAATTCGGCTGTGAATCCATCTGGTCCTGGACTTTTTTTGGTTGGTAAGCTATTATTGCCTCAATTTCAGAGCCTGTTATTGGTCTATTCAGAGATTCAACTTCTTACTGGTTTAGTCTTGGGAGGGTGTATGTGTGCAGGAATTTATCCATTTCTTCTAGATTTTCTAATTTATTTGTGTAGAGGTATTTATGGTAATCTCTGATGGTAGTTTGTATTCCTGAGGGATTGGTGGTGATATCCCCTTTATCATTTTTATTTTTTCTTTTTGATTCTTCTCTTTTCTTCTTTATTAGTCTTGCCAGCGGTCTATCAATTCTGTTGATCTTTTCAAAAAACCAGCTCCTGGATTCACTGATTTTTTTGAAGGGTTTTTATGTCTCTCTCTCCTTCAGTTCTGCTCTGATCTTAGTTATTTCTTGCCTTCTGCTAGCTGTTGAATGTGTTTGCTCTTGCATCTCTAGT
Organism: Pan paniscus; assembly: GCF_029289425.2. NCBI lineage: Eukaryota > Metazoa > Chordata > Mammalia > Primates > Hominidae > Pan > Pan paniscus. The sequence continues at coordinate 26,496,221 of NC_073258.2, read as the reverse complement.
TCTTTCAATTGTGATGTTAGGGTGTCAATTTTAGATCTTTCCTGCTTTCTCTTGTGGGCATTTAGTGCTATAAATTTCCCTCTACACACTGCTTTAAATGTGTCCCAGAGATTCTTTTATGTTGTGTCTTTGTTCTCATTGGTTTCAAAGAACATCTTTATTTCTGCCTTCATTTCATTATGTACCCAGTAATCATTCAGGAGCAGGTTGTTCAGTTTCCATGTAGTTGAGCAGTTTTGAGTGAGTTTCTTAATCCTGAATTCTAGTTTGATTGCACTGTGGTCTGAGAGATAGTTTGTTATAATTTCTGCTCTTTTACATTTGCTGAGGAGTGCTTTACTTCCAACTATGTGGTCAATTTTGGAATAGGTCTAGTGCTGGGAAGAATGTATATTCTGTTGATTTGGGGTGGAGAATTCTGTAGATGTTTATTAGGTCCGCTTGGTGCAGAGCTGAGTTCAATTCCTGGATATCCTTGTTAATTTTCTGTCTTGTTGATCTGTCTAATGTTGACAGTGTGGTGTTAAAGTCTCTCATTATTAATGTGTGGGAGTCTAAGTCTCTTTGTAGGTCTCTAAGGACTTGCTTTATGAAGCTGGGTGCTCCTGTATTGGGTGCATATATATTTAGGATAGTTAGCTCTTCCTGTTGAATTGATCCCTTTACCATTATGTAATGGCCTTCTTTGTCTCTTTTGATCTTTGTTGGTTTAAATTCTGTTTTATCAGAGACTAGAATTGCAACCCCTACCTTTATTTGTTTTCCATTTGCTTGGTAGATCTTCCTCCATCCCTTTATTTTGAGACTATGTGTGTGTCTGCACATGAGATGGGTCTCCTGATTACAGCACACTGATGGGTCTTGACTCTTTATCCAATTTGCCAGTCTGTGTCTTTTAATTGGAATGTTTAGCCCATTTACATTTAAGTTTAATGTTGTTATGTGTGAATTTGCTCCTGTCATTATGATGTCACCTGGTTATTTTGCTCATTAGTTGAGGCATTTTCTTCCTAGCCTTGATGGTCTTTACAATGTGGCATGTTTTTGCAGCGGCTGGTACAGGTTGTTCCTTTCCATGTTTGGTGCTTCCTTCAGGAGCTCTTTTAGGGCAGGCCTGGTGGTGACAGAATCTCTCAGCATTTGCTTGTCTGTAAAGGATTTTATTTCTCCTTCACTTATGAAGCTTAGTTTGGCTGGATTTGAAATTCTGGGTTGAACATTCCTTAAGAATGTTGAATATTGGCTCCCACTCTCTTCTGGCTTGTAGAGTTTCTGCTGAGAGATCTGTTGTTAGTCTGATGGGCTTCCCTTTGTGGGTAACTCGACCTTTCTCTCTGGCTGCCCTTTACATTTTTTCCTTCATTTCAACTTTGGTGAATCTGACAATTATGTGTCTTGGAGTTTCTCTTCTCAAGGAGTATCTTTGTGGCATTCTCTGTATTTCCTGAATTTGAATGGTAGCCTGCCTTGCTAGGTTGGGGAAGTTCTCCTGGATAATATGCTGCAGAGTGTTTTCCAACTTGGTTCCATTCTCCCCGTCACTTTCAGGTACACCAATCAGATGTAGATTTGGTCTTTTTATATAGTCCTATGTTTCTTGGAGGCTTTGTTTGTTTCTTTTTACTCTTTTTTATCTAAACTTCTCGATTCATTTCATTCATTTGATCTATCACTGATAAGCTTTCTTCCAGTTGATTGAATCAGCTACTGAGGCTTGTGCATGCATCACATAGTTCTCGTGCCATGGTTTTCAGCTCCATCAGGTCATTTAAGGACTTCTCTACACTGGTTATTGTAGTTAGCCATTCGTCTAATCTTTTTTCAAGGTTTTTAACTTCTTTGCAATGGGTTCAAACTTCCTCCTCTAGCTCGGAGAAGTTTGATCATCTGAAGCCTTTTATCAACTCCTCAAAGTCGTTCTCTGTTCAGCTTTGTTCTGTTGCTGGCAAGGAGCTGTGTTCCTTTGGAGGGGGAGAGGCACTCTGATTTCTTAAATTTTCAGCTTTTCTGCTCTGTTTTTTCTCCATCTTTGTGGTTTTATCTACCTTTGGTCTTTGATGATGGTGACATACAGATGGGGTTTTGCGGTGGATGTCCTTTCTGTTTGTTAGTTTTCCTTCTAACAGTCAGGATCTTCAGCTGCAGGTCTGTTAGAGTTTGCTGGAGATCTACTCCAGACCCTATTTGCCTGAGTATCATCAGCAGCGGAGGCTGCAGAACAGCAAATGTTGCTGAACAGCAAATGTTGCTGCCCGATCATTCCTCCAGAAGCTTCATCTCAGAGGGGTACCTGGCCATGTGAAGTGTCAGTCTGCCCCTACTGGGGGGTGCCTCCCAGTTAGGCTACTCAGGTGTCAGGGACCCACTTGAGGAGGCAATCTGTCCATTCTCAAATCTCAAACTACCTGCTGGGAGAACCACTACTCTCTTCAAAGCTGTCAGATATGGACATTTAAGTCTGCAGTGGTTTCTGCTGCCTTTTGTTCAGCTATGCCCTGTCCCCAGAGGTGGAGTCTATAGAGGCAGGCAGGCCTCCTTGAGCTGCAGTGGGCTGCACCCAGTTCAAGCTTCCTGGCCACTTTGTTTACCTACTCAAGCCTCAGCAATGGCAGGCGCCGCCCCCCTACCCCCAGCCTCGCTGCCACCTTGCAGTTCAATTTCAGACTGCTGTGTTAGCAATGAGCGAGGCTCCGTGGGCATGGGACTCTCTGAACCAGGCACGGGATGTAGTCTTCTGGTGTGCCGTTTGCTAAGACCATTGGAAAGGCACAGTATTAGGGTGGGGCTGACCCGATTTTCCAGGTGCCATCTGTCAGAGATTCCCTTGGCTAGGAAAGGGAATTCCCTGACCCCTTGCAGTTCCCAGGTGAGGCGGTGCTTCACCCTGCTTTGGCTCATGCTCGGTGGGCTGCACCCACTGTCCTGCACCCACTGTCCGACAAGCCCCAGTGAGATGAACCCGGTACCTCAGTTGGAAATGCAGAAATCACCTGTCTTCTGCGTTGCTCAAGCTGGGAGCTGTAGACTAGAGCTGTTCCTATTCAGCCATCTTGGAACTGCCACTAGCTTAGTTCTTTTTGCTTGTCTTGACTATATGAGCTCTCTCTCTCTTTTTTTTTTTTTTTTGGTTCCATATGAATTTTAAAGTAGTTCTTTTAACTCTGAAAAATGTCAATGGTAGTTTGATGGGAATAGTGCTGAATCTGTAAATTACTTTGGGCAGTATGGCCATTTTCACACTGATTCTTCCTATCCATGAGCATGGAATGTTTTTTCATTTGTTTGTGTCCTCTCTTATTTCCTTAAGCAGTGATTTGAATTTCTCCTTGAAAAGGTCCTTCAGTTCCCTTGTTAGCTGAAGTCCTATGTGTTTTATTCTCTTTGTAGCAGTTGTAAATGGGAACTCATTCATTATTTGGCTCTCTGCTTGCCTGTTGTTTGTGTATAGGAATGCTTTTGACTTTTGCACATTAATTTTGTATCCTCAGAATTTGCTGACGTTGCTTATCAGCTTAAGAAGCTTTTGGGCTGAGACAATGGGGATTCCTAGATATAAGATCATGTCATCTGCAAACAGGGACAATTTGGCTTCCTCTCTTCCTGTTTGAATACCCTTTATTTCATTCTTTTGCCTGATTGCCTTGGCCAAAACTTCCACTACTATGTTGAATAGGAGTGCTGACAGAGGACATCCTTGTCTTGTGCCGGTTTTCAAGGGGAATGCTTCCAGCTGCCCATTCAGTATGATGCTTTCTGTGGGTTTGTCATAAACGTCTCCTATTATATTGATTAATGTTCTTCCAATATTTAGTTTAATGATAGTTTTTAATGTGAAGGGATGTTAAATTTTATCAAAGGCCTTTTCTGTGTCTATTGAGATAATCATGTGGTTTTTGTCTTTAGATGTGTTTATGTGATAAATTTCATTTTTTTATTTGCATATGTTGAACCTGTCTTGCATTGTGGCTATTAAAGCCAACTTGATTGTGGTGGATAAGCTTTTTGATGTGCTGCCATATTTGATTTGCCGGTATTTTATTGAGAATTTTTGCCACAGTCTTCATCATGGATATTAGCCTGAAGTTGTTGTTGTTGTTGTTGTTGTTGTTGTTGTTGTTGTATCTCTGCCAGGTTTTGGTATCAGGATAATTCTGACTTCATAGGTTGAGTTATGGACGAGTCCCTCCTTTTCAATTGTTGGGAATAGTTTCAGAAGAAAAGGTAACATTTCCTCTTTATATTTTTGGTAGAATTCAACTGTATATCCATCCAGTCCTGGGCTTTTTTTGGTTCACAGGTTATTTATTACTGCCTCAATTTCAGAACTTGTTATTAGTCTATTCACAGATTCAACTTATTCCTGGTTCAGTCTTGGAAATTAATGTATGTGTCCAGGAATTTATCCATTTTTTTCTAGATTTGTTAGTTTAATTGCATAGAGGTGTTTACAGTATTTTCTAATGGTGGTTTGTATTTCTGTGGGGTCAGTGGTGACATCTCCTTTACCATTTCCTATTGTGTCTATTTGATTCTTTCCTCTTTTCTTCTTTACTAGTCTAGCTAGCTGTCTATCTTTTTTTCCCCCTCACAAAATCAGCTACTGGATTCTTTAGTGTGTGTTTTGTTGTTGTTGTTGTTTTGTGGTTTTTTTTGTTAAGGATTTTTCATGCCTGTATCTCCTCCGTTCTGCTCTGTTCTTGGTTATTTGTCTTCTGATAGCTTTGGGGTTTGCTCTTGGTTCTCTAGTTCTTTTAGTTGTGATGGTAGGGTGTCAATGTAAGATCTGTCTAGCTTTTTGATGTGGGCATTTAGTGCTGTAATTTTCTGTCTTAACACTGCTTTATCTATGTCCCAGAGATTCTGGTATGTTGTCTCTTTGTGCACATTTGTTTCAAAAAACTGCTTGATTTCTGCCTTAATTTTATTATTTACCCAGGAGTCATTCAGGGGTAGATTGCTCAGTTTTCATGTAGTTGTGTGGTTTTGTGTGAGATTTTAAATCTTGAGTTCTAATTTCAGTGTACTATGGTCTGAGAGACTGTTTCTGATTTTAGCTGTTTTGCATTTGCTGAGAGGTGATTTATTTCCAATTAGGTGATCAATTTTAGAGTAAGTGCCATGTGACACTGAGGAGAATATATGTTCTGTTGTTTTGGAGTGGAGAGTTCTGTAGATATCAATCACATTCACTTGATTTAAAGCTGAGGTCAAGTCCTAAATATCTTTGTTAATTTTCTTGAATATCTTTGTTAATTTTCTTGAATATCTTTGTTAATTTTCCTGAGTATCTTTGTTAATTTTCTTGAACATCTTTTTCAATTTCCTGAATATCTTTGTTAATTTCTATATATACATACACACACCCAACTATCCATATATATAACATATACATAAATACACACACACACACACACACACACACACACACACACACACACACACACACACGTTAGTTTTCATTATTGAATTGGCCCCTTAACCATTATGTAATGCCCTTGTCTTTTTTATCTTTGTTGGTCCAAAGTCTGTTTTGTCCGAAACTAGGATTGGAATCCCTGCTTCTTTCTGTTTTTCAATTGCTTGGTAAATTTTCTTCTGTCCTTTTATTTTGATTCTATGTGTGTTGTTGCATGTTAGATGACTCTCTTGAATACAGAACACTGGTGGATCGTGACTGTTTATCCAGCTTGCCATTCTGTGTCTTTTAATGGGGTATTTAGCACATTTACATTTAAGGTTAATATTGTTATATGTTAATTTGATCCTCTCATGATGCTAGCTGGTTATTTTACAGACTTGTTGATGCTTATGAAGGTTAGTTTAGCCAGATATAAAATTCTCAGTTGGAAATTCTTTTAAGAATGATAAATATTGGCTCCTAATCTCTTCTGGCTTGTAGGGTTTCCACTGAGAGGTCCATTGTTTGTCTCATGGGCTTTCCTTTATAGGTGACCTGGCCTTTCTCTCTGGCTTCCCTTAAAATTTTTTCCTTCATTTTGACCTTAGATAATCTGAAGATTATATGTCTTGGGGTTGATCTACTCATGGAGTATCTTACTGGGGTTTTCTGGATTTCCTGAATCTGAATGTTGGCCTTGCTAGGTTGGGGAAGTTCTCCTGGATGAGATCTTGAAGTGTGTTTTCACACTTGGTTCCATTCTCTCCATCTCTTTCAGGTACTCCTATGAGTCATAGGTTCGGTCTTTTAACATAATCCCATAGTTCTCAGAGGTTTTGTTGTTCCTTTTTATGCTTTTATCTCTAATCTTGTCTGCCTGCCTTATTTCAGCAAGATAGTCTTCAAGTTCTGATTTCTTTTCTCCCACTTGGTCTATTTGTCTACTGATGCTTGTGGTTGCATTGTAAAGTTCTCATGTTGTGCTTTTTAGCTTCATCAGGATATTTATGTTCCTCTCTAAACTTGTTATTCTGGTTAACAGATCTTGTAATTTTTTATCATGCTTCTTAGCTTCTTTGCAATAAAGTAGAACATAATCCTTTAGCTCAGCAAAGTTCATTATTACCCATCTTCTGGAGACTACTTTTGTTAATTCATCCATTTCATCCTCAGTCCAGTTCTCTGCCCTTGCCGGAGACGTGTTGTGATCATTTGGAGGAGAAGAGGCACTCTGGCTTTTTGAGTTTTCAGCATTTTTGCATTGATTGTTTCTCATCTTCATGGGTTTATCTACCTTTGATTATTGAGGCTGCTAAACTTCAAATGCAGTTTATGTGGGGTATTTTGCATTGATGCTGTTGTTATTGTTTTCTGTTTCTCTTTTAGAAGTCAGAACCTTCTTCTGTAGGTTTTTATAAGTTCTGGAGTACATGTGCAGGATGTGCAAGTTGGCTACATAGGTAAATGTGTGCCATGGTGGTTTGCTGCACCTATCAACCCATCATCTAGGTATTAAGCCTAGGTGCTGCAATTTGCTTGGGGTCAACTCCATGGTCTATTCACCTGGGTCCCTCCCTTCCCTGGAGCCTATCACCAGTGGAGGTTGCAGACCAGTAAGATGGTAGCCTACTCCTTCCTCTGGGAGCTCTGTCCCAGAGGGGCACTGATCTGATGCTCACTGGACTGCTTCTGTATGAGGTATCTGGAGACTCCTGTCGGGAGGTTTCACCCAGTCAGGAGAAGCAAGGCCGGAGACCTGTTTCAATAAGTAATCTGGCTGTCCCTTGGTGAGCAGGTGTGCTGCATCCTTGCCTGGGATACAATACTGCAGCTGCCCCTCCTAGGGGGCTCCCCTCAGTGATATCAGAGTTCTGCCCACAGACCCCTGGCTGGGGATGCTGAAATTCCCACAAGTGGGGCCTGCTTGGTGAGGAGGGATGGGTCGGGTCCCGTTTAAAGAAGCAGTCTGGCCACAAATGGGCCCAGCTTCTGTGCTGCGCTTAGAGGAATTGCTCCTGGTTCAGACCACCCAGTCTCACTGGCACCAGCAGCAAGGGAAAATGCTGACTGGAGCTGCAGTGATGGTGGCTGCCCCTACCACCCATGAGAACTCTGTCTTCTTAGGCAGTCACCAGCCTGCTGCACTGGCCAGTGGGGATTCCAAGCCAGTCAGTTTTAGCTTGTGGAGTTCTGTGGGAGTGAGACCACTTGGCTCCCTGGCTTCAGTCCCCTTCCCATGGGAGTAGACAAATCTCCTGCTTCACAGAAGGTCCCAGAGCCAGAGGATGCAAGTACTCCTGTGTCTTAGAGCCTGCCCAAACAGCCACCCACCCGCACAGCCGCTAAGAGTCTTCCCAGCTCTGTGCTTGAGACCCAAGGCCCAGGTGGCATGGACTTACGAGGGGACTTCCTGACCAACTGGCTGCAAGGATCCATGGGAAAAGTGTGGTTTTCATGGAGCGGTAGCACAATCCCAGTAAGGGTCTGTTTTCTAGTTCACAGGCAGATGTCCTTTCATTGTAACCTCACGTAGTAGAATGGGAAGAAATCTCACTGGAGCTTCTTTTATAAAGGCATGAATTCCATTCATGAGGCCTCTACCCTCACCTCTCAAAGGCCCCATCTACTAACATTAATTATAACATTGGGGCGGGGCTAGTCTTCCACGTATTAATTTGGGGGATACAGAAACATTCAGTTCATTGCACTCACTTTAATAACCCAACTCTAAAAAAGTTTCTTGATTGGCACTTTCTAGTTACTGATTTTTCTACTGCCTATTATCTTCCTCATAATTTTATTTTATTTCTATTGTGGTTTACATTCAATGATCCTTTAATAAAATGAATTATATTCACCTATCTTCCTAACTTCATTGTCTCACTCTGTCTGAAAATTCACCTAACAAACCTCCAATCTCAGTTCGGTAGTGGTACTCTCTCTTTTTTTCCCCGTGGACTTAGAAAAATACACAGTCCTACCAACTGAGTTGAATTTAAGCTTATGACCATATAAGCCATGAGAGGAGCCCATAAATTCTGCTATAATTAATCTGGTCCTCTTGACTATTTAAGGACTTTACACTAATTGTTATTCTACTATCTCTTTATCATCTGTTTTTACTTGTTTACTAATTACCATTACTCTATACAAACACTGTAATTGTTACAAAACCCTTCTGTGAATGCGCACCTCTGCCTACCTCCTACCTTCTGTCATAACCACACATCCCCACTGATTCCCTCACAAATACCACAAGCTAAACAATCTGTCTTTTCCCACAAATAGCTAATTAGTGATGAGTACTTGAAATCAGGTATGTGGTAAAAATAGAGGGGAGGGTCTTCATTCGCAAGTTTTATGACTGCTAAGATATTAATGTTGACAGGTCAAGAATAACCCTATAGCTTTTTATGTGCTTGCTTGTTTTTCCTGTTTTTAATATTATTTATAATAACAGTAAAATAAATATTAGAGTACACAAAGTGTGGGAATTTTGTACTGTACAAATTACATTTCCCACAATTACCTTCCCTGTATGTTTCCAGGTTAAATTTGGCCACACGGTAAATATTAACCAGACTGTGAAGGCAGAAGGGAAGCAGCAGCTTTACTTTTAATTTGTAAGATAGTGGATAGTGACACCATTAATTGAGGCTGGAAATCATGAAATTGGAGTTGGGAATGATAAAGGAGTTTGTGGAATTGTTAATTCTTACATATCTGTGTAGCATCCAGATAAAGATACCAAACGTCACTTATCAGGATAAAAAGTACATTTTATTTTTAGGATAAACAACTCTTAATTTTCCAGAGACTGTTCCATTGTAGCACTGAAAGTTCAGCATCTCAGGAAACTCCTTAGTCTTGGGCAGATGAAGAGATGGTCATCCTAGTTTTCATTTTTAACAAATATCATCTTACAGGACAGGTCACATTGTCTAACTGGTGTCCCAAAAGTATTTTATTGAACAGAAAGTTCTAGAACAGTGCTGCTATTCAGTGAGATAAAATGTAAGCCCTAAATGCAAGCCAGACATGCAAGTTTACATTTTCTCATAGCCTCATATTTTAAAAAGTTTAAAAAATCCTATTAGTTTTAATTATATATTTAATATAACCTTGAATATTCACAATATAACTATTTTGACATATAATTAATATAAAATTATTATAATATAGATACTAATGAGATATTTTCATAAGTCTTTGAAATCCAATGTGTATTTCACATTTATATATCACCTCAATTCTGATTAGCCACATTTCAAGTGCTTAATAGTCACATGTAGCTAGTGGCTATTAGCATAAATAACATCGTCTTTCTGGAGAAACCTATGACAGAACAGATGTGTTCAATATGAACTAATTGGCCTATTTTTGGCATGGAGGTAGAGTACATAAGAGAATGGGGTATAAAATTAGACAAATATGCTTAAGTTCTTCCTTACTATTTACTGGCTGGAAGATTTCAGGTGAAAATTTTAAATTTTTCCAAGTTTCAGATTGTATATGTTATGGTATATACTGTGCCTAGCACTATAAAACATATCATTAATAGCACATGTTAGATTATCCTATTATTTTTGCTATTATATTTTAAAAATTGTTTCTGGAAGCAGGAAGTAAAAGAAAGAAAATCTGGTTGATCATGGGGTGGCCAACATTAAAGCCAATACTTCCCAATGATGGGACAATAGCAGGCCTTTATTACTAAGACTTATTTTCAATGATTATGTGAATTAACGAGGCAGTAAGAAAAATATAAAACACATTGTACTCATATTGGAAATTTAATTTAAATATTTGGGTTATAGTAGAATTCATTTTGAACTTCTCTCATTTTATCCCTCCAAAAATGTGAGAGTTGGTTATTACTTAAAACTTTTAGATATCCATTAAACAGTGTACATACTGGGTAGCAGCAACCATCATCACACTATTGCCAATTAATTTATAATTTCTATTAGTATAAGATGCATAGTATAAAGCAGTTAATAGATTATTTTAGTGATAAACACTTATGTATCCAGACTTCAGTCCTTTATTTGTAGAATTTCAAGGGTCTATAAAGTGGTTGTTTTCTTTATTCAGCTTTAATTTACTGCAGTTTTTAGGCTATCCACTATATTACAGTTCTGTGTGGATGTAAAATTGAAAAGTATTTTTGGATAACTTACTATTTTTGTTTTACTTTTTATGGGGTGTACGTGCTATTGTTTTACATGCAATGATTGCATAGTGGTCAAGTAAGGGTTTTTAGGGCATCCATCTCCCAAATAACATTCATTGCACTGATTAACCATTTTCTTGTCATCCTCCCCTCCTCCAAGCCCCTACCCTCACTTTTCCAAGTCTTCGTTATCTGTCACTCTACTCTCTACATCCATCTGAACACGTTATTTGAGCATCCATTTATGAGTGAGAACATGAGATATTTGTCTGTCTGTGCTTGGCTTGCTTCATTTAAGATGATGACCTTCAGTTCCATCCATGTTCCTGCAAAAGACATGATTTCATTCTTTTATTGACTGAACAGTATTCTATTGTGTATATATACCACATTTTCTTTATTCATTCACCTGTTGATGGATGTTTAGGTTGATTCCAAATCTTTGCTAGTGTGAATGGTACCCGAGATAAACATATGAGTTCAGGTATCTTTTTAATATATTGATTTCTTTTACTTTGTGTAGATAAGCAGTAGTGAGATGGCTGGGGAAAATGATAGCTCTAAACTTACTCTTGAACGCAAGCTAAAATAGATGTATTTAATCAAATTTAGAACATCTTATACAGTGCATTCTTATCAAAATTTATTAAATGGTTCCTATTTTCTCTGCATTTTGTCATATTCTAGAGCTACACAGACGAATAGGGATTGAACTTGATCAAGGATGTCATAGACAAGTAAAGGAAGAAACATCCGTAAAACACAGTCATATACACACACATCTCCAAAATCTTAAAACCTGTAATCAGATTATAGATGTTTAATTAGAAAAGCTATGTGAAGCACAATGGACAGAAGTATTAATGTTTGCAGGAGGTATCTGGGAAATCCACATAGGGGATATAACTTTTCTATAACTAGAGTGGTTACCATTATGCATGAAGCAGCAAAAAAGAGAGTGGGGTAGTGAAAAGAACATTTCATACCAAGGGAGTAGCCTCAACAAAGCTCAGAAGCTAGAGAGTGCATGATTTGTTCCTGAGCAGTGAGTAGTCTTATGCGGTTAAAAATATAGATTTTATCATCTGTAGCAATTTGAAATGAGGATAGAAATTTCATCTTGGTTCATTTAGTAATGTGGTTGAAATGTAGAGGCCTCTATACAGTTTCACCTTCAAAAATATAGGTTGTCTCTTCTCACCTAGTTCATACATTTTCACTGTCTTTTCATAAAGTGCTAAACTCTAGCAATTTAGGGCCCCCTTTTTCATGATATTTAAGCATAATTTTTACTAAAGTAATATTAGTTGTAAGAGTATATATATATAATACATTAGACAACATATATTTACTTATAAATACATTATGTTTATAAAGATACACAGAAATGAAAGCATTCAAACTATACAATTTTTTCTTTTTCTGAGATAGTCTCACTCTGTTGCCCAGGCTGGAGTGTAGTAGTGTGATCTTGGCTCACTGCTGCAACCTCCACCTCCCAAGTTCAAACAATTCTTGTGCCTCAGCCTCCCAAGTAGCTGGGATTACAGGCATGTACCACCATGCTCGGCTATTTTTTTTATTTTTTTATATATATTTTTTGTATTTAGTAGAGATGGGGTTTCACCATGTTAGTCAGGCTGATCTCCAGCTCCTGACTTCAGGTGATCCACCCACCTCAGCCTCCCAAAGCTCCGGGATTACAGGCATGCACCACCACGCCCAGCCCGAGGCTTTATATTTTATTCTAAGAACACGAAAGATTAAAGAGGTGATGGTGCTGCACTGTAATTTCCAGTGTACTTTACTAAAGGAATATGGATTTCATAAGAGCTGGTCAAAGGAAGTAGGTCCTGACCTAAAGCAAAGAGTCTTGGATCTCCAACCAGTTTATTCTTTATTTGCAAGTTCTTCGCCTTCGGCACAGATTTCAAGAAATCATACTCCAAAGATAGCCCTGCTAAGGGTTAGAGGCCTTAATCTGTCAAGAATAACAATCTTTCTCATTTTCTTGTTCATATAGTGTGCTGTCAGCCATTTTACTTTCAAAGAATTCCAAGACAAGTTGCATTATTTACTTCTGAGCCTAGTATGTGTTTTTATGTTCCCAATTATTTTTGCATAAATTTTAATATGGATAACTTCTCCACCTGTGTCAAGAAAGGAAGTACCTGGCTTTTACATTTCTTTTCTAAAAAATAATTTATTACTTTTTAATTTTTGTGGGTACATAGTAGGTGTACATATTTTTGAGGTACATGAGATTTTTATACAGGCATGCATTGCATAATAATCACATCATGGACAACAGGGCATCCATCTGCTTAAGCATTTATCCTTTGTGTTATAAACCATCCAATTGTGCTCTTCTACTTATTTTAAAATGTACAACTAAATTATCTTGACTATGGTCACCCTGTTGGGATATCAATTACTAGGTATTATTCTTTCACTTGGCTGTTTTTATTGGCTTGCCAGATGTGAGCAAAGAGAGAAAGGAGAGGAATGAGTCTTAAAACTGTTACTTCTCAGACATCAAAAATAGATTCAGACTTTTATTACTGATTCACCTCAGAGTGATTTTGCAGAAAACTAATATTAATTACCCAAAACAAAGATTTATTGTGAGTATAACACCATATAACCAATACTATAATGTAGCTGCACATATTTTCATCATGTTAACATTAGAACAATGTACACATTACAAAAAATAGTGAAAGCAGATACTCTTTCCATTTGGAAAAGTCCTTGTGTTATTTTTCAATTTTTTTCTTTGTACTTCAGGGGACTACTAACATAGAGAAAAGAAGGAAAAAAAATATTTAGCTGAGGTCAAAAATCTAGCAATTTGAGTATGTAGGAGCTTGAGACTAGTTCCATCCAACCTCAGAGTTCATGCTCTACTGCTGATACAATGCTATGTTTTTTTTTTTTTTTTTGACAATACTAGATATTGTTTTAATCACTGGGTTTCACTCTACTGACCTGAGGGGTACCATTCGTGAAAAATCTTGTAGAGGAGCAATATACATTTTGATTTGTTTGCTCTTTATTAATTGTCTTTGTTTTGTGTTTTTTCTGTATTCTGTTTGTTTGCCTCTCTCTTTTTCATCGTAAGCATGATAAACTGGTTTAAACCAGCAGGACTAATCCTTTTCATTATAGTATAAGAATATCCAGCCAGGTTACAGATCAATTATGTCTTTTTTGACAGTAGGAGTTCCAAAAATTAAGCAGAGAGTTTTGAGACAGTGCAGCATTACATTCAAAAAGTGCTAATTTTCTCCCAGTGATATTTTCATTTAGGAGGAGGTGTAAATCATCCTGTAAGATCTCCATGCTGTCATGGGTATTGTTGTCATCCTCTGACTTCTACCCTATTCCCATTCATCTCCATATACACTTTGGGGTCAAACAAAAAAGATTCGCTGGAAATAACACTGGTTAAATTGTCAAGAGATACAGCTTGAAGCTAATTCTGCCATGTATTGTATGTGAGACCTTAAATCACTTTCCCTCATTAAGTTGGGATGATCTCATCTCTAATAGACAAAGATTAATAATAGCAATTTCACATGGTTATTCTGAGAATCACATGAGAAACTGGCTTTGACAACATTTTGTAAGTTAAAAAGTGCTATGGGAATTCATTATAATGTGGGATTTTATTTTAAAGTAAATGGTATTTTCCCTACCTCATTAAGGTTCTGTGGTTGATTTACACTCACATGCTGTTTCTAATAATGTTTGTACACTTACATCATCTAGGAGAAAAATAATTTTAAACTCCCCAAAAAGTAACCACTTAATTCTTCCTGAAGATCTTCAAAAAAAACTATGATAAAATATTTATCCATCTTTTAAGTGTTCCTTGCATTAAGGATTGGGCATTATACTGTATTATTATTTTAAGATAAATCATACTGAGAGGTGACATCAACAAGGTGGCAGTGTAGAAGATCCTCTGTCATAACTCCCCCTCCCACCACAAAAATAAACTAGCAATTATTGAGAGATAAGAATCCAACCCTGAATCCCTCAGAACTCAGAGAAGAAGCAGAAACTCCCCTGGACCCACAAAAACAAGCCATGACCAATAAGAGAAACTGTCACTTTGGACCATGCTACCCTTCTCCTAAGCCAGCATAATCCCACTCACTAAGAATTTCCCTAGACCCATGGTTTCAGAGGTGAGAAGAGGAAATTGTGGATGAACATTCAACTATTCCACCAGTATGGAGATCTTTGTAGGAAACACGCTCTAGTCCCGTCCCACGGGAAACATTGGAATTGCCAGAAGGGCTGAACCATCTGGAGTGAATTGGAGATAAAGAGTTGGTGTGCTGATGGCAGTAATTGTTGAATGGATCTTGGCAGCCGTTCTGGTTCCAAATCATTGAAATGCCACACAGAGGACACTGGCACACACCACAGTGCCTCAGGGGGCACAACCTGTGAGAAGGACCAAATCGCTGGCTTGAGTTTCCACAAATCCCAGGTATTTGCATGGAGCCTTCTCCTGACCTGGAAGCAATTAAAAAGTTGATGATTAAGTTCTGATGCCTACTTAGTTTTCTCCAGGCCCTAGAATGATCTCAAGTCTGTGTTTCATTTCCTGCGCAACACTTAAGTTCCAGTGCTTGCAGAGAGTCTTCTCCAGACTAGGAAACAAGACCAAGGTAGCAAGTTAGTTGAGTGCAGTGCTTTAGTTCTGGTGCTTACTGTAAGTCCTCCTCACAATGAGTAGCATTAATGGGTCAGAAGTTAAGTTTCAATTTTAAGTAGTAAATGTCTAATACCACTGAAGAACACCTGCAAAAGCTGAAAATGGTGGCTGTCTTCTCAAATGCACAGGCATCAATGTAAAGATACAAGGATTGTGACATATAACACCATCACAAAAAATTAAAAAAAAAAAATCCAACAAAAGACCCAGAAGAATTAAGACTTGTGAAATGTCTGAAAAAGAATTTAGAAAAATCATTTTAAAGAGGTACAGGTTATCAACACAAAACCCAGATAGAAAAATCAAATAAAATTTGGAAAACAATTTAGGAATCAAATTCCTCATTTGACAAATAAATAGAAACAATTTTCAAGGAAAAAATACTGTATAGAAATCTTATAAATAAAGAATACAATAACTGAACTGAAACATTCATTAGTACACTTCAACAGCAGATTTGAAGAGATGGAGGAAAGAATCAGCAAGCTCCTAAATACAAAACATATGAAATTATCCAATCAAAGGAGAAAAAAAAGACTAGAGAAGTCCTAGATTCAGAGATTATGGAACACCATCGGGCAAGCCAGCATCCTCATAATAGAACTGTTCACAGGAAACAAGAGGGAAAAAGGTCTGCAAAGCATATTTGAGGAAACAATGGCTAAAAATGCTCCAAATCTAGAGAAATATGACAGCATCCAGGTACCGAAAGATCAATAGGTCGCCAAAAATCCAATCCAAAGAGAAATTCTCCAAGGCACATCGTTATCAAATTATCAGAAGTCAATGATGAAAAAATACTGAAAGCAGCAAGATAAAAGCAACATGTAGCATTCATTGTAGCTTTAATACATCTTTCCGTAGATTTTCCACCAGAAATCCTACAGCTAGGAGGGAGTGAAATAATGTCTTCAAAGTGCTGAAGGAAAAATTAAAATGCCAGCCAACAGTACTGTACCCAGCAAAACTGTCGTTCAAACAAAAAGAAAAATAGACTTTCCCACATAAACAAAAGCTGAGGAAATTCATAAACACCAGACCTGTCTCCTGTGAAATGCTACAAGGAAGTTCTCCAATCTGAAATAAAAGGATCATATCCTGTAACAAGAAAACATCTGAAGTTATAAACCGCACTGGTAAATGTAAATATACAAAAAATTCAAAATACTCATAGTATAGTGGTGTGTGTAACCACCTGTATCTTTAGTATGAAGACTAAAAGACCAAACTACTAAAGAAAATAACTACAACAGTTGATCAAGAGGCAATATAAATGTACACTGAGACTTCAAAAAGTCAAAATGTGTGGGAAAATGTGTTAAAATGTATTATGATTTTCATTAAAGTGCTGAGCTAGCTTTGTAACTAAAATGAATAAGCCACTTTCTTCAATTTTTGTGAGAAATCAGATGAGATTTCAATAAAGGAAAGTATTATCTTACACAAATAAGTGATTCATCTTATTTACACAATGGTTTACTGGCACTAAAATTAAAGATTTATGTGACTTTTATTGAATTAAATTAATTATACAGTATAAAATTCTCTAACTAAATTTCCCCTTAGATTCGCTGTATATGTTTAATGCACACAAGATAAATATCTGAAAACATAAGCATTTATATAGATTCTATTGAAATTTGTGCTGTCTGCTTAATTAAAGAAAAGCTTAACTATATGAAGGCGAACAAATTAACAGCATATGCCTCAGCTTCTCCTGGGAACACAGAAATAGTTATCTCTGTCACTTTATAAGTGCTTGCTATAATTAAAAGTTTTTTCGCTGCACATATATTTATTGGGAAAATAATTGACTTTTCAAAGGTTATCTTCTTCAGTAGAATGGAGAAAACCTGACCATAAATACTGCTAAATGTTTCTGATCATAAACATTGCAAAATAAGGAGAATAGCAAATAAATTGCAACATTGCACTCTTGTAAAGAGTTGTCAAATTTTTATAAATTGGTAATATGGAAAAATCCTAGTGTTCCCATTTTTGTGGATCATGTAAAAATATGGCACAGTGATTATCATTAATAATAATTTGTTGTGTATTTAAAATTTGCTAAAAACAACTTAAGTTTTCAACCAACAAAAAATTATAAGTATATGAGGTGACAGATGCGTAAATTAGCTTGATTTAACCATTTCACAGTGTATACACATGTCAAAACATCACATAATTTTTATTTTTAACTTTAATATAAAATGAAAATATATAATGTAAAAAAATGGAGATGATCTGTGACATGATTTCACCTATTTACTTTGTCTAATAAATGAGTTAACTGAGGCTCCTCTCTACTAATGAAACCTGCAAGTTAAAGGAATTATAGCAATAAACCCCTAATTATTTCCCATTGAACATTCTATTATGCCATGTAACCTACTTTCTGAAAATGTTTATCGCATTTTAAGGTACATCTAAAATACGTGCTATTCTATTTCATTGAAATGTAATGATACATTGTTTTAGATTATTTGGGTTTGTTCAAATCAGAAATAAATTCAATTAAATATAAACGTAATTAACACAAGAAACAATGCCAAATATTTTTATCATGCCATTCTTTCTTAAACTATAAAATCTCTTTGAAAATCATATCAGTAAGATTAACAAAATAGACATAATATAGATAGTTTTAAAAGATATTATTGGCTGGGTGCGGTGGCTCATGCCTGAAATCCCAGCACTTTGGGAGGCCAAGGCGGGCAGATCAGGAGGTCTGGAGATCGAGATCATCTTGGCTAACACGGTGAAACCCCGTCTCTACTAAAAATAAAAAATAAAAAATAAAAAATTAGCCGGGCGTAGTGGCGGGCGCCTGTAGTCCCAGCTACTCGGGAGGCTGAGGCAGGAGAACGGCGTGAACCCGGCAGGCGGAGCTTGCAGTGAGCCGAGATCGCGCCACTGCACTTCAGCTTGGGCGACAGAGTGAGACTCCATCTCAAAACAAAACAAAACAAACAAAAAAGATATGATTAACCTGACTGTAATGAGTGAAAAACATTCAAAGCAGATCAAGGAAACCGGCATTCTTGTCAACACTTTGGGTTGTCAGTCTACTTTTCCCTCATGACTAATATACAAAACGTTTTAAATGTGATTTAGCTTTCTCTTGATTTAAACCCTCAATAATAATAATAATAAAACAGTATTTAGCTTTTATCTTTAATGACAAATAAAACTCAAGTAGATACATGTCTATAGATTTTCTTCTTAGCCAGTATGTCAAATTCTTAAAAAAGTGGTGTGGACACATATGTAATCCTTAAATTCTACCATAAAAACAATGCTTATGGCAGAAAACTTCGACACTTTGTAAAATAAAAGTTGATATTTATGTAGATGTTACCACATAGATAAATTAAGAATAATTTTAGCCTCAAAATCACGTTTGATACATTTCACAATGCCAGTTATATAAGTTCATTGCTATGTATTTATTCTCTGAAAAACAAATGATTGACTGTCATTGAAATAAAATTCTCATCCCGAGTAAAAGAACTAGGTAATTCACTCGATCACAGGTTTATAATATAATCTATATCAGAAAGATGTATTTATGTTTACTATGTATTTCGCAGCGAAAATCCTGCTGTATAATTTCTTAAGATTATTGATATAAATAAGTAACTTCATAGTAATGCATAATAACATAATGAAACATTGTATGTGGCTGTCTATGTATGTATTATATATAATATTTATTATATACAATGACTGGCAATGATGGTTAAATGTTTATTGAGCACTTGTAGTATGTCTTATAGGTTCAGCAATTATGTAATGTTTGCTAGGAAAGAAATATAACTTACATGGCTTATGTCATGTTATGCTATGTTAAATCATTATAAGCAATCTTTTCAAAAATTTAGACAACTTTTATAAGACAAATAAGTTTCTTTAAAAAGTTAATTTACCTAAATTAACACAGTAATTAATATAAAATATAACTAAAACCATATTTATTAAATTAAGTTCATAATAAAATGTCTTTCCATAAATAAAATTCTAGGCCCAAATAACTGCCTCAGTTAATTCTACCAAATATTTAAAGAATAAATAATAATGTTCTATCCATATTCTTTCAGAAAATTGACAAGAGAGAATAACCCCCCATTGTATTTATGCAGCTGTATAACCCTGATACTGGAATCTGACACATATCATATTTAAAAAATTAAACCAATCATAAGAATGGATGCAAACTGACTACAACTACTATAGGATAAACAGAATATCATAACCAAGTAGGCTTTTTAAAATCAGGAATGAATGACTTAATTAACATTCAAAAACAATTAATTATAACAAACCTGACATTAATTCAAAAAAATAGAAATCCAAACCATTTCAATAAGAATTTGACAATATTTATTACCATTTCATAATTAAATTTATAAACAGAAGAGAATTTCTTCAAACTGATAAAGGACAGCTTGCAAAAAAACAAAAACAAAAACAAAAACAAAAAACAACAATACAGAAACTTAACAATTAATATGAAGTATAGATTCAACAGAGTATCGGTATTCCAAGAGGATAATTTGAAGAAATATAAAAGAAAATTCCAAAGTTTATTTGAATATGCAAAGGATCTAATACAACCAAAGTAATCCTGCAAGAGAAGTATAAAGTTGGAGAGTTTATACTACCTGGTATCATGACACACTCTAGTGCTACAGTTACCAGCAAAAAGGTGGTACTGGAGTAAAGACAGAAAAATATATCAATGAGACAATGTAGAGAGTCCACAAATAGACTCACCTGCTTCATTTTCAGCAATTTGCCAAGTCGCTTTGATAGAGACAGGAGACAGCCAAGTTCCCTGGTGAATTCCAGCTTTCAAGCCTGAAAGAGCCTGAAGGTTGAAAAACTGAACTGATGGTCCAGGATGAAACCCACCCTTTCCCAGCTAATTGTCTCTGAATATTTCCCACCTGCGGACTGGGAGGACGAGGTGGAGACTTGGGGAGATTGTGCCACTTGCAGTAGGGAGGATTCTGGCCTCTTTGGTTCCTGGGTGGTGACCTATCTTTCAGGTGGGAAACCTGCTAGCAGGATTCTTTCTTGCTTAGTTGAGAGTTATTTTTTCTTTTTCCTTTTTGCCCAGTAAATTCAATTTTCCTCACCCTTCTATGTGTCCATGAGCCTAATCTTTCCTGGTTGTGTGACAAGACCCCAGTTTCAGCTGAACTAAGAAGAAAGTTCTGCAACAACTTCAAGGGCTATGGGAAAATTTTTAAAAAGATACATATTGCTAGAATGGCCTGAAAATGTTGTAGGAGGAAGAAGTGAACTTTTAGTTGTACCTTACAATATACACATAAATACATTAGAGAAGAATAATGGACCTAAACATATATCAACTTTCTGGAATATATATATATATTTTACACATTAGTTACACAGGCATTTTTGTCAGACACAAAAAGCACAAGACCTAAAATGAAATTAGTGATTAATAGGATTTCTTGAAAATTAAAATTTATGTGTGTAAAAGACACACTAGATACTGAAAGAGAATACTTGCAGTATTTAAATATAACTTGTATATAGAAAATATAAATAACTCATGTATAAAATGAAAGGATAAAAATTTTAAATGGGCAAGGTTTAAATAGATACTTTATAAAAGTAGGCATATATATGACTTATATGAACTTTAAAGTTGCTTAACATCGTTGGTCACTAGGAAAATGCTAATGAAACCATCAATAAGTAAGTATTTTATAACTACTAGAATAGCTAAAATTTTAAAAATTAAAATTTGGTATCATATATTGGCAAAGATATCAAAGCAACTAGAACTTTTATCAATTGCTGTTGGTAGTGTAAAAACTGCTTTGGAGACTGGCAGTTTTTTATAATGTTAAACAGACATTTGATCTTAACAGTAGTTCTACTAGTTTTTAACCCAAGATTTAAAAATATCATATACCCTCAAAAAAACACAAAAAAATATTTATAGTAGTCCTATTTATAAAAGCACAAGCTTGGAATCAATCTAAATGTCTTTCAAGGGGAAAATGGGTAGAGAAATAGTGGTGTATGCATTTAATAGCATACTTTTCAGTAATTATTAAAAAAGAACAAATAATCTCAAAACAGTATATTAAGAAAAAGATGTCAATCATAAAATAGTAATACATACTTACAGTACATTTATATGGCTCCTATCTACAGCCAAATTAATCTAAAACAACACAAATCAGGATGGTCGGAAGGGTAACCAACTGCAAAGGGACATGAGAAACTCTCCTGATGAGTTGAAAGTAGATTTTATTTTATTATGGGTGACAGCTACAGAAGTGAATGCAATTAACAAAAGTAAATGAACTAAACACTTAAAAGCTATAATTTTATTAAATATATGTTACATATATCTATTTTTAAATATATTTGTTAAATAAAAAGCATTCTCTAAACCATTATATCTCTTTTTGAAAGGGAACAAAATATGTATATTGAAAATAAAAACAATTACATAAGGTAAATTTATATGGATAATTATATAGTTTTTCAGAAGGGCAGATGCTATAGAATCAAAATTTAAAAGGCAAATATGAAAAACATCTCACCTCATTTTTGACACTGGTTTACTATGTACTATTTTTAGTTTACAATTAGACCCTAGTGACTCAGCTAGTGTGAAATAGCTCTTGGTAACAAGAATTAAGCTATGTGCTATTTTGCTGATATTCAAATTTGAGCCAAACACACCATGAAGCTGCTGTGCAAAAGCCACTAAGTTAGTGGAATGGTTCTTTACTTCAAGTATGTCTTCATTTTGTCTTTGACCATTGCACTTCTCTTAACTACTGTGGCATATTGAAAATCGTGATCTCTTTTGGCAAATATCTTCAAAAAAGAAGGAAACGTATAGGCAGAAGTTGAAGAGATAGAATTTAACAACATAATGCTCAATTTGTCTGGGCGGTCTTAATATCTATCAATAGACCAGTTTATCTTTTGTATACTGTCGTAGCATTGTATGTCTTTTTAAAATTACTTAACAAAGTTTTAAATTATAGTTTTTCAGGGTGTGTTTTTGATTAACCATTTTGAAGGCATGACTACCTCTTTTTCCTTCATCATTAGTATCCTAATCACTGAACATAGTATCTGGCACATAATGAGAAAATAGGAATGTTTTCGAATAATTTTTAATGAATGAAAAGTAATGCTTCTTAGGGAACAGTAGGGATGGAAATGTCTCCCCCTCCTCCCAGCTTCATATGTTGAACTCCTTACCTCAGTAATGCTATATTTTGCTTTAGAGCCTTAAAAATTAATTAAGGTTAAATAAGGTTTTAAGGGTAGGGCCCTAATCTAATAGAATTCGTGTTCTTATAAGAAGAGAAAGATTCTGGGCATGCACATCCACAGAGGAAAGGCCACATGAGGACACCATGAGAGGGTGACCATCTGCAAGCCAGAAAGAGACGTCTCACTAGAAACTATCTAGCACCACCCTTATTTCAGAATTCCAGCCTCCAGGAGTGTGAAAAAAAAAATTATTCAGTTTAGGTCACTCAGTCTGTTGTATGCTGTAATGGCAGCTCTAGTCAACTAATATAGGGAGAAAACATATGATTAATTTACAAAATAGATGCTGATTTTATCTCAGAATTTTGAGAATAGCAAATATATTATGGTATTTATTCCTCAAACATCAAGTATATTGATTTTGCATTAGGAGCTAACATCACTTTTCTGTAAACGTTTGTTACACGTAGAGTTCAGAAAAAATTCTACCTGTCCCTTTAATTGTTTTCTTCCTTGATTAGTATCAGATTGAGCTATGTAAATGGGAGAAAATTGCACTATTAACAAGAGTAAAATTACTGTTCTCACCATACATATTTCAGAAGACAAAGGTATAATACAAATAGCTTGTTATTCTCATAGAGAAATGCATAGATTTATATGTGTGTGAATGAATGAAAGTATTTCAGTAATCATTTGTTTACCATCTGTCTTTAGACAGTGATCTGTAAACACTGATGGTTCAGTGCAGAATAAGAGTTTTCTACCACTTTAGAATAATAAATAACAAAAAGATACCTCTACAATTATTGAAGATACAGAGTGATAAAGAAGGCCTTGAATCTATTTTGCATCTGAGAGGACAAAAAGCATCCTAGTGCCTATTCCTTCTTCCTATTTGTATATGGGCATTTTATAAATAAAATATTCATGTTACCAATATCTACGTGTTTTACTAAACATGGAAAGGCACAATTGGTACCAGCCGCTGCAAAATCATGCCAAAATGTAAAGACCATCGAGACTAGGAAGAAACTGCATCAACTAACGAGCAAAATAACCAGCTAACATCATAATGACAGGATCAAATTCACACATAACAATATTAACTGTAAATGTCAATGGACTAAATGCTCCAATTAAAAGACACAGACTGGCAAATTGGATGAAGAGTCAAGACCCATCAGTGTGCTGTATTCAGGAAACCCATCTCATGGGCAGAGACACACATAGGCTCAAAATAAAAGGATGGGGGAAGATCTACCAAGCAAATGGAAAACAAAAAAAGGCAGGGGTTGCAATCCTACTCTCTGATAAAACAGACTTTAAACCAACAAAGATCAAAAGAGACAAAGAAGGCTATTACATAATGGTAAAGGGATCAATTCAACAAGAAGAGCTAACTATCCTAAATATATATGCACCCAATACAGGAGCACCCAGATTCATAAAGCAAGTCCTGAGTGACCTACAAAGAGACTTAGACTCCCACACATTAATAATGGGAGACTTTAACATCCCACTGTCAACATTAGACAGATCAACGAGACAGAAAGTCAACAAGGATACCCAGGAATTGAACTCACCTCTGCACCAAGTGGACCTAATAGACATCTACAGAACTCTCCACCCCAAATCAACAGAATATACATTTTTTTCAGCACCACACCACACCTATTCCAAAACTGACCACATAGTTGGAAGTAAAGCTCTCCTCAGCAAATGTAAAAGAACAGAAATTATAACAAACTGTCTCTCAGACCACAGTGTAATCAAACTAGAACTCAGGATTAAGAACTCAAAACCGCTCAACTACATGGAAACTGAACAACCTGCTCCTGAATGACTACTGGGTACATAACGAAAGGAAGGCAGAAATAAAGATGTTCTTTGAAACCAATGAAAACAAAGACACAACATACCAAAATCTCTGGGACGCATTCAAAGCAGTGTGTAGAGGGAAATTTATAGCACTAAATGCCCACAAGAGAAAGCAGGAAAGATCCAAAATTGACACCCTAACATCACAATTAAAAGAACTAGAAAAGCAAGAGCAAACACATTCAAAAGCTAGCAGAAGGCAAGAAATAACTAAAATCAGAGCAGAACTGAAGGAAATAGAGACACAAAAAACCCTTCAATAAATTAACACATCCAGGAGCTGGTTTTTTGAAAGGATCAACAAAATTGATAGACCGCTAGCAAGACTAATAAAGAAAAAAAGAAGAATCAAATAGACGCAATAAAAGATGATAAAGGGGATATCACCACCGATCCCACAGAAATACAAACTACCTTCAGAGAATACTACAAACACCTCTATGCAAATAAACTAGAAAATCTAGAAGAAATGGATAAATTCCTCAACACATACACTCTCCCAAGACTAAACCAGGAAGAAGTTGAATCTCTGAATAGACCAATAACAGGAGCTGAAATTGTGGCAATAATCAATAGCTTACCAACGAAAAAGAGTCCAGGACCAGATGGATTCACAGCCGAATTCTACCAGAGGTACAAGGAGGAGCTGGTACCATTCCTTCTGAAACTATTCCAATCAATAGAAAAAGAGGGAATCCTCCCTCACTCATTTTATGAGGCCAGCATCATCCTGATACCAAAGCGGGGCAGAGACACAACCAAAAAAGAAGATCAAGGTTTTAGACGAAAAACAAATCATTGTTTTTCTCCAATAATACTTGAATTTTAAAATCCATATTTTCTATAAGTGAAAAAGAGAACTGCAGGTAAACACATAAAATATTTGTATTCAAATGCTAAATGTTTATTTCACCTGATTTGAAAATATTTCTAATACACATGAAAGTTTAATTGCTCTCCTAATGCCTTAAAAACAATGATGTTTTCACAAAACAAGGGTCACTTTCAAAATGATTTTTGAGTCACCTTCTCTGGTATTTACATCTAAAGAAATATTAAATAATGCATGATGTACAATTTAACATGATATAGTATTTGTTATTTGGAATTATTTGAGTAGATATAAAAGGTTTGTATCTAGATCCATTTTGTGCAAAGTTAACATATTCATTTCAATCTTGTGTGCTTATTTCTGAGATTATTTTGAAGCTTTCAATTTTCATACCAACATAAAAATAATTTTTACATTGTAATGAAGATAAACTGTAGGATTAACTTGATGCTCTTGAATTCTATCTAAATGGAAATTTACTAGTGTATTTTAAATTTGTTCCCACAAAATATAAGAAGATAATTTAGGCACTTTGTACTTCTAAGAATTATGAATATTGGTATGTTTTATACACCCTTTGCTTTGGTAGAATTGAATGACTTGATAAAAATAATTATATATAATGACCTCTTGAAATGTGTTATTGTCATTTACATACGGAGTTCATTTTGACAGTGTTCATTTTAGCACATTTTACTATGATATTTCAATTTTTATTGTTTTATTGTTCTTTTTTTCTCTTGTATTTTAGAGTAGATATTTTATAAGTATTAAATGTAAATTATTTTGACTTGTATAGCTTTTTACATGCTCTACAGGAACCCATCCTGTCAAAAAGATAGAGCATTTAGAAAAATATTAAGAAACAATTTTTAATCTGTGTGAGATGCTGAGGCAACCAGAAATGGGGGACTAAGAACTGGAAATAGCCCTAACAATTAATCTAACAAATTTTGCATGAACTCTACATTTAAAGTAATAAAAGAAGACCATTTCACTTAATTTTTCCCACAAAAAGTCTCAGGATGTAATACGTGAAGAAATGATTAAATGACTCTGAAAGATGCAGAGAAGAAGGTAGTCTGTCTAGGGACTCTAGAATTTGAGGAATGACCCTGTCAGGTTCTTGTTTGTTGTTTGGTTTCTTTTTGGTTTGGGGTATTTTTGCATCTCATATATCCAAGGATAAACTGAGTCAGCAAGTAACATATTAAGTCACATAAGTTGCAATATCCCCTATTTATAATTTATCAAAAATTTTATAAAATAATAAAAGTTATTCACTAGAAAAAACTGATTATACAGACACTTTTGAATATGCTTTAACTCACTAGCCATCGGGAAAATGCAAATCAAATCATCATGTGATGCCACTCTACCATCTACAGAACAAAAGAAGATGCCAAGCATTGTTAAAGATGTGAAGCAATTTGCCCTCTCATAGATTTCTTGTAGAAATGGTACAACCTCTAGGAGAAAGTGTATGACAGGATCTACTAAAACTGAGTGTACACATTAGGCAGAGCCCTGGAACTCTGTATACCTAAAGGGTACATATCCAAATACATACAAAAATGAATATGTATGTTCATCAAAACACATACCTTTGAATAACAGCACTACATGTAATGGCCTCAAACTGGAAACGAAATGCTTTTCAGCAGTTTATGAATAATTACATTGTTATATACTTACATAATACTGTACAGCAATGAGAATGAATGAATGAACTACCACTACCTGAAATAACATGAATAGGTATAGCGAACATAATGTTGGGTGAAGAAAGCTTCACACAATATCAATGTTATATCATTTCAATTAAAGAAATATCAAGAAAAGCTAATATCATTCTATGATATTGCGATTCAGAAGAGTAGTTAGTTGTCGTTTTTTGTTTTGTTTTGTTTTGTTTGGTTTGGTTTTTTTGTGAGACGGAGTCTCTGTCACCCAGGCTGGAAGGCAGTAGCGCGATCTCGGCTCACTGCAACTCTGCCTGCCATGTTCAAGCAATTCTCCTGCCTCAGCTTCCTGAGTAGCTGGGATTACAGGCACATGCCACCACACCCAGCTATTTTTTGTAATTTTAGTAGAGATGGGGTTTCACCATGTTGGTCAGGCTGGTCTTGAACTGCCAACCTCAGGTAATCCACCTGCCTCGGCCTCCAAAAGTGCTGGGATTACAGGCGTGAGCCACTGTGTCCGGCCAATATTAATTCTTGAAAGTTTCCTGAATGCTGGTAATATTTATTTTCTTGATATGCTTACTGGTTACACGAATGTTCATTTGGGGAAGTTTATTGAGTTGCATAATTATGATTTGTGCAATGTTTTGTTCATGTTTTAATTAAGTAAAATCTATATTTTAAAATTTATTTAAGTTTTGAGTCTCCACAACCAGTGTACAGTGTTGTCATTAGCAGAAATATTGAAATAATAGTAGTTTGAAAATCAGCAGAGTGTCTCTCGTTCTCAGTGAACAAACTACAGTGGCCATTTTAAAGGTAGCCAGCTAGTTATATTTAGTGAGTAGTGTTTATTAATTGGTATGTGTTTCTGAGGATATGAACATTGGTTTATTAGCAAAGTCAGGGATGAGGGATTCTATTTAATACAGTAATAGTTGTAATAACTCTCATTTTGATTTTCAGTTTTGGTATACTGAATAGACTTGGTTTATGTATTAAGTTTTTCACACAAAATTTAAAGTGGGTCAAATCACGCATCTTGATTCTGATTTTGAATGATCAATTGATTTTAAATGTTGGATTTAAGGAGCTGAAATTCTTCTTGATTTGAATCAAACAACAAACTGGTTCAGCTTCATGATACATTTAGTGAGAACATACTGAGTGTTTACTTTATGCTTAGCAAAAAGACCTTCATTCATGAAACAATTTAGAAATAAGTAATGCTATGCTTTTCTTAGGCACACCTTTTAAAATTATAGATAGAGAAGCATGGCTTGGTGTGGTAAAAGATAAATGCTTCCTAGTAAAGATAGGAAATGAGGGGATGACCAAAAGATATTTACAGAGCAAAGTAAACTAGAGATGAAGAAAATTCTTATGTGTTTTTGTGTTCCTTCATTTATTTTTTAATAATGTGATAAAGGGTAGGCAATATAAATCATCTATTCTTCAGATTCTTTAGTCACAAAATGGGAATAAAAATAGTATCTATTCCACTTTGAATTATGATAGTTAAATAAGATAAACAGATGAAAGGCATTTACATAGGACCTGCAATTAGTAACCTTTAAGGAAGTTAACCTAGTAAAGTCATTTTCTCATTATTTATAACATAGAGATGCACATATATATCTGAAGAATAGTAGTAAATTTAGTTGGAAGAAGATCTCATGGTGGCGAAAAGCGACAAGCTATTCTCCTGCTTTAAGTGAATAAATGTTTGGAAAAGGGGAGGGAAGCATTTAAATAAAAAGGTATTAATTCCATCAGATTCTCTGATAACAAAACATTTATGTAGTTAATGCATTTTTTTTTGCCCAGAGTCCAATCTCCCAATATCATAAGAATTTATTTAATAATAAATGATGTCTACACGAGATGAATAATATTAATCTTTCTAATATGTATTCAAATTAATTGAGAGGAAAACAATCACATACAATATTTATAGCATAATAGGTATACAAACGTAATAGCATACTAATAATGGTATGCTCTAAACTCTTTGTGTAAACATCTATTTTACCCACATCCACCTAGTAAACAGAAAGATTAGAAGCACTTTTAGTAGGACAAGGAAATGATGTTTTGGCTAAACTTCTAAGAGAATTTCATGGAAACATTGGACAAATTAATGATGTTTGAAAATAATATTTTTCTGTTCTTTAATCATAAATTTTTATATGATAAACGATGCTGGAGGTTAGGTTGTTATTTTTTATTTTGAAAGTAACACACCTCAAGCAAAACACATTAAAATAGTCCCACAACCAACAAAATTACTTGTAAAATTTTCTCTTCTATTTTCCTGTTATCTCATCCTCATAAAAAGTATCAGTTTGTCTACATTTGCTGTGATAACACCTTTGAAATAAAGGAACCAACCTTCACTTACAACAAATTTTCTAATCCTTTATTTCCTGCACTATTACTTGCTGAAAGAGAAAGAAAAAGAGAGAGAGAAAGAAAGAAAGGAAAGGACAGGAAGGAAGGAAAGAAAGAAAAGGAAAGGAAGGAAAGGTGGGAAGGAAAGAAGGAAGGAAGGGAGGGAGGGGAAGAAAGAAAAGAAAACATGCATCAAAAGCTTTTCTATGAATAACGGCTAAACTCAAAGTCATAGAGGCACTGACTTTGATCTTTAATCCATAGAATCTTACCAATTCAACCCCAAGTCCTACATTCTGTCTTAGCTTATAGCAACATGAATTACTCCTATTTCTCCAAACACTACTTTTCCTAATTAGTCATATTTAAAGAATTAAACTTCATGCTTGCACACAAACACACATTCTCAAATTCAGAAATTCCAAAGAGTAGATTCAACAAGGCAATATTAAGCAGGAGGCTAATATTCCTTTGGTTGCTGGTTATCACCCTAAAAATGGGAACAGTATAACTTTTCCCTTGCAATATTAGAGCTCTGTGTGTTTGGTGAGTACTTAGAGTGGGGCCAGATTGCAGAGGGCTTTGAATGTCAAGCTAAAGTGTTTATGAAGTGTTATGCATTTTTTTGTTGGCAATGGGGAGATCTGAAATATTTTAATGAAGAGAAGGAAGGAAAAAAATAAATTTACTCTTCTAACCAATGGAAGAACTCACTACTAACCAGAGCCTGTGCTTGTTTGCAAGGAACAAAAATAAGACTCATTCTCTTTCACTAACAACTCATTCCAGTTTGGTACAAAAAGATATGCATTGATAAATTTGGAAATGATATTGTAAGTGCTATAATTGTTGATTAACAACTATAACACACTAGATGATTCAATTAATCATAGTTTTCAAAAGGTATTCCTTATTTAAGATTAATTTATATGTGATAGAACAGATGGATTTAGAGAAAAATAAAATGAATAGCTAATTGTAATAACACAAATGTGAATTAATAGCTGTGTGTATTTGTGATATTACAATTATAATTTGGCAAAAGATATAAAATATTTTATTACTATTACAATCTTATTTTTATTTACAAATGAAAGTTACCATTCTTGTTTTTTATTGCATAAAGTGCATTTCTATTAAGACATCTTCAGTTTAAGCTTGGTAATTATTTAAAAACCAGGAGTTGTCCATAGAGGATACTATGCTTTGGCTAGGTGAACCACAACATTCTATTTCTTGTGGCTCATTTACTCAAGGGTTAGAATCACAGGTTATTGGGTTAAGACCTAACTCATTATTCAGATTCCATCACCGAAGAGCAATGTGTCATGACCACACTTGCATAGTTTGCCACAATCTTTCACATGGATCGGGCAACACTTGTACAACTCATTCATTATCTGATTTTTTCCCAGAGTCTGCTATGTGCCAGATATTCTGCTTAAGTTATAGAGAAGCAAAATATAGTTTTTGTTTTCAATCAATTATATTTTATTAGAAAAGAGAAAAATTAAACCAATTAAATCACAAATCCTACTCTAAAAGATGCATACAGAAATCTTAGATCATTATTTTGGGTGTGAAGATGGTATTAGATGGGATGCTCAGGAAATACAGCTATCAGGACGGGACATGTAAACAATGTGAGTAAAAAAACAAATATTCCAGGAAAAACAAGCAATATCAAACAAAAATTTTCTCTTTAAAGTATGAAAAAGAGTCTCCTGTAGTTGAAGAAGGGCAAGAAGATGAGGATGTGGTAAAGGTTTAAAGATATAAGCATAGACCAGCTCAGGCCAACTCTTATAAGTAGATTGATTATATGATCCATTATGTCATGAAGACTACAAGGTCATGGCTAGTTTACTGGCATAATCATAAACAGTGCCTCTTTTTAGTCTCAAGGGTACGCTAATTTGGATTAAAAAAATATGGTCGCACGTTGTGCACATGTATCCTAGAACTTAAAGTATAATTAAAAAAAAAAGAAAAGAAAAAAAATGGTCACTTGACATATAGGTCATAATAAGACATTTGAAATGTATTTGACAGAGCAAGAACCTACTGAAGATTTCAACATATCTTTTAAGGAGATTGCTCTAGGAATTATGCTTAGATAGTTAAAAGGGGAGGACAATCAAGATGGGAAGACAATTTGGAAAGAGTTTGTTGTCCAGACAACAGATAATGGTCTGAATCAGGAAAACAGCAGTTAATATAAAAAAGATAATTGGACTCTTTAAAATTTTAATTTTGTTAATTCGATTTAAATTTTAGATACAGAGAGTGTATGTGCAGATTTATTACTGATATATAAACAATATATTTATTACTGATATATTGCAGGTGGGTAGTGAGCATTGCACAAAAAATGTAGTTTTTCATCTCACACACCCCTCGCTCCCTCCCCCCCCCCAAAAGCAGTCCAGAGCGTCTGTTGTTCCCATGTTTACATCCATGTGTGCTCAATGGTGAACTCCTATTTATAAGTGATAACACGTGGTATTTAGTTTTCTCTGCCTGTGTTAATTTCCTTAGGACTATGGTCTCCAGCCCCATACATATTGCTGCAAAGGACATAATTATATTCTTTTTTATGGCTATCTAGTATTTTATGATGTATACATACCTCATTTTCTTTATCCAATCTACCATTGAGGGCACCTAGGTTGATTACATATTTTTACTATTGTAAATAGTGCAGAAATGAGCATTATGAGTGCATGTGTCTTTATGATATAAGGATTTATTTTCCTTTAAGTATATACCCAGTTAACAAAATTGCTGGGTTGAATGGTAGTTCTATCTTAAGTTCTTTTAGAAATTTCTACACTGTTGGCCGGGCGCGGTGCCTCACACCTGTAATCTCAGCACTTTGGGAGGCCAAGGCGGGTGGATCACGACGTCAGGAGCTGGAGACCAGCCTGGCCAACATGGTGAAACCCTGTCTGTACCAAAAAATACAAAAATTAGCCTGGCGTGGTGGAAGGTGCCTGTAATCCCAGCTACTCCGGAGACTGAGCCAGGTGTATCGCTTGAAAACAGAATGCGGAGTTTGCAGGGAGCGGAGATCGCACCATTGCACTCCAGCCTGGGCAAAAGAGCGAAACTCTGTCTCAATAAATTAATTAACTAATTAATTAAATTTAATTTAAAAATTCTACACTGTTTTTCACAATGGTTGAACTAATTTACATTCCTACCGGCCTGTATAAGTGTTCCCTTTTCTCTGCATCGTCACAAGCATCTGTTGGTTTTGACTTTTTGATGATAGCCACTTTGACTTGTGTGTGATATCTCATTGTGGTTTTTATTTGCTTGTCTCAGATGATTAGTAATGTTGAGCAGTTTTCTATATGTTTCTTGGCTGCTCAAATCTCTTCCTTTGAGAAGTGTCTGTTCATGTCACTGGCTCATTTTTAATGAGGTTATTAGTTTTTTGCATGTTGACTTGTTTAATTTCATTACAAATTCTGGATGTTAGATATTTGTCACATGCATAGTTTGCAAATATTTTCTCCCATTCTGGAAGATGCCTGTTTACTCTGTTGAAAATTTCTTCAGCTTTGCAGAAGCTTTTTAATTAGATGGTCCCAGTTGTCAATTTTGTTTTTGTTAAAATTGCTTTGGGGACTTACCTAGAATCTTTTACTTAAGGCTGATGTCAGGAAGGGTAGTTCCTAGGATTTATTCTAGAATTTTTATACTTTGAGGTCTTACATTTAAATATTTAATCAATCTTAAGTTAATTTTTATATGCTTAAAGGTAAGGGTCCAGTTTCATTCTATATTATATGGGTAGCCAGTTATTCCAGTATAGTTTATTGAAAAGGGAGTCCTTTCCCTGTTACTTGTTTTGTCAATCTTGCTGAAGATCAGATGGTTGTAAGTGCGTGGCTTTATTTCTGAGTTTTGTAACCTGTTTCATTCGTCCATGAGTGTTTTTGTGCCAGTACCACGTTGTTTTGGTTACTATAGCTTTATAGTAGCTTGAAGTTGGCTAGTGTGATGCCTCTGACTTTGTTCTTTTTCTTAGAATTGCTTTGGCTATTCAGGCTCTTTTTTGTTTTCTATATTGTATTAGTCAGGATTATCCAGCGGGACAGAACTAACAGGATATATGTTTATATGAAAGGGAGTTTATTAAGGATAATTGGCTCACACAATCATGGGGCGAAGTCCCACAATAGGCTGTCTGCAAGCTGAGGAAGAAAGAAGGCAGTAGTGGCTTAGTCCGAGTCCAAAAGCCTCAAAAGCAGGAAAGTTGACAGTGTAGTTTTCAGTCTATGGCTGAAGGCCTGAGAGTCCCCGGCAAACCACTGGTGAAAGTCCAAGATTCCAATGGCCAAAAACCCTGGAGTCTGATGTCCAAGGGTGGTAGGAATGGACTGAAGCATCCAGTAAGGAAGAAATATGAACCCAGAAGACTGAGTAAGCCAGCTCATCCCACCTTCTTCCACATGCTTTGTTCTAGCCACACTTCCAGCCAGTTGAATGGTGCCCACCCACATTGAGGGTGGATCTTCCTCTCCCAACCCACTGACTCAAATGTCAATCTCGTCTGGTAACACCCTCACAGACACACCCAGAAACAATAGTTTATGGGTTATCCAGGCATCCTTCAATCTTTTCAAGTTGGCACTTAAGCATCACACACATGAATCTTAGAATAGATTTTTCTAATTCTGTGAAGAATGACATTGGCAGTTTGATAGAAATAGTGTTGAATCTATAAATTGCTTTGGGCAATATGACCATTTAACAGTATTTATTATTCTAATACATGAGTACAGAATATTTTTTTCCATTTATTTGTGTTGTGTCTGATTTCTTTCAGCAATGTTTGTATTTATCTTTCTGGAGATATTTCACCTTTGGTTAGCTATATTCCCAGGTATTTCATATTCTTTGTGGCTATTGTAAATGGTTTTGTGTTCTTGATTTGACTCTCAGCCTGGACTTTATTAATGTATAGAAATGCTATTGATTTTTGTACATTGATTTTGTATCCTGAAACCTTACTAAAATCATTTATCAGTTCTAGTAGCCATTTGGCAGAGTATTTAGGATTTTCTACATATAGAATCATATTGTTAGGGAAGTGAGATAGTTTGACATATTCTTTTCTTATTCGTATGCTGTCTTTTTCTTTCTCTTGCCTGAATTTTCTGGCTAGGACCTTCAGTGTTATGTTAAATAGGAGTAATGAGAGTAGACATCCTTGTCTTGTTCTAGTCCTCAAGGGGAAAGCTTCCAGATTTTGCCCATTTGTTATAAAGTTGGCTCTGGGTTTGTGATAGATGGCTCATTATTTTGAGGTATGTTCCTTCAATGCCTACACTGTTGAGGGTTTTTATTATGAAGGGATGGTGGATTTTATCAAAATCTTTGTCTGTATCTATTGAGATGATCATATGGTTTTTGTTTTTGATTCTGTTTATGTGGTGAATTACATTTATTGATCTGTTAAGTCAACATATCCTTGCATTCCAGGAATAAAGCTTACTTGATGTGTTTATGATGTAATTCTGGATACGGTTAGCTAATATTTTGTTGAGGATTTTTGCATTTAGGTTAATCAGGGGTATTGACCTCAAGTTCTCATTTTTTTGCTGTGTCTCTACCAGATTTAGGTATTAGACTGATGCTGGCTTCATAGAATGAGCTAGGGAGGAGTATCTCCTCAATTTTTTGGAATAGCTTCAGTAGGAATTTAGTACAACTTGTAGAATTCAGCTGTGCATCCATCTGGTCCAGAGCTTTTTTTGTTTGGTAGGGATATGTGTGTGTGTATATATATATTACAGATTCAATTTCAGGGCTCAACATTGATCTATTCAGTGTCTCAATCTCTTCTTGATTCAATCTTAGAAGATGTGTGTTTCCAGAAATGTGTCTATTTCCACTAGATTTTCTAATTTGTGTGCATACAATTTTTCATAGTTTTTTCTAAGAATCTTTTGCCTTCTTTGGGATTAGTCGTAATGTCATAATTGTCATTTCTGATTGTACTTATTTAGATTTTTAAATCTAGCAGTCTATTAACGTTGTTTATTTTGAATCAACTTTTGATTTAATTGATATTTTGTAGAGATTTTTGCATCTAAATTTTATTCATTCTCTAAATTTAGTCATTTCTTTTCTTCTACTGGCTATGGGGTTGGTTTTTTCTTTCCCCCTTAGTTCTTTTAGGTCCAAATTGAGATTGTTAATTGAGATTTTCTAACTTCTTGATGACAGCATTTAGTGGTATCAACTTTCCCCTTAACACTGGCTTTAGCTGCATCTCAGAGATTTTGGTAAGTTGAGTTCTTATTTTCATCAATTTCAAAGAAATTTTTTATTTCTATCTTAATTTTTATGTTTACCAGGGAGTCATTCAGGAATAAGTTGTTTGATTTCCATGAATTTGGGTAGTACTGAGAGAGGTTCTTCATAAGATTTCTGTTTTTATTTCAGAATACTCTAAGAGTGTGCTTGAATGATTGTAATTTTTTTTAATTTATTCAGACTTGTTTTATGACCGAGCATGTGGTTGATTTTAGAATATGTTGTGTGTGCAGGTGAGAAGAATATATATTCTGTGTTTGTTGGGTGGAGCTTTCTGTAGATGTCTATTAGGTCCCATTGGCCAAGTGCCTAGTTTACATCCACAATTATTTTGTTAGTTCTCTACCTTGATGATCTGTCTAATGCTATCAATGAGACGATGAAGTCTCCCACTGTTATTGTGTGGTTCTCTATGTCTTTTTGTAGGTCCAGAAGAACTTGTTTTATGAATCTGGAAACTCAAATGTTGGGTGTGTATATATTTAGAATAGTTAAGTCTCCTTGTTGAGTTGAACTCTATTATTAAGTAATGTCCTTCTTCATGTTTATTGGTTTAAAGTGTGTTTTATCTGATATAAGAATAGCAACTCCTGCTCTTCATTGTTTCTTATTTGCATGGTAGATTTTCCTCTATCCCTGTACTTTGAGCTTATCTGTATCATTCCACGTGAGATGGGTCTTAAAGTAACACGTGGTTGAGCCTTGTCTTTTTATCCTGCTGACCACTCTAAGCCTTTTAAGTGGGCTGTTTGGTCCATTTACATTCAGGGTTAGAATTGCTATGTGAGATTGTGTCTTCATATTGTTAGCTGGTTGTTATGTAGAACTGACTGTATAGTGGCTTTCTATTTCCTTTGGGAAATGTGCTTAAGTGTGCTTATGTGTTAGCAGTTGGTGTTCTTTCACTTCTATGTTTAGCACTCCCTTAAGTACCTCTCGTAAGACTGGTCTAATTGAAATGAATTTCCTCTGTATTTTCTTGTCTGAGAAAGATTGCAATTCTCCTTCATTAATGAATTTTAGTTTGGCAGGATATGAAATTCTTGGCTAGAATTTTTCTTTAAATATGATGAAAATATACTCCCAATCTCTGATGGTTTATAAAGCTTCTGCTGAAAGTTCTGCTGCTAGCCTGATGGCATTCCCTCTGTACATGACTTGACCCTTCTCTCTAGCTGCCTTTAACTTTATTCTTTTATTTTTTCTGTTTTTGCATTGTCCTTGGTGAATGTGATGACTACATGCGTTGGAATTATCATCTTGCATAGCATCTAGCCAGGGTTCTGTCTATTGCTTAGGCTTGTATGTCAATCACTATAGCAAGATTGGAGAAATTTTTATGGACTATATTTTCAAACATAATTTCAATATTGTTTATTCTCTCTCAGGAATGCCAATGAGTCCTAGATTTGAACTCTTTACATAGTCCCATATTTCTTGGAGGTTTTATTCACATTTCTTAATTCTTTATTCTTGATTTTTGTCTGATTGAGGTAATTTAAAGCCTTTGTCTTCAAGCTCATAGTTTCTTTCTTTGTTTTGGTATATTCTGCTGTTAGTAGTTCTAATTGTATCATGAAATTATTTTAGTATATTTTTTAACTCTAGAAGATCAGTTTGGCTCTTTTTAAAGTGGCTCTTTTTTTCTTTTAGCTCTTGGCATTTTACTGGATATCTTGAACTGGGTTTCAACTTTTTCTTGAATCTCAATGAACTTCCTTAACATCCAGATTCTGAATTTAATGTCTGTCACTTCAGTCACTTCTGCCTGATTAAGAATCATTGCTAGAGAGCTAGTTAACTCATTTGGAGATAAAAGAACATTTTTTTCTTTGTTTTATTGCCAAAGTTCTTGTGCTGATTCTTTCTCATCTGAGAGAACTGGTGCTTTTTTAACTATGGCGTAACTTGAGTACAGTCACTTGGCTTTGTTTCTGGATTTTTCAGAGAGCCAAGGCTTTGTGCAGGGTCTTTATTTGTGTCTGAATCCTTGCCATTGGTTGCACAGGGGAGAATATTAGCAAAGTGGCTTTGGGGTTGTAGTTTGGGCTTTTATCTGTTAGATGACACTTAAGAATAATGGGCAGTAGATAGGTTCTTAGCCACACAGCTCCTTTGTATTTCTGGTGTTTGCAGGTGTGCTCTGGAGTGCAGCAGGGAGAATGGTGACGCGCCTCACCATGTTCCCTTTTGGGCCTTAAAGGAGCCCCCTCCAATCACTGGCACTGCACTTGTGTGTCCTTCGTTAGGTGTTCCAGGCTATGGAGCTCCCCCAACAGAAGCCACCGCAGGGA
Source organism: Pan paniscus (assembly GCF_029289425.2). Classification (NCBI taxonomy): domain Eukaryota; kingdom Metazoa; phylum Chordata; class Mammalia; order Primates; family Hominidae; genus Pan; species Pan paniscus. Next base: position 26,458,233 of record NC_073258.2, on the reverse strand, counting down.
GATAAGCCATACCTTTTCTGGGCCAGTCCTGTAGAGGGAGGCATTCCGGGCTCCTGGAGCAGCCTGTGGACCCATGAGCCTCATCCATCGCAGTGCACTGAGAGTGTGGGTTCCTCCCACGTTTGAATATTTGAGTGCTGGCCACAGATGTCAGCGCTGCAGCCCTGGGACGAGCTCAGGCTTTTTGTTCTCCCCTCACCCCAAAGTTTGAGGCAACAGGGCAGTGACCTCAGCAGTGGCAATGGCAGTGGGCCTGTGAGTTTTCTCTGGGAGCTCTGCTCCACAGAAACAGACTCATGGCTGATCAAAGTGATCAGCTGGGATACAACAATTATGCTGCCGGCCTAAGCCATGGGGCCCTGCCTGGTGAAGAACAGGGGGTCTGGGAACTCATGGAGAGAACGGTCTGTCCTTCTCTCCTTAGGACAGTTAAAGCACACTATAGGAGCACAAAAACAATCAGAATGTTTGTTTCCTCTCTAGCTGGGGGAAGCAACGATGATTACCACCGTGGCAGCAATGACAGAAGACCTTTCAGTTGTCTTTGGGAGCTCCATCCCAGAGAAATGCAGGCTGTTACTGATTTAAGTAATCAAGTGTGGTGGGGCAGCTGTAATGGGGGCCCAGGCGAGGAGGCCCTGCCTGGAGAGATATAGAGGAGGAGCAAATTGTTGTCCATCTGCTTCTCAGCACCATAGATATAGCCCCTATCCAGAGGTACACACAAGAGCCTGGGGGCCCTTGTTGGCAGGGCTATTGCTGTTGGCAACAGGATACTTAGAGATCCAAAGCCTGTGGGTCTCCATGGAGGCTTGAGCAGTGGCTCTGTCCATACTCCAGGCAGCTCTCCATGTGGTTCTGTAGACCAGAGGGTTCATGAGGGATCTTCTATGCCAAGGATTGCGAAGTTCCTTGGCAGAAGTGTGAGGCCCCAGGGACACTCACTCACTCACCCCTTCCCCACAGCAGGAAGCCCCCCCACTCCCCCGGGCTCTGTGCCAATACCTGTGGTTGGTTCTCCTGCCTTTCTCTTTTCTGTTCTCTGTGGGTCAATATTGCTTCCTTGATGAATTCCAGCACAGCCTCCTGGGCGATCCACTTGAAAAGTTAGTGCTTATTTGTCATTCTGTCTCTTCTCTATGAGAATGGCATGCACTAGCTTCTTCTAATCAACCACCTTGGCATTTCTCTTCACTGGATATATTTGAAATATTATTTAACAGGCAGAATTATAGGCCTTGTTGTTGGATTTAATATGGGGAATAATAAACTCATAAATGTTTAATGTAATTTTCTTCACTCTTATGACATTCTTTGAAATGCATATTTCATTATCAGGTCATGAGAATAAATACCAGAAGAAAAATTTATGGTTTTAAGTGTCATATCAATGTAAGCAGGACAGGAAAGTACAATCCACTATGGATTTTCAAAGCTGAATAATAGTCCTTCTTCAAAAAGCATGTTTTTCTTTTTAACATCTGAATAATGAGCTTGGCCTAAATCACCAATGCGGAACTCCAGAGAATAATTTAAATATAAAGAAAATTTGATTAAACAAAAAGATTTTGTGTTTATTTCATAACAGAGGTAGAGGGAAATATTTTAATTAAGCAGCTTATTTTCACTTTGCGCTTTCTCTTTCTTCCCTAGTCATCAAATAATTTTACTGATGCTTCATCTGCTCTGTTCATTTGATTTTTTCCCACGCATGGTAAAGCAGCTGTTTATACTTTCTTAGTCCCAATTTTTTTCAGATGACTGAATTCACAAGGAGTACATTTGTTTTCACTGTGCCCGAGGCCCTGTTTTCTTACATGCAGTTTGATAAATCTTGGTTAATTCCTACCAGGTTCTTGATTATATAGTATCTTCCTTTTTTATATGGCTTTCTTATTTGTGAAATGATTTTTATTAAAAATGCACATGCAAGACAAATAGTTTGTTGTCCTGAATAATATTGAGACCCTGTATTTCATAAGTCTGAGAAAAGTCATTTTTAAACAAAGGGAGGTCACAAAATAAGAATTCAGAAGGCATTTTTTGAACCAGTAATACACATCACTCTGATACTCAAGTTTTTGGGGCTAAATAGAGAAAACAAGAACACAGTTCCTTACCTTAAAGACCTTATTGACAATTAAATAATGTGATATGAATAATATGAAAGGGCACTTCAAACTGTATCTTACAGGCGCCTCCAAATATTAGTGTCCTTATGGGGTCCTTGGAAGTGTTATAGCACACTAAGATATATGAAGCGACAGTTCCACATTTATTGAAGAATCTACATAATAGTGAGCAGGATTAAAAGTAAGTTACTAAACCACATTTTCACAAGAATTGTTTTATTGCACTCTGCAGGAAGTATTATGGCACCTAGCTTAACTTCACATTTCTAACAGAATGGGGCTTTTTATTCAATTCTATATCCCTTTTTCTTATCAAGTAGAAAAAAGCTGACACTTTAAGCACAAGGCTGTTCAAGCAGTTATCATGCACAGAGTTTTGTGCTTAGAGCAGCAATTTTCAATCAGGAATGAATATCAGAGTTACCTAGGAAGCTTCTCAGGCTGCACATACCATGGACTCATCCCAAAGAATGTAGTGAAAAAGCGGATAGTTTAATTATTAATAATATGTTTTCTCAAATGAGCTCACGTAGTTTGAATCCTGGCTTTCTCATGATTGACCCACTACTTATGATATCTTGATTACTTAATGCAAAATGAATATGATCATGGCATCTATAGTGCTAGATTAGCTGTTTTGTTTCTTTCCGGCTATAAATAAAGATGCATTTCAATGAAACTTTTTTTTTAAATAAAGTCATTCTGGGGACATTGCTTAGAAGAAAAAAGGTATATTGGCTCCTTGTATTAGTATTCATTTGTTATTATGACAAATATCACAAAGCTAAGCAACACAAATTGTCTTCATATGTTGTAGATCAGAGTATGACAAAGGTCTTAAGGGGCTAATATCAAGGTATTTTCAGGGCTGTGTTTCTTTCTGGGTGCTCTAAACAAATTTTGTTTCCTTGTCTTTTCAAGCTTCTAAAGGCCCAGCTCTTTCATCTCCAAAGCCAGTAATATTGCCTCTCTCTGTCCTTTTTTTTCATACTCCCATCTCTCTCTGATTTTCTTTCACTTTAAGGCACTTTGTGATTGCACTGCGTTCACCTAGGTAATCCAGGATAATCTTTTTCCCTATTTTTAAATCTGCTGATTAGCAACCTAATTCTAACTGCAACCAGAATCCCCCTTTGCCATGTAAAATGTCATATTCATCAACTCTGAATATCAGCATGTGAACATTTTGGAAGAACCATCATTTTGCCTACTTGCCTACTTAATTTTTTTTGGGGGGGGGAGGGGGTGGGGAAGGAGTCTCGCTCTGTCGCACAGGCTGGAGTGCAGTGGCGCAATCTCGGCTCACTGCAAGCTCCGCCTCCCGGGTTCAGGCCATTCTCCTGCCTCAGCCTCCTGAGTAGCTGGGACTACTGGCGCCTGCCACCACGCCCGGCTAATTTTTTTGTATTTTTAGTAGAGACGGGATTTCACTGTATTAGCCAGGATGGTCTCGATCTTCTGACCTCGTGATCTGCCCGCCTCGGCCTCCCATAGTGCTGGGATTACAGGCGTGAGCCACTGTGCCCGGCCGCCCACTTCATTTTTTAAGAAATGGCAGGTCTTGGCATCCCAGGCAAACTCTCAACATTTAGAGGGCATTGTGAATTCCTTTGACAGATTACACTATTGCAAAAACTGGCATTTTGTGGGAATTTGAGTGTTCATCACTGCTATCCAAAGTAATCCTCACTCAGAATATGGCTAAGACTCCTGCAGAGGTTACATTATATGAAAGATTTCCTTATAATTGTCTTATCAGCCAGGTGCGGTGGCTCAAACCTGTAATCCTAGCACTTTGGGAGGCCGAGGCAGGCAGATCACCTGAGGTCAGGAGTTTGAGACCAGCCTGACCAACTGACCGACATGGTGAGACCTGTCTCTACTAAAAATACAAAAATTACCTGGGCATGGTAGTGGGTGCCTGTAATCCCAACTACTCAGGAGGCTGAGGTAGGAGAATCACTTGACCCAGGAGGCAGATGTTGCGGTGAGCCGAGATTGTGCCACTGCACTCCAGCCTGAATGAGAGAGCAAGACTAAGACAAAAAAAAGTCTTGTGTGCTTCAGAAAGGTTCTTACAATATGTACACAGTAACTTCAAAATATGTTACTCTTAAGTATGCATAATAAATTGCATTAAATTCTCATCACAGAATTCTTCTATTTTGTTCATCTCATACAATTAGAATTTAAATCATGTTTCAGGGTATTGGAAGAAGATAGATAGATGATAGATAGATAGATAGATAGATAGATAGATAGATAGATAGATAGATAGAGTCTGTAGGTATAATGCTAATTCCTGATCACAAAACAAGTTCCAGTATCCAGCTTAGAAAAAAAATGTGTTCATCAATTTTAGTAGAATTTTAAAGAGGCAGTGTATGATAATTAACATACACAGTAATCAGAACTGCATGATAAATATGACAACCAGAAGAAAGTCATAAAGGGATTGAGATATTGACTTCATTATTAACTAAAAAAGCAAATGAATTTACTCCTTGCAGAAAATGAGACTGTGAATCCCAGTTAGATATTCCTCTCCCTTCCACCTCCTACTATTATCTTGATTAATTTTAATATAATGACTCATTCCATTGTTTAGTTTTACATGTGTTTGCTCTCAACTTCAATGATTTTCACTTTGACCTGACTTCAGTAAATGGCTACTATAGCCATACTTAAAATGCGTAGCTCACAATATATCAAAAAGTTACCTCAAAATGAATTAAAACCTAAACGTAAGAGCTAACACTATAAGAATCTTTGAAGAAAACAAAAGTGTTAATAACATATTTTAATTGAACATTTTTGTAATTATAGTAAATAAAAATAGAATAAATGCTTCTGTTCATTTAAATGATACTGTAGATGGTATTTTTGTCCCTACAATGTTGAAACCCTAACCCCCAATGTGACTATTGGAGACAGGACTTTTAGCAGTAAATTAAGATTAAATGGAGGGAAGGAGCCAAGATGGCCAATTTAACACAGCCAGGAAGAGCTTCACCCACTGAGACAACAGATCATTAAGAAGACAGGCACACTCTGAACAGATCTTTGGAAAGAGGACATTGAGAGTGGACAGAAGGAGGACGCAGACCCTGGGCTGAAAGAGAAGGAAGCTGGAAACCCTGCACAGGATTGCCAACTAGCAGGAACAGTTGCTGTTGATCAGGCCATGAGCGCCCATCCCCTAAGGCTTGCCATACTCCTCTAGGAAACTTTAGGGTTTGTTGATTGCCAGACCTGGACAGAGTAGGGCTATCTAACCTGTTAGATGGGGCAAGTCTGATCTGAGCAATCACTGCCTGCTGTTCTATCTCTGGGTCCCTGCCTGGCCATATTTACTCGCAGTGAAACCTCAGCTGTCTTGGAGAGGAGCTTGCTGGTAGTCACCCTCATACCTCTTTTGCCCGCAGACTCTGCTTAACAGTCTGAGAGCTTTTGCAGGCGGGTGTCTGCTAGTGGGCACTTGCCCTCAGCTGGTCCCTGCTGCTTTGCTGGTGCACGCACACACTAAATCCATTGCTGTCCTACCACTGAAGTGCAAGCACACCTGGAATGAACCATCACCCCACTGGTGATGCACACATGCAGAGGGACCCATGCCACTCTGCCAGTGCTGCGCTAAGGTACTTTTGCTAACAGCCACCCATCATAGTGTTGTTGTCAGTGGTCTAGGAACACCTCAGCCCCTCCAGCACAGCACGAGTTTAACCTTGAGGGGCCGGGAAAGAAGCTGCAGGCCTGGTCACATCCTCTTAGGGATAGATCAGGAAGCTAAGGAATGCTGAGCTGAGCTTTGGTCCCTGAAATCACTCAGAAACAAAGCCAGTTGAAAACCCAACTTTTACCATAGTCAAACTCTCAAGAGTATCAAAGAATATAAAAATGAAAAGGTCCCTTCATAGGACAGCAACTTCAAATCTTAAAGGAACATCAGCCCACACACATGAGAAAGGATCAGAACTCTGGCAACGCAGGCAAGAACTCTGGCAACTCAAAATAGCCAGAGTGTCTTCTTACCTACAAATGACCACACTAGCTCCTCAGAAATGGTTCTTAACCAAACCAAAATGGTTGAAATAACAGATATAAAATTCAAAATCTGGATGTCCATGAATATCATTGAGATACAGGAGAAAGCTAAAACCCAATCTAAGAAGTATAAGCGATCCAATAAAATTATATAAGAGCAGAAAACTGAAATAGCCACTTTAAGAAAGAACCAAACTGATTTCTTAGAACTGAATAGCCCACTACAAAATTAATTAATATAATTGTAAATTTTAACAGGAGAATAGACCAAGCAGAAAAAGAACCTCAAAGTTCAAAGACTGGTTCTTCAAAACAACTTATTCAGACAAAAATTTTAAAAAGCATCTAAAAAATGAACAACACCTCCTTGAAATATCTGATTATGTAAAGAGACCAAACCTACAACTCACTGCACCCCAGAAAGAGAAAGAGAGCAAGTAACTTGGAAAACATATTTGAAAATTTATCCACAAAAATTTCCTCAACCTCACCAGAGAGATCAACATGCAAATTCAGAAAATTCAGAGAACTCTTGCAAGATACTATACAAAATGATCATCCCCATGACACATCGTCATCATATTCTCCAAGGTCAACACACACAAAAAATATTAATGGCAGCTAGACAGAAATGGAAGGTTACTTATAAAGGGAACTCCTTCAAGCTAATAGCCAGCCTTTCAGAAAAAAACCTTACAAGCCAGAAGAGTTTGGGGGCCCATATTCACCATTGTTTAAGAAAAGAAATTCCAGGCTGGGCGTGGTGGCTCACGCCTGTAATCCCAGTACACGAGGTCAGGAGATTGAGACCATCCTGGCTAACATGGTGATACCCCGTCTCTACAAAAAAATACAAAAAACTAGCCGGTTGTGGTGGCGGGCACCTGTAGTCCCAGCTCCTTGGGAGACTGAGGCAGGAGAATGGTGTGAACCCAGAGGCAGAACTTGCAGTGAGCCGAGATCGCACCACTGCACTCCAGCCTGGGCGACAGAGTGAGACTCCGTCTCAAAAATAAATAAATAAATAAATAAATAAAAATAAGGAAAGAAATTCCAACCCAAAATTTCATAACCAGCCAAACTAAGCTTCATTAGTGAAGGAGAATACAATCCTTTTCAGAAAAGTAAAAGTTAAGGTAATTTATTACCACCACACCTGTGTGTGGTCATAATAAAAGACCTGCCACCACAAAAACACACTTAAGTACATAGCCCTCTGACACTATAAAGCAAATATACAATCATGCTTACATAACAACCAGCTAACAACATGACAACAGTATCAAATCATCCCATATCAATATTAACTTTGAATGAACCAGGCTAAATTCCCCACTTAAAAGGCGCAGAGTGGCAAGTTGAATAAAGCAGCAAGACCCAATTGTATATTGTCTCCAAATACCCATTTCACATGCATTGACACACGTAGGCTAAAAGTAAAGGGATGGAGATAGGTCTATCAAGCAAATGGAAAATGTAAAAGAGCAGAGGTTGCTATTTTTATTTCAGAAAAAAATACTTTAAATCAACAGCAATTAAAAAAAGACAAGGGTATTACATAATGATAAAGGATTTATTTCAACAAGACTTAACTATCTTAAGTATATATGCATCCAACACTGGAAAACCCAGATTCATAAAACAAATGCTTAGAAACATATGAAAAAGACTTATATAATCACACAAGTATAGTGGGAATCTTTAAAACCACACCAACAGTATCAGATACATCATTAAGACAGAACACTAACAAAGACATTTGACACCTAAACTTGACACTTTATCAAATGGACCTAACAGACATCTACTAAACAAGCCTGTGTTAGTCCATTCTCACAGCCCTATAAAGAAATAATCTGAGACTGGGTCATTTGTAAAGAAAAGAGGTTTAATTGCCTCATAGTTCTGCAGGCTGTACAGGAAGCATGGCAGTATCTGCTTCTGGGGAGGCTTCAGGGAGCTTTTACTCATGGTGGAAGGCAAAGCAGGAGCAGGCATCTTACATGGCAGGAGTAGGACCGAGAGAGAGAGAGAGAGAGAGAGAGAGAGAGAGAGGTGCTACACACTTTTAAACAACCAAATATCATGATAACTCACTCACTTACTCACTATCATGAGAACAGCAACAAGTGGATGGTGCCAACCCATTTATGAGAAACCACCCCCATGATCCAATCACCACCCACAGGGTCCCACCTCCCAACTGGGGATTACAATTTGATATGAGACTTAGATGGGAACACAGATTCAAACCATATCAATGCCACACAACAACATTCTTCTCATCTGCACATGGCATATACCCTAAGATTGACCACATACGCAGTCATAAAGCAATTTTCAACAAATTCAAACAAATTGCAATCATATCAACCATAGTCCCAGAACAAAGCAGAGTAAAAATAGAAATCAATACCAAGAAGATCTCTCAAAAACATACAATTACATGAAAATTAAACAACCTGCCCCTGAATCACTTTTGGGCAAAGAATGAAATTGAAGTCAAAAATATTTTGAAGAAAATGAAAATGAAGATACAGCATACTAGAAACTCTAGGACATGGGTAACGCAGTGTTAAGAGGAAGTTTATAATGCTAAATTCCTATATCAAGAAGTTAGAAATGTTGCAAATTAACAACCCAACATTATACCTAGACAAACTAGAAAACCAAGAGTAAATCAACCCCAAAACTAACAGAACAAAAGAAGTAACCAAAATTAGATCTGAACTGAGTGAAATAGAGACAAGAAAATCCATAGAAAAGATCACTGAAACTCTAAGTTCAAGTTTTGAAATAAGAAATGAGATATATAGACTGCTATTCAGGCTAATAAAGAAGATTCAAATAAACACATTAAGAAATGACAAAGGCAACATTACCAGTGACCTCACAGAAATACAAAACACCCACAAAAGCTATTAAGAAAACCCCTTGGTCTCTTTCCAAAGGCTCCTAGACCTGATAAACGACTTCAATAAAATGTCAGCATATAAAATTGATGTGCACAAATTAGTAGCATTTCTAAATACCAGTAATATCTGAGCTTAGAGCCAAGTCAAGAACACAATACCATATGCAATAGCCACAAAAAGAAGAAAATACATAGGAATACACCTAACCAAGGATTTGAAAGATCTCTGGAATAAGAATTACAAAACACTGCTGAAAGAAATCAAGATGATACAGCAAGATGGAAAAACATCCCATGCTCATGCTTAGGAAGAAGTAATATTGTTTAAAAAATGGTCACACAGCCCAAAGCAATTTACAGATTCAGTACCATTCCTATCAAATTATCAGTGTCATTTTTCAAAGAATTAGAAAATCACATTCTAAAATTCATATGGAACCTGAATTTTAGGGTTCCTCAAAACAGCCTGAACACCCAAAGCAATCCTAAGCAAAGAGAATTAAACTAAAAGTATCACATTACCCAAGTTCAAACTATACTACAAGGCTACAGTCTCCAAAACAGCATGGTACTGCTATAAAAACAGACACATAGACAGCTTAGAGAAACCAGAAATAAAGCCACGTGCTTCTAATTATCTCATCATTGATAAAGTTGACAATATCAAGAAATGGAGAAAAGATTTCCTATTCAATAAATGGTGCTGGAATAACTGACTAGATATATGCAGAAAGCTGAAGCTAGATCCCTTCCTTTCACTATATGCAAAAATCAACACATGATGAATTTAAGATTAAATGTAAAATCTAAAACTGTAAAAACCCTAGAAGAAACCATAGGAAATTCCATTCTGGTCATTGACCTTGGCAAAGATTTCATGATGAAGACTCCAAAAGCAATTGCAACAAAAACAAAAATAGACAAGTAGTATCTCATAAAACTTAAGAGCTTCTGCACAGCCAAAGAAACTATCAACAGAGTAAATAGACAACCTACAGAGAGGGAGAAAATATTTGTAAACTATACATCCCACAAGTTATAATAACCACTATATATAAGGAACTTAAATCACCAAGAGAAAAACAAAACAAAACAAAAATTTAAAAATGGGCTTGAAAAGACACTTCTTAAAAGAACATACAAGCAGCCAACAAGCACATGGGAAAAAAAAAAAACCCAACATCACTAATTATTAGAGAAGTGTAAATCAAAACTACAATGTGATACCACATCACACCAGTCAGAATGGCTATTATTAAAAAGTCAAAAAATAGTAGAGCAGATGTTGGTAAGGATGCAGAGACAAGGGTGTGCTTACATACTACTGTTTGGAATGAAAATTAGTTCAGCCATTGCGAAAAGTATTTTGAAAATTTCTCAAAGAAAAACAGAACTAACAATCTTATTGTAATGACCTGGCAATCTCGTTACTAGGTATTTACCCAAAGGAATATAAATTGTTCTACCATTTATGTATTATAAAATTTTCTGAATTTATCTATCATAAGACAATAAGACAGATTAAAAATATAAAAAAGTACATCTACATGTATAAAGATTTCAAATCATATTTTAAATAAAAAGATGCATATGAGAATAATTTCTGTTTAAAATGGGGATATGTATACATACATATATTTGTATTTATAAGTGTAATATATTTCTTTATAAAATTCATATTTCAAAATATGAAGGCAAATAAAACCAAAGTAAAGCAACTACACACAGGCAAACTTGTGTTTTCAATTATTTCACTTCTTGTTACGGCTTCTGTGGCTTGATTTTGGTTTCTCATTATCTCCTGCCAGCATTATTATATACTTTATCGTGTAACATGTTATAACAATATTACTGTAACCATCTCACTAAATCTAACTTTACTCTTCCCATATTTATGACACTGCTAACACTTTGACATATCAACAAAAACAGTAAGAAGAATAACTCATACTTTTATTAGCTTTACTGTATGACAGGTTTTAAGTGATTTTGATATATTAACTAATTCAATTCTCACAACTCAATGATATAGGTAATATTTTATTCACCATTTATAGACATTAAAATCAATGCACAAAAAATTTATATAAACTAAGGTCTGATAATTTGTTATTGGCAAACGTGGTTTCCAAATCCTGACAATGTGGATTCAGAGCCCATACTTTTCATCACTACATCATGGGTCATGCCACCAAACTGCTGAAAATCTTGTTATGGTTTCCACTATTACAATATAACATTCTTAAGCATGGAATACAATATTTTTCACATCATGGCCCATTCCTATCCCATAGAGCTAATTTCCCATCAAAGCAAAAAACACTTCCCTCACTTCACTTGTGTTTCAATGATAATACACAGATTATTTATCACTCCAGATTCTCCTTTTAACTGTGCCTTTACAAACAAGGCACATTCTATAAAGAATATCCAGGCTAAAGTATTCTCCTTAAATAATATTTCCCCTGCCAAATACTGTTAATCAGTCTTTTAAAATGCTATTTTGATATCTTTTACATTACTATTTCATTATTCTGTCATTAGGTATTATGATTTGTTTGCATAATAATTTCAACCAAAAAATTAAAAGATTTATTCCTTTTTAATTTGTTTCTGTATCTTGATTGTTTAATATGAAGCCATGCATATAGTAGGCATATCATAAATGCTTTATTGTACTAAAAATAAGCACACCAGGAATTTTTAGAATTGCCTTATTACCCTCAATATTAAGGTACTGCTTTAATATTTGTATCTGATTAAATGTGGATGGCTCTATAGGAAAATAGGCTGATTGCTAGAATAAATTCATTGTATTGATTCCCTTATTTATTCATACTTTTATAATATTTATGAAATATTTACATTGTTCAACCTAAAGTGACACAGAATTTAAAAATTTTAGAATAAATTCAAATAATTACAACAGAAAACAATGTAGGCTCTAAGAAATATTCAGCTTAAATTTTATGAAGTTTCAAATAAGAGAGGGTTTTTATTTAGCAAGTAAAAATGAGATAGCTTCTTAAGTATGGTTTATTCTACAACATGTTCTAAAAGTCCGTAAGTTATTTAGAGATGTAGTTATATGGAACATTTCATTCAAAGAGAGAAAAACACTAAAATAAAACCCTTCAGATGCAAAACTATTCAGGTATGAATGGAAAACAAAGGTTTATTTATTGTAAGTGTGCATATGATGGGGGTAGGGTGGGATAGATAATGCAATGAGTGACAATAGGCAAAATATAAAAGGAAGGGAATATACTTAGAACAGCTTCTGATTTTCTGTTAATTTATATAAGTGAGAAAATAAAAAATCTAATTTTCAATCCTTGCCTTGCTTATAATATTTTGCATCACTATTTTCCCATCACGCTCTAAAATTTTGAGAATTAATAAGTAATCTTTAAGGGTTTCCCCTATCCCAGTTGTTTAATTTCCTTTAAAGATGCTTAACAGTCATATCAGGGACATGAATAAATACCTTCAGGCTCAAACGCACACATGTGCACAACATGCACATACACACACACACACACACACACACCCATATATTGCAGCACTAAAATGTCTTATTTAAAAAAAAATAGCAAAAGAGACATTAAAATCTTGGCCACTTTTGCACTCAAATATTACTATTTGTGATCTCTAAATAAGATTTTAAGAAGAGTTTTGGTCCTAAAGCCATGGTATATGCATTGTTGCATTTGTCTCCTCTTACATCCAAAATATGAAGACCACAGAGCTTTGCTAAGGAAGAGCATAGGAAGAGTTTTTATTTTTGGCATGTGACATGACAGGACAGCAAGGGCACTTGGGACATCAGGAAGCCATAGGAGATTCTGAGAGCCTGTCTCATCTGTGACCCTCCTGTGAGTTTTGAAAATGCTGGAGCAAAAATTCCTGGCAATGAGCATTAACCTGGCCCCTTTTCCTTGGGGATGCTGTCAGTTCTGCTAGTTCTTTAGGTTTGCTGGCTGACTTCTTCAGCCTCACTCTTAAAGGTCTTTTAGACCTTCTTTTAGAACTTGAGCTGTTGTCAAGATGTTTTCTGAAATTATTGGTGGCACATTAATAGTACTAATCTAAATGTAATGACTGTAGCTATTGGAGTTAAAGAACCACTGCAGGGAAAGTTCACAGAAATTGTCCCTTCTTAGCTGCCTTCTATAAATTATTTGAATAACAGTACATGGCTTATATATAGCTATCATGTATTGAACAAGTTTAAAAGGAGCCAGATGCTGTACTGAGTCACTTACTAATCATGAAACTGCTGAAACATTGCTATTATGGACCCTTTACTAATTGAAGGAAATGAGGCTTAGAAAGGTTAAATAACTTGTTCAAGTTCACTCAGTTAAAATGAAAAAAAAAAAAAACCCTGAGACTATTATGGAAAATTCATCGTGTAGGGGTAATGTTATCACAATAATACCATTGTTATGATATTTATATAATTATTATTTTCCTCCAACTAAGATTTTATCAGCCTCATGATCATTGCTTCGGTAATGAGATTTGGTAGAAAGTAAATAAATATAGGAGTCTTTCCGGCTTTGGTTTTGAAGTTCTGAAGCCTTAAGAAACTCTAGGTAAGAGAGAGATTTGGGAGAAACATAAAAAGTGAAACTAGGCCTACTCCTCCTGCCAATGCCCCACTTCCTTAAAATAAAAGACTGCACAGAGCTACAGAGAGAGAGAGAAAGAGATGAAAAGAGACAAGTCCTATCTGTTGTTTCCTAGGTAGGGCCCAAGGAGGCAGCAACACTTTGTGATGGAATGACTGACAAGAAAAGTGCGTAGACATAGATACTTTCACAGATATTACTTATATTTATCATTTTGGGTAGCAAATTAGACTTTCAATAATGATGGTACCAAAATCAGTGGTGCCTTGTTGAGGGAGTCCACGTTTGAAACTACGTTTGGATTACATTCCTGCCAGCTGGCTGTTTTGCTCATGAGATAATTAAGTCCTGTGCTGAGTGGAGAAGAACACTCACAAGTATGTGAAGATTGGGTTAGCTTGTCCACTGGGTTAGTAAGAACACTTTTATCATGGGAAATGATCTTGTGTTCATTCAGAAAATGTATCAAAAAGGAAAACCTAACTTAAACATGTAAAATATTTTATACTCATTGCAAAAGGTTTCCAAATTAGTGATAAATATATGAAAAAGTGTTCAATTTCATTAATCACCAGAGACTGCAAATTAAAATCAAACTGCTATACATATACCAATACAATCACGCAAAAATGACTAAATGAAAATTCCTACTATGAACATCAGAGTTGAACAGGTGAAATATTCAGAACTTTCATACATGGTTTGTGGGAACTTAAATTAGTATAACCAATTTATAAAATGGGTTTGTCAAAGCTACTCAAATACTCCTTACCATAGAATTGATTAATGGTATACTCATACAAGGAAATACTATAATATACCAAGAGAGAATAATTTATAATATGTACAACAATCTTGCTAAACCTCACAAACATAATACGTGGTGAAAGGAGACAAACTCAAAATAGTATGTATTATATAGTTAGTTACATTGATAAAAATACAAAATGGGCAAAACTATTATAATAACTAATTATAAATTATTAGTGAGAAAATCAGTTAAGACAGGGAAGGAGAAGTAATTGGAGGGGAGCATAAAGGGAGCTCCTGAGGTCCAGTTAATACAAGATTTTTTATAAAATTATGTTCTGGTTGTTATAATTTATTGATGTATATACTTGGTATCATACTTATCGTTTCCTATATATTATAATTCTCCATAAATGTTTTAAAAAAAACTAATTCAGAGAGTATTTTTCCAGACAATGATGTTATAAATTTTTTTTAGTTCTAAATGGGACAATTGTTAGGTAGACTTAGTTGAGAATTTTATCTCTAGTCCTCCCATAATTTCTCTCACGGATCTGTCTGGACCAGTATTCCACGTTCTTTGGACTTAATATGGAACTGGATTAAGTACTCAATAGTTCTACATAGCTGTGGGTTTTAATCTTTCTCCAGAACAGAAATACCCACCTTCAGTCAAGTTGTTCTGGGTGTTACAGGTAATGGTGGTACCAAACCCTCTAGCGTAGTGACTGATGTCATAGGTATGCTATGTTAGTCATATATTCTTATTAGTTTGCCTATTGACTTTATCATTTGGAATAACTAATTCAACAAGCTAAAACCTGACTCTTCAATGTAATAAAACAATCTTAGATATCTGATTCTTCTGCTGTGATAAGTACCATTACCACTTTGCTTTTGGTGGAAAATTGTAGCCACCTCTGCTTGTCAATACTTAGTCCCTTCCAGTACAATTGAAAATGGGGAGCCCATGTTTTAATTGAAGATCCCCCACCAGCATACACCGTATGGCAAAACTGCATAGGACTATTAAGATTCTGACACACAAATAATTCATCCAAATTAGAATGAAGTTCAAGTCTTTCAAATCTCTCTCTCTCTTTAAATTAGCCATTTTTAGAGGGAGCATAAGCACATGATGAATCCAAAACATTTCCATCTCCCAAGTTTTTTAAGTAGCTTTTACTATATTATGTAAACATGTTTCCGTCCCACAATATCTATAGTACAGATTTAGATCTACGTTTGCTTTAGCTAAGCCATAAAGTAAAACTGCAGCTGTCTACCAGAGCCAGAATGCTGCATACATAACATTGTGTTAGGACATCTGTATCAGTATATTCTGACTGAAGCAAAATTAAACTCAATCTTTCTTGGTCCAGCACACTCAGATACTATTTGCAAGATTGTAGATACTACAGATGAGCCAGTGCCATTGGGGTATAATCTTTCTCTCATCTACTATAATTTTCTTTTTAATACCCAGACTATGTTGGGCTCAAAGTTCAGCAATTGTGTGAGCAAGAAGAGGTTGTAGAAATTGAAAAAAAAAGTATGTTGAATTTCTATTCTTCATTCATATGTACTTTTTAATACTATAATTTTATTTATATTTCTTTCTGCAGGGGTATGATAGGCAAAGGGCTATTCTTTTATCCATGGGGAGAGAATCTTCAGTCTCATGGTGACTCCCAGGTGCAAGGTAAGCTGGAAAAAAAAAAGACTTTATCAAAGGATTTAAAGCAATCATGATTATTTTTCTAGGCCTGGAGACATGGCAGTTCTGAGTGAAATTGGGCTTTTCTGCAAAGTGGGGGAAAAAGTGTAGGGTAGTATTAGAGGCAAACAATAATCAATTTGTGCAACATCATGGCATTTATATTTATCATGTTCATACAAGAAAGGGAGAAGCCAATATTGAGAAATCATGTATAGAATTTATTATTCACTTATGTATTTAATTTCCCATCAATCATAACCTTCATTTCTTCATTTGGTATAATAGATTTCAGTGAGTGAGTATTTTTTTTTTTCTTTTGGAGACAGAGTCTCACTCTGTTGCCAGGCTGGAGTGCAGTGGCATGATCTCAGCTCACTGCTATCTCGGCCTCCCAGGTACAAGAAATTCTCCTGCCTCAGCCTCCTGGATAGCTGGGACTACAGGCACAAGCCACCATGCCCAGCTAATTTTTGTATTTTTAGCAGAGACAGGGTTTCACCATGTTGGCCAGGATGGTCTTGAACTCTTGACCCTGTGATCTGCCCACCTTGGCCTCCAAAAGTACTGGGATTACAGGCATGAGCCACCATGCCCGGTCTAGTGGGTATTCTTAAAATCTTTTCCATCTTCTTTGAAACTACTGTCCATGTACATGTTGCCAAAATTATAATAACTGGATATTATTTTTCTGTCTTTTTTAACTGCAAGTTGAGTGTGAAGTTTGAGGATTGCATGAGGTGAATTGACAGATTCACTGATGGAGAATGCAGTGGTCTGTGGAATCTGGGCTCTGTAATGTCCCTGATTTTTGAAATGCCATGTACTAGGACTAACTTCACAAATCTGATAATGGAGTTTACCCATTCTCTACTTCAGTGCTATTCCCTAAAAGATGGAAAGTTTAGTGGCCTTTTTCTATGCTTGATGAGGTACAATGTAGGTATGCAGAAGGTTCTCAAAGGTTTGCCCTTGACTCATGTACCGGTTTCTATGTTGATGGGGGAAGTGTGATGATTTTGTTGACTTACCTTCTTCCCCAGTTTCTGCTTGTTTGAAACCACAGCTTTTCTATATAAGGTTAACATACACTAGCATTTTTCAGCTTATTTCCTTGGCAAGAAGTTTAGGCATAGGTTTATAAATATTTTTTAGCTCATAATATTCTTGCTCTTATTGTTTTATTATTGTTATTATTTTGGTTAGTTTTAGTTAATTTTTTATTACATTAAATATTCGGGGAAAGAAATGCTGTCAACCTGCTATATACAACACCATCTTTGCAAAAATGTCTTCTGATCAAATCATTTTTCTGTGTATTTTAAGTAATAATACATTAAACAAAATTGCAAATTTTTTATTAAAATACTTTGAAATTCATCTCCTTGTATTCCTACTGACAACATTCTAGAAGACCCTTTAACTCAAAACAAGATATGTGCAATGACTTTATGAGGGTTCTGCATGCTTTAAGTTTTTTTCCATTATTCCTCAAGATCTGTAATAATTTTATTGCTCATCAGCTTAATTTTTAGCCTGGAATTTATGGACTTCAGTAGAACTTGTCTTCCATTGTTTTATCTCCTGTTGTATTTTCCTCCCAAGGAAGGCAAGAATATAGTAATTTGCATGTGAACTCAGCACACCTGATAAGGGTACATTAAGTGCTGTGGTAAATCAGAACCTGAGTCATATCAAGGACTAGCAATAATGAGCACTGAAATACAGTTATAACAAATTCTACTGAAGCACTAAGGGGATATATGGATGCTGCCACACTTTTCGCTACTGTTTGTATCTTAATTGAAAACTGTCTTTCTCTCTAATAAGTACTGCCTTTCATCCAAAGGTCTACTTGAGTTATTTCACTCATGAAACCTATTTGAATTGTTACAAATTCTGAACCATTTTCTGAACTCCTGTAAACATTATGTGTCTAAGCCACTTATTTGATATTTATCGCATGTTCTCTTTTATGAATATATATTTTATAAACATATGTTTATAAGTATATAAATTTATGAATATATATATTTGCGAGCTCTCTTAACACGTGCTGTGGTTTTTTTATTGCAGTGCTATGTGTCTTATAGCTCTGTGGTATATTCAGGTTCTAACACTAGACATTGTACACAGTTGGCGTTCAGCCAGTATTTACTGATGGTGAAGATAATATATAGTTTTATTTTTCTTCTGAAGGAGAAATATGAGTATGTCCATAAATAAAAACAAAATGTCTCTAAAAACATATATAATATTCACATTAATAAAAAGGACCTCAGTGGGAACATTAAACTCTCAAATTCTTATTTTTCATCACTTTAACTTTTGGGACATCCTTGTTCCTAAGGTACTCTAGAGCTAAGGGGTAGTGGTTTACTGGATTAGATGTATAACAAGGGCAGAAAGCTTTATGCTTATCATAAGTGGCAAGAAATGTCATTTTTTTCCTATGTTGGTAAAATCACAGATCTCATGACATTGCAAACTCAAAAACAGCATAAGAATTTTCTCATGAAACTTTTATGAAGTATTACTTAAACACATTAAAATATGCCTTCAAAGGGGTTGAAGTAGTGATGAGCAAAATGCTCCCCACCACTAAAAAAAAAAAAAAAAAAAAAGAAAAAGAAAAAAAAGAAAGAAAGAAAGATGACAGATGTGGATTTAAGGAAGGATTCAGCTATATCACAAACCCAATATGGAGAGAATAATAGAAACTAATTAGTGACTAAAACCAGAAAATAAATGATTTAGAAATGTGGTTAATCTTTCTATTTGCCCAAGCAAAGCTACCAGGCATCATAGTGCATGTCTGTAATCCCAGCTACTTGGAAGGCTGAAGCAGGAGAATCACCTGAACCCGAGAGGCAAAGGTTGCAGTGAGCTGAGATCATGCCACTGCTCTCCAGCCTGGGCAACAGAGTGAGACTCTGTCTCAAAAACAAAATAAATAAATAAGATATAAGTGCCTTCTTTTCCTTATCTCTTTCTTATTGTCACTCTTATTTTACAACTCTCTCTTTTGTTGTTATTTCTCCTTATCCTCAATTAAAATATTAGAAATATTACCTTTTAATAATTGTTCTATGAAGGGAAAAGAACACAATATGCCTCTTATAAAACAAATTTTCTTTAAAACAATTTCTTCCTTAATATTAAACCAATGCATTTCTGTTAAAGGGAGATAATCCTAAGAAGAGATACAACTAATGTACTCTTAGAGTTTAGAGAATGAGAGGCATCATTTATTTGGTTGGTGGGGAAAGAAATAGGGGGATCAGAAAAATTGTATAAAAGGGCATTATTAGTGGTTTTCCTTGAAGTGTAATAAAATTGAAATATGCAGAAATCGATTCCTACATAGAAGGAAGGTCATTCCAAATACAGCCATCAGTCTAAAAAAGGCAAAATAAAGAAAAAGTTCATGTCACACACAAGAAAGTATTCCATTAGGCTCGGTTATAGGTTGAATTATGTCTCCCAAAAAAGTCTTACACTGAAATCTTAACCACCAATAACTCAGAATTTGACCATGTTTGAAAATAGGGTCTTTACAGTGGTAATTAAGTTAAAACAAGGCCATTATTGTGGGACCTAATCCAATATGACTTGTGTCCCTAAGAGGGTATTTGGACACACACATGAACAGAAGGAAGAGGAACTTCAGGGAAAAGATGGCCATTTACAAGTCAAGAGGAGAGGCTGGAAACAAATGCTTTCTTCGCAGCCCTCAGAACAAGCTAACCCTAGCAACAATTTGGTCTCAGGATTCTAACCCTCAGAATTGTAAGAAAATAAATTTATGATGATTAAACCACACAGTCAATAGTACTTTGTTGAGACAGCCCTAGCATATTAATGCAGGCACCTTATGAGATGATTTTAAGTGGTACATGGCTGTCCATTTTTAACTCAAGTTTATGTGTTTATTACAATGTATACTAAAAATCAATGAATAAGTATGATTTCTAACCCAATCTAAGTTAGAATATTATTAATGCTATTAATTTTAACAAGGCAATATTAAATAAAAGTAGATGAAGGAGGGATTTATTTAAAATTGTTATAAATACAAATATATAAAGTACAAAAAATGTTACATAAATAGTAAACAAAGCTCTTGAGGATGGTAATGCTAATAAAGTGCTTAAAATTCTGGACACAGTTAAAAATATTAAGGGTAACTCAGCCTATACTCAGCATTCTTAGAATTATTTT
This sequence comes from Pan paniscus, assembly GCF_029289425.2. NCBI lineage: Eukaryota > Metazoa > Chordata > Mammalia > Primates > Hominidae > Pan > Pan paniscus. The sequence goes on along the minus strand of NC_073258.2, from coordinate 26,437,821 downwards.
AATTTTTGTATTTTAAAATAGCACTAAACATCTTCCACAGGTAAGGATTTGTAATTTGTTAATGTATGAATCTGAATCACATGTACTGTGAAGCTAGTAGGTACAAATAAGATAATAAACTAAAGAAGAAATATAACAAGCTGACAGGATTGGCATATAAGAGCTGTTATAATACTGTTTAAGCCTTCTCTTTGAGAGTTACAAGGTCATATAAATTTGTATGTATGCTTCAATTAATTGGATGACATCAGCATATTTGTCAATTTAGAAATTTAATGAGTCCTTTGTTTTTTCTATATTCCACTGCTCAGCACAATGCATAGCTTGATTCTTTTGTCTTAATTTAACTGAAGAAATATACCTAATTGATATGAGCATCTACTATTTTGATTTATAGGAATAGATACTGTTATTGAAAATAGCTTATAATGATGTCCAAATTATGAACTAGGAAGTTTGGAATTTAATAGTTTTTCAATAAACTGGTTGAAGTTTCTTTTCAGTGAAGGAAGCACATATTCTTAGCTAATGCAGAAACTCTGATGCAATATGACCTGTGATGCAATATGTCAAAGATCACAGGGAAGAAACTAAGTCAGATGATAAAAGTGCTGTTGAATAGCATAGGCTAGACAAAGAGTTTGAAATCATTATATTCTGATGAAAACATTAACAAGGAAGTTTGGAGAGTGTCTTGAAATATATCCTGGTACTCTTCTGGGGTGAATGACAACAGAGTGTAATAAAATACCTGTATCTGTGAGCTCGGAGAAGGAACGGACAAGGAAAGAAAGTTGAGAAAGAGCAAAGGGAGAGTAGAGGTGCACTGTAGTTCAGAAAAATTTGTCTTTTGATTGGAGCTGCTTCAAAACCTAACTGTAGACTGATAGGAAAACAAAACATGGTTTATACACTTTAATACAAACTTAAAATACTTTTACCTCGTGGATTCAATTTTATCAAACTCAACAAGGAAAAAGGAAGCTCCAATAGAAAAATTTACCCTCGTTTTCTTTTCCTTTCTCTCAGATTTAGCAGGTGGTTCAGAGGAAAAATGCTGCAAAAAGTTACTTGGCATATTTAATTCCCTCAATCCTTCTATGTGTGTGGTTACTATGACTATCATTATGACATTATCTATTATATAATTCATTTGAAATATAACCTAAGCTGTTATTAAGATCAAAATCTCATTTACAATTGAAGTGGAATATTTAACATTTAACAGGTTATTTACAATCTCTCTCAAGATTATCATGGAGAAATAAAATGATAATATAGCTATTAGAATTCAAACTTAAAGTTTTATCATTAAATATTACCTGATGATGATAAAAACTAATACTTTAAAGTGCTACACATTTGCATCACATTTATAATACATATTTTCATAGTCCTCACTTCCATTTAATTTGTAAGAATACAAAAGTTCATGGAGATGTTGCATGGCCAAGGTAACACACCTACTAAGTGGCCAACAAGATTGAAATCCCTGCCTGTTTATTCCACAGAAGCTCCAACATCCTTACAGCGATAATGTAGACACATTACTGCTGCAATAATTTTAAATTTTAAATTTAAATTTAAACACACAGTCAAATTTTGAAATACATTTTTTTGGGGATTACACTGTTTCCATTTCTGTTTTCTATAAAAACTTTTCTGTCTATTTTTTCCATGATTCATATTCCTTTAATCTCGAAGATGCATGCATTCCTATCCAAAACTTTCTAAAGTAACATAAAAATAATACTGGAACTGATAGCCACCTTTAACTGGCTGCAAAATTGATAGAGTTGAGGAATAGCTGTGACACATTTGTGCTTTCCTTCCTTGCTCACACTGATTTTTCAATGCCAAACATAAAAGCTTTTGGCCGTTAATAGTATTATAAAAATATTTTGTTCAAATGGCTTTCCATGAACTTTCTTCTCTCTATTTCTTCATATACATATGCTACATAAATAGTAACACACTAACTAAGATTGCATTTGCATAGTTAGGTCACTAAATCTAACTAACCTTATTTTAGTTAGTTACCAAAAGAGTAAAAAACAGAAGCCCAAAATAAGCTAACCAGATACTCAAATACAAAAACATATATTTGGAGTTGACTTCTGGGAAAACAACGTAATTAAATCAGAAACCAAAAAAAAAGTTTGACCAAATGAAAATAGAGACACAACCTACCAAAATATTTGGAATACAGCAAAAGCTGTGATAAGAGGAAAGATTATAGCATGAAATCCTGAATGAAAAAGTTGGAAAGATCTCAAATTAAAAACCCCATGTCATACATGAAGAATCTAGATAAACAAGGACAAACAAGACACAAAGCTAGCAGAAGAAAAGAAACAATGAAGATCAAAGTAGAGCTAAATGAAATTGAGACCAAAAAATGTACAAATAATCAATGAAAAGAAAAATTGACCCTTTGAAAGGCTAAACAAAATTGATGATGCACTAAATTAACCAATAAAAAAGGACAGAAGATTCAAATAAGCACAATCAGAAATGGCAAAGGAAACATTGCCACTCATACCACAAAATTAAAAAAAGATATCAGAGACTGCTGTGAACATATCTATGAGCACAAATTAGAAAGCCTAGAGGAAATGGATAATTTCCTGGAAACATACAATCCCTGAAGATCGAATCAGGAAGAAATTGAAATCCTCAACAAACCAATTGTGAGTAAATAAAATTTAATCAGTAATTTAAAATATACCAACAAATAAAAGCCAAACACCAGAAAGATTCACAGCCAAATTTTATGAGATACACAGTGGATAGCCTTTACCAGTCTTACTGAAACTATTCCAAAATGTTGAGCAGGAGAAACCCTCCCTAATTCTTTTTTTTTTGAATTTTATTTTCGGAAACTAAGTCTTGCTTTGTCACCTGATCTGGAGTGCAGTGATGCAATCATAGCTCACTGTAACCTTGAAGTCCTGGCCTCAAGCCAATTCTTCCCTCTCAATTCCTGAGTAGCTAGGACTACAGGTATGCACTAGCATGCCCAGCTCCCTAGAGGGTTTTTTTTTTTTTTAATTTCAATAGTTTTGGGGGTACAAGTGGTTTAGGTTACATGAATAAGTTCTTTAGTGACTCCCTAACTAATTCTTTAAAACCAGTAAAATACTGATACCAAAATCTAGTAAGGGCACAACAAAAAACACAAAACTACAGGCCAATACTTCTTATGAACATAGATACAAAAGTTCTTAAGGAAATGCTAGCCAACTATACAAAAGTTCTTAAGGAAATACTAGCCAACTAACTTCAATAGCACATCAAAAAGATAATCCATCACAAAAACATGGATTTTATCCACTTGATCCATTTTCAAATGGGATGCAAGGATGGTTCAACATATGTAAATCATGAACAGACACCTCTCAAAAGAGGACATTTACATGGCCAATAAATATATGAAAAATTTCTCAACATCACTAATCATCGGAGAAATGAAGACTAAAACCACAGTGAGATTTCATCTCATACCAAGCAGAATGGCTATTATTAAAAAGCCAGAAAACAACAGATGTTAGCGAGGAAGCAGAGAAAAAGAGAAAACAAAATGACAGATGTTGGCAAAGATACACTGTTGGTGGGAATGTAAATTAGTATAACCTCTATGGAAAAGAGTGTGGGGATTTCCTAAAGAGCTATAATTAGAACTACAAATCCTCTCTGCAATCCCACTATGGGTATCTGCTCAAAGAAAAAAAAATGGTATTTTAAAAAGACTCCTGCACTTGTACATTTATCAGAGCCCTATTCACAATAGCAAAGTCATAGAATCAACCTAAGTGTCCATCAGTGGTTGATTGCACAAAGAAAATGTGTTATATACATGCCATGGAATACTATCGAGCCCGGAAAAAAAGAATGAAATTATGTTATTTGAAGCAACATGGATGGAACTGGAGGCCATTTTCATAAGTAAAATAACTCAGAAAGAGAGCGTCAAACACTGCATAGTCTTACTAAGTGGAAGCTAAAGAGTGGGTACACATGGACATAAAGACAAAAATAATTGACTACAAATAGGAGGATACAGGGAGGGCAGTGAGGGTTGAAAAATTATCTGTTGGGTACAATGTTAACTATTTGTGTGATGGGTTCAATAGAAGCCCAAATCTCACCGTTATGCAATACATCCATGTAACAAACCTGCACGTGTAACCCCCCAATCCAAAATAATAATAATAAAAAAGAAACTAACTTCCATGCTAAAGAATTTCTTCTCACAATAATGACACTAATCTGTTCAGGAAGGCACACCTGTCATTACCTAAACAGCTCTTAGTGATCCCACATTTCAACACATTCACTTTGGGGGTCATGCTTTGAAAACAGGATCTTTGGAGGACACATTCAAACCATAGCAGGGACCTTGAGAGTTCAAGACGAGATCTGATGAAAGTTCAGTGATTAACTTCTAGTTCTAGGTGTCAGCTTCTTCATATATTTTACAGGAACTGACAGTATAGTTTGATTGATCTTTCTGAAATGGTAATTCGTTTTGCAATTTTCATATCTCTGGGGTAATGTGTAGATGATTCCACAGAAGCGTGGGGAACCTTTATAGAAGTAGTTTTGATAAAAATTATTGTCTTCGAATATTTTTATTACACTTACTTGTCGCTTTTAATTAGTCTTATAGCTAACAAGAACTGTTTTAGATATGCAACAGGTCACAATTTGAATCTCATTCAGAAAATTTTTAGGCATTTTTCTCATGCAGCTATATTAAACCACAAAAACTCAGCAGATACATCTTCACCATAAATTAAAGACAAATCAACAGTTATCTGCCTCTAATTATTACACAGGTGATTATGCTGATTATGCTAAAGTTTTATTGTTTTGATGATTTTTTTTTTACAGGTGAGGTATTATGCTTGTGTAAAATTTCTTTTCCTACTTTATTGTCAGATGTCCAACCTAAGGAATCTACTAGGTAAATGCAGCCCATTTCTAAATTGCTCAATATGCTGCAATGCACCTCCCATTATAAGTCCAAAAGCATTATGTTAAAACATTTATATTGTTGTGAAATTATTGAAAACACTTGTATATCTTTATTCCACAATTATTTATTGAGCATTTATAAGCACTACACTGGATCGTAGAGATATAATGTGGAAAAAATCCAACCAGAAATAGTTCTTGCCTTCATAAAATTTACAGACTAGTGGAGAGTAACACATTAAGTAAATACTTACAAAATAAAGTATAATTACAAATTTATATAACTTCAATGATAGAAAACTTCAAGAATTAAGTTAAATTGAGAAATAATGGGAGACAAAGACAGGAAGACTTCTTTCTCTAAGTGACAAAGGAACTATGTGTGTTTAGTAGGAGAAGAGTGATGGGTAAAATATTTCAGTTAAAGAGACTAGCGCATGCAAAGATCTAGAAGTTTAAAGTTCTTAACATTTTGAAGAAAATGGAAAAAGTTTAGCCTAGGCTGATGTCTACTGAGAGATGTGGAAGGCACTGCAAAATGAGGATGGTGAACAGGCAGGTTATTGTAAAATACATGAAGAAATTTTGATTGTATCTTAAGCTAACATTAATGATTTTTAGATAGGAAATGTATGATCTTATTTCCTGGCTTTGGGCAGAACGGAGAAGAGCCATTTATGTCATTAGGAGATAGATATTCTAGGCAGGAAACAATAGCTACCTATAATGGGGTAATAATGTGAGAATTAAGATGTATATGTGGATTTGAGATTCATTGAGGATGAATCCTAGATTTTATGGTATGGACAGGGAAATCTTGGTGAAATTTATTAAGAAGAAAGACTTTAGCACATCTCTTGTAATCTCATACACAACAAATACATATCAGATAAAACTCTGAACTTTGATAATAAAAGATTTATCTTGTTTTCGAAGTCCTTTGGCTATGCATAAAAATGGACTGCATTGTAGGCCACGTACTAAACCCCAATGAATTCCCTAGAAGAAAAATTTAAAAAAAAATTGTTCTCAACATGTAAAGCGTACAACTAAAAATAATAATAGAAGTGAAAAGATCTCATGCACTTTTTTTAAAAAGGACATATTATTGAAAATGTATAAAAATTAAATTTCAAAATTTATGTAAAAAGTTATAATGAAAATAAAATATATCATAATCATGGGGTAAAGCTAAAGCACTATCAAAGAAAAACATAGTGTTAAAGTAATTGGGTCAATAAAATAAAATGAGGTATTAATAAGTGCTCAATTCACAGCCTTCAATTAAAAACAACAAAGTAAACTAAAAAACCACAAAAAAATGGTATAAAAAATTAAAATCAGAAGTATAACATCAAATAATTGTTAAATGTTAAATATCAGCAAAGATAATTCAGGAACAATTGAAAAATTATACATCATGACCAAGTGAAGTTAATTGTAGAATACAAGGGTACTGTGAGGTGAATATATTATAATTAATAAACTCCTCCATTGTAATAGAACAAAAAATAATTGATTATAGAACTACAAAAGATACTTGGCAAAATTCAGCATCCACTCAAGTAAAAGACAGTTAAAATAGAAGCTAATAATTTTTTAACAAGAAAACTATATTTTAACACATAATATGCCTCTGCTGAAAAGGCAATATCTTACTTAAAGAAGAAACATTAAATAATTTTCACCAAATACAGGAAGAAGAAAAGGAAACCCATTATTTCCATGGCCTTTTAACATTGTTTTAGAAGAAATTGCCAGACATCTAAAACAAATAATAATGTAAAAACCTAGAAGAAAAACAAAAAGTAAAAACGACTTTAGTTACAGATGATACAGTTAGATATTTGGAAACTCCAAAATAATCTAAGGAAAAGCTAATCCTTTTCACAATAAGAAAATGTAGCAAAGTAGAAGGTAATAAAATTAGCATACAAATCAATAGCCATTGTATATTCAAATGAAAATAATAATGGAATATATTATTTTCCATTATTATTAATTATTAATATTAATCTTCCATTAAAAATGAATATAATGGAAGAGAAAGTTTCACTTATGATAGGAAATAAAACACATATGGATAGCAAGAAATGTTCAAAACATATATGAGACTAAAATATAAAAGACTCTGAAGGACTCAGAAAAAAGTTTATCAAATGGAAAAATATATCACACTTATGAATAGGGGAAGGAAATGTCATAACGATGCCATTATTTTCTTGGTGGTATTACAGTTAAATCAATTCTAATAAAAAATCAACCTACATTATATGATACTAAGATGAACATCTATGTTATATAGTAGCCTGCAAATTATTTCACTTTTAATGATTAATCTTGAGAGTTCAAAGAAAATCTGTTAGAGATGTGTTACTCCTGGCTCTGCCCAGGGACTAATAGGAGGGTACATCTCCACTCATCTCTGCTATTAGCAATACTTCAAGAGGGAAAATATGGAAAGCACTGCCTTCAGTACTTATTTTATTTCCTTCATCTTTCTGCTCCCTTATTTCCATTTCAAAGTAGACCCTTTCAGTTTTTCTTTCCCTGACCTGTGGGAGAAGGGATTTGTTTCCTCAGTGGATGAATTGCAGAGAAGCCTGAGACTATTAATTGAATTAGTTAAGAGCAGGCATGAGCAGAATGTTGTAACTAATACTGGAGATACTCAGGCAGCAAATAATCAGAAAAATGAAGACCCTGAAAGATTAAACCAAGGGAAATTTCTATTTACAGAGGGTTTACTTCTGGGCAGAGAGACAATAATCCCTTAGGGACTAATTTAGCCTTACATATCATCTGTGCATTTAAAGCTTACAGTGGCTTTATGTTTTTCCATTGTCCCCCTGTAAGTGCATTTTTTCAAGTGTTCTGTGAATCACAGGAGAGGGAAAGTGTAGATACCCCCAAGTCACATCAGAGTTTCTTGATGATGAGAATTTCCAGCCACAGGAGTCATACAACAACATGAGTGGTTTGGTTCGTGGTGATTTGTTTTAAATATAGCAAAGGAAATATTTTCATGAAATCAATCAATAGCTACAAAAATCAAGTGAAATTTTCTGTATATTTAATAAAGTAAAATTCTGGAGTGTACCAGCTGGAGGGAGATTTACATCTGGGTAGGAATGGATCCCGTCTGATTTCACCACTTCAGTGTATAAAAATTCCTGCCAATGCCTTCTGAATCCAATTTTTCCCTTCCACTGAGAGTAGTTAGGGAACACCGCCTCCCTCCTCATATTGTTGATTAATGAGAAAGAGATTTAGAGCACTACTGAATATTGGAGAATGGTCAATGCAGCTGGAACTTGTTAAGTGAAATGGAAAGTGAAGGAATACATATGGGTCGTGGTTCAGTCATAGCTGGAGAGAAGGAGCTGCCCTGGGCAGGTATACAAAAAATGTAATGTGTACTTATGCTTTCATTTGATATATTTGTTTAGTGTGATCCTAAGCATAGATACCTATACCAAGGTATTTTAGCTGTATAATATTTATTCAAGAAATGGGAATATAGGTGATTCACAAGAGCATGGCCCTATTTCGTATATTTTAAGAATGAGGAAGTAATTCATTTCTAAAATCCTACATTTCTCTCTTACATGTGATTCTTAACTTTCTAGGAGATAATATATACATTTATATAGTATAGAGATCCAAAGGCTAAATTTTATTTTGACTCTAAATCATTTAGTTGGACTCTGCAGTCTTTCATTATCATTGTATTAATTTAAATATTTAAAATGTCATTGTTTATACAGTTTTCCTTTAAGAGGTCTTACATTATTGTTGTATTAACTGTTTTTTATCTCTCCAACTACCGTTAAAAGTTGTAGGCTGGGTGTGGTGGCTCATGCCTGTAATCCCAGCAATTTGGGAGGCTGAGAGAGGTGGACCACCTGAGGTCAGGAGTTTGAGACCAGACTGGCCAACATAGTAAAACTCCCTCTCCACTAAAATTAGCCAAGCGTGATGGTGGTCTCCTGTAATCCCAGCTAGTCGGGAGGCTGAGGCAAGAGAATTTCTTGAACTCGCGAGGCAGAGGTTACAGTGAGTCGAGATCACTCCATTGCACTCCAGCCTGGGCGACAGAGTGAGACTCCATCCCCACAAAAAAATTAAAATAAATAAATAACATTTAAAAAGTGACAGAGAAACACTGTTTAATAAATGTTGAATAAATACATGATTTATGTAAAGATGAGTGACTACATGAAAAGCAGACAAAAGAATGGAAGGGCAAGTGCTCTGCAATTGCCAGGTGCATTCTGTTCCCTTTGTTCTCATTACATATTTTATCTAAATATTGTCAGAATTTTGCAATGATTTTGTTCCTTCTATACTGATATTTTATTTTAAAGCAAAGACATGGTGCCAAGATACAGTAATCTTCCAAGTTGGATTCACCATTCAAAACTAGTTGCTATTGAGCTATTAAATCATAGAAAATAATAGATGCAGTATAACCCACTGTTATTTTCTTTAAATTATTCATTCAATGAATATTTAAGTGCTTACTGTGTCCCAGGTCCTGTCATGGTTATGCAAAGTGAAAAGGCTAACTTACTCTTCTTACTTTATGGAATATCATAGAAAACAATGCAAAACAAGCAGCTTCAAAATAACGGAGCTAGGGTGAGAGTGAGGCATAGAATTGGACCCTTCTAAAAGTAGTCAAATGATTTAAAGTCTCAGGTTAAATATTAAAATTAGGGCAGACAAATTTTAGGGAACGTGTTTCTAAAGTAAAGATATTTACACTGGAAGAACTCTCTCTTCTCTCATCTCTATCTCAATTTCTATCTCTTATCTCTATTTCCATCTATCTTCAAATGTTTCTTCTCTACCTAAAATTATCATCACTTCTATTTATATCGGCTGAGATGTCATGAACAAAAAGTTACTGCTTCACAAAGGCATAATCTGTGGTGTCAGATAAGTGAATAAGGAACAAGAAGACATTTTTTCATACAAAACTGAGAACAATGAACCAATGGATGATGAGAGAGTGTCAATGAAGTATGTCTGCAGAAAAGCCAGTCCTAGGGGTTCTCCTCCAGGACAACTCTTAGTCTCAGAATAAAGAGGTGGCACCAGTTCACTGTCAATAGTGCATGTAGAGTATCTTAATATTAAAAACGGAAAAAAAATTTGCATTTTCAGCACTTGTTTACCAACATTGATATTTTAAATTAGCTACTCATTAAACTGAATGAAAATTCACTTATTCTTTAGGTTTGGTTAATTTCATTGTGTGTATGTTTCTATCCAGTTATCGAGCCAAGTGTAAAAAATTCCTAATTATATTTTAGAACATTCACCAGCTCTATTACTTAATTTTGACAATAAAATAATTTACTAAAGTTGAAAGGAAAGAAATGTTTCCTTAACACATTTCATTTATATTAAAGACTAAATCTAACATAACTTTAAATTTTTTATAATACAGTTATCAAAAATAACCTATTTCAAATAAATTGTATATGTGTTACAAAAGAAATTTTGCACACTCATGTTCTCTAGATAGATATAGACACAGACACACATATCTCTCACCCTCACATACATGAACAGATGTGGAAGAAAGAGTGGACAAGAGAAGAAAGGGGATTCAGAGAGAAAAAGGAGGAGAGAGAAGTAAAGGTAAAAGATGGAAACATAGAGTAGAGAGAATAATAATGCAAAATAGGAGAACTTGGATACTAGAAGGACTTGAGGATTTTTTTGGTCAAGCACCATCTCTCATTTTACAAGGAAGGAAAATGAGGCTCTGGAAGACTAAGTGGGTTATCAGAGGACATGCAGTGAAGTACTGGCGGAGCCAGAGAAAGAAAGCTTTCTTATTTTTAGCTGAGTGTCCAGAATTCTTGGAAACCAGAGATGCATTTTTGTTATTCTGGCACTCTACTATGTAATTATTCCCTACTCAATTTATATTTTTTTTTTCATAAGTCATTCAAAGTACTGTGAATTTTTGTCATTATTCAACCGAGTTTGACAATCCAACAGCTGTAGGAGGACAGTCTTATTCAAATTGATAAAAACCTATTACCTCATTTTGTCAATATTTAAAAAGACTTATTATTTTCACCATATATGGGTGATAGTTTTTTTAAATGTACAATAAACAAGTTTGTCCTTTTAAAAATGGTTTCTTATTAAGAATATTCAATAAACCTTTAAATCTTACTTTTAAAAACTAAAAATTATTCATTCATATCTCTATTTACATTTTATTTCAAAGAATGTAATTAGATCTGAATAATTCTATCTTGACTAATAACCCTCACAACAAAATACTTTCAAGTTTTGTTGTTGTTTTTAACATGTTTGGTTGGATTTGCTTTGCTTATCTTTATGTAACTTTATCTCCCAGGGATAAATATTAAGGAATAGTAGAGAAAAATAATGTATTTTGCACCTGGCTACCATAATCTTTCCAATTTAAGGTGACATTTTCTCTTTCAGGTTTGAATTATGAGATGAGCACAGGGACAGTAGGCCAATAAGTGCATTTTTTCTGTTGTTATTGTCCTAAAAATCTCAATGAACTCATAGATATTTTAATCTGAAATTCTTGTAGTAAGATCTGATATTGGAAGTGATCTGTTCAGTTATCAAAAATATTGCATTAGTATATCCTATATCAGCAACCGTTTAACTCTTTGCTGACAGGTCTACAGCATCTTGAGAGTTTGCTTTAAAAATATATGCCTGGCCAGGTGCAGTGGCTCAGATCTGTAATCCCAGCACTTTGGGAGGTAGAGGTAGGCGGATCACCTGAGGTCAGGAGTTCGAGACCAGCCTGGTCAGCATAGTGAAACCCTGTCTCTACTAAAAAAACAAAAATTATCTGAGCGTCCATGGTGCGGGACTGTAGTTCCAGCAACTCTGGAGGCTGAAGCACAAGAATCGCTTGAGCCCGGGGGGTGGAGGTTGCAGTGAGTCCAGATCACACCATTGCAACTCCAGCCTGGGTGAACAAGTGAAACTCTCAAAAAAAAAAAAAAAAAAAAGATAGAGAGAGAGAGAGAGAGGAATGTATGCATACATGCCTATAAATTGGGAGAAATGCCACAGTTGCTATTAAGTTGTTATTTATGTTGAAACCTCATGTTGTTTTAAGGATAGATTTTATAAACTGGTATATAAAACAGATACGAAGGAAGAAATATGCCCGTTCTATTTCATAGTGATTAATAAAATCAGGTCTTCTATATGTGAATGGTAAGACACAAAACAGCTCTGTAGGCAGGCAAGAGAAACAACTTGCACAGTCATTAAATCACATTTTATTTACATTTCTATTGATCATCATGATAGTTTTGTAGCTTCTATATAATTATATTCCACACATTTAAATGCCAGTATAAAAATAAAAAATCAGATAATTTCTGGAGCAATATTAGGAGAGCTAAATTTTACACTGAAGTATGTGTAATGTCAGAAATACTGAAGGCCCTGAATATATATTTCCTTTCAAATTTTCTAAATGCAGTTTATTCTAAATGCAGCAAAACATGTGATTGCCTGGGACAGCAGAGGTGTGAAAGGCTGCTAGCCCAGTACCAAGTATGCCTCTGTGCTCTACAAGAACTGGCTGATATGCTTAAATGATCAGCTCAATAATTACTCGTTTTTGTTCTCTAATATTCTTCATGTCTTGTGCAAAATCATTAAAAAATGATTACAGGACACATTCAGAAAGAACACTTTTCCTTACGCCAGTTTCTTGATGTTTCTTTTCACACTATTTATAATCTTTATAATGTCCTTTGACTTCAACAGATATTGTTTAAAACTGGGAAAAAATGTTCATATACTGAGGATTATTCTGAGGAGTGTGTTATGTCGGTCTCAATGTAGGTTATTTAGCTAGTGGTGAAATTATTTTTTCTAGTTTTCCTCATATGTCTCAAATGTCCATGTTCTCTAAATAATGGTCAGAAATCAATTTTGTGTGTTTATTTATCTTTAGGGGATAACATTTCCAGAACACATGTCATTTAAAATTTTCTGTGAAAAATAAATGAAAATTTATACTAGGGATTCTCTGTAAAATATTCCCATGACAATAAATTATTATACATTCTTAAAAGCTTGGTTTTACTATGAATTACACGTACAACAGTAGATGCCAATAGAATAATTTGTGTTTTGTTTGATAAAATTATATATTTTTTACTAAAATATAAATGTTAGAAAGCTATTATAGAAATCATTAAATTATGAATAGGCAAAATATCAGTTGATGGATTATATAGTCCAAATGAGATATGGCATAAGGTATAAAATTCTAAATGCTGCCTCAAATTGTTTTATATTTTCTTTCTCAGTATTGACCTTTCCCCAGGTAATGCAAAATTATCTCCTCTTTTAAAGCACTTTTTAATTTGTAGAAGAGTCTTAGGAGTCAGGTGTATGCTTGGATTCAAATCCCAGATCACTTTCTAATAGCTGTGTGATCTTCTCAAATGTTTCCATTCTCCCCAGGCCTACATTTCCATATGTGGATAAAATGAACATTTTATTGTTTACTTCAAAGAAATAAGATGTGCAAATTAAATAGCAAGATGTTTGATACACAGTAGGTGCTTAATCAGTGTTAGTCCCATTTCCTTTCTAATGTACAATTATAGTTTCAAATGTAAATGTAAGTTCATGATTATTTATTCATCCCTTCTTTGCATTTTAATAGCTCTTTGATCCTATTACCCATTCTTAACAGTGATGGTATACATAAAATCCCAAACCATTTAGTCATTTCAGAAAATTACTCAGATGTCTTTGTTTGCGGCATGCTGATCAACAATTACCTAAATTTGATGGTACACTTTTGGTACCAAAAGAACCAGATTCTAAGATGAGGGCAAAGGTTCACAAATAACATTAAGTTGATCCCTAGACCTGTTGGATATTGAATCACTGGTAGACTGACCTATAGGTAAATTTTGCATCCAGTTCTAAAATTGTTGTTCAAATTTTTGCACTAATGGTAATTCCTCACCTGTAGTCTGATGGAAAGATAGTGAGAAATAAGACTGAAGTTAATTAGGAATCAGAACTTGAGGTTTCTTGTAAGTATGTTCTAGTGAAGGTGATTAAGTTATGGGTTAAATTAATTCTGCTTTCCTCAGTTGGCCTAATTCTCTGAACAATGTTCTAATCCCACTGTATCTTTCTGTCGTAGAGCAATCTACAAAACCCTACTGCCAGGCATGGGAACCTGGAAGCTGGAAAAGGGAAGCGAGAGTTCATTTTGTAAGTACTCTGTCATATATACAATTTGAAAAATATTTCCTCCCAGATGTAAGTACTCTGTCATATATACAATTTGAAAAATATTTCCTACCAGTCTGTAGCTTTCCTTTTTACTTTATTTACAGTGATATTTTAGTAGCAGAAATTTTAAGTTTTAATGAAGCCAAGTTTATTATTTTTTTAAATATATTACCTTTTCATGTCCTGTTTAACAAATCCTTTCCTGAAGACATTGTACAATTTTTTCTATGTTTATTTCTGGATACTTTATTATTTTAATCTTACATTTAGATCTCACTGATTTTGAGTTAATTTTTGTTTTTGTTGTACTTGTATTTGATCAAAGATCACTTTTTTTTGCATGTTCATGTCCATTTTTTTAGAGAAAACATCTTCCTTTCTTGTCAACCTTGACATCTTTGTCAAAAATCAATTGACTATATATGTGAGGTTTCATTTTTTGAGTCAATTTTGTTCCATTGATCTGTGCCTCTATTTTTTGCTGTATTTTAATTAAAATTTTTGTTTTTAATTATGGGTTCATAATAATTAGGCATATATATTTATGGGGTACATGTGATGTTTTGATACAAGTGTATAATGTGTCATTATCAACTCCTTTTTTTGCTATTTTTTAATTAAATTTTTTGTTTTTAATTATGGGCTCATAATAATTAGGTGCATATATTTATGGTGTACATGTGATGTTTTCATACAAGCATATAATGTATCATTATCAAATCCAGGTAATTGGGTATCTATTACATCTAGATACCATTTCTCATTTCTTTGTGTTAGGAACATTCCAATTCCACTCTTGGAATTATTGTAAAATATACAATAAATTATTATTGACTATAAGGTCTAGTATTTTATAACTTTTTTTACTACTATCACACTTGATTATTCTTAAAATAAAGTAGTATGTGTTCTCCAACTTTATTTTTTTTTAAAGTTTAGAAAATTTGAGTTCCTTCATTTCACATATAAACTATAGAATTAGCTTACTTTTTAACATAAATTTTATTGTGTATATTTGAGGTTTACAACATGATGTTATGAAATACATGTAGATAGAAAAATAGTTACTACAGGTTTAGCATCCCAAATCTGAAAATCCAAAATCTGAAATGTTCCAAAATTTGGAACTTTTTCCTTTCTCTCTTTTTTTTAAAGCCTATTTTTGTTTTTGTTTTTGTTTTTTTTAACTTTATTTTTGGGATCTCACTGTACTGATCTGGTTGGTCTCAAACTCCTGGTCTCATATTATCCTCCCATCTCAGCCACCCAAAGTACTGGGATTACAGGCATGAGCCACTGAGCCTGGCTTTTTTCTCTCTTTTTAGGAATACAGTATTGCTATATTGTCCAGGCTGTAGTGTAGTGGCTACTGACAGGCACGATCATAGCTCACTACATTCCTGAACTCTTGGGCTCAAGTGATCTTCTTGCTTCAGCTTCCTGAGTGCCTGGGACTACAGACTCATGCCACTGCACCTGGTCACATCTGAAACTTTTAGTGTTAACACGACACTCAAAGGTAATTCTCATTTCGAGCATTTCCTTTTTCAGATGATCAGATATAGGATGCTTAATCAGTATGTGTAATGCAAATATTCCAAAAAGCCAAAAAAAATCAAAATCGGAAATATTTCTGGTTGCAAGCATTTTGGGTACTCAACCTGTATAGTAAAGCAGATTAACATGTCTGTCATCTTATAATTATTTTTATTATTTTGACAAGAGCAGCTAAAATCTAGTTATTTAACAAAAATCCCTAAAACAATGGTTGTATACATTTTAGTCCTCATGTTGTACATTGGATCTCTACAACCGTGCATCTTACATATCTTTTTTTTTTTTTTTATCGTTTGACCTACGTTTCCAAATTTCCTCCCACTACCCACAGTAACCTCTACGCACGGTAACCATTGTTTCATTCTCTATCTCTGTGTATTGGAGCTCTCTCTCTCTCTCTTTAATTCCAAATATAAGTGAAATCATGCAATAATTTTCTCCTCTTTTTGGCTTATTGCATTTAGCACAATGTCCTCCAGTTTCACGCATGCTGTGTCAAATGGCAAGATCTTCTTTTCTGAGGCTAAATAATGTTCATTTTCTATATATACCATGTGTTATTATCTATTTTTCCATCAATAAGCATTCAGGTTGTTTTCATATCTTGACTATTTTGAAGAATGTTGCAATGAACATGGGAGTGTAGATATAGTTAGAGGATGGTGGTTTCATCTGTTTTGGGATAAACCCAGAAGATAGATTGCTGGGTCATATGGTAATTCTATTTTAAATTTCCTTAGGAACCTCTATACTGTTTTCCATAATGGATGTACTAATATAAATTTCTGTCAACAGTGTACTAGAATTTCCTTTGTTTCTACGCTTTTGCCAACATTTATCTCTTGTCCCTTTGATAACAGCCAACAGGTGTGAAGTGATATCTTACAATTCTACTGAAATTTCAATTTATATGCATTATATTTATCAGACAAATTGGAGGTAATTCACATATTAGTCATGTGAAATATTTTGATCTATCAACAGAGCATGTCTCTCCATTCACGTAAGCTTGATGGAGTCCATAGTATTACTCAGGTTACTGACTTGGGCATTGTGGTTTTTTTGTTTGTTCGTTTGTTTGTTTGTTTGTTTGTTTTTGTTTTTCTACTGAGTATCCTTGTATTTCTTTTTTTACTTATATAACCTAGATTTTGTTTTAGATAGTAGTTAGCTCAACTATAGACTTCATTTCTAAGACTCCAATGTAGGTAGGTATAGCCAATTTCCATAGTTTTTACCAAAGATATGTATTAGATGTCTAGATGTAGTTTCAGGAAAAACTCTGGACTTCCCGATTTTTTTTTTTTTAATAAAAGTAGTCATCAAGGCGATTTTACTTTGCCTTATATGCCTGCTTCCCTTCTTTGGGTGGGAATAATGAATGCTTGATAAACACCCATTAGCATGTGACTTTGGAGAATAAGTCATTTTACTAAAAATCAAAAGGGAGAAAATAAGAGGAATATGGGTTCCTAATAAAATGATTGATTGTCTCAACCTAACTGACTTCTTTCTAATTCTTGTTACATGAAGCCACCTAAACCAATTGTCAAAGTCACTATGGAATATTTTCTGTTACAAGTAGCTAAAATCACTTTGGATACAATCTAGAGAATCATTGAAATCATTCATTAATATGTGAAAGAAAGAATCAGAAATAAATGACTAACATCATTCTAGTAAGCCATACCAAAGTAGGTATAAATGCCTTAGTTATGGAAGTGTAATTTAGAGTAATGGAGTCTATTGTTGCAGGTTTAACATTAGAGACCAAAATTGGAGTTCTGTTATTATACATAAAACTTCACACATTTTGATTTTTGCTAGATATATATTTATCAAAGAAGAAAATCATTTCAGAAAGCGTACATTACATTTTTAATACAACAAAATGCTATCTTAATTTGTTATTTTGGGGTGAATCACTTTGATGTATAGGTCTTATCTTCCTTGGAAGAGGAAATTATACACCTACCATATATTTGTTTTCTGCATATCATTGAGTTCTGTGAATTATAGCGCTCCTTGTGAATCATTAATGTCTGTGCCTTAAGAATCAATCATTTACATTATTTTTCATCACATTTCAATTTTGCTGTCACAATTTTGGAATGTATCATTTCAAAAGGACGTATTTGTACATCTTCCTGTCTATAACTTCATGCTTTCAAAGTATTACCTAACTTCTTATAAAATAGGGGTTCTAAATATATCAGTTTACTTTTGCAATCTTGAATGTAATAATATTTTTGACAGAGAAAGTAAGGAGTGACAATTATAGAAGTAGTCATAGAATGACATAAATAGAAACTCACATGAAGCAGTATCAAATAATTTCCATGAATTCTATGTGGAAAACATGGGAATTAAATGCAGTCACCATCTAAATCTCCAATTAAGTAAAAGTAAGGCTACCATAATATAATTTGTGCTTAATATCAGGACAAAAATAAGATACAGTGCCATTATATTTACTTTGTAAATTATTTAGTTTGACTTTGACTATAAACTTAATAATTTCAGTATAGAATGATGTCTCAGTTATTCTTAGAAGTGCTGATGTCTCAGTACCTTAGAAGTGCTTCTCATTCTTTAATGCTAAGCCACAATGATGTAAAAATATCCCCAGACTCCAAGTCATAACCACTTGCTTTTTCTCCCATAGTATTTTGGCTATATTTTCTTACTATCCTCTTATTGCATTTTTCCTTGTGCAATACTTAGTTGAGTGTAAGTTTTTCTTACTATGGAGTATGTTACTTCAAGGTAAGACCATGACCTCCTTCTCTTTCTCCCTTTCGTTTATACTTTCTTTTTTTCTTATTAAATACTTTTGCTGAGAGCATTTGACAGATTGTATTTTCTAGAAATCTACCATTATGCAAGGTGCAAATAATAATAATATGTATACAACTATGTGAACTGCTTAAAACTGTCATAAGCATCATTATTTTGAAATTGTTTTCTTCATAGAGTAGAATAAGAAAAGTATGAAATTATGTTAATGGTTTTTAGAATCAATAACTTCCATTGCTAGAGAGGACATAATTACTATTAAAGAAATTGAGGTAAAAACTATAGTATCCAAATTGAATTACAAATCTCACTTTGGACTCCACACTTTAAAACATGTATTTCTTCTACTTTTTTCCTCTGAGATGTCTTGGAAACAATGTCATTTCAGCAGTAGTGAGCACCCCAACCTAACTATTTTCTTTGCTAATTCCTTCCACTAAAAGAAACCAGAATTGCCTAAGAGAAATGTGTAATTCTAGATGTGACTCTTCTATCAGTGCTATTTTAAAGGGTATGCCCTGGTCTAATTGTTCATCTTGTTCTTCCTCAGGCTCCAAGTCTAAGTGGATTCTTTTGTTGTTAATGTTTTGTTTTGTTTTGCCTGCCTCTGTGGTGGTGTTTCCTCAACCCTAGAGCTAAAGCTGGTATTGAAGTACCTAAATAAGCAAACCGTTTATTGTCCACTTAGGCATACAGACAGAAGGAGCTTTTCTGATCTCAGATTTTCAGGTAAAAGCACCTGTCTCTTTTCCAACCTTCATGTTTGAAAACACTTTATTGCACAAATCCCATACCACCTTCACATGAGGGAGGTATGAGGAAGAGAAAATAGAAAATTCTTCTCTAGACTATACTCTGGTCACACGCATACACAGAATTTTTCAGAAGAAACTCACAGGCTTCTGTAAGACAAGCCATCATCATAAATACATAAAATGTGAATCTTCATCTGAGATCTGAGGTAAAGCAAAGTCCTCTTTCTACTGCTATTCTATGGCTTTCTGTAAATCTGAAGAAAACTACAATTTCATTTTTGTTCTCACTTTGGCAACCTGATCACCCAAAAATAATTGTAAACTCTTGATGGACTCATTTAGTTTATCTTATCAATGTGCCTATCTCTATGTTTAATCCCTCCCGTCTGTGGTATTATTACAAAAGTGAAATTGGTTGGGAGACAGAAACATAAATTCAATCCAAGATTTTTCAAGAATTCTTTAGATACTCGTTCAAAACGTTTAGCTTTTTTTCCTTGCATTAAATATGACATATATCTCTGACTACATTTCATAAATGTTCACTTTTCATATCATTGATATTTTCCTGTAGCATAATGGCAAAAGCCCGTGTGTATGCACCCTCCCTTGAGTGTCAGCCACAAGTAAACCCAAAGGAAAAAAGAAAGTTGCTGTCTGGATTTTCAAATTAACTCTCTTTACCTGCCTTTAATGTCTAACAGACAATTTCCTGAAGCATTAGAGAAGTGAAATGGAGATAAATCAGTCATGGCTAAAGAAGTAATGTTAGTTAAAACTAATGAGAAAGCTAATTGCAGTCATTTATCTTCATGTCAGGTACATTAATATACTATGGCTCTTCTTTGTGTTAAAGTGGTCAAAGTGTCTATGTGAATAAACAATTTATCAGGTTCTTGTATTGTTGAAATAAGGATGTTAAAACAGAACTTACACATTGTTAAGAAGATCCTCAACTCCATAGAAAATTAAATGCATAACCCCTCTTAATTTTTCATGTTTTAAGGTAAAACTTCATATTTCTAAACACTCTCCATTAGATACGTAATTGAACTACTTGGGTTACGTGACTTTGTGAAGCAAATTCTGTTTCAGGCTGTTAAAGTCATTTTACTCAGATACATTATTTCTCTCCTGTTGAAGTCCTTCATTTAGCATTTGAATGGGCATTGTGAGATAAAATTTAAGCTTTTAGTATATTATATATTTTGTTTCATGCCTTTATGATACAGCAAAATCACATGCTTTAAAACATTTAATTTTTTTAAAACCTCATTTCTTTGAATATTGAATCACATTTCCTTCACAAATAAAATATTCCCCATTAGTATTTGCCTCAGCCGATTGAAAAATAAATTGAGTTTCATTACAGGTCATATAACGCAATGGTTCTCAATCTTAGCTGTGCTTTCAAATAAATTAAACTGAAAAATTTTTATTTTTAATTGGAAAACAGGTGCACAGAATGGATTAGCAGTAATCACTGGTACTAGATACAGGGTCATATTTGGCCTACATTTATTTGTTCACTTTGTTAACATAATGAACACTTGTGAACTCTTTACCCCTATATTATATATATGTATATACATATACCTTTGTTATACTAATTCTGTTTCCTCCCCACAAAACCACCCCTCTGGGCGGTATATATTTTTCACATATGTATACATATATATGCCTAAAAATGCATGTTTTTGTTTTATTTGCTTTTGAACTTTATAAAAAGATAGTTATACCCATATTTCCTTCTTATTAGATTATTAAATGGTATTAATGTTATTCAGGTAGCTGTAACTCATTTATGGTTACTAACAGAAACTATTCTGTTGCATAAATATAGTGAAATAAATATACCACATTATTTCCTCACATATGGACATTTTCAGTATCTTTTTGTTGTACTTTTTCCTTTTTCTTTTCTTTTATTTTTTTCACCTTTTCTTACTTTTTTTCTTCCTTTTATTTGTTATTGAGTAATACCACTACTCATTTTTCAGTATATCTCTTTTTTACAACTTTGATTTGGGGCCATGCTTAGGAATTGAAATGCTTCTCATCAGAAAAACTTCCTTTATCATAGAAGAACTAGTGTAGAGTGAGTGGAATCAATGATGGTTGACAGAAGAGGAACCTAACCAATATCAGTTATCATCTCAGGATAAACTACGGTAGCTAGATATAACTGATCATTCTAAACATTGTATTGAAAATTATTCTGCATAAATTGTGAGTAATCACCACCTTGAGAAAACTCTAACAGGACAGAGTGAAGTTAATATAATAGGGGAGTGGGTCACAGAAGTGCAGAGATAACTAAAGAAGACTCAAACTTGTGACTGTCTTCGAAGGTCTGCTTTTCAGCTATTCTAGTCACATTTATTATATTTATTATACATGCAGAGATGCAGAATTGTCTGAGTTTGTGCTAATCTAGAGAAGTCCTTAGCCAAGAGTGTCTTGGATTTAGGACTAAATCTAAAACAAAATTTACGGCCAGAAGTCCCCAGCATGATGAAGCTGAGGGTAAGATTTTGCTGAAAATAAAAACTGTTTAGATTTCTCTCCTCTCTCCTGCTTTCTTCACTCCTCTACTAGTTTCTTATGGGAGCACTTCCTTCATGAATTACTTAACTCAAGTCCTCATTCTATTGTCAGCTTTTGAGAAACTCAACTTAGAGAAGCATCAAAAAAAAAAAAAAAAAGGATCCAAAAATGCCAGAAACTACATTTTTCAAGTTCAGAATATATTGGTAAAATATTAATTCTGCTTCTTTATTCAATGCCCCTAAATGTAGAGTAACCTTCACCAAAATTCATGAACAGGGACTGAGAGTGGGCAGAAAAATGCATTGATAATGAAAGCTGTAATGAACAGAAGTGAAAAGTCAACATTTCTCTTTAAAAGTTAAATTTGGCATATTCAAAATCAAAAGTTAGCTTTGTTTACAAATATGCTTATGCTCCATGATAGTTTTGTTAGTGGCCTTTCCCAAACATTTTCTAAACGTGTAAAATATTTTTGTTAAATGGCTCACATTTAGCCCCCTTCTAGTTCCAATATTATTAGTTTCTCGTGTTTAAATTGTTTTCATTATCGTACTTGAATTCTTACTTGTTTTCTATCTCCAGGCTTTTCTCTCCCACAATTCAATCTTCACCCAGCTCTGATCTTTTTATGTACCTTATAAAATTTAACATTTAAACCAGAAATATTTAGATTTAGTAAACTATTGTACCATAGTGGCTTGAATGGTGCCTCCTGCCTCCACTCCAAGCAGATAAGTCGACCAAGAACCTGGAAATATAACCTTATTTGGAAAAGGTGTTTTTAGAGATATAACTATGTTAAGGATGAGACCACCTTGAGTTAGGATGGGCCGTAAATATAGTGGGAAGTGTCCTTGTAAGAGAAGAGTAGCAGAGAAACGTGGAGAAGACGACCATGTGAAAACCTTTGTGAAGGTGAAGGAAGAAATAGGAACTATGCTTCTACAAGCCAAGGAATGCCTGGAACTACCAGAATCTAAAAAAGGCAAGAAAGGATATTTTCTTAGAGATTTCATAGGAAATGTACCACTCTCAGCACCTTGATTTCAGACTTCTGACCTCCTTAAGTGCAAGAATGAATTTCTGTTTTTTTAAGCCACGAAGTTTGTAGTAATTTGTTATGGCTGCCCCAAGAAACTAATTTGAGTAGCTTAACATAAGGAAATACAATATGATTTTTAAAGAAACTATTTTGAAGAACATAAAAATATTATGGAATAATATTAAAGAATACTAAAGGGATACAAATTAATTGATTTACCATATAACTATGATCATGCATGTGGAGCATAAAAAACCCATTTGTGTTACTATTTATATTTGCTATGTAGTTAATTATAATGCAACATAACCTAGCCTATCCTAATTAATACAACCTCCAATAACACAGAACAATAAAATTTATAATTTAAAAAAAGAAAGCTATTTTATATGATTAAATAGAATAAATAGAAACTATGAGTTCTGAGATTTCAAATATATAGACAATGTATGCAGATTAATTTTCTGGTGTATTACATTAAAAGTCAACTAATTTTTCTTATTTTATGCTTTCTGTGAATCCATGTTGACTATCTCCAAGGACATTTATTTGCTTGTCTGTTAGTCCTTCTATGATATTTACCAGAATCACACTATTATGTAAAAGTAATTTATTATAATGCTATTTCTATAACTTATTGATTTGTTTGTGTATTCATTATTTTGTTAAATTTTTCACCAAACAACGAATTATTGCAGTTTTATCACATGTCAGGCACTGCTCTGGGCACTCAGGAAACAATAATAGCAAAGCTAATGATAACACTAATTATTAGTTGCTAAGGGCCTTCATTGTGTCAAGAAATAATCAAAGTACTGTATATGATTTCATAGTCATAAGAAATGAGATAAGTTGGTTATTTTCATTTTCAGATAAGAAAACAGACTCTGAAAGGTGGGAAGTATATTGAATGAGATCACTTATAAGAGGTAGTATAAGAATTCAAACCGGGATAAATCCAAAGTACACTCTGATTTTGATTTTTTTGTATTTTTTATCATTTCAACTTTTATTTTAAATGCAGGGGCCACATCTGCCAGTTTGTTACATGGGTATATTGTGTAATGCTGAGGTTTGGGATATGAATGATCCTGTCACCTAGGTAGTGAACGTTGTATTCAATACCTAGGTTTTCAACATTTAGCTGGCTACCTCCCAGCCTGCGCCCCTCTAGTAGTTCCCAGTGTCTATTGTTGCCATCTTTACGTCCATGAGTACCCAGTGTTTAGCTCCCACTTATAAGTGATAACGTGCAGTATGTGACTGTCAGTTTTAGCATTAATTCAGTTAGGATAATGGCTTCCAATTCTTTGTACAATCTGCTGTTGATGGGCACCTGAGTTGATTCCATGGCTTCGTTATTGTGAATAGTGCTGTGATGAACACATAGCATAGTGCCACAAGTGCATGTGTCTTTTTCCTAGATGATGTATTTCCTTTCGGATATTTACCCAGTAGTTCTGTTTTAACATCTTGGAGAAATCTCTGAACTGCTTTGCAAAGTGGCTGAACTAATTTATCTTCTCCTTAATAGTGTATTAGCCTTCTCTTTTCTCCATAGCCTTGGCAAGATCTATTGTTTTCTGACTTTTTAATAGCCATTCTGACTGGTGTGAGATGGTATCTCATTGAGGTTTTGATTTCCATTTTTCTAATGATTAATGATCTTTAATTTTTTTCATGTGTGTTGGCTGCATAAATGTCTTCTTTTAAGAGATTCCGTTCACATCTTTTGCCCACTTTTAAATGGGCTATTTGCTTATTGCTTGTTGACCAAGTTCATTACGGATGTTAGGTATTTGACCTTTGTTGGATGCAGACTTTATAAATATTTTCTCCCATTCTGTAAGTTGCCTGTTTTCTCTGTTGATGGTTTCTTTCGCTGTGCAGAAACTCTAGTTTCATTAGGTCCCACTTGTCAATTTTGGTTTGGTTGCAATTGCTTCTGAGGACTTAAGCATAAATTTTTTTTCCCAAGGACAATGTCCAGAAGGGTGTTTCCTAGGTTTTCTAGGATTCTTATAATTTGAGGTTTTACATTTAAATCTTTAATCCATCCTGAGCTAATTTGTGTGTATGACAAAATGTCAGAGCCTAGTTTCCTTTTTCTGCATATGGCTAGCCAGCTATTCTAGCACCAGTTATCATATTGAATAGGGAGTCTTTTCCCCATTGCTAATTTTTGTCAACTTTGTCAAAGATCAGATGGTTGTAGGTATGTGGCTTTTGTATCTGGGTTGTCTATTATGTTCCATGGACCTATGTCTATTTTTTTGGTCCCAGTACCATAGTGTTTTGGTTACTGTCACCTATAGTATAATTTAAAGTCAATATTGTGGTGTATATTAGTCCATTCTCACACTGCTATAAAGAATACTACCTGAGACTGGGTAATTATAAAGGAAAGAGGTTTAATTGACTCACAGTTTTGCAACCTTAATAGGAAGCATGGCTAGGATGCCTTAGGAAACTTACAATCATGGCTGAAGGCAAGGGGAAGCAGGCACTTTCCTGACAAGGTGACAGGAGAGAGTGTGTGCTAGAACAAGAAAGTGACAACTTTAAAACCATCAACTCTCATTAGAACTCACTCCCTATGAGGAAAACAGCATGGGGGCAACTGCCGCCATGATCCAATCACCTCCCACCTGGTCTTTCCCTTGTCACATGGAGATTACAATTAAAGATGAGATTTGGGTGGGGACACAGAGCCAAACCATGTTATTCTGCTCCTGGCCCCTCCTAAATCTTATGTGCTCATATTTAAAAACACTAATATGCCTTCCCAACAGTCCCTCAAATTTTTAACTCCTTTCAGCATTAACTCAAAAGCCCGCAGTCCAAAGTCTCATCTGAAACAAGACAAGTCTCTTCTGTCTATGAGCCTGAAAAATCAAAAGCAAATTAGTTACTTCTTAGATACAATGGGGGTACAGGCATTGGGCAAATGTTCCCATTACAAATGGGAGAAATTGGACATAACAAAGGGACTATAGGCCCCATGAAAGTCTGAAATCCAGCAGGGCAGTCATTAAGTGTCAAAGCTCCTGAGCAATCTTATTTGACTCCAGGTCTCACATCCTGCTCATGCTTATACAAGAGGTGGGCTACCATAGTGTTGGGCAGCATCACCCCTGTGGCTTTGCAGGCTACAGCCCCACTCCTCGCTGCTATTACAGGCTGGGATTGAGTGTCTGCAGCTTTTCCAGGCACATGGTGCAAGCTGTCAGTGGATCTACCATTCTGGGGTCTGGAAGGCAGCATCCTTCTCACAGATTTCCTAGGCAGTGCTTCATTAGGGACTCCATCTGAGGGCTTCAACCCCACAATCCCCTTCTGCACTGCCCTGGCAGAAGTTCTCCATGAGGGCTCTGCTCCTGCATCCACTGAAATCTAAGCGGAGGTTCCCAAACCTCAATTCTTGTCTTCTGTGCACCCACACACCCAACCCTACGTCGAAGCCACCAAGGCTTGGGGCTTGCACCCTCTGAAGCAGTGGCCCAAGCTGTACCTTGGCCCCTTTTAGCCACAGCTGGAGCTGAAGCATCTGGGACACAGGGCACCAAGTCCCAAGGCTTCACAGAGCAGGGGGGCCCTGGGCCTGGCAGATAAAATCATTTTTCCTTCCAAGGTCTCCAGGCCTGTGATTGGAGATGCTGCTGCCAAAATCTCTGACATGCCCTGGAAACATTTTCCTCATTGTCTTAGTTATTAATGTTTGGCTCCTTGTTACATAAAATGTTCTGCAGCTGGCTTGAATTTCTCCTCAGAAAATAAATTTTTCTTTTCTATCACATCATCAAGCTGCCCTTATCCTCTGGTTCTCTTTTATACATAAGTTTCAATTCCAAATCATCTCTCTCAAGTTTGAAGTTCTACAAATCTCTAGGACAGGGGCAAAATGCTGCAGTCACTTCGCTAAAGCATAGTAAGAGTGACCTTTGCTCCAGCTCCCAAGAAATTCCTCATGTCTATCTGAGATCCCCTCAGCCTGTACTTCATTGTCCACATTATTATCCATATTTTGGTCAAAACCATTCAATTAGTCTCTAGGAAGTTCCAAACTTTCCCACTTCTGTCTGTCTTCTTCTGAGCCCTCCAAACTCTTCCAACCTCTACCAATTACAAAGTTCCAAAGTTTCTTCCACATTTACAGGTATCTTTATATCAGTACTCCATTCCTGGTACCAATTTACTATATTAGTCCATTCTCACACTTCAAAAAAGAATACTACCTGATACTTGGTAATTATAAAAGAAAAAAGCCTAATTGACTCACTGTTCCACAGGCTTAACAGGAATCTTGGATAGGAAGCCTCATGAAACTTATAATCGTGGCAGAAGTCAAAGGGGAAGCAGGTACCCTCTTCACAAGGCAGCAGGAGAGAGTTTGTGTGAACGTGAGGAAATGCCATAATTTAAAACCATCAGTTCTTGTGAGAACTCACTCACTATCAGAAGAATAGCATGGGGGAACCACCCCCATGATCCAATTGCCTCCCACCTGGTCCCTCCCCTAACACATGGGGATTACAATTTGAGATGAGATTTGAGTGGGGACACAGAGCCAAACCATATCGTGATGTCTGGCATTTTCCTTTTTGCTTAGGATTGCTTTGGCTATTGGGGCTCTTTTTGGTTCCATATGAAATTTGTAATCATTTTTTCTAATTCTTTGAAGAATTACATTGTTAATTTTAAGGGAACAATGTTGAATATTGACTCTTTCAATTCATGAGCTTAGAATGTTTTTCCATTTGTTATTGTCATCTATGATTTTTTTCAGCCATGTTTTGTAGTTCTCCTTGTAGAAATATTTCACATTCTGAGTTAGATGTATTTCTCAATAATTTATTTTTTGTTTGTGGTTATTGTAAATGGAATTGAATTCTTGATTTAGATCTCAGATTGAATAGTATTTGTGCATGGAAATGGTACTAATTTTTGTACACCAATTTTGTATCCTGAAATTTTACCAAAATCCTTTATAATTTCCAGGAGCTTTTTGTTAGATTCTGTTGGGAATTTCAGGAAATGATATGAAATTTAGGAAATTTAATATCATTCATATTGAGAGATAGTTTGACTTTTTCCTTTCCTATTTGGATGTCTTTTATTTCTTTCTCTTGCCTGAATGTTCTGGCCATCCCTTCTAGTACTATGTTGAAAATGAGTGGGGAGAGTGGGCATCCTTACCATGTTCCAGTTCTCAATGGGAATGCTTCCAGCTTTTGCCATTCGGTATAATGTTGGCTGTGGGTTTGTCAGAGATGAGTCTTATTATTTTATGTCTGTTCCTTCTATGCCTAATTTGTTGAAGTTCTTATATCAAAAAGAAATTTTGGATATTATCAAAAGCTTTTATCAAATCTATTAAGATGATCATATTGTTTTTATTTTTAGCTCTGAATCACATTTATTAATTTGTGTATGTTCAACCAACCTTGCAGGAATAAAGTCTACTTGTGGTGAATTAACTTTTTGATGTGGTGCTGAATTTGGTTTGTTAATATTTTCTTAAAAATGTTTGTGTCTGGGTTCATCAGGGATATTGGCCTGTAGTTCCTTTTCCGTTGTGTTTTTACCTGGTTGTGGCATCAGGGTAATTTTACTTCATAGAATAAATGAGGAAATGAGTCCATCCTTCTTGAATTTTTGGAATAGCTTCAACAGAGTTGGCACCAGCACTTTTTTGTATGTCTGTGAATTCAGCTGTGAATACATTTGGGTCTGAGCTTTTTATGTTTGGCAGGTGTTTTCTTATTGATTCAATTTCTGGCCTCAATAGTGGTATGTTCAGGGTTTTAATTTCAGGAGGATGTGTCTTTTCAGAAATGCATCAGTTGTCTGTAGATTTTCTGGTTTGTGTTCTTAGAAGTGTTTATAATAGTATCTGAATTTTTTGTATTTCTGTGGGATTTGTTGTAATGTCACCTTGTCATTTCTGTTTGTGCTTACTTGGATGTTCTCTCCTCTTTTCTTTCTAAATCTGGCTATCACTCTATCAAACTTTGTTAACATTTTCAAAGAACAAACTTGGTTTCATTGATTCTTTGTATGAATTTCTGTACCTCAATTTCATTAGGTTCTGCTCTGACTTTAGTTATTTATTTTCTAGGTTTGAGGTTAGTTTGCTCCTTTTTCCTACTTCCTCTAGATATAATATTAGATCATTAATTTGAGGTATTGATTTATATGTTTATTCCACTGTAGTCTGAGAATGTTGTAACAATTTTAATATTTTTAAATATTCTGAGACTCACTTTTTGGCTAAGCATATGGTTAGTCCTGGAGTATATTCTTTGTGCAGATGAGAAAAATGTGTATTCTGGGATTGATGGACAGAGTATTCTGTAGATGTCTATTCAGTACATTTGTTCAAGCATCAAACTTAAGTCCATATTTTCTTTGTTAGTTTTCTGCCTCAGTGATCTGTCTAATGCTGAGAACAGGTTGTTGAAGTCCCCCACTATTATAGTGTGGGTGTCTAAGATTTCTTTTTCAGGTTCAGAAGTGGTTGTTTTATGAATCTGAGTACTCTAACATTGGCTGTGTATGGAGTTAGGATAATTAAGTATTCTTTCTGGATTGATTATTTTATCATTATGTAATGTTATTCTTTGTCCTTTTTTAGTGTTGTTGATGTTTGGTGTAATGTCTGTTTTATCTCATATAAAAAGAGTGACTTCTGCTCTTTTTTGATTTTCATTTGTGTGAGAGATCTTCCTCCTATTCTTTGAACCTGTGGATATTATGATGTGTGATGTGGGTCTCTTGTAGACAACAGATGTATGGTTGTTGTTTTTTTTTAAATCCAACTTGCAGCTCTGTGTCTTTTCAGTGGAGTATTTAGACCATTTATATTCATAGTTAATACTGATATGTGATGTTTTGATCCCATCATGATGTTTTTAGATGGCGGCTTTGTTGTTTCTATTATATTGTTTCTTACAGGGTCAGTAGGCTATTTACCTAAGTGTGTTTTTGTGGTAGCAGATATCATTCTTCTGTTACTACATTTAGCACTCCCTCAAGGATCTCTTGAAGAAGCTGGTCTAGTCATAAAAAAATTCCATTAACACTTACTTGCTGGAAAGATTTTATGTCTCCTTCACTTATGGAGTTTATAGTTTTAGTAAGATTAAGAAATTCTTAATTCCAATTTCTTGTCTTCAACAATGTTGAAAATAGGTTTTCAATGTCTCCTGACTTGCAAGCTTTGCTAAGAAGTCTGCCGTTAGCCAGAAGAAATTCCCTTTGTCCATGATCTGAGCTTTTTTTCTAGCTGCCTTTGATTTTTTTCTTTAATGTTGACTTTGGACAGTCTGGTGACTATATGCCTTAATGATGTTCATTTTGTATACTACATCACAAGCGTTCTCTGGATTTCTTGTCTCTGAATGTTTACCTCTCTAGCAAGATTAGAGAAGTATTATTGAATTATTTCTTCAAACATATTTTCCAAGTTATTTATTCTCCTCCTTATCTCTTAAAAATGCCAATAATTCATAGGTTTGGGTCATTTTATATAATCCCATATTTCTTTAGTACTTTGTCCATGTTTTAAATTTACTTTTATAATATTTCATCTGACCAAATTCAGAAGATCAGTCTTCAAACTCTTAAATTATTTTTTCTGCTTGGTCTTATCTATTGATAAAGCTTTCAATTGTAGTTTGTAATTCCCTAAGAAAGTTTTTCAATTCCTGAATCTCTGATTGACATAATTTTAATATGTTTATCTCTTCATTTCCTGGATTGCTTTAGAAGTTTCTTTGTATTGATTTTCAACATTTTCTTGAATTTTATTGAGCTTCCTTACAGTCCATTCTTTGAATTCTTTATCTGTCATTTCTGAGTTTCCATTTTGGTTACAGACCATTGTTGGATAGTTGGTGTGATCTTTTGGAAATGTCATTATATTCAGATTTTTCATGGTACCAGAATTCTTACACTGGTTTTCTAACATCCGGAGATGCTCGCACTTCTAAGTTGGAAAACTATTTTCATGTGAATAGTATCTTATCTTTTTTTTTTCTTTTTCTATCATATTACTGGTTTGATATTTCTTTAATTTTCCCTTTCCCTTCCTCTCTAGGAGAATGTGACTCTAAATAATGTCAGGTAGGGTCTTTTGGCTTTGCTTCTATAGACTTATGAATGTCTGTTGTCACGTTTTATATTGGGCTGTGCAGTTTGATCTAAAAGCCAGTATATGCCACTTATGGGTAACAGCTGGCCAATGTGGTTGGTATATACTTGATCCTTATTTACTAGGAGAAGCGCTTTATTGTCTCAGGCAATGGCCTGATATGTAGAGTGCACAGAGGTCTGAACTTCATACTCATTCCAGGGGATGTAGGCTGCAAGACGGGCAGGACCAGATCTGGCAGGCCAACCTACAGATTATCTGATGGCAGGCAGAAGCACCAGAACTGAGGGAGAATCCAGTGGGCAGCCACCAAGCACCCAGAAGTGTGCCAAGGCATAGAGCTGGGAAACCTCCTTGGAGCCATGTTCTCGGAATAGCTGAGAAGCCTAAACTCCTAATCCCAGAGAGTAGGTGCTCCAGATGCTTGGAGATCTGCCTGTGCTTGGAGCTGAGAAGGTCTGCTTGCACCACAATCTCTGCATAGGAAGAATGGGTGACTTAGGTCTGCTGATCTGTGTAAGCAGATGTCTGAATGCTTGGAAATCTGGTTGGGCATGGAGCAGAGAGTCCCACTGCACCTGGATTTCTGCACAGGGAGGGTGTGACAGCTCAGGCTGCTGATCTGGGCAAGTGAGTACTCCAAAAGCCTGGAGATATGCCTAAGCAAGGAGCAGAGAGAGAACTTCTGAACCAGGATCTTTGCCCAAGAAGTGTAGATTGGCTCAGGCTGCCAATCTGGGTGAGCATGTGTTTTGAATGCCTATAGATCTTCCTGGGTATGAAGTGTAGGGGATCTCACTATACCACACTTTCTGCACAAGAAAAGTAGGGCTCTTCAAGCTTCTGGTTCAGACACATGTCTGCTCTGAATGCCTGGGGTGCTGCCTGAGGGTGGAGTGGAGAGGTCTCTGTTGCACTGTGACCTGAGGGGAGCAGGCTGGAGCTTATAGCAATGACACACACAGACCTGTTCCTGGACACCAAACTGTCTCTGGCTGCAAATCTCATCACCCAGGAGAAACTGCAGCTTTAATAGCTTTCCTCTCACCCAAGTCCTGTGACAAGGGAGAGCATAATTCCAGTGTCTACTGCTGAAGTACTTTCTACAGTTCTGGTTGTAGAGGCCCCAGCCCTGATCTAAATCAAGTGCCCCAGTCTTTGCCCCAAGACAGAAATGTATGATCACACTGCCAGGTCGCCACACTAAGAATGACTGATTTTGTATACACTTGAATTAAAAATGGCATCCTGGCCTCAGTCCTGGGTCTGAGAAAATGCCTGCAGCATTTCCTGGTATCTTTCCATCTCAGTCCCTCCAAGCCTCTGCCCGAGTTAGCTCCAGGGCTTGGGAGAAACAAAGTGCTCTTCCTTGGCCTAGGGTGCTCGGATCTCCATGGAAAAGTGAGTCACAGGAGGGGGCTCTCTGCCTCTCTCATGTACTGGCTCTTCACTCATTTTTATCAGCCACATGCCATCATAGGGGCAATTTTTCCATGTTCTTTCTGGGATCTGGGGTATCCTTCATGACTCCAGTGGATTCACATTTTCTTTCTTGAATTAAAGCTCACAGAGTTTATCTTTTTGTACTATCTTGCTATTTCCAACAACTGAGGCATGCTAAAAGCCTCTAATCTGCTATCTTGGAAAACATACGTCCTCTGCCCAGAATTGTTTTGATGTATACCCTTTGTCATATTTTAATTACCACTAGTACCCCTTTCCTCTCAAATGTGCTCTGATTTCTGAAGATATTTTAAGCTGTCACCCTAATATTGCTACATTGTGACTCATGGTCTTTGCTCAGAATAAAAAA
Source organism: Pan paniscus (assembly GCF_029289425.2). Lineage (NCBI taxonomy): Eukaryota > Metazoa > Chordata > Mammalia > Primates > Hominidae > Pan > Pan paniscus. The sequence continues at coordinate 26,404,891 of NC_073258.2, read as the reverse complement.
AGGAACGGTACCAATATGTGCAAAGATATCTTTAGGTGATCAATGTGAAAATTAAATTGTATGTCCAATAGAGTTTCCTTTTTTTAGTCTTTATGGAAGACCAAATTTTAAAATAAAAAAGAGCTTTAGAAAATTATACTGTAGTTAGTAAGAAAAAAAATTACCTGTGTGAAACTTATAGGACAAAAAATATCTGAAAGGCAAAAATCAATGTTGTTTAGAACGCACACTATTGTATTTCACACTGTTAATCACTTAAATCTTGTTTTTCCTTTCCATTACTATATTATGTAACAGTTCCCACATAGATGAGATCAGCTGGTAATAGGAAATACAGATATTGACTGCAGAGGACTATCCTCTGTAAATAACAACAACCAGTCTCTTTAAAACACTACGTGGTTCTGTGTAAATATATTTTGTGGCCCAGACATTAGAGTGTTTATTTCCTTCAGAATATAAGTCAATTCTGTAGTAATGCCCTAAAATGAATAGGTATTTCAGAAAATATTATGAGATTTACATGAATGTGACATTTGGCTATTGGAATTTATTTTAAAGTAAATTTAACAGCTATTATATGCTCTTTAAAGACCAAAATGAAAGTCCAACTCTAAGAAAGAAAACTGAACTTGAAGAGCTGTAATGAAGGAATCAGACCTAAAGAGACTAAACTATTTTTGAACCTAATTTTGACGGTAAGTTCCTAGGCCTCTAGCCTGGGCCTGGTGCTATATATAATACATGAGCATTTGAGAGGTTTTCTGGGGAGAAAGTATGAATGCATTTTGCATGATCAAGGAAAATAAACTGTTTTGATCAGAGGGCAATCTGGCTAATTGTATTTCCCAATGATGGTCTCAACCATTTATCCTCCATACACTTCTTAAAATGTAATATCGATACTTTTTTACTGATATATGAGGTATCTCTTCTTTACATCTAAATATGGGTAGGCCTATGACTGCAATGAATTGAACACTATATAACTGTTGAGGTTCAGTTAAAAAAAAAGTGTCAAAATTTACTCCTAGTCCTCCTGAGATGTTTCATGAGGAATCCAGCTACCACGCTGTTAGGAAGCCAAGTAGGCACATCACAAAACCACTTTTAAGTGTTTCTTTTATAGTCCCAGCCAAAGTCCCAGTCCACAACCAGCATGAGTGGCCAGACATGTGAGTGACCAAGCCTTCAGGTTGAGCTGTCTCTATGGAGACTTGCCCAGATTGCAGATTTGTGAGCAAAATACATATTGTTATTGTTTTAAGCCACTAGATTTCAGATTGGTGTTTTATGCAGCAATATATAAATTGAAAAAGATCATATAACCAAAACCATCTGGGCAATAAAGTAAATGATATGCCAGGAATTAAAAAAAGATATTGATGTGATCAGTTTATCTATATGAAAATGTCTTTGGGGAATGGTAAATTTGTAATCTTTGCTTTAAATATAGAATAAGTTTCTAAAGTGTTTTAATAATGAAAGCTCCCTTTCCTACAAGAAAACTACAATCACTAATATAAACTATTGGTCTTTAACTGTTTATTAGTAATAATCATGACCAGTGTTTTAAACATATTATCTGGTAAGTGTTATAATTAACATATTACACAAATGAGTAAACATTTGAAAGTACATGATAACTTCCAAATCCAATCATTTGATCACTATGTATAATAGAAAGACAATACAGCTTATTGTTTGGCTAAATAGTGGAGAATATTTTGGAGGACCCTGTGGAAGAGACTGATTAAAGAAAAAAAACTAATAAAGAAGCTATTTTTGAATGCTGAAGGATGTAAACAATAAAGAAGCAATAGATGTATTTCCAAGGGCAAACTATGATAGTTTTTCAAGAGCATAGTACATGAATACACAATGATATCATCACATAATAGAGTTCCTGAGCCAAAATGTAACTTACTTAACCTTTTCCAATGTATGTGCTTCCCAGAAAGTGATATCTAATTACCAATCCAGATTGAATGATCCTAGCCAATGGTCTATAATAACCTTGATTTTGGCTTGAGGATATTTACCAATACATCTCTCTTCAGTGTGCATTCCTCCATAAACCAGAAGGCTCTTCTTCATCAACAATGAGAAATAGTCTCATTATTAAGAGGTCCTTTGGGTTTCAGGTTGAGTACCCCACCTGCGAGTTGTAATCTCAGAGTCACAATTTGAATAGTATCCCTGAATTGAATTTGTGCTTTACCTGTACAGGGACTGAAATGCTCAGCCAGGGATATGTGCAGTGAACTGTATGAGATATGTCTCTCTATACTAATGAAGTGTAATAAAATCATTTTTCACATGTCACTAATAAACAGGTTTTGTTGCTTACAGCAAACCTGCTACAGTATATATATGTGTGTATATAATGTGTGTGTGTATATATATGTGTATATATATATATATCATGCATCTTATAAAGTTGGTTAATTGGAATTAGCAGAATTATAAGATAAAAAACAAAATAATACTAAAGAGACATTTAAGCAGATGTTTTGTTTGATAAATACAAGACAACTACAAAAGAAAAGAAGTAAAAAGAAAGGGAGGTAAGGAGGGAGGTAAGGAGAGAGGAAGGGTGGAAGGAAATCAGGAAAACTGTAGCTTAATTATCTGTATTTTGGTAGGAGAAAAATTAACAATGACTTGGGAGTTATCAAGCTGGGTTTCTGTGCCAATTAAATTTTTATACTAAGCTGTGTCATCTTTGTAAAGCTTTTATCCTCTTTGCAATTCAATTTTTTTCTTTTGAGAAAATTATCATGAGTACTTTATCTGTATGGCGGTAGGAGAAGAAAAATAAACGTCAACAGGCTTTGAAATGGTAATACTAACATGTAGAATGGTAGTAGCTAAGTTACTTCACCTTACTGTTTGAACTAAAATAAAAAACCTATTAACAAACTGGGAATAGGGTTTCAATCACATGTGTCATTATTACAAATATTAGCAAAATTATCTCAGTAATTATTTTACATTATATTTCTTTCAGTAGGTATTTTATTATTTTCATCTTTTTATCTGCTTTGTTTATTCATCTCTCCCTCTCCTCTGTCTCTATATAAAGATTAATGATGAGAGAAAAGTTAATTAAAGAACAACTCACAAAATTGTGACTGCTTTTAACACCCAAAAGGAAATCATTATACAAACCTAGTAAATATGGTGAATAATAAATCTAGGAAATGTGATTTTAGATAAAAATAACGTCACGAAATACTTAGACTGATTTTGCATTTGTTTGGATCACAGTCTAAACCTGCACATCACAAAATAACATTGCAACATGGTCTTAATAAAATTATTCAAAAGGTTGCTGTTATTATAAGTCAATGACTCTGTCAAAGGGAATACTTAGAGTGATAACTTTCTCACTGATTTACTTAAGTAAAACATTACTGAATAATTATATGTTTTTTTTAAATATATACCACTCTCTTCCTCTTCCTTTTTACCTCTATCTCAAATGCAGTTCCTCCAAATGTTTCATGAAAGCATGCTTCCTGGTAGACATTCTTTTTGCAGCCTTCTCCTGAGTGAATGCCCTTACCCCAATCCTCATCTTTGCCAAGCAGTGGTTCTTTCTCAAGGACATAAAATTTGCTATAAGGCTCTCCACAGAGAGTGGGGTTTGAATGGGGGGAGAGGTCTTAATTGCCATTCTCTAGATAGCACTTCTGTGATTTTTAATTTAAAATATAAAAAGCACAGCTGGAGAAAGACCTGTTCAAGTCTTCTGCCCATTTTTAAATAGGATTACTTTGGTTTTTGCTATTGAGTTGTGTGAGTTCCTTATATGTTGTGAATATTAAATTCTAATCTGATATATGATTTGAAATATTTTCTACCATTTCATAGGTTGCCGTTTCATTTTAACTTTTCCTTTCCTGTGCAGAAGCCTTTTATTTTTATGCAGTCCCACTTGTCCTTTTTAGCTTTTGTTGCCTGTTAAGACACACAAATGATCAACCGGTGCTCAATATTGCCAATTATCAGGACAATGCAAATGAAAACCACAATGAGATATCCTGCCATACTTGTTAGAGTGGCTATTACTTAAAAAAACCAAAAGATAACAAGTGCTGGTGAGGATGTGGAGAAATTGGGACTCTTGTAAATTGTTTTGGGGAATATAAAATGATGCAGCCATTATGAAAAAATCATAAGAGAAGTTCTTCAAACATTTTAAAAATGGAAATACCATGAGATCCAGCAATCCCACTTCTGGGTATGTAACCAAAGGAAATAAAATCAGTATCTGTAAGAGATACCTCATTCCCATGCCATTACCGTGTTATCCTCAATAGCGAAGATGTGGAAACAACTCATTTGTCCACAGAGAGATGAATGGATAAAGAAAATGTTGTGTATATAGACACACACATACACACACAGTCACATACACGTGCATACATACACTATATGGGATATTATTCAGCCTTAAAAAGAACAGAATCTCTATCATATGATACAACATATAAAATCCTGGAGGTTACTATGCTAGATGAAATCAGAAAGTCACAGAAAGACAAATACTACATGATCTAACTTACATGAGGTATCTAAAATTGTCAACATCATAGACTCAGTAGAATTGTGTTTGTCAGGAGTTGGGGAAAGGAGAAAATGGAGAGTTGTTATTCAATGAGTATAAAGTTTCAGTTTTGCCAGTTGAATAAGTTGTAGAGATCTGCCATACATAGTGCTTATAGTATTGTACAATATGTATTGTGAACTTCAAAATTTGTTAAGAGGATATATCTGATGTTCTCGCCACAGTTTAAATAAAAGAAGAATACTGATAGAAAAATGCACATCAATATATACTACCTGAGGTTCCTTGAATTATTGAAGAAAACAATGTCAAATACAATTTATGTTTCTTAAAAAGCAGAACTGAGATGTGAATTCAGAGCTATCTCATTCTTCAGTCTACTTTCTTACTTAATGGGAGGGTCTTCCCTTTAGATTATACAGCAAAATAGTGAATTGGTGGTGATAACACACTACACACTATTCCCCACTTCAGTGCATTTTTTCTATGGTCTTCTCAGGCTGGAATGCCTTTGCAAATCCATTGTAACCCAATAGTTCTCAGTCATACTCTGAAATTTAGCATATAAACCATTCCCTCCAGGAAATTTTTCCTGCCCCTCAATCTAATTGCAGGAAGTTTCCAACATTTTGTTTTCAAGGCTCCTTATGCATGCCCAAATCACTGTTCACCATAGGCTATGGTATACTACAAAAAGTGTAACTTTGTGTTTTTGTTACCTACAAGTGCACTGTATTATAAGTTAGAAATTACAGCTTGTTTTTCTTTGTTCCCACAATAAGCAATACATGTTACTAAACTGGTATAAACTATTTACCCTCCTGTAGGCCAGAGTCTTGTTTCTTTCAAAGGTCTAGATGATGTCTTGTCTTATAGAGTTTAAAGTTCAATAAGATAATGAAAATAAGATTACAAAACAGCTTTTCCATATGACTAAAAGTTTTAATGGAGTGTTTGTACACATGTCTGTCTTGTTATTACTCTTCTGCATCAGGTCGACTTATTTCTTAGGGACTTCATTGTTGTTTGCAAGTTTTCCCCAGCTTTTTAAATAAATCATTGTAAATTTCTTTATATGTAAGTCTGCTTTTTGCAAATCTGAATTATCGTTAGTTTTTGCATGTGCACAATGGTTGCATTTCATCAGCCATTTTAGATATTTTTTTCCAAAATTTAACAACAGAGTTCAATTGCATATTAAACTTTAAGCATAGAATATTTGTTTTCATCATTTCTTTCATTATTAAAATACATTTTGCAAATAAAGTATGCAACTTTTTTTAAGCTTTTAAGGTAGGCACAGGATCAGACAAATCTCTTCAAATCATCCTTAGTGGTACTAGAACATTCAATAAATTAAATTAATGGTTAATATTCAATTATCTTCCATTTCTTGACTTAATCTTCTTGTTTAGAAGAAACTTCTTTCACTTATTCTACATAAGAATCAAAATGGTTCAGTTGCTAATCCCTCAAGTCCAGTATAACTTTCCTTATTCCTGCCTTTCTTGCTGGGTCCACTTCTGTCCAGAGCATGCTGTCGCAATTTTTGCCTATTAAAATCATTTTCTTTCTTTGAGGTTCAAATTTTCTTCATGTGAACTGTTTCCATCAACCAAACCTGGTATGAACTGTTCCTCTCCCAAACTGTGGTAATTTTTGTTTTATTTGCTCATTATATTCTTCCATGTAATTTCTACAGATGCCTTTCCTTTACATGAAATAAAATACGTGTTTCCCCTAAACCACTTAATTTTCTAGCAAATTTTGTTTTGTTAGAAATTTTTTTTAAAGGAGGGAGGTGCTATTTTAATTCATACAAAGCTGGAGTTATTAGATATTTCTTCATGAAAAGTAACCTTTAAAGATTTTAGAAATCATATCATTTAAACATCAAAATATAGAATCTTACAAGCAATAAACAAAAATATTCCAGGTAGAGGGAATGGGACACAGAGAAAGTTGTGGCACTTGTGTAAGGAATATTGAGTGCTATGGTTTTGCTGGGGAGAGCCTGTGTTTGTGAGTCTACTTCAGTGTTCTGATTACTTGGCAATGTTTAAACTTAATCATTATTCCCTCAGAATTGCCTGAGGATCTCCCTGCCATGTGCATACAGAGTATCCAGAGCACTCGTAATTGCCAAAAGGACAAACGCATGATTGCCTGGCCTGCGGAGCCAAGAAATCTGACATGATTGCTTTTCAGAGATTCCCTTGGAGCCTTTCCCTTTGCCTAAGTGTTATTCCTGTGGTGTCTGCATCTGCCTCTGATCCCATTTTGTTTGAGATTATTTAATTGTTCCACATGCTGGAAGTGTTTATTTATTCACCCACCAGACACCTGCACTTCTTTGATGCGGTCTTTTTGATTCTTTTATAAACAGGGAAAAGAAAATCACATTGTGGGTGAAACACATTTGATGTCCAGTGAAAATATTTAGCAATCACAGTAGATAACACATTGTTTTAATTTCACAGTCCATTGGAAACATTAGCTCATTAACAAACTAATTACGGGAGAGGAAAAGTGGTGATTTAGGATAGAGGATATTGTTCACTCTAGTCAGCATGCAGTAACAGAACCGGATATTGTTCACTCTAGTCAGCATGCAGTAACAGAACCGGAAGATCTTTTTTTTTTTTTTTAATTTTAAGTTTTAGGGTACATGTGCACGTTGTGCAGGTTAGTTACATATGTACACATGTGCCATGCTGGTGCGCTGCACCCACTAACTCGTCATCTAGCATTAGGTATATCTCCCAATGTTATCCCTCCCCCCTCCCCCCTCCCCACCGCAGTCCCCAGAGTGTGATATTCCCCTTCCTGTGTCCATGGAGATGAAACTGGAAACCATCATTCTCAGTAAACTATCGCAAGAACAAAAAACCAAACACCGCATATTCTCACTCATAGGTGGGAATTGAACAATGAGATCACAAGAACCGGAAGATATTTAACTGTTAAGCACAAGACAGATCTCTGCCTAACCTCCCTCAATGTCTGACCCTTTTAGATTGGTACTTCCCTCTTTCACTTTTGTGTCACAGGAAATAAAATAGTTTCCCTGATTAAAGGTGACAGGGTCCGTTTTATATTTCAGGTTAGTTTTGTGTCTTGAAAATTGAGGGGAATGATGCAGACAAAATAAATTCACTTTTTTTTCCCTCTTGCCCTCCTTCCTTAAATATTTCCTAAGTGTTTACAAGGTGTGAGGCTTGAGGGAGAGTAGCCTCTGACTCTCATTTTGCTCTAGAAAGCAGAAATCTAAAGAAATGATTTACAGTGAAGTGTGATCATTGTAATGACAGTTCTGGACGATACAAAGAAGTGGGAAGATGAGAAGACAGTGAGGAAAGGCTTCCTGCAAAAGGTGATTATTTAAGTTACCCTCTTCATTTTGCTTTTTATATACAACATAAAATTAGGAAAGAAATTGTGTGTTTTTCTGTGACTGTAACCCTATGAAAGGGAGTTTTAAAATAATAGTAATAATAACACATGTAGCTAATATTAATTGATTTTTTCTTATGTGCCTGGCACTGTTCTGTGGGTCTTGTATGAATTAACTTATTTAATCCTCACAATAGCGCTATGCAGCAAGTACTATTTTTATCATTTTTATTTTGCAATTGAAGAATTAGAAGCCCAGAGAGGTTATTTTCTCAAACATTTTCTCAAAATTAAGTAGCAGAATCAAAACTCAAACTCAGGCAATCTAACTCCCATGCCTTTGTTTTTAATTTATGTGAAATGGAAGTGAGATCTCTTTAAAAAAAAAAAAAAAGGATATAGACTTTTGCATTGGCATATATTTGTTCAGGGTCCAATTAGGAGACAGATAACAGCATTTTGAATAGGGAAATTTTAATGTAAATAATTATAAAGAGGGGTTAACTTAGAGGATTAAGGAGAACTCTAAAGAATATAGGAATGAATGACAGATGCAGGGAGCAGTGAATTCTAAATGTAGAATTTAGAATCTACATTTCCTTATATCATCAACCAGATAAGCTAAGGAAAAACAGAGAACCTCTGCTCACACCAAGCCTAATAGATTTACCTTATTGGAGACACTGTGTCTGAAGTCCACTATATAGTAGAGAATTTCTCTGAGATGCCATAAATGAGCTGGTAAACAAACTACCTTCTAGGATGCAAGCAAAACTCACTGAGAAGGCACCTGTTGTGTGCTGCAGGTAAAACCTACTGAGATTATGGACTATGGATTTTCCCATGCACCACTAGCCAGGAAGCTGTAAGAAAAGATCCGGGTCAGTTAGAAAAATCCATTCTACTTTCAGTGGTCCTTTAAGAGCTTAACTCTATGTCAGTTAGCAAAACTGAAATGTCTACAGTATCTAGCTACAGTATCATAAAAGCAGGGCAAAAATGGATGGATGTGTAGCCAAGTGGCAATAAACTGATAACTGATATATAGCAACTGAAGATTTTATAAGCCCTAACCATATAATAATATAATACCCAACCATATGCTATTCAACATAGCATGATACTTTATATAATACTTTATATAAAGCATGATACTTTATATATAAGCAAGACAATGATACTTTATATAAAAACTTAATGACAAATAACAATGTTTTGGTTTTCCCCTAGTGCCTAGATGGGCATGTTTACAAATATACACCCAGGAGCACACACACACAAACACACACATATCAAGTATCAAATTATTTCAAACAAATGTTTTGTGCTCCTATTTACGTGACATAAGCATGTACTTTGTTTTTCTGTTGGGGAATCTAGCAATGAAGGCATCTCTTCTCCAGTTTCAAGATTTAGAATATAGATAAGCAATACAATTCCTATAAAACATCTCTCCATTTACCTTTTCTTTCTTTTTCCTTTTTCTGTTTTCATATCTAGGGGCTAAGTTATCTAGGGGCGTTTTCTATTATCAATCTTAATGCTTGAACTCAATTTAAATTGTTGCCTCCCCTATATCATAATCCAGTTGTTTTAAAACAAAATTCTGAAACTGAAGCATTATATTATATTTGTGTAAATGTTGTCTTCTTTCACTCTTTTAAGAGTAAGGACCATAGGCTGTTTGTCTTGTTTTTCCCCCAGAGCAAATTCAGACAGGCTATAAAAAAGTTTACTTTTAAAAGTATATGGTTGATTTGTTCTTATCTACTCCATAGAACATCAATATCTCCCAACAATAATCCCCAGACTCTAAAAGAACAAATTAACTCACAAAAGGATAGAAACACAAAAATACAGAAACCCAGTTTTTTTTTTTCTGTCTTGTAGTTAATAACTTAATCTTTAATTAGGATGTTTGGTCTTTCAAATTAGAAAAGCCTTCAAGTTTCTTGGTCATTCTGAAGGATATCATTATTTTTTTATCTTCAATTTATGGAAATGAACTATACCAGAAAAGAGTACTATACCAGCAAGTCTGAGGATGAGAGAGAAAACATAATTACAATTATCATGGTCTGTATTTATTACAGGAAGACTAGAATAAGTATGAATTTGTTCGAAGAATATACATTAATATGTTTTAATTTTTCTGGAGAGGTTTAACATTTTAAAAGAAGGAATAATTTGAATTAATCACTGCTAAGTTTCTTCTAGCTCAATTTCTATGATTCTGTGACTGAACAATGGGATAACTCATTTTTTTTAATGAGCTAATAACACAAACTAGATATTGATACTTCAGTTACTCAATAACATATAAAAAGTCTTAGGATACTGGAAAACCATATCCATGAGGTTGAGTTTAATATACTTCTGATTATACACAGAGATATTTAAAAAATAGTATAAAAGGTTTTTTGTTTTGGAAATTGAAGAATATAGCTTTTATTTCCAAATAGCAAAATTCCACATTCTATAGGACCAAAATTATACTTTAATGTTCAACAACCTTCCTCATGTTTTACAAATTTAGTCTACTAAGTAGATTATAGAGTTTTCAAAATTTTTTTTACCAATGCATAATCTCATGATTTAAATGCAATGTGTTATTACAAAGAGCATACATTATATTTTACAGAAGAAGGAATTGAAGTTTACAGAGATTAAATGATTTGCCTAAGTTTATTTAGATGGTAAATGGTAGTTAATAATCAAACCTAGAATAAATGATTCCATATTTTATAGTTTTCCCATCACATCAAACTGTCTCTCATTGCTTGCTTTTTTTTTTTCAATTCTTAAAGTTGCAGTACACAAAGGCAAAATAAAACTTATCAGTCTATAGGTCTCAAATCCCTAAGAAGTAGATTATTAATTTATTAAAGAGCATATAAAGATATGTTGTAAGAGACTAAAGTATTTCCAGGAATTCTTTAATGTTTATATAATGCAAATAACAGTTGTTATTGCAAAGGAAAAAATGTTTCCAATAAGAGACACCCCCAACAAGCACCATATTAAGACACTTAATCTTTACTCCTTATTATTTCTTGAGTATTTCTAGGCTGAAAGTTTACTTTACACTAAGAGTGAGAATTCTTAATCCTTAGTAATCTGCAAACAATCAGCTTGTTTAATTTTAATTAATTAATTCTTGAGCTGCCTCAAAAGTATTTTTATATTGTCACTTAGGATATTTTATAAAAATCAAATCAGACATTGGACTCTAGAATAAAAAAGAACTGTTTATTTGAGAAAGATTGTATTTTCTATTTAATTACCTGTGTTACATCTGGAAAAGATTTATCATTAAATTCATCCAGCATTGGAGAGAAAAACAGACCTCCATCTGAGCAAGATTATTTTGAGAGAAAAAAGTTAAAAAGATCTTAAGAAAAAGCACAGAGCCACCGCTCTAAAATGTAAATAGCCAAAAGGATAGAACGTTTTTCAACCATTTTTGTAGCAGAGTGACAACCTACCTTGGACAAGTACCTGGCTTCAAGCTGCTTAACTACCTCCTGTTATGAAGATGTGAAAAGTTTTTTTGTGATTGAATATAAGGAATTAGCATACACAGATGGCCTCTTCAATCTCCATGTGAATTTAGGATGAACTATGTATGACATGGTGCTGTAAATTTTTCCTCTTGTGGGCTAATTTTGGTGACCATCTTTCTGTCTCTGCAGTCTCTTAAGCAGATTGACTGTGATGCATGTCAGATTCAAGTTTAATTGTGTGATAAAACAGTTTTCTTTCTGTTATAAAAAAAAAAAATCACCCAGCATTATGATGGGCATAACTTCTGGCTTTGGAAGTCTTAGTTTGGTAAAAGGTCATAAAATTTCAGTTTAATGTACCGTAATTCCATTATTTATTTATTTAGGGCATGCCATGACCCTCACCTAGTAAGGTCTTATGTCAAATTCATTCTAAGCAGATGTCATGTAAATGCAACTGTGTAATTAAAATTGGGAGATATCCCTGAAAAGGAATAGAACTCAAAGACTATTTGAAGGAGCTGCTTAATTCAAAGAATGACATGAATATTGCTCTAGGCTGTCCTTGAAAAGTAAAAGTAAATGCATACTCTTAGAGATAATTTTCTGTAGGATATAAAAGACCATATGGGATTATTTTTTCCTAGCAAGAGTTCTCATCCAATTCAAGATAAAGCTTTTCTAGGATTTATAAGATATCATTCTTATAGATATCTTTTTCTTTGGTTTGAACTTGATGTATATTACAAAGTTTAACTCTTTTGATCTCTCTGTTCTAGATTTGGAACTAGTGCATTGTAGTTTAGTAATAATTTTCCCATAGAGGTTCTAAAACACCACTTACGTTTTAATGGAAAAATTAACTACCTAAAAATAATTAATGATAGTTCATTCAGGACTTAGAAAATGCAAAATAAATAGTATATTGGTTGTAAATAGTAATAAAATTTTAGACAGCTGTTTTAGAATTCTACGTCTAGCCTGCAGAAATATTTCAAAATAAAAATCACATAAATATGAAAGACATTAGTGTTAACAAAAAATTTCTTATTATTTTAAAATTATTAAAGAAATGTGTTATTTATAACCAGATGAAAGTGCACTAATCTGCTACTGAAATTTTGAGAAAAACATATGAGAAACTCAAAATACCTAAACAAACGATATATGCAAAACTGAATCATAAAATATCAGAGAATTTATCTAATATATGACAAAATTAAAGTGTGATCCTTACATTTATTAAGATAAATTTCATTTTAGTCTGCATGACTCATACCTATTTTTTGTTAATCTTCAATATACAACATGATGAATTGTCACAAAGTGGAACCCATCTGCTCAAGTCACGAAGTAAAATTCTACCAGCATCCTCACACCTCCTCAAATAACTACCCTCCTTCATCTCCCACAAAGTAACTACTATTCTGATTTCTAATAGCATAGTTTTGTCTTTTCTTATTGTTTTTATAAATTGAATCCCACATTGAAAATATTCTGTATCTTTTTTACTCAACATTATGTGAGACCCATCCATATGCTGCTTCTCACTTTCACAACTGTGTGAATATACTATACATTGTGTTCTACTTATCAGTGCTATGTAACAAAACTCCAAAAAACTCAGTAGGACAAAGCAATAATTTAATTACTTCTGATTCTGTGTGGTAGAGGAATAGGGACAGGTCACATTGAGGATAGTTTGTTTCTGCTGCACAGATGTCTAGGGCCTCAGCAGGGAATACTTGAAGGTCAAGGGTGCATGCATAGCTGGGGCTGGAGCCCTTTGGAGGATTCTTCACACATGTGCTTAACAGTTGATGCAGGTAGTCAGCTTGAACTCACATTGGGAAGTTGTCTGAAACATTATATGTGGTCTTTGGGCAGGCTATTTTGGGTTTCCACATGGCAGGGTGACTGGTTTCCATGAGTGATTTCCTGAGAAATCAAGTTGAATCCATGACATCTTTATGATCTAGCCTCAGAAGTCACACAGCCTCACCTGCTCCGTACTTTATTTTCAAAGACAGCAACAAAAGAACAACCAGATTTTAAGAGAAGGATTTACAGAAAACAACATTAGATTGGAGGTGTGTCAAGATCATGTTGTAAGAAGGGCATGTGTGATAGAAGATACTTTTGCAGCTGTCTTTTGGAAATACAATCTGCCACATCCTGTATTCGAATGGACTATTATGAGTAGTGCTGTTATGAAGATTCTTACACATATCATTTGCTGTACAGTATATACATTTTTTGGTAAGGATAGCCTAAAAATGGAATTTCTGGTTCATAGCATATTTCAGATTGTGTTCTGAAAAACAGAGACTGGAATAAATATTCAAATATATTTTATTTAAGTAGGGAGTGCATTTTAAAAACTCTTACCAGGTAGTGAGGGAAGCAGAATAGGGGGGGAGTAAAAGCCAATCTAGAATGTCATCACAAATTAAGTCATGCCTTGGACTCATGCACAGGAGGGTCTGAAGTATACATTGCATTGCAGAGTTGTCTGCCCCTCAAGTCAAGGGAGGCAGAATTTTGTAATATATAAGTTGATCACCTTCTGTGAGTTGTCCACTGCATGGAGTGTGGTGAGGGGACTGGCGGCAAGAAAGACCCTTTCTGCAGAGGTGTCTCCTCTCAGGTAATGGCAACTCTCTAAATAAAGAAGTGATTGAGAACCAGTAGGGAGCAATACTCACACTATCTGGAGGGGGAGGAGGGGGCGGGCATTTACAGTCCCCACAGGGAGATCTAGGAGGAAGCACTAATTTTGTGTGCCACGGAGCACTCTCTCCACTTGAATGCCACATTAAATAGATTTTATTCACCACAGAATCTGGATTCTAGTTTGTCATACTTTCTAAAAAAATTAATGAGAGGAGCGTGAGTGGTATGAACTACCAGGTCCTGCTGTGCAGTTGCTTCCAAGGCTCTGGCTATTGCTTATCTTCTCCTTCCTCCCCTACCCACTCTCAACCCCTTTTCCCCACTCCCTTGGCTAGAACTTCTAGTTTCCCTGGCTTGCCTGGTGTAGTCACCCGGGTGCTCATCTCTGAAGTGTCAAGGACCCCCATTATCATACACGTTACATTATGTTGCTACATTCACCAATTTTCACTTAAAACTGATCATGGGGATAAAAAGAGGTGTCTCTGTTGATAATGGTGGGAAACATATTCCTCCCTGCCTACATTATGCAGCTGAAGCCTTATCTCCTCCTGAGTGTCAGGGCTAATTATCCTTGTCAGTTTGGTAATTCCTTCATTTTTTTAATCTGCTGCTCTACTGACTCAAGTTGAGTGACCAGGCAATATCCAAAGTTTTATGTTCAGTGGACTTCTTACTATTTTCTTTGGTGGAAGCACTCTCTTTTGAAAACCAAGATTTTCTGGCCAAATGATAAAAATACAAATTCCCTGAGTCACTGGAAGTGATGGTAAGCCATGCCACTATTACTTACAGTCTTCTTTTCCTACACTTATGCAATCTACCTACTGAGTCAAAAGTTTCATTTAATGGCCACTGGTTAGGGAGTATAGCTGTATCCAGAAGAGTGTCTTATTTTTTATGGTGCCAATGTTAAGCTGATGCCTGAGCTTCATCTTTATGAGGCTATTCCACTACTGTAATAGGCCAGCATCTACTGGTAGGTGTGGTATGTTGATGAACCAGTGCATTTTATGGTTATTGTTGGCATCTTTTATGCTATAAGGTATACTTTGTTCTGACGTGATGCTGTGTGGAATTCCATGTAAGTGAACCAGGTACTCAGAAAGCCCACAGATAGTGGTTCTACATGAAATGCAAATTAACACTTGAAGTATGTGTCAATTCTGGTCAGAATTGATGGCTAATCAAACTTTGCAGGATGGAAGGAGTCTGATGAAACCGACTTGACAGTAGGTTACTGGTAATCTTCTAAGGTATGGATCCAGACCCGGAGCTCAGCATTCATCACCACTGTTGACTTGCCAGACATTCAGCAGGGGCAGTTGCCAAATTATCTTTGGTGAGAGGGATTCCATGTGGCTGGGCTCATGTGTAACCTTCAACTCTGACATCATGGGTACTCCATTCACTATGCTCACTGTGCGCAGGTGAAATGGGAGTCTGGACCACCTGTTCATGTGATTCAGTTGTCATGTTCTGGAAAAGCCCTGGCTGGGTTTCAGATGTACTATTTCTGTCACTGCCTGAGTAAAGATCATGGGAGTGGGTGGGACAAAACGTATGTGTATGTTCATATTTGGTAGATAATGCTTAGACCAATGTATAATCCAATTACAAGAGCATACGAGTCCTATATACTCCACCAAAATTCATCAAAAAGTCACCATACCTGGTTAGCCTTCTAATTTTAGTTACTGTGATTGGTGTTTAAAGGTATTGCTTTTTGTTTTTATTATAGTTCTCTGTGGTTGATCATATTCTCTTTGGCCTTTTAAATAATGTTTTGTAATGGCCTTTTCCTATCTCTTGACTATTTTTCTAATTGTATTCACTATCCCTTTTCACTGTTTTGTAAGTGTTCTTGATATATTCTGAATACAAGTCCTTTGTCATTTAATTGTGTTGCGAAAAATCTTCTACCAATATGTAGCTTGCCTTTTCACTCTCTTAAAAATGCCTTTTAGTGAACAGCAGTTCTCAATTTTAATTTGGTGCAACTTGTCAATTCTTTTACATACAGTTATTGTACTTTATCTTGTGCTTAGGAAACATTTGCCTACTCAAAATCATAAAGATAATCTCCTTTACATTTATTGTTTCTGTGGGCAAATTTTTATGCAAATACTTTATTGTTTTATTTTTCATATTCACACCTACAGTCCACACAATTTCGTCTATCTTAGAGAGCTTTAAGTAGAGGCCACAAATCAATGAATTTGATGAGTAGTATATTTAGTATGCTCTTATTAATAAAATATTCCTCATTCTATTTTAACAGACTTTAATGGCAATGTAATTCAGCAATTTGTATGCTAATTTGAATTGGTTATGATTTGTTGTGGCTACTTTCTGATAATATGTATTAAGGAAATCTGTTTGAGTAAGTTAGAAACCATCCTTTCACAATAGGATAGTCTTTCGGTAATAATAGGCAATTCATGCATCATGTAATATGGATTTTCTTATATCTCATCCTACGTTCTCACTTTCAGGTAATGCTTTTAAGTTTATAGTATTGTAGGACTCTGTGTTGACTATACTCAGTTTTTAGACAAAACAGAAACAAAAACACTAAACAAAATTAAAACCTTGGCTTTCTTATTTTATAAATAAATGGGTACTCTTGTTAGAAAATCTTCTTAGGTTATCAAAACCAATAATATTTTTAACATATCTTGACAATTCAAAAAATTTGTTAATTTGTTAACTAATGAAAACATGCAACATGGTATTATAAACATTTGGAATTTATTATTTTCAGAACTTCGTTTTAAATGTCACTGCTTTAGATGCTATTGCTTTTGTCAATTAAATACAGAAGGTTTATTAACAGTAGGATTATACGATTTCTTAACACTGAGGTTATTATTTCTTATGATTGTTATGATTCCACAATTGTTAGTGGTAAGTACTGGAATCTCAAAGCAGCATGTTACAAAGACACTGTGTTGACTCTATGAGAATGAAGCAGGGACATCCTAAAATAGTGTCAGGGTACAGAGGGCTGTTTCTAGGAAATAAATGCCTTGAACTATTCCAGTCCTTTATCATCTGTGACATCTACCTGTGTTTTCCTTTTTGCCTTCATACCATGTAGAACAACCTAGTCACTCTTACCTCCTCATATTTTACATTTTTCATAGTATAATCCTAATCTTTAATGAAAAATTATCATATGTACAAATCCTCTCTGGTAGCTTGAACCCAATGCTGGTATATGCCTTCCTAGCATTGTGAATGGCATTTTTATCCCTGATTTTAGTTCTAATCTTCTAGTTCTATGTTAAAAGAATTCCCTACCACCACACAATTCTGATAAGTTATGACAGGACACTTGTGAGCTCTTCAGGCTTCTGTAGGGCTAATGTCCATTCCACTCACATAGGTACATGAGGAGTTTATTGCTCAGTAACATTTCTTGATCTAAAGTACCTGTCACTACTTGTGACATTGTATTTCAGACTAAAGATCAGCCTGGAGCCTTGACTCAAATGGACCTTGAGCCTCCTGAGAGTGGTTCTGTTTCACGCAGCTGCACTTCAGGCTTGTCTGTCCCAGGTTAGGGCTCTCCTGCCTCTTAGACTGCATTGCTCCAGGCAAGGCTGTCATTATAGTTGTTTCAGCTAAGTGAAGGAAACGAGGCCTCAACAGGCAGTTTTTTTTCAAAGCATGTAATTATAGACCCATTTTGAAAGTTAACTCTATTATTGGTTCTCTTCTTTACCCATTTTTATGTCAGACTTTGAAAGCATACTTATCAAATGTTCAGATTGCAGTACCCATCTGATATTATCAGACTCTAAAAATAATGTGATTAAAGACTAAATAAAAGAATGGTTAAATATGACAAAACTACAAAAATAATATTCCATAAAACTCAGGATCCAAGTGGCTACACTTTTGGATAGTAGAAAGCTATAAGATAGCATAATGTGCTACAAAAATAGTTCCACACTTTGATGTGTTTTTCATGTCAGTTCATATATAGATTATTGATTTTCTTACTTGCCAGCAAACCATAAATAGAATGTGCCCAGTCAAGGACGTGTCTAGGGCAGATGAAGGCCCTGGAAGCCATGAAGTGTGAGAAACAGTCAAAAGAAATAATGTTAAGATGAGATCATCCAGCGTGTATAATTTTGAATGGATATCTTAGCGTTTTTAAACCCTTAAAATATTTTTACATGCAATAAACAAAAGCGAATCAGTTGGCAGTGTTGCCAAGGAGTTAGATTTCATTATAAACACTAAAATCATGTATAAATGGGAGATAAAGAGTTGCTTTTGAAAAGTGGTTAAGAACTAGCTCATTGAGTACTATTAGAGAGAAACAGACCTTGAATAGTCAAAATACAACTTAAATTTTTGGTATGTAAGGGCTCTTTTAAATCTAAGATTCAGGCTACAATAAGACCTTTGAAATTTTAATTGGCAAGTTCTAGGTAAATGTAGTGTCCTAAAACTCTGTATATGCTTCTGATTCTAAATCTCACTAAAATTATAGTAAAAGAAAATTTTTTAGAGACAAATCCACCAAGAAAGAAAGGATAAAAAAAATGACAACAGAAACAAAATATTGGAGTACAAAGTAATAACAAATGATAGAAAAAAAAATAAGATAATTAGAAATCCATTTTGGGAGAGCTAGTATCTAAATAATAGGTGTCCAAGGGAGGGGGACAAAAAAACAAAAATCAGAAATCATTAGTAGAATAACTTTAAAGATAATTGCAGACTGAAGAACTTCAATTTCTAACCTAAAATGCCCTAAAACAGGTCCAGAAACATACATATTTGATAGCTTAAATATATACAACAAAAAAATTTTTAAAGGATTGGATTGTATTTCTAGTTTTTTTTTTAAAGAGTTGCGAGGTGTTTACAGATACTCTTGTATTTCTGCAATCAGTAAACTAAGAAAATTCCCCAGTTATCCTGCTAATCCAAAAAAAATGAGGAAAATGTGGAACAGATATGAACCTAATCTGCAGCATATTGAAAACTATATTTTTCAGGTACTTTCAGAAAAGTATTTGTAGTGGGATATTCCATTTACTATTTGAGAAATTAGATGTTTCAATCGTAAGAATGGTTAAAATCCTGTCTCACCTGCAGACAAGCAGGATGACTTTTCCTAATACTGTGTACATCAAAAGTATTCAGTAAGATCACTGTGATTCTTCATTGTATATTCTGGATAAATTACTTTCCATTACATTCACTATCTCGTTCTCATTAGCATTTTAATGTTCTCCATAGTCATGCCTCCTATGTTTGGGGAAAACTAACCAACTTCTTCTAAGCCACTTGCCAGGGAAGGCACTGTTTTATTAATGAGGCTTTAATTAAAGAGACTCCCTACTATGCATACTTCTGAGCAGTTGTAAGGCACACAGGATTTGGGAATTTGATATGTTATTTATGCACTACTAAAGGCAAGAGGGGACAGGCAGTTCTGGCAAGAATTTTCAAGAACAGTTTTGAATTATTGATTTCTGATTATGAATGAAGTAAGAAGAAACAAGTGTCAAAGGGGATGGACCTCAGACCCAGAAATCTGGAAAGTCCAGGTTGCAGGTTTCCTCTGGATGCTTATGAAAGTCATCTTTACCTTGACTCTCTGAGGTTGCTACAAAGATACTATTTCTGTCCAATTCTATAAATACTTTTATATGTCTCCTGGGAGCTACAGTGCACTGGTCTTCCTTGCAACCACAAGATAGTGAATATTAGAGTCTGATTTTGTCATGGAGTTAGTTTCTTAATACTTTCGTAGTCTTAACTTTAGCCCTGTTTGTCCTCTGTGTTTTGTGTATTCACAGAAGTTTTCTTAGGCATATCTAAGTTTTGGTATAACACATCTTAAGTTGAGGCTTTATTTTTCCATATGAAATATATCATGAATTAATTTGCTTCTCCATGGAGTCCCTATACAAGAAAAGTTTTAGATCTTATAAATTGCTTTGTCAGTTTCAGAAAAGGAAACAATATACCACTTTTATTTTCTTATTTCTTTATCAATTTTTCTTTAGTTTTCATCCTCCCTTTGTCACAGTATAATGCTCTTTTATGCTGATATTTTGTTGAAATTTCTTCTTTATTTTCCATAATACTGTTTTCTGTATACCTTGCTTTCTCTATATCCACTTTCTAATTTATTTCCATTTCCTCCCTATTTTACTTTCCATTTAAATGAAGTGCCATATGGAAAGGGGAAGAAAGACTTATCACTTTGAGGAACCTGCTATATGCCACACCTTACTGTATAGTAGACATTATTCCACTGCACATTAATAGAATTTTTTTAATGAACAGACTCAGGTGAAGTAGCACATCTAACCGCTAGTCAGTGATGGAGAAGCATCACCCGAATAAGGGTGAGGTACAGATCTAGCGAATGACAGCAAAAGTGAAGCAGTCAACCCAGAAGATACTGCCCTTTCTCTTTAGATTTCAGGGAGATTTTAAAGTTTCAAGATTTTTAAAATTAAGATGGTGATGGTTCTATAAAGAAACAGACAGATGTTTTTCCCTGACAAAAGATTATTGCATTCAGATGGAATTTCCAATGGATGAAGTATGAGGAAAGCATCAGCTAGTTGGGAGGATACTAAGCAGAGCTGTCCCAGAGATCACGGGTGCTTGTCAAGAGGAAGCATCTTTGAGCTCCCTTTGGTGATTATAAGTGACTGTCTGGTGGTTCATGAACTCTTTAAACAGGTAGACTCATTCTGTCACAAAATCATGTAGAAAAGACATTCAGCTTCTTGCCATAATTTGTCTTCTATTCTGTCATCAATCCATGGTCCTTCTGACAACTGACCTTGTAACTTTTCTTCCCATTCTTTTTTTTCTTACTTTTCAGATTTTATACTCAGTCATACATCTTCAACTAAGATTTTTCCTTTCATACCTCAATCATGAGTATGTTCTCTTTTGTAACTGCTCAAGTCAGGATGCTTGATGCTCAGAAGTCAAAGCATGGAAAGTGAGGTGTGGTAAAAGGAAAGCAGCTTTTTGTGGTCAAACGCCTGCAGGTGGGAGAATGGCCAGGATCAAGCCTCAAAGGAACCATGAGAAAAATGTGTGGGAAAAATTTAGTAGTGAAAAGGAGGTGCAGATCTGTGTGTTGTGTTACGATGGTCATCTCACATAATTGCTTATCCAGAGGTCCAATTTGCACCATTCTGACTTCAGCCCAGTAGTGGGGGGCTAACTGTAACTCCCCTTGAGCTGGAGGATTCCACAGCTGGGTCTCTCTGCCTGGCATGTTTTGAAATTGGTCTTTATAATTTCTTTTCTTTTTTTTCTTTCTTTCTTTTCTTTTTTTTTTTTTTTTTTTTTTGACGGTGTCTTACTCTGTAACCCAGCCTGGAGTGCAGTGGCACAATCTCAGCTCAGTACAGCCTTCAACTCCTGGGTTCAAGCTATTCTCCTGCTTCATCCCCCTGAGTAGCTGGGATTACAGGTGCGTGTCACCATGCCCAGCTAATTTTTGTATTTTTTTAGTAAAGACGGGGTTTCACCTTGTTGGCCAGGCTGGTCTCGAACTCTTGACCTCAAGTGATCCACCTGTCTCGGCCTCCCAAAGTGCTGGGGTTACAGGCGTGAGCCACTGCACCTGGCTGCCCTTGGAATTTCTAAGCAAGCACATAATTAGATAAGTAAGCACTATGCATGGATGTGCATAGTGTGCACAGAGTCTCACAGTACAAGGCCACATTTGAGATTAGGAAGGAAAGGAAAAATAAGTTTCAAAATGCAATTCAAAGATGAAATATTTGGTTATACTCTGAGCCCATACTGGTTGATTCCGGCCCAGAATCATGAAATAGATATTCAGTGAAATCTCAGTGAATAATTCTCCTTAATGTGTTTGCTCTGGACTCAGAAGTATCAACAAGATGTAGAGATAAACCTCAGGCATTATGGGACTTCTAGTATCATGTAGAAGTTGAAAAGCTAATAAGTGATGCTGATATTTCCTGTTAAACACTTTGCACAACATTGCAAGAAAAGTTTGTGGAAACAGTGTTGAAAAGTTAAAATATTCAAGAAGTAACATTTTCTTATTACATTGGACGGGGCTATAGCCCTTAACAAGTGATATGAACCTTTTTTTGTGAAAGTGTACTGTACTAGGAAACCAAAGATTACTTAGCTATTAGTAAATGATTGAAAAAATATTTTGAGCTTTCCGTGACAAGGTCATATGGACACACATTTCACCAAAAGGTCAAACTTGTAAATATTTCTAGACTGAATATTCTGTGACTATGTATCTAAAAACTGTAACCTTTCCACAGTGTTTATTCAGCTAAAGCAAAATAGACTCTTAAGGAATTAGGCTGTTATCATTCTGCTAGATTTCTGAGCTCGTCTACTGGTGTCTGCCCTGTGCATATGCCCTTTGTTGAAAGACGCTAGTAAGAATTTTTTTTTCCATAGTGTTTGTATGAATACACACATCCATAATTCATCAAAACAGCCATTTGGAAAATGAATAAAACATACCAACCACGCTTCTGAATCACAGAGTTTCAGGATTGCTTATTAAAATAACAGTTACTTCTTTCAAACAGGTGTGGATTGCAGTTCTAGTATGTGAATTATTTTGGAAATATCTTTCTATATTTCTCATTTAAACCTTACATTTCTTTTCTAATGAGATACGCATCTAGAAGTCTTTTAAAAGAATAACATTTCTTGACCAAACTGATCATTTATAGCTAAATATATTTCAATATATTAAAGGACACATCTACCATGGAAAAAGAAATGTACTGTGAATTAAATACAGAAACATTTTGAATAATATTATTTTACAAGTCTGTGGAATAATTTATAGAAGTGACTATATCATAGGGAAAATTGAAAGTTTTTAGAAACAACACACAGAAGGGGAAGGTTCATTGTAGTTGTGGAACAGTCAATAAGTTTAAAGAGGAAAACTCAAATAAGAGAGAATCTATAATAAGATTCAAAGGAGATTGTGGGTGTGGGTGTGTGTGTGTGTGTGTGTATGCATATATACACATGTATATGATAGTGATACACCAGAATTAATCTGGAAAGGGAAAATGTTATTTTCCAAATATTATGACTAGTTAAAGCAGGTAGAAAAAAAAAACACATGAAAGATTATGGTATATTAAAAAAAAATTGCTGGGCGCCGTGGCTCATGCCTGTAATCCCACAGCTTTGGGAGGCCGAGGGGGGTGGATCATGAGGACAGGAAATCGAGACCATCCTGGCTAACATCGTGAAACCCCGTCTCTACTAAAAGTACAAAAAAAATTAGCCAGGCATGGTGGCACATGCCTGTAGTCCCAGCTGTTAGGGAGGCGGAGGCAGGAGAATCTCTTGAACCTGGGAGTGGAGGTTGCAGTGAGCCGAGATTGTGCCACTGCACTCCAGCGTGGGCGACAGAATGAGATTCTGTCTCAAAAAAAAAAAAAAAAAAATCTTTTTCATGGGGGCAGTGCCTGAATTTCCATGTGCCCTTGGACCTTAGACAACTCATTTTGCTTTTCATCAACACAAAATTGTTTACACAATAGGATAATTGTGTTTCTATCAGTTCAATAAGTGCATTTTTCTTACATATACACATTAAGAAATATGATAACTTAGATACTCAGAGCATTGATAATGTAGTAGCTAATGGAAACCATCCAAGATGGGCTATGCTTGAAAGTTGAGCTTCTCTTTTCTCTATGGGCAAATATTCCCTCAGAGAGTTCAATAGAGGGAACACCCCTAAAATCTTTACACTTGCATTGTTTGGTTCAGTTTCATAAAAAGGGCCGACTCAGAATAACAGTCTAGGCTCGTAGAGATTTATTGTGACCTTTGTTTTTCACTGGAGGATGATACTTAGAGAGGCCTATTGTATTTCAGGTTTTATAGAATCAGTTGTCAATTGAGTATCCTGTAGTAAAGCCCCTAGTAGCCCGATACATTAATACATCTGACAAAACATCACTCTTTGTCATAAGATTGCTGAACAATTTAACTCTGCTTATAAAATGACAAAATCTTCAACAAATTTTAATTTCTAACAATTGATGATATACACATGTGCATTTGTGGATATATATGTAGATATGACTATCCGTGAAAATATTAACAAGTTGAATGAGGATAGAAAACTGCAGAATGTGAGGCAGGAGAATAGGGCCTGAAGCCAGGGAACCTAAGGACCTCCTAGACCTAAATCAAACGGAAATACTTAAGCTATGACAGGAAATATCCTCTTCATTTAGATAGGGCATTACCTAGTAGATGACTTTGTAACTTTAGTTCATTCTCTTCATTTGTATAGGGTGTACATCAAGTAACTAATGGAAACCTCATAAGGGTATTTAAACCCCAGAAAATTCTGCAACTGGGCCCTTGAGCTGCTTGCTTGGGCCCGCTCCCACCCTGTGGAGTGTGCTTTCATTTTCAATAAGTCTCTGCTTTTGTTGCTTCATTCTTTCCTTGCTTTGTTTTTGCGTTTTCTCCAAATCTTTGCTCAAAACGCCAAGAATCTGGACATCCTCCGCCGGTAACAAATATAGTTACCCAAAGAAGTCTAGTAAGAAAACACATCTTTTGAATTTCTTGATGTTATGCCTCCTTTCTCAGGCTGTATCAATCACAGAGAAAAGAAGCTCTTAAACATTTAAGTTATATACCTTATGTTAACAAGCGTACAGTAATACATCCTAGAAAATGCAATTATTCAATGTTTTATGAAGACTTCTGTTGTCAAAGCACAGAAATTCAGTGTTAGAAAGGGTTTCAGAGTTTCTTCTGGTCCTCTCCTTACCTAGTCCACTTTGGTGTAGGACGCAGAACTCTATTGGGAGCCATACGTTGTGCCTATGAATTGTGGTTTTTAGATTCATTCTAACCCTTAACTAGCTGTGCTCTTTATCCCAGAGAAACAAATTTTCATCACTTGGATAGCCAATTTTAGGTATTAATTTTTTTCTCTGCAAGTTCCAAGAATACTTCTATTTCTCTACTTGAAACCTTACTGTACAATCATTTAATCTCTTTGAAAATGAATATTAGGGCAGCTCTTTGTTTTAACTTAATTTTACCCTTGAAAGAGTTATAGTTAATCTCTTTCATTTGTATAATTGGTTAGCATGGTTTATGAGAATTTTAATGAGTTAAGTAATGAGGCACTTTGTGTTTTGTATTTACATGTTAGGAAAAGCTTCCTAAATCTAATTTTACTGCATATTATCCCTGTCACGTTTCCCACTAATGTTATCTACAAATAGTTGTATTTGTAGATGTATAGAAAAGCTCCAGCTAGTTGGAGTTAGGCATGTGAAATTGCATTCTCATTTCACTGCAGATTTTAAAAATTATACTTTAATTGTTGTAGCTACTCCTAAAATGTCATAACAATTTAGTTATTTGTAATATAGTATGCTTTAAGCATATTCCTTATTTCAGATC
The DNA here is from genome assembly GCF_029289425.2 of Pan paniscus. Taxonomy (NCBI): domain Eukaryota; kingdom Metazoa; phylum Chordata; class Mammalia; order Primates; family Hominidae; genus Pan; species Pan paniscus. The sequence goes on along the minus strand of NC_073258.2, from coordinate 26,379,289 downwards.
CATCTGTATAATTAAAAACCATACAATTGTTATTTAGAAATCATTTAATTATTGGGGGAATGACTTCTAATATTGCTCTTTAATGATTAAATTATTTGTTTCCAAATGAGAAAATAGATTGCAGATCATCATACTGGACCATTTTAGCTCTAACTGCACTTGTAGTTTAATGTTTGAAATCTCAGTGCAGCTGTAGATGGAAAAGAATAATTCTATGTTCCACACTGAAGATGACAAGGTAAGACTATAAAGAGCAAAGTTTCATTAATCACGATAATATTAGCTGATATCACACATAAACTTGAAATCTCAGTGGCATATTTGTAGGCTGTCATACAATATATATTAAATAAGTAAATAATAATTTAACATATGATGTCAACACATCTTTCGCATTTCAGCTGGCCTCATGTATCTGGTCAGTCAGAAACTATAGGCAACTATGTCATTCAGAGTCCACTAACACTTATTGCAACTGCTCAATATAATTTAAATCCTTGACTTCAGTCAGTCAGTCCTGAGAAGAATATCCTCGTCTTTCCCACTTGTATCTTTACTATTACTGCTAATCATTCCATTATCCTTGTTTAAATAATTTTCCCTGACATTATTCATGTTTTCATTCACATTCAGTCAACTTAATTTATGGTGCTTTTGTGTTTCTTTAAACACTGTAAATGAAATTGTATATATTTAAGGAGTACAATGTGATGCTCTGATATACATATACATACTGAACTAATTAATACAGTCAAGCTAATTAACATATTCCTCTCTTCACTGCCTTTGAAGCTTTGCCTTGGCAGTGATTTCTTCTCCCTCATTTTTTGCTGACTTATGGAGTCCTTCTTAATGTGTGTGTGTGTGTGTGTGTGTGTGTGTGTGTGTGTGTGTGTGTGTGTTTTCCGTGAGCCAGCATCCTTGCATGTTCATGATAGGAGATGTTCCTGGTTGTCCAAAGTCATCATGACCACCATTCCTAATTCCCTTTCTTTGAAAATATTTTTTTTCATACTTTAAGTTCTAGGGTACATGTGCACAATGTGCAGGTTTGTTAAATACGTATACATGTGCCATGTTGGTGTGCTGCACCCATTAACTCCTCATTTACATTAGGTATATCTCCTAATGCGATCCCTCCTCCTCCCCCAACCCCACAACAGGCCTCGGTGTGTGATGTTCTCCTTCCTGTGTCTAAGTGTTCTCATTGTTCAATTCCCACCTATGAGTGAGAACATGCAGTGTTTGGTTTTTTTGTCCCTGTGATAGTTTGCTGAGAATGATGGTTTCCAGCTTCAACCATGTCCCTGCAAAGGACATGAACTCATCCTTTTGTCTGGCTGCATAGTATTCCATGGTGTATATGTGCCACATTTTCTTAATCCATTCTATCATTGATAGATATTTGGGTTGGTTCCAATCTTTGCTATTGTGAATAGTGCTGCAATAAACACGTGTGCACGTGTCTTTATAGCAGCATGATTTATAATCCTTTGGGTACATACCCAGTAATGGGATGGCTGGGTCAAATGGTATTTCTAGTTCAAGATCCTTGAGGAATCGCCATACTGACTTCCACAATGGTTGAACTAGTTTACAGTCCCACCAACAGTGTAAAAATGTTCCTATTTCTCCACATCCTCTCCAGCACCTGTTATTTCCTGACTTTTTAATGATGGCCATTCTAACTGGTGTGACATGGTATCTCATTGTGGTTTTGATTTGCATTTCTCTGATGGCCAGTGATGATGAGCATTTTTTCATGTGTCTGTTGGCTGCATAAATGTCTTCTTTTGAGAAGCATCTATTCATATCCTATGTCTACTTTTTGATGGGGTTGTTTTTTTCTTGTAAATTTGTTTGAGTTCATTGGAGATTCTGGATATTAGCCCTTTGTCAGATGAGTAGATTGCAAAAATTTTCTCCCATTCTGTAGGTTGCCAGTTTACTCTGGTGGTAGTTTCTTTTGCTGTGCAGAAGCTCTTTAGTTTAATGAGATCCCATTTGTCAATTTTGTCTTTTGTTGCCATTGCTTTTGGTGTTTTAGACATGAAGTCCTTGCCCATGCCTATGTCCTGAATGGTATTGCCTAGTTTTTCTTCTAGGGTTTTTATGGTTTTAGGTCTAACATTTAAGTCTTTAATCCATCTTGAATTAATTTTTGTATAAGGTGTAAGGAAGGGATCCAGTTTCAGCTTTATACATATGGCTAGTCAGTTTTCCCAGCACCATTTATTAAATAGGGAATCCTTTCCCCATTTCTTGTTTTTGTCAGGTTTGTCAAAGATCAGATGGTTGTAGATGTGTGGTATTATTTCTGAAGGCTCTGTTCTGTTCCATTGGTCTATATCGCTGTTTTGGTACCAGTACCATGCTCTTTTGGTTACTGTAGCCTTGCAGTATAGTTTGATGTCAGGTAGCGTGATGCCTCAGCTTTGTTCTTTTGGCTTAGGATTGTCTTGGCAATGCAGGCTCTTTTTTGGTTCCATATGAACTTTAGTTTTTTTCCAATTTTGTGAGGAAAGTCATTGGTAGCTTGATGGGGATGGCATTAAATCTATAAATTACCTTGTGCAGTGTGGCCACTTTCACGATACTGATTCTTCCTATCCATGAGCATGGAATGCTCTTCCATTTGTTTGTGTCCTCTTTTATTTCGTTGAGCAGTGGTTTGTAGTTCTCCTTGAAGAGGTCCTTCACATCCCTTGTAAGTTGGATTCCTAGGTATTTTATTCTCTTTGAAGCAATTGTGAATGGGAGTTCACTCATGATTTGCCTCTCTGTTTGTCTGTTATTGGTGTATAAGAATGCTTATGATTTTTGCACTTTGATTTTGTATCCTGAGACTGTTGAAGTTACTTATCAGCTTAAGGAGATTTTGGACTGAGACGATGGGGTTTCCTAAATATACAATCATGTCATCTGCAAACAGGGACAATTTGACTTCCTCTTTTCCTAATTGAATGCCCTTTATTTCTTTCTCCTGCCTGATTGCCCTGACCAGAACTTCCAACACTATGTTGAATAGGAGTGGTAAGAGAGGGCATCCCTGTCTTGTGCCAGTTTTCAAAGGGAATGCTTCCAGTTTTTGCCCATTCAGTATGATATTGGCTGTGGATTTGTCATAAATAGCTCTAATTATTTTGAGATATGTCCCATCAATACCTAATTGATTGAGAGTTTTTAGCATGAAGGGCTGTTGAATTTTGTCAAAGGCCTTTTCTGCATCTATTGAGATAATCATGTGGTTTTTGTCTTTGGTTCTGTTTATATGCTGGATTACGTTTATTGATTTGCATTATGTTGAACTAGCCTTGCATCCTATGGATGAAGCCCCCTTGGTCATGGTGGATAAGCTTTTTGATGTACTGCTGGATTCGGTTTGCCAGTATTTTATTGAGGATTTTTGCATCGATGTTCTTCAGGGATATTGGTCTACAATTCTCTTTTTTTGTTGTGTCTTTGCCAGGCTTTGGTATCAGGATGATGCTGGCCTCATAAAATGAGTTAGGGAGGATTCCGTCTTTTTGTATTGATTGGAATAGTTTCAGAAGGAATGGTACCAGCTCCTCCTTGTACCTCTGGTAGAATTAGGCTGTGAATCCGTCTGGTCCTGGACTTTTTCTGGTTGGTAAGCTATGGATTATTGCCTTAATTTCAGAGCCTCTTATTTGTCTATTCAGAGATTCAACTTCTTGATTTCAGAAAAGATCTAAAATAGACACCCTAACATCACAATTAAAAGAACTAGAGAAGCAAGAGCAAACACATTCTTGCCAGGAGGCAAGAAATAACGAAGATCAGAGCAGAACTGAAGGAGACAGAGACACAAAAATCCCTTCAAAAAATCAGTGGATCCAGGAGCTGGTTTTTTGAAATGATTGACAAAATTGATAGACCACTAGCAACACTAATAAAGAAGAAAAGAGAGAAGAATCAAATAGACGCAATAAAAAATGATAAAGGGGATATCACCACCGACACCACAGAAGTACAAACTACCATCAGAGAATACTATAAACACCTCTATGCAAATAAACTAGAAAATCTAGAAGAAATGGATAAATTGCTGGACGCATACACCCTCCCAAGAAAACATTTTTATGTTGGGACTGCCAAGACATGAGTGTCTTCTTTCATCACTCATGCTGTGTGAAAACTCCTGGCATATCGATTATGTATTTCTTTCCTGCCATTCTAGCCATAGACCAGAAAATCACAGTTAAATGAAAACTGAAAAGAGCATTTATGCCTTATACATCCTATAGTAACATGATTCATATTGCGCTTTCTGTGCTAGTATTGTGTGAGACAAACTATTTACATACACATGACGTTATTATTGACCAGCCTAGATGTTTGAGCAGCTCTATGTTATCCCCCATTCTACGGAGTGGGAGAGTAAAACATTTTCATATGTATTTAGGAGTAAACCGAACAGATGGTACAAATTCATTTGCATAAAAATTAGGGGCCTTGTGTATACAAGTGAAGAACTAATTAGGTTCATAAAAAGGAATCAGCTCCAAGAATGAGGAGCTCCACAGCTTGATACTTGACCTTTTTAATTCTACTAGTTGCATTAGTTAATTTTGTCAACACCGTTTCCTTTTCATTCCTACTCTTTGGCTATCTGGAGTAAATAAACACCGCTTATTAGGGATGTTGAAGCTTTACCTTGGCAGTAATTTCCTCCCCCTCCTTTTTTGCTGCCTTACCAATGCAGTTCATGACCGAAATGGTAAACATGTTTTCATTAAAAGAGTATTCTTCTTTAAATACATTAAATACTTTCATGTACTTAAATTCTTAAAAGAATACAAAAATCAGAACCTTTCTGAGATGTATTAAAATGAACATTAGTATATTGGTAAAAATAAATTTGAGACCATAATTTACATGTTGAGTCAGCTGTCATATGGAATGATTGTTTAAGCAAAAAGGGGAATTGTTTTTATAGTTGAGTAATTTGAAAATTCACTATTATAGATAACTATATAGCAAAAGGTGATGTAAGGAATAAAATGCTATATAAAAACATGCTGGCCGGGTGCAGTGGCTCACACCTGTATTAACAGCACTTTGGGAGGCCGAGGTGGGCAGATCACGAGGTCAGGAGATCGAAACCATCCTGGCTAACACGGTGAAATCCCTTCTCTACTAAAAACACAAAAAATTAGCTGGGCGTGGTGGTGGGTGCCTGTAGTCCCAGCTACTTGGGATGCTGAGGCAGGACAATGGCCTGAACCCGGAAGCCAGAGCTTGCAGTGAGCCAAGATCGTGCCACTGCACTCAAGCCTGGGTGACAGAGCGAGACTCCGTCTCAAAAAAATAATAATAAAATAAAATAAAAAATAAATTAAAAAAAAACATGCTTAGGCTTCTCAACTAAAAAAAGAAAAAGAAACAAGGGGAAAAAAGCTACAGGTTCAGGGGCATGATATTTGAGTATTTGTTTTTCCCAAAACTCTGGAGAATAGAATCAGAAAGTTTGAACTGCCCTCAAGAAAACCTCCTTCATCTAAAATATGTTAAAATTTCAACAGTAGTAGAAACCTCTATTTTTGAAAATGTTCTTATATTTTGACCATTGTCCACAAGATTAGGTGAACTAGGAAGCCCTCATGGAACCAGACTAGAGGATTTTCTGGAAAGCAGTCCTAAGTAAATATCACATTTCATGATATTTTAAGAGAAAAAAACTTCATGGGGCAGCATATTAACAGCCTTGTGCAATAAGCCAAAAATCCCTTCTCTCAATAATACTCTCAGGAGAATCAATAAGAACAATGTGGATTTGGGAGATATAACGATGAAACTTCATTGTTTTAACATTCCCAGAGAAAAAGTATCAGGCATTATTCTGCTTTCTCTGTGGGTTAGCTAAGTACTAAGGCATTCAGAAAAAATATCTCACTGTGCTTCCAATCAGAATTGAAAGGAAGTAGATGACTCAATTAAAACTCAATTTTTAAAAGTAACATGAAGTTATAATTGTAATTAAATAAAGTGACAGTTTTTATATCTTTTTAAATTTTTATTTGAATAATATAACAACTGATATGGCTTAAATTTCTTTTTACTATCTAGTATTAGAGAATAATTTGGAAGATGGAGATGCACAAAATGAAACAGAAAATATTTAAGTTCAAGTATAATTAATCTAATAGTGGCTCAATATAATAAGATGGGTACTATCATGGAGTTGTACATGTTTATTACTCAGTATATGGTTTCTGAGCCAGCAGCAACTATTATCACCTGACATCTACAAAATAGGCAGAATCTAAGATAACACCTGAAATCTACTGAATCAGAATGCATAAGATCCCCAGGTGACCCATATGCATATTGAAGTTTGAAAATAATTGAAATAAAAGCTAATGAGGAATTTTACCCCCTTATTTACTTTTTGGTAGTTGTTTGCATTTTGTAATTCAGTAACTAAATTCCCTTTAGATGCCACCTGCATAAACTACAACTTGACCAACAGGTATTTCATAGGGACCCAGGTTAAGGTGAGAGTTCAATGGGTGATTTAACATCAATTTGCGTGTTGGCTCTGTATTTGGCCTAGACCCTGGATAGAAGCCATGTTATTATACTTTCCTGTCTAGTGCCCATAAACAATTTGGAAAACATGTCCTGGACTGTTAAATTATGAGCTTCTGGAGAGGAGGCACTGTATCCTTTTTTTTCTTTTTTTTTTCCAATCCAAAGAGTCCAGCATTTTACTTGGCTCAGAGTAGAAGTGCAATGAAAATGTACTAGATAAACCCACATATGCTTTCAGAGCCAGGTACAAATGGAGTTTTGAGACTGACGATGGTTTATTTATCATAAAGCTCTCCCTAAGGATTGCTTCTTTCATCTCTTTATCTCTAAGGTGTCTTATGATTCTATCTGAGATGAGCGAATAGGTACTATATTTTTCTCCCTGGTAGGCATCTAAATTTCAAACATCTGTCAAATAATTAGCCTGAAGGAATTACAGCCAATCCTTTTCACTCATTTTATAATGATTATTTTTGAAAAATATTAAAACCTGCTTTAGTGACTTTTTAATATTTTCTCAGATTATGTAAGGGAAGATCAAATTTGGTACAGAAGCATGGCAATTACAATCACAAACTGAGCTTGGCATTACAGGAACTGGATATAATGTGAGATTGTTTTCTTCGTTAATTTTTCCAGATGTCAATACATTATTTCTATACATGATTTTACAATCATATATTTTATAAATACATGATTTTTAAAAAGTCTCTAGTGTCTTCTTTATAAATTTACTGTAAATAATCTCTGTAATTTGCCCATAAATGCTTTTAAAAAGGGTTCTACATAGATTTCTATCTTGCTTTAAAGACATGATGATCAATAAATTGCTTCTTAAAGAAGCAGGTTTAAACCGTTTAGTTGTTTTATCGTAAAACTGAGATAGGAGGTGGGACCCTACTTCAGAGGCGGAGTTCAAACACTGGACCAATTTGAGGATTAGCTAAAACAAGTCTGGAATGAAAGTAGTTTTCCGCAAGACACACCCACTATTGTGCCATGTCAGTTTACCATTGCCATGAGAACACCTGGAAGTTACTACACTCATCCTAGAAATTAATGCACAAACCGCCCCTTAATGTGAATATAATTAAAAATGGATATAAGTGCAGAATTGCTTCTCAGTGACTACTCTGGGCACACTGCCTATAGGGTAGCCCTGTTCTGTAGTACTTCTGTTGCTGCTGTACATGTCCATTTCAGTAATTCCACTGGTTCATGCTTGAATTCTTTCCTGGACGAAGCCAAGAACCTTCATGGGCTAAACTCCAATTTGGGGGCTTGCCTATCCTGTACCAATACTATTAAAATATTCAATTCTTAGTTTTAATTTTTATGTGAAATACGCACATTTTTAAAATTCCATAGAGAGAGGAAAGCATGCATTTATATATGCATAATATTAACGTGCATGAATGTATAACAAATATATTATAAAATATACTATAACACTTTACCTTAATGTGTTATTAATGGAAGGAATAATAATCAGAAGGCTACTAAAATTGTTCAGATAAGAGGTGGTGACAGCCATTATGAGGACAAGGGTGTTAGAAATAAAAGAAGAGTTAGATTTGAGAACAAATTATAGCCTCTCTCCAGTATAATCAACTTCATATTAGCTGGGCCACATTTTATTTCTACTGATACGGTGCCTTCTGAGTGCTGATATTCTTTCTGTTTTGTGTTTCAACATGTGAAAAACAAAATTATAAACTATTTTCTGAAGAAAATTATTGTGGAACCAACATTATAAAATGTTTTTAGGAAAAAAAAATTATTCATTATTTTTCTTCTGACATCTTTGATTAGGTCCTAGAAATTGTGACCAGTTATTCTTTTTTTCTTTTGAGACCGAGCCTCCCTCTGTCACCCAGCCTGGAGTGCAGTGACACAATCTCAGCTCACTTCAACCTCCACCTCCGGGTTTCAAGCAACTGTCATACCTCAGCCCCCCAAGTACCTGGGATTATAGGCCTGTGCCACCATGCTCAGCTAATTTTTTGTATTTTTAGTAGAGGCAGGTTTCACTATGTTAGCCAGGCTGGTCTCAAACTCCTGGCCTCAAGTGATCTGCCTGCCTCAGCCTCATTCTATTTTTATTACAACAGTATTTGTTATTTAAAGAGTTAAACAACAACAACAAACCCCTCCAAACACATATATAACCCCAGACATGACAATATCCTCGTATTTTAAACAATTCAAAATTTCTAAAATCTATAAGGACATTAGGCCAGAAATAATCTTTCTTCTCACTAAGGCCAAGAGAAGAAATGCCTTTTCATGAGCGAAAATGTCATTTTCTACTTTCTTCACAGGCACCAATCAGTAATATAAATTATCTTGAGTTTCAAAGCAGAATATAATCAGTTGCACACAGGCTCAGAAAGCAAAGTATCAACCAAGCAACAATAAAATCAATAGTAATATCAGCCTCATTCAAATCTCGAATAATCTCATGACGGGAAACATGTCCTTTAAAAGGTGAAGAAAGATATGGCTTTATAACAGAACTTTTCAATTTTTGAGTTGGAATCATTAGAGTCAGGAGGTCTTCTGGTCTGTTACTGTTTGTATCGTTTGAACGTGTCGTGCGGCCTGGATGCTTATGAATTGATATACTTATTGTTCAAAGCTACATCTTTAAGCGTACCTCCACGTTCAGGAACCATACACATTAACTATCCTAATGCTCTTTGAGAACCACTTCCTCCTACACAGAATGTTCATATGTCTGTAAATGCACATGTTGTTCTCAGATCCCGTTATTTAGAGGAAAAAACAATTCTGTAAGTGTCTATGAATGTGAAAAATTTTGAGAAATTATGAATTAATGAAGTAAGCAATGAATAAGGTATGCCATGAAAATATTACTTCCTAATTTCATGATGTAAAATTCTGTTATTGAACTGTTTTATACATCCCAGACAATTTTATATTGTTTTATCTAATGTAATATTTTATATTAGCAATAAGCCAATATTATTAATGCCAATATGGAATTTTTATTTCAACTTAAATGCAAATCCATTTCTTTTTTGTGAATTGAAAGACTATTTGCAAATAAACTTATTTAGTTCTCTTTATGATAAAATCACTCGAAAGACTGATATAAAATGAATGATTATTTGTCTACCTTTCCAGTTTTATTTTCCGCCACTCTGGCTTTACTCCCTTCTGTAAGCATATCTGGGAAAAAAAGTCTATGATTTTACTCATTTACTTTCTCGGTCTCTGGTGTCCTTCCTATAAATTTACTGCAAGAGGTGGGAGACAGCCACCTAGAATTTTATCTCATTTATGAAGCTTTCTTAGAATTTTTCACTCAGAACTGATTACTCCATGCTTTGCGCTTGCACACTAAAAATTAGTTTAACTGTGATTGGATGTACCTTATCTGCACTATTGCAGGGCAAGTTCCCTGAGGTGAAATGATCATGTCAATTCATTTGTTTATAACTTGCACAGTCAGTATATTGGCTGTATGAATGTACAAAAAAATGCTCATCGAATTGAATATTGCTACCGAACCACAGTGATACAGTGCATTCCAAACTGTAGCATTACTGTAGCACATCTCCTAAAGACAGCTTCTTATATTAGAAAATTTCAGTTATCTCCTAGTGTTTTTTGATTGCCCTACCACAATTTTCCTACTGGTTTACCAGGCCTCCTGCTGAGATCGTAGAGGCGGGAGCTACACAACTTTCCAATTTGTGTCAGAAAAATGTTGAAATGTTGCCTTTTCTTTGGTGAACTAAACAGCAGGGGCTCTGAATAGTTACTCTGGTAACAGGAGTGTAAAAAGTTAAAAGAGTCTGACAAATTTGATTGGAGAGGTAAGACGGCTGAGTCTCACTCACGGGTGAACTGATACATCCCCCAGGGCCAAATGCTTTCCTCTTCTAGCTTAGAAACTTAAGGCTCTTTGTGAGGAGAAAGCTGTATCCTGACTCAGTCTAAAAGGATAATTACAATCACTCTAGCTGAATCAATCCATGCTGACTTAGTAAATGATGTGGCTTCTTCCTAGACATTCTTCCTGATGCTCCCCTTGCATCCGAAGAGACAGAAAAATTTTAATCATTCAAAGCTTACCCTGAAAAAAGCTTACTTTCTCAACAACTGCTGCTAGCTGCTTTAAATTGCTCTTGCGTTCACAAGCAGTTCAAGTCCACAAGGTGACAAGATTTGAATTTTACATTTCGCAGGAATTTTGAATTATAAAACTTCCAAAATCAATAACAATTCAGTCTTGTAGAGCTGGGTTGGAATTGTCTTCTTTCCAGAATGTCTAGAGAGTTGTGGAGAGAGGCAAGACATTATTAGATCCTTGAGAAAGTGCTGTAGAAACTTAATCTTGACAGTACATAAAACAGACTGGGCAATTACGTGATCTTTCTGTGAGAACTTCTTCTTGTCTTTACAAGACCAAATATGAAAATACTCACCTTCTTGCTAATTTCCAACTACCATTTGGTCATTAAATTTTACATAAGAACTCCTCTATTTTAGGTTTTGTTAACTATAGTTACTTCCAAAGGTGTGGTGACTTTGTGATAATTTATTGATCTATACCTCTAAGATGATAAGTGCAGTTTTGTTTACTTATGAATCCGTAAGAATTTTAAACGTGATATATCTCCTTTACATATAGATATGGATACATAGATACACCATTTATAGTAACAAGGGATATATGTGATCTACAATAAATGAGAAAAAAGTTGTAGAATAAGTATACAATTATCCCATTCTGGAAAATTCTATCTATCTCTCTATTTATCTACCTACCATGAAATGTTTAACAACCACTTCTTGGAGTGGTAATAAACACAATTTAGGAGGAGAGGGTTTTTCTCTATGTATCAAACAAATGAATTTGATAAAGGGTGGATTTGGAATTATTCCAAAATAAGCCTAGCTTACCTTTTATAAATGCACAATATTCTAAACAAACAAAATTCTAAACAAACAAAAAAAAATGCCTCGTTGATCTTCTCTATTCTGTTTCTTTCTTTCATTAGTTTCTGTTTTAAATTAGAACATACATATCATTATCTCTGTTTTCATTGTGTATTTAGTTTGCTTCTTTTTTTAGCTATTTAGATGGTCTTTTAGGTCATACATTTCTCATTCTTTTTCCCTAGAAATTGCATTTATAAGCTATATGAATTTCACTCTATGGAAGTCATTGCCTGTATCCCACACATTTCTTATTTTACAAATTTTACTTAAGTCTATATACTAAAAACTGCAAAAATCATAATAGTAGGCCTCAATTAACTTTGTCATAGAAAACACAACCATGTAACTGGTACCAAGATGAAAAATCAAAGGTACCAGGATACCTTGGTATCTCTCCAAAAGCCCCTGGATCTTCTCTCAGTAACTTCCACTCACACCCAAGGGAGCAATACTATCCAAATTTTAAACTCTTTACATCAATTTTGCATGATTTAAATTATATACAAATGGAATCATACAGCATGTCCTTGTGAAAGGAAAATAAGAATTTGGGACTCCAATTCACTATGCCAAAAGAAAAACAATAAGCTGAAAGCTAAGTCATCAAAAAGGTGCCTTTTCTTTTCTAAGCAGATAGCTACAGATACAAAGTTAAATATCGCCATAGGTAGCTACTCTATGTTCCCTTTACCTTATGTAAGGTGCTGATTTATTGAGGATTCGATGAGTTGCAAGAGGTTTACATAATTGACTATTTCCCTGCCTGCTCCTTTTCTCTTTCAACGTTTCCCCTTTATTTAAATATTTAAATATTGAAGGCCTCGAAATCATCTTTATAAAAAGGCACAGATCTGAGACTTTCTGTGATTCTATGTTTCTTTCTTCCAGGCATGTTCTTAACTTTGGCAAAATAAACTTCTAAATTGATTGAGACTTGTCTCAGATACATTTCAGTTTACATCTTATTTGTGCCTGGCTACTTTGGCTCAATATTATACTTGTGAGAGTCTTTGATATTATTCTGTATAGTTTAAGTTCATTTATTCTTGTTGATATGTACTATAGGAATGTATTAATATACTGCAATATTATGTTCATTCTGCTTTAGATGAGCATTACAGTATTTCCAGTTTGGGATATAAAAATAATTCTCCTGTGAGCACGTGTGTGTGTGTGTGTGTGTGAATGACCAAAAGTAGAGATATATTTTCTATATATACTCAGAAATGGATCATATATTCAACTTTTTTAGATACTGGGAAATAGTATTCAGAAATGTTTACACCAATCTATACTTCCACAATCAATTTAGGAGAGCTGCAGTTGTTCTGTGTCCTGATATATGGGTAGTATTTTTAATTTTCAAGTTAGCCACTATGGTTTTAAATTACATTTTCCTGAAGGCTAATAATTTTTTTCTATTTATATTACCCATTTGCATAATCTATTTTTCGAATCACCTATTCATTTTTTTACATTTTTCTATTGTCTGTAATTTTCTTTTTGGTTTGTAGGTATTTTTTATATATTTTGGATATAAATCCTTTGTTTATTCATTGCAAATACATTGTTTTATGCCACAGCTTAATTGTCACCTGCTTGATTATGCCTTAAATATACTTAGTATAAAAGAAAACATAATTGAAAATAAAAATTTAAACTTTTATCTCAGAAGTTAATACAAATCAGTCAATAAAAATAGAAAGTACAGAATAACAAATATTAAAAATCAATGAAATATTAAATAAAAACTGTTCTGTATATGTATGGATAGATTGCTTGATAAGCCTAACTTTACAAAGATGACAGTAGAAAAATAGAAAAAATAGAAAATCTGAATTATCTGATTTCAATTAAAAAAAGTAATTCATTCTTTTTTTTTTTTTTTAAGGTGGAGTCTCACTCTCTTGCCCAGGCTGCAGTGAAAATGGCACGATCTCGGCTCACTGCAACCTCCGTCTCCCAGGTTCAAGTGATTCTTCTGCCTCAGCCTCCTGAGTAGCTTGGATTACAGGCACCTGCCATCATGCCCGGCTAATTTTTGTACTTCTGTACAGACGGGGTTTCACCATTTTGGCCAGGCTGGTCTCGAACTCCTGACCTCAGGTGATCCACCCGCCTTGGCCTCCCAAAGTAGCAATTCATTCTTTAAAACCTTCCCAAAATGGAAGATCAGATGATTTATTAGTAATTTATTAAATATTTTAAGAGAAAATGAAATAAGTCTTTCAGAAACTGTTCTAGGAAATACAAAAGAGGTAAACTTTCCAAGTTATTTTTATGATGTCAAGAACAAAGTTGCTTTTAAAACTTGAAAAAGAAGTAAAAAAAAAAAAAAAATTGGGACAAATTTTTTTCTTAAATGCAGATGCAAAATTTCTGAATAAAAGGCAAATCAAATATGATAATATATTATTGACTAAAAGGGCTTATTTCAGGTATGCAAAGACAATTTATCATTACATTATAATGTAATTTGTCACAACAGTAAATTAATACGATTATTTTAATAAATATAGACTGAGCATGTAAAAAATTAACAATTCTTATAAGCAAGTTAAGCAAAATTGAAATTCAGGGAATTTTTTTTAACCATGCACACACATACACACAAACAAATCAAACCAAACTAAACAAAAACCTAACTAAAGATTCAATGAACTTAATGGGGAAGCATTGAATATGCCTCCATGGTAAGGAATATTTGGCATCCTAAAAACTTAGTAGTCATAAATGTTTTTATTTAAAAAAATGCTGGGCAGGGCATGGTGGCTCACACCTGTAATCCCAGCACTTTGGGAGGCTGAAGCAGGTGGATCACCTGAGGTCAGGAGTTCAAGACCAGCCTGGTCAACATAGTGAAACCCCATATCTACTAAAAATACAAAAAGTAGGGCATGGTGGTAGGTGCCTGTAATCCCAGCTACTCAGGAAGCTGAGGCAGGAGAATCGCTTGAACCTGTGGCGGAGGTTACAGTGAGCCAAGATCGTGCCATTGCATTCTGGCCTGGGCGACAAGAGTAAAACTCCATCTCAAAAAAAAAAAAAGTGCTGACTAGCTCAATAATTTAGAATATGTATGGTGGTCTACTGTTGAAGAAATATGACTTTGAAGGAAGGGCTTTTATTCTTAAGTCTAAGATGCTCTATAAAATACCACAATCAAATAATCAAAGATCAATTCTTGAGTACCTTGTATTAGTATTCTATGCTGTGTAACAATTTACCACACACTGAGAAGCTTAAAACAGCATATTTTTTAAATCTCAGTTTTGTGAATGAGGATTCCAGGTGTGAATTAGCAGAATTCTTTTATCAGCATCTCACAAGGCTTAAATATAAGCGTCCACCAGGCTGAGTTTATTTCTGCAATTCTGAGTCCTCCTCCAAGATCATATGGTTATTTGTAGAATTCAGGTTCATGTGGTTGTAGGACTGAGGTCTTCACTTTCTCATTGGCTGTCACCTAGAGGCTGATTTCAGCTTCTAAGGATCCCAGAGTTGCTTGCAGGTAGCCCTCTAATAAACATTTTCACAACATGGTAGCTTATTTTTTTCAAAGTAAGCAAAAGGATCTCAGTTCTCTATGGTCCTTTTGAGTAGGCACCCAGTCCAACTTTTAAGGGCTTGTACCTATTTAAGTCAAGGTTACCCAGGATAATCTCCTTTGTGATTAATTCAAAATCAACATATTTGAGACTTTAGTTTTATTTTCAAAATCTCTTCACTGTTGTCATATAACATAAGCTAGTCAGGGAAGTAAAATCCTTTTTTTTTTTTTTTTTTTTTGAGACGGAGTCTCGCTCTGTCGCCCAGGCTGGAGTGCAGTGGCGCGATCTCGGCTCACTGCAAGCTCCGCCTCCCGGGTTCACGCCATTCTCCTGCCTCAGCCTCCTGAGTAGCTGGGACTACAGGCGCCCGCTACCACGCCCGGCTACTTTTTTGTATTTTTAGTAGAGACGGGGTTTCACCGTGTTAGCCAGGATGGTCTCGATCTCCTGACCTCGTGATCCGCCCGCCTCGGCCTCCCAAAGTGCTGGGATTACAGGCGTGAGCCACCGCGCCCGGCCGTAAACTCCTTTCTTATTTGTAGGTCCTGAACACAGTCAATGAGAGGGAAATATACACCAAGGGGGCAAGAGTCTTGGAGGCCACCTTAGAAGTCTGCCCACCACAACACCCAGAGCAATAGTTTCTCAGTTCCAATCTGTTCACCAGTAACTGTCTAGATACATATGAATCACCTGGATAAATGGGGTAAAATATATATTCTTGGTCTCATTCATGTATTCATCCTATTCATTTATTCCACCTGTTAAGGTTATTTATTTTTCTAAGTGAAAGAAATCAACATAGGCAAAATTCTCAATATTCTTGCTTTTAATAGAGGAAAGAGATAATATACCAGTAAATAAATAAGATACCATTATATATGGCTAAGTTTATGACATAAACAACCATCTACAGAGCTATCATTTTAGAAGACCTGAGATAGAGTTTTAGAATCACATTTGATAAAATAACAGCAACCAAAAAAAAAACCTGAACTGATAGCATTTAACAACGTGATCTGATTGGCATTTAGATTAAACGTCAGATAAAACGTGACCTGATTGGAATTTAGATTAGGAAAATATTATATTAGGGCGCTGTTTCATGTACTGGGGAAAAACTTAAGTAAACTACACCCTTGAAATGCAGAAATTTAACAGGCTTTGTGACAGTTACGGGTAAAAGTAGAAATCATTGTGAATTTCTTTCTATCTTTATTAAGCACCCTGAACTTTGCTGTCACAAAACACCGCCAAGCCATTTTGTTACTATTGCTATCGACACACGGACTTTCTGAAGTTCTATCAAATAACCAAGGGATAAAAGTAGTGTAGGTGTGTTTGGGTACCAATTCATTATTAAATATATAAACTATGATAAATCATTAGCTGCTTTTCTGTGTTTACAATGAGTTGATGAATGTAAAATGTTTTGGTGCATAGCAGATGGTAAGCACTAGCTGAAACCAGATGGATTTACAACCACCTGTAATTTATATAAGCTTTTGTTGTTGGTGGTGGTGGTGTTCTTGTTGTTCTTGTTGTGGTTTTGTTTTGACAGGGTCTTGCTCTGTCACCCAGGCTGGAGTGCAGTGGCAGGATCTCGGTTCACTGCAACCTCTGCCTCCCAGGTTCAAGCAATTCTCGTGCCTCAGCTTCCTGAGTAGCGGGGATTACAGGCGCCTGCCACCATGCCCAACCAACTTTTGTATTTTCAGTAGAGACAGGGTTTCACCGTGTTGGCCAGGCTGGTCTTGAACTCCTGATCTCAAGTGATCTTCCTGCTTCGGTCTCCCAAGTGTTATGATTACAGGTGTGAGCCACCTCACCTGGCCAATTTATGTAAACTTGAGCAAATTATGTAACCTCCCTAAGCCTTGGTTTCCTCACCAGAAACATGGGATAATAAAAAAAAAAAAAGCATGATCCTTTGAGAAATAACAATTCACTATTGTCAGTATTCAGAGGGAGAGGAAACAATTTATATTATGAAGTGAATGTATTTTGAAAAGGCATTACTACATACATGTGCATGAACATACATATTCATTGAGAAAGTATAGCTCATGGCCATTTGCTCTCAACCAGTGATGAAATATGTATTCATTTGGCTAGTTTACAGTATTGACTAATATGAATAATATTGATGTTGCACATACCTAGAAGTGGAAGTACTGTGTAATAGTCATAATTCTATATTACTACTAGATGAACTAACTCAAAATTCAAGTAGCAATGTGGGAATGTTCTGTGGTATCTCATTGGAATTTTAAAGATTCTCTTGGTAACTAAATATACTGAAATATTTTCATAATATATGTTTTCATATTCAGATGTTTTCATCTATTGGGATGGCATTTATGCTTCACCTTTTTTCAATATTTTAGTATTAATGTTTTCAAA
Organism: Pan paniscus; assembly: GCF_029289425.2. Lineage (NCBI taxonomy): Eukaryota > Metazoa > Chordata > Mammalia > Primates > Hominidae > Pan > Pan paniscus. The sequence goes on along the minus strand of NC_073258.2, from coordinate 26,361,809 downwards.
TGTAAGCAAAGGTTAACAGATTTTGACAGTGATATCAAAGATAGCCATTACTTAGATATGGTCATGAACATTTTACTGTATTTGCTTTATCATATTACGTCTCTATCCTTTCACCCCATAACTATTAATCTATTCTTTTTATTTTTTGTATTGAAAACTAAATAAGACATCGGTATCATATTCACTTTTCAAGATTATTTTTGATGATTATAAAGTTTTACAGTTAAAGTTTATTCATCATTTGAACAATACTTTGTTTCTCTTCTTTTTTTTTTTTTTTTTTTCTGGGACAGAGTCTCCCTCTGTCACCCAGGCTATATCATGTTTTTATCAATCACTTACCCATCTTATTTTGCTACATTTAAGGCAATATGTTTTTAACTGCCTTGAAAATTTTCTCTTTGGGTTTTTATTTTCAGCGTGTTTATTATAATGGATCTGAATATTGATTTCTTTGAATTCACACTGCTTGAATATATTGTTGATTTATGAATACCTGGCTTGAAGTATTTCATATGTTTTGGAAAATTATTGTCATATACCTCTTCACATAATGCTCCTACCTCATTTTCTTTATTCTTCTTTTTAGACACTGTAATTACACTTGACGGAGCCCGTTGTCTGTAAGATCACTGTTCCTTTTTGATTTTTTTCTGTCTTTTTTGCCCAATATATATTTTAACCTGGCTGTGTTCTTAAGACTTACTTCGTAGCTCACTGCTCCTCTGCTTTGTTGTCTCTAGTTTGCTTTTAAACTTATCTTTGTTAAATCTTTAATTTCAGCTGTCACATTTTTTTCAATTTTATGTCTTCAGTTATTTTTAAAAAATCTCTTCTTTGAGGGAAATTTCTCAACTGTACTTTATATTTTCTTAACCTATTTAACTATAGATGTTTGAATGTTTATTTCTTAAAACTGTAGTAACTAGCTCATCTGTGTATGTGTTTCGTTTGTCTTTTTTCTTAATTTAGTTTGTTTTTGTTGCATTTAGAAATTTATAATGGGAAAGAAGATATCATTTATAAAAATTGTGGAGGTCTGAAGTGGGTCAAGAGTGAGGTCAGGTCACATAATCCAATAAGAAAAAAAAAAAGAACAAGTTGTAGAATTTGTAGTTGGTGACAGTCATTATAGAGTCAATAACTACCTCCTGTTTGCACTCTCCAACTGCGGACCTGCTGTATCTGCTAGAAACTCTCATTCTTGGTGGGCCTTCAATTTCACTTTTACAATACTAAAATCCACTTCTAAAGTCTACTCTGTCTTTTACCAGCCTTTTACCTGTGTCTTGGTCTCTGGTGCAGCTTAAGACTTCAGCAAGTTTCTCAAATGGAAGAAGCTGCAGTCCTGAGCTGACTTATTTATACTTTCTTTCTCTGGCAATCTTGGAAATCCTGGCTATCTTGGTAGCCCCAAACTCTTCTTATTCTTTATCCAGGCTGTAAGATGGCCAAAAGCTATGCTAGCTTCTCTGCTTCCTAGCTGAAATTTTCTCCCTAAAATCCTGCCGGCATCTCTCCCTTTTCTAATACTTGGCCAAATCCCCAAGCTTTCAAAATGCCATTTTCCATTACTGCAGTTGCCTTTTCTCAGGGATCTTCCATCCACAAACTCTGATTGTGTTGAAAGCTTCCTGTGATCTTAAAACATTATATATACATAATATTTGGTACTATATTCAGCTTCTTTTTTCTTCTTAAAATGTTGATTTTCTGCAGGTAAATTTATTATAATTAAAATTGGAAAACTAGGGATTTAATTTATATTAAAAATACGAGTTTAAGGCCAGGCACAGTGGTACAAGAATGTAATCCTAGCACTTTGGGAGGCGGAGGCATGTGGCTCACCTGAGGTTAGGAGTTCAAGACCAGCCTGGCAAACATGGCGAAACCCCGTCTCTACTAAAAATACAAAAATTAGCTGGACGTGGTTGCGCATGCCTCCCAGCTACTTGGGAGGCTGAGGCAGGAGAATCACTTTAACCCGTGATTTATGTTAGAGAGTTCCTTTTCTTTCTGCTCCATGAACTCCAACTATACAGATAGGATGGAAGCCAAAAGCTGAATGAGGTATTTTCACTCAGTTTTTGGCAAGTGACAAAGTGCAGGAGTTAGAAAAGAATGGTGGTTATGTGGCCCTGGCACTGCAGGATCTCAGTGGAATACAACTTGACTTTTGCTTTCCATCCCTGTTGGTGGTGGTGGCAGTCATAGTAGCTTTTTGTTTTATGTTTTGATTGGGTAGTACTAGGGACCAGAACCCTTAGCAATGGCATTAGGGCTGTTGTGCAAGTTATGAGTATCACGCAGAATTCAAGTGGCTTTTTGGACAGAAGGCACGGAAGAGAGCTTCTGACAATAAATTTATAATAAGGATGTTGATAAGCATTTGTAAGATACAATTTGGGACTCCAGCAGGCTAGTTGGGAGATGTAATGGCGTAAGAGGCAGCAATGCAATGGCATAATAGGTAGCAAGTTTTGGTGAAATTTGCTAATATGAAGAGATATTCAGTTTAAACATTTTTAATTTTAATTTTTCACATTCTGACTTAAAAATCTATTTCATTCAAGCAGTATATTTCAAAAGACCTTGATGACTTTTTATCACCTTTTCCCCATTGAATATCATAGAATTTGTTTCATACGTTTCTCACATTGTAATTTCTGTCTACATGACTAGCCCACACAATTTGGGGGATGCAGTTTATACTATTTCCCTATTGTTGCTATAGTAAGTTACCAATAAACTGATTTAAAACAACACAAATATATTATCTTAAGTTCTATAGATCAGATGTATCATTTGGTTAAAATCAAGGTGTCAGTAGGACTGTCCCTTTTGTAGGCTTTAAATGGATATGAGATTCCTTATCTTTTCCAGCTTTCAGATGCTACCTTTTTTATTCTTTGGCCCATGGCCATGCATTATCTGACCTCTGCTCATATCACATATCACATTTCTTTCTGTGACTCTGATCTTTAATAATTTGGATGAGTCCAATTTGGACTCATCCAAATTAGTAAAGATTTTTTTTATCTCAAGGTATTAATCACATCTACAACATATCTATCTTTTTTTCATATATAGTTGCTTATTCACATATACTAGCCATTAGGACAACATTGGGAGGTCATTATTTTACCTACAATAGTGAGTATATGTTTTATGTTCCTCCTAAATAACCTAATATACAATTCTGAAAAGAATCAAGTGTACAGAAAATAGTTGTCTTATTAAAATAATCTTTAAAGCTTAGTAGATAATTGAAAAATTCTTGGAAAATTTTCACTGAAATAGACTAACGGTTGACATGTCATAAGCACTGAATCCCAGAAAAAATATGAGTAGTCACCAATGACCATTTAACATAAAAATGTGTGGGTTATATTTGACATACTGAGAAATAATATCTCTAGGAGGGTCTGTAAAATGAGCACATAAAATATGTTCAAAGAACGAAGATTTCCAATTGAGAATAGTAATATTTGATTACTTGTCCATATAGATCTTTATATACTCTGGGCTAAATGATATGCTTCTAGCAGGATGATCTATATAACCAGATGATCCTTATTATATTTCTTTATTGATCCATTCCATATAATTTTCAGCTAGAAGTAGTGTAAAATCTCTTGAACATGTTCAATCATATACATATATATACATAAAATATTCATTTCAATCCTATGTTTAAATACACTTTATGCTTTTTAAATTAAATTACTTTTTCCACTCACCATCTGGCTTCTTAAAAGAGGTAATTTACAGCAAAGAGCCAGCACTATTTTTCAAAAAGGGAACATATTTTACTCATCTAGTTACCTCCTAAGACTGGGACCATTAATTTAACAGCACATTTACATGGATTTTTTGTTGTCGTTTAACAAATTAGACTATTAACATTGGAACTACAAACGCTGCAAACAGCAGATGGTGATATAGAAAATCCTCATTTCCCTTAACAATTTTAAGATTTGGTATTCAATATCTCCCAGTGTCAAAAATATACTATTAAGGAAAAAAGTAATAATTATTTATTAAAACAGATTTCATTTGAATGGGAACACATACCTGTATATAAATGTGGAAAGGATATTTATGATGTCAGATTTTTATTTCCTTGTTCAAATCAGATTTTAATTTTATTGAAGCCAATAAATTTTTTTTTTTCAGAACAGAGCCTCCACTGTTTCAGTAATTAACTAGTATGGTGATAATAGTGGTATTGCTTATTGCCAGAACACCTGGTTAATATTTTTTTCATTTTCCTTTAAAATACTTATTGAGTCAGCTTTTCAGAGTGGTAGATTGACATTGTGTAGAGGAATTAAATTGTACTATGGAGGAAAAATAATGCCAGTGATAAAACTAACAGCTCTTGTATTGATTGAAAAATAATCTTCCAGCCTGTGAAGTGTTTGCCTATACCGTTTAATTAAAACCTCACGACAAATCAAATGAATCAAATATTAAAATCTCCATTTCAGAGATAAGCGTGCTGAGGTAAAGGGAGGTTATCTGTCCAAAATGATCCTGGTTTTGTATTGTTTTGTTTAAATTTTAAAATAGTCAGATTTATAAATTATAAACAAAAGATAGTCTTAGCATTTCCCTCAGCTTGACTAAACTTTGGACAACCTTTTTCATGACTGTATGCCCCTGACTTCCTTTTTTCTTAGAGCATTTACTTTATAAAACCTGCGATTGTACATTATTTCTCTGCCCTGTAAAATGTAATGTTTCTAAAAGCCTTTTTCCAGTTTTACAATTTAGGACTATCTTTCTCAAGGAAGTCATTCTTTTGAAACATAACAACTAGGGATGACAGTACCCCTATCTCCCACTCTCTGAAGGATGGTAGGAGCCTATGTTTGGTGGGTGACTTCATCCATGATGTACAACTATCACCTGCAATGAAGATACAAGAAAGTTTAATTTTCCTTTTGGTGAGGCCAATTAGTAAACAATGCAGTGGGCCTACAGTTCTCCCTGCCCAGCTCTCAGAAACCCTTCTGCTCTATGTTTCAGTGGAGTTGAGTTCAGACTGTGTGTTGTCTCTATCTACCGTTGCTATACCCTTAAATAAAGTGTTCGTTTCCTGTTTAACTTTGCCTAGTGCAATTTTTGCATTGATACTGGTAAGGCTCAGTTTATTAATTAATCAAAAAAGCCCATACAACCTTTCCAGTATGATTATATTATAGAAAAATTATCTTGCTTCAAAAAAATTAAGACATCTGTATATCTCACTGTTTTGAAGGTAAACATCAAAAATATTTTGGACTGGGTCATAGAATTAGATGACTTCTTCCCCATAAATTATAGAAAAATATTTTCTCAAAGCTGTGTATTTCTATATGTAATGATGTGTGTGCCTGTTTGTGTGTGTGTGTGTGTGTTTCAATCCCCAAATACATTGTAAAATTTTGTTTATTAACATTAGTGACGTCCTTGCTTCTATTCAACAACCTAATGCCTTTCTTTTAGTGTGTCTGTACATACACACATGCAAATCAAATAACTTTGCAGATATAGGTTTGGCATAGATACTAAAATTACAACGGAGATAAAATAGAGAATAATGCATGTTCTTACCATGTGACAAGCAATTTTAACAACTATTTTAAAAATTCATTTATTTTTCCCAACAAACCCATCACTAACTCACAATTTAAAGATTAACCTATATTGTGCATTATGGGTGAAGAAATTGAGGCACAGGGAATTTTCTAATCCATTTAGAAAGTAGTTAAACCAAAGCAGATAAATGTTAGTAAATTCCTTAAGTTTAAAAAATCAATAAGTGATGCAACTAGAATTTGAAATCCCAGTCAGTTTACCTTCAGGATCTGTCATGCTGTCACCTCTCTTTAATCTATATACACAACACTTTCACCAAGCACAGTGCAGAGAGGAAAAACCTTACTGAGAAGTGCATGCATCTTATTCTTGAATTTGTATGCTTATGCAACCATAATACTCCATGATTATATTACAAGATCAAATAATGCAAAATAAATTGCAGACAACCCTGAAAAATAAATTCTAAACTGAATTTACCTACGGAGAGAATTAAACTCCTAGTAAGAAAGCAAGAACATAATGAAAGTTTTGCAGGAGTTCAGCCACTCCCTTGTGAAGCAGATACTGAAATGTAGTCGCTGCTCAACTAATTTGTTTCAGAAAAACAATTCTAAATTGCGTTTTATAATATTCTTGTACAGAGGCCACAGTGAAAACAACTCAAATTGCATAAAACACTTCTTAATTAGGATTATCTTGGTGGATTATATTTCATGGCCTCTTGAGCCCATAGATAATTTAACAACAACAACAAAAATTAACAATATGGGTAATTTTCACTGGAGTAGTCAGAAATATGATTTCTCTCATCAGTTGGGTCAAGTAAAGTGAATGATGAAAGACAGGATTCCTCATTCAATCTAAGTGATGCATAACTGTAGGATGCAGGAGACAGGACTCAAATGTTTCACATTAGGAAGTGAAAACACTGAGTTTCAGCTGGCAGTATATGAAATATGTCTCAATGGTGATATGCCACACCCACCCATCTTTGAAATAGCAAATGGCATCATAATTGAGAATGCTACGTAAAAAAGTGTCTTAATAAGTTCTGGCTGCTATAACAGAATACCATAGATTGGGTGGCTTAAACAACATTTGTTTCACATGGTTCTGGAGGCTGGGAAGTCCAAGTCAAAGTGCCAGCAAATCTTGCATCTGTGACAGAATTCTTCCTGGTTTGCACACAGCTGTCTTCCCATTGTATCTTCACATGACTGAAAAAGAAATCATATATCTTGTATTTCTTATTGTGTTTCAATGATCCCATTGATGAGCTCTCCACCTTTATAACCTAATCACCTTCCAAAGGCCTCCTCTTCTATAAGAAGAGGTTACTTATTACTTTGATGGTTAGGATACTAACATATGAATTTTGGGAAGACACAGTTGCTCCATGACAAATAAGTACCAGTCTACTCTATAGCAGTTGTCAGAATATCCTTAAGATGATACAATCATTAGAGAGAACTACTCTCTAAGAACTAAATAGATAAAACAGAAGTTATTGAAAGGAAACTGGCTATGTGTGTCTAAACTGTTTAAGGAAAAAATTGAAAAAACGGGGATAAAGTTCAGCCTGGGAAAGTAGATTTGCACAAGAAGGTCTAACATTCTCTAAGGCCTAAGTCATGATCTGGTTATAGTTGTTGGAAGCTCTAGGGAAATATATATTTTTACAATTACAGCTGTTGGTGGAATGGACTACCCCAAAAGATAAATAATTCGTCCCACAAGGTAACCAAGCCTCACTTTGCACATTAAAGATATAATATATGGCTGAAAATTTAGGTGGAACTGTATGACTGATTTGTAATATCACACACATGCCTTGGATTCTAGGAGGATAAGTGTAACTGCTGTAGGTAGAGAGTTTCTTACTTATATGCCTTGAAAGGAAAAGAAATTAACATAGGGGATATGGTCATATAAATTGTTAAGATAAAAATCAAAGGAAAAACTAATGATGGTAAAGCAGATACAGTAGTAGTGAGGTAAAATTGGTGTTTCCTCTAAGAAAAGGTCAACTGAAGGAGTCCTCAAGGCTGGGCTTTAAGAAAACAATAATGAATTAATTCTTTTTAATTTCAACTTTTATTTTAGATGCAGGGGGTACATTTGCAGGTGTGTTCCATGGGTATATTGTGTGGTGCTGAGGTTTGGGGCATGGATCCTTTCACTCAGGCAGCGAGCATAGTACCCAAAGGGCAGTTTTTCAATCCACACTTCTCTTCCCCTCTCCTTTAGTAGTCCCCAGTGCCTCTTGTTCCCATCTTTATGTTTGTGTGTGCTCAATATTTAGCTCCTGCTTATAGATGAGAACGTGTAGCATTTGGTTTTCTGTTCCTGCATTAATTTGCTTAGGATTGCGGTCTTTCAAAAGCTGGACTTTAACTTAATGAATTTTCGAAAGCTCTAATGATTCTCATCCTTGTATCAAAAAAGGTTGACTAGAATCCCCTCTACCTACACACTCATAAACATAGACTTTATATAAGCTTTTTGGAAGGCAAAATAGCAAGAAGATACATTCTTGGTGAGTAAAGGATTAGAGCAAATTCAGGGATGTGGAATAGTCTAAATTTAATTTTCTAATTTAGTTACTTTCTTCTTTTGGTACCATGTTTCTTTTAATTTTATAATCTAGATAATTTTTTTCAGTGAGTTTAACAAACTTCTTACATCTCATCCCATTGTCTGAGATTTAAACTAGTCATATCTGCAGAGGTCAACTCTATTTTCTTTACTTCTAATTTTTTTGTGTAACATCTCACTATCTTTTATGTACTATTTACAAACAACAACAGAAAATATGGAGTCCAACACCAGAAACCCATTTAATGGCTGTGGTAATGCAAATGATTACTTCCATTACTTTTCTCCTGAAGGAAATATCTCATTCTTTCTGATAGACATATATTGTGAATAAGAGAGATAAATACCTTTATCACTCAGTTTTTTAATATATTTTTTAATCAAGTTACAGTAAAAATCTAAAGTGCATCATAGACCCTCAGGAACCTTTACTAAGGTAAGTTACTAAGGTGATTGTATTGCACTCTTGGCCTAATTTTTTTAAGTGAAATTTATTTTCTACAGAAATTGCTTAGCTGGACAAAACCACACCCTCATCTTCCTGCTAAGTCCTTGCATTTATATTTTGTTGAGAATGATAAAACCATTTCTCTTCCTTAGTGCTTCATGAAAGTTTTATTTCAGCCAATTTGTTTCAAAACTCACATTAAGTTTTGTATTATATGACTTGCTGAACTATGCAAAATGATGCAGGGTAAATTTATAAATCCAATTACCTTCCAGTATTTTTCTTTTCATTTAAAATTCAGTAATGACATATCAAGGACTACAATATGATGGGCACATAGGGTTACACAGAAGAGCTCACTGGTTAGCATGGGAGGAGAAATGATTAAATATAAGCTCTTTCCTGGCCATTACAGTAGTATATAAATACAGAGAAGAGGAAGTAACCATAACAAGGTGAGTAGAGGGCATGGCAAAGAAAACTTCTAGAAAGAGAAACAATCTTTTGAGCTGAGGCTTTAAATGCAGGGATAGAATCAGAGAAGGGTGACTTTGGCAGAGGGGGAAGCAAATTTGAAGGCACAATGAAAGCGTATAGCATTCTTGGAAAATAGTTTGAATTGAAAACTTCTTAAAATATAACATTTGGTATTTTTAAATCCAATCTAATTTAATGCCATAGATGGTTCACTTGTAATAGTATGTGTACTTCACATTTCTGATCAGAAAGGGAAGAATGAGGCAGACCCAGGGAACATATGGCAGAAAAACAATATTTGGAGTTATTTCCATAATGTTTTTCAGAAGCCCTAAATTGAATTTAATGTCAAAGATTAGAGGGTAGGGCAAGGTCCTCTAGCCCAGGGTATTTCTTTTTCTGTTGCTTTCCTCTTGTTGGAGAACAACAGAATTAGAGAATCTCTTCCCTAGGAGCAAACCTTGGGTGTCTCAAATAATTTGTCTGATGTGGCAATTAACTTCATTCTTGATTGTTTTAATTTTGTTACATTTACAATCAACAATTGGATGTTTACAGTTTGCTTATATTAAGTATTCTCTATTTGTACTCAGATCTCAGCTTTGCCATTCATTAAAAATTGTGCCAGGTCACTAAGCACTAGTTTCTTCAGAAAAAAAAATGGGAATATGGGAATACAATAAGTCATCTATTCTGAGACATCTCTGACTATAAGACATTATATCCTTAATGTACATCTAAGAAAAAAAAGTCAACTAAACTTTATCCTTAACAAATTTCTTATTTTGTACTTATTAAAAGAGTTCCTTTAATCCATATTAGATAGAAGTTTTATTACCATAACACACTTGTTCATAAATAAAAAGGAAAAGGCAAGCAAAATATTGACTAAATATCCTTAAATATTTTCATATTCAGAGTCTGGTGCTTCAGTGCAATTTTCATTTCATTAAATGAGGGCTTAGACATTAACTGGAGAAAGGATTATAATACAAGGTCATACAGGAGATTCAGAAGACAGTAAAAAGATGGTTGATAAAGGCCTATTGACAGAGAAGAGAGGACTCAGTCTGAACAGAAACTTTGGTGACTGAATTAAAGGAAATTCATATGACAGAGTTATACTCAACAGCATAAGGCTAAAAAAGAAACACACAATAACAAAAACAAAAAGATGAAACTCATCTGCTTATGAATTGTTCATCTGCTACAAGTCATCTAAATCTGCTTAAATCTGCCTGGACACTTTCCGGTGGATCCCAAATACCAAATGTGTCATTGGAGAAGATTTTTGATCCTCTTCTTTCATTTTCTTTCTCCTTTTCTTCTCTCCTTCCCAGTAATAGAAAAGTAGGAAGATGAGGATAAAATTGTGACTAAAGTTGAAAATTTTCTCTTTTTTTATTTTCTTCCTTAGAAAACCATAAAGTTAGTTTATACGGGGTAGGGAAGGCAAAGAAGAGTTTAATTCTTAGGAAATTTTGGTTAAAATTAGGAATCACCTATAATATTTGGCTTAACAAGGTTAGAGATAGCATCTGACGATGATCACTTACTCTGTGTCATACATTCTTCCATGTGAACAATTTTATGGCGTTAGTACTACTACAGTTATCCTCTTTGAAAGATTAGCAAACTGAAATATAAATTCAGTGTTTTGCCCAAGACCTTCTAGCTACTAAATTATTAACCAAGATGCTAATCTAAGCAGCATGATTCCATGTACTAACTGACTCATCCCATTTACAAAATGATTTCAATGGTATAAATAGGACACAATGTACTACTTAACATAGGAAAATGGAGCTTTGTATAATTATTAAATGTTCAAATAAATAAAAAATATGCCCTTTTAAGCTCTAAATGTTACAATTCTAATACTACGTGTGTAGGCCAAGAAATTTTCAAATTTGCCATCAAAAATAATTCCCATAATACCTGTGGTTGAAAGCTTATTTTGTTTTTATGTAACTAGTTACTATTTAGAATCACACCAGATATGGTTTGGCTCTGTGTATGCTCTCAATTCTCATGTCGAATTGCAATCCTCAATGTTGGAGGAGGGACCTGGTGGGAGGTGACTGGATCATGGGGGCAGACATCCCCCTTGATCTTCTCATGATAATGAGTGAGTTCTCAGGAGATCTGCTTGCTTAAAAGTGTGTAGTACTTTCCCCTTCACTCTCTCGCTCTCACTCTATCATGTGAAGATGCGCCTGCTTCTCCTTTGCCTTCCACAATAATTGTAAGTTTCCTGAGGCCTCCCCAGCCATGCTTCTTGTACAGCCTGTGGAACTGTGAGTCAATTAAACCTCTTTTCTTCATAAATTATCTAGTTTCAGGTAGTTCCTTATAGGAATAAGAGAAAAGACTACCACAACACCCTTCTCTGGAAAATTAGATATGGTATAACAGTAACCTTTGTGGGAGTAGGTAGAAAGTCATGTGAAATTTAATTTCATGATAGGCTTAACTCTAGTGTTTTGTTTGTTTGTCCGTTTTTTTCTAAGTTCAGGAACATTGTTAGTCAATATTTTGTAACCCAGAACTGCCTTCTCATTGTCTATGTCGCTAGGCTTTTAATAATGATTTAATGCCATTATGATGTCTTGCAAGTTATCAAATAAAGTTTTAGGACAGGAATTAACTTTTATCTTGAGGATCATATTTTTGCTGTATCTTCACACAATGGAAGAGGTGAAAGAGCTGTCTCAGGCCACTTTTATTATGTCATTATTCCCATTCATCAGGGCTCCATTTTCATGACCTAATTATCTCCCAAAGGCCACCTCCTAATACAGTAAATTACCTTTGGGGTTAGTTTTTCAACTTCTGAATTTTGGGGAAGGTGGAAAAAATTGTTCTACCATAGCACTTGGGGATTATATTTAACATACTAAAGCTATAACACACTAATTTGAAGTTATACCAGTTTAACTTTAATAATATACAAAAACTCTATTCCTTCAACAATTGTACCCCCACCCCTTTTGTTGTTATTGTCACAACATTGTACCTTTATATATTGTGTGATCAAAAACTTAAACTAATAATTCTTTGATATCCATTAGTTTCTTAAGTTATATTGGAAATATGGAATTTCAAACCAATTGTAATAATACTAAGTTTTAGACTAATAATTTTCTTTTTAAAATGTAATAATCTCCTACATCATGCAGAAAACTAAAAGTGCAATTAGAAACCATAATACTAGCCTTTATAATTACCCATGTATTTACACATACTGAATTCTTTATTATTATTATTATTATTATTTTGTAAAACTTCAAGTTACTATCTAGTCTTCTTTTATTTCATTCTCCAGGACTCCTTTGAGATTTTCTTACAGGAAAGGTTTAGTGGCAATAAACTCTCTTAGCTTTTGTTTACCTGGGAATGTCTTAAGTTTTTCTCTCAGTTTTGAAGGCTAGTTTTGCTGGGTATATAATTCCTGATTGACAATCTTTTTACGTTAGGATTTTGGGTATATTGGCATACTGCCTTCTGGCCTACACAATTGTCAATAACACATTTGCTGATAATGTTATCTACAATTCCTTGTATGTGAATTGTTTCTCTCTCACTGTTTTCAAGATTCTTTGTCTTTGGGAAGTTTGATTATAATGTGTTTCAGTGTGGATCCCTTTGAGTCCGTTTTACTTGGATTTCATTGATTTTCTTGGATGTTTATGTTTAGGCCTTTCATCCAGTTTGGGATGTCTACAGCCCTTATTTCTTCAATATTGTCTCTACCCCCTTCCTCCTCTCTTTTTCTTGTAGGATATGCACAATGTGTATGTTGGTCTGCTTAATGTTGTCTCACAGGTCCCTTAGGCTCTATTCATTTCCTTCATACTTTTTAGGATTTTTGTTCCTCAGACTCAGTAATTCACATTATCTTATCTTCAAGTTCATCTTCTTCTGTCTACTTAAAATTGCCTTTGAATCTCTCTGTTATGAATGCCATTTCAGTTATTATACTATTCGCTTCTAAACTTTTGGGGTTTTTTAAGATTTTCTATCTCTTCATTGATGTCCATTTGGTTCATATATCATTTTCCTGACTTTCCCCTCATCTTTCTTTAGTTCTTTGAGCATCTTTAAGATAGTTGTTTTAAAATCTTTGTCTGGTAGATCTGTCATCATGTCTTTTTCAAGGATAGTTTTGGTTCATTTATATTTATTCCTTGAATGAGTTATACTTTCCAGTTCCTTTGTATCACTTGTGATTATTTGTTAAAAACTAGACATTTAAATCTAATTATTTGCTAACTCTGGAAATGAGATTCCCATCCCTTCCCTAGAGTTTGCTTTTTTTTTTTTTTAAATTGTTGTAATATGTTTCTGTGCCAAAGATCAGCATGGGGTATAAACTTAAAGTCTTTTCAGGTTCTTTTAAAGCCTGCATCATTCTCTGGGAATGTGGACTTACTTTGTAATTTTCTGAATTAAAGACTAGTTGCCCTACTCTTTAATGTCTCAATCCTTAAAGGCAGAAAAGAGGGAAATGAAGGGGTGAAAAAAAAGGGTGATGGCCCTTTAAATCGCCTGCAAGTCAATACATCTGAAAGGAAGGCAGGCGGGGCGGGGGGCTGCAATAATACCAGGAAGTGTAAAAACAATGGCCATGTGCTTCTTTGTCTGTACCTCTGTGATCAGACACAGCAATCAGCGATCCAGGCACAGATCCCTGATATTTGGAGGAGAGATTCCTTTTTTTTTTTCCCCACTCTGGCTCCTGCAAACTGTGTGCAAGCTGTTCCATGGACACATGTTCAGCTGCCTACCATAGGGCTAGGGGTGGGTAATGGGTAGCTACCACTGTTCTGAATTGAGATTGACAAAAATCAGCAGCAGCTTACCTTCCAAGCCTTTGCCTCCTGAGTTCCAAATATTTACATCAGAAATATTTTGCCAGTACAATTGTTGTCTAGGTGGGTAAACAAATCCTGGTGCTTCTGATGCTGCTGTCTTCCCGGAATACTCTCCTCCACATACTTCTTAAGCAAATCTAAAAGCAAAACCAAATTTATTTTATATACATTTTTTAAAATTTAGTACACTTTTTTTTTGCTGTTTTTGCTTTGATATGCTCACGTCTGCTCATTAGAAATATTAATTTTAAGAGGATAAATTTTACATTTTTAAAAACATTTCATAAATACAAGAAACAGGGAAAAGATCTCATGTCTAAACCTCTTGCATTTATAACACTACACCATGAATAATCAAACAGATTAGTACCTTATCCAAAAGTGCTGTGAATCTCTATTGTCATCTAGCACCATCAATTGAATTGTCAGGATGAAACTTTGTTCAAATGGTGATATTATCGCCTATAAGCTCCTGAAGTATCTGTGGCAAGGTTGTAAAAAATCAATTACCTGGGAATTACAATTTTTATAAACACTTTCTTCTTCCAAGATGAGTCAAGAAGCTCTCCTAAGAAATTATTACAGCACAAAATTGATGAAAATATGCCATACTCTGAGGAAATTGTTACGTCTTCTTTCCCTCAAATCCCAAGTAACCTTTCAAAACAATTATTTTAGCATGTTCTAACTTCTGTTTATTTTTGTACAAATCTTTTCTTACAAACAGAACATGAGCTCTTTGATATTAAGACCAAATCTAACTTATAAAAATATCTGTTGAAAAAAATAAAATATTTCATGCAAGGATACTGAATTAAATTTTTTGGATAATAAATTTAAAAAGCAGCATTTTTATATATAACAATATGAAGTTCTAAGGCAAACTTTAAGCTTCCAATATCATTAACATAATTTATGTATAAAAGATATAGTTAATTTTAAAAAGTAGATTAAATGAATGGTCATTTATTAATGCATTTATTAACTTATTTAAGGAGTACTAGAGTCTCATATGTTAAACACATTGTGCTAGCCCTAGGTCCATTAAAACTAAAATGAACAATATTCTTGGTGTGAGTACAAAAGATATGAGAAAAATATATACCCTCACCAAAACAATTGGAGAAGAAATGTCTATAATCCTTTTATTTGAAAATTACTATCAAGTGTCCTCTATATGTTGGTATGTGGAACAGAAAATGTAGCCTCTTCCAAGTAGAAGAGTCTCATGAATAATTTTAGTTGGCATGAGCAATATTCTGTCTTTGCCAGTTTGTAATTTTCCAGGTTCTCAAGAAATAGTTCAAATAGTTACAGGGGGCAAATGATGGCATTAAGAAAAGGTATGCTATAAATTAGCACAGAAATTCTAAGGAAATGCTTCTTATCAATTGGGAATTGGTCTTGGAAATTTACATATGAAGTAATCATAGTCTGTATATAGAAATTTTACCACAACCAAAACAAACTTACAGGAGTGAGGATAAATTGCTTATCTTTTCCTTTTTCTTCTTTACAAATAACAAAGTTAAACAAACTTACTAACATTAAGTCTGAAGGGTGCCATTTCCTTGTATGCCAATCTCTCCTTTCTTGGATCAAAAACTAAAGAGAATTAAATTACAGTGGAAAATTGTTATGGAAAATGAAACACAGATGTTCACTGACAGACACAGAGATTAACAGAAGCAAATCTATAAATATAAATTGAGTTACTTCTAAAAAAAAAAGAAATAAACATTAACCTAAAGTAGAAGATAAACAATTTTAAAACTCCAAAAACTAAGTATATATAGAGTGATATTACAAAGCTAAAACTAAGCAGTAAGAAATTAAAATTTTGAAAAATGACAGAACAGTATTGTGATAAATCTGTTTAAATATATATAATGGTACATTTTATGAAGAAAGAGGGAAGAAGAAATACTATTAGGAATAATTTAAAAATTTTAAACAGAAATATATCTAATATTTCTAGAAAAATAAATTACCAAATGAAGAAATAAAGTGCTATGGAGGAAATACAATATGGAATTATTTTAAAACTTATCAAGAATTATCTAGTAATGGCCAACTATAAGCCTGCAAGATTTTAATGCTGAATTCTGCCAAATGTTTAAAGTGAATATAATCTTTATGCTGTATAGACTATTAAAAAGGTATGCAAAAACTACCTCAATACTCTGTAACAGTGCAGTTGTATTCCCAACATACCTAACTTTATGCAAAAATACATTATTAAATACAACTATTTCAGTGAGAAAGTACGGGGCTCTGGGCTTGACAATTCAGATTTTATTCTATAAAAACAATATTTTCCTGCAGACATTTCAATAAAAAGTTGAATTTTTGTAGTAGTTTTCTGTGTATAACAACAAAGTTAAGGCATCCTTCACTGAATTTATACTTGATTTCTTTACATTTTACCCAAGTAACAGACTTTCTTTTTTTATCATAAGCTGTTTTATCTTCAGCATTGCCCTTTTTAAACACTGTCCATATTTATACCAACTTCCAACCTGTATTGCTAACTGCTATGGTGAACAAAACTTAAAGCCCATCGAACAAAACAATAGAAATGGAGTTAGTACATAATTAATCCCCTTATGTCTGTTTTTTAAATTTTCAATGGTTAGACCCTCCCTGTTTTATGTATAATACATAATAGTCTACTTAATGGATTAAAAAATTGTCTTTAATCCCAGCATTTTGGGAGGCCAAGATGAGTGGATCACTTGAGGTCAGGAGTTCAAGAACAGCCTGGACAACATGGTGAAACCCTGTCTCTACTAAAAATACAAAAATTAGCAGGGTGTAGTGTATGCCCCTATAATCTCAGCTACTCAGGAGGCTGAGGTGGGAGAATCACTTGAGCCCAGGAGGTGGAGGTTGCAGTGAGCTGAGATCATTCCACTACACTCCAACCTGGGCAACAGAGTGAGACTCCGTCTAAAAAACAAACAAACAAACAAAAACAGAAAAAATGGTTACCTAAATTTTTAGTTATGTATTCGTTATTCAAGTTATGTAAAATAATGTTGTCAGTTTAGAGAGATTTGCTAATACTGATAGAAACCTGAAATCCACAACAAAATAATTCTAATTTTTAATATGCAATTCAAATAAGAGCACTTTTTTTTTCTTTACCAAATACCTAACATTTCTTATTAGCAAATGACCCAGATTGTTTTGTGTTTCTAAAAATATGAATCTAGCTGACTAGCTGCTGAGAGCACAGTGGCCTGGAGGAGACATGACTGATATCAGAAAGATATCAGTTTCAATTGGCTTAGAGGATGGTTAGACTAGAGAAGAAAACAAGTTGACAGGTTATGGACATATTTTAAAGATCCATGTACTAAACTTCTACTGAATAACGGAGACGAGGATGGGAGGAAATAAGAAGGACTTCTAGGTTTCTCGTTTCTGACTGGTGTCATTTTCTAACATTGGAAACATGAAAAGAACTAGATTGTATAAATTGTATTCTCTTTGTTTTCCATGTCTTTACAGTGAACACAAGTGATTTTTAAATCATAAATAAATAATAATAATCTAAAGAGTTTGCCTGCTTATTTTATCTGTTTATACTGAATATAATTTTTATAAATACCAGTCATTTATGATTTCTGTTATGCATATTTCAGATATAAGCCTGGTATGGTTAGGCTTTCTGTCCCCACCCAAATGTCATTTTGAATTGTAATCCCCGGGTATTGAGAGAGAGACCTGGTGGGAGGTAATTGGATCCTGGGGACAGTTTCTCCATGCTGTTCTCATGACGTGAGTGAGTTCTCATGAGATCTGATGCTTTTATAAGGCAGTTTTCCCCGCTCTCTCTTGCACGGTCACTCTTCTGTCTTTCTCCACTGCTGCCCTGTGAAGAAGGTGACTGCTTCCCCTTCTGCCCTGATTGTAAGTTTCCTGAGGCCTCCCAGCCATGTGGAACTATGAGTCAATTAAACCTTCTTTATAAATTACCCAGTCTCAGTACTTTAGGTTTTCTCATATGGAGAATATCATGAATTTGGTCTCAGATCATGGCTTTGTGTGGGTAACATAAGTTAAAATCTCAACATCCTCACCTATAAAGCAGGTTAATAATGCCTAGGTCACTAAATTAGTATAATAAGTAAAATTTTAAACATATCATACATACATCATAGATTATCATTATGTATAACAGATGCTGAAAAATCTTAGTTCCTTTTCTTCCTCCCCAATACCTGACACAGAATTGAAATTGTTAGTATAGATGTATTTCTTTTGTTTAAATAGTGCCCTCTTTAAAAATTGAAGAATGCGTTACAAAATTATTAACATTCTTTACAGTTAAGAAAGAAATATATAATTGTTTTATTGGTATATAGGAGAAATATATAGGACATACTAGAGCCCAGAGTAGCTGAGAAACTAGACAAAAAACAATAAAATACTTTTTGAAATATAAGGTACATGAGACAGATATTAAAAGAAAACCTTCCTAGCTTGGTAGTCTAAATTATCCTCTCTTTCTTTTCTATTATTGCTATATACTCACTACACTAATTACCTGTTTACTTAACAATATATTGCATGTCAACTGCTTCATTTTCACAGAGTTTGATTTTGGGTAAATTACTGTCTTAAGATATCCGTTAAGTCAGTCATTACACATTGGCTACAGCTTTTAGATTTCAATTTTTAAAATTAATCATGAAAATTAATTAAATTGATTATCCTAAAATGTCTAATAAATAAAAAGTCTATTACAATTGATATTCTATTTAATGGACATCACACCTTTAAGAACCATATGTAATTATAAGTATGATTATAAGAACTGCAAGTTATACTTTTCTTACATTGATATTAGTTATCGCAAATAAGCATAATTATTTGTTCATGAAGAGAAGTTTTAAAATGTGAATATATTTTAATACTAATTTTTATTTCATTTGGGCCTGTATCTATTCTGTGCCTCTCTGATCATCCAGTGTTGAATGTTCTTCCCAGATTTATATTTCTTGTTGTAAAATGTATGTTGCATTTTTTAGAATAGTAAGAGTTTTAAGACTTTGTTTCTTTTTTAGAATACTGAAAAGTTGCAAAGGATTCTGTACTGGAGACCAGCGCTCTAATTTCTTCTCTATACATAATTCAATATTTATATGGTTTGGATTTTTGTCCCTGCCCAAATCTCATGTTGAATTATAATTTCCAGTGTTGCAGATGGGGCCTGGTAGAATGTGATAGGATCATGGGGGTGGACTCCCCTCTTGGTGCTTTTCTGGTGATAGTGAGTGAATTCTCCTGAGATCCGGTTGCTTAAAAGTGTGTGGCATCTCCACCCTCTCTCTCTTGCTCCTGCTCTGGACATATAAAATGCGCCTGCTTTCATTTAGCCTTCCACCATGATTGTAAATTTCCTGAGTCTTCCCCAGAAGAAGCTGCTACGCTTCACTGAGCCAATTAAATCTATTTTCTTTATAAATTACCTAGTGATATGGTTGGGCTGTGTCCCCACCCTAATCTCATCTTTAACTTTAGTTCCCATAATCCCCTCATGTAATGAGAGGGACCTGGTGGTAGGTAATTGAATGATGGGTGTGGTTACCCCCATGCTGCTGATCTCCTGATAGGGAGTAAGTTCTTATGAGATGTGATAATTTTATAAGACGCTTTTCCCCCTTTGCTCATTCTTCTCCTTCCTGCTGCCATGTAAGGAAGGATGTGTTTGCTTCCCCTTCCACCATGATTGTAAGTTTTCTGAGGCCTCACCAACCATGCTGAACTGTGAGTCAATTGTCTCGGGTATGTCTTTATTAGCAGTGTGAGAATAAACTAATACACCCAGTCTCAAGTATTTCTTTATAGTAGTGGCAGAACAGACTAATATAGATATGAAACACTATTGTATTAGTCCATTTTCATGCTGCTGATAAAGACATACCTGAGACTGGGCAATTTACAAAAGAAAGAGGTTTAATGGATATATTAGGATTCTCTAGAGGAACAGAACTAACAGGATAGATATGTGTATACAAAGGGGAGTTTATTAAGGAATATTAACTCACATGATCACAAGGTCCCACAATGGGCCATCTGCAAGCTTAGGAGCAAGGAAGCCAGTCTGAGTCCCAAAGCTGAAGTACCTGGAGTCCGATGTTCAAGGGCAGGAAGCATCCAGCACAGAAGAAGGATGTAGGCTGGGAGGCTAAGCCAGTCTAGTCTTTACACATTCTTCTGCTTGCTTTTATCCTAGCCACACTGACAGCTGATTAGATTGTGCCCACCCAGATTAAGGGTGGGCCTTCCTCATTCAGCCTACTGACTCAAATGATAATCTCCTTTGGCAGCACCCTCACAGACACACCCAGGACCAATACTTTGCATCCTTTAATCCAATCAATATGACAATCATATTAACCATCACAATGAACTTTCAGTTCCACATGGCTGGGAAGGCCCACAATCATGGCAGAAGGCAAGGAGGAGCAAGTCACATCTTACATGGATGGCAGTAGGCAAAGAGAGAAAACTTGTGCAGGGAAATTTCCCTTTTTAAAACCATCAGAGCTCACAAGACTTATTCACTATCAGGAGAACAGCACAGAAATGACCATCCTCATGATTCAATTACCTCCCACTGGGTCCCTCCCATAACATGTAGGAATTGTGGGAGTTACAATTCAAGATGAGACATGGGTAGGGGCACAGCCAAACCATATCATTCCACCCCTGGCCCCTATCAAATTTCATGTCCTCACATTTCAAAACTAATCATGCCTTCCCAACATTACCCCAAAGTCTTAACTCACTTTAGCATTAACACAAAAGTCAACAGTCCAAAGTCTCATCTGAGACAAGCAAGTCCCTTCCACCTATGAGCCTGTAAAATTGAAAGCAAGTTAGTTACTTCCTAGATACAATGGGGGTACAGGCATTGAGTAAATACAGCCATTCCAAATGGGTTGGCCAATTTCTACTGGCCAAAACAAAGGGGCTACAGGCCCCTTGTATGTCCAACATTCTGCATGGCAGTCAAATCTTAAAGCCCCAAAATGATCTTTGACTCCATATCTCACATCCAGGTCACACTGATGCAAGTGGCGGGTTCCATGGTCTTGGGCAGCTTCAGCCTTGTGGCTTTGCAGAGTACAACCTCCCTTCTGGCTTTTCTCACAGGCTGACATTGATTGTCTGCAGCTTTTCCAGGCGCAAGGTGCAAGCTGTTAGTGGATCTGCTATTCTGGGGTCTGGAGGACGGTGGCCCTCTTCTCACAACTCCACTAGGTGGTGCCCCCAATGGGGATTCTATGTGATGACTTCAAACCCACATTTCTTTTCTGCACTGCCCTAGCAGAGGTTTTCCATGATCACCTTGCCTCTGCAGCAAACTTCTGTCTGGGTATCCAGGCATTTTCATTCTCTTCTGAAATCTAGGTGGAGGTTCCCAAACCTCAATTCTTGACTTCTGTACATTCATAGGTTCAACACCACATGAAAGCTGCGAAGGCTTGGGACTTGCACCCTCAGAAGCCATGGTCCAAGCTCTATATTGGCCCTTTCAGCCATGGCTAGAGCCTCTGGGATGCAAGGCACCAAGTTTTTAGGCTGCACATGACCCACAAAACCATTTTTTCCTCCTAGGCCTCTGGGCATATGATGGCAGGGGCTGCTGTGAAGACCTCTGACATGCCCTGGAGACATTTTTCCCATTTTCTTGGGGATTAACATTTGGTTCCTTGTTACTTGTGCAAATTTCTGCAGCCAGCTTGAATTTCTCCTCAGAAAAGTGTTTTTCTTCTTTATAGTACCATCAAGCTGCAAATTATCCAAACTTTTATGTTCTATTTTCCTTATAAAACTGAATGCTTTTAACAACACCCAAGTCACCTCTTGAATGCTTTCCTGCTTAGAAATTTCTCCCACCTTATACCCTAAATCATCTTCCTTAAGTTCAAAATTCCAAAACCTCTAGGGCGGAGGCAAAATGCCACCAGTCTCTTTGGGAAAACATAACAAGAGTTAACTTTGCTCCAGTTCCCAACAAGTTCCTCATCTCCATCTGATACCATCTCAGCCTGGATATCATTGTCCATGTCATTATCAGCATTTTGGCCAAAACCATTTAACAATTTTCTAGAAAGTTCCAAACTTTCCCACATTTTCCTGTCTTCTTCTGAACCCTCCAAACTGTTCCAACCTCTGCCTGCTACCCAGTTCCAAAGTTGCTTCCACATTTTTGGGTATCTTTTCAGCAGTGCCCCACTCTAGTGGTACCAATTTCCCATATTAATTCATTTTCACACTGCTGTTAAAGACATACCCGAGACTGGGAACCAGACTGCTTCTTTAAGTGGGTCCCTGATCCCATTCCTCCTGACTGGGTGAGACCTTCCAACAGGTGTCTTCAGATACCTTCTACAGGAGTGCTTGAACAGATAAGAGGTCGGTGTCCCCCTGAGATAGAGCTCCCAGAGGAAGGAGCAGGCTGTCAATTTTGCTGTTTTACAGCCTTCATAGGTGATTTAAAAAATCACCAAAATTGTCTTATAATGTTTTGAGAAAGTTAGTGAATTTGTATTGGGCTGCATTAAAAGCCATCCTGGATATATTTGTCCAGGAGGGAGTGGGGAAAGATGGTCAATTAGAAACAACTGCAGTCACCTGCTCTCACAGAGAAGAATGAAAATGGTGAATGAATTCTGCACTTTCAGCTGAGGTATCCAGGTTATCACATTGGGACTGATGAGGTAGACAGTTCAACCCACAAAGAATGAGGAGGAGTGGGGGTGGGGGTGGAGGGGTGATGACAGGAGGGACCCAGGTGACTAGTGTCTGAAGTAGACTCCCAGCAGATTGCAGCCCTATGAAAGAGTGGCCTGTTAAAAGAAAAACAAACAGAAAGTGACAACAACATCAACAAAAAAGACTCCATTCAAAGGTCAACAATCTCAAAAATCAAAAGGTAGATAAGTCCACAAAGATGAGAAAAAAATCAAAGCAAAAGCATTGAAAAATCAAAATGTCAAAGTGCCTCTTCTCAACCAAATGACCACAACACCTCTCCAGCAAGGGCACAGAACCGGGCTAAGACTCAGGTGGCTGAATTGACAAAAGTGGGCTTCGGAATGTGGGTAGTAACAAACTTCACTGTGCTAAAGGAGCATGTTCTAACCCAATGCAAAGAAGCTAAGATTTATAGTAAAACAATGCAGGAGCTGATAACCAGAATAGCCAGTTTAGAGAGGAACATAACTGACCTGCTGGAGCTAAAAGTCACAGCACGAGAACTTCGGAGTACAATCACAAGTATCAATAGCACAATAGACCAAACAAAAGAAAAAGTCAGCGTGAAGAATATCTTTCTGAAATAAGACAGGCAGACAAGAATAGACAATAAATAATGAAATGAATAAACAAACCCTCTGAGAAATACGGGATTACGTAAAAAGAATAAACTTGTACCTGATTGGGATACCTGAAAAAGATGGGGAGGAGAGAATCAAGTTGGACAATATATTTCAGGATATCATCCAGGACTACTTCCCAAACCCAGTAAGACAGGCCAACATTCAAATTCGGGAAATGCAGATAACCCCAGTAAGATACTCCATGAGAAGATCTACACCAAGACACATAATCATCAGCTTCTCTAAGGTCAATATAAAAGAAAAAAAATGCTAAGGGCAGCCAGAGATAAAGGCCAGTTCACCTACAAAGGGAAGCCCATTAGACTAACACTGGACCTCCCAGCAGAAACCCTACAAGCCAGAAGAGATTGTGGGCCAATATTCAACATTAAAGAAGAGAATTTCCAACCCAGACTTTTATATCCAGCCAAACTAAGCTTCAAAGCAAAGGAGAAATAAGATCCTTTACAGACAAGCAAATGTTGAGGGAATTCATCACCACCAGGCCTGCCTTTCAAGAGCTGCTGAAGGAAGCACTAAATGTGGAAAGGAAAAACCATTATTAGCCACAGCCAAAACACACTGAAGTATACAGACCAGTGACTCTATGAAGCAACCATATAAAAAATTCTACAAAATAACCAGCTAGCATCATGATGACAGAATTAAATTCACACAAAACAATACTAACCTAAGTGTAAATGTACTAAATGCCTTGATTAAAAGACACAGAATGGCAAACTGGATAAAGAATGAAGACCCATTGATATGCTGTCTTTAAAAGACCTATCTCATGTGTAAAGACACACAAAGATTCAAAATAAAGGGATGGAGGAAACTTTGCCAAGCAAACAGAAAACAGAATAAACAGGGGTAGGTAGCAATCCTAGTTTCTGACAAAATACACTTTAAACCAACAAAAATTTAAAAAGACAAAGAAGGCCATTATATAATATAAAGGGTTCCATTTAATAAGAATATCTAACTATCATAAATACATATGCACCCAATACAGGAGCACCCAGATTCATAAAGCAAATTCTTAGAAACCTACAAAGACACTTAAGGTCAAACACAATAACAGAGACTTTATTACCCCTCTGACAATATTAGACAGATTACTGAGATAGAAAAATAACAGATATTCAGGACCTGAACTCAGCTCTGCATTAAGTGTACTGGATAGACATCTATGGAACTCTTCACCCCAAACCAACAGAATATACATTCTTCTTATCTCCACATGGCACTTATTCTATAGTGATCACATAGTAGGAAGTAAAACACTCTTCAGCAAATGCAAAAGAACTGGAATCATCACAATCAAGTGTCTCAGACTACAGTGCAATCAAATTGGTACTCAAGATTAAGAAACTCAAAACCACACAACTACATGGAAATTGAACAACCTGCTGTTGAATGACTCCTGAGTAAATAATGAAATTAAAACAGAAACGAATAAGTTCTTTGAAACCAATGAGAACAAAGAGACAATGCACCAGAATCTCTGGGATACAGCTATAGCAGTGTTAAGAGGGAAATTTAGCACTAAATGCTCACATCAGAAAGCTAGAAAGATCTCCAATTGACACACTAACATCACAATTAAAGGAGCTAGAGAGGCAAGAGCAAATTAATGCAAAAGCTTGCAAAACACAAGGAATAACTAAGATCAGAGAAGAATTGAAGGAGATAGAGACACACAAAACCCACCAAAAAATCAACAAATCCAGGAGCTGGTTTTTTGAAAAAATTAACAAACCTCAATAATAAGAGACATACATGAAAAATCCACAGCGAACATCATGGTGAATGGACAAAAACTGGAAGCATTCACCTTGAAAACCAGCACAAGACAAAGATGCCCTCTTTCACCACTCCTATTCAACATACTGTTGGAAGTTCTGGCCAGGCAATCAGGCAAGAGAAAGAAATAAAGTGTATTCAAATAGGATGAGAGGACGTCAGATTATCTTTGTTTGCAGATGACACGATCCTATATCTAGAAAACCTGATCATCTCAGCCCAAAAGCTTCTTAACCTGGTAAGCTACTTCAGCAGTCTCAGGATAAAAAAATCAATGTGCAAAAATTGCTAGCATTTCTATACACCAATGACAGGCAAACAGAGAACCAAATCATGAATGAACTCCTATTCACAATTGCTATAAAGAGAATAAAATACCTCGGAATACAGCTAACAAGCGAAGAGAAGGACCTCTTCAAGGAGAGCTACAAACCACTGTTCAAGGAAATCAGAGAGGACACAAATGGAAAAACAGTCCACGCTCATCTATGTTCACTATCGTGAACATGGCCATACTGCCCAAAGTAATTTATAGATTTTATGCTATTCCCATTAAACTAACATTGATGTTCTTCACAGTATTAGAAAAACTATTTCAAACTTCATATGAAACCAAAAAAAAAAAAAAGAGTCCAAATAGCCAAGACAATCCTAAGCAAAAGGAACAAAGCTGGAGGCATCATGCTACCATACTTTAAACTGTATAACAAGGCTAGAGTAACCAAAACAGCTTGATACTGGTACAAAAATAGACAAATAGACCAATGGAACAGAATAGAAAACTCAGAAATAAGACCATGTACCTACAACCATCTGATCTTCAACACACATTGCAAAACTTGCAATGGGGAAAAAACTGCCTGTTTAATAAATCATGCTGGGTGAACCGGCTGTTCATATGCAAAAAAAAAAAATGAAAACTGGACCCATTCCTTACACTTTATACAAACTTTAACTTGAAATGGATTAAAGATTTAGATGAATAATTCAATACAATAAAAATCCTAGAAGAAAATCTAGACAATAGTACCCAGGTCATGGGCATGGGCAAAAATTTCATCATGAAAACATTAAAAGCAATTGCAAGAAAAGCAAAAATTGACAAGTGGGATCTAATTAAACAAAAGAGCTTTTGCACAGCAAAAGAAACTATCATCAAAGGGAACAGACAACCTGCAGAATAAGAGAAAATGTTGGCAATCTATCCATCTGACAAAGGTCTAATATCCAGAGTCTACAAGGAACTTAAACACATTTACAAGAAAAAAAAAAAAAAGAGACAACCCCATTAACAAGTGGGCAAAGGACACCAACAGACACATCTCAAAAGAAGACATTTATGCTGCCAACAAACATATGAAGAAAAGCTCAACATTATGGTTCATTAGAGAAATGCAAATCTAAATCATGGTGAGATAACATCTCACACCAGTCAGAATGGTGATAATTAAAAAGTCATGAAACAACAGATGCTGATGAGGTTGCAGAAAAAAAGGAACACTTTTACACCATTGCTGAGAGTGTAAGTTAGTTCAAACATTGTGCAAGACAGTGTGGTAATTTCTTAAAGACCTAGAGGCAGAAATGTCATTCAATCCAGCAATCCCATTATTGGGTATATATCCAAGGGAATATAAATTGTTCTATTATAAAGATACTTGTATACTTATGTTAATTCCAGAACTATTCACAATGGTAAAGACATAGAATCAACCCAAATGCCCATCCATGATAGACTGGATAAAGAAAATGTGGTACAATACACCATGGAATTCTATGCAGCCATAAAATGGAACAAGATCATGTCCTTTGCAGGGACATGGATGGAGCTAGAAGTCATTACCGTCAGCAAACTAATGCAGGAACAGAAAACCAAGCACCAAAAGTTCTCACTTGTAAGTGGGAGCTTGTTGATGAGAACTTATGTCCTAGCACTCAGAAGGACAAATTGATATTATCTACAATACTTTTTTTGACAATACCAGCTCCCTTAGACTCAATCAGTGGCAGGAGAATGATCCCAATGTCTAATTTTCACATGCTGGTTTTCTTCTGTCAACTGTCTTGGTTATATCCACAGGGGCTTTGCACATTCTAATCTCTGCCAAGAATGCTCTTTTTTCTCCTTTTCAACTATCTGCAATAAGCACCTCTATATTTTAGCTGTAGCATCATGTTCTTTTTACAAACATTCCCCTATCCCTACAAATAAATCAAATTCCCTGTAACCCAGAGCACTATATATCATACCTTTTTGAAACAGTCATAGTTCTAATTGATATTCAAGTGTGGTTATTTGTTTGAAGTTTAGCTCTCTCTTTAGATTATAAATTCCGTGTGTAGAAGAGGACATCTGTTTTGTTCCTTCTACCATGGGCATGGCTAAAATATAGCCACCCAAATAGTTCTTAAATAGCATGAATGAATCATCTGTAAATGTAGCAAAATAGCTAACCTTGGTGTGCTGAATGTCATATCATTACAAAGGATTTTATCCCATGTAGATTCATTGTCTCTGTTTTTTTTTTTTTTTTTTTTTCGGTATAAAGAAAAATAGAACGGCGAAATAAACAGCCTGAACACCCACTTGTAAGCTTATTATGGTTCTTCCCTTGTAACATTTGGGTTCTATCAACCTGAAATCTATTTTATCCTTAGAATTTTGTAAAATTAATCATCTACAAATGGCCTAAATACCTGTGTAAACTTCTGTATACTCCAAGGACACTCTATATTTTCCTTTTATTACAAAACCCAGCATATAAAGAAATGATGACTCAAAACTACTGAGCAATGACATTGACTAATCTTTTTTTTCCCCAATAACCTCTCTAAAATTTTTTCCAAGGATATTTTTGCTCAAAATAAATGTGCAAAGACATGAGCAGGAACTGGACATGATATAATAAATGTGCTAGGACATAAGGAATAGCTAATGTGCAGAGGAAGCAGGAGTATGTGGGTAAATGTCCTTGCTCTCCAGCCCATGATGAAGATTAGATCACGTGAACACAGCCCTCATCTGCTAAGGGCAGGCCTCAGCCTTCCTACTCCACCATAATCGTTAGCATTTTCCTTGGTTCAGTCAGGAAGATCCATGGATTTGGAATCACAAAAGCCAAAAAAAAGTCAAGTCACATTTTTTCCCTCTGCTCTATTCATCAAGCTGTGTCAATTGCTGCTGCCTCTGCTGTAAGTGTCTTGTAGAAACATTGCTCTATAGAGTAAAGCCATCCTGAAATGACAGAACAGTTTATAGTGAGTCTCAGAAACAGTTTTGTTGGTTTGTCATCTTTAGGTTCCAGTTATGATATTCCTATTCTAATGTGCTTCAAAGTAATCTTTTTTTTTTATTTTTTTTTTTTATTTTTTTGAGACAGAGTTTCACTCTGGTTGCCCAGGCTGGAGTTCAGTGGTGCAATCATCTCGACTCACCGCAACCTCCACCTCCCTGGTTCAAGCCATTATCCTGCCTCGGCCTCCTGAGTAGCTGGGATTACAGGTGCCCGCCATCATACCGAGCTAATTTTTTTGTATTTTTAATAGAGACGGAGTTTCACTATATTGGTCAGGCTGGTCTCAAACTCCTGACCTCAAGTGATCCACCCGCCTCGGCCTCCCAAAGTGTTGGGATTACAGGTGTGAGCCACTGCACCCGGCTGTCTTCAAAGTAATCCTTCAGGCTAGGTAGAAAAAGTATTACCTTACCTTTTGTCTTTCTCTTTATTATTTCTCATTGTGTTGATGGAGGGGTTGCCAACTTCTTTCTCCTTTACCCTCCAAATCTCAAGTCTATCATGCTATACATTTTTTGAAATGTAATTATAGTGGGTACAGCTATGCAACCAGAACTTGCATATTAGATTGGGCTCTGCTTGACATCTCTCGGAAATTCGGAGTTAGTGACGAGGAAAACAACCTGTGAGCTAAAGCAAAGAGACATAAATCATAATATTAGCTACATAGGAGGTCTATGAATTTAGGTGGTAGGTTTCATCTAATTACTTAACTTTAGAAACTGAGAAATAAAGAGGCAGGAACCACAATAAAGGTGTGAGCAATAATTGATGATAATCAAGTCTAAGAGTGCGGCAACAAAAATAGGGTGTCATCAGTATCCTACTCTGATTTTCTGAGATATCGTGTCCAAACATGTTTAACTGAAACTACCAGTTGTTACATTAAATATATTATTGACTTATATTAAGTTATAACTTAATTATAAAGTTATATTAAGTTATAACTTAATTATAAAGTTATATTAAGTTATATTAAGTTATAACTTAATTATAAAGTTATATTAAGTTATAACTAATTATAAAGTTATATTAAGTTATAACTTAATTATAAAGTTATATTAAGTTATAACTTAACATATTAAGTTATATTAAGTTATAACTTAACATATTAAGTTATATTAAGTTATAACTTAACATATTAAGTTATATTAAGTTATAGCTTAACATATTAAGTTATATTAAGTTATAGCTTAACATATTAAGTTATATTAAGTTATAGCTTAACATATTAAGTTATATTAAGTTATAGCTTAACATATTAAGTTATATTAAGTTATAGCTTAACATATTAAGTTATATTAAGTTATAGCTTAACATATTAAGTTATATTAAGTTATAGCTTAACATATTAAGTTATATTAAGTTATAGCTTAACATATTAAGTTATATTAATTTATAGCTTAATATATTAAGTTATATTAAGTTATAGCTTAATATATTAAGTTATATTAATTTATAGCTTAATATATTAAGTTAACTTATATATTAATTAAATATATTATTGACTTATACTGTGTTTTTAGATATTGAAGATCTGCAGCTGCTGTGATCTGAATGTTTGCGTCTGCTAAAAATTTATATCTTGAAACCTAATCATGAAATCATCAAGGTGATGGTATTAGGTGGAGCCTTTGATATTTGTTCCTTTATAAAAGAGCCCAGAAGTCTCCCTTGTCCCTTCTACCATGTGAAGACACAGCAGCAGGGTACACTCTGTGAACCAGAAAGTGGGCCCTACCAGACACAGAATCTTCTGGCTCCTTGATTTTGGACTTCCTAGCCTTCAAAACTGTGAGAAATTTTTACTGTTTATAAGCTACCCAGTTTATGGCACTTTATTATAGCATATCAAACAAACTGAGACAGTAGCTATGACATATTCATTTAATTCAAATCCATTTAGTTAAATTTAATTTGGTACAACAATAACAAACTAGTGTACTAGATAACAAAGGTTAGAAACAACATAAGCTACTGGAAACAAATAAAAAGCCAGGTTATTTTGGCATGCGGACATCTACCACAGATAAACACAATAATTAGCATAGCATAGCATACATCCCATCTAGTGGGTGCATAATTAGACATGAATCATCAAATTAGTGAATGAGTATTAGACCATGTGTTTTGCTTTGGTAGAGTTGCATCAAAACTAGCTAGTTTCACTAGCTGTGAAACTTCTATCTTATTTTATATTACTTTTGTGAAGACACAATAATTTGCAGCTGGGTTGAAAGGGTGTGAATTTATTAGTAAATAAATTTTACTAATTTATGAATTTATTAGTAAATTAACACCTGTAATTTCAAAGGGAAAAAGTTAACTTTCTGATTGTGGCATACATAAAATATACTGCTTTTGTAAGTGTAAGATTTTTGTACTCACACTTCTTCTGAATTGGTTTATTATAGTGACTTGAAGCTGAGGAATGAACATGTAGACATAAAGAGGATTTTTGTGTCATATTCTATATTAAGTATCTCGTAGAGATATAATAAGCTGCTAATTAGAAAGTAAAATCATCAAATGAGAGTAGTATTTTAAGTTATTTTGAGAAACCTCCATACTCTTCCCCATAGTAGCTGTACAAACATACACTCTCACCAACGGTGTGAGCATTTTCCTTTCTTTGCATCCTCACCAGCATCCATTATTTTTTATCTGTTTGACATAAGCCATTTTAGTAGGGGTGAGATGATACCTCATTGTGATTATGATTTGCATTTTTCTGATGATTAGTGACGTTGAGCATTTTTCACATACCTGTTGGCCACATCTTCTTTTGAGAAATGTTCATTCAGATTATTTGCCCATTTTTCAATGTGGATTTTTTGGTTTTTCTTGCTATTGGGTTATTTAAGTTCCTTATATACTCTGGTTATTAATTGCTTGTCAGTTGAATTACTTTGCATTCTCCCATTTTTTTAGATTGTCCACTCACTTTGTTAACTTTTACCTTTCTTGAACAGAAGCTTTTTTGCTTGATTTGATCCCATTTCTCCATTTTTGCTTTGACTGCTTGTACTTTTGAGGTCCTATCAAGAAACCTTTGCCCAATGTCCTGGAGCATTTTGTCAATATTTTTATCTAGTAGTTTCATTGTTTTACAGTTTATATTTACTTCTTTAATCTGTTTTGATTTAATATTATATATTGTGAGATATAGGGATCTAGTTTTATTTTTCTGCATATGAATATGTGGTTTTCCATGGGATCCAGCAGTTCCACTGATGGATATATATTCACAAGAAAGAAAATCAGTATAATGATGAGCTATCTGCTCTCTCATGTTTATTGCCACACTGTTCACAATAGCTACAAATACGGAATCAACCTTGCAGCGGGATAATTAAGGAATCAGAGAGACAAAGGGGTTGAGGAGGAATTATTTAATTATTTAGGTGCGCTGACCCAGTCGGATTAACATCCAAGGGACTGAGCCCCGAACAAAGAGTCAAGCTACCTTTTAAGCTTTTTGTGGGGCGGGGGAAGATTTGTGCAGGGGAAAGCGTATTACAGAAGCGAGAAACAAAGACATGCATTACATTATTTCTTACTTTTCAAGGAACAACATGTTTTATGACGTGAGATTATCTGTTTAGTGACTTTGCAGCTGCACAGCTAGAGAAACAGTCTTCGCAATGCCTGGGAAAGGGAGAGATAAGGCTCACTAGCCACAGAAAAACAGAAAGTCAATTTTTAAAGGACTTCAGCTCTTTCTCTTCCTCAGGGGGAACTGGCTTTTCTTACACACAAGTTTTTGCTTACACATTTTTTAATTTCTTTTAATTCCTGTTCCGACCTGTGTCCATAAATTGATGCATTAATAAAGAAAAGTTGGTACATATACACAATGAAATGTTATCCAGCCATAAAAAATGAAATTCTGTTATTTGCAACAACATGAATGAGACTGGAAGAAATTATATTAGGTGAAATAAACCAGGCACAGAAAGACAAATATTGCCTGTTTTCCCTTATATGTGGGAGATAAAAACTTAATTTTATGGAAGTAGAGAGAATTATGGTTACCAGAACCTGGAAATATAGTTGGGTGGTGGGATACAGAGGAGTTGGCTAATGGATACAAAAAGTATAGTTAGATAGAAGGAATGAGATTTAGTGTTTGGTAGCAAAATAGAGCAACTATACTTGACAATAATTTGTTGTATATTTCAAAATTACTAGAAGAGTAGAACTGAAATGTTCCCAAAACAAATAAATGATAAATATTTGAGGTGACAGAAATACTAATTACCCATATTTGGTCATTATAAATTGTATACTTGTATCAAAATATCATATGCACCACATAAATATGTACAACTATGTATCCATAAAAATTAAATATTTAAAGTTTAAAAAAACAAAAAACTATGTTGAATAGGAGTGGTGAGAGAGGGCATCTTTGTCTTGTGCCAGTTTATAAGGGGAATGATTCTCCTTGAAGGGGAGTCCTTCCAGCTTTTGCCCATTCAGTATGATATTGGCTGTGAGTTTGTTGTATATAGCTCATACTATTTGGAGGTATATTCCTTCAATAACTAGTTTATTGAGAGTTTTAAACATGAAGCAATGTTGAATTTTATCGAAGGTCTTTTCTGCAACTATTGAGATAATCATGTGTTTTTCATCTTTAGTTGTTTATGTGATGGATTATATTTATTGATTTGCGTATGTTGAACAAACCTTGCGTCCCAAGGATGAAGCCAATTTGATGATGGTGGTTACATTTTTTAATATGCTGCTGGATTTGGTTTGCCAGTACTTTTTTGAGGATTTTTGCATCGATGTTCATTAGGGATGTTGGCCTGAAGTTTTCTACTTTGCTGTATCTCTGCAGGTTTTGGTATCAGGATGATGCTGGCCTCATAAAATGAGAAAGGGAGGAGTCCCTCCTTTACAGTTGTGTGGAATAGTTTCAGTAGAAATGGTACCAGCTCTTCTTTGTAGCACTGGTAAAATTTAGCTGTAAATTGGTCTCGTCCTGGGCTTATTTTGGTTGGTAGGTAATTTATTATTGCCTCAATTTCAGAACATATTATTGGTCTCTTCAGGGATTCAGTTTTTTCCTGGTTCAGCCTTGGGAGGGTATATATTTGTCCAGGAAATTGTCTGTTTCTTCTATATTTTGTACTTTATGTGCATAGAGGTGTTTATAGTATTCTCTGATGGTTGTTTTTATTTCCATGGGGTCAGTGATTATATCCCCCTTATCATTTCTGATTGTGTCTATTTGATACTTCTCTCTTTTCTTCTTTACTTGTCTAGCTAGCAATCTATTTTTTTTTTTTTTTCAAAAAGCCAACTCCTGGATTTGTTGATTTTTTGAAGGTTTTTTTTTTTTTTTTTTTTTTTTTTTTCTGTTTTCCTTCAGCTTGGCTCTGATCTTGGTTATTTCTTGTCTTCTGCTAGGTTTAGGGTTTGTTTGCTTTTGTTTCTCTTGTTCTTTTAGTTGAGACTCTAGGTTGGTAAATTGAGTTCTTTCCAGCTTTTTGATGTGGGGACTTAGTGCTATAAATTTCCCTTTTAACACTGCTTTAGCCATGTCCCAGAGACTCTGGTATGTTGTCTCTTTGTTTACATTAGTTTCAAAGAACTTCTTGATTTCTGCCTTAATTTCATAATTACCCAAGAGTCATTCAGGAGTAGGTTGTTCAACTTCCATGTAGTTGTGTGGTTTTGAGTCAATTTCTTAAACTTGAGATCTAATTTGATTGTGCTGTGGTCTGAGAGCTGTTTCTTATTATTTCAGTTCGTTTGCATTTGCTGAGGAGTGTTTTATTTCCTATTATGTTATCAATTTTAGAGTAAGAGTTGTGTGGTGATGAGAAGAGTGTATATTGTGTTGTTTTTGAGTGAAGAGTTCTGTAGATCTATCCAGTCCACCTGATACAGAGCTGAGTTCAGGTCCTGAATGTCTTCGCTAATTCTCAGTCTCAGTGATCTGTCTAATGTTGTCTAAGGGGTGCTAAGCTCTCCCACTATTATTGTGTGGGAGTCTAAATCTCTTTGTAGGTCTCTAAGAATTTCCTTTATAAATCTAGGTGCTCTGGTATTGGATGCATATATATTTAGGATAGTTAGTACTTTTTTTTTTTTTTTTTTTTGAGATAGAGTCTCACTCTGTCACCCAGGCTAGAGTGCAGTGGTGCGATCTCAGCTCACTGCAAGCTCCGCCTCCCGGGTTCACGCCATTCTTCTGCCTCAGCCTCCCAAATAGCTGGGACTACAGGTGCCCGCCACCATGCCCGGCTAATTTTTTGCATTTTTTAGTAGAGATGGAGTTTCACCTTGTTAGCCAGGATGGTCTCGATCTCTTGACCTTGTGATCCACCCATCTTGGTCTCCCAAAGTACTGGGATTACAGGCGTGAGCCACCGTGTCCGGCCAGCACTTCTTAATGAATTGAACCATTTACTATTATGTAATGCCCTTCTTTATCATTTTTTATCTTTGTTGGTTTAAAGTGTGTGTTGTCAGAAACTAGGATTGCTACCCCTGCCTGCTTTATTCTATTTTCCATTTGCTTGGTAAATTTTCCTCCATCCCTTTATTTTGAGCCTATGTGTGTCTTTGCATGTGAGATGGTTCTCTTGAAGACAGCATACCAATGGGGCTTGAGTCTTTATCCAGCATGCCATTCTGTGTCTTTTAATTGGGGCATTTAGCCCATTTACATTTAAGGTAAGTATTGCTATTTGTGAATTTGATCCTGCCATCATGATGCTAGCTGGAAATCCTGGCCAGGGCAATCTTGCAAGAGGAAGGTTAAAGGGTATTGAAATAAGAAGAGAGGAAGTCAAATTATCTTTTTATGCAGATGATATGATCTTATATCTAGAAAACCCCATCATCTCAGCCTAAAAACTTCTTAAGCTGATAAGCAACTTCAGCAAAATCTCAAGATATAAACTCAATTTACCAGAATAACTAGCATTCCTTCCTATTCATCAACAACAGGCATGCAGAGAGCCAAATCATAAATGAACTCTCATTCACAATGGCTACAAAAAGAATAAAATACATGGGAATACAGCTAACAAGGAAAGTGAAGGGCCTCTTTAAGGAGAACTACAAACCACTGCTGCAGGAAATTAGAGAGGATGCAAACAAATGGAGACACATTCCATGTTCATGGATAGGAAGAATCAACATCGTGAAAGTGGCCAATACTGACCAAAGTAATTTATAGATTCAATGCTATTCCCATTAAACTACCACTTACATTCTTCACAGAATTAGAAAAAAAAAACTGTTTAAAAATTCATATGGAGGAAAAAAAAAAAAAAAGACTGAATAGCAAAGTCAGTCCTAAGCAAAAAGAACAAAGTTAGAGCCATAACACTACCCAACTTCATACCAAGGGTAAAATAATCAAAACAGGATGGTACTGGTACAAAAACAGACACATAACAGAATAGATAACCCAGAAATAAGACCTCATACCTATGGCCATCTGATCTTTGACAAACCTGACAAAAGCAAGCAATGGGGAAAAAATTCTCTATTTAATAAATGGTGCTAGGAGAACCAGCTAGCCACATGCAGAAAATTGAAGCTGGAATACTTCCTTACACCATGTACAAAAAATCAACTCAAGACAGGTTAAAAACTTAAATGTAAAACCCCAAACAATACAAACCCTAGAAGAAAATCCAGGCAGTACCATTAAGGATATAGGCATGGGCAGGGCAAAGATTTCATGACAAAAATACCAAAGCAATTGCAACAAAAGCAAAAATTGACATTTGGGATCTAATTAAATGAAAGAGCTTCTGCACAGTGAAATAATTGTTAATCAGAATAAACAGACAACCTAGAGAATGGGAGAAAATTTTTGCAATCTATTTATCTGACATTGGTCAAATATCCAGATTTGATACGGAACTTAAACAAATTTACAAGAAAAAAAACAACCTCATTAATAAGTGGGCAAAGAACATGAACAGACACTTCTCAAAAGAAGACATACATGCAGCCAACGAATATATTTAAAAAATTTCAACATCACTGATCATCAGAGAAATGCAAATCAAACCCAAAATGAGATACCATCTCATACCGATCAGAATGACTATTATTAAAAAGTCAAAAAACAACAGATACTGGTGAGGTTGTGGGGAAAAAAAAATAACACTTTAACACTGTTGTTGAGAGTGTAAATTAGTTCAACCATTGCAGAAGACAGTGTGGTGATTCTTCAAAGACCTAGAGGCAGAACTATCATTTGACTCAGAAATCCTGTTACTGGGTATATACTCAAAGGAATATAAATCATTTTATTATAAAGATAAATGCACATATATACTCAAAGGAGTATACATCATTCTATTATAAAGATACATGCATGTGTATGTTCATTGGAGCACTATGTACAATAGCAAAGTCATGGGATCAACCTAAGCGCCCATCAATGATAGATTGGATAAAGAAAATGTGATACATATATACCATGGAATACTATGCAGCCATAAAAAGGAATAAGATCATTTCCTTTGCAGTGACATGGAGGGAGTTGGAAGCCATTATTCTTAACAAACTAACACAGTAACAGGAAAACAAATACCACATGTTCTCACTTACAAGTGGGAGCTGATTGATGAGAACACATGGACAATTGGGGGTAAACAACACACACTGAGCACCTGTCAGAAGGCATCGGGAGAGGGAAAATATGAGGAAGTATAGCTAATGGATGCTGGGCTTAATACCTGGTGATGGGATGGTCTGCACAGTAAACCACCATGGCATATCTTTACCTGTGTAAGAAACCTATACATGCTGCACATTTACCACTGAACTTAAAAGTTGAAAGAAGAAAAAATTAAAAACCACAAAAGCGTTTTTATAACATTCCAACTCTTAAATATGTTCTATTAACTTTTTCTTAAATTTACTATTTTATCAGTTACTTATCTTGTCGTTAGTAAGCTCATCCTAAAGTGGCAGAGAGAAAGATATTGTTCTGGAAAATGTTTGATGAGGGCTGAAAGCAACAAATTGCAGCTGTTCGTGTAATTCACGTGTGTCTGAAGGATACTGTTTTCCACATGAGAAAAATGATTATGATTGATCTTAGAAATTGTCATCAGCACCAAAAGACTCATCTCTTAGGTCAAACAGAGCTGAACCTAGATTTTGAACACTATTATCCAAAAAGGCAGGGCATTCAGCATGACTGGAATCTACACAACATTCCTCACTAAGACCTGATGGTTATTTTAATTTCACTTATATTGAACAAAAATACAAGAAATTCTAGATTTTAAAGTTATCACTGTGACAGCATTGTTTTCATTTTTAAATATGTATTTATTATAAAAATAATTTATTTTCCACTGTAAACAGCTGAAGCAATATAGAAGTGTGCCCTACTAACTCTGTACATTACTTTCTTGAGTCACCATTACCATTGTAGTTAATGTTTTTCCAGACATTTTCCAGTGCACACATGCACACACAAACCTTCACATATACTCTTGCTATTTTTAAAGCACATATTATATATATATATATATATATTCTTATGCAAAATGTATTTTTCTTTTAAATGTTTCAAGTACTTGTATATCGGACCACATAAATCTATTACATTTATTTTAATAGGATCTTGATGGGTTTGAAAATCCTATCTGTGTTCTTATCCTGTGACCTACTGGATGACAGTAGGTCATCCTATGCCTATAGGAGGTAAGAATTCAGAATTCATACCACTATTTTAACTAGGGAACCCACGCCTATAGCTTTTTTTTTTTTTTTTTTTTTGGTGCAATAGAAAGTTTCATATAATTGTATTTAAGTCAAGAGTTTTATTTCTAGCAGCTGATGTAAACCTTGACTTACTAGAACAAAATTACTTTCAGAAAAATAATATGTGGAGAAATACAATAAGTTTAGATTTGGGGGGTATATATGTTTGAATTAAGGCCTTCTCTCATTATTTTTATAGGCTTTTTTTTTAAGACAGAAATTTACTTTACAGAAATCGGGAGGAAGTGTTCTTTGGAGACCCAATTCATTTATTTTCCTATGTGAAAATTGATGCTAAAATTACACCTCGATACTTTTTACACTTAAGTTGTATCTTCTGGGAATGATATATGAAAAATGAAAACATAAATATGAAAATCTTGATAAAATAGGGGTCTGCTAATTTTAGCTCCCTTATATGAGAATTTTTATCAATCAGCAATTTTCATTTTAAAATCAGGTCAT
Organism: Pan paniscus; assembly: GCF_029289425.2. Classification (NCBI taxonomy): domain Eukaryota; kingdom Metazoa; phylum Chordata; class Mammalia; order Primates; family Hominidae; genus Pan; species Pan paniscus. The sequence continues at coordinate 26,323,108 of NC_073258.2, read as the reverse complement.
TTTCTGTGTCTCAGGGGAACAAATTATTTAATAACTATAGTGTCATTAGCTGGATCCCATGGATAATGTTGACAGATTTATAATAGATAATCTATTTAACCCTGTCATCTCTCAACATCCTGGGGGCAGCTTTTCTCCACTTTTTCACAAGCATCGTTTCCTCTTTTGCAGCCAATTTTCCACCTTACCACTTTCACTTCTGTTGCTTCCATGGTGCTGTTAATATTTTTAGGTTAACTGGACACTTTCACTGGATCTATTGTAATTGGACATTTTGACTATGATCCCGAATATTGGCCAGGCTTTCTTTTTCTTCACTTTTCTATTCAATTTTATTAAGAAAATTTTACAATTATTCTCAGAGCTGAAGTAAGTATGTGTGATGAAACCGTCATTCACTTCTAAGCAATGTTCCTCCTGACCATGGATAATCCTGGGTCTTTCATATGGGCCCTCGCCCTTGGCTTCTTCATTTATCTGGATAGGTAATTAACCTTCTGTGTCTATGTCTTCCTATCTCTTTCCTCCAGCAATCCCAGGGCATCATTTGTCTGCCATCTTTGCTCAGAAAAGTTAATCTCAATGTTTCAGTTTCCTAACTTTCAGCCCTTGTGTCCTCATCACTATTTCACTAGCTGGCCTGGGAAGGAGTGTGGCAAGTGGGAAGAACAAGAACTGCACTTTCAGTGTGTGTATATTTTTCAATTTTATTTATAAAATAACTTTAGGAAGATAACAAAATACATGTATATTACAATAATGTAAAAAATAGATGTGAATATCTGGGCAAATGGTAAAATAGGACCAGAGTAATAATAATGTCTGAATTGTTACTTAAACACATAAAAGCATGTAATAAAATTTTACTCAACATGTATGTGTGTGCATATGTGTGTGCACATGTGTGTATAATATATGTGTGTGATATATGAACCCATGATTTTTATTTACAATGAGACAGAAGTAGATAGCTCCATTATGTACATCCTACAGAGAGATCATGGAATAAGAGCTTCTGCCTAGTAGATGTGTGGAAATGATACACATGCTGAGAACAACATATAAATTACCAACACCAGGAAATATGTCTTTCTTGGTAAGGCCGAAGCCTAGTGGCATAGGGATGCAAGGTAATTCATAACCTTATCTCATAACTGGACTACCTAACCTGCTTTAGTTCTTGTCACCTTTCCTTTTGCTGCCTACACTACTCCCTTATTATTCCCATCCAATGTATATTTATATGCTCTATACACACTATCATAATGCATTTCATTTATCTAGATTTCTCTAAGTTGCTAGACCAGCTTATGACTTACTTAATGGTTAGGACTTTATCTTATTCATTTTTGTACATGCAAGGTCTAGCACAAAGTAAGAGTTCAGTAACTATTTTAAATATAGGAGACATACCACTGTGATTTACTCTGTACCTCCCTAACATTGTTCTTATAATAATATATTTACTGGAAATGTACACTGCAATATGTATTCCTTAAATTTGGCACGTTGGTTTTCTAATCTTTGATAATATTATCTTGTAGCAGGCTAAAGAAAAGTGAGAGAAATGCTTAAGTAGTGCTCTACTAAATTATAATGTTTAAAATGCGTATGTCATGGTGCTTTATAAGTTGCTGAGGATAAACTTGGATTTGATCCTTATGTAGACTCAGAATACAAGCTTAATGCCAAGTGAATAAAGTAGAAAATAAAAAGGTATAAACAGTAATGTGCTTGCAGTTACGCTTTTCAAGGTAATCATGCATAAAGACCATTATCAATTTCCCAGTTCTCACTGGGAACTTGATTCCATGGCTCATCTAAATTGCCATGAAAAAATGCTGCATTTAGGCATGACAGTTTTTATCACTTTATTTCCCCTTATATAGGGGTATTATAACTTTATATCATTGCTATTTCCTGGGGAATATCTCAGAAATATTGTCTTTCCTCTTTTTTTTTTCTTTTTTGAGTCAGGTTCTCCCTGTCACCGAGACTGGAGTGCAGTGGCGCATTTACTGCTTTCTGCAGCCTTGACCTCCTAAGCTCAAGGGATCCTCCCACCTCAGCCTCCTGAATAGCTGAGGCTACAGACACATGCCACCATGCCCAGCTAATTTTTAAATCTTTTTTTGTAGAGACAAGGTCTTGCTATTCTCATGCTGTTCTCAAACTCCTGAGCTCAAGCAATCCTCCCGTCTTGGCCTCCCAAAGTGCTAAATTGCAGGCGTGAACCACCACACTCAGCCTATTTTCTTAATTTTCTATGCTTCTGTAACATATTAGCACAAACTTACTGGCTAAAAACAACATGAATTTTTAATCTTACTGCTTTTCAGGTCGAAAGTCTGACAAAAGTTTCATGAAGTAAAATCATGGTGCCAGCATGGCTGAGTTCCTTTTTGGACAGTGTAAGACAAAACCCATTTACTTACCTTTTCCAGCTTCTAGAAGATGCCCACATTTGTCAGCTAGCAGTCCCCTTCCTACATCTCAAAGCCAGAAACATTGCATCTTTCTGCTTCTTATTCCTAGAAGTTTATTCCTAGAAGTTTATTCTAGGAATAAGAGGTATGTTTTACATCTAAAGCTTAATTAATATAACACATGATATTAATAGAATAAAATAAACCACATGATAATCTCAATCAGCACTGAATATTTAAAAATCCATTATTTTCCCAACAGATTTTAAACAATTCTCTTTCATACATGCTATGTTCTAATCCAAGAATTTCCATTGTATGTAAAAGTTTCTCTCACCTTTTAAATGAGTCTATGTCACAATAAGATATTTTTATTAAAAGAAAAGCCAGACGCCAACAGGCAAATCTTTAACCCCTAATACAGTTTTCCCAAGAAAATGATGTTTCCATAACTTCTAACATACAGTAATTTAGAATTACCCTACTATGTTTTGACTATCAAATATTGTATGTAGGCTTGATGTATCTGAGAGTAGAACATATTCAGCAAAATCATAAGGCTAGAAATAGAATTTCTTATATAATCCTAGCCAAGATATCAGATAATAAGTCTTTGATACATTTTAGAATTCCAACTTTTTGTAATTTTAACTTATGAAACTAAACTAAATAGAAAATTTTGAATGAGAAATTGATTGTTGTGCCATATGTTTACCGTATTTAGGTAAACAATCCAATTATTCAGAGAGCCTCCTTTGACAAAATAGTACTTGAATCTTGTTTTCCTCAAATTCTAAAAATTGCTGTCCTCAAACCCACACTCATATTTTATTGAAATCCCCTTTTTTATGTACATTAATTTTTACTTGCCCCTTTCAAAATTAATATTTATTCTCTATAGTAGCACTAGAGTAATACAATGAACATTAAATATTTAAATTATGCAAAAGAGCTTATGAAAACTTCTGCCCCACTTCTTACCACCACATCCCTTTCTATTTCAATGGCCTCCACCTTTGTGCAGATTATAGCTATTTCTTTCGTAGAATTGTGATAATGTTATTTCTTAAATGATTTGTGTTGGAGCTTTAGATATTGTATGTTGACTGCCTGGCATGATATATAAGGATTTATCTCTCTTGGGTGAGCAGCCCACCTACTCTACTCAAAAGAGATAGGTAGTACTTATCTTTTATTTTTTTAACTTAGATTTTTGTTTTGCTCAGGATTTCTACTTTTAAAATGTTTTCATATTCTAATTATGGAATGCTGTACGTATCAACAAATGTAAATTAAACATTTATAAAATGTTTAAAGAACCTGCATCCTTCAACAAGCTTAATGAATTGACACCATCAGAGTTTAATTTTTTATTTGACATTTAAAAAATCTTTATTGACATATAATTAACATAGCAAAAAAAACCCACTTATTTAAAGTACACAATTCAATAGTTTCTAGTATATTCACACATCATCACCACAATCAATTTTAGATCACTTTAATCTCAGCAAAGAGAAACCCCATAACCATTAGCTGTGATTCCCCAATTTCTCCCATAACCACTCTGCTACCAGCCCTGGGATACCATGAACTTTCTTTGTCTCTATAAATTTGCCTGTTTTGGACAACTAATATAAATGGAATCATATAGCCTGTGGTTTCTTTCATTTAGCATGTTTTCATGGTTTATCTGTCACAGCATGTATGAATACCTCATTCTGTTGTACTGCAAAATCATATTACCTTGTAAGGATACACTACATTTTATTTATGCATTCATCAGTTGATGGAGATGTGTATTTTTCGACTTTTGGGCTCATATAAATAACATTGCTATAGAAATTTTTGTCCAAGTATGTTTGTGGACATAGTATTTCCTTGTTCTTGGCTATACACCTAAGAGTGGAATGGCTGGGTCATATGGGAGCTCTATCTTTAACAATTTAAAGAACCTCCGAATTATTTTCCGTAAAGACTGCACTGTTTTACATTCCAGACAGGAATGAATAAGGCTTTCAGTTTCTCCATATCTTTGTCAACACTTGTTATTTTCTTTTCTATTATAGTTATTCTAGTAAGTGTGATGTGGTATTGCATTTCCCAAATGGATAATGACAATACATATCATTTCATGTGCATATTCATCATTTTTATACCTTCTTGGAAGAAATTTCTGTAAATATGCCTTGTTCATATGTTAAATTGGGTTACTGATCTAACCTACTTGGAATAGTTTTTCATATACCTGAGGTACAAATATCTATTTGGATATATGATTGGCAAACAGTTTGTCCTATTCTTTGGGCAATCTTTTTGCTCTTTGACAATGTTCTTTGATGCACAAAAGTCTGTTATTTTCATGAAATGAAACTTATCTATTTTTAATTTTGCCACTTGAGCTTCAGTGTTGAATAAAGTGTTTGTTTTTACATTTAGATCAATAGTTCTTTTTTTTAAGTTTCATTTTGTTTTTAATTGACACATAATAACTTTACATATTTGTGGTGTATACTGTGATGTTTTGATACATGTATATACATTGTATAGTCAAATCAGAGTAATTAGCTCATTCATTACTTCAAATATTTGTCATTTCTTTGTGATGAGAATACTCAAAATCCTCTCTTCTAGCTGTTTTGAAATATCTACTACATTATTGTAAACTATAGTTATCCTGCTGTTAATAGGACACCAGAACTTATTCCTCCTAATCTAGCTGTACGTTTGTACTGGTTGACTATTGACTAACCTATCCCCAACCCCCAGTGCCCCTTACCTTCCTCAGCCTGTGGTAACCAATATTCAACTCTCTACTTTTATGAGATGCACTCTTTTAGATTTTACATTAGTGAGTTCATGCTGTAGGTGTCTGGATTAGGTCATTCTTGCATTGCTATAAGGGAATACCTGAGACTGGGTAATTTATAAAGAAAAGAGTTTTAATTGGCTCATGGGTCTTTAGGCTGTACAAGCATGGTGCTGGCATCTGCTCAGCTTTGGGGGAGGTCTCAGGGAGCTTTTACTCATGGGAGAATGTGAAGTGGGTACAGGCATATGGGCAAAAGCAGAGAAAAGTGAGAATGGGGGAAGTGCAATACATTTTGAACAACCAGATTGTATGAGAGCTCACTAATGGGAGGATAGCATCGAGCCATGAGGGATCTGCCTCCATGACTCAAACACCTCCCACCAGGCCTCACCTTGAACACTGGAGATTACAACTCAACATGAGATTTGGTTGGTGACAAATATATAAACTATATCATTTTGCTCCTGCCCCCTCCCAAGCCTCATATCACTCTCACATTGTAAAATATAGTTTTGCCTTCCCAATAGTCCTCCAAAATCTTAACTAATTTCAGCATTAACTCAAATGTCCCAGGTCTAAGTCCAAAGTATCATCTGAAGATGAGTTCCTTCCACCTATGAGCCTGTAAAATCAAAAACAAGTTATCCACTTCCAAGATACAATGGGAATATAGGCAAGGTGAACATTCCCATTATAAAAGGGACAAATGAGTGAAAAGAAAGAGGCTACACAGGCCTCATGTAAGTTCAAAACCCAGCAGGGCAGTCATTAAATCTCAAAGCTCCAAAATAATCCTTGACTCCATGTCTGGCATCCTGGTGTAAGGGGTGGGCTTTCAAGGCATTGGGCAGCCCCAATTCTGTGCCTTTCCGAGGCACAGCCCATGCGGCTGCTGTTTCATGGGTTGAAGTTGAGTGCCTGAGACTTTTTTAGGCACTAGATGCAAACTGTTTGTGGATCTACCATTCTGGGGTCTGGAGGACAGCAGGCCCTTCCCACACTTCCACAAGGAAGTGCCTCAGTGAAGACTCCATGTGGGGCCTCCTACTCCATATTTCCTTTTGGAACTGCCCTAGTAGAGATTCTCTGTGAGGGCTCCTCCACTGTGGCAAGCTTCTGCCTGGGCACCCGGGCTTTCTCATATCTACATCCTCTCAATTCTAGGTGAAAGCTGCCAAGCCTCCTTCACTCTTCCACCTTGCATGCATGCAAGGCTTAACACCATGTCGAAGCCACCAAGGCTTATGGCTTGTGCCCTCTGCAGCAGTAGCCCAAGCTGTAACTGGGCTCCTTTGAGCCATGGCTGGAGTTGGAGCAGTGGGGAAGCTGGGAACAACCTCCTGAGGTGGTGCAGGGTTTTGGCATTCTGGATCTGGCCCATAAAACCATTTTTTTTTCTCATAGGCCACTGGAACTGAAATGGGAGGAGCAGATTAGAAGACTTCTGAAATTCTTTTCAGACCTTTTGCCCATTGTCTTGGATATTAGCAGTCAGCTCCCTTTTAGTTCTGCAATTTTCTCTAGCAAGTGGTTGTTCTACAGCTCACCTGAATTCCTCTTCCCCACAAAAACTTTGTTTCTCTGCCACATGGCCAGGCTACAAATTTTCTAAACCTGTATGCTCTGCTTCCTGCTTAAATATAAATTCCAAATTTAAGTCATTCCTTTTTTCCCATATCTGAGCATAGGTTGTCAGAAGCAGCAGCAGTTAGAAATTTCTTCTGCCAGATATCTAAATCATCATTCTGAAGTTCAAACTGCCAGAGATCCCTAGAGCAGGGGCACAATGCAGCCAAGTTCTTTGCTAAGGTATAACATGCATGACCTTTGCCCCAGTTCCCAATAAGTTCCTGAATTTCATTTGAGACTTCATCAGCCAGGACTTCAGTGTCCATATTACTATCAGCATTTTGGTCATAACCACTTTACAAGTCTCTAAGGAGTTCCAAATGTTCCCTCCTCATTCTGTCTTCTTCTGAGTCCTCCAAATTTTTCCAAACTCTTCCTGTTACCCAGTTCCAAAGCTGCTTCCACATTTTCAAGCATCTTCATATAAATACTCCACTCCCAGTACAAATTTTCTGTATTTGGCCATTCTCGCATTGCTATACAGGAATACCTGAGACTGGGTAATTTATAAAGAAAAGAGGCTTAATTGGCTTATTGGTCTTTAGGCTTTAGGCCTCATAGTTCTGTAGGCTTTATAAACATGGCTCTGACATCTTTTCAGCTTGTGGAGAGGCCTCAGGGGACTTTTACTCATGTTATAAGGTAAAGTAGTGACAGCCATATCACATGGTGAAAGCAGGAGCAAGAGAGAGTGGGGGAGATGCCACACACATTAAACAACCAGATCTTGTGAGAAGTCACTATTGAGAGCATGGCACCAATTCACGAATAATCCATTCCCATAACCCAAAAACCTCCCACTGGGCCCTACCTTCAACACTGGAGATTACATTTCAGCATGAGATTTGGGTAAGGACAAATATCCAAACTTTATTAGTGTCCCTCTCTGCTTGATTTATTTCACTTATCGTAGCGTCCTCAAGATTCATTCATGCTGTCACAAGTGGTAGAATTTTATTATTTCATCCTAAATATATTCTATCTTTTGAAATCCATTTATTTGTTAAGGAATATGGGTTGATTTCATATCTTTGCTATTGTAAATAGTGCTGCAATGAAGATGAGAGTGCAGATATCTCTTCAACATACTGATTTCATTTCCTCTCGCTATACACCTGCTATTGTATGTAGGGGCTATCTGCAGGGCGAAAATAAGTTATTTTTTGTGCACTGGTCTTTAGATCACTTAGCAAAAGGAACAAAGCTGGAGACATTACATTATGTGACTTCAAACTATGCTACATAGCAGTTGTAACCGAAACAGCATAATATTGGCATAAAAACAGACACATAATAGAACAGTCATAACAAGTATAGACCATTCTACTCAAAACAGAAAAAAGAAAAGCAGTACTAGAAGTCACTCATGTGTAATAATTTCAAATGCATCATTTAAACATTTTCTTAATTAGAGCTCAGACTCATACTTGGGAATGATTTGTAATGGTTCTCGGCTTCACTCTATGGATTCCGGGTTCTTCTCGCTGAGCCATCCTTTCTTTTCCACAAAAAATAGCAAGAGTATGAACAAGAGTATGAAGCTGAGCCAGTTCTTGCCAAAAATAAACCTAGGGTTCAAAAGTGTTTTCTGACTTTTATACTTCCTCTGTCATTTTTTGTTCTACTTGTTGCTGTTTTGCCAATACAATTTTTTTAAAAAAGGTGATTCCCATGAACATTGTGATTCTCTCAATTAGACATCCACAAATCTCTTCAAAGTAAGCCTTTTCATTCTTAGGTTTTATATAAAGTTCCTATAAAACAATGTCCTTAAAACTTGTACATTTCTATGGTTTTAAGAGAGACTATTTGCAAGACATGCCCATAAGATCCTGAGATGGAGATGTGTCTGTTTGTGCCACTTGTTTAAATCTTTATGAGATATTAACAAAAGATTATATAGTTGTATACTTGTCCCACACCATATTTAAACCATTTTTGCTTTTTTGGTTTTCTTTTTTTGAGACGGAGTCTTGCTCTGTCGCCCAGGCTGGAGTGCAGTGGCGCCATCTTGGCTCACTACAAGCTCCGCCTTCCGGGTTCACGCCATTCTCCTGTCTCAGCCTCCCAGCGCCCGCCACTGCACCCGGCTAATTTTTGTATTTTTAGTAGAGACGGGGTTTCACCATGTTAGCCAGGATGGTCTCGATCTCCTGACCTCATGACCCGCCCACCTTGGCCTCCAAAAGTGCTGGGATTACAGGCGTGAGCCACCACGCCTGGCCTAAACCATTTCTCTTGACAACACTCTGGATTTTATTTCTGGCCAGATACCATTTATCAATTTTACCATCAAGAATAAGATAATCAAAATAATAATCAGTTTTATATTAGATTTATGAAGATTCTTGCACCTTTGAAATTAGTAGCTATCTCACTAGTTTATTTCTCCTCTCTCACATTTTATTATAGACATACAAGAAGACAACCAACACCTTCAACAGTCTGCCTGAGCAACTCTTTAGGTAGACCATTTAGGTTAATAGGTACATTTCTATTCTATTTTCCGTGTCACTGCAGGTAACAGTGTAGCTAAACATTTTGTCTCTGTAGGACAAGAATCTATTTCCAATAGCTTCTAGTACCTTTTCCCTCAGTTTTCTTTAAGCTTCCATTGACAGCTTCCTCGAGGGTCATCAAGCTTTTGCTAATAGTTTCTTCAAGGCCCTTCTAATTTTTCTCTGCTTCCTTGTCCTAACATTACTTCTACATGTTTATGTTTTTGTTATGGCATTACTCCTCTGTCAGATATCAAGATATTTTCCAGTTATTATTGCTGTGTAACATACCACCAACAGAACTTAGTGGCAAAACAAATACATATTTATTACTTGTCATAGTTCTAAGAACTGGTTGGTTTAGCTAGGTGATTTTTGCTTAAATTCTCTCAGGCAGTTGCAGTGAGACCATCGCCGTGCCTTAAATCTTCTGAAGCCTCTCTGAATTACCCATCAATTGCCTAAAACTTAGAAACTCAAATAATTGAGGACAGGAAAAACTGGGACTTCTTGTATACTTCTTTCTGGCTTTATCTGGTCTTTTTCTATAGTCTCTTCAAAGCCAGACAGAAACTACATCAGTTTTTACACCCTAATATCAAAAGGCATAAAAAAACATCATTTCCATCACATTGTATTTGTTGAAGCAGTCATAAGGCTTGTCCACGTGCCATACAAAGGGAAATTGGCATTATAAATAGGTATTATAGGTACTATCTCTTGATTAAGAAGTGGCAAAATTCTCAAAAAGCATAAAGGACCAAAAATATTGCTGGGATATTTTTCAAAACTACTATATACTATACATCTAATTTTCCAAATCACATATTATTGTCAAAGATTTTACCTAAAACCTTTTTTCTTGAGTCATTCCCCTTCTTTTTGAAGAGCACAATTCAGAAGTATCTTTTTTTGCATTTTTGGTTCTCTATTTTGTTGTATTCATCTATAAATCTAGCCTGAGCTCAAGTGATCCATCTGTTTCAGCCTCCCAAAGAGCTGAGATTACAGGCATGAGCCACCATTCCCGGCTTTATATTTCTCTTCAATTGTAATGATTTCATATTATTTCATAATACTTTCTACTCCTTTATTTCTTAGTCATATTAAATATATATATATATATATTTTTTTTTTTTCTTTTTATTTTTTTTTGAGACAGAGTCTCACTCTGTTGCCCGGGCTGGAGTGCAGTGGCGCAATCTGGGATCACTGCAACCTCCGTCTCCCGGGTTCAAAGGATTCTCCTGCCTCTGCCTCCTGAGTAGCTGGGACTATAGGCTTGTGCCACCAAGCCCGGCTAATTTTTGTATTTTTAGTAGAGACAGCTTTCACCATATTGGTCAGACTGGTCCTGATCTCCTGACCCCATGATCCGCCTGCCTCGGCCTCCCAAAGTGCTGGGATTACAGGCATGAGCCACCGCGCCTGGCCAATGTATTTAAGTTTGATAACTGATGAGGTAAAGTCACCCATTTTACCCGTCTGGTTCAACAGTGTTTTGGTTTTGCTGTCTCTCATGACTTGTTTATTTCAGGGTTTAATGAAATTTTTCTGTAATATCATTTCTGCGGAATTATTTTAACCCAATATATTAGAGAGAAAGCATATTTGTTTCTGTTGTGCTTCTACAACATTGACTATCCATGCAAGGTTAACTTAGTTTTCTGCAGGAAACTAAGTTGTTTTTGTTTTTTTGGGTTTTTTTGTTTTGTTTTTAATGGAAGAAAGGGAGGGTACAAAGATGACATGAATTCTAGACTGAAACCTAATTGACGGAAGGTCTGAGTTTAGGAGACTTCCGGTAGCTCTCCCCCTCTCCCTCTCCTCTTTTACTTTTCCTTCTTCGCCTTCTCCTTCTTCTCTATTATACCCACTATGGATGTCACTGTATTATCCATCTCCGCTTTATTTTAGTTGCCTCAAATTTTATTTTAGTTGCCTCAAATCTGACCACCATCTTTTTAGCCTCAGATTTTGTGTCTTTCTACCTAGAGGCACAGACTCTCCTGCCTGCATTATAAGCAGCCTGGGTTCAGTGGCTCATCCACAGTAAGTGCCCATCACTGTGTTAAAGTGTCTTTTGGAAACACTCAGACTCTAGGATCAGCGAAGGCCCCGAAGCCAAAATCTGGATGCAGTTTTAGCTTGCACCCCTAGAGGAAATCTATTTTGTGAAATTTGCCTTTCTTGGAATGCCATCTTAGGCATGCATTTAAAAAGCAATGTTTCCTATTATATGTTGCTTTTTTAGAGATGCTATATTAGAAATGGTTTATCTGAACATACATTTGCTTAACAACTAGAAGCACCATTTTGTTATTTGTTCCTTGTCTTAATCTGTTTTAATTCTAAAATTAATGAGTGTTCTCTCTAATAATTGTAACTCCTACCAATCATATATATATACATATATATATGGCAGAAAGCAATGTGGCAGAAAGTAATGTGGCAGAAACGTGGCAGAAAGCAATGCATTTAATGACATCAAGGTAGTATTGATTACTGAAATAAACTATATTGGTCTTCATTGGGCCCCTTAAGACTAAACAAGAACTTTGGAGGTGCAGAATGTGGAGAATAACTGAGATGTCTGGAATGTCAATGTATCTTAGCTTGTAATCTACACATTCTACACCTCCAAATTTTTGTTTATTCTGAAGGGGCCCAATGAAGACCAATATAGTTTCTTTCTGTAACCAGTACTACTACTTTGAGGTCATTAAAAGCAGTGCTTTCTGCCACATATTTTCTTGTAGCCATGGAATGTGGCCCTATTTTTTCATTTCTCTCTATTTTTACCCTCTACTCCTATTCTGGTAGCTCTATTTAGTTTCTAACATTTTAGCCTGCTGTTTATGCTGACTCTGTTACTTCATGCAGCATTATCATTACCGATTGAATTAGAGTAGTGCGCCTTCATTCATTTTGCATTTTGTTTGTTTGTTTTCCTTAAGGCCAAGCTATTTGTTTTGATAATGTACTTTTCTCTCATTCAGATTTATGAGTATTCTCTAGTGCAAGAAAAATGAAGTAAATGAGAGTTCATCTGTTCAAACAAATTTGGCTCACCTCCGTCTCCTTAAGTACCGTAATTCCACCCAGGAAGTATCTTCGTTGATTTCTGTTTCTCAGTAAAGCTTTTTATTTCATATGGCTCATCTTTCCTGAGTTTTCCTTAGATATTTAATTTGATATAAGGGCTGGAGATGAATTTTGTGTAATTGCCTTACCTAAACACTAGCAGAAATAACAATCACCTTGAATTTCATCTGATAAGGTGTGATATGTTTAATCTTTCCTTTCAAATTTGACAAAGGTTTCTGTAGCAATAGAATGTTGCCATTCCAGCCATCTCACTTATTTCTATTATTAATTCCTTAGTTTTAAGAGGGCAAATTTTCAATATCTTCCTGGTTATGAGTTTTCCTCAGGAAAAAAACATTCAATTTGATTTTTGAATTCCCACCAATTTTCCTCCATTTAATAACTTTGGCTCTCAGTAACCCAGTGACAGTTCAATTAGGATCCACTTTCTTATTTCCATCTTGAATAGCAGTTGGCTTTAAATACGCCTAATTTTCTGGTCTGTGTTTAACCTCCCTTTAACCACTAAGATACTTATATTTTAAAAATACATATTGATTCTGCAGATCAACTGACCCCTCTCTCCTTCCTTCTTTCTTCCCTTCCTTGATCTCTCTTTCCTGTTTTCACACTCACTAATTAGTATTGTTTTATATTCTGAAACTAAAGCTTTTTTTACAGTAAATTGTTTGAATTCATGAGCAAACCTTCCTAGAAAGAGAGTTACATGCACAAATTTTACATCCTCCTTTTAGATTTTATGTTTATAATTTCAATCAGGTTTCCTTTAATCAAAGAAACTTAATCATATTTTATAAAATAAGAGTAATTGGTTCCCTTTATCAACTCACTGACATAATCTATGCATTTTGTGTTATTGAAATTGTAATCGGTTCTAAAATATACAATGTTGGTCAGGGTTTAGAGTGTTTTATTCTCTTTCCTTGAATTTGCACCTTGGTTAAAATAATGAAAACTTCCATCCTCTTGGTAACATTGGGAAGAGCGCTTCTATTTTTATTTCTTGCTTTCTCGCTTGTATTTATCTAATTATTAAATCTGTGGGAAAAAATGATAGTTTAGCCTACTTTAGAGTGTATCTTTTAGTATCATCCTATTTTTCAACCTGAAATTATTTTTGATGGTCCGTGAAATAAGTCCACTGGGAGTTTCTCACAGCAGGAGCCAGCAGTTTCTTCTCCTGTCTTATGTGTGAATGGGAATACAATTTCAATTCAGAGGAGGAGCTGTCTAAAGTCCATTCTGCCCCTGAGTCATGTCATGTTCTGCAGTTCAATTATAACAGCAAACATTTTGATCCTTATATTCTTCCTGTGCTCAATTTGGCATCTATCAAAACCCCCATAGATCTCTTCTAGGAATAATACAATCCTTCATATTTGCTTATCATCGAATGTCTACATATTACTTTATAAAATTTCATAAAGATAATAGACTTTTAATCAGTTCAGTAGGTAATCAAGTAGTTAGAACTGCTTTAAAGTGAAGGGAACTGAAACTTGAGGTGAAATAACATACCAAAGTTTGCATAGGTGATAAATTGCAGAGCTGAGGCAAGTACCAAGGTCTGCCTATATAAAATTACACTCCAGGAAAATTACAAACCCTTAAAATGCATTTAGGTAATTGAGCTGAAGAGGGTGGTGTATTATGTTTGGGAATCTGAACATTCACAGTTGATTCTGCAGTGGTAACTGTCAAGATGTTTGACACTTTAGCCATTATTAAGTTCTCTTGCCTCCAGGGATCCCAGAGCTCTGTGTCTCTTTAGAACAAGGACACTCATGCAAATGACCCACTTAACTTAAGGAAACTTTTGACCATCATGTTTATAGAAAATGTGAAGAAGTTTAAGTAGCAAAGTGTGAACTAATTACCACTTTTGGTGCCTGAGCAGCTAAGAGTCTTTCACAGTGTTAATGAGGTTTGATCATTCCTTCTTTGTTATTTGTCTTGCTTGTTCTATTAGCAGGCCTTTTTGCGCTCATATTAGAGAGGCTCGGAAACTGCTGATGAAACACCTATCCATTATGGTCGAAGTACTTTCATGATTAGACTTCCGGCTGTGTGATTTTGCTTTCATGTTACTCCATCCAGCTCAATAATAAGAAAAGTCACGATAGCATTTTATTCAAGGCCAGGTGTTGGAACAAAGCCAACATAATGGTGGAAATGGATTTTGTCATGGGTCACTGATATAAAAAGACCCAGGTATGCTTTTCTCATTATTAAAGGGAACTGGTATCAATTTATTCCAAAAAAGGATATATGATAATTAGCAGACTGAAGATGACCAGAACTGCACACAGAGATGAGGGTTCGCTATGATAAATTAATTGGCCAAAGTGAAGTTATTTTTTCACTTTCTTTGAGAACTTTTATTTTTCATGGTTTAGTGTTTAGAAATGTATCATTGTCAAGACAGATGTGCAAAGCATCTGCTGTGTAAATAGGGCAGAGTTGAATATGTGAAAGCAAATTGGAAACCCAATTCAGTTACAGAAATTGGCTCTCTGCAATTGTGGGAGCTAAGAAGTCACTGTAGGGCTTTTATCTGATGCTGGAGCTTGAAGTTCACAGAGCAGCCAATCAGGAATCAACTACAGATGCAAAGTTGAGGAGATCAAGGCCATGTTGGAAACCATAAGCATGACCTGAAATCCCACAACAACAAACCAAAACTCATGTTACTTCTTATTGTTGGTGTTCTTGGTGGCAAGGCTATCTTGCAGAAGTTGGCACCATTTGTTAAAGCCAAATATATATATCTGGCTGAAGATTCAGGGAAGTCAATGAGCATCAGGGGACAGGCAGGGGCCCTTGCACACTCAGTTGCTGCTTTATGCTAATGCAGGTAAATCAGACAATTGGCGAAAAAGTGTGAGCTACAAAAATGCCTACTGTTTCTTTTCTACCCTCCAAGTCTCCCATGAATATATTGTTTTTATATTTTTGTTATTAAGTTTTCGAGAGTTCTTTTTATATTCTGCATACATTTTCTGTCAGCAGTAAAAAAAAAACTATTCTCATAAGTTCTGGGAAAATATTATCTTAATATATCTTATACATGACTGAAGTTTTAATTTTAAATACATATAAATTATCATTTTTAATGTATAAATTGTGCTTTCCATATCATTTCTAAGAACATTTTGCTTAGCTCAAGGTCACAAAAGTGTTCTCCTATATCTTCTTCAGGAAATTTCACAATTTTTGTTTCTTAACTTTTATAACTTTTTAGTTGTAATAAAATATACATAACATAAATATCACAATTTTAATTATTTGTAAGTGTACAATTAAGTGCAAAAAAGTACATTCACAATGTTGTGCAACCATCCACAGTAGCATCCATCCATCTCCAGAAATCTTTTCTCATCTTGCAATATTGAAACTCTGTATTGATTAAATGGTGACTCCCCATTTTTCCATTCCAAAAATTCCTGAAAGTCACCATTTTACTTTTTGTCTCTATAAATTTGATTAATCCAAGTACCTCATACAACTGGAATCCTACAGTATAATTTGTGTCTGAAATTCCACTCAGAAAAATGTCCTCGAGATTCCTCCATATTGTAGCATGTGTCAGAATTTCCTTCCTTGTTAAGGCAGATTTACATTGCCTGTATGTATGTGTATACCACACTTTGTTACTCCATTCACCTGTCCATATACACCTGATTGCCTCTTCCTTTTGTCTATTGTGAATAATGATTCTATGAACATGGGTGTAGAAACATCTCTTTGAGACCCTGATTTTAATTATTTGGGGTATATAATTAGAAGTGGAATTGTTGGGCCATATGGTAATAGTATTTTTAATTTCTCGAGGAACCACCATACTGTTTTCCACAGTGGCTATACAATTTTACATTCCCAGCAACAGTACACAAGGGTTCCAAATTTTCCACATCATCTTCAATACTTGCTATCTTCTGGTTGTTTTCATTATTGCTTAGTTTTTTGTTTGCATTTCTTATGTAATTTTTTTGCTTGTTTTTTTAAAGTAGCAATCATAATGGATGTGAGATGGTATACACTTTTATTTTTACATTTAGGCTTATGATTGATTTTGAGTTAAATTTTATATGTGTATTAGTCTGTTTTCACACTGCTGATAAAAACATACTTGAGGCTGGGTAATTTATAAAGAATAAGAGATTTAATGGACTGAGTTCCATGTGGCTGGGGAGGCTTCACAATCATGGTAGAAGGCATGTCTTACATGGCAGCAGGCAAGAGAGAAAATGAGAATCAAGTGAAAAGGGTTTCTCCTGATAAAACCATCAGATGTCCTGAGACTTATTCACTACCACGAGAACAGTATGAGGGAAACTGCCCCCATGATTCAATTATCTCCCACTGGGTCGCTCCCGCAACATGTGAGAGTTATGGGAGCTACAGATCAAGATGAGATTTGGGTGGGGACATAGCCAAACCATGTCAATATGGGACAAAGTTTTTAATTTTGCATACATATATCCATTAGTCCAAATGCCATGTGTGTTTTTTCAGTCTTTTCTCTATTGAATTGCCTCTTCATGCTTGTCAAAATTACATGTTCTTTTTTTCGTGAATCTGTTTCTGTACTTTTTTTATTTTTCTTTGATTAATATGTCTATCATTTCACCAATTACCCATAGTCTTGATTTCTGTAGCTTTAGAATAGCATTGCAAGCAATCAGTACAAATCCTTCAAATCTCTTCCTTTAAAAGCTATTTAAACTATTCTAATTTCTTTCCCTTTCCATGTAGACTTTAAAATAAGGTTGTTGATATTTACCAAACATATTGATGAAATTTTAATTGAGATTAGAGTGACTTAATAGATCAGTTTGAGAAAAATCAATGTCTTAACACTGATATTTTCTTTTTCTGGTTTTCTTTTTTTTCTAACTTTATTTTAGTTTTAGCGTCTTTTCATATTCTTTGCCTGTTTTTTAACAGGGTTCTTTGTTTACCTGTTAATTTGCTCAAGTTTCTTTTAGATTCTGGATATTAGACCTTTCTCAGTTGCATCGTTTATAAGTTTTTTTCTCCCATTCTGCTGGTCATCTATTTACTTTGTTGACACCTTTGTTTGCTTTGCAGAAGCTTTTCAGTTTCATTAGGTCCCACTTGTCAATTTTTGACTTTGTTGCAATTGTTTTCGGAGTCTTCATCATGAAATATTTGCCATAGCCGAGTCCAGAATGGTATTTGCTAGGTTTTCTTCTAGAATTTTTTAAGTTTCAGGTTTTCATTTACATTTTTAATCCATCTTGAGTTGATTTTTGTATATGGTAAAATAAAGGGGTTCAGTTTCAATTTTCTGCATATGGCTAGTCAGTTATTCCAGCACCATTTATTGAACAGAGAGTCCTTTCCACATTTTTCTTTATTGTCAGCTTTGTTGCAGGTAAGATTTTTGTAGGTGTGCAGCTTTATTTCTGAGTGTACTATTTTGTTCCATTTGTCTATGTATCTGTTTTTGGACCAGCATCATGTTTTGGTACTGTGGACTTATAGTGTAGTTCAAAGTCAGATAATGGGATGCATCTGGGTTTCCTCTTTTTGATTAGGATTCCTTTAGCTATTGGGGCTCTTATTTGATTCAACATAAATTTTAGAACAGTTTTTCTACATATGTGAAAAATGACAGTATTTTGATAGAAATAGTATTGAACTTGTAAATTGCTTTGGGTAGTATGGCCATTTTTAAAATACTGATTCTTTCTATCCATGACCATGGAATGTTTTTTCGATTTGTTTGTGTCTGATTTCTTTCAGCAGTGTTTTGTAATTCTTCTCATAGAGCTCTTTCATCCCCCTGGTTAGCTGTTGATATGGTTTGGCTGTGTCCCACCCTAATCTCCTCTTGAATTATAGCTCCCATAATTTGCATGTGTCATGGGAGTGATGGGGTGGGAGGTAATTTAATCGTGGGGGTGAATTTTTCCCATGCTGTTCTCATGATAGTTAATAAGTCTCATGGGATCTCATGGTTTCATAAAGGGCAGTTTCTCTGCACATGCTCTCTTGACTGCCACCATGTAAGACGTGCCTTTGCTCCTCCTTCCCCTTCCAACAAGATTTTGAGGCTTCCTTAGCCATGTGGAACTGTGAGTCCATTAAACCTCTTTTTCTTTATGAATTACTCAGTCTCAGGCACTTTTTTATAGCAGTATGAAAATGGACTAATACAGTAAATTGGTACCAGTAGATTGGGATACTGCTATTAAGTAACCTGAAAATGTGGAAGCGACTTTGGAACTTGATAAGAGTCAGAGATTGGAATGGTTTGGAGGGTTCAGAAGAAGACAATAAGATGTCATAAAGTTTGGAGCTTCCAAGAGACTTGTCAAATAATTTGACCAAAAAGTCCAGGCTGAGGTGGTCTCAGAAGGAGATGAGGAATTTACTGGGAACTGGAGCAAAGGTGATTCTTGATATGCTTTAGCAAAGAGACTGGTGGCATTTTGCCCCTGTCTTAGAGATCTGTGGAACTTTGAACTTGAGAGAGATGATTTAGGGTATCTAGTGAAAAAAAATATGTGTAAGCAGCAAAAAATTCAAGATATAACTTGAGTGCTCTTAAAAGCATTCAGTTTTATGTATTCACAAAGATATGGTTTGGAATTGAAACTTATGTTTAAAAGGGAAGCAGAGCATAAAAGTTCAAAAAATGTGCAGCCTGACAACGTGATAGAAAAGAAAAACCCATTTTCTGAGGAGAAGTTAAAGCCAGCTGCAGAAATTTGCATAAGTAACAAGCAGCAAAATGTTAATCACCAAGACAATGGGAAAATATATCCAGGGCATGTCAGAAATATTCACAGCAGCCCCTCTCATTACAGTCCCAAAAACCTCAGTAGAAAAAATGGTTTCATGGGTGGACCCAGGGCCTTGCTTATTTGTGCAGTCTCAGGACTTGGTGCCCTGTGTCCCAGCCATGGCTAAAACGAGTCAAGGTACAGCTCAGGCCATTATTTCAGAAGTTACAAGCCCCAAGCCTTGGCAGCTTACCAATAGTGTTGGGCCTGTGAGTACAAAGAAGTCAAAAATTGAGGTTTGGGAACCTCTGCCTAGATTTCAGAGGATGTATGAAAATGCCTGGATGACCAGGCAGAAGTTGGCTGCAGGCGCAGGGCCCTCATGGAGAACCTCTGCTAGGGAAGTTCAGAAGGGAAATGTGAGGTGGGAGCCCCCACACAGAGTCCCACTGGGGCACTGCCCAGTGGAGCTGTGAGAAGAGGGCCACCATCCTCCAGACCCCAGAATTTTAGATCCACTGACAACACAATGCATCTGAAAAAGCCGCAGATACTCAAAGCCAGCCTGTGAAAGCAGTGAGGAGGAGGGCTATACTCTCCAAAGCCACAGGGGTGGAGCTACCCAAGACCATGGGAACCTACCTCTTGCATCAGCATGACCTGAACGTGAGGCATGGAGTCAAAGGAGATCATTTTGAAACTTTAAGATTTGACTGTCCTGTTGACTTGCAAGGGCCCTATATCCCCTTGGTTTGGGCCAATTTCTCCCATTTCAAATAGATCTATTTACCCAATGCCTGCACCCCCATAGTATCTAGGAAGAATCTAACTTGCTTTTGATTTTGCAGTCTCATAGGTGGAAGAGACTTGCCTTGTCTCACATGAGACATTGAACTTGGACTTTTGGGTTAATGCGGAAATGAGTTAAGATTTTGTGGGACTGTTGGGAAGGCATGATTGGTTTTGAAATGTGAGAACATGAGATTTGGGAGGGACTGAGGTGGAATTATATGGTATGGCTGTGTCTCCACCCAAACCTCATCCTGAAATGTAGCTCTCATAATCCCCACGTGTTATGGAAGTGACCTGGTGGTATGTAATTGAATCATGTGGGTGGGGTTTTCCCATGCTGTTCTCATGATAGTAAGTCTCATCAGTTCTGATGGTTTTGTAAAGGGCAGTTCCCCTGCACATGCTTTCTTGCCTGCCACCATGTAAGATGTGCCTTTGTTCTTCCTTTGCCTTCCAATATGAATGTGAGGCCTCCTTAGCCATGTGGAACTGTGAGTCCAATAAATCTCTTTTACTTTATAAATTACCTAGTCCCATGTATTTCTTTATAGTGTATGAAAATGGACTAATATAGCTATATTCCTATTTTTTTCTTTTGTGGCTATTGTGAATGGGATTGCATTCTTGATTTTTCTCTCATCTTGATCATTATTATTCTATAGAAATGTTACTGATTTTGTTCTCTGAAACATTGCTGGAGTTGTTTACTGATTCTAGGAGCCTTTGGGCAGAGACTATAAAGTTTCCTAGTTATAGAATTATATCATCTATAAAGAGAGATAGCTTGACATTCTCTCTTCCTATTTGAAGGCCTTTTATTTCCTTCTTTTGCCTGATTGCTCTGGCTAGGACTAGAAGTAGTGAAAGAGTTGTGATTACAGTGAGCATCTATATCTTCTTCCTGTTCTCAAGGGGAATGCTTCCAGCTTTTGCCTATTTAGTATGATGTTGGCTGTGGGTTTGTTGTATATGGCTGTAATTATATTAAGATATCTTCTTTCATGACAGAGCTTGTTGAGAGTTTATAAATGAAAGGATGTTGAATTTTATTGAAAGACCTTTCTATATCTATTGGGATGATTATGTGATTTTTGTTTTTCATTCTTTTTATATGCTGAATCACATTTATTAAACTGTTTATGTTCAACAAGTCTTGCATCCCAGGAAGAAAGTCTACTTGATCATGGTGCATTAGCTTTTTGATGTGCTGCTGGATTTGCTTTGATAGTGTTTCGTTGAGGATTTTTCCATCTATCTTCATCATGGATATTGGCTTGAAGTTTTCTTTTTATGGCATCTTTGCCAAGGTTAGGTATCAAAATGATACTAGCCTCATGGAATCAGAAAGGATTCCATCCTCCTTGATTTTTTAGGATAGTTTCAGTAGGACTCGTGCCCGTTCTTCTTTATGTGTTTGATAGAATTCAGCTGTGAATCACTCTGATCCAGGGCTTTTTGGTAGGTTTTTTTGTTTGTTTGGTTTTTTTATATTCAATTTCAAACTCATTTTTTTATTTTAATTTTAATTTTTTAATTTTTTATTTTTTTGAAATGGAGCCTTGCTCTGTTGCCCAGGCTGAAATGCAGGGGCACAATCTCAGCTCACTGCAACCTCTGCCTCCCAGATTCAAGTGATTCTCCTGCCTCAGCCTCCAAGTAGCTGTACAGGCATGCACCACCACACCTGACTGATTTTTTTTTTTTTTGTATTTTTAGTAGAGGCATGGTTTCACCGTGTTGGTCCCTCTGGTCTTGAACTCCTGACCTCAAATGATCTGCCTCCCTCAGCCTCCCACAGTGCTGGGATTACAGGTGTGAGTCATCGCACCTTGCCTCAAACTCATTATTGATCTGTTCAGGGTTAAAGTTTCTTCCTGATTCAGTCTTGAGAGGCTGTATGTTTCCAGGAATTAATCTATTTATTCTAGATTTTCTTATTTGTGTGCTTAGAGTTGTTTGTTCATAATAGTCTCTGAGTCTTTTTTCTATGTTGATTTTTGTGGGATTGGTAGTAAGATCCCCATTGTCATTTCTGGTTGTGTTTATTAGAATTTCCTCTTATTTTTTATTTATTAGTCTACCTAATGATCCATCAATCATCTTTATTCTTTCAAATGACAAATTTTGGGTTTTTTTGAAATTTGTATGACTTTTCTCATCACTTCATTCAATTCAGCTCTGATTTTGGTTATTTCTTTTCTTCTGCTAGCTTTAGGATTAGTTGTTCTCGTTTTCTAGTTCCTCTAGGTGCGATATTAGGTTGATCACTTGAGAACTTTCTAATTTTTTGATGTGGGCATTTAGTGCTATAAATTTTCCTCCTAACACTGCTTTAGCTGTGTCTCAGAGATTCTACTATGTTGCATCTTTTTTTTAATTTGTTTCAAATAATATCTTGATTTCTACCTAAATTTCATTCTTTACCCAAAAATCATTCAGGATCAGACTGTTTAATTTACACGTAATTGTAGGGTTTTGAGAGATCTTCTTGGTATTGGTTTCTGTTTTTACTGCACTGTGGTCTGAAAGTGTGGTTGGTATGATTTTAGTTTTTTTAAATTTGTTGATAATTGAATTATGGCCAAGCATGTGGTTCATTTTAGAGTATGTGCCATTTGCAGATAAGAAGAATATTTATTCTGTTGTTGTTGAGTTTAGGGTTCTGTAGATGTCTGTTAGATCTATTTAGTCAAGTGTTGAGTTTAGGTGCCAAATATCTTTACTAGTTTTATGCTTCACTGATCTGTCTAATGGTATCAGTGGGGTGTTAAAATTTTGCACTCTAAGTATCTAAGTGTCTTATAGGTCTCTAAGAACCTGTTTTACAAATCTGGGTGCTCCAGTGCCAGGGGCATGTATATTTATGACAGTTAAGTCTTCTTGAAGAATTGAACTACTTATCATTATATTATGTCCTTTTGTCCTTCTTTGTCTTTTTTGATCATTTTTGGTTTAAAGTTTGTTTTGTCTGAAATGAGACTAACAAATCTTTTTTGTTTTCTGTTTCCTTGATAGTTGTTTATCCTTTTTTTTTTTTTTTTTTACTTTGAGCCTATGAGTGTCATTTGCATATGAGCTGAGTCTCTTGAGGATAGCACATATTTAAGTCTTGCTTCTTGATCTACCTAGCCACTCTGTGCCTTTTAAGGGGGGTGTTTAGCCTATTTATGTTTGAGGTTAATATTGGTATGTGCAGATTTGATCCAGTCATTATGTTGTAAGCTGATTGTTATGTAGGCTTGATTGTGTAGTTTGCTTTACAATCTCAATGGTCTATGTACTTCAGTATGTTTTTGTGGTGAAAGGTAAGGATCTTTCATTTCCATGTTTAGAACTTTCTTAACAATGACTCGTAGGGCAGGTCTGGTGGTAATGATTTCCCTCAACATTTGCTTATCTGAAAAGGATTTTATTTCTCTTTCGCTTGTGAAGCTTAGTTTGGCTATGTATAAAATTCTTTATTGGATGTCTTTTTAAAAAAATGCTGAATACAACCACCCATTTTATTTTGGCTTGTAGCGTTTCTGATGAAAGGTTCACTGTTAGCGTGGTGGAGTTCCCTATGTAGGTAACCTACCCGTTCTCTCAAGCTGTCTGTAATATTTTTTCTTTAGCATTGACTTTAGAGAATTTGATGATTATATGTCTTGGGATTGTCAATCTTTTATCATATTTCTCAGGGATTCTCTGAATTTCTGGAATGTGAGAGTCTACCTCTCGTGAGGTTGGGGAAATTTCTGTGGACCATATCTTCAGATACATTTTACAAGTTATTTGGTCTCTCTCCTTCTCTCTCAGGGATGCCAATGAGTTGTATGTTTGGTCTCTTTATATAATCCCATATTTCCAAGACATTTTGTTCATTTACAAGTTTTTTTTCTCTTTATTTTTGTCTGATTGAGTTGATTCAAAGGGTCTTCAAGATCTGAGATTCTTTCCTCAGCTTGGTCCATGCTGGTGTTAATAATTCCAGTTGTATTATGCAATTTTTGTTGTGAGTTTTTCAGCTCTATCAGATCAGTTTTGTTCTTTCCTAAAAACGCTGTTTTGTCTTTCATATCTGGAACTGTGTTATTAAATTCCTTAGATTTCTTGAGTTGGATTTCAGCACTTTCTTTAATGTCAATGATCTTCACTGCCATCCAGATTCTGAATTCTATGCCGTCATTTCAGCCATTTCATTCATGTTAAGAATCATTGTTGGGAAACCAGTGTGGTGTATGGAGGTAAGAAGACACTCTGGCTTTTAGAGTCGCCACAGTTCTTGTGCTGGTTCTTTCTCATGTGTGTGAGCTGATGTTCTTTTAACTGTAATTATAAATTGAGTACAGTCATTTGGCTTCATTTCTGGATGTTTTCAGAGGCCAAAGGTTTTTTGCAGGGTCTTTATTGTGGCTGAAATCTTGATGTTGTTTTTCACAGGAAGGGATATTAGCAAATTATTTTTGGTGTTATAGTTTGAGATTTAATTCAGTAGATGGTGCTTAAATGTAATAGGCAGTAGGTAGGCTCTTACTCAGCTTCGTGGTTCCTATGTGTAATACTTTCTTGCATTTGCTACTGTGCTACTTCTCAGTGCTCTGAAAGTGTGGGCTCCTCTTCCATTCAAGCCTGGCACTCAGGCTGCACACTGCAGCTCTGGGGTGATCTCAGGCTTTTTGTTCCCTCCCCATCTTGGGGGCAGCAGGGTCAGTAACCTGGACAGTGGCAATGGCAGAGGGGCTGTCAGTTGCTTCTGGCTCCACCTTAGGGAGACACAAATCCACTGCCAGTGGGGATGTTCAACCAGAGGTAGGGCATTTGCACTGTGGGATCCAAACCAGGGGACTTGCCTGGTGAAGAGCAGGGTCCAGGGACTCACAAGTTAAAGAGTCTGGCCTCCCCTCTGTATGGTAGCTATAGCATGCTAGAGGTATAAGCAAAGTGATCAGGGTCTTTATTTCCCAGTCCAAGGGCAGCAAGAGCGGGTATTGCTGCAGTGACAATGTCAGAGATCCTGTCAGAGTTCTCTGGGAATTTCACCCCAGAGTATTGCAGATCCATCACTGACTGAAGTGATCAGGTGGGGCTAGAGCAGCTGCACTAGGGGCCCAGGTTGGGAGGTCCTGCCCAGTGAGGAACAGCAGGCACAGGGACCTACAAAGAAAAGAGACTGGCCACTTTTCTGTATGGCAGTTGCAGCACGCTGGAGGCCCAAGACAGTTCTTGGGCTCTTTGCTTCCTTCCCTGCCTGAGGGCAGCAAGGGCAGGGGCCTCAGCAGTGCAAACACTGCAGGCCTATCAGTTACCTCTGGGAGCTCTGTCCTTGAGAAATGCAGAGCTCCAACCAACTCAAATGCTCAGGTAGGGGTAGGGTGGCCACCCTGGGGTCCAAGGATGGTGGGCCTTGCCTGGTGAGGTACAGCAGAGGCAAGGCCTTTCTTCTGTCTGCTCCTTGGCAACATGGATGCAGCTCCTATCCTGGGGGTATGTGAGAGAGCCCAGCCTTGCTTGTTGGCAGAGCTATAGCAGCTGGTGCTGGGGTGCTTAAGGATCTAAGACCCTTGGGGTTCCACATGATCCTAGGCAGCAGCTCTGCCCAGACTCCATGCAGCTCTCGGTGTCAGTCTGGAGGCCCCAGGGGTGAGGGTAAGGGGATTTCCTGTGCCCAGGATTGCAAAGGTCCTTGGCAGAAGTGTAAATCCCCCAGGGCTCTCACTCACTCACCCTTGCCTGTGATGGGAAACCTTCCTTGCTTATGCACCAATCCTAGGGAGGTGGCTGTCTTGCCTTGCTCTTTCCTGCTCTTTGTTAGTTGCTATTGCTTCCTTGGTGCATCCCAACATGGCCTAGTCAATGATCCACTTAAAAAGCTACTGTTTACTCGCCACTCTCTCTCTCTTTTCTCTCCTTTCTCTCTGTGAGAGTGGTGTGCACTAGATGCTTCTAGTTAGCCATCTTGGCACCTCGCTGATCCTTTCAATACATGGATACTATTTATCTCTCAATTGTTTAAGCCTTATTTTTTCTGTAAGACTTGCATAATTTTTACCATACAAATCCTATAAAATACTTGTTAACGTAATATCCAAGGATTTTTTGGGGGGGTACTATTATAAGTGGTACTGTTTCATTATTATCTCAATTTCCAGTTGAAATAAAATTGAAATACCAGCAACCAGCTAGTATACAGAAATTAAATTGATTTTAATATATTGGTCTTTTATTATGTGATTTTCCACAGCAGTTACCAGACTTTAGAGCTTTTTTCTGGATTCATTTGGATTTTCTATGTAGACAATAACAACATCTACAAAAAGAAAGAGTTTTATATTTTCTTTTCTAGTTTATTTTATTTCCTATTCTACTAGCTAATTTCTGATACTAGGTTGAATAGGAATGATGAGAGAAGAATATGTTTCTGAAGCATCTCTTGCTCCTTTGTTGCTCATTTGGAAGTAGTGGTACTTTTCCTAAGGAGAATTTAGATGGTACTGTTTCCAAGTTACTTGTTCCACAAATACTTTTTCCAAATTACTTGTCCATTGGGATTTGGGAAAGTGGAGTTATAACATGGTCAAAAGATAAAACCCAAGAGAAAGGAAAAATATGAAAGAATATGAGTCCTATAAAAAAAAGACAGGAAAACTAATCAAATAAGGACACGAACAAACCGGATGTCATCAATCTCAAACAGGATAAGGCTGTTGATATTTTCTCCATACACTATGCACAAAATGGTATATAAGGCAGAAAATTCTAAAAGTACTGATGTTGTCTTGTTTTATTTGAGAGCAGTTGATCTCTTTCGGATGTTACTAGACAAGACCATACTCTTGTGGATTGATAATGCTTTTTTTTTTTTCTCTGAAAAAGTGGGTATTTTACTGTTAACAATGGTATCTAGGAAAGGGTCAGGGTCCAAGATGTTACAACCAAGGAAAGCGGCTGTAAAAGGCAGGCATGGAGACACTCTTCTGTAAAGTATTGTCACCACCATTGCTATTGGGAATGGGGAAAAAGCTGACAAATGTTACAAGGAAACGGCCCTGCTCTCAATAGAATCCCCACGGAAGTAGGGTTGGACATGCAGGATTTATTAGAAATGTTAAATTATTTCTATTTTATGTTGTACTTCTCTTTGCTTGTATCTAAATCTATAATACTGTTTTACCACAATTTGCCATCTGGTCTCAGCTGTTATTACAGGCGTTAAAAACAAAGATCGTTGAGCATAGTTGATACAAATAGTAGCAGCCGGAGGGAGGATGCATGTCCACAAACTTAAGAAGGCAGCTAATGAAAAGAGCAGAGACCTTTGGAAAAAGTGGACAGAGGCCATTTCGAACAGAGGACCCCTTACCGAGGACAGGTTTGTAACAGGAGAGGATCCTCTTATTAGTCCAGTATGTACTTAACAACAGTGACTTTAGGAACAAATAAGTAAACAGAAAAACAGGACTCCCCACAGTAAAACAGAAGGAAAGAATGGAGTAACAGAAATTTGGTTTATTAACAAAAGGAAAACCTTAAACGGATGAAATAAGGGTACCAGATTCATATTATTAAAAGTTGACTCACTCTAGACTTATTCATTTAAAATGGTAATTTGTGTGCCAAAATGGAAGTAAGATAACTGAAGCATGAACAAAGAATTAAAAACAAAACACATAAAATTAATGTAATATTTTGGGAGAATAGAAGCAAATGTATTAAATTTTTCAACCTTCATTAAACGGGAAAGTATTTTGAATTTAAAGGGGACTACATTAGACGTTGTGTCTGAGCCAATTTGTGTTTTTTATGACACTTCTTTGGGCATATGATTCCCGGGATCTAGATAAACTGTCTAAAGGCTCAGCATTTGTTCCTGATAATGAACAGAGCAGCCGGCTGTCTACTGGGTGCTTGTTTGAAACTACTTGGATTCACAATTGCAGTGCCTGTGGGATATTACACCCTGAGCTTGTGCTTGCCAGTTATATTTAATCTGTCTGAAAATGAGATCATAAAAGGAATTTCTTGATTAGACTTGTATGGCAAATCATATTCTTGGATTGCTCTCAAAGCAGCTGCAATCATGTTTAGAAAAATGATGAAAACTCCTCCCCTTCCCACCACCAGCATACATTCAGTAGGATAACTTCTATGGCAGCTCTTCATGTTTTCATTCACCAAATATTTGTTAAGTGCTTACGGTGGTGTGCTGACCGCTTGGAATACAGAAGGACATATTTTCCTTTGTCAATAAGTCCAGTCCAGAGATCGGAGAGAGAAGCAAATAGATAATTACAATACAACCATCAGCAAAGCTACTTGACTATTGGTAGCCACAGGGTACTGTTTAATCCCACCGAGATGCTACCATTATACATCCCTATCACAAAAGAGGCTTTGCATCTATAATAAGGATGGTGGGAGGGAGGCTGTTTTCAGTGGGAAAAAAAATGATGATGCTTCTGAGTGATAGAGTTTTTTGTTTTTTTTTTACATTACACAATATTTGTTTAATAGGTGTAATTGTGCCAAGGGGAAGTGCAAGATTTTCTCTGAGAGACAGCATAGGCATTAAACAGATTTTATAGAGTAGCAATGGGAAATAAAGGTCTGCCAGGCACCATTCATCTCCCTAACAAACACCCAGGGCATACATCACTAATGGAGCCCACATAGGCACTTTCCCCTTCTCAATAAACTGTTCCAAGCCGTCACTACCAGCCATCAGGCCCCTGTGTGAAACAACATTCATATATTCTCTTGGAGTAACTGTGTTTCTTGTATAGTGGAGAGAGTCTGTTTCAGTTTGCAATCTCCCTGAAATGTTCGGAGAGATGGATGACAACACTATTGCAACAAGCCCTGGGGCTGTTTTTTTGTTTGACTTTTAAGTATTTGTAGGGGCTATATTTTGAACTACAACACAGTATCTTGTCATTCTATCCTAGCTGACTGAACTTAAGGGTGAACTCCACATAAATTCTACTTTTCTTTTGATATTTTTCAGCTAAAAAGTAGGGTTATAGTATTCTTGTCTGCATATATAAGGATTTCCAATCCTCCATTTTTTTAACATCTGTAATTACATTTGATAGGTTAGGTATATGTCATTTTCTCAGAGACATTTTCCTTGGTCACTATATGTGGTGAAATCATCTTCTTGATCTTTTGCCCTAATGTATTTTTCTTAATAGAATATGACATTCTATACATTTATTTATTTAATTATGCATTTTCTCTCTCTTCCACTAGAATATAAGCTTAAAAAAAACAGAAAATTATGTCTGTCTTATTTACCATGCAACCTCAGTGCCTAGGATCACACTTTTCAAATATTTAATGCTTAATTGAAATAGGAAATAATCCTGAGAGACAGGCTTGGCTAAATCTACACTTTGTAGATGAGAAAGCAAAATCATAAGAGTGTCTTGACTTGCTTGAAAGTACACACCTAGCTGGTGAACAGCACCATCCCTTCCCCTTTTCTGCCTTCTTTCTGGGTTCCTCCAAAGCTTAAGGGTACATAGGACTTGATTATTTGTTCTCATTCAATGTGTTGTTAAGGAGATACAACCAGAAAGTCTCTAATAAAACTTGACATTTATTTAAAGAAACTGATACACAGAGAAATCTGAAAATAATTGAGTCATTAATTTTTTAAAAAAAGAGTAACAATTTTATGGCTAGCCATAACATGAGGGGTTTGGACAAGAATCTATACAATTTATTAAAGTTTCTCTCCTTAGAAAGCTCAACAGCTCAGAAAACTATTAAAACAAATTTCAGAGGCTTTCTTTATGGTTGATAACTTGCCAGTTAAATCTCCCAAATTATTTCAGTTCATCTTTTATTTGCACAACACCTACTATCACAGCTATCCATTTAATTGACATAATCCTTAATGAGCATTTAAGAAAGGGATGAAATTAGATTTAAATTAGATTATTTTCTTTTAATTACCTTGTCGATGCAAGTTTATCCCAAGTTTTCCTGCTTTTAAATAATTATGATTTCCATTGGAAATAATTCTAGATTTTAATGTTAAAGTTGCTACCATCTATAAAATATTAAAACAAGGAAAGAGGGCTTTTACATATATTTGAGATCTCTTTAGATTTGCCCATGTCTACTTTTATGATTATATAAAGAATGCTATATTTTTTCTAGTTGCCTCAAGTGCATAAATATGATGAAGTGAATAAAGAACTTGATAAGAGTTTTTGAATGTTTGGCTTTATCTGAACTCTCAAGAATTCTGTTGATTAAAAGCAGAATCTAAAGTTTTTATATCTGCTATTTTAAT
Organism: Pan paniscus; assembly: GCF_029289425.2. Taxonomy (NCBI): domain Eukaryota; kingdom Metazoa; phylum Chordata; class Mammalia; order Primates; family Hominidae; genus Pan; species Pan paniscus. The sequence goes on along the minus strand of NC_073258.2, from coordinate 26,292,812 downwards.
GCAGCAAACATGAAATAATCTGAAGTAGAACATAAAAGAGAGTTCACCATCTCACAGATATCTACTCTGGCCAAACTCAATAGCCACACAGCTTTTTTCTTCTAAAGCTTTTCAAAACACAAAGCTATCACAATATAGGCTTAAGCTCATTGGAATGGCACCCAGATGTATTTTTTACCCAGAGCTTTTTCAGTTTCATTTACTTCCTTAGACCCTCGAGAGATGAGAAAATCACCAATAAGGCTAAAACATCTCCATTATATTCATTTCCATCCTTTCTTTTGAACACTCAGAGAGGGTAGCAAATTGCTTGGTGGTGAATTGTTTCCCAACTATCCCCTGTGCACTACTCTTCAAACAATTGTACATGCTCTATTTACAGTGAGTGCTGGCTTCCAAATTTTTAGAATAGCATACTTCTTGAAGGAACCTGAGAGTCCTTGTTCTTATACATTGATTTCAACAGAGTCCCAAAACAAATCTGTGAAGTCAGCAAAATTTATACAAAGTTTTTCTTTCTCTAGTATAGATTGAACTATGCTCCTTCATGGAATGGTGGATATAACCTAAAACTTTACTTGGCAAAATGTTTGACCTTCCACTACCTGGGTTTAGAGGCTACTGCAACTATGTAATAGGCATGAAAATCTGCACAAATTGCTGACTCTCTCTGTGCAATCTCTTTCTTTTTTATAAAATGGGAATAAGAGTAATAATGTTTATGCTTTAAGAGAGTTGTGAAATTCAAATTATTTAAGAAATACAAAGTGCTTGGAATAATGACTTGCATTCTGTGCCTTTATGTAAGGATTTGCAATTATTATTACTTACTGTACACACACACACATTCTTTTACTACCATCCGCATGAATTTCATTTGTTTTGCTCCTTTTAAAAAATGTTCCATTTCTCCTATTAATTTTATGAATAATTAATTTGACATACTAATTATACAAATGGATTTCTGGGTAGAGGCTTAATGCTTGAGCCATTAAACCTTCAATGGTTCTCAGTGATTGACAGATTTCAAATTTCTTAGCTAAACTTTCAGAAGCTTCCACAAAGTTGTTTCCATTTAGTCCTGTATTGGGCTGGAATGCAGTGGCACAATCATAGCTCACTGCAGCCTTGCACTCCTGGGCTGAAGCAATCCCCCCACCTCCACTCCCCAAGTACCTGGGACTACAGGTGTGTGTCACCACACATGGCTAATTTTTTATTTTTATTTTTTGTAGACACAGAATCTTGCTGTGTTGCCCAGGATGGCCTAAATCTCGTGGCCTCAAGAGATCTTCCCGTCTTGGCCTCCCAAAGGGCTGGGACTATGGTCACGTGCCACCACACTCAGCCATAACTCACTTTCTAACCAAACAAACTCCGTCTTCTCTGAGGAGTTCCTTCACATCATATTATATATATATTGAGCTTATTATTTTCTCTCTCATCAGTATCTGTCTTTATTTTTTTTTCTATCCTTAAGTACACAACTTCAATTTCACTTTGGTCATAAAGATTTCTGAAAACCTTCCAGTAAGTCTCACTATTTTTTTTTTTTTAGCATATTTCCCTTTTGCTCCCCTTTTGTCTCCCTCTCATTCTCTTTCTTAGTATATATCTTTTTCTTACCTTTTGGATGAAGGAATTGTACATACTGAAATCTATAAATCTTAAATATACAGTTTGATAAATTTTGATCAGTGTATATACCTGTGTGACCCATACTTCTATCAATTTATATAACATTTCCATTACTGTAAAAAGAAAATTATCTCAAGCACCTTGTAAATACCCAGGCAAACTCTATTCTAAAATTCATCACTCTGTCTAGTTTTTCCTGTTCAGGACTTCATAAGATTTGTTTTGTATGTTGGTTGTGAATTAAAGTACTACAAATATAGACTGATTATCTAGGGATGATGCAGCACAATGTTTACACATTCTAGATATGGAATTGATAAGCAGTTGAGTTTGAAAAACAGCAACATTTAGTAAAATAGAGAAAGTAAAATAACAGTGTTCTAGGTAAAATACCTCCAGGGGAAAGGACTGACTTCTTAAAATTAACAGTGTTTAATTAAATTTTAAGTTTTTTACAACATTACATATTATTATAGATCCTCTTTAGTTGCGCCAAACTATTTGATGTATCTTTGCCCTGCACAGACTTTATGATAGTAGTAATTGAGGAAAAAAGTGTCCAGATCAGCAACTTGTACTAGAAAATAGATGGGAAGTACAAGAGGCAAAACACACAGAAATGAGATGGGAGGTGCAGAAGGCAAAATCCAAAACTATTGTCAAGAACTTATCAGAAGCAAATAATTGGAGGAACATAATCTCCCCCATTTACGAATTGTTAGAAATGATTTTTAGCATCATTTGATCTTCGACAAAGCTGACAAAAGCAATGGGGAAAGGACTTTTTATTCAATAAATGGTGCTCAGATAAGTGGCTAATCATATGCAGAAGATTGAAACTGGACCCCTTCCTTACACCATATACAAAAATCAGCCCAAGATGGATTAAAGACTTACGTGGAAAACCCAAAACCATAAAAACCCTGGAAGACAATCTAGGCAATACTATCCTGAACACAGGAATGGGCAAAGATTTCACGACACAGATGCCAAAAGCAATCACAACAAAAGCAAAAATTAACAAATAGGATCTAAAACTAAAGTTTTTCTGCATGATAAAAGAAACTATTGACAGAATAAATGGACAACATACAGAGTGGGAGACGATATATGAAAACTATGCATCTGACAAAAGTCTAATATCCAGGATCAATAAGGAACTTAAATTAACAAGAGAAAAACAACCCCGTTAAAAAGCAGGCAAGGAACATAAACAGATACTTCTCTAAAGAAGGGAGACATACGTGCAGCCAACAAGCATATAAAAAAATTTCAATATCACTGATAATCAGAGAAATGCAAATCAATACCAAAATGAATACCATCTCATACCAATCAGAATGGCTATTATTAAAAAGTCAAAAAATAACAGATGCTGGCGAGGTTGCAGAGAAAAGGGAACATTATACGCTGTTGATAGGAGTGTAAATTAGTTCCACCACTGTGGAAAGCAGTAGGGTGACTCCTCAGAGAGCTAATAGAACTACCATTTGATCCAGCAATCCTGTTACTGGGTATATATGCAGGTGAATATGAAACATTCTACCCTAAAGACACATGTATGCCGATGTTCACCGCAGCACTGTTCACAATAGCAAATGTGGAATCAACCTAAATGCCCATCAATGACAGATTGGATAAATAAAATGTGGTATATACACATCATGGAATACTATACAACCATAAAAAGAACCGAGATTATGTATTTTGCAGCAACACAGATGGAGCTGGAGGCCATTGTCTTTAGCAAACTAATACAAGAACAGAAAACCAAATTCCACATGTTCTCACTTATAAGCAGGAGCTAAATGATGATAACTCATGGACACAAGTAAGAGAACAACAGACACTGGTGCCTACTTTAGGGTGGAGGTTGGGAAGAGGGAGAAGAGCAGATAACTACTGGGTACTTGGCTTAGTACGTGGGTGATGAAATAATCTGTACAACAAACTCCTGTGACACAATTTTATCTATATAACAAACATGCACTTATACCCCGAACCTAAAATAAAAGTTAAAAAATAAATAAAATTAGAAAAAATAATTTTTAGTTTTCTACTATATAAGTTATCAGGCTTTTAAACAAATTTCAATAAATATCAAAGATGTAGATGCCCCACACTGCGGGGATTAGTAATACCCAAGTAACTGACAACTGATATACCTCAAAAAAGAATATCTTCACTAATTGAATCATATTTATCCTCAACCTGTTCATACAGTTCCATAGTTTTCTGTATTTTTCCAGAATTTTTACCCTAGACCTCTTTAGGCTACCTTTGCTTTCTCTGGTAGATTATTACTTACACCGACCTATTGAATCTGACTTGGATAGCACAGAACCAGGCATCGTGTGGTCCCTCTCTAAGTTTTTGAGCTGAGTTATATTATGAATGTTAAGTGTTGAAGACAATGACTTCACTTAATAGTTGAGATTTTATCAGATAGGACAAACTAACATTTTAAACAGGCATTTCTCCTTTAGTTTTCATCATACATACTCTCTACTTAGGTATCAGAGCTTACCCTACATTTCACATATGCCTGCATTCACCCAGGAGTCATGAAAGATAAACTCAAAGCCATAAGAAAAAATAAGCTGAGCCCAGAGAGTAATTCATCTGGCTTTCTGTTCAACGTCCACCAAAGGATGCCCAGGGAATTCTGAGCCAATAACTTTTACAGTGTTGAGAGACAACTGTGTAAATTACCACAAACTAGCAGCTTGAAACAATGCTTATTCACTGTCTCACAGCTTTTTAGTTCAGAATTGCAGGTGGACTCACCTGGTTCTCTGTTCAGGCCCTAATACAAGGTTAAGGTATTGCCTGGGCTGGGACCTTGAGGCTCTATGGAAGAATATATTTCTATGCTCAGTCAGGTTTCTGCAGAATTCGATTCCATTTTCTTGCCAAGTGTTGGCCTGGGACTTCTTTCATTTTCTTGAGTCTGCGCCAGGTCCTTGCTCTGCGGCCCACTCCAGCTTAGCAAAAGAGATACTGCCTCATATTAAATTTGTCCGTTCTCCCCGACTTTCCGTTCTGTCAACCAAAGAAAAAGGCCCTGATTCTAAAGAGCTCATGTGATCAAATAAAGCCCATTCAGATAGCCTCCCTATGCTAAGGTCCACAAATTAGGAAATTTAATTATATCTGAAAATCAGTTTTGCTGTGTTACCTGACAAATATCACTGAAATAACACCAAAAGAATTGTGTTTACTACAAGTATATTCAAAAGGCCAAGTTCTATAACTTAGTCCACATAGCACTTATTGATAATAAATTGGTACTATTTATTTAATATCTATGAGTAATTGGCCTTTGCAAAAACATCATGTGAAAATACAGGGAATTTTCAAATCTCACTTGGTTAAGTGTTTGGTGTGCTGTTGGAATAAAAGGAGTAAAAAAAAGGCCAAGTTCTATAACTTAGTCCACATAGCACTTATTGATAATAATTTGGTACTATTTATTTAATATCTACAAGTAATTGGCCTTTGCAAAAACATTATGTGAAAATACAGGGAATTTTCAAATCTCTCTTGGTAAGTGTTTGGTGTGCTGTTGGAATAAAAGGAGTAAAAAGTATTTTACATTTACAACTGCATAGTCTACATCCCTGGAGATCACATATATTCCGATTATAGCTACTAATCACTTGGTTTGATTTTTAAATCAAGGTTCCATAAAAACGTAAACATACCTAAATATTAATTTAAAAATCAAACCAAGTGATCACTATCTATAGTGACTACGTACAATGTATACATGACTACATTCAAATACTCCACTTTTTTGGTATAAACTTACAGGGTACAATTGTAATTTTGTTACATGGATGTAATGCTTAATGGTGAATCTGAGCTTTTATTGTATCCATCACCCAAATAGTGTACATTGTACCCATTCAGTAATTTGTTACTCACCCTCCTCCTACCTGCCCACCCTTCTGAGCTCCATTGTCTATTACTCTATACTCTATGTCCATGTGTACACATTATTTAGCTTCCTCTTATAAGGGAGAACATGCAGCATTTGTCTTTCTGTTAAGCTAATGGCCTCCAGTTCCATCCATGTTGCTGCAAAAGACATGATATTATCCTTTTTATGGCTGCATAATATTCCATTTTGTATATATACCATATTTTCTTCATTCATCTGTTGATGGACACTTAGGTTATTTGCCATTGTAAATAGTGCTGTAGTAATCATATGAATGCAGGCATCTTTTTGATAATAATAATTTTGTTTTCCTTTGGGCAGATACCCAATAATGGGATTGCTGGATCAAATGGTAGTTCTATTTTTAGTTATTTGAGAAATCTCCATACTGCTTTTTATAGAGGTTGTACTAATTTATATTCCCACCAGCAGTGTATAAGTGCTCCTTTTTCCCTACCTCCTTGTCAAAATCTGTTACTTTTTGTCTTTTTAATAATAGCCATTCTGAGTATTGTAAGATGACATCTAATTGTGTTTTTATTTCCGTTTCTCTGATGATTAGTGATGTTGAGCATTCTTTCATATGCTTTTTGGCCATTTGTATGTCTTGAAAATTTTCTATTCATGTCTTTTGCCCACTTTTTAATGGGATTCTTTGTTTTGTTGTTGAGTACTCCATTTTGGAGTTCATGAATATATTTACTTTTAGAGGTGTGATTTAAGCACAATGTTATGAATACATCATTAAGTGTTTTTTTCTTTATTACATGCTTCATTTTTAATGCATTTTCTATTTTAAGTATCCACTAGAGACTACAGAGTTAACTTTGAATGTTTTCATGATCCTTCAACCAAAACCACTCACAAATGACAAATATATAATTCAACTGAGAAAACTCGTGAAACAATTCAAGTTCAATGCTCAAAAGAAATATGAAAGGAAACCAAAAAACGTTGAGCCAAAGTGACATTATTATGTAGATATTTAAGTTCAGAAATAACTCAGTAGGCTGAGGCAGGAAGATAGCTTGAGCCCAGGAGTTCAAGGCTACAGTGAGCTATGACTATGCCACTGCACTCTAGTCTAGGCAATAGGGTGAAACCTCACAAACCCTGCTTCCTCATATATATGTGTGTGTATATACATATACCCAATATACAAAAGAATTATGTTTACTACAACTATCTTCAAAAGGCCAAGTTATATGACGTAGCCCACATTGTACTTATTCAAGTTGGTGTGTGTATATATATACACACACACACATACATGTATACACACAGACACACACACACACACACCAGGAAACTCATATGAATGCAGCTCATTGCTTTGGATCAATCTCAAAACTTCTGAAAAACCCAAAATAATGAGAACTTTCAAAGAGTTCAAAATTTAGCAGAGGAGATAGACATAAAGATACACATTAACTAAATAATTATCAAACAATTATTATTATGATAACTGTAGTTATTTTACGTATGTATCCTTGGGCTAGTTGTATAAATTACCTGATCCTCAATTTTCATATGTGTGAAATAGGAATTATAAAACACATTTGGCAAAGTTTGTGTCATATTCAGAGATAAGGTGTGTGAAATGTTTGATATGTTGTAATTACTCAACAAATAAGAGGTATCAGAGGGTTTTATTACTAGCTGTATTTTTAAGCATTATTTGGAAGAAGAATTAACCAGTATTAGATACAGTTTAATGGAAAAATTATACTTGTAATGATTTTCTATCATTGTAATCGTGACAAAATCTAATATTTGGTATTTTACATCATCCACAGCAAACATGAGTACATTTACTCTGCTTCTCACCTTGAGCCATAGATTGACAATTTTTCATCTAAGAAGCAGCATGATCAAAACTAAGCTTAAAATACATATCTTATTTGGTGAAATTCATTTGGAAATGATTTACTATCTTAGAAACTTCTTGTATCTGGGAGGTTGATACTGATTTGACTTTGTTAGCACCTGTTAATATACATTATTGTATACTTGGATGCCATGTTTCTTTTTTTTCTGTCTTTCCATATGTAGATTCATAACATTTCTCTATAAATATAGGTTTTCACTGGGGTCATAATAACAGGTTCAAGCATGGCCTGATCTGTAATGTAGCTTATACTTTAGTTTCCTTTTCCAGGTCAGTATTTACATTAGTGGAAAATTTCACAGAGTGAACCACTTAACATAATACATTTGAAATAGTGTTTGAAAGCATTTGAGTTTCCTATATTCAAGTCTTCTGATACTGTTGACCTGTGTCATCCAACTATTTCCTGGATATTGTGTTTGTTTGTTTGTTTTTGACTTTATTTTTACCTCCTGGTGTTAGGACATACTACCTCCAGTGAACAGTCTAACAATCTCTTCATTTTATTTCAGGGTTAGCTTCTCTGGAAACAATACCCTGTCTCTTTGGGTGGTTATGCTTTCCTTAAACTGTTTTGTCCTTAAGAAACTACATTTCTGTCCAATTTCTATATTATTTCACCTCTATCTATCCATCTAATAAGTATAATACAAAGTGTTATATATAATTCTTTGATAAAGTATTATACACAATTATTTGATATACATATACATATCAAATAATTCCCTAGGGACCCTCCCATATATTTATATATATTTCCACATTTTAAGTCAAACTTAAAATACAAAAATATACTTTAAGTCAAACTATCATAAACACATTCTACCAACATGATAGTTATCTGTGAATCTCATGAGTCTGGAGTTGATAGGTTTATAATATAATTTCTCCTACCATACAGGAGTTCCAGGAGCCACCATAGGTAAAAGGTAACTGTACAAAAGTTGGTCTCTTTATACCTTGCAGGAACAGAACAGTGACCAAAATATTAAGGGTCTCTCAGATTCTAAATGACTACTTGAAAAGGCGAGAGTGATGGAAAATTTAAAATAAAGAATGAGAAAACTGAAAGAACTAGTTCAACCAAATATATTTATTGAGAGTAAAAGCTCTAAGGCACGCGGTAGCAGAACTTTTTAGTACAAAGTAGGAGTATGAACTGAGAGGCAATAATTGTCACTTAAATTCCAAGAATATACACTACTAATGCCAATTACTGCAACAGCGGTTATGGAAATTTTTCACTTCAAAATTATAGCTCTGCACACTGTAGAATGTGTGAGGATAATTTGCTACTTTCCTTCACTCACACCCCCTCTCTCTTAACCCCTTCTTAACTGTTTCCAAGTAGGCTTCTCTTGAGAAGGGGTCATTTTTGGTGTTACTTATGGTCTCAAGATGGCCACATTTGGTTACGGAGTTAAATAGGGCAAGAATTCTTGTTCTTGAAAATACCTCCTGTTCAATGAGAATATAATTCTTATGACTTAAATCAGTGCATTGAGCTGTCATTCAAGTATAAAATCCTAGGAGATGCTGGAAGAAAGATAGGTCAATGACTCAAAAAAGAATCTGGAGCCTTTCACTGAAGATTTTGAATTTAGGATACTGTACGGCTTTTGTAGAATATACTATTTCTAACAAACTAGCAGCAGGAGCCACCTCAGAAACTTCTGGTGAGAAAAGAAAAAAAAAGCTCTACAAAATGTTTTTAGAGCTAAAAACATTCTGTCGTTTTAAACTAACAACAGCCATATGTCAGAGACTGTGTGTCCAACCAATAGATCTGAGAGTTGTAGCATTAAACATATTAGAAACAATGGAGGGAAAGCAAAAAATACTAACATCAGATATGGCAGCGTAACATCACCACAGACTGCACAGACATAAAAGGATATTAAAGAAATGTCTTAAACAATTTTATGCAAGTCAATTGGACAACTTATATGAAATGGGCACACTCCTTACACTCCTTTAAAGGCACAAACTACCAAAGCTCACTGTCCAGAGAAACAGAACCAATAAAATGTGTGTGTTTATTTATATATTTATTTACTTATTCCTTATCAGGTTTTGGCCCCATATGTACAAAGTGAGTTGACAAACTGGAGACCTGGCTGTCAGGCAGGAGGTAATCTCTCTTACTTGAGAGAGGGTCAATCTTGTTATCCTTCTATTCATGTCTTCAACTGATTGTATGAGGTCCACCCACATCAGAGAGGGCAGTTTGTGTTAATCAACCAATTTCAATGTTACTCTCATCCCCAAACACCCTCACAGAAACACCCAGAATAATGTTTGAACAAATATCGAGGCACCTGGTGGCCTTGTCAGATTGACGCATAAAATTAACCAACATACACACTCAAGAAGAAATAAAGAAATTGAGTAGCCTAATTACTTGACTATTATTAACCTAATTATTTTGTTAACCTGTTAACAAAATTGAATTTTAGTTATAAATCTTTCCACCAGGAATCCTCCATACTCATATGGTTCACTGGTAAATTCTACTGGATACTAAGGAATAAAGTAGAACTAATTTTACACAAGCTCTCTCAGAAAGTTGAAAAAGCAGTAATACTTATGAACTCATTCTAAGAGAATGACATGACTCTGAGAACAAAACTAAGATATTAAAAGAAATGAAAATTGGAGACCAATGCTCCACATGAGTATGGATGCAAAATTTCTTTTAGAAAATCATATACCATATATACCACTGTACTTAAGATAGACAATCCACCAATTCAAAGTAGGTTTTTTTCCCAGAAATTTAAATTAACATTAGAAATTTAATAAATGTGATTTGTTACATTAACAGACAAAAAATAAAAATCATATGATCATCTCAACATATGGATAAAAAAAGCACTTGATCAAATCTAAAATCACTGAAGAAAATTCTTAGCAAACTAGAAATGAATAAAACAATTTTTTCAACCCAATCTTTGGCAAACTGACAGCTTATATCATTATATCATATTACTTATGAGCAGTAGAATGCTTTCCTCCTAAGATCAGGAATAAGGCAAAGATGTCCATTTTTGCCTTTTTTTTTTTTTAAGACAGAGTTTTGCTCTTATTGCCCAAGCTGGAGTGCAATGGCACAATCTCGGCTCACTGCAACCTCCACCTCCCAGATTCAAGCGATTCTCCTGTCTCAGCCTCCCAAGTAGCTGGGATCACAGGCATGCACCACCACGCCTGGCCAATTTTTTGTATTTAGTAGAGACAGGGTTTCACCATGTTGGTCAGGCTGGTCATGAACTCCTGACCTCGGGTGATCCACCCGCCTTGGCCTCCCAAAGTTCTGGCCCCTTTTTTTGCCATTTTTGTTTAGCATCATACATGAGGTTCTAGTAGTGCAACATGGCGAGAAGAAGAAATAAAAGATTTCCAAGTTGGAAAGAAAAAATGTAAACTGTTTTTATTCATGGACTAAATAACCAACTCTTTAGAAAATTCATTGCAATTTACAAAAATGCTAGTATAACTAACTAGTAAGTTTATCATGGTCATAGTGTACAAAAATTAATATCTAAAAATTGTATTTCTAGATAGCAAGGAATTAATACATTAAAATTTTTAAATATGTTGTAATAGTATAAAATATGATACATTTAGGTATAAATCTGAAAAATGATGTTCAAGGCCTATACCTAAAAGCTATAAAACCTAAAACAAATGAAGAAATGTACGATGCATTTAAATATGCACAAGCCCAGCATGATGATTCATGCCGGTAATCCCAGCACTTTGGGGTGAAGGCAGGAGGATCACTTGAGCTCAAGAGTTTGAGGACAGCCTGGGCAACATGGTGAGACCTCATCTTCACTAAAAATAAATAAACTTAGTCAGGCATAGTGGTGCACGCCTGTAGCCCCAGTTACTCAGAAGGCTGAGGTGGGAGGATCACCTGAGCCTGAGAGACGGAGGCTGTAGTGAGCCATGATCGCATCACTGCACTCCAGCCTGGGTGACAGAGAAAGATCTTGTCTCAAAATAAATAAATAATTCATAAATATGCACAATTCATTGTATGTCAATCATTCCTGAATAAAGCGCTAAAATATTATGAACAAGTAAACACATTTTTAAGGCCTCCTCAAGGGCTTTGGAAAAGTTCTGTTAAAGTGACCCCTTCTGAAACTTTACTTCTTTAGATTGACTATAAACCTATAATGCTAAAGAGATACATCTAGACCTCTACGGACCAGTGTCTTAGTCCTCAGATAAGACTAGGGTTAGCACATAAAGCCTTTCAAAGGCAGGGACCTTCTAATGTTTGTGGCTGCACCTTGGCATCTATAACTGTGAGATCAGAGAGATATTAGAATGATTGATTGAAAGCATCAGCTCATCTTTCATAATCATAAGTGCTTAGCTATAAGAACTCACCTACTCATTATGAAAGAAACTCCTACAAAATAATATGTAGTTAAATGATTTGTCAAATCATAGATATGGGAAAAATAAGAGATACAATTCTATTTGTTTCTATACTACTATTGAAACATTCCTGAGGCAACTGTGAAAATGAGCTTAGTTTTAAGTTAGGAAAAATGTCTCATGCTAGAAATATGTTTAGAGTGAGTCAATAAATTCCTTTGAGAATTAGGGTTTCAAAAGAAGGAAAAATACCTAAAAGTCTATCACAATTATTTTCTTTTTTCCCCTTTTACAGCCACCAGTAAAATTAGGAAGTCATGAAACTAAAGCTCTTGACATCTTCAAAAAATTATGAGGTAGGGAATCTTATCCACAGAAAGCAGTGAAGAATATTAAGGCTTAGAAAGAACAACTTGCTCAGGTCTTGGTATGAGAATGGTAGAGTTAACACTTAATTGAGATCATGCTGTTTCAAAATCTGTGATTATTCCTTCTATCATAAACAGAAGTGATACACAGGGATGTCTGGGATTTTCCTTTCCATTCTGTGGTAACTGACTTCTACTCTTAGCTTAGTTATAATTTATAGTAACAACTTATACATGGGGCTGTTCTTTCTGATGATGCTTTTAGGAAGGGGCATTCACTTATTAGGAAGGTACAGAACATTAATTTTTTAAAATATGCATCAGGCAGTCAGTTCTGATGACTTTCATATGTGAATAAAAGGTTTTCATCACTTGGGCTGTGGTAAATGGAATGTTTCACATTGTGACAGAATATGGATGAAGAAAAGGGAAGGCAGAAAGCAAGCAGGGAAGAACAAAGATCCTTCCTAGAGAAATTAAGTGACTCAAAGGAAGTTCAAGAAGTACAAGAGAAAAAGGAGAGTGATGAAAGGAGGATCTGAGAAGGTTGGACACATTCACAAGTCTTGAAGAAGGTTATCATAAAAAATTAACAAATACAGTTTACTGGCATGAGATCTATCAGTGACTAACGTGTGCTTTTTTTCTTCTCCAACTATTGAGAAAAGCAGAAGTAAAGAGCCAAAGAGAAACTTATACTTCTTTTTTTTTTAATTTTAGTATTATTATACTTTAAGTTTTAGGGTACATGTGCACACCGTGCAGGTTTGTTACATATGTATACATGTGCCATGTTGGTGTGCTGCTCCAATTAACTTGTCATTTAGCATTAGGTATATCTCCTAATGCTATCCCTCCCCCTTCCCCTCACCCCACAACAGTCCTCGGTGTGTGATGTTCCCCTTCCTGTGTCCATGTGTTCTCATTGTTCAATATAAGATACTTTAATGATCACACCAGCATCAGTGCTCAAAGGGACTAGTGAGTCCAAGAAAAATCAAGGGACCATGCAAGGCAGAGCTCCAGCATGACTTATACATTCACTGTCTATTGACTTTATGCTCACAGGACTTTCACCCCTGCATCAAGAGGCCTAAGTTCTCATCTACTTAGGGATTATTCTGTATAGGTGAAGAAACTGAGGTCAAGGGACATACCCAAGTTAAGAAACTCATACATTCCTGGTTCTTTTTCCACTGTACCACACTGCTTTTTATTCATACCCAGATTTAGCTTGTATTTGGCTTCATTTTAATGTGTGTGTGCATGTGTGTACATGCATCATTTTTACAAAGAGTGCAAGGGGCATGTCACCTATAGAAAACTGATCCCATCAGTTTGTCTTAGTTACTTTGATTCTATATGCAAAATACAATGCAAATAAGGGTGGCAATGGTATAATTCCACTTAAGCATTCACTCTCCCTCATTTCCTTCAAGCATTTCAACTTGTTCGAGAATAAGCTTTGTAACTTATTGCCAGCAGCCTGAGAAACCCCAGAGAAGAGGATGGGTGGATCAACTACACACTGAGTAATAGATGGGAAAAATTTTCTGTATGTGATACTTCAAATGACATTCCTCTATTTCCATATTGTAAATCTTTTAAATATTACATCGTCATTTAAAAGCCTTCTAGAAGGTATTCTTGATATAAATTTTGAACAAATATATATACATACCAGCCTCCTGTCACAGTTTTACCACTCATTTGCTGTGTGACATTCTTGTTTAATGTCTCTGTGCTGTAAGTTTCATTTAGGATAATGAAACAAAAGATCTCTTTTATCTCATCCAGGTTTGACATTTTGTCATCTAGTACAAGAAGATATTCGGCCACTTTCTGTTGACTTACAACCACCTGGAAACCCAGCTTTCTCACTGCCACTGCCCACATTCTGTCCCTAAGTTCTGTTACTCCGTCCACCCCCTTTCACCCAACCCACCACCTTTAGGCAGAAACAGATGTAGCAGAGACTTTATTCTACACTATGACCAGGGCTGGGACCCTTTGTACATGAAACTTGTGATATGTGTTATTAGTTTTTGCTAATTTATTTAATGACTTTTCAAGTCAGTGAGGAGGCAGATCACAATGATCTAACTGCCAAACAAGGATATATGCCTTCAGAGTGTGCTTGAAGACCTTTAAAGAAATTAGTTTCCATTTATGGTGAAGGTATTTAAAGAAAGGCCCTCATCATCATCATTGGCAATATTGCCAGAAAACCAAGAAAACATATTATGTGTAATCTTTGGAAAATAATAGATAAAACCATAAGAAATCAGGAATGAAACTATTTTTGGGAATAGAATGCTACTGTGTTTTTAAAAAAATTCTCCAAATATTTAGTCTCATCTGTTTTCACAAAATATCTAACAGGGTGTCCCATCATTTTGGCCTGCAAGATAAAGTCTGAATGTTGCATCCTTTACTTTTATTTAATGTTATTAATTCAATGAACATTTACTGAGATCCAGTATTTACAGACATCATACTAAATAGTAGAGACACAAGTTTGAGTAAAGTAGACTTTTACTTCAACTTTAATCTATAGTAAAAGAGACAGGGACTCTAAGTAGAAAGTTACCAAACACAATTAGGGTCCAAACAAAGGATTGTATAAGGTGTCACTGAGGACAGAGAATAGGTGGCAACTAATTTTGCCTGAGAGACAAGGACAATTTAACAAAGAAACTGATCTTGTCAAACAAGAGATTTTTTTTCCATTAAGAGTGGAAATTTCCTTGGAGGGAAGGGCAGAGGGCACATTCCAGACAGAATAACCAGAGTAGGCATGTGGAGACAAGAGAGCTGATAGAACATTTAGAGAACACACCATAATTTGATGCTGTTGGAGCATAAGTTTGTTCAAAAGAAATGGCATGGAGAAGCTAAGTTAGATGGGTACAATGTTGCAAAAAGACTTGTAAGTCAACCTAAGGAATATGGTGACCCATACTAATATTTCCAGACCATCTTTTGGATATATACTTTCATACTTTTATGTCTGTCCAGTGTCTGGCCCCTAGCCCCCTTCCTCCCTTTTTCCTCATAAATTCCTGGTTCTCTTTCCACTGCAAGAATTTATTTCATAAAGTAATTATAATTTTATTTTGAAGAACTAGTTCCCTCTCATATTGAATCATTATAATTTTACTAGAGATGATTGCATCTTTTAGATTCAGGAATGAGAATGTAACCTACATCTGCAAGGCTGTGTATTCCTTTCCCAGACTACAACAACTAGTCAAGGAATAGATGTTACTGTGAAAGGAAAATACATCTCAGGATCCCAAACTCACTAAGCCAAAGGGGAAAAGTCAAGTTGGGAACTGGGTCACACAAACCTGCCTCCCATTTGATTCCTAAATAAGACAGCTACAAAGATAAAAAACTACATAGCTCCCTCACAATTTTCCCACAAGGAACTTTCTTGTGGGCCCCAAGTTCTTTACTCTAAAGCAGTCCTATTCAATTTCACCCTGGCACTGTAAATTGATAGCTTTATTCACAAGTGCAGGACAAAGGACAGAACTCAAAGTCATTCATCTGTTCACCTGAGACAAACGCATATCTGATTATGTAAAAATGCAGATTCATGCCAGACAAAGGCATGAGTGACTATTTACTTGCCCCCTACTTGAAAATTGTGTATTTAGTAAAAGGCTGATCAAAGACTCAAAAGAATGCAACCCTTTGTCTCTTATCTCCCCACAGATTTTTTAAATTTCTTTCTCTTCCCCCAATATCCACCCTTTCTCATTCAAATATTTAAGCTGTCAAAATCATCTTTGGATAAAGGCATTGACCTGCCTCCAGGGCATGTGTTCCTTAAGTTTGGCCAAAAAAAAAAAATCTCCTAAAATATTTGAGACTCACTTCGGTCATTTTCATTGATTTACATTACCTATGTTGATTCACTAAAAATACATCTCAGAAACATTGCCATAATGATTGAAAGAACTGCCACTACAGCCAGAGTATAATCTGAAACCAAAATGCCATTTACATTTTCAGTTTGTAAGGCAGTTAAAAAAAAAATCCCATTTTGCATAATTTAATTTGAATTGAGATTATTTCATTTGCAGCCGAAATATTTAGACAAAAAGCAACAATTTAATATGTTTATGTTTTATAATGTGAGGTATGGTTATATTTTATATCTAGACCACTGACATTTTGATGTCAGTTTATGGTAGAGATTGAAGTGAGAGAGAATGCAGGGAGAAAGGTCAGAAAGATTGGCTTGAAAATCTACAGTAAAAGAAAAATGGTAAGACTCCAAATTAATGTCGTGATCCTGGAAATGGAGTCTGCAAGTCTGGCCTATTTTATTCCACCTCGAATCACCAGGTCCAAACTCAGAGCCTAACACATAGTGTGTGCCCAATATATAGTTAATGAGTAGAAAAATTCAACATAGAAACACTGATAAGAAAGAAGTATGGGCTGTGGTGAAGGAAGAAGGGCAATTTAGCAAAATGTTTATATATCTAGCTAGAGCAACTGGCAGAATGGTAGTAGCTTTACATAAACTAGGAGGAAATGATGAAGAGAAGCTAATAAATATCATGGGATTAAGATGCAGTACTGGCAAATAAAAAACATCAGTTTTGCACATTTGGAGATGTGATAGGCAGAATTTTGAAATGGTCCCCAAGATTCTTGCCCTCTGGTGGATACAACCTATATAATCCATTCCCTTGGGTATAGGCAGGACCTGGAAATCTGATAGGATGTTACTCTTTAGATTAGGTTACACTACACCGCAAACTGGAAGGGATTCTGAAAATGTAATGTCCCAAATCGTCAGCTGATAATGAGGTAATCCAAAGAGACGTTATACTGTGGGGCCTAGCCTAACAAGATAATGGAAAAGCCTGTGAAGAGGAATGGAGCTTTGGCAGAAGAGAGGCAAAGACTCCCTTACTGCTTTTGAAGAAGTAAGCTACTGTATAGTGAGAAATCCCTGTTACTATATATTGAGTAATTTCTATGGACCAGGCTCTGAGCTTGAACTTGAAGAGTCAAGAAAGAATAAAATAGGCCAGCCTCCATTTCTAGGATCACTTAATTAAACTAAGCCCTTATTATCATTTCCCTAAGTACCGCATTTTCATAATATTTATTTTATGTAAACTTTCATCTTTTATTGTATAATGTAATTAATAAAAAATATTAAATTTACTACTAAAATTTGAGTCCCTTGAGGTCAATATTTGTGCTTCCTTCCTCTTGGTATCTCTGAGTTTCTCAGAAATTCATAGGACTTTGAACATACTCAGTAAATATTCATTAAAGAATGAAACTTGGAAATTTGAAATTGTCTGAGTTTTAATAAACATCTTTGAGAGAAATATACTTAACCAATTGTATTACTCTATTCTCACATTGCTATAAAGAAATATCTGAGACTGGGTAATTTATAAAGAAAAGAAGTTTAATTCGCTTGCTGTTCCACAGGCTGTACAGCAAGCATGGTGCTGGCATCTGCGCAGCTTCTGTGGAGGGCCTCCAGAAACTTACAATCATGGCAGAAGTTGAAGGAAGAGCAGGCATGTCACATAGCTGGAGCCAGGAGCAAGAGAGGGGAGGCACGAGGTGCTACATGTGCTACACACTTTTAAATGACCAGACCTCATGAAAACTCACTCACTATCACAAAGACAGTACCAAGGGAGTTGACACTAAACTATTCATGAGGAACCACCCCCATGATCAAATCACCCCCCACCAGGCCCCACCTTCAACAATGGTGATTCCATTTCAATATGAGATTTGGGCAGGGACACACATTCAAACTATGTCACCAATGATATATACACACACTTACAAAGGTATGTATATGTATGTATGTATCACACTTCACACTTCTATGTTCAGGCTTCCAAATTTATCTAGGATATAAACACTTCTCACTACCTTAAGCAACTGCTCCTGCTGCCAAATCCATATTTTGTCAACACTCACCTCTGCATGCCAAAAGTTACTTAATGTGAACAACATGAATCTCTAGCTGGGGATGTTTTTTCTACTCTAGGAGCATTCTTGACCAGCAGGAGAGTAAGCTAGACATGTTTCTTCAAGCAACCTTCAACCACTGATTGATAGAAAATAATAGAGAGAAATATTTCCTTGCTTCCTCCCCTTTGGCTGGAATTACTCTGAAAAATGTTCTACACTGTCTCCCAGAGGTCTGCAGAGGAAGTGGTATCAAATGCCCACAGGCAAGGGTCCCTGGTTAGATGATGAATTCTATATTGACTTCCACCCTTTCTTATCTATTCTAATCCCCTGTCTGTGTTTTCCTTCTACTTGCCCTGTGCTACTTGCCTCAAAATTTGCTTTCAGTGAAACACAAAGACTCCACCTCTTCTACTACAATCTATTAATAGTCCAACCCAATCATTATTTTATCTCTTGCCTACATTGTTAAAAATAACTACCATGATTTTCTTTTTGTTTTTCTCTTCATAGCCCCTACAGATTTTTTAATTTCTGCAGCCAGAATGTTTCTTATGAACTTTTCAAATTGTGTCACTGCTCTGATCAAAATATAACAATGACCTCTCACTTATTTATATTAAAAGACCTGGAAGACCCTACATGATCTTATTTTCAGTATCATCTATGACCTTTATTCCTTCTCTTCTCTCTTTTGTTTACTTTTCTATAACTGTATTACCGTACTTGCTGTTCTTCCAACATAGCAGGTTACATTCTTCCCCAAAGCAATTCAGCTAAGTATTTTGTACTTGCTATTTCTATCCTCTGAAATATTTTCCTATTTATATCTACATGGCTCTTTTCCTTGCTTATTTTATGTTTTATGCAAATGTTATACTCTCCTATCATAATTACAATTTTCTGATTTAGGTGTCCCCATGGTGCTTGCCATCTTCTAACCTGCTTCAAAATGTATGTCTCCAGGGCTCTCTCCAATTCCAGAACCAAATATCCATCTTCTTTACTTTTCCATGTGGATATCTAATAGACATTTCAACTCACCATGTCCTAAAACTGAACTGCTAATCTTACCTCCAAACCTATTTTACCTACTCAGTGGATAACTTTACCTACTCAATGGATACTCAGTGGATAACTCGTGGACACTTATATTTCCTCTGTTTCTCACATCAAAAACCTGTAGGTTAACCTTACTTCTCCTTTTTTGTTAAAAATCAGGTCCAGTCTAAAAAAGTTAAATTTGCTCATTCTTTAAAATATATTCAGAAATGCAAAACTTACCAGCATATCCAACATGCGTGAAACAACAGTTCAAGCCACCATGTTCTCTCACCTGGATTGTGCTATAACCTCTCTGTGTGTTTTGTGTGTTTGCTTTTGCTTCCGCTGTCAAAAGAGAACAGCCAGAGTGATGACTTTAAGATGTTAAGTCCAGGACTGTTTCATTCCCCTGCTCAAAAATCTTCAGTGTCTCTTACTTTTACTCACAAAACCCTAGAAATAGCTCACAAGATCTGATATTACCAGGTTTCTCATTATCCTTTCTAATACTTTAGCAACTTTGGTCTAGCTGCTACCACTTCTTGGAATACTCAACCATTTATTATTTGTTTGACAAAATCCCTCACCTTCTTTAAGTAATATCCACTGTGAATACCATATTTGTTTCTGCAAAATGTTCCTACACTTAGCAATACCAAGCCACCTAAGGCCCCTCATCCTGTTCTCTAAGATTTAAAAAAAAAAAAAAAAAAAAAAATCTCTTCTTTTGTAGAGGACTTATCTCTTAGCAATTATTATAATTTTCTTTTTAACTTTTTAAAATGTTTCTCCTCTCTTGTGGAATATAAAATCTACATAAAATTTAGAATATTTATGTTATTATTTGAGGTATTCCAAGTAAGTAGAACAGTGTTTGGTACATAGAAGGAGTAGAAAAAATATAATGAATAAATAACTTTGTTATATTTCATGTGTTCATTTGTTTAGTGTTTGTCTCCACCTATGAAGCCTGACACATCGCATAATATATACATTATAGTCTTTGAGAATGAGGTCCCTAGTAAGGATATATACAGAGACTCTGATGTCTGGCAAAATAGAAACTACAAAAAGATAAAGATTATTATCCATTCTGTTCCCTGCTGCATTTTCAGGCCAGACAAAAATACCTGATGTATAGTGAGCATTCAATAAATTATTGTTTGTTAAATGAATGAATGAGATCATCCATTAAAAAATTTTAGAAGGATACAATTGGATGGAGGTATATATATATATAGCAGATTTTTAAAAAACTTGATCACATCTGCCAATTCAATTTTTCCATATAAGTAACATAGTCACAGATTGCAGGGGACCTGAATATCTTTTCGGGGATGATTATTCAACTTACCATGGTTGTTAATGCTTATTTACACAAGACAGGGCTTGCAAAATTAAGGTTTGGGAAAGCTGTTGTCTGCAAAGGAGACAATGGAGTTTCCTTTGCAATTTATTTTTTTAATACACAACCTCTTGAAAATATATTGCATTAAGATTCACTAGAATCTGAGTAGGATGAACAGGCCTCAGCAAGCATGTTGTTAATTTCCTTAGAGAAAAATAGCAAAGAAAATCAGGTTTGAATGCCTGAGCTCTGTGAAGCTTATTTTTATTTTTTCTCTGTCTCACCTCTAGTGACTAAAACAGCTACCTATTTCAAAGGCTGCCAGTTAGGAGGTGGAATGAAATTGTAAAAATTTATCTTTTATTTATATTAGCAAAACATCCAAAAGATTCAACCCAAGGGGATCACTTGTGGAGGACCGAGGTGAGGGAGGTTAAATTGCAGCCCTGAGATGTGGGAAAGGAGCCACGGGCACAGTGTGGCTATTAAAATAATGTCCCAATGTCATAGCAGACGTTCTGAAAGAGGAGAGGAAGTTGAAAAGAGAAAGGCGTGGCAGACACTCTGGGGAGAGATAGGAGACAATAATATATATAAGTTTGATAAATCCATGTGATGTTAGAATCTCATTTTATATGTGGGAAACATAAAAATGTACTATTGTTCTTCTAATGCAAATTCTAAAAGGCGCAGCTCAGGGAAATTTTTATGAGATGAGAATTAGGGGTTTAAAAAAAGGTTGAGAACACTTCTCCAGAGAATGCTGATGCTTAATCAATTAATTAATGCAGAAATAAGTACTTTCATGAAAATCTGCTATGCTTGGTTACATTTTTCTTCTCTTAATTTTTCAATATATTAGGAAAGTTATAACGCATCATTTAAAATAAAACAGCATTGCTCCACACAATCTCTGTGACAAGTTCAGTGCAAAATGTTTTCATGTTAGAGAAAAGCATTAAGGTGGAAAAAAGGCACAAGTGCATCTTTTACATTATTTGTGTTAATCCTGTGCACCATGCAGCTTGCACTTAACATACTAAATGGTGATTATATGAATGTAGTCAGTTAAAGGAATAAGAAAAGAAATTGTGTATACATGTTTAAAGTACATATCTAAGGCAGGTTTAATGAAGTGTAAATTATATAGGTGACATTTAGCTCTTCTAGGAGCACAGTGCTATGAATCTGGTAAAATACGTGCAGTTATGTAAACACTATGACAGAAAAGTCATAGCATATTTCCACCATCCCCTAAGGAGTTCCCACATGCCCCTTCCTGATGAACCTACTCCTTTCCCCTGTACTCCTAGAAGCTGCTGATCTGTTTTATGCTTCAATCTGTCCATTTTATGATCTGTCAATGCTTCAACCTTTTCTAGAATGTCCTATAAATAAAATCATATAGCATACAGCTTTTGAGTCTTATTTCTTTTACTTAAATAACACTTTTTCTATGAAACATGTCATTGTGTAAGTTTATTTTTATTTTTGAGTAGTATTCTATCTTAAGTTTAGTAAAGCTTTGCAACTTGTTAAAAAAATGGACATGCAATAAACTTCATATACTTAAAAATACAATTAGATAAGTTTGACATAAATATCTACCCATGAAAAATATCACACAATCTAGATTGTGGATATGCATATCATCCTGAAAAATTTCTCTATGCCCCTTTGTAATCCTCTTTCTTTTCCAATCCCATCTTCAAGCAACAACTATCTCCTTTCACGACAGAGAAGCCTGTATTTCAGGAATTTTGTATACATGGAATTAAATAACATGTGGTCTTTTTGACTGGCATCTTTCACTAAACATGATTATTTTTAGATTCATTCATCTTGGTACCTATCAAGCTTATTCATTTTATTACACCGTGGAATTTCTAGTATTCCATTTTGTGTGTGTATCATGATTTCTGTATCCATTCACCTGTTGATAAGCAGGGTATTTTCAATTTTTGGTTAATACAAATAAAGATGCTGTGAACATTTATGCACACGCTTATATAGAGACATTTTCTTTCACGTCTTAAATCCTTAAATGTAGATTGACTGGATCATATGGTAGGAAAACATTTAACTTTTAAGAAACTGTCAAACTGTTTTCCAAAGTGGTAGTATGATTTTACATATCATCCATTAGTGTATGAGAGTTCTAGTTGCTCCATATTCTTGACAAAACAAGATAGAGTAAGACTTTAAAATTTTACTCATTCTATTAAGTGTGTAGAAATATCGAGTTCTGGTTTTAATTTGCAATACTGAGATGATTAACAGTATTAATCATCTTTTTAATGTGCTTGTTATCTGTATAACTTCTTTTATTGTCTATTAAAATATTTTGCTTATTTTAAAATTGCATATTTTTTGTTGTTTTTGATCATGATGTTTCTATCCTATTTATATTTTCATCTAAAATGATTTTCTTTCTACTTGAGAAAAAACATCCTTTAACATTTCTTATTATGTGGATAGGCTTTTGGTAAATTCTTTCAGTTTTTGTATGTCAAAAATATTTATAATTCTAATTTATCAACACAATTGCTCAATAGCTACACATTTTATTTTAGTTTTTTTTCCTAGTGCTTCAAATATACATTTTAATGGACAACCATCTACTTTCAGGTAATGTTATGACACATACAAATGCAAGAAATTTTCAATACTATACATCAAATGCAACCACCTATTTTCTATTTTATTATATGCTTTACTTTCCCATATGTTATAAACCTCACATTTCCTTGTCAATAGTTTTACTTTTGACTATCAACTATCTTTAAGATTAATGAAAATAGTGAAAATATATATTGTATATTTGCATTTAATTTCACTGTTCTTGGAACACTTCATTTCTTTATGTAAATTTTAATCTCTGGTGTCATAAACCTTCTGCCTGAAAACTTTTCTTTACCATTTCTTGTAGCACAGGCATGCTACTAATCAATGTTTTTTGCTTTTGTTTTTCTGAAAAAGTCTTCATTTCACTTTTATTTTTAAAATGTGTTTTCTATGGATGTAGAATTCTGAGTTGGTAGTATTTTTCTTTCTGTACTTTAAGGCCGTTATTCCACTGCAAACTGGTTAGTTTATAATGAGAAATCTGCTGTAATATATAACTTTCCTTCATTTAGGTAATTTGTCTTTTTTCTTTGGCAGCCTTCAAGATTCTATTTTACCTTTCATTTTCAACTATTTAACTATGACATATATAGCTAGTTGTGTGTGTGTGTTTGTGTGTGTGTGTATGTATGTGCGTGCATGCATGTGCAGTGGTCATTGTAGTGATAGTAGTAGTGGTGGTAGTCTCATTTGGATTAGCAGTAGAGTTGAAATAGCTGAAAAAAGAATCCTTACATTTAGGTTGTTTCTATCTTGAATATATTATGATTAATGCTGTGATAAATGTCCTTGTAAAGAGTTTTCCGTAACCAAATACATATATTTCTATTGAGCATATATCTAAGAGTAAAATTTCTGGGGTATATGTTTGTGTATCTTCAGTAATAATAGATAAAGCTAAGCAGTTTTCAAAAAAAGAGAAAACACTGAAATACAAAAAGAAAAACAGAAAGCAAAAACAAAACAAAACATCAGAACAAAGCATGAAAGAAGCCATGATACAGTATCAAATTGGTATTTAGTATTTATGTCACTTGGGATTCTTTGAATTTTTGAATCTCTGGTTTGATTATCTTTTATAATTTTTGGAAGATTTTTATCCACTATCTCTTAAAATATTTCTTCTGTCCTATTCTCACACTCTTCTCTTTCTGGCACTCCAATTAAATGTACATTAGATAATTTGATATTGTCCCACAGTTATTAAGTGGTTTATTCTAGTGTTTGCTTTGCACTTGTTTTCCACTTTTCTCCTTGTATTTCAGTAGAGTAATTTCAATTTTCTTAACAATTATTTTCTGAACTGTTTCAGCTCTACTGCTGATCCCACTTAATTAATTCTTTATCTTTTAAATCACATTTCCTATTTCTTGTAAATTCCTTAAACTCACTCTGATAATTTTCTTCTGTTAAAAATTATTTCTTCTTTTTCCAAAGAACATATTTTGTACTAGAAAACTTTATATATTGAACACAGTTATTTTAAAGAGCCCATCTGATGATTCCAACATTTGGGGTGTCTCTCAGCCAAGTTCTGACTACTGTTTGGTTTTGGACAATGTTGTTTGGTGCTCGAATCAAATGACTTGAGTGTGACCTGACATATAATAAACTATAATTTTTTTCTTTGTCCTTAGTCTCTCCTACCTGGATGATAATTTTGAAAAGGACCAATGGTAAAATTAGAAATGAACTGACAAATTTCCAAATATGCCATCTTTCCCTTTTGATGCTTGGGATCATTATAAGACAAAATGGCTTATAATGTCCAGTTATCTATATAATTTTTGTTGCATTATTCTCATGATGGTGGAATTATTATGTCTTTGTTAAAGGGATATTGCTAGAGAACTTAAATAATTTATAGCATGCTCTCTGAAAATAACACTACCACTGGTTAGGAAAACTACATATACCATGTCCTACCACACTTATAAATTCATATTTTTTCACCTTGTCATAATGCTCCAATATATTTATTAAAGTCCAGATAGTTCCAGTTATAAAGAGAAGAGATGACGTCTTGATCTTACAAGGAAAAGGCTGAGAGAGACCAATAGAACCACTCCTAATATTTGCAATTCCAAGGGTAAGTATACAGCTACCCATACCATGTTTGTAAACGTTTAAAAGTTTATAAATCAAGCTATGTCTTTGTTGTACCTCAGTTCCTTTTCATAGCCTTGGAGTTGTTTCCTGTAAATCACCTTCAGGAGCAAATGCAATTGTGAGGTAAACCCTACGAACTTCCAATTTGAGTGGCAGCTCAGACCTGCTGTAGTGTGACTGGCTGGATCCCTTAATCAGCCCTAAAACTCCTAAGAAGTGGTGGCACCTACCCAAGTCTAGTAAATGAAATGTTCTCTAACTTGATCAAGTTTCTTAGAGTGATATAGCAAGCAGGTTTTTCACTATCATACCTTATTTTTCTAGTTCGGCAATTCCAGGTAGTTCTTATCATATCCCAAAAGTACAAAAGAGAAAATTACATGGCAGAACAAACGTGAAAGGTTTTAATGACACAGGCCTAGAAGTGGCAAACATCACTTTTGCTTACCTTACACTGGCTCATTTTTAGCCATATAGCTACAATTAACTTAAAGAAGGATAAAAATTGTTGTTTTGCTATGTTCTGGGAAAATTATAAAATAGGATTTGGTCAAAACATATTAATTTCTACCACATCATGTCTTTCTGATCACAAAATGCTGACTTTTCCCCTCTTACCATATGAACAATTGTATTCACCCTTTTAGCAACATGATAGCATAAATAACCGCCTCTAGCTCAAAGTCTAAGATGTGTGTCTGATGCAGTCTTCCCCTGTAGGTCTATTTGTGCTTGCTAATTCTTTTGCAAATCATGAAAGAAAAGACAATGAGTTAACCTTCTGTACACACACCCACATTGCACACACATGCAGATGTGGAGCTGGGATGATAGTTTCACCATGGGATAATAGCAACCATTTCTCCCATACAAGGAGAGAGAGAGAGAGAGAGAAAATAGGAAACATCCAGGCATAGATTATAAAGACTTTCATTGGGCGCATAGAACTTTAGACCCTGATTATGTTGTGGGATCTTTGGGGTATTGATTTTCTTCCCGGAAACCTCTATGGCCTGTGGCACATTTGCCTGAGTTCTTGTCCTGCGTCCAGGAGGGATGAGGTACCTAGACGTAGACGAGTGAACGGTGAAGAACACAAAGAGGAGATTTATTTAGTGTTAGAACAGCCCAGAGGAGACCGCAATGGGTAGATCCTCTCTGTTGGCAGGCAGTCCTCCTGTGGAGTGTTCAACTCTCAGCAGAGAGGTGGCCCTGAAGAGGGCAGCTCCTCTCTGCAGGTGGTTCAGACATCTCTGCAGGTCTCGGAAGCTCTCAGCAGAGAGGGTAGCTCCTCTCTGCAGCTGGTGGTCCTGTTGACTCTCCATCCTCTCAGTCCTCTCTCCTGCTCTGGCTGAAGCCAGGGCTTTTATGGACCTCAGAGGGCAGAAAATGTGTGCTGATTGGTCCATGGGAAGAGGCACCACGAGTCCCCACTGTGGTGCACGGGACTGGCAGCCCGGCCCCCAGCCTTCAGGCCAAGGACGCAAGCTGCGGAGATGCCCATGTCCTGCATCTGGGAGGGGCAGCCTTAGCTGCACCCGGGGATCTCCCACCCCGCCAACTAGGAAGGGGTGGAGCTCCTGCTTGTTTCCGGCTCCTGCTCACTCTGTGAAGCAGGAGGCCGAGTTCTACAGCCCAGGTGGGGTGGTTGCAGCTGAACCCAGGAAGACAAATCCTACCTGATCCTGGCCCCTCCAAGAGCACAGGGAGGCTCCCATCCACAGATGCAGTTTGGGTGGCTGTAGCCCCACCCAGGAGGGCGGTGCTCCTGCCTGCTACACAGAGCAAGAGGCCCGGGTCTGCAGCCCTGGTTTGGGCGGCTGCAGCGGCAACAGGGAAGCTGTCGCCCCAATTCAGAAGGGGTGGGACTCCCACCAGCTCCATGGAGTGTGCAGCCCCTGCTATGCCTCCCTGCTGCAGCCTGTGTGATGGCGGCAACGGCTGCCATCAATTATGCTGAGTCAGGTGAATTTCCTTGTCCATTCTTCATTCTGGCTCTTGAATCTCCCATCTGTGTAATAGATTACCAAGCTCTGCTTTTATCGCTGTTACTGATGTTCCATCTCACCTATTTCAGAGTCAGTGTTGGAGAACACTACACAAGTGAGTGAATAATTTCATTAAGGGTCACTGAGATAGCATGAAACTTCAATTAGTTCACATTATGAGATGAGGCGGATTAGTTGGAAGACTGAGTTGAAAGGCAGGAATTATATTTAAAACTCAGCCTAAGTTTTGTTCCCATCATACTCTCTGAAACAACAGATTACTTGAGGTTTCACTAGAGAAAAAGGCTTTGGAAAAGAGAAGTGAATGAAATTATTGAGTAGTTTTATGACACGAAGCTTTTACTTTTATATTCAAAGGCAAGCTTTGCCATTCAAACTATTTCTTCTGAAGGCACGTGGTATCATCACAAAAAGCTTTCACATGAAATCTACCTGCAGCCCACACTGAAAAAACAGAAATATTTAACATTGTAAATTTCACCAGTAGACCAAAGACAAGGTTCTTTGGGATCCTATACATCTTATAGCTTCATTCCAATACTAAGAACCAGTTCTTGTCAGTTACTAGGTTTAATTTTAGAAATTGATGAGTAAGCTTTTGGATATAACAAATTCAAAGGGATATAGAGGATAATCAATTCAAAACTCCTCATTCCAGGCACAAGGATAATTAAGACCAGAGAGACTAGGTGATTTTCCCAAGGTTACCTAATTAATTAATGGGAGAATTTTTAATTTTAGATCTCTCTTTCCAGGAAAATGATTATCTAACACAATCCTATTGCTTGGCTCTTTTACGTCAGAATATACTCTCCTCTCAAATTTTCTGTAGTGATAAAGGAACTGTTTTTGTCAGCCAGGCAGCGTCTTTTCTCACCAAATTGAGAAGAGCACAGTTTTAATATCAAGTAGTGGCACAGCTCTAGAAATTCACTATTGCTGTCTTTGTCGCAAATTTTTATGCAGAGAAGAGCTGTCATGGTTTGACAGCTGATGAAGTTCTTTAAAAATAGATTTTGATGGCATACAGATTTTCAATATTTTTATGGTGATAATTTTCCAAATTACGCAGGTAAAAAGGAGTTATTCAATGTATTACTTATAATATACTACAGTGTGGTCAAGCACCGAAAACAGGTCTTTCTGCTCATTTAGGTGTTTCATATGCATGTCTAAATAAAAGTTTGTTTCTAATGTGAGAGTGATTGACATCTTTGTCTAATTACATTTAGTTCTTGAATTCTATGGTTGCCTATAATATAATCTAGTCATAAATCTGAATTCATCTAATTATACAAAAATAACTTTCCAATAACAGGAAAAATCATAAAAATCTAACAGCAACAGTGTTCTT
Source organism: Pan paniscus (assembly GCF_029289425.2). Taxonomy (NCBI): domain Eukaryota; kingdom Metazoa; phylum Chordata; class Mammalia; order Primates; family Hominidae; genus Pan; species Pan paniscus. The sequence goes on along the minus strand of NC_073258.2, from coordinate 26,264,127 downwards.
TTTTTGATCATATTTTCATACAAAAATAATATTCTAGGAACTTTTCTAGCTATATTCTAAGTACTGTTAAAAGTCATGAAATACAAAACAAACAGGATAGAACCTTTGCCTTTGAAACTCAGAGTCTAGCATAAAGGAGGTGTGTGCCTAGCACTATGGGAGCAGAGAGCAGGAAGTGATGCTTGACCTGATTCCTGAAAAACATGAACAGAAATGAAAAGGGTGGTAAAGTAGGAAACATGCTTCATTCTTCTTAGTTTTTCTGAATTATCTTAGATAAATTTCCACCTCTTATGAAAAGCTTTCTATATGGACCTACCTACCACACCTACATACTCTGCCTATTCATTGCTAAAGATGAACTTTTGATGCTTCAATCTAAAGGCAACCTTGCCACTTGAACACTAGATTCATTCACTATTCAAGAACAATGACAAGCACTTCTCCTGTCTCTATTTTAATGATTACTTTTTACTCTGCATACAGGTCATTTTTATCAGCTTAGAGACATAGGCCAAAATAGGTACAAATGTGTGTTTTATATGAGGGGATGCTTGGTAACAATAGCAACAAAATCCCGGTAGCTTATTTCACCTCTTGTGAGTCACATCTACCTCGCAATGCTAGAGGAATTTTGTATTTAAATGTTAATTTTCCACAGAATGATACTATCAACAAAGAGAGGTATGCAAGAATGAAATGCAGACTGCCTTGAATTTATACTTGTCCTTTAGTCGTGATTAAACTCCATGCATAACAAATGGCTCTTAAAGACACATTTATAGTTTTTACTACATACAAAATAATGTGAGGCTGAAAGATTTGAGACACAATAGGTGTCTTCAATTGAGAAAATAAGAAAGAAATGGAACCAGAATGAATGTAGGTTATAGTTAAGATTATTACACATCTTGCGTTATAGATCATAGCAGGAGGTTTGGATTCTAATGACTGATTTGTCCCAACTCTTGGATAACTTGTTGGAGTGTTCTTGGAGCACAAGAAACAATACTCTGTGAAGGCATCAGACTCAACTCAGGAGCCAAGTTTATCTGCAGACTTCTTCTGCCCTCCTTTCTCTGACCTCTCATTCTTTCCCAAGGCTACCCATAAAAACTAGAGTCCTGCTTTTCCAAGGTGGGTTATAGAAACCAGAGCTCCTTTTCTCCAAAGCCAATGATAAAACCTAGAAATATTATTCTACCTTTCCTCCACCTTTTTGTGTAAGAAGAACTGGTCACAAAGAAATTTACTAATCTACCTTGTTTCATAGTGGGTCATAAGATCCACATTCCAGGAAGTGTCCTGCCCCATACCCAGAAGGGACAAATGCCACACAGAGAGACCAAGAAGAATCTGAACAGGTAGGCCATGCTGAGTTTCCCCATTCTATTAGCATTAAAGCATTCCCTTTTTGCAGTCACAGTTCTACATGACTGCAGAATTCTTCACTGAAACTAATCATAAAAAAAATTGTTAGTTTTCTCTGTATCTTTGGGTGTTCATTCTGAAGGTTCCCATGTCACCATAAAATCAGGATCACATAAATTTGTTATGCTTTTCTCTTGTTAACCTGTCTTTTGGTATAGGGGTGTCAGCTGCGACCCTTATGATGGGTCTCTACATTGCATATCTACAATGCCTTTCATATATGGGACCAGGAATAAGAATACTGAACTGAGGATAGACGGTGTTTAGAAAAACAGTAGTGTTTTGATGTATACCTGTTTTTAGTTTGTTTTGACCCTCAACTTAATGTCTCTAGGCAGTTTTATAGTCATGTCAATGTCACATAGATTCTGAGTAACAATGATTAGTGACTACAGCATGCTTTCCAGAATGTGCAAGGATTGTACTAAGTACACAGTTCTCTCACTTTAACATTAGGTCCGTTTTTAGAGAGTGTCATTCAGTGACATGTAACCATCATTCCTAATATACAGATCACATAAGTTAGCCTCTAAAGCATTTGTCACATTTGCACTGGCTTAAGCCCTATCCCAGAAAGGTATAATTTATTTATTTATTTTAATTAGCAGCCCATGCAGCAATTTAATTGCTATATATTTGCAGGAATGTAATGAAGATTAATGCTTGTTTATCAGATGCTTACTCACTGTGTGTTAGATGCTAATGTAGGAATTGTAGATATTAAAATGGCTCAAATATTATTACTTATTTAAATGAATTTACTGTCATGTGGAATAACACAAATAATGTACATTATTAAAAATTATATATGGCAGTAATATGCGTACGTTATAGGCTTGATAAAATGCTGATGGGATGTTTACTCTCTATGGAGCTGTAACAGAGAACTTAATTCAGAAGAAAGAATATAAGCTGGGTCATGAAGAATGTGTTTACTTTTTATCAAGTTTATAAAGAACAGAATTTTAGCTTTATTTCAGACTAAGCTAAAAGGAGCTTGCAGTTGACTTAATTCAGCTTCTTCATTTTAATTATAATGAAACAGCCAGAGTGGTTGTGGGACATAGGGAAATTATGAGGATTTTGAGATAGAAGCTGATTGCAACCCAGAAATATTCGTGGATTAATCATCTTTCTGTTATATAAATTTTACACCTCTGAATGTAAGAAAGTATGCTGACAGGTTTTTTTTTTTTTGAACCTCACTGTTTCTTTCCTGATGACTGTTCACTTCTTTACTAACAAAACTAGCACTTTATTTTCTTTCTCACTGTTTCTTTCCTGATGACTGTTCACTTCTTTACTAACAAAACTAGCACTTTATTTTCTTTTTGTGTCCACTCCTATGTGGCTGGGGTAAATTCTGATAAGTGGAAATTCCTTTATGCTTCATAACAGTTACTTTGAGGAGAAATATGTGATGCAATTCTGCTCAATATGATGTGACAGAAAGACTTGTGAGGATGGCTGTTCTGTAAAGCTTTTATTCCGGATAAAAGTATGGCATGTCAGTCTGGGTTCCATCAAAGGAAAAGAACAAAACGAGCAAAATATACAAATGAGATTTATTGTAAAGAATTGGGTTACGTAATCGTAAGGGTTGTCTAAGGAAGTAAAAAATGTATAGGGAAGGCTGTCAGGAAATACAGGCTGGAATCTCTCGGTCAGGAGCTGATTCTGCAGTTTGCAGGTAGAATTTCTTCCTTCCTTGGGGAATATTCATGGTCATTCTGAAGGCCTTTCAGGTAATTGGATGAATCTCACTGATTTGATTATTCCTGATAATCTCCTTTACATAACTGATTGTAGATGCTAGTCACTTGTACAAAATACCTTCACGGAAACACCTAGGTTAGTGTTTGACCATAAAACTGACTATGATAGCCCTGTTAAATTGACACATAAAACTGACCATCATATATGGGGGCTAAAAGGTTTTATGATGAAAGTATTCTGCAAGGCCTGGAATTTTGCTAGTTCTCTTGTAGCCATTGGGTGAGTTAAACTGATACACCAAATGTGTCAAAAAGAAAGATGGAAAGAAACTGGGTCCTTGATGACATTGTTAGGCCACTGACTTAATTAATCCTGCAGCTGCCTTTATATGATGGTAAAAATGATTTTCTTTTCAAGCAAAGTGAGTCAGAATTTAGTGTTGCTTGTGGCTAAGAGCATCCTGTTACACTGTACCCCATGTCATGCAGTAGGAACAAGCTCAAAAATAAGTTTTAAAACACAAAAATTTGTAAAATCACTAAGTTCTTGCATTATTTTTTTTCTAATGAACTTTATCGGTGAATGAAAATGGTCTCAGCTTAATTTAAAACCACCCCAACTTTCTGGTCTAATTCATTTAATTGTAAAATACTATCATGATTTGTGGTAAGTTATTTCATTAGTGAACAATGATTTGAGCTCCCTTATTAACTACAATATTCGCCTTTGGGGCTATCTTAATTAGTGAAGTCCAAAGACACTCCTATGGGCATGTGGATTGAGTTTGAAATTAAAAGTAAAAGTTAAGAAGGGTGTTAAACATTAGTAAATGAGGAGACAGTTAAGTGCTTGTCTGCCGAGAATTACCCTGCAGGCTACCCTGCAGGTGATGGTCTTCACTAAAGAAAAAGAGAAATCTGCTGGACATCAGAAGACCAGTTATCTACAACTGGAACTGCAGTAGACAGAAAGAATGATGGAAGTAGACAGAAAGAATGATGCAAGAGTGACCTGTGACTCAAATATACATGTAGACCTATATACATTATATCCATATACTTACATGTAATCTAGGCTCATATCCAGGCTGACAGATGTGTTACTGAAAAAAATTACTCAAAATTATTAACAGTGGTTATCTCTTGGTGTGTGGAATATATTTTATATATTATATTCTTCTTTATCCTTGTCCATATTTTCTGTAATAGTAGTTAATATTATAATGTGTAAATATTATTTAAGTGAAAACTCATGATGGGAACTGATACTCAGCATGCTGTAGATTTCCCAAATATGTCCAAATTTTTTTTTATTAATAGTTCAGATACTGGAATCAGAATTAGGTAACAATTCTGGATCTACTACCTATTAACCAAGGAACATTGAGCTAGTTTGCTATACCTCAGTTTTCTCATTTATAAAATAGAATCATAATGACAACTTGCTCATATTGTTGTAGTGAGGCCATGAGATAATGCACGTAAACTACATAGTAAAGGCTCAACAAATAGTAGACATTTTCTGGCTGTTGCCATTGTTCCTTGTGTTATAAATGAATTCCATAGAGAATAGTGTCATTTCTGTAAAAAATACACATGCTTAAAATCTAAAGTTGTAAGCACTGCAGCAGAATGTTAATGCAGTATGTTTCCAGAACACTAAACACCTCTATAATACCTAGACTTCATTCTCCACTTGATGTATAACCATAGTTATTATCATAAACCTAATCACAAGGGCCCAGGTACATTAGTTGGGATCTATAATGAGAAACCTTCCCTCTCTGAGCTGCAGCTTGTCAATTCTCATAATTAGCTAAGTGAGTAGTATCTCAGGTCCTTTGTACTTCTAAAATCCTTATTTCTACAGTTTTTCCCAGTTTGATAAGAAAAAAAGAAAACAGTAACAACTCTGAATGGAGAATAAAATTTCAGGTGAGAGAATCAACACATTTCTAAGTATTTATCAAGCAGCTGCCATTCAGGAAATCCTTTTCTATATAAAAAGGGGAGTGCATATGCCAATATTCCCCCTTTTACCACAATAGTGTAAAACTATCCCCTCAACACACACACATACACACACACACACGTTATAGGCCGAGTTCTTATTTGAATGGTATCAGCTGGTAAAAGAATTGTAGATCTCTACACAAAATGACATTTGTGCTTTGTTTTTAGTAGTTTTCTGTGGCAAATATGGAGCAGTTTACACTGTCAGAGGAAATAGAATTGTGCTTATGTTTCACATCCTACATAGTTTATCTCACTGGTTTCATGTTGGTGCCAGGTGTGGGTGATGGCAGTCTGTCATGCTGCACTGACACAAGCTATTGACTACTGAGATATTCACAAAAGTATTCAATAATAACCCTGTCCTGATTTGACTTGCAGGAAATTTATATGTATACAAATTTTGTGCAGTAGAAACTAGAGGGATTTTTTAGACACTTGGGCTAAGGTATAAGCCTAGATAAACTTAAGTAACTAATTGTGATTTGGCTTCTGTGAGCCTAGTTTTTTTAGTTTTTTTTTTTTCCTATAAGTATAATGCTGACCAACTTTTAAAACTGTGAGGCTACAATAAATAACTTAAAAAGAGCCTCTAACATGCTTCTGAGACATCATCAAAACATATTGACTTTCTTTTCTTTCTCAATTGCTTGTATTACTTAGCAGCCTAATACATACATGCATACACATAAACATGTAGAGCTATTGCTACATTTAAGTATGTGTTATACTTTGGGGCTTTTTGTATGGTTATTTAAAATTTTCCAAACAAAGCATTCTCAGATCTTTGGAATACCAAAGTGAAAAACAGACAGTAGATGGTGAGTTCAGAGAACATATGTTCCAGTGAAAATTATAAAACTTTCATTTTTTTGTAACTCAAAAATGTTGAATATTGGCAATTTTATATGGTTCAATCTAATTAATTACATAGCCTATGATATCTGTGTTTGTAAAAAGCTGCAAGTTAGAGAAAAAGCATGCTCTGCTCTGTCAAAAATTGACAACTTTCAGATAGACAGCAGATGGGAAAGAAAGAAGTTCTTCTCAGGATTAGAATAATGCCTGAGCCACAACAAGACTATTTAGAGTAGATCAAGCTAAATACAGCATGCCTGGTGTTCTCAGATCAGTTCAAGACAAAAATCTACTCACCATATATTCCAGTTTTAGTAGAAAAAAATGACTTGGCCCTTACCAGTAGCTGCTTTAACTCCTTTTATTCATTATGGCCTACTTGTGATCAAGTATTGATCACCAAATACTTGGTATTTCTGGACAGTGAAAACTCACTATGATATATTTTGTCATAAATAATATTTCTCCTACCAGGAAAGATATTCTATTAAGGTATGCTCATTGGAGTCCATTGTTTCATATAATCAAGTTGTTTGCTACAATTTCCAGAAAATAGGAATGCTCAAGCATCAATATAGTGTTATTTGTTGAGTCCTTTGTGTTGCCAATGGAATCATGCTTATGGCTTTTGTTTGGTGAAAATTTTGAATTCTCTGATGCGTTAAGTGCAAATTATGTCAAGCTCAAATACTGTGTCTGACACTTCTAGCTAATGAGAAAATCTGTCAGAAAAAGCAGTATTTCCAGGCTGAAAGTGCGCTATGCTATAACAAAGGATTTGCTTTTAGAAAATCTAATGTCAAACCAGTTTGCAACTAACTGGGTCTTGGACAATTACCTTAACTGCTTCATTTTCTCATTCAATATGACATCTCTAATATTGTTTATAAATGATAAAGTGTGGGTGGGTGCAGTGGCTTATGCCTGTAATCCCACTGCTTTGGGAGGCTGAGGCAGGAGGATCGCTTGAGGCCAAAACTTAAAGACCAGCTTGGGCAACATAGCAAAACCATGTTTCTAAAAAAATAAATAGTAAAGTAAGGTCTATATGCTTATTTTGTTCGACAAAATAGGTGTCTACCATGTGTCAAGCCCTGGGCCCACTTTTGGAGATATACTGAAGAAGAGAGTAGGAGCCCTGCTTGCAAATTCCCTTCATTTAGTGAGAAAAAATGGTAAGAAATAATTTCACTTCAATTATTTGGTAGGAGCTGGTGCAATAGAAAATATTCATATAACCTTTTCCATGTGTTGGGGCCTTTGCTAAAGGCTTTACTGGCCTATTACTGGTGCAGGGCAGGTGAGCCCCCAAACTGGGGCTTAGCCTTGGAGAGTTCTTGGCTTTGCCTAGATAATAATTCAAGGGTGAGCCGGTGCTGTCACACAGTAACTTTCACTGAAGCAGCAACAGAGGCACTGCTCCTTGCAGACCAGGGCTATGCTATGTGAAGTGTGCCCAGACTTACAGCTCAGAGGCAGTTGTTCAGTCATATTTATTTTTACTTTTAATTATATGCAAATGAAGGGGCATATTATGGAGAAACATCTAGAAATAGGGTGGTTACTTCGAGGTGGTCAGGTTGTTGCCATAGAGATGTCTACTTTTGGATGTTGCCATGGCAGTGGTAAACTGACATGGCACTGATGGACATGTCTTATTGAGAGATGCTTTTGCCTCTCTCTTCCTTGTTTCAGTTAGTCTCAATCTGGTCCGGTGTCTGAGTCCCACCTCCAGAGTTGAGTCTGCCTTCTATCTCATTACCATGAAATCTTCACAAGAACCGTATGAATTAAGCATCATTTTAAACTTCATTTTGAAGATAAGAATAGTTTACTGGAGAGGTTAAGGTAATTTTGTATGAGAGAGGGGAATTGAATCCTTATGCATGTATCTTCATAGCCCTAGTCTTAACCACTGCTCCTATGCTAAGATACAAGAATGAACAGCCTACTAGGGAGTGAAAAGTAGCTCACGTAATATATCCTTGGGGTTGAGGAGACTCTAGAATATGTTAATGGAGAAAATAACTGAGTTTTGTTTTGGAGAATAAGTAGAAGTTACTTAAGCAATATAGAAGGGGAAGAGGGAGAATTACAAGCCCAGGCAAAACATTTGGAAAGTCTTAGAACTTTTGAAATAGCATATGGTTTCTTTTAGGGATCCCAATCCATATTGTTGTTGTTGTTACTAGAACATCCTTTGTGAAAAAAAAGTAGTGGTTCATAAAGAAAAAAAATGAAGCAAGGCCCAAATGATGGAGGACATTATAAGCTGAGCTACGAAATTTATTTTTGCTCAAAAGATAGTGAGAGTCCACTGAAGTGTTATAAATTAGGGAATAATTTGGTCAGACTTTCTTTTTAAATATAGCATCTTCTAGAGGAGACAATGCAAAGGACATTGCAATAGTTTAAGTATTGGCAAATGAAGGTTCCGTGCCTGGGACACAAAATAAGAATGATAAGGACAGAAAAAATATGAGAACTACTGAAGATGTAAACTCAGCTGGACTTGGTAATTGCTAGGGAGATGCTACAGCCATCCCCTATTACCCACAGATTTGCTTTCTCAGGTTTCAGTTAACCAAGTCTGAAAATACTGAATGGAAAACTCAAGAAATAAACAATTTATAAGTTTTAAATAGCACCTCTTCTGAACAGCGCGATGAAATCTTTAGCCATCCCAGTCTGACCTGCTCTGGACATAAATTATCCCCTTGTCTAACATATCTACACTGTATAGGCTACGCAACTGTTAGTCACTTAATAGCTGTCTCAACTATCAGATTTTTAAAAAGCCATGATATATATGGGGTCCAATACGATTCATGTTTTTGGACATCTATTGGGGGTCTTGAAACATATCTCCCATAGATAAGTGGGGACTACTACATTACAAGTTCCATATTTTTTGCTTAGGTAACAGATAGACTGCATAGTGATATTAGTCATAGAGGTATAAATACAGAAAATGGTCACTTTTACCAGATTGTTGTTATTGAGAGTCCAGATTCCAGAACAGGTGAACAAACTATACACCCCACTGGGTAATACTGAATATGAAAAGATCACATTTATCAATTCCTATCTATCCACATATCCAGATTTGCAAATATTTATTACATATAAAGTTTCAGGTAGTGAGGTTTCAGTCTAATAAATGTCATGTTCTTGGTAACCACTTGATGCCAAAAGAGCCTAAATTATGAGCTTTCTACCTCAATTTTGGTAATTAGGAGGTTATACTTTAATCAATATTTTTCATATAATGTTACCTTATTTCTTATGCTAGACTCAATTTCTGAAGAGAAATGACTGTCTTACTAATTTGCTAGTCTAGCTAAAATTTTCACACTTGGAATAGAAAGATTTCCAAATCAGATTTTCTTTTGATTGATTGAAAGTAAAAAGTAAGCTAAATTAATCATTAAGTTTCTTTTTTATGGAACATTGAACATTGAGTTTTCTATATATATGCTTGGGTGAAAAAATAATCCACAAAAATTATCATAAATATTTCAGCTACATTGCAATCAATCATCAGTCATCTGATCATGTTAAGAAAAACAATTTCAGCTAATATCCTTTTAACATGTATTTTATCAATCTCATCCTTTGTCAGTTAAGCGCACTTCTTCTGGAACTCTCTGCATTGATATCAATAGGTGAGTGAATCCTGCTGGGTGGATTAAAATCCCCAGTTTTATACAGCTACCACAGAAAATAGTTATCTTTATCCATTTCTGTTAACGAACAAACAGAGTTAGGGAATTTAAATGCCATATACAAAATCAGTAAGTGGTAAAACATAAACTAAAGCAGTGATCTTTGATTATTCATCAAGGCTTTTACATATTTCTTGTCCATTTCTTGTATTAACCCTAGAAGAAATAAGGGTAAAATGGCAATTATCATCATTTTAGCAATTAGAAAATTGCAGTTTAGAGGGCATCAGATGCCCCAATGATGTTTATGATGTGCTAGTATTTTATGTTGTTTCTGGAAATTACCTTTCAGTTGAGACTAAGTGACATGGTTTTGCTGTGTCCCCAATCTCATCTTAAATTGTAATCTGAATTGCATTCCTCATATCTAGAGGGAGGGACCTGATGGGCAGTGACTGGATTATGGGGGTGGTTTCCCCCATGCTGTTCTCATGATGGTAAGTAAATTCTCACGACATATGGTTGTGTGATAAGTATCTGCCACTTCCCCCTTATCTCTCTCTCTCTCTGTCCCTTTCTCTCTCCTGCTGCCATATAAGACATGGCTGGCTTTCCTTTCCTTTCCACCATGATTGTAAGTTTCCTGAGACCTCTCTAGCCATACGGAACTATTAGTTATTTAAACTTTTGTTTATAAATTATCCAGTCTCAGGTATTCTTTATAGCAGTGTGAAAATGGACTAATACACCAAATTTATTTGTGTTTGTGCTCAAACTACAATAATAGTTTACTATTTTTTCCTAACCAAACACATTAGAATGTAGCATTAGTTTTAGATTTCTGTTATTTATATAATCCCTTACAAACAAACACACCCTAGGAAATGTTGAAAGACCCTCAAACTCTCCTTTTGGTACCTTTTTTTCTTCCTTTATGCTATAACCCTGGTTTCTAGAGCCTACTTCTTAGCATTTGAGAAAGGTTTATTTGTTCATTCATCTATTTCATTTTTATTTCACAATGCCAATTACTGAGCTAAGTGGCAAAGTACTTAAGACATCTGAAGCAGCAAAATATCTGGGGAGTAAAAAAATGTTCATAAAATGACACAATATGATAAGTGCAATAAATGAAATAAACACAAAGTGCGAAGGAAGCAGAGAGGAGTGAGCTATTGACATGGCCTGGAAGATGGATATTTCAGTTAAGACAAACGTCAATTGTTATATTTGAATGTTCATTTCAGACTTAGATTTTGGCTGAATGTTAGAGAAGACTTGATTTTAAGACATCAGTCAGAAGAGGCAACCTGAACACTATGAACATACATTCATAGTGTATGTTACATACATTCATTTTCATTTAACAAGCTAATCATACAGTCAGCTCAACACTGAAACAGCGATGTGAACCAACAGAAAGGAAGGCATGCACTACCTTGTTGTAAAACATTACTGCTTTTGCATCCCGTTTGCTTTCAATTATGGCATCAAAGTGATCCTTTGCTTGGATATGTTCTTCAATTACACAATGCAAGGTGGTGGAAGTGACCTTGTGTCATTAGTGTGCAGCCAGCTCTGTACTCTCCAGAGAGATTAGAGAAAAAAAAATACTGTTTTCTGATGTTCCATTTCAGACTGGATTTTTTATGCTAATTAGAGTTCTGAGCAATTTAGAAATGCTTTACATTCTGTTGGCTTGATATTACATCATCCTTATATGTACTTTCATTTTTCTAGTAAACTAAGATTAGACTTACACATGCTATTTGTATGCAAATCATATTTTCGTAAACATTCTTACAATTTCATAGTTTCCAGTATATGTGCATAGCAGCCAGTTATCAGAAAATAGGTGGCCTAAGGAACACTGGTTTTTCATTGAGTAAAGCTACCTTTATAAACAATACGTGATTATCTTTTAGCGAAACAGCCTTATGCACTAGCAACCTGATTAAAAGTTCAAGATGTATATACGTGTGTATGTGTGTTTACTTACAAATTGCTTCTTTGACCACCAGAAATAATTCAGGGTAAGACAATTTTGTATAACTTAAAAATTACATATATCACAAGGAAGGAGAACAGATGTTAAGAGATGATTCTACAGGACAGATGAACAGTTGGAATCAGCATGAGCTAATGAGTCAGGTTACCTGAATTTGGATTCTTTTTCTTTCATATACTTGCTGTGAATCTACGAGTGAAGTATTTCACATGGTAAACCTTGTTGATGTCACTTTGTAGAATGGTTAATGACTAAAAGATGAAACCATTGAGTTTTGTGGCATTTAAGTAGATAATGTATGTACATTATGTATGCACATAGCAGGCATTCAATACATAATACTAAAGAGTCAAAGAAAAATTAGTAATAACTTTAAATATGTCATTGTGAAAATGAATGACTTTAAAGAGTTCAAGCCTCTGGAAAGAGGCATGGACATAATGGAGTGGGGTGGTTCAGAGTGCCTTTCTCAATTTTTTTCAAACAATAATACCTAATGATGATAAAAATTCAGAAAACTGGAAACTTTTGTGCACTGCTTGTCCAAATGTAAATGGTAACAAATATTTTGGAGATAAGTAGGCAATGTGTATTTAAAAGACTAAAGATTCAAAACCATGACCCTCTTCATTCCAGATTCCTGACAGATGACAATAATATTCATTCTAGCTAATTTATGCCAAAGAAAATTTATTAAAGAGTATTCATTTACAGAATCCTATGAAGGGCTAAGGAACCTAACTTTTATGCCATAAATCCTGGTACAATCCAGTTGGGAAACATGCCCACAACACTGAAGAACTGTACCACTGCTGCTGCTGCACATCACTCAACAACCATGATGCTTGGGGCCTGTACAGAAAAAATCAGTCACAGCTACTACAGGGAACTAAACACCACTACCACTCTGCTTGTAAAATAGCTGATCTCCCAGCCAACATCCACCACCTCAGTTTCACACTTTGATCTTCACATTCTACAAAAATGATTTTACTTCATGGAAACTGATACGATATAGAACCCTGCAAGCTGGTCAACTGAGCTTCTCAAATACCATAGTTCATAAGGAAATCTAGAAGGGAGTCAGAGTTAGTGTTTAGTGAGCAAATCTGTACTATCATCCTCATTATTTATACTTCTCTTCTGTAACCTCAAGGGAGAAACAAAAATGAAGGAATTACATATAAATGTACAAGTAAAGATCTTTATCATAGAAAGATCTTTATCATAGCATGGCTTCAGGTAATAAAAATTTTGAGATAATATAAACAACAACAAGGATTTGGTTAAATAAATTATATTTCATTTTATACAGGAAACTATTACTTAACCAACTAAAATGATGTTGGTGAGGATCATTTAATGGGATGCATATATTTGTAAAATATATTGTTAAATGGGGAAAAGACTATAAAACAAGTATAGAAAGATGTTTTCTGGTGAACACATGAATGTATATATAAAGAGTACAAGTTAACAAGTCATATATCAAATTTATAAAGTTATAAAAATATTTCACCATTTTGGAATTTATATACACATATACACATAATAAATATGAATTGATTTTGTTACTTTCATAAGAAACAATATCAATAAAAGTACTAAAATGTAGTTTATATTTTAAAAATTGTGTGTTCTCCATTAACTTTAAATGAAAAATAAAACAGAGAAAAAATTATTATATTTTTGAGGTAATGACTGCTGAAAACTTTCACAAATATTTCCTTGTACAATTTCAAGTTAAAATTTAATTTATACAAAGTGATGAATATCTCCAAGACTGTGAAAATTTTGCTTATTTAGTATAATATCAATTTCTCTGCAAACAGTGATTAATTTTAGTAAATTGTACTTAGAGAAACAAGGTTAAAATGCAAATATTCTATTTAAAAACAAAATAAGTATACATTTCAACAGGCAGTAAAATTTATTTCGAAGAACTTTTGCTATAAGACAAATCGAAGAAGAAACTACTATATGATTAGTCCTTCAAACATAAACAAGTAACAAAATGGAGAAAATATGGGAAACTACTGTTTTCAGACCTTGGACAATAGTCAGCTTAGTAGAGAAGACAAAAGAGATACAAATAATTTAAGAACTATGATCACCTGACTTTCTGCCAAGAGATACAAATAATTTAAGAACTATGATCACCTGACTTTCTGCCTTAAGATATTTCCCAGGCCCTTTTGCAAGGAAATGGGAATTCAACCTGAGAACAACAATTGTGAGAACAGTAACTTGGCTCAGATTATACAACAGAGATCACAAGACAGGGAAGCTGATGCAGATGGATTTTACAGAGCAGAGGACAAAGAGTAGGAGCCTACATAGAGAAAGAGCATCAGAAAACTGAGTAAGGTCATCCTGAATTGTTGATTACATAATAAGTTACACATGTATACTATGTGAATTCATGAAGCTTGACAACCACCATCTAGGAAAGGAATACTACAGTGTGATGTAAACTGAACAACTACCAGACCCTGCAAAGGGCTGGGAGATGCTTGCTTGTCAACTGATATGCTGAAAACCTGGAACACTCAGTAGACATAAAAAAAAAATACTAACACACAAAAGAAAAATAAGGCTTTGGCTTTAAGACTTATGTGAGCCAATCCTCAGGGCCAAACTAGCCCTTGAGTAAAGGCTTCTCTAGATCTCCCTTAACATAGCTTAAAAAACAAATTTTTAAAGATACACACACACACACAAAGATGAAAAGATAATGTCATCCCTATACAAACTCAGAAAACAGAGGGGGAACTCTTTCCAGCTTATTTTATGTAACCAAAATTATTTTGATACCAAAAGCATACAAAGACACTATACAAAAATGAAATTGCTAACTAATATTTCTCATGAATTTATGCATGTAATTTTGTAATGAAATCCAGCAATATTGAAAATAGTACAGTCCATGAGGACCAACAGTGGTTTATGCTAAGAATACTAAAGATTGGTTTAATTTTTGAAAATTAATCAATGTATTTTATCATATGTAATGGGTTGAAGAGTGTCCCCCAAAAATACATGCTCATCCATAACCTCAGTATATGATTGATAGTTAATGGATGCTGGGCTTAATACCTTGGTGATGAGATGATCTGTGCAGCAAACCACCATGGCAGATGTTTACCTATGTAACAAACCTGCACATCTTGCACATGTACCCTAAAATAAAAGAACAAATATAATTGTCATTTTTGTATTTTAAAAAAAGAAATGAAGATTGAATTAAAGATGTCAAGGTGAAATAATCCTGGATTTATTATAGGATGGGCCCTAAATTCAATGATTCACATTACTAGAATAAGAGAAGGGAGAGGGAGATGTAGACACACACCAGACACACAGAAAAGTAGGTCATGTGAGAACAGAAGCACAGACTGGAGTTATGCTTCTGTAAGCCAAGAGACCCCAGGAGCTGCCAGAAACTGGAAGAAGCAAGAAAAAGTTCTCCCCTAGAGCCTTTGGAGGAAATGTTGTCTTGCCAACACTTTGATTTCAGACCTCTGGCCTCCACAACTGTGAGAGACTAATCTTCCTTGTTTTAAGCCACCAAATTGTCATAATTTGCTGCTGCAGCCATAGAAAAATAATACACCATTAAAAAAAACAGACTAAAGAAGAAAAGAATACTTGATTATTTCAATAGACAGAAAATATGAACAAAGTAACCATGCATCCGTAATAAAAACTATCAGCAAATTTGGAAAACAAGGAGACTTCCTCAATCTGATGATAGATGTCTATAAGATCCTATAGCTTACATAATGCTTAATAATGGAAGGCTCAACAGTTTCCCCCAAATTTATCAAAAAGTTAAGATATCTACACTCACCACTTCAATGTTTCACTGTGTGTACAACAGGCAAAACAAAAAACTCATATTGATTTGAACATAAGAATTAAAACTTTCTTTTCACAGATAATGCGTCTTGATTGTTTAAAACTTTAAAAAATCTGAAGAACAAAACAAATATAACTAATAAGTAAATTAGAAGAGATGTTGCTGTTTCGAGGTGCTCAAAGCTGTACAGAAGAAAAAGAAAAAAAGAAAAAATCTGGAAACTGTCAACAAGGGGTATCCTTCTTACAGCTTTTATTTATATGGCCTAACTGAACTGACATATTATGGTGACAATTTGTTTTGAGTCACTTTTTTTTCAGCTTGCTTATTAACGACAAATATTAAGTTACTAGAAAACCTAATTCAATATTTTTCAAA
Organism: Pan paniscus; assembly: GCF_029289425.2. NCBI lineage: Eukaryota > Metazoa > Chordata > Mammalia > Primates > Hominidae > Pan > Pan paniscus. The sequence goes on along the minus strand of NC_073258.2, from coordinate 26,248,200 downwards.
TGCCTAAAGATAAACTTCTGATTAAATGTTTTATTGCCACCAAAGATACAGTTGTTTTATTTTTTTCAACATGTAACACTTTCAGTACAGAAATTGCTTTTAGAAACATTACAGTAGCACTGATTCTAAGGATTCAAAATTGGTCGGGCATGGTGGCTCACACCTGTAATCCCAGCACGTTGGGAGGCTGAGGTGAGTGGATCACTTGAGGTTAGGGGTTTGAGACGAGCATGGGCAATATAGTGAAATCCTGTATCTACCAAAAATACAAAAAAATTGTGATGCATGGTGACACACGCCTGTGGTCCCAGCTACTCAGGAGGCTGAGGTGAGAGGATCTCTTAAGCCTGGGAGCTGGCAGTTGCAGTGAGCCGAGATCATGCCACTGCACGCCAAACTGGGTGACAGAGTGAGACCCATCTTAAGAAGAAAAGGAAAAAATTTCAAAATTGTTGACATTTTATACTTTTTCCAATTGTGATAATTTAGTATTTTATGATGAAATTATAGATGTAATGAAAGATCTATTCTGGAATTTTAATATGCAAATTTGTATGTTAGAGCTTAATTATAGATATTGAAAATTTGTCAGTTTACATATAAATCTGTATTTTAAAAATAAGTGTCCAGGATCCCATCCTTAAGCTATGTGATCAATATGGTTCAGTAAAGACAGATTGGTAATAACCAGGTTTAATTCCAAATATTTGAGCTATGATAAAATATAAAACTCAGGACATACTATAATAAAAATCTCAGCTTTGGAATATGATACATAATAACTACCAGAAGTGATTGGGAACTTTCTACAGAACAAATCATTGTAGTTTTGTGTGTCCATGAGTAAGTGAGTTGACAAGAAAACATAACTCTTAGGAAAAAAAAAAATCAGTGTTTCTACCATGAAGCTCTAGGGAACCACATAGTTCCCAGGAGAAGAGAGGAACAACATTTCTTTGACCTCTGTTGGATATTTTATGTTTTATGACAAAGACCAATGACTCTAGTTTTCTTTTTTTCCTTCAATACATTATTTGCCAGAAAGTGGTAAATAAATAAGACTATAAAAAGGATCCACTTTTTTTTGTTGTTGTTGTTGTTGTTGTTTTTTAGATGGAGTCTCACTCTGTCACCCAGGCTGGAGTGCAGTGGTGTGATCGCGGCTCACTGCAACCTCTGTCTCCTGAATTCAAGCAATTCTGTGCCTCAGCCTCCCGAGTACCTGGGATTACAGGTCCCGGTCACCACACCTGGCTAATTTTTTGTACTTTTAGTAGAGATAGGGTTTCACCATCTTGGCCAGGCTGGTCTTCAACTCCTGACCTCATAATCCACCTGCCTCAGCCTCCCAAAGTGCTGGGGTTACAGGCGTGAGCCACAGAGCCTGGCTAAAATAGATCTACTTTTAACAATTTTTTTTTTGCAATCCAGTGTACAAGACACCGACTTAAGCAAAGAATTTCAAACCCGTATTAGTGAGAGGTGACAGCGTGCTGGCAGTCCTCACAGCCCTTGCTCGCTCTTGGCTCCTCCTCTGACTGGGCTCCCAATTTGGTGGCACTTAAGGATCCCTTCAGCCCACCGCTGCACTGTGGGACCCCCTTTCTGGGCTACCCAAGGCTGGAGCCCACTCCCTCAGCTTGCAGGGAGGTGTGGAGGGAGAGGCACAAGCGGGAACTGGGGCTGTGCGTGGCGCTTGCGGGCCAGCTGGAGTTCCGGGTGGGCGTGGGCTTGGCGGGCCTGCACTCGGAGCAGCCGGCTGGCCCTGCCGGCCCTGGGCAATGAGGGGCTTAGCACCCGGGCCAGAGGCTGTGGAGGGTATACTGGGTCCCCCAGCAGTGCCAGCCCACTGGTGCTGCACTCGATTTCTTGCCGGGCCTCAGCTGCCTTCCTGCGGGGCAGGGCTCGGGACCTGCAGCCCGCCATGCCTGAGCCTCCCACCCCCTCTGTGGGATCCTGTGTGGCCCGAGCCTCCTGGACGAGCGCCACCCCCTGCTCCACGGTGCCACGTCCCATCGACCACCCAAGGGCTGAGGAGTGCAGGCGCAAGGCACTGAGACTGTCAGGCAGCTCCACCTGCAGCCACCCATGTGAGATCCACTGGGTGAAGCCAGCTGGGCTCCTGAGTCTGGTGGGGACGTGGAGAACCTTTATGTCTAGCTCAGGGATTGTAAATACACCAATAGGCACTCTGTATCTAGCTCAAGGTTTGTAAACACACCAATCAGCACCCTGTGTCTAGCTCAGGGTTTGTGAATACACCAATTGACACTCTGTATCTAGCTGCTCTGGTGGGGCCTTGGAGAACCTTTGTGTCCATACTGTGTATCTAACTAATCTGATGGGGCCTTGGAGAACCTTTATGTCTAGCTCAGGGATTGTGAACGCACCAATCAGCACCCTGTCAAAACAGACCACTCGGCTCTACCAATCAGCAGGACATGGGTGGGGACAGATAAGAGAATGAAAGCAGGCTGCCCAAGCCAGCATTGGCAACCCGTTCGGGTCCCCTTCCACACTGTGGAAGCTTTGTTCTTTTGCTCTTTGCAATAAATCTTGCTACTGCTCACTCTTTGGGTCCACACTGCTTTTATGAGCTGTAACACTCACCGCCAAGGTCTGCAGCTTCACTCCTGAAGCCAGCAAGACCACAAGCCCACTGGGAGGAACGAACAACTCCAGACGTGCCACCTTAAGAGCTGTTAACACTCACCGCAAAGGTCTGCAGCTTCACTCCTGAGCCAGCGAGACCACGAACCCACCAGAAGGAAGAAACTCCAAACACATCTGAACATCAGAAGGAACAAACTCCGGACACGCCGCCTTTAAGAACTGTAACACTCACTGCGAGGGTCCATGGCTTCATTCTTGAAGTCACTGAGACCAAGAACCCACCAATTTCGGACACATTTTGGTGACCACAAAGGGACATTCACCTATCGCCAAGCAGTGAGACAATCGCCGAGCAGTGAGACCATCGCCGAGTGGTGAGACAATCACCTATCGCCAAGCAGTGAGTATCATCGGACCCCTTTCACTTGCTAGTCTGTCCTATTTTTCCTCAGAATTCGGGGGCTAAATACTGGGCACTTGTCAGCCAGTTAAAAGCGACTAGCGCGGCCGCCAGTCTAAAGACGTGGTTGCAGGCTTTCTGGGCAAGGGCTCTCTAACAACCCCCGACTCTTCGGAGTTGGGACCGTTGGTTTGCCTAGAACCAGCTTCTGCTTTGCCTGTACTTCTGGGCTGAGCCAAGGGTTGACAGAGAGGAAAGCCATGCAGCTCCAGGGGTCCCGACAACATGTTGGTTGACCCTGAGGCCATGAGTGGAACGCTCAAAAGCATGTCACCCAAGCAAGACTCACCCATCTATCCTATCTATCCTGACTGTTGCCCCCTGGGTCCTAATGCCTGCCAGACAAACTTCCTCTCACCTCTCTTCTCTCAGGTTAGACCCATTTCTAAAAATTGCTACCTGTCTCTGGTGCTTTTCTAGTTTCTCCTATAAGAATGATTTGGTTGACCCTGTGGCCATGAGTGGAATGCTCAAAAGCATGTCGCTCAAGCAAGACTCACCCATCTATCCTATCTATCTTGACCCTTGCCCCCTGGGTCCTAATGCCTGCCAAACAAACTTCCTCTCACCTCTTCTCTGAGGTTAGACCCGTTTCTAAAAATTGCTACCTGTTTCTGGTGCTTTTCTAGTTTCTCCTATAAGAATAAGTTCTAGTATAAACTCCAGGACTCTGTTACCTTCTTTAGGCACCCGGGCTCACCAATCAGAAAGACATAATTTTTGCCCAAAGCCCCATCGTAGTGGGGCCTACTTGGAATTTTAGGATCCCTCCTCAGACTAATAGGCCTAACAAAAGCTATTTTTGAAGATAGGAAATGGGGAGCCTCAGAAATTGTATCCTTCCTATTCATATAAGTGAGGACAAAAGGTGTCACTCTTCCAAACCTGGAGATCCCTTCCCTCCCTCAGGGTATGACCCTCCACTTCATTTTTGGGGCATAACATCTTTATAGGACAGGGGTAAAGTCCCAATAATAACAGGAGAATTCTTAGGACTCTAACAGGTTTTAAGAATGCGTCAGTAAGGGCCACTAAATCCGATTTTTCTCGGTCGGTCCTCCTTGTGGTCTAGGAGGACAGGCAAGGGTGCAGGTATTCAAGAATGCGTCGGTAAGGACCACTAAATCTGACCTTCCTCGGTCCTTCATGTGGTCTGGGAGGAAAACTAGTGTTTCTGCTGCTGCTTCGGTGAGTGCAACTATTCTGATCAGCAGGGTCCAGGGACTGTTGCGGGTTCTTGGGCAGGGGATGTTTCTGCTGCTGCTTCGGTGAGCACAACTATTCCGATCAGCAGGGTCCAGGGACCGTTGCGGGTTCTTGGGCAGGGGAAGAAACAAAACAAACCAAAACCACAGGCGGTTTTGTCTTTCAGATGGGAAACACTCAGGCATCAACAGGCTTACCCTTGAAATGCATCCTAAGCCATTGGGACCAATATGACCCACAAACCCTGAAAAAGAGGTGGCTCATTTTTTTCTGCACTACTGCTTGGCCCCAGTATTCTCTCTCTGATGGGGAAAAATGACCACCTGACGGAAGTACAAATTACAATACTATCCTGCAGCTTGACCTTTTCTGTAAGACGGAAGGCAAATGGAGTGAAATACCTTATGTCCAAGCTTTCTTTTCATTGAGGGAGAATACACAACTACGCAAAGCTTGCAATTTACATCCCACAGGAGGACCTCTCAGCTAACCCCCATATCCTAGCCTCCCTATAGCTCCCCTTCCTATTAATGGTAATCCTCCTCTAATCTCCCCTGCCCAGAAGGAAATAAGCAAAGAAATCTCCAAAGGACCACAAAAAAACCCCGGGCTATCGGTTATGTCCCCTTCAAGCTGTAGGGGGAGGGGAATTTGGCCCAACCCAGGTACATGTCCCCTTCTCCCTCTCTGATTCAAAGCAGATCAAGGCAGACCTGGGAAGTTTTTAGATGATCCTGATAGGTACATAGATGTCTTACAGGGTCTAGGGCAAACCTTTGACCTCGCTTGGAGAGATGTCATGCTACTGTTAGATCAAACCCTGGCCTTTAATGAAAAGAATGCGGCTTTAGCTGCAGCCCGAGAGTTTGGAGATACCTGGTATCTTAGTCAAGTAAATGATAGAATGATAGCTGAAGAAAGGGACAAATTCCCTACTGGTCAGCAAGCCATTCCCAGTATGGATCCCCACTGGGACCTTGACTCAGATCATGGGGACTGGAGTCATAAACATCTGTTGACCTGTGTTCTAGAAGGACTAAGGAGAATTAGAAAAAAGCCCATGAATTATTCAGTGATGTCCACCATAACTCAGGGAAAGGAAGAAAATCCTTCTGCCTTCCTCGAGCGGCTACGAGAGGCCTTAAGAAAATATACTCCCCTGTTACCCGAATCACTCGAGGGTCAATTGATTCTAAAAGATAAGTTTATTACCCAGTCAGCTGCAGATATCAGGAGAAAGCTCCAAAAGCAAGCCCTGGACCCTGAACAAAATCTGGAGACATTATTAAACCTGGCAACCTTGGTGTTCTATAATAGGGACCAAGAGGAACAGGCCCAAAAGGAAAAGTGACATCAGAGAAAGGCCGCAGCCTTAGTCATGGCCCTCAGACAAACGAACCTTGGTGGTTCAGAGAGGACAGAAAATGGAGCAGGCCAATCACCTGGTAGGGCTTGTTATCATTGTGGTTTACTAGGACTCTTTAAAAAAGATTGTCTAATGAGAAACAAGCTGCCCCCTCGTCCATGTCCACTATGCAGAGGCAATCACTGGAAGGTGCACTGCCCCAGAGGACGAAGGTTCCCTGGGTCAGAAGCCCCCAGCCAGATGATCCAGCAACAGGACTGAGGATGCCCAGGGCAAGCGCCAGATCATGTCATCGCCCTCACTGAGCCCCGGGTATGTTTAACTATTGAGGGCCAGGAAATTGACTTCCTCCTGGACACTGGTGCAGCCTTCTCAGCATTAATCTCTTGTCCTGGACAACTGTCCTCAAGGTCCATTACCATCTGAGAAATCCTGGGACAGCCTGTAACCAGGTATTTCTCCCACCTTCTCAGTTGTAATTGGGAGACTTTGCTCTTTTCACATGCCTTTCTTGTTATGCCTGAAAGTCCCACACCCTTATTAGGGAGGGATATATTAGCCAAGGCTGGAGCTATTATCTACATGAATATGGGGAACAAGTTACCCATTTGTTGTCCCATACTTGAGGAGGGAATCAACCCTGAAGTCTGGGCATTGGAAGGACAATTTGGAAGGGCAAAAAATGCCTGCCCAGTCAAAATCAGGTTAAAAGATCCCACCACTTTTCCTTATCAAAGGCAATATCCCTTAAGGCCTGAAGCTCATAAAGATTACAGAATATTGTTAAACGTTTGAAAGCTCAAGGCTTAGTAAGGAAATGCAGCAGTCCCTGCAACACCCCAATTCTAGGAGTACAAAAACCCAAACGGTCAGTGGAGACTAGTGCAAGATCTTAGACTCATTAATGAGGCACTAATTCCTCTATATCCAGTTGTACCCAACCCCTATACCTTGCTCTCTCCAATACCAGAGGAAGCAGAATGGTTCATGGTTCTGGACCTCAAGGATGCCACCTTCTGTATTCCCCTGCACTCTGATTCCCAGTTCCTCTTTGCCTTTGAGGATCCCACAGACCACACATCCCAACTTACATGGACGGTCTTGACCCAAGGGTTTAGGGATAGCACTCATCTGTTTGATCAGGCCCTAGCCCAAGATCTAGGCCACTTCTCAAGTCCAGGCACTCTGGTCCTTCAATATGTGGATGATTTACTTTTGGCTACCAGTTTGGAAGCCTCGTGCCAGCAGGCTACTCTAGGTCTCTTGAACTTTCTAGCTAATCAAGGGTACAGGGTGTCTAGGTCGAAGGCCCAGCTTTGCCTACAGCAGGTTAAATATCTAGGTCTAATCTTAGCCAAAGGGACCAGGGCCCTCAGCAAGGAATGAATACAGCCTATACTGGCTTATCCTTGCTCTAAAACATTAAAACAGTTGAGGGAGTTCCTTGGAATTACCGGCTTTTGCCGACTATGGATCCCCGTATACAGCGAGATAGCCAGACCCCTCTATACTCTAATCAAGGAAACCCAGAAGGCAAATACTCATCTAGCCGAATGGGAACCAGAGGCAGAAACAGCCTTCAAAACCTTAAAGCAGGCCCTAGTACAAGCTCCAGCTTTGAGCCTTCCCACAGGACAGAACTTCTCTTTATACATCACAGAGAGAGCTGGGATAGCCCTTGGAGTCCTTATTCAGACTCATGGGACAACCCCACAACCAGTGGCCTACCTAAGTAAGGAAATTGATGTAGTAGCAAAAGGCTGGCCTCACTGTTTAAGGGTAGTTGCAGCAGTGGCCATCTTAGCGTCAGAGGCTATCAAAATAATACAAGGAAAGGATCTCACTGTCTGGACTACTCATGATGTAAATGGCCTACTAGGTGCCAAAGGAAGTTTATGGCTATCAGACAACCGCCTACTTAGATACCAGGCACTACTCCTTGAGGGACCGGTGCTTCAAATACGCACACGTGTGGCCCTCAACCCTGCCACTTTTCTCCCAGAGGATGGGGAACCAATCGAGCATGACTGCCAACAAATTATAGTCCAGACTTACGCCGCCCGAGATGGTCTCTTAGAAGTCCCCTTAACTAATCCTGACCTTAACCTATATACCGATGGAAGTTCATTTGTGGAGAATGGGATACGAAGGGCAGGTTGCGCCATTGTTAGTGATGTAACCATACTTGAAAGCCAGCCTCTTCCCCCAGGGACCAGTGCCCAGTTAGTGGAACTAGTGGCACTTACCCGAGCCTTAGAACTGGGAAAGGGAAAAAGAATAAATGTGTATACAGATAGCAAGTATGCTTATCTAATCCTACATGCCCATGCTGCAATATGGAAAGAGAGGGAGTTCCTAATCTCTGGGGAAACCCCCATTAAATACCACAAGGAAGTTATAGAGTTATTGCATGCAATGCAAAAACACAAAACGGTGGGAATCTTACAATGACAAAGCCATCAAAATGGGAAGGAGAAGGGAGAACAGCAGCATAAGCAGCTGGCAGAGGCAGCAGAAAGGAAAGAAAGAGCCAGGAAGTCAAAGAGAGACAGAGAGGAAAAGACAAAGAAGAAGTCAGAGAGAAAGAGGGACAGACACAGAAAGTCAAAGAGAGAGTTAAAAAGAGAGGAAGAGACAAAGAAGAAGTCGAAGAGAGAAAGAGAGAGATGGAAGTAGTAAAGAAAAAACAGTGTACCCTATTCCTTTAAAAGCCAGGGTGAATTCCTATCTACCCAGCCAAGGCATACTCTACTTATGTGGATCTTCAACCCATATCTGCCTCTTAAACAGTTTGCAAGAAATAATGAAATCTATCCTTACTTTACAATCCCAAATAGACTGTTTGGCAGCAGTGACTCTCCAAAACCGCTGAGGCCTAGACTTCCTCACTGCTGAGAAAGGAGGACTCAGCACCTTCTTAGGGGAAGAGTGTTGTTTTTACACTAACCAGTCAGGGATAGTACGAAATGCCACCCAGCATTTACAGGAAAAGGCTTCTGAAATCAGACAACGCCTTTCAAATTCTTATGCCAACCTCTGGGGTTGGGCAACATGGCTTCTCCCCTTTCTAGGTCCCATGGCAGCCATCTTGCTGTTACTCGCCTTTGGGCCCTGTATTTTTAACCTTCTTATCAAATTTGTTTCCTCTAGAATCAAGGCCATCAAGCTACAGATGGTCTTACAAATGGAACCCCAAATGAGTTCAACTAACAACTTCTACTGAGGACCCCTGGACTGACCCACTGGCACTTTCCCTGGCCTAGAGACTTCCCCTCTGAAGGACACTACAAATGCAGGGCCCCTTCTTCGCCCCAATCCAGCAGGAAGTAGTTAGAGCAGTCATCGGCCAAATTCCCAACAGCAGTTGGGGTGTCCTGTTTAGAGGGGGGATTGAGAGGTGACAGCGTGCTGGCAGTCCTCACAGCCGTCGCTCGCTCTCGGCGCCTCCTCTGCCCAGGCTCCCACTTTGGCCGCACTTGAGGATCCCTTCAGCCCACCGCTGCACTGTGGGACCCCCTTTCTGGGCTGGCCAAGGCCGGAGCCCACTCCCTCAGCTTGCAGGGAGGTGTGGAGGGAGAGGCGCAAGCGGGAACTGGGGCTGTGCACAGCACTTGAGGGCCAGCTGGAGTTCTGGGTGGGCGTGGGCTTGGCGGGCCCGCACTCGCAGCAGCCGGCTGGCCCTGCCGGCCCTGGGCAATGAGGGGCTTAGCACCCGGGCCAGAGGCTGTGGAGGGTGTACTGGGTCCCCCAGCAGTGCCAGCCCACCGGTGCTGCACTCGATTTCTCGCCGGGCCTTAGCTGCCTTCCTGCGGGGCAGGGCTCGGGACCTGCAGCCCGCCATGCCTGAGCCTCCCACCCCCTCTGTGGGTTCCTGTGCGGCCCGAGCCTCCTTGATGAGTGCCACCCCCTGCTCCATGCCACCCAGTCCCATCGACCACCCAAGGGCTGAGGAGTGCAGGCACACGGCACTGGGACTAGCAGGCAGCTCCACCTGCGGCCCCGGTGCGGGATCCACTGGGTGAAGACAGCTGGCTTCCTGAGTCTGGTGGGGACGTGGAGAACCTTTATGTCTAGCTCAGGGATTGTAAATACACCAATAGGCACTCTATCTAGCTCAAGGTTTGTAAACACACCAATCAGCACCCTGTGTCTAGCTCAGCGTTTGTGAGTGCACCAATCGACACTCTATATCTAGCTGCTCTGGTGGGGCCTTGGAGAACCTTTATGTCTAGCTCAGGGATTGTAAATACACCAATAGGCACTCTGCATCTAGCTCAAGGTTTGTAAACACACCAATCAGCACCCTGTGTCTAGCTCAGGGTTTGTGAATACACCAATTAACACTCTGTATCTAGCTGCTCTGGTGGGGCCTTGGAGAACCTTTGTGTCCATACTCTGTATCTAACTAATCTGATGGGGCCTTGGAGAACCTTTATGTCTAGCTCAGGGATTATAAACGCACCAATCAGTGCCCTGTCAAAACAGACCACTCGGCTCTACCAATCAGCAGGACGTGGGTGGGGCCAGATAAGAGAATAAAAGCAGGCTGCCGGAGCCAGCAGTAGCAACCCGCTGGGGTCCCCTTCCACACTTTGGAAGCTTTGTTCTTTTGCTCTTTGCAATAAATCTTGCTACTGCTGACTCTTTGGGTCCACACTGCTTTTATGAACTTTAACACTCACCGCCAAGGTCTGCAGCTTCACTCCTGAGGCCAGCGAGACCACGAGCCCACCGGGAGGAACGAACAACTCCAGAGGCGCCGCCTTCAGAGCTGTAACACTCACCACGAAGGTCTGCAGCTTCACTCCTGAGCCAGCGAGACCACGAACCCACCAGAAGGAAGAAACTCCAAACACATCTGAACATCAGAAGGAAAAAACTCCGGACACGCTGCCTTCAAGAACTGTAACACTCACCACGAGGGTCTGTGGTTTCATTCTTGAAGTCAGTGAGACCAAGAACCCACCAATTCCAGACACATTAGAATTACTATACTATTCACATAAGGTAAAAGAGTAGCACCAGACAGGAAGGAAGCAGTTACCCTTTTGCAGAGCGAGGAGGATAACAAAAGTTTATAAAAAAGAAACCAGCAGGTTTTGAGTTATAGTATAAGACTTAGACAAAATACAATAGTAACAGCAGATGCTATGAATCTAATGTGTACTAAGCACATTATTTGCACAAGTTTTTCAATGTAATCTCATCACAACCTATGATATAGGTTTTATTGTTATGTATATATTGAAGAGGTGGCACTGACACACAGAGAAATTCAGAATTTTGTCCAGAGACACATAGTTGGGAAGAAAAGGATGACATTTGATCCTTACCAAAGCCCTTGCTCCAAGCACAATACTATATTATTGCTCCTGTAAAGGGAGGGAGGACTTTCCTGGCAGAAGTCACATGTGTAACAGCCAGAGGTATGAAACAGCATAGGGCTTTTGGAGAACTATTCATAATTCAGCATGCCTGGAGCAAAGGCTATATTTCAGAAGTTGTAAGGTAAAAAGTTTGATGGAATCAGCAGGAAAAAGACAAAAGGGATGGCACGTGCTTTAGATGTGAAAGATGGAATGGAGAAATAGACCTGGCCACGATAGTGAACCATAATAATCAAGATGAGAGAATGCTAGTAGATTGAATAAAGCAAAATAGTAAGTACACAAAGACTGGTGGTGCTTAGCAAGATAATGATGACAGACAGCAGGCAGGATTTGGAGGTAGATTGGATATGGTGAATAAAGAACACAAGAATGACTCCCATATTTATAAGTTATGCCAACCTAGTAAATGCCAGTACCACAAACAAGGAAACAGGGAAGAGAGTAGCTATCCCAGAAGTTAGATTCCTCCATTCTCCTGTCTTGGGCAGTTTCATGTGCATCTTTTGACATGCCTATGCCTACTGAACCCTTGTAAAAGCAATCACTATTCTTCAGAAATTTATTCAAGACAGATAAGCCTCTCTCCATGAACCTTTTTGCAGCCTTAGAGCAATGGTTTCCATTTTGCAGAAAGGAAAGAATCTCCCTTTATCTCCAATCTTTACAATGTCAGTGAAAACAATCTAGTTTCATGGGTTTCCTTTTCAGCCTCTGGATCAGAAACTCCAGCAAGTTGCTTTGAAAACACTTGGCATTGTTTTTGTGAGACATTCAAATTATTTCATAGACATTATCTCACCAATATTCATTTCATCCCAGTGAAGTAGGCCAAAGAACAATATATTCCTATCTTTAAAGGATAAAAAGAGGTTAAATGACTCATCTGAATAGCTGGAAATAGCAGCTCAGTCTCTGGGATTACCTCCGTGTATAAAAGCAACTGCCACATTACTTCATAAAGGAGTATAAGTTAAAGGTTATTGATGTTTCACAAGACTTGTGTTGTTGGAGTCATCATTTACTGGTAAACAAAGATATCAGAAATGGAACATGAATTGAAGATTGTTTTTTGAAGTTAGACAGTTTATTCTATGTTTCATAAACTTTGCTCTGACCCATGAAATTCTGTAAATAAGATTCTGAAGGTAATTTTCAAAATCAATGGAATATCCGCAGCATGTGGACAGAAACATTTACTGTGTTTAAAGTATTTTATGATAATGTATCACCCTTATGGCTACTAGCCATTATTTGAAGTTGGAGCAGTATAAATTATATATAATATGTAATGATATTATATTATCCAGATGTTTCTGCCATGCAAAAACATCATAAGAACTCATATTGTTTCTTTTTCATTGTACCTTACTAAAATCTTGAATGTGAAAGTGTAGTCCCCATTCCTAATGAAAAACAAGAATCCACTATTTTGGGAAAAGATAGCAAATGATCACTTTTTCTTTCTCAGAATATCTTTTTAACATGGCATTTGAGATTCCACAATCACTTGATTTTCTTTTGTACTTCTGAAGATTCATTCTTCGTATGTTTCCTCATTTCTCCTCAAATTACTAAAATCTAAGTCTTGAGATGTTCCAAGGCTTAGCTCTCATACCCAGTCCCTAAGTGACCTCACTGAGTCTCTATTCTCCCTTAGGCTCACTCTGTTCTATCTATCCACACTGTGCCCTCTGTTCTCATCAGGCACACTGGGGGCCTTTGCACTTACTTGCTGCTTCTGTCGTTATTTTTGATAGACATTCACTATAATTTTTTCCTCACCCCATTCAGGCCTTTCCTATTCCTCCAAGTTAAACACTTTAAACTCCTCTTCCTACTCCCACAACCCAATCCTCTTTTTTTGTCGTTTTTTCTCCTTTATAGCTATTACTACTTAACACGCTAAACACAGATTTTATATAGCTTTCTTATATTCCATCTATCCACGGCAATGTACAATTTGTGAAAGGAAGGACATTGTTGTCCTTATACCTTATGCATAAGACATATGTCTATACCTTATGCATAAGACAGTGTCTGGCACATAGTCATCACTCAATAAATATTAAATGAATGAAGAAAAATTAGTTTTATGATTCACAGACTAAACCAAAATTTTATATGTTAGCGAGAATTTAAGCAATCTTATCATAGAAAAACAATCACTACTTGTCACAGATCCATCAAAAATATTGTGCTTATTCACTTTTACTAAATTAAACAATATCGAATTGCCAATAATTGGCTCACCTTGAACTATGAAAACATCCGTTTTATATAGTTCAACCTAAACATAAAATGACACCCGGGGAAAAAATACACCGCAAACTAGATAAATATCCTATGAATAAAATTGTTTTGTTTCTTCCTTAGTGAAGTTTGTTTTCTCCTTTGACTCCCGAGGTTTATAAGTATAATTCTCTAATTATGAAATCTGCAAACCAAATAGATACCTATTACTAGTATAAAAAAAATCCACAAAATTGCCCATTTTTCAGAACACAACCCCATGTGATATAACCCTGCTTCTACCTGCAAGTTAAATGCTGATACTAAGTTGCCTAGCAGGGAAAAGTCTATCCCTGAACTCATATGTTTTCTTGTATCCTCAAGAAAAGATAATTAATTAATAGGTTTCTTATTCATATTAGAGAAACACAGAGAAAATAAATCATATCTATTAAAGGTTTTAAAATCTTGAGTTCAATTTTTTTCCCATTGTATCTTTACATTTTTCTTTTAAGTAGTCTTTCCCTCAGCAAATCCAGTTACTTCGGATTGGGAGAAACTATACTTTGTCTCTTTTTAAGGAGGAAAGGCAAGTGAAGGAGAAAATAAAAGGAAAGGAAAGAATGTCTTTACTGTTTTGTCCTTGAATGAAAAATGATCACCAGTGGGTTTGACACATATTAAAAAATAAAATGTAAATCTCATGCCAAAATCTCTTCTAGTATTTATTTTCCATTTTAACAAGTGTCTGTGCCAGTCTTATTCACTCTATCTCTTCTGTATAATATAAAAGCCTTCAAGTACATTCAAACCAATGGGATATGAAACTTTCACTTATGGTAGACAGTAGAGTGTGGAAAAGCAGGAAATGCCTTCAGAATTGTGGGAGGGAGGTTTTAGGGAGATGTTAACCTGAGTGGACAGTGAAAAAGTGAAACTAACATTGATCATCTGTGATGTGATCATCATTGCACTAGCACTTTTCCAAAAAAATTTTGCGAGGTAAGATTTTCCCATCCTTGTTATTCACGTAAGTAATCTAAGGAGAATAAGCTTGTCCAAGCTAACATATATTTTGTCTATAATATTTATGTTGCCTGGCAGAAAAAATATGATAAAAGACAGTTTAAGGTAGTATAACTGGTAAGTTAAAGAGCTAAAATTAGAACCTATTTCTGTTTGACACCAGATTTTGAGCCCGTCAATGAACTACGCTGCAACCCCTGAAATCAGATTAATGACAATGTAAGTATTTATTAAGGATTCATTTTTCCTCCACCCAAAAGAACTTGAAGTAAGTAGATTCTGAAAAGTGTGGTCAAGGTTGTAATGTTTGCATCCTCTCTAATCCAAAAGGAATTGAAATTGTTATGACCCATCCAAAAGCTGTTTTACCCTAAATTAAACCACAAAGTTTATAAAATGATAAATTCCCTTTAGAAAAGATTTTAACTTCATGAAAAAGCCATCTATTTAATCCTGGAGTCTACTGGCAGTTTCTTCAATGACCATTTCTGTAGCTCACAAAATTCAGGGATCTATTTTATTAACTCTACAATTGAAATTTCTAGCCTGAACTGGTTCTGTCACCTCAAAAGGATGCTACAAAACCAAATCTAGAGTAAATCACCTTTTCTCAGGTTTTAGCTACTTGAATCCAAAACTGTCAGACATATCAAATACATATCTTTAGATGGTTTCACACATATGATTATCTTCTAAACCTATTTTAAAGCATATTTTAATGCATAAGTACAAATATAATACTTAACATGTCATATATAATATTAAATGTTTAAAAAGCAAGTACATGCTTTTGATGTTAAGTCGTTTCATGTATTGACTACATTATAACTGTATCCATAAAATTAACTTGCTGCTAAGACATGCATGGCTAATTTATTAAGGCTAAGTGTTTGTTTCTGTTTTTACTTTTTTAAAAATTAAAGTTGGTTGGGCATGGTGGCCCACACCTGTTACTTCAGCAATTTGAGAGGCCAAAGCGAGTGGATCACTTGAACCCAGAAGTCTGAGGCCAGCCTGGGTGACATGGCAAAACCCTGTCTCTATTAAAAAATACAAAAATTTAGCTGGATATTTTGGTACACGCCTGTAGACCCAGCTCATCAGGAGGCTGAGGTGGGAGAATCCACTTGAGCCAGGGAGGTGGAGGCTGCAGTGAGATGTGACCACACCACTGCAAACCAGCCTAGGCAATGGGAGTGAAACTCTGTCTAAAAATAAATAAATAAATAAAATTAAAGTTGGTATGATAGGCAAAATTTTGTAAATGGCCCCAGAAAAATATCCTATGTTAATCCCTGGTATCTGGGAATAAGATTTTTCTGGAGTGTTTGCATACGCCCGATGTAATCACACATACCCTTAAAAGCAGAGAACTTTTGAGTTAAATCCATTGAAGTAGAGAGTAGAATGGTGGTTACCAGGGGTGTGCGGGGAGGGAGAGGGGACTGGGGAGATGTTGGTAAAAGGAACCAAAAGTTCAGTTAGATAGAAGGAATGAATTCAATTAATCTATTGCACAATATGGTGACTATAGTTAATAACAATGTATTATATTCTTGAAAGCTTCTAAGAGTAGATTTTAAGTGTTCTCATCACCAAAAAAATAAGTATGTGAGGTAATGCATGTGACTAAATAGCACATGCTTTTTTTTTTTTTAGATGGAGTTTTGCTCTTGTCGCCTAGGCTGGAGTGCAATGGCGTGATCTCAGCTCACTGCAACCTCTGCCTCCCAGGTTCAAGAGATTCTCCTGCCTCAGCCTCCCGAGTAGCTTAGATTACAAGTATGTGCCACCACGTCTGGCTAATTTTTGTACTTTTAGTAGAGATGAGGTTTCACCATGTTAGCCAGATTGGTCTCGAACTCTTGAACTCCAGTGATCTGCCTGCCTCAGCCTCCCAAAGTGCTGAGATTACAAGCGTGAGCCACTGTGCCTGGCCCTTATCATTTTTTTGTGATGAGATTTACTCATTCCACAAGGTATACATCAAAACATCGTGTTATACATGATAAATATATACAATTTTTATTTCTCAATTTAAAAAGTAAAAAATTAATTAATAAAAGCAGAGGATTTTGACTGGCAGCAAAAGGGAAAGTAAGAGAGATTTGAAGCTTGAGAGGGACTCACGTTGTTGCAGCTTTGAAGATAAAGGGGGCTAAATGAGAAGGATTGAGGTTGTTCTTAAGGAGCTAGAGATACCCCCACCGGGAAGCCATCAAAGAAATAGAGACCTTAGTCCTACGACTGCAGGAACCAAATTCAGTCAACAACCACAATGAGCATGAAAGAGTACTCTTCACCATAGCCTCCAAATAAGACCCCAGCCTGGCTGACACCAAGATTTCAGCCTTCTTATATGAAGTGTAACACAATTAGAGCACACTCAGACTCCTGATCTATATAACTGTGATTTAATGAGGAGATTTATTTTAAGCCAATATGTTTTTAATACATTTTTCTTCAGGAAAGCTAATACATTTGGCAGGTCTAAAATGCGTGTTTTGTAGCTGGTTGAAAAGTCATAGTTAAGGAATGATCTTCAACATCTTGTTGAGTTGTGGCAATGGTGGAAACCAACTTCAATTGTAAACTCAAGAAAAAATGTAGTTATTGAGGGGGCTAGGTCAATCAGTTCATGCAACGTGCACCAGAGAGCAATTGTACATTATATATTTAAGCAAAGCAAAGCTTTTATAGTATGAACTTTGCATTATAAAGTTTATCATCTGCAAAGAAAATGGGGTGATTGAATTTAGAGCCTGAGTTTGTTTTGAGTCTTTTTTCTATCATTTTGCAGATTGGCAGTTCTTGAGAAAAAAAAAAATTCTTAGCTTCAATTTTATCAGATAAGGAAATATATCTATGGGAATGGTTATTATCAGCATTAGAATAATTTGTCAACCTTCACAATCAAGTAGATCACACGTCTCGTTAAGAGTACCAACATAACACATTCTAAAGATTTTTGGGATCTGAGAAAAACATTTTTTTGGAATTACCTTCTCTATTAAAATGTATTTGAGCTTAAGAATATGCCGATAATAACAATTTGGATCTCTTTGTTTTCCAGTAGCAATTTGAATAATGTGAAACTAAAGAAAATTATGTATGTGAAAGTGTTTTGAAAACTGTAAATGTCTATAAATATGCATCACTGTTTATATTACTGTTACTATCATCATAACTTCTATTTTATGTGCATTCAACAGATTTTATAAGGCAGTACTTGACCTCCAGCAAAAAGTTGCCCCCATAACTATCTGGAGTGACATAGTCTCCATTGGAAGAGTATGATTTTATTTCACTTTTGACCTCATTTACCATTCACATGATACACACTCTGACCACTGACTTCATAGTCTTTTTCCAGTTACAATACAGCACAATGGGCCATACAGGTAGGTAGGTGCTCTGATGTAATGTATCCAGATAATTTCTTACTCTTTTCTGCCTTTTGCTGTTTCTGATAGACACAAAAGTAGTTTGCATTTCAAAATGTCTAGCAGTCTTTTACATGAAGTAACTAATTCTGTTTTTCCCCTTAACAGTGTACTTCTCTATCACCAAATAACTTACGCATTATTCCATAGAGGTCTGTATAAGGAGCTTCTTCAAACAAAAAAGCTACACTTTTCAAAATGTTCTCTTTGATCGGTGAGCTGTCTTTGCTATTACAATAAAGATTGCCGGGGCTGGGTTCTGTTAGGATCAGTTCCTTTCTAGGCGTTTTAGCTCACCTTATGTAGATTTCTGTTTGACTTTAGCCACCAGTTTTCTAGAGGTGACAGATTCCCAGGACTATAATAACTTAAGGTCAATATAAATAAAAATAACAAATTCAGATAAATAACTTGATTATTTAGATAAAACTTTTACTTTATTGTACAATTTTTTTTGGTTACTTTTATTTTTTAGGTTCAGGGTACCTGTGCAAGTTTGTCATATAGGTAAACTCCTGTCATGGGAGTTTGTTGTACAGATTATTTTATCACCCAAGTAGTAGGTCTAGTACTCAGTAGTTATTTTTTTTTCTAATTCTCTCCCTGCTCCTACCCTTGACCTTCAAGTAGGCCTCAGTGTCTGTTGTTTCCCTCCTTGTGTTCATGTGATCTCATCATTTAGCTCCCACTTATAAGAGAGAACATGTGGTATTTGGTTTTTGGTTCCTGTGTTAGTTTGCTAACAATAATGGCCTCAATCTCCATTGGTGTTCCTATAAAGGACATGATCTCATTATTTTTTATGGCCGCATAGTGTTCTATGGTATATATGTACCACATTTTCTTTATCCAATCTGTGATTGGTAGGCATTTGGTTAATTCCATGTCTTTGCTATTGCGAATAATGCTGCAATAAACACACCTGTGTATGTGTCTTTATGATAGAATGACTTACATTCCTCTGGGTATATACCCAGCAATAGCATTCCTGGGTCAAATGCTATTTCTGATTTAGCTCATTAAAGAATCACCACACTGCTTTCCACAATAATTGAACTAATTTATGCTCCCACCAATAGCATATAAAAGTGTTCCTTTTTCTCCACAACCTTGCCATCATCTGTTATTTTTGACTTTTTAGTAATAGCCATTGTGACTGCTATGATATAGTATCTCATTGTGGTTTTGATTTGCATTTCTCTAATAATTAGTGATATTAACCTTTTATTTATATACTTGTTGTTTATTGCCTGATTTTGTTGGAGCTACTTGGTCTCCCTTTCTTCGTGTTCTCTTAGCCTTATAAAATGTTATAAGGTTTGTCATGCAAAATGCCAGAAACTCATGCATGACCACCACCAGTTTACTAAAAGTGTTTGAAAGAGCAATTACTCTATAGCCAGGCCATTTATAACCCCAACTAAAATATCCAAAAACATTAATTCAAGGACTTTGAGAACAGAGGGAGTTTGGGTGAATCTGAAGCAGGCTTCTACTGATCAGAAGGCAAAAATTCGATTCTTGATTTTGAATCTTGGCTCTGAATACAAGTTATTTTATCACTTTTACAAAATGCCAACATTTTTAGACCTCTGCATCCTCACCTAGTAAACAAAAATAATCATGTGTATAATCAGCTCATAGGGATAATGATTAGAAAATAAAGATTTGACCATTCTCTGCTGAGTGGAGGTGAAATTATAAAAGTGACACAATGCTTTGGTATCAATATATTAACTATAAATATATTAACTAATATTAATTATGTATTACATAGTATTTAATATATATTTTGTTAAATAATTATAATTTATATAATGATTATAGTAAAATATGTATTTTAGATATAGGTGAATGGACATGAAAGTTTTGATCTCAAAGAACAGAGCCAGCATAAAAAACAGCTAATAGGAGAAGAGATAAAGCTAGAATGAGAAAGGTAATCACAAGGATGTGTTTAACAAAAAACCCTGTCACATGTTCTGGATTCCTCGCTGACTTAACTTTGTGTAAAAAGCTAATCTTCTCTTTCCACATTTCTGCACTTTTAGTCATTATTAACATATTATTACTTATCTAGACCTAATTTTCCTTATTTGTAAAATATAGGCAATTGGAATAGATCCTAGATGCTATAATATTTATAAGAAACTCTAATCTTACAAAATGTTTGGGAAGGCAAAGGATTCTTTGTTAAACAGTTTGGGAAACACTTATACTCCTGTATTGAAGCTATATAATTTATATTTACATTAACATACTAACAGAAGTGAGAAAAACTGAAGTAAAGAAACCTATTTGTGTTTGCTTAACCTAGCTCTTATGAAAGTGACGATTTTAAGACTTTAAGCCCACTCCTAGCCTTTCTTCTTACTATTTTAGTGCAAAGTCAGCCAGCACCTGCTTTCCTTTGCCTGAGGGCTTTCCTTGTCCTTAGCCCCCGTGTTTTGCATGCTCATAAGTGGGCCAGAAATGCAGAGGAATTAACCCCATTGCCAACCTCAGCATCCCTTTACAGGAGTTGCTGTGCTGGTATATTCAAGATCCTTCATATACTGAGGGGTGTGCATGACACCAGCTTCTAGAGATTCCCCAAGAAATAAGCTTCAATTACCCTCAGTGAAATTTGGGGCCATAATATATTCTTTAGACTGATATTTCTTGTCTATTCTTTCCAATTTTATCACAACCCCCCAAATAAGTGATTCCCACTCAAGGTTGGCTTGGGGTGGGGTGGGAGTAGAATCAAAGTTAAGACACATATTTGGAAACTAGTTGGATACAATATCTTAGTGCTCCACATTCAATGATCCAAATATATTAAGAAACTATTTCTGACAGTTTCAGGGCACAAGACTCCAGTACCTGTCTTCTATGTGTCACTTAATAAATGTTTGCTGAATAAATTAATTTCTGCAGAGGGCAATACCAATAACTTTTCTTGACAAAGGAAAAAGCATAAATTAAGAGGACACCACTTTTAACTTTCCATCTCTTCAGACACTTAATGGACATATAGGCTGTATCCTGGCTGTTTGTTCACTGTCTCCTTCATTGGCCAATATTGCTTGGCCTCTTAGTATCTCTGATCTCAACTGTCTCCAGGGATGCAGTGTCTCAATGCCCTTTCTTCCCTCTCCACATTTTCAGCTAGTAGAATATGTAAGAAGCTTTCAGTTCCTCTATGTCCTTGCAATTCATTTTCAACAATTGGAGGAAAAGGCTCTCATTAAATCCAATAATAATGCCACTCATTGAGAGCCTACCCTTTGCACCATGATGTGTGTGTACACACACACACCCACACACGCAATCTCATTAAATCTTCAAGGACGTCATAAGGAAATATTGTTAGCTCATTTGGCAGATTAAAAAAAAATGGACTCAGAGATTTTAAGTAATTCTCCTCAAAGTCATATAACTATTTAGTGGCAGAGACAGGTTTCTAAATGAAGCATGGAGGACCCCAAAGTTCATCTCTTACTCTCAATACTATTTGCCTCCTGTAAGTTATTTAGCTCTTTTATTATTGTTTTTAAGTAGCATTCATTAGTGTGCCTTTAATAAAAAGTTCGTAAGAGCAAAAATGACTCACATTTATATTGTTCATATAGCTTCAATATACTTTTACTTTAAAAAAACTCAGACTTATTGAAGCATAATTTAAAATGGCAAAACTGCTTCCTTTTAAATATATAGTTAAAAGAGCTTTGATAAGTGGTTTAAATCGTGATTAGAAAAAAGAAGAAGTGGGCCAGGAGCGGTGGCTTATGCCTGTAATCCCAGCACTTTGGGAGGCAGAGGCAGGTGGATCACCTGAAGTCAGGAGTTCAAGACCAGCCTGGCTAACATGGTGAAACCCCGTTTCTACTAAAAATACAAAAATTAGCTGGAGGTGGTGGCATGTGCCTGTAATCCCAGTGACTTGGGAGGCTGAGGCAGGAGAATCGCTTGAACCCTGGAGGCGGAGGTTGCAGTGAGCCGAGATTGCACAACAACCTGGACAGCAAGAGCAAAATTCCGTCAAAAAAAAAAAAAAACAGAAGTGATTTCAAATATTAGGTCTATAATTTGTGACTATGGCAAAGTATCTAAAATATTCTAAGCCTAAATTTGTTCATCCTTAGAATGATGTAAATAATAATATATTTTATATTTGTCGCTAACCAAAGTTTCTTGCAATGGGAATTAGGATAACAAAGTATACTTCTGTAGACTGTGTGTGTGTGTGTGTGTGTGTGTGTGTCTGTGTGCCCAGAAAGAGTTAATCAAAATTTAATGTTTCCCATTGAAAAAAAATTTAGAAATGAGGAGAACCTTGCTGATTTGCTGATTGATTGCTAGAGTCAAGGTGACTTTTAATTGAAGTGCTTAATTAATTTCATTAGTGAGCTGGGTAACGCTACATGTCCTCGAAAGTGAGGTGGGGCAGAGATCCTGAGTTTTCAGTGTCCGTAGTTCTGCTTCATAGTACATCGACTTCCTTCCCTTTCCTGTGTCTTACTATATATAACTTTCTCTCCTCTGTTAGCTTATTCCTTATTGGAAAGAAGGGGCTTTGTGAAGCTTGGGGTCTTAACCACAGATATTATGAAAATATTCTTTCCCTGGTCTATGGTAGCATTTCTCCACATCCCAACTCCTCTAAGCTTTACAAACCGTCTTAAAATACCACTAAAGACATTTTAAATTATCCTGAGGTTAAACATTTACTGCTAATAATAGTTATCAGTTATTGCTGTCTTGTTTTGTGTCATTAGGTAAAATACAGGACATGTTCTTTAGTACAATATGAGTTGGTTCCACGTTCATATTTGAAAATAGATACACTTGTGTATCAGAAATTCAAATGAGAGAGAGGGAAAGATGGCAGAGTAGAAAGTTCCACTAATTGTCCCTCCACCACGAACATCAAGTTACCAACTGTCTACCCAGACAAAATACCTTCATAAGAACCAAAAATTAGGTGAACACTCTCACAGTATCTAGTTTTATCTTCCTATCACTAAAAAAGGCACTGAGGCCAGGCACGGGAGCTCACGCCTGTAATCCCAGGACTTTGGGAGGCCAAGGTGGGTGGATCACCTGAGGTCAGGAGTTTGAGACCAGCCTGGCCAAAGTGGTGAAACCCCATCTCCACTAAAAATACAAAAATTATCCGGGCATGGTGGCAGGCACCTATAATCCCAGCTACTCAGGAGGCTGAGGCAGAAGAATTGCTTGAATCCGGGAGGCGGAGGTTGCAGTGAGCTGAGACCATGCCATTGCACTCTAGCCTGGGCAACAACAGAGAAACTCCATCTCAAAACAAAAACAAACAAACAAAAAAAAAACAAGAAAAGGCACTGAAGAGACAGAAAAAGACATTGTGAAACCCCTGATGCCACCTTTCCCCCACCCCTGGCAGCTGTGGCTGGTGCAGAGAGCACCTCTGGGCACTAGGAGAGAGAGAATACAGCAACTGTGAGGCATTAAACTCAGTGCTGTCCTGTTAGACTGTTAGAGCCTAAAGGAAAACCGATCCAAACACAGCTAAAGCCTGCCTACAGAGGAAGCATTTAAACCAGCCCTAGCAAGAAGGGAATCACCAATTCCAGTGGTCCAAACTTGAATACTTGTAAACCTTGCCACCAAAGACTTTGTATCTCCAAGTAAACTTGAAAGGCAGTCTAGGCCATAAGGATTGCAACTCATAAGCAAGTCCTACTGCTGAACTAGGCCCGGAGACAATGGACTAGGGGGCATGTGACATACTGAGGCACCAGCTGGGGCAGCCAAGGGAGTGCTGGCATTACTCCTCCTGTAACCCCAGCCTGCACAGCTCACAGCTCCAAAAAAGAAACCTGTTGTTCCACTTGAGGAGAAAAGAGGAAATAGTGGGGAGGACTTTGTCTTGCATCTAGGATGCAAGATGCAGCAGGATAGGCGCCAGTCAGAGTAACAAGGCACACATTCCAGGACGTAGCTCCCAGAAGACATTTGTAGAAACACCTTGGGCCAGAAGGGAACCTGCTGCCTTGAAGGAAAGAACCTCACCTGGCAGCATTCATCACCTACTAACTGAAGAGCCCTTGGGCCTTTAATAAGCAGCAGTGATACCCAGGTCCTACATGGAGGGCCTTGGATGAGCCTCTGAGATTTGCTGGCTTCAGGTACCAGCATGACCACAGGGGAATAGAGAATCAAGAGGGTTCTTGGCATCTCTAATTCCAGGACTTGCCTCTTCAGTGGCATTTCTGTACCTGGCCTGGGCCAGAGGGGAGCCCACTCCCTTGAAGGGTAAGTCCCAAGCCAGGAAGCATTCACCACAAGCTGACTTGGGAGAACTTGGGCTTTAAAGGAATGTCTGTGGTAGTCTGGCAGTACTCCTTGTGATTTGGGGTGGTGGTAGCTATAGGGTGAGGCTAGTCTGCCTTTGGAAAGGGGAGGGAAGAGTTGGAAGAGCTGTATCATATGCTTGGAGTGCCAGCTCAGCCACAATAGAACAGAATACCAGGTAGACTTCTAAGGTTTTACTGACTCCTGGAAGGCACTTTTGGACCCACTCAGGGACTGGGGACCTTGCTGCCCTGAAGGAAGAAACACAGGGCTGGTTATCCACCTACTGATTGTAGAGCCCCTGGGCCTTGAATGATCATAGGCAGTATCCAGTAAGTGGTTATAGCAGGCCTTGAGTGGGACCCGGTGCTGGGCTGGCTTCAGGTTTCACCCAATACAGTCATTGGTGGTGGGCACAGGAATGCTTGCATCACTCCATCCCTAGGTTTAGGTGTCTTAGAACAGAGAGAGATAGTTCATTAGTTTTAGAGAAAGTAAAGAAAGAGAACAGACGTATCTGTGTGGTAATCCAGAGAATTCTTCTAGATCTTGTACAAGACCTTCAAGGTGGTGCCTCTATGAGTCTCCAGGAACTACAGTGTTACTGGGGTTGGGGAGCCCCCTGAAGCAGATACAGCTTAGATCACAAAAGCCAAGTTATTTCAACTATCTGGAAAGCCTTCCCAAGAAGGATTACTGCAAATAAGACCAGAGAATGAAGACTACAATGAATACCTAAGTCTTTAATGCCCAGACACCAAAGAACATCTGCTAGCACCAACACTGTCCAGGAAAAAGTGACTTTACCAAATGAACTAAATAAGGCACCAGGGACCAGTCCTGGAGAAAGAGAGGTATGTGACCTTTAGACAGATAATTTAAAATAACAGTGTTGCGAAAACTCAAAGAAATTCAGGATAACACAGAGAAGGAATTCGGAAATGTATCAGATAAATTTAACAAAGAAATGAAAATAACTTTAAAAAATCAAGCAGAAATTCTGCAGCTGAAAAATTCAAGTTGCATACTGAAGAATGCATCAGAGTTATTTAATAGCAGAATATATCCAGCAGAAAAAACAATTAGTAAGTTTAAAGGCAGGATATTTGAAAATACACAGTAAGAGGAGACAACTGTCAAAATAATAAAAAACAATGAACCGTGCCTACGGAATCTATAAAATAGCCTCTAAAGGGTAAATCTAAGAGTTATTGGCCTCAAGAAGGAGACAGAGAAAGAGATAAGAGCAGAAAGTTTATTCATAGGGATAAAAACCAAGAACCTTCCAAACCCAGAGAAATACATCATTATCCAAGTATAAGACGGTTATAAAATACCAAGCAAATATAACCCATAGAGGACTATCTGAAGACTTTCAGTAATAAAACTCCCAAAGGTCGAAAATAAAGAAAGGATCCTGAAAGCAGCCAGAGAAAAGAAACAAATAACCTACATGGAGCTCCAATATATCTGGCAGCAGACTTTTCAATGGAAATCTTAAAGACCAGGAGAGAGTGGTATGATATATTAAAGTGCTAAAGGAAAAAAACTTTTACCCTAAAATAGTATATCTGATGGAAATTTCTTTAAACCTGAAGGATAAATAAACACTTTTCAAAACAAACAAAAGATAAGAGATTTCACGAATGCCAGACCTGTCCTACAAAAAAATGCTAAAGGGAGTACTTCAGTCAGAAAGAAGAGGACATCAATGAGCAATAAATAATCACCTGAAGGTACGAAACTCACTGGCAATAGTAAGTATACAGAAAAATACAGAATATTATAACACTGTAACTATGATGTATAAACCACTTTTATCCTAAGTATAAAGACTAAATGACGAATGAATAAAAAATAATAACTGCAACAACTTTTTAAGATATAGTTCAGTAAGATATAAATAGCAACAACAGAAAGTTAAAAAGCTGGGGGATAAAGCTAAGGTTTAGAGTTTTTATTAGTTTTCTTTTTGCTCAATTGTCTGTTTATGAAAATAGTGTTAAATTGTTATCAGGTTAAAATCATGGGTTATAAGATAGTATTTGCAAGCTTCATGGTAACCTCAAACCAAAAATCATGCAACAGATACACAATAAATAACAAGCAGGAAACTAAATCATATCACTAGAGAAAATTTCCTTCACTAGAGGAAGACAGGAAGAAAAGAAAGAAGGAAGAGAAGACCACAAGACAACAAGAAAAAATAATAAATGGCAGGAATAAGTCCTTGTTAATAATAACATTGAATGTAAGTGGACTAAACTCTTCAATCAAAGACAGACTGGGCTGAATGGATGAAAAGGCAGGACTCATTGATCTGTTGCATATAAGCAACATAGTTCACCTATAAAGACACATACAGACTGAAAAATACGGAATGGAAATAGATATTCCATGCCAATGGAAACCAAAAAAGAGCAGAAGACACTATACTTATATCACACAAAATAGTTTTCAAGTCAAAAACTATAAGCAGAGACAAAGCTCACTATATAATGGTAAAGGGGCCAATTCAGCAAGAGAACATAACACTTTTAAATATATATGAACTCAACACTGAAGCACCTAGATCGGTAAAGAAAATTATTAACACTAAGGAGAGAGTTAGGCCACAATACAGTAATAGCTGGAGACCTCAACACCACACTTTGAGCATTAGACAGATCTTTCAGACAGAAAATCAACGAAGAAACATCAGACTTCATCTGCACTATATACAAAATTGATGTAACAGATATTTACAGAAAATCTCATACAATATCTGGAGAATACATGTTTCTTTCCTGATCACATTCTTAAAGATGGACCATATATTGGGTCACAAAACAGTCTTAAAACATTTTAAAAAAATTGAAATAATATCAAACATCTTCTTTGAACACAATGGAATAAAACTAGAAATCAATAACAAAAGGAATTTTGGAAACTATACAAATAGCATGGAAATTAAACAATATGCCCTGAATGACCAGGTTTGGGTGGGGGGTCAATGAAAAAATTAAGAAAGAAATGAAAAACTTGGTGAAACAAATGATAAGGGAAACACAAAATACCCAAACCTGTGTGATAGGGCACAAGCAGCACTAATAGGGAAGTTCATAGCTATAAGTGCCTAGGTCAATAAAGGAGGAAAAATTCAAATAAACAGCCTAAACATGCATCTTAACGAAATAGAAAAGCAAGAGAAAACAAGACCCAAAATTAGTGACAGAAAAAATTTAATAAAAATCATAGCAGAAATAAATAAAACTGAAATGAAAAAAATACAGAAGATCAATGAAAAAAAGTGTTTTTCTTTTTTGAAAATTTAAACAAATTTCACAAACCTTTGGCCAAACTAAGAAAAACAGAGAGAAGAACCAAATAAATAAAATCAGAAATGAAAAAGTCATTGCAACTGATACTCCAGAAATTAAAGGATCATTAGGGGCTACAATGAGCAGCTATATACTCATAAATTGGATAATCTAGAAGAAACTGATGAATTTCTAAATACATACAACCTACCAGATTGAACCAAGCATAAAGTCAGAACCTGAACAGACCAGTAAGAAGTAACCAGATTGAAGCCATAGTAAGTCTCTCAGTAAAGAAAGCCTGGGACCTGATGGCTTCACTTCTGAATTACATGAAATATTTAAAGAAGAACTAATGCCAATCCTGCGCAAACTACTTCAAAAAATAGAGGAGAAGGGAATACTTCCAAACTCATTCTGTGAGGCCATATTACCCTGATACCAAAATGAGATAAAGACATACCAAAAAAAAAGAAAGCTACAGTCCAATATCTCTGATAAATATTAAATAAAAATCCTCAACAAAATACTAGCAAATAAAATTCAACAATGCATTAAAGAACACTCATCATGACCAAGTGAAATATATCCTGGGGATGCAAGGAAGGTTTAACATATGCAAATCAATTAATGTGATTGTATTCATCTGTTCTTGAGCTGCTAATAAAGACATACCCAAGACTGGGTAACTAATAAAGGAAAGAGGTTTAATTGGCTCACAGTTTCACATAGCTGAGGAGGCCTCACAATCATGGCAGAAGACAAATGAGGAGCAGAGTCACATCTTACATGGTGGCAGGTAGAAGAGCTTGTGCAGGAAAACTCCCATTTATAAAACCACCAGATCTTGTGAGACTTATTCAGTACCATGAGAACAGTATGGGAGAAACTGCCCCCATGATTCATCTCCACATGGCCCCACCCTTGACACATGGGGATTCTAACAATTCAAAGTGAGATTTCGGTGGGACACAACCAAACTGTTTCAGTAATACATTGTATCAGAAGAATAAAGAATAAAAACCATATGATAATTTCAATTGATGCTAAAAAGAATTTGATGCATTTCAACATCCCTTCATGATAAAAACCCTAAAAAAAAAACTAGGGATAGAAAAAACATACCTCAATATAATAAAAAAAATGACAGACCTACAGTAAGAATCGTACTGAATAGGAAAACATCTGAAAGCCTTTGCTCTAAGATCTAGAACACGCAAGAATGCCTATTTTACCAGTTATTTGACATAGTACTGTAAGTACTAACTTGAGAAATCAGATAAGAGAAAGATATAAAGGGCCTTCAAATTGGAAAGGAAGAAGACAAATTACCTTTGTTTGCAGATAATATGATCTTATATTCAGAAAAACCTTAGTAGTCCCACAAGAAAACTATTCAAAATGATAAACAAATTCATTAAAGTTGCAAGATACATAATCAACATTCAAAAATCTGGAGCATTTCTCCAGTGAACAATGTGAAAAAGAAATTCAAAAAGTATTCCCATTTACAATAACTACACATACAATTAAATACCTAGGAATATGAAAGATCTCTGTAATGAAAATTTTAAACACTGAGGGAAAGAAATTAAAAACACCAAAAATATGAAAAAAAAACTACTTCGTGTTCATCAATTGGAAGGATCAATAATGTTAAAATGTCCATACTACCCAAAGCAATCTACAGATTCAATGCAATTCCTATTATAATACCAATGACATTCTTCACAGAAATAAGAAAAAGAAAATTAAAATTTAAATGGAACCACAAAAGACCCAGAAAAGTCAAGGTATCCTGAACAAAAAGAACAAAACTGGAGGAATTACATACTCTGAGTTGAAAATATACTACAGAGCTATCATCACCGAAACAGCATGTTAGTGGCATAAAAACTGACACATAGATAAATGAAACAGTATGGAGAACCTAGAGACAAATCCACACATCCACAGTTAACTTATTTTTGACAAAGTTACCAAGAATGTACACTGGAGAAAAGACAGTCTCTTCAATAAATGGTGCTGGGAAAACTGGATATCTATATGTAGAAGAATAAAACTAGATCTCTATCTCTTGCCATATAAAAAAATCAAATAAAAATGAATTAAATACTAAAATCTAAGACCTCAAACTATGAAATCACTACAAAAAAAATTAAGGAAAATTTCCAGGACATTAATCTGGGCAAAAATTTTGTGATCAATACCCTGCAAGCACAGGCAACCACAGAAAAAAATGGAATCACATAAAGTTAAAAAGTTTCTGCACAGCAAAGGATACATTCAACAAAGTGAAGAGGTAGTCCACAGAATGAGAAAAAAATATTTGCAAACAACCCATCTGACAAGGGATTAATAGCCAGAATATATATGGAGCTCTAAAACTCTATAGGAAAAATAATAATAATTTAATTAAAAAGTGGGTGAAAGATTTGCATAGACATTTCCCAAAAAAAGACATACAAATGAAAATCAGGCATATGAAAAGGTGTTCAACATTACTGATCATCAAAGAAATGTGAATAGAGACTATAATATCATCTCACCCCAGTTAAAATGGCTTATATCCAAAAGACAGGCAATAACAAATGCTGGCAAGTATGTAAAGAAAAAGGAAACTTCTACACTGCTGGTGTGAATGGAAACTAGTATGATCACTGTGGACAACAATTTGGAGGTTCCTAAAAAAAAAATAAAAAAAATTGTGCTACCATATGACCCACAATTTCACTGCTAGATATATTTCCAAAGAGAGGAAATCAGTGGATGGAAGAGATATCTGCATTTCTTTGTTTGTTGCAGCATTGTTTACAATAGCTAAGAAACCTAATTGTCCATTAACAGATGAATGGATAAAGAAAATATGCTACCTAAACACAGTGGAGTACTACTGAGCCATAAAAAAGAATGAGATGCAGTCATTTGCAACAACATGGATGGAACTGGTGATCATTATTTTAAGTAAAATAAGTCAGGCACAGAAAGAGAAACATCATATGTTCTCACTTATTTGTGGTGATATGGTTTGTCCCCACCCATAACCCATTTGAATTGTAATTCCCACAATTCCCACTTGTCCTGAGATGGAACAGATGGGAGGTAATTGAATCCTGGAGGCAGGTCTTTCTCGTGCTGTTTTCGTGATAGTGAAAAAGCCTAATGAGATCTGATGGTTTTATAAGGGTGAGTTTTCCTGAACAAGTTTTCTCTCTTGTGCTGCCATATAAGACATGGCTTTCGCCTTCCACCATGATTGTGAGGCCTCCCCAGCCACATGGAAGTATGAGTCTATTAAACCTCTTTTTAAAAATAAATTACCCAGTCTCAGGTATGTCTTTACCAGCAGAGTGAAAACAAACTAATGGGATCTGAAACATGTGGGATCTGAAAATCAAAACAATTGAACTCATGGACATAGAGAGTAGAAGGATGGTTTCCAGAGGCTGGGAGGGGTAGTAGCAGACTAAGTGGGGAGGTAAGGATGTTTAATAGGTACAAAAAAGTACAAAGAATGAGTAAGCCCTACTATTGATAGTACAGTACGGTGACTACAGTCAATAATAACTTAGTTGTCCATTTTAAAATAACATTTTAAAATGAAAGTGTAGTTGGATTGTTTGTAACTCCGAGGGTAAATGCTTGAGAGGATGGATACCTCATTCTCTATGATGTCATTATTTCACATTGTGTGCCTGTATTAAAATATCTGATGTACCTCATAAATATACATACCTACTATGTACCCACAAAAATTAAAAAGTAAAAAACAAATAAGAAAAAAATAAATCCAAGCTCAATTAGTTGTCTTATATTCTTATTTGTTAAATCTAGCAACCCCAGCATATTATGTTCCAGAAACCGTGTCAGTCATTGCAAATGTGATATTTCTTTTGATCTTCACAATGATACTGTGATGTAAATGCAGTTACTACTCTTATTTTGTAAATGAGGCTTAGAGATATTAAGTAAAAAGGTGAGAGTTATACAGTTATTTAGAACAGATTGGGTGACACAATTCCACTTCATAAAGGAAGACTGGAAAGTGCTTTTTTGGATGTTTTTTATAATTATCGATTATAATAGATTATCAAACTTTCTTTAACTTTTATTTTTAGGTACATGAGAAGGTGTTTCATAGACAAAAAAAGTCTTGGTTTTATTGTTATATAAAACTTAAATTTCACTTTATAGATTTTTAAAATGTGCTTACATTTTTAACATTATTTTGAAACAAATTTTGACATAACTAATTGCAAAAATTGTACAAAGAATTATTGTAAGACTCCTCACCCAGCTTCACCCAATGTTACAATTTTACTTTCTAGTTTTATAATTCTACTGTAGTTATTAAAACTAGAAAATTAGCATTAATACAAAGTAATGAAGTTTTGCCAATTATATCACGTATGTAATTGTTTATTATTTAGAATTCAATATGGAATCACACATTATTTAAATTGTTATGTCTCTAACTTAGTACAATTTGGGACAGCTCAGATTTTCATTGGGTTTCATGACCTTGACACATTTGTAGAATAGTGACAGTTATTTTAAATAATTTATATAGAATAAAATAAATATCTGTATCTTTCTACATATACATGTATACGAACCTATTCTGTTATAAATAAGTAACTGGAAAATGCTCTGTTTAAAAGCATAATACCAATAAACAAATAGAGAAGAATAATGGAAATAGATATTCAGCATGTGGCAAAATCTATAGTAATAATTATTTCAGTTTGATAAACATCACTGGATGCTAAAATTACTGAGTGAAAGTACAAGAAGAAATAGAATAAAGTTCCAAATTATTTACCCATAGGTATACTGATCTTTTTTTTTATTTTTTATTTTTGAGACAGAATCTTGTTCTGTCACTCAGGGTAGAGGGCAGTGGTGCTATATTGGCTCACTTCAACCTCCACCTCCTGGGTTCAAGCGATTCTCCTGCCTCAGCCTCTTGAGTAGCTGGGATTACAGGTGTGCACAAGCACATCCAGCTAATTTTCATATTTTTAGTAGAGACAAGGTTTCACCATTTTGGCCAGGCTGGTCTCGAACTCCTGACCTTGTGATCCTCCTGCCTCGGCTCCCAAAAGTGCTGGGATTACAGGTGTGAGCCACCACACCTAGCCGGCATACACCATCTTAACCAAGTGATCAATAAATTAAACATTTAAAAAAATGTAACTGAGTAGTTGTATCTTATTTCAAATATATATAAATATATATATACACATACATATGTTTAGTTTCTTGTGGCCTTTGGACTGGTTTAGCAACTTAATGCTTCTCATTTATTAATGAATTAACTAAAATTATTTTATATTTGAATGACAGCCATCATTTTACCTTTTATAAATTATCTGTTAATAGCTTATATTAATCTTTGTATTTTCCCCCAGATTATTATTTGAGATTATTATTTGCATATTGTTTCCCTAAGTCCTGATATGTTGTGTCTGTTCAATATCAATTTTTCTTATTTAAACCTTAATTTTAATGAAAATATATTACAATCTCAAAACTGTGATGATTTCATGTTGAAATGAGAAGACCATACTCAAATACTTAAAGCATTAAAATATAGCCAGATCACTTCATACATGTAAGCATTTTGAAACCAGTACCCTAAATAGAATTTTGGCAGTTATTAACCCCACTGAGAAAAATAAATACTTCTGGAAAACAGTTATAAAATAATTCTTGGAAAGACAATATCTAGTTTCTCACTTTGAATGAAGAATGAGAAAGCATGGTGATATTTTATTGTTAATGACAGTCAAATGTTACAGCTGATTCTTACCCTTAGACAACTTAGGTTTCACTTAGAACAAGTGAAGTCATAAAAATCGTCCAAGATAGTGAAATACACCAAGCACACTGTATTGTCTTTAAATACTGGCCACACCTGAGGGCACATTTGCTTTAAAAGCCTATAAAATTACTTGATTAGAGGTTTTAATGGATTTGCCACTTTACTAATTTCCTTAGGGCAGAAAAAGTACAAATCTCAGGAAAGAATATTTGCAAGTAGAATTAAATCAACAAATTTTCCACCTTTAAAAACAGTCTTTTTCTATTTTTTACAATATATATCTACTACCATGTTTAGGTTTCATAATTTTCATCTACAAAAATACTAAATATTGTGGATATTTAAAATATTTTTGACATAAAGCATATGTGATTTTTTTCTTTCAATAGTCAAAGGCACATAGATCAAATAACAATAAAGACAAGCTCTAAGAAATGATACAGGAAGATTTTTAATAAATTTAACATACGTAGAATGAAGTGTTCCTGTTTAAATTTTAAAGTCCAGATAATTGTCTTGTAGCCAATAAAGAAATGTTCTTTTTTATTGAAAAATTCACTACTTATTAGGCAAGAAATAAGAATTATTCTAATACATATATGTATATGTGGTATGCATGCTTATCATGCATCATACAGGTACTTACACACACGGTAAAAAATCTGCAGTGAGAAATGATGCTGCTCTTAAAATCAGTCCTTAGCATCTCAAGGTCTTAGAATAATGTGTAAGTCCTATTTTATGTCTTTTCATTTTCATACATTTCTGCACGATTATTTCTTTCATCAGCAGTTTGCAACATGTTGTGTGTATCTTTATTTCATTTCTTTCTGTGTAGGATTTTGTTGTATGTCTGTGCCAGTGTTTTTTATCCATTCTCTCCTTGATGAGCATTGAGCTGTTTTCATTTTGGAGTACTTTTTGATAAAGTTGTTATGAACATTAATATGTAAGCCTTTTGTGTACCTATGCAATTTCTCGAATGTTTACTTAGCAGTACTAATACTTGGTTATTGGATATTTGTAAATTTAGTTTTATTAAAAACTACCAAAGAATTGTCTAAAGCATGCACCATTTTGCACTCCCACTTACAATGTATAAAACCTCCAGTAGCTTAATATCTTCCTTAACTCTTAGATTTATAAGATTTATACTTTAGCCATTTTGGGAAATGTGTAACAATACTCCTTGTTATTTTAATTTGCATGTTCCTGATGGCTAGAGGTGATTGGCACATTTTCATATGCTTCATAGCTATTTGTACCTGCGGAAGTTTTTTGTTTATTCTTTTATCATGTTGTCTTTTTCTTATTGTCTCATAGAAAATATCCATAAATGAAGGATACGAGTCCTTCATCAGATATATTTATTAAAAATATTTTCTTCTGATTATAGCTTTCACTTGCTTAATTATATCATATGATAAGTAGAAGTTTTAAATTTATATACAAGTGTAATATAAAATACAA
The DNA here is from genome assembly GCF_029289425.2 of Pan paniscus. NCBI lineage: Eukaryota > Metazoa > Chordata > Mammalia > Primates > Hominidae > Pan > Pan paniscus. The sequence continues at coordinate 26,213,556 of NC_073258.2, read as the reverse complement.
TATATATAGACATATAGGGACCTTAGACACATATGAATTATGAATGTACATATATAGTATATGCTATTAACTTGTGTTCTGTTTAAGAACAATTTTTCTACACCAAGTAATAAGGACAACCTCTAATGTTTTATTCTAGAATATCAATATTTTAGACTTTCTCACGGACATCTCTGTTCAATTTTGACTTTTTTCTGGCATAATATAAGGGTTGAGTTTGCTCCATCTGCCTAGTCATTTGTGGCAGCAGAGTTTATTTTCTTCTTCGTAATCAATGAAATTTTTTTTAAAAAAGCATTAAAGATATAAAGTAACTATATTTAATATATAGTTAAGTTAAATGTGATATTAATAGTTATATTAAATATATAGTCACTTTATTTTTAAAATATTTAATATTTCCTTAATAAACATTTTAAATAAATATGTGTCACTATATATAGTGATTATATCTATTTATATATGTATGAAGTGACAATAAATTAAGTATATATGTGTATATATAAAATATATATATTTATGTCTCCATTTGTATTATCTATTCTGTTCCATTGATTCATGACTATACTTACGCTAACACTTCATTGTGAAAATAAAGATAGCTTTTTTGTATGTTTTAAAAAATACATGTTTAAGTGCTCCAAGTTTATTATTTATTTTAAGATTATATTTCAATGTCTTAGTAGAACCTGATTGTTAATGTATCTAAGAGTCTTTTTAAAATATTGCTTAGGATTGTGTTGAATCTCTATACCAAATTGGAGAAAATTTTTTCACTCAACAATAGAAACCAAGTTCCACCCTTAATACTTTGCTTAGAAATTTATTCAACTGGAAGTCCTAGCCAGAAAAATCAAGCAAGAGAAAGAAATAAAAAGCATCTGAATAGGAAAAGAAAAAGTGAAACTATCTGTCCTCACTGATGATATTATTCTATACCTAGAAAATCATCAAAGATTATGCCAAAAGGCTCCTATAACTGATAAACAACTTCAGTAAAGTTTCAGGATACAAAATCAATGCACAAAAATCAGTAGCATTTCTATACACGAATAACGTTCAAACTGAGAGCCAAATAAAGAACACAACCCCATTTACAATAACCACAAAAAGAATGAAATACCTGAGAATACATGTAACCAAAAAGGTGAAAGAACTCTACAAGGAGAACTACTCTGCTCAAAGAAATTACAGATGCTGAAAACAAATAGAAAAACATTCCATGCTCATGGAATGGAAGAACCAGTATTGTTAAAATGGCCATACTTCCCGAAGCAATCTACAGATTCAAGGCAATGTTATGTTTCACAGAAGTAGAAAAAAAAACTATTCTAAAATTCATATGGAACCAAAAAAGAGCTCCTATAGCCAAAGCAATCCTAAGTAAAAAGAACAAATCTGGAAGCATCATATTACCTGACTTCAAACTCTAAGCCTACAGTAATCAAAACAGCATAGTACTGGTCCAAAAACAGACACATACACCAATGGAACAGAATAGAGAACCAAGAAATAGTCACACACCTACAACAATCTGATCTTCAACAAAATTGACAAAAATAAGCAATGGGGAAAGGATTCCCAATTCAATACAATACCTGGTGCATAGCTGGCTAACTATTTGCTACCCTTCATCACAGAAGAAAATCAACTCAAGATGAAAAAAATATTTAAATGTAAGATTTTGGACTATAAGAATCTTGGAAGAAAACCTAGGAAACAACATTCTGGACACTGGCCTTGGGAAAGAAATTATGAATAAGTCCTCAAAAGCAATTGCAACTAAAACCAAAATTGACAATGCAAACCTAATGAAACTGAAGAGATTCTGCACAGCAAAACAAAACATTAACAGTGTAAACAGACAACTTACAGAGAGGGAAAAATACTTGCAAACTCTGCATCCAACAAAGATATAATATCCAGAATCTATAAGGATTTAAACAATTGAAAAAGTAAAAAACAAATAACCTCATTAAAAAGTGGGCAAAAAACATGAACAAACACTTCTCTAAAGAAGACATACAAGAAACCAACAAACATATCAAAGAATGCTCAATATTACTAATCCTCAGAGAAATGCAAATCGATACCATAAGGGGATACCATCACATACCAGTCAGAACAGCTATTTTTTAAACCTGTATTTTAGTTTCAGAAGTACATATGCAGGTTTGTTATATAGGTAAATTGCACATCGTGGGGGGATTGTGTACAAGTTTTTTCTCATCCAGGTAATAAACATAGTACACAATAGTTAGTTTTTCAATCCTCAACCTCCTCCCACCCTCTGCCCTCAAGTAGGCCATGGTGTGTATTGTCCCTTTGTTGTTTCCATGTCTGATCAATGTTCTGCTCCCACATATAACTGAGAACATGTGAATTTGCTTTCCTGTTCTTCCCTTAGTTTGTTTCGACTAATGGCCTCCAGCTGCATTCATACTGCTGCAAAGGACATGATCTCATTTTTTTATGGCTGTATAGTATTTTATGTTGTATGTGTACTGCATTTTCTTTGTCCATTCCACCATTGATGGACGTCTAGGTTGATTCCATGTCTTTGCTATTGTCAATGGTGCTGCAATGAACATTCACGTACATTTGTCTTTATGGTAGAATGATTTGCATTCCTTTGGTTATATATACTCAATAATGGGATTGCTGGGTAGAATGGTAGTTCTGTTTCAAGTTCTTTGAGGAATTGCCAAACTGTCTTTCACAAAGGCTGAACTAATTTATGGATTTCCCAGCTGATCTGACAACCTACTATTTTCTAACATGTGAAACCAGTAAAAAGTAAATTTTCAATTTTGCCACCTGTCAGGCCCAAAGTTACAGGTATTCAAATATCACCCAATGACACTTCCATCTTTAGTTGGAGTGGATTGCTTTCTAGCTTATCTTTACTTTGGGTGAAACTACAGTTCTATTAATTTAAAAAAAAATAATGTTTTGTCTGAACTTCATAATTTGTATCTATGTGAGGCTTATCCTGACCAAATTACTCAACAATTACCAGAAGCTGAATTCTCATTGCTCAAATTTTTGTAACCCTACACGTATTCCCTTGCAGTCAATATAATTTTCTTTGCCTATGGCTGGGTGGAAACTTAGCTACAGTCTATGTAACTAAGGTATTTAAAGAAAAATACAGTAGAAATTGAGGAGGCCAAACTGTATTCAAAAATTTTACAAGAATCTGTTAATTATACATATAAACAACTAGTGATTTTTCTGTTTTCCAAATTCTTCTTAAGACTACAAAATATCCACTAATTATTTTTATATGGCTCCAAAAACCCATAATTGTTCTCTCCCTTTTTAATTTTAACTATTTACCCATGATTTCCTTTTCTCTATAATTATGGTACATTTTGGACTTTATCACAGAAAAAAAATTTTGCAATGTCAAATTAATCACTTTAGTAAGCAGGTCTGGGTATTGGGGGTGGAATAAAAATAAAGGATAAGACAAAAGACTTTTATATTCTGTTTTCTGGAAGCTCTCAAACATTACTTTTGGTTACTACCTTGTGTTTTTCTATAGAGTACTAAAAAGATTGTCGAGGAGGTCTCATTTAGTGAAAAATTGAGGCTCACTTTACTTTTAGCTCAAAGGATCATTATATGTCTGCACTTACTCTCAGAAACAGGAATTTGCAAAAATAAATAAATGACTAAATAAAATGAAAGCAAGTGTAGTTATAAAAACACACACATGAATTTATGACATGTACTTATTACCTCTAGTGCCAAGTGGGTCAAACTGAATGAGCTGATCCTCAGACTTTATAGACTCAATGCGGCAGTGGAGGTGGGACTTCTCTGTAAATATCAAAGTCTCTTTTTATAAGAGAATATAAAAATACTATTTCTGTTCTCCCTTTGACATTTCCTATGTTCTCTGTAGGCATGGTAATGGCAGCTCCTAGCTTAGTGTTGACAAATACAAGGGAAAATAAATGGTAACCCAATATAAACCCAAACATCACAAAAATCGTGATCCAAAAAATCAAAGGTGAGCAGGTGTTTGGTCTTTTTATATCTATTACTTATGATCAATATGTTAAGTCCACAAAAATCTAGAGTCTATGTTTTAAAAAATGGTCTATAAAATAGGATATTACAAAAGAGTATTAAAATGTAAGTTATGCCTTGATCATTGTTTATGTAATCTGAAGAAGTCAACATTAACAGACAATAAATTAAGCATAAAATGTCGCTGATCCTTTTCTGTGGTAGACAGTCTCTAAGTGACTTCTAGCAATCCCTGCTTTCTAGTATCCATTCCCTCATGCGTATAATCTCCTCACTTTGAGTAGGGGCAGGACTAGTGACTTCTAACCAATAGAGGTAATAAGCTTTTACTTCTGAGATTAGGTTACAAAAAGACCCTGTTTTTTGTGTGCACATCTTTCTCTTTTTCTTAGAGTCCTCACTCTGGAGGGTAGTAATCTAACATACTATTAGCTACTCTATGGAGAGTCTCATGTGGCAAAAAATTGAGGTCTCTGGCCAATAGCCAGTTAGGGCCTATGGCCTGACAATACATGAATGTACTTGTAAGCCAATCTTTTCTTGGTCAAAACTCGACATGACTGTAGCCCTAACTGACCCTTTTCATCCTTGCGAGTAATGCTGAGCCAGAATTATAACAAAACCACTCCCAGAATCCTGACGCAGAAACTGTTAGATAATAAATATTGTTTTAAACTACCATGTTTTAGGAGATTTGAAATGAATGCCACAATAGATAGCAAAACTGCTGCTTTATTAAGCATCGCCTAGATTTCCTTAGTTGAACACAATAACTACATTAATGATCAAGGTAACCTCATTTCTGTTATATTGCCAGCTGAAAACTAAGATTGTGTAGAAGGGTTTTCAGGTGGAGGAGCTGCAACAGATAAGGTTAGTGATAATAGCAAAAAAGCAAACATTCATTCATTTAAAAAATACTAACCATCTATCATTTTCCAAAAATTATGAAGAGCTCTCTAAAAGCATGACACTTGCTATCATGAATATTTCAGACTAATAATGAGCAGAGACAATTATAGTATAGTGTTATGAATGGGGTGCAAGAGAAAACTTCCTATAATGAATGGTTGATGAGTTTTAAGGTTATAATCAAGAAACAGCTAATGAAAGTTCTTCTCCAATTTGACGACAGTAAGTTGATATATAACATGAAGAAAGAAAGAATAGAGAATTAGGTAAGAAAGCAAGTTCCCAAACATGGGATTAACAAGAAAATGCATAGAAATCATTTGATCTTAGTAAATAAATCAGTAAATAATTCAATATATCTATAGATTTTTGTAACAGAGATAAAGGATAATTCTAATGAACCTACTTTGGAGGGTTACAGGAAGGCTCAAGGAGATCACAGATGTTTAGATGCACTTAGCAAAAAAGCAGATTACACAAATATTTATTATATTACTAATAATTTACTAAAGCCAAGACACTCTAAAAGAAACCACAATATGAAAGTCAGAAACTATCCTTAAGAAACTTATTCAAATGAAATGCAGAAATAAAAAAGTGGTTAGCAAGAATAACCACTACAGTGAGCCAATACATAGTTGATCAACATTTTCTCATCAATGCTCAAGAAAGTTGAGGGCACACTTCTGGAAAATGATCCTGGATCATTTTATGATCCAGATTGATGTAACTCACTTGAAATTAACACAATGCATATTGAGTACCCTGGAAAAACACCAACTCCAGGCACTGCGGATACAGTAATTATCAAGTTATATAAGACCCCTGACTTCAGGGAGATTACTAGATTACTTTAAAAACACTATTTATGTTGGTTTATGGACTTATTAAAATCTAGATTTGAAATCTGGGGTTATCAATTATTTGGCACATGACTTTGGCCAGTTCAGTTGAACAATCAAAGTCCTGTTTCCTCAGATATAAAATATAATAAATAGCACTTACCTTGTATTATTCTTGATAAGCTTTAATGAGATAAAGTATTAAAAATGCATCCTGCTCATGTTTGGTATTTATTAGACATGTAATACAGTATTTATTTTTATTTTTATGGATAAGTAATAGTTGTAAATATTTATGGGGTACATGTGATATTTTTATACAAGTATGTAATGTATAATAATCAGTTTAGGTTAAATAGGATATGTATCATCTTAAGCACTTATCATTTGTTTATGTTAGGAACATTCCAAATCCACTCTTTTAGTTATTTTGAAATATAGAATAAATTATTATTAACTATAGTCACCCTACTGTGCTTATGAACACTAGATCTTATTCATTTTATACAACTCAGTTTTTGTATCCATTAACCATCCCTTCTTGATCCCCACCTTCCCACTACCCTTCCCAGGCATTGGTACAATCATTCTACTCTCTAGCTCCAGTTCAATTTTTGTCTCTCACATGTGAATAAGTGGTATATATATTACCTCTTAGGAGTGGGTTTATCACGCATTTTTCTAGCTTGTAAAAGGTATCCTTCTCAAAGCTTTTAGCCAAGAATATAGATGCCTAGTGACCCTGGAGTGTTTTAAACACAAATTCCTTCAGAATCACTCCTCATTACACAAATTTACAGAATTCCACAACGTACTTGCATTGCTCTAATGGCTAATGTTTCTCATGACTCTGTAATGAGTCACCACCTTTATTCAACCGGCAAATTCTTCACTCAAAGTCAAGATAGTGTCTAAAATGCTCCATGATGAACCCATGTCTGCACACCTCCTTTTCATCCAAACTGGGTCATGTGCCCCTCAACAGTATTTCTATCATGCTACAAATAGCATTTATCTATCTCTGCCACCTAGATCCCATAGATCTGTGCCACTCTGGACCGTGAATGACATTTTCTCTTGGTTCCATGTTTTTTACACCTTTCTTGACTTCTGGTTCAAAACATGAGCTTTGAGTTCAAATTCCGCCTTCCATTCTGCATCACTAGGAAAAAGACTAAACTTTTTGGAGCTCAATGTTTTCTCGCTTCTCACATGAGGATAACAATAATAGTTTTCTGTAAAAATTACATATCATTATATAGAAAGAATAACTAACACAGCACCTTGGGGATATTTAATAAATTAAAGATGTTGATATTATAATCACCAACATCATACGAATATATACACAGCTAAGAAAAATATGGGAAAATGGCAGACAATTGTGACTGCTGCAGTTCAGAACCAGTTCATCGTAGTAGTTAAATTTAGATTCTGATGTAAGACTAGTTGAGTGAATTTATTTCTTATTAACTGTGTGCTGGTTGATGCAGCATCCCATTTAAGCCTGTTTCCTCACCTTAGTCTGAGAGATAATGATAATAGTTTCCACCTCTTTAATTTGGTATAAAAGCAAAATGAAATAAGGCATGTTAAACTCTTAGGACAGGACCACAGTAACTAGTCAAAAATATATTAGCTATAATGAAGGTGATACATTGCATCCGATTTTTAAATATCTTTATATAATTATTGTCCTTTGTGTTTTTTTAAAATTTTTGTTTATTTTTATTGTATATACTCAAGGTACACAACATGATGTTTTGATATACATAGTGCAGTACTTACTACAGTCAAGCAAATTAACATATCCATTATTTAACATAATTGTGTGTGTATATGTGTGTGTATGTGGTAAGAGCATTTGAAATATATTCTTACAAAATTTTCAGGATACAATACAATGTCATTAACTTTAGTCTTCATGCTCTACATTATATTTCTAGCTTTACTCATCCTATCTAACTACAACTTTGTATCATTTGGCTAACATCTCATTTCCCTTCACTTTCTTCCTTGATAACGACCATTCTACTTCCTATTTTTGTATATTCATTAAAAAAATTTCACAAATCAGTGAGATCGTGTGATATTTGTCTTATGTGTCTGAATTATTTAATTTAGCATTGTATGTTCCAGGTTCATCCATGTTTTCACAAATGGGAAGATCTCCTTTATTAAAGCTGAATAATATTCCATTTCAGATATCCGCACTTCCATATTCATTGCAGTGGTATTATACACAATAGCCATGATATGGAAACAACTTAAGTGTCCATCTGTGGATGAGTGGATTAAAAAAATGTCCAATTTATTGATTTAGGCTGCATGCACTTTCAAAACATTTTTACAGTTCTTTTCTCTGTAGCATTTCCCCATTTTTGGTAATGTGGTCTTCTGATAAGTTTTGTTGGGGAGTCGATTTAAAATTCCCTAATAGAGGTCATTTGATATTTATCTATTTGTTATTACTTTTTAATTATTTAATAGTACGAACATGCACTAAGGTCAAACTAGCCCATGAGGAATTCATGGCTAGCAAAGTACATTTTCTCATTCCTTTATCTGAAATCTTCAGATTGCAGAAAAATGAATTTCAGATGATATTTCTGTTTGGAACTTCTATAATAATAACTGTCATACTGAATTCTAGATATTTACTCAAAATTATTTTAGAATCCAGAAGTCTTTACATATTAATACAAATTGGTAAATCAGATCTTTTGCCACTGGGGAAACCAAACTCACCTGAAAGTTATTTTAATTCAAGTTGTCTCCAAATATTTTCTATAGCAATGTGTTGGGGCTGGGGATGTAAGAGGATGGTGTCTGTTCTTCATTAAAAACTTCTTTCAGCTACTTGTCAGATTTTAATAGTTCTAACACACACACACACACACACACACACACACACACACACAGAGACAGACAGAGAGAGAGAGAGAAAGGCATAAGAGTTCCTCATCCCTTGAGTTGCTTGCCCTTGCTATTTTTTACCTCAAATTTTATCAGGGTCAAGCAGCCACTGTCATAATTATAAACCATTGCATTTTTAGAAAAATCTAGAGCAATGGTTGTCTTATTTAGAATATTGTTATTATTATTCCTTCAAAAAGTGGCTAATAATAAAGCATGTTTATGACATATTTTATTTTGCAATAAGCTTTTGTAAACCACTGAGACCATAGCAGCCACCTAAAAAAATGCTTCACAGATCTTTGCAGATATAAAAAACAGCTCTATTTTTCCAAGGTGGCAGTACTAATTAATAAATACATCTTATTCTCATCTACAGTGAGTTTCAGTTATAATTACTCCTTTTCACCTTTCTTTACGTAGGTGTTTAGAACTGACCACATCTGTGTCGTTTCAGAGGCATTGGAATAGTTCATTGTTAGGAACTACAGTATTTCTTTCTGACATTGTAATGTCAGCACTGACATACACTGACTAGCAGTAATCAGCCAGTAATCAGACTGTGATTAATACTTCCAGATTTTCTTTCAATCTCTCTAGTAAAATCACATAAAAAATGGCAAGCCACTTTTTCATTTTCTTCCGATTGTGCAATGTCTATCCATAATTCAGTTTGTTTTTCCCAAGTATGTATGGCAATCAGCACAACTCGAATATTGTTTCAAGTGATTGCAGCTTTTCATAATGGTGTCATTTACTGAGAACATACTGGGTGCTAAATGGTATTTTTATTACACTAACACACTGATTTATCCTTTAAAACAGCCCCATGAAGTATGAACATTAACCTTGTTTCACAGCTGAGAAATTTAAAACACAGTAACATTAAGTAACCTGCCCAAGGTAACACTTTTATTAAAATAAGAGGTATCTCAAGTATTTGAACACAGGAAATGGTCTGACTGGTATATTCTAGTTTTATTTGCTTATCTGGATATATTATAAATGACTATAGATGAAATTCCTTCAAGAAAAGTAGAAAGGAAATCTAGATAGCCTCAAGTGAGGTAAATTTGGGTGTGACATTGTGGAATTATGTACAGATAACCACTTTCCAAAGGCACACAAAGAACATGTATTTAAAGACTTATGGTCCTCTTTTCTTTCAAAAATAGAAAAGCCCATCCTCAAATTCATATAGAATTTCAAGGGACTCTGAATAGTCAAAACGATATTGAAAAAGAATGAGCAAAGTAGGAGGACTCACATTCTCCAGTTTCAAAACTTACAAAGCTGCAGTGATCAAAACAATGTGGCACTGCTATGAGGGATAGACACACTGACCAATGGAATAGAAACAGAGTAGAAATAAACTCTCACATCTATGAACAATGGATTTTTGATAAGGGTTCCAAAATCATTCAATGATTAAAAAAATAATTACTGGAGCAATGATGATGGAAAAATTGTAAAAAATTAAATCAGACTTCAACTTCATCTATCAGAATTAATTCAAAATCAATCAACAAACTAAGCATCAGAGCTAAAACTATAAAACTAGCAGAATAAAACTTAGGCGTAAATCTTCACAACCTAGGATTTGGCAATGGATTCTTGAATTTAATACCATAACTACAATTAACAAAATAAATAAACAAAGTGAACTTCATACAATTTTTAAAAGTTGTATCCAAAGGAACATTATTAAAGATGATACAGCGAATTCCCATATACACTTAACCTCATTTTATTTCATGTTAGTATCACACAAAATCATGGTACAATTGCTCAAATACTTAACAATGATTCAACACTATTAAATAATATAGCTTTATTCATAATTGACCGGGTTTTTTTTTTTCTATTCCAGGATCCTGTCCAGAATATAATGTTGCATTTTGTTACTACAGCTGTTTAGTCTTTTCCAGTCTGTGACATATACCAAGGCTTTCCTTGTATTTTTTTGAGAGATGGAGTCTCGCTCTGTCACCCAGGCTGGAGTGCAATGGTTCAATTTCAGTTCACTGCAACCTCCACCTCCTGGGTTCAAGTGATTCTCCTGCCTCAGCCTCCCGAGTAGCTGGGACTACTGGCACACACCACCACACCCGGTTAATTATTTTTGTATTTTAGTAGAGACGGGGTTTCACTGTTTTGCTCAGGCTGGTCTCAAACTCCTGAGCTTAGGCAATCTGCTCACCTCGGCCTCCCAAAATGCTAGGATTACAGGCATGAGCCACCGTGCCCGGCCAGCTTTCCTTGTTTTTTAGTAACCATAACAGTTTTGAAGAGTACTTGTCATACATTTTGAATAATATCTCTTAATTTGGGTTTGCCTGATGCTTTCTTAAGATTAGACTGGAGTTAAGGAATTTGGAGAACAACAAAATAAATATGAAGTAACTTTTTCTTCACATCATGTGAGGGGGTACCTTATATCAAAATGGCGTATCACTAGAAACATTATTGATTACTTGTTAAGGCAATTGACTACTGGAAGCTCTTTCAGCTTGACTCTGTGTCTTTTCGACATGCTCCAATCTAAAATGTAATTTGTACTTTACTGACTTTTGCTTTACTTTTTGATGTTATAACTTAACTGATTTACTCCACTGTATCATTCCCAAGAGCAGTGGTTCTTAAACATTAAGATTTACTATTGTCTTTGAAAATATGATGAAATGTATGAATAGCCAACACAGAAGAAAAACTGCACTCATGCACATCCAAAGTTTTACCCCCAAAAAGGGACAGGAAGTACTGCCCCCCGAAACAATTTTGTGGGTCTCTGGTAACCTATGTGGGCACCCACTAGCACACTACAATTAACAACTGCAAATCCCTGCCCTAATGAGAGTCATTTGGATTCTTGCTAGATGTGTTTCAAAAAATAAATAAGGGTGGCTCTCCTGATAACTGTACTGCTAGAGGTGTGCAAGTAGCCACAGCTTTTATTTACATCTATATGTTATTTGTATATTTAGTCATATTTTCATTTGTTGGCATCAAACACAGTCACAGAGGAGAAAGAGGAAACTTTTGGGAGAATGTTGGTCAGATTTATGTTCACAACAAATTGAGTTCCCCAAAGGAGGTAGTGAGTTAAACAGATGCTGCGGTGTCTGGCTTATCTCAGCTGCTGGGTTAATCGTATCCTCAGAATGTGAGACACTACGGTAACCATGTGCCAGGGTCTCATCCTCTAGTTAAATGTTCCCACCTTGGGAAGGAATATAAATTTATTTCCCTGGCAAGACCGTTTTCTTTTGCCCTGAAGTTAACTATGATTATCATTTCCTAGAACCGGATCCACTTCCCATTTTAATAAGCGCCTGTCAGTGTCTCTAAGAATGACTGTGAGGATCAGTGGAATAGCATTTCTGAACCACTGTGAGCTCCTGAAATGAAAGGATTATATAAATGAAAAGTGATAGTTTCACTACTATAAAGGTGCCTTTGGATATTTCTGCATGTACAAGCAGTGGGATCATGCAGGCGGTATAGCTTTTTCATTTTCTCATTGAAGAGTCTTTTCTGAGCTGGACACAAAGTATGGAATGACAGTCTGAAACCACACAGCATACCAGGATTGCCAAATCAACATAGCTTCCTCAGTCAGATACATGAAGAAGAAGATTCCTTTCATATGTCTAACAGGGTGGGAAGCAATGAATACTGTCTATACTTGGGAAATATATTTTTAAACGGACATACAAAATTAATCAGAAGGCTACACATTGATTAGGTATCGACAGGGTCATTTTTTTCTTGTAATTAATTGTATTATCTTCTATGCTGCACAAAGCCTTTCTGAAATATTCTGCCTCTTTTAAAAAACAAACATGTTTTATTTATATTGAAATTAATTGTATAAAATCAATTTCAATTATGAAAAAGCAACATATTCTATATTAATCATAGAAAAATTAACAAAGTATTTATATTTTTAAGTTTTCCAGGTTATCTCATAAATAGAAAAAAAGGGAGTTGCTATGGATTAAATTGTGTCCTCCAAAAATTCATATTCAGAATAGGGCCTTTAGGAGGTAATTAAGGATAAATGAGTTCATAAGTGTGAGGCCCAAATTAGATGGGGCCAGTGCCTTTATAGGAAGAGGGAGATACACTAGAGCTCTCCCTCTCTTCACCATGTAGGAACATGGTAAGAAGGGAATTGTTGGAAGCCAGGGAAAGAGCCTTCACTAAAAACTAAACCCTGCCAGAACCTTGATTTTTAACTTTCCAGCCTTCAGAACTGGGAGAAAGTTAATTTCTATTGTTTAAGCCACCTAATCTGTGGGATTTTGTTACGAAAGTCCTAGAATACTAAGACATTAGTAGATGTAATCATGGGAAAAGATAGAAGAATGCAGACAAGTTGTCTGTATCCATGTGTGATGGTTATGTGTCAACTAGACTGGATTAAGGGATGCATCAATACCTGGTAAAACATTTCTGGGTGTGACTGTGAAGATCTATCCAGAAGAGATTAGTATTTGTATTGGCAAACTGAGTAAAAAATCTTGCCTTCTCCAATGCAGATAGACATCATCTAATCTGTTAAGGGCCTGTATAGAAATAAAAGTTAGAGAAAGAGTGAATTTGACCACCCTGGATGAGCTGAGACATTCATCTTCTCTTTCTCTGTGTCATCAATACTCTGGTTCTTGGGTTTTCAGACACAGACCAGGACTTACATCATCATCCCTTTAATTCTCAGACCTTTAGACTTGGACTAAATTATACTATTGGCTTTACTGGTTCTCCAACGTGCAGACAGCAGATTGTGGGCTTGTTAGCCTCCTTAATCATGTTAACCAATTTCTGTAATAAATCTCCTCAAAAAATATGTATGTATATATATAATATACATATTCTCATACACACACATAAATATAGGAGATATATAGAATATACGTATATATATCACACATATATTCTATATATATGATATATATACAAATATATATATTCTATTGGTTATGTTTCTTTGGAATACCCTAACTAATACACTATTGCCTCTGAATCTCTTTTCATTCTTAAACAGAAGCGTTCAACATATACCTGATCAAAAACTTATGAGGCAGTGTTATGGTCTGAAGGTGTGTGTCCCCTCCAAAATTTATGTTGATACTTAGACCTAAATGCAACAATATTAAAAGGTAGAGCTCTTAGTAGGTAATTCGGTCATCCTTATGAATGAATTATTGCCTTAAAAAGGGGGTTGAGGGGGCAAGTTTATCCCTTCTGTCTCTTCTGCCATGTGAGGACACAACATTCTTCCCCTGTGAAGGATGCAGCATCAAGGGACCATCGTGGAAGCAGAGAGGAGCCCTCACCAGTCACCAGACACCACACCTCTCAGTGCCTTGATCTTAGACTCTCCAGTCTCCAGAACCGTGAGAAACAACTATCTGTTTTTAAATAAATTAGTCTGTGGTATTTTGTTATTGCAGCACAAACAGAGTAAAAAAACAGTTAAAATGAGAGCTTGATAAAGGGTTGCAATGAGCAACAACAAAATGCAAAAGAACAATGGAAATTTCTTCCATGTGCACTTTAAATATAACTTGCTTCTTTATGTTTATTTGATAAAGACAGAATCCACACGGAAATGCTTGTTTGGTGGGCTCACACATTTTCTCACTCTCTGTTAATTATTTAACCGTCCACTACACATTTTTAAAAGCATTCTATTTATTTATTTGAATATATTCAGAGGTAGAAGTGTTTTCTTATTACATGGATGAATTGTATAGTGGTGAAGTCTGAGATTTTAGTGTAACTGTCAGTAAAATAGTGTATATTGTACTCAATAGGTAATTTTCATTCCTACACTCCCTCTCAGTCTCCCTGCTTCTGAGTCTTCAATGTCCATTATACTGCTTTGTATGTCATTGCATATCCATAGCTAAGCTCCCACTTAAAAGTGAAAACATGTGATACTTGGTTTTCCATTCCTAAGTTACTACATTTAGCAAAATGGTCTCCAATTTCATCCAAGTTGCTGCAAGACATTATTTCACTCTTTTCTATGGCTGACTAGTATTCCACTATAAATACAAGTGCGCACACACACACACACACACATACACACAGGTATGGTGTATATATATTATATATATATGCGTACATATATGCATATATATGTGTGTATATGTATGCACATATATATGTGCCACATTTTGTTTATCCATTCATCAGTTGATGGACACTTACATTGATCCAATATCTTTACAATTGTGTATTGCACTGTGATAAACATACATGTGCCGGGGACTTTTTTTTGGGGGGGGTAGATATCCAGTAGTGGTATTGCTGGATTGATGGTAGATTTACTTTTAGTTCTTTGAGAAATCTTCATGCTGCTTTCATAGTGGTTGTGCTGATTTATAATCCCACCAGCAGTGTATAAGTGTTCCCTTTTCACCACATCTGCACCAACATCTATTGTTTTCTACTTTTTGATAATGGCCATTCTGGCTGGGGTAAGATGTTATTTTATTGTGATCTTAATTTGCATTCCCCTTGTGATTAGTGATGTTGAGCATTTTTTCTTGTTTCTTGGCTATTTGTATTTATTCTTTGAGAGATGTTTGTTCACATCATTTCCCTACTTTTTAATGGGATCATTTGGTTGTTGTTGTTGGTTTTTTTTTCTGCTTTCTTGCTGATTTTAGTTCCCTATAGATTCTTGATATTAGTCCTTTATCAGAGGTATAGTTTGCAAACATTTTCTTCCATCCTGTAGGTCTGTTTACTCTTTTGATGAGTACTTTTGCTTTGCAGAAACTTTTTAGTTGAATTAGGTTCCATTTATTTATTTTTGTTAAAATTTGGTTTCAATTCCTATCAAAATACCAACAACATTTTTCACAGAATTCGAAAAAGCAATCTTAAAATTCATAGAGATCTAAAAAAAGAGCTCAAATAGCCAAAGCAATCCTAAGCAAAAAGAGCAAATCTGGAAGCGTCATATCACCTGCCTTCAAATTATACTACAACACTATAATAACCAAAACAGCACGGTGCTAGTATGAAAATAGATACGCAGACCAATGGAACAAAATTAAGAATTCAGAAATAAAGCCAAATACTTAAAACCAACTGATCTTCTATAAAGCAGCAAAAACATACACTGGAAAATGGACAACAAAAAACTTAAAACTCTTAAGAATCAAAGGTCAGTTGTGAACTTTGCTGTAACATTTTTTTAAAATGCATTATTTTCTCCTACATGTCCTCAAATGTTATTTATTGAAAGACTTGATAATTTAATACCTGACAATTAGATTCATGGTGATAAAAAATGTTATAGTCAAAGCAACTTAACTAACATGCTTTCAGAGCCACTAGCTCTGACCTGAAACCAAATAACAAATAAATAAATTGTGGTACTTTCACTGTTATCTTATGAAAGAACCAATAGGTCTTCAAACCATGCATGTCAAACAGGAATTATTCAGACGGAGAAATTATAAATAACCAATAGATTCAATCAGAGGCCTATAGGCCATGATATTCAGTGATTAGTTGACTACATACACACTACAAATTTTTCTACATGTATCACAATAAAGAGAAAACCTATTTTAAGAGTTTCATTTAAATACTTTCAGTAGTTTCTAAATCACCTAAACATTTGACATTGTTGCATTGAGTTAAAATTTGTTTCTATCATTAAATCTAGATCATGTTTTACATCAAAATTTCTGTTAAGCAAAGCCAAGTTACTGGAATTCTGGTGTGTCCGTGTGTTCTTCTTGTATACTTTGAGACTTTTATCCATTTTCAAGCAACAATTCTCAATCATTATCACAGAAAGAATACACAGGACCTTCAGCAATGCATGAAGATTAGAAAAAACTTAATGTAAGACAGACGGAGTGCTTCATACACAGTGTATAAAAGCTCCACATATTTTCATTGGTTTCCAGTTTATTCTTCAACAACAAAGCTCTGTATGGAGTGTGAAAAGATTGGATAAATCACTTCTATTCTTATTGCAGTGGTGTTACCTCTGACCACACCATGAATTTGAACTGTCCCATAACAGAGGGACCCAGAGCATTGGAGAGCTTTGAGGTGTTGTTTTGAGAGTGTATCTTCTTTTGTTAAGTAAAAATACTTTCATTTCATTAATGCTTTATCTCTGAGTTTTCCTTTCACATTGCATATGTTAACATATGAGATATTCTACCTTCTGCTTTAGACAAGGGTGTGTTCTTACATCTTTCAAAGGTTTGGTCATGTACTTCTGTTCCAGCTCTGAGAATATCGTTGCTTCGTTTTTCTATCCTTGCCACTGTCAGGCCTCTGAGCCCAAGCTAAGCTATCATATCCCCTGTGACCTGCACGTACACATCCAGATGGCCGGTTCCTGCCTTAACTGATGACATTCCACCACAAAAGAAGTGAAAATGGCCTGTTCCTGCCTTAACTGATGACACTGTCTTGTGAAATTCCTTCTCCTGGCTCATCCTGGCTCAAAAGCTCCACCACTGAGTACCTTGTGACCCCCACTCCTGCCTGCCAGAGAACCCCCCTTTTTCCTTTACCTACCCAAATCCTATAAAACGGCCCCACACCATCTCCCTTCACTGACTCTCTTTTCGGACTCAGCCCGCCTACACCCAGGTGATTAAAAGCTTTATTGCTCACACAAAACCTGTTTCGTGGTCTGTTCACATGGACGTGCATGAAATTTGGTGCCATGACTTGGATCAGGGGACCTCCCTTGGGAGATCAATCCCCTGTCCTCCTGTTCTTTGCTCCGTGAAAAAGATCCACCTATGACCTCAGGTCCTCAGACCCACGAGCCCAAGGAACATCTCACCAATTTTAAATTGGGTAAGCGGCCTCTTTGTACTCTCTTCTCCAACCTCCCTCACTATCCTTCAACCTCTTTCACCTTTCAATCTTGGCGCCACACTTCAATCTCTCCCTTCTTTTAATTTCAATTCCTTTGGTTTTCTGGTAGAGACAAAGGTGACACGTTTTATCTGTGGACCCAAAACTCCAGCGCCGGTCACTGACTGGGAAGGCAGCCTTCCGTTGGTGTTAAATCATTTCAGGGACGCCTCTGTGATTATTCACCCACGTTTCAGAGGTGTCAGACCATGCAGGGACACCTGCCTTGGTCCTTCACCCTTAGCGGCAAGTCCTGCTTTTCTGTGGAAGGGGCAAGTACCCCAACTCCTTCTCTCCATGTCTCTACCCCTTCTCCGCCTTTCTTGGAGGCCAGAAACCCCCAACCCCTTCTCCTTCACCCTTAGCAGCAAGTCCCACTTTTCTGGGGGACGGGCAAATACCGCAACCTCGTATCTCTGTGCCCGGATCCCTTATTTCCATGCCCCAACCTCTTATATCTCTGTGCCCCAATCCCTTATTTCTGCACCCTGACCTCCTTTCTCTGTGCCCCGGCCCCTTTCCCACTTTTCTGGAGGGTAAGAACCCCCAAACCCCTTCCCTCTGTGTCTCTACTCTCTCTTTTCTCTGGGCTTGTCTCCTTCACTATGGGTAAACTTCCACCCTCCTTTCCTCCTTCTTCTCCCTTAGCCTGTGTTCTTAAGAACTTAAAACTTCTTCAACTCTCACCTGACCTAAAATCTAAGCATCTTATTTTCTTCTGCAATGCTGCTTGACCCCAACACAAACTCGACAGTAGTTCCAAATAGCCAGAAAATGGCACTTTCAATTTTTCCATGCTGCAAGATCTAAATAATTATTGTCGTAAAATGGGCAAACGGTCTGAGGTGCCTGACGTCCAGGCATCTTTTACACATTGGTCCCTCCCTAGTCTCTGTGCCCAGGGCAACTCGTCCCAAATCTTCCTTCTTTCCCTCCCGCCTGTCCCCTCAGTCCCAACCCCAAGCGTATCTGAGTCTTTCTAATCTTCCTTTTCTACAGACCCATATGACCTCTCCCCTCCTCCCCAGGCTGCTCCTCGCCAGGCCAAGCTAGGTCCTAATTCTTCCTCAGCCTCTGCTCCTCCACCCTATAATCTTTTTATCACCTCCTCTCCTCACTCCCGGTCCGGTTTATAGTTTCATTCCGTGAGTAGGCCTCCCCCACCTGCCCAGCAATTTCCTCTTAAAAAGGTGGCTGAAGCTAAAGGCATAGTCAAGGTTAATGCTCCTTTTTCTTTATCAGACCTCTCCCAAATCAGTGAGCATTTAGGCTCTTTCATCAAATATGAAAAACCCAGCCTGGTTCATGGCTCGTTCGGCAGCAACCCTGAGACGCTTTACAGCCCTAGACCCTAAAAGGTCAAAAGGCCGTCTTATTCTCAATATACATTTTATTACCCAATCTCCTCCCAACATTAAATAAAACTCCAAAAATTAAATTCTAGCCCTCCAACCCCACAACAGGATTTAATTAACCTTGCCTTCGAGGTGTACAATAATAGAAAAAAGTTGCAATTCCTTACCTCCACTGTGAGACAAACCCCAGCCACATCTCCAGCACACAAGAACTTCCAAATGCCTGAACCTCAGCGGCCAGGCGTTCCTCCAGAACCTCCTCCCCCAGGAGCTCGCTACAAGTGCCAGAAATCTGACCACGAGGCCAAGGAATGCCTGCAGCCCAGGATTCCTCCTAAGCCATGTCCCATCTGTGCAGGACCCCATTGGAAATCGGACTGTTCAACTCACCTGGCAGCCACTTCCGGAGTCCCTGGAACTCTGGCCCAAGGATCTCTGACTGACTCCTTCTCAGATCTTCTCGGCTTAGCAGCTGAAGACTGACACTGCCTGATTGCCTCAGAAGCCTAAAGGACCATCACAGATGCTCTAGGTAACTCTCACAGTGGAAGGTAAGTCCGTCCCCTTCTTAATACGGAGGCTACTCACTCCACATTACCTTATTTTCAAGGGCCTGTTTCCCTTGCTTCCATAACTATTGTGTGTATTGACGGCCAGGCTTCTAAACCGCTTAAAATTCCCCAACTCTGGTGCCAATTTAGACAATACTCTTTTAAGCACTCCATTTTTGGTTATCCCCACCTGCCCAGTTCCCTTATCAGGCCGAGACACTTTAACTAAATTATCTGCTTCCCTGACCATTCCTAGGCTACAGCCACACATCATTGCTGCCTTTTCCCCCAGTTCAAAGCCTCCTTCACATCCTCCCCTTGTATCTCCCTACCTTAACCCACAAGTATAAGATACCTCTACTCCCTCCTTAGTGACAGATCATGCACCCCTTACCATCCCATTAAAACCTAATCACTCTTACCCCGGTCAATGCCAATATCCCATCTCACAGCATGCTTTGAAAGGATTAAAGCCTGTTATCACTGGCCTGCTACAGCATGGCCTTTTAAATCCCATAAACTCTTCTTACCATTCCCCCATTTTACCTGTCCTAAAACCAGACAAGGCTTATAGGTTAGTTCAGAATCTGCCCCTTATCAACCAAATTGTTTTGCCTATCCACCCCGTGGTGCCAAACGTATATACTCTCCTATCCTCAATACCTCCCTTCACAACCCATTATTCTGTTCTAGATCTCAAACATGCTTTCTTTACTATTCCTTTGCACCCTTCATCCCAGCCTCTCTTCGCTTTCACTTAGACTGACCCTGACACCCATTAGGCTCAGCAAGTTACCTGGGCTGTACTGCCGCAAAGCTTCACAGACAGCCCCCATTACTTCAGTCAAGCCCAAATTTCATTCTCATCTGTTACCTATCTCGGCATAATTCTCATAAAAACACACGTGCTCTCCCTGCTGATAGCGTCCGATTAATCTCCCAAACCTCAATCCCTTACAAAACAACAACTCCTTTCCTTCCTAGGCATGGTTAGTGCAGTCAGAATTCTTACACAAGAGCCAGGACCGCACCCTGTAGCCTTTCTGTCCAAACAACTTGACCTTACCGTTTTAGCCTAGCCCTCATGTCTGCATGCAGCGGCTGCCGCTGCTTTCATACTTTTAGAGGAACTCAAAATCACAAACTATGCTCAACTCACTCTCTACGTTTCTCATAACTTCCAAAATCTATTTTCTTCCTCATACCTGATGCATATACTTTCTGCTCCCCGGCTGCTTCAGCTGTACTCACTCTTTGTTAAGTCCCACAATTACCATTGTTCCTGGCCCAGACTTCAATTCGGCCTCCCATATTATTCTGGATAACACACCTGACCCTCATGACTGTATCTCTCTGATCCACCTGACATTCACCCCATTTCCCCATATTTCCCTCTTTCCTGTCCCTCACCCTGATCATGCTTGATTTATTGATGGCAGTTCCACCAGGCCTAATCGCCACACACCAGCAAAGGCAGGCTATGCTATAGTACAAGCCATTAGCCCGCCTCTTAGAACCTCTCATTTTCTTTCCATCGTGGAAATCTATCCTCAAGAAAATAACTTCTCAGTGTTCCATCTGCTATTCTACTACTCCTCAGGGATTATTCAGGCCCCCTCCCTTCCCCACACATCAAGCTCGAGGATTTGCCCCCATCCAGGACTGCCAAATTAGCTTTACTCAACATGCCCTGAGTCAGATAACTAAAATACCTCTTAGTCTAGGTAGACACTTTCACTGGATAGGTAGAGTCCTTTCCTACAGGGTCTGAGAAGGCCACCACAGTCATTTCTTCCCTTCTGTCAGACATAATTCCTCAGTTTAGCCTTCCCACCTCTATACAGTCTGATAACAGACCAGCCTTTATTAGTCAAATCAGCCAAGCAGTTTTTCAGGCTCTTAGTATTCAGTGAAACCTTTATATCCCTTATGGTCCTCCGTCTTCAAGAAAAGTAGAACAGACTAAAGGTCTTTTAAAAACACACCTCCTGTAATCCCAGCACTTTGGGAGGCCGAGGCGGGCGGATCACGAGGTCAGGAGATCGAGACCATCCTGGCTAACACGGTGAAACCCCGTCTCTACTAAAAATACAAAAAATTAGCCGGGCGTGGTAGCGGGCGCCTGTAGTCCCAGCTACTCGGGAGGCTGAGGCAGGAGAATGGCGTGAACCTGGGAGGCGGAGCTTGCAGTGAGCCGAGATCACGCCACTGCACTCCAGTCTGGGCGACAGAGCGAGACTCTGTCTCAAAAAAAAAAAAAAAAAAAAACACACCTCACCAAGCTCAGCCGCCAACTTAAAAAGGACTGGACAATACTTTTACCACTTCCGCTTCTCAGAATTCAGGCCTGTCCTTGGACTGCTACAAGGTACAGCCCATTTGAGCTCCTTTTTGTTAGCCCCAGTCTCATTCCAGACACCAGACCAACTTGGACTGTGCCCCAGAAAACTTGTCATCCCTACTATCTTCTGTCTAGTCATACTCCTATTCACTGTCCTCAACTACTCATACATGCCCTGCTCTTGTTTACACTGCCAGTTTACACTGTTTCTCCAAGCCAGCACAGCTGATATCTCCTGGTGCTATCCCCAAACCGCCACTCTTAACTCTTAAAGTAAATAAATAATCTTTACTGGCAAGGCTATGCCGAACCTCCTTAGGCACTCTCTAATTAGATGTCCTAGGTCCTCCCAATTCTTAGTCCTTTAATACGTGTTTTTCTCCTTCTCTTATTCCGTTTAGTTTTTCAATTCATACAAAACTGTATCCAGGCCATCACCAATAATTCTAAATGACAAATGTTACTTCTAACAACCCCACAATATCACCTCTTACCACAAAATCTTCCTTCAGCTTAATCTCTCCCACTCTAGTTTCCCATGCCGCCCCTAATCCCGCTGGAAGCAGCCCTGAGAAACATCGCCCATTCTCTCTCCATACCACCCCCAAAAATTTCCACTGTCCCAACACTTTACCACTATTTCATTTTATTTTTCTTATTAATAAAAGAAGACAGGAATGTCAGGCCTCTGAGCCCAAGCTAAGCCATCATATCCCCTGAGCCCTGCCTTAACTGATGACATTCCACCACAAAAGAAGTGAAAATGGCCTGTTCCTGCCTTAACTGATGACATTGTCTTGTGAAATTCCTTCTCCTGGTTCATCCTGGCTCAAAAGCTCCCCCACTGAGTACCTTGTGACCCCCACTCCTGCCCACCAGAGAACAACCCCCCTTTTTCCTTTACCTACCCAAATCCTATAAAACGACCCAACCCCATCTCCCTTAGCTGACTCTCTTTTCGGACTCAGCCCTCCTGCACCCAGGTGATTAAAACTTTATTGCTCACACAAAGCCTGTTTGGTGGTCTCTTCACACGGACACGAATGAAAACCACTGTCTTGCTTCTTTAATGTTTTTTTGTTGCAGCTTTCCTATTTGCCCAAAACCATAGTTGTCTTTCTTTTGAATTTATTATTTGATAGTATACTTTTGCAAACCAGGAAGTATCTGATACAGGTCTTAATCGATTTAAATATGTGTTTTGCTAAGGTTAAACACCATCGCCCATAACACAGCCTCAGGAGGTCCTGAGAACATGTGCTCAAGATGGTTAGGTTACAGCTTAGTTTTATACATTTTAAGAAAACAGAAGTTATAGACAAAGATGAAAATCAACATGGAAGCTATATATTTGTTTGGCCTAGAAAGATGGGACATCTTGAAGCAGAGGGCTTACAGGTCATAGATGGCTTCAAAGATTTTCCAATTAGCAATTGGCAGAAAGAGTTAAGTTGAAAGGGCGGGAGTTGGGGGTGGGGGTGGGGGGGAGTTGTTAAAACCAAGGTTTTTTTATGTAGATAAAGCTTCCTTGTAGCATGCTTCAGAGAGAATAGACAGTAAATGTCTTTAATTAGACCTTAAAAGGTGTCATACTCTCTGGGAAATACCTAGTAAAGGAAGGAGATTCTCAACAGAATGCAAATTTCCCCCCCAAGAGACAACTTTGCAGGTCTTCTTCACAATATGTAAAAGAAACATATTTTGGGGTAAAATGCTTTGATTTACTTTAAAGCCTGCTATCTGGCATGTGATGCTATACAAGAGTAATGTTGGAATTTGTTATCTTATTGCTCCAGAGTCTGTTTTGTGAGTCTTATGGTCCCTATTTTAATGTTAATTCTGGTCACTTGTGCCTAAAGCCCAAAAGGAAGAGGATACAGTGAGGCATATCCAATGCCCCTTTCCTGTCATGGCCTGAACGAGTTCTTCAGGTCTCCTTGGGACCCCCTTGGCCAAGAGGGGCATCTATTCAATTGGTCGGGGGGCTTAGAATTATATTTTTGGTTTGTACTTTTACAGTCCTAAATAGTATGTTCCATTGTTGGAACTCTTAGGGCTTTTTTTGTAGTATAAGTTAGAGACTAGTAAAAAAAACTCTGCAATTTCCCAGGAAATTTTACTTGAATTTAAACTTTGGTTCCCAAATTTGTAAGTTCTCCAAAACAAAATTCAGGCAAATGTAAGTATTTTTCATTACTTCATTTCTTGGTTCTCAAATGGTTCTAATTATGTAATCAATGTTGTAAACCACCAGCTTCAATACACATGAGACCATCCTAGGGCAACCAGCCTCAGCCAAGGGGTTGTGAAAGGAAAACAAATCTTTGGACCCCAAAACACTAAGCCAAATAGAAAACTCAAGCTGGGAACAGCCTAGGAAAAACTCGCCTCCCGTTTTGTCAGAGGTATTTGAACCAGAGCAACTCCATTTTGAGTGAGGGCTAGGAAAATGAGGCTTGGACTTACTGGGCTGCATTCTCAGAAAGTTAGGCATTCCTAGCCTCTAGATGTTTACAGTTATGAGAACAAATTAATAATGTTTACTAAATAGACCCAGACTTGGGAGTGTCCAGATATCCTGATATCTGGACAACAAAAGCATTCCTAATTTTGCTTTAAAGATAATAATATCGATTCTTGCAAAATATAGTAATTAAGAAAATTAATCCTTTATCACAAACCCTTGTAGCAGAATACATCTCCCCATATATACAAGCATTGTACCTAGGGTGGACATGTTCCTCTTCTTACTTTCAGGAACGTCCTACTCTGTCTATGGAGTAGCTGTCCGTTCACCACTTTATTTTCTTAATAAACTTGCTTTTGCTTTGCCCTGTGGACTCGCCCTGAATTCTTTCTTGTGCAAGCAAGAACTCTCTCGGGATCTGGACTGACACCCCTTTTCTGTAACAATTCTTTTTTTTTTTTTTTTTTTTTGCTTAACAATTCTATTTCTAAAAAGATAACTACTAAGATACAAAGGCTACCTACCTCCCTCACAAGGAATCTTCTTGTGGACAAAGGACAGACAGAATTCAGTAATCCCTTTGCTACTGAGATAAATGCATATCTCATTGCCTTTTTTGGAAAGGCTAATAAGAAACTCAGAAGAATGCAACCATTTGTCTCTTATTTATCTATTACCTGGAAGTCCCCTCCCCACTTCAAGTTGTCTTGCCTTTTTGGATCCAACCAATGTACATCTTACATATATTGATTGATGTCTCATATCTCCCTAAAGTGTATAAAACCAAGCTGTGCCCTGACAACCTTAGGCACACGTTATCAAGACCTCCTGAGGCTGTGTCATGCTCATGTGTCCTTAACTTTGGCAAAATAAACTTCCTAAATTCACTGAAATCTGTCTCACATATTTGGGATTCACATGGTTTAGACCAAAAGAGCCACCAAGAAAACCCACAAGGCCATAATCAAGTTTAAAAAATGTTGAAAGGAGGAAAGATAACTCTGAGTAGCCAAAAACATACTCAGAATAAGACCAGAGAGCAATAAAGTCCTCATTCAGCGCTGCCTTCTGAAAATAGTTTCCATTGATGCTGGCAATAAAAAAGTGAGTACAATACTTAAAGAGAACTATGAACTATAATTACATATGAACATTAGTTAGCTATTAAAAGAATAGATGTAATTCATGACTATACACAGAAAAATCATCACTGTGTATCTGACTTTTGAGCAGAAATTTTGTTTACTTAGAGCCTTTTCGTTTTGCCAAAGCAGGTCTTGCATGTATTGCCTTGTTGACCTCCAATTTCTCCATATTTCTCTGAAACTTGCTACCATCATGAATACCAAGAAACTTTCCCAAATACAGCTGATGTCATTGAATATTGTTTGTTCTGTCTGTTGCACTAAGTGCTGGCTTTGCCCTAAAAGTCCAAATTTAGTTTGTACAAAAAAAAAAAAAAAAAAAAAAAAAAACCACCACCAGCAGCAGCAATAAACAGGCCAAAAAACAAAGAAACAAACAAAAAACAGACATACTTATTTAAATGCAAACTCTGATACCTACTAACCATATAACTTGGGCTAGCTAATTAATCTCTCTTAGCTTCTGGGTTCTTTTTTAATTTTAAAAGTAAGGATATCACACCTTGTTTGATTAAAGGTTGCATTTTTCATACAAAATTTCTTTTAGATAGATACCTTGTGCTTATTATATTTAGCAAACTACATTGATTGGCTATTATAGTGTCAAATATAAGTTGAAGTCAATGGTGAATTCATGGTTTTATGAGGATTCCTAAAGAAATGAATGGCTGGATTTGTGTATGAAAAAAAGTAGTAATGAGAGGTGACAGCGTGCTGACAGCCCTCGCAGCCCTCGCGCGCTCTCTGCGCCTCCTCTGCCTGGGCTCCCACTTTGTTGGCACTTGAGGAGCCCTTCGGCCCGCTGCTGCACTGTGGGAGTCCTTTTCTGGGCTGGCCAAGGCTGGAGCCCACTCCCTCAGCTTGCAGGGAGGTGTGGAGGGAGAGGCGTGAGTGGGAACTGGGGCTGCGTGGGCGCTTGCGGGCCAGCTGGAGTTCCGGGTGGGCGTGGGCTTGGTGGGCTCCGCACTGGGAGCAGCCGGCCAGCCCTGCTGGCCCCGGGCAATGAGGGACTTAGCACCCGGGCCAGTGGCTGCGGAGGGTGTGCTGGGTCCCCCAGCAGTGCCAGCCCACTGGCGCTGCACTCGATTTCTCATCTAGCCTTAGCTGCCTTCCTGCAGGTGTGCTGGGTCCCCCAGCAGTGCCAGCCCACTGGCGCCGCGCTCGATTTCTCACCTAGCCTTAGCTGCCTTCCCGCGGGGCAGGGCTCGGGACCTGCCTCCCGCCATACCTGAGCCTCCCACCCACTCCATGGGCTCCTGTGCGGCCGGAGCCTCCCCAAGGAGCACCACCCCCTGCTACACGGTCCCCAGTCCCATAGACCACCCAAGGGCTGAGGAATGTGAGTGCATGGCGCGGGACTGGCAGGCAGCTCCACCTGCAGCCCTGGTGCGGGATCCACTAGGTGAAGCCAGCTGGGCTCCTGAGTCTGGTGGGGACGTGGAGAGTCTTTATATCTAGCTAAGGGATTGTAAATACACCAATCAGCACCCTGTGTTTAGCTCAAGGTTTGTGAGTGCACCAATGGACACTCTGTATCTAGCTGCTCTGGTGGGGCCTTGGAGAACCTGTGTGTCCAGACTCTGTATCTAACTAATGTGATGGGGAGGTGGAGAACCTTTGTATCTAGCTCAGGGATTGTAAACGCACCAATCAGCGCCCTGACAAAACAGGCCACTCGGCTCTACCAATCATTGGCAACCCGCTCGGGTCCCCTTCCACCCTGTGGAAGCTTTGTTCTTTCACTCTTTGCAATAAATCTTGCTACTGCTCACTCTTTGGGTTCACGCTGTTTTTATGAGCTGTAACACTCACCACGAAGATCTGCAGCTTCACTCCTGAGCCCAGCGAGACCACGAGCCCACCAGGAGGAACGAACAACTCCAGACGCGCCGCCTTAAGAGCTGTAACACTCACCGTGAAGGTCTGCAGCTTCACTCCTGAGCCAGCGAGACCACGAACCCACCAGAAGGAAGAAACTCCGAACACATCTGAACATCAGAAGGGACAGACTCCAGAAGCGCCACCTTAAGAGCTGTAACACTCACCGCGAGGGTCCGCGGCTTCATTCTTGAAGTCAGTGAGACCAAGGACCCACCAATTCCGGACACAGTAAGAATCGTATTTCTTGAGCAAAGAGGGAAAAAGTGAAAGGTTCACTAAAGAGGTAGTGCTGGGTGGGGAGTGGAAAGAAGAGAGAAGAGAAAAGTCAAGAGAAAAATGCAAGGAGATAGAGAGACGACTGAGCAATTGGCTAAAGAACAAGAACTAGGCAAAAAAATTGAGCAATGGAAAATTGCCAGTAAGAACAGCCAATAAACTTTCAAGAGCAAAGATGTATTATAAGGTGTTAAATTTTCCATTTATTTATGAACTATGCTGTCTCATGATTAGAAAATATTTTCAGTAATTGTCTTATTTCTTTTGGATATGAAAAACCACTAAGGGAAAGTAAAAGCTTCATTGAGGGGTTTATATAAATGTAGATTAGATAATAAATAAGGTTACACAGAGAAGAGCAAAGAAACATAAGTGGGAGTAAGACATTTTAACAAGAGTTTCTTAGGAGGAAAAGAAAGATTCTAGAAAATTTTAAATGATATTGATTAGAGAATACTGGATTTCCATTTGCATATGACATCTGGTTGGGGATCAAGATAATTTTTAATTGGTTTTTTTAAAAAGAAAACTGGAACTCTTGGGGATACCCAAGCCAATAATATTTCTGTTAAAAATATGATATATGTGAAAATTATTTGACACTCTGTAAATGTTCTTTCGACTCTTTATTTGTTGTTCTCAAATATGTAGTAATTTTCAAAGGGAATATCATCGTTCTTATCACCATCATATTATTTTAACAAAAGCATTGTACATAACAGAGGCATAAATTGTTAAAATGCTGAGGCCCTCAAAATATGTCTATTTTGTCACTCATCTGCAAAGGGAGTGCCAAGTACAGTTTACCACACAACTAACAGGGAAAAATTCTCCATTGCTCCAGGAGGTAGTCTCATCCTGAGGGTTACATGCACTAGTTTAGCGTAACTCTGCACTTTCTAAAATTCGAAGCTTCAGGACACTTTTATTTGTGTAGCATTGTGAACACATATTTCAGTTAAAAATAATAATTTCAACTAGTAAGTTTGTTATATTCCTAGTTGCCTATGTCATATTCATTTAGAATACTCATTCATGCATACATCATAATTATGAGTTATTGAATTAACATTTTCACTGATTATATTAATAGCCAAGCTTGAAAATGTAGTGTCACTTTCTAACATTGCAGATGAGGGAATAGCAAACACGTATTAATCAAGAAGAGCAGTTTCTGCAATTGGCAATATTCTAATCACTGAATTTTCAAGATTTTAGTTGTAATTATTTAGTATCGGTTTCTAATTATTTGCAACATTTTAATTGTAATTGTTTAGTATCAGTTTCCAAACTATTTGCAGTATTTTAGTTATTGTTTAGTATCAGTTTCCAATTGATTATTTTGAAGTATGATCAATTCACATAGTATTTCCTTGTCACTAGGTTATTCCCTTCATATGCTTTCAAACATGCGCAGCTGTTTCTTAGTACCAGCTACAGTGAATCTATCACTGTAGGTCTACTTTTAGCAGACATTGAAACCAGCAGCTTCAAAATTGTTTAGGCTCATAACTTCAGAGAACACTCTACCTAGCTCTGGATTTCCAAAATTTTATAAACTAGTTCATTAGTCTTCAGATGCAGATAGGACTTGTCCTCTACAAAAGAATAATTATAAAAATGTTGAGCTATAAAGAGAGGGATTTGGAGAACTGTTATGGAAAACAAAACATGACTGAAAGCCTCCTCCACAAACCCACTTGATTTTTTCTCCTTAGTCTTTTCTTCCATTGCCTATTGTATTGTATTTTAGTGGCAAGTACAACCCACTTTAACCACAAAAATTTAGAAAGAAGATAATTTATTAAAACAAACAAGGTTTTAAAGTAATCACTGCTGTCTTTCCTCCACACAAGGAAGATATTAAAAACCTGACATTTCTGAGTCTATAGTGATAATTTGCAAGGTTTTTAATTCAAATAAAATTATACTGGACTTTGTTGGAAGTGGCTGAATCATGGGTGTAGTTCCCCCATGCTGTTCCTATGATAGTGAATGAGTGCTCACGAGATCTGATTGTTTTGTGAGGGGTTTTTCCCCCACTTTGCAATTCTTTCATTCTTCTCTCCTGCCAACTTGTGAAGATAGATATGTTTGCTTCTCCCTCCACCATGATTTTAAGTTTCCTGAGGCCTCCGCAGCCCTGCAAAACTGTGAGTCAATTACATCTCTTTCCTTTATACATTATCTAGTCTTGGATATTTCTTCATAGCAGTGTGAGAACAGAATAATACACTGTGGTTGCTATGTCAGAATAGTTAACTACACATAGAATTGCTGTGGTATGAGTGTGCTCATTTATAATTTTATATATACAGCTTAATTACTCTCTCTAAATTTTGGGTTATATTCCCAGCAAGTCAATAGTGTTTAAAAGTACCTTTTCCCCTCATCCTAATTGTCAGGCTTCTGAGCCCAAGCCAAGCCATCACATCCCCTGTGACTTGCACGTATATGCCCAGATGGCCTGAAGTAACTGAAGAATCACAAAAGAAGTGAAAAGGCCCTGCCCCGCCTTAACTGATGACATTCCACCATTGTGATTTGTTCCTGCCCCACCTTAACTGAGTGATTAACCCTGTGAATTTCCTTCTCCTGGCTCAGAAGCTCCCCCACTGAGCACCTTGTGACCCCCGCCCCTGCCCACCAGAGAACAACCCCCTTTGACTGTAATTTTCCATTACCTTCCCAAATCCTATAAAACAGCCCCACCCCTATCTCCCTTCGCTGACTCTCTTTTCGGACTCAGCCCGCCTGCACCCAGGTGAAATAAACAGTCATCTTGCTCACACAAAGCCTGTTTGGTGGTCTCTTCACACGGACGCGCATGAAACTAATGACAGCTGGCTCCAGTCCTCTTGAATTTTGCTAATCTGGTTATTAAAAAGCATACATAATTAAAGGTTTTGTTTTGTATTTGTTTTTGTTTTTTTGAGACACGGTCTCGCTCTGTCACTCAGCCTGGAGTGCAGTATCATGATCATAGCTCACTGTAGCCTCTACCTCCCAGGCTCAAGTGATCCTTTCAACTCAGCCTCACAAGTAGCTGGGACTACAGGCACATGCCAACATACCTGGCTAATTTTTGTAGAGATGGGGTTTCACTATGTTTCCCAGGCTGGTCTCAACTTTCATATTTCTGTAATAATCACTGAGGGTAAGCAAATTTCATATAATTGGCCATTTGCATTAATTTTTCATTTCAATCATTTACATTTATTTGTGTATATCTATTTTTACCACAATTTTAATTGAAATGTAAATGTTTCTTATATCTCCGCTTTGTCCCAGTGGAGTCAAAATATAATATAAATAAGTAAAGAGCAGGAGGCATCACATTACCTGACTTAAATTATACTACAAGGCTATAGTAACCAAAACAGTATGGTATTTATATAAAAATAGACACATAGATCAATGTTACAGAATAGAGAACCCAGAAATAAAGCCATATACTTACAATCAACTGATCTTTGGCACAGTCAATGGAAATATACACTGGGGAAAGGACACCCTATTCAATAAATGGTGTGAGGAAAATTGGTTAGTCATATGCAGAAGAATAAAATTGTACCCCTATATCTCACCATATACCAAAATTCACTCAAGATTAATTAAAAATATAAATGTAAGACCAATATAAAATTTGATTTTCTTTTGCTCCAAGGAAGGATTATAGGATATAAGATAAAATATGAAATAATTATCACACCATGCAGTGAAATATATTGTAGAGATTAAGGCTCTAACATCAAGATGTTCCCATTGTTTTTAGTTGTATAAGTAATGGTGCAACCATTATAAATCAAATTTCTGCTTGTGTTGCTTTGTTTCATTTTCATGGACAAGGCCAATACATAGTATTGTGGAGTAGTCAAGACGACAAAAGGCTTGTGCTTGAGAACCTTAATGAGATGCAGCCATTTTGGTGGCTTGTGCAACATAACTTTAAAAAGTATAGCTTCACTATGAAAGTCCTAATTTTTGCAAGAACATTGGATTGTCCTGAGAGTTGTCAATTCTAAAAGAAGCTGTTTAACAAGTGTTTGGATGCAAGTAAATACAAGGACAACAATTGGAAAGAAAAGGCTTCTAAAATATGTGTATATGGCTATAGATTATTTTAAAATTACATGATTAAAACAATGTCATGACATTTTTAGAAGGTACAGCATATTGTTTAAGTTATTTTTTCCTGTATATAATCATTTTATAATTAGTATAATTTTTCTTCTATAATGAACTAGGAAAATTAGCCTTTTAATTCTCAATCCCCGTCAACCACTAGTGTGCACCATATTACAAAGTTATGGTTCTTAGGGAGACAATACAATTATAATGAAAACAAGGCTTTATTTTTCTAGCTGAGTTTCACTGAGTTGTATTGGTCCATGGAAAATTCCATGCCATTGATAACAAGTTATATGCTTCTTTAAGACTAACACTGGGAAATATTTTCTATAGTTCAAAAAGCACCAAAATTAGAACAATTTTCTAAGTTTTCATTCACCATTTCCAAATTTTTGGCCTGCATAACTGAAATCTGTCCCCTTTTATCTGAAAGGGCTTAACTTATTCCCCAAGTTTCCATCAAAAGAAGGCACTTTCTCATTCTATGCCATTGCTCAAGGGGAGGGATTTATATACTTTATCTTTCAGTCTTTTGCTTTTGGGAGAATATACATGTTTATAGACCTAACACTTTTTACAACATCTCATTCCCTTTTTAAAGAAGATAACAGATACAGGCTAAGATTTAAGAATAATTATGTAAAAATTTTAAAAATACTAATTTTAAAATGATGAGAAAGTATAAAACTATCACAATATTCAACAAAACCCCAACCTAATATTTTAATCAGTTATCTACTATAACTCTCATACTATTCCTATTGACTCATGAAAAACTATGCATAGGAGCTTTTTCCTAAAACGCTTCACTTCATTTTAGTTCATTTAACTCTGCCACGACTTTTTTTTTTTTTTTTTATACATTTAAGTTTTAGGGTACATGTGCACAATGTGCAGGTTTGTTACATATGTATACATGTGCCATGTTAGTGTGCTGCACCCATTAACTCGTCACTTAGCATTAGGTATATCTCCAAATGCTATCCCTCCCCCCTCCCCCCACCCCACAACAATCCCCGGAGTGTGATGTTCCCCTTCCTGTGTCCATGTGTTCTCATTGTTCAATTCCCACCTATGAGTGAGAACATGCAGTGTTTCATTTTTTGTCCTTGCGATAGTTTGCTGAGAATGATGGTTTCCAGTTTCATCCACGTCCCTACAAAGGACATGAACTCATCATTTTTTATGGCTGCATAGTATTCCATGGTGTATATATGCCACATTTTCTTAATCCAGTCTATTGTTGTTGGACATTTGGGTTGGTTCCAAGTCTTTGCTATTGTGAATAGTGCCGCAATAAACATACATGTGCACGTGTCTTTATAGCAGCATGATTTATAATCCTTTGGGTATATTCCCAGTAATGGGATGGCTGGGTCAAATGGTATTTCTAGTTCTAGATCCCTGAGGAATCGCCACACTGACTTCCACAATGGTTGAACTAGTTTACAGTCCCACCAACAGTGTTAAAGTGTTCCTATTTCTACACATCCTCTCTAGCACCTGTTGTTTCCTGACTTTTTAATGATCGTCATGCTGTCTACCACGACTTTTAACTGTGTTTGTTTGTTTGTTTGTTTGTTTGTTTGTTGAGACAGAGTCTCGCTCTGTCGCCCAGGCTGGAGTGCAGTGGTGCGATCTCGGCTCACTGCAAGCTCTGCCTCCTGGGTTCAAGCAATTCTCCTGCCTCAGCCTCCCAAGTAGCTGGGACTACAGGCACCCACCATCACGCCCGGCTAATTTTTTGTATTTTTAGTGGAGACGGGGTTTCACCCTCTTAGCCAGGATGGTCTCGATCTCCTGACTTCATGATCAGCCCACCTCGGCCTCCCAAAGTGCTGGGATTACAGGCGTGAGCCACTGTGCCCGGCTGACTTTTACCTGATTTTTATCTACAACCACTCAACTTCATCAGGACAGGAAATGTCAGATACTGTAAGACATGATCCGAATTCACTGGCATGTATAAAATAAGACTTCATACACAGATGTGCATTCTGTGCGTTGCAAGGAACATAGAAATTCTGATTAATTCCTGATTGTGTCTGGAATATTTCAACATGCACATCTGTGTATGAACATTAAATTCTGATTATTTCTGGATTTCTGATTTCTGATTATTTCCACCAAAACAAAAGTATAATATGTTTATAGATGTATATGCTTCAACATTAGGTACATTCCTAGCAGAAGTGAACTTTGATGGTGACTGGACTTCTGTGTGAATTGAATCCTCTGTTTGTGAGTACACTGTATTAGTCTGTTCTCATGCTGGTATGAAGGAATACCTGAGACTGGGTACTTTATAAAGAAAAGATGTTGAATTGGTTCACAGTTTTGCGTGGCTGGGGAGGCTTCAGGAAGTTTAAAGTTATGGTGGAAGACACCTCTTCACAGGGCGACAGGTGAGAGAATGAGTGCCCAGTGAAGGGGAAAGCCTCTTATAAAACCATCAGATCTCACAAGAATAATTCACTATCACAACAAGAGGATTGGGAAAACCACTCCCATGATTCAGTTATCTTCACCTTTTCCCTTCCATGACACATGGGAATCATGGGAACTACAGTTCAAGATGAGATTGGGGTTGGGACAAAGCCAAACCATGTGATACACTCTGGATGCTTATGAGATTTTCCATGTATCAGGTTCTCTTTCTGTACACTTCAAACATTATTCCTGACACAGAGCCAGACCATATCACATGCTACAGTCAACACTAGGAAGAATTTGTCAGTAGACAATTGAGGAACCACAAACAAGATTCAGAAATATAAACGCAAAATGCAACCAGAATCCTAGCACTAGCTAGCAGATGTTAAGTCTCAAGAGTCTTATTATCAAAACTATAAGATCGAAGACTAGGCAAATAACATTTTAGATATTCTTATAGAACAAAATATTTATAAATTTTTACTGCCTGACTTTTAAATCCACATTAAATAATTTATATTAACTCAATGACATTGGACCAGTTACAAACTCCCATATGCCTATTTTCCTTATTGCTAAATTGGGGATTGTAATGATGAATTAGTTGTGAGGATTACATTAGATTACATGAATATATAAAATGTTTAGCAGAGTATGTGCTACAGATGCTCAACAAATGTTAACTATTATTGTTGCCATTGTTGCTGCTATCCTAATCTATTTTTGGTTCAAATAATGTGGAAGTGGCATGGCGGGGAGGAGCTGTACTTAACATGTGAAGAGTCCCTGAGAGTGAAAGGCATTGATAGGTAAATAGAAAGTGATAGAGATTGAAGGAATAGCCAAGGGGCAGGAACCTATCTCAAGGCAACAAAGTACAGAACATTAAACAGAGAAATTGAAAAGTGATGGCTTTCATAAGCCCATTTATAGAGCAAATTCTATGCATTATAGATTATCCTAAAAGCTTCAAATATCCTTATGTCTTCATACCTCTTTTGGGCATTGCCATTTATATTTTTAGTTTATGTGTTTCACAGTAAAATTAGCCTCAGAGAAATTGTGTAGATTACGTATACATGAACAATATATGTTTGCACAGGAACTATCCCATCACGTCTGTGAGCTACAGTGCCAGTGTAGTAAATCAACAGAATCAGCTGATTGGATAACCAGGGACCCAGTGGGACATTAGAGAATATAGAGTCTACAGACTTAGCAGAGAGGTTTAGGAGCACAGATTCCAGACAAACCACTTCAGTCCCAAACCTGCCTCTAGCATTTATTGTCCCTGTGACCTTAAGAAAGTTATAAAACTCTGAGCCTCAGTTTTTTTAGTTTTTTAATCTGTACAATGAACCTAAAAATAGTGCCTCACAGAGATACTGTGAAGATTAGAAGAGTTCATGTGTACAAAGTGCCAGAGAGTGTCTGAAATACAGCAGTTTGCTTGATGATGAGATTTACTGCTGACTTTGACAGTGATTCTTAATCTTTTGAATTTCATAGGCAAGTATATATCTTCCAAATATGTTTTTAGAGGCAACATATGTTTCCTTACTTTTGATTTTTCCAAGCAAGAACATTTAAAAGTAACACCCATCTCCTGTCACCACTATTTCAGACGACAAAGGATATTTTAACACAAAGAACTTTGGAAAAGTAATTCTAAAAGGAAAGATCACCCGTTAAATTGACCAAAGTAGCTTAATGGAAAACTCTGGGGTACATTGTTTCTATTTTCCCTTTCTTATTTATTTAAATGAGACATACAAAGCCTTCATTATAAGCCAGTTTTTAAGCACAGCCCAATTAATCCTTTGACCATACAAATAGTAATAAAACTTCCTCTGCAAAATTCCAAATATGGATCCCCATGTCAAATTTCTCTGCATCTCTGAGGAGGACTGAGGAAATAAGGAGAGCCTTTAGCATGAAAACTTCAAGGTTTCCAATTATGAGATAAGGAGGTTGAGACCCAGATATGTTAAGATGAATTTTTAAATGTCCAAAGAACTTGGAAATATTTAAATGTCCACAGAAGTGGACATTCTATAAAAGTAGCAGAATTTTGGATGTCACTATGCTCAAAGGTATGAGACCATATAACTGCAAACAGAAGCTAATATTTGGGAAGTCAAACTCCTAAGAAGTATTGGATTATTTTCTACAAATACCAGATAAGGGACTATTTGGATGGGCCACATAGAATGAATTCAATGGGAGAAAAACACACATATATTTTGGACAGAAACAGAGTGGGGGAATGATTTTGAAAAGCTGTGATGCTTAACTTTACAAAGGAAAAAGGGACTTCACAGCACATACTGAAGCTCCTCTTCAAGTACATCCAATAACTAACTTGGGAACATTCTGAGTCTGCCTTCCAATCGCTTTTGTTTAGACAACTGTCTGGGAAGCAACTGTTCCAAAAACTAAACGATACCACAGTTAAACAGAGAATATGGTTTAGTGAAAGGAAATTAAAAGCTGAAACATTTAAATGAAAAAAAATCAATTCAGTGAATTTTCACTTTGCAAATCACATTTTTCCTTTCCAAATGTGGCCAAAAACTTGCCTACCAATGTATGGTAAGACAACGATTCACTGACCCTTATTGCACAGTGAAACAAAGGCATAAGAGGATGCTTGCCAATCTCAGTAGTCAGCCCTCACTGTATCCATGGCTTCTGCATCGATGGATTCAACCAACTGCTGATGAAAAATATTCTTAATTGCATCTGTACAGAATATGTACAAACTTTTATCATGTCATGATTCCCTGAACAATATAGTATAACAACTATTTATATAGAATTTACATTGTATTAGGAATTATAAGTAATCTAAAGATGATTTAAAGTATGTAAGGTGGTATGTATAGGTTATTCATTCATTCAGAAACATTTATTGATCATCTGTTTTCTATAGGGCACTATCATGGTAGTAAAAACTGAGGATTCACCTCAATAAAAAAAATAGTTTCAGCTCTCAAGAATAAACACAGTATAAACTATTTATCAGAATACAGGCAAAAAGACTTTTATCAGGATCAATGTAAAATGCCTGATTGTTTCATTTTGCCAGCTGCCTAGATAGAGCCAATTTATCAAGACAGGAGGATAGTAATAAAGAGTTTAATACATGTTGAGATGGCTGAACAGGAGTCTGGAGTATTATTTTCACTCAAATTAACATCTCTGAAAATTCAGAGACTAGAGTTTTTCAAGGATAGTTTGGTAGGCAGAGGGCCAGGGAAGAGGTGCTGCTGATTAATTGGGGATGCAATAATAGGGGTGTGGAAAATGATCCTTTTGCACTGAGTCCACTTCTGGATGGGGGCCCCAGGACCTGTTGATTCTTGAGTCTCAAGTCCAGATGAAGTCACCCAGCTGTCAAAAGTGCAAAAGTGTGAATAGATATCTCAAAAGGCCAATTTTAGGGTGTACAATAGTCATATTGTTTACAGGAGTAATTGGGAAAGTTACAAATCTTATGACCTCTAGAAGAATGGCCGGTAACCACTTAACTATGCCTACATCTTAGGAGAATTCAGACCTCTCTGGTAATTTTAACCTTGTATCTTTTATTAGTTTAATAAAGGTGGTTTAGTTTTGAGAAAGGCTATTATCACTTAAACTATAAACCAAATTTCTCTCAAAGTTAGCTTGGCCCATGCCCAGGAATGACCAAGGGCAGTTAAGAAGTTGAAGACAAGACAGAGTTTGTTAGATCTCTTCACTGTCATAATTTTCTCACTGTTATAATTTTTGCAACCACAGTTTCAATTGCTTGGTACAGAGAAGGTGAACAGCGAAACAGAATCAGAATGGGTAAGTGATCAGGAAAGTCTTCTTGAAGATGAGGGCTGAACAAGTTACAATATGAGAGAGGGTAAACTCTATACCCATGCCACAGATAGAAGTCACAGCAAGTACAAAAGTACTGAGGAAAGGAAGCATGGTGCTTTTCAAAAATTGCAACTTTTAAAATATTGATTGGAGAAAGGACACGTGTGAGGAAGGAGTGAGGGATAGAAAGAGTTGATAAGTAGGTAGGTGCTGAATTATAAAGGAAAAAAGAACTTGAATTATATTCTGAAGTTCATGGATATCTGTCTACCATTTTCACCAGCCCCGTAAGCATCAATCTGTGAAGGCTAAATTTATACTTGGAAGAAAATATGAGAAATTGATGATCTCAGATGGGTAAGGTTTACAAAAAAGAGTTGTTAATTTAGAAAGGGCCTCAGAAATGCAGCACAGGGTAAGGCTGCTAGGAACAAAAGTGCACAATAAGTCATTTCTATTGTCCAGCATAGATGCAAATATCCTAATGTATTTTAATATAAAATATTATTAACTATACCACTCTCTGTTGCTTCGATAATCCTTAGCAAATTTTATTAATATATAGTGCTTCATGGAGTTGGCACTTTTGGGTGAAGGTGGTTAAGGGAAAAGTGACTGTGTTTGCTTTCAGTTAACCTGAGGCTAAGGAAAGAGTATAGCTTCAGTAAAGAGAGGGACAATAGAATAAGAGTGACTAAGAAAACATAGGCCCTTAAGAGCCCCAGAAATATTAATAGAATATGGTTGTTGGGATTTAGATTCAGGCTTTTGGAAAATTTTTTGTTTGTTTGTTTTCTTTTTCCTATCAGCAAGAGAAAGCAATAAAGGGACATGAGCAAGACTAAGCTTCAGAGAGATGAGTTTGGCACTTGGGTGTAAGACGGATTGAAAGGGAAGAGGAATGAAAGGAAATTAAAGAAATCACAAGAGAAAAGTTTTGACAGATTTTTTTTAAAGAAAAATTAATGGATAGAGAGAAGAAAGGAACATAGGAAGATAAGTAAAATATTAAACAGACAGAATCACCAGGACTTGACTTGTGCTATAAAAGGCACAAGTGAAAATGGAGTCAGACATGACTTTGGAATGTTACTGTCAGTTTAGATCAAGAAGTTAGGTTACCATTCTTGGTGTGGAGAGGAGGTGATGATGAGGGTATGATGGCTCCAATTTCAAATGAATTGACTACTAAATGTCGGTTGGAAAGCTAGAAAATCAACACACATGCCAAGAAAAATCAAATTTCAGATGGGTTGAGGTGGGTCACGTTAGACCTATCGAAAGAGGTGATTGATTTCTCTAAAGAAGAAAGTTGACGCTGCTGGAAGGGTAAGGTATGTGTCTGACAAAAGTAGATGCCAGTGGGGAAGAATGAATGAGGTGTAAATGAGAAAGACAAATCAATCTCTTTCTAACTAAAGCCAACAGCACAGGTCATGCAGTGCTGAGAGACAAGGTCTGATTCCATGGAAATACGTTACTCCTATAGGAAGATGTCTGAAAGAAGACAGAAAAGAGCAATTCAAATTTCATGACTTGTAAGGCTTGGCACCACTGGGCATTACCAACAACAGATAATCATTACAGGATGGCTGACTTGGAGCAGGGAATTAAGGAGAAAGGAAAAGGAAAAAAGAAAACAACAAGAAAAAGAAGAGAAGAAAATAAGAGTACTGGATAAAATTCCTTTCTCTAAGCATGCAAAAGGGAGAAAAAGCTTCCCTGATGCTCTTATGGCAGAAAAGGAGCAAGGCTCATTATCTCCACATTTCTAAACCCGCTCCCAGCTTCCCTGGGCTGCTTGTGTAGCAGCGCTAAACTTGCTTAGGAGGCAAACATGTCAGATAGTTCTTAACTCTTTTAAAATATATCACCCCAGGGCCTCCCCTTCAGAGAGGAAGGTTAACAATGATCTGAATATGCTTCCTCAGTAGGATTCACCTCCAGTACAACTCAGACTTCTCCAGGCCCCAGCTATCCTTTTACTCCTTCAGTCCACACAAGGCAAAACAAATGGTCAATGAAACAAAAGTAAGCATCTCAAGGCTGAACAGGGAATAAGCCAACTGTAGAAGCTTTGTTCATCCCCTTCTCTACTTTCTGCCTGTAGCATTCTTAAAGTTAGAATATTCAACTGTGTTTTGAGATTATTAACTGAAAAATTCCTGCTGTGAGGCCAGTGATAACAAATCTCTCTGCTCAAGACAATAAAATTGACTTTGGGTCATTAAAAATGCATATGATATTTACAAAGTGATTACGTAATAGGTGACATTATCCTCAGTTAAAAAATAATTGTAGCTTGGAGACTAAATTCATTTTGAACCTGGATCTACCTGACCCTGAAATCCATTTTTTTTCACTTCCCTGAACTACTTTTGAGCAGGAAACCACTTGTCATGCATAATGAAGATGTCGAAATTGATAAACACTCTATAAGTTTGTGATCACATTATTTTTCTAAAAGACCGTGTTTCTGAGGTATCTACTATCTTATATGCATAATATCATTGTTTTGAAGTTTTTATGTTCTTCTGCAAGAAGACTTAGGCAACCAATAATTATACAGTTTAAAAGGAGAGGTGATGATTAATTCTTCCTCTGAGGTTACTAGAGGTTAAAGGAAGACAATTCTCACCTTTTTATGGTTTCTGTGGCTTTTGTTTGCTATGTCTTTTCCCTTTGTAAACTGAAAATATAATTCTAAGCCCTTCAACCAACTGAAAGGACCCTACTTAGCCAAGGGGATTCCAAAAACCTGAAAGAAAACAGTTCAGGCCATTAAGAGACAGTGTGAGGTCCAGACATGTCTCATTATACTCTCCATCCTTTGGAGTTTAGGCAAAACTGACCAGTGTTACCAAATCACCAGTGGTTCAGTCTAGGCCCTACTACTTGCTGCACAGAAAGTCAGTCACTGAGAAAAATGAGTATTGCCAAGGAAGAAGGCTTTAATTGGGTGCTGTAGCCAAGGAGATGGGAGATCAGTCTCAAATCCATCTCCCTGACTGACTGAAATTAGGGGTATATTGTAGTGAAGAAATGCAACCATTTGTGGGAAGATGAGAATTAAAGAGGGATGAGGAAGAGGAGTTAGCTAACAGAAAACAGTTTTTCTGTTATGTAATCACGACAGGTAAGGGCTTTGACATCTTATTGTCCAAATGCAGTAATCTGATAAGTCTTAGCTCGTTGCTACTATCTGGGAGACCTGATGGTTGGTTTCCTGAGAAAGGAAAGACAAATAAAAGACAAATATTTGTCAGATAAGACAAATATAACTCTCCCAAGTTTTAGGACTGGGAGGATCAATTTCTAGTTTGTTGAAAAAAATTCATAAACATCGACTCTGGAGCAATTAGGTCAGTCTCACCAGTATTAACACTGAAACAGAGATCTTAAGACTGACAAAACAAAACAGACTCTTTGTAGCAAGAAGATACCAATTTCCAACCTGATTCTAGTATAACATACATAACAGATAATAGGCCCTGAAGAAAGTCAAAACATTTTACCCCCAAATATATTTCTTTGACATACTTTGAAATGGCCCTGCAAAGCTGTCTCTTCTGGTGAAAATTTACAACCTGTAGAAAATTCCCTCCTGTTTCCAGGTCATTCTTGATTCAGGAGAGATATAATAAAGAGTATGGCACCTTTTAAAGGCTGATAAGAAAAATTTACCATCTATACTCTCTGAAGCCTGCTACATGGAGGCTTTTTTTTACAGAATAAGAACCTTAGCTTCCATAACCCCCTGGCTACCTTAACCCCAAGAATTTTATTCTTCTGGTTTCAATTTTAAGCAAAATGTAACTCGTTTAACCAATTGCCAATTAGGACATTTTTCAATCCATATATGACTTAAAAGCTCCCACTTGGAGATGTCCCACCTTTCTGGACCAACCCAATGTATACCTCACATGTATTGATACCTCACATGTATTAATATAAGTTAGTACCACTAGTTTATTGCTAGAATTGCATTACTCTCTAAATGTGTAAAACCAAGCTGCAACCCAACCACGTTGGGAACATGTCCTCCGATCTTCTCAAGACTGCTCTGGGCAATGGTAACTCATATTTGTCTCTGAATACATTTTTAAGGAATATTTTACCTATTTTGGCATAAGCAAGGTGTTCATCAACACCTTACTACCTACCTACTGTGTTCAGAGATGACGATAGGAACATACTAGAAATATATAGAGATACATAGGTAGATAGAGATAGATATACATATAGATAGATGTATAGATAGATGAATCATTGTACCAAAGTGTTGCAGTTGAAGGAAATCAAATATTTTACCACCAAATAGATTTCTCTGACATATTTTGAAATGGTTGCTATAGGGCCAGCAGACTGAGGTGGGAAAAATTTGTATCTATAGAGAATTCCCATTAAGGCTTCTAGGAATTCCCTTTCTAGGACTTTCCTGGATCTAAGAAAGATTAACTTAGTCTGACACCTTTAAATATCTTAAAAGAGGCTGGCCTTGGTGGCTCACACCTGTAATCCCAGCATTTTGGGAGGCCGAGGCGGGTGGATCACGAGGTCAGGAGATCGAGACCATCCTGGCTAATACAGTGAAACCCTGTCTCTACTAAAAATATAAAAAAATTAGCCAGGCGTGGTGGGGGGCACCTGTAGTCCCAGCTACTCGGGAGGCTGAAGCAGGAGAATAGGGTGAACCTGGGAGGCAGAGCTTGCAGTGAGCAGAGATCTCGCCACTGCACTCCAGCCTGGGCGACAGAGCGATACTCTGTCTCAAAAAAAAAAAAAAAAAAATCTGAAAAGAAACATTGATCATCTATTCTATCTGAGGAAGTCTACCTGTGAGGCTTTATCTAAATAACAAGGCCAGTTTTGATGGCCAGGCTTTTACCCTCTCCCTCCCCATAACTTGTCTTGCCACTAAAACTACATTTATCACCATAACCTGTTTTTGGACATGCTTTGCACCTACATTTCTTTTCTATAACCTTGAGATGGCACATAAGCTTCTGTATCTTATTAGGGGGTGGATCTTTATTCTGAAGACTCCCACGTTCCCAGGTATATACATTAAATTAATTCGTATGCCTTTTCTCCTACTAATCAGTCTACCTAATATTGGTGATTTTT
The DNA here is from genome assembly GCF_029289425.2 of Pan paniscus. Lineage (NCBI taxonomy): Eukaryota > Metazoa > Chordata > Mammalia > Primates > Hominidae > Pan > Pan paniscus. Next base: position 26,170,379 of record NC_073258.2, on the reverse strand, counting down.
CAGCTAAACTTTAGGGGGTAAAGAACATTGACCCCCAAATAATAATGGCCACCAATAAATCATGCTTCCATCTGTGCATGCCATAGCATAGTCCTCACCTTCACTGATCTTGGGCTTACTCATATGATTTTCTTTGGCCAATGAGACTTCAGCAAACAAGACATAAGCAGAGGCATTTGCACTTTAGGGTTTACCTTCTTGGAACGCTGTCAGTATGTGACAAAGCATGACTAGGACTACCTTGCTGGAGATAAATGGCCCAGCAGATTAGTGGTGAGTAGGCAGATTAGTACAGCCACACAAGTGACCCAAGAACACTGCCTAGAAGAGCAACACAATTTTGTGTAAATTACATGGATGTTATTTTAATCCATGCAGTTTTGAGGTGTTTTGTTAGGCACTACCAGTTTATTGCTACAATCACATTACCCTATTTACCTAGAATGAGTTGTTTTTGTTTTTTTTAAATCAATTTATGACCTGTTGTCTTGGAGAGGTAAATGACTTTCACTACGATAAGAACAATTGGCTTTATTGTTAACAATCTTTAGTCATCAGCATATATGCAATGTTTCATAGAATATAAAATGTATTACTCTTTATATTCCTACAACCAATAAACTCTACTTTATTTCTTTGCATTACACATTATGCTAATATGTATTTTTAGTTAAAACGCAGACCATCCAAATGCAAGCAGTAACGTTTCCAATGTTCCTATAGTCGGAAAAAATTGATTCAGCACCATTCAACACTGTTTTCTTGGAGTTTTTTATCTTCACAACATTTTAAGCCTATCTCAGAAGAAAGCAAAGCCAGTACTGAGATTGTAACAATAGGACTTGTTTGTGAAATATTCTGAAGCTGCCTTTGCAAGTAAGAAAATTATGACAGTGAAAAAGATCTGACCTAACCAGCTAACTTTGTTCATTCCTGGGCATAGTCTGAGCTAACTATAGTTGGAATCTAGTTTATAGTTTAACTTTAAAATAAAAATAACAGCTCTTTATGAAAACAAACCCCCTTTTTTCTTGGGGACCACACTGCCTTTACGCAACTAACAAATTAGCAGAAGATTAGAAATTCTGGTTTAGGAGTCATGTAGCCAGAGTCCACAAGATTCCCAACCTCCTCAATTGCTTCTAGAGATGACATCACGGTTGGAAAACCTAAGATTGGTGTTCGAGATATTTTTCAGATCCTGTATCCTAATGGAACAGCTGTCACTACCCAGACCTGTAATCTGGCTTAACCAGTTTTGCAGTCCCACCTAGGAACAGAAGACAGCAAGAAGAACCCATTTCAACCCCTTATGATTTCATTTCTGACCTGACTAATCAGTACTCCCCACTCTCTAGCCCCTTACCAGCCAAATTATCCCTAACTAACCACAGTCCCTGAATACTGGGAGAGACTAATGTGAGTAATAAAACTCCAGGCTGCAGTTTTGGTAAGCAAGAATGGAGTCAACAAAATAAATGTGGCACTGAGAAGTCCTAAAAAATGAAAGGAATCTAGTGTTCCTAAGCACAAGAAATTTTGTCTTCCATATAAAAGAACAATGTATGCTGATTCACAGGAGAAAGTTCCAAAGGTTAATGGTTACTGGGAGCTTCTCAGTTATTTTCCCAACATGAGCACCAGTGAAAAAGTGGCTAGCTTCCTAGACCGACCCAAAAACTCTAATTAGCCATTACTGCATACAGATAAATAAACAATATATATATACATAAAAACAAATAGAGAATTTAACAAATTATAATGCCTGCTAACCAAAATTTCTGAATTTCTTTTTAATTCCATTCTGTCTGATAAACAATCACACCAGAGGAATCTCCACTGAATCTCTCCACTGGAGTTTAAAGATTAGAGGGATGGGGCAAAAGGGGCGTAATGAGAAAAAGGCAGTGAATGAGCAGAAGAAGGAAAAGAAGTAGGGGAGAGAAAAAGTAGTATTTTGAGTCAAGCTATAAAGATTTACTTCTGAACTTGACCAAGGGACATATAATCTGATAATAAAAGTGATCAAAATAAAGTTTGCAAGAATAATATTTGAACAAAGATTGCCCATGAACAACTGGCAATCAATGCATAGGCACACGAATTTGCATCCATACATGTATACATATTGATATGGTTTGACAGTGTCCCCATACAAATGTCATCTTGAATTGTAGTTCCCATAATCCCCACATGTTCTGGGAGGGACCCCGTGGGAGGTAACTGAATCATGGGGGTGGTTACCATCATGCTGTTCTCATGATAGTGAGTGAGTTCTCATGAGATCTGATGGTTTTGTAAGGGGCTTTTCCCCTTTTGCTCAGCACTCATTCTCTCTCCTGCCAGCCTGTGAAGAGGTCCCTTCTGCCATGATTGTAAGTTTCCTGAGACTTCCCCAGACATGCAGCACTGTTAGTCAGTTAATCATCTTTGCTTTACAAATTACCCAGTCTTGGGCTGTTTTTTATAGCAGCCTGAGAATGGGCTAATACAGATCTGCATCCACATATAGTTTTGAACTCTAAAAAAAAAGCACTAAAGAGAATATATTTGCTACTTTGCACATCTTAAATTATTAAAAAGTAAACTTTGTCTTCTACCATCATTTCTGACTTCTCATTGGATTGTATATATAAATGGAGAATCAGATACACCAAAATTGTATATAAATATGATCATACCTACAGGAAAGCAAGCTAGAAAAAAGTGTTGCCTGATGAAAGCAGGCAATGCAGAAATCAAAGTGTTTTTAAGAGATGATTTGCAGAAGCAACTTGCAGTGCCTTCATATAATTCACATTTCATAGAGCAGCCAGAACAGAAGTAAACTTAAGTTACTCAATCTGAGGAAATTGTGAACCACACTATCTTAAGAACTTAGAAAACCATGTTACCTCACCTTAGCTCATCATCCATGTTCATTGCTATTGTCATTGTTGTTGCTGCTGCTTTTGATTTTGTGCAGAGTATTGTTGTTTCCTTATCATTGAAAGAAAAGGGGAATGACCACTACTGTTTATGGAGTTTCTTTTTAGATGATGAAAATGTACTAAAATCAATTTGGATGATTGTTGCACGACTCTGTGAAAATTCTAAAAACCATTGGATAGGACAATCTAATTGGGTGAATTGTATGATATATGAATTATATCTCAATATAGCTACTTTTAAAAGAAAAAAAAGTGTTGTACAACCAAACAGGCCTGGCCCTAGTCTTTGGGAACATTACAAAAGGACAGAATTGGTGATTGTATTTCACTCTGCAGTGCTGCAATCATCATACAAGGTAAATGTATTTAAAGAATAAATTTGTATCAAACCCATGCAAAGAAGCATGTTAAATTCCCAAGTCCAGTTGGGACAGGAGAGCAGGGTAGATACAAAGAAGTATGGATGCAGGCTAGGACCCCAAAACCAAAATATAAGAGGTAACTAGTGAGAAAGTGGATTTCAAGAAAAAGACATTGGTCCACAGTGCCAAAAAGGACTAATGATTCCAGTGCCAAGGAGATATTCTGAGGGAAAAAAAAAAATAGCCAACAATGTTTCCGGTACATAGTCATGTAAAATGGTTATTTTCCTTCAAGGAAAAAAAATAATTTAACATGTGTGACTATTCATAAAATAGTATGCTAAAATAAAGAGTGCTCATCAGCATCAGATACATCAGAGCTCAAGACAATGAGACATTCAATGAATTTAACAATTAGGAGTTTAATGGTTATGTAAAATTTCAAAATCAAGAGAACAGTAACAGCTAACTTAAATTGGTGATTGAATGTGTGCTAAAAATATGAGTAGGAGAGGAAAATCTTTGATCTCTGTAGCATGATTTTGAGATGAATGAAGTAAATATAAGCATAAGTTAATATAAAAGTTTTTTTTATTTTAAGCTGGAGAAAAAAATAAAATGAATATGTTCATATGAAGAGATAAAAGTGTCAGTAGAGAAAGCGGAGTCAAAGATGCAGAAGAAATAAATCTACTCTCACAAACAAGACCTTGCCAAAGGCAAGATGTGGGATTCAAAGCAAAGAATAGTTGGTTCAGACGCCCTCAGGAGGAATAATCAGAGTTGGATAGGAACTCAATTGGCTTCTAACACTGTTTGGGGATTTCTAGAGACCAGAGACAGGTGAGATTCCCATGGAAACAGAGGAGAAAAGGTATATAAATAAGATTGCCCACCCAGCAGGGTTTCTATATGATTAAGGTAATCATTTCCCAGGAAGAAAGACGCAGACCAGTTGTCTACAAATAAGAGCATGCAGATCAGGAGATAATAAGACAACGTGACTCATTTAAAAGTGTTAGAATCTATTTATGCATTTGTAATTATGATGGACTATAATTTTTTTTTCTGTGTTGTTCTCTAAGCACTTTCTTCCTTATATACATATAACATTATGTTGTATTCAGAGACAAAAATAGAGTAAATAAATCTGGAAATTTGAAAAAGAAGATTCTAAGTTAAAATCACAATTCTACCCAGACTATCCTGGGCAACATAGCAAGACATCTCTAAATACATTTAAAAAATTATTTACTCCATTTTTTGCCTCTGAATATAAAAATTCTGAATATATTAATATATATAAGGAAGAAAGTGCTCAGAGAATAACATAGAAATATCATATATAGCCACAATAATTACAGCTACTCGGGTAGAATGAGACAAGAAGATTGCTTGAGCCCAGGAGTTTAAGGCTGCAGTGAGCTATGATCCTGCCACTGAACTCCAGCCTAGGTGACAGAAAACGATTGTTTCTGTTTGTTTGTCTCTAAAAAACAAGAGACAAACAGGTTGCTTGTCTCTAAAAAACAATTTAAGAAAAAAAATCACAATTCTGTGATTCTGTAAGTTACTCATTATTTGATCTTGGCCAAGTCATTTAGTGAGCTACTTCTAACAATACCTGCGGCTATTTAAAAGATTGAATGAAAATGCTTATCCTAAATGCACACAATAGTTGTGTATTATTTTCCTTGAAGATTTGCTTTTATTAAGTAAACTTAAATAAATAATTATAATTTCAACTCATTTATCATGATTATTAACACATTTTGCTTAGGGAGCCTAATTTCACCACACACTCTTACTGGTAAATTTGCAATAACTTCCAAAGAGCCCCAAGACTTCAGTGGGAGTTTTGCCTCAGTAAACAAGAACATGTTGGACTCATTATGTATTTTAATATATAATGATATAAATTCCTCCTGGCATTATGTGAGTATAAGAGTGAATTCAATACTTATCCAAAACTGAATTGCACAATATTTAATATGTGACACGTCTTTGAATTACAAGTGCAAGTGATCCACATTATAATTTTGCTGAAGAAACCATTCCCGGCCGGGCGTGGTGGCTCATGACTGTAATCCCAGAACTTTCGGAGGCCGAGGTGGGCGGATCACCTGAAGTTGGGAGTTTGAGACCAGCCTGACCAACACGGAGGAACCCCGTCTCTACTAAAAATACAAAATTAGCTGGGTGTGGTGGCACATGCCTGTAATCCCAGCCACTCAGGAGGCTGAGGCAGGAGAATTGCTTGAACCCGGGAGGTGGAGGTTGCAGTGAGCCGAGATTGTGCGATTGCACTCCAGCCTGGGCGACAAGGGCAAAACTCCGTCTCAAAAAAAAAAAAAAAAAAAAAAAAAAAGAACCCATCCCCCTACAACATATTTTGTCTATCAATAAACTTTGTGTATACAAAATGGAATGTGTGTGTGTGTGTGTGTGTGTGTTTCTGATAACTAAAAGGGGAGAAAAGCTTGTCACGTATTTTTTGAAAGCTGAATTGAAGCAATAATTCTTCACTAATTTTCAATTTATGTGATGTCTTACAGTCATTAATGACATTAAAAACCTTTAATAGTCTCTAAGATTTGCAAAAAAAAAATGTATAATAAGATGAATCTAAAGTTCAGGAAATGTGGCTCTTCTTACACTGATCTATACCAAAGAAACAAAAACCCCCCAAAAACAAACCAGAAAAACCCCACAAAAACAAAACCTAAACAAAATGAAGCATAGACAAACAATAGAAGCCTCTGTTGTGTACCCATTGAACTATTCCTGCAATGAAAACAGCATCCATGGAGGCCAATTAGAGTCTTTGTTGTAAATTTCTTTGAAAAAAGAATCTTAAATGAAGAACTAATTTGGTCACGAAAGACAGAGAGCAATTTAATATGGTAAAGTGGTTTAACCTTTATAAGAAAAGTTCATAATTTAAGAACATATAATATGTGTGTAATTTCAAAATCTAACAGTCAATTCTTAGTCTTGTAGATTTTAACAAGATTGGAGAAATAACTTTTATTTAGTCAGTCAATAATGTATATACAACAAGGATATTCTTATGTGCCAAATACTATGTTGTTTTGGCATCATTTTTTTACTCAACGATCATTTGATTTGAGGTATTAGCCCCATTTTAAATATGAAAACAATTGGTTTAAATGGCAAGGTAGTTTATACAAGATCACCTGGAAGACTCAAAACAAGGGCAGTTTCAGTTCAAAGTCTACATTTAAATAAGCATTTTACATTGGCCTTTGGACAATGGTTACATGTGACCAAGCTCTTCTATTAAATAATATTATTTATAATTTGTTTGGCTCTGGATTCTTTATAAATCATTTGCATATTTCATTTTGTCAGAGAAAATGATTAGATTCATTTTAAAAATAAAGACATTTGCTGAAGTAGATGAGCGGGATTTTACAATTCTAAGACACAGTTCTATTTAATTAGTTTGTCAATCAGAATATCTGGTCTAACTTTATTAACAAATTATTCAAATTTTATTCTCAACACAAGACTCAAGCTCAGTCTTATTTCAAGTAGAAAAATCAGCTGAGGTAAAGAAAAGGAGCTTTGAGATTGCTTTAATGCCTCTACTTTAAAGAGATTTAACATTGAATAGCAATTCCACATACAAACAACCAAAAGCAAGGGTTGACCAATAGAAATGGACAATTTCATTAAAAAAACAAGTAAACAATAAATATTTTCCTTATCCCAATTTGAACCTGTATCTAAAATCAAGATATCTTTGGGTAGCTTGTTGTTTTCTCTCCATAATTTCAAATTCAAACTTCTATACACAAAAATAAAAATTTCACATGTAAAGAAAATATTAAAATAATACGAATATTAGTAGAAAACGTTTAAGAGAATTGAGATATATCAGCCAGGTATATACATCGCATGATGCTGAGGTTTGGGGTATGGATGGTCCCATTATCCAGGTAGTGAGCATAGTACCAAGTAGGTAGCTTTTTAGCCCATTCCTAACCCCCCGACAGCACTCCCCAGTGTCTATTTTTTCCATCTTTATGTGTATTCAGTATTTGGCTCCCAATTATAGGTGAGAACATATGGTATTTGATTTTCTGTTCTTATGTTAATTCACTTAGAATAATGACCTCCAGCTGCATTCATGGCACTGCAAAGGACAGGTTATTGTTTTTTATGGTTGCATAGTATTCCATGGTGTATATGTACCATATTTTCTTTACCCAATTCACTGTGGATGGGCACCCAGGTTGATTCTGTATCTTTGCTATTGTGTATAGTGCTGCAATGAACATACAAATGCATGTGTCTTTTTGATAGAACAATTTATTATCCTTAGGGTATATAACCAGTAATGAGAATGCTGGGTCAAATAGTAGTTCTGCTTTAAGTTCTTTGAGAAATGTCTGAACTGCTTTCCACAGTGGCTGAACTAATTTGCATTCACACCAACAGTGTATAAGTCTTGCCTTTTCTATGCAACTTTGTCATTCTCACAGGAGAGATAGTCTATCTCATTGTGGTTTTGATTTGCATTTCTCAGATTATTAGTGTGTTGAGCATTTTTTGATATGTTTGTTGGCCTCATGTGTGTTTTCTGTTGAGAAGTGTCTGTTTGTGTCCTTTGCCTATTATTTAATTGGATTATTTGTTTTTTTCTTGTTCATTTTCTTAACTTCCTTGTAGATTCTGAATATTAGGCTTTTGTCCAATGCAGTTAATGAATATTTTCTCCCATACTGTAGGCTGTCTGTTTACTCTTTGAATAATTTCTTTTGCTGCGCAGAAGCTCTTTAGATTGTTTAGGTTCCACTTGTCAATTTTTCTTTTTGTTGCAATTACTTTTGGGGACTTAGCCATAAATTATTTGCCAAAGCTGATGATGAGAAGGGGATTTCCAAGATTTTCTTCTAGGACTTGTACAGCTTGAAGACTTATGTTTAAGTCTTCAATCCATTTTGGGTTGTCTTATAGGGTGAAATATCAGGGGTCCAATTTCATTCTTCTGCATATGGTTAGCCAGTTATCTCAGCACAATTTATTGGATAGAGAGTCATTTGCCCATTGCTTATTTTTGCTGATTTGGTTGAAGATCAGATGGTTCAGCTTTATTTCTAAGTTCTTCATTCTGCTCCATTGGTCTATGTGTCTAAGTGCCACACTGTTTTCGTTATTGTAGCCTTACAGTAAGTTTGAAGTTGGGTAATGTGATGCCTCCAGATTTTTTATTTTTGCTTAGGATCTTGTTGGCTACTTGGGCTCTTTTTCAGTCCCATATGAATTTTAGAATATATTTTTCTAATTCTATGAAAAATTATATTGGTAGTTTGAAGGAATAGTGTTGAAACTGTAGATGGCTTTGGGCAGTATGGCTATTCTAATGATATTGATTCTTCCAGTCATTGAGCATGGAAAGTTTTTCTATTTGTGTCATCTCTGATTTCTTTCAGCTGTGTTTTGCAATTCTCCTTGTAGAGATCTTTCACCTCTTTGATTAGATGTATTCCTAATTTTTTGAGGCTTTTGTAAATGGTATTGTGTCCCTTATTTGGCTCCCAGCTTAAATGTTATTGGTGTATGGAAATACTACTCATTTTTGTACATTGATTTTGTATCCTGAAAGTTTATTGAAGCCAATTCTCAGTTTCAGGAGCTTTTTGACAGGGTCTTTAGGGCATGGGGGTCCAATCTTTTGGCTTCTTTGGGCCATATTGGAAAAAGAATTGTCTTGGACCACACATAAAATACACTAACACTAACAATAACTGATGAGCTAAAAAGAAATTGCAAAGAAAAATTCACAATGTTTTAAGAAAGTTTACAAATTTGGGTTGGGACATATTCAAAGGCCTCCTGGGCCACATGTTAGGTAAGTTTGCTTTAGGGATGTCTATGTATACCATCACATTGTCAGTGAGGAGAGATAGTTTGACTTCTTTTCTTAGTTTGGTGCCTTTTACTTCTTTCTTTTGACTGATTTCTCTGGATAGGACTTCTTGTTTTCTTGTGTAGGTAGAATCTCTATGTTATTTCAATTACTTAAATACATTTATTAATTCAGTAAAATATTAAGCAAATTATCAGCAGAATGAAAATTATTTTTAAAATAAGTCTGAAAAAAGCATTTAATCTGGTTAATAAAGAGAAGAAACTAGTTTTTAATTATAAAATGTTTTTAAAATTCCATTTTATAAGTGGACAATAATAGTTCAACAAAATATAATAGAAAAAATATGGAAACCCCACATTTGTTAGAATTCCATATGTGATAAAGAGATGCTCTCAAAACAGTGAGGAAGTGCTGGATTATTCAGTGAATGATTCTTGCACAATATTTTAGCCATTTCTATAAGGTATAAATTTGGAGTTCTCTTTTACATAAACCAAAATTGATTACAATAGTGTTAATGTGTTAAATACAATATAAACAAAGCTTAACATAATAGAAGGGTATATTTTTAAATAATCTTGTGGTAGAAATACTTTCTCTAAAGGTAATTAAAATTACTAGTATCAAAAGTATAAGATAAATAATTTTTAACCATATAAATATTTGTAAATATAAAAAAAGACTAAAAAATCAAAAGAAGATAAATAGAAAAATTTTAAGACAAATTTTCTTGGTATCAAAAATGTTACTAATAATATAAACAATTATTTAGACTATTGGGCAAGGAAAAATGAAAAAAAATGCTTGCCATTCCACAGGAAAAGGAATCAGAATTGATACAAATATATGAGCATCTATTTAATTTACTTCAATTAAAGACATGCAAGTAAAATATACAATTGAATAATCTATCGAAGAGCAGACTCTTATTTCTCTGTGCTGTCAGAGTTGAAGGAAAACAGCTTGGCAGATGTGTACATTTGTGCAATAGTTTGGGAACACAATTGTGCAACATTAATTAAAACATACTGCATATCCTCTGACTCAGCAGTTTCTCTCCTGGCAATGTATCTCACAAATAAAATCAATAAAAAAGCCAAAAATACATATTCAGTGATGGCCATTTCAGCATCAATTTTACTGGTAAGAAATTTAAACATCACAATTTCAACAAAATCAGACTCTTGACAAAATGTACAACACAGAAGAAAATTTATTTCTAGGAAGTGACAAAAATTAGAAGCAAAAAAAAAGGAAAATGAAGAGCACAAGGAAAACAAGGAGAGAAAAGAAAGAATAATGTTTAAGTGAGTAAGCAAATTTAAGGGGAGTATACCTAGTTTTGATCAAAGTGTGCTAAAGTTTGTTTCTAGAAAATGAACAAAATTTGGGGAAAAAATGTGTAAGAAATTAGAGTGGTTACCTCTAGAAATGAGGCAGACTTAATGGGGAGGAAAAGATGAGTTAACCTCTTTATTCTTTACAGTATTCACTTGTAAACATTATAAACATTTTTTCTTTAAAAATAAAAGATGAGTTAAAACTATTTATTAAGACTTTGCTGAAATAAGAGAGAAGTTTCTATCCTAAGATTAAGTTAAAAAGATGTGGATACTAAATTTTATATGAAGTATTGTCTCAAGAATTTCAAAATTCACATAGACCTGGACGTGGTGGCTCAAACTACAATCCCAGCACTTTGGGAGGCCACCATGGGTGGATAGCTTGAGTTCAGGAGTTCTAGACCAGCCTGGGAGATGTGATGAAGGCTGGGCTACACACACACACACACACACACACACACACACACACACACACACACACACATATATATATATGAATTAACCAGGCGTGGTGGCAACCACCTTTAGTTCCAGCTATTTGAGAGGCTGAGGTGGAAGAGCTCCTTGAGCCTGGGAGGCAGAGGTTGCAATGATCAGAGATCACACTACTGCACTCCAGCCTGGGCAACAGCATAAGACTTCATCTCAAAAATTAAAAAAAAAAAAAAGTGCACATAGAAAAAATATCTGAAATGAATAGCCAAACATGTTACTCATCATTGAGAGTTACAGAAGACATGAATGATATTTTTCTCTTATTTCAATGTTTACGTTTTTATCATTTCCACAATCAATACTCACAACTTTATAATAAAATATATTTCACCAAAATTACATATATATAGTTAGCTCAGGCTGCCGAAATGAAATACCATAGACTGGGTGGCTTAAACAATAGAATTTGTTTTTTCATTTCTGGAGTCTGCAAGTCTGATATTAGGGTGCCAGCATGGTCGGTTTCTGGTGACTTTCTTCCAGTTTTCAGACAGCCTTCTCACTGTGTCCTCACAAAGTGAGTGAGGGAAATCTCTCTCTCTTCCTCTTTTCATAGGGACATCAATTCTACTGCATTAGGACCTTGTCCTTATGACCTCATTTAAACTTAATTCCTCTCAAAAGCCCTATCTCTAAATACAGTCACATAGTGCTTCAATAGATGCATTTTAGAGGGAAAAATTACATCCATATTTTTTCAGACTATGCATATAAATATATAAATTTATTATTAAGACACATTATTGATTACCTGCCATGTAGCAGACACTTATAAATTATGGAGATTCAAAGATGAAAAAATTATTTAAACTACCACTGATAAGTTAATATTAAAATATGTTGAAGAATGGGAGTAACATATACCATTTAAATATTAAACAAGAAGGGAGAGAAAAAGAGAGTTTTTCTAGAAAATAAACATAATGACATGTTATTCTTCTGAGAGAAAAAAAGATTAAATTCAAAGTCTACTCAGTAAATTTTTATACATAAATAACCATAGGGTTACTTTTTAAATATACAACTTCACGCAGTTCTGACAACGGAGAGTATAAAGTTGGCCCTCCAAACCTGTGGATTCCACATCTGTGGTTCAATCAACTCTGGATCAAAAATATTCAAGTAAAAAATTGTCTCTGTACTGAACATATATAGACCTTTTTCTTGTCATTATTCCATAACAATACAACATGATAACTATTTACACAGCATTTACATAGTATTAGTTATTACAAATAATCTATAGATGATTTAAAGTACAAGGAAGGATATGCCTAAGTTATATGCAAATACTGGCCTATTTTATATCAAGAACAAGAATATCCTCAAATTTTGGTGTCTGAGGGAGGCCCTGGGACCAAACAACTGTACTCAAGAAATGATATTGCATGAAGAATCTGGTTACGTAATGGAAATTAAACTGATAAATGACTAAATAGAATAAAAGTTTATGTACTCTTCATGTTGAGTGTTAGGCCTTATCAGTGTCATACTATGAAAATTATATTTTCACATTAAACAATATATTATTGTAACTAGGCCCCTTGAGATTTCAGTACCCCAGAATTATTAGTCATTTACATAATGAAAATTCTGATTAGGCCCTTGCCCACTTTGACATGTTAACCACTCTCTTTTTGTCCAACATCCCTTGTTCCCACAATATGATGATAAACTGCTGATGGACTGTTCTTTGTCAGGCAGCAGGATATAACTTCAGTGTTATAAAAAACATTTGCAGGAAGAATGAATATCTTTACGGAAGTCAACCATCTGCTCATGCCCAGAAGTCTGATTGTTCAATGTGTTATCTGAGATTGAAGAAACAGACTTTCTCCTCGGTTCCCTGAGATTCCCCCTCCTTTACTCACTAGCTATATAAAAATTTCCCACTTTCATTTTTTAAAGATAATTCGAGAGATCTTGTTTTTCCGCATTCTCAGCTTGACCAAATAAAATAAATTTTTGTCTAACTCTAAGCACCTGCATGTCACTGTCTGGCATCAACTGCACATATGGTACCTAGTTTGAATTTGGGGTTCTGTAGAATTATTCCAAACAGAATTGAACAAAGCAAGATTGGTCTCCAAGTGAATATTGGTGTTTTCAGTATTCCTATGTTTCTGACTTCAAACCCAGCACTGCTTCCAGGAGCACCAAGTAAAATTTTTGACTACCAAAAAAAAAAAAATGTACAAAAATAAAAATACACATTCAACTTTTCTAAGGAAAAATGACTAGAATATATTGTACTTTTTCAGTTTTCTTTTATAATCAAATTTGTAATTACTATATTCATTGAAAATGAACTGATATTGATAAAATATGTTGTATTAATATTTTATTAAATTCCAGAATACAAGCCACAAAACATTCAATGTATTGCCCCTCCATATGCTTGGGATTCGATTCTAAGATATTATATATTTAATGTTCACTGTACATGGTCAATGATAATTTTAAGGATATCTAACAAGTAAGGAAGATTATCAGTTAAATATTCTCTTTGAATGTAATATTCAATGACTTCACTGAGACAGGATTTTTTAGTTCCAAGTACCTGAGACAAAAGTATACCTAATACTTAAAAATCTAGGAAAAGATTATTTGCATATTTTATGTAATGCTAACAAAATATGTCATGAAATACTGAGCATTATACTAATAAAACAAAAAGGATTTTGCTATTGGAAGATATTGCAAAATGTATGACCTTAAATGAAAACAAAAGATCCTATTCTTCCACTCACAAATACATATGTAATGTACAATATATAATACATATTTTTATATATTAACCTAGAAATATTATATATTTATAACATATAAAAATATGTCCAAATTATATCTATTATAAATACAAATATGAATATAAGCATCATATTTAACATTTAATATACTTATATATTATGATTTATTATATTTAATAGATTATCAAAGATAAATATATTCATATTTAGATTTATAATTTAATGTTTATAAAATATATAGCTCTATGTTATATAATTATATTCATAGTACATACATACAATATATATTCATATAATTATATTTGCAATAGAGCAGCTCCAGGCAGAAAGCATCTTTAATCCAGATTGAAATAAAAAACACTGGGAATCAAAGTGTGCTGGAATAAAATTGAAAGTAACAGCACACAATAAATATTTTCAGAGGAAGTCAGTTTATGATTGAAAAGAACGATTAATTTTCTTTAATTTTTGCTTTAGAATAAGGCAAAACATAGATATTATTTTTGCTAGCTTCCCTGTTTTACCATTAGAAACCTGTAGTCTGAGAGACTCTGTCAAGGTCACACAGATCATGTCAGACATAAAAACTGAACTCAAGTCTTCTGATTCCTAGGTCTGGTATACTAGTGCACTGTCTTGCTGCCTGTTATCGAGAGATTAATGAATTTCTTTTTCACTGAATATCTAGACTAAGCTTTCTGAAAATGAAATGAGCAAGTTAATAAAAAAACTTAAATGAACTGAAATGCTGCGGTAGCCAAATTACCTAACAAATATCTGGAATCATTGTTTTGAAAATGCTTAACATTTAAAAGTTAGCTGTCCAGGAAAGTCTGGGTGATAGCCCATTTCACCTGTGCAAGAATGATCTTTTAACATGTTTCTTTCCTTTGGTGTCTACCTACTTTTGCCTATGTTGTTTCTCATAAGTGAAGATGAATTGAAGGTTGTTAAGTAGACCATAAAGTTACAGTATTTTGCAATTTTGAAAAAAATATAAAATTACTATGTGATTGTGGAAGATGTGAAAGAAGCATTCCATTAAACATGGCTCTATGCTTCCTTCCAAATTTTTGTATAAATAGGTAGGACTTTTAGCAATAAAAAAGAAAATTAAGCTTTACTAAAGCCTTTTTTTTTTTTTTTTTTTGAGATGGAGTTTTGCTCTTGTTGCCCAGGCTGGAACGCAATGGCACAATCTCAGCTCACTGCAACCTCCATCTCCCGGGTTCAGCCTCAGCCTCCCGAGTAGCTGGGATTACAGGTGTCTGCCACCATGCCCAGCTAATTTTTTTGTATTTTTAGTAGAGATGGGGTTTCACCATGTCAGCCAGGCTGGTCTCAAGCTCCTGACCTCAGGTACTCCACTCGCCTCAGCCTCCCAAAGTGCTGGGATTACAGGTATGAGCCACCGTGCCTGGCCTACTAAAGCCTTTTAATGGTTTCTCCAAACATTTTATTTTGAAATATTTCAAAACAATAAAAAAAAATTGAAAGATGTGTACAATAAACTCATGAAAGATCTTCATCTATTGTCTTAAATTGTTAAAGATTTTCCTCATTTGGGAAGCATTTGTTTTTCATGAGCCCTATTATTGAGATGTGTAAATACAGAGTCCTAGGAGAATGTGAACAAAATTCACGTCAGCACAAATAAATGATGATGATCTGTCTACATCTGATGAGCCTTCAACTAAAATGAAAATTGATCCATAACCCAGTGTACTGAAAACTACAGCTGTGTAGACAAGGAAAGAAGATGGAACAAAAAATGTATGTGTTAACTTGGCAGCTCCAGCTGTGCTAGGTGACATCTGATCCACACATCTGTCTGCAGCCCATTGAGCAGGCTCATGGAAACTCCAAAATGATGTTAATTATTTCAAAAAATCAGCAGGTGTTGAGTGTGCCTCTAAATTGGAACAATCCTCACGAAGTTTCATTTAACTTCACAGGCCAACATTTACAAGATTTTTCTCCTAATTGGCAATCACTTGACAATGAGGCTGAGTAGCTCAAGCTGAAAATTTCCTGGGATTCAGTATTCAAGATTGCCTACAGATTGTGGGGAATTGCTGAAGGAGAAAGTAGCAAAGCATATTGCATTTTTAGTATATCACAGCATCAAGCACTTTCTGGTACATAGTTCAAAAATCTAAAAAGAATTAGATCCTTTAGATTCTTTTTAGAACAATAAAAGTCAATTTTTAATAATTTAGAACATATCCAAATATCACTTGACAATTAAAATCTGTGCTCTCTCAGACATTTATGTCTTCTCTCTGGAGGGATTATAAATTCAATGCCTTAGAAAAATTTATGAATAAAACAAATTATGTATAAGAAAAATAACAGAAGTATAATTTATGAAAACATTTTTATTTATTATAGCATAAAAGAATATAGAATGTACTTCTATAACATTAAAGATCATAGTAATTACTAAGAATGTATTTAGAGTTCTAATAAGATTTTCTGTAGGTGCCTCATGGACATATGATTTCAATTCAGATCTTAATTTAAACAGTACAATTTCATGTCCCTCATAAACTTAAATAAACTGAAGTCTTTGTTGGAAACTGAGTAAAAATAATGAAGTTTGGAAACAACTTGTATCAAAGAGCATAGTAAAACATGTACTAAATAGAATTGGGGACCTTGCTTAATTGATTATTCCTGGTTGAGGATGTCAGTAAAAACTATTTCAGAAACAATTTATACACTTCACACAGAATGTGAGTGAACATTCTGATATAAACAAGCCACTCCAGAGCATTGGTTCTTAATGCAGTGTCCTTGAATAAAAATCAGGAGATCCATGGATTTGAATAAAAACATGTTATATCTTTATGTTACTTATCTCTAATTAATATTAGTATTTCCTACCATTATAGATAGAGCAAAGCCAACAGTTGCATTAGCAGCACTTGTGATTTTATTCCTAACAGAAATCAGAGAAATGTTCATATAAAATGTGATTGTTACAGTAGAAACCTCAAGATATATTTTATACATTAATGACTTTAATATGACTACAGTTATTACACTTATTGCTATATCTTATCATTTAAAATATTTTGATAACTTTATTTCAATATATTTGATCATAAAAACTATTTATATAAGCCGGGCATGGTGGCTCATGCCTGTAATCCCAGCACATTGGGAGGCTGAGGCGGGCAGATCACGAGGTCAGGAGATTGAGACCATCCTGGCTAACACGGTGAAACCCCATCTCTACTAAAAATACAAAAACTTAGCTGGGGGTGGTGGTGAGCGCCTGTAGTCCCAGCTACTTGGGAGGCTGAGGCAGGAAACTGGTGTGAACCCGGGAGGCGGAGCTTGCAGTGAGCCAAGATCACACCACTGCACTCCAGCCTAGACTACAGAGCAAGACTCTGTCTCAAAAAAAAAAAAAAACAAAAAAAAACTATTTATATAAAATGCTTCATGAATTTTCATGTTATCCTTGTTCAAGGGCCATGTCCACGTTAACCTTCTATCATACCAATTTTAGTATATGTGCTGCTGAAGCAAGTATTGATGCCATTTTTAATATTATATATTATATTTGTTCATTGATATTCTGAGAAACATCAATATACTTCATCAAATTGACAAAGTGGTCTACAGCACAATACAATTTTGAGATCCCCAGCTCCACTACAGAACTTTCCTCTTCCTCTCATACTCCAAATTTGATACCAACTTGACTTGTCCTCTCCACTGTCAGACTGTATCTCAAATCCATCAACTTCAACTACTTTTAATCATTTCCATTACTACTCTCTTAGATCAAACACTTGTATTAGCACTACTACAATAGCATTTTTATCAATCTTCTTGCTTCCATCCTTGATTTCTATAGCAATGTAATCTCAACCGGGGGTGATTGTGACCCTCTACTTGCCAAGGACATTTAACACATCTGTAGATATTTTTGGTTGTCAAATGTACTGGGGTGCTACTACTATCAATTAAGTAAAGGCTAGAGATACTGTTAAACACGATACAATGCATGAAACCTACTTACACAACAAAAATTTACCTGGTCAAATGTCAGTAGTGCCTAACTTGAGGAATCCTGCTCTATAGTCTTCTCCACATAATGATCATAGTAATATTCTTTAAAAAAAAAACAAAACCCAAAACCAAAAAACGAAATGCAAGGCCAGTCAGGTTCCATCCTTTCATAAATCCCTTTCCACAGATTCCCTTAACTTTTAGAAGAAAATCCATTACTCCCTCCTGTGTCCTACAAAGTCTTGCCTGTCCTAGCCCCTGACTATGTCTGTGAATTTCTCTCCTCACTCTGATCCAGCTACACTAGCATTCCTTCTGATTTTAAGAGACCCCACGCTTTTTCTTCACTTAGAGACATTTGATACCTAAATTATAGAATTCAAAATGTTCTACTTCCAGATATTTTTTGGGTTACTCATTTCTTTTGGGTATCAAAAGTCACCCCTCCTAAAATAATAGCTCAGGAAGACCTAGGAAACCTAGAATGCTGTTGTAGTCAAGATATTTCTTCTGTGAACACGTTCAATCCAGGATCACCTTAATCCACTTTCAGAGATTGAGACTATTTGAAGTTGAGCTGCTGACCCAAAGAGGGTCCAACTGGTTCATGCTTCCTCCTAAAGTGTAACCTATTAGAAGTCCAATCTAGAGTAAGGATGGTCCATTAGGCTTTTCTACTAGGATCACATGGCGTAGCATGGCTGGAAAAAGCCCAGTTTAATCTTTTAAATCTTTCAGCTGTCCTATCTCTAACTTAATATACCAAGAGATATTATACTCTCGCTTAACTCTACAAGTGATATAGTTTGGATATATGTCCCCACCCAAATCTCATGTTAAATTGCAATCCCCAGTATTAGAAGTGAGGCCTAGTGGGAGGTGATTAAATCATGGGTGTCAATTCCTCATTAATGGTTTAGTACCATTCGCTTGGTGCTGTCTTCACCATAGTGAGTGACTTGTCCTGAGATCTGGCTGTTTAAAACTATGCAGCACATCATTCTCTCTCTCTTACTACTGCTTTCTCTATGTGATGTACCTGCTTCTCCTTTGCCTTCAGCCATGATGGTAAGCTTCCTAAGGCCTCCCAAAAAGTATGTACTGACATTATGCCTCACAGCCTGCAGCACTGTGAGCCAATTAAACCTCTTTTCTTATTAATTATTCAGTCTCAGGTATTTCTTTATAGCAATGCAAAAATGGCATAATATGTCAGAATTAATAATAAAGGGAAAAGCCTTAAGTAGGAGAAAAAACGCTATAAAACTAATACTATGATCCAAATATTCTTGATACAACTAGCAGGAATAATGACCATCGTAGTAAGAATGAGTAAAAATGTTTTTTAACAGAACACTGACTGAGTCTTTATATGTGAATACAAGAGATTAATAAAAAAGAGGTCACTGTAAGTGATTAGATTTAAAAGACCTAGAGTATAAAATTCACAGAGACGGTAAAAACATTCATAGGGAGGGTACATTTTAAGTAGAATTGGTTTGCCTATTTATTTAATAATCCATTCAATCAGTGTGTGTGTGTGTATGTGTGTGTGTGTGTGTGTGTGTTTAATACCTGCTATATGCCAGCCTTTAATCAGTGTGGATTGCAATCATGATTAAGGGAAGACTCTGCCCTTCAAGTATGCAAATTCTACTGGGAAAGACAGAAAAGTTAATAGAAAATTAAAATGCAGTATATTAAGCGGTACAATAAGGATGAGTATGAAATATCACAGAGGAGGAGCAATTACCTCAGGAAAAAGAAACCTGAAGGATGAGTAGAAGTTAACTGGGAGATAGTTGGTGATAGGCCCTATTTGGAGATTGCAGAGAAGGAAGCATTTTAGCCCTAGGGAGTAGAAAATGTTGGTGACATCAGGGCTTTCAGGTAAGCACAAGTCACTCAGTATGTATAAGAACTAGTAAACACCTGAGGTTTGGTTTAGGTCCTGCTGCTCATGGCACAGAAAGCTAATCACTGAGACAGCAATTATTGCCAAGGAAGCAGGGTTTAATTGGGTGCTGCAGCAAAAGAGATGGGAGATCAGTCTCAAATCCATCTTCCTAATTGACCCAAACCAGAAGCTTATGTTGCAGAGAAGAAACGTAACAATGAATAAGAAAACAGGAACCAGAGAGGGCCAAGGAAGCATTTATGATGAATGCAGCTCATTGTCCAGCGCTCATTGTCTAGATGTGGTGATCTGGTGAGTTTCACTTCTTTGATACCTTTTGTGAGAGGGCTGACGCTCATTTCCTGAGGAAGAAACTCAGATAAAACAAATGTAAGCTTCGAGCTTTAAGGACCTATTTCTATGTTTATTTAAAAATCCTGTTCATGTGATTATTGGATTTGTTTCACTATGATATGAGGTAAATAATAATAATAGAAAAAAGCAGGTTAAAAAATCATGTTTTGAGAAAGCAAAGCAAGATGACCAAATAGAACTCTCCAGCAATCACTCTCCCTGCAGAAACACCAAATTGAACAACTATCTACACAATGAAGCACCTTCATAAGAGCCAAAAATCAGGTGAGGACCACAGTATCTGGTTTTAACATCATATCAAAAAAAAAAGAGAGACCCTAAAGAGGGTAGGAAAGACAGTCTGGCATTGCTTACACCACCTTCCCCCATCTCTCAGTAGCATGTGTGGGGACAGAATCTGTGTGCTTGGGGGAGGGAGACTGAAGTGGGTATGGGACTTTTTATTGAAACTCAGTGCTGCCCTGTCACAGCAGAACATGACATAGGGCAGAATTTTGCCAATGCCTAGAGAGGGAGCATTTAGAATAAGACAACCCAGAGAAACATACTCCTCTGCTCCAGTGGTAAAGACCTGAGTTCAGCCTAGCCCCACTAGAGAGCTAAAGTGCCATGCGGTCATGAATAGATTTGAAAGGCAATCGGACCACAGGGACTACAGTCCTTGGACAAATCCTGGTGCTGTGTTGGGCCTGGAGCCAGTGGACTTGAGGTGCACACAACTCAGTGAGACACAAGCTGTGACAGCCGAGAGAGCTTGTGTCACCCCTCCCTTAACTACAGACAGTGCAGCTCTCAGAAAGACTCCTGTCATTTATGGAAAGGAGAGGAAAGAGTAAAGAGAACTTTTGCTGGCACCTATGGATACCAGCTCAACCACAGTAAAGCACTAAGCAGATTTCTGAAGCCCTCAATTCTAGGCTCTTGCTCCTAGATCACATTTTCAGATACCGCCCACCCCCCCACCCCAACCTCTTCCTACCCTGCCCCTGAACCAAAGGAGAAACTGTAGCCCTCAAGGGAAAGACACTGTCCTGGTAGGATGCACCACCTGCTGAGTAGAGAGCCTGTGGACCTTGAATAATCATTAGTGGTAGCCAGGCAGTAGTCACCATAAGCCTTGGGTGAGACCCAAGCCTGTGTCTACTCTGCAGGCTTAAGGTGTGATCGAGCACAGTCCCAGCTGTGGTGGCCACAGGAGTGCTAGCATCACCCCTCCAACAAAACCAGACAGCCCAGCATGGAGATGGAGGCTCCTTCTGTTTGGGGGAAAGTGAAGAAAGAAAATGAGAGACTTTGCCTGGTAATCCAGATAATTCTCTTGGATCTAACCCAAGCCCACCAAGGCAGTAAATACCTCTGTGAGTCTGCAGCAGTCACATTGTTACTGGGCTTTGGGTGCTCCCTAGAGCAGATACAGCTGCAGTGACCAAAGACATCATTCACAAAACTATATTCCCAAATATCTAAAAGGGCCTCTTAAAAACCATGGGTACAAACAAGCCCAGACAATGAAGATTAAATTAAATGCCTGTTTAAACTGTTTAATGCCCAGATATCAACAAACATCCGCAAGCATCAAAAATATCCAGGAAAACATGACTTCACCAAAGGAACCAAATAAGACATCAGTGATGAATTTTGGAATGACAAAGATATGTGATATTTCAGACAAATAAATAAAAATAGTTATTTTGAGAAAGCTCAATGAACTGCATAACACAGAGAAGAAATTCAGAATCCTATCTCAGAGAGATTTAACACAGATTAAAATAATAATAAAAAAGGAGAAATTCTGAAGCTGAAAAAAATCAAATGAAACTGAAAAACACATTAGAGCCTCTTAATAGCACAACTGATCAAGCAGAAGAAATAATTAGTAAGACTGAAGATAGGCTATATAAAAGTACACAGTCAGAAAAGGAAAAAAAGAAGAAAAAAGAAGGAAGCATGCCTACAAGATCTAAAAAGTAACATTAAATTAAAACAATTAAAGTTATTGGTCTTAACGAGAAGGTAGAAAAAGAGACTAGGGTAGAAAATTTATTCCAAGAAAGAATAACTAAGAAATTTTTAAACCTAGAGAAAGATACTAATATTCAGTCACAAGAAGGTAACAGAATACTAGCAGATTTAACCCAAATAAGACCAATTAAAGACATTTAATACTCAAATACCCAAAGGTCAAGGAAAAGGAACAGTTTCTAAAAGCAGCAAAAGAAAAGAAAGAAGTAACACATAACAGAGCTTCAATACTTCTGGCAGTAGACTTCTCAGTGGTAACCTAACAGGCCAAGAGAGTGTCATGACATATTTAAAGCGCTGAAGAAACACAATATTTTTTTCCTAGAATATTATATCCACTGAAAATATTATTGAAATATGAAGAAAAAAATTAAGGTTTCCAGACAAACAAAGGCTGAGGGATTTTTTCAACACCAGATATCTCCTACAGAAAATGCTAAAGGAAGTTTTTCAATCTGAGAGAAAAAGACATTAAAGAGCAATAAGCAATCATCTGAAGGTGCAAAACTCAAAGGTAACAGTAAGTACACAAATACAGAATTCTCTAACACTATAATTTAGTGTGTAAGCTACTCATATCCTGAGTAGAAAAAAAAAAAAAAGGAAAACTAAAAGAAAAACCTATCAAAATAGTAGCTACAACTTTTTAAAGGGATAGGTAGTATAAAAAGACAAAAAAAGAAACAATTAAAAGTTAAAAAGCAAGGAGTAATGGGGCTCAACTGAGTTTTTATTAGTTTTCTCTTTGCTTGTTTGTTTTATAATCAGAGTTAAACAATCATCAGTTTAAAATACTTGGTTATGTTATTTGCAAGCCTCATGGTAATCTCAAATAAAAACACCTACAACAGATACACACATACACACAAGCAAGAAATAACAACATACTACCAGAGAAAATCACTTTTGCACAAAGGAAGACAGGAAAGATGGAAGGAAAAAAGAAGACCACGAGATAGTCATAGAACAAATAACAAAATAACAGTAGCAAGTCCTTGCCTATTGATAATAACATTGAATGTAAATGTACTAAACTGTCCAGTGAAAAGGCATAGACTGGCTAAATGGATAAAAAACAAAACCCGACTCTATGCTGACTATGAGAAATTAACTTCAACCATAAGGAAACACATAGAATGAAAATTAAAAAATAAAAAAAGAAATTGTATACAAATGGAAATCAAAAAGCAGAAGTGGCTACACTATTACCACACAAAATAAATTTTGAGGCAAAATTTATAAAAAAGTACAAAGAAAATTACTACATAATGATAAAGGGGTCAATTCAGAAAGGGATATAACAATTGAAGGTACACATGCAGCCAACATTAGAGTACCCAGATACATAAAACAAATATTATTAGAACTAAAGAGAGATAGACCTTCCAATAAATAGCTGGAAACCTCAATACCTCATTGATATGGTCTGGCTCTGTGTCCCCACCCAAATTTCATGTTTAATTGTAATTTCCAGTACTGGAAGAGGGGCCTTGTGAGAGGCAATTGAATCATGGGGGCAGACTTCCCCCTTGCTGTTCTCATCATGGAGTTCTAATGAGATCTGGTTGTTTGAAAATGTAGCACTTCCTCCTCCTCTCTCTCTCTCTCTCTCTCTCTCTCTCTCTCTCTCTCTCCCCCTCTCCCCCTCTCTTCCTCTCTTTCCCCCTCCTGCTGACCACGTGAAAATGTGCTTTGCTTCCCCTTTGCCTTCTGCCATGCCATGATTGTAAGTTTTCTGAGGCCTCCCCAGCCACGCCTCCTCTACAGCCTGTGGAACTATGAGTCATTTAAACCTCTTTTCTTCATAAGTTATCCAGTCTCAAGTAGTTCTTTATAGCAGCGTGAGAACAAACCAATATACCCACTTTCAGCATTGAATGGATCATTCAAACAGAAAGTAAACAAAGAAACATTGGACTTAATCTGAACTATACAACCAAATGAATCTAATAGATATTTACCAATAGATATCAACAGCTATAAAACACACACTCTTTTCCTCATCACTTGGATAATTTTCAATGATAGACCATTTGATAGGCCATAAAACAAGTCTTAAAATGATTTTTACAAATAAAATCCTATCAAGTATCTTCTGTGACCAAAATATAATAAAACTAGAAATCAATGACAAAAGAAACATTGGAAATTATACAGATACATGAAAATTAAACAATATACTGCTAAATGGCCAATGGCTCAATAAAGAAATAAAGAAGGAAGTTTTAAATGTTCTTGAAACAAATACAATTGAAAATACAAGATACCAAATCTATAGTAGATAGCAAAAACAGCATTAAAAGAAAAGCATATAGCAATAAGCACCTACATCAAAAAGTAGAAAAATTTCAAATAAACAACCCAATGATGTTGCTTAAAGAATTAGAAAAGCAAGAGCAAGCCAAATTCTTAATTAGAAGAAGGAAAGAAATAATAAAGATTGGAGAACAAATAAATGAAATTGAAACAAAAAAGTCAGTTGGGCCAGGCGCAGTGGCTCATGCCTGTAATCCAGCACTTTGGGAGGCGGAGACGGGTGGATCACGAGGTCAGGAGATCGAGACCACAGTGAAACCCCATCTCTACTAAAAATACAAAAAATTAGCCAGGTGTGGTGGCGGATGCCTGTAGTCCCAGCTACTCGGGAGGCTGAGGCAGGAGAATGGCGTGAACCCAGAGGGCGGAGGTTGCAATGACCTGAGATCGCGCCACTGCACTCCAGCCTGGGCAACAGAGCGAGACTCTGTCTCAGAAACAAAAAAAAAAAAAAAAAAAGAAACCAAAAAGTCAATAAAATGAAAAGTTGTTTTTTTGAAAAAAAATTGAAATTCCTTTAGCCAGACTAAGATAAAAACAGAGAAGACCTAAATAAATAACATCAGAGGTGAAAAAGGAGACATTACCACGGACCACAGAAATTTAAAGATTTATTAGAGATTACTGTAGGCAACTACTTGTGGAAAAAAGGGAAAAACCTAGAAGAAATGAACAAAGTCTTTGACACATACAACATACCAAGATTGAATCATAAAGAAATTCAAAATGTACATACACCAATAACAAGCAATGATATTATAGCCATAATAAAAAGACTCCTGTTAAAGAAAAGCCAAGGACCTGATGGCTTCACTGATAAAGTTCACCAAATCTTTAAAGAAGAATTAATACCAATCCTATTCAAACTATTCCGAAAAATTAAGGATAAAATACTTCCAAACTCATTCTATGAGGTCAGTATTATCCCCAAACTAAAATCAGACAAAGACACAACAGAAAAAGAAAGTTAAGGCCAATATATCTGATGAAAATGATGCAAAAAATCTCAACAAAATTCTCAGCAAACCAATTAAAACACATTAAAAAGATTGTTTGTTATGACCAAGTGGGATTCATCCCAGGGATGCAAAGATGGTTCAACACACACGAATCAATCAATGTGATATACCATAGACATATAGACCAATGGAACAAAATAGAGAGCCCAGGAACAAATTTACATGTCTACAGTGAACTCATTTTCAACAAAGATGCCAAAAACATACACTGGGGAAAGGGTAGTCTTTTCAGTTAATGATGCTGGGAAAACTGGAATCCATATGCAGAATATGCATATATACTGGCATATAGAGAATGAAGGACAAAAAACATCCAAGTATTTCAATTGATGCTGGAGAAACATTCAGTAAAATTCAACATCCTTTTGTGATAAAAGCTCTAAAAACTGGGTATAAAAGGAACATACCTCAACACAAGAAAATCAGTCTATAACATATCCACAGCTAGTATCATATTGAATGAGAAAAAAGACTTTCCTTTAAGATCTGGAAGAAAAGAAAGATGCCCACATTCAACATTGTCATTTATTATAGTACTGGGAGTTCTTGCTAGAGCAATTTAGAAAAAGAAAGAAAAATAAATAAATAAATAAAGAGAGAGAGAAGGAATGAAGGAAGGAAGGAAGAAAGGAGCATCCAAATTGGAAAGGTAGAAATCATATTACACTTGTTTGCAGATGATATGATTTTATATTTGGAAAAACGTAGTGACTTCGCCAAAAAACTATTAGTACTAGTAAACTAATTCAGTAAAGTTGTAGAATACAAAATCCATCCAACATGGATGAAATTGGAGAACATTATGTTAAATAAAATAAAGCAGGCACAGAAAGAAAAATTGTATATGTTCTCACTCATACGTGGAAACTAATAATTAAAACAATTGAACTGGAGATAGATAATAGAATGATGGCTACCAGAGGCTGAGAATGGTATTGGGCCAGGGGAACTTGGGATGGTTAATGAATGCAAAAATATAGATTAAATGAATAAAATCTTGTATTTGATAGCACAAGGTCTCTATAGTCAACCATAACTTATTGTATATTTTAAAATAAATAAGAGTGAAATTGGAATGTTTCTAACACAATGAAATGATAAATGCTTGAGATAATGAATACCTCCATTACCCTGATGTGATTATTACATACTGTATGTCTGCATGAAGGTATTACATGTACCCCATAAATAAAAACACCTGTTATGCACTTATAATTTTTTAAAAAATGCACGTTTTAAAAAAATTATGCTTGGACTTAATTTTGATGACTGAAATAATTTGTTTTGATATATGCCATTACCTAACCAAAAGTAAATAAGTAATTGTCCTGCAAAGATAAAATACCCCATTAGCAATAGTATGTTTTTGGTATTAATGGATTTATCATTCTCATCTTGACATGAGCTACTCAACCTGAAGTCTGAATAGAAACCTTAAGTAGTTATAACAAGTTCTTGTACATTTGCCTTTATGACTTGGCAAAATGAATGTGGACTTTTGAACCCAACAAATTGTTGCTAAAATCTCATTTCTACTTCTCCTATATTTGAATGTGAGCAAACCATTTAGTCTTCCAAACTTGGATATAATTTCTAACTAGACTATCTTACTAATGGTTATATCATAGAAGAACTAAATGAGAGGGTGCCTGACAACTAAGGAACACTGAAAAATTACAGATTCAAAAGTCAGCCTCTGAGGCTTCTAAGAAAATAAATGAAATAAATTTTAAAAAGTCACAAGGGAAAAAAGTCATTTCGAAAAGCTAACACTAGTCATTAAATTTCAAACAATGAATCTTGACATTGCAAACTATACACATGTTTCCTCTTGAGATTTCACACACGGCACACAAAGTTAGCAAGGGGTCACTTGTCTCTGCACTCATTTTCTCATGGTCTGCCTTTGAAAGTCTAATATTGCATCTGCCACTTTATCAATTTTTATGCTATTATCTTTTAAAATGCCCTTTTAAATACCTTCCATCTAAGATTATGACCTCTAGTCCCTGAATGTTTAACAATAATTTGCAATTTAGCACTCTCAATTCATTTCTAGATCATAATCCAAAACAGCCGCTGTGCCTCTAATTATTCCAGAAACAATAATGGAGAAAAGACATAATAGTGATATCGTTATTTGGAAACATAGCACGACTGCCATTTCCCAAATCCCTAGTTCAGGTGCTCCGGGTAACTGTAATCAAGTATACTTAGACTTCTAATCATTTGAATATACTTAATAAAGTACCATTGTTTTTCTTTACAATTAAGGTCCCTTTTGACATAACTGAGTTAAAGGACTTAGCATAGTCGTATACTAACTGAAATAAAGTACAACATAAAATAAAAAAATCTTAAAACATTATTTCTATAATTTATTGTTACTGCCCTTAACAATGAAACAAGTTCAAATACACTAAAAACATAATTTATTTTTTGTAGAAAATTACTTTTTAACTTTTATATATGCTTTTTACTGTTTAGACTTTTTATTTTATTTTTATTAGAATACATATATATGTATATATGTATATATATGTATATATATGGAATGTATTAAAGCTAAGGTCACAGAATCTCCTGTAGTAAACAAAAATGTGTATTTCTTTATTTCTCTATAAAAATAATTTGAACATTTATAAAATTCCCACTGCTTGTAACATCTAAAAATACAACAAGAAATTAGGCACAAACAAAATACAAAATATAGTTATGATAAATATTGCATGTAATAGTTCATAAAAAATTAAATTTCTCTACCAGGTTGGTGAGAATGAAGCTTTTAAAAATATTTCTGGAGAATCATTTAGCAATGTGTACTAAAAGATGAAAAATTGAGTGTATTATTTTACTCCACGATTTCTGATAATATATCTTAATAAAGTATTAATTTATTTTTATGAAATGCCTGTAAAGACATTGAGCCTAGAAAATATTTACAACAGTTAGATTAAGAAATTATTCAAATAAAGCATTATAGCCATAAAATGGAAGACAAATTATTAGACACTGAGATTAAGATTTAAAATGGATGGAAAATTACATAGTTCTCCAGAAAATCCTAAAAAACCCTGGACTGAAATAAGGTAGTCACCATAAACAAAAAATATGTAAAAGGATGGATATAAGAAGTGAAGATTAAGGATGTCTTTAACATTCTGGGTTCTTTAAAGCAGAGTTAATCTTATTTCTGAAGAGAGGGGGCATACAATGGTCCATGTGGACTGTCACCCAAAACATAGAAAATGCCACTTGGGACTTGAACTATATGTTGTAAAAGGCTGCAAGGAATGCATTTTGCTTATAATTACAGTTATCTGTAGAAAATATACACGTCCTGGGAGAATGCACCCATGAATATTCATGGGTCATGACCAAAATAGTGCAGAAATTAAAAATATTTCAACAAAAACATACAAGTAACTTTTAAAAAAAATCCAGCCTTCAAGGCCTTTGTGCTTTTTGAATAAATCATGTCTAAGTTATGGGAACTTTAGGGATAAAAAGATTATGTCTGGAGAATCCAACTGGGAACCAGCCGAGAGGCAGTACAAAATTGGAAATTTAATCCTCACATAAATATTTTTAAGTAAAACTCATTCCAAGTTACCTATGTGGTTATGAGAGATCTATTCAGACCTGTGAAATGTTCCAAGGACCTGTGATTGAGTCAAGGTTTATATAGAGAGTAATCCTCAAAATAAAATTGTCTCTCTAATGGTATAGGCAAGAAATGTTCTTGGTATAGAAAGTCAACACAGCAATTCGGGAGCCTGGAAATAGGAATACTTACCCAGCCAGGCTTTGCTATTTCTATGAACATGACTCTTCTGCAGAGTCTGACTCTGTCCATCAATATGTCACACTCCTATGGGAGGAGTTAAGGCAGTGCATTTTGTTTGCTGAATATAAAGATTTATTAGGATCAGATATGCCAAGACATCAAGTTAAGTTTGTACTTTCTATATATTTTTTTCTCCTTAATTTTAAAAAGGAAAACAAATATTGTCCGCCATTGACATAGGGAAAGTTTTTTGCAAAGTGAAAAACAGATCCTTCTTGGCCAGCAGTTGTAGCCCAGAAGATACTCTTGGAGGTTTCTGGTGTGCTGAAATGCCATTTGGATCCTTATGAAAGTATCATAAATAAATGAAAATTAATTTCTTCTAGTATTTAAAGAAGTGTTAGAGAAGGAAAAATATTTCTCATTTACACAAATTTCTGCTCCAGAGGATTTTATTAGTGCTTTTATTATTTTTATTTTATTTTATTCCCAAAGAACTTACATGTTCAATCACCAGAGTTTACAGAGCCCTTGAAAAGATTTCTCCACTGCAATATATAATACAATATACTGATGAACAGTTGCTGACTTCTTTTGCTATGGTGCATTCTTTCCTAGTGATTCTGAAGTTTTCATTTATAGGTTAGATTACAAAACTAATCTTTCATCCTAAAATTGCTCTATGTAACTGAATATGTCTGTGGTAGGCAGAAAAATGTTCCTACTCCAAAGATCTGCATATTTTACAGATGGATTTAAGGTTGTGGATCCCAAAATATGAATGTTATTCTGATTATCTGAGTGGGCCCAATCTAATCACTTTGATCATGAAATGCAGAAAACATTTCCTGGCAGGAAAGAGGAAAGCGATGCAACAGAGGAGGAGGCAGGAGACACGAGGCAGAAGAGGAGGTCAGTAAGATGTATAAAGTTAACTTGGCCCACAGTGCTAGCTTTGGAGATAGAGGGGCCTCCAAATAAGAAATGCAGGAGGCCTCTAGAAGCTGAGAATGATAATCAGCAAGGAAATGGGGACTTCAGTCTTATAGCTACAAAGAAGAAAGTTAGGTGACAATCTGAATAAGTTTGCAAGCAGAGTCTAAGAGTCTTCCCATAAGAGCATGGCAGGCCCACACTTTGGTTTTGCCATTGTGAAACTTGGGGCAGAGAAACCGTTCAGAAATGTGAGATAGAAAATGTGCATTGTTATAAGTTTCTAAATTCATGGTAATTTGTTAGAGTAGCAATACAAAGAAAACTAAAGTATCTAAAACCATATGTTGACACAATTCATATTTATATTTAGCAGGAATTCGAACAATATTCATGTAAATAAATGTATGAAAATTGTTACTAATGGGTGGAAGGGAAGGTACTACAAAGATTAAGACAAATTTCAGAGTCAGTACATTCAGTAAACCCTGTATCATATACTATTGGAGGTAGTGGCCAATAGTCGGAGAAAAGAGCCAGGAGAAAAAGAGAAAAAGAGCCAGGAGACTGAATGATTATTTTTATCATGTCAACTGTCCAGATAAGAAGCAAGGATGGTGGCAAAAATCAAATTAAACAGGAGCTTATAAAGTTGAATGGTAATGTATACTATAAAATGATTTGGTTTCAGAGTGGGTAAGAGGGATGAAAGGGTAAAATCTATCAAGTTCAATGTCTGCATAAGTACAGAATGGCAATGCTATTAATAAAAATAGAAAAGGAAAAGTATCATGGGCTTACAAAAGCAAGTTGTCTTCATCTCTGTGCACAGCGAATTGGAGCTGACATGCGTTTAAACAGAGAGGGCCTTGAATCAGGAATGAACATAGATTTGGAGATCAGTAAGAGTTTAGGTCAGGGATACAGAATTAGAGGTCATAATCTTAGAGGAGATGAATGAAACTACGGGACTTGTACCAAGAAGACAGCATACCCAAACATGGATTCTCAGAGGAAGAAGGAGGCTGACACAAAATGTAGAAAACAAAAAGATAAAATAACAAGATGAAACCTTAATAAACGTCAAAGAAAGTGAGGATATTTAGTTTGGGAAGTGACCTTAAAGCAATTTGCTTTATTAGAGTAAAGAAAGTAAAGGGAATTCACAGTGCTTCAACCACAGGGTACTAAGCAAGAAATAGGTGATATAAAAATAGAATTTGTTTTTTTTGTTTGTTTTTTAAGAATTTTTCTGGAAGAACAAAGCTGCAATTGATAACTGTAAACGGTAATAAGACTTCAATATAGCAACTTCTCAGAAATAATAGCAGATAATAATAATGGGAAACATGATCCTTGATGTAAAATATATAAAACGAAACAGCATATTAATAACACTTCTGAAGTTAGAAAATAACATTTTAAAAGTTAAATAACAAAAGCCACATATTTAAAGTGTTGTTCATTCTGTTTCTCACCAGTAGATTCCTGTGGAAGTGATATTCAATCAACAAAATGTTGGCATAATATGACATTACAATAATATGAAGTTGGGACAGTCAAATATCAAATGAGAAAACATTGTATCTTAGTATCTTATTATTATTTTTGTTATCTTTATATTGGATCATTTGGATTTATTTCTTGAGTTCATTCAGAATTTATATATATATATATATATATATATATATATATATATAATCTCCCTGAAAAATCTTGAAAAGGCACAACACTGCCACATATTAAATCCATGCCTATCTCATTATATTGCTCTCCACTTTATTGTGCTTCACATATCATTGTGTTTTTTAAAACCTGAAGATTCGTGGCAACCCTGCATCCAGCAAGTCCACTGGTATAATTATTCAAACATTGTGTGCTCACCTCATGTCTCTGTGTCATATTTTGACAATTCTTGCAATATTTCAAATTTTCTCTTTACTATATCTGTTCTGATGATCTGTGATTAGTGATCTTTGATGTTATTATTATAATTGTTTTGGGGCACCATGAGTCATGTTGTATAAAATGGTTAACTTGGCTAGGCGCAGTGGCTCATGGATGTAATCTCAGCACTTTAGGAGGCTGAGGCGGGCAGATCACCTGAGGTCGAGAGTTGGAGACCAGCCTGACCAACATGGAGAAACCTTGTCTCTACTAACAACAACAACAACAACAACAAAGCAAAATTAGCCAGGTGTGGTGGTGCATGCCTGTAATCCCAGCTACTCGGGAGGCTGAGACAGGAGAATAGCTTGAACCCAGGAGGCAGAGGTTGCGGTGAGCCGAGATTATGCCATTGCACTCCAGCCTGGACAACAAGAGCAAAACTCCATCTCAAAAAACAAACAAAAAAAGATGGCTAACTTAACCAATAAATGTTGTGTGTGTTCTGACTGCTCCACCAACTGGCCATTCCAGTCTCTTTCCTTTCCCTTGGACCTCCCTATTCCCTAAGACACAGCAGTATTGAAATCAGACTAATTCATAACCCTACAGTGGCCTTTAAATGTTCAAGTGAAAGGAAGAATCGCATCTCTCACTTTAAATTAAAGGCTAGAAATGATTAAATTTAGTGAAGAAGGCATATTGAAAGCCATGAAAGGCAGAAAGCTAGGCCTCTTGCACCCAATAGTTAGCTGAGTTATGAATGCAAAGAAAATGTTCTTAAAGAAAATTAAAAATGCTACTCTAGTAAAAACAAGAATAAGTAAGTGAAACAGCCTTATTGCTAATATGAAGAAAGTTTTAGTAGCCAAGAGAGAAGATCAAATCAGCCATGACATTCCCTTAGGCCAAAGCCTTACCCATTCTACCAAGGGTGAGAGAGGTAAGGAAGCTCTGAAGAAAAGCTTGAAGCTAGTAGAGGCTGGTTCATGAGGTTTAAGGAAAGAAGCCAATTTTATTACATGGAAGTGCAAAATGAAGCAACAGGAGCTGATGTAGAAGCTGCAGCAAGTTATATAGAAGTGCTAGCTAAGGTAAGTTATATAGAAGGTGACTACATTAAATAACAGATTTTCAACATAGATAAAACAGCCTTACGTTGGAAGGAGATGTCACGTCAGACTTTACAGAGAAGAGAATTCAATGTCTGGCTTCAAAACTTCAAAGGACAGGCTGACTCTCTTGTCAGGGAATAATGCAGCTGGTGACATTAATTGAGGCCAATGCTCATTCACCATTCCCCAAATCCTAGGACCCTTAAGAATTATGCTAAATCTATTCTGCCTGTGTTGCAGAATAGATTTAAAATCATTCTGTAGCCATAGATGGAGAATAATTTTGACTTTCAAGTCTTATTATTTAAGAAATACATTTGGTAAGCCTACATCTGTCATATATAGTGATTCTTCTGATGGATTTGGGCATAATAAACTGAAAGCCTTTTGGAAAAGATTCACCATACAAGACATGAAAAAGAATATTTGTGATTCGTGGGAGGACATCAAAATATAAATATTAACAGACGTTTGGAAGAAGTTAATTCCAACTCTCATGGATGACTTTGAGGGGTTCAAGATTTCAGTGGAGGCAATAACTACACATGTGGTGGAAATAGTAAGATAATGACAATTAGAAGTGGGGCCTGAACAGGTGACTGAATTGCTTCAATCTCTTGAACAAACTTGAATTGATGAAGAGTTGCTTGTTACAAATGAAAAAAAAATGTTTTCTTGAGGTGAGTCTACTCTTAGTGAAGATAATGTTAATATTATTGAAATGTCAGCAAAGGATTTAGAATATTTCATAAACTTAGTTGATGAAGCAGCAGCAAGGTTTGAGAGGACTGATTCCAATTTTGAAATATCTTCTACTGCAGGTAAACTGATATCAAACAGCAGCACGTGCTACAAAGAATTCGTTTGTGAAAGAGAGAGTCAACTGATGCGACAAACTTAATTGTTGTCTTATTTTAAGCAATTGCCACAGTCATTCCAGTCTTCTGCAAGTACCATGCTGATCTGTCAGCAGTCATCAGCATTGAATCAAGATCTTCCCTCCACCAGCAAAAGGATTACAGCTCTCTGAATGATCAAATGATTATTAGTAATCTTAGCAATAAGTATTTTAAAAATTAAGGTAGGTACATTTTTAATACTACTGCACACTCGATAGACACAATATGTGTAAATGTAACTTTTTTATGTACTGGAAAACCGAAAAATATGTGTAATTCACTTTTTTGAGCCAAACCCACGATATCTCTGAGGTCCAATAGTGCTGTCCAGTCTAGTGCTGTTCAATAGAAATATAATGTGAAGAACACATAAATATGAATTTCTTATAACCGCATTTCAGCCGCATAAAAACTAACAGGTGAAGTTAGTTTTAATATATATTATACTTAATCCAATATATCAAAAATACTATAATTTCATACTTAATTAACATAAAAGTATCTAATAAAATGTTTTTCATTCTTGTTTTTATATAACTCTTTGAAATCTAGTGTTTATTTTACACTTTAAGACATCTCATCTCAAACCAGCCAAAGTTCAACTGCTCAATAGCCACATGTAGTACTGTACTAGACAAAACTAGTGTAGATAGTTGCCTATTTCCAATAGAATATTTTATTTCAAGATGACCATTGTATAATTTAAAATTTTGAAAACATTTTAAAAATCACAATTAATGGTGGGATTTAATATTATAATGTTTTAACTCTGTTTTAAGGATTTCATCTTTTTGTCTTTCTCCAAGACTAAAATTTAATTCGTCTAATGTTTCAGACTGTTGAAGTTTAGACCATTCATATTGTCCTTTATAAACATAGTTTACCAAAGGTAATTTTTTGTAGTTTCCTATATAAATGAATTAAATGCTAACACCATTCTTTACAAATTTATCTAAACCAAGTTCTGAATATTAATGTATTGCTGTGTTCTTTAAACTTAACTAATGTCTACCAGCCTCAGTACCTATAAGAAGGGCTTATTGGTGTTGCAGTTCTTGAGTTATCATGTTCCTTATCCTTGAACAACTATAGTAGGTAAAAAAGTTTGGGGGCCACACTTTCTCTCACATATAGATATAAATCATCTGGCTTCTGTCATTGGGTGTTGTTAGGCCATTGATTGTGGCCATCTCATTATCTATTAGCCAAATTTTGTGGCCAACTCAATCCTGGATTTTGTTTTCAAATTTACAAATGCTCATCTCTTGTGTTTATATATAAATAACAAATAGCCTTGGTATGATAGTATCAGGATGCTCTTTTTGTCCCACTCAATATGCTGTATACATTTCCACTATATGTAGACATTGCATGTTGCTACGTTGGAAGTGAAAGGCTAGCCATGTTGTTTCATTCATTAGAGGTGACTTAACTGCACTGCTTTGGTTCTGAACGTATGTTTTTATTTTATGTTGGAACTTCAATAATGTAATAAAGCTATAGCTTAATTTTTTCATTATGGATTTTTTTTCTCTAAAATATGTTTGGCCCTTTAAATCTGAAGATTCTTTTTTTCTCTCAAAAACTATTTTTAAAATTATAATATCTTTAAAAATATTTTAAATATTAATGTTTGTTACTAATGTTTCTGTTGGAACATTTTTGGCATTTGCATCTTTCTCCTTATCATTACTTCAAGTGAATTGTTTTATTTAATAAAATACAAATCTATTTATAGGAGGAACTTCATTTTTCAATTTTAACTTATCTCATTCTTTTAATTTTACTTTATATATTACTTATCTGATGGATTTATTTTGGTTATCAGTTTGTTTTCTTAGTTCTGCAATCTCCATTTTTATCTCTGTTGTTTTATCATTATATCTTTGAGATCTTGTCATAGTGAATTATATTTAACAGTAAATTCTCTCGTTGAAATTTTTTTGTGTCTCTGAATTTTATACTTAAAGAAGTCAATATTTTGTCTTACCATTTCTCACCTGTCTCCTGCATGTAAATTCTATTCCTTTTACTTTTTTTTCCTTTAGATTATTTTCCTAGATAATGTCTGTTTTTAAAGGAGA
This sequence comes from Pan paniscus, assembly GCF_029289425.2. Classification (NCBI taxonomy): domain Eukaryota; kingdom Metazoa; phylum Chordata; class Mammalia; order Primates; family Hominidae; genus Pan; species Pan paniscus. Next base: position 26,134,243 of record NC_073258.2, on the reverse strand, counting down.
TTTAATGTAATCTACTTTCTTTATTATACTACGTGGGAAACTTTCATTACTTCAGTGTCATCTTACCTGCAGCTAGTTTGCCTTCCTTGCTGAACTATTAACTCGTGTGTGTGTGTGTGTGTGTGCTGTGTGTGTGTTGTGTGTGTGTGTGTGTCTACATGCAACCAGTGAGGGATAGATCATTTGAAACTCTGAAAATACTTTATTGGAGAGAATATTTTTCCTGTAGTATTTTAAGTGTCTTGTTAAATTTTCCCCACCAAATAAGAGTTATATCTCACTGCCACGGAGGAATATTCTTGGAGTTTGCACTGTACCCCTGATTCAGCGTGCATGACTAGAGCATCTGCTTTTATTGGAAGAAGTTAACACACGATGTTCATTTTTATTGTTTTATCCTGCTAGTAACTACAGTCAGAAAACATCACCAAAAAGATATGAAAAAAATTAAAAATATATTTTATTTAGGTTTATTATTTCAATATATATTGCCTATATATTTCCTGTCTACTAGATAAATTTTTATGATAGTTTTTGCAAAAATATTATATGGTCTTCATTAAATTACATTATATTGAATAAAAACATGATGAGCCTTTAATAATTCTTGTTGCTTTCAACCTAAATTTAATTATTCTGTATTACCAGAATAATTATGCAAAGAAAATTTAATCTGATAATGTAAATGCACATATGTAATAAAGAGACATACATCTTCAGGAAGAAATATTAATTAGATTCCATAGTGCTGATAATGTTATATGTGTTATAAGTAAGAAAGTCACTATTAAAATCCAATCGGTATAATTTAGTTCAAAGAAGAAATCAGAGATGTACATAATTAATTTTTTCAAAAATATCAAAGAAGAAATAAGGAATGTACATCATTAATTCTTTAAAAATATACTTACTGAGCTCCTACTCTGAGAACAGCACTTTTCAAGATTCAGAGTAGATAGCAGACAATTAGGTACATACAGTCTTGTACTCCAGAATAGGTGGTAGATAACATGTAAGTAGACAAATAAATATGCAATATACTTACAGACTTTATGAAAAATAATGAGTCAGGACAGAGGATATAGAGATGTATGTAGCCATTTGATATGTTACTTTTCAAAGACAACTAAATGTGTTTATTTGTGCATTTATTTGATGAAATAGTTTGGAGGATTTAGTTTGTGCAAAATATTTTCAATTTATCTGCTTGAGAGTTTGGGTATTTTAAAAATATTTTTATAAAGTATAAAACTTATACAATATAATAAAATATTTTGTGTATTTAGGTAAATTTTAGTACACCATCAACTAAATAGTGAAAAAACATAGAATAATTGTACTGATGGAATAAAAACAATGGCACAAAATTAGAGAAACACCAGCTTATATGAAATCTGTTGAAATACATTCAGATAGGAATGGATATTATTTAGATAAGCAGTGGTAATTTAGTTGATGCCAGCATTAACAAATTACATGTTAAATAATGGCATATAAATGTGAATACATTAAGTTTTGAAATTGCTGACATTCCGAATTTATTTTTAATAAAACAAGAAGTGCTTTGCGGAATTTGTTTTTTTTCTGCTGAAGCTCATTGGGTGTCCTGAGGGAAGGTGCTGCTACACACCTTTTTAATGAGACAAGAAATCACTATTTTTTCATGACAAAGAAAATCCATTATTGAAATACTTATCTGGTACAACATGATTATACCAACTTGCATCCTTCGCTATTTTTCAAGAGATAAGTAAACTTGATTAGATGATTCAGTCTTGCAAAGCTAACACTTTGTTGAAGAATTCAGAATTCAATGAGAAACTTCAAACAAAGTTTGGGCTGACAAACCAATCTGAACTTTTATAATTTTTTATGAATTAATTTAAAGATACGCAATACAGTATCTGAGATTTTTTAATGGATATACTTGAACATATGGAAATATTATATGATATACTTGTAAAGATACAATCTGAAAAATAAACTAAACTTGCTGAGAATCTATTCACCAACTCCTAAATGTAAAATTTACTAATTCAAGTAAGTGGGCAATTTGTATTAATACCTCAAATTTGAAAGCAAAAATGACATTTTATTTCAATTTTTAAACTTCTATGTGAACTAAACACTGAAAGGTTAGAAAGTACATAGTGTTACAATTTATAGTAATTTATGATGAGAATACATTTCAATATTCTATTTTACAACAAGAATGTGACATACAATGGTTGGCTGTAATATTTTCTTAATGGTATATATATATATCTCCAAATGAGAAAGACATTGATTAAAAAATGCAACTGTTACCTAGAAAATCTAGTTTAAAAACATTATTAAAATCAAAATGATTTTAAAATAAATTAATAATTGCCTTTACAATAAGCAAATGTTAAAATTGTATCATAGATGCACATTTAATTACATAGAAATACGTAATTATTTGGTTATATTGGTGCCTCACATATGACTTTGTGAAAAATAAATTATTTCTCAGCTAGAAAAGTTTGAGAATCAGTTTTATGGCAAATATGGAGCCATTAAAGCATTTTGCAAGGGACCATATTTGAATTTAGATAGCTCCTTAAGGCTGGAGAGTGAAAAGTCTAACAAAGTAGGTATGATGGGAGCCTGGGAGTACAGTCAGAACTCTATTATGAAATTGCAGAGCCTAAGTAATGAGAATCTAAATTATGAGGATGGTAATAGAAATTTAGATGAGGGGAATGACTCAGATGAATTCAGAATTATTTTTACAATGAAATCAAGATGTCTTTGCTGATTAGAAGCGGGGAACAAACGTATAGACTGCTTTATATTAATATGGCATCAACATTTCCAAGATTGACCATATAATTAACTATTGAATAAAAATCACGACTAAAAAAGTATTCTCACAAAACCAAACACCACAGCTTTGTGTCTCATGTGAGTAGTGAAAGTTTCTCACCAACCTCAGGACAGATTTTGCCTAAACCCAAAATCCTCTTTCTATCTCAAGGCAAATACAGAGCCTCTTCAACATCTCATCAAACTGAAACTATGGATGGACTAAATAATAACGTGCTGAGTGAAATGATCCTGAACCCTGAGGGAATATTGTAAGGCAAATGGAATTAGGTAGACTAGGTGCATTGTCCTCATCTTACCATTAGTTGGCTAAATAATGACCCTCATTATTGCAAAATACATATTTAAGATTGAATAGTTTCTACATCATCTTTGTTGCTGCCTTTCCTCAAATACCTCCAGTGATGGGGAATTTTCTTTTTCTCGTAGTCACACAATTTAATTAAAAATAATCATAAATATTAGAATGCTCTCTTTTGATTCAAACTGAAATGGCCCTTCCCCTCAACAAGTGATCCTGGATTTACCTATATTCCAGAGCCATACAAAACAAGGTCTAATTTCTCTTTATTTTTATACTGATTCCAAATATTCATGCAGTTTTCAAATTTACCCTGTCAGTTTAATAATGACTTCTGTAGATTAAATATGAGAGCTCCTAAGTCCCTGCACTGATGTCTTAGGAAATATGATGATAGACCTGATCTTTGTCCTTTGTGCTACACAATGTGTCTGCAACTCTCCTAGCACCTTACAAAAAATTCAGATTTTCCAGCCAATTGTCTTTTTGTTCTGCTTGAGTAGGCGATATCCCTTGGCTCTTTCTCGTGTTTGTATCATGTCACTCACTGGCAGCCAGGCATACTTACACACTACCATGCTAGAAATTTCAGATAAGGGCTAAAGGGACAGCATGAGGGGAATCAGTAACAGTTTGCCTTCCCTGGGAGCTTTGACAAAACATACTCAGATGCTGCTTACAATTAGGCAGTGAAGAGTAAGTGCTTCATCAATTATTCCCCTGTTCGTGCTACATCAAGAAGAGGGAACCTCTCCCCCTGACCCCAATATCTACAACCTATCTATTTATGCACAGCCACCCAAACCATATGAGAACAGCTGGAATGAGTAGTTAAAGTAGTAGCATGTTTATTTGCAAACAAGACACTTAAGCCGGGTTGAATATGCAACATTAACACTCATGCCGGGTTTCAAGACAGCTAAATCCACAAGCACTAGATGACAGAAAACTCAGAAAAGACAGGTGTAATTCTTGGCTAGGCTATGCCAATGCATAATTTTTTTTGATAGTTCTTTTTCATTAGAACAGCACTGGAATTGTACTTCTCATGAAAAAACAAGCATAAAAAACTTGACTTTGAAATTACCTGCATTATCTGTACTCTAAACAATAATAATCCTTGAATGTTTTTCCAAATTCCTCAAATTATTGACTGAGAAAGTTGCTCAGTACCCAAGAAATGTATTTTGACTTGTTGTCTAGGAAAATCTCACTTAAATATAAGAAACATACTGATATGGTTTAGCTCATCTCAAATTGTAACTTTCACATGTTGAGAGAGAAACCTGGTGGTAGGTGATTGGGTCATGAGGATGGTTTCTCCTATGTTGTTCTCATGATAGTGTGTGTGTTCTCACGATATCTGATGCTTTAAAAGTGTTTGGCAGTTTCTCCCTTGCTATCTCTCTGTCTCCTGTCACCATGTAAGAAGATGCTTGCTTGTCATTCACCTTCTACCATAATTGTACATTTCTTGAGGCCTCCCCAGCCATGCAGAACTGTGAGTCAATTAAACCTCTTTTTTATAAATGACCAAGTCTTAGGTACTTCTTTATGGCTTGTGAAAATGGTCTCATACAGAAAATTGATACTGAGAGTGGGGTTTAGAGACCTCCACCTAGAATTCAGAGGATGTACGGAAATGCCTGGATGTCCAGACACAGCTCTGCTTCAGGGGCAGAGCTTTCATGGAAAACCTCTACTAGGGCAATTCAGAGGGGAAATGTGGGGTTGGAGCCCCCACACAGAATCACCAATGGGGAACTGCCTAGTAGAGCTGTGGGAAGAGGGCCATCATCCTCCAGGCCCCAGAATGGTAGATCCACCATTCTGGCTTGCACCAAGGGTCTGAAAAAGCCATGGGCATTCAATGCCAGCCCGTGAAAGCAATCACGGGAGCTGTACCCTGCAGAGTGGGCCTTGGGAGCCCATCCCCTGCATCAGTGTGCCCCAGATTTGAGACATGGAGCCAAAACATATTATTTTGGAGTTTTAAGATTTAATAAGTGCCCTGCTGGGTTTTGGACTTGCATGAGGCCTGCGGCCATTTGTTTTGGACAATTTTTCCCATTTTGAATGAGAACATTTACCCAATACCTGTATCCCCATTGTATGTTGGAAGTAACTAACTTGTCTTTGATTTTACAGGCTCATAGGCAGAAGGGACTTGCCTTGTCTCAGATGAGATTCTGGACTTGGACTTTTGAATTAATAATGGAACGAGTTAAGACTTTGGGGATGGTTAGGAAGGCATGATTGATTTTGAAATGTAAAAATGACATGAGATTTTGGAGGACCCAAGGGCAGAATTATATGGTTTGGCTTTGTGTCCCCACTGAAATCCCATCTTAAGTTGTAATCCCTACATGTGGAAGGAGGGACCAGGTGGGAGGTGATTGAATCAAGAGGTCTGTTTCCCTATGATGTTCTCATGATAGTGAGTGGGTTCTTATGATATCCGATGCTTTGAACGTGTTTGGCAGTTTTTTTTTTCTCTCTCTCTCTCTACTGCCGTTATGTAAGAGGGTGCATGTTTCCTCTTTGCCTTCCACCATGATTGTAAGTTTCGTGGGGTTTCCTCAGCCATGTGGAACTATGAGTCAATTAAACCTCTTTTCTTTATAAATGACCCAATATCAGGTAGTTCTTTATAGCAGCATGAAAATAGACTAATATACATACATTCTTTAAACATCCTACCTTGGCTATATTCAAGAACTTTAGTACTTTATATTGAATGTTTATTGTGTTATAATTCATTTCTCAATAGTATCTTGTAGATACCATTACCTCTGTTTTGTGGATAATACAAAGTGAGGCTGAAAAAGCCAAGCAATCTGCTTACAGCAAAAATAAAAATAAAAAATAAGAACCAACAAGTGGTAGAACTGGGATTTGAATTTCATTTAACTTAAAGCTCAAACCGGTGTTCTTGTCAATGTACACACTGTTACGAATTTGATTTCACAGTATCTCCCATCAAACCAATTTTTTCTCTGCAAGTGAAAGCCCACATCAATTTACTGGAACATGTGTTTCTCCACAAATTTCTAAGTACACACAAACAATATGCATTAAAGATAAAGTACTAAGTTATCCAGTGTTTTTTTTAAAAAAAAACAAAATTATCTTTTCAATTGAAAAATAATTTTCCATAATACAATGGCTATCATATTTTGTTTTGTCTTATTGAATCCAATATAACTATGAAGTCAATCTGTTTACTCTGAGTCCTGAATACCTACTTTATCTATGATTAGCAGGAAATAATTTAGTGCTAATAATTATTAATAATATTAACTTTTGTATTGTTTGATTATTTAGTTTTTATTCTGTGCTGTTGTTTCTTTGTGAGAAGTAATAAGAAGCAGGTCTTTATTTTTACTATCTTACCAAATAAAAACTCAGCTGATACTCTCTGAGTAATCCAATTTCTAGTAGTTTAACTGCTCCTCAATGCTTATAAAAATGCATCGTGCAATATTCAAATACTTTAAGACTTCTGTGATGTCTAAGGTAAAAAAGAACCAGCATCGATATCAACAGGACCTAAGTGGAATTCTGGCTTCAACATTTTCTAGATGTATCACCTTGAGAAAATATTTGACATATTTATTTGTATGAGTATATAAGCATATGTTTATATTTAACATATACTTAATCATATATTTATATTTTATCATCTAAAGTAGAGGTTCTTTACATCATGAAGTTGAGTTGAAGATAAACGCAATAACATGAAAAACAAGTATTGTCTCTTTTTAATTTCATTTTTACCAGAATTAACAAATATGGTTAACCTCAGGAAGAAAAGCTTTAGATGTTAAAGAATTTCTAATTTAAAAAGTCACCAAAACAAAGACACAAACAAAATTTAGCATAAATCTATTATTATGCTAAAGATTCAGGGGGGGGAGTCAGTTTCATGTCCTTCTAGTGTTCTTTCTATTCTTTTCCCTTTCATAAATATTTTATTTGTCTAACTCTGCTTACAAAGTGTTTTCATGTTTCATCTGTCTTTAAGTATATACTAGCTATTATAAAGCCTACTGGCATTGTGTACAATCATGATTTGTATTCTCACCACATGATTTGCCTACCTGTTGCCAATTTCTTAATCAAAGAAGAAAACAGGTTTACAAAGTAAAGGATAGAGACAGGGGAAAGACACGGGAGGAGGGAAAGTATACAAACAGTAGTATTATCAGATCATCAAGCATTTTCTCTTTTCTTCACATCGAAATTAGAAAATATGAGACAGCTCTCTTGAATATTTTGGAAACCAACTAACTCATTTATATAAAGTTCTCTTATTATAAAATTTTTATTTGCATAATTGTAAAAATATGAACTGTCAAGACTGAAGCCACTCACGTTTTCTCAAAATACAAATTGGTCTTGGTTTCTTTATTATACAAGATACTGAAATTAGGCCACAGCACCTAGGGTGGGAGAAGTGAGGGGGTGAAAGTTCTAACTCAAGATGAATATTTGACTGCTGCTGTAACACCGTTCAAATATCAATTTTCAAAACAAACAGAAACACACTTTGTTCAATAAATCTAATTAACAAAGTGCTGAGTAATTGGTCTGTAAATAACTTGTTTGTATTTTCCTTGAAGTAGAATTTCAAAAAAATTAGAGCATGCATTTCTTGGCCATTTTCATTTCATTAGGGCTAAATTTTGGCATTTTGCTTATAAGTATTTCCTGGGAGAGTATTTTATGTAGAAAAGTATGAAAGTATGCATAAACAACAAGCATAAGTATATAAAATAAACATATGTGTTTTGTTAGATTCTATTTTCTCTTCCTTTTCCATCAATCCTTAACAAATCAGGGTTTGCATATCAAATCTATATAATTTTATCCCTTATACCTTATATAACAAATCATTAATTCTAGTAGGCGATATTGCATAATGATTTAAAGTAGATGTAAGACAAACCTGTTCAAATCTACATTCTACAGTCATTAATTTTATAACCTTGCACTAGTTACTTCATAGTTTTGAACCTAAGACTCCATGCATCTCTGTAGTCTCTGCTGCTATAACAAAATGCATTAGAGTGGGTAATTATAAATCATGGAAATTTATTTCTCACAGTTCTTGTGGCTGTTATGTTCAAGATCAAGATTCTGGCAGATTTGGTGTCTGGTAAAAGTCCAGTCTCTGCTTCCAACATGGCACCGTGAACACTGTGTCCTCCAGAGGGACAGAATGCTATGTTCTCACATGGCTGAAGGACAGAAGGCAAAAGGAGCAAACACTTCGTGAAGCCTCTGTTATAAGATATTAATGCCATTCATGAGGGTGAGGCCCTAAGATCTAATCACCTCCCAAAGGCCTCATCTTCTAATACCATCACTTTGGTAATTAATTTTCCACATATAAATTTAGGAGCTGACACAAACTTCAGAACACAGCAATGTATAAACTATGTACAACAATAGCACGGTATTCTTAAGGTTGCTACAATGAATATATGGGACCTCCCTTAAGATCTTAGCTAGGCACAAAGGAAGAGTGGGACAAATGTAGGCTCCTCTTGTTTATCATTAAGCTCAGAGTAACTAGATTGAGCACAAGTGTGATGAGGCAACAAAAAATAAATGGGACCAAAAAAAAAAAAAGGATCAAAAACTGAGCTGAATATTTTATACTTGATTTTCAAAGTAACAGGTGGTTGTAGAAATTAGGAAAGTGTTTTATTTGTAAGAGACCAAAAGCCCAACCACCAGAGTCTTCACATACAGGGGTATTACTTTCTCATGTGGTGAGAAATAATGACGTGTGTTGCTGCTAGCATCATTTTTGTTGCTCCGTAATATCATCAGACTCAAGCTTTTCTATGTTTAAGCTTTACTATTTGTGGTTTTTAAATTTTTTTCTACATTGAATTTCTTGCTTACAATATGACTCTGGCTGCAATAAAACCTTTTTTATTATTACATGTCTTAAAAACTTTCTTCATTTTGTGGACACTTCTCTCCAATATTCACGGAACTTTTCATGGTTACATCTTGCCATCATGACAACTGTTTGATTTTGCTTATGTCTCCTCTAAAGCATTAAGTATTATTTAAAAATAATTATCAGATAAAATTTCACATATTTTGTGTACATTGGAGCACCTGTCTGTAGTCTCTGTATACTAGAAGATGTTCATTAAGAATGCTTTAAAATGGTGCCTTACATTGTCATTTGTATCTACCAAAATGCTGATTTCTCATCTTTCTCCTTTTGTGGATATTGAAAAACATAAGAGTCCAAAAGTTCCCAAACTTTATTTAATTCAGGTCTATGAGTCTGTGCTTCTCAGAGAACAGATTGCTTTTGGAAATTTTTGTCAAAACGTGGTAGTAAAATTGACAAAATGCATTTAAACTAAAATACAAATTTGATTTTATTCTAAAAGGTGATTATTTGGCTCTAAGATAAAATGAATGTATATTTATAGGATATAGTATGTGGGATATATCATTTTCACATTAAATGATAGAAAATTATATATCTCAAATTTGGATATAAAAACAAATTCCTGTTTCAGCAGACCAATAAAAATTAAGGTCCTGTAACAAACTTCTATATAGCACATGTAATGGCATGGTAAGTAGTCCCCATGGTCTTTTCCACACACCAAGTTGTACTTTGAGTCAAGGCTTGAATTGTTAGTCATGACAAGTATGAGTACATATTCAATATCATAGCTTTTAATTCATGTAAACATAATTAGATCTAACAAAAAGTTATCTTTTATCTGTATTAGGAAATTTCATTGCCATTATTGTATGAATGGTGTAGTATTTTCACATTTGTCGTTACTCTACAAATAATTGAGTCAAGTTCAGGACCTTAGAAACTGTGAAAATGGCTGTGTCATTTACAAAACCTGTAAGTTTCATTGATTGCTGCCCTCCTGTCTCATTCTGTAGCTGGATAAAAGGTTACTTCCTCATTGATAAATGTCTACCAGGAAGCATAGCAGTAGAAGCTATTGGTAAAATGTCTGAAGGGGGAAAATGCAATTGTGATATACTGTGGAATTGCAACTGGGGATCTGTTTTAAGACTTCACATCTGAGAAGTAGCTTTAGCTGTTTTCTCCCACTTATAAGTCAGTGTTTTATATCATAGGTTATTGCCACAGGATGCTGCAATGGCAGTTCTCAAATTTCTTATAGTCTCTTTTCGACTACTCTTTATCTTAACTGCAACATCGCCTTTCCCCAAGACCACATCTTTTCATGTTTTCCCAGAAGAGGTTAAAAATAGAAATAGCCGCCACTTTTTTGAAGGATCACCAGTGCCCAGTCCTTTACTCAGCATTTCATTGATAGTGTTACATTTATCAGAATAATAATTCCCTGAGTTTGACATTATTATTCCAATTTTATATAACCTGAGACTCAGAAGACCTTAATAACTTGCGTGATGTTAGAAACCTAGTATGTGGGTTGTACATCGCATTTGAGTTATAAAACTTGCTCTTTACCTTTGATTTGTCCTCTCCCCACATACCATAATGCCACCAAATGGAAGAAACATCAGTATTTTCCAGTTCTTAATATTGCTTCGTGTTCACTCTGCTTCCACCTTCTCATGCATGAAAAGCTTTTCATTGTAAATCTTGTGTTATCTTGCTAAGTTTCTCTCTGTCAACTTAATGATGTCATCTGCTATCTGCTGGTCACTCTCTATACTGAGTCTTTGTTCCTGGTCTTGGATGATTTTAATATCCATGTTGACCACCTACTTTATACCTCCATATTAATGTCTCTTAATTAATGTCTTCAAGGGCCTGAAAATCCACTCCAGCAAACTATACTCACATATATGCCTAGGCTTTTGTCCTTACCACAAAATGCTTCATATATGAAATATTATACTCCAGCATCTCACTCTTAACACAACTAGTTGTTCCATCTCTATTACTTTTACTGCTTATTTTCTTTTCCTCATCACTATATTTCACATGTTGACATTTTTAAAATTTTAATCTATTAACTCATTTTTTCAATTAATTTTTCAATAAAGCAAAAGCATAAAAACATCAAAAATGCCACCTGTTAATTTTTAAAAACTACATGCTAGAAACTTTATATGTGATCACAGATGAAGATCATAAAAGTGAAGCGAAGTACCCAAGTTCAAACAGGAAGTAAATGAGTAAACAGGATAAAGAAACATGTCTGCCTTTGTGATTCCAAAGTCATGTTTCTATCACTACACCATGTTGCCATTATGGCAACAATAAGAGGATATAATAGTTTAGTAACCTTTCACCAATTTTTGGTGGGGGCCAAGTAAGAAAACTCTTCCTCTAAATAATCATTTATTTCAAAAGGTTGAAAATTGATTATTCGGCTGGGGGGAAGGAAGGACAAAAAATTGAGATATTGTAATGGTTTTTTGACCTCTAAAAGAGAAAGTTGAGTATATCAAACATTAATTTTGTATATCAAAACATAAAAATGAATCTACCAAGACATTAAAATTTGTATAGTGAGTATATCAAAACATTAATGATATATCAAATCATAATGAGAATATCAAAACATTACAATTTTATGGAGAAAACATACTTAAAAAGTTTAACTAGGGGATGAAAAGCCATGGAGAAACACTGCTGTTAGGTCACATTTCAAACTACAGCTGAGACCCCAATTTGTGTAGAATCTATCTGTACTATTTCAGTTAGTTACAATTCTAATTCACTTCAACTTTTACTTTAATCTTTATTACTTCTTAGAATACTCAATCTTTCAGCAAACAATCATAAGCAAAATCACACACGTTTAAACACAGAATTAATAGATGACCTCATATCTTACCTCATAGAGAAAACTAAAGTTTTAGGCAAGATATTTCTCAATAGTTTACCCCTCCTTACTTGCCATCCTCTTATATGAATCTATACCCATGCTAATATCTTCTACCTGTCCCAGTAGAAAATGTCTTACTTCACTTGCAATCTGAAATTTCAACACCTCAGTGTTTTGACACATTGACCCTTGTGTTATATATATAACACATTGACACATTGTTATATATATATATAACAGAGACATATATATATATGAGATATGTGTATATATATATACATATATATATATATATATATGAGAGAGAGAGAGAGACTGAGTCTTGTTCTAGCTCCCAGGTTGGAGTGCAGCAGTGCGATCTCGGCTCACGGCAACTTCCACCTCCTGGTTTCAAGTGATACTCCTTCCTCAGCCTCCCGAGTAGCTGGGATTACAGACAATTGCCACCATACCCGGTTAATTTTTTTTTTTTTTTTTTTTTTTTAGTAGAGACAGGTTTTCACCATGTTGGCCAGTCTGGTCTCAAACTCCTGACCTCAGGTAATCCACCCTCCTCTGCTTCCCAAAGTGCTGGGATTACAGGCATGAGCCACTGCACTCAGCCCATATATTTTTACTTTTTCTTTTGATATGGATTTTCTATGTTCCCACCCAAATCTCATCTTGAATTGTAGCTCCTATGATTCCCACATGTTGTGGGAGGGACCAGGTGGGAGGTAATTGAATAATGAGGGTGGGTCTTTTCCATGCTGGTCTCATGATAGTGACTAAGTCTTGTGAGATCTGATGGTTTTATAAGGGGGAGTTCTCCTCAACAAGCTCTCTTGCCTGCCACCAAGTAAGACATGACTTTGTTCCTAATTTGCTTTCCACCATTATTGTGAGGCCTCCTCAGCAACATGGAACTGTGAGTCAATTAAACCTATTCCCTTCATAAATTACCTAGTATCACACATGTATTTATTAGCAGTGTGAGAACAGTCTAATACAGTAAATTGGTACCGGTAGAGTGGGTGCTGCTGTAAAGATACCCAAAAATCTGAAAGCAACTTTGGAACTGGGTAACAGACAGAGTTTGGAACATTTTGGAGGGCTCAGAAGAAGATAGAAAAATGTGGAAAAGTTTGGAACATCCTAGAGACTGGTTGAATGGCTTTGACCAAAATGCTGATAGTGATATGGACAATAAAGTTGAGACTAAGGTGGTCTCAGGTGGAGATGAGAAACTTGTTTGGAACTGGAATAAAGGTGACTCTTGCTATGTTTTAGCAAAGAGACTGGTGGCATTTTGCTCCTGTCCTGTAGATCTGTGGAACTTTTAACTTAAGAGATTATTTAGGGCATCTGGCGGAAGAAATTTCTAAGCAGCAAAGCATTCAAGATGTAACTTGGGTACTGTCAAAAGCATTCAGTTTTATGTATTCACAAGATGTGGTTTGGAATTGGAACTTATGTTTGAAAGGGAAGCAGAAGGGAAGCAGAGTATAAAAGTTCAGAAAATTTGCAGCCTGAAGATGCAACAGAAAAGAAAAACTCATTTTCTGCAGAGAAATCGGAGCCAGCTGCAGAAATTGGCATCAGTAAAGAGGAGCCAGATGTTAATCACCGAGGGATTAACAAAGGAGAACATATCTCCAGGGAATGTCACAGGTCTTCACGGCAGCCCCCACCATCACAAGCTGGGAGGCCTACGAGGAATAAATGGTTTTGTGGTCCGGGCCCAGTGCCTTACTGCTTTATGGAGTCTTGGGACTTGGTGCCCTGCATCGCAGCCATGACTACAAGGGGCCAACGTACAGCTCAGGCCATTTTTTTCAGAGAGTGAAAGCCCTAAGGCTTGGTGGCTAACATGTGGCATTGGGCCTGCAGGTCCACAGAAGTTAAGAATTGAGGTTGGGGAACTTCTGCCTAGATTTCAATGCCCAAGCAGATGTGTGCTACTGGGGCAGAGCCCTCATGGAGAACTGCTGCTAAGGCAGTACAGAAGAAAAATGTGGGGTGTGAGGCCCCATACAGAGTCCCCACTGGGGCACTGCATAGTAGCGCTGTGAGAAGAGTGCCACCATCCTCTAGACCCCAGAATCGTAGACCCACCAAGAGCTTTCACTGTGTGCCTGGAAAAGCTGACGACGCTCAATGCCAGCCCATGAAAGCAACCAGGAGAGGTGCTGTAACCTGCAAAGCCACAAGGCAGAGCTGCACAAGGTAATGGCAACCCACCACTTGCATCAACATGACCTGGATGTGAGACATAGAGTCAAAGAAGATCATTTTGGAGCTTTACAATTTGACGGCCTTGCTGTATTTTGGACTTGCATGAGGTCTGTAGTCCTTTGGTTTTGGTCAATTTCTCCCATTTGGAACAGCTGTATTTACCCAATGTCTATACCCTCAATGTATCTAGAAAGTACCTAAATTGCTTTTGATTTTACAGGCTCATAAACTTTAGGAATTTCCCTTCTCTCAGATGAGACTTTGGACTATAGACTTTTCAGTTAATGCTGAAATGAGTTAAGACTTTGGGGGACTGAAGGGAAGGCACGATTGATTTTGAAATGTGAGGACATGAGATTTGGGAGAGGCCAGGCGTGGAATGATATGGTTTGGCTTTGTCCTCACCCAAATCTCATCTTGAATTGTATCTCCTATAATTTGGAGCTACAATGTATCATGGGAGGGACTCAGTGAGAGGTAATTTTATCATGGGAGCAGGTCTTTCCTATGCTGTTCTCATGATGGTGAATAAGTCTCATGAGATCTGATGGTTTTACAAAGGAGAGTTCCCCTCCAGGCACTCTCTTGCCTGACACCATGTAAGACATGACTTTGCTCCTCATTCAACTTCCACCACGATTGAAAGGCCTCGCCAGTGATGTGGAATTGCGAGTCAATTAAACTTCTTTCCTTTATAAATTACCCAGTCTCAAGTATGTGTTTACTAGCAGCATGAGAACAGACGAATACATCTTTCAGCCTCTAGTACCTCAATGCATATGCATATGCCATCATTGGTTATGTTTGTTTGCAAATAGCAATGCAACTATTACTGTCTTAAAATTTTTATTTTATTTATTTTTTCACACAACAGAAACTCTGGAATTAGTGGTTGATGTCATTGGTTTAGTAGCTTAGCAATGTCATGGGCTATGTCTCAATTATTTTGGCCTTTACCTCATATCAATATGCAGCTGCAGCTTCATAAATTACACCTCTTAGAGGCCTCCCACAGAATTCTACTTTGGTCATGTTGGCCAAGTTTATTTCATGCATGGTTATTGAAACTGCGTTAGAGGCTAGAAGGGTGAATATTTTTCATGCCCCAATAGTGGAAGCAAAAGAGAAGAGGAGAGTTGAACAAGAATACAGAGGTAGTACAGTCTACAGTACCTAACACACCATTTATGTATACTCTGGTGTCTTCTGTCTTTATTAAAAGGAGTATTATACAAAGGAGTACAGTGCCAGATACAGAATTTTGAATAGTTCCTGTGTGTTCAACCTTGTTTCCTTCTCCTTACTGTGTGGCATTTTGTCTCTAAGTCTTAGCCTCTGCAGTGTGTGAATGAACAATCCACTTTCCTATTTTCTGGATCCTTATCTGTGAACATGCTGAGTTGTGACTTCCTCTGCTTTGAATTAGGAATTATTAATTGTCCTTCCTGACTTAAATAACAGACTATTATGCATGCTGTTATTCTACCTCATTTCCTTTGCAATTATATGTGTCTATATATTTTTATTCCTTTAATAACACTTTGTTTTTGGTAAAGAAAAAATAAAAGTATGTTCAACATGCCATCTTTATCTGGAAGTTTCATACATTTATACTGGTATTCTACGTATCTGTATCTGTGAGAAGACCATGAGCCCTTGAGGGCAATGACAATAATAAGTTGATTTTTTTTAAATTTTTAAAACTTCAGAACCAAGCTTGGTGTTTAAATGACACTCACTCACTTATTACAAGATGAAAGAGAAAGAGAGAGAGAGAGGAGAGAAGAAGGAGAAAGGGAAGGGGAAGGGGAAGAAGAAGAGGAAGAAGAAGAAGAAGAAGAAGAAGAAGAAGAAGAAGAAGAAGAAGAAGAAGAAGAAGAAGAAGAAGAAGAAGAAGAAGAAGAAGAAGAAGGAGAAGGAAGAAGGAGAAGGAGAAGGAGAAGGAGAAGGAGGAGAAGGAGAAGGAGAAGAAGAAGAAGGAGGAGGAGGAGGAGAAGAAGAAGAAGAGGAAGAAGAACAAGAAGAACAAGAAGAAGAAAAAGAAGAGAAGAGAGAAGAGAAGAGAGAGAAGGAGAAGGAGAAGAAGCAGCAGCTGCAGAAGGAGGAGGAAGAAGAAGAGGAGGATGGTGGAGGAGGAGGAGGATAAAAGGAACAGGAATAGGAGGAGGAAAAGGGGGGAAGGGAGGAAGGAAGGAAATTTGTAGATTGCAATTCAGGGGCTTCACTTGGAAGTTATAATTATCTCTTTCAAACTTTGTGAACCATTAAAGTGAATTTCAAGTCTCTGGCCATCAGTTTTCTTCTCAATAAACTTGAAATAATACTGTCTGTTTCATGTACCTCAACTGATTGATATTCCTAAAATGAGATCAGATAATAATTCTGAGCATACTTTTTAAATTTTAAATAGTTACAAAATTTCAGGAGTTATTTCTCTACAAATTTTAACTTCAGCCATTGCTGTATTAGGACATTAACAAATGGATGAATATAAAATGACATTTGACAAACATTCATTTCAAACCTACCATGTGCCAGGCTCTATTCATGAGGCTAGAGATATAGCGGTGATCACAAGGACCAATCCTAAACCACATGGCACTTATCTTCCCTTACTTTACACTGGAGGGATATAGGGAAAATTGTTTCTTAAGTCATTACAGCTCTTCATTACAGCTGTTTATACTAAAGACTAACACGTTATATCATAGCGTGTTTTTATATAAGTCTGTGACTTACCAACCAAATGGAAAGAAAAGGAAAAATAAAAATCAAACCTTTAAAACATTCTAGCTAGCACTAGAGTCACCAAACTCTGGCTTTGTTCAGTTCAAGTAACTTTTATTTTGATAAATTTTTTAAACCTTTGTGTATTTTGTAAATATTCTTCTCTCTGATTTAGTATATATTCTACAGTATACTCAAATTAGGATTTTACTTCTTATCCCTTTTTAAATATATCACTAGTAAAGAGATGCAGCATTTAGTCCAAATTCTTCAGATTGGAATGGAAATTGATGACAATATATGTCCCAAGCACAACTGACACTTATTGCAAAACAATACCTCTCTTTCTCTCAATTTTAATCCATGTATTTTAGAACAATTTTATATATGTTGAGGAAATAATTAAGGAAAAATGATCACATACAATTATTTCAGGACTGGGATAAGACTCCATTAAAAAGTGAAGAACAGAGAAAAGATGAACAATGATTGCAGCTTACTGCTTTTCATAAGCTATGTCAAATATTTTCTCACTTAGGCTCTGTGCCGATTGTTGGAGGTAGACATTGTTAGTCCTATAGTTTCTTAATTAATGAGGAAACTGAATTCTCAGCAAGATTAAATAACTTGCCCCAAATTTGTCTGTGACTACTAGCTCTTGGAAAAAAATCTACTGTACCCCAACCGACACACCTACCTGCTTAGGTATTAGGAGGTCTTTATTGTATTCACAAATGACCTCTTTAGAGAAGGCATAAGAAATACCATAAGCAAAGAGACTA
Source organism: Pan paniscus (assembly GCF_029289425.2). Taxonomy (NCBI): domain Eukaryota; kingdom Metazoa; phylum Chordata; class Mammalia; order Primates; family Hominidae; genus Pan; species Pan paniscus. The sequence continues at coordinate 26,116,547 of NC_073258.2, read as the reverse complement.
CAAAAAATCCCACAATATTAATTCACTATTTTTTTCACAAACTTCACTTTAAGACAAGCAAAAGACACATATTTTGAAGACAGTGTTTCATTAAGAAGAGAAAAAAGATAGCATACCACACTATTATGTAATCCTTCTGTGTTAGACTGGAAATTTAAAAATACTTTGAAAGAGCTACACTTAAACAGAAGATTATTCAATTTACACAAAGGGAGAGAAAGTAAGTGAATATAAAAGTACAATGCTTTCAAGAGTGAGAGTCTTGGAATTGTAACTATTGACAGATAATTTTAAACACCAGCCAGTTTTTAATTTTGTTTTTTTAAATCCAGTATGGATTATGTGCCCAGTGCCCTAGACAGATGCTAAATGGGAAATGACATGTTTACAAGTCAGTAGATAGGAAGCGTGGTATTGCTGGTAGGATAAGAGTATTACATTCAGGCAGATGCTAGTTCAACTTCAGGCAGTGTGCACTCAAGTAGGTTATTTTTTTCTCACTGAATTTGTATTTTGTCTGTAAAACAATGATTTAAAAAGATAAAATTTAGAAAGAGCTTATCAGAGGGTCTGATATGTACTTAACCTCATCATATCAACTGTATCTATTCTTTTATTTATGACATTATATACTGAACACAAGACAACAAAGCCCTTGCCTAAGGAATGTGAATCCAGAAAGAAAGACCTACAAGGAATTAGGTGATTACAGTGTAAAATGAAGATACGATGTAAAAACATGGTGCTAGGAGAACATATAGATGGGTCATTCAGATATGCCAGAGCATCAGCAGAAACATTCAAGAAGAGGCAATGACTAAACTGAATGAGGGATGAAAACAGATGAAGGATACAGGAAAGTATTCTCAAACTGGAGGAACTGGGAAGTGGCCAAGTGAAAGCATATTGCAGTGGTCGGTCTGCTGCTGCTAGTCTCTAAAAGGGAATCCTGTGGATGAGAGCTAACAGAAGCTGGAGAGGAAATCTCATTCATCCATTCATCTTTTGCCTTAAAGAGATAGGGAAATGTGAGAGAGAAAACACTTAAAGCACCAATCAATGAGAACAGTGCCACAGCACTGAAGCAAGATCCACAAAGACCCTGCTCATTCAGGGACTAATAGTTGGGAGCTGGATGATGGGAGTTCTAGGGATGGAGGATCAGGATGGTGTACAGGCTCTTGGGGAGCTCAGCACAGAAGCTATTTAAAATTGCCATAGAAAAATTTCAACACTTACCAATGATAATAATACTGCTTTTGTGTACTAGATAAATGTCAGTCCCGGAATTAAGTTAAAAGACTGGTAAATTAAATTATGGCTTGAATTTATTTTTGTTTAAAGTTACTTTATTGTAATTTAACATTTTCTCTCCATCCTTTCTGTGTGTATGTGTTTGCATGTGTTCCACAGGATCTGTACATCAGCTAGCAACGGACAGGCCAGGTTTCAAAAAAGAAATTTCTTGTTTTATGACATTGAATAGTGAATAAAATTTATGGTATAAAATTTGTGATGCTGGCATGATGAAGACTGTGTCATTCATCTAAACTGACTTACAAATCAGTGACAATCACATTTGGATATCATTTAGCCATTTCCAAAACACTTTCACGTTATGAAACGTAATCTCACATTAATGTAGTGTGGTAGACGGAGCAGCTATTCAATAATTTATAAACACTCTTTAAGTGAACTTTCATTGCTGCCATATCACCAGAAGCAAAGAGGGGCATATATTACCATTATATTCACTTTGTAAAGGTGTCACTTGAAACTTGAGAGATAAAATGTATCTTGACAGGCAAAATGAGTTTGGCATCCCCAGACTGAAAAATCCAAAGAAATATATGTGGACATAAAACTTCGAAATGAAAGAACTTTCACAAGTGTTCTCATTTCAGTCTTTATGATTTTTAAAAAGGCCAGAAGGTTACTTTTCTCCAAAATCTCTGAAGCACACAAATTTTGGAACTAGATTCTCATTTGAAAAGCTTCTTTTCAGTACACCAGTTTAACATGGAGTCAAAGTTTAAAATTTGGTTTCGGAATCAGTAATTAAAACTATCTATTTAGTAGAACTTTGAAACTGGAATTCACAAAATATTTTTGGTTAGACAGGAGGCAACAACAAGGATTCTAAACTGGAACAAATGGAAGACTACTGTGTGGATAAAATAATGCTCACTGTCAGTAAAATTATTTCAAACCACTCTTATGGTCTTTGTAAAAGTTACTACTAATATTGATTGCACTAAACAATTACTGAGGGGCTCGGAGGATACAGAAGATAGGACCTCTGTATTCACAGAACTGTGTCTGATATAGCACATACATATGAAGGAGAATTATGAAAAATATTATAATTGAGGTTAGAGAAAAACACCTTAAAAGTCAAAAATAAAAAACTCAAAGATAGTGGACATACTTTCTACTTGTGTATTCTTGGCAATTTATTTTGAAGAGTTAGTATCTACAAAATATTATAGGTAAAAATATTATAAATTGTTACAAAATAGATACAATACTAGTAAAATATAAGAGGAGTAAGAGAGAAAAAGGGGAAAGAATATACTCATTTGTTAGTCAATAACTGAAAGTTAAATGCTTACATTAAATAACACTAGTGGATGATTGATGCATGCAGAAAAAATAAAAACTAATTTTAAAAATGAGCAAAATAGCTAGTTTAACATAAAATAAGCTACCAGGAAGCTAAGAACATTAAAAAGATGTACAACTAATAGCACTAGAACAAAAAAACAAAACTCCTTAAATATCTTCAAAAAAGTGTTTGTGAATTATAGAGCAAAGGGTACGCATCTTCTAGAGAAACATGAAAAATATAACACAATATACATAATTTAAACATGGTGTGATACAGTTGAGATCAGAAAAATCAGTCATACAAATAAAGGTTAAAGGGCTTAGTTTATCCATTAAAAGACACATTCTTCCATTTGACTTACAAATCAAGGCTCAACTATGCACTGCACACGAGAGATAAACCTAAAGCAAAGTGAATTAAAAAGGCTAAAAATAAAGGAATGAATAAGGTGTGTGAAAGAGATAAGAGAGCATTGGTAATGATTCTGAGGGTAAATAAAGTGGAATTCTAGCCTAAAAAATATAATCAGTTGGACAGATCTTAGAGGTATGTCAAATGTTACACCATAATAACGAAGAATACAACTTCTTGGGTACTCATGCAACTCACAGAATATGAAAATATAATGAGCTGAAAGGAAATATTGATTCATTATATGAAGTAGATGAATTACAAATGAAACATAAAAACTTTTGAAAACTTAAAAGTGTTTCTGAAAAATTCAAAAGTAGGCATTAACAAATAGTAACACATCCCTGGTTTTGGTTAGAGATTCTCACTGTAAGAAGATGTTATCTCTAAGTTGATTTGTAAATTTAATAAAATTCTGAAAGAATATAAAGCAGACTTTGTATGCTGTTAGATAAGTTGGTTCAAAAGTTCACATGAATAAACAAATAGGCAAGACCAGCCAGTAAAATGCTGAAAAGATAAAACCAGAAATTAGAATATTAAAACAGATAAACCAGATTTCATAGCATACTATAAAGACTCTAATTAAAATAATATGGTACTGGTGTATGAATAGAAAAACAGAGTAGTTTTAATTACTTGAGGTATGGAACTTATTTAATCTTTTTGTGTGTGTGGATTGTCTATTCATGACTTTTCTCATTTTTCCATCATGCTTTTGTCCTTTATTCCCCATTTAAAAAAAAAATATTTTGGAAGGACTTTTGTTAATGGTCCTGAAAAGATATTAAAACTCATAGTTTTTAAAAATGCAAGTGAAAAAATCATTGAGACATTATTTTTTTCACACTAGATTGTCAAAAATTAAAGTGACAACATATTCTGTTGTAATGCTGTGAGTAAATAGGCATTCTCACACATTGCTGTTGGGAATATAACCTGATACAATCCTTCTAGTGAAAAATTCTGAAACTGCACAAGCACTTGTCCATTTGACCCAGAAATCCAAGAGAGTGGTTGAATAAACTAACGTACATGCACATATTGGAGTATTAAGCAGCCATTCAAATGGAGGAGGAAGGTCTTTATGAACTTAGACAAGTGGTTTTTAGCCCATATTGTTAAATTTAAAAAAATTAAGTGCAAAATAGTGTTTCTGTTTCCTCATATGTAAAAAGAAGCATATACATGCATATAAAAATAAAGATATATAGGGAGAGGAAGGAAAACTCAGAAATGAGATATGCTACCTACAAGGCATAGACTGTGAAGGGGTAAAACAAATAGGGAAATGGAACCAGTTAAGAAGAGACAGGGGACAGTGATACATCTCTAATTATACATTTTTTATATTTTACTTTTCAAACTCTAATAAAGTTTCACATACCCCCAAAATAAATTAGATAATATCAACCAGGAAGAAAAAGGGGGCAAAATGGAATACAAATGCTAACAAATAACCTTAAATTGACTACATATGCATGTATTTGCATACCTGTCTTAACCTGATTAGAAATGTAGAAGAAATAAAATGAATTCTAGAAACAGAATTTTTACAGAAAATCAAAATATCTGTACACAAATACTGTACCCTAGTTGGTTAATTTATTTTTCACAAGAATACAGGTTAACATTTCTGAAACAATGTGGATTGTATATTTTAAAAAAACATAAATATATTGTGTATAACTCACTATACAAGAAAAAATTTACAAATAAAATAAGAGCTATGGAAATAGTTAAAATATGTGTATATCTAATATAAAGGTGTGCATTTCTGTGTGAATAGTGCATATATCTCCTAGCTATGTCCAGTGAGGGGATTCAGAAAAAGTGACACCTGGGTAGCCATGACGGCACTTACAGCGTTCGCTTGTTAGTGTCACTATTACATAACAGAAATGAGAACTCCTGGGAGAAATAGGCAGATTCCAGGAGTGGGGCAGGGCAAATACAATATGAGTCTTAAATATCTTGTGGTGCCAGAAGGTAAGAAAGTGCTTTAAAAATGATGAGGTCATGTTGAAATTACACAGAAGCCAGGGTTCAAATCTGGGACAACTGGAACTAAATAAATAAGTATAGTAATAGATTAAAAGTCATTAACTAAAATAAACATTAGTAAGTCTATATGACATAAATAAATGGATAAAGAAATGAGGTAAAGAAACAGCCCTATTCATATTAGAATTCAAACTGACAAGTGTAGAAATACTGATGGAAATTATCATGTGGCAGACAGCAGAGTAATATTTATTGTAGGAAAGATTTATCAAGGAATGCTAAAATTAGGGAGCAAGTATATATTAATAATGAGATAAAAGAATATTTTTATTGTTTTAAGTATATTTCCCAAGATAATTGTTGATTATACTGAAAAAAATTATAATGTTACAGAGGAAAAACGTGATTTATACCAACTGTCTTAAATAAGTGATCAAAATTAACATCATAAATAATAAGAAATTTCAACATCATGTATTGCCCAATGCAATGTACTAAGAAAAATGTAACATCATTCATAGGGCAACCTACTCCAAAATGCAGAATCTCAATGTAAACATGAGACAACATCAGACAAACCCAAACTGGTAAAACATGTAAAAAATAACTAGTCAGTATTTTTTAAAGGTGTCAAAGTTATCAATGTAAACAAAGTCTGAGGGCTGTCTCAGATTGGAAGAAATCAGGAAAACATAACAAACTGAATTCAATCTGGGTCCTAAAATAGATCTTATATTAGTAAAAGAAAATTAGTAAGACCATTTGGTAAGTTTTAGTAGGCCTATAGATTATGTAATAGAATTGTTATCAATTAAATTTCCTGATTTTGATATTTGTACTCTGCTTGTATACGTTAGTAATATTTAGAGAATTAGGGTGAAGGGTATGTGAGATACTTTATTATATTTGAAACTCTTCTCTAGGTCTGAAATTATTTAAAATAATAAGTTAAAAAGAAAACAAAATAAAATCTCGGAAATGAACTTGACATTTCGCCCATTCCTGTATTCTTTCATTCATTTAACAAAGGATTAACAAGATTTATGATATGCTAGGAATTGTTCTCTGTGTTGGGAGGAGAGACACATAAGGTAGATAAAACCATTGTTGTCTTTGAGCTTCTGTATTGTTGAAAGGGAGAATTTATAAAGAAAATTTACACTGTGATTTTACACAGTAAGTACGAGTCCCTTTTAGATTTACAAAGATAAAGAAAATAAAATAGAGTGATTATACAATTCCTGTTAACAGAAAAGGGACAGGGAAAAGAGACAGCTTTATAACTATAGTGAGTCATTCAGTATGGCACCTCTTCAAAGTCCACCAACCAAAGCTTACAGCACATGAAGATCTGACAGAAAAGGAAAGATGCACCTTGGTGATGAAAATTAAAGCAACTGATCTCAATAGATGGGTCTTTTGATTCTTAAAAGAATGTCAGCTATATTATAGGCATTAAGGTTTTTAAAAATACCTTGCGATACAAGCCATAGAATGTCAGTGCTTAGCTGGTCATATATAGGGAATTAAGTATTACATACACTTCTCAAAGAAAATTGATTAGTTGGAAAGGAATATGCTTCTCTCATTGGAATATTTCTATCCAGCAAAAAATATGTGTTCAATATTTACCTATCTATAGATGCTTTACAAACCACTGATTCCCTTTGAAAGGAGAATGAAACTATCTCACTCACAAAAATGCAATTTCCAAGCCAAGCTGAGGCCTGGATGATAAATTATTTTTCAGAATGGGAAGACTAGTGCCAATAGATTTACTTCAATGTAAACGTGGTTACATTGGAAACTAAAATTAGGCCACATTTAGTAGGAAAAAAGCACATAGACAAAATGATTCTATACTGACAAGAGTGGATTTGGAGATCATAAATTCTGTCATTTTTTAAATAAACGAAGCTCAGGAAATTTTAGAATTTTTCAGATGTTCCAAAACTTAAATTATTATCTTTCTTCAAAATTGATTCTTCCCCTTGTTATTTTTGTGGTGGGAAAACAACATCCACTCTCCTAGCATTTTTCAATAATATATTGTCATTTTTGAGAAATGGAGACTGTGTTTTAATCATTATCACATCTCCAATACTCAGCACATATGTGGCACTTAATGAGTTCAATAACTTGTAAATGAATGCTACAATTTAGAAAGATTTAGTAAATTAAAACAAATTAAGACTTTTTCATGCATTTATAGTTAAAAAACAATGTTTTTTTTTTTTTGGACAGGGTCTCACTCTGTCACCTAGGCTGGATTGAAGTGGCGCCATCTTGGCTCACTGCAACCTCTGCCTCTCAGGTTCAAGTGATTCTCCTGCCTCAGCCTCCCGAGTAGCTGGGATTACAGGTGTAGGCAGGTGGTGGTAGCAGCAGGCACCTGTAGTCCCAGCTACTTGGAGGCTGAGGCCGGATAATCGCTTGAACCTGGAAGACGCAGGTTGCAGTGAGCTGATCACACCACCGCTCTCCAGCGTGGGCGACTGAGCAAGACTCTGTCTCAAAAAAAAAAAAAAAAAAGAGGTTATGCGGTTATGCAGGCAGCCTTCCAAGATGTCCTGAAATTCCTGAAAATGGTGTCTTTAGTGATACTGTTGGTATGCCAAATTCTTCACGACCTCTTAGTAAACTTAGAACAATAGAACAGGTTTAATTTGTAATTCAACATCCTCTGAGCACTAAAGTCGAATTCATGCCATTTGGATAACTTGTCACTGTGCAGACGTAATATTCAATGAGCTCAAGTCATCCTCTGTGGTTCCTATAATAGCTCAGCCTGAATTTCCCATGTGTCAGTGTCCTGGTAACAGATAGCACTGCTGCAGAGAGAATATTTCTTCACCTGTGGGCATACACTCAAGTTGGCCATGCTGTGTCTCTTATTGCTGAGAAATACTGTGTTTCCCTCTTAAAATTTCAAAGTCCCTAAGCTGGATAAATGACTGCCAGTCACAACATCGTAAATGATCTCAGCTTTTCTCCCTAATGGTCTTTAATATTGAAAATATTGTCTTCATGGGCAGGAGAGAAGGGTTACCTAATACACTTGATGCTCACCAGAGCTGATCACAGTGCAAAACAGAACTCTGAATTCAGAAAAGGAAGTGGCCACCACTCTGTGTGTGAATGCATTTATTTTCCTTATCTCATTATTAAAGTTTCCTCTGCTTTGGATTTATAGGACACTATTAAAATGTAACAGCACATGTCACCTACCAGATGGAGAGAAAAGGCCCATCTAAAATTTTAAAACAACACTAAGACTGGCAAGCAAGAAAAAAAAAAAAGCCATATATTTATTTGGTGGAAAGCCCTCACAAACTACTCGATTTGAGGGCAATGTGTACAACTTCTCTAAATTTCACTTTCTAAGATGTGGCTTGTATATTCTGTGGGTTATTCCAGCTAGGAATTTTTAACCTTACCCAGTTTGAATTCCTCAGTACCTTGTGCTCACATGACTCTTCTGGTCTTTATTTCAGGAGTGGATGTTATGACAGAGGAATGTAGGAAGGAAGGACATCAGGCTCTGAACATCCATCCATGTAAAACATTGAATAAGACTAGCTGTTAAACAGGGCTTTTTCCCTAGAAAGGTGTCATAATTGTGACTCCATCAAATTCTTCTAACAGCAAGTACTCATTTGGGCCCATTTTACAGAAGAAGGAACACTCTTGAGGTGGTTAAGTGAATATAGAAATTGTACTCAAACTTGGCTTCTATTCCACGTTTCATGTTCTTTTTACCATGTCATACCATGTATGGCATACCATGCCATACCAATGGTTCTAAACAGTTAATATATTTTCTAGAATAAAGTATCATATTGATGTTAATCTATATATTTCTAAAGTACAGTTACTACCATATAGTAACTTTTATCATAAGGTGAATGTATTTTATCAAAACTCCAAGTGTATCTGTTATTATTAGGCAATGAAAGCATATGGAAAGAAATCCTTATAATATTGTGTGTATATACACAATTTATATAGAATGTATAATAAATATATAATGTGTATATATCTTACAATACATCCTTATATTGTGTATATATGCACACAATTTTATATACACAATATTTAAGGATCTCTTAATGTACATTAAGAAATATATACATGTTATATATATAACTTCTTAATATGTATATTAAGAAATATGTACACATTCTATTTTTTACCTTAGGCTTTACTATGTAAGAGTTTTTAAAGATCTAGTTCAACTCCTCCTTTGATAGATGAAGAAAAAGAGGCTCCATTAGGTTAAGGGATTTATAGTTTATTCAACTGATAGGTATAACTGGCACCTTGAACGTGGTCTCTATAACTCATTTTATCTTCTACTATATTTGAGCTTTTTTTGTATTCTCATAGAATATTTTGGGAAGAAATTATCAATATTTTACACATAGGAAAGTAGACCTAAAGTGAGTGATAGAGATACATCTTTGCAGCTAACTAACCTTAGATGTAACATGGCTAATTGGTGGCAAGGATGTCACTAAAACCTGATAAACTAAAACATAACAGAAAAGCTGTTAGGCAGTGTGAGCAGGAGAACGTCATAAACAAAATATGAGAGAAAGTGCTTATTTCCTGCATCCATATTTTTAGTGATTATAACTTTGGAATATGGAGATAATTAAAAACTGTCTGTAAGTAATTTTCATTCTCAAACCTCTGTCACTAAAGGATAAATAAAGATCATTTAAAAAATATAATTATCGGCCGGGTGTGGTGGCTCACGCCTGTAATCCCAGCACTTTGGGAGGCCGAGGAGGAGGGATCACTTGAGGTCGGGAATTCGAGACCTGCCTGACCAACATGGAGAAACCCCATCTCTATTAAAAATACAAAATTAGTCGGGCGTAGTGGCGCATGTATGTAATCCCAGCTACTCGGGAGGCTGAGGCAAGAGAATCGCTTGAACCTGGGAGGTGGAGGTTGCCATGAGCTGAGATCGCGCCATTGCACTCTGCACTCCAGCCTGGGCAACAAGAGCGAAACTCTGTCTCAAAAAAAAAAAAAAAAATATATATATATACACACACACACACACACACACACACACACACACACACACACACACCCCCCCCATAATTCTGGAATGTTCTAACTGAAAGGTCTGGCTAAGACACAAGGAAATCATTTATAATCTTTCATTCGCTATCCTTACTTCCAGCATTTGCTACCAACAAGCTCTAATTTAGTGCTGTGCTCATATTAATAATTAAAACGCTATTTATGTTTTTACGACAGTAGTATCTTACATTTTTATTGCAGAGAGGTATTTTGAAATAAATCTGAGAGAATATTTGGTATAATAGCATATATATAATTCTTTTCAATACTTTTCTTAGAGTGAAATTTGTTCAAAGCAATAGAAATATGCATTTATGTATAATGATAAGTGGTATCATTGAAAGAAAGACAAAACAGAGGATTAGGGTTATTATTTTGTTTCTTATGTTAAGAAGCTGTGTAATTTTAAGCAAGACATATTGGGTTTTAAGGGTCTTATTGCTTATCACATCTAGAAAATATGTCTTGATTGTTAAATTAGATGTGAATGCATTGTTCTTTCCTCAATGTTGCTAACATTCCTAGAGCATTCCCTGTGAACAAGGTACTATCTATTCTTGATATCTTACATTCATAATCTCATTTAATCTTTGCTTAACTCCTTAAAAGTTGTCTTTACTTCATAGATACAACCATTAAGAATCAGAAAAGTTAATAGCTATTTGTAGGCCACAGAGCTACGACATGTCAAAACAGGGATTTACACTTACAGCTTTCTCTGAGAGCTGAGTTTTCTGCTGTATTATACAGAACCCCAAACATCAAGGAGGCGTTTCCTTACATGTGAACCCTGAACAACTTAAGGAAATGAGAAAAAGGTATTAAAATTTAAGTCCTGTCAACAAATGAAAACCCTTACTTGAAAGTGCAAATAATTGGGTAAAGATTTGGTTTATTAGATTATTGAAGATTACAACTTCAGTAAAGGAATACTTATAAAAGAAGATTTCATATCTTTGTTCCTTCCCAAATTTAATAGGGTCTCTAAATTATTAAGGACACTATTAATACATATCTCAGATGAGTAAGATTTTCAGATGTTCTTGAATTTTAATAAAAACATACAGAAAATGTAGCATATTCTTACTAAGGAAAGTGAGGAGAAAGAACACATATGATGTCACATGAGAAATATTTGAAAAGACTAGTTGTTTAGCCTGAGTAGGATGAAATTATGGAGCATGTTTGCTATGTGTAAGCATTAAAAGTGTCTACATGCAGGACAACAATTAAACAATGGACAAGACATTACAAGCTAGGTTCAACAGATGACAATTGCTAGCAATATATGGAAGGATTTCCTAACAATTAAAGTGGCCCAAACACAAAATAGGCTATCATCTGAGACGAAAATAACCAATCAAAGAGAAGTCGGTTGACTACTTGTCAGAGAAGTTCTGGCATGGATTCACTGAAAAATTCAGAGTAGGGGTGATGATATTGCTATAAGACATAAATTAATAATGCTGCAACTTCTTCCAAGTTCAATTCCAGTGAAGGCAACTCCTTTTGTGTTTATATATGAGTGTTTTTCTTTCAACTTGACTGCTTCAAACACAAAGGAGTGATTGTCTTTACATCATTCTTTTATTAATGGAGATAATTCTGTCTTAAATTAAGGCTGAGAAGCCTTAGTTGATAATCCAAACAAAATAAAGCTAAAGAAAGTTTGTCATGAGCTATCTACCTAGATAACCAATTTAGAAGAAAAATTTCAAAGAGCACAGTATGGCTTGAAAGAATAGAAAACCACCATTTGGCCATGTGTACAGATCTAGAGATGCCACCATGATTACCATGCCAACCCCTCATTTGTTCCTGATTCTTTTGTACTAGCAACAAGTCTGTCTTTGGGATTGATTTTCTGGAGACAGGAGGCAGTCATATCCCAGGGTGCTTTCAACAGCTGCAGATTTTCCATATCTTAAAATGTTTTATTTTTGATAGACACAAACCAGATTGCTTTCCTACATTGGCAAACCTCTTTTTCTAAAGATGTATGCCATGGGAGTTATCCTTTTAAATGATATCTTTTTTTCTTTTTTGGCTGTAACTAATTTAGCTCATTTTCAGGGACAATATGGAATAATTTATTTTTATTCTATCAACACATAAGAAATGTGCATCTTCGACTTCCAGTTTCTACTCAACTTTACCCCCCTTCCAACCCTAACCGCTTCATACCTTCTTCATCTGAATTACTCTAAAACCTGCTCCAATGTATCAGCTCAATTATCAGCTTTCTAGAAGTCATTCAGGCCACCTTCTCCCTGACTTCTTGGGAGCCCTTCTCTAGTTCTCATAAACCACTAGGCATAATGATTTCTACCACTATTAGTCTAACCATTCATTTACCTGTCTCTTATTAAGAATTTAAAAAATGCTGCTGAGAGGTATAAACTTTGGTTTTCCTCATTACCTTTTCAGAATCTGGCCCAATAATTTTGTTTCTACAAGACAAAGAATAGGCACTCGGTGAATGTTTGTTAGCCTAATTACGTATAAGTCATTACTGTTATTTACAGCCTGAACTTCTTTTTGAGGTAAAGACACTGGAGAGGGCTATTTCTAGTGGCTACTGAAAGGAAAATGCTTTTATTTTGCTTTACACAATGTAGGACCTCTTTCCATTAAGCTCATCCAGTCCTAGAACTCAAGTAAAGTCTGTTACTTTGACTAGATGTGTACTTTTTTTGTCACATAGTCTCTCTTTGTAGAGACACATATCTCATCTTCTTCATAAATTTGATACTATTTATATCCTTAAATCTCCTTATACTTGATTTTTAAACCCATACTGTCCAGCATACTATACATATAGTCAGTAAGTCTGGTATCTTTGAGTATATGCTAACCCAGAATTCTGATTATAGAAAATCTGATTATATCATATTTGGGGGTATTTTGAATAAAGCTATTCTATGGCAATCATGTTGTTACCTATGCAAGATATTCCCCTTGTGCAGTGAACACAGCCCTAGTCTAATGCATTACAATGGACTATAATAAAACACTTGAAGAACATGCCTATTAGTTACATTTTATAAAAATAATCTCCCACACTTTACCAAATGTCTCCACATGATACATTATATATATATATATATATATATATATATATATATATATATATTTGGTTTTTTTCACAATTTTTATTGTTCTTTCCCAATGGACCACCTTTTTTTTTAAGGCAACTATGTCTTCACTACTGAAAGAAACTTTTCAGGCACAGAGTGTAGACAGTAGTCACACCTTCCCAAATAGAGGTCTCCCATGAACAATTAAACCAATGCAATGCCCCTTTCTCAGTATTTGAGAGTTCAGTAGAAATGGTTTGTTTTTCCATTTCCTCTGAGCAGAAGTGTCTTAACTAGATTGTTCCTGCTATGAAACGGTTGTTTTGGTCTCTGTCCCTTAATTCCTGGATACTGATGGTTTTGAAACCTGCTTTTTCTATCCTTCTATAGTTACCCTATGGCATTTCCTCTTTAATCTCCTCTTTCTAGGCCTTGAACCAACTTTATTGCCAATCAACCATATTAAAAAATGTAAACAAATTAAAATATAAAATTGTACCAATGAAAGAAGAATGAATGGAATTAAGATAAAGATATTCGTTTTTGTATTTATTAAATGTGTTACATAATATTCGTTAAATGTAATTTACTCTCAGAGGTAGATGTACAGAGGTGACATAACAACAAATTGAATTCTGATCTCAGAGAGATTATGTAACATATAGAAGAAAATATGAATAATGAAGGATATGAGACATCTACATAAATGAGTTAATGTATGGTAGAAACAATACCCTGTGAAAGATCTACATACATTGCTATGGGAGTATTTAAGACAGTAAAATTAATTATGGCTTAAGGAACAAAGTTAATCAGAGTAATATTTAAAGGGGAAATAACAAACATTGACAAGTGGAAATAGAAAAGTTGCAGCAAAGCAAAAACTTTGTAGACAGCATGTGAAATATGAGTAAAATAATGGAAGTGAGAAAGCATAGGGATGTTTCAACCAGTAGGTCACTTGACTGGAAAGCCAAATAAGTGTAAAGGAGCAGTGAGAAAAGGTCATAAAATAAACTGGAGATGAGATCATCGTAGGTCGTGAATGCATTTATTTGCAAACTAACTAGGAGCCAGCATGCTTTAAGAAGAGTATATTGAGTTCTTTGAAGGATAGATTGGAGGTATGAGAAAAGAAGCAAGTCCTACTGGGAGACCATCACCACTGTCTCCCTGAGACTGAGCATGAGCTAGCCTTTAAAATTCTGAACGTGCTCATCCTTACAAACAGGGATCTTTCTATTCTCCAGCCCTTTTCATTAGACTTTCTAAAGAATGAAAAACATACTCTTTGGCAAATCATTTTATTTTAAAATAGCATTCAATTTTTATATAAAAAGTTCAAAGTCTATTTGAATCAGTAGAAACTGAAAAATGGGCATTGTTTGAATTTTGTGCATCACTGATACGTATCTTTAATTGATTCCATTCTTGAAAGCACAAAGAATTCTCTTGAAATACTGTTTTTTTTTCTTTTTCTTTCTCTAATTTTCTTTGCCTTCTTTACTTCTGTTATTATTTGGTTCTGACTTTTAAAATAAATGTTTTTCCTCTTTGTAAACTAGGTAATAACTTTCCCCCAAACATATTTAGAAGGTCATTTGTATTATTCTTTCTTTTTCAATGCAGAGAAAGACACTCAGATAATGTTTTTCTCCTACCACATTCCTGTGAATATAAAGACAGCACTTTTTTGGAGAGCTAGTGGACTTTACTGAATCATTTAGCATTCCGTAGAACATGTTCAGGCACCCAATCTGGCTTGGGGAAATACTTGCAGACATAATTTAAAAAGCCACATGTAGTAAGCCATATAAAAACAATAGTAGCTGAGGTATCTTTAAATGTTTAAAACATATCATAAAATATGCTGACTTCCTTAATAATCACATAGCTTGTTTTTGCATACACTGTTTTGTTCCAGTGTTTAAATAAACAATTGCATTTAAAGAACATACTGCTAATACTCCTTCTACAGATATTAAGAAAAATTAAAGTACCAAATTTAATGTAAAAAGGTCTCACAGATATTACTAACAGATAAGACAAATGTTGTTCTGTTTAAATGTAACACTAAGAAATTTATGGTGCCATATTACATGGCACATACTGCTGTCAGGCACTGTGTAATCTAAAATCCTGGCAAAATATCCAGGTTAAAGTTGTTAATGTTTGCTCAGTGCAAGTATTATAAAATCTCAGTGAGAAGTGCTGCTGGCTGATTGGTAATTGTGCACAGAATGTGTCCTGGTAGGGTTTCCCTTTCCTGCCAGCATAGTCCAGTGCTGCTGCCCAAAGGCTCTGTGTCAACCTGTGAGAAACTCTTACAGAACAGTAACAATTTGCTAAAATGTACTTTAATGAATACTGGAAGACATTTGTTTTTAATTAGAGGTCAATATATCCTGGACAACAGATGGCCAAATCTATTTAGGGTATACCTGGAACATAAATATGTTTTAATATTATTCTTGCTATAACTTTTGTTGCAAGTGGCGCTTGTCTTTCCCCAGATTATAGCCTGCTTTATGGATGTTACTACATCTATCTTCACAGCATGGTGAACAGGTGTCAACTATTATTATCTTGGTTTGGAAATTGGCAAAATAGCAACTCTGAGAACTTACATGACTTGATCAAAGTCATCAAATGATCTGAAGTTGCAGCTGTTATAGACCTCTTAGTTTTTTCATTAATTTAATGAGGGGACCAGTTAAGTAGGGGACAGCAGAAGGAAAGGGGTATTTTTAAAATGACTACTCACCAGAATCCTGGTTTATACAATATTACTTAATCTTAATGATTCTGCAGATAAGAAAATTAGTTTTTTAGAAGTAGCCCATGTTATCTAAGTTCTTGCAGCAGATAAAGAGAAAGAATCCATATTTGAATCAAATGATCCCTATAACTCTTCCCATTTCCTTTGGACGGTTAATATTCACTACTATAGCAGTTTGTCTTTATCTGCCAAGGGAACTAAATAGAAACAGCAACTATGTTTCAGCTATCTGGGCTTAAGAATGTAAGAGAAGTAGGAGGCAATGGAATCCATCAATATCAAAATCAATTTATTTATAATCCCTATGTCTAGAATGGTAGCTTGCTTTAATTGTCCTAAATATTTTTCTGTGTCCTTTCAACTATTATATAGCACAGCTTGCATCTTAAGGTTGACAGAGGATCTTCTCTCCCCATTCCAGTTTTACAGATGAATAATCTATTGAAATGCTTCTCTGAGGGCCACAAGCATAGACAGAAATCCCACTATCAAGATTCTTTTTGCTCTTGGTAAAGGAGACTCCAAAGAAAAAAGTCTGAAAAAGAGATATAACTAATTACCCACTTCTCATATATACAATTCCAGATTAACTACACCTGTGGCTCTCTCACATTTTTAAATTCAGAATGATAGACTCATTCATTTAATTATAAATCTTACAAGAATAATTTCTTATTCATTTAATTCTCATTTAGCACTAACATTTATAAGAAAAATTTTCTTAATAAGAAGGTTGTATTGAATTATAGGTTCCCTGGAGTGTATGTGAGCATGTGTATGCATGTGTGTATTTATGAAATAACAAGTAAGAATCTCAAATTTTCAAAAAAGCTTACTTGTAATATATCCAAAAAGGGGTGATGGGAGTCATATAAGCTCATACTGCTTTTCTAATGAGAGAAAATAGTTAAATTTTGATAACCCCAAACCAATAAATGTTATTTGTTTCATTTAAGCACAGGGAACTGAAAGGGCTCTGATGTCAAATACTAGAAAAGGAGCACAAAAATCATAGCTATCCAAAATATCTTGGTCTTATTTCCACTGCAGGAATTTTTTTATAATAAACACTAATTCCCCAGACTTTCCACCCATTTTAATCCCAACAATAAGTAGGTCATATCTGGCCAGTCCATTGATTTTTGATCTTACTGAATATAAGAATATTAATTAATGAAAATGAATAAATCACAATTTTTTATCTTTAATGGTTATTTTTCCTATGAAATTAAAATCAAAAAACCTAAATATTGTATTTACTAAATTTGTGGGCAGCGTTGCTCTTAATATATGACAGACAGAAAGAGAGAGAGAAGAAAGAGAAAGAGAAAGGGAAGAAGAGGGAGAGAGGGAAGATTCTTGTTAGGTCTAAAACATAATAAATGTTAATTGATTTATCTATGAAAAATAATACTATTTAGGCAAATTCTTCAAGAGAACTCAAATACCCTATTTAAAATTTGGAAATAAAAACATTTCTAAATACTATTTAGGCAAATTCTTCAAGAGAACTCAAATACCCTATTTAAAATTTGGAAATAAAAACATTTCTAAACAAGAATCACAAAAGCATGTTTAACTTCAGAAGCAAGCAGCAGAGTTGAAAAGAGGTGAATAATTTTTATTTAGGATCCAAATTTTGAGCTCCTTCATAATATAGTTGATTGGATCACAGTTTAATAACTTATTTTTTTCTCAGTTCAAAAAAATGAAGAAATGAATAGCTTCCAAAGCAATGGCTTCCTTTAATGTTATTTCTGGGTTCATTTAAATCACTTATTTGAATCTCGATAAAAGTTATTTCAGAAAGAAATTGGGGAAAGATGGCAGTTAATTTTGCTGTATCTGCAAACCCAGAAAAAATCAGATATTGCATATTTCAATATGAATATTAATATTTGGTTCTTTTCTTGTAAATTTGATTTTTCTTCTGAAGTGTCTTACCAGTCTTCTTCTAAGTTCTTTACAATAGTTATAATAATTGATTTGAAGCTCTAAATGCTATTTCCATTAACTGGGTGACCTATCGGTCTGTTTCAATTATTTTCTTTTGACTATAGGTTATATTGTCCTACTTTTTTCCATGTCTGGTAATTTTTAATTACATTCAAAACATGGTATATGAAAGAACTATTGGAGACTAAAGTATGGATATTTCACAAGCACTTTCTTCTATCTGGAAATTAGGGTATAGACTAACCTTTCTGATTTCTTCAGGAGTTGAGTTGATTCAGGCTGTGTTGCAGCTCATACCAAATTTTACCTGTGATTATTCTAACCACTAACCAACCCAACAACGCAAGGGCTTCCTTCCTTCCTCTGTTATTTTTTCCTACTTTACTAATGTATTTACTTTTATACAATACAAAACCTAGAGGAAAATTGCCAAAAAACAAAAGTGTAAAGCATTCTCATACATCTTTTAACTGTATTTACCAGTGATTTATATTTGTTCCCTTTGTGTTATCTCTCTTTCTTCCTTTCTCTTTTTCTCTCTCCTGGAAAACATATTTATATTTTTATATGCATTTTGTCTTCTGTAAACACTTTGATACCATTTTTTCATACAATTCGTGAATAAGTTGGAGTCACCTTTTTTCCTTTACCCCTAAAAACTCAGCTGCATATTTCCTTAAAGCAAGAGTGTGACTACATGACCACATACTGCATTAAACATTGATTTATTAAATACTACTCTCTAATCTATAGTCTTTGTATCTATATTTTTCTGCCTAGGATCTAATCCTGTATGAAACATCATATTAAGTGGTCATGTCTCTGTAGTCTCCTTAATCTGGAACAGCTACTTAGCCTTTCCTTATCTTTCTCATCCTTGATATTTTAAAAGAATACAGAGCAGTTATTTTTTAGAATATTTTCAATTTATGTTCGTCTAATGATTGTTCATGATGAGACTGAGAGTACACATTTTATGGCAAAAATACTGTTTTCAATGTCATGGTGTCATTTCAAGGAAGCCTATTACGTCAGTTTGGAAAGCTCTTAGCTATAGCACAGTCTGAGAAACGTTCGGCCAAGCCAGTAAAGGGGTTCTGAAGCCAAAGCTGCCCTTAGAGGGGCCCAAGTCTTGTAGGGTTGAATAATTCTTTGTTGTGGGGAGCTGTCCTGTGCATTACAGAATGTATAGCATCATTTTTGGCCTCTGCCCCCTAGATGCCAGTAACAATCTCCCATTTGTGACAATTAAAAAAAAAT
This sequence comes from Pan paniscus, assembly GCF_029289425.2. NCBI lineage: Eukaryota > Metazoa > Chordata > Mammalia > Primates > Hominidae > Pan > Pan paniscus. The sequence continues at coordinate 26,097,358 of NC_073258.2, read as the reverse complement.
GTCTCTAGACATTGCCTAATTTCACATGGTGGGGGCAGGTATAAAATTGTTTCTACTTGAGAACCACTGCCTTATACATGTGGGTCTCCTGTTTTCTGGTGATGATTAACATATCTCTGAAATCTACCCTTTGCAAACATGAGATTGCCCCGACAGCTGTCTTGTCTTCAGTGGTGAGGTATGACATTGCTAAAGCTTTGCCTACACTCCCTGTACATAAATCTTCTCTACAACAAGTGTGTCCTCTGGTGTCTAATAAGGTGTGACTTCAATGTAAAACCTTCCCCACACCTATTGCAAACATAAGACTTCTCCCCTGAGTGTGTTCTCTGATGCATGATGAGGGTTGCCTTATCACTAAACCCCCACTCACACTTCTTGCACACATAAGGCTTCTCCCCTGAATGTGTCCTCTGATGTCTTATGAGGGCTGACTTCTGGCTGAAGCCTCATCCACACGCTCTGCACACAAAGGGCTTCTCCTTTGAATGAGCTATCTTGCCTAAATAGATTTGCTTTCTGGCTAAAGCCTTGCCCACACTCTGTGCAGACAGATGCCTTCTCCCTGGAGTGTGTTCTCTGATGACTGAAGAGGTGTAATTTTTTTTGTAAAGGTTAATCCACATTCCTTCTACATATAAGGCTTCTCACCAGAGTGAGTCCTGATGTGCAACAAGAGTTGACTTATGTTTAAAGCCTCACCTACATTCTGTGCACACGTAAAGCTTCTCTCCTGAGTGTGTTCTCTGGTGTGTAATGAAAGCTGACTTAACACTAAACCCTCGTCCACACTCCACACACATATACGGGTTCTCTCCTGAGTGTGTGCTCTGGTGTGTGGTAAGGTTTGACTTATCGCTAAACCCTCGCCCACACTCTCGACACACAAAAGGCTTCTCTCTTGAATGTGTGCTCTTGTGTTTAATGAAGTATGATTTCTGACTAAAGCTCTGGCCACATTCACTGCACAAATGAGGATTCTCTCCTGAATGAACTCTCTGGTGTTTACTGACAGCCGATTTATCTCTACAGTCTCCCACAATCCCTGCACACATAAGGCTTCTCCCAGGAGTGAGTCCTCTTCTGTGTGTTAAGGTTGGATTTATCCCTAAAGCCTCGCCCACACTCCCTGCACGCAAAGGGCTTCTCCTGAGTGTGTCCTAAGATGTCTGATGAGGGTTGACTTCTGGCTAAAGCTCCGCCCACACTCCTCACAGGTGTGCCATTTTGTGTGTGACTATGTTTAACTTCTGGCTAAAAGCCTGCCCACAATCTGGGCAGAGATAAGCCTTCTTCCCGGTATATGATCTCTTGTGTGTGACAAGAGCTGATTTATAGCTAAAGCTTCATCCACACTCACTGCAAATATAAAGCTTTCCTCCTGAGTGAGTCGTCTCATGAGTAAAGAGGACTGACTTCTGGTTAAAGTCTAGCCCACAGTTTTTACAACTGACTATTTCAAATCCTGCCATTTCTGCCCACTTCAATAATTTGTCTGTTTCTATGCGATTTGGCTTCCCTGCTGAGCTCAGTTTTATTTCTCCCTTTGTGTTGTCCTCCCTAGAACTTAGTAGCTGTCGTTTAGGTGGGCTGGAGGTCCTTGAAGTAATCTTTTCCTTTATTGTCCCCAAAAAGGATTTAGAGCCCTGTTTCCTGCCTTGACTTTCCACTCTGTCACTCCAGTGGCTTTGATAAGAGAGTGGTGTTTGCTTCTCCTGATCTACTTGGCATCAATTCATTATTTGAAGAGTTTCTGCGGCCAATCCTGGGTAGCCCTGAAGGTGATGATAATGTAGCACATTTTGGCATAATTGCTGACTGCAGAAGGCCAGAGGGGAGGAGAAGCGGGGTTGAATTTCTGGATTTGGATCTACTAAACAGGAGCTGGGCAGACATTGGCTCTCCTCCCTCCAAGGCTCTCCCCCTTGCTCCAGCAGAATGACCAATGTTGGTCTGGAAAATGGAATTCGCAGAAGACCAAGTTGCTGTAGTTTTCCAGCAGCATGTCCCTGTACAGAGTCCTCTGGGCAACGCTCATTAGCTTCCACTCTTCCTGGGTGAAATCCATAGCCACATCGTGGAATAACAAGAATGCCTCTTCTCTCTTGGCTCTCAAGAGCTCTATACACATTTTTCTGGTCCCTTGAACAATGTTCCTGAAGAGAGGTGAGGTGTTCTCCTCACCCAGCCTTGAAATCTGTTCAGTAGTACAGGAGTAACCTCTGGGCTTGAGCCCCCATTTCCCTCAGTTCTGGCAGGGTAATCTGAACCCAACCCTGGCCATGACCCTCAAATGGAAGTGGCTCTTGCTGTCCCCTTCTCTGTGAAGGGCTTCTTTTTCCCTGGAATTCATTTTATTTATCTTCCTTGAACCCACCGCTCTTCTCTACCCTTAAAGAAGCATATAATTTTTATTATATTCCATTTTTTCTTCTCTTGTTACCATTGGAACAAAGGTCGTTTCTTCCCTTTTATATTCTAACTGGCAGCTGAAGAATCTTGGCAGGGAAAAAATGAAGGAAAAGTTTAGAATTGTTCATAACAAAAGAACTAGCATTTTGATCTTTTATGCTTCCAATTCCTTCCTCTTTTTCTTTATTATGGCTATCACTAATTGGCTACTTTTTATCTTCAGCCATTAGAATTTTCTCTTAAGCCTTTGAAACAATCTAATCTTTCATTTTAGCAACGTTATTCTAGATAAAAATGTCAAAGTTTTACCTTGCTTTTCCGAACAGGAAAAAAATTAAAAGATAGGTTCACGTGACAATTAAAAAGAAAAAGACACAGAAGACATCTTAATAATGCTTTTCTTTTTCTTTTCTTTTCTTTTCTTTTTTTTTTTTTTTTTGAGATGGAGTCTCGCTCTGTTGCCCAGGCTGGAGTGCAGTGGCACAATCTCGGCTCACTGCAACATCCACCTCCTGGGTTCAAGTGATTCTCTTGCCTCAGCCTCCCGAGTAGCTGCAACTATAGGTGCGTGCCACCACTCTTGGCTAATTTTTTTGTGTTTTTTAGTAGAGATGGGGTTTCTCTGTGGTAGCCAGGATGGTCTCGATCTCCTGACCTCATGGTCCACCTGCTTCAGCCTCCCAAAGTATTCTCATTTTCTTTTGACCATTGAGTATGTTATCCAAGGACTTTCTCATCAATCCCTGAGAAAATCTCTTTCAGCAGTGGCTGAATAGAAAAGCGAGTAGTGAATACAATATATTTTGAGGCATTAAAATTAAGATAAAATAAAACAAGCTAGAGAAATTACCTCTGTTGGTGTAACTGATGCAAAGGGACTTTAAATGACAACTCACAAAACTAACAGCAATAACATTTAATTTAGATCTGACACTAGATATTGATTTACAAGGAACCCTCAGTCTTGAATACTAACCAACAGCATTTGGAGATGCAGTAAAACACAGGTTTACTGAATGTACAGATTATTTAAAAGAGTTTTTAATTTTTTTTTTCAAAGGCAGCATTCACTGTAGCTCTCCTATGGTGTTTCAAGGCATGAAAATCAAATAAATAGACATGCTAAAGGAGAAAAATAGTCTTGTGTGTGCTCCCTGGTTTTCACTTATCTACCTATGGTTACACATCCCTTGCACTGTTACAACATTTAGAGTACACAGGAGGAATAATTAAGTGACAGCACTGTTCACACCGATGGACATAATTTAACAATAATAATAAAGAACTGCATTTTTGCTCTACGTAGGGGCAGACTAGTAGGCATTTCTAGTGCTGACGACAACAGAAGAATATTCAAGAATCAAAATGCTTACTCTGGAATCTGAGGATAGGGCAATATGAAAACATGAAATGTAAATCCTCAGCATTTAACGAAGATAAAATAAAGCAGAAAGTTTAAACCTCCACACTAAAAGAAAAACTATGAAATGTTTACATTTAAAATGTAAAATGTAAAAATTGAAAATTCAAGCAGTCATAGCAGCTGGGATGGGGGCTGTACCCTGAAAAACCACAGGGGTGGAGATGCCCAAGGCTGTGGGGGCCCACCTATTGCATCAGTGTGACCAGGATGTGAGACATGGAGTCATAGAAGATCATTTTGGAACTTTAAGGTTTAATGACTGCCCTATTGGATCTCAAACTTGCATAGGGCCTGTAGCCCCTTTGTTGTGGCCAATTTCTCCCATTTGGAATGGGTATATTTACCCAGTGCCTGTATCTCCATTGTATCTAGGAAATAATTAACTTGATTTTCGCTTTACAGGCTCTTAGGGGAAAGGGATTTGCCTTGTCTCAGACGAGACTTTGGACTTGGACTTTTGGGTTAATGCTGGAATGAGTTAAGACTTTGGGGGACTGTTATTAGGGCATGATTGTGTTTTGAAATGTGAGGACATGAGATTTGGGAGGGGCCAGGGGCAAAATGATATGGTTTGGTTTTGTGTCCCCACCCAGATCTCATCTTGAATTATAATTCCATAATCTCCACATGTCATGGGAGGGACCAGGTGGAAGGTAATATAATCGTGGGGGTGGTTTCTCTCATGCTATCCTCATGATAGTGAGTGAATTCTCATGAGATCTAATGATTTTATGAGTGTCTGGCATTTCCCCTGCTGACACTCATTCTCTCTCCTGCCGCTCTGTCAAGAGATGCCTTCAGCCATAATTGTAAGTTTCCTGAGGGCTTCCTAGCCATGAGGAACTGTGAGTCAATTAAACCTCTTTCCTTTTTAAATCACCCAGCCTTTTAGCAGTATGTCATAGCAGTGTGAGAATGGAGTAATACACATGGGCAGTTCATAAGTGCTAAATATTCTTCTATTATCCCTGCTCATCCTTCAAGAGGCTAAAAAAATTGAGGCACAACATATTTACTAATACAGAGGTAGTTTGGACTTAGTAACTTCAATTAAGAGTTCTAAATATTTGTGAGAAAGCTAGTACAGTATTTAATCCCTAAAACTTGTGCTGAAATTGACATGCATTTGCTATTATTAACATGGTAAGAAAACCACTAGTCTCTATCTATTCCTTAAGTATACTTCTGATATATCGCTCTCTAGGTGATTAAGAGTGAATAAAAGTCTTAATTTCTCTTGATCAAGCAGAGAGCCCTCCGTTAAGCTAAGTGAGATTGCAGAACAGTATTAAAAGAAATTTACAAATTCTCAAGTACTGAAAAGCATATCAGATGTACACAAGAATTTTGGCTAGGGCACTGTGGTAGTCAGTAGTGTGGCATGGGATAAAGATAAAATCATGTGAGAAATGAGGTGAGAGTATTAATGGAAGTCAAAGTAGATTGAGATAGATTAACTAGCAAAAGAATTGAAAAAGCTGGAAGTTCTTATTTGGTCTATCAGCATCTGCTGGAATCCATATAATTTCTACTAATATCAAGGAAGTAACGTGTGATTCACAGTAGGTACTATATATATATATATAGAGAGAGAGAGAGAGAGACACACACACACACACACACACACACATACAGACAGAGAGAGAGAGAAAGAAAGAGAGGGAAAGAGAATGAAAATGCAAATGCAGACAGAGAGATAAAATCCAGAATTTTAGTGCCTGGAGGGCTTTAACATGCAGTGCCAAGTGTTTTCTTTGCATTTGTATAATATTAAAGGGCAAATAAGATATCTCCAGATAACAGTAGCTTTCTTGTTAAGGTTCCCCATTTCACTACCTACAAGGTTGATATTTATGGTGCTTGATAAAGTTTTGCAACTTATACTTTTACTCCCTTTCCAAGTCAGGTTTTATCTGGAGTCTTCAGTTGGATAGATGAAGTCCTATAGGCTAAGATTTTGCCGTTTAAATAATCTCAGTGTAAAATTACATTTGTTTAGGACCCAGAAAGCCAAGACTTAAAGGAAGAAAAGGGGTCTCAGTCCCCTTAACAGCTATGGCAACATGAAATTAGGGTTCACATACTTACAACACTGTATCAGCAAAGGAATAAAGTTTAATTATATTTAAGAGTTAGAAAGGCATCCTAGACAAAGAACCTTGCAACACCAATATGCAGGATATTGTTTAAATAATAACAGGCTTCTCCCCAAATTCAACAGCTTTTGTAAAGCTAATGGGAAGTCATCAGGCTGAAGAGAGGAGAGGAGTCTGAGTGCTGCTAAGGTGCAGACATAAATGATTGTCAGCCATTATTGCAGAGGTCATAAGATATGCAACTTCCTCAATTATTTTGCAAATCATATCACTATTGTGGAACCTAAAATTGGCCTTTAGAGATATATTTTCAGGTTTTTTGCATGTCTGACACCCATGGCTCCACCTAGATACACCTGCTCCTACAGCCCCACCCAGAAGCAATGCAGCAGACAGGAGGACAGCTTTGACCCTCTATGATTTCTTCTCTTCCCCAACCAATCAGCAGCAAGCCTAGCCATCTCCACCCTTCCCCCAAACTGCCTTTGAGAAACCTCTACCCTAGGAGCTCTAAAGGAGAGCATATGAGTACTGACTCTGTCTTCTTTGTGACGTGGCTGGCCTCGTGTCTGTTCAATTCTTTCTTTACTGTAATACTGTTGTCTTTATTTGTACAGTAGGCAGGAAGAACCCCTTGGCAGTTAAATAACTTCAAAATATGTAATAGTCTCTCTGTGTCTATAGGAAAACATAGCGGGGACACAGAGAGTATCTTTTAAGGGGATTAGTTTAAATTTTATTGTGTGAATTATAAAGGAAGGCCAGTAATCAAGGATTGAAGATGACAAGAGCCACAGAGGATTTCATGAAAGCACATTTAGCACTCTTCTTTATGCATTACTGCCCTTTGCCCCCTTGGTCAAACCAGAACAATGACTGCATAGGGCCACTCTTCTCAAATGCTCTCTCCTCCTCATACCATGTCAACCATAAATCAATGGGAAGGATTTATATGGTTTTATGCATTCCTTTTCAACTTGCTAATAGTTGAAGAAATAGATTGTTCTTATATTACTATCTTGTAAGTTTACTGACACAGAACAAACAGAAAATATAAAAAAAATTATATATCTTACTATAGCAACAAAGTCAAAACCAGAACATGTAACTCATAGATTATCAATCTGCCACCAAAATCAGAAAATATACATTTTTGCTAGAACTGTATCATGTACATTATTCTTGAATTTAATATAAAGCCATTTTTGAATAGCTTTTGTAGAGTTTTAGAGGAAGGCATAATTAAACTAACATTTATTGGTGCTACTATTATTTACAAGAAATGTAACAAATTTTTAAGATTAAGTCAATCTTTTAATCTACATAAAAGAAAAAAACTGATGAAAATTTTTAAAAGAATTTGATTCCATATTTCTTATTATTGCAAATTTGAAAGCTAAAATTTTATAATAAAATGTCAAATATATCTCTTTGTTGACTATAGATTCACTTTATTTAGTTTCATCTCTCTACTCTGTCCTCTTACAGAAAACAATTCCAGGATTAAAGTGAGGAAAATCCAATTGAAAATTGTGTTGGCTGCCAGCCTCAATTATACTTGGAAAAATCTTGCGAAAAGCATTTTCAAAATTCTCACATAGGTTGTAATTAGAGTTGGTGAGACAATGTACATTTTATAAGTTAGCAAGATTCTTGAAGAATATTACATGAGTTACTGTACAGCTGTGAGGAAAACACACAATTTAGTTCCTTCAAATTAAAGCAATAAAAAAAAATAATGGCTTCCACCTAGAAGAATGCATTCCCAGCATGAGTTAAAGAGGGCAATAGTGGGAGCTGACTCTTTACCCCTTTGCTAAACTGCTTGGTATGACATAGGAAAGTCACTTCACTTGTCTGAACCTCAGTTCTTCATCAACAATGTGGAGAAAATAATAACCCCTACATCATAGCATTGCTTCCTGGGAGGATTAAATTAGAAAAAGTATATATATATATATATATACTTTTTTAGTAATAAAAGTTACTAATATGCTTTTATTACTAATATGCTTTTTATACTAATATGCTTTTATTGATTTTAGTAGTAGCATATTTCTAACCACTTTAATGAGATCTGTGGTGTAAAAATTACAAAAGACAAGTAGAGTTCTGTTTTAAAAACCTTTTTTTGATAGCATAAAATGGCAGGAACCATCCAAATACCTCTCAATGTCGCTTTGCCAATAAAAATAATAAAAGACGTTTTATGTCCTTCTGAATAAAAAATGATATGGTTTGGCTCTGTATCCCCACCTGTATCTCATGTCCAATTGTAATCCCCACATGATGAAGAAGGGGCCTGCTGGGAAGTGATTGGATCACGGGCGGGGCCATGGCACGGGGAATTTCCCCCTTGACATTCTCGTGATGGAGTCCTCATGAAATCTGGTTGTTTAAAAGTGTGTAGCACTTCCCACTTCGCTGTCTCTCTTCTTCCTGCTCCAGCCATCTAGGACCTGCCAGCTTCCCCTTCACCTTACACCAGGATTGTAAATTTCCTGAAGCCTCCCTAGCCATGATTCCTGTATAGCCTGTGGAACTGTGAGCCAACTAAACCTTTTTTTTTTTTTTTTTTTTTGAAGGAGACTCGCACGGTCACTGGTGCTGGTGTGCAGTGGCATAGTGGCATGATCTCTGCTCACTTGCTCACGACAACCTCCACCTCCCAGGTTCAAGAGATTCTCCTGCCTCAGCCTCCCGAGTAGCTAGGATTACAGGCACTCGCCACCACATCCGGCTATTTTTTATTTTATTTATTTTTATTTTTAGTAGAGATGGGGTTTCACTGTGTTGTCAGACTGTTCTCGAGCTCCTCACCTCGTGATCCCCCTACCTCGGCCTTCCAAAGTGCTGTGATTACAGGCGTGAGCCACCGTGCCCGGCCTAAAACTCTTTTCTTCGTAGGTTACAGTCTCAGGTTGTTCTTTATAGCAATGTGAGAACGGACTAATACATATATATATAATATATATTATAATATATATTACATATATCAAATGTATATATATATACATATATATATATATTTGAAGCAAAACTTTGTATATGTAGCAGTTTTCTTCACTGAGCTTTCAGCCAGGCAGCTCAAGAGCGAGACACACTAAAATAGCCTAGAGTATTGACACATACTTAAAGCTCAGCTCTATGTACTTGTTTTACACATAGCTTCTGGGTAAAAGCGTAATCAAACTGAGAAGATTTCCACTTATATTTTGCTTACATTTCTATAACACAATAAGACAATTAAACAATATTTATCAGTACAAGAAATTCTAGAGCAAAAACTACAAAACTTGCTGAAAATACGTATTTAGCTTTCCTTATTTGCAAGATATGGTAAATTGATAAATAAATTTTTCTAATGAATACTATTTAATAAAAACAACTGAAAATAAAATAATTTGGTATCAAAGTCAAATTAGGGAGGCTCATTACAATCTGTACATCTTCCAAGGATGTGGAGTGTTGAATAATTCATTAGCTGCTTAACATATTTACACACACTTAAAAACCATGCAAACTGTTTTTATTACTGAGCATTTTTTCATTCTGTAAAAGAATTATATATTTTTTTCATTTGCAAGACTCCAAAAATTTAGATGCAAAGTAATTAATATTAAGCTCTTTCTAATTAAGTCAGCAGAGGAGATTTAGCTGAAACTATGCTAGATACTCAAATTAAGAGACTGTCTCATTGCATTAAACAGAGTGCATTTATCACAGATAAACTCCCAGACTATATATTTGATATGCCATTCAATGAGGAAGGAAAATGAATCTTCCCAGTATCGTAGGCAAGATGCACAGCATCTTGTGTCTATCTGCTCTAGAAGTCTTGAAGCAAATATAAAAAATATAAACACTATTGTCTTTTAACTGAACCAAAATATAATAAAACCCAAAGTAAGTTCTGTTAAGCTGATTAGCTTTACAGAATGAAATAAATGAAATAATTTTGCAAATATATGCATAAACAGACATAGGTTGTGCACAAGCATCAGAGTATATATAACTTACATCATATTAAACAGACATAAATTTGAAACAACTAGGTTATCGTGTGCTTCTTTTAAATGTCATGAAATATGTCTGTTTAGAAAATCTGTCACCAGCTTTGTTTAATATTTTAATATATTGATTTATTCATATATGTTGAATTCCTATTAAATGCCAATAACCATGGTACATGCCACAAACGTAACTCTGAGGAACAGCACATCTGTCTTGGTTCCTCCCTAGTAATCTGTTTTATAAAAGTTTCTGATACTTTTGTATATGAATTCACATGAACATACAGATATAATTTGATATCTTTTAGACTGAAAGAGAAATGTTGCTTAAATATTGAGAGTAGCATAGATGAATACAGGTAATAGATTTCTAAATTTCAACATCTGCTTGAGAAATTTTAGTTTTGTTTAAATAAAATAAATTGGTTTTAAAATTGACTACATTAATTGAAGTATTTTCTTCATATTTTTAAGTAAACACTATAAATGAATTTTTTTAAACTGCCACATTCCTAACAAACAAGTGGTGTTGTTTTTAATGTATTTACCTGTGGTTTGGTTATATTTAACTAACTTAATTCTACATGACCTTGTTTTGCTTCTTCAGTGGCTCAATCTTGGCTCGCCACAACCTCTGCCTCCTGGATTCAAGCGATTCTATTCCCCAGCATACCGAGAAGCTGGGATTACAGGCATGTATCACCACGCCCGGCTAATTTTTCTTTTTTTTTTTTTTTGTATTTTTAGTAGAGACAGGATTTCTCCATGTTGGCCAGGCTGGTCTTGAACTTTTGACCTCAAGTGATCTGCCCACCTTGGCCTCCCAAAGTGCAGGGATTATAGGCATGAGCCACTGTACCTGGCTGCTTCTTAGCATACTTTATCAATTTATTATGTAAAGTCCTCAATTTTCAAGTAAGGGCTCTCCCCAAAAAAACAACCTCCAATGAGCATGTAATTATTTCAGTGACCACCATGAGTCAAGGCTGGATTAAAGTCAGAAATGTAGGATTCTAGGACGAAGGAATCAAATGCTAAAACTAGAAGGAATTTGAGCATTTATAATAACTTTGCTCAAATACTTCTGCAGAAATACCTTTCTATGCCCTATAAAATAGGTAATGGAAAGTAATAAATCAACATTGCTATAGTAGACTTAGATTTCACTTATGCACATAAAAAATTGTTTCTTACACCTACATAGCATATTTCCCTCATTCTTGACATTTCACAATTTTCTCTTACAGTTAAACTACAGTTCAGTCAAGTAGGGTCAGCATGGCAAATTGGAAATATTTTACAAGGTTTCAATTTTCAGGAGAATAAACCAAAAAAGAGAAGGCTTTCATATATTGTTTATGACCCACCATATTTATAAAGCTTTCTTTTGCTTACTACTTCACTCCCAATTGATATACTGACATTTGTGACATTTATCAGATTCAAAAAATATTTATCACATTCTTTTCTATTATATTTTTTCTGAGTTTTTTTATGTGCCTGAGGCCAGGGAAAATATGGGATGTTCTGTAAGGTAGTGATTATCTGCCCTGGGTTTGACATTGGAAAATCTTGCTTTAGATCCTAGCTCTTCTCTCCTTTATGATCTAGCTTTTTGGTTGCTATAAGATCTATCCTCCCATTCTTTTTTACCACTAGAATCTGATTTTGCTGTAGTAGTAAAGTGCTTAGATAAAAAGTTGTGTTCAGCTTCCTTTGCTATTAAGTCTGACTATGCAATATGGTTTTGTCTGATGATATTTCAGCAGAAGTTTTCAGAAGGGGCTTGGGAAAGTATCTTAATATGAGGACAGGGACTCAGGAGAAAAGAAACTGCTGACTTCTGGCCTTTCTTTTTTCTATTTGAAAGGAAAAGGAAAACTAGCTAGAATTGAAGCTGCTCTTTTTTAGTTGACTATGAAAGAGTGAGCACATAGTACTGATGGATAAGTTTATAGAAATATCAAAGTCCAAAATCCTGATTTCATCATGGAACCACCATCCTACCTTGAAATGCTTACTTCCAGATTTTTTAAAGTGTAATAAAAATGAAATTGTTATTTTGTTTAAGCTACTGCTTACTTGGTTTAGTCTATTTAGATAAATGCAATTCCTAATTAATACATTAGTTTTATCCTCATAGGTATGATATTAAATCCAATCTGAACTTCAGCTCAGAATTGAAAAAACTTCATTCATAAAATGTGTCTATCAATAATTATTTCAATCAGTGAGAGAATCAAATAAGAACCATGAGGGAGAGGACTTATCACATTGCTTGCTACCAAATTTGCAGTCAATGAGTCACAATAATTATTGTTCTGTGCTATTTCAGAGGCGGAGACTTTCCATTCTTTTTCTTATTTTTTTCTTTTAAATTGTCCGCTTGATATGTTACATCTGAGAAACAAAAAAAGGCTATCAATTGTTTAATAACCTACTTTTAAGATAAGTACAATCATGTGTCTTCACAAGTCTTTTAATTCTTAAGTGTAACTAATCTATTTATTGGTTAATCTAAATAATTATGAATTATATAAATTATGGGTACAATTAGTACAGTTATTTAACTGGGTGAATATCAGCAGTCATGCATGATGCATTGCTTTTAAAGTTTGCTTTTTCAAAAGTTGCTCTGAATTTAAGTCTTTGAAAAATCCCAAGTGCACACTACTATTTATTTCAAAATACTGAAACAAAGATTGCTTTAAAATGAGATAAACTGATTATTTTATGAATGAAAAATGAAGGAATGAAAAAGTTAAAAAATATTAAGTATAACTTGAGTTTCCATGCCTTTTAAATGAATGTTTGGCTTTTTATAAGGCCCTAGAAAGGCACAAGTGGTATCAATTTAGACAGTATCTGAATTGTTTTAAATACACCAAGAATTAAAAAGAATTACTGTAGCAAATTTATTAATGATTTAAAGAGGCTGTTTTAAGAAAAAAAAAAACTAAAAAAAGCCCAAATCATGACTCTACATGTTCTATGAAAAGCTGAATCTTTATTCATCATTTTCACTGTGTTATCTCAATTTTAGTGATGAGTTTCTGATGAATTAATATAAATTAATTTATGTTAAATAATTTTTAAATTTATATTTCAAAGAACCATAGAAGTTCAAAATAGCATATTTATTACAATCTTAATATTTAGCACTTTAAATTATCCCTTTGCACAAATAAACTACTTGATGAAGTGCATTTACCATTTTTTCTTTCTTTTTCTACTGTGCCAATTCTTTACAAATTCACTCAGAAAAGTAATTCTCTATTACTCAACAGTTTATCTGGCTTATTTTGAGTTGTTGTAATGCTTGATTTGAGATTTTTAATTCTGATATTGTCAATTACTTCCAAAAAGCAATTGTTGACATTGACAATCAGACACAGACTTATTCAATTATATATTCTCCCCACCAGACTCTTCTGAAAATTTTCCAAACTGATGCTTCCTCCTCTCATCTAGACATTCTAATTACATAGAGTCTAAAATATGTCACTGTAATCTGTATAATATGAAACAAAAGTATTTGACTATAGAAAAAAATAGCTAGTACTGAGTTGAGAGAGTTCTAAAATATAACAAATTATCAAAAGATATAACTTTAGTATTTGCTTAACTAAAAACAGAAATGGAAGAATTTAAGCTTTCTTGAGATAAATTGAAATTCAATTTTTATTTATTTAAAAATATTTAGAAAATGCCAATTACATACATATTATATGATTAAATAAAAAATGAGCCTGTGAATTACCTGAGTGTAAGGTCCTTGTCTGTTTCATCTTTGACTCCTTTCTCTTTTAACATAGAAGTGAAAGGAATGCTATAGAGGAATGAAGCTGAAAAGATGGGAATAAAGAAGAAAGCATTCAGGCAGGAGAGGAAGAAAGGGTCAGTGGGAGACAATGCCTCATGGTAAATTGAAGTGTGGCCTGTGGCAGAAGATAGATCTTTCCTCCAAAGCCAACTTTTATATTTACCACCTGTTCTTGGGCCTCATTCCCTCATCTGAATAATGGAGATGATAATATCCACCCCATAGAATCCTTGTGAAGATTAAATAAGACCATCACTACAAAGTACCTGATACATAGTCAATACTTAATACATAGTCAATACCTAACACATAGTCAATAATTAATACATAGTCAATACTTAATAATTTCAAATATTAGGCCAGATATAAAATAAGAATCTTCAGTTTTGAGGCATGTACTATCCTAAATCCTTGTTGATGAAAAAAGGACTCAAGACCAAGCCAATTTTGTCAGACAAAATGATGAAATTACGTGAACTCAAAACTTTAAAATTTAAAATAATGCACGTATGTTAAAAAGCCAAAATAATGAAATCCAATAGAGCAAGCAAAAATCCAAATGCAGAATATAGAAATAACTAAGGAGTTCCAAAGGAAACTGTAAATTCAAGCCCTGGTAGACAAAGCTAAGGGAAATTAGAAAGGATGAGAATGTGCAAGGATTCTTTCATTCCATATTGAGCAACCCCATGTTAAAACCCTGGGTCCTGCCTTAGCCATCTCAATGTGAAAGGATAAAGTAAAACTAGAAACTGAGGGAAGGGTGATAAATAATAAATACAGGAAGAAAACTTTAAGACAAATGAAAGAAATTATTTCAGGCATTTGACTTAGCAAGGAGTACTCAGTAAAGTGACATAATTAGAACCAAATATCAACAACTCTAGTTTTCTGTTGTTTTCATTTTTATCTTTTTTTTTTCTGTAAACAGCTGAAGTTCACAAAATTTCAGCAAGAAAAACAAGAAAAGAAAGATAAAATACAATTTAAAAACCTAGAGGTCAAATTAAAATGAAGAGAGCATTTAGTTAAAGAGTCCCTTGTGTAAGAAAACTTTGGAGAAGAGGTCCAGGGGTGTTGTACCATATTTATCCTTCATGTATCCTTAAGCATCTCTGAAGAAATAAATGATGCACTGAATTATAAGGTACACTAGCTTAATTTCTAGTGAGACTAGAAATTAAACTCACATTACGATATAAAACAGATAATTATATATATGCATTTTTATGTATATAATATATATAATACATATAAAAATATATATAACATCCAATATCCTTTTTTTGATGGTGAGAACACTGAAAATCTACTTTTAGCTATTACCAGTATATAATATACATGCTGCATACGTTGTATACTGAAAAAAAATGCATTTGTGTTTGTGTGTATATAGGTATACATACACACAGAAAAAGAGGGAGAGAGAGGGTCTCATTCTGTTGCCTAGGCTGGAGTGCAGCAGCATCATCATAGCTTACTGCAGTCTTGGACTCCTGGGCTGAAGCCTTCCTCCCACCTCAGTCTCCCAAGTAGTTGGGACTACAGGTATGTGCCACCATGCCTGGCTAATTTTTAATTTAATTTAATTTAATTTAATTTATAAAGCCTGGGTCTTGCTACGTTGCCAAGACTGCTCTAGAACTCCTGGCTTCAAGCAATCCTGCCATCTCAGCCTCCTTAAGCTGCTAGGATTAAAGACTTAAGCTACCACACCTGGCAATAATAATGTTTAATATTTGTCAAGCATCTCACTTACTAAGCACTCCAGTAAGTCATTTCAATGTTTTTTTGTTTTGCATTTTTATAATTTTATCTTTGTTTTGTTGATGTATTTAGTTTTACTAGAAAAAAAATTGTATATATTTATTGTGTACAACACGATGTTTTGCATAGTGGCTAAATTGAGCTAAGTAACATATGCGTTACCTTATACACTTACCCTTTTTTTGTTGTGAAAACGCTTAAAATCTCTCTTAGCTATTTTCAGTATACAATACATTGTTTTTTACTATACTCATCATGTTTAATAGATCCCTTTAACCTATTCCTTATGTCTAACTGAAATAAACTTTATTCTCCATTAAACTTTCAGATAGGATGCTATTATTATTATTATTAATACTTTTTCAAGTTTTGTAATAGAGATTTAGAGAAAATGTAACTCTAGTAAATTGCAGACCTGAAATATAATCCCAAGTGAGCCTGATGCCTAAAATCCTCATCACTAAACTACATTACCTTTAACGTAATTAGAATCCTGGCTTGTAATCCTGTAAGGAACTTGAAGAAGGGTACAAATAACTCTTGTGGACTACAGGAATGTAAAAAATATTCATTTATATTAAGAAAAGACTTACATAATTTTTTTTCTTCTTCTTAAATATCTCTGCTTCTTCTTCAAAAAGTTCCTGCTATGAAATTACACACTTGGAAATAATTATGGACCTTTTTTATGTATTTATTTCCTTTGTGCCCTCCATCATGCCATGATACTTACAAGACAGAAAATTGCATATGTTATCTAAGACTAAACCTTCTCAATTTCAACGGCTTCCATGAAATTACAATGGTACTTTTCTAGAAAAAGCAGCACAATTTTCCTTTTTAGTCTTCTTTTTAATAAAAGAAAGGAAAAATAATTTCCTACAACACCAAGTTTAACAAACGCATCTTATTTTTTATTTCTGGTTAAAGCACAATTATTAACTGAACCATACCTCTGCCATACCTCAGAATTAGCATGTTTGGAAAATGAACCAAAAGGCACCGAAAACATTCTCATCTGAGGTCCTTGCTGTGGATCAGATCAAGCTGCCTCAGTACCTGGGCTTCATACTTTGAGAATGGTTTCACCTTTCCTATGACACCATCTTTGCACTCAGAAAAAGATTTCACAGGTGATAAACAAGACAAGTTAGAAAAATAGCACAACTTACTGTCAAGTTTTCTTCCTCTAAATAGATGGCATGCTTTAATCACTGGCCTTTCAAAGTTAAAATAGCATTCTGGTTTACAAAAGTAAAGCTCTAAGAGGGCTGATAGAAAATAAACTATTTAGTTCAATGTTTGCCAAATTTAATAATCATTACAAGACTTTTGTATTCTCGTAAAATTCCTGAATATCCAATGAAAGTAATATTTCACAGAATGTAATCTTCTAATTCAGGGGTCCCCAACTTCCTGGGCTGCTGACCAGTACCAGTACATGTCCTGTTAGGAACCAGGCCACACAGCAGGAGGTGAGCAGCAGGCAAGCCAGCATTACCTCCTGAGGCCTGCCTCCTGTCAGATCAGCAGCAGGCACTAGGTTCTCATAGGAGTGTGAACCCTATTGTGAACTGCACATACGAGGGAACTAGGCTGTGTGCTCCTTATGAGAATCTAATCTCTGATGATCTTAGGTGGAACAGTTTCATTTGGAAGCCATGCCCATCCCTGCCCCACATCTATGGAAAAATTGTCTTTCATGAAACCAGTCCCCCGTGCCAAAAAGTTTAGGGACCGATGTTCTAATTGCTAATAAATTGTATTGCTTACCAATTCCAGCTGTAAACTATTGGATATATTCATTACTTTTATTTTGTTTGCTGGTGTATTCCAATTTACTGTTTTTATTAATTATTCCTTCACTTTGTTCTTGCATTTTGTTAGGATTTACCTAAGTCTTGAATTAAATATCTACTTCAGTGTTTCTCCAAAACCCCCAAATCTCTGATCTTTTAAAAACTGTTTACAAAACACATGTCATTTGATTTCAATATAGTCATGCTTAATTTGATATAAAATATTTTTTCAAAATAATATAAGATCATTAAATCAGAATGTCAGATATGGAGCCAAAGCATCCATGTTTTAACCTTTCCATGTGATTCTGTACCATTATTGATGAGGTTCCATCATCCCCACGAGGCTATATGTCCACTTTAGGGCCCCAACAGGGCCTTCTGCATCATATGTTGTTTTGGTCCATCTCCCTCACAGACAACAGTCTTAAAGGCAGGAATCGTACCTTATAATTATTTTTTTTTTATTCCCAGCACACGCACAGTGATTCATGCACAGTAAAAGCTTAACATTAATCCCTTCTCTTAGTTTAAAGGTATGCCATTGTTCACACTAAACATCAACTCTTACCCGCCACATATTAATTTAACTCAGATTTTTCCTTATTCTCTTTGAAAGATATTTTGAGCTTTTTTCATGTCTTTTTCAGGACTAGAAAAGCCTTGGCCTATTATATGATTTCTTGACTTTTATCCTATTTCACTTATGTCAGGATTTCATCAGTAGATTGTCAGAACAGCTGGAAATCAAAAGGCTTTAATCACTTGCTAGTAACTCAGCATGAAAAAAAAATGTTACTTTATTTTAGAATAGATTTTTCTTGCACTTATAGCATTTGCCCCAAAACTTATTCTGCCTAAGCAGGTAAAGAAAACGACAAAATTTATGTCCAAGTTTACTTCCAATAATTACAAGGGGTTTGAAAACTTGGACATAAACTCTCTAGTTTAAAACTGTATTAAAAAATACTAGTTTCTTATCCATTAGTAGAGAGAAAGTCTTTTCTGACATGTTTTGCACAAGCTTTCCCTGCTTTCCATTGTGACAGACAATTCTTACTCTATGTTTCTGTAGTCATAGTAGTCTTGCAGGATTTTATACTGTCGCACAACTTATAAATATACTTAGAACAATTGGTTTTCCTGATTCTTACCCGTAAATGGTTTTTCTCAAAGAGAATTTGATTATTGTGAAATGTCATAAAGCTTTACAATTCTACATATTTTGATTTAAATTGCGTTCAGCTATAGCCTTCAGACTTTTTGTTTGTTTCTGCTATATTTATTCCTAGGCAGTTTTGTTCCTGATTGATTATTTTAAATGTTACACACACACACACACACACACACACCCCACATATTTGTCCTAAGTATATTATTCTATGTTCCCATCACAATTTATTCTTAATATTCTACATAGAACTAATTTCTTTATTTGTTAAATCTATATGAGCTTTTTTCTGCTTATCAGTATATTAACTATGTCTAATTTAGTATTATCTGTAAACTGATCATCATATTCTCGAAATCTTTGTCACAGTCTTCCAAATTAAGCTTGGCTTCTCCATATATCATTTCAAGACATACTTGTGTAAAAGTTTTATTTTAAAGGCAAGGCATATGGTACAACAAGAGAAAGAGAATACAGACACCAATCTAAACATGAGACATCCCATGTACGAGTGCCTTAAAGGCTCTTTTGTAGATCTCTGGCTTGAACCACCAACCAAGATATATACAAGGAATCTTGGTTTTGGCAAAACTCAAAGAGAAGCTCTCTTAAGTGATCATGCTAAGCTTGTCAAACAAGTTAGGCTAGTTGGAAATCATTAGTAAAAACAAAATTGACCCAAAGAGTCTCCAGAGTATTTCTGATTTTAAAGTTTATCTTAAATTCAACTGTCTTATCTTGGCCAAGAGTCAAAATGTAAACATCCAGCTTTACTCAGAAATAAAAATAGAGCTTTTCCAGTCTAGCTAAAACTCAAACTATTTCCACAATTTCATAAGTAGATTTCCTTTTACTAATGTTTAATGAAAGAAAATAACACCAAAAATTGAATCTTGAATGCAAAATAAAAACTTGGTCTTAAATGAAAAAAACCATAGTTAAAAGCTTATTTAAAATTTCAATAATTAATATCAGCCATTACTCATGTCAACCAACTTGATACAATTCACAGAGGTGTTTGAACCAGAAGAACTCCATCTTGAATAGGAGCTGGGTAATATAAGGCTGAAACCAACTGGGCTGTATTCCAAGATGGTTAGGTATTCTAAGTCACGGGATGAAATAGGAGGTCAGCATAAGATACAGGTCACAAAGTTCTTGCTGATAAAACAGATTGCAGTAAAGAAGCCAGCTAAAACCCACCAAAACCAAGATGGTGACAAGAGTGACTTCTGGTCATCTTCACTGCTACTCTCCCTCCAGCGTCACGACAGTAAAAAAAATGCCATGGCAGCATCAGGAAGTTAACTTATATGGTCTAAAAAGGGGAGGCCTGAATAATCCACACGTTGTTTAGCACATAATCAAGACATAACCATAAAAATGTGCAACCAGCAGCCCTTGGGGCTGCCCTGTTTATGGAGTAGCCGTTCTTTTATTCCTCTACTTTCTTAATAAACTTGCCTTCACTTTACTCTATGGACTTGCCCTGCATTCTTTCTTGTGCGAGATCCAAGAATTCCCTCTTGGAGTCTGTTGGGACCCTTTTCTGGAAACATCTTCCTGGCGACCACGAAGCAACAATACTAAGGAAACCTGTGACCCAAAGGCTAACCTTGGGTAAGTGGTGGGGTCTGATGACATCTTTCTGGTGAACCACGGAAGAGACAATACTGAAGAAATCCTCCCAGCCCAAATGAAATGGCTGCAGCACTGATTGGCCAACTTTGGTAACTGGTGGGGTATCTGGATAAAGGATGGGATTGGGTTAGAGACCCAACTTAGGTGAGTTACAGTTTCTCCTAAGACAGAGAGAGTTAAAGCCTCCTCTCAATAAAAAGCAAGGACTTGACAGACCTTGGATTTGAAGCCCAGTGTTGGAAGGTTAGAGTCTTTCCTAAGTTTTAGGGGGTTAGAGGCCCCTCTCTGTAAAGTCTCTTTCTGATGAGAATGGTTTTGAAATTACAAGATGTTAATCGCTTTTCTCTTTGGATTAATCTACCTTGCACTGTTTGCTGTGGGTATGGGTGACAGAATTAGGCAGGTACAGGATCATGGGACACAGGAACCTTTTTCCTATCCAAAAGGAGAAACTTAAGAGCTGATGGGACTGCTGGAAAGGATCCATTCACTACCAACTAACAGCCGCCTGAACTTTTCAGTGTCACTGCAATGGGTGGGTCTTTCTCTGGTCTCCCTGAACTATTGGCCTTCTCCACCCTGCCACAGACAATGCTTTTCTCTCTCTCCTTTTTCTTTCCTATATTTTCTATTACTCAGGCCAACCATCTTGCCCAGAGACCACAAGTTGAAACTCCTGATCAGAGGTTGGATTAACAATGTCATGGGCCAACCTGGGGCAAGTTTGAGTCTTGCTAGTTTAATATTGGGTGCTAAGCAGAGTGGCTAATGTCTTTGTTTAGTCACATATATTTTTCTCTGGCCAGAGAGGAAAAAGATAATTTTCTTTTGTGTCACAGCTTGGCCCCCCAGGGCTATGGGCCATCAAGCCAGGTTATTAGGCACTCAGGGAAAGGTAACCCAGAAGCCTGGTATGTCAGCAAAAGAGTAAGAATTTCTTACCAGTCAGACTTCTGGCCTCTTTCTCTCTCTCTGTGCAAAACAGTTGAACGAATGGTAAAAATCACTGCTTATCTCATCTGTAATGTTTCGATTAATGGGAAAAAGGATTTGTGACACTAGCTGTAGTGAATCTGGTGTGCTTTGTGTGTCTTACTGTATTGTTCTGTCATAAGGAGGGATATCTTAGGATAAAACATGGGTTTAGGACACCTGTAAGCCTGTTTTTCAAGACGGCCTAGCAAACTGGTCACTTACAAACTTTGCTGCATATCCCTAAAAAAGAAAACAACAACAACAAAATACTGGATGAGGTTCCATTCTTGTTTTATTTGTCCTTGGGAACTTTACCTTGTAACCAAGTGGCCATGCTTTCTTTTATCATAATGGCAGACTGGTTTCAGGTATCTGTGTGTGTGTATTTATATGTGTTGTATGTGTGATATTTGTATATGAAAGAACTTTGAATAATTGGCTTAAATATAAGTGCTTAAATTAAATATTTTGTCAGAAATGTAAAAGGTATAATGCTTTTTAGTTCGTGTAACCTAAGTAATCTTTGGGAAATAAAAACAGTTTTATTTTAATTATTTTTATTTTAGTAAAATAAAAATGTCTTTGAAATTTACACATTTAGTCTAAATTAGGTCAGATATTAAGTTTACTAAATGCTTTAAGATCATAAACTGCCTCTCTGACTTTTGAAAATTGTTCAATTTACCTACCTTGGAGACATTAGATTCTATATAAGGCCTGCAAACATGTGGAATTAGCCATGCTCCCTAGCTATGCAAATAAGGTTATAAAGAAAGTAGATTTTATATAAGAAAGCATGTTGTATGGTAAATTCTTGTCCTAAAGTAAAATGATTGGCTACCTAAAAAGTGGGATTTTTAGGGCAAGTCAGAAAGTCTAAGCATGTAGTACATGGTCTGTGTACACTGTGAAAGGATTTATGCAAGGGAATTTATTCGATAAATGCAAAATTTAAAGGGTGTTAGGCCTCCTAAATGCTTCATAAAATGTCACTATGACTCTTACTGTACAATTTGATTGCTTTACATTTAGGTAAAGCCTGGCACACATGGATTTAGCTATGCCCTTTATCTATGCTGGAAAGAGTCAGATTTTCTGTGGTCCTAGGCTCCACACCTGGTACATAATTAAAATTGCTTGTCAACCAGGTTTTTTACCAAAAGTAAAAGTTGCTAAGAGTTAACAGTGTAACATGTATTTGAGACTACTGAAAAAAGAATTCTATGTGCAAGGTGTGTAAGGCAAGTAGAATGTACTTTTGGTAAAATATTATAAGAAGGCATGGGCATGCAAATTTCTTGCCTAAGTTTAAAGGGTTAAAGGATTGTTTTAAGTTAGATAGAATAAAGTTGAAGGTTTAAGCAAGTTATGGAAGGTTTGTGAAAAATTAATTGTAAAATAGATTCTGTGTCTAAACATATTGCCCAAAGTTAAAAGGGTATTATTCAGTTTTTCCATAAATTGAACATTTGAATAAAAGCACAACAGGCTTTTCCTAGAGCAAACAACTGCTTATAATCTGCTCTTTAACAAAAATTTGTAAAGGCTTATAAAAGATTTATGAGAATCTTACCCTATGGTCAAACATTAAAATTTAGTAGATATGTCTATAAGATTTTATTAAGAATTGGGTTTAACATTAATAGTACATTAATGCAAAGGTTAAATTTGGCTTATTTGGTATAAAAATCCTACAGGAAGCACTGTCAAATGTGAAATAGTGTTTGGCTGTCTTTGAGCTATATTTGCCTAAATATGCTATTGGTATCTGTTCCAAAATAGTGGGAAA
The DNA here is from genome assembly GCF_029289425.2 of Pan paniscus. Taxonomy (NCBI): domain Eukaryota; kingdom Metazoa; phylum Chordata; class Mammalia; order Primates; family Hominidae; genus Pan; species Pan paniscus. The sequence goes on along the minus strand of NC_073258.2, from coordinate 26,074,449 downwards.
CTCCCATAATTCTGATATGACTTAGTGTGTTTCATTAATAATTATAATTGTTACATAAAATTATTGTATGTCACAGAGGTAAACACATTTCTTTGTCAATCATGTTTTTGACTGTGGCTGACCTAAGACCTTTTGTCATCCACAAACAATTTTTGTCTTGTTTTAACCCTCCTTAAGAGGTGGTTTTATAATCAACTATAGGACTTTGACAGGTGCATTTAAATGCAAATTTTCTGATAACATTGGAGACTGTGATGCCAGAATAGAGGAAAACACTTTCAGGACTCAAGAGAGCTAAAGTGTTTATGACTATAAAACAGAACAGAAGTTAACTTCATGGACTAAACTAATAGAAGTCTCAAGTAATCTTTTTAACTTTTTGCTTAAAACGTTGCTCATCCTTTGTTTTGTTTTTCATAGTCGAGGAAACATTTTGAGTTATTTACAGCTTTAGGCAATTGAGGAAAGCATACTCCTTTGAACAAAATTTGGGGGATATTTGTTTCTCTATATCTGATTTCTCCAGAATTTTGAAACTAGTTGTGAAGATTCTTAATTTATGGCAACATAGTTAATTGCATAAGTGTAATAAGGATCTGTTTTCCTTCGTAACAGGACACAATTGGAAAAACTGCTTATTTTACCAAGGCTTTGACTGGAATGTGTGCTTTCCTTTAAGGAATCAAATTTGACTTGTAAAGCCAGTAAAATCCCCTTGGGAAAACTGGCCCTGTCATACTTTGTCTACACAGTACATATACCAGGTTTCTGACCTGTGGTAAGTAAAGAGTGTCACTTTCTAACAGGGCCAGGAGGCCAAAGTTATCTTGGAACCTCAAATGAGAGGAATTGACTCAACTCATAGCTATTTGAGGGTACAAACCCATGACAAGACTCAACTCTAAAAAAAAGTCTTATCTAAAATTCCTTCTATGAGAGTTCCTTCAAAGCCTATTTAAAAAGAGCTCATGTGAAAAAATAATTATTCTTGCTGCACTTTATACAAATAACCAAGTCAAGCATAATAAAGCAAAGAAGTTTTACTATGATTTGTCTTTAGTAAAAATAAGAAACTGGAGAGATTAAAAATTATGTTTCAAGAACTATAGTACACCTGTTATTAGATTCTAGTCTCATCAGTTGTTTCTAGTTTTTTTTTTTTTTCCTGCAATTTAGACTCACTCCTTATTCCTGTGAACCAATCAGTGATCTCTGACTTCTGCTCAGAATAAATAAGAGGGATGGGTATTGTAAAAATCTGAGTCAGTATTCTAATTCTGAGCACATTGGAATCAGCTAGTGACCCCACAACAGCTTGGTTCCAACAGTTGCCCAGTTCATGGAAAGCCTTCAAGTTTAGTTTACATGGGATAATTTTACTCACTTTGCTTTACTCTGTGAAATATATTGCTGTTGTACTCTTTGTGTAGGATTGCAGGTTAAGCTTATTCAACATTTTCTCAAATTGAACACTTATTAATATTTCAGATATCACCTTTTGTCAAAAGGTGGAGTTATGAATGGAGCTCACCATACTGATGCTTTCTGACTCAGTTCCTCTCTACCAAGAGACCCTCATATTTAGGCAGGAATATCATCACCCCTCTTCACCCTGAAGAAGTTATAGAAGATGGTTCTTCATCCCTCTGCAACCCTTAGAATTAAAGGTTCTCTTATAAAAGGGAGATGGAAAATGTCAGAAGAGTCTGAGCCAGAGGAACTCCATCTTGAATAGGACATGGGTAAAATAAGGCTGAAACCTACTGGGCTGCATTCCCAGACAGTTAGGCATTCTAAAGGACAGGATGAGACAGGAGGTCAGCACAAGATACAGGTCATAAAGAACTTGCTGATAAAACAGTTCACAGTAAAGAAGCCGGCTAAAACCCACTAAAACCAAGATGGTGACAAGAGTTACCTCTGGTTGTCCTCCCTGCTACACTCTCACCAGTGCCATGACAGTTTACAAATGCCATGGCAATGTCAGGAAGTTACCCTATATGGTCTAAAAAGGGGAAGCATGAATAATACATCCCTTGTTTAGCACATAATCAAGAAATAACCATAAAAATAGGCAATCAACAGACTTTGGGGCTGCTCTGTCTATGGAGTAGCCATTCTTTTATTCCTCTACCTTCTCAATGAAGTTGCGTTCACTTTATGGACTCACTATGAATTCTTTCTTGAGTGAGATCTGAGAACCCTCTGTTGGGGTTTGGATTGGGATCTTTTTCCAGTAACGCAATCATCATTTTTAAAAAATATAGTCTATTATTGATTTTTTTCCTCAGTTTTATAATTAATATCATTTTTTGATCAATGACTTGGACTATCAGTTTGCCTTTATTTGGCATAAAATATGGAAGTATATTCTTTTTCCTATCATTATATTGCTATAAATCTCTTTTTCTCACATTTTAACTCACCATTTGCTTCTTTTAGGTGAATTCCAAATTGGTGTCTCACTGACTAGTCATCAGAGTCTAATCAAGAAGATATTTTAGCTGCCCAGTCTGTTCAAGGTCTCCAACCATAGAAACTGTCTCTATGCCAGTGGCTTTGGCCCATATTTATATGTTAATAATTCTCAATACATTAAGATGCTAATTTCTTCGGTATTCATTTGCTGACTTATTCACTGACCCAAAAAATAATTGCTGTGTACATATATACTACTTGGAAACCACAGTGCTAGGTAGTGGAGAAACAAGAGCAATAGTGCTCCTGCTCTCATGCATTTGCAGGATAATAGTGAACACAGATAGGGAAAAAGAAAATTGCAATGAAATGTGATGAATGCTCATGATGATTGATTTTAGGTGTCAATTATTATTCATAAAAAATGCCAAACTCTGTAAAATATTTAAAAGGTTTACTCTCATCCAAATATAAATGACCACAGCGTGAGGCACAGTCTTAAGTCCTGAGAACATGTGCCAAAGGGGGCTGTGTTACAGTTTTATTTTATACATTTTAGGGGGACATAAGATATCAATGAATACATGTGAAGCACACATTGGTTGAGTTCTGAAAGGCAAGAAAACTAGAAGTGAGGGTGGAGATGATGGGGGTGACAGAGGGCTTACAGGTCATAGGTGGATTCAAAGATTTTCTGATTGGCAATTGATTGAAAGAGTTAAGTTATAATCTAAAGATCCAGTATCAATAGAAAGGATTGTGTGGGTTAAGATAAGTGGTTGTTGAGACCAGGGTTCCTATTATGTAGATGAAGTGTCATAAGTGGCTGCCCTTGGAGATAATAAATGGCAAATATTTCTTTCCTATTTAGACCTTTAATAGGTGCTAGACTGTCAGTTAATTTCATAAGGTTTGAGAGGACCTGGAAGAAGAAAAATCTAGTTATGTTAATAGACATTCTTTATACATGCAAAATTTTCCCCCACAAAAAGACAGCTTTTCAGAGCCATTCAAAATATGTCAAATAAATATATTTTCTTTGGATTGAATTCCTTTGGGGCCTGTTCTCTGTCATATGATGCTATACTAGAGTCAAGTTGGAATGTGGTATCTTATTGGTACAAAAAGTCTCTTTTGCCAGTCTTAAGATCTCTGTTTTAATGTTAATGTTGGTCACTTGTGCCTAAACTCCAAAGGGCAGAGAGCATAATGAGATGTGTTTGACCTCAATTACTGTCATGGCCTGAGCTAGCTTTTCAGGTTTTTTTTTAGGTCCCCTTGACCAAGAGATGGTCTATGCAGTTGGATGGGGGGGGCATATAATTTTTTGTTGTTGTTGTTTATACTATATTTAAAGATTCCTAGGTAGCTGGTGAAGGAAATTGAATTATTATACTCCAAAATATATTTCTCTGATGTATTTTGAAACGACTGCCACTTGGCCAGAAAACTTGGCCAAGAAAACTTGCCATTTGGCCACAGAAGTGTCCTTCCATAGCTGTCCTTTCTGGGGTAATTTTGTATCTGTAAGAATTTCCATGCTCCCTCCCCTTTCTATACCTTTCCCAGGTCCAGGAGAAATTGAGAGTCTGACATCTTTAAAAGTCTGAAAAGAAACATTTATCACCCATTTTCTCTGAGGGCAGCCTCATCTACATAACAAGGTCGGTCGCTTTTGCTATCCAAGTTTCTTTCTTTCTCTCGCTTTTAACTTGTTATGGTCTTAAATCTGATTGACCAGTGTAATCTATTTCTGGCCATGCTCTATGTCTGCATTCTTTACTGTGGCTTCAAGATGGAATATAAGTTTCTGTAACTCATTGGGAAGTTAGGTATTCTTTCTGGTGGCTCCCATGTATACACATTAAATAAATATGTATGCCTTTTTTCCTATTAATCAATCTACCTCATGCCTGTGATGTTTCAGTGAACCTTCAGGGGGCTAAGAGCCTGTGTGGCCCCAATGCTGGTAAAGCATTATTTCTGGATATGATGAAAGTGTTTCTGCAAGAGATTGGCATCTGAATCTGTGAACTGCATAAAGAAGAATCTCAAAGAATCTCACTATGGGTTGGCACCATCAAATAAGTGGAGGGTCAGCTAGAACAAAAAGGCAGAGGAAAGGCAAAGTCTCCCTCTGTCTCTCTCTCCTTTCCTTTTTTGAAGGTGGAACACACTTTTTCTTCTATCTTTAGATTTCAGAACTTCATATTCTTCAACCTTTGGACTTCCAGACTTCCTGCAGTAGCTCTCCAGGTTCTGTGGCCTTCAGACTTGGGCTGAGCCATGCTACTGTTTTCCTAGGTTCTCCAGCTTGAAGACAGCATTTTGTAGGACGTTTCAATCTACAAAATCTCAAGATAAGCCAACCCCCCTAATAAATCCCCTTTCCTATATCTCTTTATATATCCAATTGGTTATGTTTCTCTGTAGAACCTTGACTAATATAATGCTAAACTGGTGTAAATTCCTGACGAATTGAAGCACACAGGACGTACCCAAGATGAGATGCCAAGGAAGACTTTCTGAGGAAAATAGTAGCTACAACATAAAAATTTAAGAAAAATTAACTAGGAAAAATAGGCTTGTATGGGTAGATAGAGATATATTCCGAATCTGGGAGTGATGGCTCACACCTATAATCCCAGTGTTTTGGGAGGTTGAGGCAGGAGGACTGCTTGAGACCAGGAGTTGGAGTCCAACCTTGGGAACATAGTAAGATCCATTTTTACAAAAAACTTTTTAAAAGTTAGCCAAGTACACTGGTGAGCACCTGTAGTCCTAATTACTTTAGAGGCTGAGGTGGGAGGATCCCTTGAGCCCAGAAATTCGAAGTTACAGTAAGCTATAATCACACCACTGTCCTCTAGCCTAGGCCTCAAGGTGAGACTCTGTCTCTAAGAGAAATAAAAATTAAAATAAAATAAGAACATTCCAGACAGAGGGATCAGAGTTTATTAGATTTGAGGAAGTGAAATTAATATGATATAACTTGAGGGAAAATTAGAGGAAAAGAGAAGACAGAAAGAGAGAGAGACAAAAAGACAGAGTAAGAGAAAGAGAGTGAGAGAGGAGGGGAAGGAGGAAAGAGGTGAAAGAGAGAGAAAGAAAGAGATTTCTGTGTAGTGTAAGCCCAGAAGAAAGGTCTACGAGAAAAGTCTGGGGTTGTGAGCTAAAATAAAACCTGAGAGGACCTAGTAAACCATGTTAGTGGTAGAGTGAATGCACCTTAAATTAGGAAAGTTGCTTGGTAAAGGACTGTAGTTATCCAGGCTTCCACAAGTTCTATATTCCAGTCATAGGAGAATGGTTGATATAACCTAAGCATGGATGATCTCCCATATTAGCATTTCTTTCACCCTTTCTTCTTCCCTGAATGTCTTTCTTCACCTCTCTCCAAATATCACATTCTAGTTTGATGTATCCATTATATGCCACCTCCCTCATTAAATCTTTAATTGAATTCATTGAGTAAGAACATTTTCTCTTTTTGTCTAAATCTGTGTAACTTTGCTGAGTTTTTTCCCCCCCCCTCTAATATCTTAAACATCTATTCTTGAGCTGTATATATTTATGAACTTATCTGTCCTTCCCATTAAACTGGCTTCTTTAGCGCATGTGTTAAATATTTTAGAATCTCCTATAATACGGTTATTCAAAATGAATTAAACAACACTGTTTACTTAAGAAGAGAGGAAAATGTTAAAAGAACAGAAAGTATAATTCTTCATAAGGCTTATACATCACAACAGACTTTTACATTTACCAAACTTGTAAGATTAAAGTGGAGCAATTGAAAATTCACACTTTTGTTAACATTCACTCATTCACTCACTTTTACATTTATTTATTTACATTCTAACATTCACTTGATTCTTATTGTCAGTTTAGCTGATGCTACTGTAACTGTAATTTAGAATGCATTTTTTCAGTTGAAAAAGCATTATTTACCACTAATTGAAGGACTGAAAGAAACACTAGCTGGTAGGTGGATTAAATAAAAGAATGAGCTCAAATAAAAGTAATTATGTCTAGTTTTCAGCAGCATTTCCTTCCAGTAAGTAAAGATTAGTGAAATATCTAAATGAATTTCTTTAATCTGAACATTTGCTTTGACATAAGATGCTCATTCAACAAGTTTTGGGAACATGAAAAATATATTTTTACTTTTTATTTAGATGAGAAAGAATTGATTATTCCTCACTGATTAGCTTGATTAGAAGATCAAGTTCTGTTATTAACACCAAACAACAACAACAAAAACATGGAATTCTACTTTCTACATCAATTAAAATTTATAACTATTATTCTGGTAAACTCATACACATTTCTGTTCTCAGTGTGAATTGTATAGTTGTATCAGTGAAGTTGAGGATTTCTTATTGTGAAGGTGAGTATACTTCATGTGTAAGAGTACTAAATGTTCGATAATATAGAGCATTTCAAGGAGCCAAGCCATTTACAGTTATTATTTCATTTTTTCCTTATCACTATCCATAATTATGCATTGTACTCTTTCAGTTTTGAAGATGAAGAAAAACCGAAGCTATAAGAACTGAGATAAAATGCCCAAGGACATACAGCTTGAAAAAGGCATGGCTAGAATGTGCACTCAGTATGACCTCAGCACCCAAGCTCTTTACCAATATATGCTGCAATCTTAGGCTCATCAACTGCACACAGTGAATTGTGGTGCTACTTCATCTAAGCCTGCATTCTCCTTCAGAGCCTACACCTCCCTTTCAGTTGTTTTCACCTTCACTGTTCCAAAAAAAGCAGACTTTGAAAACTTAAGAAATGACGTTAAAAAAAATCAAAATCTATTCAGATTGACATTCAACTTAATTCATTAAGTTGAACTAGGTCTAACATAAATGCCTAGGTATAAAACCCAAAGAATAGGGGCAGATGATTTTGTGAAAAGTAATAATAATAATGATAAGCTTTTGCTTTTTATGAACAAATTTACAACTTACATACTTTATGAATTTGAAGGAAACTTAAATGATCTGATTTAACTAACTATCCCTAAATTCTGTTAACACGTCCCTGACAGATGATCTAATAGTGGCTGGGAAATTGGCACCACTCAAAACTTCCAATATTTACTGCTACGTTGCACAAAATTTCTGCTTCCATTTGAGCACACACTCATCTTCCTAAACTGTCAATTTATCTTAATTATACTATCCTGCATCCAGAGGAAAACATTTCTATCTCTTTACTATGTGTCATTCTTTATATATTTGAGACCAACATAAAAAACATGTTCCTCCTGGCTTGTTTCATTTTCCAGGGTAGCCCTGCCTAGTTCCTTCCTCTATTTCTCTGAATGATATTTTCAGAATGTCTTCACTGTTCTTAATGGGTTCAGGTATGAATTTATTTCTCCTAAAATCCAGCAGCCAGAAATGAATAGGCTATTAAAGATATTGTTTAGCCAGATGAGTGGGACTCTGAATTTCTTTTGTGGAAAAATCTTTTTCTGGTAAATTTTCCATTGGGTTATATTAATTTTGTTTGTAGCTAAATTATACTGATGTGTAACTGAATTTTTTAACCAATGTGTTAACTAAGATGCCCAAGATGTTTTCAATGTGTGTTACATGCACAGCCATACCTTCTATCTTGACTATTATGGTTGTTTCACCATATGCAAGATCTCCACAAGGTAAATACTAGTTTGTTTACATCATTTTAAATTCTGAATCTAGTAATCCTTGATTTGAAGCACTAAATAGCTAAGGCTGAGACTTACCCATTTTGGCATACAACCTCAGATATCTCTCCCAGCATTAATATCATCTACATTAAATGATCAATTAATTAATGAATTATTTTAAAGAAAAAAATTGGGGACCAAATTTTATTTTGAAAGGAATTAAAAATAGGCTAAATTGAAACAGGAGAAACACTTAAAATGAAAAGCATTTTCTTAACACATACTATTAATAAAAATCAAATTTATGTTTTAAAGTTATATGCAAAGTATAGAGTATAACTTTTTTCAGATAATTTCACATTTTATCATTTACTCAATGTTATAAAATGTTATTTTCTCAAGAAACATTTCAAAACTTTAAAAATAAATAATGTGTTCCAATCCCATGACCAAGCCAGTCAGACTATATTCATTTTCCTGTTTTCTCTTAGTTATGATCCATATACATGAATAATATGTGTATTTTTAAATATTTTTCTTTAATTCTAGAATTATTTACCAAGGAAATTATATACCCTTAGAACATTGAGGATGCAAAGAAGCCTAGTAGAAATCAAAGCTTTGCCTAGCCAAATGATTTTAGTTCTCTACAGTTGCAATTTTCAATTTACCTCTTTATGTTCTCCCTATTGGCACTTTAGACTGAATACAGAAGCTAAAGCCTAGTCATCAGTACTTTAGCGTCAGATATACAAAGAAAAGCAAACATCAGACTTCTGTGCACTACAGAGTAAATGTGCCAGGAGAAAAAACATTTCCCTTGTGTAGCCTGCACAAAGACTTTCTTCCTCAGTCCTATAGAGAGAAATACTTTCAAGGTCTTTTCAGTCCCAAAAGAGCTAGAGGACACTCACAACTATAAAAACTTTCCTCTTTTTTTTTATATAGAAATAAGTTGCCACTAAGTGAAATGAACTGATTAAATAGCTCAAATGTGAAAATGGATTTTTAGCACATAAAAAGGTGAAGATAGGAGTGTACAGAAATGGTATGGGCATAATATAGTTTGCCTCAGCTTAGAACTGACCTTTTTCTTGTTGTGATTCTGGGTCCCTAAAACATTATACACTGAATGGAAAATAAACTCTCAAAGGAGAAAAGAAAAAGGAGAGAGAAGACTACTTTTCAACAGGAAGATTTTGAAGAATAATTCCTGCTATAAAACATATCTGTACACTATAAGGAATCACTTTCCTTATAATATCACATAGCTGTAAGTGACTTAATTTGCTCCAAACCCCAGTCTATAAATAAGGCACTTATTAAAGTTTTTGTGTAAGTGACTTGCTGTTTATAAGAATTTAAGATTTAGAGGTTAACCTCAGGCACTTAGACATAAATGAAAGAAACAAATTTCCAATTATCAAAGTAATGTATATATTTCCTACAGGGTATTTTATTTTTCACAAGTTTCATTCTAGTAATGGAAGTAATAAGGATGATATTGAATGTGTACTATGCACAAAGCACTTTCTGTGTATTTTATCATTGATTCCTAATTATAAGTATTAAATGTATAAATAGTCCCATTTTGAATATAGACTATTTGAAACAGGTTAATTAACGTCACCAAAATAAAATAGTTGATAAGCTTTGCAGTTGAAATTTTAATTCAGTTACATAGATACCAATTCATAAAACAATTTTGGTTTTGATATATAAAATCTAAAAAAACACACACACTTGGGCACATAGACTTACACACATACACACGCACACACACACACACACCACTTAAAGACTGAAACAGGCTTGCAAGCTTTGCAAAAACTTTCAGTAAAGGGCCAGAAAGAAAATATTTTAGGCTTTGCAGGATGTATGGATTGTGTCTCCACCATCCAATGTTGCCACTGTCCTTCAAAAGCAGCCATGAACAATATGTAAGCAAATGAGCAATGGCTTTATTCCAATACAATTGTATTTATGAAAACAGGGTGCACTCAGATTTGGTCTCTGAGTGGTGGTTTGCCTATCTTGGCTTAAAATAATGCAAATTCTAGAAGTTTATACTTTCTGCCATAATTACATAACCATGTTTGAAAATGTTAATTTAATATAATGAGGAATAATTGTGTGATAGAAGTTCACAGTTAAAAAGCAAGACATAAAACAACAAGTTTGGAGGAACAGAGTAGCTAACTATCTAAACACTTCCTAATATTTTGACTATGCATTATGTGGGTTTCGAGAAAGAGGTTGTTGCAGACTCAATTACTGAATACCAGAAACCAACAGAGACCATGCACATAATAAATTTTAAAAAAAAAGAAAGTCAGGGACATGTGACCAATATGCAGAAAGAAAATCTCAAAAATCTTTGTAGTAAAATGCAGTTATCTACAGTCAAAAGAACCAATAAATTTCAAAAAATGATTCTTTCATTCTATGGTGGGATTATAGGAGAAACTGCTAAATGACTATTTCAGTCTGAAGTAAACATGATTAAATTTATACTCCCACTGGAAGAAATTTGTATTAGTTCATTTTCCTGCTGCTATGAAGAAATACTGGAGACTGGGTAATTTATAAAGGAAGGAGTTTTAATTGACTCACAGTTCCCCATGGCTAGGGAGGCCTCAGTAAGCTTACAATCATGGTAGAAAGGAAAGAAAGCACATCCTTCTTCACATGGCAGCAGCAGAGAGAAGTGCCAAGTGAAAGTGGATAAGCTCCCTATAAAACCATCAGATCTCATGAGAACTCACTATCGTGAGAACAGCATGGGAGAACTGCCTTTATGATCTAATCACATTCCAAGCAGTCCCACCCCCAACAAGTGGGGATTGCAACTTGGATTACAATTCAAGATGAGATTTGGGTGGGACATAGTCAAAGTATATCATTCTACATCTGGGCCCTCCTAAATTTCTTGTCCTCACAATTAAAAACACAATTACGACTTCCCAACAGTTCTCCAAAGTCTTAACTATTTTCAGCATTAACTCAAAAGTCCAAGTCCAAAGTCTCATCTGAGATAAGGCAAGTCCTATCCTCCTATGAGCCTGTAAAATCAAAAGCAAGTTAGTTACTTCCTGGATACAGTGAGGTACAGGCATTGGGTAAATACACCCATTCCAAATGGGCAAAATTGGTCAAAATGAAGGGGCTACAGGGCCCATGCAAGTACAAAATCCAATAAGGCAGTCATTAAACCTTAAAGCTCTTAAATACTCTCCTTTGACTCCATGTCTCACATTCAGGTCAACATAATGCAAGAGGTGGACTCCTATGGCTTGGGCAGCTCTGTTCCTGTGCCTTTTCAGCTGAGTATCTGCAGCTTTTCCAGGCACACAGTGCAAGCTGTGGGTGGATCTACCATTCTGGGATCCAGAGGACGGTGGCCCTTTTCTCATAGCTCCACTAGGCACAGCCCCAGAGGGGACTCTGTGTGAGGGCTCTGACTCCACATTTCCCTAGTGCATTGCCCTAGCAGAGGTTTTCCATGGGGGCTCCTCCCCACAGCAAATTTCTGCCTGGACATCCAGGTGTTTCCATACATCCTCTGAAATCTAGGGGGAGGTTCCCAAAAGTTAATTCTTATCTTCTGTGCACCTGCATGCCTAACACCATGTGGAAGCTCAAGGCTTGCAGCTTTGCACCCTCTGAAGCAACACCCAGTGCTGTATGTTGGCCCTTTTTAGTCACGGCTGGAGCAGCTGGAATGCAGGGCACCAAGTCCCAAGGCTGCACACAGTGGGGAGGGCCTGGACCTAACCCAGGAAGCCACATTTCCCTTCTAGGCCTCTAGGCCTGTGATGGGAGGGGCTGATGTGAAGGCCTCTAACAGGCCTTGGAGACATTTTCCCCATTTTCTTGGTGATTAATATTCGACTCCTCATTACTTACGCAAATTTCTGCAGCCAGTTTGAATTTCTCCCCAGAAAATGGGGTTTTCTTTTCTATCACATAATCAGGCAGAATATTTTCCAAACTTTCATGCTCTGCTTCCTCTTGAGCATTTTGCTGCTTAGAAATTTCTTCCTCTAGATACCCTAAATCATCTCTCTCAAGTACAAAGTTACACAGATCTCTGGGGTGGGGTAAAATGCCACCAGTCTGTTTGCATAGCAAGAGTGACCTTTACTCCACTTCCCAACAAGTTCCTCATCTCCACCTGAGACCACCTCTGCCTGGGTTTTGTTGTCCATATCACTATCAGCATTTTGGTCAGAGCTATTCAACAAGTCTCTAGGAAGTTCCAAACTTTCCCACATCTTCCTGTCTTCTGAGCCCTCCAAGTCTCTAGAAAGCTCTAAACGTTCCCACATTTTCCTGTCTTCTTAGGAGCCCTCTAAACTGTTCCAAACTCTGCCTATTACCCAGTTCCAAAGTTGCTTTCACATTTTTCAGTATCTTTAAAGCTGCCCCCCACCAATGTGTATAACCAATTTTCTGTGTTAGTTCATTTTCAGGCTGCTATGATGAAATATCTGAGATTGGGTAATTTACAAAGAAAAAGGTTTAATTGACTCACAGTTCAGCATGACTGGGGAAGCCTCACATAACTTACAATCATGGCAGAAGGGGAAGCAAACACCACCTTCTCCACATAGAAGCAGGAGAGAGAGAAGTGCCAAGCAAAGTTGGGGGAAAGCTCCTTATAAAACCATCAGGTCTCATGAGAACTCACTCACTATCATGAGAACAGCCTGGAGGAACTGTCCCCATGATCTAATCACCTCCCATGAGGTCTCTCCCACAACACATAGGGATTATAATTTGGATTACAATTTAAGACGAAATTTGATTTGGGACACAGAGCCAGAAATAATTTAAAAATATTGAACATCATGTAGTACCGAGAGTGAATTCTGAGAGAGTAGGAAAAAATAAGCGAAGACCCACAATTGTTCTAGTTTACTGCCTAGAGAAATTTTCAAGGTGCAGCACAGGTAGGGGAAACCCAGGTAGAGCCTAGTGGTCTTGCTGAGTTAAGGAAATAGAAATGGGTGTCTGTGGAAGTAAAGGTATCTAGAGTTTGTTGTAGAAAATACCATAGAAAAGAAAGCTGAACAAAAAGAAACCTCCAGAAATCTGCAAAGTTCACCCTAGAAGCCCTTAGCTAAGAAATGATCAGCACATAAAGTTGAGGAAACCATCCAAGGCCAGTGAGAGAACCTCCTAGAAGGATTATTTTATGACTTAATCTGAAACAGAACCAGGGCCAGGAATAATTCTTGTTGCCACTAGCCAAGAGGAAAAAGACTCATGATTCACAAGGTACCAAGTAGAGTAATCAGAAGAATACTGAATCACTAACATGACAAAATTAGACTTAAACTAATAATTGCTTTCGTCTCATCAAACAAATTTTAAAAGTAAGGCTCCAAAAGATCACCTTTTCAAAGAAATGTAACTGTGCCACTGAAGAAGCTCAAGAAAGTTTACAGGGATTTAAAAAAATATATGTAACACTCAAGAAGGTAAAATTCACAGAAGCTAATGCCCAATAAAGGAAAAATGACCTGCATGCCAAGAAGCAGGTGATCCACAAGGAGTTGAAAATTTAATCAGTGGAAGCAGATCCACAAATGATATAAATAATACATTTCATTAATAAGAACAGGAAAAGAGTTATTAAACTATAAAACTATAACTATTATCTATAGTTCAAGGAGGTGGAGGAGATATTGAAAATGTTGAGTAGAGAATATAGAAAATGCAAAAAAAAATCAAACTTCTAAAGATGAAAAAGTAAACATTGATATAACAAATACAATGGATGAGATAAAGAACAAATAAACTGCTGTTAAAGAAAATATTAATGTACTTGATGACACGGCCCTAGAAACTATCTAGAATAAAATCTAGAGCCAAAAATAAAAACACCAAAACTGGGAACTAAAACATAAACAGAGCATCAGTGAGTCGTAGAATCATTTCAAACAGTTTTATATACTTATAATTGCAGTCCTTGATCAAACGGACTGAATCAAATGGACTCAGAAAAACAGTTAATTTTTTTTAATCTTCCAATTCAGTGAAAACTATAAATCCACAGATCTAAGAAGCTCAATGAAACCTAAGCACTAAATACAGTTTGGAAATTTTCCTTTATTTCTCAAAAGAATAGAACAACTTTAAAACAATTTTTTTATAAAGTCTTCTACCAAGTTAAAAGATGTCATTTATTTGCAAATTTACTTCATTGTCTATTTAAATGATGCCTTTTCTTGGGGATATACATGAATGTGCATTTTTGAGATATTATATATACATGATATTGTGTTCATCACTCGTGAAAAAATTTGACTGGATATTAAAGAGTTGGGATAACTTTATTCACACAGTTATGTGAGATTTTACTCACATATTTTTTAATTTTATGATTCCGTAAGGTAAATTTATGTGTTTATTTTTTTAGACAGTGTTTCACTCTGTTACCCAGGCTGCAGCATACTGGTGTGATCTTGGCTCACTGCAGTCTTGACCTCTGGGCTCAGATGATCCCCGCACCTGAGCTTTCTGAATAGCTGGGATTACAGGCACTTGCCAACAAATTCGGCAATTTTTTTTTTTTTTAATGGAGTCTCGCTCTGTTGCCCAGACTGGAGTGCATGACACAATCTTGGCTCACTGCAACTTCCACCTCCCGGGTTCAAGGGATTCTCTTGTTTCAACCTCCCGAGTAGCTGGTACCACAGGCATGTGCCACTATGCCCAGCTAATTTTTGTATTTTTAGTAGAGATGAGGTTTCACCATGTTGGTCAGGCTGGTCGTGAACTCCTGACCTCAGGGGATGCACCCGCCTCTGCCTCCCAAAGTGCTGGAATTACAGGCTGAGCCACCATGCCTGGTCTTTTGTATGCTCTGAATTTTTTTTTTTTTTTTTTTTTGTATTCTCTGAAATTCTCTGAATTTCTCTCTTTTTTTTTTTAATTTGCAAGTTTGGTGTATAACAAATAATAGTAATTTTTTTGTACAATGTTCATTATTTAGAGGTTGAGAATATTTTATATATTTACTTTATATTTAAATTATCTTCTCCTAGGAGTTTTCTATTTGTGTCCTTGATTAAGTCTTCTAATAATGTCTATGAATAATTTTAACTATTTTAACAAGTGATAGAAATGTGACTGACCTTTTGTTATCTTTTATAGAAGAATGAAGAGATAAAAAAGAACAACAAAAAACTATACTAGCATATTTGTAATGAGTACATATAATTGCTCTTGAGGAAAGCAAATGTGTAGCTCAATACTATATATCTTTTATCTGACACAGCTTGACTTTTTGAAAAATAAAGCTAGGCATCAAAATAATGGTTCAAAGTACATATTTAAAACTGAGGTAGATTCTACTCATACAAGGAAGAAATCTTTTTTGTGTTTCTTGCCTTACAAAATGTGAAGATCCAATGTGTGAAGCTGTCTTTAAGAATAAAATATCTGTTTTTAGTAGCCAATGTCTCCTTAATATAAATATAATATAACTTGAATACATATATGCTCAATTTTAAATATCTCTGTTAAAATAGCAATCTTGTGCCTAAACCATTATGGGTTTAAAAATGTTTCCAAATCACATATGAAGAAAATAAGTAAAGCATCCATTATTAAAAACAATATATTTTGGATATCAGAATTTTTACAAACATATGTAAAGGTATTTTTTCAGAAATAACTATTGATTTTGTTTTAGAAATGTTTGTATTTAATTTGTCAACAACATTTATTTATTAACTACATCATTTAAGTTTCAACAGTTTGAGTCTGTTTAAACTAGTAGCACTAAAAAGGTCAACACATTGACTTGTTTCATAGAGCTCAGTACAAACAAATCAAAAAACCAAGGTCGATCTTTATGTAATTTGTAGAGGGAAGTGCCTTAAGGGAGGTTTAGAAATTTAATTCATCAGACATCCAATAGTTTGTATTACCAAGAGTCAATCCAAAAAAACAGTCACTTCTATAGTTGTTCTGTCACAAGGAGATGCCCAACATGTTGCTAAACATTTCCTGAAGATGGATCTATGAAATACTTGTTTTACAATTTAATGCCATGAAAAAATATTTTATCTGTAAAAATCAATATGACTTATTTCTCATAATTATATCAAAAGATTTGTAAAAGCTTGCTTAATGTTTCTGCAAGAAAACTCAGAAACAAATTTAATATTGAATTACTTCACCCTATAGGAATATTTATCTCTCTTCCTTTTTATAAGTAGTTTTAAATGAATTCTAAAATGTATTTCTACCTTTGGACATGTTTACTTTGCATATCTTTTTGTAATATGTCTTTTTAATGCCTAGTAAAGTATGTAAAATGTATGTATACATGTACTTTTCTTAAGTTTATCACACCATGGAAAGTCTCACTTCAGTGCATGCCATCTTTTATGTCTAATCTTCTATGTTATATATTATTTAACTTATTCCTTTTTTAAATTTAGTTTTTTCCATATTGATCCACTACTTGGCATAAGTGTTCTTGTGAAGCATGTGGGAGTGTATATGCCTTTGCCTTTTTTCTTTATATAATTTTGTAGTTGTCTAAAATCAAGATCAAATAGCCATATTTTATTTCTCTAATTAGTAGATAAAATTCTTTTATATTTGATGTGCCTTTGACTAAAAACAAAATATATACATTGGAAAAAGTAACATGAAACAAAACCAGATACTGCTGTGAATATTATCAGAAATTAGTAAGGATACTCTAAAGATGAAACAGAATGTTAGATTTCTTTAAGTTGAAATCTTTAAGCTAATAAAGGATTTCAGTGGAGTTTAAGTCATTACTAAAGTTGCCATTTCTTAGACAGCTTAAATATTAAAGATCCAAAGAAAGAAATAGACAATGTATAGAAAAACTTTTAGATGTGAAAATGATTCAGTTTAATCAAACACAATTATTAAAGCATTTTGGTTACACTGAATGACTCATGAAATATAAATGATATAATTCTTTGTATACTGATAGGCTAATATAAGTTATTATGCATCAGTTTGGAACTACACATCATCAGAAGTAAATTCATCTACTTGGTGGGTTTAAGAAAACTGTAGATACTCACTAAGGCTAAAAGAAAAAATGTTCAGTATCTCAGTCTATACTCTAGACGATAAGGGAAAAATGCAATTTGTATTAATGAATTAAAAAAACTCAAACATAATCAAATTTCATACATTTATAAACATAACTTCAAGGATTATAAATATTATAAATTAACATTCTAAATGGTAACTCTTTGAAATATTGAGACATGAGTAATTGAACAGAAAAAATTTAAATACATGTGAAGCAATAAGGCAAAAGACAAATGTGCAAATATGTTTGTGTCTGTTTAATTGAGTACTCAAAAATCAGAAAGTAAAAAGTTAAAATAAAACTTGTGATGCCATTATAATATTCACTGAACTGTGTACATTAAAAATACTCTAGATTTTAAATTTGAAAGCTCTGATAATACAGCACGACATTTTCAAAAAAGTTATTCTAAATCTTATGTTAGCAGATAGAAACAATTTAGTTGAGTGGAGATATATAGATTGTTATGGTTCTGTCTTTGTAGGGCTTCCCTCTTTTGTGTGTTTTTGTGCGTATATGTGTTGTGTGTATGTGACATAGCCTTGCTCTGTAGCCCAGGCTGGAGTGCAACAGCAATGATGACAGCTCACTGCAACTTCTGCCTCCTGGCCTCATGCTATCCTCCTACCTCAGCTTGCTGAGTAGCTGGGACTACAGGTGTGTGCCACCATGCCCAGCTAAATTTTGTATTCCTTTTAGAGACAGGGTTTTGCTATGTTTCCACAGCTGGTTATGAACTCCTGGGCTCAACCTATCCACCTGACTTGGCTTCCCAAAATGCTGAGATTACAAGTGTAAGCCACCATGCCTGGCCTAGGGCTCTCAACATTTTTAAAGACAATTTTGTGGATTATACCTAAAAAGGTTTACTCTATCTATCTATCTATCTATCTATCTATCTATCTATCTATCTATCTATCATCTATGTACCTACCTATCTCTATCTATCTACCTACCTACCTACATACCTTCCTACCTGTCTGTCTGTCAACATTTGTTCATCTTCTATAAAAGTAATCTACTGTAAAATTACATGTATGTAATTTTAGGGACAATTTGACATACAAACAAATAAAAATCCTTAATGAATTACTCTAAGAAGAATGAGTGTTGCCTTGACAGTGGAGAATGGGAGAAGATGTCCTCGCTGGTAATTGCAGCTACACTTACCTTTATGAGCTCACTAGCCTTTATAGTTGTTCAAAATCTACATTTGTTTAAGATATTTCAGGAAATGACATTGTCGTAATTGCCCTGATCAAATCAAGGAAAGTTTGATTTAGCAAGACTTTTGGACACTTTCCCTGCAGCAGAGGTTATTATTCATTGGTGATTTCATATAAAAATATTGAAAGCTAAAAGATAGATATTTCCAGCTCAGCAAAGCCAAGGAGGGAGAAGATTCTGCATTCTTTTTCAAGGTCACTTTAATTGTCTCTGCTCCATGACTCACAACTTAAGGTTTGTAAACTCTAGTTTATTCAGGGTCAAATGTGCAAAGCTTAAGTGATTTTTGAGATCATAACACCGGGGAATCATAAAAAGATGAAGTGCTTCCTTTTGGCTCCTGCAAATTAACAAAAAATATATTTATATTGCATGATATTTGAGGTCAGGATTTTCAAAGTCTCATAAACCTAGCCCACTGCTGCCTATCATTTTAATCTTGAAAAAATGTTTTTCAATAGTTTATAATTAAGTTGGTGGGCTGATTTGATTTTGGAACTGTGATTTGAGTTGAAAGTTTCCTTTCTCTCTGGATATAGTACCAACGAATTTAAAACAGTTAATGAGCTAAGTACAAACATTGCTCTTTTCTGCTCATTAAAGGCATCACTATTATCATATACAGTGTATCTCAGGAAAAGGATTGATTATCATTTCAGTATTATTTACTTAGACTCCACATAATAGATTCAACCTCAGAATTGCAAAGAAAAGTTAACAGATAAGGTTTAAATTAGATGTACCAATAGTTGATAGAGAAGAATCTTTCCATGAAAAAGATTTCACCTGTTAAAGGAAGTTCTGCTACCAGCCTGTTTCAGAACAGCTTGAATTTTCAGCAATATAAACATAATCATTTTTCAAATTAGGCTATACATGGTTAAATCAGTCCCATTCCATTACACTGTGTGGTCCGTGTAAGAGGTGTGTAATAGTGACTTGAATTACAATGTGAAAACTATGTTTTACTTTAAAACTTTATTATATTATTTTTCCTAATGAAATGTAGCAAATAAAATCTCCATGACTTGATAGAAAATGACACAACTGGTCAGCTCAACTCCTGAAGCACCTCCAGGATCCAAGATAATTAATTTGAGAACCAGACTCTCATCACATATCAGTATTTGTCTAATATTCTTGTTTAGGGTAAATTAAATTCTGACTCATTTGTGTAATAAACAAACAAGCAAAAAATCCATTCAATCCTCTCCTTATGCTTCACTTAACCTGGAGCATTTTGATGTTTTCACATAAGGAGAATAAATTAAGAAATCTTTGTTTTATGTTGTTTAAACAAAATGATTTTTAAATAAAAGTTGCATTTTATCTACTGTTTTCCCCCAACCGCTTCTAAGGTCCAAGATTAGAGATATTTTAATAAGCCCAGAGTTATTATATACTACAAAAGTTATAATGCAAGCACGAACTAAAAACCAAGTCAACTAAAACTGATACCCAGAGAAATTAGGTAAAACCTCATTTAACTACTAAGATAATATTATCTCATTTGCCGCATTTACTTGTAAATCTTGGTTACAGAATCCTTAACTGGAACTAAATATGGATTATAAATGTGCTACCCTGATAGGCTGAATACCATTGCCAAAATCTGCATTGCAATAAATTGTTAAATGTGAACTATCAAATTCAAAAAATAATTGCAGTTTTATAATTATCCTAAATGAAGGGCTTGATTTATATCAAGACATTTAAAACTTGATAAGTGAATTAACATATAGATACAATCACAAATCATTATTATTTTTATTTATTTAGTTTTTTGAGATGGAGTTTAGCTCTTGTTGCCCAGGCTGGAGTGTAATGGTGCAGCAATCTTCAGCTCACTGCAAATGGGTTCAAGCAATTCTCCTGCCTCAGCCTCCCAAGTAGCTGGGATTACAGGCACCCACCACCACACCCAGCTGATTTTTTTGTATTTTTAGTAGAGATAGGGTTTTACCATGTTGGTCAGGCCATCTTGAACTGCTGACCTCAGGTGATCCACCCGCCTCAGGCTCCCAAAGGGCTGGGATTACAGGCGTGAGCCACCGCGCCCAGCCCCACAACTCATTATTAAACAATTATTTTATATGATCCCATTATTGTAAAAAGTTTCCATCAAAATGGCAATAGTTCTCAAGTGCTGGAATTACATACGGTTTTAATTTTTGATCTTGTAGGAGGAAGTATATCTTGGCATTCTGGAAACAAAATGTCTCTTTAAAAAGAAAGAACAGACTTCCTAGAGTCCTATATTTAAGGACGATGAATGTATAAGGCATAGTTTACTGGGACATAGAATACAGGCAGAAATTATATTTCTTAAATTTAAGAGTAAATATAAGTATACACAGAAGACAATACACATGTAAGCATATGATTAGAGACCAGATTCATGCTCCACAACTGATACTGACTGAAAACTGGTCAGGGAAACATGTTTTAGAAACATTCATTGAGTTTATCTGAGTTTTGAAAGATGAAGAAGAAATTGACAGAAAAAAGTAGGAAGGAAGATGTTTCATGTTAAGATTGAGAAGGAAACATGGTCAAAGTAATAGTTTGAAAGCAAGTACCGGTGAGCATATCTGTGTGTGTGTGTGTGACTAACAGAGAAAGAGAGAAAGATCTAAAGAGACAGAGTAAAAGAGAGAGAGAGAGAAGAGAGAGAGATTGAGAGAGAGAGAGAGAGAGAATCCTGTGGAGATAAATTAAGTGGCTCTTGGATACAGTAAGCATGATTAGGCCAAGGGCATATTTTTAAATGTGTTTCTTTGCTTCTCAAAGTCAGAAATCAGAAATAGTTTTATTAAGTAAAATGCATTTGGAATTTATCATAATTATCCTGCAAAAGACAATAACTATAAATACAACTTAAAAGCCCAATGAGCTTCTTGTTGTCAAAAAGTATGATCATGGGACTCAGGGATTCTTATTTATTGTACCTATCAACTTCTTCCTATTTATTGTATAAAATCCAACAGATACAACATCTTAGAAGCAAAAATAGCATTTAGAGGTCAGCTGAGAATAAAGAACACCTGGCTGTTTCCTCAAGTAAATATGTATGCAGCACCTGTGCCAGGCTCTTAAAAATGATCCATGCAGGGCATTAAGAATAGTAAGACTCAGACCTTGTCCTCAAAGGACTTTCTTTCTGATCCAGAAGCTGCCACTTACTTCACATGTCTAGGACTTCATTATAGAAACTTTTACATTGTCTGGAGCTATATTTATATTTTTAGGCCAGGTATTTAGATACATGTATCAGATTTTTATTTATTTCAAAATGTGCAAAAATACTCAACAATTTAACACAGATACTTGATATGCCTGCTATGATGTCATATGAGTAAAGAAAGCAAGGTAATTTGATGGTTTTCTCCCATTGCACATTCTTCCATATCTTAGGCTTTTCAAGTGAGAGTGTATACCTCTTACTCAAACCTCCTATTTTTCATCTATTACAAACAAAAACAAAACAAAACAAAATATTAAACCAGTTCAGATACTCAAGGCAAATTCTTATGTGAAATTTAATTTGCTTTTATTTTATATTAAAACAATGCAAGAGAAAACAATATTACTACTATTTTAATTGGTTGAAGTGGCAGATTTGAGAAAAAAGGAAAATGTGTATATACTATTAGTAACGTTTTAAACCTTTCTCCAGAAAAGTAAAAAAAAAAGAAAGAAAGAAACAAACAAACAAACAAAACAACTGGCATACATATATCTCCTAAATACAGGAAGAAGTATTCATAATCCCACTCTTTAGCATGGTACAAAGCTAACCACAACTAAATTATTGTATATAAAGCCACGTGAAGTGGTGTGTGACAGCCTTATTTTGTGAATAGGGCTGAGAAAACCAGTTCAAATTCTCCTGAGACTATTTCAGAGGAGTTAAATTTGAACTGGTTTAAAAATCATGATTTATTTACTTAATATTAAGTTTAGATTAACGGACAGAAAAAGAGGAGCCTGGGGCATCACCAAAATATAGCAATTTTTAAAACAGAATACAAATAAACATGTTGTATAGTCACTTAAGATCAGAGGGCCCAAGAGAGACCCTTGATGGTGACTTCTATTGGGAGGACTATGACCAAATATAA
This sequence comes from Pan paniscus, assembly GCF_029289425.2. Classification (NCBI taxonomy): domain Eukaryota; kingdom Metazoa; phylum Chordata; class Mammalia; order Primates; family Hominidae; genus Pan; species Pan paniscus. Next base: position 26,051,927 of record NC_073258.2, on the reverse strand, counting down.
CAGCTTGCTTAACACAAAATCACCTACAGTTAGAATTTTGCTCCATTACTTGGGTGTCTCTCTTTACAAATCACTTAAAATTTAACAAACCAAAGGAGACTGTAGAACCATGACATAAAGGAACATAGGTTCAGCAGAATAAAGCAACAGCCTTCTCATGCATCCCATAGGTATCTTTTCATCAAGAACTACTGAAAAAAGTTTTCATGTGTTACTCTCTTTTTTTCAATATGCAGACTCTTTCCTCCTGCAGTGAATTATGGGCTGCCCTATAATAACAATTTAATACTTTTACAGGAATAAGATTATTTAAAAAGCACAGTTATTCTATGCTGCATGTATTAAACTGACACGTTTACTTTCTTTGACCACAGTTACTTGTGTGTATGTTAGATGAGTTTCAATATTAGCTACATTATTCTTGTCATAAATTGCATTTTACTGAGTACACACGCTATCTTCTTAGAGAAAGAGACAATTGTCAAGATTAAATAGCTTTCTTTCTCTCTATGGGATTTATTAATTTAAAAAAGAAAAATGCTTAGCTTTTGCTGAAGGCTCACTATTGAGCCTTCATTGAAAATGAGCTACATTGAAAATTTAGCAAAATATTGAGTGATATATGTTTTTGAATCAAGAGCCTAAACTCCACATTGCCGCCCAAAAAAAAAAAAAAAGAAAAAGAAAAAACAACCAAACAAACAAACAACATTGACTAAGCATGGCATGGCAATTGAATTGCTTACAAAAACAACTTAAGTTTGAAAATTCTCGAGATAAACAAGCCTGACCAACATGGTGAAACCCTATCTCTACTAAAAATACAAAAATTAGCTAGGTGTGGTGGTGCGTGCCTGTAATCCTAGCTACTTAGGAGGCTGAGCCAGGAGTGTCACTTGAACGCAGGAGGCAGAGGTTGCAGTGAGACAAGTTCACACCACTGCACTCCAGCCTGGGCTACAGAGCGAGTCTCTGTCTCAAAAAAAAAAAAAAAAAAAAAAAAAAAAAAGTTTGGAGATAGAAAATCTCCTGTAACTGGTGGCCATTGATAAACTCAGCAGTTTTTACCAGTAGGAAGAATAACTTGCCTGCCTACAACTACAACATTTCTTGTAAATTTGTCTGGTTCAGACTTTAGTCTGCATATTAATTAAATGTATATAAGAACAATGAAGGAAAAGCATGGGAGAATGAGGGGAACTGGAAAGAAAGGAGATGTAGGGGAAAGAGCAGGCGAAGAAGAAGAAAAAAAAGAGTTCCTTCCATTACAGCCAATTAAAGTTTAATTTATTCTTGCAAAATGATACACTGTTAGCACCATATGATTTTCAAATTTGCTCACAGTGATGAAGGGCTATGGAATCCATGTAAATAATTTAACAGTAACCACACTAGCAAGAAATGCTTTATTTGGCTTTTGCTTCTTAAAGAGCCTTCTTTGATTTTATTTTCATTTTGTTTGTGGATAATTGTCAATGAATGGAAGACAATTTGAGGAAGAACCCATCACAGTCTTCATACATAATCTAAAATTCATGTGTCCTATCCTAATTAACTAATGTGAATGACAATGCTAATTTTTGTTCAAATAAATATTTTAAATTTTAAATTAAAGTCTTATAGAAACTCACAACAGCAATACAAGATTATGGTTCTTTTCCTTGCCGAATTTAACCATCATTAATATTTTGACAGTCAGAAACTTAAAAGATTTCTGGGACAGTTAAATTATAGCATGTTCAAAAGGCAAATGTATTCTTGCAATTCTAAGAATTTTATATCTTCTGTCTTTAATACTACTGCACTGTTATGTTTACAAATTATATTTTGAAAATACATTTAAGCATACGTTGACAGGTATCTGCCTAAGTGCACTATTTTGAGCATTTCTTTTCTCTAGAAAAATAAACATGTGATTATTAAGTTTCAGCACTAGAGTCAGGAAAAAGAGCACAAAATTCCAACAAACAGCTGATTCAAAATTTGCATGGTACTTATAGAACTAATTGAAAGTATTGAAATGCCTACAGATGGAGTAAATTATAAAGATATTAAGGAAACAAATGTGTTCTCTTTCAACCATCTATATTTTATTAAATTTATTGAAAAGCAACTAGAGAGAAAGTAGTGTAAATTAGAGGCATCCCTTTTCATTTGTGGAGAACATCTAGATTTTAGGTGCAAGGTAAGACATATATCAGAAAATCTTGTAGTAAATCCAACAATCCTTACAGTAAAAGGAGAACCTAGGCCAGGTGCAGCGGCTGATGCCCGTAATCCCAGCACTTTGGGAGGCCAAGGCAGGTGGATCATGAGGTCAGGAGTTTGAGACCAGCCTGGCCAACATGGTGAAACCTGGTCTCTACTAAAAATACAAAAATTAGCTGTGCATGGTGGCGGGTGCCTGTAATCGCAGCTACTCGGGAGGCTGAGGCAGGAGAATCACTTGAACTCGCAAGGCAGAGTTTGCAATGAGGCGAGATAGCGCTATTGCACTCCAGCCTCGGCGACAGAGTGAGGCTCTGTCTCAAAATAAAAAAAAGGAAAACCCAGTGTGTTAGATTGAGTGATAGCTGGGTGGCTTAGAGATGGATTCATAAGTTCTAAATTTTCATTTCAAAATATATGATAGAATTTTCCCATTTTCAAATTTCATATATATATTCACTCTATTTTATTTATTCTGCTTTATCCAAAGTATAATTATATAATATTTCTATTTATGCAAGTTCTATCTTTGAAGAATTATTTTGCTTTAAATTGTTAGCTCAAAAAAAGGAGTTTCTGGCAATAACAAGGTATTCAGAGTAAAGAGAGACAGCCCTGGGGGTAAAACAGTTCAAGTTTGTGTGGCTCTTCCTTTTGAAAGGAAAGTAAGCCTCTCATGAATTCTGGGCTTTAATCAAAAGTCACAAAGATCTAGATCTACAGTCATTGCATTTGCAATTTTCAATAAATATACCTAATCTGCTTTCAGAATATAAATAATTTTAATGGACATTCAGCTCCCATTTTGTAGAATAACTTGCATAGAACTATGTATGTTAGGTAATGCATATATTAAGTAGTTTACTTTGATATTTCACGATATATACATATATCAAAACATCAAGTTAAGCACCATGAATATATACAATTTTTACTTTTCAAATAAATAAATAAAGGGGAATGCATAAAATATCTTTTGTTTAAATGTGTTTTAAATTTTATCCTGACAAAAAATAAGGGATAATTGAGGCTATAAAAAACAGCTGAGGTATAAACTGTAGAACAAAAATTTCAATAGTAAAGCAGTGTTAAAGTTTTAGAGAAGATTAGTTTGTAGTGAGTAGCCCTAGTTGCAAAGTGGCTGGAGTTAGAAAAACTAGAGGAAATGAATAAATTCCTAGAAACATACAACCTCTCAAGATTGAATCCGAAAAAAAAATGGGAATCCTGAAGAGATCAATAACAAGTGGTTACATTGAATCAGTAATAAAACTCTCCCCACAAAAAGAAAATGCTAAGAACCAGATGGATTCGTGGTTGAATTCTACCAGATGCACAAAGAACTAGTATGAATCCTACTGAAACTCTTCCAAAAAAATCCTAGCTAACTCATTTTACAAATCAGTATCACCCTAATACCAATGATAAAAAAGGACATAACAACAAAAAAGATAACCACAGACCAATATTTCAGATGAACATATATGTCAAAGTCCTTAACACAACACTAGCAAGTCAAATCCAACAACACATCAAAAAGATAATACACTGTGATCAAGTGGGATTTATTCTAGAGGTGCAAGGATGGTTTAAGATATGCAGATAAATAAAAGTGATTCATCACATAAACTGAATTAAAAACAAAAACCATATGATTATCTAAATAGATGCAGAAAAGGCATCTGAAACAATTCAACATCCTTTCATGATAAAATTCCTCAACAAACTAGGCATAGAAGGAACACACCTCAAATTAATACAAACCGAATGGGACAAATCCACAGCCAATATCATATTGAATGGAGAAAACATAAAAATATTTTCCTAAGAACTGGAGCAAGACAAAGATGCCCATTCTTACCACTCCTATTCAACATAGTACTAAAAGTCCCAGTCAGAGCAATCAGGCAAGAGAAAGAAATGAAAGACATCCAAATTGGAAAACAGGAAGTCAAATTATCTCTATTTGCTGATGATATAATCTTATATCTTGAAAAATCTAAAGACTCTTCTAGAAGACTCCTAGGGCTTAATAAATAAATTTAGTAAAGTTTCAGGATACATATATCAGTAGGATTTCTATACATCAATAAAAATCAAGCTGAAAACCAAATCAAATCAAGAAGTCAATCTCATTTACAGTAGCCACACACACACACAATATAAAATACCTAGGAATTTATATAACCAATGAGGTAAAAGATCTCTGCAAGAAAATCTACAAAACAGTGATGAAAGAAATTGTAGACAACACAAACAAATGGAAAAATATTCCACGCTCATGGATCAGAAGAATCAATATTGTTAAAATGACCATACTGACCAAAGCAATCTATATGTTCAATGCAATTTCTATCAAAATATCAACATTATTTTTCACAGACTGAGAAAAAACAATCCTAAAAAATTTAAGGAGGAATAAAAGAACACAAATATTGAAAACAATCCTAAGTGAAAAGAATAAAACTGGAGATATTGCATTATCTAACTTCAAATTACACTAGAAGGGTATAGTAACCAAAACAGCATGGTACTGCTATAAAAATAGACACATAAATCGACGGAACAGAATAGCAAATCTAGAAATAAAGTCACACACCTACAGCCAACTAATCTTTGAAAAAATTGACAAAAACATGCACTGGGGAAAGGACACTCTATTTAGTAAATACTTCTGAGAAAAGTGGATTGCCATATGCAGAAGGATGAAAATGGACCCCGATCGCTTACAATATAGAGAAATTAACTCAAGATGGATTAAAGATTTAAATGTAAGACCTCAAACTGTAAAAACCCTAGAAGAAAACCTCGGAAAAACTCCCCTGGACATTGACTTAGGCAAAAATTTATATCTAAGACCTGGAAAAATAAATGCAACAATACCAAAAATAGATAGATGAGATTTAATTAAACTAAAAACCTTCTGCAGAGCCAAAACAAAATAATAAACGGAGTAAACAGACAACCGGAATGGGAGAAAATATTTGCCAGCCATGCATCCAACAAAGAATTAATATCCAGACTCTGTAAATAACTCAAACAACTTAATGAGGAAAAATAAAACAACTCTTTTAAAAAGTGGGCAAAGAACGTGAACATTTTTCAAAAGAAGACATGCAAGCAACTGACAAACAAGTAAAAATGCTGAACATTACTAATCATCTAAAAATGCAAATTAAAATATAATGAGATACCATCTTATGCCAGTTAGAATGTGCAAAAAGGCAAAAAAAACAACAGATGTTGGTGAGGATGTGGAGAAAAGGTAGCATACACTGTTGGTAGGAATGTAAATTAATAAATCTCTATGGAAAATAGTATAGAGATTTCTGGAAGAACTAGAAGTAAAACTACCATTCAATCCAGCTATGCCACTTCTGAGTAATACCCAAAAGAAAAGAAATCATTATACCAAAAAGATATTTGCAATACTATGTTTATCATAGCACTATTCTCAATAGCAAAGATTTGGAATCAACCTAAGTGTCCCTCAATGGATGATTAGATAAAAAGTCATATATTGCATTAGTCCATTTTCATACTGGTATGAAGAAATACCTGAGACTAGGTAATTTATAAAGAAAAAGAGATTTAAGGGATTCACCATTCCACATGGCTGGGGAGTTCTCACAATCATGATGGAAGGTAAAGGAAAAGCAAAGGCACATCTTACATGGCAACAGGCAAGACAGCATGTGCAGAGAAACTGCCTTTTATAAAACCAGCAGATCTCATGGAGACTTATTCACTATCATCAGAAGAGCATGAGAAAACCTGCCCCCATGATTCAATTACCTCCCACTGGGTCTCTCCCACTACACCACTACACGTGGGGATTAGGGGATTGTGGGAGCTACTATTCAAGATGAGATTTGGGTGGCAACCCAGCAAAACCATATCATACACACACACGCACACACACACACACACACACGCACACACACACACACAATGGAATACTACTTAGCCATAAAGAATGAATAAAATGACTTCCTTTGCAGCAACCCTTGGATGAAACTGGAGGCCATTATCTTAAGTGAAACAACTCAGAAAGTCAAATATCAATGTTCTCAATTATCATGGGAGTTAAATAAGTACACATGGATGGAGAGTGTGGAATGATAGGTACAGGAGACTTGGAAGGGCTAGACAGTGGGAGGGATAAAGAATGAGAAAATACTTAACGGGTACAATGTATATTATAAGTTGACGGCTACACTAAAAGTCCAGATTTCACCACTATTCCATATATTCATGTAACAAAACTGCACTTGTACCCCTTAAATCTATAAAAAATTTTAAAAAGAAATTGCCCATACAAATTCTATTTTAAGATTTAAGAATATTGCTTCAGTTGTACATTTTTTTTTTTTAGTGTAAGAAAATCAGAAGTTTTCTGGAGAAAAAGTAGATCTGCCTAGAAAAATATATATGTACAAAATCCTTGAAATTGCAAAAAAAAGTCAAAGGATTCATGCTGCCCTTTGCCCTCTGACATTCCTCCCAGAGACACAGGTTAGGAACCTTTTCATCCTACCTTAGTGCATCAGGCACCATCTCTAAGCAATGTGTCTGTTTAATGTCTGGAGTTGATTGGAGGAAATACATAAAGTAAGTAACTGTCCCAGAGGGAAGAAAAGTTTCTGTCATAATGGTGACATGATTAATTCATCAAAAAACAATCTAAAAATATATGTCCCACAAGAAAGTATTTCACAAACCATTTTGAAAAAATTGACAGTACTAAGTTTTATTTTATTTTATTTTATTATTATTATACTTTAAGTTTTAGGGTACATGTGCACAATGTGCAGGTTAGTTACATATGTATACATGTGCCATGCTGGTGTGCTGCACCCATTAACTCGTCATTTAGCACTAGGTATATCTCCTAATGCTATCCCTCCCCCCTCCCCCCGACAGTACTAAGTTATTAATGCATAGTTGGGGATTTTTATCTTCCTCTTCTGGTAATCAATAAAACAAGAAGATGAAAAATACATAAGAATACAGAATCTCTGAATAATACCCTCACCAAACTTGGAACTAACCACAAAAAAAAATGAATATGAGACTTCTTCAAGATGAAAAAAAAAAAAAGTCTGCTTTGGAGAGGGCACAAGAAATAACATGAAAATGCATACTATAGACTAGAATTTCTACAATTAAAGAGATTGAAATACCAAAAGTAGTCAAGGATATGGAGCAGCTAGATCTAACATATGTTGCTGGTCAGAGTAAAAACTGGTGCAACTACTTCCAAAACCATGTGGCCTGTGTTCCTTAATGTTAAAGGATACCTATATTACCACCCAGCAATTCACATAAGATACATATTATGTATATTCTCCCAGGGTAAATTGAAAACAAATATCTACAAAAATATTGTACAAGAACATTCTTAGCAACTTTATTTTATAAAAGGCAAAGAGTGAAAATAATCCAACTGTCATGAACAAATAAAATGATAAAATAATTTAAGGTTTTGTCATACAATGCAATACCACTCTGCAACAAAAAGTAGTAAATTACTGATTGAAAAACATGCATGAATCTGAGATATTTTATTAAGTGAAGGAAGCTAGACACAAAATCATATATACTGTATGATTCTATTCCTATAAATGAAAAGAACAGGCAAATTTAAACTATAAAGACTGGAATTTTTAAAAGCGCTTACTTCTAAGTTCGTTTTGCCGGAAAGGGAGCACATGAGTAATTTCTGGGGTGATGTAAATATTCTGTGTTAATATACCTTGTCAAAACTCCTTCAGCTGTACAACTAAAATTTGTATTTTTTGTTGTTGTTACATTTTCAAGTATATATTCTTTATTATTATTATTATACTTTAAGTTCTCAAATACCTTTGCAGAACGTGCAGGTTTGTTACATAAGTATACATGTGCCATGATGGTTTGCACACCCATCAACCCGTTATCTACATTATGTATTTTTCCTAATGCTATCCCTCCCCTCGCCCCCTAACCCCCGTCAGGCCCCGGTGTGTGATGCTCCCCTCCCTGTGCCCATAAGTTCTCATTGTTCAATTCCCACTTATGAGTGAGAACGTGAGGTGTTTGGTTTTCTGTTCCTGTGTTAGTTTGCTGAGAATGATAGTTTACAACTTTATCCATGTTCCCGCAAAGGACATGAACTCATTGCTTCTTATGACTGCATAGTATTGCGTGGTGTATACATGCCACATTTTCTTTATCCAGTCTAGTATTGATGGGCATTTTGGTTGGTTCCAAGTCTTTGCTATCGTGAATAGTGCTGCAATAAGTATACGTTTGTGTGTCTTTCTAGTAGAATGATTTACAGTCCTTTGGGTATATACTGAATAATGGGATTGCTAGATCAAATGACTTTTCTAGTTCTAGATCCTTGAGGAATCGCCACACTGTCTTCCAGAATTATGGAACTAATTTACACTCCCACCAACAGTGTAAAAGCGTTCCTATTTCTCCACATCCTCTCCAGCATCTGTTGTTTCCTGACATTTTAATGATCGCCATTCTAACTGACGTGAGATGGTATCTCATTGTAGATTTGATTTGCATTTCTCTAATGACCAGTGATGATGAGCTTTTTTTTTCATGTTTGTTGGCCGCATAAATGTCTTCTTTTGAGAAGTGTCTGTTTCATCCTTCACCCACTTTTTGATGAGGTTGTTTGTTTTTTTCTTGTAAATTTGTTTAAGTTCCTTGTAGATTCTGGATATTAGCCCTTTGTCACATGGATAAATTGGAAAATTTTTCTCCCATTCTGTAGGGTGCCTGTTTACCCTGATGATGGTTTCTTTTGCTGTGCTGAAGCTCTTAGTTTAATTAGATCCCATTTGTCAATTTTGGGTTTTGTTGCAATTGCTTTTGGTGTTTTAAGTCATGAAGTCTTTGCCCATGCCTATGTCCTGAATGGTAATGCCTAGGTTTTCTTCTAGGGTTTTTATGGTTTTAGGTCTTTGTTTAAATCTTTAATCTATCTTGAGTTAATTTTTGTATAAGCTGTAAGGGAGGGGTCAAGTTTCAGTTTTCTGCATATGGCTATCCAGTTTTCCCAACACCATTTATTAAATAGGGAATCCTTTCCCCATTGCTGGTTTTTGTCAGGTTTGTCAAAGATCAGGTAGTTCTAGATGTGTGGTGTTATTTCTTAGGCCTCTGTTCTATTCCATTGGTCTATATATCTTTTTTGGTACCAGTACCATGCTGTTTTGGTTACAGTAGCATTGTAGTATAGTTTGAGGTCAGGTAGCATGATGCCTCCATCTTTCTTTTTGCTTAGGATTCTCTTAGCTATATGGGCTCTTTTTTGGATCCATATAAAACTTAAAGTAGCTTTTACTAATTCTGTGAAGAAAGTCAATGGTAGCTTGATGGGAATAGCATTGAATACATGAATTACTTTGGGTAGTATGGCCATTTTCATGATATTGATTCTTCCTATCCATCATCATGGAATATTTTTCCATTTGTTTGTGTCCTCTCTTATTTCCTTGAGCAGTGGTTTGTAGTTCTCCTTGAAGAGGTCCTTCACATCCCTTGTAAGTTGTATTCCTAGGTATTTTATTTTCTTTGTAGCAATTGTGAGTGGGAGTTCACTCATGATTTGGATCTCTATTTGTCTGTTATTGGTGTACAGGAATGCTTGTGATTATTGCACATTGATTTTGTATCCTGAGACTTTGCTGAACCTGCTTAACAGCTTAAGAAGTTTTTGGGTTGAGATGATGGGGTTTTCTAAATATAAAATCATGTCATCTGCAAAAAGAGATAATTTTACTTCCTCTCTTCCTATTCTTCTTGCTTGATTGCCCTGGCCAGAACTTCCAATACTATGTTGAATAGGAGTGGTGAGAGAGGGCATCCTTGCCTTGTGCCAGTTTTCAAATGGAATGCTTCCAGCTTTTGTCCATTCAGTCTGATATTGGCTGTGGGTTTGTCATAAATATCTCTTATTATTTTGTGAAATGTTCCATCAATACCTAGTTTATTGAGTGTTTTCAGCATGAAAGGGTGTTGAATTTTATCAAAGGCCTTTTCTGCATCTATTGAGATAATCATGTGGTTTTTGTCATTGGTTCTCTTTGTGATAGATTACGTTTATTGATTTGCATATGGCAAACCAGCCTTGCATCCCAGGGATGAAGCTGACTTGATCATGGTGGTTAAGCTTTTTGATGTGCTGCTGGATTTGTTTTGCCAGTACTTTATTAAGGATTTTTGTATCAATGTTCATGAGGGACATTGGCCTGAAATTTTCTTTTTTGGTTGTGTCTCTGCCAGGTTTTGGTATCAGGCCTCATAAAATGAGTTAGGGATGAGTCCCTCTTTTTCTATTGTTTAGAATAGTTTTAGGAAGAATGGTACCAGCCCCTCTTTGTACCTCTAGTAGAATTTGGCTGTGAATCCTTCTCGTCCTGGACTTTTTTTAGTTGGTAGGGTATTAATTACTGCCTCAATTTCAGAACTTGTTATTGGTCTATTCAGGGATTTGATTTCTTCTTGGTTTAGTCTTGGGAGGATATATGTATACAGGAATTTATTCATTTCTTCCAGATTCCTTGGTTTATTTGCATAGAGGTATTTACAGTATTCTCTGATGGTAGTTTGTGTTTCTGTGGGATCAGTGGTGATCTCCCCTTTATCTTTTTTTATTGTGTCTATTTGATTCTTCTCTCCTTTCTTCTTTATTAGTCTGGCTAGTGGTCTATTTTGTTAATCTTTTCAAAAAAAAAACATCCCCTGGATTCATTGATTTTTCGAAGTGATTTTCATCTCTATCTCCTTCAGTTCTTCTCTGATCTTGGTTGTTTCTTGTCTTCTGCTAGCTTTTGAATTTGTTTGCTCTTGCTTCTCTAGTTCTTTTAATTGTCATGTTAGGGTGTCTATTTTAGACCTTTCCTGCTCTCGCTTGTGGGCATTTAATGCTATAAATTTCCCTCTAAACAGTGTTATAGCTGTGTCCCAGTGATACTGGTACATTGTGTATTTGTTCTCATTGGTTGCAAGGAACTTACTTATTTAGGCCTTCATTTTGTTATTTACCCAGTAGTCATTCAGGAGCAGGTTGTTCAGTTTCCATGTAGTTGTGTGTTTTTTAATGAGTTTCTTAATCCTGAGTTCTAATTTGACTGCACTGTGGTCTGAGAGACTGTTTGCTATGATTTCCATTATTTTCCATTTGCTGAGGAGTATTTTACTTCCAAGTATAGAGCCGATTTTAGAATAACTGCTATGTGGTGCTGAGAAGAATGCATATTCTGTTCATTTGGGGTGGAGAGTTCTGTAGATGTCTATTAGACCCACTTGTTCCAGTGCTGAATTCAAGTCCTGAATATCCTTGTTAATTTTCTGTCTAGTTGATCTGTCTAATATTGACAGTGGGGTGTTAAAGTCTCCCACTATTATTGTGTGGGAGTCTGTCTTTTTGCAGGTCTCTAAGAACTTGCTTTATGAATCTGGGTGCTCCTGTATTGGGTGCATATATATTTAGGATAGTTAGCTCTTCTTGTTGCATTGATCCTTTACCATTATGTAATGCCCTTCTTTGTCTTTTTTGTGCTTTGTTGATTTAAAGTCTGTTTTATCAGAGTCTAGGATTGCAACCACTGCTTTTTTGTGCTTTCCATTTGCTTGGTAAGTCTTCCTCCAACCCTTAATTTTGAGCTTATGTGTGTCTTTGCACATAAGATGGGTCTCCTGAATACAGCACACTGATGGGTCTTGACTCTTTATCCAATTTGCCAGTCTGTGTCTTTTAATTGGGTCATTTAGCTCATTTATATTTAAGGTTAATATTGTTTGTTAAGTGTGAATTTGGTCCTGTCATTATGATGCTAGCTGATTATTTTGCCCATTAGTTGATGCAGTTTCTTCACAGTGTTGACAGTCTTTACATTTTGGTTTGTTTTTGCACTGGCTGGCACCAGTTTTCCTTTCCATATTTAGTCCTTCCTTCAGGAGCTCTTGTAAAGCAGGCCTGGTGGTGACAAAATCCCTCAGCATTTGCTTGTCTGGAAAAAAAATTGTATTTCTCCTTTGCCTATGAAGCTCAGTTTGGCTGGATATGAAATTCTTGGTTGAAAATTATTTTCATTAAGAATGTTGAATATCGCCGCCCCCACCCCACCCCCCCACCCCACCCTGCTACTCTCTTCTGGCTTGTAGGGTTTCTGCAGAGATATCCACTGTTAGTCTGATGGGCTTCCCTTTGTGGATAACCCAACCTTTCTCTGTGGCTGCCCTTAACATTTTTTCCTTCATTTCACTCTTGGTGAATCTGATGATTATGTGTCTCGGGGTAGCTATTTTCAAGGAGTATCTTTGTGGTGTTCTTTCTAATTCCTGAATTTGGATGATGGCCTGTATTGCTAGGTTGGGGAAATTCTCCTGGATAATACCCTGAAGTGTGTTTTCCAACTTGGTTCCATTCTCCCTGTAACTTTCACATACACCAATCAAACATAGGTTTGGTGTTTTCATATAGTCCCATATTTCTTGGAGGCTTTTTTCATTCCCTTTCATTCTTTTTTCTCTAATCTTGTCTTCACACTTTATTTCATTAAGTTGATCTTCAATCTCTGATATCCTTTCTTGTGGTTGATCGATTCGGCTATTGATACTTGTGTATGCTTCACCAAGTTCCCATGCTGTATTTTTCAGCTCCATCAGGTCATTTATGTTCTTCTCTAAACTGGTTAATCTAGTTAGCAATTCATCTAAGCTTTTATCAAGATTCTTAGCTTCCTTGCATTGGAATAGAACATGCCCCTTTAGCTTGGAGGAGCTCGTTATTAGCCACCTTCTGAAGCCTACTTCTGTCAATTTGTCAAACTCATTCTCCGTCCAGTTTTGTTCCCTTGCTGGCAAGGAGTTGTGATCCTTTGGAGGAGAAAAGGCATTCTGGTTTTTGAATTTTCAGCCTTTTTGGGCTCGTTTTTCTTCGTCTTCATGAATTTATCTACCTTTGGTCTTTGCCACTGGTGACCTTCGGATGGAATTTTTGGGTGGTCCTACTTTTTGTTGATGTTGATGTTATTCCTTTCTATTTGTTAGTTTTCCTTCTAACAGTCAGGACCCCCTTCTGCAGGTCTGCTAGAGTTTGCTGGGGGTCCATTCCAGACCCTGTTTGCCTAGGTATCACCAGCAGAGGCTGCAGAACAGCAAAGATTGCTGCCTGCTCCTTCCTCTGGAAGCTTCATTCCAGAGGGGCACCCGCCAGATGCCAGTTGGAGCTTTCCTGTATGAGGTGTCTGTCGACCCCTGCTGGGAGGTGTCTTCCAGTCAGGAGGCACGGGGGTCAGGGTCCCACTTGAGGAGACAGCCTGTCCCTTAGTAGAGCTCAAGCACAGTGCTGGGAGATCCACTGCTCTCTTCAGAGTCAGCAGGCAGGAATGTTTAAGTCTGCTGAAGCTGCACACACAGGTGCCCCTTCCCCCAGGTGCTCTGTCCCATGAGATGGGAGTTTTACCTATAAGCCCCTGACTGGGGCTGCTGCCTTTTCTTTCAGAGATGCCCTGCCCAGAGAGGAGGAATCTAGAGAGGCAGTCTGGCTACAGCAGCTTTGGGTCGCTGTGGTGGGCTCTGCCCAGCCAGAACTTCCCTTCAGCTTTGTTTATACTGTGAGAGGAAAACTGCTTACTCAAGCCTCAGTAATGGCAGACGCCCCTCCCTACTATCAAGCTCGGGCATCCCAGGTGGACTTCAGACTGCTGTGCTGGCAGTGAGAATTTCAAGCAAGAGGATGTTAGCTTGCTGGGCTCCGTGGGGGTGGGATCTGCTGAGCAAGACCACTTGGCTCCCTGGCTTCCACCCCCTTTCCAGGGGAGTGAATGGTTCTGTCTCGCTGAGGTTCCAGGCACCACTGTGGTACAAAAAGAAAAAGAAAATCCTGCAGCTAGCTTGGTGTCTGCCCAAACAGCTGCCCAGTTTTGTGCTTGAAACCCAGGGTCTTTGTGGTATAGGCACCCAAGGGTATCTCCTGGTCTGTGGGTGGCGAAGACCATGGGAAAAGCCTAGTATCCGGGCTGGATAGCACGGTCCTTCATGGCACGGTCCCTCATGGCAGGGTCCCTTATGGCTCCCCTTGGGTAGGGGAGGGAGCTCCCCAACCCCTTGTGCTTCCCCACCCTGCTTCTGCTCGCCTTCTGTGGGCTGTACCCACTGTCTAACCAGTCCCAATGAGATGAACCAGGTACCTCAGTTGGAAATATAGAAATCACCTGCCTTTTGCGTTGGTCTTGCTGGGTGCTGCAGACCGGAGCCGTTCCTATTTGGCCATCTTGCCCGGGAAAAAACGTATATTTTTTATATATATAAATAATACCTTAAAAAGTCCCATCTGGAGTCATTAAGAGAGTATCAGTACTCTGGAAGAGTTTCTAACTGTAAATTGTCTCTGTTGCTCCTTTTTTAGTTTGGCTTATAGGAAACATAAAAACTTATGCATTCTCTCACCATTTAGCCTCTTCCAGACATTGAAGCAGGTCATTTCAGAGGTCCGGAGACATTAAAAACAAACAAACAACAAGGTTACACATATCCCAGAACCCATCTGTCATCTCTGGCTCCTTATACCCTAAAATCAAACACCTGTATTGGGAGGGCTCTGTGACTGAGACAGCTCCAGTCTAAGGGCAATGCTTGGTGACAATTTCCTTCTTGATATTTTGATTGTATTTCAGTTCTTTGTTCTCTGTTATCTGCGGAGTTCATGTTCAATACAATTAGCGCTGGAGAGAAACGTGTTGCTTTCGGTAGGAAAACAAAACAAAACAAAACAAAAAACCTTTGTCCCTGCACACAGGAAGCAGTCCTGAGATTTCCTCCAAAAGGCCTTTGCTGCTGTAGTGTGTTAGAGTCCTAATCATAGAAACTCTAACCGAGGAAGGAAATTCAGAGTTCATTGAGTGCCTTTGACCCCTGGTGGTTCGCAGTAGGACCCACCTTACCCGGACACCGCCCCTGGGCTCAGGTCACTCAGGATCCTGGACTCACCTGGTGCTGAGGACCAGCGCAGGCAGGAGAGGCAGCAGGTAGGGCACTGGGCTGAATTTCATGCTGCTGCCCGCCGGGCCCTCGTTTCCTCGCTGCCTCTCTCCAGCTTCCTCTGGGTTCTGTCACTTCTCGGTGTCTACCTGTCTCCGGCTAGCGCTCAGACCTCTCCGAAGGTGGACAGACTGAGGCCGACTAAGGGACTGAAGCCTCGCCAAGAAAGGAGCTGGGCACAGGGAATCAGCTCCGGGAGTGGTGTGTTGGCGGCCAGGGAAGGCCCTGCGGGGCTTGTTCCGCGCCGCAGCTCCAGAGCCAGAGACCGGGTTGTCACTCGCGCTGGAAGCGGGGAGGGCGGGGGTGTCAGGCGATCGCCCCGCCCCCGCGCGCTGAGGTCACAGGGCTACACATTCACCTCAGCTTGATCCTTTAGTCCCGCTTCTCCCGAGGATTCGGAGGGGCGGGACGGCCAGCACAGGAACTCGTTTACTTTGGCAGGAAGTGAGACTGAATTCACCAGGAAAAACTCTCGAATGTTTTGAGTCGCAGGCAGATGTCCTGTCGCAGGCGGATGTCTGTCACCCGATTACATAGCGTTTGAAAAAAAAAAAGTTTTAGAAATGGCATTTGAAATCTTAATTTGATTAAAGAGTCAAGGTGATCCGCCTGAGGCAGACACTAAAGGGAGTGATGAAAGTCGATAGCAGGAGTGAACAGCACCCAGAAATGTACTCTTGCACTTTTGAGGCTATAATGGCACTTGCCAACTCCATAACGCGGGTCCCTTTCCTTAAGTGAGACTCAGCACGTGAAAAGAATTGAATGAAAATGCATCAGTAATTGACTCAGAATGGCCGGGATTGGATGATAGGAGTTATTATGTTTTGTATATTTTCTATTTAGATTTCCTATAAGAATGAGGCATTTGGTGGTCTTTATTTTGAAAAATAAAATTTGAAAAAATAAATCTCATTAAAAAATTCAAATTGTTATTTTTGAAGCAAATATACCTAATCTCCTTTTTGAAGCTTTATTATAAAAAAGAAGCAGTTTTTGTCCTGGTGTGGTGGCTTATGTTAACCCAAGATATACCAGAACAAACTTTTTTTTTTTTTCAGATTTGTTCACATAAAGTATGACCATAGTGTGCCATTGCATTGGATACTCATAAATCACTCTGAAATTATTGGGCCTGTTGTTCATTTCCTGAAAGTAGAAAAATACCACCTAATTTAGAAGGTCAGGAAGCACATCTTGAAAAATGATCTGAAGTGATACTTCGGAAATTTTTGTAATTTTAGCCGATTGAAGAATTATACCCTCGACTCTGGTACAGCTTTGTCTCTTAGCAGAAGTCTTCTTTTCTTGGGGCATTATAAGGCCATAACCTTTCATCATCCATGACAGTCTCACTGTCTTATCATGGGGATATGCAAATCCATAATTGACTTTATGGCTTCAAAGAGTTAGTACAAAAGCTTTAAAGATCCAACTGTTAAGCAGATACTTAGCACTACAGCATTTGTACTTTACTTAATCAAACCTTGCTGAGCAACAGCTCTTTGCAAAACTTAAACCCTATCCTGGATAAATGACATCAGGAGAATCCATGCAATCACACTTAGAGTCCAGGCTCCATAATCTAATAGGATTGGGAATCACAGAGGCTAATTGCATCAAGAAGACTTTCCTTGTAAATAACTTACCCCGTGGAATGTTATTTTTTCTTGGGTAATCTCTGAATATATATAATGAGTTTGACCTTAGTTTTTATACACCTATTCTCTTTACCTCTTCTCTTACAATGAACTCTATTCATTCTCCTAATAAACACTTATTAAAAACCTATGTACCATGGGTTTTAAACAGAAGTTACACTTTACTTGGAATTTAACTCACTGTGGTACTTGCTAAATTCTACTGGATTGGAGATTCTCCAGATGATTTTTTCTCATTAATTTTCAAGGGCTGATTATATTCTTTCACCAGGAGCACTAACTTCTATATTCTTTTTATATTTAAGATCTTTTTAATGACTACATAAAGAAGAGAAAGAAACTCATTAAAGTTTTCTAACTTTTCCAAAGTCATAAAGCAAAAAGACAATAGAGTCTGACTTTAAGGCAGATCAACCCAATTTTTCTTTAAATTTTTTTTCTTTAAAAATTTAAGAATGTTGAGTGTGTGTGTGTGTGTGTGTGTGTGGTTTAGCCTGAGGTCAATAGTGTATTAACACACATTATTCCACAATACACAATTAATATATAATAATTCACAATAGTATATCCTCAGTAGCAGTAAATTGTCCCTTTCTGCTAAGACTACAAACTTCAAAAATTATCTAGATAGACAGAAAGATAGATACAAATATAAAATATTTAGACAAAATATATAAATAAAAACATCTAAACAGATTAAATAGGGACCTAAATTCATTACTCATTTTTCCAAAGTTCTTAATTATATCAATGTATATCAACTGTTAAATGCCAAGTGTTAGAGATATAATACCTGCTACTAACAATCAAGCTACACACTAAATGTGATATCTAAGCTTATGCTGTTCTGATTTTAAATGTTTGCAATAAAATATGGTGATATAAAATTTCATAAGTTTCCCCTGCATTAAAACTGCCTATTTTTACATTTTATGGTGGAACTATCTTGTTTGTTTTGTTTTATTTTGCTTTTTTAATTCACTAACTTTGAAAAATCAACAGTGTGAGAATAGCACTAAAAAAGATGTGAATACTCACTGTATCAATTTTTTATGGATAAGATATATTTTTGGGCGTCTGTGACATTTCCCCAAAGGTCCAGACCAACAAATGTAAGAGAGAGCTAGAAGACTCATGAAACCTGATCACTCAAACATGCCTCTGCACATATCATTGAAATCAAAGCTGAAGTCTCCAGGAAAATCCCCACCAAAGTTGGCTTCACACAAAGATAATTATCGTCAACTACTTGACTCTCAAATAGTTTTAGCAGAGTAAGAAAGAGGTAAGTTAGTGTAATGTATGTGTGCATATGTGCATATACATACATATGTACATGTTTATGCATTTATAATGTGTGTATATATGTATATGTATATTATGGTCGCTTAATATATATTTATTATTTTTCTCTTGTTTGCTTAGGGTACATTATCCTACTTTCAAAATAAACACTGGTTTTCTCTTGAAAAAATATAATTCTTATTTTTATCAGTACTTATGTTTTAAACGGGATTGAAAACACTGCTAACTCTTAGTGGCACACTTATGTCTCAAATCTGACCAATTGGCATATTCTGTCTCAGGTTACAAAGATAGTGTCAGGCACAGACTTTCATGAATATTGAAAGAGCTATTTTATGTGTAAGTTCATAGTTTTGTTATAAAAGCTTACCACATAAAATATCTCATCAATCTGTGAAGACTTTCTAGACCACACTTGAAATTTCATTTTACTCTATTTTTTTCTGCCTTCTGTGAAATTTGAAAGTGATGGCATCTGTTTAGTTCATTTCCTTTTTTTCCTGATTCTTTGTAACTTCCGGCATTACTACTATGAACTACTTGTGTCCAATTGAATGAGTTTCCAAAGTTTAATTGCCATAGTGAATCTTGTCCTGAGGTTTAGTTTTTGTTCTTAAGATCTTTAATCTGAAACTATAACTACTGAGATTTCTTACATTTCCATGCATTGCCTCATTGGAATTATCAAAGGCACAGTCCCATTTACTGTACTGTAGCCTGTCAAGTAATTTGAAAATCCATGTAACATTTATGTTAGTATTTAAATCAGGACTTTATTTTTTATTTGATTATCTGTCTTACATTCACACTTACTGTACTATTTCTGTGCTGTCTAAGGAAATCAGGCTGCCCATAAACAACTACCTGGAATTATGCTGAGGCCTTAGCCATTCAGTGACAAAATCAAACAATTCAAATAGGGAATGTACCTCTTTGGGAAAAAAAAAAGAAAAACTGACTGAAAATGCTTTTGACTAAAATTGCATACAAATGCATTTGACAATAAAACTTGGCCTTTATAACACTCTGACACTCTCAGAGTGTGCAGGACATAAAGGCAAGTATTATTAGGCTATATGGAAAATGAGGTACAGGAAGTTAAAGTAATATCCCCAAAGTCACCCTGAAAGATGATCAGTGAGCTAGGATTGTGATATAGAACAAGGAATCCAATTTACTGGTCTACCTGCTATAACCCTCTGCAAGCACTGCTTTTATCGAGTGCTTCTATATGTTATTCCTGTAATAGGTGTTGTGGAGAATGCAGGAATTAAGAAGATGCCTCTCAGCAATGTACTGGCTACCTCAAATATTTTGATTTTTCTCCTTTTTACTTATTTGAACATAAACTAATTATTTTTAAAAAGCTGTAAATGGATTTAAATAATTAGGCTGTAGATTCCTCCTCATCCTATTTCTATTTGATAAATGCTATACCTCTTTTATAACTGCTTTTAAAACAATATTTTGTGATATAGATATTTCTGTTTTGAAAAGATGACAAAAGCTTTAGATGGGTAATATGGACTAGAACTAGGTTCAGGGTCACAGACTAAACAATCTCAGATAATTTAAACACATCAATATTATGGGTGGCAAGGAGCTGGTTACTTTTTGCTCTTTGGCCCGTTCCTGAAATCTGCCTTAGATTTCAATAGAATCAAGAAGTTTTAGGCAGTACAAAGTACTGAAAAATTTACTCCTCCAGAAAAGTATGTATTATTGGGATGAATTGATTTGATGATTTTAATTTTATAATCTTCTCATAGCTTGGGTTGTGTCCTAAAAAAGTACAAATGCTCTGCATGACTGAAAATAATCTGTGTTAAAGACAGGGATAGGAGAGTGAATCAGCACGTGTTGAGTAGGTCCTGCTCTGTGCTAGGCAGTGTGTCAAATTCTCTACGTTTCTTAAATATCCTAACGGTGACTAACCTTTCTAACATTTGTGAAATTGCTGAGAAGCTGCAACAATTCAAATTTTAGACTGCTGGTAGAGCTGTAACTTGACTACAGAGAAGAAGTAATTTAGGGTGATCGAGTGAACAAAGTATCAATTATTAGTTGTGTAGCCTTGGGCTGGGTAGTTTCATGGTCTGTAAAATAAGGACGATAACAGTACTTAGTCCATTAGGCTTCTGTGAGGATTAAATGAGATAATGATTGCAAATCTCTAAGTACAGTTTTAGGCACAAAGTACATACACAATAAGAAACTTTGTTGTTGTTGTTTTTGTGACAGGGTCTTACTCTGTCCTCGAGGCTGGAGTGCTGTCATCAACCTCCTGGGCTTAAGTGATCCTGCCACCTCAGCCTCCTGAGTAGCTGGGATTACAAGTGTGTGGCAACATGCCCAGCTAATTTTTTTATTTTTTAGTAGAGACAGGGTCTTACTATGTTGCCTAGTCTGGTGTCTAACTTCTGGATGCAAGTGATCCCGCCACCTTGGTCCCCCAAGATGCTGGGATTACAGATCTGAGCCCCAAGCCCAGACCACAATAATAAACTGTACTGAAGATGATGATTGGATAATAGTAAGTGGGGATAGTGATGTTCATATCTACCCCTAAATTTCCTCTATCTCACACTACCACACTGGACTTGGGCTTGGCTCTATCACTCACTAGCGAGAAGAAGAAAAGCAGCATCTGGCAGCCAGGACTTGTCCTGGCACTCAAGCTAGGCCAGAGACTACCATTGAACATAAAAACACAGAAACGATGTCAAAACCAAAAAAATAAAAATATAGGAACTGATCTTCACTGTTTCTTTACAAATTACAGCTTGAAATTTACATCACATATCTTGACCTTAGAATTAGAATTATAAAGATATCAAATCACAGAATTATCTTTGCTGACAGCATCAATTCATAGAAAAGCCTTAAACTACAGTTCAAATTCTGTATCCAGACATTTTATTGTACACTTTTAGTGAGATGCCCCATATTTCCTCAAGGTATGAGCTCTCCCTCATTGAACTAACCAATACATCCTATTTTATTAAACTAAAAGCATGGTTCTGGTAGTCTTCAGCTGGTTGACATTGATAGATATGGAGTTTCAAAAGTATTTATCTGAGTTATTTCTACTTTTGACCAGACCAGACCATTAATTCCATAATAATGCACACATATGAGACCCCTTATATCTGTTTGAGGAGCCACTCTGTCCATGGATGGGAGGTAAATTCGTTCTGAATTGTGTTCTCATTTTTTTTGAGATTCTTAAGCACTGGGTTTATTATACTTGTATTATTAAAGAATAAGGTTACCTGGGAATTTTTGGTTATTGAATCACATTGGTACTCTTTTTGGAAAAAGTATTTTCTGGCCCTTTGAGGCCTGTTTCTACTGTTTACTTGTCCAATATCTTGAGTTTTGCTTATCTATAAGAGAAAATATCTATAAGGTATATGAATGAAAAGTCTATTTTTAAGATTTATCTGAGGCATAAGGAATTCAGATCTCTCTAGACCAGTGTCCTTTGAATACCCTTTTACCTCAGGTCTCATTTCAAAGTTTTATAAGGATATCTTCTTAGGTCTTGTGTTTTTCTACCTTTAGTGGAAGGAATTTTAAGATGACTTATGTGCCCTATTGATATGCCCAAGATTATTTTATGTTACATAGGAAATGGGATTTTGAAAATGTAATTAAGGTTACTATTAAGTTTACTTTACTCTAGAGAAGTTACCTGGTGAGTAACTTAGTGACACATTAGTGACTAAGTCATCTGAAAGCAGAGAGTTTCTCTGCCTGGTAGAAGAAGTAGAAACCAGAAAGATAAGTCTGAGAAAGAGCTGATGTGCAGTTACTGGTTCTGCAGATGGAGGTACTCATGTGTCAAAAAATGCAAGTGACCTCTGGGAACTGAGAGTAGCTTCTAGTTGACATCCAGGAAGGAGGGGGGACGAAAAGAAATATACTTACAAGCGCAGAGAAGTGAATTCAAGTAACAACCTGAATGAGCCCAGAAACCAATCCTCTCCCAAAGCCTCTAGATAAAAGTCTCACACAGTTGACATTTCAGTTTCAGCCTTATGAGAACCTCAGCAGAGAATCTACGTAAGCCTGCCTGGACTTCTGACCTACAGAACTAAGCTGCTTACTTAATTTCCTACTGACTCAAAAAATTGAATTTTTGTAATTTATTACTTCACCAGTCTTCCTGTACTCCAGCCATGTAAATGATTCTTTGTTGCATTCTTCCAGGTCACCAATACAAATGGTTTGACAACCTTTCTGGATTCATTGTATCAAATTTTCCAGCATTTTATCTCTCTATATTCTATCATACCTTCTTTACAAGGATCAATTGGTATTTAAGGGTTTTCAACATGTGTCACCTCACTCCTTGCACTAAATGAATATTAAATTTGATAAATGTATTAACAAATAATTATTTCAATACTGTCACATACAAAACACCATTCTAGGTATCAATATGACTTAGGTCTGGTCCTTGACCACAGATGTCTCATGATTTAATGGAGGATGCAGACATATCTATTGAACAAATCTCAATAAAATTAATACTGCAATTTATTTTATCTAAACCAGCACTTATTGATCATCTAATATATTTCAAATAGTAAGATTTAGTCTAATTATAATCAACATGCTATATGATTAAAAAATTGGTAGGTTTTCTTTAATATAGTCCTTGAAGAATAGAAAGATTTTGGTATATAAAAATTAACTGTGATTTTTTTTAATAAGCACCACTCACATTCATAGTGTGTGACTATATATATATATATATACACGCATACATACATATATATACATACATACATATATATACATACATATATATACGTACATACATATATATACACACATACATATATATATATACACACACATACATATATATACACACACACACACATATATATATACACACACACACACACACGCATACATACATATAGTGTGTGTAGGGGGAGGAGGTGAGTGTATCCAAGTCCAGAAGATAACAGTATAGTCATAAATAAGAGAAGAAGCATGGAAAAGAAAATAAAGGTAAGTTGAATCATTCATCATTCCACTAATTCATTGATGAAAAAGTTATTCCATATATTCTAAAGATCAAGGACTTGACATTCAGTGGTGGCCTGAGCTGTGATCTTAAAAAATGTAATATAATAGAGGCAACTACTCAGCTGTGCACTCCTCACTTACTACACGCCTGCTTCCTTGAAAATATACACTTCCCATGACTGTCTTCTGTGATTTTTGGCTAATGTTTCGCCATTTGACCCTTAATATGCTTTATCTACCTTCCCTACTATGCTCTGTGCTCCAGGTGTCTGACCTATAAAGGGAATATCATCAGTCTTCCTTGACAACTAGCTTCTGGTAGAGTTCAGCCAATTAGGCATCTGCATGAATACACAGGGATAAAGCAAAAGTAAGAGAGAGACATTTATTCTCCTGATCCTTTCCCTGAAGTCTCTTTTATGTCCCACTATTAAAGTAGTTCTCCCTCTGAATTCTGGTAGCTGCTTTCAATCCATATTCCTACCCCGGGATTACTGCCCTTAGTCTATGATTATTTCTGTAGCATCCTAAATCTTTGAAAATAACATTTAAAAAAAAAAAACTTAAGAAAATAACCCAGCTTGGATTTGTCATCAGTTTCATTATAAGACCCAGGCTGCTACTAATTTGGAATGTGTATGTTTTTCAATTAGTTTTTAAATTTTGTCATTCATTTCTATACCAACATTCTTGACTGTTGTATTTTTTTTAACATTCTTTAAATTTGATGCTTGTTTCTACTAACCTCCCTTCAGATTATGTGTGATGGGTGAGTGTACCTAGCTTAAATGTACATGATTAAGAATGACATTCATAGCCAGGTACATTGGCTCACGCCTGTAATCCCAGCACTTTGGGAGGATGAGGCAGGTGGATCACGAGGTCAGGAGTTTGAGACCAGCTTTACCAACATGGTGAAAACCCATCTCTACTAAAAAATACAAAAATTAGCCGGGCATACTGGCATATGCCTGTAATCTCAGCTACTCAGGAGGCTGAGGCAGGAGAATCGCTTGACCCGGGAGGTGGAGATTGCAGTGAGCTGAGATCAAGCCATCGCACTCCAGCCTGGGCAACAGAGTGAGACTCTGTCTCAAAAAAAAAAGAAACAAAAAAAAAGACATCCATTACACCTTAGGTGGATATTTGAATGGTATTCCCATTAATCTATAGTGCTTCAGCCTCTAGATGTTCCAAATCTAACTGACTCACAACAGTGCCTTCAAGGCAATTTTTCTGAAACATGAATAATTAAATAATTACAAAGTATTCAAATCTAAGAGTTTCCACTCCTAGCTTCCTTCAAAGGACAGATTTATGTTATTCTTTTAAATATCCTTATGTAATTTTGAGACCAAGAAATACTTATCTTACTATTACCATATATTGCAGAAGTTTATCTGTAATCATAACTAAAAAAGAATACAAATATATGCAAATTACGGCAGATATTATAGTAGTAATATCTGGTTTACTTCTCTGATGCCTTGCCCAGACTGTGACTATTTGCATAGAGAGACAGTGTCTTTTAGTCCCATATTTCAAACTCCTAGCAGTAAGTGTGGCCTAAGATAGACTTGTTGGCATCAAACAAACATGTGCTAGATAAATGAACGACTATATCCCATCTAGGAGCATATAAATTTTAAAAGAGTAACAAAAATGGGTTTCTTTGAATTTATTCCTATTCAGTGTAGGCTAAGTGTTCAACAAATAATATGAATGGTTAAGTGTTCGTAATAGGTAAAAACAAGATTTCATGGCCTTCCAGATTTAAAGTTCAATGATTTTAGAGTGTAATTATAGTTTAAAAATTGGAGAAACAGAACACATTAAGGCCTCATTTTGTGGTTTAATTCTTCCCTGTATAGTTACCCTAGAGCGGTTTATAATTATTGTGACAATGCATACGGGATATCAAATAGAATAGGACATTGTGGTGCCTTTTTTATCTTCATTGTGTTTTATTTTTAAAATACAAGTCAGCACAGGCTCTGTTGGGTATGTCAGTAATAAATAGAGTGACAAAAGCCAAAATATAATAATACTGTGTTCTTTTGTTCCAATATTTATTCTGAAGATTAAAGAATAATGTTTCTTTTTCTATTCAAAAATATTAGCAAATAATAAATGGCAGTATCCCCACTATTTAAAATATAGCAAAGAGCAAGACAAGGTTTCTCCTCTTGAAAATATAATGAGCGATCGAAACAATATTTACATTTAAAAAATGTAGTTGCTGTAGCTTCCAGTATGGATAAAAGATAAGAATAAAATTAGAAATTAAAAAGTTATAGGTCTACAGAATGAAGCTAGATGGGAATTCTTTATTAGAATTACCAAGTATATGTAATATTAAAGTAATCAACTGAGTGTTTTCAAAAGCCAAAGCTGGTCTTAAACTCCTGAGCTCAAGCAATCTGCTCACCTCAGCCTCCTGAGTAGCTGGGACTACAGGTGTGTGCCACCACTCCCAACTAAAGCCATTTTCTAATGTAATCCTCACAACCCCTAAATGGAGATATTTTTAATTCTCATTTTACATACAGGGACTTTGAGACTCAGAGAAGCCAAGTGACTGTTTTACAGGTGCACAGCAATAGAGAGGTAGTATTTGCATTAAATGACAGCTCTTTTTGAGACCAAAAGCCAGGGAAATTTCAGGGATCTTCCAAACTCTACAATTCTGCTTTTCATGATCTTCCAACCCATTTTTCATCATGTGCAACAATAACTCTGAACAAACTGTAGACCCAAGATTTCAGGTCTGTCACAAAATGGAGCACTAATTATCACAGAAAGTGGAGTTATAAAAGGAAAGAGATGAAAAGCTTTTCAGAGGCCACAGATAATAGGCAACCTCGGGTCAGCCAGGACATCATCTGAAAACGAAGAAAGATGGCTTGTATATCAGCTCAGCACTGAAGCATGGCAGTTGGGGTTATTGGACATAAATCAGAGGAAAAGGGTCCAAACACCTCAAAGGGAGGGATTCAGTTTCAAGTTTTCATACTTGATTTCAGAAAAAAATTAGGCAGATATTTTGAATCTATTCCAGAAAGCATGCTCATAAATTAGTTGTTTTCTTTTTAAATTTTATGTAAATATAGAGTAGGAAATAAAACAGATGGCCAAATATTGTAGTAGTTTTATAAATTTTATCAACACTGTTTTTCATTTACATACCACTTGATAAATTGAAAAACACATTTTTAGCACACTTGAAGTATGCCACCTGTATTATTTTGCTAGGACTGTCATAACAAAATGACTTAAAGAACAGAAACATACCTACTAACAGTTATGGAGTCTGGAAAGTGTTGGTGGAGTTGGTTTTTCTCCTTGGCTTAGAGCTGGCTGTATTAGTCTATTCTCACACTGCTATAAAGAACTACGCAAGACTGGGTAATTTATGAAGAAAAGAGGTGTAATTGCCTCACAGTTCCATAGGCTTACCAGGAACCATAAATGGGAGGCCTCAGAAAACTTACAATCATTGTGGAAGGTGAAGGGAAAGCATACACCTTCTTCATGTGGTGGTAGAAGAGAGAGAGAGAGAGAGAGAGAGAGAGAGAAATGTGAGGTGTCACACACTTTTAAATTATCAGATCTCATGAGAACTCACTCACCATCATGAGAACAGCAAAGGGGAAATCCAACCCCATGATCCAATCACCTCCCACCAAGCCCCTCCCCCAACATTCGGAATTACAATTCAACATGAGATTTGGACAGGGACACAAATCCAACCCATATCATTCTGCTGCTGGCCCCTCCCAAATCTCATGACCTTTTCACACTGCAAAATACAATTATCACTTCTCTATAGTTCTCTAGTCTTAACTCATTTCAGCATTAACTCAAAAGTCCACAGTCCAAAGTCTCATCTGAGACAAGGTAAGTCACTTCTGCCTATAAGCCTGTAAAACCAAAATGAGTTAGTTACTTCTAAGATATAATGAGAGTACAGGCATTGGTAAATGCTCTGATGCAAGTCCAAAACCCATCAGGGCAATCATTAAATCTTAAAGCTCCAAAATGATCTCCTTTGACTACATGTCTCACATCCAGGCCATGCCGATGCAACTGGTGGGCTCCCAAGGCCTTGGGCAGCTCTGACCCTGTGGCTCTTCAGGGTACAGCCCCAAGGCTGCTTTCACAAGCTGGCATTGAGGGCTTGTGGCTTCTCTTTTCTTTTCTTCTTTTTTTGAGACAGAATCTCGCTCTTGTCACCCAGACTGGAGTGCAGTGGCATGATCTTGGCTCACTGCAACCTCTACTTCCCGGGTTCAAGCGATTCCCCTGTCTCAGCCTCCCGAGTAGCTGGGATTACAGGCACCTGCCATCACACTTGGTAATTTTTGTATTTTTAGTAGAGATGGGGTTTCACTATGTTGGCCAGACTGGTCTTGAACTCCTGATCTCAGGTGATCTGCCCGCCTTGGCCTCCCAAAGTGTTGAGATGACAGGTGTGAGCCACTGTGCCTGGCTGGGCCTGTGGCTTTTCTAGGAGCACAGTGCAAGCTGTCACTGGATCTGATATTTTGGGGTCTAAAGAATGGTGGCCCTCTTCTCTCAGTTCCACTAGGCAGTGTCCCAGTGGGGACTCTGTGTTGGGGCTTCAACCCCACATTTCCTATTTGCACTGCCCTAGGAGAGATTCTCCATGAGAGTTCTGCCCCTGCAGCAGACATCTGCCTGGACATCCCATTCAGGAGTTTCCATATATCCTCTGAACTTTAGGTGGAGGTTCCCAAACTTCAACTCTTGCCTTCTGAGTACCTCCAGGCTCAACACCATGTGGAAGCTGTCAAGGCTCAGGGCTTGGACTCTCTGAAGCAATGGCCTGAGCTGTGCCTTGGACCCTTTTAGCCACAACTGGAGCTGGAGTGGCTGGGATGCAGGGCACCATGTCCTGAGGCTGCACAGAGCGGCTAGGCCCTGGGCCTGACCCAGGAAACCATTTTTTCCTCCTAGGCCTTGGGACCTGTGATGGGAGGGGTTGATTTGACATTCTCTGAAATGCTTGGGACACATTTCCTCCATTGTCTTGGCTATTAACAGTCAGTTTCTTTTACTTAAGCAAATATCTGCAGTCAGCCTGGGCTTGAATTTCTCCTGAGAAAATGGGGTTTTCTTTTCTACCACATGGCTGGACTGCAAATTTTTCAAACTTTTATGCACTGTTTCCCTTTAAAATGTATGTTCCAGTTTCAGATAATCTCTTTGTTCATGTATATGAGTGCACAATTTAAAAAATATCTAAGTCACATTTTGAATGCTTTGCTGCTTAGAAATTTATTCTACTGGATACCCTAAATCATCTTTCTCAAGTTCAAATATTCACAGATCTCTAGGGCAGGGGGCAAAATGCTGCCACTCTGTTTGCTAAAGCATAGCAAAAGTGACCTTTACTCCAGTTTCCTATAAACTCTGCAGCTCTATCTGAAACCACCTCAGCCTGGACTTCATTGTCCACATCACTATTAGCATTTTGGTCAAAACCATTCAACAAGTCTCTAGGAGGTTTCAAATTTTTCCATATCTTCCTATCTTCTTCTGCACCCTCCAAACTGTTCAAGCCTCTGCCTATTACCCAGTTCCAAAGTTGCTTCCACATTTTCAGGTATCTTTATAGCAGTGCCCCACTCTTCTGGTACCAATTTTCACACTGTGCAATTTTTTATGCACTACTGAAGACTTCTTTTATCATGGAAAAGTCTTCAGTAGTGCATAAAAGGATTAGAATTCAGAAAGGCATGGCATTGACAGAGAGAAAGTATACATTATTCTATAATGACTCTAGAAAAATTATTTAATCAGATAGAAAAAATAAATACAGAAAATGAGATTTCTCCTCAGTACCATTCACAGATATTTATGATTGATTAAAAACCTGAATATAGGCCAGGCATGAGTCATCATGCCTAGCACTTTGGGAAGCCGAGGCAGGCGGGTCACGAGGTCAGGAGATCGAGATCATCCTGGCTAACACGGTGAAATCCCGTCTTTACTAAAAATACAAAAAATTAGCCTGGCGTGGTAGTGGGCACCTGTAGTCCCAGCTACTCGGGAGGCTGAGGAAGGAGAATGCCATGAACCTGGGAGGTGGAGCTTGCAGTGAGCTGAGATCGCGCCACTGCACTCCAGCCTAGGAGACAGAGCAAGACTCCGTCTCAAAAAAAAGAAAAAAAAACAAACCAAAAAACCTGAATATAGTAATTAAATTTCTGAATAAGCATTGGGGAAGAAAAATCTCATAATGACATACCATGATATAAACCATTAAGAACAACATTGGCACATTTAACATTTTATTATTTTCCCACTTGCTTGTCTCAGTATTCACCTCCAGCCCATTTTCAGGCTATGAAACCTCCTCAGGAAACTGCAAGATGCTTGAGTCCTTAAGGAGTTCACTGATTAGATCATCTTTAAGGAAAATAGCAACTGACTCTTAAATGAATGTTAATACTTTATTTAATACTTACAAAACACTCTGACCTTAACTTGGCTTATATATTTCCATTCACAGATGATAAATAACATTCAGAGAGAGGATTAATATTTGACTAAATCTGTACGGTGATGGCATCATGTGAAGTGAGAGACTTAAGATGATTCAATAAACAAAAATCTTGGCCAAGCATCTCATACTAGAATACAGCCAAATTTTCAACCTTGAAGCATTTTGGTATCATACAGAACTAAAATTATTATGAAATCCTTTTCCAGAAGATAATTAATGTTATTCTAAAAATCAAAATTTATAATCTTTTGTTTCAGAAGAGTAGCGTGTTGATAGGCTTGGAAAAATAAAAAGAATTTCAGCTTCAATGAAAGCCATGTAACTGTTACTCACTCATTAGCACCAAGCATAAGCTTCCTTATCACATCACCAGCGTTTCAACTCCAACATGTAAATTTCTCAAAGTTCAATTATTCTTAATTATTTGTCATATTCATGAGACTGAGATTTTTGCTTGTGTTTACTGAAGCATGAATCTGTCTTCCATTCTTTACACTTACTGCTTTTATTTTCTTTTGAATAGCAATTTCAGCCAATTGTAGCACATATGACTCTCCTTAAAAACTAAAATGCACTGAAGACATATGAAAATCCGGCAGCTATCACAGTCAACAGTGAAGAACTAAAAGAATTTTCTTGAAGATTATTAACAAGGCAAGGACTCTCACTCCCATAACTTCTGTGCAACACAGTACTAAAAGTTTTACAGCCCTTAGGAAGGAAGGAAGGAAGGAAGGGAGGGAGGAAGAGAGGGAGACAAGGAAAGAGGGAATGAGGGAAAGCCCAAGTTGGAAATGAAGAAATAATATTATATACAGAGGACATGATCTTATACGTAAAATACTCTAAATCTTCCACACACAGAAAAAAATAAAGAGCTAATAAATAAATTCAGCAATATTACAGCATACATGATCAACGTACAAAAATCAGCTATACACTAACAATGAACAATCTGAAAAAGAAATTGAAAAAAACTAGTTTCTTTATAATAGCACAAAAATACTTAAGAATAAACTTAACCAAAGAGATAAATTATTTATGCTCTGAAAACTACAAAATATTGCTGAGAGAATTGCTTGAACCCAGCAGATGCAGGTGGCAGTGAGCCGAGATCGCACCACTGCACTAGAGCCTGGGTGACAGAGCAAGACTTCGTCTGAAAAAAAAAAAAAAAAGACAGACTTTACACCAACAGAATAGAATAGAATAGAATAGAATAGAATAGAATAGAATAGAATAGAATAGAATAGAATAGAATAGAATAGAATCAAATAAATAGAATAGAATAGAATAGAATAGAATAGAATAGAATAGAATAGAATAGAATAGAATAGAATAGAATAGAATGCCCAGAAAACCCTTGTGTATATGATCAATTGGTCTTTGATAAAGGCGCCAGGAATACACACCAAGGAAAGGATATTCTCTTCAACAAATGGGCTCAAGAAAAGTAGATAAAATTTTTTATCCTTCATCACTTTAAGTATGTTATCCCTCTGTCTCATGGCCTATAAGATCTCCACTCAAAAGTCTGCTGCCAGGCCTGTAGATGCTCCATTGTACATTGTTTCTTTTCTCTTGCTGCTTTTAGAATTCTTTCTTTATTCTTGACCTTTGGGAGTTTATTATTAAATGCCTTGAGGTAGTATTTTTGGGGGGTTAAATCTGCTTGGTTTTCTATAACCTTCTTGTGCTTAGATATTGACATTTTTCTGTAAGTTTGAAAAGTTATCTGTTATTATCCCTTTGAATAAACTTTCTACCCCATCTCTTTCTCTACCTACTCTTTAAGGCCAATAACTTTTAGATTTTCCCTTTTGAGGCTACTTTCTATTTCCTGCAGCAGTGCTTCATTTTTTATTCCTTCTTTTTTGTCTCTTCTGACTGTATATTTTCTTTCTTTTTCTTTTTTTCTTTTCTTTTCTTTTTTTTTTTTTAGATGGAGTCTCTCTCTGTCACCCAGGCTGGAGTGTAGTGGCGTGATCTCGGCTCACTGCAAGCTCTGCCTCCTGGGTTCACGCCATTCTCCTGCCTCAGCCTCCCGAGTAACTGGGACTACAGGCGCTAGCCACCATGCCTGGTTAATTTTTTGTATTTTTAGTAGAGACAGGATTTCACCGTGTTAGCCAGGATGGTCTCAATCTCCCAACCTTGTGATCCACCCGCCTCGGCCTCCCAAAGTGCTAGGATTACAGGCATGAGCCACCGCACCCAGCCCTGACTGTGTATTTTCTAATAGCTTGTCTTCAAGCTCGCTAATTCTTCTGCTTGATTCATTCTGCTATTAACGGACTCTGATGCATTAGTCAGTATGAGAATTGCATTTTTCAGTTCTGGAATTTCTGCTAGATTTTTAAAAATTATTTTCATATCTTTGTTAAGTTTACTTCATAGAATTCTGAATTCCTTTTCTGTGATATCTTGAATGTCTCTGCATTTTCTCAACACAGCTATTTTGAATTCTCTGTCTAAAGGTCACATATCTCTGTTTCTTCAGGATTGATCCCTGGTGTCTTATTTAGCTCATTTTGTGAGGTAATGTTTTTCTGGATGGTGTTGATCCTAGTAAAAGTTCTTTGGTGTCTGGGCATTGAAGAGTTAGGTATTTATTGTAGTCTTCACTTGCTGGGTTTATTTGCAGCCATTCTTTTTGGGAAGGGTTTCCAAATATTTGAAAGGACTTGAGTGTTGTGATCTAATCTGTCTGTACTTTAGGAGGCACTTTAAGCCTAGTAACACTGGTGGTTCTTGCAGATTCAGAGATACCACCTTGATGGTCTTGGACAAGATCTGGGAGAATTCTCCGAATTACCAGGCAGGGACTCTTGTTGTCCTGCCTTCCTTTTTCCCAAACATAGGGAGTCTCTCTCCCTTCTGAACCATCTATAGCTGGGCATGGAGTGACACACACACCCCTATGGCTACCACCACTATGACTGAACTGGGTTAGACCTTAAGTCAGCAAAGTGCTGGGTCTTGCCCAAAGCCTATTGTAACCACTCTCTGCCTACTGCCTATGTTTGCTTAAGGCCTGGGGACTCTACAATCAGCAGGTGACAAAGGCAGCCAGGCCTGTGTTCTTCCCTTAAGGGCATGAGGTCCCCAGGCAGTGGGTGGGTCCAAAACTGCCCTCCATGAGTCAGGGGACTAGAGTCAAACACCTTAAAAGTCTATCTGGTATTTAATCGTATTGTGGCTGACCTTGCACTCAAACCACAAGACACAGTCCTTCCCACTCTTTCCTCCCTTTTCTAAAGGCAGAGGAGCTCACCTTAAAGCCACTGCCAACTCTTGCCATGAGGATCACTGCCAGACTACTACTAATGTTCCCTTAATGCCCAAGGGCTCTTAAGTCAGCTTGTGGTGAATGTCGCCTGGCTTGGAACTTACCATTCAGGGCAGTGGCCTGCCCTCCCCAGGGCAGGTCCAGAAATGCTGTCCAAAAGTCAAGTCCTGAAATTGAAGACCCCAAGAGCCTGCTTGGTGCTCTACCCCACTGTGGTGGTGTTGGTACCTAAGGTGAAAGACAAAGCCCTCTTTACATTCCCCTCTGCTTTTCTCCCCCAGGAGGAGTTTTGCCTGGTAGCCATCACAGTTGGTAATGTGCTGAGTCTCACCTGAAGCCAACAAGTCTCAGAGGATCACCAAGCCCTGAGATGTTGTACCTGGGTATTGCTGCTGGTTATTTAGGGCCCAAGGAATCTTCAATTAGCAGATGATGAATGCTGGCAGGACTGGGTCCTTTCCTTCAAGGCAATGGATTAGTTTCTGGCCTAAAGTGTGTCTGGAAATGTCATCTGGGTTCTTGGACCAAGAAAGGGGACCTCACAACTCTGCTCAGTGCCCTGTCCTGCTGTGGCTGAGATAGTATCCAAGATGTAAGAAGAAGTACTCCTCACTCTTCCTCTCTTCTCCTCAAGCAGAAAGAAGGGTTGTCTTGGAGCCAGGAGCTGTACAGCCTGGGAGGGGTGATGCCAGTACTCCCTTGGCCTCCCCAGCTGGTGCCTCAGTATGTCACGTGTTCCCACTACCCAGTCCACTGTCTCTAGTTTATCCCTAAGACTTGCCTAAGGGTTGCAGTCCTTATGGATTGACTGCCTTTCAACTTTACTTACAGACTGAGGGCACTTTGTCCCTCAGTGGCAAGGTTTACAGGCATTCCATTTCTGATCGCTGCAATGGGCTATTCCCTCTGGCCAGGGCTGGTTTAAATGCGTCTTCCTCTGTGAGCAAGGTGTCAGTTAAGTAGTTTGGTTTGTTTGTTTTTTGTTTGTTTGGTTGGGTTTTTTTTTTTTTTTTTTTTTTGGTCTACAGAACAGCACTGAGTTCAATGCCTTACAATTACTTTGTTCTCCCGCCCCCAGTACCCAGAGAGGCTCTGTGCACCGCATTGCAGATGCTGAGGGTGGGGGGGAAGTGGTGTTGGCATTCAGGACTGTTTTTTCTATGCCTTCAGTGACTCTTTCAGGGATATGAAGTTAAAATGAGGTATTATGAGTACTCATATGATTTCTGGTTCTTATGAAGTGTTTTTTTTTATGTGTAGAAAGTTTTTTACTTGGGGTCCTTGTTGAAGCTGGGGGGTGATGATCTGCCATCTTGCTCCTCCTCTCTCTGGATCCCTTTTGAACTGTTGGTTGGAATGTAAAATGGTGCTTTTGCTATGAAAAACAGCATGGAGGGTCCCTAAAAAAATTAAACATAGAACTGCCCATCTAACCCAGCAATCTCACTTCTAGGTATTTATCCAAGATAATGGAAAAGAGAATCTTGAAGAGATATTTGCACTCCCATGTAATAAACAGCATTATTTACAATAACCAAGAAGCAGAAACAACCTAAATGTCTATCAGCAGCTGAATGGATAAAGAAAATGTGATATATGCATACAGTGGAATATTATTCCATCTTGAAAAATAAGAAATTCTTGCCATATGCTACAACATAGATGAAACTTAAAGACATTATGCTAAGTGAAATAAGTCATTCAAAGATGGACAAAACCTACATGATTCCACTTATATGAGGCATCTAAAGTAGTCAAATTTATATAAGCAGAAAATAGAATGGTGGCTGCCAGAAGCAGAGTGGAGACATAAATATGAATTTGCTGTACAATGGATATGTTTTCAGTCATGCAAGAAGAAAGAGTTCTAGAAATCTGTTCTACAACAAGGCACAGATAGGCAATAATATTGTACTGTGTAATTAAAAGTTTAGTGGAGTATATTTTAGGTTACATGTTTTTTTACCAACATAAAAATAAAATATAGAGATTTTTAGGCACACTTAACATAAATATGACTTTTTTTCTCAAATCAATTTAGACATTATGCTCAATTTTATTTCTTTAACTTTCTAATGTTCTGTTTGATATGAGAGTATTTGAATTTTACCAAATATGAAAATGTAACATAAACATGAAGTAATATCTATGGAGATAAAACAAGCAAAAATGAATGGTATATGACTTTATAAAGAAAAGCAAAAGGATAATTTAAAAATTGAATCAAAACAAGCAAATAGTTCAAGACATCATTATCTCTTGAGTATGTAGTCACAGAAGAATAAGAGGAGTTGGTCCAGGAGGGACACAAGAGGAAACCAAGTATATTAGTAATATTCAAATTCTTAAGTCAGGTGATGGGCTCCCAAGTGTTCATCTGAGTATTATACATATATATACTTGCTAAACATATTCATTTGTATCAACTGTTTTGAAACAGAATGTCAATGCAGTTATATGCATAAAATTAATGTGTGATCAAAAATATGTGCAAATCAAAATATGTTTAATAAACGTATTACATGTCCCAGATATAACGAGAAGCTAAACTTCTAAATATAAAAGAAATTGTCCATTTACATAATAATAAAGGACCATGTGGGAAAGAAAAATAATACATTATTTAGAAATACATGCACTTCAGTTTCATGTTTTGTAGTTTTTCCCTATTCCTACTAATTCCTTATATTTACAATTTTTATAGTCAACTACAGTATTTATAGTTAATAGGTAAGAAAAAGAGTACTAGACTCAGAAATGAGATCTATTATTTTAAGCCCCTTTTCTAGTAGTTGTTTGATCTTATGCTGATTGTTTAGGTTCCTTGAATTTCAGGGACCCTATCTCTAAAATGAGGAAATGGAGCCAGCTAGAGCTCATCTATCACTTAAGTTTCATGACTTTTCATGCTGAAGAAGCCTAATTTTCAGTGTGTATTTCTCTTACTCTCTTTATTCTTATCTGTTATTCTAAGAAATAGTTATCAAAATCTGAGACTTGTGTTCTACAATCAAAGGTCATAAAAAGCACATCCATCACTGATCAGCTTCAGGGGCCACAATGTTCTCCAATCACAGTTCTTATTAACAAAGTTGTC
Organism: Pan paniscus; assembly: GCF_029289425.2. Taxonomy (NCBI): domain Eukaryota; kingdom Metazoa; phylum Chordata; class Mammalia; order Primates; family Hominidae; genus Pan; species Pan paniscus. The sequence continues at coordinate 26,015,745 of NC_073258.2, read as the reverse complement.
TTTTTAAGTGTGTTATTTCGAGAATTGGGACAGAGAATGACAGAAATAAATGTTAGGCACGTGTTAATTTTTGTTTTACCTTTTTCACCTGGTTAGGTCTGTTTTCTTCAGTGAAATCTTCAAAGATTATTTTGGTTAATCTTCAACAAGAAGAATATACTTTGTATTCTGGATAACCACAGGTGTTTACTTAGTGAGGGCAAAAAAATCATTGAAGGAATCTCGAGTTATTTTTAAGCAATAGTGCCATCATTTGCATGTGGTTTGTCTCCACTAAAATTTTTGTTGAAATTTGATGCGTACTGTGGCAATGTTGGGAGATGGGACATAGTGGAGGCATTTGATTGTGAGGGGAGACCCCTCATGAATAGATTAATGCCCTCGCATGGGGTGAGTAAGTTCTTCTTCAGGTGGGAATGAATTAGAGCAAGTTGTTGAAAAAAGTCTGGCTTTCTCAGTTTCTCTCTCTTACCTCCTATCATATCATGCGGTCTCTTTGCACACATCTGCTCCCGTTCTGCTTTCTGCCATGATTAGAAGCAGCCTGAGCTCCTTAGCAGATGCAGCTGCTCAGCCTTGAACCTTTCAGCTACCAGAATTATGAGCCAAATAAACCTATTTTCTTTGTAAATTATCTAGTCTCAGGTATTCAGCTATAGCAACGCAAGACAGACTAAGACAAATAGTTTTAACCTATGTTGATGTTATATATTGTTGTGTGCCGTTGGTGTATGGTGGGCCATGGGAAAGGCATCTGGAAGCACTTTTCTCTGCACTTTTCTAGCAATTGCCATGCCAAAGCTAAACAAATAAGATGAATAAATAGATTTGGCAGCTTCTTGCAACTTTGAGGTGACAGCTGTTTTTGTGTCCTCCCAAGTTTTTAATGGCATAAAAATAATTAAAGTAACTGTTCATGAATACCTTTAGTTTGTCACCTTCATCTTTATAATAACTCTTGACATTATTACAATTAAAGCAAAGTATTGGCCCTTGGGCCTTGTAAATATAAGTAGATTTCTCAAGATCAACTTTAACATGACAGTTGCTTGTAGCCTGGTCTCGATCAAAAGCACATGCTTTTCCTCATGTTCCTGTGAATAATCGACTAATGAAATTTTATTTCACTGAGCAGGGATCTGTATATTATTTCAGTGCCTATCTGTCATGTGTATGGCCAATTGTTTTATGAAAATACATAATTATCTTAAAAACTCCATTAAACTATTTACTTAAATTAGTATGGTTTATATTTCTTGTACTACTAATGCACATGCACTGCATTTACAAAATGTAATTATTATTCATCAGAAAACCTTTGTAAATATGACTATTATGGGTAAGAATTTATCTGAAACAGTAGATAGATGTTCGAATAGAAGCAGAAATGTACTATGTAACTCCTTTTCATCAAACCAAAAGACAATGGTGATTAAACCTCAGGCTGATGGTGAAGCAAATGGTGAAAAACAAGCTGTAATTATTTATATCTTCACTTACTTGTTTATATAGCTACAATGCCGTCCCAGTTTCATTCATTAGAATATAAGCCACTTAAGCAGGGGAATCAACTTTAACTATTTTAACTATAGAGTTTAACATATTATCTGCCATATATTAGATGCTTAATAAATCTTTAAGTGAATAAATTGATATTATTTGAGATGGTTCTATAATTTCATTTGACTGAAGAAATTTTATAATCATCTAATAATATTGGCTTTATTAATGTTGCCAATAGTGAAATTCTGAAACAAAATGTATTACAAGTTTCTTGCTTTTTGGGTTTTTTTTTTTTAGATGGAGTCTTGCTCTGTCGCCCAGGCTGGAGTGCAGTGGGGTGATCTTGGTTCACTTCAACCTCCACCTCCTGGGTTCAAGCAATTCTATTCTTCCGCCTCACCCTTCCGAGTAGCTGGGATTACGGGCGCATGCCACCATGCCCGGCTAATTTTTGTGTTTCTTTAGTAGACACGTTCCACCATGTTGGCCAGTCTTGTCTCAAAATCCTGACCTTGTGATCCGCCTGCCTCGATCTCCCAAAGTGCTGGGATTACAGGTGTGAGCCACCACGCCCAGCCTGTATTACTAGTTTTAAGTTACCTAGTTAACATTCTTTCATTCAGTGCAACATTTCTCAACTGTTATTTCTGATGCTGTAGGAAAAACATTTTCCTAATTCTTTCTTTGCTCCTGATGAAATGAGACTTGTAATTTTTCTTCATTATGATCCTCCATTTTCCTCTTCCTCATGCCTATCACCCTCAGAAGAAAATATCTATTTTTACTGTTTCAAAATATGATTAGGGCATGACAACCACTGTTTTGTCAGACAAACCTGGATTTAAAGACACATTCTACTTCCTACTAGCTGCACAGCCATGGGAAAATTACATTAAATTTACCTTTATTTATTTTTGTGACGTGATTTTTTTTTAACCATCAGCTTAATAATACATGAGAAGCAAAGTATTTAGCGCACAGGGATCAATACTTTAAAGTTAAGTGATAAATATTATATTGATTGCTATTTCATCTAGTCTGGTGAATGAAAAGTCTAATAGATTTTCCTATATACTTCTCGTACTGTAATTAGCTACCTTAAAACTCGGTTGATACTAACTTATTTGTGGTCATTATACATTGAGATTTTTCAAATGTACTTGTTAAGCATGAAATAAAAATTGTGCCTCAGGTTCAAGATCATTTAATGTAGCAGATAATATGACAAGAAAGTAAAAGATCACAACGAAGTTACTACTGTGTAAAGATGATTTCAGCCCAGTCTATTCTGTTCACACATGCAATTGCAAACTATGCAACCAGCATGGATATTGATTGAGAGCTTTTAGTGTGATAAATTCTGTTTTAGACATCTATGCTATAGCCTTCTATTTTAACAGATATCCCAGCAAGTCAGCAGTGCTTTCTGTGGTGCAATCAGAATAGTTTCCTGCTAAATTCCTCTTTCTTCTTTTTCTGATATTCATCACTACGGACTGTGTCTATAGTTTCCTCAGAGCCAGGTGGCCCTTTTAAGTGAGATTTACATCTACCTTTGGCTCATCTGTCTCCACATGAAGTGGATACCCTTCACCTGCTGTGATGCAGGATCCTGCAGAAAAAATGTATTGGTTTGATTCGTATCCTTCATGTGGATGTCCCAGTTCTGCTGCTACTGCTGTCACTCCTGCCTTATACTATGGCTCAAATATGATGCAATGAAATAGGAACAGAGACGTTGATGGTCATTTCTGTGGCAGGCACACTCTATCTTGAGCTCTAAGTTACCCTTAATCAACTATGCACCTTTGTAATCCCCACCACTTGAATTCAGTCAGGATCTATGATACACTTCTTATAAATATGGCAAAGTTGATTAGCTGTCACTTCCGTAATTTCATTATATTTTATATATGTATGGTATTATATTATATTATATGACTATTTTAGCAAATTGGAGAGAGACCTTCTTTTTATAAACTTGAATAAATTTCTCAATTCTACTGCTACACTGAGATGAATTCTGCCAAAACTTAAAGAAGTTTGGAAGCAAATTCATAAAAATAAAACAAAATACATACTTTCTTTTCAAAGTAGCTTTTTTCTTTAAAGAAACTATGAACTATCTGATTAAATGTTCTTTAATACATCATAAAATAAACATCTATGATTTATTTTTAGGAGAGTAAACATCAATAAGGGATTTATCATCCATTCCAAAGCTGTGAAGAGAAATCATCAATATAAATAATTACTTGTCTTCAAATCTGTTTTAAAACATCCTAAATATCACAACATATACCCCAAAATATCTCAACTTATATATTAGCTTGGTGGCTGTGCAACCAACAACATTCCAAGTGCTACAAAGATAGCACTTTATAAATCTATAAATCTTTATAAATCTATAAATATTTTCATAGAATAATTTGTAAATATTTTCTCCCATTGGGTAGGTTATTTCTTCACTTTGTTGTTTGTTTTCTTTGCTGTGAAGAAGTTTTTTAGCTCTATGTAATCCCATCTATCTACTTTTGCTTTTGTTGCTTCTGTTTTGAGATCTTACTCCAAACATTTCTGTCCAATCAAATGTCCTGGAGAATTTTCCCAATTTTTCTTCTAGGAGATTCATAGTTTCGTTTCTTGCATGTCAGTCATTAATCCATTTTGAATTGATTTTTGTATAAGGTGAAAAATGAGGGTCAGTTTTATACTTCTGCATATAGATATACAGCTTTTCCAGCAACATTTATTAGAAACTGTTCTTTCCCCAATGTATGTTCTCGGTATCTGATTTGGTTTGGCTGTGTTACCACCCAAATCTCATCTTGAATTCCCACGTGTTGCAGGAGGGACCTGGTGGGAGGTAACTGGATCACGGGGGCAGGTCTTTCGCATGGTGTTCTCGTGGTGGTGGGTGGGTTTCACGAGATCTGATGGTATTATAAGGGGTAGTTTCTCTGAACAAGCTCTTTTTTTCTTCATGTAAGAGGTGACTTGCTCCTTCCTGCCTTCCGCAATGATTGTGAGGCTTCTCCAGCCACGTGGAACTGTAAGTCCATATTAAATTTCTTTCCTTTTTAAATTGCCCAGTCTCGGGTATGTCTATCAGCAGTGTGAAAACAGACTAATACAGTGTCTTTGATGAAAATAGGTTGGCTGTAACTACATGAATTTATTTTCAGGGTTTTTTTTGGGGGGGGAGGGATTCAGGTGTACACATGCAGTTATGTTAGAAGGCTGTGTTATGTGATGCTGAGATTTGGTGTACAATTGATCCCATCACTCATATATGGACCATAGTGTGCAATAGGAAGTTTTTCGGCCCTTTTCTCCATCCTTCTCACCCACATTTTGGAGTACACAGTGTCTATTTTTCCTATTATTATGACTGTGTGTATGCAATTTCTAGCTCTCACCTATAAGTGAGAACATGCAATATCTGATTTTTCTCTTTCTACATTAAATCGCTTAGAATAATGACCTCAGCTACATCCATGTTGCTGCAAATAACATGACTTCATTATTTGTATGGCTGCATAGCATTCCATGGTGTATATGCACCATATTTTCTTTATCCAACCTAGCATTGATGGACACCTAGGTTGGTTCCATGTCTTTGCTATTGTGAATAGTGCTGTGATAAACATATGGGTGCAGGTGTCTTTTTGGAAGAATGATTTATTTTCCTTTGAGTATATACCCAGTAATGAGATTGCTGGGTAAAATCATAGTTTTATGTTTAGTTCTTTGAGAAATGGCAAACTTCTTTTCACTGGGGTTGAACTAATTTACATTCCCACAAACACTATAAGCATTCCCTTTTTTTCTGCAAACTTCCCAACATGAGTTATTTTTTTGACTTTTCAGTAATAGCCATTCTGACTGGTGTGAGATGGTATCTCATTGTGGTTTTAATTTACATTTCTCTGATTAGTGCTGTCAAGCATATTTTCATGTTCGTTGGCCACTTACATGTCTTCTATTGAGAAGTGTCTGTTCACGTCCTTTGCCCACTTTTTAATGGGCTATTTTATTTTTTTCATATTGATTTAAGTTCCTTATAAATTCTGGATATTAGTCCTTTCTCAGATGTGCAGTTTGCAAATATTTTCTCCCATTCTGTAGTTGGTCTGTTTAATTTCTTGACAATTTCTTTTGCTGTGCAGAACCTTTTTAGTTGAATTAGGTCCTATCATTTTTTGTTTTTGTTGCATTTGCTTTTGAGGACTTAGTCATAAATTCTTTGCCTAGGGTGATGCCCAAAAATTTATTTCCTAAGTTTTCTTCTAGGATATTTACAGTTTGAGGTCTTACACTTAAATCTTTAATCTATCTTGAGTTAACTTTTGCATATGGTAATAGGAAGGGGTCGAGTTTTATTCTTCCGCATACAGTTAGCCAGTTTTTTCCAGCACCATTTACTGAATAGGGATTCCTTGCTAAATTGCTTCTTTTTGTTGACATTGTCAAAGATCAGGGAATAGGACATATATTTACAAGAAAAAAATTATCAGGATTATGAAAAAATCAGATAGAGTGTATAACCAATGGGAAATTAGTTCACTATATATGTGTGTGTGTGTGTGTGTGTGTGTGCTTGTGTATGTAGAGAGAGAGACAGAGAGACAGAGAGATAGAGACAGAAAGATATATTCTAATATAGAGTTGAGCAATACTACTTAGCATATTCAATATCACCAAAGTATCATTGTGACAGTATCGAATGCAACAGCGAAAAATTATATTGCAAAGGAACATGTTTTTATTTAACCTGGTGACATTTTCCTCAGTAAATAGGAGAGTTTTAAAAGAATACAGATAATTTTGTGCATTATTTTCAGAGACACATTTCAAAAGAAGAAATAGAAATGGCCAAAAAGCATATGAAAAAATTCCCAATATCCCTAAGCATCATATAAATGCAAATTAAAACCACAATTGAGATATCATCTTACATCAGTCAGAATGGTTATTATTAAAGCAAAAAAAAAAAAAAAACAGGTGTTGGAAAGGATGCGAAGAAAAGGGAATGCTCATATGTTGTAGGAGGGAGTGTAAATTAGTACAGTCTCTTTGGAAAACAATATTATTTCTCAAAGAACTAGAAACACAACTTCCATTCAATCCAGCAATCTCAGTACTGGGTATGTACACAAAAGAAAAGAAATCATTATATCAAAAAGATACTCATACTGTATGTTTATCACAGCACTATTTGCAATAACAAAAATTTCTAATCAATCTATGTGTCTATCAACAGAAGAATTAATAAAGAATAAGTGGTGTATATAACGGAATACTATTCACCTATAAAAATAATAAAATTATGTATTTTGCTGCAATATGAGAGGAACTGGAGGCCATTATCTCAAGTGAAATAACTCAGAAAGTCAAATACCATACAATACACTTACAAATTGGAGCTAAATAATGTGTACACACAGACATATAGTGTGGAATAATATACATTGGAGACTAGGAAGCATGGGAGTGGGGAAGAGGGATGAGAAATTACTTAATGGGTAGAATGTACATTATTTAGGTGATGATTACTCTAAAAGCCTAGACTTCACCACTACACGATGTATCCATGTAACAAAACTGCATTTGTGTTTTGTATAAATTTAATAATTTATACAAATAATACATTAATAAATAACAAAAACAAATAGAGGCTAATGGAAACCAGGTTTATCTGTCTCTCTAACTTAAATTTTGTTTGTGGAAAAAAGTCTGATACCAGGTCATAATTGTATATGAAAAAGAACAAGCACATCATGTGCTGTGGATAGGAAAGGTTTATAAATTCAGTGATTTCTCAGTGATTGGCCAAAGGTCTTCTGGTCTTAATGCTGGCCTTACTCTCTTCCTCAATCACATTAACAGACTGTTGTGTTGAGAGGACTCTGAGCTAAATACTGTAAGATAGGTTAAATACACAGGTCCTTCTTAAAGTGAAAAAAGAAAAAAAACAGGTTAACAAGTGAGAAGCATAGCTATAGCACAACTACTACACAGCCTTCCGCCTGTGTATGTAGCAAAATCCTGCCAGAGAAGAATGCTCTCAGGTGAATAAACTACAAACCAAGTTTAACAAAGTCCTCGGCAGCATATATTGCTGCCTATCTGTATATTTATCTTGTGAGGTATATAACATTTATACAAATATTATACTGAAAAATATTCCAAAATATTGACTCTGATACTTTCTAATTTGATGCTATAGGAAAATCACTTTGTTTTTTAATTCTATCTTGCATTTAAAAAATAAGTGATGCAAAGAGGAGAAAAAGATGGGTGGGAATAATATTTTAACTGTGTAGGATTATAGAATTAAATGAAATAGTGTATGAAAAAAGTACTGTCTGCTGTGTAGTAACTTCTTTTTTTGTTTTGTTTTGATTTTTTGAGACGGAGTCTCACTCTGTCACCCAGGCTGGAGAACAGTGGAGCGATGTCTGCTCACTGCAAGCTCTGTCTCCCGGGTTCACGCCATTCTCCTGACTCAGCCTCCAGAGTAGCTGGGACTACAGGCGCCCACCCCCACACCCAGCTAATTTTTTGTATTTTTAGTAGAGCTGGGTTTTCATTGTGTTAGAAAGGATGGTCTTGATCTCCTGACCTCGTTATCCACCTGCCTTGGCCTCCCAAAGTGCTGGGATTACAGGCATGAGCCACCGTGCCTGGCCTATGTAGTAACGTCTTAATGACACATATCATTTTTACTTATTTATTTATTTATTTATTTATTTATTTATTTATTTATTTGAGACACAGTTTCGCTCTGTTGCCCAGGCTAGAGTGCAGTGGCATGATCTTGGCTCACTGCAAGCTCTGCCTCCTGGGTTCACTCCATCTCCTGCCTCAGCCTCCCAAGTAGCTGGGACTACAAGCGCCCACCACCACGCCTGGCTAATTTTTTTGGGTTTTTTTTTTTTGTATTTTTAGTAGAGACGGGGTTTCACCATGTTAGCCAGGATGGATTAGTGACACATATCACTTTTAAAATTATGGTAATAATTATTCACTTGTTATAAACAATACAATAAAGAGATAATCACAGGATAAACTCCATAACCATAGTAATCAATTTTTATCTTTGAGCACTTACCATGTAGAGATTAATGTATAAATGAAATGTGGTTACTATAATCTAACAGTCTCCTGGGGGAGAAAGATATGTAAACAAATAGCTGTATAATTCATTGTGATATAACTATAATGGGGCAAAATGTAAAATGCTACAAAAACAGGTAGAAAGCATGAAATAGATGTGTGGTGTTATTTCTGAGGCCTCTGTTCTGTTACATTGGTCTATATATCTGTTTTGGTACCAGTACCATGCTGTTATGATTACTGTAGGCTTGTAGCATAGTTTGAAGTCAGGTAGCATGATGCCTCTAGCTTTGTTCTTTTTGCTTAGAAGTATCTTGGCTATATGGGCACTTTTTTGGTTCCATATGAAATTTAAAATACTTTTTTTCTAATTCTGTGAAGAAAGTCAATGGTAGTTTGATGGGGATAGTTTTGAATCTAAAAAGTACTTTGGTCATTTTCACGATATTGATCCCTCCTATGCGTGGGCACTAAATGTTTTTCCATTTGTTTGTGTCCTCTCTTATTTCCTGAGCAGTGGTTTGTAGTTCTCCTTGAAGAGGTCCTTCACATCCCTTGTAAGCTGTATTCATAGCTATTTCATTCTCTTTGTAGCAATTGGAATTTCACTCATGATTTGGGTACCTCTTTTTCTATTATTGGTATATAGGAATCCTTGTGATTTTTGCACATTGATTTTGTATCGTGAGACTTTGCTGAAGTTGCTTATCAGCTTAAGGAGATTTGGGGCTGAGACGATGGAGTTTTCTAAATATACAATCATGTCATCTGCAAACAGCTACAACCATCTGATCTTTGACAAACCTGACAAAAACAAGCAGTAGGGAAAGGATTCCCTATTTAATAAATGGTATTCGGAAATCTGGCTAGCCATATGCAGAAAACTGAAACTGGATGCCTTCCTTATACCTTATGCAAAAATTAACTCAAGATGGATGAAAGACTTAGACATAAGACCTATAACCATAAAAACCCTGGAAGAAAGCCTAGGCAATACCATTCAGGACATAGGCATGGGCAAACACTTCATGACTGAAACACCAAAAGCAATGGCAACAGAAGCCAACATTGACAAATGGGATCTGATTAAACTAAAGAGCTTCTGCACAGCAAAAGAAACTATCATCAGAGTGAACAGGCAACCTACAGAATGGGAGAAAATTTTTGCAATCTATCCACCTGACAAAGGGCTAATATCAAGAATCTACAAAGAACTTAAACAAATTTACAAAAAAAAAAACCCCACCAAAAAGTGGGTGAAGGATATGAACAGACGCTTCTCAAAAGAATATATATATATTTTTTTGAGACGGAGTCTCGCTCTGTCCCCCAGACTGGAGTGCAGTGGCGCGATCTCGGCTCACTGCAAGCTCCGCCTCCTGGGTTCACTCTCCTGCCTCAGCCTCCCGAGCGTCTGGGACTGCAGGTACCCGCCAACATGCCCAGCTAATTTTTTTGTATTTTTAGTAGAGACGGGATTTCGCCGTGTTAGCCAGGATGGTCTTGATCTCCTGACCTTGTGATCTGCCCGTCTCGGCCTGCCAGAGTGGTGGGATTACAGGCATGAGCCACTGTGCCCGGCCAGAAGACATTTATGTGGCCAACAAACATATGAAAAAAAGCTCATCATAACTGGTCATTAGAGAAATGCCAATCAAAACCACAATGAGATACCATGTTATCCCAGTTAGAATGGTTATCATTAAAAAGTCAGGAAACAACAGATGCTGGAGAGGATGCGGAGAAATAGGAATGCTTTTATACTGTTGGTGGGAGTGTAAATTAGTTCAACCATTGTGGAAGACAGTGTGGTGATTCCTCAAGGATTTAGAACCAGAAATACCATTTGACCCAGCAATCTCATTACTGGGTATATACCCAAAGGATTATAAATCATTCTACTATAAAGACATATGCACATAGATGTTTATTGCAGCACTGTTCACAATAGCAAAGACTTGGAACCAACCCAAATGCCCATCAATGATAGACTGGACAAAGAAAATGTGGCACATATGCACCATGGAATACTATGCAGTCATAAAAAAGGATGAGTTCCTGTCCTTTGAAGGGACACTGATGAAGCTGGAAACCATCATTCTCAGCAAACTAACATAAGAACAGAAAACCAAACACCGCATGTTCTCACTCATAAGTGGGAGTTGAACAATGAGAACACATGGACACAGGGTGGGGAACATCACACACTGGGGCCTGTTGGAGGGTAAGGGGCAAGGGGAGCGATAGCATTAGGAGAAATACCTAAAGCAGATAATGGGTTGACGGGTGCAGCAAACCACCATGACACGTGTATACCTATGTAACAAATCTGCATGTTCTGCACATGTACCCCAGAACTTAAAGTATATAATTTTAAAAAAGTATAAAACAAAACTCCAGAGAGAAGATGCATCTAGGCCCATTGCCACTTTCATGCTTGAGTTGCAAAATGTTTAGAACATAGGACAGCAAATGTTGGTAGAGAAGAAGTAAAATAGCAAGTCCACTCCTGCCTTCCCTATTTTTCTTACCTAATTACTCCTTGTCTTGAACAGCAGCTGTCCAGGGCAAGGAAAAAGGAGTAAGAGGGATGATAAACTAATAGTTATTCAGCCTCTGTAGGGTTCCAATTGCTCTTTGTTAATTATTTCATTTATTTTTATTGTAGATCTTATCATAAACCTGTGAGTTGGATAGAGTTTTTTAATTTTTCACATGCAAATATAAGATCTCATGTTAGATATTAATTTTACTTGGCACAATCCTCATAATTTTTATTTCCCTGTCACAAACTCTCCTTTCTGAAAAAAAGGAGTAAACACTCATGGTAGCAGTGATTGGACAGTTGGATACAAAGGGTAAAGAGATTCAAGGTGGTACAATTAGTGTTGCTTCTCTTGATTTTTGCTGGAGCTAGTAGTGAAAACTCTGTCTTTAACTTTAGTCAAGAGTTTAAGGGTGCAGTCCTAGAGTGGAAGGTAGTCCTGCCTGAGCCATGAGAGAATGCCATTTGCAGGGGAAGGTAAGAGAATGAAAAATATAAAGAAAAGAGAGTTTTGTAGATGATGACTACCTCGTGTCAGTCCCTGCAGTCTTTAGGCCTAGCCTATTTTATTATTCCTTCCTTAAACTTTTCAAGGCATCTCAGTAACTTTCCAATCTCTTAATGCTTAAGCTAGTAAGAAGTGAAGCTTCTATCATTTTTTTGCTGAGATAATCTTAAAACAGTACACAGCCCATTGATTATATTTTGATACCAGCTCTGTTTTATTTCAAATCACATAAATGTTTCTGGGTATAAGAATATTCTATAGTTCTTCTACATAAAGTTAGGCTTCTGCAAATTCTCATGGCTCCTGCAGTTTGCTCCTGGCCAGGTACTTTTGGGGGGGTCTTTAACTGTTAGTCCATTAATGTATTTTACATAATGCTGCAGTGAATTCTGTAATTTTCCCCTTTACAAATCAAGGGGAAAGAGATATTTTGGGTTAATTTGAAAAAGGCTAATACTTAGAAAAATAGCATATGTTAGCAGCTTCTGGAGCTTGTCTGCTGGTATTCAGTCCTGTCTCTTCCAATAATTATCTGTATAGCCTTAGTCAATTACTTAACTTCTCTGTGTATCATTTTCCTCTTATGTAAAGTAGCAATACTAGTACTTACTTCAAAGTGTCGTTATAAAAATTAAATGGATTCGCAGGTGCAAATTCTTTACAATAGGATCTGGAATAGGATAAGTGTTTGGATACTATTCTTCCCCTCCAGTCTTGTTTAGAATACCTTTTAAAAAAATGTTGAACTCTTTCCTCAAATTAACCTTTATCTAAAAGTTCAATATATAAACAAGAAAAAATCAATGCTGCTTTTGTTGAAGTAATGTATGGGTTTGGAGCCTGGCTCACTTAGTTTCAACTGTCTTTTTCAGGCACACGCAAGAAATCGTAACTACAATATAACTACAATTTTTCTTTCTCTCTCTCTCTCTCTCTTTTTTTAATTTGAGACAGAATCTTGCTCTGTCACACAGGCTGGAGAGCAATGGCACAATCTCAGTTCGCTGCAACCTCTGCCTCCCAGCTTCAAGTGATTCTTCTGCCTCAGCCTCCTGAGTAGCAAGGATTACAGGTATGTGTCACCCAGCCCAGCCAATTTTTGGTATTTAGCGGAGAAGGGGTTTCACCATGTTGGTCAGGCTGGTCGCAAACTCTTGACCTCAGGTGATCCACCTGCCTCTGACTCCCAAACTGTTGGGATTACAAGCATAAGCCACCGTGCCCAGCCAATAACTACAATTTTTCTAACTTGAATATGTACCATGTTCTGTGTTTACTGTTTTGCCTCAATTTTCTTATTTAATTGTTGGAATATTGGTATAATCATTGTTTTTATAATTTCAACTATAAGGCATCTGAGAATCTTGAGGCTTCACTAACTTGTCAAGGTTCGCGTAAGCAGCAATTGACAATGCACGGCTAGCGTGGGGCTTGCCTGACACCAAACCATGTCTTAACTGACACATCACACTGCCCGCCTTGGGGCTCCTCAGTGCCTGGCTTTAAAGCCATTGTCTTAGATAAATTGGGCCTTTCTAGTGTTTGTAGTAAAGAAGCATGGGCTGTGCTCCTGATTCTACCCAGGAACCAACTGAAAGAAACCTTATTCTTTAGGTGATTTTATCATCCATATATTACTCTGGTGAGAAAACTACGAATCCCAAGAAGCCAGATTTCTAGAGCCAGATCTCCATGTCACCAAAGCAAAGAAAATGCAATACTGGGTTATAAAAGATTTAATTATCAAGCATGAGATTATTTTTAATTATCAAGCATGAGATTATTTTTTAACACAAAATTTTACCAATTATTTATTGTCTGTGGTCTATGAATAGCATTGTAAAATTCCCAGGGTATTAATGAGAACCCTTAAAGGAGGGAATTTCTTCTTTCTGAGAAACCAGAACCTTTGTGATGTTTGAGGTTGGGCAACCCTATGGTCCATAAACAGGTGACTTTGATATGGCTCCCTTGATAATTGTTTGTTTCCACTATTTCACTTTTTTTTGAGACAGTCTCACTTTGTTGCCCAGGCTGGAGTGCAGTGGTGAGATCTTGGCACACTGCAGCCTCCATCTCCTGGTGCAAGAGATGCTCCTGCCTCAGCCTCCTAAGTAGTGGGATGACAGGTGTGCACAACCATGCCTGGCTAATTTTTGTATTTTTAGTAGACACGGTGTTTCACCATGTTGGCCAAGTTGATCTCCAACACTTGGCCTCAAGTGATCCACCCGCCTTGGCCTCCCAAATTGCTGGGATTACAAGCATAAGCCACCACACCTGGCCCCTATTTCCACTCTTTAATGGATTGATTGTCATAAAGGAACTCCTCTGACCTCTTTCACACTCACAACTGGGAAACTGTCATGCAATGTGAGACACTCTTTTTCCCTACTCCTCCCTCCCTGTTGTAGTTTTTCAGTGGCAATACATAAATTTTGAGACCTCATGCCATCTTAAGAATCCTGGTCTTGGCTGGGCATGGTGGCTCATGCCTGTAATCCCAGCACTTTGGGAGGCCAAGGTGGGTGGATCACGAGGTCAGAAGATCAAGACCATCCTGGCTAACACAGTGAAACCCCGTCTCTACTAAAAATACAAAAAATTAGCCAGGCGACATGGCGGGCACCTGTAGTCCCAGCTACCCGGGAGGCTGAGGCAGGAGAATGGTGTGAACCCGGGAGGTGGAGGCGGAGCCTGCAGTGAGCGGAGATCGTACCACTGCACTCCAGCCTGGGCAACAGAGTGAGACTCCGTCTCAAAAAATAAAAATAAAAATAAAGATCCTATTGTCTGTAACCAGCTCCCACTTCTCTGACTCTCAAACACTTGAAGGTCTTTACATAGTTTTTGTCTTGTCCTATATCCATTTGTCCTTTTCAATTTTTTTTTTATTTTTTGCAAATTAACTGTTTTATAGATACTTAAATGCCTTCCACATCAAATTCTCAGCCAAGAGAATACAATATTTGATCTAAGGCTTTCCACATAAATGTAACTAATATATATTCAGTATAAATAAAAATTCAATGTAAATTGTATATGTTCAATATAAACATAATTATCCTTTTACAAATAAATTCTGACAAAACAAATAAGGACTTTTTTTTCCCAGAATTGCTATATATTTTTTTCCACTTGAAAGTGCTTAGGATGGTAACACTGTGCTGATTCCCATAGTTGTTTCCTCTGTACATCACCAAATCAGGAGAATAAGTATAATATTTTCAATTGGGCTCCCTGTTTTTCCTTAGCCTGGGCTCTCAGAATCAGAGTAGCCAAACCACATATTTAGGGGTTGATGTACCTTCATCCCTCCCCTGCACAACCAGCCTTGTTTGCTGTATATATTGCACTATGTCTAGTACATGACAGAAATGAAACACATACCCATTGTAAACATGAATGGCTTAATGGCTTTAGGTCACTCCCAGATGAGCTATCAAACATCTATGACCTCTTCACAGTATGTAAGAGATGAGATGACTTTTAAACTGTTTCTTCTCTATCAAATCAAACTGAAAAGTAAAACTCTTTTCTCATCAGCTTGTTCTTTCCCTCTAGAAATCGAAATTTCAATGAAAAAGAAAGAAAATAGCACATGTATAGTTAAATAACCACATCAGATTTATATAACAGAACATTCTTGTTAAGATGGAAGAGAATGAATTTCAGAAACATTATGAGCAAAATCAGGGGATATGTTTTCAATAGTGTATTGAGAAATAAGTAAATCACTTGGTTAGAATAGATTCCCCACATGAAATTTTGTAAAATAGAGTTGTAAAGTACATGTGAGAGTCAACTTGAAGATAGGTTTATGTGAATGACAAGGAAATCTCACTACACTGAGTAGACATAAATTAATTAATAAAGGTAAGTTAGAAAGGAAGATGCATGATCAAAGGGATTTTAGAAAGATCATTTATTTGCTGAATCCAATAAAGTGACGAGAAAAAAGGTAGAAAATTAGAATGCCAACTCAGTTATCTAGTATTGGGTGTTATAATTTGCAAGAAACAAACTAATATAATAGTGCTAGGTCTTACCACAAGAAGATATTTTGTTTTATATTATGAGAAAATAATTAAAGCTGTTGTAACAGCACATCAAAGATTTGTAGAACTTATATTTCACCATTTATGCTACTGATTTCATGCACTATTATGCTTCCTATTCTTTTGTGTTTGCATTTTTTACTCACTCAAGTACTATTTTGGGTTACTGTATTTAAGCTATGAAGTCAAAGCTGAGCAATTACACCCACATACATATAAACATTGATTTACTCAGAGTTGTGTAGAGGTCATCTTGACAACACCAGGGATCTTTCATTGATGCACAGAGCCCACTTGAAACTAGAGAGCCAGGGGGAATAAGCACCATAAACTCATGCACCTTCATTTTTCTAAACCTCTACTGGTGCTTCCTATTGGCCAAATCAAACAGAAGCCAGAAGGCATTGGAGATTGTTATAGTTAATACAGATCAGCCTCTCAGAACAAAGTGCAAGTGGAGAAGGGTGAAAAGAGGATGTGAATGTGCATGATAAAATAAATGGCATTTAGTGTAAGTGTTTCTGCATACATATGCTCATTTGCACACACCATTTCTTTGCCCCAGTCCAAATGCAGAATTTCCTCCTGGTTGCACATAGAATTTTCTGTCATAAGACAAGTTATATTAGCCATAGAGAATTTTTGTTAGGATTTTCAGCACATAACAACAATGCAGACATGAAGCAACCAGCTAATAAAACTGAAAACTAAGTTGATATATTTCTAGAATTACTTTCTAAAGAAAAAAAAAACACGGCAATAGATGACACTATGGAACAAAACCCCCAGAAGTTTTCCAGGAGGCGCTTTCCATAATAACGTGATTACAGCTGGCAGTCACGGGGCAGAGGTGCTGGAAAAAATAATCAGAAACATATTTTGTCCCCAGACATTTAGTTATAGCTGCTTTCCAAGGGTAGCCAGCACCTTTCTTCAAAGATGGGGAGCGTTTATATTCCATGTATTAACTTGGGTGATCTACAGTAAATCAATCTGCAGAAAGACTGCACTGCACCCTAATCATAAGGATTAGCATGGCTAATTTAAATATGCTTCACATAGTATTCAACTACATAACTTCTGTATCTAGAAAAAATAGTTTTTATATACTGGTTATTACATATGTATGATTTCAGGTTTTCAACACAGAAGGCAATATAAGGTGTCCCTCCTCCCAAAAAAGAAAGAAAAAAACTCTCAGATATCAAAGACTTACAGTCATAGTTGATTCTATTTCACTGTCATTGGGACTCTTGACATTTTCTACTTGACTGCTGGCTTATAAAAGAAGTGAAATATGTGACACTGCCCCTCTATTTAAAGATCTCTGGAAGTTGTCTTAGCAGATTATTTATTTGAGGTAGCTATAAAATGTAGGGTATCCTAGACTCTGAAATCATCACCTTGGGCTATTGTTGGAAGGAGACCTTATTGACAAGCACTTCCAACTCCCAGCTCCTAGCTGCACTGCCCATCTGCCAGGTAATTGGCATGTCTCTTCTAGGAGAGAATACAGCCCTACTGGCAAAGCAATGGTAGATTATCTGGTAAGAAACACAGTAAAGATCATTTGAATACAAAAGGCCTAATTTTTCTTTTAAATACTTAAGCTCTTTGGAAGCAATTGTTACTTAAACTTTCTTGACTCCAAGAGCAGATTACCTGCTTTCATGTCTTTTCCTTTCTTAGTTACTGAGTATTTTTAGTAGATTTTCAGGTACTGTCTTTTTTTTTTTTCTGTATTTCTTCCAAAAAAAAAATGGGATACATATGCAGAGCGTGTAGGTTTGTAACATAGGTACACATGTGCCATGGTGGTTTCCTGCATCTATTGACCTGTCCTTTAAGTTCCCTCCCCTCAACCCCACCCCCCAACAGGCCCTAGTGTGTGTTGTTCCCCTCTCTGTGTCCATGTGTTCTCAATGTTCAACTCCCACTTATGAGTGAGGACATGATGTGTTGGTTTTCTGTTCCTGTGTTGGTTTGCTGAGGATGATGGCTTCCAGCTTCATTCATGTCCCTGCAAAGAACATGATCTCTTTCCTTTTTATGGCTGCGTAGTATTCCATCATGTATATGTACAACATTTTCTTTATCCAGTCTATAATTTCTGGGCATTTGGGGTGGTTATGTGTCTTTGCTATTGTAAATAGCACTGCAATAAACATACATGTGCATGTGTCTTTGTAGTAAAATGATTTATATTCCTTTGGGTATATACCCAGTAATGGGATTGCTGTGTCAAATGGTAGTTCTGGTTCTAGATCCTTGAAGAATTGCCGTACTGTCTTCCACAATGGTTGAACCGATTTACATTCCCACCAACAGTGTAAAAGCATTCCTATTTCCCATTTCTCCACAGCCTTGCAAACATCTATTGTTTCCTGACATTTCAATAATCACCATTCTGACTGGCGTGACATGGTATCTCATTGTAGTTTTGATTTGCATTTCTCTGATGATCAGTGGTGTTGAGCTATTTCATGTTTGTTGGCCACATAAATGTTTTATTTTGACAATTGTCTGTTCATATTCTTTTCCCACTTTTTGATGGGGTTGTATTTTTTCTTGTAAATATGTTTAAGTTCCTTGTAAATTCTGGATATTAGACCTTGGTCAGATGGATAGATTGCCAAAAATTTCTCCCATTGTGTAGGTTGCCTGTTCACTCTGATGATATTATCTTCTCCTGTTCAGAAGCTCTTTAGTTTAATTATATCCCATTTGTCAATTTTGGCATTTGTTGCAATTGCTTTTGGTGTTTTTGTCATCGTACCTATGTTGGACATTCAGGACACCATGCCTATGTCCTGAATGGTATTGCTTCAGTTTTCTTCTAGGATTTTTATGGTTTAGAGTTTTACATTTAAGTCTTTAATCCATCTTGAGTTAATTTTTGTATAAAGTGTAAGGATGAAGTCCAGTTTAAGTTTTTCTGCATACGGCTAGCCAGTTTTTCCCAGCACCATTTACTAAATAGGGGATCCTTTCCCCATTGCTTGTTTTTGTCAGGTTTGTAGAAGATCAGATGGTTGTAGATGAGTGGTGTTATTTCTGAGGACTCTTCTGCTCCATTGGTCTATATGTCTGTCTTGGTACCAGTACCATGCTATTTTGGTTATTGTAGCCTTGTAGTATAGTTTGAAGTCAGATGGTGTGATGCCTCCAGCTTTGTTCTTTTTGCTTAGGATTGTCTTGGCTATGTGGGGTCTTCACTGATCCCATATAAAATTTAAAATAGTTTTTTTCTAATTCGTGAAGAATATTCATGGTAGTTTGTTAGGAATAGCATTGAATCTATAAATTACTTTGGGCAGTATAGCCATTTTTACAATATTGATTTTTCCTATCCATGAGGAGGGAATGTTTTTCCATTTATTTGTATCCTTTCTTATTTCCATAAGCAGTGGTTTATGCTTCTTCTTGAGGAGGTCCTTCGCATCCCTTGTTAGTTGTATTCCTAGGTATTTTATTATCTTTGTAGAAATTGCAAATGAGAGTTCATTCATGATTTGGTCCTCTGCTTGCCTGTTGTTGGTGTGAAGGAAAACTTGTGATTTTTGCCCATTGATTTTGTATCTTGAGACTGTGCTGAAGTTGCTTAACAGTTCAAAAAGTTTTTGGGCTTAGATGATGGGGTTTTCTAAATATAAAATCATGTTGTCTGCAGAGACAACTTGGCTTCCTCTCTTCCTATTTGAATACCCTTTATTCCTTTCTCTTGTCTTGTTGCCATGGTCAGAACTTCCAATAATATGCTGAATAGGAGTGGTGAGAGAGGGCATCCTTGTTGAGTACCAGTTTTCAAAGGAAATGCTTCCAGCTTTTCTCCATTCGATATGATATTGGCTGTGGGTTTGTCATAAATAGCTCTTATGATTTTGATATATCTTCCATCAATACCTAGTTTATTGAGAGTTTTTAACATGAAGTGATGTTGAGTTTTATCAAAGGCCTTTTCTGCATCTACTGAGATAATCACCTGTTATTTGTCTTTGGTTCTGTTTATGTGATGGATTATGTTAATTGATTTCCATATGTTGAACCAGCCTTGCATCCTAGGGATGAAGTCTACTTGATTGCGGTGGATAGTTTCTCTGTGTGCTGCTGGATTCAATTTGCCAGTATTCTATTAAGGATTTTCACATTGATGTTAATCAGTGATATTGGCCTGAAGTTTCCTTTTTTTGTTGTGTCTCTGCCAGGTTTTGGTATCAGGATGTTGCTGGCTTTACAAAATGAGTTAGGGTGGGGTCCCTCCTTTTCAATTGTTTGGAATAGTTTTAGAAGGAATGATACCCGTTCCTCTTTGTATTTCTGGTAGAATTCAGCTGTGAATCCACCTGGTCCTGGACTTCTTATATTTGGTAAACTATTAATTACTGCCTCAATTTCAGAGCTTGTTATTGGTCTATTCAGGGATTCAACTTCTTTCTGGTTTAGTCTTGGTAGGGTGTATGCATCCAGGAACTTTTCCATTTCTTCTAGATTTTCTAGTTTATTTGTGTAGAGGTGTTTATAGTATTCTCTGATGGTAGTTTGTATTTCTGTGAAGTTAGTGGTGATATCCCCTTTATCATTTTTATTGTGTCTATTTGATTCTTCCCTCTTTTCTTCTTTATTAGTTTGTGTAGTGGTCTATGTATTTTGTTAATCTTTTCAAACAACCAACTCCTGGATTCATTGATTTTTTGAAGGGTTTTTCATATCTCTATGTCCTTCAGTTCTGCTCTCATCTTAGTAATTTCTTGTCTTCTGATAGCTTTTGGATTAGTTTGCTCTTGCCTCTAGCTGTTTTAATTGTGATGTTAGGGCATCGATTTGAGATCTTTCTAATTTTCTGATGTGGGCATTTAGTGTTATAAATTTCACTCTTAACGCTGTTTTAGCTGTGTCCCAGAGATTCTGATATGCTGTCTTTCTTCTCATTGGTTTCAAAGAACTTCTTGATTTCTGCCTTAATTCCATTATTTACCCAGGAGTCATTTGGGAGCAGGTTGTTCAATTTCCATGAAATTGTGTGGTTTTGAATGAGTTTCTTTTTTTTTTTTTTTTTTGAGACTGAGTCTCACTCTGTCACCCAGGCTGGAGTGCAGTGGCACTATCTCAGCTCACTGCAAGCTCTGCCTCCCGGGTTCATGCCGTTCTCCAGCCTCAGCCTCCAGAGTAATTGGGACTACAGGCACGTGCTGCCACGCCCAGCTAATTTTTTGTATTTTTAGGAGAGACAGGGTTTCACTGTGTTAGCCAGGATGGTCTCGATCTCCTGACCTTGTGATCCACCCGCCTCGGCCTCCCAAAGTGCTGGGATTACAGGCATGAGCCATCACGCCTGGCCTTGAATGGGTTTCTTAGTCCTGAGTTCTAATTTGATTGCACTGTGGTCTGAGAGACTGTTTGTTATGATTTCCATTCTTTTCCATTTGCTGAGGAGTGTTCTACTTCCAATTATGTGGTCGATTTTAGAATAAGTGCCATGTGGCACTGAGAAGTATGTATATTCTGTTGATTTGGGGTAGAGAGTTCTATAAATGCCTACTAGGTCCACTTGATCCAGAGCTGAGTTCAAGTCCTGAATATCCTTGTTAATTTTCTGTGCCATTGATCTGTCTAATACTGAGAGTGTGGTGTTAAGATCTCCCGCTATTATTGTGTAGGAGTCTAAGTCTCTTTGTAGGTTTCTACGAAAATTACATTACTTGTTTTATGAAGCTGGGTGCTCCTTATTGGGTTCCTATATGTTCAGAATAGTTAGCTCTTCTTGCTGAATTGTTCCCTTTACCATTATGTAATGGCCTTCTTTGTCTCTTTTGATCTTTGTTGGTTTAAAGTCTGTTTTATCAGAGACTAGGATTGCAACCCCTGCTTTTTTTTGTTTTCCATTTGCTTGGTAGATCTTCCTCCATCACTTTATTTTGAGCCTGTGTGTATTTGCACATAAAGTGGGTCTCCTGAATACAGCACACCAATAGGTCTTGACTCTTTATCCAATTTACCAGTCTGTGTCTTTTAATTGGGGCATTTAGTCCATTTACATTTAAAGTTAGTATTATTATGTTTGAATTTGATCTTGTCATCATGATGCTATTTGGTTATTTTGCACACTAGTTGATGCAGTTTCTTCATAGTGTCCTTGGTGTTTTTATTTTGGTGTGTTTTTGCAGTGGCTGGAACCATTTTTTTCTTTCCATATTTAGTGCTTCTTTTAGGAGCTCTTGCAGGGCAGGGCTGGTAGTAACAAAATCCCTCAGCATTTGCTTGTCTGGAAAGGATTTTATTTTTCATTTGCTTATGAAGCTTAATTTGGTTGGATATGACATTCTGGGTTGAAAATTCTTTTTTTAAGAATGTTGAATATTGGCCCCCAATCTTTTCTGGCTTGTAGAGTTTCTGCTGAGAGGTCCATGGTTATTCTGATGGGTTTCCCTTTGTATATGAGCTGGCCTTTCTCTCTGGCTGCACTTAACAGTTTTTCCTTCATTTTGACTTTGGGGAATCTGACAATTATGTGTCTTGGGGTTGATCTTCTCATGGAGTATCTTAATGGTGTTCTCTGTATTTCCTGAATTTGCATGTTGCCCTGTCTTGCTAGGTTGGGGAAGTTCTCCTGGATAATATGCTGAAGTGCGTTTTCCAGCTTGTTTCTATTCTCCTCATCTTCTTTGGTACTCCAATCAATTATAGGTTCAATCTTTTTATGAAATCCCATATTATTTGGAGGCTTTGTTCATTCATTTTTATTTTTTCTCTATTCATTTCTGCATTCCTTATTTCAGTAAGGTGCTCTTCAAACTCTGATATCTTTTCTTCTGCTTGATCATTTCCGATGTTGATACTTGTGCATGTTTCACAAAGTTCTCATGCAGTGTTTTTCAGCTCCATCATGTCATTTATGTTTCTCTCTCAACTGGTTAATCTAGTTAGCAATTCCTCTAACCTTTTATCAAGGTTCTTAGCTTCCTTGCATTGGGTTAGAACATGCTCCTTTAGCTCATCATAGTTTTTTATTACCCATCTGAAGCCTACTTCTGTCAATTTGTCCATCTGATCCTCCGTCCAGTTCTGCACCCTTGATGGCAAGATGTTGCGATCATTTGGAGGAGAAGAGACACTCTGGCTTTTGGATTTTCAACATTTTTTTCATTGATTCTTTCTCATTTCCATGAGTTTGTCTAGTTTTGGTCTTTGACGCTACTGACCCTTGGATGGAGTTTTTGTGGTGGCCTTTTGTTGTTGTTGATGATGTTGTTGTTGTCACTTTCTGCTTGTTTGTTTTTCTTTCAATAGTCAGATCCCTCTTTTGTGAGACAGCTGCAGTTTGCTGGAAGTTCACTTCAGGCCCTGTTCATCTGATTCACTCCTGTGCCTGGAGATGTTACTCAAGGAGGCTGGAAAGCAGCAAAGATGGGTGCCTGCTCCTTCTTCTAGGACCTCCTACCTCAAGGGGCACCAACCTGATGCCAGTAGGATTGCTCTTGCATAGGGTATCTAACAATCCCTATTGGAGGGTCTCACTCAGTTGGGTGGCATGGGGAGGACGACCTATTTAACAAAGCACTTTGTCGCTTGGTGGAGAGGGTATGTTTTACTTGGGGGAAACCCACTTGTCTGGGTTGCCTGAATTCCTCAGAACTACCAGGAGGAGAGGCTAAGTCTGTTGGTTCGCAGAGACTGTGGCCACCCCTCTCGCTAGGGACTCAGGCCCAGGGAGATCCAAATTCTGTCCATGAGCTTCTCGCTGGTGTTATTGGAGATCCTTTAGGGAAGCCCCACCCAGTGAGAAAGGATGAGTCAAGTTCAGGCCCGAAGAGGCATTCTGGCCACAGACTGCCGCAGCCTGTGTGTTGGGCTATGGGGGACAAGTCTTGGTACCAAGCCATCCAGCCTCCCTGACTCCAGCAGGGGAAAAGCGCAGACTGGAGCTATAGAGATGGGTGCCACCTTTCCCTCGCCTAGGGAACTTAGTGTGTTAGGCAGTTGCAAGTCCCAGTGCTGGCTGCTGCCCCTCCCTCAAGGACCTCTAAGGGCTTAGAGAGCAGGCAGCTGCAGCTGGTGCTGTTGCCCCTCCCCTAGGAGCTCCGTAGGCTTACGCAGATTGCCCCTGAGAGGCTTTAAGAATCTGCATGTTCCAGGGTTGGGACGCTGGGCCCCAGTGGTGTGGGTTTACAAGTGGGATCTTCCCATCTGTGGTTGAACAGTTCTGTGAAAAAAAACCCAGTTTTCCAGACTGGGTTGTGCTCCCTCACCACCTCCCTTGGCTGGGTGCAGGAGGTTCCCCTTCCCTGTGTGGCTCGCAGATGAGCCACTGCACCACACAACTCTTCCTTCTCTCCATGGGTCACGCCAGCCTTCTAGTCAATTTTGATGAGAGAACCTTGGTTTCTGGTGAAAGAATCACATGCTTATTATGGGTTTTCTAGATGGGAGCGTCTAAACAGTGCTGCTTATAGTTGGCCATCTTCGGGAAGACCCCTCCCTCCTGCAGGTACTACCTTAGATTCCACATTATTAAAATCACCCTTCCAAAGAGGTGCAGTATAAACTGTTGGTTGAAACTTGCTAGAATGTCCCTTTGAAAGGACAAAATCCACTGGCATGCCTTCTAGCTTCTGCCTTTCTGCTTGCTTCTGCCTGGATAGAGTGTAAATCTGAATGTGTACCAGAAAACTTGTGACATGAGGAGATAACCATGATGAGAAAAACCCGTATATTAAAAATGACAAACTAACTATGAAAGAGTCTGTCTTGCCTATGGCAACTGCTACCAGCTTGGGGCTTATATCATTGAATTTCTTATAATGTAAGGAAAACAACATCCATTTGTGCAGCCATAATTTGTTGGGTTATCTGTTATTTGCAACAAATAATCCAACAAAAGATGTTTTTTGTTGTTGCTGTTGTTAGCAAACAAATTTGTTGTGGAACAAATTCTTAAATGAATAGAGAGAATAAGACCATGACTCAACTTAACTAATTTAGACGTAGAGGTAATTTCAAGAATGTGAACATTTGGGAATTCATAGAAATTTTTAGGTTAAGCCCCTGAACTGCCCAGAAATCAAGGAATGAGGGTACAAGGTGAGTTTAATCTATGCCTTAGGTGTGGGCTAGCCACAACTGCAATATGGATTGCACATAGTTTCTTTGTTATATCAGATATTTGCAAAGATGGCCTGAGAGCTAAATTCATCTGATTGGTTTTTGTGTTTGTTTGTTTCTTTGGGTTTTGTCTTTGTTTATTTCCACAGAACCATCTCTTTTCTACCACAAACAAGGAAGACAAGAAGAAGAAGGGCAGGCAAGGGGAGATATGATTCATGGGAAACACATCATTTTAGTCTCTAGTTTCTCTCAATAGGTACAGAGTGACCAGCCTAGTACCTAGGCCTGCTTTTATGTCCAAGGTGTCTCCTGGAAGCCTTTTAAAGCTTAAATTCCTGAGTAATTTTGTAGATACTCTTTTTGGAGACCATGAAGGTGTGGAATATCTGCTTTCATTGAACCGCATTAAGAGACTGCTGAGCAGTTTGCACATCTCTATCTGCCACTACAGAAAATGCCCTTGGCCCAGTGTGCAGGCATAAACAACATGTACTTCTTGTACTACTCAAAATGGCGTCTGCTTACATTCAGCACTTTTTGTTCTGCATCATCTTGTTGTACTCTCTGAACTTTAAGCTTCGAAATAAAATTTTTTGAAACAATCCACATTAGTGGCCAATATGGTTTGGTAGTGTCCCCATCCAAATCTTATCTTGTATTGTAATCACCATAATCCCCAGTATCAAGGGAAGGACAAAGTGGGAGGTAATTGGATCATGGGATTTGTTTCCTTCATGCTGTTCTCATGATAGTAAGTTCTCATGAGATGAGATGGTTTTATACATGTTTCACAGTCCCTCCTTCACACACTCTTTCTCTCTCCTGCCACCTTATGAAGAAGGTGTCTGCTTCCCCTTCTGCCATGATTTTAAGTTTCCTCAGGTCTCCCAGCCACGTGAAACTGTGAGTCAATTAAACCTCTTTTCTTTATAAATTACCCAGTCTCGGGTATTTCTTTATAGCAGCATGAAAATGGACTAACACAGTGGCTTCAAATATTTAACAAATTTCAGAATAACTCAATCCTGAAGTCATTTTCTATTACTAACTCTTTATAAACTCAGAGTTTATAAAGAATATCAATCCAATTTTGTATAAGAAATTTTGAATGCAATGATTGTATGCATATTTATAATATTTCAAAATAGAGTAGTTAAGTAGAATAATGAATGAATCCTTTTCTTTATTACATCCTATTAGGAACATACATTTCTTTCACAATGAGGAAAACAACATAATATAGTATAATAGACTAATAAAGAAAAATTGTTTACATTAAGAAGAGTATGTCAATAAAATCCCTATTTTATTAACTACTATAAAATCACATTTATAACATTGTATCACATTAAGAAACTCACTGAGTTGCTAAAAGTAATAGAAGTAGAATGTAAATGCAAGTATAATTGCATGGTATAATATTTAGAACAAATAAAAAACTTACTAAAGATCTTAAGAGTGTGAACATCTATTAACTATATGAAAAGGACAAATGCCAGTAATTCTAGTGAGACTTTCTATAAAAGAGAGAAAAAGAAAAATGTGTTATTGGTAAACAGGAAAGTATTTTATTTGTGAAATATAATAGGACATGATTTCTTTAGGCTTATATAAAAATTTTTACAAGGTTGACTGATCATTATTAGACTTTTTTCCACTCTTTTGGTATTCTGTCATTAGAACTTTGAAAATGCGTACGTTGTCCAAAGATAGTTTTTACTTTACGTATGACATATCATAAGAAACATTGTACATTATTTTCAAAACAGAGGAAAAACATTGTGCTAACTGATGGATCTCTGCAATTCTAAAAATGCTCTGGCTCCACAGATGCTTTTATAAGAGTCTTTCTTTAGGATTGTTCGGATGTCCTAAAAATGTGAGATAATCCTTAGGACCATTAAGATGTTCTAAAAATACAAGATAATCCTTTCCTTTGGCAAGATTAAAAAGATAAGTTTTTTTAAAAACCTATAAAATCATGAATGAGTCACATAATATTTGATCTAAAGGTAAAAATCTTACAACAAAGAGTTTTAGTTTCAAACATGTCTATTTTTTTAAGCCAAGATATATTTGAATACTGCACCTCCACTCACAGTTTATGGTTATCAAAGACCGGTGACTAAATTTAGAGTTGGCTAGGTCTTGTTAAGATTATAGTAAAGCCAAGACAGTCTTAGTCGTAGTTTCAATTGAGAAACAAAGGAAATCCCATCTTCATAAAATTTTGTAACTATTGATTGGTTTGTAGAGTTTGGTCCTCACTGTCCCCATTCTCTTATGTTCAAAGTTCTTGGATGGTGAGCGATCCCTGATGATGCTCACCAGTTTATTTTATAAAGTCATTCATTCTTTCACTCAATGAATACTTATGCCAATGAGAAAAATCTTTAAAAAGTTAAAAAGGTTGGGCATGGTAGCTCACTCTTATAATCCCAACCTTTTGGTAGGCCGAGGCAGGAGGATTGCTTGAAGCAAGGAGTTCAAGGCCAGTATAGGCAACAATGTGAGATCCTTGTCTTTACAAAAAAATTAAAAATAAAAATAAATTGTCAGGCATAGTGATGTGCACCTGTAGTTCTAGCTATTCTGGAGGCTAAGTTGGGAGGTTTAATTAAGTCCCGGAGTTTGAGGCTGCAGTGAGCTATGATTGCCCATCCTGGGCAACAGACTGAGATGCCATGTCTTAAAAAAAATAAGAAAAGTTAATATATTAGTCATGTAAAATAAAGCTAATTTGTATGAGGATTTTCATGAAATTCAGATGGCCACCTCCACTAACTGCAAAACTTTTTAACTGATAACCCATATCAAAGAAACTCGCTAACCTTGTTATAGATTGTTTTGCTGCCTAGAAATAAACCCTAACTCTTTTTTCTCCAAAAAACAAAAGCTTATGAAAACAAATAATTTATATGTTCATGTTCCTTTATTGTTAAAAAACAAAAACAAAACACTAGAGTGTACATTTTTAGATTCAGCTTCATGCTGCATTCCAAAATCCCACAAAAGGGAAGATATCACAAGTCTATAACACAGCCAGAAGGACAGTTGCAGTAGGCACATTTTCAAATCCATACATGTTTTACCTAGCTCCATTTGTTAAATGTAAGACTAATTTTGAGTGACTGGGCTCTTCTCATTCTGCACTCTATTTTTTCCTTTTAGGTACTTTTATTTATGTTTTGGGCTTTCCTGCTGTGGCAAACAATAGCTATGTGTGTCAGTTAGCTATTTTTATATTAATGCTTAAGATAACAAACTGCCCCAAAATTCAGTGGCTTAAAAAAACTATAATGCTCACTCATATGCAGTTTTCTGGGAGCAACACTTGCTCTCAGGATCAAGCTTAATCTTGTCTCTCTAGGTTTACAAGAAGTTTGGATAATCTTTAATGCTCTCAATGAGGTGGCTCTGTTCCATGTTTCAGGTGTATGGGCAGGTTGGAAGGCTCTGCATTACATGTCTGGCCCTTCTTGGCCCCAGTGAACTACCCATGACACACTCTTCTCAAGGCAATGGCAGAGGCATACATTGGCAAGTAGAAATATGCAGGGCCTCTTACAACCTAAACTCTAAATTAGTACATTATTAATTTTGCCTCTTTCCACTGTCCAAAGCAAATCATATATTCAAGCCCCAAATTTAAACTATTAAATATTCTGTCTTGAAGATTTATGTAAAGGTAAAATATTACCAGAGTGCATATCACCCAAACAAGAAACAGCTGTATGTAAGCAAAATTTTATGTCATCTACAAATGTTTTAAATTGAAGTGCCAAATCTAACAATTATGCAATGGTATGAATTTTTATAATTATAAATAAAATAAAGCAATGATAAGAATATCGTGAGAAGATAAATGCTCATTTTTTTTCCATTTTATTGCAATTATATTATTTTTGACATCATTTATTTCTGCTATGAAACTACAGTGTGAATATTTCTTCTGTATCTGAATGGACATCACCATATTATATAACATACGCATATATTATACCAACATTTCCCTTTCATTGGATATTTTTTTTTCTATGTTAGTTTATCTTTTTAAGGTTTGTGCTACCTCAAATAATCTTACAGTGAAATCTTGGTAACTTCTTATTTTCCTTGTTTAATTATTTATACGTGATGAATTTTTAGAAGTGAAATTATAAGTATCAAAGAATATAAAAACAATATCACTCCAACTGTGTTTTTCCATATTGTTTTCCAAAACAAAGGCATCAATTTACAATATCATAACCTTTAAATTTTATCTAAATTTAAGATATCCATGAATATACCCAAGTTCATGTGATAGTTCTGACCAGTATGAATACATACAAAACATCTCTCTTTGTATATGAATGCTAACAGCCCAGGCCGGGCATGGTGGGTCATACCTGTAATCCCAGCACTTTGGGAGGCCAAGGTGGGTGGATCACAGGGTCAAGAGATCGAGACCATCCTGGCCAATATGGTGAAACCCAGACTCTACTAAAAATAATTAGCTGGGCGTGGTAGCATGTGCCTGTAATCTCAGCCACTCAGGAGGCTGAGGCAGGAGAATGGCTTGAACCTGGGAGGTGGAGGTTGCAGTGAGCCGGGATTATGCCACTGCCCTCCAACCTGGCAACAGAGCGAGACTCCATCTCAAAAAACAAAAAACAAAAAAACAAACAAACAAACAAACAAAAAATCCTAACAGCCCGGTATCTGTTTGCTTTATTAAATGTTACATTTTTACAAGAATAACAAAAATCGATATCTGAAGTCTTCAAGTAAGTATGCAACATCTTATTTCTGTTTGCTTTGTATGTAGATTGATTCACAAGTTTGAGAAAAATCCCTTTGCTGACCAGCTGTGCTTCCAACCTATTACTGCCACATATGCTACTGTGAAGGTTCTCTGTTATCTTTCACTTCATTACTATAAATAATATTTTTTTTTCAAAAATATATTTTTATAATGGTCTGGCTATCTAAATGCACACCTGACAGAAAATGAAAGTCTCCTTTTGCCAGCTGATAAAACCCTTTATGGTGTTGTTCTATATTCACATTGTGATTCCAGGATGCCTTTAACTACAATGGTTTCTGTGGAGTAGAGGATTAAAGTCCTATTTCAAACAGCTTCAAGAGAGATAACTGGAAGAGAGGAGCTTAAGAATGTAAGTGCAGAAAACTTTCTAAGGGTATAACCAAAAGGGGGAGCACAGAAAATGGGTGGTAACTAGAAGCTGTCAGATAACTTTTTCAAAATATAAAAGATACTGAAGTGAATGGCTATAATGATGTGGACAAGAAGCATTAATTCTTCAAAGAAGAAAAGGGAAAATTAAAGAAACACTGTTTTCCCACTTTGCATCCTTCAGTCCAATCAAGTTGACACTAAATAATAAGCATCACAGAATATAACCAGCATCTCACTACTGTGATCTTAATGTCAAGCTATTTCCAAAGTGACTTTTGACGCTCACTAATGCAATGTGAACTACCACGATTGTGTTTGAATATTTAATGAGTGTGATCACAAAAGACACATATATTATTGTACATACCAGCAGGCTTAGTCCAGACCTCACTGTAACCCATAACCAAAAATTTGCCTATGAAAAACTGGCTTCATGATTTGGGGCTGATATTCTGTGTCAATTCATAAACTGTGACCCCAAAGGCAAGGACCATGTCCCATTTATTGCTGTATTTAGAATCTACCATTAATACGTGAAAGCATTGTCAGATGTTGTTAATGTCAATATGACATTATTTCTATTTCCAAAGGTAATTGTTCTATGGTTCTTAAAGTACTTTTTCAAGCACATGTGAATTTACTTTTATTTCATTTTCCATTCAAAAGTGAGACTTCGCAAATTCTCCTATGTGCTCAAAGATTTATTAAACGGAGTAATTGGCAAATAATCAGGAAATAAAAATAATATTTATAGTAACACTATGTATGTAACACATAGTAACACGAATCACCTCAATTATGCTTTGCATATCATTTATCCACAAGCAGTTTAGCATCATTGTAAATAACATTAGCTAGTTTTCAAATTGGCTGATTCAGAAGCATTAGCAGCATTCTAGTGAGGAGATTTTAGGGACCAAAAAAGCTAAAATCTTACTCTATATTCCAGTTGGCCTCCCTCTATAGAATTAAGAATAATTTTCAGAGTGCTAGATATAACAAGCACCTTCATTTTAACTTTATAAAGTCACAATGTTCTAATGGAAAAGCTATTAAAATGATTAGATAGAAACATTTTTAATAGAATATGTAAAGTTTCTGAGCAATTTTTACATTATCACTTTCTTTTCCCAAAGCATACAGATTTCCTGTATAGGATTTGGCTACTGGTTTTATTCATGTATAAACAGGGATTTCAAAGAACATTTTCAAAATGAATGTACATCAACTTTAATGATTTTTGTTTGGAAGTTCTCTATTTATCAAAAAAGTTTGACCTTGTATGAATGTCTTTTCTTTTTTATTCTCTCTGGTTATTCTTGCTATGTTTGTTTTCTATTCTTCATAAATCATTGCTAAGCACAGAGCTAATACAGTATTGATTTTTTGAAGTCATGTTTTGTTGAAAATTGGAAGCATTTTTCAGATCAACAATATACTAATTTTTAAACTTCAAAAGGCTTTGAACAAGACAGATTGTTAACATGATAGGAAACCTATAAAAACTCTTGAAACTTCTAAATTACAGTAACAGAAATTAACAGGAAAGCTTGCCAAATCTCATAAACAATGCTTTAAAGACAGTTAATTAATGAAAATCACTGAATTTCTTTACCACCAACAAATAGTTGGAGAAAGCAGTGGTACAGAATAAAGTCCATAGTTCTAGGAAATTTTGAGATAGGCTCCATTTTAAGACATTATTCTCAAAGGTACCACTCATAAACTCACAAGATGATTCCCTCGTGCATTCTTATATACTGTTTTTGGATTTCCATTCTTCGCCTTTACATTTACCCTTCATTCCATCATTTTTTTGTGTGTACACATATAATTTACAAAGACTTTTCAAATAAATGGCTAATAAAATACAATCAAGGAGAGGATGCTTCTTCCCTTTAACATAGGAAGGCTAGAATCAGTGCTTGGCTATTTTCATCCACTCATTTTCCATTTAGATTTGAAGAAGCAATTCAGCATAAGGATTAAGATTGTGTGTTTTCTGGAGTTAGACAGGTAAGACCACTTCTTTCCCAATATAAAAGTACAATAGAAAGTCTATATACTCTTTGTCACAATATTTGAAACTTATAAATCAGGCTAACAAAGTTTTAAATAATATGTAGTCTCTCCTCCTACTTTAATAAATATTCTTTTATAACTCTTCCTCCCTCCCTCCCTCCCTCCCTCCCTCCCTCCCTCCCTCCCTCCCTCCCTTCCTCCCTCCCTTCCTTCCTTTCTTCCTTCCTTCCTTCCCTCCTGTTGTTACAGGGTCTCTCTCTGTCATGCAGGTTGCAGTGGCAATGCCACGATCACAGCTCACTGTAACTTCAGCTTCCCGGGCTGAAGTGATTCTCGTACCTCAGCCACCCGAGCAGCCGGGATTACAGGCGTGCACCATCATGTGTGGCTAATTTTTGTATTTTTGGTAGAGACAGGATTTCACCACGTTGGTCAGGCTGGTCTCGAACTCCTGGCCTCAAGTGATCCACCTGGCTTGGCCTCCCAAAGTGCTGGGATTACGGGCACGAGCCACCACCCTTGGCCTATGACATTCTTTCTTAAAGTCCATATTCCAGTTTATAATTCTTAAACTTTGTAGAGTTCTGCACTGAGAATGGCCAGAAGAAGCCTGACACCCATATCCTGGCCTATCTACTATTAACTTTTTTTCTTCCTGCTGTGTTGTGCATCACAGACCTGTTGCACACATATATGGACATCACAGCTTTTTCATCCAAACTCTATTTAAAGACTCCTGTAACAACTGCTCTGGTGGCCAGAGATGCACATGCTACCATGTATTTAGACTTAAACTTGTGGAGATGACCCAAGTAGAAGCAGGAGCCAGTCCAATTGAACTGGAAATTCTTATTATCTGATTTTGTATTTCAGTAGAAAAGTAGAGCATAGGATTATACATCCCTGAGTCTCTTAGTTTCCTTGCCCCATGGCAAGAGACATGGACATAGGACTAAAGTAGGATTTTCTACTGAGTAGGAGCCAGGGAAGGGGCCTCTCTGTTAGAGTTTAAAGGTGATACTACAAAGAGGCCTCAGTTTAAATATATTTTCCATCCTTGTAAGTCATGCCATCACAACAAGGGTGCTATCTTTCCAATCGGTCCAAAAATTGCTTCCGGAGTTATGAACAAAATTTTCCTCTTTTATGCACAAGGCACATATAGACATAGAATACTTAAAAATGTAACTGTGCTATTAAAATTTCATGGAGAGAATGGGGAAAATTAGAAAAGAAAGTGGAACTCAAAAAGGTTTCTTAACCTCTTAATGAAAATAATAAATGAAAAATACATTTTGAGAAAAAGACTTGAAGCAGTAGTTTGGAGCCAGACTGAGTCTGTACTTTTGCTGTACTACTTAGTAGTTGTATGACATTGGGAAAATTATTTAACTTTTCCAACCCCAATTTTTTCATTTTTAAAATGAAGATAGTAAAAGTGGCTACCTCAAAGAGTTGTTAAGATTAAGTGATTTTACCATGTTCAATACAATGTATGGCATACAATATGGTCCAAGAAAGGATTTTTAAGAAAAAAGTTTCCTCTTTTGTAAAATTTGGTATAATTATAGTGTCTATCCCATAGGATAGTTGTCAAGATTGAATGGAGGAATGCCTAACAGAATACCTGGTACCAGGTAAATGTACAAAATTGTTAACTAATAATAAAATTTAAAAAAATTGGAATATGATTCCAGAAATATATAACAAAAAAAAAGATTTAACAGATTTTTACTGTCATATAATATATTTTTGACTTTTACTGCAAATACTGCTAGTATTAAGTGCTGGCACATTTTTCTAGTTTTGTTTATAAGTTTAAATACGTGGATATTTCCTCCTTTTTAATAGGTTTAATTTTTTTTATAAATGTCATCTTAAGTTCAGGTAGAATCCTGGATAAATGTACAATATCGTGCAAGGATGACAGGCTTTTCACTTTATAGATGCTGCAAAGAATAATAAAATATTGACAGTCAAAAGAATGAGGCTAATTTATCCATCACCAAAGAAGTTGTCCGTCTAGTATGAAAAATACGGAGTGCATTACTTTTGTCTACACAGAAAAAGAGGTTAATGGTGTATTAAAGTATTATATTTTGGCGTATTAAAGTATTATATTTTCTGAAAATTGCTTTAAGCATCAACCTAAAAGCAGATACTTTTCTTGTCTCCAAAAATTATTTTCCAAATAAAAAAAAGCTATCTTCAACATTATTCAATATCAAGAAAAGACCATTGTGGTTTGATTTTAGATAATAGAAAATTAAAACCTATTTCTCTAAAGTTTCTATCATTGTCCATTTTTTTCTAAAATAAGTGAATATAAGTGTATTGTAATCAATAGAGTATCAAGAAAAATATTATCTATTTCATTGATGAATATAGATTAAAATAGCCTCACAATTTGTTAGATGTAAAAGAATTGTTATATTGGCATTTAAAAGCTTATTTTAAAGGAAAGTTTAAATGCGGAAAGAGATCACATGGGTCTGCCATAATTGCCAGCGTGTTTAAGTGATTGAGCACTGAAAATTACTAGAAAGATTATTTCAAGTTATCTATTGGACATTTAAACAGTTTTTGGACTATTAACAATTTAATGACTCAGTTGCCAACTACTTGCCTAGAATCCTCATCTCTCTGTCCCTAAATGAAAAAAAAAAATCTCTGATCTTCACATAAAATCCTAACTTCTTTGAAAATCATCAAAAGGCGCTTGCACAGTACTTTCAGATATAAAGGTTATAAAGGTCGCACAGAATCATTTGAGACAGAAGATCTATTTCTGACAACTAAAAGTTCACTCAAAAATCAATCAAATTCTCTATAAAAAGTTAACGTTTCAGAGATTCCAGAAAGTTTGAACAACATAATCTTTTCAGTTTTAATCTTTTAGCTATCTTGAGACTTAAGACATTTTTCAAATTAGATTTATGACATAACATTTCCGAGTAAAATGGGGTCAAGAAAATACAGCATCAAACCAATATGAAAAGCAAAAGACAACATTGTTTATATTTGTAATAAATTCCTCAGAGGGATGTGGGAAGGATGGAATTTAACAGTTTAAAGCACCTTAACTGAGTATGATTAATACTAATTCTTCTTGTTTCTTTTGCCACACTCTTGTTTATCTACCTGATCCATTATTTTCTTATACTTAACAACTTATCTGTCCTTATCTCCGCCTATGTCCCATCCCTTTTCTTCTTCTCACTTTGCTTGAGACAAAACATTTGGATTAAAATCCAGATCAATAAAATACAGTTTTATCAAAAAATTCCTTCATCTGATGTGCATAATCTAGTGCCAACCAGTGTTTAAGACATCTCTGTTTACTTTCTGTAAGATATTTTTCTTCTTTTGGATGGCCATGTATTAGTTCTGCTAATGATAGTTTCTATAAGAATAACCCAAAATCTATGATTGCTCAAATATAGCTAATGTTGATGTCCTTAAAGTTCAAAATGAGTTTTTCCTGACGGGCCAGTATCTCCCCTCCATTTAGAAGGTGATTTGAGCATCTAGGAGTCTTCTACATCATGGCTTACTACCTTTTTAGATGGTCTCCAAATTCATAGTGACGATTGCATTAAGCAAGCAATAGAGGAAAGGGCACAGCGACCATCCTTTAAGGGTGTTAAAAGCTAGGTCTAGAAGAAGCTCTCATCATATCTCCCACATTCCATTGGCTAAAACTCAGTTATATGGCCACATTTCTGTAAGGAACACTGAGCCATACAATATAGCTATGTACCCAGGGAGAAGAGAAAACAGTTTTAGTTTTACAGAAAGTGTAACTGATACCTACAGAAAGCTATAGGATAATCTAAAACAGACTCCTGTTAAAATAAAATGATTTGCTAGCTTTGGATCTATTTTATGATGGCCTTATATGTTTTCTAAATGTAACTGGAAACCTCGAAGGATAAGATTGATTATGAAAGTCATGACCACATTGTAAAGGAGATTATTTGAAAATGAATTTAATTTGTGTGATTTAAAATAAGAGAATGGCATTGGTTTGGTCAGAAGAAACTTTCCTGATAATGTTAGTTTTATTAAATGGAAGTCTAAAGACTATGTTGTATATATTTTATTTTACCTTTTTAAGTCTAGAAATAATGCTCTTTAATATTGAAAGTCTAACACATGAAGGGTACTGTGTAGTCAGTAAGTGTGGAAGTTCAGGGAAGAATAAGATAATCAGAGTGGTTAAAAAGGCTTTCTAGCATCCTTCTAAACAAATTTAGCTTTTTCACAAAGACAAATGAGCCAGTGGGTTGCTTATACCAAATACCATTGAAAGTAATATTAAAGAAAGGTTGCATGGTTTTCAGTAAATAATGAAAGCAGAGTGGCTTTGAATAGTTGTGGGTACTGTACATAGCACAAAAGTCTCTGGCCAAAGGGAAAGTGGAATCTGAAATCTCTCCTGTGCTTCTCTGGCTAATCTTGTGCCAGGGTAGTTGGGGAAGTGGGTTGGTGGTCAAAGCGGATTCCGCCACCAAAAAGAAGAGCATTAGCCACTTTGCTTGAATACCTGCAGTTTATGAGAGTAATCATTTCATGCAGCCTCCCCAAGAGAACATTGTCAAACTTTTAATATTTCCAGTGTGATAAATAAGAAGTTACTCAGAAAAGTATAGATTTGCACTTTTTATTTAAAGTAAAAAAAAAAAATTCCTATTTTAAGGGCCGCTTTACATCTTTACAATTTAATTTTATTTTCACTTTTCCTGTTTTTCTCATGTTTTGGGCTTTCCTCCTCAATATTGCGTATCTACTAATGTATTGTAAATTGTATCCCTTTAGTTGCGATATTTGTTATAACTCTCTTGTCCTAATTTCTTACTTGAGTTTGGTTTTGATAATCACTGCCATGTCAAAAAATTTTATGTGTAGATGTTGTAAAATTTATCAATTTTTTCTTTATTGAATCTGGTATTGAACAATGTTTAGAAAGTTTCTCTTTTGCTCAAATTGTAGAGAAATTCACCTATGTTTTCTTAGTATTTTCATTACAATTTGTCTGTTTTATAACCTTTAGAAATCTTATTCATTTTGAAACTTGTTATTGTGTATAATGTGAAAAATAAATGTAATTTTGCCTTTTTCCAAATGGTTATCTAGTCATTTCAATACACCTTTGGCCCAGTGATATGGTATACTAAATTTTCTTAAGTGTTTTTGCTTCTTTCTGTTTTATATTTAATTTATATGTCATTAACACACTAATTTATTATAGAAAATTTAGTATATGTATTTTATATCTGAAATGATCATTTATACCTTCTTTATGATTCATGTTTATTTTTCCATGTTAATTTTATTATCAAGTGGCCTAGGTCTACAAATATATGTTTAATTGTACATTTATTGAGGTCAAATTAAATTTATAAAT
Organism: Pan paniscus; assembly: GCF_029289425.2. Taxonomy (NCBI): domain Eukaryota; kingdom Metazoa; phylum Chordata; class Mammalia; order Primates; family Hominidae; genus Pan; species Pan paniscus. The sequence goes on along the minus strand of NC_073258.2, from coordinate 25,978,302 downwards.
TAATTTAAAACAACTCAACCTTCATGTTTTTTATTTATCTATTTATTATTATTATTATTATTTTGAGATGGAGTCTCACTCTGTCGTCCAGGGTAGAGTGCAGTGGCACGATCTCAGCTCACTGCAACCTCTGCCTCCTGTGTTCAAGCGATTCTCCTGCATCAACCTCCTGAGCAGCTGGGACTAAAACATGTGCCACCATGCCTGGCTAATTTTTCTGTATTTTTATTAGAGACAGGGTTTCACCATGTTGGTCAGGCTGGTCTCGATCCCCTGACCTCAAATTATCTGCCCACCTCGGCCTCCCAAAGTGCTGGGATTACAGGCATGACCCACCGCGCCCAGCCACCTTTATGTTTTTTAATAATCCTATTGAGCAGCATGCAATTTGAGAGTAATTTTTGACTTTCAGGAGTGACATTTTCATTGTATCAGTTAGTGTTTCCTTTCAACTTCAAGTATTTTTTTCTTATAAGTGAAGTTTTTGCTATCTTTTTATTCTCTTCCTGGTAACTTTTTGTTTATATACAATCCATGAATTTCTATAACTTAAGTTTATATCCTATGACATAGTAAAATTGTTTTGAGTAAATCATGTCAATTCTTTACAGTTTTCTAAAAATAAAGTTTTTCCCCTTTTTCTCCCATTTTTATCCTATAATTGATTTTTAAAGTTTGATTGCAGACTGATGTTCTTAGCAAATAATACCGAAGGTACAGGTCTGCCTTGCTTTGATCCTAGTCTTTGTGCATTTGCCGCTACAATTTTTCTATTCTATTTTAACACTAAATTTGTAGATGTTTTCAAGAAAGTATTAATTTCTATTTTCTCTTGGAATTCTTAGGAATAAATATTGATTTTTTTATCAAATGACTTTTTATCTATATATTGATTTTTTCATGAAAGCTGAAAATACAGTATATTATTAGATCTCATAGTACTATACTCACATTACCTTCCTTGACTTTATCATTTTGTTGGCTAATATTTTAATTAACACTTATTCATCAGTTACTAGAAGAGAGTAACATTTATGTGGTTTGTGGACCTAAATGTAGGCCATTTAAATGACAATAAACACGCTATTCAGAGCTTGTTATTGCAAAGGCATCAGTCACTACAATTGTGTTTGGCAAAGGTTCCCACACAGGCACATGAATGAAAAAAGGATGATCTTCAGGTGTGCTCTGTTAGAGGTTATTGACATGGGGAAGTGAAGTGGGACTTAGTAGAAGTCAGTCATTTCATATTATTGGTTTGAGGCACATACATGGTGATAGGTTTGGCTATGTCCCCATTCAAATCTCAATTGAACTGTATCTCCCATAATTCCCACATGTTGTGGGAGGGACCTAGGGGGAGGTAATTGAATCATGGGGGCTGGTCTATCCCATACTATTCTCTTGATAGTGAATAAGTCTCACAAGATCTAACAGGTTTACCAGGCGTTTCTGCTTTTGCTTCTTCCTCATTTTCTCTGGCCGCCATCATGTAAGAAGTATCTTTTGCATCCCGCCACGATTCTGAGGCCTTCCCCAGCCATGTTGAATTGTAAGTCCAATTAAACCTCTTTTTCTTCCCAGTCTAGGTTATGTCTTTATCAGCAGTGTGAAAATGGACTAATACACATGGCTTTCTCTGGTTGGTCCTGAGTTGGAAGTGGGGTCAGAAATATAGGGAAGCTGTCATTAATCAGGCCCTAAACATTCTGAGCTGATGGCCACAAAATTATGGTTTGATTTCTTGGGTTAGTCACTACACTGGCTGTGATTTGGCTTGCCAGGGTACTTCTGCAGAGATTGTGGGTCAGAATTCTAATGTTTGCTCTAGCCATTGTCTGTTGATATGTTCGGTCTCACAGATTTATTTATTCTGTTTTTGGGCAAAGGGGAGACTTTATATTTTTTGAGGAAAGTTTGGTATTTGGTGTTTTAGGTGACTGCTGTTATTTGAGATACCTGGAAATCTGCTAATATTTTTGGAAATCAGCATTTCATTTCACTTAAAATAAACATTTCTTTATACTTCACCTCCTCTTATTCAACAATACTATTAAAAAAATCATAAGATAAATGAACTTTCCATTTTTTGCCCATGTGGACAAGGCCAGTTATCTACAATAAACTGTCTTATTTTTTACTTATTTACCAAAGAAAATGAGGTAACAGTGCTAGATGGAAACAGATGATAATCATTCTCATCCTTTTTCCTATATGTTCAAAACCACTCAATTATTCTACGAGGTCTAAATCATGGAATCATCTTTTATCATCCCTGTTTCCTTCGAAGTACCAATTTTATTGACACATGCTTTAAAGTGTTTCTGTGCACAATCACCTTTATTTCCCTCTTTTAGTGTTCCTATAAACAGTAAGTTTCTCCACCTGGAGTGTTCACCCTTTTACTGTTATTCTTTGCTTATTGGGAAGGCTGATTTTCTTACCTTTATCTTTCTATTTACAAGTCTGTAGACCACAAGCATTTATATTTTCTTAAATCTTACTTTTATTTTTTGCTTAGTGCCTGCAATGATGGTCTCATTTCAGTTTATTTACTCAACATGGATGTCTTTGCTAAGAGACTGATTGAGAAACTGTAGCCCTTCAGAAAACAAATGAACAGCTTTAGGGATGCGGAGGAAGACTCTGGGAATAGATTTTTGTTTTTCTCTGGTTACTTCATTCTTCCTACACTAACAAGCTTACCCTGCCTCTTTGTCTTTGTACAGGCTTTTGATCATTTATGAAGTGATGTCTTCTCACTTTCATTTCCACCTCCCTATCTAGATTCTTCCAAAAAGGCTTTCAGTTTGTACCACTCAATTTAGCATTCAACAATGGTAAACAGTATTTTTAGTTTAATGAATCACTTCCATATCCAATATCCCATTTAGCCTGTACAAGAACCCATGCTGGCTGGTGGTGTTGTAGAAAATTTTTAAGAGTGGTCAGGTGCAGTGGCTCACATCTGTAATCTCAACACTTTGGGAGGCCAAGGGGGGAGGATTGCTTGAGCTCTAGTGCAAGACCAACCTGGACAACATAGCGAGACCATGTCTTTATAAAAATGTAAAAAAAAAAACAGCCAGGCTTCTTGTCCATTCACCTGTAGTTCCAGCCACTTGGGAAGCTAAGGCAAGAGAATCTCTTGATTTGAGCCTGGGAGATCCAGGCTGCAATGACCTACGATTCTGTCACTCAACTCTAGCCTGGGCAACAGAGTGAGAATCTGTCAGAAAAAAGAGAAAAAAAAAAAACAGAAAAAGAAAAAGAAATTTCCTAAGACCCTCTATTATGCCTGAAAAGCTGATCAGATCAGTACTCAGTATCTCTGTTTTCAGTCACTGGACTTTAAGGCTTTTTTTCTCCATTTACCTCCTTGATCAGACAAATTTTCTCTATCCAATTTCCTGTTTTTCTTTTTCATGCCAAAGAAATAGATTGGCCTCTTTTTATTTTTAGGTTTATAGAAACATGCAACAAAGATAAAATCTACAACTATAAAACAATATCAAAACATATAATTGTGATAAAGTTCCCAGTTTATTACTATGAAATATGTTTGAGATAGTATCTAGAGCTTACCTTGAACTTCTGCTAACAATTTTATTTACTCCTCTAGAAGTAATTATTGATCATCTACTATATACCAGTCTTGGGCTTCATCAGTAAAGAAACACAATGATCCCAATTATCATTTGGCTTATATATTAGCATGAAGCCTAAAAAAATAAATATAGCTGGGATTAATAATCACATTAGACATTTTCTTACAAATGTCTTTAATTATTAATTTATCCACAATGGTGGCTTTTGTTGAACATGAGACCTCATAACTGCCCCTGTGACCTCACATAGGGTATTTGTGATTTTAAGAATACCCAGGGCAGATGATATCAAGCTCACTAACCTGTTACCATGAAAACAGTTGCTCATGCACATTTCTAAACACAGCCCAATAATTCAAGTTGTAGTAAAATTATCTCCTTCTTAATTCTAAGGAAATTGAACATTTAGAGATGTTAATTTAAGTTCACATTATTACTACTAGTTATTGGGCACTTAGACACAGATGTTTAAATCCAAGTTCTCTATTTTTTTTTTCACTTGAAGCTCTTTGACAATGTAGTCTGTTTTGTACTGCCCATTATTGGTTTAGTTATTTTGAATCAACTAAATTTACCAAGTGCAGAGATCATGTCACATAGTCACATTTCTGAGGAAAGAGAATATAGTGATTTTGAAGTAATACACATGATTGATAATTTTTTCTCATTTTTTAAGCAAAGAATGTTTTCATGAGGGTACAGATAGATTGCAGTGAAAATTTTTAAAAAAATAGTTAATGTGTAAAAACTATAAGAACTAATCTCCACATAACAGATATTCACATTCACTACGATTCACCTTTGCATTATCCAGCACATTTGCACCTGCAAACAGATGTTCAATTGTACAGAATAGCTGCTAACATACACAATTAACTAGCAATTCTGTATTCACCAATGGATTCAACAACTGCAACTAGAACAAATATTGTTAAATATGTTTGGCCTTGTTGACTTTTTTTAAAATAATGGATCGGAAATCATGGTTTTGGTAGTGAGAACAAGGCAGATAAAACTGTTTCCAATATTTTCTTCTATCGACCAATATTTGTAACCCATTTGATTATGCAGGGGCTATAGATTCTGGAGTTTAACATACGCACATTGCATCTCGGAATTAAAGATAGCAGATGAGGAATAATTTAATCTTCATTTCTTACCTATTATAGTATTTAACTCAGAGAAGAAAAGAAATTGTGGATGCAGAAGATGAAATGCATTCAGTTAACAATTCAGTTTCCTTTCCTATCCAAAGGTTATCTGGAAACAATTCTGCCTTTGGCAGCCATTTTCTAGCGACTATATAAAACATCTCAGCAGAAACTCTAAAATCTCTATTATTTATTTTTACATGATTGTGCTTCTTAATGATTTACAAAAAATAAGGATATAAAACAATGCGCAGTAGAAGACCACTACAAGAAAAAAAAATTAACACCCCCAATGAATATCGATGCAAAATTTTCAACATACTAGTAAACTAAATTCAGCAGACCATTAAAAGGGTCATCATATCCCATGACCAAATGGAATTTGTCTTTGGTATGCAAATCATTAAATGTGATATGCCACATTAACAGTATGGAGGACAAAAACCATATGAACATCTCTACAGATGCAGAAAAAGTATTTGACAAAATTTACATAGTTTCATGATAAAAACTCTGAAAAAATTAGGCATAATAGAAATAAACCTCACCATAATAAAGACTATGTATGACAAGCACAGTTAACATCCTGTTCAACAGCAAAAAAAAAAAAAAAAGAAAAGAAAGAAAGCTTTTTCCCTAAGATCAGAAATAAGACAAGGATGCCCACTCTTGCCACTTGTATTTAACAAAGCACTGAAAGTCCTAGCCAAAGCAATTATGTAAGAAATATAAATAAAGGCATCCAGGTTAGAAAATAAAAAATTAAAATTTTCCTTTTAGCAGATGATGCAATATTCTATATAGAAAACCCTAAAGATTCCACATCAAAAAAATTGCTAGAACTAATAAATAAATACGGTAAACTTGAAGGACACAAAATCAATATACAAAAGTCAGTAAAATGCCTGTATATCAACAATGAACTATCTACAGAAGAAATCAAGAAAACAATCTCATTCACAATAGATATAAAAAATAAAATAAAAAACTTAGAAATAAATTAAGCCAAACAGATAACTCAATTTAAAAATGGAAAAAGGTTTGAACAGAAAATTTTCCAAAGACATACAACTGACCACCAGTATGTAAAAAAGCTCAACATCAGTAATAATCAGGGAAATTAAAATTAATACCACAATTAGATATACCTTCACACCTGTTAGAGAATGGCTTTTATCAAAAATATAATTTATGTTTGCAAGGATGTGGAGTAAAGGGAATCCTTGTTCATTGTTGATGCTAATCTTAACTTGGTATAGCCATTATAGAAAATAGTATGGAGGTTTCTTTAGAAATTAAAAATAGAACTACCATATGATTTAGCAATCCCACTTCTAGGTATATACTCAACAGAATGAAATAAGTATTTTGAAGTGATATCTGCCTCCTATGTGCATTGCAACATTATTCACAACAGCCAAGATGAGGAATAAACCAAAGTGTCCATGGACAGAAGAATAGATTTTTTTAAATGCGGATAAAGATATGGCTGAGAAAGGAATCTCTGACTTTGGGGATATGTTACCAGAAACATCCAAAATGGAAAAGCAAAGAGAAAAAAACTAAAGTTTGGAACAGAATATCCAAGAACCAAAGGACAATTCCAAAAGGTATAACATTTGTAATGGGACTACCAGAGAGAGAGACAAAATAAAGGAACAAAAGAAATATTTGAAAAATAATGACTGAGAATTTCCTCCAAATAAATTTCAGATACCAAACCACAGATCTAGGAAGCTCAGAATATCAAACAGGATAAATGCAAATAACAACAACAAACCTATGCTAGGCATACCATATTCATTCAAACTCTAGAAAATCAAAGATAAAGAGAATATCTTGAAAGAAGCTAGGCAGGGGGTACCTTATCTATAGAGGAGCAAAGATAAGAATTGCAACCAACTTGTCCTCAGAAAGATAAAAGCAAGAGAGTGGACTGAAATATTCAAAGTATAGAGAAAAGTACCACGAACATAGAATTCTGTACCCTATGAAATTATACTTTAAAAATAAGCTAAAGACTTTCTCAGACAAAAATAATTTGAAGGTATTTGTTACCAAATAACTTGCCTTGTAAAAGATATTCAAATTAAGTTCTTCAGAAGGAAGGATAATTATTTAGGTCAGACACTGACATCTACAAAAAGAAAGGAGGAAAATTAGAGTGGGAATTAGTGAACAGGCAGATCATAGAGACTTTTTAGGGCAATGAAACTATTCTCTATGACACTATAATGACAAATTCATGTCATTCTACATTTGTCAAAACCTACAGAATGTACAATATCAAGAATGAGCCCTAATGTCATCTAGAGACTTTTGTTAATAATTATCTGTCAGTGTAGGCTTATCAAATACAAAAAGATTCCTCTCTGATGGGGGATATTGATAGTGGGGAACATTTTGTTCATGTAGTGGTAGTGGGTATATGGTATTTCTCTGGACTTTCTGCTCAGTTTTGTTGTGAACCTATAACTACTCTAAAAAATAAAGTGTATTTTTAAAAATAATTTTACCACATGTGAAAAATAATGCAATAATCTTTCTATTCTATCTAAAGAAAATATATTCAAATTCAGTGGTGAACAAAGAATATTAAGTGAAAAATCTGAGAATAGAAATGTTTTATATGTTGGTTTGTCAGACAGTTAAAAATAACATGTTAATAATGTATTTTTCTAGAAAGATTTTGTGATGTTTATGGTATTTTTCAGCTTTATAAAATTTCTAATGTATTATTAGTTCAATTCTCTAAGAATTCTAATAAGTATTCTCTTTTGTACCTAATTTTCTATTTGTAACTTTGCATTATTTTTCTTAAAATACTCTTCCCAATTATATAAGCTTCAGTCACCCCAAAATGTAAATATGCTTTGCAGTAACTTAGACTGCTGGAGCCTTAAACCTTGATGTCAAATAACATCTCACTTTCAATATAAACTCATCAGCTCCCCACAGCCCCTATCCTTAAATTTATCTTCTGTTTCTTATCTCACTGAATGTCTCCATTACCTACCTTCTTGACCCTCAAAATTTAGCTTGGAGGTACCTGCTTTCAGAGAGAATCTGCCAAACGTCCCACTTCTTGGCCAAGATAGTTTATTCTCTTTTAAACATTTATACCAGAGACTTTATCACCCTAAACTTTCTTCGTCTGTTTCTTTTTCCATGTTCCACACTACACTTTAAAGTCTTTGAAACTGGAAATGACTGGACTGTCTGTTTTATAGCCTCATTAGAGATCACAGACCTGACTTACAAGTGATACCAACAGTGTAATTATGAGATAGATATTTAAAGCCTGCTCAAACTTCTACAGAAGTTCATTATATTGAAAGATGCCTGAAAATTTTGACATGGCAATTGTTCTTTATTTATCTAGAATTCTGATGACTTTCAACAAACTACATTAGTTATTTACATCAAAGTCAGAGAAGGAACTATGTCTTATGTATCTTGTATCTCTTATAAGATTGAATTTATTGTCTTGTCAATAATAGGAAGTCATTAAATGTTCACTGACTAAAATTAAGGTGCATATTCAGATGATTTTAGTTTCTAATGAGTGGAAAGTTTTATTTATTTTTGTGGTTGTGAATGTATTAACGACAAGCCCACATTTTAAAACACACCACAGACGTTTAATTAATAAAAATTTTGTGGCAGATTTAAAATAAATGTATCAATTCAGATCATTCTAATTTTAAATATATCCTTGAAGACGGCAGCTAAGCAACATGAAACTTTGAGCTTGTAAGCACATTTTTCAGCTTGCAAGCAAATTTCAAGGGCTTCCTCCAGACAAAATTGTAAAAAATAGCCACTCTGTTTTTTTGCCCTTTCTTTTGTGTCTGACCTCCTCTGTCTATCCATTAATTACATTTGGTGGATTCTGCCTCTGAGCTGTTCCTAGTACCCACTAGAAGCCAAGCTTTTCACTCTGGTGCCTCACTTGTAGGTTCCCAGGTTGAACACTTGGCCTTCTCTTCCCTGACATTACAAACCATGCTCCAGTGCTTCACAAAATTCTTGCAAGTTTGGAGAACACAGAGTATGCTGAGGATTATTTTAATTTTAAATAGCCACTGCCATAAAAAAATAGTAAAAAATTTTCTGAAAATATGCAAGGGGAATATGGTGGAAACATCTGGGGAAAACAGGTGGTTTAATGAGTTTAAAGAACTTTATTTCTTTACTATTTGTAGTTAATAGTTATTATCCAAAACTATACTCCAGCAATGTTCTATTTTTTTTAGGTACATCTGTATTTAGGAACTCGGGGTATGGAGAGATAAAGGAACGTTTTCAAGGACATACAGCTTGTAACTGACAGAGCCAAATCAAATTCAGATAATCTAGATCCAGAGGCCACATTCTTAACCACTTCACGGTCTCACAAAATGCTGGTGAACATGGCATATCAGGCAACATGGATATGGAGATTTGTTAGACGTTTTCCTAGAAAAACTAGCATCTAAATCAGCAATAGTAATGATTATCACTTTATACAAAGACTTTCTATTATTGTTAGTTATTGATACATTTTTATTTGATACATCATAATCAAATAAATTATTCTAAGAACAACGTAGCAATACTAAAAATTAAAATTAAAAAAACTTCACAACCAAAAAGCCCTACAACCTATTACACACCAAAAATATCATCTTTTTTTCTAATTTTTCTTCTCAATTATATTTTTACCTTCCAAATGAAAACGTATACTTTTCCCACTACCTAATATTTCATCTAGCAGATATATCATATTTATTTAGTTTCACATATGTAACATTTAGGTTGTTTTTAATTTTCCTCAAAATAGGCCTACTATAAACTTTTCAGTTCACATATTTTTTTTTCCTGGGTAAAAATAGGTATCACTTTCCTTTTTCATGAAATTAATATTCACATCAAAATTTCATTAATATTAATACCAAACTTTTTTTAAAAAAAGCTTTTGCATTAATATTGGGCTTTAGTAATGTAAACACGGACAGACCATGTAATTTTAAAGATTCTTATATATCACAAAATGGTAAAGTATTAGTTTATTCAATCTTAATCATTATATATTATGGTATCATTAATGGCAAGAGTTACACTTCTCTTTTCACTTTTATTCTTGCTGTCCTAGACTGGGAACTATTTGTATTTCTCTTGATCAATGATCAGTTTTTTAACTCACTGCATTAAATCTGTAAGAAAAAAGAGATAATAATCCTGCCTTTAATGGCCTTGCAGCGCAAAGTCTGTCAGGTCAAGGTAGTAGCAGCAGAAGATTGAAGATATATTTAGGAAGTAAAATCAATGAGACTTGGTAATTGAGGGGATAAGGTTGGGGACAGTTAAAGAAAGGTGTCATGGATAACTCCCAGGTTTAAAAGTGGACACTAAAGTAATAATAATGAATCTACAATTTTATTGTAGCATAGTATTATTAGTATTGCTATTATTAACTTTTTTTGAGATGGAGTCTCTCTCTGTAACCAGGCTGCAGCGCAGTGGCGTGATCTTGGTTCTCTATAACCTCTGCTTCCCGGGTTCAAGAGATTGTCCCACCTCAGCCTCCCAAGTAGCCAGGACTACAAGCATGCACCACTACACCGGCTATTTTTTTTTTTTTTTTTTTTTTTTTTTTTTAGTAAAGACAGAGTTTCATCGTGTTAGCCAGGCTGGTCTTGAACTCCTGACCTCAAGTAATCCTCCTGCTTGGCCTCCCAAAGTGGCTGGGTTTACAGGTATAAGCCACCAGGCCCCCCGCCCATTTGGCTTTTTTCTTGCTAATTTGAGTCCCTTGTAGATTCTGGATATTAGTCCTCTGTCAGATATATAGATTGCCAAGATTTTCTCCCACTCTGTGGGTTGTCTGCTTATTCTGCTGACTGCTTCTTTTTCCATGCAAATGCTCTTTAGTTTAATTAAGTGCCACCTATTTATCTTTGTTTTTGTTGTATTTCCTTTTGGGTCATTGGTCATGAAATCTTTGTCTAAGACAATGTCTAGAGGGGTTTTCCCAATGTTATCTTCTAGAATTTTTATAGTTTCAGGTCTAATATTTAAGTCCTTGATCCATCTTGAGTTGATTTTGTATAAGGTGAGAGATGAGATCCAGTTTCATTCTCCTACATGTGGCTTGCCAATTATCCCAGTGCCATTTGTTGAATAGGATATCCTTTTCCCATTTTATGTTTTTGTTTGCTTTGTCAAAGATCAGGTGGCTATAAGTATTCGGGTTTATTTCTGGGTTCTCTATTCTGTTCTATTGGTTTTTGTGCCTGTTTTTATATAAGTACCATTCTGTTTTGGTGACTATGGCCTTATAGCACAATTTGACATCAGGTAATGTGATGCTTCCACATTTGTTCTTTTCAGAAGCTAAGAATATTTTACCTTAAATGAAGAAGAGCCTTGATTAAGAGATATAATTAAGGATCCTGAGATGTGGAAATTATCCTGCACTATCCTGTGAAGCTCAATGTAATCACAATGGTCCTTAAAAGTGGAAAAGAAGTCAGACGAGAGAGGCAGAGAAAAATTTTATTACAAAAGTGGAGGTCAGAGTAATGTGTGTAAGAACTCAGCCCGTAATTGTTGGCTGTGAAGATGGAGAAAGAGAGCTATGAGCAACAAATATAAGAAACTTCTAGAACCCGGCAAGGGCAAGTACACAGATTCTTCCCTGGATCCTTCAGAAATGAATGAGGCCCTGCTGACATCTCATTTTAGCCCAATAAGACCCATTTCACAAAACTATAAGCTACAAAACTGTAAGATTATTTGTGTTTTTTCAGCCATCGAGTTTGCAATAATTTGTGACTGTAGCTATAGAAAACTAATGCAAGGGCTAAAGGGGTCTTTCAGTGAACCAAGCATTATTTTTCCCTGTCATTAGCCAATCATTTTAATTTAATTGCATTGACTAATATCAAGGCTGAAGTATTCACCTCTATGGGTTATAGAACTAGTATAATAAATCTCCAAAAAAAAAAAAAAATCTTCATTTTACTCTAATTCCCAGAGTTGTTAACAAGCAAAAATTGACTATGAACATATGACTTTTTTCTTGCTTCCTATTAGTAGCAAAGTGAGAAAAAAAAGTTAAAATATGAGCAGTTAATGGGAGAAGCAGAATAAACCAAGAAATCTAATTTATGTGCTAAACATAATGTAAGTTACATTCTAAATTAACTAATATTTTATCATATCTACTGTAAATAGTTTAAATCAAAGTTTCATCATTCTTTTGTAGCTAAGTACCTATATTTATATGCATTTATTAATTCACATATGTTAAAAACATTTCACTCCTCGAAATTTGAAAATTGAAAGCTAATAAAAGTCAAATGAAATACAGTAGTTACATTTTTATGTGTTGATTATAAACATACAACAATTATTGTTATTAAAAGTCTGTATTCCAAGGATCGTAAATACAAGTGTATGGATTACTTATTTTGGAATTCATAGCAGGTCATTTAGAATATTTTATGTTGACCCAGTTTTAACCAAAAGAATCCAAATAGACCCTTGTTTTAGTTGAGAGACAAAACGTTATGTCAAGCTGATTCCATTGATATTTTAGCCATCAATTATAAAGAGACACATGACCTTACCTTGTGAAGAAACAGAAATCTGACCATCACCTGGGTCCTTACCTCTTTGTAATGCAGCCCTGGTAATCATTCCAAAGACCAGTTATTCCAAACAATAATTCAGTTGCAACTGTTACTATATTATTAAATAGTCAGTGATTATTGACTGTGATTAATAAGGTGAATAAAATACTGTCTCTCCCCTACATTAGCTGATTTGTTAAGAGAGTTGACTCTTAGTCTATCAAGATTTTATTACGGGGTCAAAATTGAATTGTGATAGATTTTCAAGATATTATCATTGAGGGAAACTGAGTAAGGAGTACATAATATCTCTTAATAAACAAAATTATGTATCAACATTAAATATATAGATAATATCTAATAGAGTACATCAGAGATTGTATTATTTCTTGCAATTACATATGAATCTACAATTATCTCAAAATCCTAAAGTTCAGTTAAAAAAAAAATGGGGTTAAAGAAGCACAGAGCCTCTATGGGATCTTATGTAGACATAGGGTTTCAAACAAAATAAATTTGTGCTTTGATTCTCTTGTTTCACAAGTTGCATCTTGTTGAATGAAAACAGCTTGGAATCCAGAAACAGCCAATACGCAAACACAACAAGGGTATCTTCCTGCAAATGGAGTAAAACTTTGTAAATGCATGTTTTTGACTAAACAAGTTGGAGCACAGATGGCTGAATGAGAAGTTACTGTATTTACAGAAGGGCATCTGTTACATTATACTTAACTATATTTAAATAATCATTTTTTTCCCTCTTATAGCTTATACCCATGTTATTACCAATGCTCTTCGCTCTATTTAGCATCTCTGCATGTTTGGTATGCTTTTGAGTTTTTGGCATAATTAGCCTCAACTGTAAAATTAAATTGATGTAGATACAGCCCTGGGCCAGGGCTGACAGTGGCTACTGTCTCCTTTTTGCCATTTATTGTGCAATAATTCAGACAGGGACCACACTTCATGTCCTGCTAAGTCTTTGTGTGGTGAGCCTTCCTCTGTATATTTTTCTTGCCACTGAAAACAGAATTTTAGGTCAGCAGTATTTTCAGCGGGCTGAGTGCCCAAGAAGAGCAGTTTAGGAGATTTGCGATACGTAGGCCTGAATTTGGAGCAATGATTATCTAGACTATCATGACGTTAAAGAATATAGTGCCTGGCCTATTATAATTTTTCCATAATTATTTTTGTATGCATAAAAGAAAGCACAGATGCATCTTGAACTCAAACTAAATAATTTGTTTTCTTCAAATGCTATAGCCTTTATTGGATGGCTAAGAGGTGTTAAGGTTATGATAGAGAAAAAAAAAATTTTGTATTAATATTAAAGATGGGGTCCATAACCAAGTAAAGTCCTAAAATGTGCTTTATTTGCTGTAGATTAAGTAAATTTTTGTTTTTTTTTCTTATTCTTATACTAGATAAATAAAGAACAAATCTAAATTCAATGGTTTGAATTGATGCTTAAAGACTATTTTCATCAAAACTACCAGGTAAGCTTTATTCAAAATTTATATTTCTCAATAATTACCCTCAAAATGTTTAGGTTTATTTGATCAGGGTTAGACCAAGCTATCTGTATCTTTAATGCTCACCAGATAAGTATAATGTGTTGCTATGTTTGGGAACCATTACTTTAGCTCTACTTCTTCTAAATGTATTCATTACTTCAGTAACTTAGAAAGGTCATTTGCCATCATGTATATGCATTGATTATGTGGCACAGAACTCACTATTTTCCAAATCAATTAATGCTATTACTTTCTACTCAAAATTTGTGATTATACAGCTCTGAATAGTTACTTTGTAAAATAGTGGGAAGTGACAGTGATTGTATACCAAAGTGTATCAAACATATTATGAAATATTGAAAATCTTGCAAAAATAGCCTCCCAGAGATTAAGGTAAGTATAGATCAACTGTAGAAAAGGTACTCTGAAATGTTTTTAAGCTTCCATTTAACACATAAATGCCAAATTTTGGTATAGATTTCTACACCTTCTATCTTGTTAATGTAATAGATATATAGCTCTAGGTATGTTTTATTTTCCCCATTTTACATGGTGAGGAAATAAAAGTAGAGAAAGCTAAATGACTTTTCTAAGATCATACATTCAAATACATGAAAGAAAGAGAGTAAGACAGAATTTGCAATGTTGTCCATTTGACTAGGAGTCCCTACTTTTAACCACCCCATGTATATATATGAATACACACACACACACACACACACACACAAAGTAAAATTATAAATATATAATTTAGATACCTTTTCTGTAAATTCGAATGCTGTTATTTTAATTAAAAATTATGTTTTATCTAATTACTGATAAACCTGTCATATTATCTATAGGAAAGACGTTTTCTCTTTGAAATGTTATCAAGTATATAAAAGAAATTGGTATATGAAGCAAAGAACTTCCCCATCCTGTTTTGTTATTTAATCTCAGTACGATCTTCCCTAGAAAAATCTTTTCTCCCTTTTGAATAAAAAATAGCTATCTTATTCCTTTAAACAGTTGTTCATTTCCATAAATTAGTTAATTTGTAATTCTGAAATAAACAACAATATGTATTTCCCGGAAGTATGAAGATGCCTAATATCGTATTTTAAAATGGTAATTTGCATGGGTATGAGAGTCATGCAGAAAAATAAAAGAGATTCAGCTAAATTCATAGGTGCCAATTCAGAAATGTAGGTATAATGTTAGTACATATTTTTAGGCAATTAAACAGTTTTTTTTGTTGTTGCTGCTGCTCTAAATAATCCCTTAAACAAAGAAATTATAAACAGATAATATATTTAGTTAATGCACATACATTAAATCAGACATATTCATTAATTTTTATACCATAAGTGGTATTTTTCATGTTGGATTATTCAACTAAATAAACTCTTCTACCTAGATAGTTTGGTATTAAAAAGGAAATTTAGGTAGCTTATATATTTTTTCATGATAGAGTCTATAATTGGAATAAAAAACGCTATGATTTAAGGAAAATAATATTTTTAATTTGTTATTTTCTTGGAAAAATTATTATGATGTTCAAGCAATTCTAGATGGTCACCTCTATGACCCCAGTATTTTTACCTTTTTAGTTTCACAAAACATGAATTTCCTTCATGTTTCCACTCTTAACGCTATTTTCATTAACTGTCACAGAGCTTATTTAGATCCAGAGAAGAGCTCTTCATTACATTCATTAGTAGCAAAGTGACTTTTTCCTTTGAAATATGTAGAGATGAGTAAATGTCTAGTTTTTGTAATTCCAGCATTTTTTGTTGTTTTCAAGAATGTGAAGGATAAAAAAGAACAAAGCTCCACAATATTAAATTGAAATTGCAATGTTATCTAAAAGAAAGAAAAAAATCTACTAAATTAGAAGTTCCTAGGAAGTAAAATACTGTACACTTTAAAAGTGTACATTTTTGGAGTTTTAAGATGAGTCACGATAACCTCCATTAGTATTGTGACTAAGACCAGGCCCTTAATAATAAAAAAAAAATAAAACAATATTTATTTAAGTATGTAATTATCTGTAAAGTAATGCTGAAATATAGAAATATTCTCTTAGAAAAAGATAGTATTTTCATATTTAAGAAAAAAATGATTTCCTTTAAACAACTGTAAAGATCACTCTCTACCATAAAACCAACATAATTCAATCTGTGAAAGAAAAAAGGTTCTATTTTTGTACATTAATCTTAGCTGAAATCAAGGTAATTTGAAAGATCATCTGATGAGAACTTTTAAATCTGAATTTTGAACATGTAACATGAACCGCCTGAGCTGAGCTCTTCAACTGGCAGATTAAAATATTTTTATATTCCCCTTTCAACACGTGTTTTAACATATTAGCTGGGCAAGAAAATTAGAGGTGATGGAATTAGGGGTTGGAAAGAGCAAAAACAATCAATGAATACAGTACAGAAAGGGATTGTTTTGCAATGTAGACTTCAGTGAGATAACATAGCTGAAAAAAAGTATATTTGGCAAGACTTAGTGGGAAAATCTGAGGCCTGCTAAAAGGGATTGACAAAGAAGGTCCCAAAGATACAGTGTTTTTGGTCTTGTTACAGAGTCATCAGGGATGAAGTTTGGTTTATATAATTCTGTCCTGTGGAGAAACATTGTTATTGCCTCCAGATACGTGAAAGGAAGCTATGCCAGTGAAAATATCTAGAAAGTAATAAAGAGGCCTTGCGTGGTGGCTCACGCCTGTAATCCCAGCACTTTGGGAGGCCGATGGGGGTGGATCACAAGGTCAGGAGTTTGAGACCATCCTGGCCAACATGGTGAAACCCTATCTCTATTAAAAACACACAAAAAATTAGACAGGCGTGGTGACGTGCGCCTGTAGTCCCAGCTACTCAGGAGGTTGAGGCAGGAGAATCACTTGAACCTGGGAGGCGGAGGTTGCAGTGAGCCCAGATTGTGCCACTGCATTCCAGCCTGGATGACAGAGTGAGACTCCTTCAAAAAAAAAAAAAAAAAAAAAAAACCTGATAGTAATAAAGAGTGTTATATATGTATTTTTTTTTTCTCTCGAATCTAAGTGTCTCTCAATTTTTACTAGGATAGTTATATGTTCCTTTAACTGGGCTCTAACTAAGAAAAACAAACTTGTTGAAGCATTTCTTTTTTTCCTGGTATAGTCAGGGTTCAGTTAGGAATACAGGAACCCTTCTGGTCTTTTCAAGAAAGAAGAGGCTAAACACAGAGAATTAACTGCTTATATAGTTATCATAAGGGCTACAGGATTAGTTAGAAAAAGCTACCTTTAGGTTAATTCATAGCCCTCAGAGAATCAGAAAGTCACTACTGTCCAGTCAGAAAACTGCCAATGGCGGTCACAGTACATTGACCTGTTAATGTAGGTAAACTCACAGAGAAATGACCAGATGTCTGACAATCTCCCTGCATCTGCCTGCTAAAGCCAGAAAATATTAATGTTTTATGCTTTCCTTCAGCATTGCAGATTTTATGTGAGTGCCTTTCATTGGTGGCCTCTAATTAGGATCCTACTGGAGGGAGCCTCTGTGAAATGTAGTTTCTTATTTCCTATTTCTGTGACAGTGGGAAGAAATGGTCAAAGCAAAAATTGCACCAAACGATGTTAAACAGGCAAAGCGGATTCATTCAAGGCATTTGCAATAGAAGAGAGAGATCAGAGCTCAGTCTAACCTCAACTGCACTGAAACAAAAGGTGGTAGGATTTTTAGCTTTGTGGTGATAGGGAGAACACAGGACATTTTTGTTTGCTCATTGACTTTACCCAAAGAAAAGGTAAAGTTCCTCAAATCTTTGTGTCAGGAGATAGTTTTACAATTTGGAGAAAGGCACCAAACTTGGGATCCTACTATCCCATAGAAACTGGGAGATAGGGGTTTATCTTCCTTAATCATTACATTTCAAAGGGATGGCTCCCAGGTCTTTGAAAAAGACATTCTTGAGTTGTTGAAGGAAAACAACAACAAAACGAAAACAACAACAAAACAGTAACAACAACAGCAAAATGATCAAGGAACGTTTTAAAATATTTTCATCTCAAAGGGGCAGAGAAAAAAATATAAAATTACAAGTTTTCTAAATTAAGTGTTCTAAGAAAAAGTCAAAGGCCTAGAGTCAGGAAGAAGCTTGTCTAATGTTTAGTCAGGATGAGGAAGAACATTAAGGTTGTTTTTGTCAAAAATAAAATACGTATGTATTGTGCTGGATGCCAACTGCCTATTTTACATCTGTTCCTTGGCATCAGGAGCCAGGATTTATAAGATGTTTTGCAATAAACTTCTTCCTCAGGGATTAATTAAAACTCACACACCAAAACAAAACAAATAAATAAAAATCTGGGTGTTCGTTGTGTACTTACCACATGCAACATCCTGTACAGTGTGTGGTAGCAACAGATGTGATCAAGGGACAGTCATGACCTTTTCTTGAATACTACCATAAGCAAATTGCTGACTATGATGCAAAGACACTTTAAAGAGAAAAGCATTTTGAGAACAAATAATTTAAGTTTCTTCATTTCAAATGTGGCATGAAGCCTAGGTTTGAATTCTAGCTACATTACTTACTAACCTGTGTAAGAGAAAACATTTTTGGGCTTTTTTTTTTTCTTAATTATATATGTTGCCACTGGGATTAAATAATAGCATGTCTGGTATAAAATACGTACTAATAAAATACATTTGTTTTAAATTCTGGTGTTTTGTTGTTTTTCATGGAGAATGGAAATATACCTGGTTTTGAAGGGTGAATATAATTTTAAACTTGGAGAAATTGAAGATTGCAGAAAAATGGTTCATAGAGTTATGTTGAGTTTTCTATCCAAGGTTAAATAATAGAAAATTTAGATTCAAGTATCTCCACAAAGGTGTAGTCACCTAAAAAATAATCTGTCCAAAATTTGTAAGTTTGTTTGCATCGTTCTTTCATAGATTTCTATCACCTACTGTGGATCAGAACTTCAATTTTGATGGTACTAAAATTTGAAAGGTAAATTTTATCAAGTATGGCATAACAGACTATTATTCAGTGTAATAGAAGTAAAATAATTTATATATCATCTTTTAATTTGTAAAACAAATGTTAAAAATCTTAAATGAAAATGCTTAAATTTAATCTACTCTGGCTTTTACTTTGGGTTACATTCAAAGAAACTCTGTAATGGAAAAACTGTAATGAAAACTAAAACTATGTCACAGAAAATAAAAAGTCATTTTATCAAAAATATGTACTTTTTAAACTTATAAATAATAAATGAAGAACGGGAATCAAAATAATATTCCTTGAAAACAATATTAGCCTTGATTAATTTTGTATTGTACTAAATTGATTACAATTCAGACACCAGAAGTTTTGCAAAGGATGAATTGAAGAAGAAGAAAAGAAACAATAAGATAAAAGAATTAAATATTAGTAGCAGTGTACTGAATAAGCAGGGACAGCCCAAGAATTGTGAGACATGATGGAAAGATCATTAGTTCGGAAATTAGAAAACAGAGATTTCAAATCAATGATATAACCATTAATAACAATAGTGATTGTAATAGTTCTTGTTAGTGTGTTCTGAGTAATTTCAATGAACCTAGCATTGGGTATTGTTTTGTATCTTTATATGTATGGCTTAAAATTAAACCACTTTAAATTTTGTTTTTAGCTATGCGATCTCAAGCAATTTGCAACTTTCTTGGTGTCAGGTTTCTCACCTGAAAAATGGGGCTTTGGACTGGGTGGCTTTTTCCAAGATATCACGTGCTCTTATTTTCTCTTCTGAATTTTTCTTTACTCTCTAGGCAAATGTATCTCTAATTCTCCTAAGTCCCTACAGTATTCTTTTTTTTATAACTCACTTTGGAATATCTTAAATACATCCATTAGCATAACTTATTATAATTTATATGTTGGCTCAACAGGAAGTCAGGTACAAACTCAGGTCCATCCATCACACAACAAATACTCTCTGTATCTGTTGGGTTGCTCTTTGGGCTTCTTCCAGCTTCCTCTTCAGGCTCTGCTGTGGACTTCTTTTCTCTCCATGTCACAAGAGGTCTTGCTCTTATTTTTTGAAGTTTTGGCTAATTTACAGTGAAAGTAATAGTTATCTTTTTGTTTTAAACAATGAATTTAATTCAAAACACTTTGTGCCAAGTCAGGCATATTCCAGCAACCTCACTTGCTTGCTCCTTACCTCTATGAGGTAAGAACCATTTTACAGATGAGAAGAATAAGGCATATTTATGGAATGGTACATGATATAGTGTAGTCAGGGAACAAGGAATGTTGGTAGTGAGCTGAAGGTTTCGCCTGGAATAGTAGGTCAGTTAGCATAAGAGGAGCCTAGAATGCCTTGGTGGAAATTTACACAGAAACACTAAAACCAAAATGTTACATATTTTAAGGAGATCTGAGACCTGAATGAGGAAAATGTATGGAATGGGAATTTGTTCTTTCTTAGATTCTGTATCTGCTCCATTGCTGTCTTCTTTCTGCTGCTGTTATAGTTTGGTGCTGCTCAAAGTCTACGATTCTTCCCCACCCCTGAGTTTACTGCCTTTGTGTTACACTCAATTTTTGATCTATTGACATTCACATTAAAGGATTCCTGCCATCCTTTTTCTGGCTAGCTTTGTCAAAGTGGAAGGATTGTCAATTTTTCAAAGAAAGTCTTTTGCCATAAGAAAAGAAAATGACTGTCTTCCTGACAGAATGGTATCAGGACCGTCCAGACAGGGTGAGAATATATTATACTGCATTTTTTAGTGTGTTCTGTTTGTCTACTTTAAAGTATTATTTAGAAACGTAAACTTTAAAATTGTTTGTTAACTAGAAATTATATTGTTTGGAATTTTAAATCTTTACTGGTGATATGTTGGCTATTAAAATGTAGCAGGAGGTGAATTTAGAATTCTCCTCTTATATGTTTAAGTAATATATAACAACATTTCTTAACATATGTGATTAAGATATTTAAATTACAAAGCAGATAATGTAATTCTGATGTCTTCCTCTCTTGAATACTTTTGCCTCTGATGTGATTATTGGCAACATGAACAATCTGAAGACGATTTCAAATACAAGTGGTTGAAAAGTAAGATTGCAGGGACAACGTTTATTTATACTAAGAAAAAAGTGTGAGAATGTATTCTAAGAATGCAAAAAGTAGGACAAGATATCATTTCTTCTTTCATCTCTGAAAGTTTCTAAACAGAAAATAATGTGAAACCGTCTTAGGACAACACTTATACTCTGTGGTAAGCAGAATTCTAAGATGACCCCCAATGAGTCATTTCCTTGTATAATCTCTTCCTCTTGAGTGTGGGAAGAGCTGGTGACTTCCTTCTAGCCAACATAACAAGGCAAAAGTGACGGGATAGTCATTTCATGATCTTAGCCAACTGGAAGGAAAGACCTTCCTGCTTGCCTTGAAGAAAGAAGGTGCTATATGTTCTTAGAACTGCGCCAAGCATTTTGTAAGGGCTATGTATGTTCATTAAACAAAGACAGAATAAGTAACTCAAACTATATTTTAAAAACTTTGAGTTTTCTTTCCATTTTTAGTTATTTTCTACTCAGGAACTATTTTCTTCAATCACAAAGAAGTATGAAGTAGGGCAAAAACATTTAGGCATTTTTCCCTTCAAATTTTCTGGTTTTTGTATTATGTTCACAGTTGGCTTCATTTGGGTTATTACAGGGTATGACATATGTGATTAGGTAATGCATTATGTTTTCATTTTAGTGGCTAAGCTCTGAATTTATCATGATTAGTTGCACTAATCACATTTATCAGATAATCGGCAGACATAATTTTATATAGATGGATATTTTTTAAACCAGGAAAAAGATGATTTTCAGAATTCCCTCATACTTCGTCATTTGAATAAGAGCATCTTATATTTTTTATCTGATCATAATACTTTTCAGAAAATTCCCTAGAGAAATTTGAGTTTGGCTGTATTAAAAATATCCTTGTCCAAATCCTGTCACCACATTTGAAAGCCATGGAAAGGCATGTTCTGAAACATATCAAACATTCGACTGTAGTTGGACATTTGTGAAGTGAGTCCAAACAAATTCATCCTGATTCTCTCTTATCTGTGTTGTCTCTGCTAAGATGTAGAAAAGTAAGCCCAGGGCTGGCTCTGAGCAAAATGTCAAGTTGGAAATCCTCAGCTTTTCTTTCAAAGCCCTGCGCATTTTGTCCCTTCTCTACATTTCCAGTCTTAATGCTAATTTTCCCTTGTGCCCCAGGCTGTACTTATTACCTTTCAGAGTGTCCTCTGAAACGTCATTCCCCTTTCTTGCCTCTGGCTTTTTGAGTAAGTTGTTACTTCTGCCTAAAATATTTCTTTGCCTCCATATAAGCTAATTTTTTTTTCCTTGCCCATTCACACTTACAGTCTTCAAGATGCCTTCGTAGATATACCCAGGAATTTTAGGTTTCTCTTGCTTCTTTATATGTTTTTCCACCTCTATTGTAATAACATTATGACTTTGAACCCAATAATGTATTTACATGTAATGATTTTTTTCACTGTGAGATCTGGAGACTCTGTATCTGTAGTTATTATCCACTGCAGTGCTGTATACAATGCTTTGGAAGGGGTGCCTCTTAAATGATAGTTGCCGAATTGGACCATATTGGAAGAACGAAGCCATCTAGATTTGAAAGCCTGAAATCACAGAATGTTTTTAATCTTTATCATGACCAAGTCAACCTCAGATTGAATTTGCTTAATCTATATGAATGCAAACTCTCTACATTAAAGGGCATAGTATTGTGAAAGTATTCAGTAAACTACAAAATGTAATATAGGCATCAATTACTGAGATTTCATTTTTTCCACATTTTTGGGTGCTTTTTTCCTTCTCTTCTATTCTTTAGGGCAGAGTTTCACATCTCATATTTGTCTTACCTTTATTTACTGATAACATTTACTTTAGCTAATTCTTAATATGATAATGCAACCTTTAGTTGGAAGTCTATGTCTACATTTCTAATTTAAATACCGTTATTTAACATTTAGAAGTCCAATGGTACTCCTAAACATACTTGCTTCTGTTAAACAAAAGAGTAACATCATTGTAATGACCAAAATAAAAGTGTAATATGTGCTATTGGAATAGTGAAGACATGGTTGAAGAAGGGCAGAAGAAATCTTTTATAATAACTATAGGAAGATAAAATTTGTTACCATACTATGATGTGGATGCTGTGACTTCAAGAAGATAAAGTAAAAGTCGCTGAGGCATTTCCCCCTTTCCAACCTCTTGTTTCTTTTGCTGGCATTTCCACCTCTTTTATAGTGCTTATGAGATTGGATTTCAAATCGGCCTACAGAGTTTGTGTTTTCCTAGTGATGTGAACCCAAATTCTCATCACTAGGAAAACACAAACTCTTTAGGCCGATTTGAAATCCAATCTCATGGCACATGTATACATATGTAACTAACCTGCACAATGTGCACATGTACCCTAAAACTTAAAGTATAATTAAAAAAAAAAAGAAAGAAAAAAAAAAAGAAAGTAACACTTTCTTTTTTTTTTTCTTTTTTTTTTTTTTGAGATGGAGTCTCACTCTGTTGCCTAGGCTGGCGTGCAGTGGCGCGATCTTGGCTCACTGCAACCTCCGCCTTCTGGGTTGAAGCGATTCTCCTGCCTCAGTCTCCCGAGTAGCTGGGATTACAGGCATATGCCATAAAAGTAACACTTTTAATAAATGAATTTTAATTGTTAACAAACCTAATAAGTGGAAGAATTTGTTAAGAGATATGAGCATTTACTGCTAAGAACATTAATTAAAGAATTCCTATGTTTGATTAGAAATTTTTTAGATTAGTGTTTCTTAAACTTGAGTAATATGCATAGTCTTTTTAAAGGACAAAAGTCATGGAGGACCCTCAGCATTGGCTTTTTATTATTTATAACATAATAAAAATAATTTTTGATACAAAGATACTTAAATATATACAAACTTAAAACGGTATAATCTTATGCTTATGATTTTTGTATAATTAAAAACTCAAAACAAATTTATAAAATAAATTCAAAATGTTACAAAATCAATATAATTCGAATTTTAAGTTCTGTATTAAATTTCCATTTTTAATTTCTTTATAAAGAACTCACTTTAGAGAAACTCTGGTCTAAATGAGCTGCAGAGCCCATTTTACATCTGATATTCTTTGATTTTCTTTATTAAGTATTAGAATTTTTAGTAAAAATAAGTTGCAAGTATGTCTCTAAGCAATCTATACTACAATATCTTAATAGGAGAGTTATTTGATCAAGGTTATTCTATTAACTGCAGGTTGTCAATGAGAGCTATTCACCTTAGTAATCACAAATTTTTAGTTTTTGAAACTATAATTGTAGAATATTAGAGTTCAATCGAATGTTCAATAATATCCATGGATTTTTGTGGGCAATGTACTACAGATAAAATCATACTCATATTTCTCAATTTCTTTCTAATAGTAATTTTCATAGCAAACAAGTATTTTCAATTATCTCCAAATATTTTCACATTAGTACAATTTTATTTTCCAATAAGAATGTGAAAATGGACATGCATTGCTCAAAAAGCAGACATACCTCTTCTGTTTAGAATTTTCTGTTTCTGTTAGAATTTTCACTTACATTATCATTAGTGACTGACATCATCTAATAATCCCACAGTGGATGTAAATGATTAAATCTATATGTTATCAATATTCAAACTTTGTACCCATTTTTATTGAGAATATTCTGTATATATATATAAAGAAAATAAAGGATAAATACATACTGTTAAAAAAAAAAAAAGAAATCCAATCTCATTCATTTTCCTATATTACTATTTTTATAATGGCTATAACATAGTATAGGGAGCTAAAGCAATAAAGGGGAAATATAGACTAATCACTCAATTTGCTTATTATATAATTTAGTTTAAAAAATCTTGAGCAAAGAGCAAATAAGAACTGAAGTGTAAACCATTTCTAGATTTTCTATTTATATATATTATTCATAGAACACAGATTTTATATATATAATCTGATTGTATATCATATATAATTATATATAATATATATAAAATCCAATTATATATATGTGTGTTTGTATATATGTATGTGTGTGTGTATATATATATATATATATAGTCTGATTTCCTCACTAGTACTAGTGATCATTTTGACCATATTAGATAAAGCAATAAATACATATATAAAATTATATTATATATAATATATCATCTCTTTTCCTCACTAGTACTGGTTATCATTTTGACCATATTAGATAAAGCAATAAATACAATTTTCAACACTTGTTAGCTGCAGAATCTTAGCCTATCTGTGTTTTAGATAAAGATTCATCTTGATTACAATGTGGATAATAATTGTCCCTTCTTCCTATAGCTAGTTGGGATGATTAAATAAGATAACAATGTAGAACAATTGCATGACCTCAGATTTGGTGCCACAGAAGTATTTCCTATAATGTTTCTTGTTGTTGTAATTATTATTATTATACCAAAGTTACGTACTAAGTCTCTCAGAAAATGGGGGAAGAAAAGAATTTCTAGAAAATTTTATCATGTGAGAAGTCCAGGTATAAAGATTTCTTTCAGAGCTAATTGCTAGGAAATAAGTTTCTCTAAGATCATACATATTTTCTGTAATGCTTTTCTTTTTGATTAGCCATTAAGAAACTTCAAAATAAAAATCACATCTGCTTTGGAAAATATGTAGTAATTTACAGCTTATTTATTTTTGTTCTAGTCTCTTTCTCATTTCTTTATTTTAAATGTTAATTTATAGTTTCAATAATCCTATATTTTAGCTATTATAGGTAGTTTAATATATTTATTATATGTAATTATACCATATATTTACTCATTCTTCTAATATACATTGAGTGTGCTATATATAACATTTTGTGCCATGGGTTCAATGGCAGTGACAAGAAAAATTGCCAAAAATATAGACAAAAATAAAATCCCTAAATTCATAGAAATTATAACCTAGTCAAGGAGATTACCATTAACAAATAATCACAAAAGTAAAT
This sequence comes from Pan paniscus, assembly GCF_029289425.2. Taxonomy (NCBI): domain Eukaryota; kingdom Metazoa; phylum Chordata; class Mammalia; order Primates; family Hominidae; genus Pan; species Pan paniscus. The sequence continues at coordinate 25,952,370 of NC_073258.2, read as the reverse complement.
GTAAAATTCAAATAGTAAGTACTATAGACAGATGCATGGTGCTGTAGCAGTATTTAACTGAGTAAATACAAGTTCACTAAATGCTAACCAGAGTGCAGAGGATGTCAAAAAAACTCCCCCTGAGGAATACTAGTTCGTCGGTGGACTATAGCAGCCCTTTAACGTCTGGAGAAGAGCTATAGAGTGAAAGAAATCTCCTCAGATGCAGAAAGTCGGGAATAGCAGTGGAGAGCAAATAGAACCCCACAGGGACCCCCACTGGAGGTCCCTTTCCCCTACTTCCCCACCCCCCACCCCCAGTCCCAGAAAACACTGGCAATCAAGTTCTAAAAACAAAGAGAGGTCTCACACAGTGTAGAAAGTCGATGGCTGAGAATTAAAGCAAAAAGCATGGGAAATTTGTGAACGCTTGTGAGTGCTGAGAAGCCCAGCAAGAAGCATATATTCTGCCGTGAGAAAATTTACATCATGCCTGAGACATAAAAAAGTGTTATGAGATATATAAAGAAGCAGCAAAATGTGATATAATCAAGAGAAAAAAAGTTCATGTAATCATACATACAGGTGGCTTAGGTGTTAGAAGTACTGGAAAAGAACTTTAAAAATAACCATGATAGGAGTTCTGTTTATAATACAGACTTAGCAAGTCAAAAAAAAAGAGCATTACTTTCTCCAAAGCTCCAGAAAAATCTAGATAGGTCATAGTTTTGCAAACTTACCAAAGAGCTGAGGAAACAAAGAAGCTTAGTTTAATTAAACTTCAGAAACTGACAAGTCATACATAGGACAGCAGAGTCCAACTGTTCTTATCTTTCATGGCAGAACAATTCAAAGAAGAACTTACTATAGATAGAGATCAGTATAATACAGACAAACTTTAGCCAACTTTTTTGCGTACTCGTGAGCTAGTAAAAAAAAAAAGTGCTTAGAATCCTGACACAAAGAAATCCTGGACCCACCAAACATGTCTTTTTCATGGGGTTTTATGGAGTTCTTCAGAGTCATAGCAGAAACATTATCACAATAAAATGTCACAAGTGCTTCCTTTCCCTCTCACTACCAGTGTGACTGTGATTTCTGTGTTTCCTAGTAATAGCTTGAAGTGATTAAATATTAAAACCCCAAGTGGCAGACAAATTTGAGTTTAATGGTATTTCAAGGTGGCCATGACTGGCCTATTTGGTCTGGGTATCATTTCCAACTCATATCCAATCTGAAGGTCATCTTTGATGCCGAAATGAGGCAAGTATCAACCATAAGGACCCCTTCTCACCACAGGACCTTCAAATTCCAATTCAGGAAAACACCAGACATTGAGACAAGAACAAAGAGACAGAACAGATGGTATATTTAAGAGAAGAATGAACGTGTACTAAAAAATTGCAGACCCACATTAAAAAACGCTGTTCATAACTATTGTCAGGCTTTTTAAATGCACATTGAGGAAACAAAATATTCCTACAATTTGAATTTGTGATTCAGCCACAATTGAATTTGAGCAAGTGCTGACAAAGATGTAATTTTCTCTGTAATTGTTAGTAAACAGCTTGATACAGAAGGATGCCATTTTTCAAGTCAGATGTGGGACAAGAACAATGGGGAGTCCAAAAAAATGAATAATCAGAGAGGACAGGCTTATGTGTTTCAGGCATTCTGCCTGCCACATTCACTACTTTCTCTAGCATAATCTTAGAAACTGTATATAGTTGTAATACATAATCAGATTTAACCCTGTATTATTAGCTGCATATATATAATCTAACACTCAAATAAGATAAAAACTTTTTAAAATAAATTTTTGTAAGTAATAGCCTTGGACTTTTTTTTTATGTTTTGTAATTTTCTTTTAAGTGGTTAGTGAGGTTTATCCAGTACAGGTCTATATAAAAATATGCATCACTCTATATAGAAATATAATTTAAAATAAACTGGGATATAACACCACAGTAAAGCAATATCGAGCAACTTCTTTCTCTTGAAAATTTCTGATAAAAAATGATTTTCTAGAACAATTGAGTCTGCTTATACTACTCAGTATTTATTACACGTATAAATATACCATGCCTCAAAGCAGATATACTACTTGTTCCAATGCTAATTTCTGATTCCGATTCACTGGAAAACTTTTTAAAAATATCTTAACCAGCTTGATTAAGGGAAGATTTTCAGGTTTATACATCATCCCCATTTTGCATTTAACATTTTTCCTGCCTTATACTTTTTTTTTTGAGAATATTTTCTACTCATGTTCCACTGTTTTTATTAATTGTGGAATCCTTTTAGTCTTTGCTTAGCACTTTTATTCTCGGAAGTGTTTGAGATTTTCACTTCTCTCCTATTAGCTATGCCAATTATCTGTTGTCTTATTTGCTTGCTAATAAGATGGAATGAGTAGGACTGTGACTCTGGTCCCGTCTTCCTCATTCTAGTTCTCACTTCTGAAATACAGTATGTGATGATCACATGGCCCAGGTTACCTACCCATTCCAGGGGACATAGTAGTGTTTACATAACTTTTGCCAAAATTAGATGCTCCTAGCACTTTTGAGGGTTGGTTCTCCTCAAACTTTCTTAATTTCAAATGCGATGAGTGACCCACTTCCTTTCTCAAGATACTTTGCTCTCTTCAGTGTCTATTACACCATGTTACAGTGATAAATGCTCTAGAATCCTCAGATAACTTGAGGTTCCCTGATATCCCATTTTTGATGGCCTTTCTTTTTTCCCAGAAGCTAGTCATGGCACTCCGATGTTGTAAGTACCCTGCTAGGATATTGTCTACACCAGGCTTTAAGCCTCAGATTCTCTTCAGCCTTGTTTCAGCCTCTCCTGCTGTTAGAAGAATTACACTGCCTAATATCCAAGGCCTGTAATATTAGAATTTATATTTTCTCATTTAAATAACTTCCATTCTCTTAATTACCTGAATCTCAATTGTGCATAAGTCAATATCCAGAGAAGTGATTAGTATTCATGATGTAATTGTATTTTTATGTCAGTTGGTATCACATACCTTAGAAACAATACATCAGAATTCAGCATGTGCATTTCTAGTAGATTTTCTGAACTATATAAATTTCCCATTTTTTGATCCCCCAGCCACAACCTTATCCTCATAATTCCAGTCCTTGTATATGTTATAAATATTCCATGTATCATCTCAATATACAGACTGTTCATTATTAAAATTTAACAAAGCGAAGTTCAGATTTCTTTGCTAAGCCAATAAGATATAGCAATAAAGAAGCCCTAAGTATTTTTCTTAATGCGAACAAAGTGCTATTAAAGTGACATGTCGCAGTATTTATGTATTTTTCAAAAGAAACATGGGCTGAATCATTTAAGAACTTACTAATTTGAAGCTCTGCAGCAACTTGTATTAAACCACTATTTCAGAATATATATTCCTCCCAAGATATCAATGAGGGGAAGGATCAACAAGTCCCATGATTTCTATAGAGATTTTAATTTACTTTTCATTATAGCAATTCTAACTAAGCGAATGGAAGCTCTCATATTGAGGGATTACCCAGCGGTTTAGACACAAAAGTGTATGTCCTTAGAGCCTGACTGAATTTAAGAAGGAAATTGAGAAATGTAAGATTTTACTAAATCTATTAGTTTCTATACCACAGAGCAGAGCTGAGCAAACTGAAGCTATTATCTAGAAGCAAGCTGGTTACAGAGGTTTTATAGAAGGTAAAGAAAAATGAATCAAGATATAGAAGAGCTCCTACAGAAAAATATGTTCTACTAAGCAACAGCAACATGAAGTATTATTCTTCTAGACAATTAGTCAGGAAACATTAAACTAGCCTGGTCTGTCATTTTCAAAAGCTTATTATCCTATGTCTCCACATATTTTATTACTTAATTATTATTATTGTTTTTACAATAAACAAAGCACCAGCCATTCCCAAAAGGTACAGATAATTTTGGAAAGCCCTTGAGTGCTCACTGATACCACAAGAAAATTTATTTTCACACTTTTCAAAATATAGGTTGCAAGAAATGAGGAAAAATTTCAGAGATCATACATAATTTATCCAGAGAGGACGACCATCTTGATTTTGATTTTTTTTTTTTTAAGTAGAAGTGTCGTGTCTGGGGAAAGAAAACCATGTAATCTATTTTCTTATTTTCACAAATGCCAGCTCTTATGGAGATTAATGTTTATTTTTTATTGACCAACACCAGGAAAAAATAAAAAATGAATAAAAGATTAAAACTTTTAAAAAAATAAAATGCCATATTCATCTTTTTAAAAAAAGAAAAAAAAAGTTTTGCTCTCATTTGTCGTGGCAAAAATGAGTTGTCAGAGAAGTTTCTGGTAAAATAGCTGCTTTGAATCGCAAGCTTATTTTTCTCATTTAAGTTTATTTCATTGTTTAGGCAAACAACGGAGTGTTTGCTTGTTTTTTGCTTGTTTCTGTAAAACATTGTATCTTGGTTTGGAAGGCAGCTGCAGCAGGAGGCAGTCGGCAGCGAGGAGGTGAGGTCAGCCATGGCAGTGGTGATTGCAGGTGGAACCCCTGTGCCCCGCGTCGCCAAGGCAGCTAAGTGCGCCACTCCCACTCTTGGGCAGCCAGGTGGGACCTGCAGAACCACCCCTAGGCCTGCAGCCTCTGCCCTGGTCTCATGTTGTTCTTCTTGCTGTCTGCTGCTGCAGGGAGGGCACAGGGAGGAGGCGGAGCTGGGGCTGCACTTCTGACTGGGGAGGGAAGTGAGATCAGAGCCCACTTCAGGGACCTGCCAGCAGGGCAGTCGCGCCCACCCCACCGAGGGCAGGGGTTCCTGTGCTTCAGGAAAAAGAAGGCTTTGAACAGGGCCGCCAGGGGGCATGTCCCCGGCGTCTGCCCCACAGGACCCTCACATCAGTGTGACTGCCAGTCTTGACATTCCGGAGGGCCAGGCCTGGGGGCTTCAATCTGCTTCCGGAGCCATCCTCCCCTTCCTGGGCAGGGCTGCAAGCTGGGTCGGGGGCAGCTCTTGGCTGCCCTTGAGCACTGGAGCCAACTGTGGAGCTTGCAGAGACACTGCTGCTGTCCCGGGTGCCGGCCCAGTGAGGATCTGGAGCCTCTTCCCTAGGCTGTGAGGAGACATGGCTGGGCTACACTCCACAGAGCCAGTGAGAGGCGGGAGCAGGCAGCAACACCACCCTCCCTGGCCCCAGCTGCAGTTACCCAAGTCAGGGCTGTGGACCCAGGCTTTCCTGTGCTCTTGGAGTGGGGGAGCAGGCAGGAGCTCCACCCCACTTCCCTTCACAGCTGCAGCTACCCAAGTGCAGGCTGTGGACCCAGGCTTCTCTGCACTCTTAGGGGCCCAGGAAGACCGGTCTCCACATTTCCCTCGCAGGCTTGGAGGTGCCTGATCCCACTGCCTGGCCTCTCCCTGCTCCCAGCCCTAGCTCTGATCTCAGAGAAGGGTTGGGGCTGAGCCCAGGCGCCGTCATAGCCTGGACGCTTGTGCATATGTTGAGGCCCTCCAGACTTTGGGTACTGACAAGCGTTGGTGGGGGAAGCCAAGGGCAGGGCTGAGGGCATCTGGGAGCTGGCCTGCAGGTGCCCATTGGCACAAACAGCCTAGGCACCATGGAGAGTGGCAGGAGGCACATGGGCTCCTGGGCAGAATGGGGTGGGTCCCCAGTGAGGCCCTACCTTCAGGCCAGGGAGAGCCTGAAGGCTGGGGCCCTGGCTGCCAGTCCTGTGGACTGGAATGGGGACTTGTGGTGCCTTTTCCGGGTGGCACATGGACCAACTGGCATGCATTTCCTCCCTTCTGAGGCCCATAAAATCTCCAGGATCAGCCAGAGCAGAGTAGAAGACGGAGAAACCATGGAACGACCAGCTGCAGAGAGGAGCTGCCCTCTGCCAAGAGCTTCAGATGACAGGACAACCTGCCTGCAGAGAGGATAACCTGCCTGCAGAGAGGAGTCACCCGCTCTAGGGCTTCCTCTCAGGGGAAAGCTGGAGAGGAAGGGAAGACCAGCTGCGGAGAGGAGCTACCCTCTCTACTAAGAACTGAACAGTTGTTGGGATGACCTGCTTGCAGAGAGGAGCTACCCTCTCTGCTAAGAGCTGAAGACTCACCCAGACACTCTGACTACAGAGAGGAGCTGCCCACTGCGGGTCTTCTCTGAGCTGTTCTATTGCTCAATAAAGCTCCTCTTCATCTTGTTCACCCTCCACTTGTCGGTGTACCTCATTCTTCCTGGTCATAGACAAGAACTCGGGACCCACTGAATGGTCAGGCTAAATGAGCTGTAACAAAACACAGCTGAAACATGCCCCTTGCTTACCACATTGTAGCTGAAGAGGAGAGAAGAGCTATGGCCCTGTGGGGAGCCCAGACCTGGGAGCTCTTTGAGCCTGGGCTGTGACTCCCCCTTTAAGGCCCTGTGGCTTCTCACGTATTAAGCTTCCAGATGCTACCACATTCCCTGGTGCCAGGCAGGAAAGCTGCTTGTGGTGCACCTGGTCCAGCTGCAGCCTCACAGAGCTGGCATCCATGCTGGCACCTGGAGCTGCCTGCCTCATGGCAGCAGCTGGAGTGTCTGACTATGCAGTGGATGGACCCCACACTCACTCAAACACACCCCTCACTGCTTGGTGCCTGACTCCAGTCTCCCTTGGAGCCATGAGATACAAACTGGTAGCATGAACTGCACGCAACTGCATGGGCTGAATGGGCAGAATGAGCCCAGTGGGCCCAAGTGAAACTCGGGCAAAGGTGCCACCAGCCACAGGTTTCTAGCCAGAAAAACGACACAACAAGGATCCTGAAACAGATTTAAGTCTAAAATAAATTATTTATACAAAGAAGTAAATCGCCACATACTTTATACCAATAAAAACTGCTTTCAGAAAGCAAAATTTACACAAAATGACATATTTGATGACAAATAAATACATAATTTTCATCTTCAATTATTCCATAACATTTCACATAAAAATAATTCTCTACTCTTGATCCTGACTTTCTTGGTTCAGACTTTCATCATCTTTGTCTGAACTTCTATATTCTCAACTAATGTTTGAAAAGCAAGATAAGCATAGTTATTAAGGCTTTGGGGCCTAAAATTCAGTTTTAATTCTGATTCAGTACTTTAGGGGTCAATATCCTTAAGACAGTTTTCTCATAAGTACAATGACAGGATATTTTTTTTTTCATTGCTATCTTACATTTGATTCTCTATGTGATTGAAATTCTGTTTGCTGTCTTGTTTGGGTGCAGCACATGTTCTAGCAATATACTATGTGCCAGGCAATGTGCTAAGCACTTTACATGCATTTTCTACTCGAATCCTCACAATCCAGCCCAATACAGTTGGTATTATGAAGATTCCCATCACAGAGAGAGGACACAAGGCTTAGAGAGCACTGCGTCCAATGATAGAATCAACTGCAGGTAACAAAGTCGCAAAATAGCAGTTTAGCAAGATAGAATCCTGTTTCTCATTTTTACAAAAATTTGAAGATATGTGATTCAGAGCTGCTATGGTGCTCTACCTCATGTAATCTGGGTTCCAGCTTCCTTCCTGCTTACCCCTTTTCTATTACAAGGATATGACCCTAATCCTTATGCTCCTAAAAGGTAATTTACATGTTTCAGATGGAAGAACACAGGAAGGATAAAATTAAAGGGCACAAAGGTCATTTGCCAGCTGTCTCTTAAAGTAAGGTTTTGTTTAGAAGTGAGGTATGGGACCTCAAGTGGATACAAAGGAACCCTCCAGGAAATGCAGTTTTTATTTTGAGAAGCTTTGTGCTCAACTAAGGCAAGTGACTATTCCACCGCAGTACGGATTTTGAATGCTAAGTCTGAAGGGAAACTATCTGAATTCAAATCAGGCTTTCTTACTTATTAGTTAATATTGGAGTGTTAAGATACAAACCCATTTTTACTGCCTGTAACCTTGGTAGTATGGGTGTCTACAGGAGCCAAACACATGCCGCGCGTGGGACTCAAGAAGTCAAAGAAACATCTAGTGGAAGGTGAAGTTGCTGAAAACGTAGAAGATAAGGGGCAATGTGTGAATTGGAAAAATCGACTGCTAATTTATTTTTGCCTTCCAGCTTTCATGCAAGAATGTCTCCTGTGGTACAACCTAACTGGAGATATATAGGGTAGTAAATTCTTAGAAATGTGGTCATCATAGTCAACTTATATACTACATGCAACAATGCCAGTCAGACTGTGAAATTGTGGGCAAGTTTTTTAAATCTCTGTGACTCAATTATCTCATATAAAATGGGGATAATGATAGTATGTACCACAAAGATTATAAATTCTGAATAAATAGTAGCTATTACTATATAGATATCATCTTTATGATTACCAACTTCTATTACTTCATTTCACTACTAGTAACATTAATAACATATAATATACATTTTCTATTCTTGACTCACAATGGTAACAATAAAGCCTAATTTTTTATTGACCAAAAGTATTGGTCAATTTATTTACCTTCAAAAAGACACCTTTACAGGGTTAGCAATTTTATCTTACTAAAATAATGATCTTTGTACAATAATTTTAAATGTAAGATTTAATTTTCTAAAATATTCTTATTGGAGAAAGCATTCTATGCATTATTAACAGAGAAATTAGAGGAATAGGGCCATTTTGGGATTTCATCTTTCACTATTCCACCAAGAAACATCTCTTACTGCATTAATTTCAGTGGAATTTCTGGACTTAATAGTTTCACTTGTATAGTTGATCATTATTCAAGGGGAACGTATTTGCAAATCTGCCAACTCACGAAAACTTATTTGTAACTTTCAAATCGATACTCACAGTGATTTCATGACTGTTTACAGAAATGTGCAGAAAGGCAAAAAATTTAAGTTGCCCGCTATATGTGTTCCTGAGGTTGAATGAGGAGATGTCCTGCCTTCCTGTTTGAGCTCTTATGTTATAAACAATTATCTTTTTACGTTCTATTTAGTGTTTTTTTTTCATTTATATACTTTTTGTTGGTGATTTTACTATTTAAACTGCTGTCTAGTGTTCCTAAGAACAAGAAGCCTGTGAGGTGTCTTAATGAGAAAGGCTTCGTTCAGGCATGAATCATAGTGTCATTGACCATGAATTCTTAAAGAATTAACAATATTTATTAAATGCATTATCTTTAAACAAAAACATTATAGAAAACAGCTATGTGTTGATGGTTTTTTTTTTTTTTTTTTAGCTTTTAAGTTCAGGGATAAAAGTGCAGGTTTGTTGCATAGGAAAACTTGTGTCATGGAGGTTTGTTGTATCAGTTATTTCATCACTCAGGTATTAAGCCTAGTACTCATCAGTTATTTTTCCTGATCTTCTCCCTCCTCTCACCCTACAACCTCTGGTAGGCCCCAGTGTATGTTGTTCCACTCTATGTGTCCGTGTGTTCTCATCATGTAGTTCCCATTTATAAATGAGAACGTGTATTTGGCTTTCTCTTCCTGTGTTAGTTTGCTAAGGATAATGCCCTCCAGCTCCATCTATGTTGCTCCAAAGGACATGATCTTGTTCTTTTTATGGGCTGGATCATATTCCAAGGTGTATATGTGCCACATTTTCTTTATCCAGTCTACTATTGATGGGCAGTTAGGTTGATTCCATGTCTTTGCTATTGTGAATAGTGCTGCAAGGAACATAATGTGTGCATGTGTCTTTATAATAAAGTTATTTACGTTCCTTTGAGTATATACCCAGTAATGGGATCACTGGATTGAATGGTATTTCTGTCCTTAAGTCTTTGAGTAATTGCCATGCTGTCTTCCACAATGGTTGAACTAATTTACACTCCTATCAACAGTGTATAAGCATTCCTTTTTCTTCACAACCTCACCAGTATCTGCTTTTTTTTGACTTTTTAATAACAACCATTCTGACTGTTGTGAGATGGTATCTCATTGTGGCTTTGATTTGCATTTCCGTAATTTCTCTTGAGATTTTCTTATATAACTGTTGAACACATATATGTCTTCTTTTGAAAAGTATCTGACCACGTCCTTGGCCCACTTTTTAATTGGGTTGTTTGTTTTTTTCTTGTAAATTTGTTTACGTTCCTTATAGATGGTGGCTATTAAACCTTGTCAGATGCACAGTTTGCCAAAGTTTTCTCTCATTCTGTAGGTTGTCTGTCTACTCTATTGATAGTTTCTTTTGCTATGCAGAAACTTTTGTTTACTTAGATCCCATTTGTAAATTTTTGCTTTTGTTGCAATTGCTTTTGGCATCATCGTCATGAAATCATTGCCCATGCCTATGTTTTGAATGGTATTGCCTAGGTTGTCTTCCAGGGTTTTTATCGTTTTGGGTTTTACATTTAAGTCTTTAATCCATCTTGAGTTAATTTTTTTATATGGTGTAAGGAAAGGGTCCAGTTTCAATCTTCTGCATATGGCTAGCTAGTTATCCCAGCTACATTTATTTAATAAGGAATTCTTCCCCTGTTGCTTGTTTTTGTCAGGTTTGTCAAAGATCAGATAGTTGCAGTGGTATCATCTTATTTCTGGATTTTATATTCTGTTCAGTTGGTCTATGTGTCTGTTTTTGTACCAGTACCATGCTGTTTTGATTACCATAGCCTTGCTGTTTTGCTTACCATAGCCATGCTGTTTTGATTACCATAGATGATTTGATGAATGTTATAACCAGAGACTTAAGGAAACCTAATCCTCTATTTTTTCAAGGAGTGATCATCCAGTATTAACTAATTCAATGTTGGATGTGGATTTATAGAAATTAACTACTGCAAATAATAAGAACTGACTGCATTTAAACTTGAATGTGATTTCCTATATAATTTTATAAGCTACACAAGGAATTTATACATATTTTTATCTTTGGATATTTAAGAGGAATTCAGATTATAACATACTAAGTCTATACTAGTTGGGAGTGAACAATAATTTAGTTTGAGGAATAGTAATATTCAGTGCAAGCATTATAGAAGAATGTAAAATACAGCATCATAGCAGATAGAAAAATGGAAGGTGGCTGCAGTGAGCCTTGGACAGCATATGTGGTGGACAATGGACATTGACACCACTTCCTCTGCACAGAAAGATGTCTTGTCCCAGCTACTAGAAGTGCTGTCAGATAACAGCCTTCAGCTTTCAATCCTTTCAGGCACTGACACTTTGCCCAGTATCATATATTTCTGAATATAGCCCATATCCAGCTACCCATCTAGGTAGAAATATTAAGGTCTGCACATTTCAGCCCAAATGCTAAGCAACTCAGTTGACCCATTTTAGCTTCAGAGCTCCCTCTGTAATTAACTGCTTTACAGCTCTCTCTCTCCTCTACCCCCACTGCCCAATCCTATTTCTTGACCATTCCTTTCACAGGTGTTTATGCCAAGAGCATTCTTTAATAAGTATCTTCAGTCTATACCAAACTCTCTCTGAGATATTGTTTCTTGGAGAACCCAAACTGTATCAGCATATATTCTTAGATGCTCATGATATAGATGGCAGTTGGCTCTATCATGGACATGGGACATAAGCTGTAATTGTTTTTAAATTTATTTACTTTTATTTCATCTGTCCACTTCTTGTGAAATGGCTCCAATAAGATGGCACAAGCCTAAAAACACAAATGATTAAATATGACAAAAGCTGAATAAACTCTTTCTTGAGATATAAGGACCACTTAAACAACACTTCTCAAGTGAGTTGAGAAGTCTTTTGTCTCAAGGCTCCTGAAATAATGAAAATCTGCATTAAAATTTCTTCCCTTCTTCCAGATGTTGCTAAGAGGCTGTATAAAGAGACCACAAGGTTATTGCTTAGCACAAGACTACTTATGATGTAGATCAATGATGAACTCTCTCCTAAAGCTTTTATGAATATGTGTTTTCAAAGACAAACTAATAATAATAACAATATCAATAACAAATTATTATAAAAGAGAGAAAAATATTTTATAGTAATTTTTCATTAACAGTGAGTAACATTTTGCCCATGGGGAACTCCACTAACATTTTTTTCTTTTGTCTTCATTGTCTGTCTTAATAATTGATCTACAGCATAGTTATTCCTGGGACTGATGTATTGAGTCAGCTCCAAAGACGGAGAGGTGATAGTTGCTAGACAACCTTATCCATGACTGACAGGTTGCTGGATCTTTAACCTCTAGCACATTGCTTGGGAAGAATGAGGAAAGATCAACTTCTAAGTTATGTGGCTTTCAGGCTCAGACAAGACAGATATTGAGAATATAGCTTAGTGTTAAAAAATATTATCAAAGAGAAAAACAATCTATTTTCTAAACAGGAAGAAAAATCTGTTTTATTTTTATTCTTACACACCAGGGTATTTTCTAATAAATAAATAAATACAAACAAACAAAAAACCTGCACGGTCTTTTGTTACATATTTTATATTGTCACTGTTTTATAAAGATCTTAAAGAAAATTACATATGTAATTTTTTTACTATGTTATTCTGGCAGGCTTTTCTGTTTTTCAAACCAAAGCCTAATAATTATTTCATGTATCTTAAACTTAAATACAGATTGACTATTCATTATGAAATGCTTGGAACCAAAACTGTTTTAGATTTTAGATTTTTAAATTTTTTAAAATATTTACATATACATAATGAAATATCTTAGAGATGGGACCCAAGTCTAAAAATAAAATTCATTTATGCTTCATATACATCTGATACACATACACTGAAAATAATTTTATACAATATTCTTCATAATTGTATGCATAAAACAAAGTTGGTACTAGGTGTTCATGTCTGAAATTTTTCACTTATGGTGTCCTATCAGCACTCAAAAAGTTCTGGATTTTTGAAAATTATAAATTTTGGATTTTGGGGTTGGGAATGCTCAATGTGTAATATCATAGTTATAATTATTTGTGTTGTTACAAGCTATTTTTTAATTGTAAGATCTTACTGAAACAGAAATTATTAAAAACAAATTCTGAGAACATTTATTGTTCCAGTTTTGGATAGAGCAATATAATGGCTATTTTTACAGGACCTTATATGCCTATGATCCACTAACAAGGCAGAGATGGAGCCTACCTATAGAGGTAGTAAATGTTAGTACCTGGCTAATAGCCAGATCTTTTTTACAGTCTTTAAATATAAGTATTTTCTTAAGGGTGGGTATGTGAGGACTCTCTCTTAGTCAGTTTAGGCTGCTATAACCAAATACCACCCTACAAATTATACAGCTCTTTTGTATCCATAAAAATTTAAAAATTAAAGTACAATACATGGGATGGTTTAAACAATAAACGTTTATTTCTCACAGTTCTAGAAGCTGTGAAGTCCAAGATCAAGGTGCCACTCCATTTAGTTCTAGTAAGGACCCTCTTCTGGTTTGCACATGGCAATCTTCTTGATATATCCTCACATGACAGAGAGAGGGCTCTGGTCTCCCTCTTTCTATAAGGAGGATAATACTACCATGGGGGCTTCAGCCTCAACACCTCATCTAAATATAATTACTTCCCAAAAGCCCAATCTTCAAATACAAATCACACTGGAGATTCGGGCTACAGCATATGAATCTCAGGGGGCTAGAAATTGAAAATGTCTTATCTTCTTAATACCATCTCAAAGCATAAGACTCAAAAACATGAAGCAGTTTGCCAAATGTGGCTTGCACACAAGTGCAATAAGGACGCTGTTCTAGCAGTTCAGATTATTTGTTTGTTTTTCTGAAATTGAGGAGCTGATGAATATGCAGACATGGCAGTAATAGAAAAACAGCCAGAAACAGTTGCTAAGAATTATACTTCCAGGGTTTTCTCCAGAGTATTTTTAAGAAAAATTATGCAAACATTAGAGTTCATATTTTATTGGGCTCTCTTTTATTTTAATCTTCAGGAAACTTACTTGTGAATCAGTTTTGTTCTTTTGTGTTTAAAAGTTGTATGAGAAAGCCAGGCTCATTGCTTGTAATGGTGTAGCTCTTCCTTCACATTAGAAGGGAAAATTGACAGAGAAAATTAGCACATTAATTGGAGAAAACATAAAGTGCATTGATAGAGATTCTCCCTGTATATATGTTTTTCACTTGGCAGAAGAGATCTAAATAGAGAGACTTTGTCTACATAAACAGGCATTTCGGAAGATATGGCATTGGTTGTCTATGGGGCACCGATCTTTGTGTCCAAAATACCATAAAGATAAAAGGTTAAAGATAAAAGGTCAAAGAGAAATATGAGAGTTTAATATTTTAACTTTAGCAGGATGCACAGTTATCTGTTCTAAAAATTCTCTGGGTAATAAGAATTTCAAAGGCAATTGATACCCTTTTCAAATGCAATATTGTATCTGGTACTCAACATTGCTATGAATGAGAGTCAGTCTCCAAGGAAGCAGCTTAGTTTGCAATGATAAAAGTAAATTGTTTTTTATTTCTGCAGGGAAAAGTAATTCTAGGTAGCCAGTGAGCCTGGAATTCTCTTAGCTCAATCTGTTATTCAAAAAGCATAGAAAAACATGAGAAAAATGTGACATTGGCATGAATTATAGCTACATTTAGGAAGTTAGAATTTTTTATATGAAGTATTGTAAACACACACATATGCAATCAAAAACATGCATCAAGAGGAAACTAAATAATATATATGTTTTAAGTGTGTTGAAATTTCTAATGTAATGATGTACAACTTTGTTTCAACAGAGTTTCCTGTATCTTCAGACTTGGGGTTACTGGTGTTGACAATAACTCCTACTAAGAAAATAATCATCTAGAAGACTGTCCTATCTTACAAAATTAAAGAGAGGACTAGAACACACAAGGAAGAAAGCAAGATAATGCATAAAAGGGTACAGGAGTTAATAGGCACTTCATTTTACAATCTTGCTTCTATAGTTTCTTTATACTTCTTATGGTAAGAGTCCCTAGGAAGAATATCCACTTTTTTAAGACCTGAGCTTGCCAAGCCAATGCCGATCTTTCATAGAACTTCCTCTGATCACTAGATTGTGCCATAAAATTAATGACATATCTGGAGTCTTATTAGTTACCAGATATACTTTTTCACAGTAGTTCTGATTTAGTTTCAAATGACATATTTGAGTTGTTAACATATGATGTGCTTTTAGCCATATAATTTGAACAGTAGAGCGATTTACTTGTACATTGGAAGGTTACCTTATTGGAAGGTTACCCTGGTCATTACCAATAGGAGCCAGGACTATAGGAAGCAAGCACCTGGAGTGGTCTTTTTTCCAGGCCAGTCACTACTACAACACTTATTAGGAGGAGCTAAAAATGTGTTCTGCCAGGCAATTCTTACCAGTCACCTGTGTCCAATCCCCTCTTCTCTGTCAAGGTATTTGTATTTCCACTACAGTCTTAATAGTTTAACTGTTTTATTTCTTCAGGCTGTGAATCCTTGCAATTCAGAGATGAAAGAAGCAGCATGAAAACTAATTTTGCTGTTATTCATGTCTAGTCTGACTTCTCTACACAAAAGTCCATTTAAAAAAAAATCTTGATTTAACCTTTAAATATAGGACATAAATTTCCAAATAGAAAACGTTATGTTAGGTATTTTAGAATTCAAAAGGTAATTGTTAAATATCTTGCGAGAGAAAATGTATAGTGATGTTTAAAAATGTAATATATATGTATAGGATATATATGTGTGTCAGAAAATGTATTAATGAATTGAATCCTTTGCTTAACTTCTGGAAATTGAGAACATATACATATATATGAGTGTGTGTGTATTTATTTATATTTTCATATTTGCCAGCCTAAGAACTACAGTTAGAATGAGAGATGGAATTGAGAGATGTTGAGATGAATTGTTTAAGGTCACACAGCACAAAACCAATTTAAGTCAAGGCAAGGATGAGGACCCAAGACTGGCTTATGTCCTACCAAGTGCTTTATTCACTCTGTAAATGATTGCTAAACATATTGAACATGTAGAAATATTTATTATAAAAATTTATTAGGCATAATTTAATAAGCAAATCTGTTTCATTTATTAATTCATTATTTAATATTTAATTTATTGTATATTTTCCTATTTTTTAATAGATTAATGAAGTTTTTCTAAACTTTGCTTACTTTTTAGGAAACATATATTTTATTGCTATGCTTTTAGTGGCTACTCCTATATTTTAAAAATATATGCTTTATTAACTTTTTCTAACAACTCTAAAATTACTCATTATATGACAAGGACACTGCCACCCTTTAATTACCCATTTATTATTAAAATAACATTAAACTGCCTATCCGTCCCCACTTAACAACTTTACTATATTGCTTGTGTAGAACAGAGCTTGATTATTGTGTACACTGGGATAAGTCAAGGCATTGGCTAAAAAGTATGTTGACCTCCCTATGCTTGTTCACATGATATAGTAATAGAAAAAGTAATAGATATAAAAAACAAAGTTTAATAGTCTGTATGTCTGTATGTTTACATCTCTCCATGTATTTAGAGCCAGGCTTCACATATGTTTCTCAACTAGTAAGGTTCCTTATCTGAAAAATAATATAGATAGATAGATGAGAGTCTATTTGTTGCTAGTTAAGTCTAAATATTATTTAAAGAGCTTGAGAAGTTGAAACTTTTCCCTAAGCTTTATACATATTGGTAAATATTTCAATATTTGCCACATTGACATCATTTTGCATTACCCAACTACTGGACAGTAACTGTGTTTAAAATAGGAAGGAGACTTACTCATAATAAATATTTAAAACTTAATACACTAATTCACTTCCTCCTTCACTTGCTACTTTCTTCCGATTATGCACCCACTCATCTCATGGGTGATTTTTGTATTCAGATTTCAATTTGAATGCAGAGTATTGTATATAAATATTTTAAAATTAATTTAAAAGTCATAAGTTCAGGAATACTAAACACACATTTGACTTCACATTTGATATAGTTTCAAAACTGAGATTGATTTAATTTTTCTTTTAAAGGAACATTTTTGGAGGAGTATGTTTAGATCGTTTTGTAGTGACTGCTAGGTCAAACTACTGTCAACTGAGTGATTATGTCAAGGGAGAGAGGTTTTGAATCTTTAAATCAGTGGAAATTTATGTAGCTGAATAATAAACATAAGAATGTATTCTAAGAATACGTAATTTGTTTTAAAATTCAAAATAAAAGTAGCAGTAGTGAAGCTCTGACTTATGCAGTCTGTCATTCAAACTATTCTATGTGCATGTCAATTCACTACTGTATAATTTGTATGCATAATTTTGACTAATACAATGGAAATAATTTGAATAGAATAAATTATGGGTAAGTATATTGAATTTCTAAATGTTTATACCTACAGAGCATTGTGTTTGGCACTGAGAAAGACATGCTGGAAAAAAAGCACTAATAGAGAAAACTATAGTGTAATGGTTAAAGTATGGAACAGCGGGAAAGTTTTTTTTGTACTCAAACCAGTTGCATGCTGAGAGATTATGGAAAGATTAATTAAAGATGTTTATCTATTTTTTTCACCTGTAAAGTGAGTATAATAAGAACTATCTCAGAATTGTTATGAAGAATAAATAATTTAAACTATGTGGAGACTTTTGTAAGTGCTAAACTAGATGTAAGGATCCAGTCCATAAATCTAGGGTACAGAATTTACATTGAATGTTATGTGAGTAGTGACATATGGAATACAATCCAGTATGGATATGGTACCCCGTGCAATTCATGCAGTATTTTTTGGTAAGTAACAGTTACAGTTGTTACTCTTATTAGAATTTAAACCAGGCAGAGTATATGTTATGGTTTGCCAAGGGCTGGCCTAGTATGCACTGATTATCACAGAATGATTTCTAACAGAATCACCTTTCACTCTGAGAAACATCTCGCTTGGATATTAAGTTATAGACTCATTCTATTCAAGGGAACATATTTAGGTTAAATCTTGCATTTGTGTGAAACTTACTAGTACTTGTCTCAAACTATCCAAATTTTAAAATGTAGAGCATCAAACACTTATAAATCTACATTGCCTATTCACCAATATAGTTTTTTTACAATCAAGGAAACCAAGCAACCAACCAGAATGAATATAAAGTTTGCTTTTTAATATTTTATCTTATTTTCTTTGTTTTCCTAGTTGATTTATATTTTTATTTTACACTAAGCTCCGAAAGAAATACTTTGACTTGGTTTTATAATACTGTTATTGTCTAAAATTTATTTTAGTTATTCATCTGAGTTTTCAGCTCTTCAGGTCTTGTCAACTATGAAAATCTCAGAACTGCTTCTGTTTTCCAGGCAATCCAGAAACAGCATGCAGTATTTCAGCACTTGTCAATAATTTGCCTTTTCTTGGTCATACAGAAAAGTATATTTAACCAGAATTTTAGGTTAAATTAGATGGAATTTAGAAGTGTATATGAATGTTAACAAAATAAGTCATCACGTGTTTGAAAATATTATATAAGTAGAAGGAAAATAAAATATTTTCTTAATGAGATATTTGAGTTTGTATTTATGAACATATCTTTAACAGCTTTACTGCAGTAATCGTTACACAAAATACTGAACATATCTAATGTGTACAATTTGTTGAATTTGAACAAATGTATACACCTATGAAACCATAACCACAATCAAGGTAATAAATATATTCATCACCTCCAAAGTTTCCTCCTGCCTCCTTCTTTTGTGTGTGTAAGAACACTTAACAGGGGGAAAGAGGCTGACTAGATGCAGCCAGGAAGCACCATTCACACCAATAGAAGCCAAGTGTTTGAGTAAACTAACGTAAGTTCAAGAGATCTTCGGAGAGAAATCACCTGAGAGTGGATGGAAATGTGATACAGATGCTGAGGCTGAGGAGGGTAGAGGCTGAGGACCCTATGCAGGGTACTTGAATGCTAGGGCTACTTCCTTGTCTTGAACAGCTCCTGGGGAAGGGGTAAGTGAAAGGGACTATCAGGCCACCTACTCTTGCCATGGACCTCTAAGATCCTAGCTAATGGGGGCCCCACAGCTCCCATGAAAGCTTGAACTCACAGGAGGATATACCCAGAGAGTAGACAGAGACAGAGCTTCAGCTGGCATGGAGCTAGAGGCCTTTGTGCATGGCGCAGCTCCTGCAAATTATGATCATAGGTCCCCATCTCCCAAGACCCACCATCTCCCTCCAAGAAGCTCTAGCCCCAGCTGACCACTGAGTCAGGAGGAAGTCAGGACTGGCTTCCCCTCTATGGGGGCTGGGGAACATGTCTTCCTCAGGCTCTCCTCCCTGTCAGCTCTTCCCAGGCCTTTGCCTGTTCACATCACAAGAGTGTGTGCACAGAGTAGCCTCTGGTGCCCAGCCTACATGTTCTGCTCCTCCAGAGTATGTTCCCAGCAGCCTGGGAGCACCATTTCAAATCCCTCAGTGCACCCAGAACCCAACTTTGGAAGTCCAGAGGATGAAGCCGCTAGCTGATCCAGGTGCCCCATGGCTGTGGTGTGCAGCTTGGGAATGCTGAGCCAAAACCTGAGTCTTGTACTCTAGCAGGAAAGTCCGCACTCTCAGAGCACTGAGGGGAGTAAGTTGCATGGCTTCATGGGCTGCTGTGGGCCTGGGCCATGCCTCCCTCCACAGGGCTGGCCCAGAAAAGGTGTGGTCTATCTCCCTGCCCCATCTACTTCCCAAGGAAGCCCCACAGCTCACAACATCTAACAAAAGAAATGTGGGTACAGTGCTATTCATCAAAGGGGGTTCTGCCGTGGCCCAGGAGCAGACCTGGTAAGGGAGTCACCTCTCTGTCTCCTTTGCACTGCAGAGAATGGCCACAAATATGAAGAAATACAGAGAAGCTGCAGGGAAGAGTAAGAGCCTGTCTACTGCCCATTATCCTTGATTGTTCAGGATACAGCCTGTCTACTGCCCATTATCCTTGATAATTCAGATCACAGCCCAAACCACAATAGCAAAAATACTTTGCTAACATATCCCATTGTAAAACCAAGGGCATGAATTCAGCCTCAAATAAAAACTGTGTACAGAGCATTGGCCCTCTGAAAATATTCAGAAATGGAGACAACTGACTGTACTCAACTTACACCACATTTAAAAGAATACCAAGCCTTTCAGATGAGAAAGAATCAGCCCAGGCACTCTAGAATCATTATATTACCCAACTTCTAACAATACTGTAAGGTTACAGTAACCAAAACATCATGTAGAAAAACAAACACATAGATTAATGGAACAGAACAGATAACCCAGAAATAAAGGCCAACACCTACAGCCATCTCATCTTCCACAAAGTTGAGGCAAATAAGCAATAGAGAAACAACTCCCTGCTCAATGAATGGGGCTGGGAGAGCTGACTAGCCATATGCAGAAGAATGAAACTGGACCACTACCTTTCACCATATACAAAAAATAGCTCCAGGTGGATAAAAGATTTAAATGTATGGTCTCAAACTTCAAGAATCTTGGAAAAAATCCTAGGAAACAATATTCTTGACATTGGCCTTGGGAAATTATTTATGACTAGGTCCTCAAAATCAAATGCAACAAAACAAAAATTGACAAGTGGGACCTAATAGACCTAATTAAACTAAAGACCTTCTACACCTCAAAAGAAACTGTCAACAGAGGAACATATAACCTACAGAATGGGAGAAAGTATTCATAAACTATGCATCCAACAAAGGTCTAATATCCAGAATCTGTAAAGAACTTAAATAATTTAACAAGCAAAAATAACAAACAACTCCATTAAAAGCGGGCAAAAGACATAGACAAACAATTCTCAAAAGAAGACATACACATGGTCAACAAATATATGAAAAACTTTCATCACCACTAATCATCAGAGAAATGCAAATTAAAACCACAATGAGATATCATCTCACTCCAATATGAACGACTATTATTAAGTGTATGTTGATAAGTGTAAAAACAATAGATATTAGCAAGGCTGCAGAGAAAAGGGAATGCTTACACACTGTTGGTGGGAATGTAAATTAGTTCAGTCACTGTGAAAAGCTTTTTGGAAATTTCTCAAAGAACTTAAGACTGAGTTGAACTAAGACCATTCAATTCAACAATCCCATTACTGGGTATATAGCCAATGGAATATAAATCATTCTACCAAAAGGCATGTGCACTTGTATGTTCATTGCTGTGCTATTCACAATAGCAACCTAGCTGCCCATCAATGGTGGATTGGGACAAATAATTGTGATATATATACACTATGGAATACTACACATCCATAAAAAAGGAATGAAATCATGTCCTTTGCAGTAACATATATGAAAGTGGAGGCCACAATCCTAAGTGAATTAATGCAGGAAAAGAAAGCCAAATACCACATGTTCTCACTCATAAGTGGAAGCTAAACATTGAGCACGCATGGACAAAAACATGGGAACAATAGACACTGTGGACTACTGCTTTGGGGAGGAAGGAGGTTGTGGGTTAAAAAATGACTTATTGGGTACTTTGCTCACTATCTAGATGCAGTGTACTCGTAAAACAAACCTGCTCATGAATCCCTTATATCTAAAATAAAAGTTGAAAATAAAAAAATCACAACTTCTGATCAACCCTCTTAACAAATATTTAACTATACAATGTGTTATTGTTAACTATAGGCACTATGCTGTATAGTAGATCTGCAGAACTTATCCAGGTTGCATAACTGAAACTTTATACTTTGACATTTTTCAAAAGTAGATATACAAATGGCCCACAATTACATCACAAAATGCTTAACCTCACCAATCACCAGAAAAGTGAAAATCGAAACCACAATTGAGATATCATCTTGCACTTGCTAGGATGGTTATTATTAAAATAAACAAAAACAAAAGATAACAAGTGTTGGTGAGGATGTGGAAAAATTGTAACACTTGCACACTGTTGGTGGAATGTATAATGGTGTAGCCACTATGAAAAACAGTACAGAAGTTCCACAAAAAATTAAAAATCGACCTATATGACCCAGCAATCCCATTGCTAGGTAGATATATTAGTCTGTTTTCATGCTGCTGATAAAGACATACCCAAGACGGGGCAGTTTACAAAACAAAGAGATTTAATTGGACTTACAGTTCCATGTGGCTGGGGAAGTCTCAAAATCATGGTGGAAGTCAAGGAGGAGCAAATCACGTCTTACATGGATGGCAGCAGGCAAACAGAGATAACTTGTGCAGGGCAACTCCTTTTTTTAAAACTATCAGATCTCATGGACTTATTCACTATCACGAGAACAGCACAGGAAAAACTTGCCCCATGTTTCAATTACCTCCCACCGGGTCCCTCCCACAACAAGTGGAAATTCAAGATGAGATTTGGGTGGGGACACCACTGAACCATATCAGTATATATCCAAACAATTGAAATCAGTGTGTTGAAGAGATATCTGCACTTCACACGTCTTGTAGCATTATTGACAATAGCCAGGAAACTGAGATCACCTAAACGTTCATCAGTGGAAGAATAGATTTTAAAATGTGTTATGTTTGTACAATGTACTATCATTTAGCTTTAAAAAAGAAAGAAATTCTGCCATATGTGACAACATAAGTGATCCCATTTTAGAACTGTGAACATAAAACCATCTTGTTCTATTATAAACTAAAATAGCTATTTGAATATAAGTATCAGAAATCCAAATGCCATAAAGTGTTCAATTTGGGAAATCCAAGGATTAGAGAAATAAGAAATAAGGAAAGATTAACTGAGTACTGATTATCTATTCAGAACTCTGAAATATCAGATACAAATTATTTTATTTATTAATGTCATGGTTAGGTTAAAAGGCATTATCTCAAATTTAAATATTAGTTAATTATGAATCTGAGAGATTAACCAAGGCTTCACACAGAATCAGAATTCCAACTCAGGTGTTTCTGAATTCAGAAGTTGTTATTCACTCACTAATACCCAGTCATTAATACCACCAGCACAGTAGATTTTACTGCTCTCGCCACACATTACTTGCCAGTCAAGTGAAAATTTTCTTTTCAGCAAAGGAAGACTATGTATGCTGGCTTTTCTTAAGTATCATATCTCATTTCATTATTGGTAACTACTCTGAATTCATTTACCTTTCCAAAAACATAAATCTATTTTGTGATCTAAATAGCCTTACTACCCCGTGGGTAACATTATTCACAACCCCTACCTACAAATGTGTGGGTTTCATTTGTGTGAAAATCATCTCTCCTTTCTCAGGGACTCCAAACTGTCTCATATGTAAGAATTCACTACTGGATGGTGTTAGTTCCTACTATTGTCCAGCCAGGACACTGCTGGGCTGTCACCATGTCTGCTGAGCCTCTGTTGCATGCCACTATATAGTCTTTACCAATTTTATTTTTCTGTTGTCTTTCATTCTGAAATATGATCATCCTAGAAGGTCCCCAAAAGAAACTAAATTCTTATGTTCTCCTTGTGAAAGATCTTTCTGTGTTTCATGAAGATATGAGGGGAAACCAGCCAACCAAGCAAAGAAAACCTACTGCTTCAAAGGCCTCAGATCTTATCCTTGAGGGTGGCCCTAAAAACCAAATGGAAACCTACACTGAAAGCCATTTACTTGTTCCCCTTTTGTTAACTTTATTTAAAACCTGGTGAAGTTATTATCTCACTTATTACCAAATAAACTGCAAATGCAGGTTTAGTCTTAATTGCATATCATGTAATATTACTTATAACACATTTTGAAATAAGTCATTATAGTCAGTTCAATTTCAGAAACATTTATTGAGCATATATTCTGTGCTAAGCAAAGTGCTGAATGTTATGGAGAGGATACAAAATGAACAGGGTGAAGGATTAGAGTGGAGGGATCACAGTAAGGTGGAATAGGAAGACATTAAGTAAATGTTTTCACAAATAAATGTAGAATTACAAGTGTGAAAATTGTTGAAGCCAAAAGATTGATAGTGTACTTAGAAAGTATATTAGGTGGCCGGGTATGGTGGCTCATGCCTATAATCCCAGCACTTTGGGAGGCCAAGGCGGGCAGATCACCTGAGGTCAGGAGTTCGAGAGCAACCTGGCCAAAGTGGCAAAACCCCATCTCTACTAAAAATACAAAAAAAAAAAAAAATAGCTGGACATGGTAGCACATGCCTGTAGTCGCAGCTCTCAGGAGGCTGAGGCAGGACAATCACTTGAACCCTGAAGATGGAGGTTTCAGTGAGCCGAGGTCACGCTACTGCACTCCAGCTTGGGTGATAGAGTGAAACTACGTCTCAAAAAGAAAAACAAAAAAATGAAAGTGTATTAGGCAAAAGGCTTTTTCTTTTCATTGTGAAGACATTTATGGGAAGGGAAGTTTGACATCTTGTGTAGTAAAAGCTGAGATACTTTGAGAAGTAGAAGTTAAATAGGTTGGGTAAAGGGTCTTGGAAGGTGGAGGAGCAGTGCTTTACATGGAGGGGTCAGGAAAACATTACGGCACCAAGGTAAAGTGTAGAAAACTTCTAGAACTAGAAAAAAAGTATAGTTTTATGAAGAGAAGATTATAAACTCCACGTAAGCCAGATTTTTTTACCTGTTTAAAAAATATTAATAAGTGTGATATAGTTTTAAAAATTGCACTATGTTCTAGAAAACCTGCATCTTAACTGCTTTCTGATTCTCTGAGACACTGTTACTTCCTAAGTTAAATGATGATCCTAATCCCTACATTGTCTATGTCACAGAATTGCTACCTAGCTCCAGTCAGTTTACAATGAAATGTGTTATAAACTAAAATATATTTTCATGGTGATATAAAGTCAAGAATGATGAGTAAATACATTGATATTGCATTTGAAGGTGGAATGTGTTCCAGTCTGTGTTAGTCCATTCTCACATTGCTATAAAGAACTACCTGAGACTGGGTAATTTACAAAGAAAAGAGATCTAATTGGCTCACAGTTATACAGGATGTACAGAAAGTATGGCTGGGGGAGGCCTTGGGAAGCTTACAATCATGGTGGAAATTAAAGGGAAATCCAGCACACCCTACATGGCTGGAGTAGGAGGAAGAAAGAGAGAAAGGCAAGGTGCTACACACTTTTAAATAACCAGATCTCCTAAGAATTCAGTCACAACACAGCACTAGAGGGATGGTGCTAAACCACTAGAAGCCATCCTTATGATCTAATTATCTCTCACCATGTCCCTCCCCCTACACTGGGGATTACAATTGAACTTGAGATTTGAGTGGGGAAACAGAGCCAAACCATATCACAGTCATTGAAAGTTAGTGACTTAAATTCAATAACAGGTTGAAATTAATCTAATTGTTAGTGCTTATGTACGTGTGTAAATCAATCTGCTAATTAATTGGAAAGGTTTGGGTGGTAATTTCTCCAATATAAACTTCATTGGTAATAAATAACAGAAAAGAGTTCCAATTTTTTACTAGGCGTAAATATAATAGGAATTTTGAATTCAAACATATCTGTGTGTAAAGTGCAGATCTGTCACTCACTTCCTGAGTGTAAAATTTTAGGTAATTCTTTTAAATCACACTAGCACTCTGTTTTTTACTGGTAAATGAGAATAATGCAACATTTTCAGGGCTATTTTGAGTATAAGGAATTGTATATGAAAATTACTTAAGAGTGCACATGATCGATGGTGTTTGCTCAGTACATTTTAACTATGAATTTTTGCTTCAGTGTCAATTTTGCATTCTACATTTGCAAGTAAACAATTTTGTCTCATAGCAATTTTGTAAACATTTGGCATTTTTCACATTTAATCCAGCTGATTTTTTATTCCTGAGAATATAGATCGTATTAACTGGAAATATTTATATTCAACTGTAAGAGACTTCAGAAATAATTTCACTGTTTTCCAGTCTTCTCAGATTCCATTATCTTCCCATTAAAAATGCAAGGAGTGACTAAATATTTCAAAAAGGTAACAAGCACATGACAGAGATGCCATAGTAGAATCAATGTCAAATCTAGTACATTAGCATAGAAAATATTTATGCTACATAATAAGAGGGAATGCAAGTAGTCTATCCCCTCATGAGCGGATTCTGTAAAAACAATTAGATTATATTTTACACGTAAAAAACAATTAGGCTTTATATGATGAGACGAAAGACTAAATGAAACTCTAGGTGACTTGGGAATTGATTCAACCCATATATTTCTCTAGACTACATTGTGTATGTCCTGTGATACAGTGCCATCTAGAATGTTAGAGTAGAAAAGAACTTTGATAATATTTATCTTGACCATACTTCTTATTTTAATATTTGGCAATTGAAATCTAAATTGTCGTCTTTGGGAGAAAAGAGTAAAAGATCATCAACCAAGTAAAATAATCATATAATATTTAACTCATACTGCTATCTTATTTTATTTCTTAAACTTCTTTCTTGGCTATTACCAGATTTAAAAGTATTTTCAAGCCAAGTTTTCCAATTTTAGGCTGCATTTTCTCTTTTAATTTTAGGTTGCATTTCTCCATATAGACTTAGGAAGAAATAAAATATGCATACATATGTGTTGTCTGCTTTAATTTTAAGAGAGTAACTATTCACTACCTAAAAATAAAGCATTTTACCTTAAGTTTTTTCTATCTTTAGTTTCATAGCCATTTCAAAGTACTTGTGTATTAAATTCAATACCTCTATGAATTTCCAGGGCTCCACTTGTAGCTGGGTGTCATACACATAACCGACATTCAGATATGTGTTGTTAAAATGTAGTCAATGCTGAGCATTAAATTTTAACCTACTTATTATTATTGGTATGCAAAATTGTAAAGCACATTAATAAAGGCTGGAAAGCAACAAAGGAATAAGAAAGTTGATTTGTTGAGGAGGTGGGATTATTCTGAGTTTTGCCCTTGCATTTTTATTATTACAATGTTGCCTGTATAATATGTATTTTTAATAAAAAGCTATCAGTATGAACATACACAATATACTATACTGTTTCTCTACTCTCTGGGGCTAGTCTAATATAACTGCAGCAGGCTCAGGGGAGATAGAGAATGACAGGGCAAGGTCATTAGGGGACATAAAAGCAATCAGCAAAAGATTTTTGAGTAGGTTCTCACTGAACTAGGCACAGTGGGAAATATATAGGCTGGTAATAAAATTATTTCATCCCCTCAAGAATGTTAACTGCATTAAATAATAATAGTTTTAATTAACTTAAAGCCAATATGTAGGTTTTTTGCAAATACTTCTGGGCAATAGATTGATTCTACAGCATTTGATTTCCCCTTTAAAGCTTAAGTAGTAATGACCACGCAGAGATCATGTTACAGAGATGATATAATAAAAACTATAATTTTTTGCATGCTTTCTATAAAATTTATACTATTTAGGATTTTTCAGTCTTCATTAATTATCAGATTAATATCTGGCATTAATCAAATGTATGAGTGCTTGATGTGGGAGTCCCAGAACAGAAAAAAGGATGGAACAGCAAAACAAAGTCTCTATCAGATCAACACTACAAAATATGTTCATGGAAATTCTTAAGCCTGAAGCAATGTGTGAATGATGGAAACAGATTTATAGACTGAAGAACACTGGGAATGGCTTGTGTACAAATGAGACATTATATTGAGGACAATGGAAGACAGGTTTCTCCTTGTTGGAGAAAAGTCACAAATATCAGAAAAAAGAAGTGGAGAATGTACTCTGAATTGTTGGTTCATAATACACATATAAATGTGAATTCATAATATTTTATATCTATTTATACATAAACATATATCTATGTAGTATATACATGTAAATTGATGTAAATATATATGTATATGAAGTATGTATGTGTGTGCATACAGTTTTTGTCTCACTCTGTCTACTGAGAAAACCCCCAAAATGATGAAACCCCAATATCAATGAGCATGCCGTATTGCTCAGTTCTGTTTCTAAACTCTGTTATTTGCTAAGAAGAACTCTGACTCTGACTACTTCGAGTAAAGGCACATTTCAAAACTGGGGTGAAAATTATGTGTGTAAGGTGAGCCTGAAGCATCTTCTTATGCAATAAAGTAAGGAAGCACTCAGAGTGATGCAGACATATCAAAATAACAAAAGAATGAGACTGAGTGGGTTCACAATGACTAAATGTAGGTTAACATAAGTATCAAAAAATAATTACATTTACATAGTCAAATTTTCCTCACAACTTACTTTTCAATAAAAATGGGAAAAATCATAATTTAGATTAAGGACTCCTGGCAGATAGTACTATTACCAAATGCTCAAACATCATCAATAGTGTAATAAATGTATTTCTGTGGCATTTCTACCAAAAAATGCAAAACTGGAATGTAATTAAGTGGAAACATGAGACAAACCCAAATTGAGAAACATTCTGTAAAATAACTGGCCTGGACTTTTCAAATATGTCAATGTAAAATAGATGCAAAGTCCTGAGGTTCTTTCCAGATCAAAGGAGATTAAAGGTACATGGCAGTTATATATAATACGTAATCCTAGATTGAATTTTGGCGTGGGGTTAAAATAAATTGTAAAGGTCATTACCAGTATTCGTGAAAATATTTGGATATACACTGTGGATTGGACATATGGATAATAGTATCATATCAATGTTAAATTTCCCAATTTTGAGAATTTTCCTCTAGAAAAGTAAGACAATATCCATGTTAATATAATAGGAAATATACAGTAAGATATTTAAGGCTAAAATAACCAAACACATCAAAGTTATTTGCAAGTGAGGGAGCGAAAGAGAAAGGGAAATATATTTTAAAATAAATGGGGCAGATGTAAACAGTTGTGTCAATTTTATAGTTTGTATTAGAGTTCATTTTACTGTTAAACACTGGAATGCTTTCAAAAGAGAAAAACAAGGAAATGATAAAGGGAAAAGCAGAAATTTATTTAGTAAAAATGCACAAAAGCTATCTCTAATAAGTAAAACCTTGTTTTGTGAAAAAAGTATAACAAGATAAAGCTATCACTCACTAACTTAGGAAAAAAGGAGAAAAGCCAAAAATACACAAAATAAGAAATTATAGGAGTACATGACCATTGAAACAGAAGGAGTTTTAAAACTTATGATGTTCTTCTACAACCATTTATGAAAAGCTAAATAAAATAAATTTCCCTAGCTAAATATGGTTTGAAAACTCAGTATCAAATTTAAACTTTTAGAAAGAGAAAGCTTAACTAAACAAATCGATAGAAAAAGCAGACAATGTTATTGGAGAATTTCTCCCGAAATCTCCATGCCAAGATGATTTAAAAGCAAATTCTATAAAATCTTTAAAGACCAAATAGTCCAGGAGTTGTAAAATTATTCCAGAACACAAAAACTGAATAAAAACTTTCATTTGGGGGAGAAAATTTCATGTTGATACCTAAACTTGACAAACAGACTCTGAAAAATTACAGATACCCATACTTCAATGAACAAAAGTTGAATACAATAATAATAAGCAAAACTGAAAACCACATTAAAAATAATAATATACCAATGTCAAGTTGGATTATTTCATAAATAAAAAGTTGTTCAATGTTAGGAACCCACAATATAAATCACTATGAATAGATTTAAAGACAAAACTCATAGTTATTTCTACACATACGGAAAAAGTTTTTGGCATAATTCAGCACCCACCTCTCATAAAAAATATGTGAGAAAATGGGATTGGTCAAGCTTTTTTTTGTTGTTGTTGTTGTTTTTTTTTCTGAGACATAGTCTCACTCTGTTGCCCAGGCTGGATGGAGTGCAGTGACGCGATCTCGGCTCACTGCAACCTCCACCTCCCGGGTTCAAGCGACTCTCCTGCCTCGGCCTCCAGAGTAGCTGGGATTACAGGCGCCCGTCACCACGCCTGCACGATTTTTGTATTTTTAGTAGAGACAGGGTTTCACCATGTTGGTCAGGCTGGTCTTGAACTCCTGACCTCAGGTTATTTGCCTGCCTTGGCCTCCCAAAGTGCTGGGATTACAGGCGTGAGACACTGAGCCCGGCCGGTCAACCGTGTTTTAACAGGAACATAGGTAAGTACATCTTTCTATTAAATGTACCATCTTAATGGAAAACACTGCAAACATTTTTACCCAAAGGATATAATTTGTTATCTCCTTTATCATGATTTTACATTGTACTATATGAAAAAGTCAAAGCAATAAAATAAAAGACATCAATTAAAGATATAAGAAATTGAAAAAAGGAAGCAAACCAATCCTTTTTTTTTTTTTTTTTTTTTTTTTGAGATGGAGTCTTGCTCTGCCACCCAGGCTGGAGTGCAGTGGCGCGATCTCGGCTCACTGCAAGCTCCGCCTTCTGGGTTCACGCCATTCTCCTGCCTCAGCCTCCCGAGTACCTGAGACTACAGGCGCCCACCACCACGCTCGGCTAATTTTTTGTATTTTTAATAAAGATGGGGTTTCACCGTGGTCTCATCTCCTGACCTCGTGATCCGCCCTCCTCGGCCTCCCAAAGTGCTGGGATTACAGGCGTGAGCCACCGCGCCCGGCCCCAATCTTTAGTTTTAAATATTATGATAGGATATCTGAAAATCACTAAAGCATCACTTTAAGTCAATTTATAAATTTATCATGATCTTCCTCCCCCAACATAACAAGTTTTTAAATGATATTAGATAGGTCAATATTAATGTTGATATACAAATAATTATGCAAAAATGTTGATATACAAATAATTATGCAAAAACATCTATGAAAATATTAAAAATGAAAATTGCAGTGTTAGTTGTTTTACTAGATATTAAACTATATCATGAATACTTCAATTAAACGATGTGATAATAACTCATGACAGGCAGAGTCTGATGGAACTGTACAAACATATATCAACATGCATAGTGATAATAATATGATTCTATGATATGATAAAAGTTACATCTGAAATCACTAGTTTCCTCATCTATGAAGTGATAAAACATCACTTGTCTTGCCAAGTCCAGAAGACTGTTGTAAGAATCAAGTGATATAATTCAGAGCAAGGTAATCTGTAAACATTAATATCATAATTACTATGAATTGAAAACCTCATTAGGAAGTCAACTTGCATTTTCTACATTTCACAGATTCATTGGACACCACAGTAACTTGATCTGTGTCATAGTCCACAAACTTGTGCTATGATTCTGCAGCATAGAGTAGCTGACACATTAATACAGTAAGCGAGTGCTGATAATCTGGGGAGAATTTGCTATTGTAGTTTTTCTAGATTATTGGAAATATTTTTCTATTCACACAGAGTAATTTTTCAGTGAGAAGTGCTTTTGTTCTCCATGAAACTGAATGAGATGCGTATTTTTAGAGTACATTTTAATGACATCCTATTAACCATTTTGAATTAATTTTGGCCACTTTTAGACCATTGCTATTTGTACTATCTCACTGAAAATTCCTCTACTGTATAACTTTAGTTATTAAATATGCTCTAATTATGTCTCAAAATAATGATTCAACACTGTCCCTAGATGATGTTGACTATTAAGGCCTTCTCTAGTTGGAGAATGTTTACTCACAGAATAATTCTATTTTAGGGTTGAATGAGCTTTAAAGGTTATTTACTTCAAACATTTACAATGTTTGCTTTTTAGTGTAGCTTGAGGTATCTCTTCTCCAGGTGGCTGCCCAACTTGCTTAAGCCCCGTGCAGAGAAGAGATGCATTTTGTTAAAATTTACCATGTTAACTTTCTGGATAACATAATTATTAGAAAATTATTTTATAGAGTGGGGGGAAAACTCTCAGCTTTGTCCTCTAAGAACATATTAAAAATAGAAAAACATCTCACTACTCTTTCACAGAAAAACATTTTTCCAATATATAAAAGTGGCAGTCATTTCCCTTCAGAAGTCTTTTATGCATATAAAACATCAGGGCCACTTATTTATTACATCATTTTGAAAAGTCTGAATGTAATAAGTAACTTCTATTAAAGAAAAGCCCCAAACCTTGACACAGCTGTTAAAGTGAATGTAGGACACCTGGGTTCTAGGTGGGTCAGTCTTGACCCATTTCAATTGTCTGAATCTTGGTGAGAGGTGACAACATGCTGGTAGCCCTCGCAGCCTCGCTGTCTCTGGGCGCCTCCTTGGCCTTGGCGCCCACTCTGGCCGCGCTTGAGGAGCCCTTCAGTCTGCCGCTGCACTGTGGGAGCCCCTTTCTGGGCTGCCCAAGGCCGGAGCCGGCTCCCTCAGCTTGCGGGGAGGTGTGGAGGGAGAGGCACAGGCGGGAATGGGCTGTGCACACCTCTTGCGGGCCAGCACGTGTTCCAGGTGGGCGTGGACTCGGTGGGCCCCACACTGGGAGCAGCCGGCCGGCCTGCAAACCCCGGGCAGTGAGGGGCTTAGCACCTGGGCCAGCAGCTGCTGTGCTCGATTTCTTGCCCGGCCTTAGCTGCCTCTTGGCAGGGCAGGTCAGGGCTCAGGACCTGCAGCCCGCCATGCCTGAGCCTCCCCGCCCCCGCCATGGGCTCCTGCACCTCAGGAGCCTCCCCTACGAGCGCCTCCCCCTGCTCCCCCTGCTCCACCGCACGGGGTCCCATTGAGCGCCCAGGAGCTGAGGAGTGGCGGCACATGTTGCAGGACTGGCAGGCAGCGCTACCTGCAGCCCCGGTAAGGGATCCACTGGGTGAAGCCAGCTGGACTCCTGAGTCTGGTGGGGACTTGGAGAACCTTTATGTCTAGCTAAGGGATTGTAAATACACCAATCAGCACTCTGTATCTAGCTCACGGTTTGTAAATGCACAAGTCAGCACTCTGTGTCTAGCTCAGGGATTGTAAATACACCAATGGACACTCTGTATCTAGCTAATCTAGTGGGGACCTGGAGAACTTTTGTGTCTCGCTCAGGGATTGTAAACACACCAATTGGCACCCCGTCAAAATGGACCAATCAGCTCTCTGTAAAACAGACCAATCGGCTCTCTGTAAAATGGATCAATCAACAGGATGTGGGTGGGGCCAGATAAGAGAATAAAATCAGGCTGCCCAAGCAAGCAGTGGCAACCCCCTCTTCCCCTTCCACGCTGTGGAAGCTTTGTTCTTTCACTCTTTGCAGTAAATCTTGCTGCTGCTCATTCTTTGGGTCCACACTGCCCTTATGAGCTGTAACAATCACCGCGAAGGTCTCCAGCTTCACTCCTGAAGCCAGCGAGACCACGAACCCACCGGGAAGAACGAACGACTCTAGACGCGCGGCCTTAAGAGCTGTAACACTCACCGCGAAGGTATGCAGCTTCACCCCTGAGCCAGCAAGACCACAAACCCACCAGAAGGAAGAAACTCTGAAGACATCTGAACATCAGAAGGAACAAACTCCAGACACGCCGCCTTTAAGAACTGTAACACTCACCGCGAAGGTCGGCGGCTTCATTCTTGAAGTCAGTGAGACCAAGAACCCAGCAATTCCGGACACATTGGTTTCCTCATCTGTAGAAATGAAGATGTTTAATAGAATGATGATTAGGATGTTTCTCATTTTAAAATTTGTGAGGATCACTGACTCTCCTCTTTGCAAGATGAAACTGAACAGTCAAAACGGCATTACCAAATTTGTCAATAATTTAACTGAATAATTAAATTTCTTTAATTCAAAGTACAGAATCCGAAGTAAGAAAATATCACTCAAATACCCACTGCCTCATCACTTGCCCTCATCCAAACTTAGCTTATAATAACTCCGTGAATTGTCCTGTTTTTTTCTTTCCACTTCAGAAATCAGGCTTTTCTTTTTCCTGAACAATATCATTTCTTCTGCTTTTTTCTCCTCTTCTATATTTTCTTCCTAGCATGGAAAACTGCATTCTCCCATTGGCTCCCTAGGACCACAACTTTCATACACAACCAAGAGCTAAGCTCCTTTGGCAGTGTTCCTTCCTTTACCTCCCTAGTAAACTCTCTTCCTCATTAAAGCGTTTATAGTTTAGTGGCATAATTTCATATTTTGAGACTCATTAGAGATGACTATGTTAGAATCTGTCAATATGTTACAGCAGAAAGCTGAAAAATTCAACTTTTTAAAATATCTCAATTTTTTTCTGTGTCCAATTATGTTTACCTCTTATATCTGTGATATTGTGATTTACAGTAAGAAATATATACATTTTGGTTTTTATCTTTAGTTTCTGGCAAAGAGCTCCTGAAACACTTATAATTTCCTAAGTGATAAGACTGATAGGTGCATCTTTTGTTACAATATTTTCGTTTTTACCCCAGGTCCTGATTTAGTGCTTTTAATCCCTTGGAATTTCCTGAACAATAGGAATGTGTTTCTTTCTAAAGAAGCAATCTTGGTGGGTTCCTGGATGGAGGCTGATCACCCGAAGGCCAAACCATGATTAGAGGCTTGGAACTATCAACTCCTTTCCACTTCCATTCTCCAGGAAGAAAAAAGAGGCTGGAGACTGAGTGAATAATTGATCATGCCTATGTGATGACACCCTCATTACAAATTCTCTGAATGATGGAGTTCTGGGAGCCTCCAAGTTGGTGAATTTTATGTGTAGTTTGGGGGTGGTGCACTACAACTTCACAAAGACAGAAGCTCTTGTGCTTGGGATCCTTCAAGACCTCACCCTGTGTATCTCTTTATCTGGCTGTTCATATGTATCTTTTAGAATATCATTTGTAATAAATAGGCAATTTAAAACGCACTGTTTTTCTAGGTTCTGTGAGCCAGTCTAGCAAATTATCGAACCTAAAAATGGAGGGGTCATGGGAACCTTCGAGCTGTATTAAAGTTAGACAGAAGTTGTGGGTAATCTAGAGACTTACTATTTGCTATTGGTGTCCGAAGTGGGTACCAGTGTTACAGGATTTATCTCGTAACCAGCAGGGTCTGCTGTAACAGTCAGTTGAATTGAAATGTTGGACACCCAGCTGGTGTCAGAAAATTGATCAATGTTGGAAAACACAAACACACGAATCTGGCCACAGAAGTGAAGTATTGAGAGTGGTGTGAATGTAAAAGGAAAACAGTTGGTTTTCATACATATAGCCCATCGTTTGGGATAATTATATTAAAAACGAATTGTATTTGAAGGTTGCCAAAAAAAAGCTAAGGAAAACAAGTCATGCGACAGTAGAACACAAGTGTCAATGACCCGAAAGAGGACATCCAATAGCTGCTGTGTATAGGAAATAGATATCTTTTTGACCATCCCATGCCTAGAAGAAGCAAATGAGCAAACACTGCAAAGAGACAGCCTTCATCTCTTAAGTCTAATCAATATCAACATGGAGCCCTCAATTCTCTCTCCAGTCAAATGTTTCTCTCAAGTAATTGTCATTTTTGTGTATGGAAATCCCATTACTCAAAATAAAAAGCTAAGATTAATTCATGCTTTTTTTCCTTTCTGTACCTCCTCCATAACCAAGTCCTTTCGGTGCTAACTCCAAAACATATCCCAACAATATCTACTTCTGAGTATTTCCATTTGTGTATCCCTAGTCCAAGCTACCATCGTATTTCATTTGGCAAAAAAGCAACAGAATTGTCTGCTTCCATTCTTTTCTGGACCTGTTGCAATAAGGAACTCATTTCAAACCATATGGAATTCTTTTAAAAAAATAAATCAGGTTATAATTTTCTACTCAAAACCCTCCATCAATCCTAAAAATTTTTAGTTCTGAACAAGTCATGGCAGGCCATATAAACTATTTCCTCTGCTTATTTCTCCAACCATGTTTTTCAGAGTTTTTACCTTCAGTCAGTTTGCTGTAAATATACAAATCTCCTTTTTCTTTATATACTATATGTAGTTTATCGCCAGCTTTAGGCAATTTGTAAGAATGGTTTTGGGTGCATTAAGTATTCTTTTTTTCCACATTTTTACGTGCTTGTTTTTGTATTGTAATTCCTGCTTTACTTTACATGAAATTCCTTTATACAAGTTGCTTTTTATAACTGTATCTAAAGTAACCACCATCAACATTATCCATTTTATCCATCAACCTGTTTTATTTTCTTCAAAGATATTGTAAATGGTTATTTTGTTTATTTATTTCCCTGTGCTCAGGTGTCTGTGACTTTACTATTTTCCATGAAATCTAAGAGCCTAAAATGTATATGATACATACTAAGCTCTTGAAAATTATATGTATATACATATATATGTGTATATATACACACACATAACCTTATTTGTAATAATCATAGAATGCAATTTTATATATAATGATTATGTTATATATGTTTTATAAAGTTATGTAAACTTATATATAATATATATAAGTTTTCCTGGTTAGAGGAAATCTTTCGAAAGGTAGAAAGAGAAAGTGCTTTTAAAAGGTTAAATGGAAATATTTATAGAGTGGATTTCAATTTTTTTTTTTTCTGGAAGGTTGGATCAGATATCCACTGAGAACTTTTTCTGTGGTTCTATGACTTTGTATCTCTATCATGAGATGCTCCTTATTAGGTCATATATCCTGGTGGAGAATATGGCTTTGCAAGTAGACTAATCAGGGATTCCACATTTACTCTATGTGTAATTGTGGCCTATTCATTTAACTTCTTATGACTTAGGATCTTCACCTGTAAATGGTAATAATGACAATGCACATTTAATAGGAATTTTGGATAAATTATAAAAGAGAATTGAGGTAATTCTGTTAAAGTGACTGGTATCGTCACTAAAGAATGAATAATAGAGTTTTTTAAATTAGATTTCATACTTTGTTTTGAGTTGTATGAATTCAACCTTGCCTTGCTGAAATTATTCTCAACAACAGCTTAATATTTTCTATGATCATTATTTGTATGTATTCCTAAATAGAACTGGATTATTATCTCAAGACTTAGTTCTATATCTGGACTCATTTGTTTCTTCACAGATCTCATTAGCATTCATATCTACATACTGTGAATCAAATAAAATATGTTAGAAAGCAGAAACCTTTCATATTTATACCATCTGAAGATTCACCACATTTTCTGAAGTTTAAAATGCGAAATACCTGTTTCGGAATTATATTTATGTAATATATTTGAAAATGTTTTCTGAGAAACAGTAACTTTGAGAAAGAATCAGCACCCTATTTTCTATTTTGCCCTGAAACCAACAAGAAGAAATATTTTCTGAACATTAAAATACAACGCTACGTTATTCTTTCATTGATAGGGATGCTACAATATCCATTTTAAGCCTGGCTGGTTACATACCCTCTCCCTTGGATTCGCTAGTCAGGTGGTGGATATCTCTACTAATCCTCAAACAGTCCTCATGTTGTAGTCCATCACTGTCACCCTTAAGCCTCAATTGAGAAACATTCCTTCCAATTTTGGAATACCACATCCACTAATTTAATAGAGAGGGATTTTAAGTAGAGGTGAAGCTACTGGATTAAATGTTCTCTTGCTGATCTCTTCCTTGATATCTCTGAGGATTCCCCTATTCATGGGGATGTTAGATGATCTAAATCTTGACTTGCTGGTATTTTTGTAAATCAAGCTAAAAAGTGAAGATCCCCAGGATTAGGAGGGCCAAAGTGTTGTAATACAATTTAAAAACTCATAGAAGTATTTTGACTGAGACTGGAGACTGGATCACTGGATGACATCCAATGACAAATAAGAGATTTGAAACTCAAAAGCCAACTGGCTACTACCTGGAGATTATACAGGGATTTGTTAACTTTGTAGACTGGTGCCTCCTTTCAAGATAGTCTCTGACATCACCCACAGTCCATTCTGATGTATTAGTTTTCCCTCTTGGATTAAAAACAAACAAACAAACAAACAAACAAAAAAAAACACTGCTCAACGAAATAAAAGAGGACAAAACAAATGGAAGAACATTCCATGCTCATGGATAGGAAAAATCAATATCATGAAAATGGCCATACTGCCCAAGGTTATTTATAGATTCGATGCCATTCCCATCAAGCCACCAATGACTTTCTTCACAGAATTGGAAAAAACTACTTTAAACTTCATATGGAACTGAAAAAGAGCCTGCATTGCCTAGACAATCCTAAGCCAAAAGAACAAAGCTAGAGGCATCATGCTACCTGATTTCAAACTATACTACAAGGCTACAGTAACCCAAACAGCATGGTACTGGTACCAAAACAGAGATATAGACCAATGGAACAGAACAGTGCCCTCAGAAATAATACTGCACATATACAACTATCTGATCTTTGACAAACCTGACAAAAACAAGCAATGGGGAAAGGATTCCCTATTTAATAAATGGTGCTGGGAAAACTGGCTACCCATATGTAGGAAGCTGAAACTGGATCCCTTCCTTATACCTTATACAAAAATTAATTCAATATGGGTTCAAGACTTAAATGTTAGACCTAAAACCATAAAAACCCTAGAAGAAAACTTAGGCAATACCATTCAGGACATAGGCATGGGCAAGGACTTCATGACTAAAACACCAAAAGCAATGGCAACAAAAGCCAAAATTGGCAAATGGGATCTAATTAAACTAAAGAGCTTCTGCACAGCAAAAGAAACTACCATCAGAGTGAACAGGTAACCTATGGAATGGGAGAAAATTTTTACAATCTACCCATCTGACAAAGGGCTAATATC
Organism: Pan paniscus; assembly: GCF_029289425.2. Taxonomy (NCBI): domain Eukaryota; kingdom Metazoa; phylum Chordata; class Mammalia; order Primates; family Hominidae; genus Pan; species Pan paniscus. The sequence continues at coordinate 25,913,926 of NC_073258.2, read as the reverse complement.
AAGAATCTACAATGAACTTAAACAAATTTACAAGAAAAAATCAAACAACCCCATCAAAAAGGGGATGAAGGATATGAACAGACACTTCTCAAAAGAAGACATTTGTGCAGCCAACAGACACAATAAAAAATGGTCATCATCACTGGCCATCAGAGAAATGCAAATCAAAACCTCAATGAGATACCATCTCACACCAGTTAGAATGGCAATCATTAAAAAGTCAGGAAACAACAGGTGCAGGAGAGGATGTGGAGAAATAGGAACACTTTTACACTGTTGGTGGGACTGTAAACTAGTTCAACCATTGTGGAAGACGGTGTGGTGATTCCTCAAGGATCTAGAACTACAAATACCATTTGACCCAGCCATCCCATTACTGGGCATATAGCCAAAGGATTAAAAATCATGCTGCTATCAAGATACGTGCACATGTATGTTTATTGCAGCACTATTCACAATAGGAAAGACTTGGAACCAATCCAAATGTCCAACAATGATAGTCTGGATTAAGAAAATGTGGCACATATATACCATGGAATACTAAGCAGTCATAAAAAAGGATGAGTTCATGTCCTTTGTAGGTACATGGATGAAGCTGGAAACCATCATTCTAAGTAAACTATCGCAAAGACAAAAAACCAAACACCGCATGTTCTCACTCATAGGTGGGAGTTGAACAATGAGAACACTTGGACATAGGGTGGGGATTATCACACACCTGGGCCTGTCGTGGGGTGGGAGGAGGGGGGAGAGATAGCATTAGGAGATATACCTAATGTTAAATGATGAGTTAATGGGGGCAGCACACCAACATGGCACATGTATACATATACAACAAACCTGTACGTTGTGCATATGTACCCTAGAACTTAAAGTAAAATTAAAAAAAAAAAAACCCTATTTAAATGAACTTTTTTAAGGAACTTTTAGCAAGTCTTTTTAAACAAACATCAGACTACTCAACTTTTCTTTTTAATAAATAGCATCAAATGACAGTTACTTTCTCAGACTTGCTATAAAAATCTTACCTTGCAAGTCTTACCACCCTGAGTCCACCAATTCTAAATTTTTATATTATGATCCTTACCAAGTAGATTCAAGTCCCCACATGAAAAAGCTGCCTTAAACATGACCCCTAAGAAAAGTTTCATAAATATTCCAACTTTGCTCTTGTCATTCTGAAATGCTACAAAGGCTCTGTCAAAAAGATGACCCTATTTACTGCTATAAGTGATATACTCAGGTTTCCTTATCAATAATTTATTTTGGTGGTTCTTTTGGGGAGCTAGCATTTGACATATTCTAACATAGATAATTTGAAAGAAACCAAAGCAATACAAAAAATATATACAATTTAAATATGTTCTTTAATGAAACACTGATGCAGTTTTATGAATATATAGCAGGAAAAGTTTAATACTTGTTGAATAAAATATCCCAAAATGTATTGTTCAGTAAAACACATTGCTAACATTTTGAATAAAATTTGTTTACCCTTAGGGAAATATGTTCAGTGTTAGTTTCTAGATATTAATATAATTAAGAGCATTTAAGTTTATTAATTATTTTCCAAAACCAACTTATTCTCACATTTGGGTTCTACAAAGACGAGAAAATCATTTTGTTAAATGATGATGAAAATTAGCTTATTTCAGTGATAACCAAATGGAGAGTCTATAGAATTTAGGTTATGCAGATAAAAGCAGAAAGGAATTTTTATGCCTACTCAAATGCCTAACTTAATTGAAATAAAAACATTAAAATGTAAATTAAAGACATTTTAAACAAAATGCTATGAACATAAACTTCAAGGATGCAAGATAGCTATTTCTGTTTCTCAGATCACTTTACAAATTTCTGTTTTCAACATCATGTGAGATCTTGAGACTTCAGCAATAGACAATAGGGTTAAAGGGAAATAAATTAATAGCAATAAGATTTGCCCTTCCTGTAACAGTAAAAGGAAATCTCACTTCAGTAAGTTTGTGCTGAGCCCAGATATTGTTATGTATATAGTTTCAGGATCAAAGGAAACAAAAAGATTGAGAACACTGGAATGCTACATTGGCCACATGAACTTCAAGTATGTAAAAAGGTGTATGCTGACTCATTGGACCTTAAGGCTCTACTACAGGTTCTAAGGCACTGAAAAAAAAATTATTCCAGAAGGATTTTATTTTTTTCCAAATGTATGTTTTAGAGCATTTTATGTAGATTCTCATGTGGCTATACTTTAGAAATCTTTTATTTTAAATGACATTATATAAAATTAAAAATGTATAAAATTAAAAGTCTCATACAAAGTGAGACTCTTAAATATTTTGTGAGTAGGTAAAATTATTCCAGGATATTAAACCCATGAATTTGCAAAGGAACTGAACTGATTTTTGTCATTAAAGGAATTAAGCCATTGTTTTCATTTTGTGATAATTCAAATTAGTTCCTAGTAAAGGAAAGTTTTATCTCATGCAAATAGGTGACTCAGCTTATTTACACAATGCAGTGAATGCCACTAAATTTGAGAATGTGGCTTTTGTTGAATGACAATAATTACAGAGTACAAATTGTCCAACTTACAAACTAAAATTTTCCACTAGATTTGCTGATTAAGTTTAATTCACACAAGGGAAACATCAGCAAACTTGAACATTTTACATGGATTCCGTTGAAATTTCCTTTTGCTGCTTAATCAAAGAAAAGCTGAATTATATAGAGACACACAAATTGATATTATATGCATCAGTTTCTCCTGAGGAAGCTAAAGTACTTATCTTTGGATCACTAATTGCAGTCATTGGAATTCTGTTAAAAATGAACTAATGCAAACTAAAAGTTCAGATGTGACTGAGGGATGCATGAACTGAACGATATTTAACTAGGCCGGCAAATCCCAATGCTTAATTACTAGTGCAATATTATCTGAACAATGAGTAGAAGATTCATCATCCAAATAATCTCAGTATAATGAAGCCACATCTATAACTGATGATTTGATAATATGACATTTTAAAACCATTTCCTGTAATTTAAAGTTATTTCAGTGAGCATAAATTTAATGGAAGGAAAAATTGACATTGCACATGTACTCCTCATCACTAGGCCATTGAAACTGTACACATGAGCAGTACAAATAATTTGCTCTTAAATGTGTAGAATGGCAACTGAAGTAGCAAAATTGCACTCTTTTAAAGAAATAACAAATCTTTTAAAATTGGGAATGTAGGAACACCCCAGTTCCCTGCTTTTAGGATCATATAAAAGGCTTTTAGAAAAGGACATGATTTTTAAATCATATAATGAACCTGTTCACCTTCTTTTACAGAGGCTCTTACTAAAGCTTATAGAGCCACATCCTTGTGGACATCAGTAAATCAATGTTACACGTGCGTCTAATCTTAGCCCTCTGAGGCCCTTTTCAGTTAACTTTTGATGAGGTCATGTAACTTCACATCCTGAGAAAGATGTATTAATTCTTAGAATAGTATCAATATCTGTGTTTTATTTTTCAGTTGAATATCACAGTACAGAGTGTTCGCCTTTCTTGAGGTTGATTCTCATAAAGAGAAGCAATCACTTTCTTCTGTAGTTCAAAGAAAAGTAAGAAAAAAAGGGAAATAAAAGCAGATTCAGTTTGCTGTTGAACTGGATTACCAAGAAATGAACTTCTATTTAGTTTCTATTATAAGCAGCAACAAATTTCAAACCCACACATTTCTCTGGATTTATCTTTTCTGAGAAAAGAAATAAGGTTCTTAGAAAATTGGTGCTGACACAATTAAAATCCTTTTTAAATTCTATTATCACAGATATATTTATGGAAAGGAAAGTTCACTCTTTGGAAAATACAAGCTGTATTCTTGTGCATGTTACTTCATGAATAAAGTAAGAAAAGGTTGTATATCTAAAACCTATAAGTTGAAAGCAAATCCCAATAGTTGTTAAAAAGTCAAATTGTTTTATTAACTTCTGTGTCTTGTTTATTGCTGAGCACGCACAGAAAACTAAATGATTATCTGTGATAAAAGCAGTGAGAGAACCAAGTTGCTCATCAGACAATGCATGATTACCACAAAAATATTCTATTATAAATGGACCAATATTTTCTTGACTCTTCCAATGAAAATGGCTTTTGTTTATATTCAGAATGTTGTGATAGATTTAGTAATAAAATAAGGACTTAGTCCCAATAAAGTCTGTATTTCAAGTTTCATGTGGACAAACATCATTTCACACTCCAGGGTTGTAGCAATACAGTTTTCTGTTTTGACTTAATTTTTTTTATTTCTAATTTTATGGGTACATAGTAGGTTTGTTTATTTCTAGTGTACATGAGATGTTTTGATATAGGCCATGCAAAGCACATCATGATGAATGGAGGGTCCATCCCCTCAAACATTTTTCCACTGAGTTGCAAAGAATCCAATTACACTCTAAGTAATTTCAAAATGTACAGTTAAGTAATTATTGGCTGTAGTCACTTTGTTGTACTATCAGTTAGTAGGTCTTATTCATTCTAAATATTATTTTTGTACTTATTAACCCACCTCCCATCCAATTCCCCCACTACCCCTTCCAGCCTCTGGTAACCATTCCTCTACTCTCTATGTCTGTGAGTTCAATTGTTTTTATTTTTAGATCCCACAAGTAAGTAAGAAAATGCAATGTTTGTCTTCCTCTGCCTGGCTTATTTCACTTAACATAATGACCTCCATTTCCATCATGTTATTGAAAATGACTGGCTCTCATTCTGTTTATGGCCAAGTAGTACTCCATAGTGTGTATGTACGAGAGTTTCTTCATCCATTCCACTGTTGATAGACACTTAAATTGTTGCCTAATCTTAGCTATTGTGAACAGTGCTGCAACAAACATAGAAGTGCAAATATTTCTTTGATATACTGATTTCCTTTCTTGGAGTATATACCCAGTAGTGGGATGGCTGGATCATATGGTAGCAAAAATGTTAGTTTTTTGTGGAACCTACAAACTGTTCTCTGTAGTGCTTATACTAATTTACATTTCCACTAACAGTGTACAAGTGCTCCATTTTCCCTACACCCTTGCTAGCATTTGTTATTGCCTGTCTTGTGGATATAAGCCATTTTAACTGGAGTGAAATTATATCTCATTGTATTTTGATTTTAATTTCTCTGATAATCAATGATATTTGCTATTTGTATGTCTTCTTTTTAAAAAATGTCCATTCAAATGTTTTGCCTATCTTTTCATCGGATTATTAGATTTTGTTATGTAGAGTTGTTTGAGCTTATTATATATTCTGGTTATTAATCCTTTGTCAGATGAGTAGCTTGCAAATATTTTCTCCTATTATGTAAGTTGTCTCCTCACTTTGTTGATTGTATCCTTTGCTGTGCAGAGCTTTTTTTCTTTTCTTTTTTTTTTTTTTTGTGGAGTCTTGCTTTCTCACCCAGGCTGGAGTGCAATGGCACAATCTCGGCTCACTGCAACCTCCACCTCCCAGGTTCAAGCGATTCTCCTGCCTCAGCCTCCTGAGTAGCTCCAATTACAGGTGCACGTCACCATGCCTGGCTAATTTTTGTATTTTTAGTAGAGATGGGGTTTTGCCATGTGGCTCATATCTGTAATCCCAGCACTTTGGGAGGCCGAAATGCGCAGATCACTTGAGGTCAGGAGTTTGAGACCAGCCTGTGCAGAGCTTTTTATCTTGTGATTCCATTTGTCCAGGTTTTGCCTATGCTTGTTGGGTTTGCTCAATAAATTTTTGCCCAGAACAATATCCTGGAGATCTTCTCCAAAGTTTTCTTGTAGTAGTCTAAGGTCTTAGATTTAAGTATTTAACTCATTTTGATTTGATATTTGTATATGGAAAGAGATGGGGTCTAGTTCTATTCTGCATGTGGATATCCAGTTTTTCTAGCATCATATATTGAAGAGATTGTCTCTTCCTTGGTGTATGTCCTTGGCATCTTTGTTGAAAATGAGTTCATTGTTGGTGTGTGGATTCGTTTCTTGGTTCTCTATTCTGTTCCATTTATCTATGTATCTGTTTTTATGCCAGAACCATGCTATTTTGGTTACCATAGCTCCATATTATAATTTCAAGTCAGGGTATGTGATTCTTCCAGTTTTTTTCTTTTGCTCAGGATAATTTTGGATATTCTGGGTCTTTTGTGGTTCCATATAAATTTAGAATTTTTAAAAATTTTATTTTTTGCAGAATGTTACTTGCATTTTTACAGTGATTCCATTGAACCTGTAGATTGCTTTGGGTAGTATGGACATGTAAACAATATTGATTCTTCCAATTGATGAACATGAAATATTTTTCCTTTTTTGGTGTCTTCTTCAATTTCTTTCCTTGGGGTTTTAAAGTGTTTATTATACAGACTTTTCACTTCTTTGGTTAATTGCTAGGTATTTAATTGTATGTGTGGCTATCGTAAATGGAATTACTTTTAAAATTTCTTTTTCACATTGTTCACTGTTGGCATATAGAAATGCTACTGTTTTTTGAGTGTTGATTTTGTATCCTGCAAGTTTACTTAATTTGTTCATTAATTCTAACAGTTTTCTTGTGGAGTCTTTAGGTTTTTTCAAATATAAGATCATATTATCTACAAACAAGGATAATTTGACTCCTTCCTTTATAATTTAGAAGCTCTTTGTATCTTTCTCTTGTCTGATGTCTGCAGCTAGTACTTCCAGTACTATGTTGAACAGTGTTGAGAGTGGGCATCCTTGTCATGTCTCAGATTTTAGAGAGAAGGCTTTCAAATTTTTTGGCCATTCAGGATGACACTTGCAACAGTTCTGCTATATACACTTTTTATTATATTGAGGTATGTTCTTTCTATCTTCAGTTTTTTGAGGGTTTTTATCATGAAGGGATGTTGAATTTCATCAATTGCTTTTTCAACATCAATTGAAATGATCATATGATTTTTACCTTTCATTCTTTTGATATGATATATCACATTAATTGAATTTTGTAGGTTGAACCTTCCTTGCATCCCTGGGATACATTCCACTTGGTCATTGTGTCAGTCTGTTCTCACACCGCTCATAGAGACATATCTGACACTGGGAAGTTTATAAAGAAAAGAGGTCTCATTGCCTTACAGTTCAGCATGGCTGTGGAGAACTCAGGGAACCTACAGTCAGAAGGGGAAGCAAACACATCCCTCTTCACATGACAGCAGAAAGGAGAATTAGTGCTGAGCAAAGGGTAAAAAGCCCCTTATTAAACCATCAGATCTCTTGAGAAGTCACTCACTATCATGAGCATGGGGTAACCACCCCATGATTCAATTACCTCCCACCAGGTCTCTCCATGAAACTTGGGGATTATGAAAACTACTATTGAAGGTGAGATTTGTGTGGGAACACAGCCAAACAATATCAGTCATAATGAAAGATCTTTAATATATTTTTGAATTTGGTTTGTTGAGGATTTTTGCATCAATAGTCATCAGAGATATTGGCCTGTAGTTTTATTTTTTTGAAATGTCTTTGGGTTTGGTTTCAGGGTAATACTGGCCTCATACAATCAGTTTGGAGGTATTCCCTCCTTCTCTATTTTTTTGGAGTAGTTTGACTAGGATTGGTATTCGTTCTTCTTTAAATGTTTAATAGAATTCCACAGTGAAGCCATGAAGTCCCAGGCTTTTCTTTACTGGGAGACTTTTTATTAGGACTTTGATCTCATTGCCTGTTATTGGCCTGTTCAGGTTCTGGATTTCTTCCTGGTTCAATATTAGTAGGTTTTATGAATCTATGAATTTCTCCATTTCTTCTAGATTTTCCTATTTATTGGCATATAGTCACTCATAGTAGCCACTAATGATCCTTTGAATTTCTGCATTATCAGTTATAATGTCTCCTTTTTATTTCTGACTTTATTTGGATATTTTGTTGTTGTTGTTGTTGGTCTTGCTAAAGGTTTGTCAATTTTCTTTAACTTTTCTAAATAACAACATTTTGTTTTATTTATCTGTATTTGATATGGTTTGGCTCTTTGTCCCCAATCAAATATCATGTTCAATTGCATTCCACACATGTTGAAAAAGAGGCCTCATAGGAAGTGATTGAATCATGGTGGGCAGGCTTTCCCCTTACTATTCTCACGGTAGTGAACGAGTTCTCATGAGATCTGGTTGTTTAAAAGTGTGTAGTATGGCTGGGCACGGTGGCTCACGCCTGTAATCCCAACACTTTGGGAGGCCGAGGCGGGCAGATCATGAGGTCAGGAGATAGAGACCATCCTGACTAACACAGTGAAACCCCGTCTCTACTAAAAATACAAAAAAATTAGCCGGGCTTGGTGGCGGGCACCTGTAGTCCCAGCTACTCGGGAGGCTGAGGCAGGAGAATGGCGTGAACCCGGGAAGCAGAGCTCGCAGTGAGCCGAGATCGTGCCACTGCACTCCAGCCTGGGCAACAGAGCAAGACTCCGTCTCCAAAAAAAAAAAAAAAAAAGTGTGTACTGCTTCCCACTTCCACTTCAATCTCTCTCTCTCTCTCCTATCACCATGTGAAGAAGGTGTTTGGTTCCCCTTTGCCCTTCTGCCATGATTGTACGTTTTCCAAGACCTCTCCAGCCATGCTCCTGTATGGTCTGTAGAACTGTGAGTCAATTAATCCTCTTTTTAAAATAAATTACCCAGTCTCAGGTAGTTCTTTATGGCAGGGTGAAAATGAACTAATACAGAAAATTGGTACCAGGGAAGTGGGACATTGCTATAAAGATACCATACCTGAATATGTGGAAGTGACTTTGGAACTGGGTATTGGGCACAGGTTGGAACAGTTTAAAGGGATCAGAATACAGGAAGATGAGGGAAAGTTTGAAACTTCCTAAAGACTTGTTGAATGATTGTGACCAAATTGCCGATAGTGATATGGACAGTGAAGTTCAGGCTAAGTTGGTCTCAGATGGAGATGAAGAACTTATTGGGAACTGGAGTGAAGATCACTCTTACTATCCTTTAAAAAGAGAATGGCAGCATTGTGTCTCAGCTCTAGAGATCTGTGAAACATTGAACTTCAGAGAAATAATTTAGAGTATCTGGCAGAAAAAAATTCCTAAGCAGCAAAGCATTCAATAAGTGGCCTGGCTGCTTCTAAAAGCCTATGCTTATTTGCATAAACAAAGAAATGACCTGAAACTGCAACTTATATTTAAAAAGGAAGCAGAGCATAAACGTTTGGAAAATTTGCAGCCTGATCACGTGATAAAAAAGAAAAACTCATTTTTCTGGGGAGGAATTCAAGGATGCAGAAATCTGCATAAAAAATGGTTTTGTTGCCCAAGCCCAGGGCCCCCTTCTCTATGCAGCCTTGGAACATAGTGCCCTGCATCCCAGCCACTCTATCTCCAGCCGTGGCTAAAAGGAGCCAAGATACAGCTTGGGAAATTGCTTCAGAGGGTGCAAGCCCTAAGCCTTGGTGCCTTCCATGTGGCATTGGGCCTGAATGTGCACAGAAGGCAAGAATTGAGGTTTGGGAATCTCCACCTAGATTTCAGAGGATGTACAGAAATGACTAGATGTCCAGGCTGAAGTCTGCTGCAAGAGCAGAGCCCTCATGAAGAACCTTTAGTAGGGCAGTGCAAAGGGGAAATGTGGGTTGGAGCCCTGACACAGAGTCCCCACTGGGGCACTACCTACTGGGGCTGTGAGAATTGGCCACCATCCTCCAGATCCCATAATGGGAGACCCAGCAACACCTTGCACTGTTTGTCTTGAAAACATGCATGCACTCAATGCCAGCCTATGAAAGCAGCTGCAGGGGCAGATCTGCCCAAGGCCTTGGGAGCCGTCCCCTTATATCTGTGTGCTATGAATGTGAGACATAGAGTCAAAGGATATTATTTTGGAGCTTTAAGATTGAATGACTGCCCTACTGGGATTTGGAGTTTCATGAGGCCTATAACCTCTTTGTTTTGGCTGATTTTTCCCTCCTGGACCGGGTCTATTGAACCAATGCCTGCTCTCCCATTGTAATTTGGAAGTAACTCACTTGTTTTAATTTTACAGGCTCATAGGCAGAAGGGACTTGCCTAGTCTCAGATGAGACTTTAGACTTGAAATGTTGAATTAATGCTGAAGTGAGTTAAGACATGGGGATTGTTGGGGAGGCATGATTGGTATTGAAATATGAGAAAGGCATGAGATTTGGAAAGTGCCAGGGGTGGAATGATGTGATTTGGCTCTGAGTCCCTACCCAAATCTCATGCTGAATTGTAATCCTCACATGCTGGAGGAGGGGCCTGGTTGGAGTTGATGATTATATTATGAGGACAGACTTCCCCTTTACTGTTAGTGCATGAATTCTCAAAAGATTTGGAGTTTTTAAAGTGTGTAGCACTTCCCACTTTGATCTGTCTATCCTGCTGCCATGTGAAGAAGCTGCTTGCTTCGCTTTGCCCTTCTACCATTATTATAAGTTTCCTGAGGCCTAACCAGCCATGATTCCTATACAGCCTGCAGAACTGTGAGTCAATTAAACCTCTTATCTTCATAAATTACCCAGTCTCATGTAGTTCTTTATAGCAGTGTGACAAAGGACTAATACATTTTCTTATTTCTATTTTATTTATTTCTGCTCTGATCTTTATTATCTCTTTTCTTCTACTAATTTGGAGTTTGAGTTTCTCTTGCTTTCCTGGTTCTCTAGGATGCATTGTTAGACTGTTTATCTGAAGTTTTCCTGTTTTTTTTTTTTTTTATATAGAATAGACACTTGCAGACTTACAGCTATAATCTTTCTTTTTTAGTAGTACTTTTAGTGTATCCCACAGGTTTTGGTAAGTTGTGTGGCCATTATCATGTGTTTCCAGAAAATTTTAAATTTCCTTCTTAATTTCTTCATTCACTCACTGTTCATTAAGAAGCATGTTATTTAATTTCCATGTATTTGCATAGTTTCTAAAATTTATCTTGTTATTAATGTCAAGTTTTATTCCATTGTGTCTAGAGAAGATATTTAATATTATTATGTAAATTTTTGAATGTTTTAAAATTTGTTTTGTGACCAAACCTATGGTCTATCTTTGAGAATAATATATGTGCTGAGAATAATAATGTATATTCTGCAGTGCTTGGATAAAATGTTCTGTAAATATCTATTAAATCAATTTGGTCCATACTGCAGATTAAGTTTGATGTTTCTTTGTTGTTTTTCTGTCTGGAAGATTCATCAAATGCTAAAAGTGGGGTGTTGAAGTCTCCAACTCTCATTTTACTACAGCCCATCTCTCTCTTCAGCTCTAATAATATTTCCTTTATATATCTGGGTGCTCCAGTGTTGAATGCATATATATTTAAAATTGTTATAACCTCTTTATTAATTGATTCTTTTATCATAATATACTACCTTCTTTGTCTCTTCTTGTAGTTTTTTCTTGAAATCTTTTTTTGTTTGATACAAGTATAGTGACTGGCTTTTTTGGGGGTTCCATTGGCCTAGAATATCTTTTTACTTTCCTTTATTTCCTGTCTATATGTGTCTTTGAGCCAATGGAACTTTTTTTTTTACTCATCCACTCAGGCAATCTATATCTTTTGTTTGGAGACTTTAGTCCCTTTACATTCAATGTTGTTATTGATAAGAAAGGACTTACCTCTGTCATTTTGTTATTTGTTTTCGCTTTTCTTGTGGTCCCTTCCTAATTTTTTTTTCTGTTTTCAATTTGTGAAGATGATTTTCTCTAGTGAAATATTTTAGTTTTTTATTTTTATTTTCTGTGTATTTATTGTAATTTTTTTAGTTTGAGGTTAACGTGAGGCTGGCAAATACTATCTTTTTATTTTTTTTTTATTATACTTTAAGTTCTAGGGTACATGTGCACAACATGCCGGTTTGTTACATAGGTATACATGTGCCATATTGGTTTGCTGTACCCATCAACTCATTTACATTAGGTATTTCTCCTAACACTATCCCCCCCAATCCCCATCCCCCAGCAGGACCCCATGTGCAATGTTCCCCTCTCTGTGTCCATGTGTTCTCATGAGTGAGAACATGCAGTGTTTGGTTTTCTTTCCTTGTGATAGTTTGCTGAGAATGATGGTTTCCAGCTGCATTCATGTCCCTGCAAAGGACATAAACTCATCCTTTTTTATGGCTGCGTAGTATTCCATAGTGTATATGCGCCACATTTTCTTTATCCAGTCTATTAACAATGGACATTTGGGTTGGTTCCAAGTCTTTGCTATTGGGAATAGTGCTGCAATAAACATACATGTGCATGTGTCTTGATAGTAGCATTATTTATAATCCTTTGCATATATACCCAGTAATGAGATTGCTGGGTCAAATGGTATTTCTAGTTCTAGATCCTTCAGGAATTGCCACACTGTCTTCCACAATGATTGAACTAATTTACACTCCTACCAACAGTGTAAAAGCATTCCTATTTCTCCACATCCTCTCCAGTGTCTGTTGTTTCCTGACTTTTTAATGATCACCATTCTAACTGGTGTGAGATGGTATCTCATTGTGGTTTTGATTTGCATTTCTCTAATGACCAGTGATGATGAGCATTTTTTCATCTGCCTGTTGGCCACATAAATGTCTTCTTTTGAGAAGTGCCTGTTCACATCCTTTGCCCACTTTTTGATGGAGTTGTTTGTTTTTTTCTTGTAAATTTGTTTAAGTTCTTTGTAGATTCTGGATATTAGCCCTTTGTCAGATGGATAGACTGCAAAATTTTTCTCCCATTCTGTAGGCTGCCTGTTCACTTTGATGATAGCTTCTTTTGCTATGCAAAAGCTCTTTAGTTTAATTAGATCCCATTCATCTATTTTGGCTTTTGTTGCCATTGCTTTTCGTGTTTTAGTTATTAAGTCTTTGCCCATGCCTATGTCCTGAATGAGATTGCCTAGGTTTTCTTCTAGGGTTTTTATGGTTTTAGGTCTTATGTTTAAATCTTTAATCCATCTTGAGTTAATTTTTGTGTAAGGTTTAAGGAAGGGATCCAGCTTCAGCTTTCTACGTATGGCTAGGTAGTTTTTCCAGCACCATTTATTAAATAAGGAATCCTTTACCCATTGCATATTTTTGTCAGGTTTGTCAAAGATTAGATGGTCATAGATGTGTGGTGTTATTTCTGAGGCCTCTCTTCTGTTTCCTTGGTCTATATATCTGTTTTGGTACCAGTACCATGCTGTTTTGGTTAGTGTAGCCTTGAAGTATAGTGTGAAGTCAGGTAGAGAGATGCCTCCTGCTTTGTTCTTTTTTCTTAGGATTGTCTTGGATATGTGGGCTCTTTTTTGCTTCCATATGAACTTTAAAGTATTTTTTTCCAATTCTGTGAAGAAAGTTAGTGGTAGCTTGATGGGAATAGCATTGAATCTATAAATTACCTTGGGCAGTATGGCCATTTTCATGATATTGATTCTTCCTATCCATGAGCATGGAATGTTCTTCCATTTGTTTGTGTCCTCTTTTATTTCAATGAGCCATCACAAAAAACTCTTCAAAAAATCAATGAATCCAGGAGTTGTTTTACTTGAAAAGATCAACAAAATAGATAGACCGCTAGCAAGACTAACAAAGAAGAAAAGAGAGAAGAATCAAATAGACACAATAAAAAATGATAAAGGGGTATTACCACGGATCCCACAGAAATACAAACTACCATGACAGAATACTATAAACATCTCTAAGCAAATAAACTAGAAAATCTAGAAGAAATGGATAAATTCCTAGACACATATGCCCTCCCAAGACTAAACCAGGAAGAAGTTGAATCTCTGAATAGACCAATAACAGGTTCTGAAATTGAGGCAATAGTTAATAGCCTACCAACCAAAAAAAGTCCAGGACCAGATGGATTCACAGCGAAATTCTACCAGAGGTACAAAGAGGAACTGATACCATTCCTTCTGAAACTATTCCAATCCATAGAAAAAGAGCAAATCCTCCCTAACTCATTTTATGAGGCCAGGATCATCCTGATACAAAAGCCTGGCCTCAGTAGAACAAATTAACTTGTCATTGGCCTTAAAGAGGAAGTAGAGAAAGAGATAGGGGTAGAAAGTTTATTCAAAGGGATAATAACAGAAAATTTCCCAAACCTAGAGAAGAGAAAGATATCAATACCTAACTACAAGAAGGTGATAAAACACCAAAAAGACTTAACCCCAAAGACACTACTACCTCAAAGCATTAACAATCAAACTGCCCAAGGTCAAGGATAAAAAAAGGATCCTAAAAGCAGGAAGAGAAAAGAAACAATAACATGCAATGGAGCCCCATGACTCCGATTGGTGCTCTATCTTGTTGTGGCTGAGATGGCATCCAAGATGCAAGACAAAGCCCTCCCCACTCCTCTCTCTCTTGTCAAGCAGAAGGAAGGGGTCTCTTTCGGAGCCACAAGCTGTGCAGCCTGGGTTTAGGGGAGGGTTCATGACCCTCCCCCAAAGGGTGATGCCCCCACTGCCTTGGCTTCCCCAGTTGGTGTCTAAGTATGTCGTGTGCCTCCACAGTCCACTGTCTCTGGTCCTAGTTTACCCCTCAGACTTGCCTAAGAGTTTCAGTCCTTATGGCCTAGATTGCCTTTCAAATTTACTTAGAGACTGGGAGCACTGTGGCCCTAGGTGGTGAGGTTTGCAGGCATTTGATTTACAATCACTGGGATGTGCAAATCCCTTCTGGCTAGTGCTAGTTTAAATGCTCCCTCTGTGGGCAGGCATCAGCTGAATGTGATCTGGTTTTCCTTTCTGCTTCAACAGAATAGCACTGAGTTCAGTGCCTCACAATTGCTGTGCTCTCCCTCCCTCAGCACCCATCCAGCCAGGGGTTGGGGAGGGGTGATGTCAGTGATTCATTACTGGGTTTTTTTTTTCTATTTTTTCAGTGCCTCTTTCAGAAATATGAAATTAAAACCAAGTACTGAGAGTGCTCACCTAATTTTTTATTCCTATGTTGTTGTCTTTTTTTTTTTTCTGTGTATATAGTTGTTAACTTGGTGTCTTTGCAGAGGAGACTATCAGTGGAGCTTTCTCTTCCACTATCTTGCTTCACCTCTTTGTGACTAATTTTTAAATAATTCTTCTCCCACCACTACAATTTTAGCTAAGTTTAATAGGTTTCCAATTCTGACAAATGGCACTACTGGGTATGCCTGATTTTGTTTATGTATGGAATCTTGAAAGGTACAGAGCACCAATTTAAATCATACCCTCCATTTATAGATTTCCAAAGACCAGAAGGACAATAAGTCTTTTACATTTATTCCTGTGCTTCTACTAATGAAATCTCAGGCTATTGTCATTTAGTTACCCCGTGCTACTCTCCCTCAGCTAGAGAAGTATATTTTACACTCCCTTTTTGGTGAGTTTCCCATATTTGTTCTCTAGCATGTTGTTTCTTTAGTGTGACTTATCCATTTTTCTAAATCTGTGCTGATTCTTCAGTCCATTGATATTCTTTCTCTTATGGCTAAAATAACATCCATAAACAATCCATATCAGTCAATACATCTTTTTGCTCAGTATGGCTCTCTTTGTTAAAAGACAGATTTGTGTGTGTGTGTATGTGTGTATATATATATATAATATATATGTACACATACACCATATATACACCACTGTATACCATATATATGGTGTATACCATATATATGGTGTATATATGTGTATATATGGTGTATATATGTATATATATGGTGTATATATGTATATATGTTGTATATATATGTGTACATATATATACACCATATATATGGTATGCAGTGGTGTATATATGTGTGTGTATATACACACACACACACACACCATGGAAAACTATATACCTTAGAAAACTAGGGTATATAGTGTATATAGTGTATAGTGGCATTTGCAGCAACCTGGATGGAACTGGAAACTATTATTCTAAGTGAAGTAACTCAAGAAGGGAAAACCAAACACCATATGTTCTCATTCATATGTGAGAGCTAAGCTATGAGGATGCAAGCACGGTGGCTGATGCCTGTAATCCCAGCAATTTGGGAGGCTAAGGCAAGTGGATCACGAGGTCAGGCATTTGAGACCAGCCTGGCCAACATAGTGAAACCCCATCTCTACTAAAAATACAAAAAATTAGCTGGGTGTGGTGGCAGGTGCCTATAATCCCAGCTACTCGGGAGGCTGAGGCAGGAGAATCGCTGGAACCTGGGAGGCACAGGTTGCAGTGAGCAGAGATCGCCTTACTGCACTCCAGCCCTAATGATACATAGTACTTTGGGGACTCGGGAGAAAGGGTGGGGAAGGCAAAGATAAATTATAAATAAATAAATAAATAATTTTATAAAGTAGTTCTATTACATCTCTATATCCATTTGAGATCTAGAATATTCATTTTGAGGTGTGAGAAATTAATTCCCACAAAAAAGTAAATGCATAGAAGTGATTCCTTGTCAAAAAAACATGCAACAGAGAAATGTCTAGTTGCACTGGCTCAAGTTATGACTAAGAATTTTAATGTTTTTGCTAGGCTTTGTATATCAGTTGGATTAATTAGCTACTTTCTGGTGGTCATATGATTAAGAGTTTGTTACCCATTCTTAGCTTGGTATTCATGTTGAGATGTTACATTATATTATATATATTATATATACATATATGTATATATATGTACACACACACATACTTCTTGGAGATATATATATATATGTATATATAACATTTTCTTTATCTGCTTGTTGATTGATGGGCATTTGGGCAGGTTCCATAGTTTTGCAGTTGCAAATTGTGCTGCTATAAACATGCGTGTGCAAGTGTCTTTTTGTATAATAACTCCTTTTCTTCTGGGTAGATACCTAGTAGTGGGATTGCTGGATCAAGTAGTAGATCTACTTTTAGTTCTTTAAGAAATCTCCACACTGTTTTCCACAGTGGTTTAAAGTTCAGTTACAGGCCAAAATAGACCTTTTAAATAGGGTATATTTTGAAGTGTCAGGTACTTTCTAGTTCAAAATGCCAGTAGTCACACCGGGTAAGGATCACAGCTTTTTGCAAAAATTCTTGAGTTAACGTAACTGCAGATTACAGGTATTTCCAATATAATTTGAGCATGGGAATTGTAAAGTACTATGAACTTTATTGTGTTATGATTCTTTGTCGTTTGTTTCATAGTAACTTGAGGTATTGTGAGTAATAACATAACAGAAGCAGTACATTCTTTCTCCAGACACTAAATAATCTAATCAGTTTATGCATCTTTTGCTTGTGTTTTTGATATGGAAGATAACTTAGGTTTTGTTTGGTTGAGAAATGTCTCTAGTTTCACTGGCTCAAGTTATGACTAAGAATTTTAATGTTTTTGCTAGGCTTTGTATATTAGCTGGATTGATTAGCTACTTTCTGGTGGTCATGTGACTAATAAGAGTTTGTAACTCATTCTTAGCTTGGTATTCATGTTGAGATGTTAACATTACATTAACATTATCAATATAATGATAACAGAACTTTTCAGTAGAGTCACATTTAAATGTTTCCTCACTAAGTTTACAATAAGCAGCTGACAATAATTTCAATATCTCTATGAGAGCATAGTAAAAGTTTATTGAAAGCTAACAAAATGAATGAAAATTGACTTTGGCTTTTTTGAAAAGAAAGTATCAGCCAAACCAATCACAAAATAGCAGTCTCACTTAGACTGATACCCAACTTGTATTATTAACACCATATCTGGCATACACAATGCTATTGTCTTTATTTAGTCCTCTATATCATATATATTACCAGAAACACAGTATCATTTCATAATGATAAAGACGGGTGTCTATTCTCCAAGATAAAATAGCAACCCTATCTATATGCATGTAACTTACAAATACATGAAAAAAAATCAAATAGAACTGAAAAGAAAAATATATAAATCTGAAATTATACATGGAAACCTCTGTGCTCCTCTCAATAACTAACAGAACATGTACACAGAAAATCAATAAGGATACAGAAGTCCCAAAGAACACTATCAACTAACTTGACCTAATTGGCATTTATAGGACACTTCGTACAAGAGAACATAGATACAAATTGTGTTTAAGTTTAAATTTCTTATTTTACTCATAAATTGCTCATTGGTATATTTTTTCTTTTTCTCTTATGTATGAATGTGTGTGTAGCACACCTTTACAAATATATATGAATATAAACATAAAAATCAGAATAAGTGATAGAAAACGTAATAGGAAAATCTCATTTAAAAAAGCAAAAAGGAACATAAAACACCTAGGCATAAACTTATCAAGATGTTTCCAAAATTGTATTTTTAAAACTATAGAATACACTAAAATATAACAAATATACTATAATATTTTGTTATTGAATAAAATAATCTGAGATTATTAAATCATTAGTTTTTCTTAAATTAATGTATACATTTAACACAATTAAAATAGCCTCAGTAT
Organism: Pan paniscus; assembly: GCF_029289425.2. Taxonomy (NCBI): domain Eukaryota; kingdom Metazoa; phylum Chordata; class Mammalia; order Primates; family Hominidae; genus Pan; species Pan paniscus. The sequence continues at coordinate 25,895,547 of NC_073258.2, read as the reverse complement.
TTTTGTCTTTGAAAGTAGACAATATAATTATAAAACCTATTTAGAAGGACAATCAAGCAAAATAGCATTGAAAAGTTTGAGGAAAGGGGGGAAAACAGCAGAGATACCCACAGATGGATAATGAAAGGAACAGAATGGAAAATTTAAACATAAATTCAGTTCCTATGGGAATTAATAAACGCTAAAGGCAAACTTGAAATTGGTGAGGAAAAGATAACCTTTTTTCATAAATGGTGTTGGGATTACTGGATAGCCATGTGGAAAATAGAAAGTGATAAATCCATGCTTTAAACTATACAGTAGGCTAAATCCCAAATGAAATCGTGTAAACAGCAGTATATGAGTACTAGCAAATAAGTACAGTGAATTTGCAAACTCCAAACAGATAAAGAGAAAAATATGAGCTTGATTAGATTTAAAAATATTTCATGGCAGCCTTATAAAAAGTAAAAGCTTAATAACAATATAGGAAACATATCTATAGCATAATTCACTGTAAAACTGTGAATATTCTTCTTATATTTAAATTTTATAAAGGTTCTAAAAATAAAAAAATAGTAAAATGGGCTAAAGATTTGATAAATTAGTGAAAAAAACAAACCCCAAAATGTATTAACCATAGGAGCAGAGGATTTAAGGTTTTCATTATTTCAAAATGTATGTGATTTTATTTTTATAACTCATATTCTTAAAAAATACAACTGCATTATTTACTGGCTCAGTACCATGTGTATTAGGAATGTTGTTTCATGTAGTAAGGCCATGTCTAAGATTGCTTATTTAATAAGCAGTTAAAGTGTTTTCTAGCATGCTAGGAGTTTATTGAAGTATCAGAATAAACATGGGGAATGTTTCTGTAACAATATTTATTGTAAGATTCTTTTGGTGGGGAGAGGTTGTTGGTATAATGTAATAATAGTTAATGTAATTAAAGTATTAATTACACATAATAGTAATCAGCCAGGTTACACAGCAGAATGCAGGATTTGCTTTCTCTAATAATAACTTGAGAGTTCAAACAAATGTACTTGAAATAGGTCTCTTCCAGGGGTTCTCATAAACCCACTGGAGGTACAACCTCATTCTCCTCTGATAGAAGCAGTAATCCAGAGGAAGAGATATTTTTTGCTGTTTTTATTTTTTTCTTTGAGATGGAGTCTCGCTCTGTCGCCCAGGCTGGAGTGCAGTGGTGCAATCTCGGCTCACTGCAACCTCTCCTTCCTGGGTTCAAGAAATTCTCCTTGCCTCAGCCTCCAATGTAGCTGGGATTACAGGCGCCTGCCACCACACCCGGCTAATATTTGTATTTTTAGTAGAGACGGGGTTTCGCTGTGTTGGCCTGACTGGTCTTGAACTCCTGAGCTCAGGTGATCTGCCCGCCTTGGCCTCCAAGTGCTGAGATTACAGGCATGAGCCACTGCAACTGGCTAGAGAGAAAGGTTTTTAAAACACTGCTTTAGCTATTTGTTCCCTTTCCGTCAACTACTCCCTTTCTCATTTTTATTTCAAAGTAGACCTTTCCAATTTTTTTACTCAAGTTTCCTTTGGAGGAAGGGGCACTGTACACTCAATTAATAAATTACTGAGATGCTCTAGCTGACTAGTTTAAAGGATTTCTACCACAGGGATAGGATGAATATAATCAGTGGAAGAAAAAAAAACAGGTAGTAAAAATGAGAAAAATAAAGTCTCTAATAGATTAAACCAAATGTTATTTTTATTTATGAAGTGTTTAACTTAGTGTGAAGGAAGATTATAATCCCCTTTTGGCTAATTTAGGCTAATACTTCAGCACTGTATGGTGCAGTTTTAATGCAATAATAAGTGGGATTCCTTCCCCTCTAGATGTTCTTCTTCATTCAAGTGTTTTGTGAGCCCCAGGAGAGAGTGTGGGCTCTCACATCAAATAGAAGCTCAAGCAAGGTCTCATCAGTACTGTATGTAGGAAGATTGGGTTTACTAAACCACAGAAGCATCACCAGGGAAAACAGTCTTCAGCAAAATGCAGCCCAAATTGTCCACCCTTGGGACAGTAAAGTGGTGCATTGTATAAAACAATGAAAATGATTCATTGATGTCAAAATAAAATAATAAATAAATAGCTACTGATATCAGGTTAAGTATTCTGGGCTCAATATGTAAATAAATATGCCAAAGGGAGCCTTGAATATGGGTAGTAATGATCCTAGCTGGGTTCTGTAACTTATGTGCCATTTTATTATTGCCAATGATTTCCTATATATCAATCATTACTTTGAATATAAATTGAGTGAATTTTCCACAAAAAAGATATAGAGCTACTGCATGGATTTTTAAAAAAGAATAAAAACACAAGATCCAACTATGTAATGCCTACAATACACTCACTACCCTTTAAAGGATACACAGAAGTGAAAGTAAAAGGATGGAATGATATTCTACACCAATTAAAACCAAAAGCAGCAGAGGTAGCCATACTAATATGAGACAAAGTAGACTTTCAGTGAAAAAGTGTAAAACAGGAACAAAAAAGGACACTATATAATGATAAAGGGATCAATTCGTCAAGAGGATATAACAATTATAAATACATATGCACCCAAATTAGAGCACCTAAATATATAAAACAAATATTAAAGAATATAATGGGAGAGATAGATTGCAATTCAGTAACAGTAGGATATTTCAATATACCACATTTGGTATATATAGATTATCCAGACAGAAAATTAATAAGGAAACATTGGACTTGAACAATACTTTAGATCAAATGTACCTAACAGATACGTATGAAACATTGCACTCAGTAGCGACAGAATACACATTTTTTTCAAATGCACATAGAACATTATCCAGGATAGATCACATGTTATGTAGCAAAACAAGTCCTAGCAAATTTTAAAAGACTGAAATAATATCAAGTACTGTTACTAAGTAAATGATTCTGAAACTGCAAATAAATAATGGGAAGAATTTTGAAAAAATATACAAGTAAATGAAAATTAAACAACATGCTCCTGAACAATCAATGGATCAATGAAGAAATTAAGAGGAAAATTGAAGCATATCTTAAGAAAATAGAAAATTGCAATACAATATGTCATTACATATGGAATGCAGCAAAAGCAGTTACAAGGGGAAGTTTATAGCAATAAATGCCTACAATAAAACAGAAGAAAGAGCTTAAATAGGTAACCTAACATTGCACATAAAGAAATTGAAAAGGAACAAACTAATCCTAAAGTCAGCAGAAGAAAATAATAATAAAAATGAGAGCAGAAATAAATAAAATAAAGATGAGTAAGACAATATAAATATTGGCAAAACGAAGGACTGATTTTTTTGAAAAGATAACTTGACAAACCTTTAGATAAACTAAGAAAAAACAGAAGACAAAAAAAAACAGAAATGAAAGAAAATACATTATAATGAATACCAAAAAATACAAAGGATTGTAAGAGACTGTTATGAACAATTATATGCAAAAAATTGAATAACCTAGAAGAAAGGGATATTTTCCTTGAAACATATGACCTACCCAGGCTGAATGATGAAGAAACTGAAAACCTAAAGAGACAAATAATGGGTATGAAATATTCAGCAATAAAGTCTTTCATTAAAGAAAAGCCCAAGATGTGATCTGTTTGCTGTTAAATTCTACCAAACATTTAAAGAAAAATTAAATGAGAACATAATATGAATACTTTCCAACTTGTTTTACAAGGTTAGCATTACTCCGAATCAAAAACCAGACAGACATCACAAGAAAAGAAAATGACAGCCCATAGCCTTGAATAACATAGATGCAAAAAAAATCCTCACCAAAATACTAGCAAACCAAATTTGACAGCACATGAAACAATTATTCAACATGACCAAGTGGGATTTATCTCTAGGATGCAAGGATGATTTGACAAGTGCAAATCAATAAATGTGATGCATCACTTTAACAGAATGAAGGACAACAACCAAATGATCATCTCATTAGACATAGAAAAAGCACTTGACAAAATTCAACATTGTTTCACATAAAAACTCTCACCATGTTAGGTATAGAAGGAATGTACCTCAACAAATTAAGGCTGCATATGATAATTTACATCTAACATACTTGATGAAAAACTGAAACCCTTTCCCCTACGACCCAGAAAACTGACAAGGATACTCACTCTCACTACTTCTATTCAACATTCTAAGTCTTTACCACAGAAATTAGGCAAGACAAAGAAATAGAAGGCATCCAAAATAGGGAAACAAGAAATGAATTTTTTTGCTGTTTGTTGATGACAGGATGTATGCATAAAAAACCAAAAAGATTTATCCTAAATAGTTAGAACTAATAACAAATACAGTAAAATTGCAGGATACAAAATCAGTGCACAAAAATTAGGAACATTTTTATACACTAACAATGAACATGCTGAAAAAGAAATCAAGAGAACAATTTTATTTGCGATTGTTACAAAAAACCAAAATACTTAGAAATAAATTTAATCAAAAAGGTAAAAGTCCTGTACACTGAAAATTATAAGATTGTAATTAAGAAAATGAAACAGACATAAATGAGTAGAAAGATACCCTATGTTTACTATTTGAAAGAATCAATATTGTTAAAATGGCTATACTTCCCAAAACAATTCACAGATCCAATACAATTCCTATGAGAGTTCTAATGTCTTTTTACATAGAAATAGAAAAACAATCCTAAAATTCACATGGGACTACAAAAAACCTCTAATAATCAAATCAATCATAAGCCAAAAGAACAAACCTGGAGGCATCAGAGAACCTGATTTAAAACTATACTATAAAACAGTAGTAAATTAAAAAGCATATTTAAAAATAGACTAATTAACCAATAAAACAGAATAGTGAGCCTAGGAATGAACCCACACATCTACAGGCAATTGATTTTTGAAAAAGATGCCCCAAATATACATTGGGGAAAAGGATTGGGAAAATGGTGTTGGGAAAATGGAATATTCATACGCAGAAAAATGAAATTAGACTCACATTACACAACGAGCATAAGACTTGAAACTATGAAACTGGTAGAAGATAACATGGGGGAAACTATACAACATTGTCCTGAACAATGATTCTTTTCCTGAACAATGATTCTTTTTTTTTTTAATTTTACCCTCAATGCACAGGAAACAAAAGCAAAAATAGACAAATGGGATTACATCAAAATAAAAAGTTCCTGCAAAACAAAGGAAATAATTAAAAGAGTGACAAGACAAGCTATGAGTTGGGAAAAATATATTTGCAAGCAGCATATCCGATAAAGGCATTATATTTAAAATACATATGAAAAACAACTCTATAAAATAAAACAAAAAAAAGATTTTAAAAATAGGGAAAGGTCCTGAATAGACATTCCTTCAAAGACATTAAAATGGCCAACATACAAAAAATGTTCAACATCAGTAATTATTAGGGAAAAGCAAATTAAAACCACAGTGAGATATTTTCTCATACCTGTAAGACTTGCTATTATCAAAAAGATAAAAGTTAACAAATGGTGATGGTATGGTTTGAATGTCTCCTTTAAAACTCATGTTAAAATGTAATTGCCATTGTGCAGGTACTAATTTTTGGGATACTTAAGATGTGATTAGACCAGAAGAGTTCTGCCATCCTAATGAATTAATAATGCCTAATATTATTATGGGAGTGAGTTCCTGGTAATAAGTAAATTTGACCCTCTCTGCTTTTGCTCTCTCTTGCCCTTCCATCTTCTGCCATGGGATGGCACAGCATTAAGACCCTCACCAAATGGTCCTTGCTCTTGGACTTCTTAGCCTCCAGAACTGTGAGCCGAATAAATTTCTGTTTAGTATAAATTACTCAGTCCCAGGTCTTCTGTTATAACAATGCAAATAAAGACAGATGATGATGTGGAGAAAAGAAAATCCTTATATACAGTTGGTAGGAAGCTAAATTAGTACAGTCATTACCTAAAACTATACAGAGGTTCCTCAAAAAAATTAAAAACAGAATTGCCATATGATCCAGTAATTCCTCTTCTGGATATTTACTCAATAGATTTTAAATAATGATGTCAGAGAGATGCCTGCACTCTCATATTAATTGTAGCAATATTCACAGCAGCTGAGTTATAAAATCAACCTAGTTACCTAAAAATCCATCAACAAAAAAAACGGATAAAGAAAATCTAGTACAGGTTGTGAATTCCCTATCCGAAATATTTGGGACGAGAAGAGTTAGGGATTTCATAATTTTTGATTTGGTTATATTTGCATTATACTTACTGTTTTAGCATTCCTAAACTGAAAATCTGAAATCTAAAATTCTCCAAAGAGCCTTTCCTTTAACTTTCATGTTGCTGTTCAAGTAGTTTTGGAATTTGGAGCATTTTAGATTTTAGATTCTTGGATTAAGGATGCTCAAATGTATATATGCATGTTGGAATAATATTCAGCTTTTTTGAAAAAGAAATTTTGTCATTTGTGACATGGATGGAATTGGAGAACATTATGCTGATTGAAATAAGCCAGGCACATTAAGATAAATACTGCACATTGTCACTTACATATGAAATCCAAACAAACTTAAAGAAGCAGAGCAAAATGATGATTAGCACAGGCTTGGTATGGTGGTGGAAGGAATGGGGAGATGATAGTCAAAGGGTACAAAGCCCCAGTTAGACAGGAGGGACACATTTTTTTATGGAAATACATTGCACTGCATGAATATAGTATATAATAATGTACTATACATTTCAAAATTGCCAAGAGAATTTAAAAGGTTCTCACCACAGAATATGAAAAGTATTTTAGGTAATGAATATATTAATTAGGTTGATTTAATTATTAACATTGTATTCATGAATCACAATGTCACTACGCATCTCATAAACACATGCAAGTATAATTTTTCAAATTATAATAAAACAATTAAAACTTAAAAGTTACCTCTGGAAAACATTATTAATGATGTTTGAGAAGGGAATAATGGAAGGACAGTGGACAGTTGTTATTTATTATAAACTATAAAGTACTTATTCTTTATTAATCATGTTCATTTTTTGTTTTCACTTAAAAACAATAAGCATTAATAAGCACATGAGAGAACCAGCGATTCTGGAAACCTCGACATTCTCTGATACTTGTGACAGTTTATCAAGGGTCAAGAAGATTGTTTTTTCAGGAACTGCAGATGCCATATTTGTGTTTCCTTTTCTGAAATAAGTTAGAGAATGAATACAGAATTTACCATCTGTCATGTCTGGGTTCAAATCTTGGCTCTGGCATTAGGTAACTTTGGAAATTTTTGTAAATCCCTGGGCCTCCTTGAGTTCTTGTTTTCTATTATATAAACAAAATATAGTAATATCTATCTACGAACTTATTTTTAAATTTGAGGTTATTTATGAAAGTTACCTACCTTATGCTTAGATAATACCCTTAATAAAGGATAATACTTAATATTTTTGTTATTAATATTATCATAATCTATCACTTAGGAGCACAGGTAAAGAGACCTCAGTTTTTTGTGTGTTTAATGTTATTATGTTCAATATTATTGTGTTCAATGAGCCCAGTATAAAGTCAACACCACATCTGAGATTTCAGTCAACCTAAATGGCTTATAACTAGAGCCCTAAGCAAACCAAAATGTGGTTAAACCCTGAGACTTAGTCATCCTATGGACCAAGAGGAAGACTGTGTGAGATTTATTATTTCTAGAACAATAAATTGTGAATTTAAAATAGCTTGATACCCATTAAACTAGTTTTCAGATCTTCACTAGAATAAGACTTCTAGTGATGTTTCTAGTGTAGTTTGGCTGTGTCCTTTTTTTTTTAATATATACTTTTTTTCAATATCTTTTAAAGTATGGAAAGCATGATCCAAAACTATGGTAATCTTCAAAGTTGAACAGTTACATCACTAAAATTAATCATACAAGATACTATTTAAAATACATTTTGTCACATTCTAAATGTTCATTTCTTGTTATTATTCATGCAGCAAATAACTGAAAACTGGTGTATCAAAAAATGTGAAAAGATACACTTAAAGCTGTCAAGCAAGAATTAAAAGATGCAAATAAAGAAAAAAAATTCAATACAAATTTTTTGTAGGATGGATAGTGTGAAACATAGGATCAGGCCCACTTAAATAGTGATGAAGTGACTTAGACTCTCAAGTTAAATCTGAGATAGGGCAGACATTATTCAAGCAACATTAAACATTTAAATGAGTGAACGTGTCTGTTAAACACACATACATACACAGGCACAAATACAGGAAAATATACGTGTATTTCTAGCTTTCCCCTCTCATAATGACAACTATAACTGAAGTTATAATCATTTCTGTAGCCAGTAACTGTGAAAAATAAATTGAAGACCATAACCAGTAGTTGCAAGTAAAAACACAATAAATAAGAAGCTAATTGTAATGCAAATATCTTTGTAGAAAGGCTGAGAATAATAGACGGCAACATGAACTTTAGGATTTATTTCTATGGAAAAAATTAATCTTAATAATGCTTTTCCTGCACACCTTCTTTTGTCATACAAAGTGAGTCGAGCAAATCGTATTATCCAGGTTATGCCAAAATCTCTAAGTGAAAAAACTAGAGAAAGAAAAAGGGAAAGAGAGAACAAAAAAATAATGAAAGAGAAAGAGAGGAAGGGAAGGAAGGAAGGAAGGAAAGAAGGGAGGGTGGGAAGAGGGAAAGAGGGCAGGAGGGAAGGAAGGAGAACAAACTTGTGGCTTATTTATTTATTTATTTATTTATTTATTTTTGAGATGGAGTCTCGCTCTGCCGCCCAGGCTGGAGTGCAGTGGTGCGATCTCAGCTCACTGCAAGCTCCGCCTCCCAGGTTCACGCCATTCTCCTGCCTCAGCCTCCCGAGCAGCTGGGACTACAGGCACCCGCCACCACACCCGGCTAATTTTTTTTGTATTTTTAGTAGAGATGGTGTTTCGCCGTGTTTGCCAGGATGGTCTTGATCCCCTGAATTCGTGATCTGCCTGCCTCGGCCTCCCAAAGTGCACTTGTGGCATTTTAAAATGAACTCCTTCATAAAACCAAATGCAAATGCATTTATGTTTTAGAATGCACATATGTCTGTTTATCCTAATCTATCTTATTTTCTACTCAGTTAAATTAGCCAGGAGTGAAAGAATTACAGGTTATTTCTATTTTGGATAATTAATCACCTATTCCATTAACTTGATGAGAAGATAATGCATAAAAATAAAAGAAAAATCTGTTTCTCACTCTTCTGTCTTTTGCATTTAAAAATCAAACATAGTTTTAAATTTTTTATAGCTCAAAATTTTCTAATGATAGAGCAATCATTTTAAAATTATATAATTATAATAAACATATATATTTATATTCTGTGTGTGTCTACATATACTTTTGTGTGCGTATATATGCACATACACACACGAATGAAGAAGGAAGAAAGCATGATAGGGAAAAAAGAAAAATGGAGGGAGGAAGAGAGATAAAGAAATGAAAAAGTAGAGAAAAGAGAATAATGCAGAATGGAAGAATTTTCTTAGTGCAAGGGATTTTAGAGCTAATCTTACCGAAAAAGAAACTGAGACTCTGAGAGTTAGTTTGTCCAGGGACCTACAGCAAGCCAGCGGCAGGCCAGATGCAGACAATTCCCTTGTTTTTAGCTTCCCATTCTTCTACATTCATGGAGTTTGAAGTTACATGGTTTTATGTATGCATCAAGTTGTTTTGCTGAAACGTTACTATTTAACTGCTATCTACTCAATCTATATTTAGTCATTGTTTTAAGTCATTGACAGTAATATCAATTTGTCACTGTCTCCACAAAGTATGACCATTGCATAGCTATAAGACACACTCTGATTTGAATTCGGAAAAGAAAATTACTTAATTTCTGTATTTTTAAAAATGTTTCACTTACCATTTCCAGAATACAAGGTTGACCAATTTTATAAGTATTAAACATATTGGATTCTGTTATTTTTTTCAGTTTTGGAATTCTATAATACGTTAGTTTTTAAATGTCTCATTTTAAGCTTTAGATCCATTTTCATGGTTACTCTTCTCATTTAATTTTGAAGAGATATCAGGTCTCATGATATTGGGCTATCTTCACAGTAGAATATTTCCAAGGTTTCCCTTCGTCCTATTCTGTGTAAAACTATTATTACTGACCACAGTAATGTATAATAAGGAAAAACAAATGCATATGGCATCTGACAGCAGTGATTCTCTGCATTCGACATTATACATTTTTTTAGATTTGTATTATAGGTAAGACAGACAGCCAGCTAATAGATTGTTTTTTATTTATTGCCCTAAACAACACAATGAACTCATAAATAATTTAAATTTAAAATTTTCAGGTGATAGTTAACATTAACCTGTATGTTTTTTATGGGTGCCATTGATATGGGGCACTATACAATTTAGAAAAGAACAAAAATGACAAAAATGGCTAAAATGCAAAAGTACTATAGTTTCAAGGGAAAGTATGAATGAAATAATACATAAGTTGATTAAAATTTTGAAGATATATGACATAAAATATCATAACTCATTTTATTTGTTTACTTATTTCTGTAATAGTCAATTATTTTATTATTAATATTACAATGGAAAAATCTCATTTAAGGCAACAAGGGAAAAGCTAAATACCAGTGCAATTCAATTTTAATTTTATTTTATTTTAAGTTCAGGGGTACATGTCCAGGATGTGCAGATTTGTTACATAGGTAAACATGTGCCATGGTGGTCTGCTGCACCTATCTACCCATCACCTAAGTATTAACCCCAGCATGCATTACCTATTTTTCCTGATACTGTCCCTCCCGCACACCACCCAGACACACTCCACTGTGTGTTGTTCCCTTCCCTGTGTCCATGTGTTCTCATTGTTCATCTCCCACTTATGAGTGGGAACATGTGGTGTTTGGTTTTCTATTCTGGCATTAACTTGCTGAGGATAATGGCTTCCAGCTCCATCCATGCAAAGAACAGGATCTTGTTTCTTTTTATGGCTGCATAGTATTCTATGATGTATATGTACCAAAGTTTCTTTATCCAGTCTACCATTGATGGGCATCTGAGTTGATGCCATGTCCTTACTATTGTAAATAATGTTGCAATAAACATACATATGCATGTATCTTTATAATAGAATGATTTATATTCCTTTGGGTATATACCCAGTAATGGGATTGTCGGGTCAAATGGTATTTCTGGTTCTGGTCCACCATGCTGTCTTCCACAATGGTTGATCTAATTTACATTTACACAAACAGTGTAAAAGCATTCCTATCTCGCTGCAGCCTTGCCAGCATCTGTGGTTTCTTGACTTTTTAATAATCACCATTTTGACTGATGTGAGATGGTATCTCATTGTGGTTTTTGATTTGTGTTTCTCTAATGATCAGTGATGTTGAGCTTTTCTTATAAGTTTGTTGGCCACACAAATGTCTTCTTTTGAGAAGTATCTGTTTATGTCCTTTGCCCACTTTTTTAATGGGGATTTTTTTTCTTGTAAATTTCTTTAAGGTCCTTGTAGACTCTAGAGAAAATTAACAAAGATATTCAGGACTCGAACTCAGCTCGGGATCAAGTGGACCTGATAGATATCTACAGAACTTTCTACTCAAAAACAAGAGAATATACATTCTTCTCAGTGCCACATGGCACTAACTCTAAAATTAATCACGTAATTGGAAGTAAAACACTCCTCAGCAAATGGAAAATAACTGAAATATTAACAACCAACATGGCACTAACTCTAAAATTAATCACATAATTGGAAGTAAAACACTCCTCAGCAAATGGAAAATAACTGAAATATTAACAACCAACATGGCACTAACTCTAAAATTAATCACATAATTGGAAGTAAAACACTCCTTAGCAAATGGAAAATAACTGAAATAATAACAACCAATCTCTCAGACCACAGTGGACTCAAATTAGAATTCAAGATTAAGAAACTCACTCAGAACCACACAACTACATAGAAATTGAACAAAACTGCTCCTGAATGACTCCTGGGTAAATAATAAAATTAATGCAGAAACCAAGAAGTTCTTTGAAACTAATGAGAACAAAGAGACAACATAACAGAATCTCTGGGATTCAGCTAAAGCAGTGTTAAGAGGAAATTTTATAGCACTAAATGCCCACATCAAAAAGCTAGAAAGATCTCAAGTCAACATCCTAACATTACAACTAAAAGAATTAGAGAACCAAGAGCAAACAAACCCAAAAGCTAGCAGAAGACAAGAAATAACCAAGATCAGAGTGGAACAGAAGGTGATACAGACATTAAAAACCCTTCAAAAAATCAGTCAATCCAAAAGCTAGTTGTTTGAAAAAAAATAAAATAAATAGAACACTAGCTAGATTAATAAAGAAAAGAGAGAAGAATCAAGTAGGCACAGTAAAAAATGATAAAGAGGATATGGCCACTGACACCAGAGAACTAGAAACAACCATCACAGAATACTATAAACACCTCTATGCAAATAAATTAGAAAATCTAGAAGAAATGGATAAATTCCTGAACTCATACACCCTCTCAAAACTGAACCAGGAAGAAGTGGAGTGCCTGAATAGAACAAAAACGAGTTCTGAAATTGAGGCAGTAATAAATAGCCTACCAACAAAAAAAAAAGGACCAGGACCAGACAGATTCACAGCTGATTTCCACCAGAAATACAAAATGGAGCTTATATCATTCTTCTGAAACTATTCCAAACAACTGAAAAAGAGGGACTCTTCGTAAGTCATTTTATGAGGCCAACCTCATAAAATGATGAATTGTGAATGAACTCCCATTTACAATTGCTACAAAGAGAATAAAATACCTAGGAATACAGCTAACAAGGGAAGTGAAGGACCTCTTCAAGGAGAACTACAAACCACTGCTCAAGGAAATCAGAGAGGACACAAACGAATGGAAAAACATTCCATCCTCATGGACAGGAAGAATCAATATTGTGAAAATGGCCATAAGGCCCAAAGTAGATTCAATGCTATTAACGACCATTGACATTCTTCATAGAATTAGAAAAAAATCTTTTAATATTCAAATGGAACCAAAAAAGAGCCCAAATAGCCAAGACAAATCATAAGCAAAAAGAACAAAGCTGGAGGCATCACGATACGCAGCTTCAAACTCTACTATAAGGCTGCAGTAACCAAAAGAGCATAGACACAGACCAATGGAACAGAAAACTCAGATATAAGACCCCGTATCTACAACCATCTGATCTTCATTAAACCTGACAAAAACAAGCAATGGTAAAAGGATTCTCTATTTAATAAATGATGCTGGGCTGGGAGAACTGGCTAGCCATATGCAGAAAATTGAAACTGGACTCCTCCCTTACACCTTGTACAAAAGTTAACTCAAGATGGATTGAAGACTTAAATGTAAAACCCCAAACTATAAAAACCCTGGAAGAAAACCTAGACAAAACCATTCAGGACATAGGCACGGGCAAAAGATTTCATGATGAAAATGTCAAAAGCAATTGCAACAAAAACAAAAATTGTCAAATGGATTCTAATTAAACTGAAGAGCTTCTGCACAGCAAAAGCAACTATCATCAGAACAAACTCATTTTAAAGAAAAGTCTCTGTATCTCAAAACATTCACGTTTGAAAAAAAAAAGTTACTAGTCTTTTTTTATCTGCCCCTGGATAATTGTCTTTCATTTACTTGAGTAAGAAGCAATGCAGATAGTATACAGTACACATACCAAAAAAAAAAAAAAAAATTGAAAAAGTATGAACAAATTCAAATTGAGATTCTAATATATATTAATATAGATCATTTAAAATTTCCATCTTTTTCTTACTCATTCTCTCTTTCTTTTTTTTCTCTTAATTTTAAGAAACAAGTTCTCACTGTGTCACCCAGGCTGAAGTGCAGTGTCACGATCATAGTTCATTGTAACAAACTCCTAGGCCCAGGTAATGTTCCTGACTTAGCCTCTTGAGTAGCTGGAACTACAGGCACACACAACCATGCATGGCAAATATTTAAAATATTTTGGTACAGGTGCGATCTGGTTATGTGGCCTGGGCTAGTCTCGAACTCCTGGCCTCAAGCTGTTCTTCCGCCTTGGCCTCCCAAAGTGCTGGGATTACCAGCATGAGCCACCATGCCTGGCTCCTCTTTCTTTCTCTTTCAATGTTCATGAAAACTGTATGTGCCAACCAGCCATAATATAATGAGCAGTTTACTAGAGCTATATGGCCTCTTTAAAAGCATTCTAATATTTTTACATGGATAACAATCCTCCCATTGTTTGAATGTCAAACTGCATGAAGTTTATATACAATTATCCAATATTAAGTCCAAAATATTACCTGTCTTCTCAGAAACAGCACCTCTTGCATGCATGGGGAGATTATTGAATCTTTTTCTAAAGCTGATTTTACTTAGAAATATAAGAATACTCTGTGTTCAGAAACAATAACAAAGAACTTGTATCTATGTAAGGTACTATAGCCAAAAATGAGAGTTCTTAATAAAACCGGCCTTAACTTCTGATGCACTACTGCAAGTATGTGTAGAGTCCATCACATGCATAGCAAGAGACCCCTAGCATCAATTGTGTGTGGGACATGATACGATGAAGAAAGGTTTTGTGGGACAAGCTACAATCAAGAAAGGTTCAGTAGTACTATCAAATCAGAAGACTAAAATTGTATGTGGACTTTTCCTACCTAGTTATAAAATCCCCACGAGCATTAAACTTTCAAATAATTTAACAAATGTCATGATAGATGTTTGCTGGGTGTATACCATGTATCCAGTTCTGTGCTAATTGCTGTAAATGCATCATTTACTCCTCCGGAAAAAAAATAGTGTAGATATCTCTCATTTTACTGGCAAGAAAGTTGAGGATCAGCGACAGAACTTGATGTGCCTATGGCCAACAGCTAATATCTTAGACACTCAAAATTCGAACTCAAATCTGGGTGTTGTTAACTTTTATGCTGTTACATGAATCTTTTTCTCTGTATATTTTATGTTTCAAATTACCCTCCAAGCATTTCCAAAACATCTTCCTCAGAAAAGCACTAACAATTTTCAGAAGAAGAAAAAAAGGCAATCAGTGGAGGATGAATACATAATTTAATCATTTTTTCCCCTGGCTAAGAAGTAAACAACATTGGCCTTCAAGCTCACTGACAACTGGATAAAGTTCAAACTTAACATTCTTGCCTTAGGTGCTTCAGAATGTGGTACTCCTAATTCTAAAGGTTATTGCAAAAAATACACTCCTTATCCTAATCAGGGGTTGCTGCTTCGCTCCCAAGCACATTTCCTCTTTGCCTCATTCAATAGAATAATTGTTTATGCCTCCCTCATCTTATCTATGGGAAAACCAGATAAAAGTGCCTCAGAAATAGGCACCTATGCACATAAGACAATGTTTTCATCTCAATGTTCATTTTAATAACAGCAACTCAATTGCATAAATTTAAATTCAAATACCATATCATATCACTTATAATGAAAATTAGCAAATTATGGCCCATTATTTTTAGCCAGTGATTTCTACAGAAATTTGTTCTCACAACACAAAGTAATAGCAAAATTAAAGGTGAAGTGGAGAAACAATTGCTGACTACCTTCAAATCATAAATGCATTAATAAATCAATCAATAAATAACTGAATAAATAAGCAAAATACATGCTTTTTCAAAAAAACCTCAAGCTATACATTATCACATTTTTTATTACATTATTCATTCAAGAATGTAGACTGAATGCCTACTTTCTCATGCCAGGCATTGCTTTAGTGCACGTGGGCTAAATAATCTAATGGGAGAGTAAGAAAATAAATAAGTAAATGTACAAGATAATGTTGAGAAATATATGCAATGAAGAAAATAAAATGTATAAAATAGGGGAAAATGACTTGGTATCAAAGTAGATAACAACACTTGAGTCTTTCCTTGTTCCACTCCTGGTTGATATTGGATACGCCTTTTGAGGGGTTGAAAGACTGGTTAGAATGTCCTAGGTGGATAATACTACTACTAATAATAATAAACTTTCTGCCCATACATTTCAAAAATATCATCTCACACCTTGCCTGACCAGCAACCTCCAAAATCTTTACCTCTCTTTTACCTGCCTGCTCTGACTGATCTTCAGAAACTGCTTTTCCCAAACTACTTCTCTTGAAATCACTAGCCTTGAAGTTATTAAAAGAATGATATGAACAGTGGCTCAAACCCATAATTATGTCACTTTGGGAGGCCAAGGTGGGCAGATTGCTTGAGCTCAGAAGTTTGAGACCAGCCTGGGCAATATGGCACAACCCCATCTCTACTAAAAATCCAAAAATTAGATGGATGTGGTGGCATGCACCTGTGGTCCCAGCTACTTGGCAGGCTGAGGAGGAAGGATCACTTGAGCCCAGGAGGTCGAGGCTGCAGTGAGCCATGATTGTTCCACTGCACTCCAGCCTGGGTGACAGAGCCAGACTCTGTCTGAAAACAGCAACAGCAACAACAAAGACTTTTATGAGCCAATATTTTCATGAACCACTACATGGTAAATCTTAATCCTAGAGTTTAACATTGCACAACCATGTTATGTGCATGGGAAATCCTTCAGGAAAGATGTCTGCTTATCTTTGCCTAACTTAACATTTCCCAAACTTTTAACTATTGAATGACCATCTTGAAACTTTGTTAGCATTGTCCCGGATTTGTAGATGTCCCTATAATGACATTATAGCTTACTTCGCATTTTATTAACCTCATTCTCCTCATTAATTAGGATGAAGTTAATTAAATGCATAATGCTATAATGAAGAGAATGAGTGGTATTATAATATTTTAAAATATTTCTGTGCTTAGAGAGAGAAACCTTGAAAATTAAACAAAAAGTGAGAGTAAATGCCAGTTTCTAGTATTGTTCATGTTAAAATCTCACGGTGTTCTGATGCATACATTTTTAAAGATGCAAATCAAAGAAGTATAGAAATGAATATGCCATTAGTTTACAAAGTTATTAATAAAAAACATTGACTTTATATATATAAAGTTAGAGAAAATAACAGGTGAATGACTGTAAAAGGCAATTAGCAAAGCCACCCACCTGTATTTTATTAATACTTATGTTTCTATTGTTCTTTGTGAAATTTTTCTAGTTTCTTTGTGAATACAGCTTATAACTTTCACTGTCAGTACAGAAAATTAAAAAAAAATTGAAACTTCTCACAGGAAATACAAGGCATAATAAGTTCAAGCTGCTTTACGTAGTGATAAAATAATAAATAATTAATTCAATTTATAAAAAACATAAGTACATTTTTATTAGCAATGCATTTTAAATGAAAGTAAAACAGCTTGCCTAATAAAAATACATTATTACATGGGGCAGCAGAGGTGTAAATTGCTCCCAGCTCTACACACAACACAACATATGTCTTCAGCAGATTTATTTGAGATACTGAGGACGCCTTCTAATTAATGGCTGTTGTTTGTAAAAATAGCAAGAGCGTAGCCTTTCAGAATGGTGATAGCACAGTTTCAAAAACTAATAGTTTTAGATATGCTGAAGCTTCTGAATCTCTTATCATACTGCTTATATAAACTTTCAATGTTCATTTGACAGGTAGACTTCAATTGTAAATTATCAGTTCTGCTCGGTTTTCTTATGTGTTTCATATGTCCACATTCTATAAATGATGCTCAGGAAAAAATTGACATTGCATTTTTTGTGCTTTGAGAATAATAATATTTTCATAATATACCTAATTAAAGTCTCATCTGGAAATCAATGAAATGATCATCTATTGGTTTTCTCTAGAACCTCTTCACAGTAATGTTATTACAAAATTTTGAAAGTGTGTTTCACTCTAAAACATACACCTGGTCATACATGCAAGTAAGCATAATTAAATTTTTGTAAGCAAAAACTATAAATTCTTTATCTCAAATATTGGATTTCAAGTATATAATGAAATATTTAATATTTACAGAATGATGTTTAATACATATTATAATTCATATAAATTTTCCAATTTCCCTTTTCACTATACTATATGTCTAAGAACAAAATGACTTCAGAAAATTTACATGATACTCTGAAAACAATAAAACAGTCTCCATTTACTTTTCTTTTTTTTTTTTTTTTCTTTTTTTTTGACATGGAGTCTCACTCTGTCGCCGAGGCTGGAGTGCAGAGGTGCGATCTCAGCTCACTGCAACCTCTGCCTCCTGGGTACAAGCAATTGTCCTGCCTCAGCCTCCCGAGTGACTGGGACTACAGGCGCCCGCCACCATGCCTGGGTAATTTTTGTATTTTTAGTAGAGATGGGGTTTCACCATCTTGGTCAGGCTGGTCTTGAACTCCTGACTTCATGATCCGCCCACCTTGGCCTCCCAAAGTGCTGGGATTACAGGCTTGAGCCACTGGGCGCAGCCTTGATTTACTTTTATCAGAGTTATAAGAAAACACTGACATGCATGTTTACTTCCACTGAAAATGGAAAATCATGTTTTTAAAAAAACCTTAAATTTTAATTTTTACAGATACATAATTAGTTGTACATATTAACGGGGTGCATGTGATATTTAGAATACAATGTGTAGGGATTAAATTTGGGTAATTGGGATATCCATCATCTCAAATATTTGAGATAAAGACAATATGTTGTTTAATTTTGCCACTTTTAAACTTAAAATGATAATCATATTAAATACTATCTCAAGGTTCTTTCATTTATTTAGTCAACGTTACCCTCTAAAGATTTATCCATGTTGCTACATATGACAGTAGCTCATTTTTTTGTAATGTATAATATTCTATTGTGTAAATATAAAATATTATTTTCTTCTATTGCTTAGACAGTTTTGCTATTAAATTAAGCTGTTGTGAATGTTATTGAACACATATACATACATATTTCTTAGGAGTATAATTATGGGATCTTATGCATGTTCAACTTTAAAAGACAGTGCCAGAGTTTTTTCAAAGTAAATGATAAATTTATTCTAACAGCAATAATGTATAACAAACCGAGTTGAAACAAAACCTATCAAACTTTTTTTTTTAGATTGTTTAGTTAATCCCACTGAATGATTTTAAAACCACATGTCATTATGGTGCCAATTTGCATTTTCTGGATTTCTAGTGAGGATGAATATCTAATTTTTATTTTTCTTTTTTGAAAAGCTAATTTTTATATCTGCTTTTGTGTCTTTTTCTCACAAAGTTTTACTTCATATATTAATTGTGATATGAATCCTTTGTAAGTCATAGATGTTGGAAAACATTTACTTTCTGTTTATAGCGTAGATTTATAGTTGCTTTAAGGTATCTTTTAAGGAACATTTTTCTTAACCTTAATGTAGTCAAATGAATGGTCAAAATTAAATAAATTATAAAGACACATCTTCAAATGAAAGTTTTATTTTGGAAAACAGATTGGCAATTCAAGGCATACACACAGACTTGGGTGGTCTTCGGTATGTCCAAAGAACAGAGAGATTGAGGGTTTCATTTAAAGAGAAATATTGCACATTGTTATATAAGAAAAGTCATTTGTATTAGCCAGGTTTTTGGTAGCTCGCAAGTTCTGATTGATGAGTGATGACAGTAGGTGAAACCAATCTTAGAGTTGTGGCATTTTGTTTCAGCAGCTACTAGGTAAAATTGGTCTCAAGGTTATAGCAGGTTGTTTTGGCAGCTGGCTTGTAGATAATCCCTAGGCAGAAGTTTATGTTCCAGGTGCTTCTCTTTTCCTCAGCCTGGTCTTTGAACTCTCACTTAACTGGGCGTGATAAAATAACTCTAATTCGTGTAATCAATTTGCACAATAACAATTGTTATTAGCACATTTTTCATCTCATTTAACACATCTTTTGCTTATGCCTGTAAATGTTAGCATCAAATTTTCAAGTTTTTCCAAAATATTGTTGACATTGTTATTCAAATAGCATTCAACCTATAAATCACTTTGAACAGAATTGATAATAACGATCCTATCAGTCAGGTTAAACTAAATGTTTCTACAAAAACAAGAATGCTAACACAATGAAATTTTATTTCTCTTTTATAGGCTGAGACACCTCTTTATGGCCACTGACCTCTGTCAGGGATTCAGAATTCCGGGCTAGATCTATTATTGTAACACCTCAGTCTCAAGATGGGGTTTCAAGATTTACCAGAGCAAGAAAAAAAAAAAAAAGCTAAAAAGAGAGTAGAAATTGAGCACCAGTGCTAACACATTTAGTCCCCAAAATGATATGTTACTTCTTAGCTTTTATAATACCTGGTCACATGTAGCTATCTAACTTTGAAAAGGGAAAGGAAAAGAAGTGCTCTGTGTTTCCAAAATCTGTGGGACAAATATATGTAAATATATATATATATGTGTAAATATATGTAAATATATAAGTGTATATATATGTGTGTATGTATGTGTATATATGTTTGTATATATACACACATGTATGTATTTGTAATATATACATTATATATATTCCATATACACATATATATAATGATTACCACTACCTCTACATAACAGGATACTAAATTATACTATCACTAAATGTGGTCATGACCATTAATTTTAGTTTCCTTTAATGCTATTCAGTAAATTAAATCAGAATATCTGCAGGTTTGTGTATTCTTATAAAGCTTATATTCTTATAAAGCTTCCCAAGTTAATGGAATGTCTAGCGAAGAGTAAGAAGCATTCATAGAGGTACCTATGTACAGAATGGCAGTTTGAGGAGCTCCAACAGCACGTATTGCAGCAAAGCAAACATAATTGATAAAACATTAAAATCACAACAAAAATTTAATATCTTTGGAAATTGTTCTAAGAGCATACATCAAATAAAGAGACATTTATTCAAGAAAAAAATTAAAATCTAGGTAAGAATGGAGTTTGTGGGATTTGAGCGACAACATGCCCGCCTCCTCCCAAGCTCAGTGTAATGTAAGTTCCACTCTAGGCAAGAGTTACTGAAAAGATGGAACTCCCTTTCCTCCCAGCTTCTGGTTTATAGCTATGGCATTTTCTCAGGATGGGCAGACTGTATCATTACTCATCCTCCCCTTCTTCTTCTTTGAGAGATTAAATTCCAGGCAAGAAAGAGTAAGAACTGAGAGGCTCCTTTCCTCAAATGTGTCCTAACTGGTAGGGTGGAGGCTCCACCCCAGTAGACTTTGAATCCTGGGCCCCAATTGCTCTTGTCCAAATTCACTCACAGGGTGGAAGTTCCACACCATAATAAAACCAGAGCCGAGAAAACCAGAGGTTACTATTCCAATTCTACAACATAGTTTGTAAAGAAAAAGTGTCAATCTGAGAAAAGACAGCCACCTTCTGTGACCTGAACTCCACAGCAGTGGCAGATATTTTGCCAGGGAAAAAAGACAGACTATAAGAACAGAAAGATTCAAAAATTATAAAATTAAATATAACTTAAAAGATCAGTCTCAAAAATTATTCCTGCAAAGAGTCCCACATTTAATAGGATCAGAATGTGGAACAATGTATGCCCCAGGGCACTGCCAAAACAATTGAGTACAATCAGCTGGCAACGAGTGGAGACTAGCAGCTGCTTATTATACTAACAGAGGCAGACATCTTAGCGAAGAGATGAGAGAAAGATGCAAAAAGGACCCTGCTACAACCGCTGTCATTCTAGGATGACCGTGCACATGCCCAAGTCTGCATTCTCTGAGCAGGGCATCAAGAACTGCACAATATGCAGGGCATAATATGTACTAAAATATTCTAGCAAAGTCACTAAACAAATAAGTAAACAGTAACAAAAACAAGTCTTGAGAAGGAGGGAGTGGATAATCAGTGTACTGAATTGCTACAGTATATTTTGAAAAATATCCAATGTTACTAATTTCACAAAAAGAAAACAGGCAACAGGTATCAATGTCACATCAAATAGAGATCAGAGATGAAGTGATGAGATGATGGAGTCACAACTTCTAAGCACCTTCAGCTGCTTAGCTACTTATTGAGTACAGTTGCCCTGTAGAATCTTCTGGAACCACAAGGGCCTGTGCACTCATGGAATATAAGTCACTCGTCCTTTTGAGTGGTTATTTGTGTAATGCAGCACAACAGCCTATTCTAATTACTTCAGAATCTATTAAGACACAATAGAGAAAAGAACAAGAATATTTCATAATTAAAAGTAAAATATTTCTTAATCTTTTTAATAGGATTAATGCAAATTCATAAAATAATTATTGCAATCATCCTGGATATTTAAATATATACAGGACAGAATTTAGATATTTTTCTGCTTGATATTATTAAAGTTTGGATTTTTTCTTTATTTCATTTTTTTGTGTGTCTGAATGACATTTCACAAGGACACATGATTTATCAGCTTACTGACCCATCTATCATGCATAGGATTATGGTAGTGGGGCCTATGATTTCATTTGGTATTCAATTAATATGTTCAGTCACTTGTCATTACACTCATTAGTTGAATACTTTGTTCGTTCACTCAGTCAGTTATTCATTCAACAATCTTGATTGATCACCATCCATGTATCAGATGTTATTGTAAATACTGAGAATAGAAATATAGCAATAAAATAACTAACATCTTTGAGCCCCCTCTTCCTTTGTGCTTGATATAATTTCAGTGTATAATCATAACAAATTATAAGATCAATCAGAATACTTTTTTTATTTTTCAGATAAGGAAACTGAGTCTCGGGAGGTTAAGTAATATATATAAATTCACACAGCCAATAAGGGGGGCAGAAGTGGGATTTAAAGGGATGTCTACTAACATATTTCATGCCCTTTCCTTATGCTTACATCGACATACAACCCAGATTGCAGAGGACAATCCTGTAATACACCTGCTATTCTGGTGTAATATTAGTAGTGTTCCCTTTGATGATCAAAAATGGGTTGGTTTGGAAAATGGAATATATGGCCCCCTGACTTAAGTTCCACTGGGTATCACTGCTTATAGGGTACCAAAAGGGAGTGCTGGTGAGTTTAGAGATATTCTAAACAGTGATTAAATGTGGAATGAGTACCAAGCTCAAGAGCTTTCTACCTCATTTTTTCCCTTTGCAACAAACTAGATTAACCAAAACTTTTTATTTAAAAATAAAAAGGAAAGGATTTCTGTGAAGAAATGTATTGACAATCAAATAATATCCAGAAAGTCAAAACTAGAGAAATTTTGCTGCTGAAAAGTCACACAAACGGAGTCCACAATAATTGTTTATGACTTTTTCCATCTTGTTATACACTGAATTATGCAAGAATTCCCAGCTGCTGAGGTCATCTCGATAAGTAGAAAAGTACAGGGTATTGAATGCAAAGAGGAATGTCCTTGCTAAATAAGCAAAATCAGTCCCTGAACATAGCGCTTATTGAATTTATGGCCCAACAAATGGATCAAAATGCAGCAAAGTGGAAATTTATCTTGCCAATAGTACATCCCTCAGAGGGTCGGTCTGGTAGATTATACATCAATTCTGTGGCATCACCCTGAGAATAATTTGCGTTTCATAGAAAAAGACCGAGATGTACATAGTTACAGTACTGACATATTGAAAGCTATTTCATTTTGAAGTAAATTCAATATATATTCCTTTCTCTTAAAAGTTACACAATGAGAGTAATTGTCCAAGAGAGAAAGTGTCCTATTCTAAGAACTTCTACTATAATTTTTTTTTCTTTTTTTTTTGAGACAGAGTCTTGCTCTGTCACCCAGACTGGAGTGCAGTGGCGCGATCTCAACTCACTGCAACCTCCGCCTCCCAGGTTCAAGCAATTCCCCTGCCTCAGCCTCCTGAGTAGCTGAGATTACAGGCACATGCCACCATGCCTGGCTAATTTTTGTATTTTTAGTAGAGATAGGGTTTCACCATGTTGGTTAGGCTGGTCTTGAACTCCTGACCTCAGGATCCTCCCGCCTGAGGATCCTGATTACAGGCGTGAGCCACCGCACCTGGCCTAATGTAAGGTTTTAATCCCTTTTATTTAAAGAACACAAACATGGAAGACATTATTTAATTAATAAAGTAATATGTTATCTCCAAACATTATCTGAAATAATGAGTTATGCTGAAAACTGGTGAATTAACTTTACCATCATTTCTATAATCAGTAATTAAAATGTTTATGTAACAAAAATAGCACAGCCCAAGATAAAGAATAAATTTGTTGAAGCTACAATTTTAAATCTATATTTAATATACTATGCCAATTCTATGTATACCTAACCTAAAGACACATAAGAAAGACAATTCTAATTAAAATTTTAATGATTAAAATTTTTTAACTTTAAAAAATGTTTTAAAAAATTTTACTTTAAATGATTAAAATTTTTTAACTTTTTTCTTTAGAATTTATATTTTACTTTTCTTAATACTGATCCCAATCTAAAAAAAAATGCTCATAATTCTAGATAAATGGATAAATGAATGAAGGAATTCCCTAGTTCAAAGACAAAACAAATGTGTGTTCAAATATTTGATCTTCTATATAAGAGCTAAGTCATTTGGGAAAATTGTTGAATATCTTACGTTTTCAATTTATTTATAAAATGAGGATATTTCTATTTCAGAGCTATTAGGAAAATGGAAGATAATTCAATAGAAATACCTAGTATAATTCCTAGAACATGATAGGTGTTCAAAAATGTTTTTACTTGATTATTAAGTATATTTTTATTTATGTCTATGTCCCAGAAAATATCTTAGATATTATAAAAAATGAATTAATGATATATGTATATATATGTATATAAAATTTGGATGTGAACTTCCCAGATACTTCATATAGTAGTAATTTAATTTTAACAATTCTAAGGGCTATTATTAAAACTATTTTACAAATACACAAATTTAATTTCAGTAAAAAATTTTCAGACTGCAATTATTAATTATTGAGGGCACAATGTGAACCCATGTTAAGTTTTAATTAATGCTTTTCTTTTCACTCTACCTTCTGTTTTCCACAGGGAAGACAAAGATTTAGAAGACATTCAATGTGTCCTCAAAACACTTATATTTTGGTTAAGCTGATTGATGATATATACAAAATATTATATTTAAAGCAAATTTAATCTGCTCTAAAAATTAGAAGAAAATAAAATACTATAAGAAATCATAGTAAAAAAGTATAATGTCTGATTTGGAATTATTTATTCAAAAACAGTTTTTCTGTTTTACTCTATGTTCTAGGAAACTCTTTTAGGCTTTAGAAATACAGCAATAAACCAAAATACTCACATGGAGCTACATAATATTGTACATAAACATATTATTTAAAAATTCAGGTAATGACAAATCATAGAGATGATAGAACAATGTGATCTGAAATAAAGCGACTACGAGAAACAGCGGAGCGTGAGCAGCATGCTTTAAAAAGGGTGGTAAGAGAAGGCCTCTCTGGAGGCGAATTGAAGCAAAGACTTAATGATGTGCACACCTAGGGAAAGAGCACTCTAGGCAAAGAGAAGTTCAAATATCCTTATGAAGAAAAGCCTTCTCATTTCAGATTAGAAAGAGACTGGAGCATAGTTTAGCTGTAGCAATAGAAAGAAATATATAGATGAAGGCAGAGAGATGGCATACTGAGCTATTTTTCTAAGACCATAGTGGCTATTCTAAGTTGAGGTACTAATCTATGTAAAAATGAAAGGACAATAAACTAGAGAAAGATATAATTTAATTTCTTTTTTTTTTTTGAAGTCTGGTAGGTTGCTATGTGGACAGTGAACTAAGAGTGTGTGTCAGGTAATAGTGGATCCTATTAATGCAGAAGAAGAGAAAGATGATCACAATTTGGACCTTTCTGGTAATGGAAATGAAAAAGGCGTGTATAGATTTGAGATAGATTGAGAAATTTTTTTAAAAAAAATCTACAGAACTTGCTGATGGATTGGACATGGAGGGGGTAAAACAGAGGAACATTCAAAGATGACATGTGACACCGAGCAACTAAGCATAGACTTTTGGAAGCTTCATGAAAGGCTTGGAATATATTTTTAATTTGGTTAGATAAAATGGCTTTAGGTGGTCAAAATGGGGTACAGATATTTCAGCAGGAGAGATCATATGAACTAAAAGCTTTTGGGCAAAAAAGTGAAGGAGGAGGTTTGAAAATTAAGCAAGATATTTTGGCACTAACTTGGCATTATAAAATACCTCCGTAGGTGGTAAATTTATTCACTTTCCTGATACTAAAGGTTAAGCTCCCAGGAACATTTAATTAGAGTTTCTACATTTCAAAACAACCACAATCCATTTTAGTCCATTACTTAGATATCTGTTCATTAACACTAATAATTATAATAGCTAATATTTTTAACTTTCACACTGACAATGACTACATTCAGCACATTATGATATTTAGGAGACAGGATTGGAAAATTAATAACCCAAGATGCACAGTAGAACTGATATTTTGTTATTACAATCAACTTTTTCCTTGTTGCATTTAATAAAAAACTAAAGCTAATGTTTGCAACTGTCTCTGGCAACAGGATTGAGAAAATTGAACAATCCTTGACAGCAATTTGGTGAAAAATATTATAGTTAGAAAACAGTGTAAATATCAAGAAACAACATGAGATAAGCATACCAAGAAGGAAACATGGTTAAGAACATATAAATGCACTAGGGCAAGATATGAAACTTGTACACAAACAAGTTTGGGACTATGTGCTAATTAATGTATCATATAACAGAATCAAGAAGGATTTGAGATTATACACTAATTAACATTATATTAAATTTAAGAATATTCAAATTATGTCAAGTACTCTCTCTGACAACAGTAGAATAAAATTGGAAATCGACTCCAAAAGGAACCCCTAAAACCATGCAAATACATGAAAATTAAATAACCAGCTCCTGAATGATCGAGTCAACAATGAAATCAAGATGGAAATTAAAAAATTATTTGAACTGAACAATAATAGTGACATAACCTATAAAAACCACTGAGATACAGCAAAGGTGGTGCTAAGAGAAAAGTTCATCACCTTAAATGCCTACATCAAAACGTCTGAAAGAGCACAAACAGACAATATAAGCTTACACCTCAAGGAACTAGAGAAACAAGAACAAACCAAACCCAAACCCACCAGAAGAAATGAAATAACAAACATCGGAGCGGAACTAGATGAAATTGAAACAAACAAAAAACAACACAAAAGATATGTGAAACAAAAAGCTGGTTCTTTAAAAAGATAAATAAAATTGATAGACTATTAGTAAGATTAATCAAGAAAAGAAATGAGAAGATCAAAATAAGCTCAATTACAAATGAAATGGGAGATATTAAAACGGATACCACAGAAATACAAAAGATCCTTCAAGGCTACTAGGAACACCCTGACATGCATAAACTAGAAAACCTAGAAGGGATGGATAAATTACTGGAAATATACAACCCTCCTAGATTAAATCAGGAAGAAATAGAAACTCTGACCAGACCAATAACAACCAGCAACAATGAAATGGCAATAAAAACATTGTCAACAAAAAAAATTCCAGGACTAGATGGATTCACAGCTGAATTTTATTAGACATTCAAAGACAAATTGGTATCAATCCTATTGACACTATTGCACAAGATAGAAAAGAGGGAACCCTCCCTAAATCATTCTATGAATCCAGTATCATCCTAACAAAACCAGGAAAGGACATAATACAAAAAGAAAACTACAGACCAATATCATTGATGAACATAGATGCAAAAATCCTCAACAAAATACTAGCTACCCAAACTTAACAGCACATCAAGAAGATAATCCACCATGATCAAGTGGGTTTCATACCAGGGATGCAGGTATGGTTTAACATATGCAAGTCAATAAGTAATACACCACTAAACAGAATTTAAAACAAAAATCACATGATCATCTCATTAGACACAAGAAAAGGCATTTAACAAAGTTCAGCATCCCTTTATGATGAAAACCCTCAGCAAAATTGGCATAGAAGGGGCATACTTTAATGTAATAAAAGCCAACTATGACAAACCCACAGCCAACATTACAGAATGGGGAAATGTTGAAAGCATTCCCCCTGAGAACTGGAACAAGACACAAAACTGGAACAAGATACAAAATTAATGTACACAACTCAATAGTTCTGCTATACATCAACAGTGACCAAGCTGAGAATCAAATTAAGAACTCTACCCCTTTTATCATAGCTGCAAAACAACAAATAAAACACTTAGGAATATATCTAACTAAGGAGGTGAAAGACCTCTACAAGGAAAACTACAAAACACTGCTGAAATAAACCCTAGATGACACAAACAAATGGAAACACATCCATACTCATGGATGGGTAGAATGAAAATAGCGTAAATGACCATACTGCCAAAAGTAAGCGACAAATTCAATGCAATTTGCATCAAAATACCACCTATATTCTTCACAGAACTAGAAAAAACAACCCTAACATTCATATGGAACCAAAAAAGAGCCTGCATAGCCAAAGTAAGACTAAGAAAAATGAACAAATCTGGAAGCATTACCTTACCTGACTTCAAGCAATACTATAAGTCCATAGTCACCAAAACAGCATGGTACTGGTATAAAAATATGCACATAGACTAATGGAGCAGATTAAAGAACCTGGAAATAGAGCTAAATACCTACAGCCAACTGATCTTTGATAAAGCAAACAAAAACATAAAGTGGGGAAAGGATACCATATTCAACAAATGATGCTGGAATAATTGGCAAACCACATGCAGAAATATGACAGTAGATCCTCATGTCTCACCTCATACAAAAATCAACTCAAGATAGATCATGGACTTAAATCTAAGACCTGAAACCATAAAAGTTTTAGAAGATAACATCGGAAAAATCCTTCTAGACACTGGCTTAGGCAAAGACTTCGTGACCAAGAATCCAAAAGCAAATGCAACAAAAACAAAGTTAAATATATGGGACCTAATTAAACTAAAATCCCTCTGCACTGCAAAAGAAATAATCAGCAGAGTAAAAAGATAACCCACAGAGTGGAAGAAAATCTTTGCAAACTATACATCCAATAAAGGACTAATGTCCAGAATCTACAGGGAACTCAAGTCAGCCAAGAAAAAAAAATCCCATCAAAAAGTGAGATAAGGACAGGAATAGACAATTTTTAAGATACACAATTGGCCAACAAACATATAAAAAATGTTCAATATTACTAATTATCAGGAAAAAAAGCAACTAAAACCACAATGTGATACCATCTTACTCCTGGAAGAATGTTCATAATCAAAAATAAAAAAAAAAACAGATGTTTCATGGATGTGGTGAAAAGGGAACACTTTTACACTGTTGGTGGGAATGTAAACTAGTACAACCACTGTGGAAAAGAATGTGGAGATTCCTTAAAAAACCAAAAGTAGACCTATCTTTTGATCCAGCAATCCCACTACTGGGTATCTAGCCAAAAAAGAAGTCATTATACAAAAAGATACTTGCACATTCATGTTTATAGCAGCGCAATTTGCAATTGCAAAAATATGGAACCAGCCCAAATTCCCATCAATCAACAAGTGGATAAAGAAAATGTGGTGCATACACATATCACGGAATACTACTCAGCCATAAAAAAGGAACAAAGTAATGGCATCCACAGCAATCTGGATGGAAGTGAAGTAACTCGGGAATGGAAAACCAAACATCATATTTCTCACTTATAAAGGGGAGCTAAGCTATGAGGACACAAAGGCATAAGAATAAATACAATAGACTTTGGGGACTCAGGGGAAAGGGCTGGTGGGGTGAGGGATAAAAGACTATACATTGGACACAGCATGCACTGCTCGGGTGATGGGCACACCAAAATCTTAAAACCAATGCTAGAGAATTTATTCACATAACCAAACACCACATGTTCTTCAGAAACTTATTGAAGTAAAAAATAAATTTAAAAATAAAATTAAATTAAAAAGGGAGGGCTCAGAAGAGTGCATATCATATGCTAGCCTGTGTGGGGAGCAAATAAGAATATATAGTCACATTTTCTTGTATTTGCATAAAGTCACCGTGGACTAATGTGCAAAAACAAACAAACAAACAAAAAAACACAAAACAAACATAATAAACCCAGAGTAAAACTGGCTGTCTTCTGGGTAGCAAAGATGGGCGAACCAGGCATATAGGAGCCAAATGAGGAATGGAGTGATTTACTCTGAAAAAAAAAAAAAAAAAAAATGACCCTGAACGGACTTCATTTAACCTTCCATATCCTGCGAATTCACTTAAGGTGATACCTCATATCTAAATTGCAATGAGTGACTGTGGTTAATGCACCATTCTGACCTTCATTTCAGGCTGAGGATTTGTGTGAATATACGATATTCTTTGCCTCTATATATGACTTTACAAATGAGAAGAAACTTCTTTGTTAACAATGAGAAATAGGTACATTACCAAGAAGTCCTTTGAGTTTCAGGTTGAGCACACTTCCAATGAGCTGGAGCTTCTATTTACACCTTGGGCCATTTCCCTGAGCTGTGTTAATGTAGGAGGCCAGAGGCTGAAACACTTAGCTGAGCAACTTTGCCATGCAATGGAGCAGAAAAGTTCTCTAATGCTCTAATTACTTAATATAATAGTTTCTGTAGGTATCTTTAAGGAGGGGAAATCTGAAAAATCGGTGATTTTGCTGCAGAAAAAACTTGCTTTACTTCATATATACACAAAACCAATTACTAAGAATATATTTAATTAAAATTTAATAAGAATGGTGATATATAAAACTTTTCCCACAAATAAAATCAAAGGCTACTTCCTGTAAATTAACCTGTTTACTAATCGGAAAGTACACCAACACAAAAAACCAATGAAATGTTTATAATTATTTTCATGTTAGTCTGATGTTAGTATTACATTACTTTCTTGAGAATCAAGAAACCAGACTCCAGTGCTAAATAAACTTATAATGAATTAAGTGAATATTTAAATGAGTATTTTAAATTCTGTATTCTTTTTGTGCCTCAAATTGTTGGTTTTTTTTTTTCTAATGATACAATTAAGTGAAAATCAGCTCTTCTGGTTGTCAGACTATGACATTTCTAATAGGATATAAACAGAAGTTGTTTTTTTTTTGTTTTTGTTTTTTTGTTTTTTTTGCGGGGGTGGTATTTTTGGACAGTGCCAGGGCCATTAGAAAACCATGTCTCTAAGAGGATACAGCCAAAATGTCAAATACATCCTTCTTCTGAGTGACTGTTTTCTTCACCAAGGATATTCCCAGCATGATGTCATTATTCTGTCTCCTGAGTAACAATTACTAAACTGCTCCTGCTTCTTCTCAGTGTTCAATTCAGAGCTGGTTTCCACTTTCTTAAGAATTACTAAGCCTAAATTTACACCATTAGAGCCCGGTTTCTTCTACTGGGATACAGACAGTTGCTGTAAAATATGTTGTTCTCCCTTGCTGCAGCAAAGTAATTCTCTCTCTCTCTCTCTCGCCTCCATTCCTCTCTCCCTTCCTTCCCTGCTTCCTTTTGCACTATGGACATATTTCTGGTTACCCTTGGTCAGTGGGCTTTAAAAGAAATCATCCAGCTGGGCTCCATGGCTCACGCCTGTAATCCCAGCACTTTGGGAGGCCAAGGCGGGTGGATCACCTAAGGTCAGGAGTTTGAGAGCAGCCTGACCAACATAGTGAAACCCTATCTCTACTAAAAATACAAAAAATAGCCAGGTGTGGTGGCACACACCTGTAATCCCAGCTACTCAGGAGGCTGAGGCAGGAGAATCGCTTGAACTCGGGAGGCGGAGGGTGCAGTGAGCAGAGATCGCACCATTGCACTTCAGCCTGGGCCACAGAGCAAGACTCTGTCTAAAAAAAAAAAAAAAAAAAAAAAAAAAAAAAAAAAAAAAATTCCTGGCTATTTCATTTATATTGGCAGAAACAAAATAAAAGTAAAGAAAAATTTAGCTATTAATATGCTTTCAAAGATGATATACAGTAATGATATTTTGCTTTCCTATTATGACCAAATTTGTTACAAGACAGAATGATCAGCACACGCTGATCAGTTCTTACTGTAGCTGTGCTTTAAAATGATGTTTTCCCATCATATACCATGTTTATTTATTCCTTTCTTCCACTTAAACGCTTCATTTCTTTTTCTCTCCTGCTCCTTTGTCTCTATGTATAGATTCAAAGGGCAATGTGATGTTTTTAAAGGCAAAGTTGTATGTCTACATTAAATAACCAAAAGGACAAAATTTAGTTGATTTGTTTGTGTTGGTGTTCTTTCTGATTAGTAAATAGATTAATTTACAGAAAGTAGTCTTTCCTTTTATTTGTGGTATTATTTTTATAAATTACCATTTTTATTAAATTTTAATTATATTCTTAGTAATTGGGTTTAATTATGGTAGCAAAATCAGCCATGATATGTAAAGTTAGTTTAATAAATTAGGTAATCTTATATAATATAAGACTGATTTTGAGTTTGCCCCACAACTTAAATCTGCAGGAAAATAGCAAATATAGAGACGTAAAATGATCCTTACAGAATATTTCAAATAGACATCATCATATCATCAAAGTAAATGTAAAAGTAGAAAACCATATTCCAGAATTTGATGTTATTACTAATTGCCATTGATCTATTGCACATTTCTTTCTTCATATATATTCTCTCTCTCTCTCTTTCTCTCTGTCTCCATTATTTTTTCTCTTAGATGATGGTCCTCCCAGATCTTTTGACTGTACTTTCTGGTTCCCTGTACCTTCTGGTTCTTTTGTGTGATGAACCCTCCTTTGTTCCTTTGTCTGCAACTAAGTCCTGACTGTCCGCTCTTAGGATATAGCTTCACTTTAGGTCTCTCTGCAGGCATACTTCAAGGATCTCCACCTGGGGGGGGTTGATTCTTTCGGACTTCTTATATAACAGGAATTAAATGTGGGGCTTCCCACTGGCACTTTGTAGACAGCACTGCTATGTTTTTAAATTTACAATATAAAGAGCAGAGCTGGGATGTGAATCCCAGTTGGCTTCACTCTTGAGCTAACTTTTAAACACAATATGATATATCGGCCGTTTGGCATGTGAACTAAGGCCCTGATGCTCAGAGGGCCCAGGGCTTACTTTAATGTTCAGAAACCACGTTGAAATTCTTAAGCATTTTTGAACACTTTCATTTTGTACTGTGCCCCACAATTTATGTATTTGATTCTATCTTTAGGTGATGCTATAATAATACCAAACTGATTATGGTGCCTCATATCACCATGTAGCATTTCTGTTCTTTTTCATGTTGTCTTCTCAGCCTTAAATGTCTATTAATGTACAAATTATAATACTTTACATGCTCCCACTGCTCCTGTATCTTAAATGTATGGATACTTTAGTCTGAGAATCCTAGTTAAAGGAAGTTCTGAAGCCCTGCACACATGCCCATCTGATTATATGTCTATTACTTTAGGGGAACGTTTATTTCTGTGTTGTTATCACCTTCTCTCAACTATCATGCCCTCTAAGATAAAGCTCATGTCATATTTTTCTTTGTACCCTGACTGCCTGGCACATCAACTGATACATGTAAGCACTAAATTCATTTATAGAATCAGATATAAATTATTTCACTCATGTGGCACAGAGCCTTGATTCTTCCTGTTTTTCTGTTTGCAACTTGCCTTAGAGATTCTAACATTCCCTAAGTTAATGACAACAGCTATTCTTTAAAGAATGTGTTTCCATATGATTAAGAGTTTTTAATAAAAATGATTGTACAGTTATTTTGGTCATTGCTTTGCTGCATTAAATTACATTGCTGCTAAATGAATTTCTGTTGTTTGTAAAGTTTTTAAAATCCTTTCAATGGGTTATCATACATTTACATATATTTAAATATATTTTGAGCATGAATGAGCAGTTTCCATTTTTTTCCAGGTTCATTGTTATTGGATTTTAGTTGTAATGTTAGATATCTCTTCTAAAGTTGTAACAACATAGATTCTATCTCATTAAATCATGTGTGTGACTATTTTTTACTAATCCTTATATTTAAAATTTTGCTAATATTTTGGTAGAAAGTAAAGCAATATTTCAACTCTTAATACTAATTACATAATCATATTAATTTATTCCAAGCTTTAAAAATGTTAGAGGATTTCTAAGATTTAATGAATGAAATACAATAGCACTTGCTTAGCCTTTAGTTCCCTTCTCTTGCCTCAAACACCATGTTTAGTTTTAGCTCCTTTTTAGAGGTGTTTGGTCATCAAATCCTGTTCTGTGACTTGTATAGATGTATAAACACAATAAATACTCTATAAAATCCTTGTAAATTGTACTGTCAAGTGTCTTCCAAGAGGTTTAAAAGGACACAGTTCTATAGTTATTAGATAATTCTTCTTGTGAAAAGTGACCTTTAAAGACTGAAAAATGAACAATATTTAGAAGTCAAATGTGTGAGTTATAAGCAAGGGAAACTATCCCAAGTAGAAGGAATAATACAAAGAAGTAGGAAAGCATGGAACTTGTTCGAAGAATATCAATGTTCTAGTTTGACTGGGGGCATCCTGTATTAGTGAGACCATATCAAGGTTACCTGATTAGCTGATAACATTAAGCCCTATAATTCTTCCCTCACAATTGCCAAAGGGCTTCCTCCTAGGTTCGGGGAGAAAGTGGGCAGCATACTTTAAAAAAGTAATTTATCTTACTTTAAGTTCTGGGATACATGTGCAGAATGTGCAGTTTTCTTAAGTAGGTATATGTGTGCTATGGTGGTTTGCTGCACCTATCAACTTGTCATCTAGGTTTTAAGCCCTGCATGCATTAGCTATTTGTCCTGTTGCTCTCTCTCCCCACAGCCCACAGGCCCCAGTGGATGTGTGTTGTTCCCTCCCTGCATACTTTTAATTGAAAAGAGGATTGACGGGATTGCCAGTTTGCAGAGCTGAGCTCCTCTGTCAAGAATTATATTAGAGTCTTTCTATTTTACCTATTAAGTCTGCTCCTTTGGTGTTTGTATCTATCTCAGCTTCAATTTTGTTGGAGAGTATATAATTGTTCTACATGTTGGGAGTGTTATTTATTCAACTACCCACCACCATTTATTTCTTGGATAATGTGTTTTTGATTATTTTTCAAATAGGAAAAGAAAATCACATTAGAGGTAAAGACCACTTTATGTCCAGTGAAAATGTTTGGTAATTGCAGTAGAAAATACTTTCTCTTTCACAATACTTTAATAAAGACACTAATTATTATTATTTTCTTTTTTAAAAAAGAGGTGGCAATTTGAGATAGAGAACACTGTTTTCTTTACCTAACACAAAACTATGCAGGCAATCTGGCCTTTAATTTTTAAACACAGACCTGCTTAACTACTTATTCATGACCTCATTATTTTTGCATTTCTCAAAGATATGTGAAACAGAAAAAAATAAGTTCTTTGATTTGGAATAGTGGAATATTAATCAGTGTATTTTTTTAGTCCAGTTTGTGTCTGAAAATTTGACAAAAATGTTAGAGAAAAAATTACTTTATTCCTTATCTCCCTTACCCCTTTCTGTAAACATTTAATATTTGTTATGTGATAGGTGTGATACTAGGATGGCCCCTGGAGAAACAGACTTAAAGGAAACATAGTTGCCCTCACATTATAGTGATCTATAACTAAATTATCATACTGTAATATTATAATTGCAATGGAAGAGTCATGTCATCTTCCATAAGAAGGTAAATTTTAATTTTAGATATAGGCATTCAGTTTCAAATGTTACATAACAAATTACTCCAAAGATTAACACTTTAAAACAACAGTTATTGTCTAACACAGTTTCAAGAACCCAGTAGATGCTCAGTTGGGCAGTTTTGACTCAGTATCTTTGACAAGATTACAGTCAGTTTGTAGAGTAAGGCTTCAATCATCATAAGGCTTTGCTTGGGCTGGAGAATGTTATCCTAAGCTCACGTATGTGGCTCTTGGCAGGCCTTAGTTCCTTATTGGCTTTGGCTGTACGCTTCAGCAACCTTTCATGTGGGCATCTTTGTAGGGCTTTTCCAAATAGTAGCTTCCTATTTTCAGAGAGAGAGAGAGATAGCGCAAAAGAAATCAAGAGAGAATCCACAGTATCTTTTATAACCTACCAAAATCAGAAGAGAAGACCATCACTTCTGCCATATGTTGCTAGTGACACAGAAACAACTTTAGTATAGTATGGGGGAAGACCGCACAAAGATTTGAATACCAGAGGCAAGCAGGGATCATTTGGGACTATCTTGGCATCTGTGCTCCACAGACTGCTGTCTGGTTCACAATAATTCATGTTCCTCCCACATGCAACATAAATTCACTCCCTTCCATGGCCCAGAAACTTGTTATTGAGTGAGACGTAAAACAATATGTAGATGATGCTCCCTGGGATAGCTCATTAAGTATGACTGCTAGAGTACAAGTCCTCTCACCTGTGAAACTAACAAGAGTAATCTTTTCTAAGACAAATAACGTACAATGGTAGGACATGCATAAAATAATCACTATGTACATTATCATTTAAAAATGGGAGAAAATTGGAGGCATTGAGTTACTGATCCATAGCAATTCTGAAATCAATGTTTGCAAATATTGGAAATTTCTTGATTAGGTGTAAGTACATCTTTAACCTTCTTAGAAGGCCTTTTGTCTAACCGAATCATATTCTCAATATGGCTTTAAATATTTTTGAGACCCTGTCTTGAAAAAAGGTTTTGTAGTCACATAGCTTGCCATATTAATAGAGCTTTTCTGTGGCCTGAAGCACAGAAAATGCACTTTAGTTCATAGTTTTGTAGCCCTTTATGAAATAGGCTATGTTGGTTTCCTTGAAAGTGATATGATCTTCATGTTTTTTAATAAAATAATAATTAAATATAATAAATTACTTAAAATATTTGTAGGAAAATATATATTTATGCCAAATATTAAGGCATTACCTTATTGTCAATAAAACAGACATGAATAAATAAAATGTGATTTTTATTTGTTTGGATTTTTTTCAGAACTTGGTATTCAAATTCTCTTTATTACATCTGTCAATTAAATGCAAAAGAATTAATAGCAGAAGGATATAATTTATGAATTTTAAAATAATGTATTATTCTAAGATCTTGATAAAAATTTAGATGCTGGGCTCAGATAACGTTTCTTTCTGGATAGACTGTTGTGGGTTTTTGAAAATGGAACATGGGTATACAAAAAAAAGGTCAGTATATAAAAGGACCAGCTATGAGAAATACACTCTCCCAACCGATCCAAACTTTTGGTACTCATTTGCTTTCACTTTGTTTACATCTTTTGGCTTTAGCCCCATATGTAGCCACAATTAGTCTATCTCTCTCCAATTTTGTCATGTTTCTTTCATTATCTCATTCATTATCCAACTGTTACCATATGTTCAAACCTACTCTGACTTCTTGAAAGCAGTGTTAATATCATCTTCATGCCATTATCTCATTCTGAACAGCATGTTATCCCTGATTTTGCTTTTAACCTTCTATTTCAGTGGTAACGATATTCACCAATATTACTTCAAAGATCAGATAAAACAAAATAGGGCAATATAGGGCCAAAGTGTCCATTCTACTCAGAGGCACATGAGAACTTTATTGCTTGGTGCCATTTTCATGATCTGAAGTATCTGTCACTACTTAGGACATTCCCAGCATGCAAGCTCAAAATCAGCCTGGAGCCTTGTGCTCCACAGAAGTAGTTCTGTTCTGCACAGATGCTCTCCAAATTTATCTGTCCATGTTAAGCCTGCCTTGCTCAAGGCAATACTATCATTATGGTTTTTCAGCTAAATGAAAGAACATAAGCATTTGTTGACAAGTTTTTCAAAACAGATCATTTTACACACATTTTGAGAGTCGATTATATTTTTGTTTTTAATTTTTCCCATTTTTATAAGGAATGTTGAAGTCATCAATCAAATTCCTACCATATTGCCTAGACATGTTAGGAGCCACATAGTTACACAGTGAATAGAGATCAGGCTAAAATTTTGATAACATTATATTGAAAAGGTAGAGAAAAATTAATTATTCTGTGGGTTATTTCAAAGCAAGACTTAGAATCTAAAATAATTCCTGTTTAGTGATCCTTGTATTAACATAGGCCTTCAAACTTGGGTTCTCATGAATTATGATAGTGTTTTAGTTAAAATCTATTTCTGTCTTTTATGTAGGTAATATGATGGTTACCATGAACTCTTGGTTCTCTATTCAAGTGGATGAGTCTAACTGGCAACTGACTAATCATTTTTCTGCATTGAGTTAAAACGGACAAAAATCCTCTTATGCATCATTACTGTTCATTTTGTTCATGGCACAGAATATATATGACCTCTAAAACTTTGCTGTGTTCTGTCACTCCCTATGTACTTTTAGCTCACAGTTTTATAGCCTATTTATGAAATAGGCTATATTGATTTCCTAGAAATTGATATGGTCTTCAAGTTTTTTTTAAATAAAATAATATTTAATTAAATATAAAAACAAAGTATTTTAAATAGAATATTTTAGGAAAATATATATGTTTATACCAAATATTAAGGCATTAACCAATAAACTTCAATGGCTCCACATTGCTGAATGAATTTCATCCATGTAACGCAATAAATCCATTCTCCCTTGCAATCTGGCACATACTGGTGTCTCTTCCTCTTTAAATAAGGGCACCACTCCTCTGGGATTATGGCACCATTTTATGACCTTATCCAAACCTAATTGTCTCCCAAAGGCCCTATCTCCAAATACCATGACCTTGACAGTTAGAGTTTCAACATATAAATCTGAAGGAGGCAATTTAGTTCATAGCAGAAACTATGCAAAATATATTTATAAGTTCAATCCATAGTGAAACAATCATCAAGGCAGCAATTAAACTGTTCAAGTTTGTACAAGCCTGACTAACCTATATTTTCTTAGTTACTTCTACTATCACAGTGAATAGTGACTACTCAAATTGGATGTCCATTGTAAAATGGACTGAGAATAGTGGAATTTATATGATTCCAGAGGAGGACACATTTTCAAACCAGGTATATTGAAATTTTGTGTATCTTTTAAACCTTGAAAATGTGAGAACAAAGTATTTTCTTATATGTCCTCTCAGTCTATTGTACACAAATCATTCATAATTATTCTTTTAAAATTTAAATATTAGAGTATCTCTGCTCCAAACTTTCTGGAGGCTTGTTATCATTTTAGATTAAAATCTAATCTCTATACCGTAAAATACAAGGTCCATGTGATTGGGTCCTGTCTATGTTGTTGTTCTCATCTTTCTCCTACACTCCTCAATGCACTGGAGCCTCTCTGATCTCTTTACTTTTCCTGAAACATATAGAGCATATTACAAAAACCAGGGTCATTGCTGACAATGTTCTTTTCTGAGAAATTCTCTTACACTTTTCTCTCTTTTCTTCTTTCCCCTCCCTCCTCCTCCTCCTTCTCCTCCTCCACCTCCTCCTTCTCCTCCTCCACCTCCTCCTTCTCCTCCTCCACCTCTCTTTTTCTCTTCTCCAATTCCTCCTCCCCCTCATCTTCCTCCTTCACAAACCTGGGTGGGAACTAGGTAGGGACAAAAGCGGAGACTTAAGACAGGAGCGAGACCTTAAAGAAACAGTTCAACATAACAAAAACCGCAGTGCAGAACTCTTGTGACTGCTCCCAGCAGGGTCATCCCACTTCTCTCTTGGAATCTACTTTTATTTCCTTAATAAAGCTTTCACTTGCTTTACTAATTGGTCTCTTGGCTGAATTCTTTGCTCCAAGAAGACAAGAATTGAGGAACCCCACACTTCCCAGTAACATATATTCTTAACCACTTGGAAACATGGCCTTTCTTCATCTTGTTTAAACCCATCTTTACCAGTCACCTTGTGGGCACCATGAAACAATAGGTGATTCTCAAGACCATAATCCAGGAAAATGTTTACTGTGATTATTTATGCAACCACAATGATCTATGATTATCTTAATGGCCCACATAATACCCCCCACCCCCGCCAAACATGCAGACCCCTCTAAAGAAGTCTAAATCTTCCTGTACCAGAAATGGAGATTTCAGTCAGATGACAACAACATTATATAGTTTCTACAGTGTCAGAGCTCCCCAAAGCATCTAAATCCATAAGCAGGAATAGACTTTAGCCACTAAGTTGTTTCTAAGGAATTGCAGGATTCTATTTCAGAGCCCCACTCCCACACTTCCACCCCCATCTCTTTCTCTGTCGGTCTGTCTCTTTCTCTGTCTCTCTCTCTCTCACACACACACACACACACACACACACACATAAACACACACATACACACACTTCTAAATGTCCAAGATCACATCTCAATTGAGATTATCCACAGCTTCTTGAGATCATAGCAGCAAGTTAATGAATAAAGAGACAACATGGGTGCTTTTCAGAAAGGTACCCTGAAATTTTAATGTAACACAAACCTATGATTTTATAGTTAATGAAAAAAGACAAGACTTCTCATTGAAAATCATCAGTGCATGGATATAGAATGAGTGGGACATGACGCCACTATTTCAAGTAAGATAATAAAGCATTAGAAAAGTAAGATAATAAAGCATAGAAAATCCCTGTCAACAGTAAGATGTGCATTCCCTCACTAAACCTTCAAAATAACAAATGCTGTTTCAAGATTTCAGAATAGAAGATAGAAATCAGCATACTCTGTGCTAGAAATCAGAATGTCATTGCAATATTACATTCATTTCAGAGTATTATTTTTTAAGACCAAAACAGACACATTTAATTTATTTAAAGGAGTGGGGCATCTGGGAGTAGCTGAAACTGTAATAAACACCACATTGAAGAAAGAATGAGAAGTTCAGTCTGAAGACTTATTCTCACTGGGCGAAAGAGCTTCCAGAGATAGTGAAGAATGGGGTTCTGGAGGTAGACAAGTAATTACTTTACAACTTTTGATGCAAGACATTTTATATGGTGAAAGCTGCAGGCAAAAGCTGAATCCGAGAATCTTTATGATTCTCTTGTAACCTTTGCTTGCATAATGTTGTCAAGATAAAATTGTTTTATCAAGTGGCAATTTGTTACATTTAATGCGGTCACCTAAAACTCTCATTTGAGAGCTGGGTCATGTTGTTCATATTTGAAGAAATGGTTAATAGCTGAATCTGAGCCAAACCGTAAAAATCAAGCCTGTGTATTGGATTCCAGAAAGGTGAAATGAATATCATTTCTGCAGCTATTAAGGTCCTGATTTTCATGCTCAAAGAGAAAAGCAAACATACATAGTGAGATAGCTGCAAGCATTTAGAATAAATGCCAAAGAATATTCAAAGTTGGAAGAT
This sequence comes from Pan paniscus, assembly GCF_029289425.2. Classification (NCBI taxonomy): domain Eukaryota; kingdom Metazoa; phylum Chordata; class Mammalia; order Primates; family Hominidae; genus Pan; species Pan paniscus. Next base: position 25,854,216 of record NC_073258.2, on the reverse strand, counting down.
TATTTACATTGGTGCTGAGATGGAAAGAGTGCTTTCAGCAATAGGTCATGTGACAAAGTGGTATTTTCTTATTGAATATATAACAGCTCAGGATCTATTCATCAGTCTTGGTCTGGGAGTGAAAATGCCCATGGCTAGGGATTCTTCCAAACCCTTTCCAAAAACACACACATACAATTTTATCATATCTAGTCACATACAAGTCAAAATAGTAGTAAGAGGAATCTTTGGTAAGCCAAAAATTAAAGCAAAGTCAGAATGGAGTAGATACTATAAGCCTTGATTTCTAAACTGGTTTGTTCCTTCTGTTGATATTTTCTTTCTTTAAAGAGATTTATTCAGATAGTAATTTTACATGGCTTAGAAAACTTTCATTCTCATCACTTTGTGTTGATTTTACTAGTTAAATGCTCAGAGATCAACTATATTCCCTTTACGTCTAGACCTTTTTCTAGGTTCTACTGGAAGCTTCTTTCTCCTCCAAAGGAGAAACTACAGCATCATGACAAAACCCGGAGATATGTAGTACAAATAACATAAGTCAAATATTTACTTCATCATTTTTGTCTTGAGGGAAGACCAATAAATTTCTCCAATAAATATTTATACTGTGTTAAAACAAATTAAGTACATTTGTATTGTATTCTCTTCTCTAGTACATTTAAAACAAATGTACAATAAGAATGGAAAATAGATTTTGAACATCCCCCATCACCCCACTCCAAAACGTCTTATAAAATAAGTAAGCCAAGGTGACTGGATTACATTACCAGTGTGAATATTTATAAAGATATACAAACCTCTTCACTTGTCAACAGCAGATCTCAAAAGAATAACAAAGCACTTGGATTCCTGCTTAGTCACTGCATTATTAAATCTGGAGAAGCAGAACATTTATTTCTCTTCCTTATTACTTCAACAAAAATTTTCTTTTCTTTATTTAAAATTTCATAAAATGTTTTGCCTTATGTTTGCTGAACTAAACTAAACAGTTCAAATTACAGTTCTAGGTTGACTCGCCTTTTATTTAGTATGTAATGATGACTTATTTTAGACCTTTTATATATCAGATGCAATGCTAACCCCAGGGATTTACAAAAGAGCTCACAAGCTGGTGAAAGAGGCGGACATACACAAATATAATGACATCATAGAGGCATTATAATGCAGTCAATAGTATCTTGGGTGGAGAGAAAAATTATTTTAAGACAAAACAGGAATAGGGATATAGAAGAAACATTCACTGGAGCCCAGACTTGCATAACAATGAAGATAGAAGCCAAGAAATAGAATTCCTGGCCTAGGGTTTACATATGTGAAAGTACAAATGAATGAAAGAAAATAACATGCTTAATTACAACATTATGAGACCAAAGGTTACAAGATCATAAAGATTCTCAGATTCAGCATTTGCCTGCAGCTTTCACCATATAAAATGTCTTGCTTCAATGGTTATAAAGTGATTCCTTGTTTACCTCCATAACCCAATTCTTCACTATCCCAGAAAGCTGTTTCTCCCAGTGAGCAGAAGTCTTCCAACTGAGCTTCTCTCTCTATTTTTTTTTTCCCAACTTGTTGTTTATTATAGTTTTGACTCTACTCCCAGTCTGGCTCTGTTCCCTTGAATAAAATAAATTTGTCTTTTCAGTCCTATGTAAGTGAGTCAATTATAATACTCACTTTTTAAGAATCAGAATTAAATGGCAAAATCCATATAAAATAATTAGCTCAGTCTGGTGCATCTTTGGTTTTACATAATGGCAGCGATTATTATTATTTATGGCTGGCTTTTAACTCAACTATGTGATGTGTTTTTGTGGAAATAATCTATTTTTATTCAGTCATTCAACAACTACTTGGAGTAATAATTTTGAGTATTTATTGGCAAATTAAAAGTTATATAGTTCCTGCTTTTATTGAACTTAGATGTTACCTCTGTTATTTCTCTGTGCTCAGATATGTTTTTCTTCTGTTTCCTTTTTTATTTTTTAAATTTATTTATTATGCATACTTAGCAATTGCACAGTGGGTCGTGGAAATTTGATTGCCCTTTTTAAGATGTCAAGGGGAAGGATGATGAACAAACAGGTTTTATTTGGAAGAGAAAATATGGAGCTATATTTCATTTTGAATCCATTACCACAGATGCAAAGTAGAATGCATTTAGCTAAAAAATATGACAATGTAAAAGTTAAAAATCAAACATATTTGTTTATTGTAATGGTCAAAATTGGGCAAAATACACCATGACTATTGATATCAAATAATGTAAACAAATATTGCATATTTAAGCAATTATATGTTATGAGGACTGAATAATATACACTTCACTATGTGAGTTCTTGAGTCAACTGCTTTAATTTGATTTCTCGCTCTAGGACATAATAGCTGTGTGACGCCAGGCAAATTGATGAACTTTTTAGTCTTTTTTTTCTCATCCTGAATACATAGCATCTTATTCATAAGGTAGAAATGAAGACAAAAATACAAAAAAAAAAAAAATCAATCATGTGCTTGACACAGCATTCTACAAAATATTTACAGAATATTTCAGTATTCTACAGAAATAGAAGGCAGCTTCCTTCTATGCTATACAAAGAAGATCACCAAGTGTTTTTTGTCATTCTGGGTTATATTAAATTACAAGGACCCTTCACACTTTGTCTAAATAAGTTCTGTAGAGCATAGAAGTGGCTATTAGTAAGGTAATACTCTGCCTAAACTCCTTTCACAATTTTTTGTAAGTTAAATGTAATTTACATTTTCTGCATTCCTCTCATTATGCAATAACGTTAAGAATAAGTATTTGGCTCTATATATTCATCCATATACTTTTCAATGTGTTTACTAGAATCTTCAATTTATCTATTTAGGAGTATAATAATGTTTCCTGAGAATGGATGTTATGCAAAATTCTAATATATATATATATAAAATACATATTTTATATATATAATATGTATAATATATAATATGTATAATATATAAAATATGTATTTTATATATAATACATATATACATATATATTTTATATATATATAAAATACATATTTTATATATATAAAAGTATATATAATAACACATCTTTAAAAAATGAGAACTTTGACTCATCCTAAACCATTAAAGGTAAATATGTGATTGGAGAAAAAGATATGGAAAATCATGTTTTTCAAAAATATTCTTATGATCTGAAAACAAAAACAGCAAATATATTTACTAAAGTTATGGCAGGGTGAGACTAAGAATTATCTGGCATGAAAGGAATTTTTTATAAATATTATTAATAACTTGAAAAGTGTACAATGTTACATTAGTCTGTCAAGCTACTATAACAAAATATTGATTTCAACAAGAGATATTTACTTCTCACAATTCTGGATGCTATAAGTCCAAGATAGACTTCCGCAGGGTTTGTTTCTATTGAGGGTTCTCTTCATGGTTTGCAGATGGGCTGCCTTCTTGTTGTGTCCTCATGTGACAAAGTGAAAATGCTTTGGTGTCTTTCCTCTTTTTATAAGAGTGCTAGCCCTTATGACCTCATTTAGCTATAATTACTTCTTTATTGGCCCTATGTCCAAATCCAGTCACATTGGGGATTCACAACATATAAATGTTGTGGAGACACAATGTAGTTATCCTCCCCACCTTAGCATAAATAAAGATGGTAAGAAAGAGAACAAAACACAAATTTGAAAAAAAAAAAGCACATTGCTCTAGCTTTCTCTCTCTGTCTCTCTGTTCTTAAAAAAACTTGGAGCCCAATCTTCTCACTGAAATGACAAGCTAAGAAACTTTGATTCAAAGTTTAAAATTAAAGAAGAACCCATCTTAACTTACAATATTTAGAACACGAGTAAGTACAATTATCTTAAAAACTGATGTTGTGGACTTGTATGTTATATGAATATGGAACTAAAAACAATAGAATCTGTGTTAGTAAATCAAAGTTTGCGAAATATGCAATACAAAATAAACATATACAGTATTTAAATAATATGTGGCTCATAGGAAAACTACCTTAAAATATAGTAGGTGAAAACTATTGTAGAGAGAACACAACAAAGTAGAATTATAAACTTACGAAGCTGGTGTTGGAAGAACATTAGAGATATTCTACTTCAGAGACTTTGGTAGGTGAAGAAATGATGTCTAACAATTATGCTATTTACTCTATGACAGGCATTGTTATAAGCTTGATTATTGTAATGTTACCCTTAAACTTCACACCATTATGAGGTAGGTACTATAATTATAATCATTTTTATGATGAAAACAAGATACAAATTGTTAAAGTAAATTGACTAAGGTCAAATATTAACCATAGTTTTAATTTAGTCTTTTTATTTCAGGTATTTTTTACTTAACCATTCAGGAGCCTGCAGTTACTAAGTGACCTGCTGAAATCCAAAAAGTGACTTCAGTAACATATGGGACAACATAAGTAACATGTAATTGTATTATATATAATATAGTATATAGAATAAATGTTTTTATATAATAAGTACTATATATTACTTATATAAAGTACAATTTTAAATGATTTTTAACTTCATGGTTTATTTTTGCCTCTAAAAATATTGAATCTGGCTGTTAATGAGATAAATGCCTGGATAATCCATGACTAGGATCAGTAAGACAAGTTAAGCTCATAAATTTTGCTAGCTCAGTGTAATATGTGAAAACCAGCATAGAAACCAGTGAGTAAATATATATTGTAAAAGTTCCTTCAGTAAAACTTGTTATTAAATTATGTAATGGGAATGAGGGTCAAAGGGTCAAAGATGTCTCTCTAGTTTTTGGTGTTGCCACTTATTGAAAAAAGGAGACATTGAGAAAGAACCACATTCTGTAGTTGTGTTTTTATATTTTCCAAGAGTTTCCACAAGAAAAATATGTGCCTTTTAATCCTTAAAATAAATAATAAATGTTAGAAACAAACATGAAAAATTAAAGACAAACTTTCCTGTCATTGGTGAACTAAATTTTTTCTCATTCTCCATATATATTTATATTTTATAATATAAATACAGATTTATATTATAAATCTTTTTTATTTTATAATATAAATCTGAATTTAGGCAAAATTAATATATAATATATAACTATATACCTCAAGTATTTGACAGTACAGTTAGGACAGTTTTATTCATTAATTTTCATAGAATTCCATTGTGGGTAAGATGGTTTTAAATTATTTATTAAGTTAGCCATTATACATTAACCTATGATATTTTAATTTTGAGTTTACAACAAAAATTAAATTAAAGCAATTATCCTAAATTGTGTAATAAATATAAAGTACTAAATTAATATTTTTTCTGAAAGAAGTCACATTTTTATGAAGAATATATAATTACATTCATTATTATGAGAATAGCAACTGATACCTTGTACATTGATAGCTTTTATATTAAAAATTACAATAAATCATAGTTACTTTTCTCTAATAACTTTAAGCTATGAATTCACATTAATGCTAATATTTATTTTATTTCTGCGCTTCTCTGCTTAGCCAATCAAAATTCTACTTGATTGTTTACAGAATTGTGTATTTTCATATTTGGTATCACAAGGTGACTATGTGTGAAGCACTTTCTATTGGAAAACAGTATATTAGAATTCTTTCTGTTTCATTATTAATTTGATTTGTAATGATAGATAAATTGCTTTGCCTTTAAGAGCTTTGATTTCCCCAGTTTTTAGGGTTTACTTATTTTTAATTTTTATTCACTTTAAATAGCTTTGTGTGAATTTTGTAGCAGAGAATTCTGTGTCCTGAGGTAACCATGGTTAAAGGATATCCTTCAAGATTTTCAAGATTTTTTCACTTATGTACACCTCTTACTTTTTAATGATCTTGTACTACAAATTTCACTGTGGAATATTCTTTGTAGCTGAGTACAAGCTAGGTTACCTAAATACATTTTAATCATGAATTGCCTGATTCCTCCCTTACTCCTCTGCATGTTTTAGATTGGCATTCGTCAGAACCCCAATATAATTCTTTCTATGACAAAGCAAAACTTCCATATATATTTGTGTGTGTGTGTGTGTGTGTGTGTGTGTGTCTGTATACATAATACAAAATCATATATATTTTTCATAGCAAACACAAATAATCTCAACGATTATTATATTTCTGGATTCCCAAAATGAACCAGTTTTACCTGAGAGGTAAGTTGTTACTAAACCAGTTTTAGAGGAGAAAATTGAGATAGAGTAGGAAATGTTGACAAAATTTTCATCACTGCTAATTGTTATACCAAAGACTAGAACATAGGTCTTCTAATAAAAATCTAGAATTTAGACTAATTTTAAAACCATCAAAATGCATTTAGTTACCTGAATTGAGGACAATGTTGGCATTAGTAGTGGGACTGTGAGCATTTGTGGGCAATTGCACAGCTGGTAACTGTCAAGACTTTTTACACTTTTGCCATCATTCAACTCTCTTGCTGCTGGAAATCTCAAGGCTCTGTGTCTCTACAAACCAAATCCATCCCTGCAAATATCCCACTTAAAGGAAGGAAACTTCTGACTATTGTATTATCAAGAAACATGGAGAAGATGAAGTGGAAAAAGCATGAGGTATGTATCTCTTCTGCTGTCTGAGCAGCAAGGATATTTTCACAGTATTAATGAGGTCTAAACTCCTGTTTTGTTATTGTTTGGCGCCTGTTAATATTAGCTATCATTTTTACCACATTAGAAATTGGGATTTGCTTGATGAAACACCTATTAATTCTGGTTAAAGTGCTTCTGTGATTAGTTGTCTGGCTGTGTTATCTTTTGTGCACAGTCTACTGCCCAAATCAATATTCAGAAAGGTCAAGATGGTGGCTGTTTTTATGTCAAGCAATGCTGAAAGCTGATATAGGACTAGAATTGTAGTTCATCACATATCTCTAGTATTAGAAGCCTCAATGATGTTCTTGAATTTAGTTAACATAATTGGTTCAATTATACAAGAAAACAAAAAAAAACCACATGTTAAGTATTAGTCTGAAATTGGCCAAAACTTCACACCAATATCACATTTATTATCATTAATTGGTTGAACAGGGCAACATTTTGAAAAGAATGCAATTTTTCACTTTGTTCAGAACTTTTGTCTTCATGTTTCAATTGTTATAAAAGTATAGGTTCAAGACAACAGTGCAGAGCATCTGCTAAGTAGTGCAGATTCAAAAGTGTGAAAGCAGATGAAAAAATTAATTGAGTTACATCTACACCTGGATAAAAGTGACTGCTGATTGCAACAATATGGTTATTGTGGAATAATAGTGGCATCTGTATGAACATACCATGAGAACAATAGATTTTCATCCTTGTGCCTTTTTATCTGCTATGCTTTCTCCTAGAAATACTCTATTCCACCTTACCTTCAACACTCTTTTCTCTGGCAAAATCCTACTTAACCCAGAAATCTAGGTTAAATAACATCTCCTTAGTGACACTTTTGCCTTCTTTATATTTGAATAGTTTTCTAACATCATTACTATAATTCTTAAGACATTGCTTCATCCGAAGATTTATAGATATTTGTCTTCCCCAGGAGGTTAAATGTCCTTTGAGACTTCTTTTGATGCCTAGCACAGTGCTGAAACAGATCAGGTGTTCAACTGACAATCCGACACAAAAGAGCAATGTTGCTCATATGCACTCTCCAAATACTGTATCCAATCACATGGATATTAAATCACACTGGTATTATTCCAAATGTATAAAAGATTGATATAGCCATAATTATCCCACCCTGTCAAGAAGTTAGCCCATAGGTGCTGATTAGGTTGTACAGAAATTTTTAATTCCCAAGAGTAGATGAAACTGAGAATGAGAAGGTATTAGTGGTTAAATCAATGAGAAAGTTTTGGATTGTAAGTGAGATGATTCTTAAGATAGTTATTTTCAAAGTTGGGTCAACAGAGTACATCATGTTATTAGATTATTAATGAGCAAAAAAGGTACAGCATATTTTGAACTGTTCTTGGTGTTCTGTATAACTTGGGATTGTATTATAATGACACATGAAACATTAAAGCAGTTATAACGCATATAGTTGTAAAATTGTGCTCTAAGAATGTTAGATCAGGTTAGAACCTGGGCATAGGTATCCAAACATTAAAGTTAATATAAAATTGTTATGCTTGTAACATTTGGCGTGAGTGAGGACAAAAGAGGTCAAATATTTCATGATGTTTTTAGTTATTTGTTGATTTTTTTTCAGTTTACTATTTCTTTTATTTTGTTACCTAAAACTATCACTCTAGGTAATATGGTAATAATTATTGTAAGGTCAAAATATTTCTTCATTTTTTAAGTAAGAACAATTTTTAAAATATCAATTCTTAATGCATACTGTTAACATCTGTTTCCAAATGTAAAAATATATTTCTGCTTACTCTAAGATAAAGTCTTAAAAGCAAGACACATAATTATTTGAGGAATCATATTTCTCTCATAGACTTTAACTTCTTAATTGTTCAACATTTATAATTACTTACAATTGTACTTTAAGTACAATAACATTCAAATATTCATATTTATAATATTTATTTTGTTTTTAATTGACAAATTGAAATTATATTTTCATTTATTGTGTACAAAACAATGTTTTACATTACATACATATACACTGTGAAATGGCTTATTTGAGTTAATTAATGTATGTATGACCTCAGATACTTATCTTTTTTTGGTAAAAGCACTTAAAATCTATTTTCTTAGTGATTTTAAAAATATATTGTCATTTATTATAGCCACTATGTTGTAAAGTATATCTCTTGAAATTATTTCTCCTAACCAACCAAAATTTTGTCTCCTTTAACAAACATTTCCCCAACTCTCCACCCACCTCCAATGCCTAGTAACCACTATTCTACTCTCTACTTCTTTGGGTTAAATTTTTTTTAGTTCCATGTATAAGTGAGATCATGTGTTATTTGTCTTTCTGAGCCTTACTTATTTCACTTAATTTAATGTCCTCCAGGTTCATCAATGTTTTTGCAAATGACAGAATTTTATTCTTTTTTAAGGATGAATAGTATATCGTGTATATGTACCACACTTTCTTTACCCATTCATCCACTGATGGACACTTAAGTTGATTCCATATCTTGGTTATGGTGAATAATGCTTCACTGAACATGAGAATGCAGATTTCTCTTTGAAACTCTGATTTCAGTGTTTAGTTTGGTTGATTTTCACACACTAAAGTACAGATAACATAGCCTTTTGAAATTATCTCAATGATTATTATATTTATTATTATTTTGTATGCTGCTGATCAATATAAGCTACTGATTGCATGGCAACTGAAGTCAATAAATCCAGCATTTAGTATCTGTAAAAACTGAGTAAGTACTTATTCTAATATGTATCTATTAGTAGATAAAGTCTATTATTTTAGCATGAAATTTTAGACATTATATGTTCCCTGCTTTTTTAAAAACCTAATGTTGCAATCATATTTTCTCTGCATCAATCAGTTCATACAATGTGTTTTATTTACCATATGCAGCATAAATATTTAGGAGTATTACCAGTAATACAGTGAGTCTTCCCCATCAGAAAACTACTTATGTGTCTGAAATTAATTTTTTTCAAAAAGAACTGCCTTTAACATATTGTTTGTTATTAATAAACAAATAAAATAACAAGGCAGATATGGTAGTGACAAGACCCTGTAAAGTTTCAGAATAATTTCTGATGAGGAAAATGTTGACCATGCGAAGGCCACTGAAGTTGAATCCTGTCCTGCGGTTTAGAATGCAGGTGATATCAGCTTGAAACACACATGCAAATGACAAGTATATTTAGTCTACATACTCAGTGCATCCAGAGATAGAATTATCTGAAGTTCAAAATGTGTATTCATTTTTGTGAAGCTGATGGTGTGTATTTCCTGAGGTCCTCTTAAACAACTGTTGAAAAATTGTTACATCTTTTATCAGCAGCAGAACATCAAGACATTAGCTTAAGTGTCATTGTTCATTTCAATAACAACTGAGTACTGAACTGGTCCTTGTTCATCTCATTTTCAACTTGAATTGTACTGGCTAAAGTCAGTCTCTGCTGCTTATTGGCCGATTTTAATGACAGAGTGTAAAGATACTGAAGAGAGAAATTATAGAGAAATCATTGTCTTACTCATAGCTGTAGTGACAGATTGAAGAACTGAGACACGCTAGCAATTCTATGCTAATAAATCATGCACACATGGTACTTTCTTTATATTTACAATATTTACTCATTTAAACTCAGAAACAGAAAGGAATTTACACATCATACCTTCAACATTTCTATTTACTTCTGACATTGTTATGACTTTTTTTGTTGTTGTGTGTTCTCAGCCTCTTTTTGGATAACTCCAGGGATATCTTGGAGTTGAATGTTCAACTTGAATAAAATTATTTTATGTACTGATTCAAAAGGTCTTGTCTGTGTCCTTCCTTTGGTCATATGAGGCTCCGAAACATGTGACTACATATTGCATATATTCTCAGTGATATTTTTTTCAAATTTATCACTTATTATATACATTAAGATTGTAGGCCCTAGTGATAGAATACTTCAGTTTTAATTCCAGTTTTTGCATTTCCTAGCTGTTAATTATGTTCGCAGATAAAGAGAAAACATTTGACAATATTCAACATTGATTGATGATAAAAAACTATCAACAACATAGGAATATAATAAAATAGAACATTTTCAATTTTATAAATGGTATTTTCAAAAAAATTATAGCTCATAATGAAAGACAAGTGTTACCTTTAAGTTCAGATATGAGACAAGAACGTCTGCTTTAACGACTTCTATTTAACATTGTTGGATTATAGACTTACATGTAAAAACCAAACTATAAAAATTCTAGAAAAAATTGGAAAATATCTTCACAAATCATAAGTGAGCAAAGATTTCACAAAGGAAAAACAGAAAACACTAAGAAAAGCATTATAAATATATACATATATAAATGATAATATATTTGTACTTTTGAAAAAGTAAAACATTTGCTCACTAAGAGGTACCACTAAGAAAACAAATAGCCAAGCCACATAATGGGAGAAAAGAAAATATTCATAAACATACACTAAGAAAAGACTTATCTGCTTTCCACAATAAAATGATAAACAATACAATAAAAATGATAATCAAATTTGAACTGACATTTCAGAAAGCAAGGTGACTGAATGGCCAATAAGCCTGTGATTTTATTTTCAACATCATTAGTTATCAGAGGAATGCAAAGTAAAAATCACATCTACTTGCATGACTAAAATAAAAAATATTGATGACACCAAATGTTGGAGATGATGCAGAGTGAGGGGCGTCAAATGTGACACAGGATAAAAATCTCTTTGTGGACTGTTTTCTTAATATAAAGAAAGTTTTATTAGAACACAGCAATGCCCATTTATTTATGTATTCTCTGTAGATGCTTTCAGTTGCTATAGAGGCTGTATAGCTCACAAAGACAAAAAAAATTATTAGCTACCCCCTTACAGGAAGAGGTTATTGATCCCTAATGCAATATTATCAGAACTCTCATATATTGCTGATGGGCAGGCAAAATATATTAAAAAAAACTTTGGAAAAAATATTTTGCAATTTATTTAAGGAGCTATATCTACCCTAAGAATCAGGAATCCCCTTTCTCTGGCTATTTATTCAAGAAAGATGAAACTATGTATATACAGTAAGCTTTGTATAACAATGTTCATTGGCACTTTATTCATAATAGGTAAAAACTATAAACAGGCTAGGTGTCTATCCATCAATAGGAGATTGAATAAAGAATTGTGGTATATTCATACAATGAAATACTGCTCAGCAAAGAAAATAACAAACTACTGAGAAAAAAGGCAATCTCAAAAACTTATATGGAAGAAGGCCTACACAAAAAAGTATGCACATTTATATAAATTCTAGAAGAAAGCGAATTAAGGTATGGCAATAAAATTTACATCACTGGTTGTTTTGATGTGGGTATAGATTACCTTGCAAGGGGCACAAGGTAACTCACTGGGATGATGAAAATATTCTCTGTCTTGTAAGTGTACAGATTATACAAGCCTTAGCATTTGTCAAAACTATGTTTTATGCTTAAAACCTAATCTTTTCACTTTATATTTTATACCTAAAAAATTAATTAGTCATGTGGCTATTCCAGCCAGATTGAGAGTGATGTATTTTAGCTGGATATCTGAATGCCTATTTTAAACTCTATTACTGTAAGAAGAGAAAAAACAACTGTAGAAGGACAGATAATAGTTTGTGCAACAATAATGATTATCTGTCAGAGGGAGTCTAGATGCTGATATGATAGAGGGATACCTAGGAAATTGAAGTTATTGGTAATTTTCTAGTTTGGGGGTTAAGCTACGAGTTTATGGGAATTTGGTAGAATATAAATAGACAATAAAATAAATTAGAATCATAATGTACAAAAGGGCTACAAAGACAGTACAAATTAAACAAAGATGAAGAGGATACATATCATGTAAAAATAAATATTTTGATAGCATGTTGAAATTTTTAAATTAATCCAAAGCTTTTAAAATGTAAGTTAAAATGTAGTAATATACTATTCTTATCTTTCATATTTACACAATTAAGACATTGATAATGCCTAGTAGAAAGAGCCATGAAGAAGTAGGCATAAGCTAACACCTTTCAAAAAAAAAAGTTCTACATTCTATAGGAACCCATGGGAATGGGAGGAATCTGTGGGCTTATATGAAATCATAAACCACTCCTGATACTCTTGGGTTGTACTTCTCTTGATTATTTCTAAACCTTTGGTTCATCCTCATCACAATTTACCATCTGCTCTCAGCTATCATTATGGGTAATTAAAGCAAGGTCCTGTGACCACAGTCGGGACAAAGCAATAAAGAGAACAGTGGCAGCCTGAGGGAAGATGCCTGTCCAGGAACTTTGAAGACAACTGCACTGAAAAGAGCCAAGGCCTGTGGAGAGAGTGGGCAGCAGCCATTTGGAGCAGAGGACCCCATATCCAGGACAAGTCTGTGACAGATGGGAATATCTTCGTTTTAGTCCAAGATATACTTAGCAGGTGACTATGGAAACAAATAAGCAAACAGTAAACCAAGACTCCCCACAGTAAAGCAGGATAAAATAATTGAAGGATTTTATTTGATATGTTAAAATAAGTATTGCCTTTTTTTATGGAGCTTGAGACATTTAGGTTCGCATTATTAAAGGAATTATTCATCTTAAAATGATTCATTTAAAGATTATGATTCAATTGCAAAAAATAAAAAGTTCAGCAACTAAAGCACAAACAGAAGAATTGGCAGACATTAAACCAATAAACATTATAAAAGAAAAATTATTCAATACAAGAAGAAGATCTAACTATGCTAAATATATATGCACCCAACACAGGAATACCCAGATTCACAAAGCAAATTCTTAGAAAACTATGAAAAGACTTAGATTCTCATACAGTAATAGCGGAGACTTCAACACCCCACTGACAGTATTAGATCATTGAGGCAGAAAATTCACAAAGATATTCAGGACCAGAACTGAACATTTCATCAAATGAACCTAATAGACATCTATAGAACTCTCCATGTCAAAACAACAGAATATACATTCTTCTCATCACCACAGACCACATACTTTCAAATTGACCACACAATCAGATGTAAAACAATCCTCAGCAAATTCACCACTCCTATTCAACATAGCATTGGAAGCCCTGGCCAGAGGAATCAGGCAAGAGAAGGAAATAAAAAGTCAATCAGATAAAAAGAGAGGAAGTCCAATTATCTCTGTTTGCAAACTACATGATTCTATATCAAGAAAACCCGATAGTCCCTGTTCAAAAGCTCCTAGAGCTGATCACAACTTCAGCAAAATCTCAGGCTAAAAAATCAACATACAAAAGTCAGTAGCATTCTTACACATCAACGACATCCAAGCCGAGAACCAAATCAGGAAAGCAATCCCATTCACAATTGCTGCAAAAAGAATAAAATACCTGAGAATACAGCTAACAAGGAAGTGTAAGGTCTCTACAAAGAGAATTATAAAACACTCTTAAAAACAATCAGAGATGACACCAAAAAGTGGAAAAACATTCCATGCTCATAAATAGGAAGAATCAATATTGTTAAAATGGCCATACTGCCTCCCCAAAATTACAGATTTAACGCTATTACGATCAAACTAGGAAGGACATTCTTCACACAACTAGGAAAAACTATTTTAAAATTTGCATGGAACCTAAAAATATCACAAATATCCAAGGCAATCCTAAGCAAAAAGAACAAAGCTGGAGGCATCACATTACACAACTTCAAACTATGCTACAAGGCTACAGTAACCAAAATAGCATCATACTGGTACAAAATCAGACACATAGACCAACAGAACAGAATAGAGCCCAGAAATAAGGCCACGCACCTACAGCCATCTGACTTCAACAAAGCTGGCAAAAACAAGCAATGGGGAAAAGACTCCCTGTTCAATAAATGATGCTGGGATGACTAGCTAGCCATATGCAGAAGATTGAAACTGGACCCCTTTCTTATACCACATACAAATATCAACCCAAGATAGATTAAAGACTTAAATGTTAAAACCCTGGAAAATGACCTAAGAACTACCATACTCAATATAGAAACTGGCAAAGATTTCATGACAAAGACACCGAAAGCAATTGCAACAAAAGCAAAGAATGACAAACGGGATCTCATTAAACTAAAGAGCGTCTGCAAAGCAAAAGAAATTATAAAGAAAGTAGAGAGAAAATTTACAGAATGGGAGAAAATGTTTGCAAACTGTGTCTGACAAAGGCCTAATATCTACCGTCTATAAGAAACTTAAACATATTTACAAGAAAAATACAAACAACCCCATTAAAAAGTGGGCAAAGGACATGAACAGACACTTTTTAAAAGAAGACATACAGGCAGCCAACAAGCATATGAAAAAATGCTCAATATCACTATCATTAGAGAAAAGCAAATTAAAACCACAATGAGGTACCACCAGTCAGAGTGGCTATTATTAAAAGTAAAAAAATACTGGATGGTGGTGAGGCTGCCAAGAAAAGAGAACATTTATACACTACTGGTAGGACTGTATATTAATTAAACCACTGTAGAAAGCAGTGTGGCAATTCCTCAAAGAATTAAAAATGGAAAAACCATTTAACCCAGCAATCCCATTACTAGCCTCATACCCAAAGGAATAGAAATTGTTCTACCATAAAGACACATGCACATGTATGTACATGTATGTTCATTGTAGCAGTATTCACAATAACAAAAACATCAACAGTAGACTGAATAAAGAATTTGTGGTAAATGTACACCATGGAATAAATGAAGCCATAAAAAAGAATGAGATCATGTCCTTTGCAGGAACATGGATGGAGCTGGAGGTCATTATACTGAGCAAAGTAACACAGTAACAGAAAAATCAAATACTGCATGTTTTCACTTATAAGTGTTAGCTAAATAATGAAAACACATGGACACAAAATGGGAAACTACACTGGGGCCTACCTGAGGGTGGAGGGTGGGAGAAGAAAGAGGATCAGAAAAAAATAACTATTAAATACTATGTTTGGTATGTGGATGACAAAATAATCTATTCACCAAATCCTCGTGACATGAGTTTACATATACAACAAACCTGCACGTGCACCCCTGAATCTTAAATGAGAGTTTTTAAAAAAACAGAATTGACTATATCCTTCTAAATTAATTTTCTATTTTGTGAGAAGAGAAATGGCAAAAATGCATCTATTAAATACCATAAAATGGGAAAGGATTTTCAATGAATAAGGGATGATTATATTATAATTCTCATCTGAGCCAATTTATTTATTTCACTGCTGTCATGGGTTTGTAGGCTCAGGGATCTAGTTAAAATGTTCCACATTTGTTCCAGAAAAGGGACAAGAGCTTATTGACCACTGCATGCTTATTTGAAACTGCTTGGATGCATAGAACTGTGATACCAATGTTGTGGCACATCCTGAGTGTGTGTTTTTGTCTCAACTACAGTTGACTGTTTTTCTTGCCTGGACTTTTCTGACAAATTAAAGGCTCAGATTGGATCCTCTATCAGCAGTTGTAGTGAGCTTTTTGAATGTAATTTACTAGTAGTTTCTTATATATTCAGCAGGAGGACTATCATGAAAACTGATCTTTGATTGCTCATTCATCAAATATTTATCAAGCATTTATTTTGGAATATATATAAAATGAGTCATTTAAAAAAATTTCTTGAGAAGCAGCATTGGCATCAAGTTTATTTTATAGAGCGGCAATGGTGAATAGATTTCTGGCAAGCCTCCCCTCCTTGCCCTTACATCTGGAACAGAGATCTCTAATATATATAGACAATTTCTACCTTATTTATATACTGCCATGGGCTGTCACTAGCTAACCATCTAACCAAGTTAGTGGAAGGAAAAAAGACAATTTCCATGCTCTTACTGCAACTTATTTTTGTGTCATGGCTGGAAAGAATGTCAGAGATTGTGGTTTCTGATTTTTATTTTTTTGGTTTTGGGTTTTTTGTTTGTTTGTTTTGTGATAGGGTCTCCAAAATGTTCCAGAAGCCAGAAAACCTTACCAATCCAAAAAGTTTTCTGAGCTGACTTTTTGGACTATATTTTGGGCCATGATAGCATGGACAAAGCTGACACTTATCACTTTTTGGGATATTTTAGCTAATAGTAGGAAGGTGGTATTTGTGTGATTCTGTGTAAATATACATATACACATATAAATCTGTATACATATAGACACGTATGTGTCTATCTGTATTACAATTCCCAAAGCTCCTTTAACCTGTAATTACAGTTCAACCTCATTTCATTAAAGACTCTGTTCACATGCTACTTTCTCAGAGGGCCATTTCCTGATCACCTTATATGAAATAGCACTGTTCACCCATTTATCATGCTTTATTTTTCTTCATAGTACTTCTTGTTTGAATTCATTCAAATTCATTTAATTGTTTTTCTACTAAAATATATTCTCCATGACAGTGGGTATTTTTCTCTGTCTTTTTCATCATTATGTCCCAAATACCTAGGATTGTATCGGACAAAGATTCAATGCTCAATGAATATTTGTTATACAAAAATATTATGAGTAAAATGACTATTATGATTTTGTTTCCTATGGTTTCTTTCCAATTGGTGCTTGATGTCTCTCTGTGAAGAATGGCCATAAGCCAAGGTAGCCACTCTCTAGGACAGCCCTGATGGGGGGAAATTTAGGTTCAGGTGAGACACAATGAGGAGTTAAAACAAAAATGTATAAAATAGCATATGTTTGTTACTTACAGATCCCAGAGAGGATATAGGGGTGCCAGTAGAGGGCTGACAGGAAACCTGCAGGAGGCTGAGAGCTCAATCAGTGGGTGGAAAACATGAGAGAGGAAAGACCTGTACAACTATGTCTTTATTAAGGTACGTGGCATTATCCCTTAAGCTTTCCCAGGGGGGTTGAAGATAGGTTCATTTAAAAAAAAAGTGCAGGGGTGGATACTTATTTACATGACTCTGGCATAAACCATTAGGTTTTACCGTGGCCAACACCTGTGAGATCTGTTGGGCTTTGGGTCTGTGGGTTAAGGAACAAGTGGGTTATGTGTCAATCACACCACATGGGGAGAGGAAGTTTTAACTAGGCCAAAGATGATAAGGTATGACTGAGTTTCAGACAACTCATGTTAGGCCTAAAAATGAATGTTGAGGCAGGAAATATATTAAACAAATTCATGAGAATGAGATAACCCATATTTTGTTGATGGTAAAGCAAATTTAAAACTTGACTGGCTTGAAGTACACAATAAGGAAGTAAATTCATTTGTTTGTCGTTGTTGCTTCTCTCTTGGCATCTCCCAAGCTTAATATTGCTTTGTACTTGGTGGTTTTACTCATGCAAATAGTGTTGTTAAGAAATGAAACCTAATACTTTATATTTAGAAATATGTTAAATATACACATAAATAGAGAAAAGATTCAGTGGTGTGACCTTGAAAAAGGGACTACTGTTTTATTATTAGCCAGAAAACGAGTGGTAGAGAAAAGCAATCTATGGGCATGCCCTTGATTCATTGACCTTAAAAAAAAAGAGAAAAAAAAAAACTTACGAACTCAGGATTAAACTAAAGGAGATAATTTTGAGGCTTTGCTTAATGTTTCTCTGCTTAGCACCTGTCATACTTCTAATAATTTGAGCTTAGAGTTTAATTACATAGCACCTGTCATCATCACAATACATTTAATTGTCACTATAATTAATTTGCCCTTAATAAGGCTACATAGAAATAGATATTTATCTAACTTTCTACTGCCTTATTCTGTCAATAAGGCAAGTTTGTCACACCTTTTTTTCTCTTTATGATAATTATGGATCCTATTTAAAGGAAAGTTCCAAGATTTCAGTATTAGGTCTGCTGTCTTCTGTAATCAGATTGGTAGAGGAATGCTAGCAAATATTTTTAAGATCTAGGTAGAATGACATATATCAATTTTTATAGTTAAGTAGTATTTATGAGAATGTTATATGTATCTCTATTTGACTAAAATATATTTTTAAAATATGTGGACAATGTCCTTGGCTGAGTTTTAATATGGTGATACTATCACAACTTTAAAGGATTCAATTAAAATCAGATAGCTAATGAAAATTTTCTTACATATTTCAAAGCAGCTACCTTGAGGTAAGTCAAAGCACCACATGGAGATAATTAACATGCTTTTGTAGAAATGGATATAAATTTGAGTTAGAAAAAGGGCAGAAGTCAAGGAAAGCGGAGAATGCAATCAAATTAGAGGACTGTAGGTGGTGTCTCTATAGGAAAAAATGTTGAGAGGCTTTTAGGAATAAAGATTGCTAAAACTAAATTTTATAATTTTATAGCTGTAATATGTAACAATATATTGCTTCTGTTGACTCAAACTGTTGATATAGGCTTCTGTCTAGCTCACAAACTTGGAATGGAAGAGACAGTTTCTCAAGAAGTCAGATACCAGGCAGGTATCAAGACTATATCAGAAGTGAAAAATTATAGAAAATACAGACTCCTTCAAAATGTCAAGGTATACTAGAAACATTGTCCCGTTTTCTATTACGTAAGTGAAAAAGTCTTAAGAATAATTGCCCTAAAAATTATAAAGTGGGTGAGCCAAACAGTCTGAAGGAAATGGAGAAGTCTAGGTAAATGGTAAATGGCTTCTTTTTTCCGTCTTTTTTTGGAGACAGGGTCTCACTCTCTCGCCCAGGCTGGAGTGCAATGGTGCGATCTTGGCTCACTGCAACATCCGACTCCTGGGTTCAAGTGATTCTTGTGCCTCAGGCTCCAGAGTAGCTGGGATTACAGGTGTGTACTACCACACCTGGCTAATTTTTGTTCTTTTGGTAAAGATTGAGTTTCACCATGCTAGCCAAGCTGATCTTGAACTCCTCAGCCTTGGCCTTCCAAAGTACTGGGATTATAGGCGTGAGCCACTGAGAGCGGCCGGGGTAACTGACTTCTAATGAAGATTCAGTATAGAATCTTCTCCTTAATTAGCTTCTCTTTGTCCTTACTCCACTCATTCTGAATTATTGGGTTTCTAAGTCTGTGCATTATTTTTTACAACTGGCTTATTTGATTACTGGTTTGTATGTAATCTAATAGACAACAGAGCACCAATGGAAACCTTTGAGACACTGGGAATCACATGTACTGTTTGCATTTAAATTGCTAGAATTTTCAGGGTAAAACCAGGACATGTTTTTCTGAATGTTTTGATTACAGAAAAACATATTAATTAATAAGTAAAACATTTGAGAGACAAATTCATTTTTTCACTTTCTAGTAGAGTGAAAAGACATATACCACAGTCTTCGTCACATAACGAAAACTGTTATTTTCTATTGAATGAGATGCCGTGACTATAAAGGGAATCTGCCATTTCCCTGGTATGGAAATTAAGTTTTCCAAGACAATTTCCCCCATGTCAGAGAATTTGTGGTGATACTAGATAAGGAGATAAGGAGAAATGGTTCAGGTCTCCCACTAGATGGTGGGAGAGAAAGCAGTTGTTCCTCATCTTTATGTGGTAAATATTCTGTGTT
Source organism: Pan paniscus (assembly GCF_029289425.2). Classification (NCBI taxonomy): domain Eukaryota; kingdom Metazoa; phylum Chordata; class Mammalia; order Primates; family Hominidae; genus Pan; species Pan paniscus. The sequence goes on along the minus strand of NC_073258.2, from coordinate 25,834,093 downwards.
AAAAAAAAAAAAGTTGGTAAGGGAATTCAATAATAAGGTAATTTGTATTTAAGAAAGTTATTGGCTGGGCGTGGTGGCTCACGCCTATAATCCCAGCACTTTGGGAGGTCAAGGTGGGCGAATCACGAGGTCAGGAGATCCAGACCCTCCTGGCTAACAAGGTGAAACCCCGTCTCTACTAAAAATACAAAAAATTAGCCAGGCGTGGTGGCGAGGGCCTGTAGTCCCAGCCACTCGGGAGGCTGAGGCAGGAGAATGGCGTGGACTCGGGAGGTGGAGCTTGCAGTGAGCCGAGATTGCGTCAACCATCCTGGGCAACAAAGTGAGACTCTGTCTCAAAAAAAAAAAAAAAAAAAAAAGAGAGTTATTGATACTTCAGAGGTAGATATATATTAATTTCCTTCCTGTCACACTCTGTTAATATACACTGAAATAGATTGAATGCCATTTTTAAAAGACAACAAAAACTTCAATGGGGAATACAATAATTTATTCAAATAAGACTCCACTATTGGTCTATAATCCTTTAGTTTCCCTTTCCAGATCAAAATTGTAATTGAGTGGCAAATTTTATATAGTGAACCTGATTAAATAATTTCTTCATATAATAGAGATTAAATCATATTTGAAACCATCTTTCTTGTGTCTATGGCAAACTGATATTGAGCAATCTCTTCCAATCATTAGCCAGACATTGCTCTTTCTTGTGAACTTTATCTACACAATCTATAAAATAGCACTCTCAATCCACAGTCCCATAGCTCACTTGTTTGACCTCAGTTTTAGCTTAGAAGGACAATGACAGCCTCTGTCTTTGGGTCGTCAAAACTTACTCCATTTCTTTTGTTCTTCATAGTGTACTCTAATTCCAGGTTCTCTCAATGTATCTTATTAATAATATTTTTGCTTATAGACATCTATGTTTAGTTTATATTTATAATACTTTTTGTCAGATATATATGAATATACATATATGTCTGTAGGTGTGTATTCTTATTCATAGCCACAGGAAGAAAATAAAGCAATCAGCTTAAAATTAATAAATACTTTTATTCTGTAATTTTAAGGTATTCCCAAGGATCCCTCCTTGTGGATATATATATATATCCCCTTGTGGCGATATATATATCCCTTGTGGATATGTATGTGTGTGTGTGTATATATATATATATATATATATATTCCCATATGGCTTATATTTGTATTTTAAGTCATATTGTTGTAACTCATAGTCCCTAAGTTTTTGGTTACACACTGTGAAAAAGTACCCACTTGTAATTATTACATCTTGAATTCTTATTTCCAAGCTCAGCCTTTTCCAAGCTCACCCATGGAAAAACAAAAATTGGTTGGATCCAGAGATGCCTCAGTTGGAAATGAACTTTAGTGAACTCTCCGTGTTACCATATTAAAAACCTCACCCAGGGAGGAGCTGATTTGCCATTTTCTATACATGGGATGTATGTTGAAGCATGATCAATGACAGCACCTGCACTGCTTTTACTCCACCTCTACATATAATGATTCAGCTAATCAGCCCAATAGTATCCCTGCTTTCTTCTTGGTGTGGGGAGGCACTGCTTTGAGGACTACCTCTGGTGTCCTCCTGACTTGTTGCAAGTAATCAAACACCCTTCTTAAATCCTTCTTGGCTGTGGACATTGGAGTGACACCACCAAGGGATCAAATCTACCTGCTGTGTGGGTAACACCATCCCAAACGTATTCTCACAATTTAGTTAGGTATCTGAACACCCAGTTTTGCTGGTTAATGCAGCAATTTACACATAAAGATTAAAACATGATTTTACTTATAGAAAAAATTATTTGAGTCTGATGTCATAGGGAGGTAACACAATTTCTCCTACCATGCAGTAGTTTCAAGGGACAGGCATAAGATGACAAGGTGACTTTATATGCAGTAGAACATCATATGCCTTTTTGAGAATAAACATTGTATGAGATGTTGGGTTTTCTATCAGATTCCGAAAAACTCATTTAAAAGGCAGGAGTGGTGGACTATTAAGATAAAAAAGATTAAAAGTAAAAAAAGAAAAAATGTTCTACTAAAATAGCTTAAACTATTTTGGGGGACTAATAGATGTAAATCATGAGAGAGAGCTCAGTATTTAAATAATCACAGTAGGAGTATGAACCAAGGTAGTAATTTTCCCTTAAATTGCCAGCAATATGCAGTGCTAATGCCAATTACCACAGCGGTGGTCATGGAAACCTTTCACTTCAAAATTACAGCACTTTCCACTGCAAAATGTGTGAGCATAATTTGCTTTTGCGGCTTTACTTGCTCACACCCTTTCACTTTTTAAATCCTTCCTATCTGTTTCCAACCTGATCTGTCTTGACAAGTATTCATCTTGAATGACACTGCTGGTCTTACCAAATTTGGATGACTTTTCAACAATCCAGTTGAGCAAACAAATGCTTGAGTACCCCTTATGTCTTAAGGGCTGTGACTACCTAAGTTTTCAGGGCAATAATTATTGCCCTTGAAAGACTCCTAGTGAATACTGAAAGACAGAATTATATGAACATTTACAGCCATTTGAGAATGGCCACAGTGATATAAAACACTAAGGTTCTAGAGGAGAAATAGATGAGCACTATAAGAAAGTATATGGAGGGGAGGGATAGCATTAGGAGAAATATCTAATGTAGATGATGGGTTGATGGGTTCAGCAAACCACCATGGCATGTGTATACCTATTAACAAACCTGCATGATCTGCACATTTTTCCCAGAACTTGTAGTATAATGAAAAATTAAAAAAAAAAAAGAAAGGATATGGAAAGTTTCACTGAAGATTTAAAACACAGGCTCTGCTTTGAGGAATCTACTACTGGCAGGTGTGAAGCCGAGGAAGCTTCAGAAACTAATGAGCCAAAAACTTTACTAACTAATCTTACTAATCAACAAAACAAAACAAAATCTGTTTCAACTAACCACAGCAATGTAGTAGAGGGAAAATATTTCCAGACCATGGTTTGAAGAATTTCATTTGTTTTCTTGGCAGATTTATCAAATATTTTTTCTGCATTTCCATTCTAAAGATTAGGCAATGCACATGTTTATATATCCTTGAGGTGTGGTTTGGGAGGGAAATTGGAAGAATTGTATGTATTTTTAAATAAATGAAATTGCTAGAAGGATGAAAAATGTTGGAGTGATCATGTATACCTAACTCTTTTTGTTATTCCCTTGTCAATTTTGTGAATTTCTAGATTTAATGACTCCTAATAAAAGGGTTTCATAAAAAGGAGTGGATCCAAATTTAATGAGTGAAATGTTGCAAAACACTTGAGTTGAGAATCCAACTGAATGTCTGTTTAAAATTAGTAAGTAAGTAGAAAAATGTCAAATAAACAACCCAAAAATGTACCTTTAAGAACTAGAAAAGCAGGAACAAATCAAATCCAAAATTAGTAGAAGGAAAGAAATAATAAAGATTAGACCAGAACTAAATGGAATAATAACACTAATCATTAGGAAAATGCAAATCGAAACCACAATGAGATATTATTTCACCCTACTAAAATGGCTATTATCAAAAAGACAAAAAATAACAAATGCTTCAAAGAATTCAAAGAAAGGGGAAGTCTTATATACTGTTGGTGGGAAGGTAAATTAGTACAGCCATTATGGAAAATGGTATGGAGGTTTCTCAAAAAACTAAAAATGGAACTACTATAAAATCCAGCAATCTAACAAATGAGTATTTATTCAAAGGAAGGGAAATCAGTACATCAATGAGATAGATGAAATACCTGTACCCCCATATTTACTTCAGCTTTATTCACAGTAGCAAAGTCATGGAATCAATCTACATGTTTATCAACAGATAAATAAAGGAAAAGTGGTGCATGCACACACACACACACACACACACACACACACAGTAGAATACTATTCAACCATAGAAGATGAAATCCTGTTATTCATGATAATATGGATGAGCCCAGCTGGGTGACATTATGTTAAGTGAAATAAGTCAGGTATAGGAAAGACAAATAGCACGTATTCTTACTCATATGAGGGAGCTAAAAAAAATGAGCTCAAAGAAGTAAAGAGTGGAATTGTGGTTACTGGAGGCTGGGAAGGGTCATGGGAGGGAAGGATAGGGAGAGGTTGGCTAGTAGGAGAAATAAATTCTAATATTCTGTAGCACCGTAGGGTAAAAGTGGATAATAACAATTTATTACATATTTTCAAAAAGTTAAAATAGAGGATTTTGAATATTCACAACAAACAGAAATGATAAATCTTTGGAGTGACAAATATGCTAATTACTCTGATTTGATCATTACACATTATATACATGTATGGAAATACCACTCTGTATCCCATAAATATGTATAATTATTATATGTTCACTAAAAATAAAAAGAAAAATTACAAAGGAAATCAGACAAATTAAAAATTAGTAAAAAGTACAATTAGTAAAAAGTACAATTAGTAAAATTAGTAAAAAGTACAATTAGTAAAAAGTAAAAACACTACAAATACCATGCAATTAAAAAAAACACATATTATTAGGCCATGCCTCACATGTTTCTATAACACATTTACATATATTATTTAACTGCATAGTTTGATTAGCTCCTCATTGATAAAAGTTCAAAAAAATTGTTTTCTATAGGTCTTATATAAAAGTAACTAAATTTTTCTTTTACATGGTTTATTAAGACATGATTTTATTATTAATTGTATGGATATTTTTTAACCTTGAATTTGGTAATGTGAAGTAACTTTGGAGATTGTTTTCAAATTTGGGAATATTTCTGTCAAATTTCTTTCATGTATGATCTATGAATTTGAATAAACTTTCCAAAGAGTAAGTTCTGGTTGTCTGTATTTCAAACCTCATCCCTACTCGCTCACTTCCAGTGCTAATCACTGTGGAACATGTTCATACTACAGCATGGCCCTTTGGCCCCACACGTTCATGTCAGTTTTCCAAGTGAGTGCCAGGTGAAGACTGGAAAGAATCTCCAAATCTACACCTAGATGATTTTTAAAAACTCATCTGTACATAGACCTTACTGCAGCCCCAAAATTATGTCTTTCCATATTGAAGATGTATTCTTACCTACTCTTAATAATAAAGAAAAATAAAACTAAGAAAAATTGAATACTTTGCTTAAGTTCTCACTGAATAAGTAATGAAGCTAAGAATTTTACAGAGAACTCTGGTTCCTAAACTCATGATCATCCTTCCTGTCCTAAATGAAACTTACAGATGGTATACCAAGTGGCTTATTCAACTTGGGCAGCCATAACAAAATAACATAGCCTGAGTGCCTTAAATAACCTAAATTTATTTTCTTACAGTTCTTGAGACAACAAGTCCAAGATCAAGGTGCCAGTAAGGCCAGAGTCCAGTGAGAGCTCTCTCCATAAAGTTGCAGATGGATGCTTTCTCTCTCCATCCTATCATGGCCTTTCCTTTGTGCTTGCACAGAGAGATAACTCTGATGTCTCATTCTTTTCTTATATGTGGACTTTTCCCATCATGATGGCTCTGCAATCATGACCTCATCAAAACCTAAATTATCTCTCAAAGACCGCATTTTCAAGTAAATTCACATTGGGATTAAGGGCCTCAATATACGAATTTAGTGGTGGGGAGAGGGTATAATTTAGTATCTAGCACCAGGAAAATCCATTATGTCTTCAAACCTATGTTAAATATACCCTTTCTTATTTAGGCTACTAATACAATGACTTATAATTGAATTTGCACCTTTTGACTATGCATTTTATTTTTTAAAAGGGCTTCTTACTTTAAGGCTCCAAATATTAATTTTGGAGAAAATGCACTCAGCAAGGAATATATCTCTATTTTACTTCAAATCCTATGGACTTTTAAATTGCAGATTGAGATACGTATTTTACTTGGAAAGAATAAGTGCAAGATGAAAACAGAAGATTAAAAGTTGAGCAGAGAGGAGTGAGAAAGGCTGAAAGCTGCTAAAGAGGGAAGATATTGTACTCAGAGTATCGGCAAGAAAGAACATAAAGGGCACTGATGAAAGGCGGTCTAGAGAAGTTTGGTAACAGTCACAGATATTTAGAGATTTTCCTAAAACCAATAACAAATGTAACATATCTACATAAAGTTATAGACAGTACTCAAAATGTTTTCTTTAGAACTACTGAGAATAGCACCTAGAAAGTAGAAGAGATAAAATGAAGCATGTGTTTCTTAAGAGAAAGTGAATTATTTGAATAAAATAAAGATCACACTAGCATCACTAATCAAAAAGGCAGGTGAAGCCGGGGAATCCCAAGGATAGAGTAGAACTGTAACTGAGCTTATGTGTGCCTGTCTGCTGAATTCTCACTCACAGGACTTTCATTCAAGGAAGTAAAGGACCAGAGCCATCATTGACTGGTAATCTATAGTACTGCTGGAGAAACTGAGGTCCAGTGTCTTTTCTTCCCATTGAACTGTAAGGGTTTTTGAATATGTTTAAATTTACCTTATGCTTGATGTAATTAAAACATACATACACATACACACACACACACACACACACACACACACACACACACATCATTTTTAAGAAAAAAGAAAGAGGACATTTCATTGGATGAAACTGATCTTACTAATTAGTTATATTGACTTTACAGGCAAAACTAAATGAGAGTGAGGGCAGGGTAGGTATCCCAAGTATAAAATAAACTCTAACTAAATTGCATTTTGTCTATTTCCTCCAAGCTATGCAGCTTATTGAAGAATGAGTTCTGCAACATTTTACTAGCAGCCTGATAGCCCCAAAGTAGAGTAAATTAGAAAAAACTAGGTCATTAAGCAATGACCGAATGGGCACTATCCTGTGCTATCTCATGATATTTATGATGCTGTTTATATGCATTTTATTAAAAACTGCTACAAATTATTTTAGGAAATAGGTGGAATATAAATTATGATTTAATACAAAGGCCTGTACGGTTTAATACAAAGTCAGAGACTCCATATCACAGCTTTGTACCCACTTGCTGTGTAACATTTGGTTACAGCTTCATGTCTCTGAGTTCGTAAAATCAGTGACTGAAATAGGACATAGAACATTGAACATGCAAGGTAGACATGTTGTAAATGATAATGTATTTAAAAAGATACTTGACAACTTTCTGTAAGTTTATTGCAATTTGGAAAGTTCCTTTTCTCAATGCCCAATGCCCTCACTAGGTACCTCAAATTCTATGACTCCAGGTATCTTCTACTCCCTATCTCCAAGCAGAAACAAATGCAGCAGACTTTCTTCTACTACATAAATAGTAGTTTATGCAGCAGACTTTCTTCTACTACATAAATAGTAGGTTCATGCAGGAAACTTATGATATTTGTTTGCCTTTGTTCCTTTTTAATAGCTTTTTTGGGGGGTCAGTGAGTAGATGGATCATAACTGCCTACCTGGCCAAATAACAATTTATATTGCCATGCCAGTCTTAAAGGCCTTCAGGGGAATCTGTTTCTATTTATTGTAAAGCTATTTAAATAAAGGTCTTTATCATCCCGCTTGACAATCCTGTCAAACAATAGTAAAATATGTTGTATTTAATCATTAGGAAAAAGTAGATACATACCTAGGGAACCATAAATAAAATTTATTGTTAGCAAGAATTAGTAAAGGGCCATATTCTGGGCTTTATTATTTATTTTTACAAAATACTCAACCAATCACTGTTTAGAAAATATCTGAAGGTGAGTCCCATTATTTTGGCTTTTTAAAATGAAGGTTAAGTTTACATCTCTTCTTATACCCTAATGCTTCTAAAATCTGATGCAAATTTATTGGAAATTTAATATGCTCAGACATTATGCTAGCCACCAAAAATAGGGATGAATAAGGCAGACTATTTTAATTTAAATGGATAGCTGGCAACTGGTAGTTAAAGAGGCAGGAAGGTATATAAACAGAATTTTTCCAGAAACAATTAGGTCCAGAATACAGAAAAAGATGACTCTAAGAACAGAAAGAAGGGAAAAATTAACTCTTCTTGGAAGAGACAAAGAAGTATCTTTGAAAAGGAAGAAGTCTTGAATGAGGGTAAATTTTTTTCCTGGATAGTGAAAGTGCTCTAGGAGGGAAGGGTAAAGAGGGCATTCCAATCAGAGCAAATAACCGTTGCAGAGACGTGGAGGAGGGAGAGTTGATAGGAAATTTAGAGAACAATGGCAACTTGGTACTGTTAGAATAAAAGTTGATCAACAGGGAGGTGACAAGCAAAACGCCTATAAGTGTACTGGAACAATCTTATAAAAAGGCTTGCATATAAACCTAAGGATTTGAGCAATGCTGACCCTGCTTAGAACTTAGCCCCAGACTAATTTTTAAGAAGATTTAGTAGACATATTTTGATTCTGCTTACCCAACATCTGTCCCCTACTCTGCTTTTTTCGCATAATAATTGCACTACAATTATCCTTTAGAGATACGGTTCAGGAGAAGATATCTGTGGATTTTTGATCCAAGAGTAGGCAAGTGAACTATACCTGTAAGCCCGAATATTACACTCAGGTGACAATGGTGATTGGTTGAGAGGCAAATAAAAATAACTTAGGGCTTTCCACTGAGAATTTAGTATATGGATCAGTGAACATAACCAAAAGCTAGAGAAAGACTTAGTAGCGACTGAATTCATCACTCCAAAATCCAGAATACACTTGATATTTTTAGTATAAATTGAGTTTCTTTCATGTGGAACCAAAAAATAAATCTTTAATAAAATCATATGTATATATATGGTTTTTTACATATATATTTTGTATAGATCACCATTACTTTGATATTAGTAGGAGAGATTTCTATGATAGAGAGAGCAGAGAAAAGGACATCAAATAAACACATTAGTAGGAAAGATGATGAGGGCCAAAATTGAGGCAGTGTTCTTAAGATTAGAGGATGAAGGCCTTGTCTGTTGTGTTATTTCCTTTGGAATTCTAGGCTCCCAGATAAGGTCCTACCCACATATTGTACCCAAAATTTACTGAATGAAAGGCCAGTGTATGAAATCATGATGGAGACACTCACAAGAGTTATGAGTAATGGTGCAAGAAAATGAGGAATTGAGTACGAGGCTTGTATTTCTAGTGAGGACAACTGGGTAGATGGTAATGTCATTATTTAAGTGAGAGGATAAGGAAGGTGCTTTAAAAAAGAATAGACAACAGGCTATTCCGGGGAAAAACATGGATGCTAGGCCAGCATATTTTACAGAAACAAATACAGTGGTTTCGGATATAGTTTAAAGCTAAAGTTTACTATTAAAAATAAAAAAGTAATATATAGGTATAATGAAATTCTTTTTCAAGAGGATGCTTATTAGTAAGATTCTCATAATTTCAAAAGTCTCCAGATGTTATTTTTAAAACAAATATTTGATAAATGCCTTCAATTGCCACACATATTTCTATGAATTGGTAGTAGCGGGTAGATAGCAGTGGCATTATTCATGCTAGAAAATGAGGATAAAAAACTAATAAAGTTTGGGTGGGATAATGGAAAACAAAAAATACAAATTGTGTATTTGAGATAATTGTTAACTTTTGGCTTTTAATTTATGTTAATATTTATGTTATTTTTCTTTTCCATGTGCTTAGTGATTCAAGATAGCAGAACTCCATATACACTCACTAAAATTTTCCTGATACTTTTAGCTATACCCCAAGGCAATCCCATTTATCGAATTTTACCCAAAGTTTTAGTCTCAACTAATATTTTTATTTGAAGTTATCTAATATTATATGATATATTTTACTGCATTCCTCATAAGCTTATTTGTTGCATATTCAACAGTTTTATTTCCTATACAACCATAGTTCCGTAAGTTAAAGAGCTATGCTTTATTTCTCTTGACATGTTCCAGGGTTTCTAGAAATATGCATGGCAATTGAAGATACTCACCAAATACCTGTTTTTAAAATGACATTTAGGAGGTAGAGCAAGATAGTGGAAGAGAAGCCTCCACTGATCATCTCCACCCATCCCCACAAACAAGGACACCAATTCAAAAACTATCTACCAAAAAAAAGCACACCTTCATAGCTCCTGCAAGCCTTGCCATGATGATGGGCTAAAGTGTTCCAGGGCTCTAAATAAACTCAAAAGGCAGTCTAGGCCACAAGGACTGCAACTTCTAGATGAGTTCTAGTGTGGAACTGGACCCAGAGACAGTGAAATAGGGAGTATGTGACCCACTGAGACACCAGCTGGGGCAGCTAAGGGAGTGCTTGCATCATCCCTCCCCCAGCCCCAGGCAGCACAATTTGCAGCTCCAAAAGAGACCACTTCCTTTGACCTAAGCAGCAGAGACAGAAGGGTGAGGAGGACTTTATCTCGTGCCTTTGATACCAGCTCAGCCACAACCAGATAGGGCTCCATTCAGAGTTCTGAGGCCCCATTTCCAGGCCCTGGCTCCTGAATAACAATACCAGACACACTTTGGGCCAGAAGGAAGCTGCCACTTTGAAGGAAAGAACCCAGTCCTAGCAGCGTTCCTCACTTGCTAACTGAAGGACCCTCAGGCTATGAATAACCAGAAGCAATGCCCAGGTACTATGTTATCAGCTTTTGGTAAGAGTTTGAGACTTGCTGGCTTCAAGTCCCGGCTCAGTCAGAAGGAGGTAGAGCACAAAGCAGGCTCTTGGGTTTTCAGAATCTAGGACATGGCTCTTAGACAGCATTTCTAGACCTTCCCTGGGCCAGAGGGGAGCCCAGTGCCCTAAAGGGTGAGTCCCAGGCCAGGCAGCATTCACCACAAACTGACTGAAGAGCTCTTGTGCTTTAAGGGAACATTGGCAGTAGTTTAACAGTACTTCTCATGGGCCTGTGGTGGCAGTGGCCACAGAGTGAGGTTCCCCTGCCTTTGGTGAAGAAAGGGAAGAATGAAAAGAACTTTGTCTAGTGCTTTGAGTGCCAGCTCAGCTACAATATACTAGGACACCATGGTAGACTTCTAAGGTTTTAAATCTAGTCTCTGGTGCCTGGAAAGCACCTCTGGACCTGCCTGGGCCTGGAAGAAGTCACTACACTGAAAGGAAGGACATAGGCCTACCTGGCTTTGCCATCTGCTAACTGCAGAATCCCAAGGCCTTGAGCAAACATAAACAGTAGCCAGGGAGTAGTTAGAGCAAGCCTTGTGTGAGACTCAGTGCTGTGCTGGCTTCTGGTCTGATCCAGTGAAGTAATACTGGTGGTGGCTGCCAGGGTGCTTATGTCTCCCCACCACCAGGTTCAGGTGGCTTAGAGAAAAGAGAAAGACTCAGTTTCTTTGGGAGAAAGTAAGGGAAGAGAACAAAAGTCTCTGCCTGGTAATCCAGAGAATTCTCCTGGATCTTGTCCAAGACTGTCAAGGTGGTACCTCTATGAATCTGCAAGAACCACAGAGTTACTTGGATTGGGGTGCTCCCTAAAGCAGTTACAGCTTAGATCACAAGACCCAAATTTTTAATATGTAGAATATCTGGAAAGCCTCCCCAAGAAAGATGAACACAAACAAGCCTAGACTGCAAAGACCACTATAAATACCTAACTCTTTAATGCCAAGACACGGATGAACATCTACAACTATCAAGACAATCCAGGAAAACATGATCTCATTAAATGAATTAAATGAGTCACCAGGGACAAAGCCTGAAGGAACAGAAATATGTGACCTTTCAGACAGAGAATTCAAAATAGCTGTCTTGGGGAAACTCAAAGAAATTCAAGATAATACAGAGAGGAAATTCAGAATTCTATCAGATAAATTTAACAAAGAGAATGAAACAATTAAAAAGAATCAAGCAGAAATTCTGGACCTAAAAATGCAACAAGCATACTGAAGAATGCATCAGAGTCTTTCAATAATGGAATTAATCAAGTAGAAGAAAGAATTAGTGGACTTGAAGGCAGGTTCTTTGAAAATGCACAGTCAGAGGAGACAAAAGTAAGAAGAGTAAAAAGCAATGAAACATGCTGATGGCATCTAGAAAATAGCCTCAAAAGGGCCAATATAAGAGTTATTGGCCTTAAAGAGGAGATAGAGAATGTGATAGGGGTAGAAAGTTTACTCAAAGGGATAATAACAGAGAATTTTCCAAACCTAGAGAAAGATATCAATATCCAAGTATAAGGCCATAAAATACCAAACATTTAACCCAGAGGACACTACCTCAAGGCATTTAACAATCAAATTCCCAAAGGTCAAGGATAAAGAAAGGATCCTAAAACCAGCAAGAGAAAAGAAACAAATAACATTCAATGGAGCTCCAATATGTCTGGTAACAAACTTCAGTGGAAACCTTACAGGCCAGAAGAGAGTGCCATGACATACTTAAAGTACTGAAATAAAATAACTTTTATCCTATAATAATATATCCAGCAAAAATATTCTTCAAACTTGAAGGAGAACTAGAGGCTTTCCCAGACAAAAAGAAGCTAAGAGGTTTCATCAATACCAGAACTGCCCTATAAAAAATGCTAAAGGGTACAGTTCAGTCAGAAAGAAAAAGACCTTAATGAATTATAAAATTGATGAAACTGAAAAATTCCTATTTTATTCATTGAGCTATTCCAAGTAACTAGAATGAATATCAGTATACAGTAAACAATAATATTTATAGAATAAATTAATCAACTGGATATCATTTAGTTATTTTATTGTTGGTCTGAAGTTACTAAATTTGCCACATTATCTACCGCCAGAGGGCACCATCTATGCTGTAGTTTATATGAAGAGCATTCCCTGGAGTTGTGCAGGGCATGGCTGTCAGGGTTCTGGGACAGTGCTCTCCGCCCTGTTAAAACATTGTAAGCTCCATGAAAATAGAAATGTAGGGCTATATATATACTATATCCTCAAACCTTGGAACGCTTTCTGAAACATAGTATACACTTATTAAATTATTATTTAGTAAATAAATGAAAGAAAATTAGAATTTAAAAACTCCATTAAAAACAGAAGAGGTTTGCAATTCCTGTGTGAGGCTTAGCTGTTTTAAGTGTGTGGCTAACTGCCATAAGCAGAGTGAAACACGTGAGAAAAGTTACTTGTCTGATTTAAGTCAAATAATAGTGACGATCAATACAGCACAAAATAAAAATTTATGGTTTGGTTGAAAGAGTGAAAATCAAGAACACTCACCTATAAATTTAATGTTCTTTTATCCTCATTCACTGAAAGTATATTTAATCAACTCTAGCAGTATTGGGAGAAGGATGAAAGAAAAAAGAAGATACAATTTATAAAACGCCTATTGCTCAGCAGAGATGGAGATCAAAAGAGATTTCATGAGCTAAAGCCACAAGAAACAGTATAAAAAATAGATATCTATTATATGGTGGGTCTTTGATATACTCTAGTGTTAGCCAAAGAAAGCTCCAGGTAAGACTGCTACTTTGATTTCCTCTCTCAACAGTAATAATAAACACAGTGAAGCCTTACGTATGTGATATGGTTTGGCTGTGTTCCCACCCAAATCTCAACTTGAATTGTATCTCCCAGAATTCCCACGTACTCTGGGAGGGGCCCAGGGGGAGGTAATTGAATCATGGGGGCCAGTCTTTCCCATGCTATTCTTATGATAGTGAATAAGTCTCATGAGATCTGATGGATTTATCATAGGTTTCTACTTTTGCTTCTTCCACATTCTCCCTTGCCACTGCCAGGTAAGAAGTGCCTTTTGCCCTCCTCCATGATTCTGAGGCCTCCCCAGCCATGTGGAACTGTAAGTCCAATTAAACCTCTTTTTCGTCCCAGTCTCGGGTATGTCTTCATCAGTAGCATGAATACAGACTCATACAGTATGACAAAGGAAAATTTATAGAAAGGAAAAGGAATATACTATGCAATAGAAACCGTAATACACATGTGTGTGTTCACACACCCACTCCCTCACACACACAGAGTAAAAAAACCTAAATTTTGAATAAGAAGAGGGCCTTTAGATTTATCTTCGTGCTTATTTGTGATCAGGCTGCACATTCACAAACAGTTTGCAGTTAGTGAAGAAAAGTTACGCTGGCCTCAAGTTTCTAATTCTGCATCTAATTAGATGCTAGGGAAAATAATTCTGGTTTTCAGCTTTTTACTCCACATCACTAATGGGCAAAGGTTGATGTCACATAATATCATAGTGATTTTTCAATGCCTGAACATCAGCCAATCATCCAGCCTCTTTTCAAACTACTGTTCGGTCCATTATACTCCCATACCAAATGGCACTTTAAATGTCAAGGATTTTTATAGGAAAATTTGTAACAATCCCACATTAAGCAGAATGGCTCCCCAAAAATGTCCATACCTTAATTCCTGGAACTTGTGAATATGTTACGATACATGGCAAAGGGACTTTCTTGATGTAATTAAAGTTACGAACCTCAAATTAGAGAAATTGTCTTAGATTAGCCTGGTAAGGCTAATGAGCCTTTAAAACTTTCACCTACTAGGTAGAAATGATGCAGCACAAAGCACAAGTCAGAGAGGTTAGAAACATGAGAATAATTCAACAAACATCTCCTGCTTAGGGACAACATGATAAAGAATGGAAGTGGCTTACAGAGCTGGGGAAGGCTCCAGGCAGCCAGACAGTCAGGGAATAGGAACCTAAGTCCTACAATGCAAGAGGATGAATGTTGCTAACAATCTGAATGAGTCCGGATGTAAATTCTTTCTTAGAGCCTCCAGTTAGGTGCCCAGGCCAGCGGACATCTAGATTCTGTCCTTGTGAGAAACAGAGCAAAATAAACACTTAAGACTTCCGGATTTCTGAGATGTATTAATACAACTGTGACAAAATAAGAATGTGTTGTTTTAAGTTACTATTTTTTTTTGTAATTTATTATAACAGCAATAATAAATTAATACAATCCTCAAAATAATGAGAAGAAAACCTCTTCTGCTTTAGTGAACAGACAGTGGTCACTGCCTTAGAGGATCTTAGCTTCTAATTGCAGTAGTGTCTTTGTAATTTGCGCTGCTGTAATAGAAAACCACAAAATTGCATCATCTATAAAGAATAGATATTTATTTCTTACAGTTGTAGAGGCTGGGAAGTCCAAGATTAAGGCACCAACAGGTTTGGTGGCTGGTAAGGGCCCAATTTTCACTACTAAGATGGTGCCTGATTGTTGCATCCTTTGGGGGAGAGCCTGTTTCTCCCTTGGCAGAAGAGAAGAAGAGAGTGGGTCCCCTCCCACAAGCCCTTTTTATATTTATATTGGCATTAATTCATTCATGAGAGCTCTCAGGACTTAAACACCTTCATTAGGCCCCACCTCCCAATGCTGTTGCATTGAGAATTAAATTTTAACCTATTAATTTTTACCTAGAAACATATAAACCATAGCAAACAGACAGAAAATAAATAATAAGAGAAATAAGGAAATTATACAGATGCTTTTAAAAATCAGCAAGTAAGAAACTTCTGGTATTGGGAAAATCGAGGTAATATACTCTTCCCTATCTCCTCTATAATTAAAACTAAAAATCCAGAACAGTATATAGAAACAAACAAGAAGACACTATTGTAAACTACTTAAATTTTATTTTTTGTCTCATGTACCACAAAAACCAGCAACACAGAAATATCAACGACTTCAGACAAAAAAAGCTTGATATCATCCTGCCCTCTCCAGTCAATGGAAGAGTTAGGGTCAGAATAGCAAGATGGAATATTTTTCATCATTAAACACCCTACTGTAGTAAAACACCATGGAAAATCTGTGGCTGGACATACCATGACAACAGTGGAAACTGTATGGGGAGCCTGGACTTTCACATTCACCTGGCAATAACAAGGCATTCCTGCCAATCCCAACTGTTCATGCCTAATGGAGGGTCAGGACTTTCATTACTGCCCAGGGTTAACAAGATCATCCCTTGCTCCCTATGATATTAGTAGAGGTCACATAGCAGTAACTTGTATTGCATAAGGAGTGGGCATTCCTACATGAGGGGCCAGAATTTCTAATCTCACCCAGCAGTAACAAGGAGTCCTTACCTCAGGTATCAACCAAGGCCAAAAGGAGAAGTTGATCTTCTACCCCTGCCTGGTAGTAAGGATACAGTGCCCTCCCCTTCCTTTGCTAGAGGGGAACTGGCTAAAATAGGTTTAAATAAGATTCAGAGTCTCATTACATAATATCTAAAATGTCCAGGTTTCAACTGAAATTCACTTGTCAAATCAAGAACCTGGAAAATTACCAATGAATGAAAAAAGACAATCCATGACAATACTGAGATGACAGAGATGAGTTAGTCAGCAAAGAGTTTAGAGAAGCCATCATAAAAATGATTCAACTAACAATTGTGAATGTGTGGAATAAATGAAAAAATAGTCTCAGGAAAAAAAAAAAACTCCAGCAAATACATAAAAGATTGTAATTTAAAAATAGGTAGAAATGTTAAAACTGAAAAAAATGCAATAACAGTATTTTTAAAAGAAAAATATAAACCTTAATGAATCTTATCTCTTAACCCCATAATGGAGATCAAAGGGGAAAGAATCAATAAACTGGAAGTGAATAACAGAGAGAACATCACAAAAAATAAATAAGCAGACTCAAATAACTGTGGGAACATAGTAAATAATCTAAAATTCATGTCATCAGAGTCCCAGGAAGAGGGAAGAAAGAAGACAAAGCTGAACAAATGCCGAAGGAAATTACCACTGAAACCTTCACAAATTTGGAAAAAATTATAGATCTGCAGGTTCAAAAAACTGACAGAATTGCAAACAAGATAAACCCCCAAAAATCCACATCACAACACATCATAGTCAAACTTCTGAAAACCACAGTAAAACAATATTGAAAGCAGTGACAGAGACATGAAACTTTAAGACAAAAGCAATTCTAGTGATAGCAGGTTACACATAAAAAAAAATAATAATAAAATAAAATAAATTATCCCAGCACTTTGGGAGGCAGAGGCGGGCAGATTACTTGAGGTCAGGAGTTCCAGCCCAGCCTGGCCAAAATGGTGAAACCCCGTCTCTACTGAAAAAAAAAAAAAAAAAAAAAAAAAAAAAAAAATTAGCCAGGCATGATAGCAGGTGTCTGTAATCCCAGCTTCTCGGGAGGCTGAGGCAGGAGAATCACTTGAACCCAGGTGGCGGAGGTTGCAGTGAGCCAAGATCGCACCACTGCACCCCAGCCTGGTAAACAGAGACTCTGTCTCAAAAGAAAAGAAAACCAAACAAAACAAAAAGCAGGGAAACAAAAACAAAGTGATAAGACATTTTTTCAAGTGCTGAAACAAAAGAATTGTCAATCTAAAATTGTATATCCAACCAAAATATTTTTAAGTATGAAAGAAAAATTAAGAGGTTCAAAATTTAAAATAAATAAATAAATAAAATTTTCTAAAGCAGGCCTATCTTAAAGACTGATTAAGCACAGTTCTGTAAACAAAAAGAAACAATGGAAGAAGAAACTTTGGAATATCAGGAATGGAGAACGAATATTAGGAATGACCAAAGAACGTAGTGAGTCAATAAATAAAACAGGTGTTCCCCAATTGAGATTTCTAAACAATATTTGACAGTTGAAGCGAAAATGCTAACACGGTCTGATGTGGATTTTAAGGTAGATAAAGACAATATTTATGAAAATTATATGATAAATAGAACATGGTAAGAAATATAAAAGGAGGTAATATATACCTCCTTTATATGTGTGTATATATATATATATATATGTCTCATTATATATATATAATGATTCAACTCTTACATCATTATATTATGTTAAATTATGTATATATAATAACTGAGAAGCCAATAAAAAAGCTATACAAAAGTTGCTAAAAAACTAAATTCTAGAAAAAGTTTTCAAATAACTCACAGGGAGACAGGAGAAAATAGATAAATGAAAACAAAATAAACATAATACAAAGAATTAAATATAATGAAAGCTTAAGCTTTATTCAATAAATACCTAATTTATAAATGGCCTAAATACACCAATAAACGAAGAGAGATAGGCAGAGTTGAATAAAACACAAACTGCCTATTTGTGTCTACAAAAAACTAACTTCAAATATAATGATATATACAGGTTGAAAGCAAAAGGATGTAAAAATATACGTTGTGCAAACAATCAAAATAAGACAACAGCAGCTATACTAATATCCAATAAACTAGAGGTCAGAGAAAAGATGTGTACCAGAGATAAAGGGATACATTATGTATGATAACAGTTTTAATTCACCAGAAAGATATAAAAATCCTAAATGTGTAAGCAACAAACAGCAGAGTTGAAAAATAACATAAAGCAAAAATGGATAAAAATAAAAGAAAAAATAGGCAAATACATGCTTATTGTTGGAGACTTCTTTACCCTTCTCTCAACAATAAATACAACAATTAGAAAAAAAATTAGCAAAATGTAAAGGATTTAAAACATCATCAACAAACAGAATCTAATTGACGTCTGTAGAGTACTACACTCCACCATAGCAGAATGCACATTCTTCTCTACTACACACAAAATATACATCAAGATAGACTATTTATTGAGCCATAAGAAAATTAGCAATTTTTTGGAAAATTAATAACACGCACATTGCTTTCTCTATCCACAATGGACTGAAACTGGATATCAGTTACAGAAAGATAACAAATATTTCAAAATTAAACAATATATTTTTAAATAGTTCATTGGTCAAAAAGATATTCTCAAGGGAAATCAACAAATACACTGAACTGAAGGAAATACAAATGCAACTTATCAAAGTTTTTGGACACAGCAAAGTTTTGCTCAGAGAAAAATTTTGAGTACTGATGTGTATGTCATAAAAGAAGAAATGTCTAATCAATACTCTGTGATCACACCTCAAGAAACTAGAAAAAGTAGAGCAAGCTAAACCCAAAGCAAAAATAAAAAAGGAATAATAAAGGTAAGAGCAGAAATTGAACAAAGAAGAGAAAATAAAACGGAGAGGTGTTAAAAAGATTAATAAAGTTGACAAACTTCTAACAAGACTCAGAAAAAAATAGAGATTACAAAAATTACCAACAAAAATGAGAGAGAATACTATCAGAGAGTCTAAAGGCACCAAAATGATAGTTAAGTGAATACAGCCAACATTTCTACACACCTATATTTAACAACTTAGATGTAATGAATCATTCATTGGAAAACACAAAGAATTATAACTCACTCAATATGAAATAGGTAATGGGTACCTCTCTGATTACCAAGGAATTTTCTTGCAATTAAAAACTCTCCCAAAAAGAAATTTTTAAATACAAATGAATTTACTGGAGAATTCTACCAAATATTTAAAAAAGAATTAGCAAAAAAATCAACAATCTTTTCCAGAAAATAGAAAAGAACGGAGCAATGCCTAGTTTATTTCATAAAGCTAGGATTACCCTTATAATGAAACCAGATGAAGACACTGCAAAGAAAGGAAACTACAGATCAATATTCCACATGTACTGATATAAAACCCCCGAACAAATTTTAACTGCTAAGAAGTTAGTGATATATAAAAAGAAATATACATAATGACCAGGTGGGGTTTATTTCAGATATTCAAAGAAGTTTTAATATTTAAAAACTAATGAATGCCAATACGTAAAAATTACTACAATGTTACCATATCAATAAACTAATAAAGAAAATTCACAGAATTATATAATTTAACGCAGAAAAATATCGGCAAGATTTAACACCCCTTTACAAATAAAATTCTCAGAAACATAAAAAAATAGAGTGATATTTTTTCAACTTGGTAAACAGCACCTATAAAAACCCTACAGCTAACATCATACCTAGTAATTAAACTGAGTGCTTTTTCCCTAAGATTAGAAATATGACTATATTGCTAGTTTTCACTACTCTTATTCAAAACAGTGGTGGATATTCTACCCAATTTATAAGGCAAGAAAAGCAAATAAAGGGCGTACAAATTGGAAAGAAGGAAATAAAGCTGCTCCTATTTTTAAATGACAGGGTTTCTTATTATTGTGTTACACAAGATAAACAAGTAAAACTCAATTGTATTACTATATAACAGCAATGGATGTGTAAATATGGACAATAAAAATATAATGCCATTTACAATCACTTAAAAAACAAAATAGATAGAAATCTTACATAACCTGTATAAGACTTGAAAGCTGAAGACTCTGGAACACTGATGAAAGAAGTCAAATAATATCTAAATAAATAAAGAGACATACCATGTACATGGATTAGAAGACTCAACATAGTAAAGATGTCAGTTACCCCTCAGTTGATACACAAGTTTAATAATGTTTCACCAAATTCCAAGGTTTTTTTCTATATATATATAGTCGAGCTTATTCTACAATTTATGTCAAAAAGCTGAGGCCTGAGAATAGATAAAATAATTTTGAAAATAACATATAAAGTCATATACATGAATCTATTTAATTTCAAGGCTTATTACATAGCTACCATAATTAAAACTGCGTGGTATTGTCTGAAGACAGATCAATAAAATAGGAAAAATCACAAAATAGGGAACCAAGAAGTAGTTGCAAACAAATATGCCCAAGTGATTTTTGACAAAGATGTAAAAGGAATTCAATAGAAGAAAGAGAGCCATTTAAAAAATGGTCCTAGAGCTTTTGATCATTCATAGGCAAAACAAAACAGAAGTCTCAACACAACTCTTATACTTCATAAAATGGCCTCTGTCAAATTTTAAAATTTTACTCTATGAAAGACTTTGTTAAGAAAATAAAAAGATAAGCCGTAGACTGGAAGAAAATGTTTTCAAACTATATATCCAAAAATGATTGGAATGGGAATATTTTAGAAAGAGAAAATTACACTTTCTTTGTTTTTGTTTTTTGTATGCAGCCTCTTGAAAATACGATGTTTTAAAATTCACTTCTTTGTGTTTAGAGTGATCTGGCCTAATCAAGAATATTGCTAATTTCCTTAAAGAAAAAATACTGAAGAGAATGGGATTTGAATGTTTGTGCTCTTTTGTCCTGTTTGTACTTTTTTAAAAACATTTACTTTCTAATGAATTAAATAACAATTTCAAAGGCAACCTATAAAAAGACACGATAAAATTGTCATGTCATGTGATCTTTTTCATATTGCAGCAAAATGGCGAAATACTGATGGAGTTAAAAAAAAAACTCAGTTCATGAATATCTGCTATGGAACTGAGGGGAGGCAGAGAATCTGCCCTATGACAACTGAAGCTAAGGGCTGGTAAAAAAGTTTATCAGTGGATAACATCTAGTATTCTCTAGGAGATAGGTGAGAGAAAGGAGGATAGTATTAGTCTGAGCGAAGATATTTAAAGTTAGAATATCATTTTACAGCTGAGAAATACAATATTGATATCCAATGTTCAAATAACAAAAACTAGATATCTGGGAAACACAAGGATGACAGTTATTGTTCTAATAATACACAACAGAAAATGAATAGTTTAAGAAATGTCCAAAAGTAAAGAATCCCAAGTTTAAAAAGTTGAAAATGTTTTAAAAATGAGCTTTCTTAATCAATTAAATGAATACAGAAATAAATTATTTGATTAAGAGCTGTCAAAATTTATTGCATCTTCCTACTCTTAATTCCTCGCAATAATAAGAAAAGTTATAATTTATCATTTTACATACCACTAAATTACACAGCAGTGACTGAAATATGTGCAGCAAGATGTGATCAAGATTTTCTTGTAAGAGAAAGAAAATGTAAGATTTTTTAAAACATGGGTTTTTAAATCATTTATACACATTTAGCATAGTGAATTATTATTGATTATTTTAATGTAGGCAACTAAATGGATAAGAAAGGCAGTAATATAATACATGCTTGAAATGTGTCATTTTGAAGAACTTGATTTTCAACAATGGATTACAATTGAGTATACTTAAGTAATTTTCTGCAATTATCAGCAAAGCTAAATGTTCATTTCATTTTATTCTTTGTAGTTGAGATAGCAGTAGAGTATTTCATGGTATTAAGATCATACAATCAGATGTGAAACTGAAGGACTTCAAATTCTATTCTTACAATCTGTCTACTCTGTGACGTCAGTGAAGTTAATTGAGCTTTCTTAATTGTGGTTTTCTCATGTATAAAATAGGCATGGTAATAGCACATACTGTCTAAGGTTGTTGTGAAGATTAACTGAGGTAATTAACTGAGGCAATCCAGGAAGAATGATTAGGACAGTGCCTGGAACATTGAAAATATCAAAAATGTTAACTGTTATCATTATCTGCTTTCCTTTCTCCTTTGTATACCTCTCATCTGTGCCAATAATATTAAGATAGTATTGCACCTCATGTTTTGTCTTATCCTATACGAGCAACATTGCTTTATAATAAACAACCTGAATGAAAATGTACAGGTTTTGAATTATAGATCTTGCATTTATAAGGGATAAGGCTGGGAAACTTATTTAGCCTCATCTTTATTTTCTTATTTATTTATTTATTTAATAGACTATTTTTAGGGCAGTTTTGGATTTACAGAATAATTGAACAAATACAGTAAGATTTTCTGTTTTTGCCTGTCTCTCTAAATTTAGGGGCAGTTTACCTTGTGACCTCAATCCTCTAATTGATCTAAGAAGAACTGTTGTCTTTCAATTTGTTCAGATTTTTTATTTTTGTGAGAATGAGAGTGGTGACATCCAAGCTCCTTATATTTTGCAGAGGAAACTGGAAATCTCTCATTTGTGTTAACCTGTTAGAGTTGTCTGCCACTATTCACAGATCTGAAGCCCACTCCTTAGGTATGATTTACACAAAAGGACTCACGCTGGTGGGCCATTCTCAATGCCTACCATACTGAGAAGTAGCAAAGATCTATGGAATCTACCAGAACTAATAATACCTAAGCCCCACCCTGTCAGGATCTCCAGGAAACCAAGGGAATAAATCTTTGTGTAACTGTGTCCTACTTCCTCAATTTACGTAACAGATATACTAGGCCAGAAAGATGCAGCCTCAGAATCCTTTTCCACCCAGTACTCTGAGGAGTCACTATCAAACCATTTGCACTGGCTCAGGAGATTGAACTGGTTCTCCATCTCTCCCCAAGACAATACAAGGAAACCTACATTAAAATAAGGATTCTTTCCTCACAATGTTACACTCTAGCTCAGGTCACAAATTGAAAACAATTAGAGCACAATGCAAAGCAGTTGTTTTACTTAAGATAACACTAGAGGCTGGAAGAGATAGACCTCTAAATCTCAATAGCTTAATATAATAGAAGTTTATCTTTTTATTCATGTAAAGTCAGGATTATGCATTCCTAAGCAGTGGGAACTCTTTATCCAGCATGTTTTAAAAATCTAGGTTTCTTCCCTGAAGTGTTTCTTTCATCTTCCAAAGATATGTTGTTTATCGGCAACAAGAGAGAAGAAAAAAAGAGTGTGGAAGATCACACTTGGAAGAGTTCTGGGTACAGATGAATTGGACCTAAAAATTAGCTCTACTCATTATAACCTGTACGGACTTTACCTACCTATTTAAGTTTTCTGAATCTATTTTGGTTCTAAAGTTGATGCAATGATACATAACTTTCAAAGATTGTAGCTAAAATTAAAGAACGTGGCTAAAGCCCCTAACAAGTAAGGGTTAAACACTTACTTAAGAAGCATTAAATTAACACTAGTATTATTTCCCTTCTTTTTAAAAAAATAGTTTTTTACTAGATTGTGTAGACTATGCATAAATAAATATATATGTATACAAACATCCATGCAAACATACATGTAGGTAACTTTCTGTATGTAGTTTAATTTAGAGCTTTTTGTATCATTACTTAATGGCTTTCTAAAGTACTTTCAAATCCCTTGAATCTCAGAAGAGTAAAGAAGATAATAGGTGGTGTGTTCACAGCAAGTATATTAAATTAAAACAAATTATTATTTTTAAGTCAAAAACAGTTGTCAGCATTTTTGCACAGTTCAACCTAGTTGATCACATTATAATTAGGGAAGGTTATAGAGAAAGAAGCTGTATTGGTTTCGAAGGATGGATAAGATCAAGATACACAACAGTTGAAAGGAAATACAGGTCAAAAATATTCTTTGTTCACAGCAGAAACATTTGAAATAAAATAAGCCAATTGCAGTTTGCTTGGTATTTCCCAAGAAAGAGGCAAAAATACACCCTCATTGCTCATCGAATATATTCAAACTTTATAAAAGGAAATGACCTGATACTTATCAGTAACTGCTTTAATTACTTTTATTCATTCTGGTTCACTTGTGAGCAGCTCTCAGGATACTTGATAGGACAGTATAAAGTCAACGAATTATTGTTCTTCACAAATAATCTTTTTATTCTCTGGACAGTCCTTTTATAAAGGAAGACCCATATGAGTACAGTGCTTAATTCCAATCAAGTTGTCCACTTTAATTTGGGAGGTGTAAGGTGTGCTCAAGCACTGATGTAGGGTTATTCACCATGCCTCTTATGTCTCCAATAGAATTATATGGTGCATAATTTAAATCCCATGATGCAAATGACAACAAGCCTTATATCCAGGTCTGATGTTTAAAGCTAATGAGGAAGTCTACTATACAAGGGAGAATTTCCATGCTAAGAATATGTTGTGACAGAGTACATGTAACATAGACTTTGGACTAGAATCTTTCAGAGTGAAAACTGCTCTCTTGTATATTAACTTGGACATTTAACCCCTTGCCTTGGTTTCCTCATCTATAAAATACACGTATACAGATATTTGATATAAAGCTGAATGAGTTTATTGGAACCCCCAATTAAGATAATATTCATAAATATTCTTTATAAGTGGTAAAGCACATTGACATATAAGCTTCATTTGGTAAATGTCATGCATGTCCGAGTGAAGAGACCACCAAACAGGCTTTGTGTGAGCAACAAGGCTGTTTATTTCACCTAGGTGCAGGTGGGCGGAGTCCGAAAAGAGAGTCAGCAAAGGGTGGTGGGATTATCATTAGTTCTTATAAGTTTTGGGATAGGCGGTGGAATTAGGAGCAATGTTTTGCAGGCAGGGGGTGGGTTTCACAAAGTACATTCTCAAGGGTGGGGAGAATTACAAAGAACCTTCTTAAGAGTGGGGGAGATTACAAAGAACATTCTTAAGGGTGGGGGAGATTACAAAGTACATTGATCAGTTAGGGTGGGGCAGAAACAAATCACAATTGTGGAATGTCATCAGTTAACGCTATTTTCACTTCTTTTGTGGATCTTCAGTTGCTTCAGGCCATCTGGATGTATAGGTGCATGTCACAGGGGATATGATGGCTTAGCTTGGGCTCAGAGGCATGACAGTAAACAGATATTAAGTAGTTACTAGGTACCAGGCAGTATGTCTAAACCTGAAGACACAAGAGTAAATCACGATCCTTTGGCAAGCCATCATGGCTCAGGCATGTAATGTGGCACTTGGGAAGGCTGAGGCGGGTGAATCGCTTGAACTCAGGAGTTAGAGACCAGCTTGGGCAACATGGTAAAACCCTGTCTCTACAGAAAATACAAAAAGTAGCTGAAGCATGGTGGCTCATGCCTGTACTCCTAACTACTTGTGGGCTGAGGTGAGAGGATGGCTTGAGCCTAGGAGGCAGAGGTTGCAGTGAGCAGAGATCACACCACTGCACTCCAGCCTGGGTGACAGAGTGAGACCCTGTCTCAAAAAAAAAAAAAAAAAAAAAAAAATCATGATACCTGCACTCAGAATTCTTAGTCTAGAATAGAATTCAGTAAAAGGTAATTTCAATTTAATATGGGAAGGTCTAGTTTAAGAATTAACAATTTGTTGCACAACTAGCGAAGAGTAGAGCTGGGAAATAACTTCTAATTCATTTAACTTTAGAGCCCTTGTATCAACCACTGCACTAATTTGCAGTAATAGTGATGCTGCTTGCATGCTAGGAAGGCATCAGATGTAAAAACTCACCCAGTCTTGCCGTTAAAGAGGTTATAGAACATATTTGCTGGAAAACATAAAAATGAGTTTCTCATCTAAAGAAAAGAGGGAAACAATTGCAAACAGAGAAAAGAGAGCTAAGAAAAGCAAAGAAAGCTAGAAAAAGGAAGATGTACTCTGAAAACATCAGTAAGGTTTCTGATGCTAGAGGGTTAGTTGCCAGTTGCTACTATAACAGATTACCTCACATGCAGTGTCTTAAAACAACACTAGCACAACACTTAAAACTTATTATCACACAGTTCTGTAGATCAAAATCTGGATGTAGCATAGATTAAAAGGGTGCACTGTTCAGAATTTTGCAATGCCAAAACCAAGGAATCAGTAGTCTGCAATCCTTTCTGGAAGCTCTGGGGATAAATCTGCTTCTAACCTCATATAGGCTATTAGTCAAATTCAGTTCCCTGCTGTTGGAAGGTTCTTGTTTCCTACCTGGTTGTCAGCCAGGGAGCCAGTCTTTGCCTCTAGAGGATGCACACATTCTTTCTCATGCTTTTCATTTGACTCAGTCTCCAGCCCTTCTTAGCAATGGTGGATCAAGCCACCTTCCTGTCTGCCCAGGGCAAAGAGCTAGTGCACCCCCCACTTCCTCGCTTCACTCCCCACCCCCCTGCCCCAGGAGAGATTTCAGCACATCTCACCCGAGCTCTCCCTAGCACCCCTGTCAGGACAGGTGCTTCCACTCTTCATTGGGGTATCCAGGGGTGTGCCAGCTCTTACTCACAAGTGCCATCTACTGGAAGGAACATTGAACTGCAGAACCAAATTTAAAAACCTGCCAACAGAAGGGAATAGAACTCGGAAACAAGATAATCAATCTTCCTGAGACCTCTGTACTCCCAGCGCCACGGAAGATAGCGAGCCTGAGCATATGTCCACTACATTACTACTATAATCGGCATCTGAGAAAGCCACCACTCAACAGAAAAGCTATCTATAACCAAGGAAGTATATACAGTGCTTTTGCCTGCTGAAAGCACCCAGAACCAAAGCTAAATGATCATATACAACATAGATTACAGTCACCTTCAAGGAGGAAAATGAAAAACTACCATCCAAATGAGAGTAAATTGGCTGGGTGTGGTGGCTTACATGTGTAATCCTAGCACTCTGGGAGGCTGAGGAGGACAAATTGCTTTAGCCCAGGAGTTGAAGACCAGACTGGGCAACAGGATAAAACCCTGTCTCTACAAAAAATACAAAAATTAGATGATGGTGGTGGCACATGCCTGTGGTCCCAGCTACTTGGGAGGGTGAGGTGGGAGGGTCACTTGGGCCCAAGAGGTCGAGGCTGTGATGAGCCACGGTCATGCCACGATCGTGCTACTGCACTCCAGCCTGGGTGACAGAGCAAGACCCTGTCTCAAACATAAAATAAAAGAAAAACAAATGGGAGTAAATTGAAAAATAAGAAGTAACAGCTTCTTCAGATGAGAAGGAATCAATACAAAAAACCAAAACAAAACAGTATTTCCACACCCCTAAAAAGCACACTAGCTCTCTAGCAATGTACCCTAACCAAAATGAAAATTCTGAAATGACAGATAAATAATTCAAAATATGGATTATAAGAAAGCTCAATGAGATCCAAGAGAAAACTGAAAACACAAAATTGAAAATACAAGCCATGCAAAGAAAACCCAAAAGAAAGCAGGTATACTTACATCAGATAAAACAGATTGTAAGTCAATTAAAAATTACAGTAAAAAATGACAAATATTATTACATAATGATGAAGAAATCAATTCAAGAAGTTGTGACAATTCTAGATGTGTATGCACTCAACACCAGAGCACTCAGATTCATAAAACAAATACTAATAGACCTAAGAAAAGATGTATAAGACGATACAGTAATTGTGGGATATTTCAATACTGCACTGACAGCACTAGACAGATCACTGAGGCAGAAAATTAACAAAAGAACCCCAGATTTAAGTTGTATTCCAGAATAAATAGACCTAACAGACATTTACGGAACATCCAGCCCTGCAACTACAGAATACACATTTTTCTCATCTGTACATGAAACATTCTTAAAATTTTCCCATATATTAGGCCACAAGGCAAGTCTCAATAAATTTTTAAAAAGTCAAAATTGTATCAGGCATGTTCTCAGGACACAACGGAATAAAAAAAATCAATACTAAGATTAACTCTCAAAACTATATAAATACACAGAAATTAAACAACTTACTCTGAATAATCTTTAAATAAACAGTGAAATCAAGGTAGAAATTAAAAATTGTTTAAAATAAATCAAAATAAACACATGGCATACCAAAATCTCTGGAAAACAGCAAAGGCAGTGCTAAGAGGAAGATATATTTTAAAAACATAGAAAAATCTCAAATTAACCTTACTTTGCACTTTAAGAAACTAGAAAAAGAAAAACAAACAAAACCCAAAGCTAGCAGAAGAAAAATTATAACAAAGATCAAAGCTGAACTAAATGAAATTGAGACCAAAAACAATACTAAGAATCAATAAAATAAAAAGATGGTTTTTTGAAAAGATAAAAATGACAGACTACTAGCTAGATTAACCAAGAAAAAAAAAGAGATTCAAATAAGCACAAGCAGAAATAATAAGAGTGACATTATGACTAATACCACAGAAATACAGAAGATTATTATATACCACTATGAGCATATTTACCTACATGAACTAGGAAACCTAGAAGAATGGATAAATTCTTGAAAACATACAACCTCCCAAAATTTAACAAGGAAGAAGTAGAAATCTTGAACAGACCAATAGCAAGTAATGAAACTGAATCAGTAATAAAACATTTCCTGACACTAAAAATCCCAGGACCAAATGGACTTATAGCTGAATGCTTCCAGACATGCAAAGAACTATATCATTATCACTGAAACTTTTCCAAAAAAGATCAAGGAGGAAGGAATCCTCTCTAGCTCATTCTAAGAAGGAGTATTACTCTGATTCCAAAGCCAGGTAAGGATACAACAACAAAAAGAAGAAAACTACAGGACAGTATTTTTGATGAACAGAGATGCAAAAATCCTCAACAAAATACTAGCAAACTGAATGCAGCATCACATCACAAAGATAATGCACTAGGATTAAGTGGGTTTTATTCCTGGGGTGCAGGGATGTTTCAACACATGAGAATCAATAAATGTGATTCACCAGGTAAACAGAATTAAAAATAAAAACATTATGATCATCTCAATAGATGCGGAAAAAGCATTTGATAACATACAACATTCTTTCCTAATAAAAACCCTCAATAAACAACCATCCAAAGATCATAACTCAAAATAAGAAAAGCCATATATGACAAACCCTTAGTCAACATCATTTTCAGTGAGGAATAGTTTAAAGCAGCAACTCCCAACCTTTTTGGAACTGGGGACAGATTTCATGAAAAACAATTTTTCTACCGACTGTGCAGGGAGTGGGGAATGGTTTTCGGATAAAACTGTTCCAGCTCAGATCATCAGGCAGTAGTTAGATTCTCATAAGGAGTGCACAAACTAGATCCCTCTCATGTGCAATTTACAACAGGGTTCACGCTTCTATGAGAATCTAATGCCAATACTGATCTGACAAGAGGCTGAGCTCAGGAGGTAATGCTTGCTTGCCCACTGCTCATCTCCTGCTGTGTGGCTGGGATCCTAATCGGCCATGGACCACTACTGTTTGGCAGCCAGGTGTTTGGGACTGCTAAGTGCCAAAGGATTAAAGGATTCCCCCTAAGTCCTGGAACAAAACAAAGATGACCATTTTTATTACCCCTACTCAATTTAGAACTGGAAGTCCTAAGTAGAGCAATAAGGCAAGAAAAATAAATAAAAAGCTTCCACATTGGAAAAGAGGAATTCAAATTATCTGTTTGCTGATAATATGATGCAATACCTAGAAAACACTAAATACTCCTACAAAAACATGCCTAGACTTGATGTAAAGTTTCAGCGTACAAAATCAAGGTACAAGAAATCAGTAACATTTCTGTATACCAATAACAATCTAGCTGAGAACCAAACCCAGAATTCAATATCATTTATAATGTCTATAAAAAATGAAATACCTAAGAGTACTTTTAACCAAGGAAGTAAAATGCCTCTGCCAGGAGAAATAGAAGACACTAATGAAAGGAATTGTAAGTGACACAAATGGAAAAACATCTGATGCTCATGGATTGGAAGAATTGATATAATTAAAATGACCATACTGCCCAAAGCAATCTACAGATTCAATGAAATGTCTAACAAATTCCCAATGTCATTTTTCAAAGAATTAGAAAATCCAATTCTGAAATTCATATGGAATCAAAAAAGAGCCTGAATAGCCAACGCAATTACAAGCAAAAAGTACAAAGCTAGAGACATCATGTTACCTGACTTCAAATTATACTACAGAACTACAGTAGTCAAAACTGCATGATATTGTTATAAGAATAGGTACATAAATCAAAGAAGTAGAATAGATAACCCAGAAATAAAGCCACATACCCACAACCAACTGATATTTGACAAAGTGACTGAAAAGATACACTGAGGACAGAACACCCTGTTCAATAAATGGTGTTGGAAAAAAAATGTATAGCCATATGCAAAAGAATAAAACTGGACCCACATCTCTCACCATACATAAAAATTAAATCAAAATGAATTAAAAATTTAAATGTAAGACCTGAAACTATACAAATTCTAAAGAAAAACCTAGGAGAAATTATTCTGGATATTGGCCTAGGCAGAGAATTTATGACCAAGTCCTCAAAATCAAATGCAACAAAAACAAAAATGGACAAATTAGACTTAATTAAGTTAAAGAGCTTCTGCACAGCAAAAGAAACAATCATCAGAGTAAACAGACAACCTACAGAATGGGAAAAAATATATGTAAACTATGCATTTGACGAAGGGCTAATATCCAGAATCTACAAGGAATTCAAACAACTCAAGAAAAAAAAGCAAATATCCCCATTAAAAAATAGACAAAAGACATGAACAGACATTTTTCAAAAGGAGATATACAAGCAGCCAGCAAACATAAAAAATGCCCATCATTAGTAATCACGAGATAAATGCAAATTAAAACCATCATCATACACCAGTCAGAATGGCTATTATTAAAAAGTCAAAAAATGACAGATGTTGGCTAGGATGTGGAGAAAAGGAAATGCTTACACATTGTTGATAAGAAGGTAAATTTGTATAACCTTTATGAAAAACAGTATGAAGATTTCTCAAAGAAATGAAAATAGAATTACCATTTGACCCAGCAATCCCACTACTAGGTATATACCAAAATGGAAAGAAATCATTATACCAAAAATATATCTACTCTTGTTTATCACAGTGCTATTCACATTAATAGAGCCATAGCATCAACATAAGTGTCCATCAACAGATGATTGCATAAAGAACATGTGGTATATCTGTAAACTATAGAATACTACCCAGCCATAAAAATAATGGAATCATGTCTTTTGCAGCAACATGGATGGAACTGAAGGCCATTGAGACCATTATCCTAAGTGAAATAACTCAGAAACACATGTTCTCATTTATAAGTGGGAACTAAACAACAGGTACACGTAGACATACAGAGTGGAATAATAAACACTGGAGATTCCAAAAGGTGGGAGGGCGGGAGGGGCTTGAGGGCTGGAAAATTACCCATTGGGTACAGTGTTCACTACTTAAATAATGGGTACACTAAAAGCCCAGACTTCACTGCTTGCAATATATGTATATCAGAAATATGCACTTGTACTCTCTAATATAAAAATAAGAAAAAGAAACAAAAACTTGATGTGGAACCACTGAACAGTTTGAAATGAGACAGCAAAGAGGTCGAACCTTCCTCTTAGAAAATAAAGCATAGTAACTACAGATGAAAATGACATAAAGGCCAGTCATGGTGGCTCATACTTGTAATCCCAGCATTTTGGAAGGCCGAGGTGGGAGGATCACTAGAGCCTAGGAGTTTGAGACCAGCCTGGGCAACATGGTAAAACCCTCGTCTCTACAAAAAAATCCAAAAATGTAGCCTGGTGCCTGAATGTAATCCCAGCTACACAGGAAGCTGAGGTGGGAGGATCGCCTGAGCCTAGATTGTGCCACTGCACTCCGGCCTGGGTGACAGAGTGATACCTTGTCTAAAAAACAAAGAAGAAGAAGAAATAAAAGAAAATGACATAAGAAGAGAAACTAGTGGTAGAGACTTTAGTTTGAAGAACACTGGAAATGTTTAAATTAAGAATCCTAAAATGGTTTAGCTGGATGATTTCGGTTCAGGGTCTCTCATTAGGTTGCAGTCAAGATGTTGAACAAGGCTTTGGCATCTAAAGGCTTGACGGGGTCTTGAAGATCCACTTCCCAGATGATTCACTCAGGTGATTGTATCTTGCCACATGGGCTCCTCTCTAAGGTTCCTTACAACATGGCAGTTGGTCTCCATCTTGATGACTGGCTACTATCACTTTATGAAATTATTGACGCTCAAAGTTGCTTAAAACTGACCTGAAATATGGTAAATAATCTGAAAATGTCATCTTTTGTTATTTTCATTTTTTCTATAATACTATGTAAACAAATTGCTAAGGAAGACCACATAATTGAAATAATTCAGATGGCTGAAATAAATGGAGAAAAATATTAATAAATGGGTTACATCTACGTCTAAGTTAGTGATTGAATTTAATAAACAAATGGAAAAAATTTCATTTGATGGAATAAAATAGTTTAAAATATCAATTTTCAAAAAAACGAAGGTTGAGCACACAGACAACTCTATGGGCTCGTGAGGTATATTGTGGGAATGGAGAGAAAAAGAGGTTGAAAACAAAAATCGACAAGATCAGTCAGAATCAGATTTTGAAGGGCTACAGCAAGGCACACTAAAAGCACTCCATGGTCTATTTTGTAGAATAAATAAAAATAACTCAATTGAAGGTCTTGCATTTGAATACAGAAGATAGTTAAGAGCTGTATTGAAAAGATGGCAAAAATCTTTACGTTTAGATGTCATACTATATAATGAGGAGCTATCAAAAATTTATTAAAATAGTTATGTAACAATAAATTTATTTTATCAATAAAATTTAAAAATGAACAGAAATTTCTTGTCAGGTAGCTCCTGAAGTAAGTATACCTGGTTAATGATTGTGATGGAAACTTATTATCACAGACAAAATTACTTAATGTTTTAGATGTGTTCATTTAAAATACGAGCTTAAACACGTTAAACAACTTGCATGGTATTTTTAGTAATGTGAGTCTGTAATGTCCAGGTAACAAAAACGTAAGTTTGAAATATCTCTTAAAGCTTATTTTCTAATTAGAAACACCAAGTTGTACCAGTCTGGGTGGGATGAGATATGGCTCAAATCCCTGAAAAGTCCTCAAACTCTCCAGAGACCTCACATGCTCATATTTTATGTTTTCCTAATAGAGTAAATATATGTCCCATTACTCTTGTAAACAAAGAATTGATTCAGTTGGCAAACCACACAATTCCCTGGAAAGTAAAACTGCAGTATTTCACACTGTCTTTTTAATTACTTTGCTGCTTCTAACAACAACAGAAAAACATTGTTCACTTTATTTGTTTTCTCATTATAATAGCCTATAAACTCAGATGTGAAAATGGAATTGCACTGATAGCACATCCATATTTCCACATTTATGGCTACTAACTTGAATTCAAGACACAGACTAGTCCCAGCCTTGATCCTGGGACTGAGACCTAAAGAAATGGAGTCTCTCATGTAGGAAGTCAGATGGGCACTGTACAACTGGAGACCTTGCTTTTTATTGCAGTGCCTCTGAAAGGATTAATATATTTTGTAGAAATAAGAATTGCAAATAAATATTGAAAACAGTGTTAATTTCTTATAGATATATTACATGCTTTTACTAGCATTTATATGTAATTATGGAATATACATTTACTAGTTTTTTTTAAGAAAAAGCCTGATATTTTATGGCTTGATGAAAACTAACGAACTTTCCATTGAGCTAGTGAAACAAATAAATTGCATAATACAACATGCTAATAGGGAGTAATAGGGAGTTGATCTAGGAAAAGTCAATGCTATAAAGTGGAGTAGCAATAATCCCATTTTATAATTTTTCAAAATGATTTTTTTAAAAAACTGGTATTTGTTTCTAATTTCTAAAACTATATATATTTTCTATATATTTATAAAATATATATAGGAAACATAACAGTATATACCAAAGGACTTCTAATTTTTTTAAGAAATTACTTGACTTTGGCTGGCGATTTATCACTGCCTACAGGGAAAAACATAGTATAATATAGTACGTTTCTATAGTATAATATAGAATTCTATATTATATTCTATACTATAATATAGAATTCTATATTATATTCTATACTATAATATAGAATTCTATATTATATTCTATACTATAATATAGAATTCTATATTATATTCTATACTATAATATAGAATTCTATATTATATTCTATAGTATATAACATAGAATTCTATATTATATTCTATAGTATAATACAGAAGAGGACAATAAAGAATGGCTGAGAAAATGAGGAAAAATTCTGGGAACATAATAGTATGAGGACAAAAGAGACAAAGTAGTCTACCTAAGAACTTAAATTTGTGGCATCAAAAATAATAACAGGATGTCATAGAGTGCTGATGGTACCTAGTATACTCTAGGTACCTGGAGACCAGTGGGATGAGGGACTGTGGATTGGGTTAGCAATCACCATAGCCCCATCCTCTGGCTCAGCGCAGAGTTAGCAGATTAAAAAAAAAATAAAAATCTATGAATGAATGCTAAAAAGCAATTTGAAAGAAAATGAAAGTCAAAACTCACTGATAAAAGTAAATATATAGCCAAATACAGAACAATGTAACACGGTAACAGCGATGGATAAATCACTTTTATTTCTAGGATAAAAGTGAAAAGAAAAAAATATTTAAAAAGCTGTAAATTTAAAATGTCAATGGTTACACAAGATAGAAAATATAAATTGTGACAACAATTACAAAGTATGTAGTCAGACAAGTAAAAGTGTAACATCTTTGAATGCAATTGAAGTTATCAGCTTAAAATAGAATATTATAATTGTAAGATGTTTTATGTAAGCTCCATGGTAACCACAAAGAAAATACCTATAGGAAACATACAAAAGAAGAAGAAAGTAATTAAAACATAGCAATATGAAAAAAATTAATCATACATAAAGGAAGACAGAGAGGAAAAATGGACAAAAATAACCACAAAACAAATAGGAAACAATTAACAAAATGGCAATAGTATGTTATTCAGTATCAATAATTACTTTAAGAGAAAGTAGATTAAACTCCCTAATCAAACTATAGAGATAAATGAATAAATAAAAAACAAGACATAATACACTGTCTACAAGCCATTCACATTAGATTTAAGAATTCAAGTAAGTTGAAAGTGAAGGGATGGGAAAAGGTATTTCATCCAAATGATAAACAGAGGAGAACAGGAGTCATTATACTTATATCAGACAAAATAGACTTTAAGTCAAAAACTGTTATAAGAGTGCATTTATAAAAATAAATGGACAATCTACCAGAAAATATAATAATTATAAATATAACAAACATAAATACAAGATATAACCTTAAGATCGGGTACAAAACAGGGATGACCATTCTTGCCAATTCTATTCAACACAGAACTGGAAGTCCTAGCCAGAGTAATTAGGCAAGAAAGAAAACCTACATGCTTACCTCATGTAAGCTGCTATGGAAAACATGGAGGTTCTTTTAAAAATTAAAAATAGAACTACCGTATGATCTAGCAATCACACTTCTGGGTATATACGCAAAAGAATTGAAAATAGAATTTCAAAAAGATGTCTATACTTTTATGTTGATTGTGGCATTGTTCATAATAGTCAAGATATGGAAACAACCTTAAATGTCCATGGGCAAATTAATAAAGAAAAAGTGGTATATACACACAAGACAATATTATTCATCCTTAAAAAAACAGGAAAATTTGCAATATTTGACAATATGGCTGACATTTGAGGACATTATGCTAAGTGAAAGGAGCAATTCAGAAGATAAACACTGCATTATTCCACTTGCATGAGGTAGCTAAAATAGTCAAATAATGGAAATAAAAAATAAAATTGTCATTGCCAGGGACAGGGGAGAGGGGAAAATGGGAGTTTTTAGTCAACTGGTATGAAATTTCTATTTTACAAGGATAAGTTCCAGAGATCTGTTATATAACATCGTGCCTATATATAACAATAGTCTATTGTATGCTTAAAAATCTGTTAAAAAGATAGAACCCATGTTAAGTGTTTCATAACAATGAAAAAAGGAAAAGAATATGGTGATTTACATTTGAAGAAACATGTCTTAAATGTTCTTACAATAAAGAAAAATCAGGATGCATTACAAGGATATGGGGAAAGAAATTACATTTAATACCTGCTTTTTAACATCCTGGAGAAGTAGTTTGTAATGATGTAGATTTATATTCCTAAACTTCAGTCTTCTCATAAGGAAAGTGGTATCTGTAATTCTAAAATAAGTCAGTATTCTGCTGTCATTTTGCTATTCTTGCCCCAAAATCACAAAATATAGTTTAAGGTTCAGGTTATTTGATAAAGAAATAATATATTTGTGTGTGTGCATATATATGTGTGTATGTGTATACATATATAAAAATTTATGAATTTGTAATATATATAAAAAAATTTTTTCTTTTAAAATGGAACAAATTTAATGTCCCCAATAATGGTATAGATCTAGAATGGAAGAGCATGTTTATGGCTCACTCATTTAATCAGATTTTTTTTTTAATTTGTACTCCAGTTGAACCAGTGATTGAATATAGGAAGCATAAACTGGATGTTGATGGGTAACTGCTATGAACTAAATTCTGTCCCCCTCCCATTCATATGTTTTTGTTTTTGTTTTTGAGATGCAGTTTAGTTCTTGTTGCCCAGGCTGGAGTGCAATGGCACCATCTCAGTTCACTGTAACCTCCACCTAACAGGTTCAAGTGATTCTCCTGTCTCAGCCTCCTGAGTAGCTGGGATTACAGGCACCGGCCATCATGTCTGGCTAATTTTTATATTTTTAGTAGAGACAGGGTACCATGGTGGCCAGACTGGTCTTGAACTCCTGACCTCATGATCCGCCTACCTTGGCCTCCCAAAGTGCTGGATTACAGGCATAAGCCACAGTTCCAGGCCCCATTCATATGTTTATGTTCTAAGCCCCAATGTGACTGTATTTGGAGATAGGACCTATAAAGAAGTAATGTGTTAAGTGAGGTCATAAAGGCAAGGCCTTAATCCAATTGGATTAGTGTTCCTATGAGAAGAGGAAGAGAGACCAGAATACTCTTTACCAACTGAGGACACAGAAGGCAGCTGTTTGTAAGCCAGGAAGAGACCCCTAACCAGAATCTGAACCTTGACAGAACTTTGTCCAGCTCTATAAGGCTCATTTATGGCTTTGCTTCTAAATAAGAGAAAGTATGTGCTTGACTAGCCTCCATCCATCATTTTATTGTAATTCCAAACAACCACTCTGAACTTTGGGCAGTAGTTTGCAGGCTGGCAACAGTCTTAAGGCAAAAATGACTTCAGCTGATGTGGGTCAGAATGATTGTCAGGAAGGTGAGCTCCTGCTAATCTTTAATTTCTAATCACAAAAAAAGGAGAATTTGAGAACTTTATCATAAGCATATTTGAAAAGAGGAGTTGATTACCCAGCCTTGAAGAGCACAGAGTCAAAGAAAAGTCAAAAACAAGATACAGAGTTAAATAAAGTCAACCGATCAACAGTAAACACACTTATCTTTATTCCATGCAAACTCTGGGGTGGCAAATCAGATGGTATTTTAAGTTGCTTTTGTAAACTAGAATAACATTTTAGGCTGATGAGGTAATTATATAATACATACAGCATATTAGTTAGAATGTTTTCAGTTGCAAGTAACCTGAAGACCAAGTTCAAATTCGCTTAAACAATAAAGTAAATTTGCTGGTTCATGTAGCTGGAAATTACAGAGTTAAGGTAAGCTTAATTGTCATTTTGATCTAATTATATCATGCCAATTTTTTTATTTTCCTCTGTTCTACTTTATTAGTGGCATCATATTTGGGGCTTGCTCTTCATTTGGTTCCACATGGATGCTATCAGTTTTGCTGTCCTAATATAGAGAGCAAGCTTCTGTTTTCCACTTTACAAACTTCAACTGCATGTTTTTTCCTACTCTTTATTGTCTATTATTGTTTGCCCATTTCCTATTTTTTATTTATCCATTGGAGTGAATTGAAAGGACATACTTATTTTAAATCCATTTAAAAGACCCCAAAGTATTAGTGAAAATTTAGTAAAATAAAATTTAACATCAGTAAAATAAAGCATAATGTTTAAATCAGTTTCAGAAGGACACCTTCTTCCCACATACTGTGTATATCACAACTTCAAGAAGATATATCTTACTGGTAAAAGTAACACTTTTCAACTTGGTTAAATATGGGTAATTCTAGAGAAAAAAATAAAATTATATGGGTAGTTGCTTTAGAAAAAATATATAATAGTCTTTGTATGTTGCTCCAATTATTTTGATTCCTGTATGTTTTCAAGTTTCCATTAGCTCTCTTAGCTTTGCAGATTGACTAGATTGACTTTTCTTTAACTTATTGATTTCCGGATTCTTTAAAATAAAAAAATAAGAAAAATTAAAAACAATATTCTGGAATAAAAAAGTTGTCTCAGAGGATAGGAGGATAACCCAATTATAATTATCTTCGGCAATTTTTATGAAAAACTATTTTAAATAAATTTTAAGCTCAAAGTTAGTACCAAAAGTGCTAGAGGAGGGAAGCAGGAAAACTGAATTCTACATATATATTTATCTTTTGTTAACAAATATTAAATGTGCATTACTTTGAAGTAAATATGCAGTTTAATTTTAGGAAATAACTAGTTCTTTTCCTAACCCTTTTACAAATATGCTCTCATTATCTGCATTTTTAGAATTTCAATTTTTATTGTATGTGAATCATTTTATCTCATAACAAACAGATCAATTTTCCTGGAGCAATGAATTATAACCTGTCTTGAGTAAATATGGTTAAAAGCATGCTCACTTTTATTTTTTATTATTAGATTTCTGACTTCAATTTTATAGTAGCTATGATTATATATGTCTCTGGAAATGAACTTAGTGAGAACAGGCCATTCTAAAGAGAAAAATACTTTCAGAAATTTTGGAGAACTTGGAAGAGTTCTTACCTTTTGTCTGAAGTGTTTCACATTCATATGGAGAAATTATATTATGTTCTCAAATGCCTGCAGTGAAATGGCAAATGCACTCCAGCTCACAATTTGGGGAGCTAATAATATGCCTCATTAGAACTAAAAGTGCTGCAAAAGAGCTAACTTAGATAAGAAAGGATAATAATATTTCATAGATCCCAGATTCTTTTTGGCATGCTGATTAGGTATAGAGTATCCAAATCATAAGGAAAATATTTGAATCCTAGCAGACAGAATCCTAGTTATCTTTTATTAGCCATGAGAAACTGGTAATTTACTCAGCATACCAAATAAAGATGGCATGATTTACCTCATAAAGTTGTGATTAGATTTAAGCACATTTAATCCCTCTATCTAAATATGTCTTCCCTGTTATATTTTAAGGGTGCCTCAAATGAAATAAAAGATAGTTATTGTTTATTTTGCTTTGTGTGACAAAAAATATAAGCATTAGAAAAGCATTCTCTAAGACATAGGAAATAAGACAACGTGACCATACCATGAGGAGTACCTACATTCCAGTTACCTAATTTCCATGGCACCTGAAAAATCAACTCAGTTTTATATGATTGAGCTCTAATTTTTCAATGGGCATAGGTGAAGCTATGAGATATTTGAAAATGTTAAGAAAATCTTCTTTCTCTCAAGGAGCCAAGATTATGTTCTAGAAGCTGTATGTCTACATAAATACTCAAATACCATGCTATAATAAATGCAAAATGTTGGAAAAATTCAGCAATCTCAGCCCTACAGCTACAGGATATAAGCGTCTTTTTTAGGGTATACACAGAAGCTATCAGATCATTTATACAGCGATTGAGCTGGTTATTAGAATTGCTGAACTCATTCTTTTCTGTCACCACTTTGTCCAGCAACATTAGGACCAACCAACCAACTTTATTATATTCATTAGATTTCCAAAATTGTTCTTAAATATCATATACATGGTTACTCAGCTCTTTGCTTCCTATAAGTGGTTTATTAGGAGAATCCAATAGAACTATTTTTGTTCATCTATTTTTGAGTCACGCCATAGACTATTATTGTTCCTTTTACTACTGGAAATAGAGTCATTAGGGTCTTTAAGTCTAATCAGATTAGAAAGACAATCCCAGAACCAATTTAGAAAACACATTCTTAAAATTTTGTTCCTTTAGAATCAATCTCGGTACTGAAATCTATGTTAGTTAGTTTCTCCAGAGAAAAAGAAGCAATAGGGAATATATATATTAAAGAATTGACTCGCATATTATGGAGGCTGAGAAATCCAGACTCAGGAGGGTCAAAAATATATTTCCAGTCCAAGTTCAAAGACCTAAGAAGCAGGAGAGCCAATAGTGGAATTTGGATCCAAGTCTGAATCTGAAGACAGGAGAAGACTATAGTATGTTGCAGCTTGAAGATCATCATGCAGAGAACGATACAATTCTTTTTTATTCAGCTTTATTCTCTTGGGACTTTCAAACTATTGAATGTGGCCTGCCTGTATTAGCGAGGGCCTAATTCAAATACTAATCTCATTCAAAAAAAAAAAAAAAAAAACACACACTGCAGACACACCCAGAAATAATGTCTAATAAATATCTGATTATCCTGTGGTCCAGTAACATTGACACATAAAATTAATCACCACAAGAAAGATAAATTCTGACTGAATGATTATTTATTAAAAATTTTTAACAACACAAATAAGCAATTAATATATTTCTTTCCTTGAAACACGTATGCATTAAAGATGTTTTGGTTTTGTTTCTGTTTTTAATTTACAAGAGTATCAATATAGAAATGTCAGTGTGTACCTTGTTTTTGTGTTTGTTTGTTTTTTTAATCTTGTTCCTAGGGTGGAGTGTACCTTTTTGATAGCTGTAAAAGCTTCAATGTAACTTATTCTTTCAGGAGGGTTTTTTATGCTCTCTTTGATTGCATTGCTTTTCAAAAAACAAAAAGGAAGATATTTTAAGCAGTTTTTAAATTGAGCTATTTTTATTTGTGCATTTTTGAATATGTAATTATTTCCAAATACAAATTTTTAAAGCCAAGTCCCCATGTTGAAAGCAACCAATAGGAAGATAAAAGGAAATTAAAAACGTATTTTTAAGGACTCATCTAGACAACTTATTTAAAAGGCTTTTCTTCAAAACACAAAGGACAGACGTGTTTCAGAGGAACCTCAATTTTTGTTTCATTAATATTATAACAAATTATTAGCTAAATTGTGTTTTGAAGATATTTCAGGCTAAAGTTGAAGCTCTCAGCCTAACACGAATGAAAAACTAATGCTTTATATTCAGAGAAGTTAAAACACTTCATTTTCCCTCAGAAATTCTAAGCAAGCTTCTCTTTGGAAACCAAAGTTGATCATTTTACATTTGTCTGTAACTTTAGTCTTTTTTTTTTTTTTTTTTTTTGAGATGGAGTCTCACTCTGTCGCCCAGGCTGGAGTGCAGTGGCGTGATCTCGGCTCACTGCCTCCTGGGTTCACGCCATTCTCCTGCCTCAGCCTCCCAAGTAACTGGGACTACAGGCGCCCGCCACCATGCCTGGCTAATTTTTTGTATTTTTAGTAGAGACGGGGTTTCACCGTGTTAGCCAGGATGGTCTTGATCTCCTGACCTCGTGATCCGCCTGCCTCGGCCCCCCAAAGTGCTGGGATTACAGGTGTGAGCCACTGCGCCTGGCCTCTTTTTTTTAACTTTAGTTACAGACATCAAAAATCTAATCAATAAAGGTGCCATTTTGCAACAAAATGTATACTCTTTCTATCTCTACATAGAAGTTCTAAAAAGTTAATTTTGAAGTTTTTTGCAAGATTAATAATTCATAAAGCTTGGAGTCATTTATGCAACAATAACAGAGAAAAAAACATCTTTCCCTTTCTTTAAGCTTCATCAAGATTACTCCTTACTTCAAGACCACCCCAACAAAGTGAGAATGCACCAAATGTGATCTAACTTGTGATATGAATAACTATACTTCATAAGAATAATTCTAGTGTGACATTATATTTGCAGAAATGTAATAATTTAATTAATATTTAATGTGTCATGATTTTTATTTCATTTTAATGCTGAAATTATTTTTTAAAAGAATATGTATTCAGTAAGAGATAAAAAGCAAACACTGCCATTCCTTTTGAATTTGAATAGACTTGATTTGCAGTTAGATGTTGAATTAGTAATGCAGCAATGCCAGACAACATTAACAAATGCCTTTCCAGTAAGCAAGTATAAGAAAGTAAGTAACATTAATGCCAATGAAACTCATGTAGCTGAATTAATTTTCTATTCTGATGGTTAAAATATTGGGCAGCCAAAGTTGCCTTTGTGAAGATGTTCTATCTGCCTTGTTTTGCCATGACCAATTACAAGTGTTGTTTGCAGCTTCAATTTAAGGAACAGGTACCTATAGGAATTAATACACAAACTGGTTAATCCAACCCATGTTTATCAAATTGCAATAAAATTATGGTGGCATACACAACAGAAGACTCCTAATGCAAATATGGCCTTCTCTATTTCTCCACAGAAATGACATAATTATTATATCAGTAAGTGAAAACTAGGATAATGATTTTATCTCAATTTTTTGCAGATCGAATATTTTATTCTGCAGTTTCAAACAGGAAATTACATATTGTGCTCCAACTCCAACACCAAAGAATACCACTTCAAACAATAAAATATGCAATACCATAATGATAGAGAAGTGCTTGGACTATTCAGATCCACCAAGCCATGAAGCCAGTTGAGACTACTTTGCTATTAAATGACAGAATGTCTTTTGTTGTTGTCTTTCTCCATGAGATAAGAGATTTGCCTTCCCTCAATTCTAGGCTCTCATCCTTATAGTCTCATGATCAGAAAATAAAGAGGGTTTTCTTTTTTTTTTTTTTCAACTCAACAAAAAATAATCCTAGGGAAGAATTCCGATTGGAATGAGTTGGAAGAGGTTTTGCTATTTCTTTGAGTAGAACTGCTCTCAGAGAAAAACAATAGCCAACTTAAAAGTTCTTCATACAATGCATGCTATATATTAAGTCAGTAAGTGCTTAACGCATGTCAGAAAATGTAATTACTGATTCTCAGTTAAGGACAGGAGGAGTATAACCATATAGACCTGGCAATCTGACATTTTAGGTTTTAATTCCAATTATTTTGGAGATATGAACTTGGGTAAATTGCTTTGCAATTCAGAGCTTCAAATTTTGGTGGTAAAATCACCTTGATAGAGAACTCCTAACTCACTGTTTTGTTTTTCATTTGTTTGTCTTTTCAATGAGACAAAAATTGCCTTTTGTGCATAGTATGAGGCCTGTCCATACTAGTTAGTAAATGCCTGTTCAATCCCCTTTTCCATTTATGAGTTTTGGGATATTAACAGAATCCTTACCTTAGGAAAACATCAAAACTCTCTGTCTCACTTTCTTTACCATTGATATCCCTTCCTGACTGGACTGTGTTTTAGATAAAATGAAATTGTGCATGTAATGGAACTTGAAGTAGTTAAAGGCCTTTTTCAGTTGCAAAGGCTTATTATAGTAGATATGGTTCCAATTTTACTTTGTCACTGCAGACCTTTTAAAAAGCTAACAATAAGTCAATCAGCAATTGAGAACCAGAAACTAAAAAAAAGCATTCCAGTATCATATAACTTGACACTATCCTAGTGCTTTCTGAGATTAATAGCAGATTTCAATGTCATTATATAAATTATGAATGTTGTATAAGTAGGTGGTTAATGTGATTGAGCCTATTTGTTATGGAATAAAAATGACTAGAAATAAGTATGATCATAGCAAAAGCCTGCAGATGCTACTTCTGCTGGAGTCTGAGAAAGCTTTCTCCAAAAATGAAGTATGTTAAAAGGTTTTCAAGTGCAGCTGAGCTCTTTACCGATTTCGTAGTTCTATTCACATGATAAATTCTTAATATCTTTTTTCATTTTATATATATGTAAAACCAGGAGGAACTATTCTTCACAAATAATACTAATAAAGCCCTCTCCTCCCTGATTTTTTTAAAGGGCCTAGCTACTACAAGGAAGATTCTAGAAATGAGTTATTTAACTAGGACCATGGGAGCACATAAGAATTTTATTAGCAGTAGGATTTAATTATAACCACAAGGACTTATGTCTTTAAGGCCTTCAAGAAAGAAACAAGACTGCAATTAATGTAAAATAGTCAAAGCCATGCATTGGAATAAACTGTTTTTGAGCAAATCTATCTTTCATTCAAAGAATTCTCTATAAGAGGAAAAAAAGGAAGCACAGTGATTGAAAACAGTAAACAATTTATTACATAAATGGAGATATTATAGAGGAAAAGTGGTATTTGGCAGTGGAATTTTATGGACAGCCTAGTAAGTCATGGAAGAAAAACAAGCTGGCTTCTCTTTTTTGGAGTGATTAAAGTTTTGTAAAACATTTTTTTTTTCAGGTTTGTATCTCTGTCACTGATTTGCTACCCAGATTTCACATATCATGGACTGCCTTTCTTTTATATATTTGTTAATTTGGCTATTTTATTTTATTATTATTTATACTTTAAGTTCTGGGAAACATGTGCAGAATGTGCAGGTTTGTTACAAAGTTATACATGTGCCATGGTGGTTTGCTGCACCCATCAACCCGTCATCTACATTAGGTGTTTCTCCTAATGCTATTCCTCCCCT
Source organism: Pan paniscus (assembly GCF_029289425.2). NCBI lineage: Eukaryota > Metazoa > Chordata > Mammalia > Primates > Hominidae > Pan > Pan paniscus. The sequence continues at coordinate 25,789,198 of NC_073258.2, read as the reverse complement.
TGCTCCCCACCCCCCAACAGGCCCCAGTGTGTGACGTTCCCCTCCCTGTGCCCATATGTTCTCTTTGTTCAACTCCCACTTATAAGTGAGAACATGCAGTGTTTGGTTTTCTATTCTTGTGTTAGTTTGCTGAGAATGATGGTTTCCAGCTTCATCCATGTCCCCGCAAAAGACATGAACTCATTAAAAAGTCAGGAAACAACAGATGCTGGAGAGGATGTGGAGAAATAGGAACACTTTTACACTGTTGGTGAGAGTGTAAGTTAGTTCAACCATTGTGGAAGACAGTGTGGTGATTCCTCAAGGATCTAAAGCTAGAAATACCATTTGACCCAGCAATCCCATTACTGGGTATATACCCAAAGGATTATAAATCATTCTACTATAAAGACACTTGCACACGTGTGTTTATTGCAGCACTATTCATAATAGCAAAGACTTGGAACCAAGCCAAATTCCCATCAATAATAGACTGGATAAAGAAAATGTGGCACATATAGGCCGGACATGGTGGCTCACACCTGTAATCCCAGCACTTTGGGGGGCCAAGGTGGGCGGATCACGAGGTCAGGAGATCGAGACCATCCTGGCTAACATGGTGAAACCCCATCTCTACTAAAAATACAAAAAATTAGCCAGGCATGGCGGCGTGCGCCTGTAGTCCCAGCTACTCAGGAGGCTGAGGCAGGAGAATGGTGTGAACCCGGGAGGCTGAGCTTTCAGTGAGCCAAGATTGCGCCACTGCACTCCAGCCTGGGAGACAGAGCAAGATCCAGTCTCAAAAAAAAAAAAAGAAAGAAAGAAAGAAAGAAAGAAAGAAAGAAAGAAAGAAAGAAAGAAAGAAAGAAAGAAAGAAAGAAAGAAAGAAAATGTGGCACATATATACCATGGAATACTATGCAGAGATTTTATTATTTTTTTAACATGCTTAATTCACTTTATTTTTCTTGTAAAAAAATCCTATGTTGTAGCCACAGCTGGAGCCTGAGTCCTCTCCACAGAGACTCTGGCATGGGTCTTGACAAAATGGTCAATGAATTCCTGATAGGGAGACTTGGTGAATACATTCTCCTTCCAGAGGCCAGGGTCAGGTAGCTGTAAGTCTTGGAGATGGAATAAAAGGCGGCATTGGTGAAGTTGCCAAGGGTGGCAGTGCAACCCCTGGCTGAGCTGTATCAGTCATCAATACTGGCCATCAGCAGCAGCTTCTTGGGCAAAGTGGCTGAGACAATGCCAGTGCTGCTGGGTGCAGGGATGAGGCACACCAGCACAGAGCTGCAGTGGCCTGTCACCTTGCAAGTGACAGTGTGGGTTTTGCCAATCCTGTTCCTCTAGTAGCCTCTGTGCATGGGGACGGTGGAGAGCTTGGCCAGGATGTTGGCCCATCGGATGGCAGTGACAACCTCCTTGGGGCATTTAACATCCAGACGGACATGGCCATTGTGGTCCCTGATGGCAGTAAACACCTTCAACCTGGTGCACTGGCTGGCGCAGGTCTGCTTCTGCACCAGCATAATCTTCAAAACTTCATCTTTGAGAGAGGCCCCCAGGAAAAGGTCAATGATCTCAGACTCCTTGATGGGCAGAGAGAAGAGGCAGATCTCCTCCAGGGATCTGATCTGCATGTCTTTGACCAGGTGGCCCAGCTTGACGACCAGCATCAACTCCTTATCCTCAGCCTGGCCTCCTTGAACTACGGAGTTTTAGCCCCTGCCTCAGCCCCTACCACTGAGGTGACCCCAGCCCCAGATGCCACTGACAAAGCCTCAGGAGAAGCCACCACACTTCCCCATCTCAGGGCCCCTGGGGCCTCCAGGCTCTCCCATTGCACCAGTGTCATCCTGGCATTTGGTGTTTTCTCAGAGAAGCAATTTGGTTATTTTAAATGTCATATATTATACTTCAGCTTTTCTTTTTTTGAAATTGACCTATACTTAACATTTGTTTGAGTCTTTAGCCTTTATGCCAAATCTGGTACTTTAAAAGTTATTTAAAATTACAGTTTTGTTTTTTTGTTTTTTGTTTTTTTTTTTGAGATGGAGTCTTGCTCTGTCACCCAGGCTGGAGTGCAATGACGAGATCTCAGCTCACTGCAAGCTCTGCCTCCCAGGTTCACACCATTCTCCTGCCTCAGCCTCCTGAATAGCTGGTACTACAGGCACCCACCACCACGCCCGGCTAATATTTTGTATTTTTAGTAGAGACGGGGTTTCACCGTGTTAGCCAGGATGGTCTCAATCTCCTGACCTCGTGATCTGCCCACCTCGGCCTCCTAAAGTGCTGGGATTACAGGCGTGAGCCACTGCGCCCGCCTACAGTTACAGTATTTATATGATCTAAGATCATATATACAATGTATATAATCTAATAGGTATATATATATATCTACATATAATCTATATGTATATAATCTCTGGCTTTTTTGAGAGCTGAGATGGCATTTTATAACTTGTGGTTACATTACAGCATCTATCTTAATGACTATAGCGGAGATACTACTGGTAATGAAATGGCCTTGTTGTCTGGGGTGCCACCCAAAGTTCTTTGTCTCACTGCCGAAGAAATCAAGGACACAGACAAACCAAGGGTAAGATTAGAGCAGAAATTCAATAAGCGAAAGGAAGACAGAAAGCTCTCCGCTGCAGAGAGGCATCCCAAAAAAGGGTTGCCATTTTACAGTGAAGGACAAGGGTTTTTATAAAGGAGTTAGTAGGGAGTGGTGCTCCATTTACATAGGGCATGAAAAATGGGTCAGGACTAGGTGTGTCATTTGCATAAGGTGCAAATCCCTTGCAGTCCCTACCATATCCATTTAGTGAGCATGTGGGCCCTTAGCCTAAGTTACTCCATGTTGCTTATCTCTTCCTACTGTGCATGAGTTATGGGTGAATCCCTTCAAAGTGGACATGCCTGGTCCAGGGTATCTCTTCTTATCAGTGCTGCTGCAGGCAGCCCCCTGTGCAAGCTTTCTTATCTGAGTATATCTAAAAAATGAGAAGGAATATGCTCACTAAGCCCCTCCCCAACCCTGCCATCCATATGTGAAACTTTATTGATTACTTGTGATGTGTTTTGTGTCAGACCTGGCTTCCTTTTCCGTGTTTGCAGCTTGATCCTCTCAGGCTGCTCTTTTGTTAGAAGAGGAATTCTGCTGAGGACTCAGCCCTAACTATCTACATAGATAGTTTCTTCCTTTCTCCTTCTCTCTCAGCAGGTCTTTCTTCCTTGTATTTCATCTTCTGTCAATCTCCAGCGTGAGACCATGGACTTAGATCCATGAGGAGAATTTAGCCAATGTATGCTTCTGAGCTGTAGGATATATTTTCCTCCTTGTAGATTTAGAAGGAGAGATATGTGGCCCAATTCCCAAAGAGAAATGGGGCAAAATAAATCAAGAAAAGGTGCTGCTTGGTCGACCTTCTACATTCTAGACACCTATTCCAGGTTCTTCCTGAATCCAGAGATTTACATGCCCTTTGGTGTCATAAAGTTTACTCCATTTTCCATACATCATAGTTAAATTTGATGTCTTTTACTTGTAATTAAAGATTCCTAACTAATATAATGGTTTGTATATTTAACTAAGCACTTATTAGAACTGTATGGTACCTCATTCCACATCTTCTCTTTTTTTCATCTTGATTTTCTTTCATTTCTGTTTTTCTTGCATCTGTCTCTGCACGTTGTTTTGGGGGGAAATAGGAGAGTATCTGAGTTGTTTGGAACAAAAGAAGGAGGTACTTTTGGATTATTTTCCCTATCTTTCTAATCTGAAGTATTTTTAGTATGTATAAATTAAGAGAATCCATTACATAAAAGCAGGTACAAATTAACATCTAATCACCATAAAATAAATTTTTGACAAGAGACTTTAGGTTACAAAAGAATGAAAAGGTTAGTAAATCCTTTTCATAAAAAAAATAGTAAACTGGGCAAAGTTATCAAAACAATGATTCTAGGACATTGGGAAATGTACAGAGAAAAGCAATAAATTGAAAAATGTTAATTCATGAGAGTCCCTGGGACCTGTGGCTGATCCTACCTTCCTCCTCCTCTGCTGGGGTAGTTCTACCAGGGTGTTCCTGGCTCTGTAAACCACCAGGTAGCCCAGGTAGCTCACCTAATTTGGAGAAGAGGGCAGAAAACTCAAGGTCACATGCATTATTAGTAAAATAGCAAATTCTGTAGGAAACACACCAGGAAAACCTGCAGCTCTTCCAGCTTGAGATAGCTATTCCAGTAGGGGAAAGCAACTGATAGATGGACTAGCTAGAAATTTAATAGTGGAATTCTGGATATGAAAGACAATTAGGTGAGGAGTGAAGTGGGGTTTGATAAGTTTATCACTTCACCCTGACTAATTGGGAGGTTGCGGGCTCATGCAGGAGAGACCAGAGGGGAACTGATAGAAAGTAAAAACTGGGATAGTTCCAAAACCGGCCTGAATTTTGAAGTGCACCCCAACATACATATGGCTGCACTGGTAGAGAATAGAATTCTTGCTGGGTTATGGTGTTTGAGTGCATTTTCTAATCAGTCATTGGCTTACAATGACACAATAGAGACAATGGATTAACCCCTTAAAAAAAGAACAAAAAACAGAAAACCCAGTGACAGCATGATGCAGGGAGCCAGATTCCATATATTAAGTCCAGGCCAGATGGTTTACTAATAAAGAACAAAAAGAAAAAAGAAAAGAAACAAAACAATGGCAATGTAATGAACAAAAAGCAAACAAAAAATCTACATTTGTTACAATATGTAAAATGATAACTTTTCAACAAAACCTATGTAACATGCAAAAAAAGAGGAAAGTGTGATCCATAATGAGGGGAAGGGTGGATAGCAGTCAAAATAGTCACTGTGTCCACATATTTCATTAACTGACAAAAATTTACAGTCACTCACAAATATGCTCAAACAATATAACAGAGCAATTATGAAAAAGACTCAACAAATAGAGAACATCAATTTAAAAGCTATTAAAAAGAAACAAAGGAGATTCTAGAATTGAAAAGTAAAATAGCTGAAGTAACAAAATTCATTCAATAGGAACAACAGTAGATTTAAGAGGGCAGAAGAAAGAATCAATAAACTTGAAGATAGATAAATAGAAGTATGAGAAACAAAGAGAAAATGGTTGAAGAGAAATAACAAAGCCTTAGAGATGTGAGTATATGGAACTATATTGGAGCATAGTTCTTGTATTTTATATGAATTGTCAACATTAATCTGAAGTAAATTATGGTAAGTTAAGATGCAAATTTTGATCACTAAAGCAACCATTTGAAAAATAACTAAAAATACACTTTAAAAATTCATCAGAGGAACTGAAATGATACACTAAAGTCTATTTGTTTCACAGAAGAAGCAGGATGGAAGACACAGTAATGAAAAATGTGAGATATATAGAAAACAAATTACTAATGACAAACTTAAGTCTAATCACAACATCTAAAAGTAGATATTAATTGTATTAAATTAATATCATTAAATTCCACATGAATGGCTCAAACACTCCTATCAAAAGAGAGAAATAAACAAACTGGATTTTAAAAGTTTCCAAATGTATGCTTTCTATAAAAAACATAATTTAGATTCATGAACACAAATAGATTGAAAGTAACAGGATAGAAGAAGTTGTCATAATAAGAACTGGAATGACTAAATTAATGTCAAATAAAATAGACTCTACAATAAGAAATAATTCTAGAGACAAAGAAGAAACTTTATAATCATGAAAGTGTCAATCAGAAAAATATAATAATTATAAAAGTATGTGCAACTACCAACACTGCTCCAGAAACATAATGCAAAAACTGACACTATTGAAAGAAGAAATAGACAATTTAATACCAATTTTTGAGGATTTTGGTATCTCACTGTAAATATTTGACAGGATTACTACAGAGAAATTTAGCAAGAATAGACCTGGCGTAGTGGCTCACGCCTATAATCCCAGCACTTCAGGAGGCTGAGACGGGTGAATCATCTGAAGTTAGAAGTTCCAGACTAGCCTGGCCAACATAATGAAACCCTGTCTCTACCAAAAATACAAAAATTAGCCAGGCATGGTGGCAGGCACCTGTAATCCCAGCTACTCAGGAGGCGAGGCAGGAGAATCGCTTGAACCCAAGAGGCACAGGTTGCAGTGAGCCGAGATTGCACCATTGCACTCCAGCCTGGGCAACAAGAGCAAAATTCCATCTCAAAAAAAAAAAAAAAAGAAAAGAAATTCAGCAAGAATATAGAACACTTGAGTGACACCCTCAACTAAGTTGACCTAACTGCTATCTACAGAACACACTACCCAACAAGAGTAAAATATGTATTATTTTAGCCACAACAGGAATATTTTCCAGGAGATACCATATTCTTGGCAATAAAGCAAACCTGAATAAATTTAAAAGTATTGAAATTGTCCAAAGCATATTCTTCAATCCCAATGGAAATGAATTAGAAATTAAAAATAATTTGGGGAATTATCTAAGTATGTGGGTATTAAAGAACATAATGCTAAATAACATGTCAAAGGAGAAATAAAGATATAAATTAAAAACTATTCTGAACTGAATGGAAATTGCATGACAACATATCAACATTTATGAAATGCAGCTGAAACAATGCTTAGAAAAAATTTTATAGCTTTAAACCCCAACATAGAAAAAAAAGTCTTAAATAAAAAAGTCTACTTTAAGAAACTTGTAACTTCTACTTTAAGAAACTTGTAAAGGAATTGCAAATTAAACCTAAAGAAAGAAGAAGGAAGGAAATAATAAAGATAAGATTGGAAACTAAGGAAACAGAAAACAGAAAAACAATAGACAGCAATGAAAACAAAAATAGTAAGAAAGACTAGAATACTAGAATCTGACAGAAATCAACACCATTCATGATCCAAGGCTGTGCTTGAAGCCAGGTTGTCTTATGGTGCCTGCCTGCACTCACAGGAGTTTGCTGGTGTATTATACATCTCTATAGTAACATGATACAGCCACTCTGTCACTACATGCCTTAGTGCATAATTTTATTCATGATCCAACTGTTAACTAATGATCCTCTCTCCATACCGATAGTTTGAAGTATGTAAAAAAAGAAATCTGGATGACCCCATCTGGTCTTCATCATCTCATAGGCCACTACTCAGAAATAAACTGGGATCATTTCTGGCCATGAGCAAGAAACAACACAAAATACTGGTCTAAACAAAATAGAAGTTTACTTTTCCCACATTAGAGTTTACTAGAACTGGTTTCCACGATCTAATTGTGTACATCTCTTCCCAGCTCTACATTCAGTGATATATGCCATATGATAGGAATATTTACTCCTCATAAATCAAAAAGCACTACAAATAAGGTCATTATACCTAAGGAACTGGTGGTTAAGCATTTACCAGCACACTGTTGTGGGTAGGGTTCAAGATCTACTGTGTCGGTTGCACATAAAAGAGCCAGTATTGTTATTTTCTTGTTGCTCTTCCAAGGTCACATTATGGTGCCAGATGGTTCATAAAGTTGCATCACTATATTTTTGTTCCACAAAGCAATAAAAAGGAAAAACATAAGTTGAAGGATATCTCTTTTAATCAAACCCAACAACAACTCCACACAACACTGATCCTTCTATCACATTGTCCAAAAACCAGGCGATAGACACAGGAAGATATAAAGAGGCCTGCAACTTGTAGCAAAGTTCACCCCTAAAAATGATGGCTTTTTGGTTAAATCAGAATGTAGATAATAGATATTTGAAGACTATTAGAACTGCTTGAACCAATCATCATTTAAATTGATCATCTTGCTGTCACATGTTCACTCTACACCAAGCAGTTGCAGTGAAGAGATCATGGCCAGCAAGAGAAGCACATGGACTGCTCCCTCTGCAGAGGATGTGATTAGGCAATTTATCTCAGAAGCAGGTTATGGGTAGAGCTGCCACTATGACTGGCCTGCCCAAAACAGAGATGTTGGCAAAAGAAATTGGAAGTGAGGTTGGGAGTGACAAAAAGCTGATGATATACCTTTTGCCCTTATTAAGTTTGCACAGATGATACAGCATAAAAATCTGGTTCTTCAGGACAAATACAATTATTACAACCCAAGCTACAGTAGACATTTGAGTAGTGTGGCAGGCAGAATAATGGCCTCACAAAGATGTCCATCTTGTAATTCCCTGGTAATATGATATGTTCCATAACAAAGGAGAATTAAAGGTGCAGATAGAATTAAAGTTGCTAATCAACTGATTTTAAAATAGGAAAATGATATGGTTTGGCTGTGACCCCACTCAAATCTCATTTTGAATTACCACATGTTGTGGGAGGGACCTAGTTGGAGGTAACTGAATCGTGGGGGCAGGTCTTTCCAGTGCTGTTTTTATGCTAGTGAATAAGTGTCACGAGATATGATGTTTTTAAAAAGGGGAGTTTCACTGCATAAGCCCTCTTTTTGCCTGCTGCCATCCTCGTAAGATCTGACTTACTCCTTCTTGCCTTCCACCATAATTACGAGGCCTCTCCAGTCATGTGGAACTATAAGTCCATTAAACCTTCTTTTGTAAATTGCCCAGTCTCGGGTATTTTATCAGCAGTGTGAAAATGGACTAATACAGAAGATTAGTCTGGATTGTACAGGTGGATCCAATATAATCACAAAGATTCAGATCATAGTAATGTGACAGGAAAAGAACTCTGTGTTTGCTCCCCATCCTCACCCAATGCATCTCTTCATTTTTCTTTGATTTTATGGTTGTCCTGATTTGTATTCTTAATAAGAAAATATAATCATTAATTATAGCACTTTCTGAAGTTCTTCGGGTCATTACAGAAAACTATCAAACCTGGAGGGTATTATGGAAACCTCTGAATTTGTAGCCAGTCTGTCACTAGTGCAGGTGGCCTGTGGACCCAACTTGCAGCTGGGATTTGAAGTGAGGGTGGTCCTGCAGAGGAAAGAGTCCTTGTGAAGTCTGTGCTAAGTCTGGATGGTCAGTGTACAAGTTGAATTTCAGTACACACTGGCATTTGAAACAGGATACTATCAAATAAAATTTGAAAAGGGTAGTATTAAGATAAAAATATCATTTTATAAACATCCATGTAACATTTTTATAAGCTGTATTAGTTAGAAATGGAAAATGAAAACCAAGGCCTAAAACAGGAAAAAATACTTCAAACATGAATATGAAATGATAAAGGCTTGCATCTCATACTTCTAAGATACCAATTTAGATCCTGTAGGATACATTTTTCTTTAAGGCTGTTAGCTGTTAGTATTCCTATGGGCCCCTGGGAACTGATGCTGAATATTATGTGACATTGAAAGCTGGTTGTTAAATCACTAGTAGCTTGAATATGGCTTTTGTAGAAGTTCCACCACATAATCAAGGTAATTGCAACCAAAGCCATCATTCAGTGTGCTTTTTTCCTTTCTTTCCTCTTATTCCTTTTCTCACCCTCTCTTTCTCTCTTCTTATTCTTTTTTCTCTTTCTCCCTCCTTTCCCTCATCCCTTCCTTTCTTCACTCCTCTCTTTTTTCTCCTTTGCTTTGGCAAGCCTGTTTAGCAGCCCACTGTTTCTCCTACCTCTCACCTCATGTCTTGCTCCTTTGCCCCCATGCTGCTGAGAAACACAAAAATCTGTGGTCCAGCTCTGTGGATGAACAATTTGAAAAAACAGAAATAAACATTTCACCAATGGGAAACAAAATCAAGTGCTGCATTATTTTATTTACTTGGATAGACTGTCTTGAGATGCAGTCCACGTATCTCCTGCTTAAAAAACATAATTTGATCCTGAAAACAAATGCAATAAGTACAAATCTTTCAAACAGAAACTTGTTTTATTAATTGTAACTGAAAAACTACTGATGTATTTCAGCTCAACCCAAGTTACCATTATTTTCTCTGCATTGTTCACTTTACCAAATTCTAAACATATTGAAGCTCCCAGTCTGCATTCAAACTGCACCTAATAAATAAATCTACTACAGGACCACTAATTTTAGGGCAAAATAAAGATGATTATACGTGTAAATAGTGAAAGTATATGACATAATGAACATATCTAGAAGAGGCTACCTCTTTATTTGATTTGATTGGGATATGTACATGAAGAAAAATATTTCAAGCTTGCTTAAACACAAAACAAAATTTACATCTGTCTTATAATGGCATTCTCAGACTAGAAACTGCAATATCAAGTACATTTGTGAGTGCATTACTGCCTGAAACCATAATGTCAAAATCTTAATTTGCTTGGGGGTTTTACGTTAAAGATTATTAAATTTGAAAAATAAAACACATACAAATACTAGTGTACTTGTCAAGAGCTGTCATGGAGAACATTAGCTGAACATTAACTGAACAGTTTTTGTACAAGGTAAGTGTGTAGTTCATTGGGATTCTCTAAAGCCAGTCCTATGTAGTTTAGCCATTACCGGTATTTGAGCCAAGTAGTATCTGGGCTCCCTAGAGTTTTCTCTCCCTCACTTCTTGCCTCAATTTTCTTTTCCCTCATTTCTGCATTCTTGAAATTATACTCTCCAGTAATGTATTAGCATGTAAACTTTGTTCCTGATCAGTTTTCTGAGAACCCAGCAAGATGTCTTGACCCAATACAATTGAGACATTATTTCTTAATGTTTTATTTGAAGCCAGATAGCTAAATAAATTATTCTTTCATGGTCAATTTTGAAATAAATGTTTAAAGATTTTTTTAAGAAAAATAAGAAAAGCTGACTCTTTCACACTATTAAAAGCAAGTGGGCTATATCTATTTCTGTATCTATACATCTGTATGTTACTGCCTGAAATTAGAATGTATGTGTGTGTCTATCTATCTGCATATACACACATGTAGGTACATGCATATGCATAGACACACACACATTATATAGACATATATAGATGCATATATATATATATATACACACACACACACAACGCGTGTGTGTGTGAAAGAGAGAGAGACAACATATACAAAAGTAGCTTACTTTTAGACCTAAGCAAGAATGGTTAAAAGTGGAAGGCAATCAAAAACTGAGCAAGAAAAAAAAAGGCATTTTCCGATAGCTTTCTCTGGGAGCTGGCTTGACACTCAAGCTAGATCATGGTGTTCTCCTATAGAACAAAAACAACCTCAGAGATCAATAACATACAAAAATGCCACTCTGTGATCATGATAGAAAAAATACATACAAGCTCACTTTCTCAATGACACCCACTTCATGTCAGAGTGTAAACAAACTGACAAAGCTCACAGATGTATTATTCACATATTTCTGCTTTATGAATAGTAAGTGCCTAGTAAAATGCCACTTTTATTCCTGTACTTTTTTTTTTTTTTTTTTTTTTTGATGAGATGGAGTTTCGCTCTTGTCACCCAGGCTGGAGTGGGGTGGCGCAACCTCAGCTCACCACGACATCCGCCTCCCGGGTTCAAGCAGTCCTCCTGCCTCAGCCTCCCAAGTAGCCAGGATTACAGGCACATGCCACCATGCCCAGTTAATTTTGTATTTTTAGTAGAGATGGGGTTTCTCCATGTTGGTCAGGGTGGTCTTGAACTCCCGACCTCATGTGATCTGCCTGCCTCAGCCTCCCAAAGTGCTGGGATTACAGGTGTGAGCCACCATGCCCGGCCTATTCCTGTACCTTTAAAAACTGTGAACATCACTCATCACTTGCCAAAAATTTCAGTGATCCTTGATGGTGGCTCCTAGCAGAGCAGCAGCTGGAATAAAGCTGTCCTAGTTTTCAGCTGAGTCTCCAGGTTTTGAGGCTTGTGCATGTGTGCATGTGTGTGTACCCATTTGAAAATGATCAAAGTTGAAATACTTAACTCCCCAGGTACAATTTAGCTCCAGGAAACAGCATTTACCAAATGTATACTTTTTCAGAAATGAAGCTAGAACAATTAAAAAAGTAAGTCAGCACTGAACTCAAATACAAAATGAGGACTATTATTGTAACCTATTAGATAAATTTCTACCAGATTTGTGAAGTCCTGTAGCAGCTTGCTCAGGCCTTCTTTGTCTCTGACTTTAGCTAAGTAAAGGGAGAGAAAAGGAAATATAATGAGATTTTTTCTTCTTTATTTTCTGTGATAAAAGTTTAATCCTCTTAACACATAAATACTCATTAGCTGTGCTGGATTAACATGTTTTTCTAAATGGATGTGGATGGAAGAGAAAAAAGCTGACTTACCCAGAGTCATGCAAAGTGTCAAAAATAAAATTAATAGCTCTTCTCTAAGAGAAATAAAGTGTTACTTTGTAGGACTCTATTCACGTGTTCTGACCAGCACAAATGATCTCCTTCCTTAGAGGATACATTTTCACTATTGAGGAACTGAATTATTTCCTCTAAAACAATTCTAACAAGTGACAGTACATTGCAATCATACTAGGAGCTAAGATTATAGAGATGTTCTTAAGGACCTTCTCATTTAGCAGAGGAAGGGGAAGAAAAAAAATCAATGGTGGTTAGTTATAAAGTACAATATTCAAATGATCTGAATGGGGACAATACAAATAACTGGTAGTGTCATCAGTGAATGGGTGTGTTTGGAGGTGACAGGGTGGTGTGCCATAGGATCCAGTTAAGAGTTCAGATCCCAGATTTCAACTGTCTAACTTACAATCTTGGTCTCTCCTGGTGTTTGCGTAAACTTGGGCCAGCTACCTGCTTTTGTGGAGCTTATATTCTAACCAGAAATAGAAAAAAAGATAATAAGTAACAAGTAAGTAAATAATAAAGATTTTAAAAAGGAAGATCAGAATAAAGGTTGAGAATTTCAAGGTTGAGAGGCTGCTTACAACAATAAGAAGGATAGTCATTAGTCATGGAGAGGGTACTCATAGAGAAGTGAGTGTGAAAGTGATTAAGGTGGCAGAATCATGTAATGTGTTTAAGGAGCAAACCACAAGAAGTTTACTGTGACTAAACCTTAGTGAGTGAGTGGAGATTGGTAAGATTTGAAGTCAAGGAGACATGAGTCTTATATGACTGTTTCAGAAGTTGTAAGAACAGGAGCAGTCATTTCAGGACTTTGGCCAAGAAGACCTGGCATTCTTTTAACAAATATAAGAGAAACATTCTTAAGTCATTGACCTATAGATAACCTAAAGAATTCTGATCATAGATCACTTTGTGATTTTCAGCATGTAATTTTAAAAGGGTTTGGAGCAATAAATGTTATTGCTATAAAAATACACCTTTTAACACCATCTAGGTCAACATATGAATATTATTTTATTACTTGCATCTACAAAGATGTAAAATGTTTTATATTATCATTGAAATCTGTCTTCTTTGAAAAATAATCAAAAATGATCCACAGGCTAATTAATTACACAATTAATCAATAAAAATACCTGTGTCAACATCTTAGGGGATGTGTTTCCAATAACACATTGTTCCCATGTTTAGTGAAATGATAACTAAATTCAGATATTAAAGTCACAATAAAAAATGATACTTAAGTATATATACATATTGTTATGGAGGAATTAGATAAGGTGATTAAAAATATTTTTTCAAGCATAAAAAATACATGTATATTACATTAACATAAGATTTGGTAGCAGAAACAGAATAGAAATATAATTCAAAGTTAAAAAATGGGAAATTTTGAACTATTATATAGATTTTAAATGGATGACAGCACATATCAAATTTCGATGGCATTTATATTTCAATGAATAAATTTTAAAGAATATTGTCAGTTTCATTTTAGAACATAAGCGTTTGGAATAAAACAGAAAAAATATATTATTTACAACTACTTAAATTTATAACGAAAATTGTTTGTGTTAACAAACTGTTGTATATAAAAAAAAAAGTTTTACAAACTTAATTAGGAGTGAAAGGGGAGAGTTCCAGACTAGGCGCAGTGGCTCATGCCTGTAATCCCAGCACTTTGGGAGGCCGAGGTGGATGGATCGCTTGAGGTAAGGAGTTCAAGACCTGCCTGGCCAGCATGGTGAAACCTCATCTCTACTAAAATATACAAGTTAGCTACTCAGGAGGCTGAGGTAGGAGAATCGCTTAAACCCGGGAGGTAGCAATTGCAGTGAGCAGAGATCGTGCCACTGCACTCCAGCCTGGGTGACAGAGCGAGACTCTGTCTCAAAAAAAAAGAAAGAAAGAGGAGAGTTCCCTGATTCCCCTCACAGGACATGTGACAGTGATGTGGCTCATCTGTTTGGTCGCTGCCACTGTTCAAACCCCTTACGGGATGGGGAGCAGGCAGACAGACAGGTGCAGGAGCTCAAGTGGGTGTGTGCTACAGTGCACTCTTTTAGCCTTGCTGTCCATGGACAGCTTAAGTGTTAACCAGCTCAGTGGAGCCTTTGCCTTTCTGCAAGGGCAGAGGGCCAGTGTGACAGCTTTCTGTCCCGAGCTCTTGCTCAGCGTCCTGGAAGAATTGGGTCACACACAGGCTTGAGGAATGGTGAATGTGAGGTTTTACTGGGTGGTGGAGTTGGCTCTCAGTGGGGTGGATGAGGAGCTGGACAGGAGATGAAGTGGGAAGCTGATTATCCCCTGGAGTTTGGCTATCGAGGGACCAATTCTCCAACTATCCCCAGCCAAACTCTTGTCAACATTCAGATGCTCCTTCTCTTCTCTCTTTCTCTGCCATACTGCTCATCTTGTCTCCTGCTTCTGGAGCCTGGGGATCAGGGTTTATATGTGTACAGGATAGGGGTGTGGCGGGCCAAAAAGTGACTTTTTGGGTGCAAAAACAGGAATGCCTGTTCTCACTTAGAGCCACAGGTATCTAGGCTTGAAGGAGAGGCCTTTGCCAGGAAACCGCCCTCTTCGCGAGTGTTTACTTGTCTCCTCTCTGTATCAGGGACACTCATATAAAGTGTTGAAGCCCCCCACGAATTAATAAATGGCAATAAGAATCACCACTGTCTTGTTTCTAGTCTTTAAAATTGCATTAACAATTTCTCTATTAAATACACTTGCTTTAGATTTTGAATATAATGTGTTAACTTTCATTTTTTTAATCTTTACCTTGTTTAATTTTGTTCTTGTATATTGTCTGACCTTCCCACTAAGTTATTTGGATCTAAAAATTAACATTCATGTTCTATTCCTGAAACCTGAAATAGTCTGGAACATTTTTACATCCTAAATAAAAATTCATTAAATAAAATAATAGAATTAATATTTAAATAAATATTTAAATGATTCTTTTAAATGTAATTATTGATTCACAAGTGTTTGTTTCCATAATTATTCATGAAAAAGTCTAGACTACCAGAATTTGTACTAATAACATTGATAAAAGAAGAGTAATAATGCTAATGTGAAATAAAATTGATTAATTAATTAATAAGAACAATAAGAAAAAAACAAAGTTATCATTTCATTTGTGTTCCACATTTACTGGCATTATAAGTTACAGGACAATTTTGGAGGCAATGATATGGGGAAAAATTAAACCAGAAAAAAAGCAATAATATGTTTCTCTTATACCTGTGGCTTTTGAGATAAATGCAACCTGAAATCATTTAGGTATGTGTTGAGCATTTGCACATATTGAATAGAGGCTAATGACAGAAAGAGTGCCCCATTGTCTTTCAAAAGTTCACATTACTTGGTGAATATAGTTCTTTGCCCACCAGCCTACATTCATGGGTACCTACAAACCTATTTGATTCAGACGTCAGGTAGATATTTGATATGAACAGATGTTTGAGACACAGAAATCAAAGACAACATTCCTTTACGCAAAGAGCTCAGAGTCCAGAGGAGTCAGACATGTAAACCAGCAATGACTACCTAGGCTAACGGAAGTAAAGAGGAAAATAAGAGATAGAGAAACAGAGAGAAAGAGAGTTGGTATTCAGAAATGATACAGTTGCTTCGGTGATGCCTCAGCTTGTTCTTAAAAGACATATAAAACATATTTAAAACTAATGTGTAGAAATGGACTTCTAGGCCGGGCGCGGTGGCTCACGCCTGTAATCCCAGCACTTTGGGAGGCCGAGGCGGGCGGATCACGAGGTCAGGAGATCAAGACCATCCTAGCTAACACGGTGAAACCCCGTCTCTACTAAAAATAGAAAAAATTAGCCGGGCGTGGTGGCGGGCGCCTGTAGTCCCAGCTACTCGGGAGGCTGAGGCAGGAGAATGGCGTGAACCCAGGAGGCGGAGCTTGCAGTGAGCTGAGATCGGGCCACTGCACTCCAGCCTGGGCGAAAGAGCAAGACTCCGTCTCAAAAAAAAAAAAAAAAAAAAAAAAAAAAAAGAAATGGACTTCTAGTTCTATGTTTGTGAAGCAAGCTTCAAGAGGGATCATGGAGTGTTTGGTGAACACCAAGAGGTCTGGTTGGTCTTTAGAATAGAGGTATACTTTACTTTATACTCCTTATTGTGTAGGCCATGTCCTACTGTGTAGGACAGACTAGATCTTGGAGAGTCTTGTATACCAGGCTAAATTTGTATTTTATTATTCATGCTAACAGACATGTATGATAGTAGCATAATCAAATCTGTAGTTTATAAAGATCATTCTTTCCTAAGGAGAATGGAGGACAGAATGAAAAAAAGTGGGAGTTAGTGACAAAAGCAACAAAGATTATTCAAAAACTAATGCCAGACTTCTTCTTCTGATAGAATATCAGAGACTGATATTACACCCTCAAATGACACAAATAAACAGGAAAAAAAAAAAAAACGTAAGTATATGGAACAACAATTTTCATACATTCATTAATAGGCAGTGTAGAACAATGGTCCTTGGGAGAAGGGTAATAAACGGAAACCAGGAGTTGGACCAAAGAAGAATAATACTAACAGCAAATTTAGGAAAATTAAAAAAAATAATTATTTAAGAAAATAAACTGGATTTTAGGGTTTTTAACATAAGTCAAAGTACAATGTATGAAACAATATCATAAAACTTGGGAAAAGAGAAGTATATTGTTGTGAGATTCTTAAACTACATGAAAAGTAGTTAATATTGCCTGAAAATACATTATAAAATGCTTTAAATAAAAACCTTCTATTGCCTTATAAAATCTAAAATATTTTCTATAATTACCCTTTACAAGAAAAAAAAAAGTTGCTGAGTCCTGCTGTAAACCCTAAAGTGACTACCAAAATCTGGGAGAAGGGATAAGGCAATATGTAAGATAAAATGAAGTCATAATATATATTCAGTTAATTCAGATGAAGGTAGAAATAGAAAGAAAAGGGAATGACGAACAGATAAAATAAATTTGAAAGTACTTAAAATCTGAAAAAATGTAACAACGATAAATTTTTTAAAATAGAAATCAAAAGAGAAAAAAATCAATGAAGCCAGTGGCTTAAGGTTTGAGATGATCAATAAAACTGATAAACACCAGATAGATTAACTGGTTGAAAAAATGCAAACTATATATACTAAGATTGAGAATATCACTTTAAATCCCCATGAAAATTAGGACAATAAAAAGAGAACATTATGAATATCATTGAGCCAATAATTTTGACAAAGACAAAATATTTGAAAGAGACAAATTAACAAGTCTCACTCGAAAAAAAAAAAAAATAGACCATTCTGTTTAATTTCTAGTAAAAAGTCTTCCACAAAACAAACTTCACCCTGAAAAGGAAATTTGGGTGGAGACAGAATGTAAAAACAGACCTAAAATTTAAAGCATATATAATTAAAGAAAAAAAATGCAATGTGTATAACAGTCTAAAGCATATATAATTACAGGAAAAAAATAAATGCAATGTGCATAACAGTCAAGAATTTAATCTAGAATTTGGATAACCAAAACCAAGAACAGAGTTGAGAAGATGTAAAAGTTTCAAACCTAAAACTTGAACACTTAGTAAGAACCATTCACAAATCCCAAACAAGTTGTAGACATCATCCCCAAATACAAGAAATGACTAATTTAAGCCGGTTTATTTAAGCAAGTTCAATGAAAGATTTGTTTTTGTAAGTCTGAATGGGAGTTAGAGAAAATAAGGCAATAATACTGGCTAGTCACAGTGATAAGCAGTTGATCTCATCCCAGGTCTCAAAAAGCAAGGGTAGAAGCAGTTATCCTAAAGAGAGCTGTATAAAAAGAATTCCCATGTATGCAGAAGGCTCAGTGAATAGATCCCAAGGTGAAATAAAAGTGTCTGTCAATCCAAGATACGCCTCTGCCTCTTCAACTAATTGTATTATTTAAATTTCAATCTCATGTTCCTTCTTTGACTACAGCTTTCAGAATTCACTTGACCAGCTTCCTGATGTCCTGTAGAGAAGCCAGGTTTTCTGTCCAGACATTGTGCCTGTGACTCTCCCACAGCACTGTGATGTATTTCCTTCACATAGGGTGTTATTTGTAGCAAAGCCCTATTTAATCTCTATCAGACTTAAGATGCGGTAAGGTTACATTTCATGGCAATAATTACAACCTACATTATGGGACCGGCAGTTTGTATTCCAAGCAAATTATATTACTCATTTTATTTTTCACAACAGTCCTATTATTATGTCCATGATTCAGAGGAGGAAACTCAGCTGTGGAAAGGAGGTTGAGCAGTAGCCCAGTACTGCAGTTAAAAAGTCATACCTATAGCCAAGATTTGTACTCAGGCAGTCAGGCTCCAGAGTTGCAGGATTAAAGTCAACATTATGCTTACTAACTCCATGGTTTTATGGGAATTTTCTTCAGGTTTTGAAATAAATACATTGATATTTTTCCATTGTTGATTGTTGTGAGAAACAATTTTTGCTCACTTTCTGTAACAAAATAACGGTGAGATAATAGATATTGCCCGTGAGCTACTTTTCACCTAAGACCTCAAATAGCTCTATAAATATTATTTTATTAGCTGTCTTATCATCTCTTTATCACAAAATCTGTCACTTAAGTAGGTAGATAATTAGAACCAGATGAATTAAATGACTTCTCCAAGGTCAAGACGCAAATTTGGAAGACGATGGAGAAAAAAATAAAGTTCAATAAATGTCTACATCCTTGCCACTGTTACTAAATATCAGCCAAAATTAATTCTAAGATACTGTTCTTGTCATTAAGTTTCTGAATGGAGAGTTGGATCCTAGGACAGCATGTATTTCCTTCCTATTGCAATAATACAAACAGCCCTTTCATTTGTGTGATGCTTTATAATTTTGTCCCATACATTGCTTATATGTGATTTCACATCACTATTTTGACTCTCACCTTACAAGTTGGGGACTGTGGCTAATAATAATGAGAACTGCAATTTAGAGAACATTAACTATAGGCTCAATATTTTGTATATTTTATCTATTTGTATAACAAGCAGACTCCATGCCATCTATACTAGTATTATTTGCATTTTATAGTTAAGTAATTGTCACTCAAAGAAGTTAAGGAGCCTATCTAAGACAAGACTTCCAATAAGTGGCAAAGCTGGGATGTTTAACTCTGCCTGTCTAATGCCAAAACTATGCATAGAACCACACAGAATCAGGTCACATATCTAGTGAGTGGTAAAACCAAACACAAATCCAGGCATTGAGTGAGAGAGTGTGAATATAGCAAATCTGGGTCTAGATATGATCTCCAATGCTACCACTGCCCCACTGTTGGCAACAGCACCATTATCAGTAGTACTTATTGAGAATGTGTTATGTGCTTGGCACTTTGATAAGAACTTTGCACACACCAACTCATTTAATCTTTACTACAACCCTGTGAGGTAAGTGCTCTTATGAGTTTTATTTTATTAATAATAAAGCTAGCTAAATCAAGTCAACATGGCTACTAAGTGATATCTCCTGCCCCAAATCACTTTTGTTGACTATACTCAAATCCCAAAACTGAAAAGCAGCTAATTTCTCTTTTAATTTTAATTCCTCTTTCGATTTTAAAAAATTAAAATATGTAAAATATTTAATTTAAATTAAATTTAAATATTTAATTTAAATATTAAAAGTATTTAAATTACCTGATTCTGTCTGAACGGTACATTTTGAAAAGAAACAGCAGTCAATGATATCTAAAAGCTGTGCTAGCATTCAGAACAAGACAGGCTGTAGTATTGTACGTTTGAACACAGTCTCGCAAAACACCACCATCTGACAAGGTCACTCTGAGATGGTGATGAAGTAAGACAAAGACAAAATAAAACAAAGCAAAAAACAAGCCCACTTCATGATATTGTCTGAACACTGACAGAAAAGAAGGTCCCTGCAAACATGTCCTCCCCCAACCATTGTGGGTGATGAATACAAAATTACCAATCATAGTTTTAGCCTAACTCTATTCTTTCTTCCTGCTAGGTAAAATGCATAGATTCTCACTCATAGAATTGCTCTAAGCCAGAGCAAAGCACCACTTTCTTGAACTCTCGCCAGAACTACCTAATAGAAGCTCAGTCCTATAATAAATTTTCCTCATAATAAAACAATCTTATTGAGATGTCTCTTGATATCCCATGATGTGCATTTCTCCTAGATGCCAGAAGTAATAAACTCAAATTTGTTCAATTACAGGTATATTTCTGGTGGTCTTTCATTGAAGGGCATTGACTATGTGAACCAAATTTTTTAGCTACTTCCTCTTCTGTGTATAGTAAAACTTTCATAATCTGTTGGAAAAAAAGTATATCAAACTTAAGCTTCTGAAAATAAGTTGCAAAAAGCCCTGTGAACTTTTTAAAATAGAATTTGGAAACAAGGAGTAGCAAGAAGCCTAAATTATGTAGTTTTATTTTTAGGTTTTTATATTCTGCTCAGTCCATGCTCAAATAAAAATATGAAGAAATTCTGGGTCCTACAAGGGCATAAATGCTACATCTTATTAATCCTTATTTTCTCCCCATTAATTAATACATTTCCTATTATAAACCTGGTTCTTATATTTAACTTAAAAATTGATACTGAGAAATTATGGAATTACAATGTGCAGTAAATTGGAATTCCTTGTCTGTGTCAGAATTTCAGCTTCTGGATCATATTTCATGGTGGCTTTAGGGATGTCGCTTAGCCTCAGTGTGTTTCTTTTCCATCCATTATAACAGCTTTACTTCCTCTCCATACTTCAAAAGTATCAGAGTGCTAATCAAGTCAAGTTATGTTATTGGAACAAAAAAAAATCTGTGTAATCAATTTCTTTCAAAGATGTATAACCTATTTTCATCTGATTGCTTTTTCGCTGAATAGCTGAGGTCTAACATAAACCCTAGTTGTTTAGTGAGTAAGATTATTGCCTTAAACAGCGTAGAAAGAGAGTATAATGAATTACAATTAAAAATAGAATATCAAATGGACAAAAAAGTGACAATAAATACTTTCTTATTTGGGAGTTGAAGTGCTGAAGTATCCCTGTGATAAATCCCACAAGGCAATAAATGGAAAGAATAGAAATCTCAATATTTGTAGTCTGGAATGCAGCTCAAAAGCACAGCAGCTAAACTTCAAGGCAACACAAACCATGGGAATGAAACTTTGGGACCTATTTCAAGTGAATGAAACTAAAGTCTGTCATGGAACAAACTCACAGCTAGTTGCTGCTAGTGGAGGGAAAATGAAATGATGACACCTTCCATTACTTTCAAATTTCATGAAAGCAACAGAAATAGAGTGAAGTAGAATTTCAAATGTGATCTGAAAAAACTTCAAATGGCATATTTGATGTAGTCTGCTTTATTAGGGGTTAGCATATATGATTTATTTCAGTTCTCACAATAGCCCATCCCTGGACCTGGCTTTGGGTTAGGAAATAAAATCACTGACTGGTCAGAGTTGAAGCACATACCTACTACCCATGAAGCCTGGCAGTGGGTCCTACCCTACTTAAACCCCAAGAACTGGAAAAGAAGAATTTTTTTTCTTTCCCAAGAACAATCACGTTTATTTTCAAAAGGGGTATAATGAAGACAGGGTAGACAGATGAAAAACATTAAGCCTCCGCTACATATGATCAAGAATCTATGATTTTAAAAATTGACACATATATATGTATATATGTATTTATATATCTTGATCACATATCTTTTTTTTTGGATATTTCTTTTATTTCAGACATATATATATTACTTTTTTAAAAATTTTACTTTAGGTTCTGCAATACATGTGCAGAACGTGCAGGTTTGTTACATAGTATACATGGATCACATATCTTATATATCTATGTATAATTCTGAATTATATATAAAAATATATATTTTTATTAACATGTAGATATTTGGGCGTTTTATGTTTTATGTTATATATACACATGTTATGTAAAAGCGTGTGTGTCTATAACATTAACTCATTTTTCTTACCAAAAAAATACTCATTCAGTATTTGATGGGTGACTATTGGCTTAGTTTTACTTTATTTCAGTATCACATATAGATGCAAGTGTGGAAGATCTGATTTCAGGAAACATATGGCTTTGTCAATCGCATTATAACCTCTTAGTTTTTTTGGTCTGAGCCTTTGGAGTAAATGCACAATCAACAATTGCATGTATGCTTTTATTTCTGGGTTTCATGGAAGAATAACAGAAAACCCCGAGGCAAGTGCATGACTGCCCCCAACCAATGAAGAAATAAAATAGCCTGTGTCAATATTCTCTTCAGTGGAAGTACAACAATGTAGGTTTTTCTATAAGAAACTACATTTAAATAAAACCAAGATAGTACACTAAAAACAAAAGTGAAAAATAGGCAATATAACTACCAGGAAATTGGTAAAATAGTGCTTCAAAATTTTGTAATGCAAAAATTTAGATTTGAACCTTAGACAAGTTGGAGAGTGCCTTGATTGTATGGTCTGGTTACTCACAGCAGTTACAGCTCCAATACTTGGCACACATCACATTTGATAAATATTAGTCTAATTAAAAATTGTCAAGAGATTAGTTTTGATCTCTAAATGTTTACTTGGATTAGATAGGGCTGTATCTTAAATCATGCGTACAAAGTAAGTTTAAGATGTTAATTTATTGCTGGGGACAGTGTGATATACAGAAAAACAAAAGGAAGAAGAATTATAAGGGACTAGACAGGAAATCAAGACATGAAATGGAATATTCTCCTACCACTGTTGACCTTGAGCCAGTTACTGGATCTCAATTTTCTCATTTCTTTTTAATGTTAATTTGAGTTCAAGTTGTCTCAGCTACTCACTAGCACATTTCCTTGAGCAACTTGTGTAACATTCAAGAGCCTTATTTGTTTTTACCTGTAAAATTGAGATAAATATTCCTACTCCACAAAAAGTAGTGGTGAAGACTAAATTAGACTTTATATGTGAAAAGCATTAGGTAACCAATAAAATAAAATATGGAAATCTGTTTTTCTTGTTAGATAATATAATCAAATGTTTCCTCTTCAGAGAGGTCTTCTCTGACTTTGAGGCTTTTTAAACTCTGTGCATTCCCACATTACCCTCTGCTTACTCCTGCTGAGGGAGATAGGAAGTACACATTTGGAATCCATTAGACTAGATCCTAAAGAACAATAACACAGGGCATAACATGCCTGAATAGTAAAAGCCCCATGTGTTACATATAATGACAGAATTCTGTTACAGTAACTCAAGTTCTATTTCTTCACCTTTACAATCAATTTATGTCTAGTTTTATGCTGAATATATGTTTTAAAAGCATAAATATCTATATGTGTAAGTATAACATG
Organism: Pan paniscus; assembly: GCF_029289425.2. NCBI lineage: Eukaryota > Metazoa > Chordata > Mammalia > Primates > Hominidae > Pan > Pan paniscus. Next base: position 25,765,579 of record NC_073258.2, on the reverse strand, counting down.
GAAGAGCATAATAGAAAGAGAGGAGACATGCATTGTAAAGATAAGTAGGGCCCCTGGTCCAGGACTTTTAAACTAATAAGGAGAATTTTTGTTTACATAAATTACTGTGGGGCATGTATTTAATAAAAATCCACCACAGGGAAAGGAGTTCAGTTTATAGACAATGGTAATGAATTATTATTCTAGGGTTCTGATAAGGATGGAGGTGGGACTGGGAGGTTGGATTAAATAAATATATATAAGGGAAAATCAACAGGTCTTGATGACATGAGAAAAGAGGAAGAAACAGTAATAAGGGACGAATGACTCTCAGGTTTAAAAATCAGATGTCTTAGGAGTTGGGGATTCCAGGAAATACAGAAAGATGATCAGAGAGAAATAGGAAATCTTTCTATTTCTTTGATTTGAGTTAAAGCCCTATCTCGGCTACCTACTACTAGCTGTATGTCCTCGGCAACTTACATAATATTCTTGAGCTTCAGTGTGATCCAGTTTGCCTTGTAGATACTCAAAAGAATGCTTGGAAAGGGACACATGTATGGGAGTTATCTTATAATCGTAGAGGTCAAGCCATAAAAATGATAATAAGCTCACTTTGGTTAAAAAAAAAAAAAAAGACTGAACCTCAGGGAACACAAGCTTAAAAGAGAAGAGAAGAAAGGAAATCCAGGAAGAAAACAAACCTGAACTGTGAGAGACAGTGTAGTGAAATTGTTTGTTCTTATCTAAGACTACTGTGGTTCAGAGTCCGTGTGAATTGCCCTGTGCTAAGTGTGCCTACTATTTGCACTGCTGGATCTTTAAAAATTATATATTGACTCTCCAAAACCCAAGAAATCAACTTCTGGATTTGAATTTCACCATGACAAAGAAAAGAGGATGTTTTGGGGAATTAAGGCCAATAATTCCCCAAGAAGAAAAGATGTCTGGGCCTGGCGCAGTGGCTCATGCCTGTAATCCCAGCACTTTGTGAGGCCAAAGCGGGCAGATCACCTGAGGTCAGGAGTTCAAGGCCAGCCTGGCCAACATGGCGAAACCCCATCTCTATTAAAATTACAAAAATTAGCTGGGCGTGGTTGTGGGCACCTGCTATCCCAGCTACTTGGGAGGGTGAGGGACAAGAATCGCTTGAACCTGGGAGACAGAGGTTGCAGTGAGCAGAGATCCTGTCACTGCACTCCAACCTGGGCAACAGAGTGAGACTGTCTCAAAAAAAAAAAAAAAGATATCTGATAAGAGAAAGAGACATAGCATCATTCAAGATGTAGTTCTTAAATGCTACATATGTCTCCGAAACTGTAAGGTTTATTTCTCAAGATATAGTTTGCTAATACATCTATCCCTTCTAAGATAGATAACTTTTTTCCACTTAAAGACAATGAACAGGTAAATTAAACTTGAAATTATGTTTGTATATAAAATACAAATACATACATGGGACTGATTTCACTTGAATATGTCTAAACAAAGATTATTTTGACTGTTTTTCTAAATTGATAAGGATGATGAAGTTTTTTTACTTTACACTGATATGTCTAGAAGACAGTAATGAAATTTGAGTTGAGACAAAGATTTTCTCTTTCCATGGTTTCAAAAGAGGAAGTTTTATCACAATGGGTTTTGAAGTGATGCAAACCAACTTTGAACACCCATCTCCATTTTATTAGTAACTAAGTGACTCAGCAAATTAACCTCTTTGTGACCATTTATTCCTCTGGAAAAAAAAAATAATGATAGAAATGCTTGGTGTTCTCAACTTCTGTGATGGGCACATGAGATCATGAATGTAAACATGTTGTGCCAACAAAAGGTATTTACAAATTAGAATGGCATATAATATGTATGTGTAAATATACCTATTAGAAAATAGTCATATGGCATTGTAGAGAATGCATCTTAAATGATTAATTTTTAACTGAGCTGAAAAGCTTTCATTAGAAAACTCTAGCAAGAGCAAAATGAAATGTTATTTTGTAAAATGAAATGCTATTTTGTAAGTTGAGAGTCAGACTACTCTTTCATTCCTCATTTTCTCTTACCAAATTACATGCAGTTTATATGAGTTGACTATGCCTACTTAAATTTGTGTCACTTTTACCATTAACTAAGGGAGTGCTGTCCAGTTTGCAAACATTACTGCTTGGCTGGTTAGATGTCATGATGTTTAAAATACACCATTTCTATTATGCATACATATCGATTACTTCAATCCCATTAAAAGCAGTAAATGAAGGATTAGCAGATATGTTTCCTCTTCATGATAAAGCTTTGCAAGAGGGTGGAGTTACGTCTGTATATGTATGTGTATATGTATGTGCATGTATGTGTATGCATATGTGTATGCATATGCGTATGTGTATGTGTGGTCTGGACTCGCCTCGCCTCTCCATATATTTCCTGCTCCCAACCTTCAGTAGGCGTCCCTTAGTTAACTGGACACTGAGAAGTGAAAGGGCCAGGAAGAGGCTGGAGAGCCAGAGAGGGATGGAAGGAGGCCCCCGGCAGGCAACAGCATGAGATTCAGCCCAGCGTGCTACCTGCTGCCTCTCCTGCAGGCGCTGGTGCCCAGCACCAGATGAGTCCTGGAGGTCCAGTGACCTGAGCCAAGGACTGCTGCCCTGCGAGTTTGGTTGTACTGCAGGCCACCAATGGGGGCCAATACACTTCAGCTGCTTGCAGCTCTCACTTAAGTTAGAGGGTCCCTCTATGATTCAGAATTTGAAATAATTGTTGGAAAACATGGCACTTTTCTGATTATCCTAGCCCCTAGGAGAAAGTGTCCTGACAACTCCCAGTGCAGGGATCAATGACTTTTCTTTCCAAAGATGTTTCCCTCCAGATAACAGAGAGACTAAAAATAATGAAAGAGAATCCAGACATAAAAGGAGAAATTAGCACCAAGTAAAGTTCTTACACTGAGGCAGTCTCATTCTTAGTGGGCTTTACCCCTTGATAAGTTATTGATAATAGGTGCAGGAAGCCAGAGAGAGTCTCTTCCCATTGGTCATTGGAAATATGGAGGCAATTAGTAAAAGTTCTTGCCCCTCCTTTGCAAAATAACCTGTTTTAACAGGTTAGTTGATGAGGGAATGCTTTAACAGGTTAGTTGGTGAGGGAATGCATTAACAGATTAGTTGGTGAGGAAATGCATTAACAGGTTCGTTGGTAAGGGAATGTTTGAAGTTTCATTTGGGTAACCTGCAGATTTAGGATAATATATGTAATTAAAAGTTAGAAGCCTCCGTCTGAATGCTGGTGAAGAAACCTATAGTCATAATATATTGCGTTTTATTTCTCATTGGCTTATCTCCTTTTTTTCTCCCATGTTTTCCTCTTCCCTTTCTTATTTCCTTTCTTTCCTTCTTTATTTTCTTCCATCTTTTTTTATTTTACTTTTAGCATTTTAAAATGACATTTCTTAACATCATTTCCGTCTTTACTCCCTTGTATTCCACATGCCATATTCTTAGGCTGCTTTCTTCTTCCTCCTCTCCTTCCCTCCACCTTCCTCCTTCTCTTCTTTCTTCTCCTCCAACTCTCCTCCTTCATCTTCTTATTCTCGGTAGTTGACTGTGTTTCTAGGTATCTTATTTTTTCATTTGTTTATCCAAGTTGGGTTTTGCTGAGCTTGTTGGATCTGTAAGTTGCGTTTTATCAATTTTGGCAAGTATCTCAGCAAATATTTTCCTACCCCATGCTCTCTCTTGTCCTTCTGAGTCTCCAGTTACACGGATGCTAAAACCTTTGTTATTTACCTAGAAATCACAAATGCTATTTTCACTCTATTTACCTTTGTATTTTAGTTTGTGTATGTTTTACTGACTCAGCTTTAAGTTACTAGATTCTTTTCTCTGTTGTATATAAATACACTATTTTATTTCAAATATCACATTTAATTTTTTAAAATTTCAACTTCCTTAGTTTCATTTATTTCCCTTCCACTTCTTTGATGATTCTTCCTATCTTGCGTGCGTGCTGCATGTGTTCCTGAAGATTCTTTAAAAATTTGTAATAATTATATCTGATTATTCCAACATTTGGGATAACTTTGAGTTTGTTTCTATTGATTATTTTGCCTCTCAAACACTGCACATTATTTGCTTATTCTTTGTCTTGTAATATTTGATTCTATGAAGGACCTTGGTACAAGAAAACAGTAGAGTTCGAACTAGAAATATATATCTTCTAAAAAATATGTGCCTCTTATTTTATAACAACACTGGAGTTGGGCACTAAATCAATCTGATTTGTAGTTGACCTGGATCTGGGCATTGTTACAGCTTTGAAAGTAGGGTAGGATCTTTTCTTCAGGAAGGTTTATAAGCCAAACCTTAAATTTCTTTCAAAATATACCATAAAACAGAAATAAGGACCGAGTCCCATGCGGGTTCTGGTTTAGGTTTAAGGTGCTCTGCATAGTGAAGAATGATATTCCTGTGTTGGTTCCAGGCATCAAAGGGTGATACAGAAAATTTTGAGGAAGTCACTCCAAAGCACTGGCTTTCTCAAAACTGGGCAAGTTTTCATAGGTCTAAGGGAAATACTTGTTATGGTAAACTACTTTTGGATGCATTATTTATAAAACATTCAGAATCAATTGGTGATCACTTTTGTATCATTAGCTTATCACAAGTGTGACATGAATTTGTGACACAAAAAATATTTTTGCAATACACTATCACAAAGACATGTGGGATTAGAAAATAATAAAGTTGTGCTGAGTAGGTCAGAGAACAGTTTATATTGTGCTGCTAAAAGAAAGGAAGAACTATGGCAATGTCTCAAATCTACATCAAAGAAAGAGAAGATATTTACTTAAAAGCTTAACAACATTTTGAAATGAATATATGAGAGATTGAGGAATTTAGAATAAACAATTTTAGTCAAACAATAGCTGAAAGTCAACCAAGTGAATAGTATGTACACAGTGAATGCTTTTACTGATGTTGTGAGACATCATTATACCATTAGGTAATGATTATATTGCAATTTTTCTGACTTGTTTGCTGCTGCTTTTCAAATGTTTTAATATTTCAAGTGTGATGTTTAAAATTTGATATTGGAAAGCATGTGGATATAGTAGTATACAAACTGATTGCAAGCTGTTTTACATATAAACTTATTAATGTATGTTTGTGTTAAATATTTTGTCTTGTATTTTAGAACTTTTAAAGGGTTAGGAGTGGAGATTTTCTCAATTCACTCATGTTCCATAAAAATAATTACCAGGGCATTTTTTGAAAATAATAACCTTCTATAGGTGTTGGAGAAAATGAAACTACTCTAATTGCAACAGTAATATTGCTTGAATGGCATACATCCAGGAAAGCCAAAGTCCCAAATCCAAGTATTAGAAGAGACAGGCTCAAGTTATTTAGGTAGAACCTAAGGGCAATGTGTGAAAATGACCTTGAGAAAGGTGTTCTAGAGAAAAGAGAGTAATAGTACTTTCATTTGTAATGCTCAAGGCCATGCTGAGCAATCACAACTATTAAAATTATCTGCTGATAAGAGTATCACTGGGACTTGAAAGTAAAATGTGCTAATGTGGGGCCATTTGTTCTTGGAACCCTAAAGGTTCACTAAGAATCACTGACATGAGGCAGATTGAGTAATAGGAGAAGAGGTATACAAATTTATTTAAGGTGCATACACAAGAGCTTTAGAACGAAGACCCAACTTCCCAATGAGTTACAGAAATGTATATACCATTTTTAGGTTATAGAAAGAATGGGGGCTTAGATGCTGGTAAAACAAGTTATTTGAAGGGAGAGAAAAGGATTGCTAGCAAAGGTGGCCTTGCTATGTAGATGAAAACTTCCTCAGAGAGAACATATGATAAATATTTCTTTTCAGACTTTTAAAGGTTTCAGACTCAATTTCTGCTGGATCTGGGAAAAGGAACAGAAAGGGAAGGGGGCATGGCTGGATTAATGGAGATTCTCTAGAGATGCAAATTTTCCCCACTTAAGACAGCTTTGTGAGGCCATTTCTACCTAGTGGCCAAGAAGCAGCCATTTCAAAATATATCAAAGAAATATATTTGGGGAGTAAAATGTTTTAATTTCTTGACTAGGCTGTCCCTCATTGCCATTTCTCAGACTTTGAAAAGACTAGAGTCAAGGTTCTAATTAATACCTCTGAAATTTCTAAAAACTTCTGTTGCAGAACTTTATTATTCATCTGCTTCCCCCCAACCTCCCGGAGCAGATTCTAGAATTACTTTCTAGGCTCAATATGTGGGACTTTTTCTCTCCCTCACTACTGGAGGTCTTAGCCAGTGTCAATAGGCAAGGAAGTAAAAATAGCATCTAGAAACAAAAGGAAAAAAAAAAACCCTCTCTTTATTTAAAACAGCACATTGGCTTTATGCAAAACAACACAAGGCAAGTAGAAAATTTTACCATATCCAAAAAGCTTTGTCAATGAAAAAGAGTCAAAGTCTGTAAAACGTTCGAAGAGATTTATTCTGAGGCAAATGTGAAGACCATGACCTGTGACAGAGCCCAAGGAGGTCCTGAGAACATGTGCCTAAGGTGATTGCATTACAGCTTGATTTTATACATTCTAGGGAGACAGAAGTTTCAGGCAGATATCAATCAATATATACAAGGTATGTATTGTTTCTGTCTGGAAAGGCAGGACAACTCGAAGGGCAGGGGCCACTTTTTGGTGGATTCAAAGATTTTGCAACTGCACAACAAGTTCTCCTTGCCCACTCTCCTGATAGAGCTGATTTATCAAGACAGCAAATTGCAATAAAGAAAGTTTAATTCACACAGAGCCGGCTGTACAAGAGACCAGAATTTTATTATTACTCAAATAAGTCACCATGAAAATTCAGGGATCAGGGTTGTATTCATGTGTTTTTGCATTGCTATAAAGAAATACCTGAGAATGGGTAATTTATTTTTTTAAAAAAGGTCTAATTGGATCATCGTTCTGTAGGCTGAACAGGAAGCGTGGCAGCGTCAGCTTTTGGGGAGGTCTCAAGGAACTTACAATCAAGGCAGAAGGCAAAGGGGGATTGAGGCATCTCACATGTTGGGAGCAACAGCAAGAGGGAGAGTGAGGAGGTGCCACACACTGTGAAATGACCAGATCTCAAAAGAACTCACTCATCATCAACAGAACAGCACCTATGGGGACATCTGTCCCTGTGATTCAATCACCTCCTGCCAGGCCACAGCTTCAGCATTGGGGATTACAATTTAACATGAGATTTGGGGGAGGACACAGATCCAAACCATATCAGGGGTGTTTAGGGATAATTTGGCAGGTAGGAATCTGGGGAGTGGGGAGTGTTGATTGGTCAGGTTGGAGATAGAATCATAGGGAGTCAAAACAACAGTGATGTTATACCTAGGAGCAATTGGGGAGGTTTAGAATCTTGTAGTCTCCAGCTGCATGACTCCTAAACCATAATCTCTAACCTTGAGGCTAATTTGTTAGTCCTGCAAAGACAGTCTAATCCTCTGGCAAAAAGGGGGTTTGTTTTGGGAAAGGGGTGTTATCAGCTTTGTTTTAAGGTTAAACTATAAACTAAGTTTCTCCCAATGTTAGCTCAGCCTATGCCCAAGAATGAAGGACAGCTTGGAGGTTGAAGCAAGGTGGCGTCAGTTAGGTTATATCTCTTTCATTGTAATAATTTTCTCAGTTATATTTTTTGTAAAGGTGGTTTTAACTTTCTGATTGGCAATTGTTTGAAAGAGTTAAGTTATTATCCAAAGACCTGGAACCAATAGAAAGGAGTATCTGGGTTAAGATAAGGGATTGTGGAGACAAAGGTTCTTATTATGCAGATGAAGCTTCCAGGTAGCAGGCTTCAGAGAGAATACATGATAAATATCTCTGATCAGATCTAAAAAGGTGCCAGACCATTAGCTAATCTCTCCTGGATCAGGAAAACACTTGAAAAGTGAAGAGAATTCTCTACAGAGTGTATATTTTCTTCACAAGACAGCTTTGCAGGGCAATTTCAAAATGTGTCAATTTGTGGGTAAATACTTCAATTTCTTTCCAGACCTGCTATCTGTCTTGTGATGGCATATGAGAATTAGGCTGTAGTTTGGTGTCTTATTGCCACAAAGAGTTTTTCACTTGTAAGATCTCTATTTTGATGTTAATGATGGTCAGTTGTGCCTGAATTACAAAGAGAACAGATTATAACGTGGCATATCCTTCCCAAGATGGCCAGAACTAGTTTTTCAGGTTTACTTTGGAATGCCCTTCGCCAAGAGGAGGGATCCATTTAATTATTTGGGAGACTTACAATTTTATTTTTGGTTTACAGCAAGTGGCACAATGCTTTAATGATAGATGTTAAGACTTGTTCTATTACTCATGGGCTGCTATTTTTATACACACTATTGCTTCAATTAAGATAACTCACTTTCCTATATTCCAATAAAAATAAATAGCTTTAAATAGTAATATAATAGTTGATCTACAAATGACATTCATAAAGAGTATGTTGAAGATAATATAAGCAAATCAGAAAAAAATAGAATGTATATTCTTTAAATATATAAAGAAGGTTATAGATATGTTTATACTCATTCAAATTCTACATTTTTTCTTTGGCATAATAATTAAATGCTTAAACAAAAATAAAAAGAAGTTGAACCAAATAAAAATGTTGATGAAATGTAGTACTACTAAAAATGCAGCAAGAGCATTGTATCAATGAAAAAAAAATTTTTTTTTTTTAATTATACTTTAAGTTCTGGGATACATGTTCAGAACGCGAAGGTTTGTTACATAGGTATACATGTGCCATCGTGGTTTGCTGCACCCATCAACCCATCATCTACATTAGGTATTTCTCCTAATGCTATTCCTCCCCTTGACCCCACCCCCCAACAGGCCCTGGTGTGTGATGTTCCCCTCCCTGTGCCTATATATTCTCATTGTTCAACTCCCACTTATGAGTGAGAACATGTAGTGTTTGGTTTTCTGTTCCTGTGTTAGTTTGCTGAGAATGATGGTTTCCAGCTTCATCCATGTCCCTGCAAAGGACATGAACTCATTCTGTTTTATGGCAGCAAAATATTATACCATGTTGTATACATGCTACATCTTCTTAATCCAGTCCAATACTGGTGGGCATTTGGGTTGGTTCCAAGTCTTTGCTATTGTGAACAGTGCTGCAACAAACATACGTGTGCATGTGTCTGTATAGCAGAATGACTTATAATCCTTTGGGTATATACCCAGTAATGGGATTGCTGGGTCAAATGGTATTTCTGCTTCTAAATCCTTGAGGAATTGCCACACTGTCTTCCACCATGGTTGAACTAATTTACACTTCCACCAACAGTGTAAAACATTTCTATTTCTCCACATCCTCTCCAGCATCTGTTGTTTCCTGACATTTAATGATCGACATTCCAATTGGCATAAGATGGTATCTCATTATGGTTTTGATTTGCATTTCTCTAATGACCACTGATGATGAGCATTTTTCATGTTTGTTGGCCACATAAATGTCTTCTTTTGAAAATTGTCTGTTCATATCCTTCGCCCACTTTTGATGGGGTTGTTTTTTTTCTTGTAAATTTGTAAAGTTTCTTGTAGATTCTGGATATTAGCCCATTGTCAGATGGATAGATTGCAAAAATTTTCTCCCATTTTGTAGGTTGCCTGTTCACTCAGATGATAGTTTCTTTTGTTGTAGAGAAGATATTTAGTTGAATTAGATCCCATTTGTCAACTTTGGCTTTTGTTGCAATTTCTTTTGGTGTTTTAGTCATGAAGTCTTTGCCCATGCCTATTTCCTGAAGGGTATTGCCTAGGTTTTCTTCTAGGGTTTTCATGGTTTTATGTCTTGCATTTAAATCTTTAATCCATCCTGAGTTAATCTGTGTATAAGGTGTAAGGAAGGGCTCCAGTTTCAGTTTTCTGCATATGGCTAGCCAGTTTTCCCAACACCATTTATTAAACAGGGAATCCTTTCCCCATTGCTTGTTTGTGTCAGGTTTGCTGAAAATCAAATGGTTGTAGAAGTGTGGTGTTATTTATGAGGTCTCTGTTCTGTTCCATTGGTCTATATATCTGTTTTGGTCCCAGTATCATGCTGTTTTGGTTAATGTAGTCTTGTAGTATACTTTGAAGTCAGGTAGTATGATGCCTCCAGCTTTGTTCTTTTTGCTTAAGATTGTCTTGGCTATACGGGCTCTTTTTTGGTTCCATATGAAATTTAATGTAGTTTTTTTCTAATTCTATGAAGAAAGTCAATGGTATCTTGATGGAAATAGCATTGAATATATAAATTACTTTGACCAGTATGGCCATTTTCATGATATTCAATCTTCGTATCCATGAGCATGGAATGTTTTTCCATTTGTTTGTGTTCTCTCTTATTTCCTTGAGCAATGGTTTGTAGTTCTCCCTGAAGAGGTCTTTCACATCCCTTGTAAGTTGTATTCCTAGCTATTTTATTCTCTTTTTAGCAATTTTGAATGGAAGTTAGCTCATGATTTGGCTCTCTGGTTGTCTATTATTGGCACATATTAATGCTTGTAGTTATTGCACATTGATTTTGTATCCTGAGATTTTGTTGAAATTTCTTATCAGCTTAAGGAGTTTTTGGGCTGAGACTATGGGGTTTTCTAAATATTAAATCATGTCATCTGCAAACATACATAATTTGACTTCCTCTTTTCCTATGTGAATACGCTTTATTTCTTTTTCTTGCCTGATTCCCCTAGCGAGAACTTCCAATATTATGTTGAATAGGAATGGTAAGAGACAGCATCCTTGTCTTGTGCCGGTTTTCAAACGGAATGCTTCCAGCTTTTGCCCATTCAGTATGATATTGGCTGTGGGTTTGTCATAAATAGCTCTTATGATTTTGAGATATGTTCCATCAATACTTAGTTTATTGAGTGTTTTTAGCATAAAGCGGTGTTGAATTTTATCAAAGGCCTTTTCTGCATCTATTGAGATAATCATGTGGTTTTTGTCATTGGTTCTGTTTATGTGATGGATTACATTTATTGATTTGCATATGTTGAACCAGCCTTGCATCCCAAGGATGAAGCTGACTTGATAGTGACAGATAAGCTTTTTAATGTCCTGCTGGATTCAGTTTGCCAGTATTTTACTGAAGATTTTCACACTGATGTTCATCAGGGATATTACAGTGAAATTTTCTTTTTTTGTTATGTCTCTGCCAGGTTTGGGTATCATAATGATGCTGGCCTCATAAAATGAGTTAGGGAAGATTCCCTCTTTTTCTATTGTTTGGAATAGTTTCAGAAGGAATGGTACCAGCTCCTCTTTGTACCTCTGGTAGAATTCAGCTGTGAACCTGTCTGGTCCTGGGTGGTTTTTTGGTTGGTAGGCTATTAATTACTGCCTCAATTTCAGAACTTGTTATTGGTCTATTCAGGGATTTGACTTCTTCCTGGTTTAGCCTTGGGAGGGTGTATGTGTCCAGGAATTTATCCATTTCTTCTAGATTTTCTAGTTTATTTGCATAGAGGTGTTTATAGTATTCTCTGATGGTAGTTTGTATTTCTGTGGGATCAGTGGTGATCTCCCCTTTATCATTTTTATTGTGTCTATTTGATTCTTCTCTCTTTTCTTATTTATTAGTCTGGCTAGTGGTCTATCTATTTTGTTAATCTTTTAAAAACCAGCTCCAGCTTACATTAATTTTGTGAAGGGTTTTGCATGTCTCTCTCTCCTTCAGTTCTGCTCTGATCTTAGTTATTTTTTTGTCGTCTGCCAGCTTTTGAATGTGTTTGCTCTTGCTTCTGTGGTTCTTTTAATTGTGATGTTAGGGAGTCGATTTTAGATCTTTCCTGCTTTCTCCTGTGGGCATTTAGTGCTATAAATTTCCCTCTAAATACTGCTTTAGCTATGTCCCAGAGATTCTGGTACATTGTGTCCTTGTTCTCATTAGTTTCAAATAACTTATTTCTGTGTTCATTTCGTTATTTACCCAGTAGTCATTCAGGAGCAGGTTGTTCAGTTTCCAAGTAGTGCAGCTTTGAACGAGTTACTTAATTCTGAGTAGTTCTAATTTGATTGCACTGTGGTCTGAGAGACTGTTTGCTATGATTTCCATTCTCTTGCATTTGCTAAGGAGTGTTTTACTTCCAATTATGTGGATAATTTTAGAATAAGTGCTATGTGGTGCTGAGAAGAATGTATATTCTGTTGATTTGGGGTGGAGAATTCTGTAGATGTCTATTAGTTCCACTTGGTCCAGAGCTGAGTTCATGTCCTGAATATCCTTGTTAATTTTCTATCTCGTTGATCTGTCTAATATTGACAGTGGGTTGTTAAAGTCTCCCACTATTATTGTGTGGGAGTCTAAGTCTCTTTGTAGGTCTCTAAGAACTTGCTTTATGAATCTGGGTGCTCCTGTATTGGGTGCATATATATTTAGGATAGTTAGCTCTTCTTGGTGCATTGATCCCTTTATCATTATGTCATTCCCTTCTTTGTCTTTTTTGATCTTTGTTGGTTTAAAGTCTGTTTTATCTGATACTAGGATTGCAACCACTGCTTTTTTTTTTTTTTTTTTTTTTTTTTTTGCTTTCCATTTGCTTGGTACATCTTGACTCCATTCCTTTATTTTGAGTCTATGTATGTCTCTGCACGTGAAATGGGTCTCCTGAATACAGCACACCGAAGGGTCTTGACTCTTTATCCAATTTGCTTGTCTGTGCCTTTTAATTGGGGCATTTAGCCCATTTACATTTAAGGTTAATATTGTTATGTGTGAATTTGATCCTGTCATTATGATGATAGCTGGTTATTTTGCCCAATAGTTGATGCAGTTTCTTCATAGTGCTGATGGTCTTTAAATTTTCGTATGTTTTTGCAGTGACTGATACCAGTTTTTACTTTCCATATTTTATGCTTCCTTCAGGAGCTCTTGTAAGGCAGGCCTGGTGGTGACAAAAATCCCTCAGCATTTGCTTGTTTGGAAAGGATTTTATTTCTCCTTCACTCATGAAGCTTAGGTTGGCTGGATATGAAATTCTGGATTGAAAATTCTTTTCTTTAAGAATGTTGAATATTGGTCCCACTCTCTTCTTGTTTGTAGAGTTTCTGCAGAGAGATCTGCTATTAGTCTGATGGGCTTCCCTTTGTGGGTAACCAGACTTTCACTCTGGCTGACCTTAATATTTTTTTCCTTCATTTCAACCTTGGTGAATCTGACAATTATGTCTCTTGGGGTCACACTTCTCAAGGAGTATCTTTGTGGTGTTCTCTGTATTTCCTGAATTTTAATGTTGGTCTGTCTTGCTAGGTTGGGGAAGTTCTGGATAATATCCTGAAGTGTGTTTTCCAACTTGGTTCCATTCTCCCCATCACTTTAAGGTATACCAATCAAACATAGCTTTGGTCTTTTCACAGGGTCCCATATTTCTTGGAGGCTTTGTTTGTTCCTTTTCATTCTTTTTTCTTTAATCTTATCTTCACACTTTATTAAGTTTTCAATCTCTGATACCCTTTCTTCTGCTTGATTGATTTGGCTATCAACACTTGTGTATGCTTCACGAAGTTCTCGTGATGTGTTTTTCAGCTCCATCAGGTCATTTACGTTCTTCTCTATACTGGCTATTCTAGTTAGCAATTCCTCTAACCTTTTATCAAGGTTCTTAGCTGCTTTGCATTTGGTTAGAACATTCTCCTTTGGCTCAGTGGAGTTTGTTAATACCCACCTTCTGAAGACTACTACTGTCAATTTGTCAAACTCATTCTCTGTCCAGTTTTGTTCCCTTGCTGGCGAGTAGTTGTGATCCTTTGGAGAAGAGGCATTCTGTTTTTTTTTTTTTTTTTTTTGAATTCTCAGCCTTTTTGTGCTGTTTTTTCCTATCTTCATGGATTTATCTACCTTTGGTCTTTGCCATTGGTGACCTTTGAGTGGAGTTTTTGTGTGGTCATCCTTTTGGTTGATGTTGATGCTATTGTTTTCTGTTTGTTAGTTTTCCTTCTAACAGTCAGGCCCCTCTTCTGCAGGTCTGCTGGAGTTTGCTGGGGCTCCACTCCAGACCATTTGCCTGGATATCACCAGTGGAGGCTGCAGAACAGCAAAGGTTGCTGCCTGCTCCTTCCTCTGGAAGCTTTGTCCCAGAGGGGCACCCGCCAGATGCCAACTGGAGCTCTCATGTATGAGGTGTCTGTCGAACCCTGCTAGGAGATGTCTCCCTGTCAGGAGGCACAGGTGTCAGGGACCCACTTGAGGAGGAAGTCTGTCCCTTAAAAGAGGTCGAATGCTGTGCTGGGAGATCCACTTCTCTCTTCAGTGCCAACAGACAAGAACATTTAAGTCTGCTGAAGCTGTGCCCACAGCCATCTCTTCCCCCAGGTGCTCTGTCCCAGGGAGATGGGAGTTTTACCTATAAGCCCCTGACTGGGGCTGCTGCCTTTCTTTCAGAGATGCCCTGCCCAGAGGGGAGAAATCTAGAGAGGCAGTCTGGCTACAGTGGCTTTGTGGCACTGCAGTGGGCTCTGCCCAGTCCAAACTTTCTGGCAGCTTTGTTTACACTGTGAGGGGAAAACCGCCTACTCAAGCCTCAGTAATGGCGGATGCCCCTCCCCCCACCAAGCTCGAATGTCCCGGTCAACTTCAGAGCGCTGTGATGGCAGTGAGAATTTCAAGTCAGTGGATCTCAGCTTGCTGGGCTCCATGGGGGTGGGATCTGCTGAGCAAGACCACTTGGATCCCTGGTTTCAGTCCCCTTTCCAGGGGAGTGAACGGTTCTGTCTCACTGGAATTCCAGGCACCACTGTGGTACAAAAAAAAAAAAAAAAATCCTTTGGCTAGCTTGGTGTCTGCCTAAATGGCCGCCCAGTTTTGTGCTTGAAACCCAGGGGCCTTGTGGTATAGGCACCCTAGGGAATTGCCTGGTCTGTGGGTTGCAAACACAGTGAGGAAAACGTAGTATCTGGGCCAGAGTGCACCGTTCCTCATGGCACAGTCCCTCAAGGCTTCCCTTGGCTAGGGAAGGGAGTTTCCCAACCCCTTGGGCTTTCCAGGTGAGGCGACACCCCACCCTTCTCCTGCTTGACCTCCGTGGGCTATACCCATTGTCTAGCCAGTCCCAATGAGATGAACCAGTACCTCCATTGGAAATGCAGAAATCACCTGCCTTCTGCGTTGGTCTTGCTGGGAGCTGCAGACTGGAACTGTTCCTATTTGCCCATCTTGCCCAGTTTTTTTGTTTTGTTTTGTTTTGTTTTTGGCAGAGTCTCACTCTGCTTCCTAGGCTGGAGTGCAGTGGCATAATCTTGGCTCACTGAAACTTCCTGCCTGCCAGGTTCAAGCGATTCTCATGCCTTAGCCTCCATAGTAGCTGGGATTACAGGCACCCACCACCACACCCAGGGAATTTTTGTATTTTTATTAGAGATGAGGTTTCACCATGCTGGTCAGGCTGGTCTCAAACTCCTGACCTCAAGTGATCTGCCCACCTGGGCCTCCCAAAGAGCTGGGATTGCAGCATGAGCCACCGTGCCTGGCCCTAACTTGGATATTTTACCATTGATTGAGATTGAAGTTTATTAGTAAAAGTAATGAAATAAGTTTCACTCTATCCCTTTAAAAGTTTCTTAAGACAAATCTTTTTCAGTGTTTTGAAAGTGTCACATAATTTTTATAGTGAAAATTTCTAAAGAATATTAAAATTATAATTGTCATTCCAATAGGTACAACTATATCCTTTGTAATCATAATGAGCAGAAGTAGGAGTGCTTTACATCCAAATAAATCATTTTTAAAATCATTTCTATATGTATAAGACATTATATTACGAAAACAAATCAAGGTGGTCACCCACTCTATACTTTGCTTACTGAAATATAGGCCAGAAGATGTGGATAGTCTCTGTTTTGCATCAATTAAGGACAATGGAAGATAGAAAATCATGTGAACTGCTTCTTCTGTGCTGCTTGTTTTTAGAATTTTTCAGATATCTGAGAATAAAGAGTTTTATAAATAGGAAAGTGATGTTATATTTTTATTCATGATGATTTACATAGTCAAATCTTCAGTGTTTGTTTGCATTATGTTTGAGTAAACCATTTCTCATTGACTTATTTTTCTATTAAAAGGCAGCAAAGCAACCATTTTTGCATATCATAAATTCAGTTTTGAAGTTGGCTATTTTTTAAATGGAGCATTTTAAGATAGATCCTTCAGTGTGACACATTGGGGTTTATCCAGAAAAGGGCCCCAGATGCTGAATAGAGTCAGGGTCACCTATAAAGACTGCCTAAGGAAAAGAAGCTAATTCACCTTAATAAAATATATAAATATTTTAAATTAGACAGAAATTTCATAATTCAATGCTTTGGTATTTTTTACTATTTCTATCATGAAGCCCTTGATGTCCCCTGAGGTACTGGAGGATTTCTATGAAGACTGAAAGGGAAACCAAGTAGTTGGGCTCTCAGATTTTCATTCTGTCTCTAATCACAGCATATCCTTGGTCTGTAGTTTATTTATAAGGATATAATGCTGGTATTTTGTTTTATATAACTAATTCCACTGCAAAAAAATACCCTGAAAATAACTAAATATACAATCTATAATAAAACTTTCCATTTACAGATGAGTAAATAAATTGTTAAGTTGCAGACAGAGAAGAATTTGGGTTGAGTGAAACATAAAATAAGTAAGGAAACCAACCACCTGTGTTTAAATATCTGGATGGACTATGCCTAAGTTAGGAAGCCAAAGGGTTTTTTAAATATTCATTTTTATTTTTGTTTTCTTTTTTGATACAGGGTTTCAGTCTCTCACCTAGGCTGGAGTACAGTTGTGGCATCATATCGCACTGCAGCCTGTACCTCCTGGGCTCAGGTGATCCTCCTGCCTCAGCCTCCCAAGCAGCTGACCCTACAGGTGCATGCCACCATGCCCAGCTAATTTTTTTTGATTTTTAGTAGAGATGAGGTCTGGCTATGCCTCCCAGGCTGGTTTCAAACCCTTGAGCTCAAGGGATCCTCCTGCCTCAACCTCTCAAAGTACTGAAATTAAAGCTGTGAGCCCCTGTGCCCAGTTGTTTTTGTTTTTGTTTTAAATCATAATTTAAGTTGTCCCCAAATGAAAGTGGGCTGCTTGAGGAAGCTGCAACTTCCCAAGGTTGTGCAGATCCCAGTGCAGAACCTGAATATTCACTTCTAAGAGTGAGCGAGAGGAGACTTATGTACCAGGTTGAGGGCAGAGGAGGCGGCCTTCAGATCTGAGAATCTTTGATTTATCATGTACAGCAAAGTGAACCCTGAGGCTATGGAAGATCTGATAAAAATACATTTGCATGTCTTGGTAAGTACTGCTATCTTTGTTCTCCTGTCATACAGTCATTTCAAATTTGTGTTTGGTGGATTCCTGTTTCCCCCACAGACCACTGTAAAATAATAAGCACATATTATAAATAATGTTTCCTTATGTTTCTTTTTGTCCAAATATTATGTTAATATAGTGCACAAGTGTCAACTCAAATGCCATCTCTAAATGTTTATTGTTGCCTCCCTAAAGAGTTGACTTTTTAAAAAATAAAATTCACATTTAATTTAGATTGAAATAACCTATGCAAATTGATTTTCTTCACCAAAAATAATAATAAAATTTTTCATATTATTTCTAGATAAACAACAAAGCACTTGTTTTTGTAAGTTTCCCAGGTTTTGCTTGTAAACAAAGACGAGACAGTAGATATAATCATGGAAAAATAGAGAAAAAAACAGACAAGTCAGTTGTCAGTACCCTGGCCTTTGGTTCTGCCTTAACCATGAAACAGAAGTCTTCAACATATACCTGCTAGAAAGCTTAGGAAGATGTAAGCTCCACAAAAAAATGTAAACAGCAACAACCAGATGTTGAGCAACAATGGCAGGCTCTTCCATTCTAATTTTAACTGTAATTCATTCCTTTAAGTTCATTTGAGAGAGCCAAAATCTACAGTGAAATTCTCTTTTGGCAAGCTCACAAGCTTCTTTCTGGTAACTGTCCAGTACAGATGTTTAACAACATACTAAAATCTCCTATTAGTCAAAGATCAATTGTGGGCTTCACTGTAACATTTTATAAAATGTATTCCTTTCTCCCAAACCTCCTCAGAATATATTTCTTCAAAGAATTGTCAACACCCAAGAACTAGAGATCCACTGTAATAATAAGTGTCATGTCTAAAATGCCACTAGAAGAGTGCCACTAGAAGAGATCACACAGAATGCAAACATGGCACTTTCAATGCTATTTTCTGGAAGAACAGATAGGTCTTCAAAGCATGAGAGTATAAATAGGGATCATTTAAATAGGTAGATTATCAATGGCTAATATAGTCAATGGAGGCCTACAGGCAAAGATATTTAGTTATTATGTGGCCTTCATACACCTTAAGGCTTTTCTTCCAAGTATCAAATGTGAGAAAGCCTATTTTTAAAAGTCCCCTAGGTATTTTCAATGGTTTTTGAATTATCTGTAGGAAGTTCTGACATAGTTGTATGGAGTTTAATATATGTGTCCACCATTACATTCAGATCATGTTTCATATCAAAATTTATGTTATGCAAAGCATGGTTACTCTTAAGTTTGGTTGGTCAAAGTGTTCCTCAAGTATGCTTTCATACCACTCATTCTCAACCTTCGTCACAGGAAGAATACACAGGTCATACAGCAATGCATCCACACTAGGAAAAAACTTGATGTCAGGCAGACAGAGGACTTCATAATTGGTGAATGGAAGCTTTATATCTTCCCTTATGTGTTTCCACTTGATTCTCCAACAATGAAGCTCGGCTGAGAGCTTGCCAGGACTAAGTAAGTTACTTCTGTGCATGTCGGCATGGTGTTCCTCTGATGTATGAAATTTGAGTTATCTCGTGACTGAGGATCCCAGAGCTAAGCATTTAAGGGCTCTGAGATGCTGTTCTGGGAATATATCGTTAAGTACCTGAATAATGTGCTCCACTGTTGGAACACTTAGGGTTTCTTTACAGTAACTCAGAGGTTAGTTGAGATTCCCAGTTACCTTGCTGAGCTCTGTGGAATTTCCCAGGGAGATTCATCTGCATATCAAGTTTGGCTGCCAAATTTATGGCTTCCTCAAACCAAAACTCCTCATAAACTTTAATGTTTTCCTTCACTTCACTGAGTGAATGCAATACAGCAGTCAAACTACTGGCTGCAAAGAAGACATCAGAGGTTTGCCCCTGGAGATTTTTTTCCCAAGGCTCTTGTAAAAGTTAAGACATTTTAAAGAACAGCAATAGTAACCATGAAATCAAAATCTGTTACTACACTGCAGAGTACAAATGCTTGGCCATCTATACTGTTATACCATCTAATATTTGTGTCACTACTTATACCATCTAAACATAAAACAAGTGCTTACAGGAGGTCCACTAAAATTTCAGAATCATCATCCCTGACTGTTCACTGAGAATGGCAAATTCCCTTCAGTTTGTTTACCCCTTTCTTCATTGTTCTGAAAAAGAATAGAAATTACATTGTAAAGTTCTACAAGCAGTTGTGGTGATCTATGGTAAAAAGAATAAACTTCCTCAATTGTTCCTAACGCAACAGATACTCAAATAACAGGCACTGATTTAGCCCAACACAAATTTAAGGCACAATAAGGTCAGAGTGTGTAGATAGCTTGCGGAGTGTTGCTTCTAGAATTCTCTAAAACTCTACAAGTGACAACTTTCATTTTGGAACAAAATCCACTGGAAACAATGTAAGCCTGGCTGTGACAATATTGCATATTTAGTCTCTGCTTCTCAGTTGTCACAGTGTAAAACTCACAGCCAAAATTTCTGCATCAGCTTCATAAGCCAGGAAGTCTACAAGTTCCTCTCAGTTTATGAGATTCATCAACCTCACCAACACAGGTTAGATGCTCTCTCCTGCTATGTCCACTACATTGTCAGTGATGATAGAAAAGAAGTGTGAGTCTCTCACTTCTCTGAGAGTTTCTCCCTGAATACAGCCCTCACAGATCTCTAGCATCTGTTTCTGCTGTGTTTTCGAACATAACAATGTGTTAACTGCTGTTGTCTCAAAGTGCTTTCTCAGGACCTCCGCACCAGAATTTATCAGGCACTCTAGCATTGCTTGAAAGTTATCTTGAGTAAAAAGACCTCCTGTGATTTCATTAGCCTCATGTCCATTCAGCGACACATTTTGCTATCCTATAACAATCAAGACTTCAAATAGAGATTTTAGGCATTCTTTGTTTTCCTTGTCCTCAAGGGTCACAGGTAAGATGTCCTCATCTTGCTCTTCATCCCCTTCTTCTGCAGTGGGGTTCTGAGCATTGCTGTTGTTAGTTTATGTTTTTGTTCCTGTTCAGAAGTTTCATAAATTTTTCTCTGTTTCACTGTCTTGATTTCATCTTCATTCAATTCTTTTATTCACTTTGTGTGTCTATTATTTGAATTGTTTAAATGATTGGTAAGAACAAATATTGTTGGTATTGCATTCTATTGAAGAAGAGTTCTATAAGGACTCTCCCAATTACTTCACAAATATCTGCTTCAATTAGTTTTGAGAAATAAAATAATCCAATCATTCTGAATTTTTCTGATGTTTCTGCAAAATTTACATTTCTACCGATCACAGAGGTCTCAAAGTATTTGGCACATGATCAATAAGGTTTATTTAGTTGGTCAGGCATTTTATCTTCTAAGTCTGCTCTCCAACAATTCTTCACTCACTTCTGGGCTCTGGCCCAATACTGCAGGAACTTGAAGAAGGCCAGGTCCAACCACATGCTCCTCTGCTTGCAGTTGGGGGCTGCACATAAGTTCAGCATCATGCCCTCCCCTCCCAGCCTCCTCAGGGCAGTTTGCCCACCCATCAGGACCTGGGAGGACAGCCAGGGTGGCTTCGCAGGGTCAGTGGTATAGCTGATTTTGAAAAGGATGCTGAAGTAGAGTTTCAGGTTGGAGAGGAAGTGGTAGCATTTAATCTAGGTGTATGCTATTCCTGGTATAGAACAATAAGCAATGAATGGGCAATTTGATATCAGTGTTATAAATAAAGCACCATATACAGATGACATAGAAAAAATGTAAAATTATTTTTATCCCACCTTTAACTATTTGGCTAAAGGTTTTGAAGTCCAAAAGTACCTATTTCAAATTTCTTAAGAAAGAGCAACTACAGAATGTCTATGTAAATTCCACTTGAATGATTTCACCAGATTATGAGAACCATTTCCATCAATGAGCCACAGAAATCCCCACGTTGTTATTGTTAGGATACTGCTTAACCCCAAGTTTTCTTTTCAGAATAATGGCTTTTGTGCCTCTGCTTCTGAAGTGTTTCTTTTTTCTTTTTTTTTTTTTTTTTTGAGATCGAGTCTTGCTCTGTCGCCAGGCTGGCATGCAGTGGCACAATCTTGGCCCACTGCAACCTCTAACTCCTGGGTTCAAGCGATTCTCCTGCCTCAGCCTCCCGAGTAGCTGGGATTACAGGCACATGCCACCATGCCCAGCTAAATTTTGTATTTTTAGTAGAGACGGGGTTTCACCATGTTGGCCAGGATGGTCTCAATCTCTTGACCTTGTGATCTGCCTGCCTCGGCCTCCCAAAGTGCTGGGATTACAGGCATGAGCCACCACACCTGGCCTGAAGTGTTTCTAAGAAGCCATTTTCAGAAGGATTATTTCCACTCAGGATGCCTGATACATAAGCCAAATCTCCTATTTTGGGGAAAAGAACTAAACATTGAGTTGTGATACTCTTTCTAAACTGTCTTTTGTGAATTATTCTAACATGACCTTTTATTAGTAGGTTAAGTAGTAAATGGAACAATACATATGAATGTACACTATGTATTATGTTCATCAGCAACATAAAATTGCCATGAGATGAAAGAGGATAACCATCATTAAGACTGATGGCACCTATGAGTAAAATGAGACATGAAAATTCGGTAGTATCATTTCATAATGATCTCTCTCTCTCTGCTTCTAGCAATTTTTTTCTACTCCAAAAATATATCATGTAATTACTTAAATATTGTTTTATTGTTAGAAAAGTAATATCTCAACAATGCAGAGACTACTGAACCTGTCAAGGTTCAACCACAGAGAGCAGACACAATTTCCTATATTGATGAGTTATTAAGCCAAAGAGAAACACTACTTTATTATCTGGTTGACTTTCAACTGGCTTGTAACTAGAACACATTACCATGTCATAAAGGGTGGGCAAAAATGAAATAATAAATATATACAGTAAATCCATAATATTTTCAAACGTGTCATTTCAGCAGGAAATGTCTAAGAAATAAGCATGACTACTTTAAATGAATAAAAAAGATTACACCAGTTAACCTTTGAATCCCTGTTACTTATTGGAAATAACCATTCTTCTACATTCCTCAAGCCCATGACAGTCCCATATTTTTTTATTCTTACAGTACTGAAAATCCTAACTCATGCTAAAAAGGATGAATAAGAGCTAGGGGTTTGAAGTCATATCTGCTTGGGTTTAGAGCCCAGATTTCAAATTTACTAGTGTATGTTCTTTCCCAATTCTGATCATAAAAGATGCCAAATGGCAATAAAAATAGTGAAAATATGTAAGTTTCTCCAAGGAGTAAATTGTAATAAAATGTACATAAAGGGTCTACAACATTGTTTGGCATGTGTGAATGCTCGATGAATGTCCACTATTCTTATTAACTGGAAGGTACATTTCATCATACTAAATAAGAACTCAATTTCTACCCTGAGTTACTATACTCCGTGACTCTACGTAGTGATCATGCAACTAGTTTGTTCGCTTAGGGTTAGTAAATTAAAGGTGATTAATATTTTCATTAAATTATACAGCACAAAAGGAAAGATTCCTTGGTCTACTTTGCCACCTTTCAGGAGTAATAAATGTAAAACATCTAGGAAAAATAGCTGTTTTGCTTATCATGGATAGATACTATAAAATTCCTCCAAGCCATGTCTTCCAGTATTTTATTACACATGTAACAGACTCAAAATCACAACTCATTTTAAGAATCTTGATATTCTAACTAAAATCTCTATTCTTAAGATCTTTTTTTTTTTTATGCTGTACTTCTTTTCTTTTTCTTTTTTTTCATCTTTCTTTTACTGCCTTATTTTCAACTTGGAAAACAAACTCTCTGACCAAGATAACCTTAACAGTTCTCTCACCTGACTAAATTATAGATGAGCTCATTCTTGATTCTAGGTCCTGATCTCCCTTTTCTTAGAGCATTTTCTTTATATAACTTGCAATTGTAAATTCTTTCTCTGCTCACTTGAGATGCAAATTTTTGTTTGTTTGTTGTTTGTTGTTGTTGTTTGTTTGTTTTGAGACAGAGTCTCAATCTGTCACCAGGCTGGAGTACAGTGGCGTGATCTCGGCCCACTGCAACCCCCGCCTCCCAGGTTCAAGTGACTCTCCTGCTTCAGCCTCCCAAGTAGCTGGAATTACAGGTGCGCAGTGGCAAATCATTTTAAAAGCCTCTTGCCAGTTTTGCAACCCAGGAATATCTTAAGGACCTGAGGGCCATTTCTTTGATGTGTAATCACTACAAAAGATAATGACCCTATCTTCCTAGGAGGTTAGGAGGTTATCTTCCATGGGCATCAGTTATGAAACACAGATGGCTTAATCACAGAGAGAAATATTTGCACTCAGGAATTGACTCAATATGCTTCACAAATCCCATTGATCACAATGTCTTCCAGTATTTTTCCACTAGCTTACCATAGTGCTTAACTCTCCATCCCCTTGTAGGAGAAGAGAAAAACCAAAGCATTTTCTCTACTCACACTCAATACACCACCACAACACAAAACACTTCACTTCTGGTCACCGAAATGTGTGTGAGTTCTTCCTCACACAACAGGCAATTCTCCAGTGGATACCAACTGGCTATACTATCTTTGAATTTACTTCTGATGCCATCTACCTGGAATTAGACTCAGGTTCCACAGGTTAAGGGCTCAGTCCCAAAAGAGTGCACCCTACTTTAGATGCCAATTACAAGACCCAGGCTGTGAACTGTACTTCTGCCCAACCAACTGTAAATTGGGGTTCTCATGACCCACTCTTCAGGTTCTATTAATTTGCTAGGGTGGTTCACAGAACCCACGGAAACAACTTGATTAAATTTATTGTTTCATTATATCAATAAAGGATATTACAAAGAATACAGATGAACAGTCATGTAGAAGGGATGCATGGGGCAAAGTATGTGGGAAGTGGGATGAAGCTTCCATGCCCTCTCCGAGTGTGCCACCCTCCAGGGATCACCACATGTTCAGCAATCTGGAAGCTCTCTGAAGGCTGTCCTTTTGGGTTTTTATAGAGGCTTCATTACATAGGCATGATGACAACATCAGTTGAACATTGGTGACCAACTCAATGTTCAGCCCCTGTCCTCTGCTAAAGGTCAGGCTGTGGGAGTGAAAGTGCCAACCCTCTAATCACATGGTTGATTTTACTCCCGACCTGTTTCCATCCAGGAGCCCACTATGAAGCATGTCTTTAGAACAAAAGATACTCAACTAACCGAGGAAATTTCAAGAGATTTAGGAGTTCTATGTCAATCCCTCCTATCATTCAGGATATTACAAATGTCTCAGGAGCTCTGTGTTGGTAACTATGGCCAAAAGATCAAATGTTAAAACAAAACATTCCCCCAACACCCTTACCTACAAGGGTTTTAGGAACACTCTCAGAAACTGGGAACAGAGACCAAATATATATTTCTTATTATATCACATCACACCCCCCACCCCCAACTCACCCTTTGTTTCAGCACAGAGTTCTGGCCTCTCATCTCTATTACAGTGGTCTTGCATAGTCTTTCTTTCCTGTCAAACTTTGGTGAAATATTTACTTTGGCAACTCACTTGACTGTTGAGGAAAACACATAGCATTACTAATCATATCACTTCACAGTGTATTTGCCAAGTCAAAGAGCTTAAAATATTTGTTTTTTCCTTATATGGGTTTGATTCTATATCACATATTCTCAGACATTTCTCAGTGTTACTTATGCTTTAAAATTCAGGTAACTGAGGCAGGACCCAGGGTTCTTAAGAGGAATTGTTCAATGCACAATGAAAAGAAAGGCTGACTTACAAATTGCTAACTATTCAAATTTAACATTTTATTGTAATTATACTTAGCTTGCCTACGGTGGCCTACTTTATTCATTTATTATTTATTTTTCTTTTTAAAAATTTCTTTAGCCAGTTCTTTCTTATTCTGTATTTGTACTGTTTCTAACTCTGTTATTTGCCTCTGTAATATGGGGATGTTAAATTGTGAACTCAATCCACTCCTTTGTCAGATAAGTTTGGCTTGATCTTGATTCCTTCATTCAAGTTATCAACAAGGATTTACGAAAAAATCTGCTTCAAGATTGACTACTCCTATGATATATTTTGCCAGATATACTAATTATCATTTTTGTTTCTTTTATGCCAGATACTTTATAGAGATTATCTCATTTAATTTTCATGAGGATGTTAAGAAGTGAATAGTATTATCCCCATTATTCGGAAGAGAAAAATGAGGCCAGAAACATGCTTAAGTATGAGAGCCAGTAGGCTTATTTTCTGCCACAGGCCATGCTTCTAATCACCCTGCGATTGAACACTCCCTTTCTTTACTCCTTTTCTTGATCCCCTTCTCTTTCTTCTCATTTCTCAGTCTGTTTCCTTTTTCTTTTTCTTACATGATGTTGGAGACTAGGGAGACAATAATGAATTGGGCATAGATCCTCATTTCAAGTTACTCACATGCTTATCCTTTATTTAATTATGGTGCTATGTATGCATTTAACATTCATTAAATATTTTAACCAAAACAACAAATAAATTATGTAAACCTATATTTAACCTAAGGAGAGGATATATTTCCCCATCCCATTTTTCGAGTTACAATAAACATACATTTGAATCTTTTTTATATAATACTTGCATTTTAGAGCTCTAACAACATCCCTCATTTAGGACTGCTTTATTGTTTCTTAATGTATTTATTATATATTATAAATATTATGACATATTTTATATTTTAAGCAATGAATTGCAGATTGCAGAATTTTTAGAGGGCTTTGATGAGGAGAATATGCATTTAAACAATTTATGCCTGGTGGACAATTGTAAAAATTACTTTTTGGAAATAATCGACAGCAGGAAAATTAAAACTGCAAAGTTTACACCTGATAACAAGTCAACTAAATAAACCAAGAAAAGTATTTCCTTTTCCAATGAATCATAGAGAATAAACTTCTTGAGTGAATCTAAAAAAAAATGGCATTGGTGAAAGAGAAAAAGAATGTGATAAATTGAGCTAATCAAGCAGTTAATTTAGTTATGTGCACGGAGAGATTTTTTTGTTTTGAAGTCTTCAGTATTAGCATTCTAATGAACTTTTCATTTTGAAGTTCCATGATATACTTGAAATGTAAATGAAATGAATATAATTATGTAAAATAAGTTTAATTCTATTTTAAATCAGAAGAAATTAATATCTCTGTTGAGGAAAAATCTCCTAAAACAATAAATGAATAAATAATACATAATCTTAAAAAAGAACTAAAATTTCATCCCTTGTGTTTATATTTCCTTAGTCAGATGAATTTTGCTTAAAAGAGCCTTTTATAATTATAGCAGATTGGCCAGAGTAATTGCTTTTAAGTCATTGTTTATCTGAAACAATTCAGCTGTGTAAATTAGCATCGCTTCTGCCTTTTTAGAGCTTTGTAAAAATTAACCAAACTAACTATATTCATTTATAAGGTACGCAATATCTGATTGTACCCTTTCTTAAAATTTTGCCTTCGTTAAAGCTTTCATATATCCAAATTTAAAAGAAATAAGAAATGTTTCTATCTGTATTTTGAGGTAAATAGGATTGTTCCATGAGAGACTTTTCAAGGGCATATATTCAGAGTAATTTAACAAAACTATGTCTTATAATTTCTTTTTTTTTTTTTTTGAGATGGAGTCTCACTCTCTTGCCCAAGCTATAGTGCAATGGTATGATCTCGGCTCACTGCAACCTCCACTTCCTGGGTTCAATCGATCTTCCTGCCTCAGCCTCCTGAATAGCTAGGATTACAGGCGCCCACCAACACACCCAGATAATTTTTGTATTTTTAGTAGAGATGGGGTTTCACCATGTTAGTCAGGCTGGTCTCAAACTCCTGACCTCAGGTGATCCACCCACCTTGGCCTCCTAAAGTGCCAGGATTATAGGCATGAGTCACCGCGCCTGGCCATGTCTTATAATTTCTATATTGCAGATTAGTTGCACTTACAAAGAGACACTTATTTATCTCTATCTTAAAGTAACATACTTAATTATTAAAAATTTTCCTCAAATATAACATAAAAATTAGAGAGCGGGAAGTCTTTTCTCTCAAATGGTACATAACTTCAATAATTACAGATTCTTTGTCAAGCATCATGTTGAACACTTTATACATATTTTCTTATTTAATCCTTCCATTATTCTCATTAAGACAATTAATTTTATTACACTTATTTTATGAATGAATAAAAAATAAATGTTCACAATGGGGGTAGTATCTACTAATGGTGACATAATTAGCTTATCAGTAATCACATTTAACTGCAAATAACAAATCTGGAAACAGTGGCTAAGGTGAAATGAGTATTTTATTTTTCTCACACAGAATTTGGGAAGTAGGTAAACTAGGGTACTAATTCCTTGATACCATCAGAATTCTGAAATTTTATATGTTCAGTAACCTTTAGCATGTGCTCTTTGGTTCATAATGGAAAGACACATGTTCCAATTCTAGCATCTAGTGTTCTTTGCAGTGAAGAAGGAAAACAACAAATGTAAAAATATTCTAACTAGTCTTTTCTCCCATTTTAAGAAGAGATTCCCAGGAGCCACATCCAAAAATTCTCACCTCTCATTATTATAAGCATATGTCATATGCTCACCCTTATATGGAGAGGAGGCTAGGATGAGAAATGCAAATTACACAGTAAAATTGAGAACTTTGCTAACAACAAAGTAAGAACGCTGTAAGGAAGATATTAAAGGAACATCAGAGAGTAAGGAAAAAAGAGGAGTCAGGAAGAAAGGAAGGAGAAAAGGTTTTTGTTGTTGTTAATTTTGTGTGTGTGTTTGTGTGTGTGTGTGTGTGTGTGTGTGTGTGTGTTTAAACCAGAAATGTGAGCTCTAAATTCTGAAGGGACTGAGCTAGGTCTTGAAGCCAAGGTTTTCTAATTCTAAACCTAAGACTATTAGTTAGTAAATCAAAGAATGTCACATGGATTTCCTGAGATTTAGACACATTAGAGCTTAAATATAATATAAATAACAGTAAACACTGAATGTACAATTGTGTAAGTCTTACCAAAAAAACCATAGTGGATTATAAAGGATACATGGAGTTCCTTGTATATTTTTTTCTGAAAATTGTAATGATAACTATAAAGCATTATATGATAACTGTTAGAAATCATGTGGAAGTGAGTTTGCTATTTCTCAAAATACAACAGATAAATACAGAAAGAAGAAAAAACGTTGCATTTTTTGTTTGTTTGTTTGACAGAGTCTCACTCTGTCACCCAGGCTGGAGTGCAATGGTGCGATCTTGGCTCACTGCAACCTCTGCCCCCTGAGTTCAAGCGATTCTCCTGCCTCAGCCTACCAAGTAGCTGGGATTACAGGCACCCGTCACCACATCTGGCTAATTTTTGTATTTTTAGTAGAGATGGGGTTTCACCATTTTGGCCAGGCTGGTCTTGACCTCTTGACCTTGTGACCCACCTGCCTCAGCCTCCCAAAGTGCTGAGATTACAGGCGTGAGCCACCAAGCCCGGCCAAATCATTGTTTTTTTTTTTGTTTTTTTTTTTAGGAAAATGGCAATTTAGAAAATCCACGGTGGCATTATTATCAGATAAAAAAAGTATTATCAGATGAATGAATATTAATGAATATGATGCGTTCACAACCTATATATTTTTTTAAAATGTCAAATTAGTATCTTATTAATTTGTTAAATTAATAAAGGTTTTAATAGATTTGTAAATTCAAAATTAAGTTTATTTTGTTTTCTATTTAGTATGCAAGTATTTAGAAAGCTTATATTCTTGTCCATGGAAGAGTGTTGCATCCTAATAGACACAGATTCTAAGATCTGTTACATGTTCTTACTTGCTCTGACCACATATAAAATAATCAGATATTGCCTATAAAGTAGATGGCAAGTGACTTAATATAAGAGATATACCTCATTCCTCATAGCTATTTGCAGCATTTAATATAGTTGCTGGCATATAATATGAACTTAAGAAATAGATGAATAAATGCATTAATAATTTATAAATGAATGCTTTAGTAATGTATACATTTGAAAATAAATTGGTAACAAATTATTTAAATAGCCAGATTGTATTATATTTAACAGAAGCAAAGGATAGCCTAGTTGATATAATATTATTTCTATTTAGTACAATTTAAGCTTTACTGAGTTCACTACTACTTAATTATGTTTAAATATATGTATATTTATGTACTTATTTTGCTCATTCCTTCCCCTCTCCCCTTTTCTTTCATTTATGTGAGGCCCATCCACTTACTGAGAATGAATTTACTTTAGGTTTTATTATCTTCTGATTAACATTGTTTAAACTCCTCCCATTTGCTTCATAATTTATAGATCAGGCAATTAAAATCAAAACATCTATCTCTCTGTTGTCTACAATCCTGGAATGATTCATTTTATTCTTCATTCCCTGCTCTATCAAATAAATAAACCGAGTGTTTATGATAAATGTTCTTTTTTCAAATGTGATAATGAAGTCCCTTCATGTGAGCACTGGCTATAATCTTAGCTAAAGCGCTTTCTGCTAATTTAGGTAACAAAGGCTCCATATTAATAAAATCGCAATTCAGCTTCTGAAATCTCACAGTTGGGAAAGTGTAATCCTTTTGCAAAATTCAAACAGAAACAAAAAACAACAACAGTAATGTGGTAGGGTAAGTGTGATAAATAGCTGATGAATTATTCAACTCCTGGCATTGCTGGCAGATCTATAGCTTTTAATGAGTTCATCTAATTTGATTTTCATATCAAATTGTATTTTATCCTATGCTTTTATTGAAGAGTGATTGTTAGCAAAATGCTGCATTTTGAAAAATGTATACAACTGTAAAACTACTTATATAATGAAGATGTAGAACAGTTCTAATATTTTCCTTATCACTTAGGAATGAGTCCTCTGATAAAATAGTCAAACTGGGTAACTTCTCAATGCCAAGGGTGGAGAAAAGAATGCATAAGAGTAGGCTGGGTAGAATTATACTGGGATGGGGTCGGAAGGTAAGAACATCTGTGAAGGCTAACTATATGTGTGCATTCTTCAGATTTGACCTAGTGGAGAAAGGGAAAATAATAATTGGCATGAAGACTAACTATTTTCGTGAAACCTTCTGCGGCTAACTCCCAGCCATTCTCCTTCCTTGATAACTGGGCTTCCTTTGTTTCTGACATAATAAGGTCAAACTATGAATTGAACTCATTAAGAGGAAATTATGCCTAGACTATCCATAACAGGACAGTCCCATTACTAACATATTTTAAAATTGAAACAAATAATCAAATAAAAAGTGATCTATTAGCCAATTGTCAAGAACAATCTTAATCCGTTTCTTCATTCTTCACTCTGCTCACAGACTTCATTCCTACAATGTTCAGAGGGCCTATTTTAAGAGAGGCAGAATATCAAGGTATTTACAAGAGAGGACACTTAAACAAGATTTCTTGGCACAAATCTTTGCTCTGATTTCTACCATGTTACATTAGCAAAGTTATTTAACCTATTAATGGCATTGTTTTCTCATCTCTCAAATAGGAATGGTGATAATAGGTACCTCTTATGGGAAATGATGTAAAACATACTGCATTTAAAATAGTACTTTATGCATAGAATTTCACATCAGTTATTTGGTATTCTTGTTAAAAGGTCTTTGTTAAAGGATGACTGCTGATCACCCTTAAACATTATTCCTATTGCTGATGTGTCATATCATGTTGTCTAATCTGTTAAGTAAACTAGTATCCATTTTTATCTCAATTAGACAAGTCTAGAAGGATCTGAACAATCATAAGAATAGAAAGTGAGTTTTTGGGTGGCAGGATGTTAGGCAATATGTTTTGCTCTACTCCATAACAGTCAGCTAACAATTGATTCAGAGAGATGCATGAAGCTAAAATTAAATACATATACATATATGTAAATATGTGTGTGTGTATGTGTGTGTGTGTATATATAAAATAACCTCTTCAGTTTCTAAGCATCATTAATATCAACTATTTGAATGGACAGCAGCAGGGTGTGGAGAGGTTATATGAGAAAGCAGCATTGCAAGAGACAATCATATTTTTGTCTTAAAATCTCATTTTACCCTTTAATATTCCAAGTAATCAAGAAAGTAGCTATTCAGCACCACATATTAAGCTTTTCTGAATCCTAAATTTTAGAAAAAAGAATTCTGCTGTATTTTTCAACTTCAGCCTTATTTAGAAAGAGCCTAACAGAGGCATTCTGGCTCAATTACCTGTGAATAAGGTACAAAGGAAAGCTGTCATTCATAAATTATTTTAGTCTTAAAAATGGAGGCCCTTAAGATACCAATAACAAAATTCACAAAAAAATCAGTGTTTAATTTTATTAAAATAAAAGTTTGTTTTGTATGATACATTTTTAAGAGAATCAGAAGGCAAGTCACAAGGATAAAATGTTTGCAAAACACATATCTAATAAACGACTTGTATCCAAAATTAAAAATAACTATTAAAACTCAACAGTAAGAAACCAGATATTTCAATTAAACTGCTTATAGACTCTTCACAAAGATGTATACATGAAAAATAAGTACATGAAAAGATACTCAAGATCATGTCTTAACGACTTGCGAATTAAAACTGAAAAACCAATGTATACCAGTTGGAATAGCTAAGCTGAAAAACTAACAATACCAACTGTTGGTAAGAATCCATAGCCACAGGAACTTTGCTGAGATTTGTTTTATAATCCTGTATATGGCCCATATTCATATACACTTTGTGGACATCAGAAAAATATGTGCATTTTGCAGATGTTGGGTGGTATGGCATGTACGTAAAAAAAAAAATCCTGCTGGTTGATTGCGTTGTTCAGATTTTCCATGTTATTGCTGAATTTCTGTCTAGTAGTTCTACCAGTTGCTGATAGGACAGTGCTGAATTCAATATGTATAATTATTTATTTATTAATCCTTTCAGGCTTATCAATTTTTCTTTTCTGTATTTTAAAGTTGTTTGTTGCTACGCATTTGGAATTGTATCTTCCTGGTAGATTGATCTTTTTATCATTACATGCATCCTGTTTTGTAAGTAATTTTCTTTGCTCTGAAATCTACTTTATTATTTATTGATTGATTGGATTATTTATTTATTTACTTATTATTTTTGAGAGAGAGTCTTGCTCTGTCGCCCAGGCTGGAGTACAGTGGCACGATCTTGCTTCACTGCAAACTCTGCCTCCAGGTTAAAACCAAGATTCTTGTGCTTCAGCCCCCTGAGTAGCTGAGATTACAGTCTTGAGCCGCCACACCTGGCTAATTTTTGTATTTTTTAGTAGAGATGGGGTTTCGCCATGCTGGCCGGGCTGGTCTCAATCTCCTGGCCTCAAGTGATCTGCCCACCTCGGCCCCGCAAAGTGCTGGGATTACAGGTGTAAGCCATCGTGCTTTGCCTACTGTATTTGCTATTCATATAGTTACTGCTGCTTTTACCCTCTTTTTGCATTTAACCTACCCATATTATTGAATTTGAAGTGAATTTGAGGCAAAGTTGTTTTTTTTTAATTTAATAGGCTTCATTTTTTAGAGCAAATTTAGATTCACAGCAAAATTCATTGGAAGGTTTCCATTATTCCCTAGCCTTACTATAGCCTTCCCATTACCTATCCATTACCAGAGAGAAACATTTATTAAAATTTATGAAACTACACTGACACATGATTTTCACCAAAAAATCCATAAATTATATCAGAGTTCAGTCTTGGTGCCATTTGGACAAATTTGCAATGACATATATCCATTATAATCTCATGTGGAGTAGTTTCACTCTTGTAAAATTCTTAAAATTTTCTATGCTCTGCCTGTTCATCATTCCTCCTAACCCCCTGAAACCACTGATCATCTTATTGTCTCCAAAGTGAGTTTTGTCACTTTCAGAATGTCACATAGTTATAATAGTAGATGGCCT
Source organism: Pan paniscus (assembly GCF_029289425.2). Lineage (NCBI taxonomy): Eukaryota > Metazoa > Chordata > Mammalia > Primates > Hominidae > Pan > Pan paniscus. Next base: position 25,732,324 of record NC_073258.2, on the reverse strand, counting down.
TTTAAAATTGGCTCATTTCACTTAACAATATGCATGTAAGACCCTTCTATGTCTTTTCATGGCTTGATAGCTAATTTCCTTTTAGCAATGAATAAATATTCCGTTGTCTGGATGTACCACTACTTATATATCCACTCACCTACTGAAGAGCATCTTGATTGTTTTGGTTGTTTCCAACCTTTGACAATTATAAATGAAGCTTACATAAATATATGTGTGCAGATTTTAATTTTTAACTCATTTGTATAAATAGCTAGGAATATGATTGCTGGATCTTTTGGTAAGACCATGTTTAGCTATGTAAGAAACTGCCAAACTATTTTCCAAAGTAGCTGTACAATGTGCATTTAAATCAGCAGCAAATGAGAGTTTTTGTTGCTCCACATGCTTGCTAACATTTAGTGTTGCCAGTGTCCTGAATTTTAGCCATTCTAATAGGTGTGTAATGGTACCCATTGTTGCTTTAATTTCTGCTACCTGGATAATATATGATATTGAGCATTTTTTCATATGCTTGAGATGTGTATGTCTTTTTTGGTGAAGTGCCTGTTAAAAGTTTTAGTAATACTTTCATTATTTTTTTCTTATTGTTGAGTTTTACAAGTTCTTCATATACATTGGATAACTAATTTATCAGATTTTTAAATTTTTTTTCTAGTTTTTATTTTAATATGAGGTCTCATTCTGTCACCCAGGCTGGAGTACAATAGCACCATCATGGCTCACTGCAGCCTCGACCTCCCAGGCTCAAGTGATCTTCCCATCTCAGCCTCCAGAGTACCTGGGACTAAAGGCAAGCACCATCATGCCTGGCTAATGTTTTAAAAATTTTTTTGTAGAGAAAGAGTTTTGCTATTTTGCTTAGGCTGGTCTCGAACTCCTGGATTCAACCAATCGGGCCTCTGTCTCCCAAACTGCTAGACTACAGGGATGAGCTACTGTGCCCTATATATGCATCAAAACATCACTATATACAGCATAAATGTGTACAATTATTATGTGTCCATTTAAATATTTTATGAAAAATTTAAAAGTTTTAAATTTTGTATTATGTGTCGATTTATGCCACATAAAGTTATGGGGTATACAGTGTTGTTTTGATACATGTAATTATAGCAATCAGATCGGGATAATTTGCATATCTGTAATCTCAAATATTTATAATTTCTTTGTGTTAGGAACATTAAATAGTCTCCTTGTAATTATTGAAAACTGTATTTTAAATAATCGAATTGTGTGTAAGTAATTGAACACTAGAACTAGTAATAGAACATTAGAACTTATTCTTCTTATCTAGCTGTAATTTTTATTTTTTCTACCAGGCTGTGGCTCATCTTCTTTCTCTTGACATTGTTTTTCACAGAGCAAAAATTTTTAATTTTTAGTTTTAATGTAGTCCTGTTTATCAATTCTTTTTTTCATGGCTCATATCTTTGGTGTTATGTCTAAAAAGCCATTGCCTAACTTGCAGTCAACTAGATGTTCTTCTGTATTATTCTCTAGAAGGGGTGTCTGGTTTTTGGTCTTCATTCACTCTGCCAATCTCCGCCTTTCAGTTGATCTACTTACAACATTTGTAATTAAGGTAAATATTGATATGTTAGAGACTATGTCTGCCATTTTCTTCTCTGTTTTCTGTCTTTTCGTCTGTTTCTTCTATATTTGTCTTCTGTTTTCTCGCCTTCTTGTGGGTTATGTGAACAATTTTAGGATTCCTTCTTGGTTTATTTACAGGGTTTGAGGGTGTACTATTTTGTTTATTTTCCTTAGTGACTGTTCTGGGCACTATCGTATACATATTTGACTTTTCAGGATCTGCTATCAGCAACACTTTATTACTTTGAGTGAGGGTTGAAACCTACTTTCATTAGGACACTTTATGGTCCCTGGTTTTAATCATCAGTGTTTTAAGTGTCAGATGGTGTTATAATTTTACAACTTCAGCCTTGTTTAGAAAGAGCCTAACAGAGGCATTCTGACTCAATTACCTATGAGTAAGGTACAAAGGAAAGCCATCATTCAGAAATTATTTTAGTGTTAAAAATGGAGGTCCTTAAAATACCAATAACACAACTTCTCCATATTATTCAGGCAACTCAGGAAGAGAAGAATATTCTATGGCATTTATCCACATTTCTTCTCTTGTTGTTCTTCCTTCCTAATGTTTCAAGATTTCTTCTTTTATTGTTTATTTTATATTTGAAGAAATGTCTTTAGCCTGCCAGTAAAAATTTCCTTTTGTCTCTCTTTTCGTGAAAATTCTTTCCCCATCTTCATTCTTAAAGGATATTTTCTCAGGATATAGAATTTATGATTCAGATTTCCTCTCTGTTAACACTTGAAAAATATATGTTTGTGTATAGATATGTATGTATATTTACATATATAAAAATGAATTCACATGTAAATATGAATATAAATATATTTATATTTATAAAATATTTATAAATGTGTGTATACATATAACACACACACAAACACATGCACAAAAAATAGAATATTATTCAGCCATAGAAAAGAATGAAAACCTGCCATTTGCAACAACGTGAATAAGCCTGGAGTACATTGTGTTAAGTGAAAAACGTCAGGCACAGAAAGACAAATAATATGTCTTACTCACATATGGAAACTAAAAATGTGAATTTAAGAGAAGTGGAGAGTGGAATAGTGGTTACAAGAAGCTGGGAAGGGTAGCAGAAAGGGAGGATGAAGAGAGGTTGGTAAATGGGTACAAACATACAGTTGGATAGAATAAGTTCCAGTGTTCAATAGCAAAGTTAGGTGACTCTAGTTAATAACTTTCGCATATTTCAAATCAGGTAGAAGAGAAGATTTGGCGTGTTCCCAGTATGATGAAATGATACATATTTGTGATAACAGATAACTCAATTAACCTGACTGGACCATTACACATTGTATGCATGTATAAAAATGTCGCACATAACCCCCATAAATATAACAATTATTATTTATCAATAAAAAATGGATAAAGGATTGTAACAGAAACTTAGCAACAACAAAAGACATACAAATGGCCTATGAGTAAAAAGAGAAAGTGCTGAGCATGATTACTTTTAAGAAAGTGCAAATTTAAGCAACTATGAGATACTATCATATACACAAGAATGACTAAACTTAAAACAAAATGAAGCAAAACAGAAGACTGAAGACATCAAATGTCGGTGAAAATATGGAATAAGGGGTATTCATTAATATATTCCTGGTTTGAATGCTTGCTGTAAAACATAAACAGCTCTAAAAGCAAATATTTTCATTTATAGATATTCTACTCAATAACAATTTAAATACGTGTCAAAAAAAAAACATGTACCTGTATGTTCACAGCAGCTGTATTTATAACAAACAAAAACTTCAAACATACTAAATGTCTACCAAAACGCTAATGGATAAACAAATTGATCATACTTATATAATGGGATCATTACTCAGGAATAATAAGGGAAAAATCTACTGATTCATGTAATCACATGGATAGATCACAAGATATACTAAGTGGAAGAAACTAAAACAAACAAGTACATATTGTATTATTTCACTTATTTGGAATTATAGACAGCCAACACTAATTTATTGGAGGTTTACCATGAGTGTTCTAGTAAGAGGAGACAAAGAGCCTCCAAAAACACACTACATGTGGCAAGACCAGGAGTGCTCTCTCTCTCTCTCTCTATATATATATATGTGTGTGTGTGTGTGTATGTATACATATATATTCACACCACATATATATGCACAAGTAAATATGTATAGTTGTATACACATGTATATGAATACATGTATATATGTACATACATATATGTATATATTACACACATACATATATGTACATGCATGTGTACGTGTAATACATATATGCATATACATATATATTTATACATATATACGTATATGTACATACATATACATACATATATACAAATGTGTATATATGCATATATACAATATATACATATATTTATATATGCACATATATAATATTCATATATCCACATACATATATACATATATGTGTATATATGTATATATAATATACATATATGTGTATATATGTATATATAATATACATATATGTGTATATATGTATATATAATATACATATATGTGTATATATGTATATATAATATACATATATGTGTATATATGTATATGTAATATACATATATGTGTATATATGTATATGTAATATACATATATGTGTATATATGTATATGTAATATACATATATGTGTATATATGTATATGTAATATACATATATGTGTATATATGTATATGTAATATACATATATACGGATATACATGTATATGTAATATACATACATACGGATATACATGTATATGTAATATACATATATACGGATATACATGTATATGTAATATACATATATACGGATATACATATATACATATGTGTATATATGTGTGTGTGTATAGATATATACACCACAGATATTGTGTTACTGGGTAGTATCTTTGTTGTACATTGAGTGACTCACCTGCCGTGGATGTTTAGGTATCCCAGAATGTGGAGCATTAAAGTAGTTACACTAGAGCACCCCATATGTTAATTAAATTAGCAACTTTACCCCAAGTAGTGGTAGACTTTTTATAAAATTGAAGTTATGAACGTTATGATGGATACTTGTGGTCTCATTTAAATACCCCTTTGAGACTAACAAAATAACTGTTTTTTTCTTTTTAAATTTGAAAACAGTTTGCAAAGCCATAATGGCTTATGAAAGGGAAACAAATAACTTGGAAGGAAGGAATCTGTCTTTCCATTTTGTCTACAGTAACTTTAGATCACACACTGAAGCTATGAAGAATATATTTCAGCACATTTCCCACCAACTAACTCCATGTTCAGATGCTGTCATGTTGTTTATAGGCCTGACTCACTTGCAGAAATCTTCCAGACAAGAAGGGTATGTTTTAAATGATAATCAGAGTGATAATAACAAGAACTTATTATTTATCTCAGAGCTATTATTTTGTTCAAATACTCTGCAATAAGCATTAGAACATGAATTATCACATGAAGTTTTAATCTCCCTCAAGGCAGAACTCTGAGAATACTGAACAACAGAGATATAACTTTCTCCAAGTCCAAATCCAAAAGAAAGAGGTAGAGCCTGCCCTCCTACACACGTTTGTCTTGCTTTCCACTTCCTGGGCTTCTCCTAGAGCTACAGTAACAAACAGTTCCATCTTTTAGGGTTTTATTCTTACTGGTGGGAAATATGCTCTGTTCTGCTTCCTCAATACCTGAGACTGACTTGGACAGAGTATTAGCTTAACCAGTAGCCGACCCATTCCATTCTACTCTCCATTCCTGAGTAGCTAAATACCAGCTCCTGAAATTTAGGAGCCCACAGTGACACAGCTATTGCACATCCTATCTTTAGTCTCCTTCTGGGATTGTCTTATAGGTTTTTGCTTATTCCTCTTCCCTATTCATCACTACAGATGTCCCTGAATTTTTCTGTGCCAGCCTTCAAGGACCCAGTATCTTTAACAGTCCCCCATGTCTCTTGTTGCCACTAGTGACCAGCGAGAGATAGTATTTTTCCCTTCATTTGTAAAATTGCATTGCTACTATCTACACCCCTCCCTCACAAAGCTGCTATGAAAATGATTGAGATGATATAGGTGAAAATGCTTTGAAATTTTAACACCTTTAATTTCCTCATCTCTCAAGTAAAGAGGACTTGATAATCTCTAAGGTTCTCATTGCTCAGTAATTCTATTATCTATAATTTATGAGCTTGCTTTTCAAATTTCTGATTTGGACTCCAAATGTCTTACTTTATGCTGAGGCAGACTTCGGTAAGCATTACATAAACAAATAAGTGCTTAGAATAAACTCAAAGGAATTAAGAAAACTCTTTAATTTCCCAAGTTGTTGCTTAGTTTAAAGGTCTTCTGATTTTCTTCAAATTGGTCTAAGTAGATAACTGTAGCTTACTTTAAAATACATTGAACCCCTGAAAAATATTAAATAATATAAACTTTTTCTCTTTTTTGCTCAGTCTGAGGTGGACCTATTGCTTTAAAAAATTCAGTTTGGATTAATATCGGATATTGTCAAAAGGTCTTTTCAGTTCATCTCATTCCAAACTGAAAATTTTAACTCAAAGACTAAATTTTGGGAATTAAATGATAGCCATAATATTCATGGCTCAACTAGTTAGTGTTAAATAAATTAAATTTTGTCGCGTCTCCTAACATTTTGGAATTTAGGCCATGCTTTTAATCTGTATGAAAAGGTTTGGCTCCATGTCCCTACCCAAATCTCATCACGTAGCTCCCATAATTCTCACATGCTATAGGAGCGACCTGGTAGGAGATGATTGAATCATAGGGGTGGGTCTTTCCTGTGCTGTTCTCTTGATAGTGAATGGGTCTCACGAGAGCTGATGGTTTTAAAAACAGAGTTTCTCTGCACAAACTCTCTCCTCTCTTTGCCTGCCGCCTCCCACATCAGATAATACTTGCTCCTCATTGCTTTCTGCCATGATTGTGAGGCTTCCCAGCCACGTGAAACTGTAAGTCCAATTAAACCTCTTTCTTTTGTAAATTGCCTAGTCACAGGTATGTCTTTATCAGCAGCGTGAAAATGGACTAAGACACTGTAGGATATTAAATTTTTATTTTTTTGCAAATGAAATTGTTCTGTGGCCTCCTTTCTCCAAGTATAAAAACTTACCTTCCAATTCAATATATATAAGTCTCTTATGAAATATACAAATTTTTATAAATAATTTTTTCAGGTGAATCATCTTATCACTTTCAAATAAATCAGTTAAGGTGTGTAAAGCTAATAGAATATATGATCCTCGGATTTCAAAGGTCTTTATACACTGCCTCACATTCTTAACTAAGGGAAAAGTAATGACCTTCTTACAAATGTAGTTATTACAAATATATGTATATATAAACATATATCTCTTCACCAAATGTCAGTTTTGAGTCACTTATTTTCAACTAAGTAAAAGGTATTATTATTAACATTTTTAATGGAACTTTGATTTCTAATGGCTGACTCTCTTATTTCTTTTACCTTGTGATAGATACAATTTAGTGACTGCTGATTGTTTTCAATTTAGAAAGATTCTCATTGGTTTTGGTTCTCATAATAAACTGCCATTGAAAAGATATTCAATTGAATATTTAAATCTTATAGGTATAATTTACTTCAGAACCTATATTTCATTAATATAAGATTGCAAAGACACAGGGAATTAGTTATAGAACACACATTAACAATACAGATATGTTCTGAAATCAATCGCACGATATATATTTTCCCAAGAATATGTTAGATTCTCCATGATTTTGTTTCAACATAAATTGGAGATTTAAGAATTGTGACAGTCCTTCTTTGACCTGTGAATAGGTCTGAAATATATAAATAATAATAGTTAATATTTATTGAATACATGTATACTAAAAACTAAGATTATCTTTAATTATTGCATCAATTATTCGAAACAGGTGGACTTTTATCTATTCTCAGATGGAGAAAGTAAGTTGGATAAAATTGTTTGATCAATATTTTACACTTTGGAGTAGAGGCACACTTCAGGTCCAGCCAGATCAGTCCAAATTCAAAACTCATGCTCATTTCATTTCTGGCCACTGCTGGTTAAGGATTATCAATTGATAATTTTGGACGCTGGATTCAAATAGAGGTTGAGTATTCCTTATCTGAAAATTTGAAATTCAAAATGGTCTAAAATTTAAAACATTTTCAGTACTGACATGGCACTCAGAGAAAATGCTCATTAAAGTATTTCAGATGTGTGCTTTTCTAATTAGGCGTGCTGAACCAGTAAGTAAAATGCAAATATTACAAAAACTCCAAAAAATCCAAAAATTGAAACACTTCTAGTCCCAAGAATTTTGGATAAGGGCTATTCAACCTGTATCTCTATTTTTCTAAAGATACAAAGTCCAGATGTCTAAGCAACAGTTACTGTTGTTATGCAGTCCCTCCGACAGATAAAGACAAATAAATATTGCATGTAATAAAAAATAAAATATCTTTATTTTTTTCATATTATTTCATTCCATTTATTTTTTTCCTGTAACTTTTTAATTTTAATTTAATTTTTTATTTTATTATACCTTAAGTTCTGGAATACATGTGCAGAACATGCAGCTTTGTTACACAGGTATGCACGTGCCATGGTGGTTTGCTGCACCCATCAACCTGTCATCTACATTAGGTGTATCTCCTAATGCTATCCCTCCCCTAGCCAACTCCCAAGAGGCCAAAGTGTGTGATGTTCCTGTTCCTGTGTCCATGTGTTCTCACTGTTCAACCCCCACGTATGAGTGAGAACATGTGGTGTTTGGTTTTCTGATCCTGTGTCAGTTTGCTGAGAATGATGGTTTCCAACTTCATCCATGTCCCTGCAAAGGACACGAATGCATCCTTTTTTATGGCTGCATAGGATTCCATGGTGTATATGTGCCACATTTTCTTTATCCAGACTATCATTGATGGGCATTTGGGTTGGTTCCAAGTTTTTGCTATTGTGAATAGTGTTGTAATAAACATATGTGTGCATGTGTCTTTATAATAGAATGATTTATAATCCTTTGGGTATATACTCAGTAATGAGACAGCAATCCCATTACTGGGTAAAAACCTACCTTTAAAATGCAGTGGAATAGTTTTAGGAGTAAGCTTGGTTAAAATACTGGCTGTGCCTTTTAATTTGCTTCAAGATCATGTGCAAGATTTGTAAGCTCAACGTCATAGTTTTTTCCATTACACAGACCTGGCAAATTAGCCTACAAAAATTGAGATTATGGTATATAATTAAAAACTATACCCCTCTCCTTCTGTAACTGCCTCATACAATCCTCTTCTTATTTAAATATATTGGTAACCTAATAGGTCCAAAACAGAACTGCAGCTTCAGTTCTGTTTTGTAATACCGACGAAGTCACAAACTACCAGCATTTCTGTTTTGTCATCTGTAAAACCAGGATAATAATAGTTGACAACTGTTTACCATGCAGTAACGACAAATGCAGTAACATCCACAAAGCAGGCTCTACTCAAGAGAAGATGGAAGCCACACGCAGTTAAAAAAAAATAGCACTTACAAAATTTACTTCCAATATGTTCACTAAAGAGAATTGGATATCTGTTGTCCAGGTCACATTACCCTTCAATGAAAAACACCTGCCAATATTCATTAAAGTATAAGTATGCAAATTATGACTTTTGTTTGTTTGTTTTGTTTTTGTTTGTTTTTGAGACGGAGTCTCGCTCTATCACCCAGGCTGGAGTGCACTGGCATGATCTCGGCTCACTGCAAACTCTGCCTCCCAGGTTCAAGCCATTCTCCTGCCTCAGCCTCCCGAGTAGCTGGGACTACAAGCACCTGCCACCACGCCCAGCTTTTTTTTATTTTTAGTAGAGACGGGGTTTCACCTTGTTAACCAGGATGGTCTCGATCTCCCGACCTTCTGATCCACCTGCCTCGGCCTCCCGAAGTGCTGGGATTACAGGCGTGAGCCACCGCGCCCCGCCCGACTGTATTTTAATAAACCTGTTGCATTCTTTGTAGATTAACAACGAGCCATTGGAAGAGTTAATTGTGTAGTAATAGGGTGGCCAGGAAGTGAAAGAAGCAAAACAAACAATAACAAAAACAACAACAATAAAAATACCAAGGCCCATTCTATGCAGTTACCTCTCAGCTGAAAGCAACTTTTTATTGTGAGTTTTATTGACTTAACCAAAAGTACACATTAATACCTTTAAAATTGGGTGACTATGTCAGGATCTTTAGATGTCACTCTCTCTGACAACATGTTTCTAATGTACCAACCCATAAGTTCCTTTATGTTACATTTAATCATATCTACTCTACATAAAACTTGGTAATTAGAAATTATGCATCATTTTATACTTTATTTGAAATTTAGATTTTTCAACAGACTCCCAAAGCAATATTGTCAGGAGTGCAATGCTTTTAAATGAAATTGTTTATTTAAAATAGTGCATGCAAAACAGTATAGGGATCAAGGACATTGGTTTTAAGATTTTTCTTTAGTTCCCAAAATGCATCCACTCTCTTTGCTCAGTGTGGCTATCTACATTATAAATGAGCATAAATATATCAAGAAGCTTTTCTCCTTGCCTTACAGGTTCTCTGGATGCAGATCTGTTACAGGAAACACATTCATAGCATTGCCTGTGTAATCCAACGGGAGCAATGGGAGTATGCTGGGAGAAGACCTTTGTGTGATTGTCACTTCCTGGATTGAAAGAAGGCATAATAGAAATGACCTTCTAACTAAGCTGCTTGTGAAAGGATTACCTAGTGTGAGGAGAGGTAGTAAAACAGTTTTTTTTTTTTTTTTTAAGTTGGAGCCACATAATAACAGATGTAGGAAAAAGAAACTAAAATTAGACAGAAAAAAAGAGGCTAGTCTTTCAGGAGAATGCTTTGTTCCTCTTAGAATAGGAGCTTTTACAAACACACATCAGTCATCCACTGAAGTCAAACAATGCCCATTTTTCAATGTCTTACAGCATCAATGGACTTTTATTATTTTTCTCCTGTAAGACTTGACATTGATTTCAAATATAATGATCTGTCTTTAGAGTCTGCCTTCTTTGTTTAAGCAAAAGTTAATGAAAAGTGAAAATGAGACAATAGGGTAATGGTAAAAAAGCTAGGATCCTTTTTAGGAGGCTTAGCATGTTCAGAGTTAAAACAGATATTTCATTCCCAATAAGGTTTGGGGGACAGTGAGGATACTTTCCCAGTAAGACTCTTGGCTTCTCTCATGCCTCCCACTTATCCTTCTGAGAACTGTGAGGATTATTTTCCTGAAACATGTTTGACTTCCAATTATTTTCCAAATAAGTATATATAAGGCCTTCCCTGATCCAACCCCAAAATATTTTATAGCCTCATCTCACCACTCACTGTAGCTTGCCTAATTTCCAGCCTAAATGACTAATTATTCCATGCAGTTGCTAAAGTCTATCCTATTTATTTTAATTTACATTGTATCTGTACTTCTTTGCCTTCTTTTCCCCACCTCCAGGTGTTTCTCCAAGTGTCTAAACTTTATCTTTTGTCCTACTTCCCCCACTTCTGCCCATTAAGTTATAATTAATTATATTCTGTTCAGAATTCTGATAGCGATGTCTTTAGATTCTTTATATATCATTCAATTACATGCTTTACTTCACATACTAATAATCTATGTAAATAATTCATATCCTCCAGTAGGTGTGATATTTTGTACCACAGATTATGTTTCCCCAAAGTTAGAATTTAATTTGTGTTGTATCCACTATGTATATACACTTTCCAGAGTACATTGCATTTAGTGGGTACCAGATAACTTTTGAATAAATGAAAAAGAAATGTCTTTATTCTGATTTCATTAATTCTTCTTTCATTGGTAAAAATTTTACATTTCATTTTGTTCATAAATTCTTCATGTGTTTGGCAGCAAATGGAAAAGTTGTACTGTGGCCTAGAAACAGAAGTCCAGGGAGAAAATGTCATATAGAAAGTTGAGGTTTTTTGTGGTGAGATGGTTGCTGAAACTGAAGGGGGACTATTGAAGTTCGGAAGTACAGTTTCTCTCACTAATTCAGCCTCCGTTAATTTTGGTTAGGGGGATGGTTGCTGTTTGAGTTGGCAATAAACACCATTAAGTTAGGTTTATTTTTAAGTTAGGTTTTCTCAGCTGTCAATTGGTAGAACTCTTTTCAAGTCACAACATTTTTCTGCATCACCAAAGCACTGAGTTTGCTCAGTCAATCTCTAGGTTTTGAGGCAGACAGAGAACAAAAAGTCATTAAATATAGATTCCAAAGGAAAACAATCTTTCTAAAGTTTAAGCAGAAAGATGATTTACCACAGTTATAAATTCTCAGCTATGAAGGATCATCACTCCAACTCTCAGTTAATAAGTGAATACCCACCAAACTACTGCTGCCAGGTGGTAATCTTACCTCTCTTGACAGTTCATCCACCTCATATAAGGAACCTCATCTCATCTTTAGGCCAACTTAATTGTTAGGAAACCCTTCGTTATTATTTGTGCAATTGTCATCTGTTGAACCTATCTTTGATAGTCCCACCCATTTCCTAGTCCTTATTTTGCCTTCCTACACAGACAATTTGCAAAAACAGCTGGCACACCTCATTAGTCATCTCCAGTGCAGACTAAGTAGCAACTAGTTCTTCTGTTTATCATATGTCGTTTTATTTACGGGCTTTCCCTGTTCAGTTTGAATGTGCTTCTTCTATGTGCTTCTAAAATACAGAATATATGAAAGTCTTATTATAGCTTAAGATGTTTTGGAATACTTGTGGAGAGTTTCCTTGGTCTTTTATTTGACATTATTATAATAAGGACATGAAAATTTCTTGTATTTGGATTGGTCTCATGTAGTTGAATCTCCCATTACTCCAAATTCTCTCCCACTCTGAAAATATTGGCCTCCATTTGCTGAAACAGAAAATAAATATTAATATAATCTTTCTTTTTTCTTGACACTTTTAGGGTTCACAAACTGGAAAGCATTTTCCGAAAGTTTGGAAATTAATAAAGTAGAGCAGTCCTCAGAAAGCCCTACGTGTGTATATTAATTCTGAAGGTTGTAACTGTCCAATCTTCAGCTGGTATACCCTTTTCTAAATTTTCAGGCTTCTGTTAAGCGAAGATAGTATCCCACTTCTTGGAGTTGTAAGAATTAAATGAGATCATGTATGTTAAATACACAGAATAGTTCCCTCACCCATAGGAAGTTCTCTAACAATGTTAGTAAAGAAACAGATATACATTAATAGACTCTCACAGGGCAAATTCAACAACAAAGTAGTTTTTTATAATTGAGAAATAAGGCCCTGAAATATGAACTCTATTATGTATTATTCAACATTAGAGAGCCATTTTAAACAACAATAAAAGGAAATCTATGATTTGTTTTTATGGATTACTTCCTACACTATTAGCATCCATTCCAGATTAAATCCATGTTTGGCTTTTTTTTTTTTTTTTTTTTTTTGGAGACGAAGTCTTGCTGTGTCATGAGGCTGGAGTGCAGAGGCATGATCTTGGCTCACTGCAACCTCTGCCTCCTGGGTTCAAGCGATTCTCCTCCCTCAGTCTCCCGAGTAGCTGGGACTACAGGTGCGTGCCACCGTGCACAGCTAATTTTTGTATTTTTTGATAGAGACGAGGTTTCACCATGTTGGCCAGGATGGTCTCAATCTCTTGATCTAGTGATCTGCCTGCCTCGGTCTCCCAAAGTCCTGGGATTACAGGCATGAGCCACTGCGCCCAACTGTTTTTTGTTTTGTTTTGAACTTTTATTTTAAGTTCAGGGGTATATGTGCAGGTTTGTTATACAGGTAAACTCATGTCATGGGGGTTTGTTGTACAGATTATTTTGTCACCCACTTACTAATCCTAATATCTAATCATTATTTTTTTCTGCTCCTCTCCCTCCACCCTCAAGTATGCCCCAGTATTTGTTGTTCCCCTCTTTGTGTCCATTAGTTATCATCATTTAGTTCCCACTTACAAGTGAGAAAATGAGGTATTTGGTTTTCTGTTCCTGCATTAGTTTGCTAAGATAATGTCCTCCAGCTTTATCCGTGTTCCTGCAAAAGACATGATCTCATTCTTTTTTATGGCTGCATAGTATTTCATGGTGCATACGTACCACATTTTCTTTATCTAATCTGTCATTGATGGACATTTAGGTTAATTCCATGTCTTTGCTATTGTAAATAGTGTTGCAATGAACATACACATGCATGTATCTCTATGGTAGAATGATTTATATTCCTTTGAGAATATACCCAGTAATGGGATTGCTGGGTTAAATTGTAGTTCTGATTTTAGTTTTTTGAGGAATTGTCACACAATGCTTTCTACAATGGTTAAATTAATTTACACTCCCACCAAGAGTGTATAAGTATTTGCTTTTCTCTGCAACCTCACCAGCATCTTGTATTTTTTTGACTTTTGAATAATAGCCATTCTGTCTGGTGTAAGATGGTATCTCATTGTGGTTTTGATTTGCTTTTCTCTAATGACGGCGATGTTCATCTTTTCTTCATATACTTGTTGACTGCATGTATGTCATATTTTGTAAAGTATCTGTTTATGTCCTTTGCCTACTTTATAATGGGGTTGTTTCTTCTTGTAAATTTATTTAAGTTTCTTATACATGCTGGATACTAGACCTTTTTCAGATGCATAGTTTGCAAATATTTTCTCCCATTCTGTAGGTTGTCTGCTTATTCTGTTGATAGTTTCTTTTGTTGTACAGAAGCTCTTAAGTTTAATCATATCCCATTTTTCCATGTTTGCTTTTTTTTGCAATTGCCTTTGGTATCTTTGTCATGAAATCTTTGCTTGTTCCTGTGTCCAGAATGGTGTTGCCTAGGTTGTCTTTCTGGGTTTTTATAGTTTGGCATTTCACATTTAAATTTTTTTTTTTCTTTTTTTGACACAAGCTCTCGCTTTTTCACCCAGGCTGGAGTGCAGTGGTACAATCTCGGATCACTGTAGCTGTCTTTCGGGGTGTTTATAGTTTGGCATTTTACATTTAAATTTTTTTTTCTTTTTTTTTTTTGACACAGGGTTTTGTTTTTTCACCCAGGCTGGAGAGCAGTGGTACAGCTCAGCTCACTGCAGCCTCAACCTCCCAGGTTCAAACGATCCTCCCACCAAAGCTCCCCATGTAGCTGGGAATACAGGCACGTGCCACCACGTTAGGCTAATTTTTATATTTTTCATAGAGACAATGTTTCACCATGTTGCCCAGATTGGTCTCCAACTCCTGAGCTCAAGCAATCCATCTGTCTCAGCCACCCAAAGAGCTAGGATTATAGGTGTGAGCCACCACACCTGGTCTTACCTTTAAGTATTTAATCCATGTGGAGTGGATGTTTGTATATGGTGTAAGAAAGGGGTCCAGTTTCAATCTTCTGCATATGGCTAGCTAGTTATCCCAGCATCATTTATTGAATAGGGAGTCCTTTCCCCATTGTTTGTTATTGTCAGTGTTGTCGAAGGTCAGATGGCTGTAGGTATGTGGCCTTATTTCTGGGCTCTATTCTGTTCCATTAGTCTATATGTCTGTTTTGTGTCAGTACCATGCTGTTTTGGTTAATGTCGCCCTGTAGTATAGTTTGAAGTCTAGTAACATGATGCCTCCAGCTTTGTTCTTTTTATTTAAGGTTGCCTTGGCTATTCAGGCTCCTTTTTGGTTCCATATGAATTTTAAAATCATTTTTTCTAGTTCTATGAAGAATGTCATTAATTGTTTGATAGGAATAGCACTGAATCTGTATATTGCTTTGGGCAGTATGGCCATTTTAACAATATCTATTCTTGCTATCCCTGAGCATGGAATGTTTTTTCATTGGTTTGTGTCATCTCTGATTTATTTGAGCAGTGTTTTGTAATTCTTATTGTAGAGATCTTTCACTTCCCTGGTTAGCTGTATTCCTAGGTATTTTATTTTATTTTATTTTAATTTTTGGCAATTGTGGATTGGGATTGTGTTCCTGATTGGGCTCTTGGATTGGCTGTTGTTGCTGTATAGAAATGATAGTGATTTTTATACATTGATTTTGTATCATGAAACTTTGCTCAAATTGTTTATCAGCTGGATGAGGTTTTGGGTCGAGACTATGGCGCTTTCTAGATATAGAATCAAGTCATTTTTCCCTTTATTTCTCTTGACTGATTGCCCTGACCAGGACTTCCAATACCATGTTGAATAAGAGCGGTGAGAGCAGGCATCCTTGTCTTGTGCCATGTTTGGCATGATCTAAGCAGACATATTTCTTAGAAAATAAGTATTGAATTTGAGGATAGATTCATTATCTTATACGTCTTTATTGATTTATGTCAAATTTCACCACTCAATAAAAATCTAAAATACCACTTTTTAAAACTATAGTATTTTAAAGCTTAGCACTGAGTTAAGATAGAGCTGTATACACTTCTAGTAACTACCAAAAGTAAACATATAGTAACAGAAGTCTATAAATTAACTGCTCTGTGTCTTAGCCAAATATGTCAGTATTTAATCAGAACAATAATTCTATAATGTGCATCATATCATTCCTTTCTTTTCTGAAATTCTCCAAGGGCTTTTCATGACTTGTAATATAAAATTTAAATACCTTTTCAGTCCAACAAGACACTACTTGACATGACTATTGTCTATCAATTAGACTTCATCGCCCATCACTTTCTACCCATCTTGTTTCACTCCAACCACATGGCCCTTCTTTCTGAGTCGCAAACACTATGCTTTTTTTTCTAGCCTAAGTCTCTGCACTGTCATATCTCTTAACTAAAAACACTCTTTCCTTAGAGTTTCATGTCACAAGTTCCATTTATTTCAAAGAGGCTTTTACTGACCACCATTCTAGTCTTCCTTCTCATAATGCTTCTCTCATTACTGATAGTCATATCATCACTCTGTTTAATTATTTTTCTTTTTTCAGATAGAAAATGAGTTTGCATTTGCCATATTTTTTCTTCACTATTTTATTCCTCAAATAGTATATAAGCTCTGAGAGAGCAAGACCTTTTCTGAATTGGGTACACTTCCATCGTGAGCAAACAGAACAATGCACAGGGCATACTAATCCTCAATGATTAAATGAATGAATGAAATAATAAAAGAACCTGCCCTCTTCCAGCTTTAAGAGTCAAAATTACAACACCTCATTAAGAAAAGATCATTTAAAATAATCTTTGAGTCACAATTATTGTAAGCAATGACTTATTGAGATTACTTTGAATAAGGATGCAACCTTCCATTCTTCAAGGTGCCAACTCCTCTAATGAAACACATCCTGATCTCTCAGAAAAAAAAATGTCTTTACTTCCCTGAAATTTCTTATTTTTGATTTCTTTAGTTAGCCTTTTTCCTGATTTTAATCACTTAGTAATTTGAAACAAAATTCTTTTATATGTATAGGCCACGTTTCCTTCCTGAGACTGCCAGCTCCTGAGAACATAAAGCACGACATGCATATTCTCAGGGCACCTCACTGAGCACCTTGCACATAATTTTTTTTCTAAATAAATGAGACATTTGTGCTTGCTCACAATTCATCATATTTTGTGAAATGTGGAATCCCTGTACTATAACAAGAATATTATAATTGAGTATAAAACAAATGAGTCTATTATATAAGTTGTAAGTAACAAAAACTGTGAGTAGATTATAAAGCAGTTTAGGCTAAAAAGTAAAATTTAGTATTTCATTATTATTATTTTTTTGTTTGGCAAACATGTCATTGCCTCCTCTCTGGCCAAAATACTTGGTAAATTTTAGTTTAACTAAATAGACACATTTCAATTAGTGAGTCCAAAATCAAATTTTAACCTTTCACAATCTCAAATAGCCTACTGAAATAAAGTATTTAGAATAAGAAGCTAGCTCCGTCATTTCAATGTTTAGAAGATTTGGAAGGCAGTAATTTCTAGTATTCTTAATCCGTTTTATTCAATTTGTGAAAGGCCTAATAATAAAATTCTTTCTCTTGCATTTTTTTAATTTCAGGAATAACACATATTATATTCATGTTATCAAGGTATTAATACATTTTGTCACTAAGTTTCAGTTTCCTTATTTTCCAAATATAGATCATGGTTTTACCTGGCTGTTTGGCTCCTAGAGATATAGCAGGTAGTGCAAGTTGACTTTCAGAACATTTGTAAATGACTGATTCTCTGTTCCTTGTACCTCACTGTGTTGTTCTGAGTACTGATAATAGGAAAATGCTTTGAAACTGGAAACATTTTATACTAATGATATTATCTCTGAATTGTGAATCCCGTTAAATTGATGACAGAATTATCAAACTCTTAATCAGTTAATTCCATGAAATTAGATAATGTGGTTTGTTTCAACATTTAACCCAATCGTTGATAGTGGGATAGTGGGGCCATAGGTGTTCTGGAGCACATGTGCTTTTGCACATCGCACACACACACACACACACACGATGGAGGGAGATGTTAACCTACTACAAAATAAGTTCAAGGTAAAAATCAACTTAAATGGTGACAATTTTATTTACCCTAATCCAGGGCCAAGTTTCAGATGGTGCACATGGCATGAGGAGGTCAGTTATTAAATATTATGTTTTCATTTGAATTGAAAATAGCCACTAGTCCAACTTACTCTCTACTCACTAACCCTAGGACTCCACTCCATTACCAACTCAGCTACTGCTCTGATTGTTTGGTGTCTTCACAAAACTTTTCAGTCATTATTTTTCCTAACTCTGTATGTAGAAAAAGGATGAAACCGTAAATGAGATGTGGACTGCTCCCCCTCCCTTTTTTTCTTGATCTTTACAAAGGAGAAATGGAAACAATACAAACTTTTTTCTTTTCTCCCTAGACTCCACATTTCTCATTCTCCAGTTCTCATCTCTAGAGAGAGGTTCTACTGGACTGTTGCAGTATGCCTTAACTCTACGGAATTAGGCTGCAATACTTTTCTGACTTCTCACACAAATTACTATTATTCATCTTCGGCCTCTATGGTGAGACACTGCCTTTCCTAGATGCCTTTATTTGCACCCCAGGCAGTGCTGGGTGACTCTCCTGTGTGTTCTCATAGTACCATATTTTTATTCCATTAAAGCATTTATCACTGTGCAACGTAATGCACTGCTACATTACTTGTTTGTTATTCAAGACTGATTATTCCTTAGGACAGGGACTGTATTCCCCAGTACTCAGGATATGGATCACAAATGAATGAATAAATTGGCATAATATGTTGAGACTTAGTATATAATAGATCATGTGCTGAACACTTTTTAAATTTGATCATTAAATATAAGAACATTGAGATTCAGGGAGAGGCACTGATCTGCTTAAGATCATACAGAACAGCTGTCTGTATTTGACTGGAGTTTGTCCACCTCCAAAATCTTCATTCATGCAGTGACTTCAGACCGCATTTGTTGTAAAGAATAAGTCTGCCTCTTTCTATTGAGCCTCTGTAGCTCAAGAGCATTTGCAGTTTACTGAGCAGACTCATTATTTTCTGACTTGATTTTTCTTTTTCTTTCTTTTTTTTTTTTTTTCTTGAGACAGAGTTTCGCTCTTGTTGCCCAGGCCGGAGTGCAATGGTGTGATCTCGGCTCATGGCAACCTCCTCCTCCCAGGTTCAAGCGATTCTTCTGCCTCAGCCTCCCAATTAGCTGGGATTACACGCATGCACCACCATGCCCTGTTAATTTTGTATTTTTTAAAATATACTTTAAGTTCTAGGGTACATGTGCACAACGTGCATGTTTGTTATATATGTATATATGTGCCATGTTGGTGTGCTGCACCCATTAATTCCTCATTTACGTTAGGTATTTCTCCTAATGCTATCCCTCCCCCCTCCCTCCACCCCATGACAGGCCCCAGTGTATGATGTTCCCCACCCTGTGTCCAAGTGTTCTTATTGTTCAATTCCCACCTATGAGTGAGAACATGCGGTGTTTGGTTTTCTGTCCTTGCAATAGTTTGCTCAGAATGATGGTTTCCAGCTTCATCCATGGCCCTACAAAGGACATGAACTCATCCTTTTTATGGCTGCATAGTATTCCATGGTGTATATGTGCCACATTTTCTTAATCCAGTCTATCACTGATGGAGATTTCGGTTGGTTCCAAGTCTTTGCTATTGTGAATAGTGCCACGATAAACATATGTGTGCATGTGTCCTTATAGTAGCATGATTTATAATCCTTTGGGTATATACCCAGTAATGGGATTGCTAGGTCAAATGGTATTTCTGGTTCTAGATCCTTGAGGAATTGCCACACTGTCTTCCACAATGATTGAACTAGTTTACAGTCCCACCAACAGTGTAAAAGTGTTCCTATTTCTCCACATCCTCTCCAGCACCTGTTGTTTCCTGACTTTTTAATGATCGCCATTCTAACTGGTGTGACATGGTATCTCACTGTGGTTTTGATTTGCATTTGTCTGATGGCCAGTGACGATGAGCATTTTTTCATGTGTCTGTTAGCTGCATAAATGTCTTCTTTTGAGAAGTGTCTGTTCATATCCTTTGCTCACTTTTTGATGGGGTTGTTTGATTTTTTTCTTATAAATTTTTTTAAGTTCTTTGTAGATTCTGGATATTAGCCCTTTGTCAGATGGGTAGATTGTAAAAATTTTCTCCCATTCTGTAGGTTGCCTGTTCACTCTGATGGTAGTTTCTTTTGCTGTGCAGAAGCTCTTTAGTTTAACTAGATCCCATTTGTCAATTTTGGCTTTTGTTGCCATTGCTTTTGGTGTTTTAGTCATGAAGTCCTTGCACATGCCTATGTCCTGAATGGTATTGCCTAGGTTTTCTTCTAGGGTTTTGTGGTTTTAGGTCTAACATTTAAGCCTTTAATCCATCTTGAATTAATTTTTGTATAAGGTGTAAGGAAGGGATCCAGCTTCAGCTTTCTACATATGGCTAGCCAGTTTTCCCAGCACCATTTATTAAATAGGGAATCCTTTCCCCATTTCTTGTTTTTGTCAGGTTTGTCAAAGATCAGATGGTTGTAGATGGTACATGGTACTGGTACCAAAACAGAGATATAGACCAATGGAACAGAACAGAGCCCTCTGACTTGATTTTTCTACTGAGATTTGAGAAATTTTTTAACCATTCCTAAAGAAGTCTATCCCATATTAGTCCTTGTAACACAGATTTGGTTCTGTACACAGCCATTTCATTAAAAATCCACTGAAGTTTAGAATTTCAAGACCCATTTAAAATATTCTTATTCTTGAATACTTATGTACCGGTATTCTCTTTCTTTAGCTCTTTTCAAGGTCTATGATTTTTAAAAATGTTTTACTCTTTGAGAACATTTTGCAAATCCTATTATTTGCTCATGTATATTACATAATAGAGTGGTGTGGTATCTGTTTTCACAACACTTCTGCTTATCTGGTCTTAATCTTCCTCAAATTGTCATCTAGGAAGTTTTTTTTTTAAAGTAACTTGAGCTTGCTGTGTCTTGTATTTTTTTTTTCCTTAAATTGGTGTTTCTTCTGCTCTTTCTAAGTAGCTAAGCTTTTTTGTCAATGCCTAGGGAAAGCCACACAAGCCATACACACTTTAGGTGGAGGGTGTAGCTGCCCAGTGTGTGAGCAGCAGGAACTAAAACCAATGGCTGCTTTCTTCAGATCCCAGCCTACTGATTACTAGTAGCATATCTTGGGTAAGTTACTTAAATTTTTTGAGCATCAGTTTACTCACATGTTAAGAAGAAATAGAAATAATAATAACCACTTTTTTGGGTTTGTGATAGACGTAGATGTAACTTACCTGACCTAGTAATAAAGGAATTTTAACTTGTTTTCATATTTCTCAAACATATGTAAGTGTTCTAGAATAAATAGGTTTTAACTTAGAAATAAAAAATAGATATGTTACAAAAATATCTACTGTGTTAGGAAATCATATTTTTATTATTTTACATTTTATCACAGTGTATTGTGGTAAAGAATTCCCAGGCTCCTCACTATTAACATGTAAAAAAAAAAGAGGAAAGCAGCAAAGCTCCCCCTAGGTCCCACTACAGAATAAAATTATAGAAACTCAATGAAGAAAATGTATGCAGTAATTCAAGAGGATTACTAAAGAGTAACTGAGTCAAGGTAGCCAATAAAATCAGGGCTTTAGGAATAAGGTAATACTGTTATTCTTAATAAATAAAATTTAGTTCAATTTCATTGTCTATATTTTTATCACATGGTGTAGAATGGCATAGCACAGATTCATAAAGAAACACAGGAAGATATTTGATAGTTTTTAATGAAAAGGAGCACAATAGGCTAATACTGTTGTGGTCAGAATAATGATGTTCCAAAGATTTCAATATTCTGATCCCTGAAATCTGTGAACATGTTGCCTTCCATAGAAAGGGGGAATTAAGTTTGTATATGGAATTAAGGTTGGATACCAATCAGCTGACTCCAAAATAGGTAAATTATCTTGGATTACCTAGATGAGTCCAATATAATCACAAGTGTTTTTAAAAATGAAAGAAGGAGACAAGAGAGTCAGTGTCAAAACCAGAGAACATCAGTGTGAGAAGGATTCAACCCAACTTTACTGTTTGGAAGATGAAGGAAGAGGCCATGAGCCAAGGAATGCAAGTGGCTTATGGGAACTGGAAAGGCAAGGACACAGATTCCCCTCTAGAGTCTCCAAAAAGGAGGCTGTCAACACCCTAATTTTAACCAGTGAGGTAAATTGAACTTTTGATCTAAAGAATGTGTAAGATAATCAAGTTTGGTTACATTAAGCGTGGTAATTTGCCACAACACAAATGACTAATACACCTAACTTGTTCTCTCTCTCCCCTCCCTTTCTCACTCTGTGTGTGTGTACATTCACGTGTGTGTACACATTTAGTTTTATTGTAACAAAGCAACTTGTTCACTTTTAATGTTTAAACTGAGCAGCATCTTTCCTTTCAAGTGAAACAAAAGGAAAATTTTTAGATAAACAGGAACAAAATTATAATAGCAAATATCAATTCTAAATAAGAACCTGCAGGTTCTGCTGATTCTCCCATGGAGTGGCAGGGCTCAAGTTATCATTAGGAGAGAATTTATTTCATTTAACAGTGTCGTCATCTTAAACTACAAGGATGTTCATTCAACATCACAATTAAACCTGCCAAAGGAGAACCCATGTTACCAAAATGACTACTTAACTGACCCAAACGTCTCAAGCCCACCCTTTGCTGACCTTCGATAATTCCATTTTTAAAGTTCTTTTTTTCTTTTTTTAAACAAGAGAAAGTAGACAGATACATGTTGCCAAATGCAACTATCTATATTTGCATAGAGACATAGTGTACTCTGAACCCAATACACAAAGAAAGGAGGAGAAAACCTAAAATGCTATGCATTACCACACAGGGATCCAGCACCCTCCAGCTTCCAGCAAAACAAAAAAAGCAGGTTTTTCTATTTTTTCCACAGAGCTCAGTGGTGTTGATTCCATATAATTTTTGTTGAGACAGGAAGGGATAAAAATGAATTTGGCACAGAAAGGGTTGAGAATCTTATACTATTGTGTTCTGCTCAAAGTATTTTCCCCCCAAATAAGCTGAGAACTATGGTGCAGAAAAAAGAGACCCCAAGAATAGAGCAACTGAGCACAAGAGCAAAAAAATAAAAACCAAAAAAGACTGCAACTTGCTCCCAGGGACTGTAGGTAGACCAAAAAGTATGCTTTATGTGAGCAAGGATTGATCTCATGGTCGCTGCTATATCTTCATTACCAAGAGTAATGTTTGGTACATAATAATATATAAATACTCAATAAGTATTTGGTCAATTTAGTTAATTTGTCAGTGCCCCTACATAATGATTATCAAAAGAAAAATGTTCAAATAATAACTGCAATATTTTGTAATTCATAAAGCATTCTATATCCATTATTTGACTTTATCTTAGCATAAACTGTGAAGTACACAGGATGGATAGTAGTAATTTTAGTTTACAGGTAGGGAAACTGAAGATCAGTGATGGGAAATAAATGTCACTGCATCACACAGGTGGTAAAGGGGCAATCCTGCATTTCTAGTAGGATGCAATTCTGGTATTTGAATCTCAAATCCTTGTGAGATTTTAGTCTGTAATTCATCCATTTACATTCAATGATATTTGAGTATTCAAGAAGTGTACACAGTACTAGGGAACTAAAATAAAATAGATTAACGGATTCTACTCTCAATAATCAGAATCTAGTGTCAAATGGAGTGCAAAAAATAACTCAGTGTGATAAAACTCTTAGCTAATGAAGGCAGATTCAACACACTTTTAAATATCTCTCTAAATACTGTATTAATGCGATAGTACAGAAATAAAATATATATAAAATAGTAATTGCAAAGCAAATGTGAGAAGATTTATTGACATACAAGATTCTTCCAATTCATGTTTTCAGATAGAAAGTAGATGGGCCATTGTGACTTCTGTGTCTCAGCAGAGTCAGTCAAAACTCCAAGTGCTCACAAAGATGGAACCAGAAATTAGGAAACTGGGTTGACAAGCAAACCCCCGAAGAGCTCCCAAGATGGTGGCGGGCCACTTTCAAAATGGCAGCAGACCACTTCCAAGATGGTAGCAAGTCTCCTGTTCTCTGACTTGGGGTTCTTGGCCTCATGGATTCCAAGGAATGGAATCTTGGGCCATGCAGTGAGTGTTATAGCTCTATTAGAAGCCGTGGGTCATGGAAGAGAACCATGGAAGCCAGTGACTAGTGTTCAGCTCAATTAGGATGAACCTGGGCACTTAGCCATGCAGGAACAATGGCAAGCCTTTAGCCCGATCGGGAGGGGCAATGGGTGCCTCGCTGGATCAGAAGCACAGCGGACACCCTTGCGGATCTGGAGGGATGGAAGTCAGCAGCAGGTCTGTGACTGCGGCAAATAGTGGTGGATGGCAAACAAAAGCTCCTCTCAAGCCGTAACAAACACAGACCAGAAAAGAGTACAGTAGCAAGATTTAATAGAGTGAAAACAGAGCTCCCATACAAAGGGAGGGGACCAACGAGGGTAGCCGTTGCAGACTCGAATGCCTGGGTTTATATCCCAATCATTGTCCCTCCTGCTGTGCTCTCAGGCAATAGATGATTGGCTATTTCGTTACCTCCTGTTTTTGCCTAATTAGCTTTTTAGTGAGCTCTCTTTACTACATGATTGGTGGGGTGTGAGCTAAGTTGCAAGCCCCATGTTTAAAGGTGGATGTGGTCACCTTCCCAGCTAGGCTTAGGGATTTTCTTAGTCAGCCTAGGAAATCCAGCTAGTCCTATCTCTCAGTTGTATGTGATGCATGTAAAAGCTGAAGATATTATGATGAAAATAAAATAAATGGAAAGGCCGGGCAGGGTGGCTCACGCCTGTAATTCCAGCACCTTGGGAGGCTGAGGCGGGAGGATCACCTGAGGTCAGGAGTTCAAGGCCAGCTTGGAAAAAACATGGGGAAATCCCATCTCTACTAAAAATACCAAAATTAGTCGGGCATGGTGATGCATGCCTGTATTCCCAGATAATCAGGAGGCTGAGGCAGGAGACTGGCTGGAATCCGGGAGGCAGAGGTTGCAGTGAGCTGAGATCACACCACTGCACTCCAGCCTGGGTGACAGGGAAACTCTGTCTCAAAAAAGAAAAAAAAAAAAAAGCTGAAGACATATATAAAGAAAAAAATTTAAATGCAGTTTGTAGCTTACTTGAATATCCGTTAACTCATTGTAAAACCAGTGGCAATAAACCATGGAAAAGAAAATTTTGTTGTTAGACTCTATTTCAACTTCACAGTGGTATAATTAAGTTATTGATCTGTTTTGCAAAACAGGCCTTTCTGAGACGGTAAAACAAAGACAGGTCTTTATAAATATATGCAAGTAGTTAGAATTGCAACTATGCATGATTTCAGTTATTTTAAGTACTTGAACAAACTGAAAAGGGACTTGAGAAACAGCTTTTTTTGTTTTAGAGTTTTCTTAATAATTAGAGGTAAAGTAACTATTTTGGAT
The DNA here is from genome assembly GCF_029289425.2 of Pan paniscus. Lineage (NCBI taxonomy): Eukaryota > Metazoa > Chordata > Mammalia > Primates > Hominidae > Pan > Pan paniscus. The sequence continues at coordinate 25,706,712 of NC_073258.2, read as the reverse complement.
TACGATCTGGGGAATAACTTTGGGGCACAGTGATTATAATTTCTTTAAATCAGGGTGTTTAAGAGGCTATTATAAAAGCTCATGGCATAAAAATAGGTAAAGTAGAAGTTAAAATATTGCACTCTCAGAGACATCAATCATGAGAAAACTTATGCCAAATAAAGTGATACATTGCTGAATTTGTATGTCATATGAGGAATTTCAAGAGGAAACATTTGCATATTCTGAATTGCTAGAGTGTAATTTCAGTGTTTAGGATATAGTGTTTAGTGCCTGTTAACTGGAGTTGGCTGCATCTAAAAAATTATTTCACTTGTGACATTTTAAAGTGATTTTCATGTTTTTTTTCTACAAATCTCTGAGGCATAGACAGGAAAATAGCATTTTTTAATGTCCCCTTTACCTTTGCACATGATATCAATTGTAATGTGTTAACTCTTGCTTTAGTTTGAATGGATTCTCATCTCATAAATGAGGAAACTGAAAACTCTGGAAAAGTAAATGATTTTACCTGCTGCACACACTTAATCATCAGTGCTGATATTTGAACTCAGTAGCAGAGCTGATATTTGAACAAAAGTTTGTTGAAAACTAAATCCATGCTCATGTTTTAAAGTGTGAAGCTATGTATCCAAGAAGTTGTTTTAATTTGTGTTATGGTTTTTTTCAGTCTCACATGGAAAAAAACTACAACTTGAACATAGTATTTTATAAATGTTTCTAGATTTTATAGGGCATTGACATTTAAACCTCTAATTAGATATATGCATATCTCAAAATATAGTCCACTACTGGCATCAAAAAAAATTAAAATAAAATAAAATCGAAGTCTTGGAATTATTGTTGCTTTGCTTTCTTCTTTAGTCATATTATAAGCAAGTACCCCCATTTTTCTAAGAGATAGTTTAATTTTTCTCTCTCTTCTTTTCTTGTTCCCCTAGTTTCCCACTTTCAACTTAGTGGTAGTTTAATTGTTTTTCTCTCTCTTTTTCTCAATCCCCCAATTCCTCACTTCCTACTTATCCCTTGAGAAATGAAAATACAGCCATTTACCTCTCCCTAACCAGACACTCCCTACAAGTTAAGTTCATCTAACTACGTACCTAGGAGCTTCAGAAAGGAATTCACCCACCAGGAGATTGCCTTGAGAGACTACAGCTGATTTCTAGGCATCTGTCTCCCATCAGATTCTCTCCCTGAAGAGTTTTCAGTGTAGTCCTGCCCATGACACTCCTAGCAGTCACCAGCTCAACTGCCCAGTAGATAAGGTACCACAGCTAGCATGGGGACCCTCCCTTGCTCACTTCCTCCCCTGCCATTTAAAAGTGCCTATTTTCTGCTCAAGCAGCACACTTACGGATAGATGGCAGTGATTCTTCCACTAAGCTAGCTTTGGAATAAATCATTTTCTTTATACCAGACTTTTCTCTGTTAATTGGACTCTGCAAGTGGTGAGTGACTAACCTGCACTTCAGTTAAAATTTCTCCCTGGAGTCATAGCTCCAGACATGCTGAATTACTTCTAGTCACCTAAACATGCCTGGATCTCACCAACATATCTTTGCCCTAGACCTGAAACACTACCCTGTCTTCAATGTCAAGCATGTTCCTCTACCAACTGCTACTCACTCTTTATTTTACCTTTCTACACAAAACCTTCTGTGACATAAGCTGAGAGTAGTCTTCTTGTTTTTGAATCTATAACATTCTAGATTCACCTTTTTGTACCATTTAATACTCTGTATTTTAATTGTCCACTTGCCTTTTGGTCTTTCAGTCTTTCTCACTAGACTTCAAAGACATTGAAGGGTGGAATGCCTCAACTTTGTTGAGGCCATACTATATAAGAGAGATCACACACACAAACACACCCACACACACACACCCATATTCACATTCACATATATGAATAATTCAAACATATTTACCTGTAAAAATAAAAATAAATAATTCTCTCTGTTAATAGTTGCATGTTAACATATAAAGGACTCCAAATTATCTGGCAGCAGACTTTTCAATGGAAACAATACAGACCAGAAGAGAATGGCAGAACATATTCAAAATGCTGGGAAGAAAAAAAAAAACTGTGAATTGAGAATATTGTACCCCAAAATGCGATCCATATAACATATCCAAGAAGAGATTATGCTGTAGACAAACAGTAGCTGAGGGAATTAAACACTACAAGACTAATCTTACAAAAAATGCTAGAGGGAATTCTTCAATCTGATGGAACAGTACACTGGCAGGGTACCGTGGCTCCTGTCTATAATCCCGGTGCTTTTGGAGGCTAAAACAGGAGGGTTGATTGAGCCCAGGAGTTTGAGACCAGCCTGAGCAATATACGGAGACCCCATCTACAATATAGGGAGAACTCATCTACAAAAAAATTAAAATTAGAAATTAGCCAGACATAGTGAAGTACACCTGTAGTCCCAGCTACTTGAGAAGGTCACTAGAGTCCAGGAGATTGAGGCTGCAGTGAGCTATGATTGTGCCACTGCACTCCTTCCTGGGCAAAAGAGAACTTATCTGTAAAAAACAGCAACAAAAAAAAAAAAAAAAAAAAAAAAAAAAAACAGGACACTAACATTCAAAAAGAAAACATTAAAAGGTATAAAACCCAATAGCTAAAGTAAGTACACAAACTCATGATACTCTAATACTGTAATTGTCATGTTAAATCCATTCACTCAAATCACCAGTATGAAGTCTACAAGACTAATCTATTAAAAATAATAACTTCTATAACTTATTACCAGATTGGCAACATAAAAAGTCATTAATTGAGACAACCAAAAGTCAAAATGTGTGGGGCTGGGGAGTTAAATTGTATAGTTTTTAGTTTTTCTCTTTTTGTATGTTTCTATTATCTTCTTTGTGACAAAAGAATAGTTGTCAGCTCTTTAAAATAATTTGTCATACCTATAAGATGATTTTTGAAAGCCTCGTGATAACCAAAAGCAAAAACATACTACTATGTTTTATTTTTACTCACTAAAATTGGAAAGAAACAAACTAAAACATATTACAAAGAAATTAACCACAAACGAAGACAGTAAGAAGGGATAAAAGGAAGAAATAAGTTACAAAACAACTAGAGAACATGTATTAAGATGGCAGCAGTAAGTCCTTATCTATCAATAATAACAATGAATGCAAACAGATTAAGTTCTATGATTTAAAGACACAGATTTGCTGAATGGATTAAAAGCAACAACAAAGACTCAACTATATGCTGCTTACAAGAAATCAGCTTAACCTATAAAGACACACATAGACTGCAAGTGAAGGGATGAAAAAAAGTATATTCCATGCATCTGGAAACCAAAAGAGGGAAGAAATAGCTATGAAACATTCTCCAGAATATTGCATATACTCATGTTAGGCCACTAAACAAGTCTCAGAAATTCAAAAATTTGGAGGAGGAGGAGAAAAAATCATATCAATATATTTTTTAATCAAAATGGAATAAAACCAGAATTCAATATCAAGAGAAATTATTTAAACACTACAAACACACGGAAATTAAGCAACATTCTCCTGATCAATGTGTCAATAAAAAATAAAGAAATTTTAAATAAATTATTGAAATAAAAATGGAAACACAACATATGAAAATCAAAGGGATATAGCAAAAGCAGTTCTAAGAGGGAATTTTACAGTGACAAACACCTACATTGAAAAAGTAGACAGATATAAAAAAAAAATAATTCACCTCAAGGAATTGGAAAAGGAATAACAAACCAAACCCAAAATTAGTAGAAAGAAAGAAATAATAAACATTAGAACAGAAATGGATGAAATTGAGACTAAAAAATACAAAAAAATTAATAAAATGAAAAGTTGTTTTATTAAATAAATAATTAAAACAGATAAACTTGTAGCTAAACTAACTGGCAAAAAATAACAGCTACAATAATATTTAAGGAATATGCAAAATAAAAAGCTGTAAGTAGTAAAATAAAAAATTCAAAATCAGGGGATGAGTGAAGTAAAATGTAGAACTGTGTTTTTTTGAGAAGAAAAAAATCAAAGTTAAGTTGTTACTAGCTTAAACTAACCTATTATTTTGATCAACCTCGTGGTAATCACGAAACAAAACTTTATAATAAATACACAAAAAATAAGAGGCAAATAATCACAACACGCCACTAGAGAAAAATCAGCCACAAAGGCAGCAAAAGAAGAAAAAAAAGAAAGAGTAGAGAACTGATAAAACAACTACAAAACAGTTTACAAAATTACAGTAGTAAATTATTATCTATCTATATTTACCTTGAATGCAAATGGATTAGATTTGTCCAATCCAAAGATGTACAGTGGCTGAAAGGATAAAGGAAGACCCAACTACAAGTTGCCTACAAGAAACTCAGTTCATCTGTAAGGATACACATAGCCTATAAGTGAAAGGATAAACTAAGATATTGCATGGAAATGGAAACCAGAACAAAGAAACAGTAGCTAAACTTATATCAGATAAAACTGACTTCAAGTCAAAAACTGTAAAATGAGACAAAGATGGTAATTATATACAGGTAAAACAGGTCAATTTAGCAAGAAGATATAACAATTGCAAATATATATGCACCCAACATCAGGGCACCTAAATAGACAAAGCAAATAAAATAGATATGAAGAGAGAGATAGGCTGCATTACAATAGGAGTAGTGGATTTCAACACCTCACTTTCAGCAATAAACAGATCGTTTAGAGAGAAAATCAAAAAAGAAACATTAGACTTAAACTACACACTAGACCAAATAGACCTAACAGACATATAAGGAACATCACATCCAACAGCTTTAGAATACATATTCTTCTCAGCTTTTCATGAAAGTTTCTCCAGAATAGGTACTAAGGCCACAAAAACAAGTCTTAAAAAATTTAAGATATACAATCATGTCATCTGCAAACAGGGACAATTTGACTTCCTCTTTTCCTAATTCAATACCCTTTATTTCCTTCTCCTGCCTAATTGCTCTGGCCAGAACTTCCAACACTATGTTGAATAGGAGTGGTGAGAGAGGGCATCCCTGTCTTGTGCCAGTTTTCAAAGGGAATGCTTCCAGTTTTTGCCCATTCAGTATGATATAGGCTGTGGGTTTGTCATAGATAGCTCTTATTATTTTGAGATACGTCCTATCAATACCTAATTTATTGAGAGTTTTTAGCATGAAGGGTTGTTGAATTTTGTCAAAGGCCTTTTCTGCATCTAATGAGATGATCATGTGGTTTTTGTCTTTGGTTCTGTTTATATGCTGGATTACATTTATTGATTTGCATATATTGAACCAGCCTTGCATCCCAGGGATGAAGCCCACTTGATCATGGTGGATAAGCTTTTTGATGTGCTGCTGGATTCGGTTTGCCAGTATTTTATTGAGGATTTTTGCATCAATGTTCATCAAGGATATTGGTCTAAAATTCACTTTTTTGCTTGTGTCTCTGCCCGGCTTTGATATCAGGATGATGCTGGCCTCATAAAATGAGTTAGGGAGGACTCCCTCTTTTTCTATTGATTGGAATAGTTTCAGAAGGAATGGTACCAGTTCCTCCTTGTACCTCTGGTAGAATTCGGCTGTGAATCCGTCTGGTCCTGGACTCTTTTTGGTTGGTAAGCTATTGATTATTGCCACAATTTCAGAGCCTGTTATTAGTCTATTCAGAGATTCAACTTCTTCCTGGTTTAGTCTTGGGTGGGTGTATGTGTCGAGGAATTTATCCATTTCTTCTAGATTTTCAAGTTTATTTGCGTAGAGGTATTTTGTAGTATTCTCTGATGCTAGTTTGTATTTCTCTGGGATCGGTGGTGACATCCCCTTTATCATTTTTTATTGCGTCTATTTGATTCTTCTCTCTTTTCTTCTTTATTAGTCTTGCTAGAGGTCTATCAATTTTGTTCATCCTTTCAAAAAACCAGCTCCTGGATTCATTAATTTTCTGAAGGGTTTTTTGTGTCTCTATTTCCTTCAGTTCTGCTCTGATTTTAGTTATTTCTTGCCTTCTGCTAGCTTTTGAATGTGTTTGCTCTTGCTTTTCTAGTTCTTTTAATTGTGATGTTAGGGTGTCAATTTTGGATCTTTCCTGCTTTTTCTTGTGGGCATTTAGTGCTATAAATTTCCCTCTACACACTGCTTTGAATGTGTCCCAGAGTTTCTGGTATGTTGTGTCTTTGTTCTCTTTGGTTTCAAAGAACATCTTTATTTCTGCCTTCATTTTGTTATGTACCCACTAGTCATTCAGGAGCAGGTTGTTCAGTTTCCATGTAGTTGAGCGGTTTTGAGTGAGTTTCTTAATCCTGAGTTCTAGTTTGATTTCACTGTGGTCTGAGAGACAGTTTGTTATAATTTCTGTTCTTTTACATTTGCTGAGGAGAGCTTTACTTTGAACTATGTGGTCAATTTTGGAATAGGTGTGGTGTGGTGCTGAAAAAAATGTATATTCTGTTGATTTGGGGTGGAGAGTTCTGTAGATGTCTATTAGGTCCGCTTGGTGCAGAGCTGAGTTCAATTCCTGGGTATCCTTGTTAACTTTCTGTCTGATTGTATATCTAGAAAACCCCATTGACTCAGCCCCAAATCTCCTTAAGCTGATAAGCAACTTCAGCAAAGTCTCAGGATACAAAACAATGTACAAAAATCACAAGCATTCTTATACACCAACAACAGACAAACAGAGAGCCAAATCATGAGTGAACTCCCATTCACAATTGCTTCAAAGAGAATAAAATACCTAGGAATCCAACTTACAAGGGACGTGAAGGACCTCTTCAAGGAGAACTACAAACCACTGTTCAATGAAATAAAAGAGGATACAAACAAATGGAAGAACATTCCATGCTCATGGGTAGGAAGAATCAATATTGTGAAATTGGCCATACTGCCCAAGGTAATTTATAGATTCAATGCCATCCCCATCAAGCTACCAATGACTTTCTTCACAGAATTGGGAAAAACTACTTTAAAATTCATATGGAACTAAAAAAGAGCCCACATCGCCACGTCAATCCTAAGCCAAAAGAACAAAGCTGGAGGCATCATGCTACCTGACTTCAAACTATACTACAAGGCTACAGTAACCAAAACAGCATGGTACTGGTACCACAACAGAGATATAGATCAATGTAACAGAACAGAGCCCTCAGAAATAAAGCCACATATCTACAACTATCTGCTCTTTGACAAACCTGAGAAAAACAAGCAATGGGGAAAGGATTCCCTATTTAATAAATGGTGCTGGGAAAACTGGCTAGCCATATGTAGAAAGCTGAAACTGGATCCCTTCGTTACACCTTATACAAAATTAATTCAAGATGGATTAAAGACTTAAACATTGGACCTAACCATAAAAACCCTAGAAGAAAACCATTCAGTACATAGGCATGGGCAAGGATTTCATGTCTAAAACACCAAAAGCAATGGAAACAAAAGCCAAAATTGACAAATGGGATCTAATTAAACTAAAGAGCTTCTGCACAGCAAAAGAAACTACCATCAGAGTGAACAGGTAACCTACAAAATGGGAGAAAATTTTAGCAACCTACTCAGATATCTGACAAAGGGCTAATATCCAGATTCTACAATGAACTCAAACAAATTTACAAGAAAAAAACAAACAACCCCATCAAAAAGTGGGCAAAGGACATGAACAGACACTTCTCAAAAGAAGACATTTATGCAGCCAAAAAACACATGAAAAAATGCAGAGAAATGCAAATCAAAACCACAATGAGATACCATCTCACACCAGTTAGAATGGCGATCATTAAAAAGTCAGGAAACAACAGGTGCTGGAGAGGATGTGGAGAAATAGGAACACTTTTACACTGTTGGTGGGACTGTAAACTAGTTCAACCATTGTGGAAGTCAGTGTGGCGATTCCTCAGGGATCTAGAACTAGAAATACCATTTGACCCGGCCATCCCATCACTGGGTATATACCCAAAGGACTATAAATCATGCTGCTATAAAGACACATGCACACATATGTTTATTGCAGCACTATTCACAATAGAAAAGACTTGGAACCAACCCAAATGTCCAACAATGATAGACTGGATTAAAAAAATGTGGCACAGATACACCATGGAATACTATGCAGCCATAAAAAATGATGAGTTCATGTCCTTTGTAGGAACATGGATGAAATTGGAAATCATCATTCTCAGTAAACTATCGCAAGAACAAAAAACCAAACACCACATATTCTCACTCATAGGTGGGAATTGAACAATGAGAACACATGGACACAGGAAGGGGAACATCACACTCTGGGGACTGTTGTGGGGTGGGGGGAGGGGGGAGGGATAGCTTTAGGAGATATACCTAATGCTAAATGATGAATTAATGGGTGCAGCACGCCAGCATGGCACATGTATACATATGTAACTAACCTGCACATTGTGCACATGTACCCTAAAACTTACAGTATAATAATAATGACATAAAATAAAATAAAATAAAAAAGAATGTTCATCTCTACATGAAAGAGGTACAGGGACATCATTTTTAAACCAGAATTTACCGGGATTATTTTCAGCAAGTTTTCTTTTCCCAAATGTAAACACAGCACCCGAATCTGCAAATATAAGATGGTCTTTATTAAAAAAAAAAAAATACTACAGGTATTTTGTAGATACTCTTGGTTAGGTTGAGGAAGTTTCCTTCTAGTCCTAATTTGCTGTGACTTTTTATCAAGAATAGATGTTAGAATTGTTCAGATGCTTTTCTGCATCTGTTGGGATGATAGTATGTTTTTTCTTTTTTGGTCTGTAAATATGGTAATTTCCACTGATTGGCTTTCAAATGTTAAACCAACCCTGCATTCCTGGGCTAAACTTCACTTGGTCATGATATATCCTTTTTATATCACACAATTTTCTAAACTTTGTTAAAAATTTTGCATCTATATTCATGAGAAATAATGAGCTGTGTTTTATTTTCTTTTAGTATCTTTGACTAGTTTTGGTATTAAAGTAATGCTGAATTCATAGAATGAGTTGACAATTATTCCCTCTTGTTAAATTTTCTGGTTGAGATTCAATAGAATTGGTTTTATTTCTTCATTAAATTTCTGTAGAATTCAACAGAAAAGCCACCTGGGCCTAGCAGTTTCTTTATGTAAAGTTTTTAAACTACAAATTTAATTTTTTTGATACAAAGTGTTCAGGTTCTCAATTTTTCCTGAGTGAGCTTTGTGATTTTCAAGGAATTTGTCCATTTGATCTAGGTGATTGCATTTATAAGCATGAAGTTGTTAATATTTCTTTATTATCTTTGTAATATCTGTTGAATATGTAGTAATATAACCTCACTTATTTCTGATATCTTCTCCTCATGACTTCAGTCCCTCTAATTTATTGTGATGTGTTTTTATGGCCCATAATATGGTCTATCTCAATAAATGTTCTCTGTGCACCTGAAAATAATATGCGGTCTGCTATTGTTGGATGATGTGGTCTACAAATGCCAATCAGATTAAATTAATATTGTTCAACTCTAAAAAAAATTTTTTTTAAAGATTGAAATCTAATCAAGTATTTTTTCTGACAACAAAGCTCTAAAACTAGAAATCAGTAACAGAAGGGACTTTGAAAAATTCACAAATACAGAAAAATTAAACAACATTATCCGAACAACCAATGGGTTAATAAAAACATTTAAATGGAAATTTAGAAATTCCTTAGGACAAACAAAATTGGAAACACAGCATACTAACACTTATGGGATTCAGTAAAAGCAATAGTAAGATGGAAATTTATGGCAATAAACAGCTACAGCAGAAAAGAAGAAAGTTATCAAATCAAGAACCTAATGTTGCACCTCCAGAAATTAGAAAAATAGGAACAAAGTCCCAAATTGGTAGAAGGATGAAAGTAATAAAGATCTGAGCAGAAGGAAATGGAGACCAGAAAGATAATATCAATGAAACTGAGCTGGTTTTTGAAAGATAGACAAAATTGACAAACCTTTAGCTAAACTGAGGAAAAAAGCCAGAAGGCCCAAGTAAATAAAATCAGAAACAACAACAACAAAAAATGAGACATTACAATTCATATCACAGAAACACAAGAGATTACAAGAGGCAATTATATGCCAATAAATTGGACAACCTAGAAGTGGATAAATTATTTGACACCTACAACCTATCAATACTGAATTATGAGGAAATAGAAAATTTAACAGACCAATGTGTGTAATGAGATTGAATAATAATAAAAAATCTTCAATTAAATAAAAAGCTTAGAACCTGATGACCTCACTGCTGAATTGTACCAAACATTTAAGGAAGAACTAGTACCAATTATTTTCAAACTTTTCCAAAAATTGAAAATTGGGGAATAATTCCAAGCTCATTTTGCAAGACTGGTATCACCCTGATTCCAAAGCCAGACAAGAACACTACAAAAAAAGAAAACTGCAGGCCAATCTCTCTGACAAACATAAATGCAAAAATCCTCAAAAAATATTAGCAAACCAAATTCAACAGCACATTAAAAGGATCATTCACCATGATCAAGGGGAATTCATCACAGAGATTCACAGATGTTTCAACATATGTAAATGAGTAAACAGGATATATTACATTAAAAGAATGAAAGATAACAATATGATAATTTTAATAGACGCAGAAAATACATTTGACAAAATTCAACATCGTTTATGATAAAAAACATTCAACAAATTAGGTACAGAAATAACTTAACACAACAAAGGCCATATATGACAAACCCACAGCTAAAATCGTTCAGAGTAGGGAAAAGTTGAAAACTTCTAGTTAAAACTGCAGCAAGACAAAGATGTCTAGTCTGGTCATTTCTATTTTATATAGCACTGGAGATCCTGGCCAAAATGATTAGGAAAGAGAAAGAAATAAAAGGCATCCAAATTGAAAAGGAAGCAGTTAAACTGTCCTGGTTGGCAGACAACATTTTCTTATATATAAAAAACTGTAGAGGCTTCACGAAAAACTGTTAGAACTAATAAATAAATTCAGTAAATTTGCAGGATTCAAAATCACCATAAAAAATCAGCAACACTTCTATAAACTAACAGCAAACGCTCTGAAAAAGCAAATGAGGAAAACAAATTTTATTTACAACAGCAACAAGTATTTAGTAATAAATTTAACAAAGGAGGTGAAAGATCTCTATACTGAAAACTATAAAACATTGATGAAAAATATTGAAGACAAAAATAAATCAAAAGATAATCCATGCTAATGGATTGGATAATTAATATTGCTAAAATTTTCATTGTACCCAATGTGATCTACAGATTCAACACAATCTGTATCAAAATACCAATAGCATTCTTCACAGAAATAGAAAAAAAATCTTAAAATTTGTACAGAACCATAAAAGACCCCAAATAGAGCAATCTTCAGCAAAAAGAACAAAGCTAGAGGCATTGTACTACCTGACTTTAATAAACCACAAAGCTATGGTAACGACAGCATGATACTGGCATAAAAACAGGCCATAGGCCAATGGAACAGAATAGAGAAGATTGAAATAAATCCATGCACTTACAAATGGCTTTCAACAAAAAAAATCCATGAGCACACAATTGAAAAAAAAAAAAAAAAAAGACAGTTCCTCAATAAATCGTGTTGGGAAAATTGGATATCCTTATACAGAAGAATGAAATTAGACCGTTTTCTTGTAACATATAAATACTCAACTCAAAATAGATTAAAAAGTTAAATGTAAGACCCAGAACTATGAAACTATTAGAAAAAAAATAAGGAAAATCTATATGACATTGGTTGGGGCAATTATATTTTGGATATGTTTCTAAAAACACAGGCAACAAAAGCAAAAATAGACAAATGGCATTATGTCAAATGTCAAAGCAAAGAAAACAACCAAGAGTGAAAACATTACCTACAGAATGGGAAAAAATATGTGCAAGCTATACATCTGATAAGAGATTAATATCCAAAATACCTCAGAAACTAAAAAAACTAAATAGCAAGTTAAAAAAAAACCCAGTTTGAAAATGAACAAAGGACCTGAATAGTTGTTTCTCAAAAGAAGATATAGAAATGATCAAAATATAAACAAGTTCAACATCAGTAATAATCATGCAAATGCAAATGAAAGACACAATGAGATATCAACCTCACACCTATTAGAATGGCTATGACAAAAAAGATGAAAAGTAAGTATTGGCAAGGATGTGAAGAAAAGGTAACTGCCACACACTGTTGGAATGTAAATTAGTACAAACGGTATGGAAACAATGTGGAGTTTCACCAAAAAAATAAAAATAGAACCCTCGTATGATCCAGGAATGCCAATATTGGACAAAAATCTAAAGAAAATGAAATTAGTATGTCAAAGAAATAGCTACACTGGCATGTTTATTTCAGCATTACTCACAATAGCCACAATATGAAATCATCCTAAGTGTTCATCAACAAATTAATGGATAAAGAAAATATGGCACAACAAAATACTGTTCATCCATGACAAAGAAAGTCCTGGCCGGGCACAAGGGCTCACACCTGCAATACCAGGACATTGGGAGGCTGAGGTGGGAAGATCTTTTGAACCCATGAGTTCAAGCCCAGCCTGGGCAATATATGGAGATTTTATATCTACAAAACATTTAAAATCAGCCAAGCACAGTGTTGCATGCCTGTAGTCCCAGCAACTTGGGAGGCTGATGTGAGAGGATTGCTTGAGCCCAGGAGGCTGAGGCTGCAGTGAGCCAAGATTACAACACTTCACTCTAGCCTGGGCAGCAGAGTGAGACCCTGTGTATTAGTCCGTTCTCATGCCGCTATTAAGAAATACCCAAGACTGGGCAATTTATAAAGAAAAGTGGTTTAATTTACTCACAGTTCCACATGGCTGGGGAGGCCTCAGGAGACTTACAATTATGGCAGAAGGCACCTCTTCACAGGGTGGCGGGAGAGAGAATGAGGGCCAAGCGAAGGGGGAAGCCTCTTATAAAACCATCAGATCTCATGAGAACTCACTCACTATCGGGAGAACAGCATGGCAGAAACCACCCCCATGATTCAATTACCTCCACCTGGTCCTGCCTTTCACATGTGGGGATTATCACAATTCAAGGTGAGATTTAGGTGGCGATACAAACACAGAGCCAAATCATATCACTCCGTCTCCAAAAAAAAAAAAAAAAAAAAAAAAAAAAACCAGAAGGAGGTGGAGGAGGAGGAGAAATTCCTGTCATGACAACATGGATGAACCCGGGAGGAAATCATGTTAAGTGAAATAAGCCAGGCACAGAATGACAAATACTGCATAATTTGACTCATGTGAAATCTATCATAGTTATCTTACGGAGGTAGAGGGTAGAATGGTGGTTACCAGGGACTGGGTTGGTTGAGAGCAGAGAAGGTGTTGGTCAAATGATACAAAATTTCAATGAGATAGGAGGAATAAGCTTAAGAGTTCTATTGTACAACCTTGTGACTATAGTTTCAAAATATTGCAATTTTGTAAAATGCTAAGATAGTGGAAATAAAGTGTTCTCACTAAAAAAAAATCATAATTATGTGAGATAATTAATATTGCAACTAAGTAGATTTAGTCATTCCACAGTGTACATATACCTCAAAATAATATGTTGTGCATGGTAAATATGTAAAATTTATGTCAATTTAAAAATATATGAAAATTCTAAAATTCTCAAACATTTCCAACAGGAAATATATTTCTGTCAAGAAACCAAGGGTGGAAGCTGGAGTCATCTCACTTACCATCATTTCTGGTGGCCCAGTGGGGGATTTTGTGCTTTTTGTCTCCACAACTCTTGACTCTGTCAGCTCAAAAATCCTGATCTCCAAAAGGAAACTACTTTCATCAATAATTACATGACTCAGCTACCATCTTGACACAAAAGACATCTTAGATGAAAAAAAGTCATCTATGTATAAGAAACGGAATCACTCCCTAGGTAGCAGTAATAAACTCTGATAGGAGGATGTAGAGATACTGTTACACATTTGGGTGCAGAAAGGAATGACCGTTCTACTGCCCAGTTTCTTTGGTCAATGATTCTTACTATTTTATTTTTCAGTAATGATAGGCTAGGTGTTTCTGATCATGACTTAGCTCATCTCTCTCAGCTTGATCCCTTGCCTAATGAAAAAAATAAAATCTTCTTGCTCTCCTTTTTCAGTTGCTTACTCTGTAATTCATCATAGGTTCCAAGTAAATAAAATGAACCCAGTTGTTACACTTGGGTATTTCTTGAAACACTCGTGGCCAATTATCACCATAAATACATAGCAATAACAACTATATTCTGAGAACAGCTGAGTAACTAGGACTCAGACTTCTCTGTGAAAGGGTTTAGGTAATCTCACCATCCAAGTTACTAAGGCCAAAATGTTAGGTAGCTGAGGGTGTTTGAAATATAGAATGGACAGAGGAGGAAGGAGATAATTAGTATCATTTTTAGCCCTGAGACAAGCTGTAATTTGTCTAATTTTTATCTTGTATGTGTACTCCTAGAAAGAAGGTGAATCGATAGCTTGAATTAAGGTTCCATCTCTGACACTTAACTTGTCCTGTGTTTTTTTACGGAATAGTCTTTCTGGGCTGCTCCCTGAATTAATATGGAAAAGTGGATCCAAATGCTACATTTGTAGATTCACCATTCATATCTTTTTTCAAAAACACATTTGCTGCACAGCTGCAATTAATTTAGTCAACAGACAGTCTCCATCTGCCAGCTATTTAAGGATATGCAGAAAGCTGCCTTGCCTTGGGAAAGCCACATCCAGTGACTGAGGGAGTCTGGGGTATATATAAACTGAACATTTTCAGTTTTCTGGAGGACACACTGGTAAGCTACACTAACTGCAATGTACCCCATCAAACTGGTCATGTAATTGACTGTTCTACTGCCCAGTCTCTTTGGCCAATGGTTCTTACTATTTCATTTTTCAGCAATGATAGGCTAGGTGTTTTTGATCCTGACTTAACTCATCTCTATCAGCTTGATCCCTTGCCTAATGAAAAAAATAAAATCTTCTTGCTCTCCTTTTTCAGTTGCTTACTCTGTAATTAGTCACAGGTTCCCAGTAAATATAATAAATTCTAAGTGACTCTATTTAAGCTAAGTCTTTATCTGCTTTTTCACAGGCTGTCATAACTACATACCACCTAATTGGTATATTCTTATTTAAGTATATTAGATTTCCTGGCATTTCCCATTCATTATCACTCATCCATATTGAAGTGCTAAAATCATCAGTTTTATTGATTAGAAAAATATTATTCAAGATCAAATAAATCTATTCTAACATAGAGAATATATTACTTATAAGTGTAATTGATATTTATACACATACACACAATATTGGGGTAAATCTGGCAAATATACATATAAGTTACTTGCGTCATGATATGAGGGAAGCTATGTATAGCATATATCCTACTTAATTTCACAGCATAATATCAAACCTCCATTATATTTTGTTCACCTATCACAAATCTTATTTTTATAAATGCACTTAGAATAAACAAAGGTATAAATCATTTATTCTTTTTTACCTGCACAACTTCTATTTTTTCTCTATATTTATATAGAAGACTCATCTTTGACTTCATTTTTTTAAAGTCCTTAGGCAATGCTTAATATATTACATAGTTCTTAAGCTTTGTCTTTTTTATTTATCTTTCATGCCCCAAAATTGCCAAGTAACCTCGATGCTGAATGGGATATGCATAGAAAACCAGTCAATAAGGCACCCACTGTCCAGGAGTGCATGATTCAAATAAAAAGGGTTAACTTAGCTCCTAGTTTGATTTGACTTTGACTCAGATTTTTATCCAAAAATGATCTTCTTAAGAAATACTGAAAGTTGCTTTGAATAGATGATTTATATTTTCACATTTTCATTTGTTTATCTTTCTTTTGTTTATTTTATCTAAAAAGAACTAACCAGTTAGTCTTTATTAGAAAGGAAGAAAAGATTCATGAATCACCATTTTAGTCTCCCCAAATTGGAGTCATAGCATTTAAGGACCTGTTAACTAATTGAAAGTGGAATTTATATTTCAAAGACCTCTTTTCTCTGTGATCCAAGTTCCAAAGAGCAAAGAAGAAGTGAGCAGGTAGTTTAATGTTGTCAGTGTGACTTTCCAAGTCAATCTCTCTTTTTCAAGCAAATAAATAGAGTTTTTTTGTTTGTTTGTTTTTGAGACTGAGTCTTGCTCTGTAGCCCAGGCTGGAGTGCAGTGGTGGGATCTCAGCTCACTGCAACCTTCACCTCCCTGGTTCAAGCAATTCCCCTGCCTCAGCGTCTGGAGTAGCTGGATTATGGGGGCATGCCACCATGCCTGGCTAATTTTTGTGTAATTTTGGTAGAGACAGGATTTCACCATGTTGGCCATACTGGTCTCGAATTCCTGACCTCAGGCAATCTGCCCTCCTCGGCCTCCCAAAGTGCTGGGATTACAGGCATAAGCCACCATGCCCAGCCTAATAAGAGCTTTTCTTAGCTGCTGATGCCTTGAGTGCTTTGAAATGGAACCTGCTTATTCTTATATACCCAGTCTTTGTTTCCCTATCCTGCCTCATCTCTTGTACATAGAAAATTTTATTTAGCCATCAAAATCTATCACTCTGCTCCCTTGTCAAGGACATGAAGCTTCATATGAGGCTAATAGTATAATAAAGACAACTGCTACTGTCATAAAATTTATTTTACTTAATTTTGGTCTTGGGGTTTTTATGGGAAGTAGTGGTCCCCTGATAATAATGCTGATCAAATGTCAAGTTTTTTATTGGTTAGTAAATAAAAGTTCAAAAGCCTTACCAGACAGCCTGGCTCTGTTAGCCTTGCCAGATCCCCTTTATTATCCTACAGAGAGTAGGACAAGAAGGCATCATTAAATTTAGATCCAGCAGAAGGCAAATGATGCGGGTAGATGCTTGCCTTCCAATTGACCTTCTCATATGGAGATAAAAATTCTGATCCAAACAGCTGCACATATTGAGTTTGTTTTTACAATAGTAATTGAATGTGCATAGAATTATTCTTATTTCAGTTGATTGTGTTACTGCCCAATAGTGTACGTGTTCAGAATGGCTGGAATTGAGCCCGTGAAAATGGAGTGAAGAGAAACAACCAGCTTTAATGAAATGCAAACCTCCAGGATCAGATCCTTTGTTCTCTACTCGCTTTAGCTAATTAGCCACAAATATTTTGAAATACATCATTTTGCAATGAAGCAGGCACTTTAGCAGTATAAAATGATTATAAACAACTTAGAACACCAAATTTACAACAATAAAGTAAGTTATCCTATTGTTAGATTAATTTTGTTTAATTTCTTAATCTACAAACTAGAAATTTTATTCTTTGTTCTACCTTTCTGAGAAATCTTTCAAGAATCAAAAGGATGGAGATCCAAGCACCCTTTGACCTACAGAAATGTCTGATATCATATTATTAATAAGACGGGATAACAAAAAGTGTCTTTGATACAAATCTAGTGTTAGCTTAGAAGCAGTTTCATAATATCCCAGAATTTTAAAATTCAAATGAACTTTTTGAGAATATTTGTCATTGATAATTTTCTCAGTTTTTGTCATTGAAGATTTTGGGCAGTGTGAGGGTAACTATTGCTCAAATTCATGTACAAAATAAACCTAGAATTTAGTTCTTCAAACACCTAGCCCTGTTCTCTCTCGATTATTCCTATTTTGTTCACAAAAGCCTACACATACTGCATCTGGACCATTATCTTGTGACCACACACACACGTGCGCAAACACACACACACATATCTTGGTGACAAAAACAAGCTTTTTAAAAAAAACAGTGATGCTATTTCCTACTAATTATCATTATCTTCTGCTACATAAAACTTGCCTCTAATCTGCGGAGTGATTTTTTAAAGTTTTCTTTTTTTCTCAATTATTGGTGTTTTGTTCTCTTATTATCTTGGGAAAAATTGGTATAAGATCAGCAATATTGTGTTTACTTTTATACTTATAAATATCACCAATTATTCACCAATTCTAGCTGACATATACAGCGTAAAAATAATAGTGATATAAATAAAAATAACTAGAGTAATAAGTTATGACTATGGAGTCTTTACATCTTTTTTTCATGTATAACTCTCATTACAATTGTTTGTGGAAAAATGTATTGCTCACAGTGAATAATCAAAAAAGTAAAGCTTGGAGAATTTGTGACTTAGCACAGTTCTTAGACTTAGATAGTGGAAACAACCAGAAATCAATACTTGAGAAAGTAAAGTCTGATCACTTTCCACACCTCCCAATTGCTTTTTTTTTTCAGGATCTTAGTATGTTTACACCCCTCTCCTCTGAAAATGCAGTTTTCTTATGTAATTTGGACTTAAATGCTTGAATTTAGCTAGTGAAAACATAGAAAAATGCAGAATACCAAACTGTATTGAGATAATATAATCAATTCTCTTCTCCAAATAATTTTAATATTAAATACCCCATAATTTATATCCTGTTATTCCCAACATGATTTTGTTGCTATAGACAGCTTTGAAATATAGTGACTACAACCTTATTTTATTAACTGTGAACAGTTAATGATCCAAGCCCCTTACTTTACTGACATAATGGTCCTTCAGAAATCCATTTCCTTCCATCAACCCTGGCCTTGTCTTCAGACATTGAAACAAATTATTTTGTATTTTCTCTAATGTACCATAACTTTGGCTGTGACTACAAGTTTTAATTTTCAATACAGCCAGATTTCATTTGGGGTTCAGTCTAGTGAAGAAAGTTGATTAGCAAGCATGACCATAGTTTCTAAGAATAAGATATCTCTAGTAGATACTCTTAAGACCTTAGACAAACACCAAATGTGAGCTGTTACACTCTTGCAAGGTTAATTGCATTTGTCCTTTTAAATAACCTGACACAAATGTACTACTTTAGTGATGTTCTCTACCACTCAGAAACATTTTGTCTCTTTGTTTGATGTTATTAGACTACTACCCTCTAACATTTTGTAATTCACTTTTTCTTTTCATATATATATATATTTTTTATTATACTTTAAGTTCTAGGGTACATGTGCACAATGTGCAGGTTTGTTACACATGTATACATGTGCCATGTTGGTGTGCTGCACCCATTAACTCGTCATTTACATTAGGTATATCTCCTAATGCTATCCTTCCCCCCTCCCCCCACCCCACAACAGGCCCCGGTGTGTGATGTTCCCCTTCCTGTGTCCATGTGTTCTCACTGTTCAATTCCCACCTATGAGTGAGAACATGCGGTGTTTGGCTTTTTTCCTTGCGATAGTTTTCTGAGAATGATGGTTTCCAGCTTCATCCATGTTCCTACAAAGGACATGAACTCATCATTTTTTATGGCTGCATAGTGTTCCATGGTGTATATGTGCCACATTTTCTTAATCCAGTCTATCATTGTTGGACATTTGGGTTGGTTCCAAGTCTTTGCTATTGTGAGTAGTGCTGCAATAAACATACGTGTGCATGTGTCTTTATAGTAGCATGATTTATATTCCTTTGGGTATACACCCAGTAATGGGATGGCTGGGTCAAATGGTATTTCTAGTTCTAGATCCCTGAAGAATCGCCACACTGTCTTCCACAATGGTTGAACTAGTTTACAGTCCCACCAACAGTGTAAAAGTGTTCCTATTTCTCCACATCCTCTCTAGCACCTGTTGTTTCCTGACTTTTTAATGATTGCCATTCTAACTGGTGTGAGATGATATCTCATTGTGATTTTGATTTGCATTTCTCTGATGGCCAGTGATGATGAGCATTTTTTCATGTGTCTGTTGGCTACATAAATGTCTTCTTTTGAGAAGTGTCTGTTATAAAATAGCACACATATTACTATTATAGGTTAATTGTGAAATAAGCAAAACTTTGTGGGGTGTGTGTGTGTGTGTATGAGAGAAACAGAGAGAGACAGGGAGAGAGGGAGAGAGAGAGAGAGAGAGAAAGGAAAGAGTTAAAAAGAGAGATAGTGAAGGGAAACTCAGGTTAATCCTAACTAGCAAGCTTGGCTTGGAATCAGGGCTTGATTAATTCTGATGGGTTAGATTTGCTTGTGTTAAAATTTAGCTTAACTTCTGTGAGTTACAAATGACTGAGGAACTATAGTTTTCTATAACAGCTTTTGCAATGGCCTGCTTTTCATTCATACCATACTTAAGTTGCTAACCTCAAATGCATCCTCCTCCCAGTAAGCCTGTCCCATACAGTGAAAATGTTCCTGTCTATTCATAGCGTATTTCAGTTCTGATCATCTAGTATCTTAATTATGCTTAGTTTCTAAATTACATGTTGCCAGCATAAAAAATAATCTTCTAAAATTCATTCCATAAAATCTACAAAAAGAACCTGAAATAGCTTAGGAACTCTGTTTACCAATTCCTCTTAAACATTTGCTAGTAAATCAGTAATGATAGTTTTGGTAAAATTTGAGAACACGCTATTGAATTGCACTTTTTCTCCATTTATTAATGTTAAGTGTTTTAATGCTATCCTTTGTGAAGACAAACCCTGTCTCTACCCGATATTAAGTCAAACACAATATAAAGAGGGTGTCTGAAAACAGAACAAATTTTCTAAAATTGAGTATCTTTGTTTTTAAGAAGATATTTTTCTTGGCACTGATAACCGCTGAAACAGAAAGGGGCTTTAAAAATTTCTGAAAAATTGTGGGTTTTAGCTAGGTTCTATGTTTAAAGCCAGGGTTTCTTTAATTACTTTGAATAACTTGGCAGAAAATTTAGACTAAGTGTGGTATAAGGAGTACTTTAACCTCCCATCCATATTAAAGGTGAGTATAAAAACAGAATGCATGAGGGAGAATGAATTTGGAGGCTTTGGATAGAATGAACATACCTTTCCTCTGAAAGTCATGCTAACAAGCTATGGGAGCCTGGGTATATTCCTTCAGTTGGCTATTGGATGCCCAGTCCCTAAACTCCATTAGAAAATAAGACATAAAGTTTCCTAGAGTACAATAAATAATCTGTATTTCCAGTTTCAGCAGGGGACATCATATGCATTTTCCTGCAGGAATTATCCTAAGAATTGTAGGCAAGGGTGGTCAAAGTAGTAACAGCAATGCAGAAAGTACAGATCGGATGGGTTCAATAGATTGCTTTAGCTGAAGCAAGCCTTCCCATTGTACATATCTCATTGTCTTTCAGAAAAACATGTTTTCACAAAGAGAAAGAAGCATCACCCACTGTGTATAAAGCTGTTTTCTCACCAGAGGCAATATGAATCTTTGCTATTATCTTCAGTCATCACCATCCTCCTCCTTCTCATCATCATCTTCAAGACTAACATTTACTAGACGGTGCTACATTCTGAGTAATGTACTTCTGAGTACATTACTTGCATTTATTCATTTGGTTGTCACAACATTTCTTTTAGGTACAAAATATTTTATATTCATATTACAGAAGGCAACGCTGAAACAAACTAACATGCAAACATTTTTACACTAATTACTGTATTCAAAATTCAAAAATATTCCATCTGACTCAAGGCTCTTCATAATGAAACTCTTTTCTCCCACTAGTAGTTTTTGAATTAGACAGAAATAGGCTAAAATAATAAAACTTCCATTCATTAATCTGGGGACTATAGTCAAGGAAGAGACATACTAAGTCTCAGTTTCCTCATTTATAAAATTAACTATATAATGTTACCTATGTATGTCATAAAGTTGTGACTTTTAAGAAAAAGAGTACACAAAGATGCTTCATATAATGTCTGAGAGTGAGAATTAACCTTAAGATACCAAAGTAATGATATTTGTAATTAGTACGTGTGTGTGTGTGTGTGTGCATGTGAATGTGTCCTGGGCTTGTGTGTATGTGAATGGGCCAAGTAACAGCATTAATCGAATTTGATGTTTCCTTAGAGATTAATTTAAGCACTCTGAAAATCATGTTGATTGATCAGCAGTCAGGAGACTTTTAATTGAAGTGCTTAATTCATTTAGCTAATGTGATAAACAATGCCAGAAGACATAAGAAATGAAGCTGTCAGGGGTCCAGATATTTCGTGACCTTAATTTTGTTTCAGAAAACCACAACTATTTTTTCAACCTTTTTGGTCTTACTTCCCATTCTTATTCGTCCCCACCTCATTTTATTTCCTTTCATTATAAGGAAGAATTGTCAGGAATGAAATCTGAGAAGCAGTGAACAGATCAAGGCATTTCCTCTACCCGCTTTTAATATAAATACTTAATATCCTGAAAGTAAGAATCCCACAATCCCCACCCCTCCAGCCTCTCATTGCAGGTTTTCTCACAAGTGTTTGTTGGGATATGATTGTAAAGGAGTTTTGAGGCATCCTCCCACCTAATACAGCATACAGCACATACATCATTGACTCTGTATTACATTGTATTATTCTGCAATGTTTGAACACTATTAATTCGACAAAGATTACAAAGCCAATCACATCTGTGACATTATGTTAAAATCAAAAACTGCTGAATGGCTCTGTCTCAGGACAAGTTCAGGCAGAGGTTACTGAATACACTATATCAGCATGAATGAAGGAGTGGGTATATATTTTACTTTCTTATTTTGCATTAAACTCATCAGTGACTGGAAGTTTAGCATGTAGTTTGTTTTACTGATTGTATTCTCAAACAGCTGAAAATACCTTGATCCTGGTGGGAGACTGAACAATGACTAAAAAGATTGTCCTACTTTACTTTAAAAAGGCTTTGAAAATACCATGAATTACTCTAAGGGTCCAGGTAGGATGGTCCCAAAGTATAGGAGAAATAAGAAATAAATTGGTTTCTTGAAATAATTTTTTCATCAGAAAATTTCCATTTTTATCTTTGTTGTCCCTGAAATGCCTCCCTCTAAGTTATATCTACTTTTAGAGTAGAGCTGTTTGCCTCCAAAGACCTTCTATTCTGTGCTCCTGAAACCTCCTTGACATATAACTTATGGGTATCTTTTATTCGGAATTTCCAATTATTGTATGTTTGTGAATAATAATAGATGCTAGATATTGGTTTCTTATTATGATCCGGAAACTAAGTGTTATGGTCTAAATTATGTCTCCACAAAATTCATTGGTTGAAGCCTTAACCCTTAATGTGAATATATTTGGATATAGGACCTTTAATGAGGTAATTACAATTAAATAAGGTTATAAGATGGAGCCATTATCCAGTAGGATTGGTGTGCATATAAGAAGAAGCAACACCAAGAGTGCCTTCATGCAAAGGAAAAGTCATGAAGACACAGCAGTCAGAAAGTAGCTATTTGCAAGTCAGGAAGAAAGGTCTATCAGAATCCAATCTTGGGGGCACCTTGATCTTGGATATCCAGCCCCCAAAACTGTGATAAAACAAATTTCTTTCTTTAGGGATTAAATACCACACAATGGCTTTTGTTTAGGACCTCAATACTTACTATTTTGTTGTGGCATTCCTAGAAAGCCAATATGATATGCCAAAAACTTCTCATACATTATTTCTTTTGATCATTACAATCATACGAAAGAAAATGTAGATTAATATCAGTATTTTGCCAATGAGGCTTAGAGATGTTTAATGTCCTAGGGTCATACATTTAATAGGGGAACAAATCTGAACAACTCTTACACTACCTTTGACCACTTCATAAGGGAAAAGTAGGAAAGCATATCTTTGGATGTTCATTCCTAGGAATTGGCCAAGAGTGCCTTAACACTCCCCTCAATTTGACTAAACTTTAGACAGGTTTCTTCCTGACTATAGGCTCATGCCCTCTCTTTTTCTTAGAGTATTTGCTTTAAGAAAAACTTGCAATTGTACATTTTTTCACTACCCCTTTAAAATGTATATAAATTGTCTCCAAGTCTCTTGGCAATTTTACAACCAAATAAATGTCTTTTTCAATTACCTGGGAACTATCTCTTTGAAATGTAAACATTGAAAGAAATAGTGCCCTATGTCCCAGTCATTGTAAGAGGGTAGGAACCTAACCTGACTGGCACCAATTAGCAAACATGGATGGCCAGATCACAGAAAAAAAACAATTACAGACTCAGTAATAACCAAATGTGATCTCCACATCTCATTGACCAACCTCTCCTCTCCAGTAGTTTCACTCATTCACCTAAACATTCCACATTTTGTTTCAGCGGGATTGAATTCAGTCTTTCTTCCCAGTTGCAGTAGTCTGGAAAAAAGTTTTCCTTGCTTGTTTAATTTGCCCAGTAAAATTACTGTGACAGAATTTAAAGGACCCGGCACTTAAAGGACCCAGCACTTAAAATGCCTAAGAGGGAATGTCAGCAAACTTTAACTTTTTACAAAATACAAAGAGAATAGTAATACAATGGAAAGAGATCAGGTTGCATAAACCTGGAAATTTGTATTCAGTGGCTTTCAGAAGTAATTGTTCAGATATTTGGGTCATTGAAAAGGACAGCAGGAAGCATTTGGTTTCCTATATATGTGTCTCAGTTTGCATTCTGCAGAGGTATGCCCAAGAGCAAGAATTCAAGTGCAAGTAGCTTGTTTAGGATATAAAAGAAACACCAGTGGTAAGAGGAGTGAGACTAGAAGAAAGGCAGCCAAGATAAATTATCTTTTTAACCAACCTACCACTGTGGGTGCCGGAGGTTAATACCTCATGGAAAACTGTGGAAGCCAATGGAAAACACACCACACAAGCTGGGAGAGACCTAGGATATTTGTGCACTATCTCATCTTAGATGCTGTTTGGAAGTTGAAAGTATTAATTCCCAGCACTTCTTTCTGCAAGGTAGGCAGATAAAGCCATCTTGAGGAAAGGCTTGGCAAAGGAACATGTAGGGGAGGTAAAGAAAATCCACAAGAAAAATGATTCAGATGCTGGCCCTTGGAGAAGCTGACAGTAAAACTGCAAGAGTGATAGGGTATGGGTCAGACACATACGTGGTCCACTACACTGTGTTAATACATGTTACTTCTAGAAAAGAATACCATGGTCAAAACATTTTGGAGAAAATTTGGGTTAATCAAACATTAATTGGTTTATTTTATGACTTCTCAGATATTTTAGGATATGAATTTGAATGTATCTTGCATAGCTTTAAGATAAAAATATCATGTTAAAATTTCTAAACTGTTTCGGTGGGTGCCTCTAGTTGGATTAGTGCATGTAGTACTCTTAACATACTTTGAGAATCACCAATCTAATTTATTTGCCAAATATTACTAATGAGAAAAATTAGATCCATATTAGTGACATTTAAACATGAAGCAGTGTTAACAGAGATTGGTATAACTGCCAAGGGTTAAGGTAATAGGAAGCCAGAATGTGTGACAGAAGATTCTAGTGATACATAATATTGTTGATACCTTCTTAATTCTCATTATATCTATTCTTCTAATTACATTACTATAGTGTCTGTATTTTCTGAAACCAGAATTTAAAGTATAGACATATAATTTCAGAGTTAATAATTCCTTGCAACTTTCTTTTTATTTAAAATGATTTTGCATGTTTAATTTTCAAAACAAGTGATGTGAAAATCCTACCTCACCTCAAAAGAAAACTTGTAACTCTATTTTTCATCCACTATCCCTAAGGGGACATTAAGCATACATTACTCCTTAAATTTTACCAGGTGAGTGAACTGAAGCCTCACATGTTTGGCTTACTCTGAGTGATAGAAAGAGGCAGATTCACAACTCAGATTGTGTCAGGATTCATATTCTGAACTTTTGACCCCGGGTCTGGCACTGATCCTTACAATCTTCTTGCCATCTCAAAATTTGTCAGGTAATGTTTTGGTCTATTTTGATTGGGGTTATGGCTAGTGGGCCTCAAGAATGAGTTTCTTTTTTTTTTTATTTTTAAGTGAATTTTTTAAATTTTTTTATTTTATTATTATTATACTTTAAGTTTTAGGGTACATGTGCACAACACGCAAGTTTGTTACATACGTATACATGTGCCATGTTGATGTGCTGCACCCATTAACTCGTCATTTAGCACTAGGTATATCTCCTAATGCTATCCCTCCCCACTCCCCCTACCCCACAACAGTCCCCAGAGTGTGATGTTCCCCTTCCTGTGTCCATGTGTTCTCATTGTTCAATTCCCACCTATGAGTGAGAACATGCGGTGTTTGGTTTTTTGTCCTTGCGACGGTTTGCTGAGAATGATGGTTTCCAGTTTCATCCATGTCCCTACAAAGGACATGAACTCATCATTTTTTATGGCTGCATAGTATTCCATGGTGTATATGTGCCACATTTTCTTAATCCAGTCTATCATTGTTGGACATTTGGGTTGGTTCCAAGTCTTTGCTATTGTGAGTAGTGCCGCTATAAACATACGTGTGCATGTGTCTTTATAGCAGCATGATTTATAATCCTTTGGGTATATACCCAGTAATGGGAAGAATGAGTTTCTTGGTTAGATGAAGTGGCTCACACCTGTAACCCCAGCACTTTGGAAGGCTGAGGCAGTCGGATCAACTGAGGTCAGGAGTTTGAGACCAGTGTGGTAAACATGGTGAAATCCTGTCTCTACTAAAAAATACAAAAATTACCTAAGCATGGTAGTGCGTGCCTGCAATCCCATCTACTCAGGGGGCTGAGGCACGAGAATGGCTTCAACTGAGGAGGTGGAGGTTGCAGTGAGATGAGATCACGCCACTGCACTCCAGCCTGGGCAACAGAACACGACTCTGTCTCAAAGAAAAAAAAAAGAGAATAGCTTAACTAATGAAAATGTTGCAATGAAAATAAAAATAAAAAGCCTCAACATGCAATTTGTCAACATGATAAAATGTACTCCCTTCTATAACTTTAAATTCATTTTTGGATTATGTTATTAGTACTGTTACGTGGTTAGAGAAGCTTGAGTTTAAGATTTTTCCAAGGCTGGAATTTAGTGCTCTTTAATTTAAAAAAAAATACTACTGGGAAATTTCAATCAAAAAGATTCATGTGTGTGGAAGCTTCTGGAACAGAACTCATGCTAAAGTAAACAGGAACCTTTTCAGACAGGATTTACCTAGTTAAGAGCCTTAGTCATCTGTTCATAGGGGCCATTTTAGAATACCCTGTGGATTGTTTACTGGCAGTGACTCCCTGTAAATCTCTCTTTGGGATTATATATAACTTATATAGGGAATAAAAAAGGCTTGGCAAGAAAAACCAGAAGAACAAAAATAGAAATACCCATTTTACCTGAGACCTAATTCAATATATGAGGAAACAAACAGTATTCTTTAATGGTCCTGAGAAGGAATTTAGGACAGAAAATGGATAAAGGTGGTATGGACTTCTCATAATAGGGTTTCCTTTGGTTAGGAACTTTTGAAATATTCATTATATTAACACAGTGGTTACACTACAAAAACAAAACAAAACAAAACAAAAAAGCTGAGGTTAGAAGAGAAATAAAATGACCATCATCAAATGACATCTAAATTGGACAGGGGTGGTGGCTCATACCTGTAATTCCAGCAATTTAAGAGGCTGAGATGGGGGGATCACTTGAGGCCAGGAGTTTGAGATCAGCCTGGCCAACATGGCAAACTCCCATCTCTACCAAAAATGCAAAAAGTAGCTGTGTGGTGGTACGCATCTGTAATCCCAGCTACTTGGGAGACTGAGGGATGAGAATAGCTCGAACCCTGTAGGTGGAGGTTGCAGGGAGCCAAGGTCATGCCATTGCACTCCAGCCTGGGTAAAACAGTGAGACTCTGCCTCAAAAAAAAAAAAAAAAAGACATCTAAATTATTCCAGAAATACTTCAGGAGGAGATTTTATGAGAAACTCAGTACCCAATTTTCACATTGGTCATGAAACACAAGTTATAATAATAACTGTAATGAAAATATTGATGCATATTTAGACAACTTGCAGTTTATATAATGGGTTATGTTCATCTTTAACTTCAAGTTAGTTAGGCTGCCTTTGGAAGGCAACTTATAATTATTTTGGTACTGTTGTCACATCTCTGAACCCAATTATCTCAAATTATTTTATTATTTTCAGATATAGAGGAAACGAATTTCAAGTAAAAGCTTATCTCATAACCACTGGCAAATCACTAAAATATTACCATATGTTATTATAATGCTTCTGATTGGATATTTAAGGTTCTTGATGTTGGCAAACCCAACATTCACAAAACATGACTGATATATGGTATTACCTCTTATTTTATAAAACTGAGGCAAAAATATTTAAGAGCTTTTTTGTTTGGTTTCATTTTTTTTTCAAGAATAGCCACTATACAAAGGAAAGAATGAAAACTCAACTCCCACCAGGCCTGTCTTGCAAGAGCTCCTGAGGAAGCACTAAATATGGAAAGGGAAAACTGGTACCAGCCACTGCAAAAACACACCAAAAATATAAAGACCAATGACACAATGAAGAAATTGCATCAACTAGTGTGCAAAATAACCAGCTAGCATCAAGATGACAGGAACAAATTCACATATAACAATATTAACCTTAAATGTAAATGGGCAAAATTCCCCAATGAAAAGACACAGACTGGCAAATTGGATAAAGAGTCAAGACCCATTGGTGTGCTGTATTCAGAAGACCCATCTCACATGCAAAGACACAAATGAAGGAATATTTACGAAGCAAATGGAAAGCAAAAAAAAAAAAAAAAAAAGCAGAGGTCGCAATCCTAATCTCTGATAAACGGACTTTAAACCAACAAACATCAAAAAAGACAAAGAAGGGCATTACATAATGGTAAAGGGATCAATACAACAAGAAGAGCTAACTATCCTAAATATATATGCACCCAATACAGGAGCACTCAGATTCATAAAACAAGTTCTTAGAGACTTACAAAGAGACTTAACTCCCACACAATAATAGATTTGTCTAATGTCAATATTAAGACAGATTAAAGAGACAGAAAATTAACAAGGATATTCAGGACTTCAACTCAGCTCTGGATCAAGTGGACCTAATAGACATCTACAGAACTCTCCACCCCAAATCAACAGAATACACATTCTTCTTAGCAGCCCAAAGCACTTATTCTAAAAGCGACCACATAATTGGAAGTAAAACACTCCTCAGCAAATGCAAAAGAATGGAAATCAAAACAGTCTCTCAGACCACAGTGTAATCAAGTTAGAATTCAGGATTAAGAAACCCACTTAAAACCACACAACTACATGGAAATTGAACAACCTGCTCCTGAATGACTCCTGGGTAAATAACGAAATTAAGGCAGAAATCAAGAAGTTCTTTGAAACCAATGAGAACAAAGACACAACATACCAGACTCTCTGGGACACAGCCAAAGCAGTGTTTAGAGGGAAATTTATAGCACTAATTGTGCACTTCAGAAAGCTGGAACAATCTCAAACAAACACCCTAACATCACAATTAAAAGAACTAGAGAAGCAAGAGCAAACAAATCCAAAAGCTAGCAGAAGACAAGAAATAACTAAGATATGAGCAGAACCGAAGGACATAGAGACATGAAAAACCCTTCAAAAAATCAATGAACCCAGGAGGTGGTTTTTTGAAAAGATTAACAGCATAGACTATTAGGCAGACTAATAAAGAAGAAAGGACAGAAGAATCAAATAGATACAATAAAAAATGACAAAGAGGATATCACCACTGACTCCACAGAAATACAAACTACCATCAGAGAATACTATAAACACCTCTACCCAAATAAACTAGAAAATCGAGAAGACATGGATAAATTCCTTGACACATACGCCCTCCAAAGACTAAACCTGGAAGAAGTCAAATCCCTGAATAGAATAGACTAATAACAAGTTCTGAAATTGGGGCAGTAATTAATACTTACCAACCAACCAAAGCCCAGGACCAGATGGATTCATAGCCAAATTCTACCAGAGGTACAAAGAGAAATTGGTACCATTCTCTCTGAAACTGCTGCAAACAATTGAAAAGGAGGGACTCCAACCTAACTCATTTTATGAGGCCAGCATCATCCTGATACCAAAATATGGCACACACACACACACACACGCACATACCTTCAGGCCAGTATCCCCAAAGAACATTGATATGAAAATCCTCAATAAAATATTGGAAAACTGAATCCAGCAGCACATCAATAAGCTTATCCTCCACTCTCAAGTCAACTTCATCCCTGGGATGCAAGGTTGGTTCAACATATGCAAATCAATAAACGTAATCCATCACATAAACAGAACCAATGACAAAAACCACATAATTATCTCAATAGATGCAGAAAAGGCCTTGAATAAAGTGCAACATCCCTTCATGTTAAAAACTCTCAATAAGCTAGGTGTTAATGGAAGCTATTTATGACAAACCCATAATAAAAGCTATTTATGACAAACCCATAGCCCATATCATACTGAATGGGAAAAAGCTGGAAACATTCCTTTTGAAAAGCAGCACGAGACAAGGATGCTCTCTCTCACCACTCCTATTCAACATAGTATTGGAAGTTCTGGCCAGGGCAATCAGGCAAGAGAAAGAAATAAAACATATTCAAACAGGAAGAAAGGAAGTCAAGTTGTCTCTGTTTGCAGATGACATGAGTCTTCACTTAGAAAACCCCATCACCTCAGTCCAAAAGTTCCTTAAGCTGATAAACAACTTCAGCAAAGTCTCAGGATACAAAATCAATGTACAAAAATCACAAGCATTCCTATACACAAACAATAGACAAGCAGAGAGCCAAATCATGAATGAACTCCCATTCACAATTGCTACAAAGGGAATAAAATACCTAGGAATACAGCTAACAAGGGATGTGAAGGACCTATCCAAGGAGAACCACAAATCACTGCTCAACGAAATAAGAGAGGACAAACAAATGGAAAACCATTTCATCCTTATGGATAGGAAAAATCAATATCATTAAAATGGCCATATTGCCCCAAGCAATTTACAGATTCAATGCTATTCCCATCAAACTGCCTTTGACATTCTTCACAGAATTAGAAACAACTATTTTACATTTCATATGGAATCACAGAAGAGCCCATATAGCCAAGACAATCCTAAGCAAAGAGAACAAAGCTGGAGTCATAACGCTACCCAACTTCAAACTATACTACAAGGCTACAGTAATCAAAACAGCATGGTACTTGTACCAAAACAGACATGTAGACCAATGGAACAGAACAGAGACCTCAGAAATAACACCACACATCTACAACCATCTGATATTTGACAAACCTGACAAAAACAAGCAATGGGGAAAGGATTCCCTATTTAATAAATGGTGCTGAGAAAACTGGCTAGCCATATGCAGAATACTGAAACTGGACCCCTACCTTACACCTTATACAAAAATTAACTCAAGATGGATTAAAGACTTAAATGTAAAACTCCAAACCATAAAAACCATAGAAGGAAACCTAGGCAATACAATTCAGGACATAGGCACAAGCAGAGATTTCACAACAAAAATGCCAAAAGCAACTGCAACAAAAATGAAAATTAAAAACTGTGATCTAATTAAATTAAAAAGCTTCTACACAGCAAAAGAAACTAACATCAGAGTGAACAGGCAACCTACAGAATGGGAGAAAATTTTTGCAATCTACCCATCTGATAGAGGTCTAATTTCCAGAATCTACAAAAAAATTACATAAATTTACAAGAAAAAAACAAACAACCCCATCAAAAAATGGGCAAAGGATATAAACAGATGCTTCTCAAAATAAAACATTTATGCAGCCAACAAACATATGAAAAAAAGCTCAATATCACTGATCATTAGAGAAATGCAAATCAAAGCCATAATGAGATATCATCTCACGCCAGTCAGAAGGGCTATTATTAAAAACTCAAGAAATAATAGATGCAGGCGAGGCTATACAGAAATAGGAACACTTTTACACTGTTGATAGGAATGTAAATTAGTTCAACCATTGTGGAAGACACTGTGGTGATTCCTCAAGGATCTAGAAGAAGAAATACCATTTGACCCAGCAATCGCATTACTGGTTATATACCCAAAGGAATATAAATCATTCTACTATAAAGACACATATGTTTACTCCAGCACTATTTATAGTAGCAAAGACATGGAACCAATCCAAATGCCCATCCATGATGGACTTGGTAAAGAAAATGTGGTACATATACATCATAGAATACTATGCAGCCATAAAAAGAATGACATCATGTCCTTTCCAGGGACATGGGTGAAACTGGAAGCCATCATCCTCAGCAAACTAACACAGGAACAGAAAGCCAAATACTGCATGTTCTCACTCAAAAGTGGAAGTTGAACAGTGAGAATTCATGGACACAGGGAGGGGAACAACACACACCAGGGCCTGTAGGGGGATAAGGGGAAAAAGGAGGGAGAGCATTACGACAAATACCTAATGCATGTGGGGCTTAAAACCTAGATGACAGGTTGATAGGTGCATCAAACCACCATGGCACATGTATACCTATATAACAAACCTGCACGTTCTGCACATGTATCCCAGAACTTAAAGTAAAACAAATAAAAATTAAAAAAAAAAAAGAAAATTCAAACTCAAGTTCAGACTCCTAATTCTAATATTAAAATCTCCTTTGTGGGTGGTAAGACTAACAATGTAAAATATACAGTATAGAAACCTTGGATAATATGGATTTCTTCAACAGAATTACTGCCTAATGGACATTTCAGGAATTGTTCTGCTTGGTCCATGCATTGGTTTAACATGTAATGGTATTTAACACATGAGTTGGTTTCATGATTTTAAGCAGTCAGTAGAAAGTGAGTTTCTTCACTGCTTTGTTGGGCATCCAGTCACACATCTATGTTGTCAACACTAAGTATCAATTTCACTTCTTTTGCTTACTATCTTAAAGATGTTAAAACTAACTTAAATCATTTTTGTCACGAGGGAAGATCTTATAAATATAACATATATATGTATGCACACATATGTATATATGTATTTATTCATGTAATATATACGTAGGTGTATGTCCATATTTGTGTGTGTGTGTACACAAATATATAAACATATATAAAATATTCACTTTCTTGCATGAGCAACTTAGGTTATTTATCTGTAAAATGGGAATAAGATAATCTTATCCTACAAGAGTGTTGTTTTGGAAAAGAATTAATAAAATTTTGACCACATCCAAGTTGTCATTTCAGCTTCCCATTCCTGTCACAGCATTCCTGGATCCCCAGATTCCTTGGCCATTTTTTCCTCCTTCCTATACCTCATTGATTACTTCAAGTGGGAGTCCTCTCTTCCTTCTTTTTTTTTTCCCCCCCGGGGCTTTTCCAGAAGAGAAATTTAATCTAATTTACATACTTCTAGGCACATCGACAATCAAAATGCGGCCACTGAAAAAAGCTAAAAGGTCAATCAGCTCCCGGCTTCTAGCTGGCCCAGGATTGCAAAATAAAAAGATCCACGTTCTTTATTTTATACACAAAACGCGTTTTTAAAAAAGTGAAAAATGTAGGGAGCTATACATAGAAAGCAACAGTGAAAAGGGGGAGGGGGAGGGGCAGGGGTGGGGGAGGAGAGTCCCACCCCGCTCTTTGGGAGTCTTGACATGGCAGGAGCCAGCTGTCAGCTCTAGGCTCTTCCCAGTTGGGAAGGCCCCTCTGGGGGGCAGCCAACAAGGATTTCCGTGGCATTGTGGGGTCAGTGGGGGGCTCCCAGGCTCCAGTGGGCCCCACAGAGGGAGCGTGGCTTCCCCTGAGCAAGCACTGTGGCATGATGTGGTCGTTCAACCCTGGAACTGGGGGTCCGGGGCAGATCCCAGGTCTCACGAGGTGCGTGTGTGTTCACATGTAGACGCGTTTGAGAGGATATTCATGGGGGCGAGAGGAAACCAGAACAGGGGTCTTTGGGGTCTTTGCAAATGGCCACGGAAGGCAGACATCGCCCTGCCTGGCTGCTAGACGGGGGAATGCTGTCCTTCCCTGTGACCAGATCGGCTGCCACCCGAGACCTGGCTGCTGCCCCTGCTGGACCAGGTGGGCATAGGCTGAAGGAAGACACCCTGTGATCCCAGAGTCTTTGGGCTGGGGGAAGGGCGGCTAGCTGGCTCCCGGCGCCCTGGCTGTAGTGTGCCCAGCCCCCAAGGGGGCGCTGGTTTGAGGTTTTGGCTTATTCCTATGGAAATGGAAAGAAAGAGGAAAAGGGACGAGGACACAGAGGAAGAAGAGGAGACATAGGTGGCACGAGAGGGGATCTGGAATGCTTTTGTGTTAGGAAGCCTCTGCCGCCACTGTCTGTGCCTGCGGGACCTGGGACTCCTTAGGCTGGGGGTCCGCTATGGAGAAGTTCATCTCCAGGATGTGCCGCTGTAAGTGCCGCACCTACTCTTCCTGGATAGAGAGGGGGCCCTGGAATTCCACCTCGCAGAACCTGCATTTGAGGACACGTGTAGATGTTGCCCACGAACTTGACAAGTGATGTCAAGGTCACCAGGGAGGGGACTGGCCGGACTCGGGTTGGGGGTTGCCTCACCTCCTCCAGCTTCTGCTGTAGGTCATTGGTCTCCTCACCTCCCCGGGCTGCGGAGGCATCTGCAGGGCGAGCTTGTCGGCATTCGAATTTGTTGATGTTCTGCGGCTGGTGCTCCTCAGCCTTCACGGTGCCTGGCGGGCTAGCTGCCAGAGGCCTCTTACCACTGTCGACTGCCGCGCCAGCCTCAGGCCCTGGCTCCCTGCCCCCAGCGCTGCGGCCTACCATGGCCAGGCTCCCAGGTGCCAGCCCCAGGGACGGCCGCTTGTCACTGTCACGGCCATGGATGGCACTGGGGAACTTCTTGGTGAAGGGGCAGCCGCCCTGGATATAGCTGTGGTAGGTGCCCACCTTCTGGGGCTGGTGCTTTATCCACTCGCTCAGTGTCTCGATGGGCGAACCACTGACGCACCACTCGGTCACGTCGAACTGCCACAGGTGTTCCCTTGCGTGGCTGGCCAGAGCCTTGCGGTTTTCAAAGTAAAGCCCACACAACTCGCAGCAGGTCTCGGTGGAGGAATGGGAGGTCGTCTCGTCAAGGGTCTTTGTCTTGAAGGGCGGTTCAGTCTGGATGTAGGTCTTGGCCTTGACCTCTGCTGGGAGGAGGCAGTCCTCCTGCAGAGGCCACTTGGCTGCCACTGAGCCCAGGTAGCCAGTGGGTGAGGGCTTGGCCCCAGTGATGGGCTTCAGGCTGAGCTCGCGAGGAAACCTGGGCCGGCCCTGAGCCTGGTTTGCCTGGCCGGCCAGAAGATACCGGCAACGGGCCCAGGGGCCACAGTGGGAGGCCCATCCTCAGCCAAGGCCGGGGCCAGGTCTGCAGCCAGTGGCTCCTTCTTGATGAGGCACAGCTTGGACTTCTTGAGGATCTCTCGCAGTGTCAATGGGCGAACCATGGACGGACCACCCGGTCACACCCATCTGCAGCAAGTGGAAGCGTGCGTGACTAGACAGGCCCTTGCGGTTCTCAAAGAACCCGCTGCAGAACTCACAGGGGATATTGCGCACCGGCTCTGCCCGGGAAGACAGGTTCAGGGGTATCATGTCTTCCCGTGGTGCCTCCCAGGGACTCTCAGATGGGTGCAGCTCCCCACGAAGGGCCCCCGGCAGCATCTCCCGCTTGATCTCCACCCGTATTTGTTCAGGCTTCAGCTTCTTGGGCAGGGAGTGTGCAGCCAGACCTGGGAACATCTTCCGGGCGCGGGAGAAGGAGAGGCAGTTGGTGAGTGGCCCAGGGGTCTGCCTGGTGGTGGCGGCAACTTCTTGGCCAAGGGTGAGATGTGAATGTCAGAGGGGCTGCGGGTTTCCAGTGAGCTGCCAGGACCTGTGCCGTCCATCATCTTGGCCAGGGCTTTTGGACTTGGCCCTGGCGGGTTGGGAGGTCTGCCAGAGCGAAACCGGGTCCGTCTCTTCAGGATCTCCCACAGTCTGTCGATGGGCGAGACATTAACGTACCCCTCGGTGACGCCCATTTGCCGCAGGTGGGAGCGCGTGTGGCTCGAGTGGCCCTTGCGGTTCTAGAAGAACTCACCAGAGAACTCACAGCAACAGATTTCTCGTGCTGGCTCTAGGCCTGAGGTGAGGTTCAAGGGCCTGACTGAGGCCACTGTGCCTTTTGGGAGGCCGGCCACGGGCTCGGGGATAGCTCGGGGCTCTTGTCCTCAGGATTCTTAGGAGTAGGGGAGCCCACCAGGGCCAGTGGTGTCTTTTCGAGGAGCGGAGAGCTGGGGGTTGGCCCAGGCCCTTGGTCGAGAAGCCGAGAGGCAACTTGATGGTTTTGTTGACAGCAAGGGCATCCAAGGATTTGGCCAGGGTAAGCAAGCCGGGCCGGGGTCCCGGGCGACCACCTCCTTCAGCCAGCTGGACTTCTTAGCCAGGCCCAGGGGCAGCCCAAGGTGGGCGTCGGGCATGCTCTTCTGCTTCACAAGCTCCTAAAGGAGGTTGATGGGTACGCCGCTCGTCTCTGACTCTGCCACTCCCAGCTGCCGCAGGTGGGAGCGTGTGTGGATGGACAGGCCCTTTCCGGTCCCAAAGCAGGCACCACAGACCTCGCAGGTGGCAGGCTCTGGGATCTGAGGTCCTGCAGCTCCTGTTTGCTGCCATGAGGAACCTCTGGAGCCACTTTGCTGCTCAGCCAGCTGGCCACCTGCTCCAGGGCCCCAGGGACAGGCAGGCTTTTCTTAGGGAGTGAAGAGAGCCCAGGTCCATGGCCACCATTGCATTTTCCTCAGAACCCAGGCCCGGCGCTGACTCGGGCCCAGGCCCCGGCTTCCGCCCGGCCTTGGGCCAGTCCCTGGGCCCGTCCCGCGGCGGCGGCGGCAGTGCGGGGGGTGCCGCAGGGCCCGGGCTCGGGAGCCTGGGCTGGGGTGGCCAGGCGGGCGCGCGCTCCCGTCGCGCCCAGCGCGCGGCCCCACCCCCGCCTTGCTCTCCGCTTTTGTCAGGAAACTGGGCGGTGGAGGCGGCCATCTTGGCTCCCTCTTCCTTTTCTTTGAGCATCCTTGAGTGTTTTTTGTTTGTTTCATTTTTGTTTTTGTAGAAATAGGTAATATGAGGCCAGCCAATTATTAAGGTAGAAGAAAAATAAATAATAGAGGGGAGTTGGGTGTTCTTCATAGCTAATTAGAAGATTTTGTTTTAAAATGTCAAATTCGCTGCTAATTATTGTTTACACTAGAACAGAGGCATTAATACAATCTCTTTTTCTTCTTTTCAATTTTTAATTTTTTTTTTTGAAAAGAGACAAACTTTAGAGTTTTGTTCATTGTTAGCTTTGCTCAGGGGAAGGCCACTTTAAAAGGAATTACAATGATGAAAGGGGAAAACCGAGAACTTGACCCAGTATTTCAAAATCTTCAGCAGACAGAGGTGCAATTGATCCCAAAGTAATTAATGTCTGGGTAATTGACAGTTTTTTTTTCTTTAATTAAAGTAACCAGTAACCATTTTCTTTTTAGATTTAAGAATTTGGAAATTATATCAGGAAGTCAAAGGAGAAGGGCAATCAGCATTGAGAACAAAAATAAGTTACCGATTTTCTTTTAAAAAATTGATAAACACAAGTATTACATATTGGAATTTTTATGAGGCTCTACCTAATAGATGAGATAGGCATAGTTTTTTTATAAGTCTATGCTATGACAGCAAACATTCTTCCATGATCGGGTTTCTTAAAATCTGATTAGTACATGTTGCAAAATTCTAAGTCCTTCTATTAAGGGTAAAATGTATAGCCCTTCATTAATTCAATAAATTATTATTTAGTAGTTACTATGTACCAAATCATTAACAAAACAGACAATATGCCTATTCTCATGGTACTTAAATTATAGTGTGCAATAAAATTTTAAAAAATACATGTCAAGTATCATAAGAAGTAATAAGAGCTAACAGGAAAAATAGAGCAGGGAAGAGGGGTGAGGTGCGTTGCAGTAAGACTTCTAAGTTTAAGCAGGTAATTGGGAAGGCCACAAGTAAGTAGTAAGGACCTGAAGGATGTGAGAGATGAAGTTATGTAAGCATCTGTAAGATATTATTCTCGGCAGATTGAACCCTTCAAGGCAAAGACCCTGAAGCAGGAGTTTGTCTGATGATGTATAAAGGATTCAAGTGTCAGCAGAAAGGAATGAGTTAAAGGGAATTGCAGGAGGAGAAAATTCAGAGGAATAGTAATGAAGCCAGATCAGTGAGTCTTGTAAATCATGTAATGATTTTAACTTGAACTTTAAAGGAGGAGGAAGGCACTGAAAGGTTTAAGTGAAGTGATAATATGCTGTCACATTTTAACAGAATGACTCGGCTACTATGTAGCGAATAGGTTTTGGAGGCAAAATTGAATCAGGAAACCCAGTTAGGAGGCTATTATAATTTCTAAGGCAAGAATCTTGGTGGTTTGAACTAATGAGGCATTGGAGATGGTGAAAGTGGTTGAAATACACATAGATTTTAAAGGTAGAGGTGGTAGAATTTAGTCAAAGACACAATTTTAGGTCTGCGTAAAAGAGAAGTATTAAGAATGACTCCAAGATTTTGACCTGAGCAACAGAAAGAACACAATTGCAATTAACTATATGAAGAAGTCATATAGTCATATAGTCATGTAGGAGGAGCAAAACTAGGATGGAAGAAATGTCAGTAACTGAGTTTTGAATATGCTAGTTTTGAGAGGCCTAATAGTCATCCAAAAAGTGCATAAGCAGTTCTACATGTGGGTCTGGGATTCAGGAAAAAGAACTGATCTTGAGATATATATTCATCAGTAGATATTATATGAGATGACCTATAAAGAAAATGACAAAAATATGAGAAAAGATAGGATACCAGATAATATATGATGCAAAAGCACTTTTACATGGTAAACATTTCTGCCAAACATATCATGGATATTTCTTTGATGTTGAACATCACCTTGAGATTATTTATAAAAAAAGCACAAATCAGAAGAAAAGCTTACAAAGAAATAAAAATAAACTGCATACATTGCCAGTCTCTTCAATTCTCCCTTTCATTTCTAAGCTCATTGTTTATGAGTAAACTAAGACTCTAATAAGTCAAGTTACATCAAGTATCAATAAACTTCAATTTGCACTCACCATGAAGCCATTTGGTTGTTGCTCTTACGTGCACCAAGCTGACTCCAGCAACTAAGCTTGTTTCCAGTTCTATAATCAGATACTTAACCCTTTTTTTGCTTTTTAAAAATAGAGATAATTTGTTTCTTGGCACATCTCATGGAGCTGGTGTTACTGTCTGTGAGATCATGACTAAAAAGCAATTTGAATGTGTCTCTCTCACACACAAAATGTGGTATGTTTTCAAAACAAGTTGCTAAATTTTATGGCCCAGAGTCTAAAGAGAAATCATGACAGTTGGAGAAAAGGGAAAATGTTTTCTTACCTCGAAAAGGGAGTCAAATAAACTATGGTTGCATAATGGTTGAACATTATGAACCATTTTACACACCAAATTAGATAACCTATTAGAAATTGATAGATTTCTAGACACATGCAACCTACCCAATTGAACTATGAAGAAATGAAAAACCTAAACAAACCAATAAACAAGCTTGAATCAGTAATAAAAATTCTGGTTGCACAAAGAGAGCGCTAGCCTTCTCTTAGAGAATTCTTTATGATAGGCAATGATTTCTTAAGTATTTACTAGGCACATGCATTTCTTAATATTATGCAGACAAAATACTTAAGGACATAAAGGAACTGGTTCTGGGAAAGGAGCTCTCTCCTTTGTGCCCTAGTTCATGGTACTAATATATATCCAGTTGCTCAGTTTATAAACCTGGGAGTCATTCTAGTCTTCTTCACCACATCAGATACATCTCCAAATCCTATTGTGTCCAGAATTGGTGGGTTCTTGGTCTCACTGACTTCAAGAATGAAGCCACCTACCGGGCGGGGCAGGGCGGGGGGCTGGGGGGGTGAGGGGAGGGGAGAGGCTCAGGCATGGCAGGCCGCAGGTCCCGAGCCCTGCCCCACAGGGAGGCAGCTAAGGCTGGGTGAAAAATCGAGCGCCAGCACCCCTGGGGGACGCAGGCACCCTCCGCAGCTGCTGGCCGGGTGCTAAGCCCCTCACCGGGGCCCGCCGAGCCCACGCCCACCCGGAACTCACGCTAGCCCGCAAGTGCCGCGTGCAGCCTGGGTTCCCGCCCGCACCTCTCCCTCCACACCTCCCTGCATGCTGAGGGAGCCGGCTCTGGCCTCGGCCAGCCCAGAAAGGGGCTCCCACAATGCAGCGGCGGGCTGAAGGGCTCCTCAAGCGTGGCCAGAGTGGGCCCTGAGGCTGAGGAGGCGCCGAGAGCGAGCGAGGGCTGCCAGCATGCTGTCACCTCTCACTATCAACTCTTCTTTCTTACAATTTGTCTATCCAATTCTTGTCTCTTTCTTTACTGCTTCTCCTTTCTTCATTTCTTTCACCTTGACTATTGTGAACCTCTTACCTAATCTCTGTGCCTTCGGTTTTATAGTTCTCCATTCCTTACTCCATAATCAAAGCATACATGGTTCCACTTGGTCTGGCCTCTAATTCTCCATCCAACCCTGTACCTGTTCACTCTTTCAAGTACAGCCTTTGCTTCAAATATACGAATTATTTTTAGTGCTGAAAAAGTTTAATTCTATTTCACATGTTTGAATTCTGCAAATGTGACTTCTACCCAAAGGGCATTCCTTCTTTTTATATGAGAGGCAGCAATGGCTTTAGAAAAAAAAAAAAAAATGCTTGTGCTGCAATCCTAGCTCTACCCCTTCCTACGTGGCATGAGCCTCAGTTCTTCATTAGTAAAACAGAGATAACATTATCTATCTTATGGAATAGTTATAAGGACCAAATGAAATAATTAATGCACTTATCATATATTAAGGAATCAATAGTATCAGCCTGTATTATTATGTGTTAGTCAAAATATAACAAGCCTCAAACTGTTTATTTTCTTTTTGTGAAAACTTTCATACCATTCTCACTCTGCCACCACTGTAATTTATCACTCCTTCTTTATACTTCTACATTATGTAGATAATAGTTTAACTTTACACACATTTGAAATTATTGTTTATACATGTGTTTTGTGACAGAACTGTGAGAACTACTTCAATGTAGTTCTAGGCCTTCAGTATTGCAGTATTCCTATTTCCATGACAAATTTGGCCAAAGAATAAGTACATAACAAATATGTATTGGTAGAATATAAGCTTTTTTTTCCTCACAACTGTGCATGTTTTCATTCTTCACACTCTAAAATTATTTTTCCATGGAGAACAGTCTTTTGTGTTTAAATTTCAATGTTGGAGCAACTCCTTTCGCACTTATAACAGACTTCTTTATTGACCCATGAAAATAATGTGATTTGTTTAGCTGAAAGTTTCAAAACCTCATGATAGTTACAGCTGAGCATGCTTGAGAGGAGCAACTTATATAAAAATAGGTTAGGAGATTGTGGTTTGCAAAATCTGTTTGGTAACTAAACTGTTTGAGAGCAACACTGGTTATTATTTAGTTGTTCCCTGTACAGCTAATTTCATAACGTAAGAGTAAAAAAAATACTTTTTATTTTAAAATATGGGTATATATTTACATTAGAAATATACTGAAGTCTCCGTACTTGGACCCAGCATATATTTGTCTAAAAAATTACGTTAGTGGATCTCTGTCATTATAATTTCATTACAAAACAATAACAGTATTGCATCTTTGGGTAAATGAACTGTTAAAAGCTCATCAATTTTTAGTTCTTATGGTCAATGCTTTTGTTATTGTTTTTGAAATCAGCTTCTCTATAGACTTTTCTGCTAGTTGAAAGAAAAGCAAGTTTTAAATGCATCTTAGGGAGCAGTGATGTCACCAAGATAGTGGAGTAAAAAGTCCTTCCCTTCAGGGTGGCAAGATCCCCTGGTCCTAGGCAGGTCCAGAGATGCTGTCTGGGAGTCAGTGCCTGCAATCTACCTTAGGAGTCTACCTGGTGCTCTATTCCACTACTGCTGAGCTGACAACTATGTCACAACACAAAGTCCTTTCCTTTCTTTCCTCCTCTTTCCACAAGCAGAGGAGTAGCTCTCTGTGGCCAACACAGCCCCAGGACTGTGACAAGTACTGCCTCAGCAAGTATTAGGTCAAGTACCTATGTTTATTCAAGGTCTAAGGGCTCTTCAGTCACCTTGTGGTGAATATTGATTCTTTCCACACACCATGAGCACACCATGAGGCCTTTGTGGGGATGAGGGTGGGGGGCTGAGGGGAAAAGGAGAGATGTGCCATCAGCAACTCATGACTGTCTTTTCTACTCTCTTCAGTGCCTGTTTCAGTGATCACACACCTGATTTTTGGTTCTTATGAAGGTGCTCTGGGGAGGATGATTGGTGAGGGCTTTAATTTGGCAATCATGCTCTGCCTCCTCTAGTGCTCTCTTCTTTTTTATTCACATTTTTAGAAACATCTTTTATTTTTTAACAGCTTATTGAAATATAATGGATATATAAAGAATTTCACATATTTAATTTGATGAGTGTGGACATATGCAAACACCTGTAATACCATCACCACAATCAAGGTCATAGATATATCTAACACCTCCCAAAGTTTCCTTGTGTCCCATTGTTATTTGCTTTTTGTTTGTTTTGTGGTGAGAACACATGAGAGGAGATCTACCCTCAAAAAATTCTGAAGTGCAAAATGTATTCTTGTAAACTGCAGGCACTATGTTGTATTCAAATCTCTAGAATTATTCATCTAGCGTAAGTGGAACTTTGTACTGGTTGAACAACTGTAATTCCTTCCCCAGCCCCTGGCAATGACTATTGTATTTTCTGCTTTTGTGAGTTTGACTATTTTAGATCTCTCACATAAGTATAATCATGTAGTATTTGGTCTTCTGTGACTGGCTTATTTCACTTACTGTGGCATAATGTTCTTCAAGTTCCTGGTTTGCAGAGGGTTGTTTTCTGGTGGGGGGTGGCGGGGTGGTGGAGAGAGAAAGAGAGAGAGAGAGGAAGAAAGAATATGTATGTGCAAGTGCTGTTATGTTTGTTCTTATAAGGGTACTAATCTCATTCATGAGGGCTTCGCCCTTATTAACTAATTATCTCCTGAAGGCCCTCCTTTCTAATATTATCACACAGGGGATTAGCATTTCAACATATGAATTTGAGGAGTGGCACAGACCTTCATACCATAGCATTTCATTCCTTGTTCCACAACCATGAGATATGCCAATGTAAAGTCCCAGGTTTTGGGCTATGCACTGTGTAAAAGTGCCCACTTATAGCTGTTGCACCTTGAGTTGTTCTTTGAAAAAGTTTCAGGAAGAAGCTCAGCCCTGGAGAAACAAAAATTTGTTGGATCCAGAGATACCTGAGTTGGAGATGAACTTTGGCAAACTCTCCTCCTTTCTGTACTAAAATTCCCACTGAGGGAGGAACTTATTTACCATTTTCTATACATGCAATGTACGTGGAAGCATGATTGGCAATGGTGGCTGCACTGCCTTTACTCCACCTCCACATACAATGTCTCAGCTAACCAGCCCAATAAAACCCCTGTTTCACCGATGCTTGGGAGGCACTGATTTGGGGAATTATCCCCAGCGTCCTCCTTACTTGCTGCAAGTAATAAAAATGCCCTTTGTTAAAACCTTGCTGGTTGCAGTCATTGGACTGCCACTCACCAAGAGGTTGAACCTGCCTGTTATGTGGGTAATAGCATCCAAAATAGTCAAACTCAGGAAACCAGAGGATAGAATGGTAGTTGCCAGAAATTGGGAGAAGGGAAAAATAGAGAGTTGCTAATCAACAGGTACAAAATTTCAGTTATGGAAGAGAAATAAATTCTGCTGTACAGCATTGCACTTACAATTAACAACACTATATTATATACTTAAAAATTTATTAAGAGGGTAGAGCTCATGTTTGGTATTCTTAACACAATAAAACAAATAGGACAGGGAGGTTTAGAATGGTCTATAGTAATCCCCTTCCCCACCATCCCCAACCCTAGTCCTCAACACATTGAAAGAACAACTTTCAACTCATTTAGTTCCTTTTTCCTTGCTAGTTACTTCCATATTTCTAAATAATATGCATATTACCATTACTCATTTTAAAAATATAGACATTATGCATTCACTTCCTAGTGTGTCAAATGAATATTTACCTTTCTTATATACCCTTCCTCATGACCATCCTAAACCCCCTGAACATTTTTCTCTCTCTTTTCCGGTATACCGATTTCATAATTTTTTCATCATTATTTAATGTTTCCATTACTGTAGAGATGTATGTTATTACATGTATATGCTATTACAGCTGAGCTACATAGAAAACTTTGATTATATTTCCTTTTCTGTTTAACTTTTGTATTACATGGAATTATTTATTGTCCTTCTTTTGATATTTAAAATTTTCCTTAGTTTGTATGTACCTATGTCTAATGCTTTTTAAAATTTTTAAATTGTTTTTAAAATTTTATGT
Source organism: Pan paniscus (assembly GCF_029289425.2). Taxonomy (NCBI): domain Eukaryota; kingdom Metazoa; phylum Chordata; class Mammalia; order Primates; family Hominidae; genus Pan; species Pan paniscus. The sequence goes on along the minus strand of NC_073258.2, from coordinate 25,662,315 downwards.
GGGTACATAGTAGGTGTATATACTTATGAGGTACATGAGATGTTTTGGTACAGCCATACAGTGTGAAATAAGCACATCATGGAGAATAGTGTATCCGTCCCTTCAAGCATTTATCCTTTGAGTTATGAACAACCCAATTATGCTCTTGAAGTTATTTCAAAATAGACAAAATACATTCCAAAGCGTCTGAAACATAGTGTCTGCTTGTAACGAAATAAGATTTTTGAATCTCACTTTATCACCTGTAAAGAATTTTATGCAAGTTATCACATTTGTGGTTCACAATAGAGATACAATTTTGTAGAGCCAATTTATTTTATAGATAAGGTAACTAAACTGTAGGTGGATTAAGGCAAATTGTCCAAGGTCTGCAATGAGCAAGTGACAGAAGCAGTTCTGACACTAGACTTCCTGAGGACAATTTCTTTCTCATATCCACTGTAACAAAGCAGATTCTCAGCATGGTATTTTCCCTATTCTGTAAGATTTTCTCATTAGCTACAAGTGTCTGCAGTGGTCTCTAAGGCATCTTATCATTTGCACTTAATACATTGGGGAATTCATGTTATGCACCAAATAATTTTCTGTGTATGATTCTGTGGGCAGCATAAGAGGATCAGTGAATAGCTCTACTTTGATGATTGAACATACACCTTACACCCTGGAAATTGCAATGGACAACTTGATTGGAATGGTGTTGAACTGTAATGAGTCTCTCTAAATAAAATGTCTTCCCTGGGAATAAAAAGATTACTCATGAAGAGCAAGAGCTCTAGTGACTTTACACTGTTCCATGAAATACTCAGAGAGCCGAATACAATTGGAAATAGTGAATAAAAAGAATTAAAGAAGCTACTGATAACAAGTCTTTTTCTCCTTTAGAATTTGCATACCTTAGCTTAGTGGGGAGGGCAGAATTTTGCCTCTGTCAAAGAGAAAAACAGGTATGCTGGAATTGGCTTGTTCAGCTCTGAATAGTCTTGCTGTCACCATGGCATGAATGTGTTCCCCAAATGAGCTTCTTCACATCTGTTTAAATCTAGTCTATCCATCAAGAACCAGTGCTTGTTCCCAATCCACTCTGTAGACTTAGTCAACCACAAACAATAAAGGCTATGAAACTTAATAGATTAAGCCATATTAAACTACTCATAGTCAATTTTCTTTAGCCTCAAACCCAGAAATTTCATATGTTTTAAATAAATATGTTTCTCTGAATTCAAAATCAATTATTCTTTCTAAACTTTTGGGATCTGGGAGATTGGAGAATATTTTGGAAATCAATTGAATAACCATCCTCTAATCTCTAAAGTATAACACATGCATAAAATGAACTACAAATATGTGTATGTATGCACACATACATATATGTTTGTCTATATAAACATACATTATAAATATGTATATATAGATATATATATGCATATACACATTCTCTGGAGTCTGTGAAATATTATAAATTAATGGGAATCATTGCACTTATTTACCAAGCCCCCTCTTAAGGGCTCCATATATTCTTTCATTTCAGCCCCACAGCCTTGAGAGTTAGGCATCATTGCATCTATTATAGAGAAAAAATAGAAGTTCAGAAAAGCCAAAAAAACTTGATCAAATGAATGTAAATAATACACAGTTTAGCTAGGTCTTAGCTCTTGGTTTATCTGTCTCCAAAAATTCCTGCTATATTTTTATTCCTGACCACTACTTAATTTACACTTCTTAAATTTGTTTTCACATATAAACTCAATAGTTATTCAGGACAGATAATTTATCACATACTATTTCACAGGACAGGTAATTTTTCATGCACTTATTTGCATTTCTTACATGGAAACGAATTTGTGTATATAGTTAGGTCAAAACAACACAGTTCCCCATACCTAGCATCAACATGAAACCTGTGAGATTAGCTATGCTATGCAAACTGTGAAACACAAGTCAGAGTTCTGTTTATTTTATGAAATTGTGAACCCCATAATATCTGGCGTAAATAAAACTGAAAACAAGATATAATTTTTATCTAATGTTAAGGTCCCCAATAATTATTCCAGATTATGTCATTCCAATGATAATGCCTCTGCCTATGATGTACAGGTGTCTGTGTCCATGTGGCTGGGGATGTTTATATTGCAAGGGAGTAACCTCATGGCTTTCTGCAGATAGGATCTTTCTGGCTGGCAGCTGTTCAAAGAAAATTTATAATTTTAATCTTTAGTCTTTTCTACATTTCAGAATTATTGCTCTAAATTTTTAATTCAAGTATGAAGAAATGTAGATTAAGTACTTTAGACCTGCAAGAAACCAGAGAAGCAACCACCTAGCCCATTGTAGATGATGCTAAGTTGTAGTTCAGAGACTGGAGGCTTCTAGTAAATCCAGTAACTGCATCTTGGGGCTTCTTGATTATGCTAATCTTAATGGTTAGTGTTACTATAGCTGTGGAAGAGGGGATTTCAGAGTTATGAAGGGCTTTTGATGCTCCCAGGACCCTAATACTATATGCCCTGCTGCTCAAATTGAATTGGCTTGGTTGTAAACAGGGCTCTGACAACAATAATGAAAATAATAACTGCTACAATGTATTAAGTCCTCACTCTATAGCTTATGTGCAATATGTCTTTTCTTCTCAGCACAATAGTGAAATACAAAAGATATTATTGTATCTCTAATTTTTAAATAAGGAAACTGAGACCTAGTGTACTTAAGTAACCTGCCTAAGATCACAATAAGTTACCAGTAACAGAGCCAGAGTTCATATCTGTATCTGTTGACTTCAGTGACTTGGCCATTAATCACTATATTATCTGACCTCTTAAAGTATTTGGAGAAATCAACAATTTGCAAGTATAAAATTTTAACATGATACTTTATTTAAATGTATGTACACAAAAACTTTAACATGTCATCAAAATTATGGAAAATGATGAGAAATAAAAAGAAGAAAATAAGAAATACTGTCAAATCCCACCCACCAAAAGACAACTACTTCTGATACCTTTATACATACCCCTTTAGGTTTTTTTTATATACCTGGAAGCACACCTGGGGAGACAAACAATTGGTCTACAAATGTTCATTATATTTCCCCAACTTTTTAGGGAAAATTAGTATCAGCAATGTAGCCTGTCTGGCTTAATTCATAGGAGGCCAACATCTAACTTTTCTCCTTTATTTTTATTTAATATCTTTTTTTGTTTCTTTCACCTTTAAAACTTAGCTCATGAATTACTAGTAGGGCTATAAGACTCAACTAATTAAATAGTATAGTATTATAATTGAAACAAAAATCATTTATTAATTAAACAACTTGCTGTAAGTATGCTAATATTCTACAATGAAACTATTTGAGACTAGAATGTTGTATTAAATATTTAAACTAGCCATAGGCTACATTTGATGCCTTGGTATAGCTGTGGTTAAACTTTAGGGATGAACTAAACAGAGAAATCTAGTCCAGACAAGATGATGTAGACTCATCTCTCCATATTACCCCCTCACAAAGCACAACTCTTAATGTGAGAAATCAAGTAAGAAATCAACAAAAGGCAATTCCAAGAAGAGAAGAAAAAAAAGTAACTCCGGGAGTAGAGAAACACTATAGCACTATGGCATCCTATAATGCCCCATCTAAAATACAAAAGCAATCCAGACCCAGTAATTCCTGATGTTTACATTGACATTAAAAGGCCACCTAGGCAGGTTCTTTCTCCCCTGGGGTTGAACAAGAGTCCACCCGAAAACACTAGGTTGAATCAGCAAGAGAGATGGACATATATTAAATCTCAGCAATGAAATAAAATTATTAAAAAATGAACCAGTAACTTTCAGCTTCTGGTTCTGCATGTAAGGAGCTTAGAAGTTGCCACTTTATCTTAACAACAAGTATAAAGCTAAAGAAAATGAAAAATTAACAATTCCTCTTGGATCCCTAAGAGAGGTGAGGATATAGGGCAAACCATTGCCCCCAGGACTGGAGAGAAAAAAATGGTGAATACAGGGAGTAACAGCTTATCACAGCAGAAAAGCAGAGACTAACAAGTAAAAACCAACCTGGGAACTAGTGCTTGAGTAGGAAAATCTGAATTCTAGTTGATGAATTGCCTGAGGCTCAGTGTGGACAGGATTGAAAGTTAAAAACTCCAGAAGTACTCAGTCATGGGTGGGGAGAAAATGTGAAATTTATCTCCAGGTTCTCATAGTAAATATCAGAGTAAAATCCCCTCCTCCTTCTGGCAGGGAGAGGGAAAAAGGAACCATTTTGAGATATGCCAGAGTAATCAGTTCATAACAAGGCCTGCCCTCAAGAAACTAGTTAACAAGAACTTAACCTTCTGGGATATTATCAGAACCTAACTGACTGGGAGAAGAAAAACACCTGACTCCAGCTAGCTCCAGCCTTCCATGTGCGAGAAAAGAAATGCCAAACTCTAGACCACTCTAGTCTTCCAGTCAAACCTAAGGCGGGCGAAAGCTACTGAGAAACAATTGTGAACTTCACATCCCAGAGTATGTGTAGCCTCACTAAAAGACTGAGGCCTCATTGTAGGACTGGAGAATGCATCTCCTCCCCTAACACCTTACCACTATTACTAGAGTCCTATTGACAGCAGTTTGTTTTACCTGTGCATCATATCTGGCTATCGACAAATGAATTACAAGGCATATTCAAAGCCAAAACACACAATTTGAAAAGACAGAGCAAATATGAGAACCAGACATAGAAAGGATGTTGGAATTAAAAGACCAGAAAGTGCAAACAACTACAATTCATATGCTTTAAAAATCTCTTTAATGAAGTAGATAGCATGCGAAAACAGATGGGTAGTCAGATATAAATACCAAAAATAAATGCTAGAGATAAAAAACACTGTAATAGGAATACAGAGTGCCTTTGATGAGATTATTAGTAGAATACACAGAGCTGAGGAAAGAACCTCTGAGTTTGAGAATATATACATAAAAACTTCAAAAACTGAAAAGTGAAAAAAACAAAGACTGAAACAACAACAACAACAAACAGAACAGAATATCCAAGGACTGGAGAACTACAAAACGTGGAATATAGACACACTGAGAATATCAGAGGGAATAAAATCTCTTCTCACCACATCTCAATATCATACTGGTCCTAGCTATTGCAATAAGACAATGAAGAAAAGAAAAGTCATTATAATGGGGAAGAAAGAAATAAAGCTGTGTTTGTTCACAGGTGACAAAATCTATCTATGTAGAATATCTGAAAGAATCAACAAATGTCTCCAGCAACTAATCAGAACTTATTGCAAGGTTACAGTATACAAAGCTAATATACAAAAGTAAATTGCTTTCCTATATATCAACAATGAACAAGTGAAATCTGAAATTAAAAAAAAAAGTACCATTTATATTAGCACCCCCTAAAATGAAATATTTAGGTATAAATCTAACAAAGTAAGTACGATATATATATGCAGAAACTCTGATGAAAAAACTCAAAGAAGAATGAAATAAATGAAAAAATATTCCTTGTTAATGGAAAGACTAAATATTATCAAGGTGTCGGTTTTCCAATTGTTCTATAGATTCAATGTAACCCCAGTCAAATTTTTAGCAGATTACTTTGTGGATATCAACAAAACTGAATCAAAAGTTTAATATAAAGAGGCAAAATAACCAAAATACCCAAAAAATATTGAAGGAAAAGATCAAAGTTATAACACTGTTACCACCTGACTTCAAGACTTATTGCAAAGCTACAGCAATCAAGACAGTATGGCACTGGCTAAAGAACAGCCATATAGAAAAACTGAATAGAATAGACAACCCAGAAGTAAACCCAATAAATATAATCAACTGATATTTGAAAAAGGGGTAAAGATAGTGCAACTGAGCAAATATGAACTTTTCAACCAATGGTACTGGCACCATTGGACATCCACAGGCAAAATAATAATAATAATAATAATAAATCTAGACAAAGGCCTTAGACCCTTCAAAAATTAACTCAAAGTGGATCAGAGATTGCAATGTAAAACACAAAACTATAAAACTCCTAGAAGCTAACATAGGAGAAAACCTAGATGACCTTTGGTGTGGCAATGACTTTTAGATACAATAGCAAAGGCGTGATCTATAAAAACAAAAAAATTGATTACATTGATTAGCTGGACTTCATTAAAATTAAAAACTTCTGCTTTGCAAAATGCAGTGTCAAGAGAAAGAGAAGACAAGCTGCAGACTGGGAAAACATTTTTAAAAACATATTTGATAAAAAGCTGTTATCCAATATTTGAAAAAAATAAAAAGCTCTTCAAAATCAACAATAAAACTAACAACCTGATTTTAAAATGAGCCAAAGAACTTAACAGACATTTCACAAAAGAAGATATATAGATGGCAAATAAGCATGAGAAAAGATGCTACACATATATCATCAGAAAAAATATAAATTAAAGCAATATGATCTAGTATGCACCTATTAGAATGGTCAAAATACAGAACACTGACAACACCAAATGCAGTGAAAATGTGGAGCAATAGGAACTCTCATCTTAGAAATGCACAGTGGTACAGCCAACACATTAGTTTCCTTACAAAACTAAATATATTCTTTTCACGTGATCAAGCATCATAGTCCTCAGTACTTACCAGAAGAAGCTGAAAACTTATGTCCACACAAAAACCTGCACAGAAATGTTTATAAAAGTTTTGTTCAAACTGCCAAAATTTGGAAGCAACCAAGATGTTCTTAAGTAGGTGAATAAATAAATAAATTGTATTATGCCCAGACAATAAAATAGCATTCAGTGCTTAAAAGGAATGAGCTACTGAACCAAGAAATTCATGAAGAAACCTTAAACGTATATTTCTAAGTGAAGTTAGTCATACACATATTCCTTCCTACAGTCTCTAGCCAATCTTTGAAAAGGCTACATACTCTGTGATTACAACTATATGACATTCTAGAAATGTACAATTATGGAAACACCAAAAAGATCACTGGCTGCCAGAATTTTGTGGAGAAGTAGGGTTGAATAGGTTGAAGCACAGAAAATATTTAAGTCTATAAATCTATAATCTATGATATTATAAAGGTGAATACATGTCATTATACCTTTATCCAAACCCATAGGATGTGCAACACCAAAAGTAAGCCCTAATGTAAACTATTGACTTGAGTGATGATGATGTGTCAATTTGGTTCAGCAATTGTAACAAATGTACCACTCTGGTGGGAAATGTTGACAATGGGAGAAGCCGTGCACGTTTGGAGGCAGGGTGTACATATAGAAGATCTTTGTATCTTACTTTTAACTTTGCTATGAACATAAAACTGTTCCAAAAAGAATTTCAAATATAAATAAAATAAAATTCTAGGTCGGGCATGGTGGCTCATGCCTGTAATCCCAGCACTTTGGGAGCCCAAGGTGGGTGGATCACTTGAGGTCAGGAGTTTGAGAACAACCTGGTTGCACCACATGGTGAAACCCCATTTCTACTAAAAATACAAAAATTAGCTGGGAGTGGTGGTGGGTGCCTATAATTGCAGCTACTAGGGAGGGTGAGGCAGGAGAATCCCTTAAGCCCAGGAGGCAGCCAAAATCGCACCACTGCACTCCATCCTGGGTGACAGAGTAAGATTCCGTCTCTAAAATAAAATAAAATAAAATAAAATAAAATAAAATGTTGTGTAGAAAGAAAATAGAAATAATCAAAGGCAAAAAAAACCCACACAAATAAGATTACAGAATGAAAAATACAATAGCAGAAATAAAAACCTTGACCTCAGTAGTAGAGTGAATATGACAGAATGTAGAATCAGTGAACGTGAGAACAGAGCAATACAATTTACTCAATCTGACCAACAGAGAGAAAAGAGACTGAAAAACAAAATGAATTGAGCCTCAGGGACCTATAGGACATAAAAAAAAATCCAGTATGTGTGTATTTCCAGTCCCAGAAAAAAAGGAGCGTGTTGGAATGAAATTTAAAATAAATAATAGTTGAAAATTCCTAAATTTGATGAAAGACCTAAACCTACAAATTCAAAAGCTAAGTGAACTTAAGTAGGATAAACCTAAATAAATCCATAGCAAATGCACTATAATTAAACTTCAAAGAATTAAGACAGAAAAAAGTGAAAGTATGTATTTGTCTATATTCTCTATTCCCCTTCATTAATGTAAGTGTCTTTCCCTACACAAATACCACAGCCTTGATTTCTGTAGCTATAAAATGCATCTCGAAATTATAGACTGATTTCTTTTTATATATATATATTTAGGATTATTTTAGATATTCTAGGGGTTGTGCCTTTCCATAGGAAATACACCCATAATATATAATTTGGCAAAAATGCAACAGCAATTCAATGGAAGAAGGATGCTCTTTTCAACAAATGTTGCAGAGCAGTTGGGCAACCTCAAGGGAGGGTAGAGAAGGGAAGATTAAACCTTGGCAACTTAAACCTCGTATCATACACAATAATTTCTAAAAGCATTTATACTATATTCTTTTATATTTACATATATTCAATGTTTTATGCTCACATTAAGTTTTACAGCCATATTTAGAATAATTACTTGAAAGTATATTCTATTCCTTAAAAGCTTTGTTTTATATTCCAGAATCTTTTATACAATATTTTACTTTTATAGTCTTGATATTTTTATTTTGTTAATCCCTGTCTAATTGAAGTATATCTTGAGCAATTATTTCAAAAAGGTAAATTGTTTTCTAAAATACGTGTCAGAAAATGACTTATTAACTAAAAATAGATTACAAATTTAAATGCATAATGTAAAGTATAAATAGTTAGAAAAATTCATAGGAGTAGGTTTTCTGGATCTAGAATTAGGATAAAAGTTATTAAAATTGACACCAAAAGCACAACTCACGAAATAAACATTGATAAGTTTAAACTTATCTATTAAACTTTTGTTCAAATAAAACCCATGTAAGTAGTATGAAAAGACAAACTGTCAACTGGGAGAAAATATTTGCAAACCATGTTTTGGACAAAGAGTTTTTATCTAGAAAATATAAAGGAATCTCAGACTCATCAATAAGAAACAATCTAATTAAAAATGGATGAGAAAATATTTGAACAGATAATTCCTCAAAGAGGATATGCAGAGGACAAATAAGCACACAAAAAAGTTGTTCAATATAATTAGTTATTTGACCATTAGGGAAATGCAAATTGAAACCACAAAAAGCTATTACTGCATACCTATCAGAAGGGCTAAAACATAAAATAATGACAATGCCAAATGTTAGAGAGAATATGGAAAACCAGATCATGCATATATTGTTAGTGAGAATGTAAAATCATCATCTCTCTGGAAAGCAGTTTGGCATTAAAAAAAAAAAACACTAAACATAAAACAACATACATCCCAGATATTGAACTCTCAGACATTTACTCAGGGAAATAAAACCATATCTTTTATTTCTACATGTTCACAATATGAGAATGTTCATATGAGAATGTTTATAGCAGCTTTATTTGTGATAGCCCCAAATAGAAACATCCCAGAGAAGGCGAATGGTTCAACAAGCTGGGATAGACCCTTACCATGGAATGCCATTAAGCAACTAAAAGAAACGAACTACTGATACATTCAACAACTTGCATGAATCTCCAAGAAATGTTGCTGAGCAAAAAAAGTCAATCCCAAAAGGTTATATACCATGTGATCTATTTTCGTAACATTCTTGTAATGACAAAATCATAGAAATGGAGAACAGATTAATGGTCATCAGGAATGGGAGATGGAAGTGGGCATGTTTATGAAAGAGGAAATCTATGGTGTTGGGAATGTTCCATATCCATATTGCTTGTACCTATGTCCATACACTGGTTCTGATAGAGTACTGTAGTTCTGCAAAGTGGGAAAACCTTGTAAAGGGTACAAGGAATCTATCTGCATTATGTCTTACAAATATGCATAAATGTACATTTCTCTCAACAATTTTATAAAACTAATTTAAATTAAACATTTACATGTTCTGGTAACAGTGACACAAGCACTCGGCAATTTAATATTGTTTTTATTTTAATGCAGTTTTAATATTGTTATTACCCATAACCTGGAGCGGTGTCTTAGAATGAGCTAACTGTAGAAATACTGCATTGTGATTCATTTGGCTTAAATGATAGGGAAAACTAATCGTATCACTTCAGAAGTTTCTATAAAGGACAATTCCAGGGTTGTTTAATCCAATGGCCCATAAATGTCATCAAGGACCCAGGGCTTTTTCATCTTTCTTTTCTCCCATCTTCACTTTGTTAGCTTGCTTCTCCTCTTGGTCACAAGATGTTTGTAATATACTAGACATCACAAGCATAGACAACTTCTCAGTAAAATAAATTTGCTTCTTTCATTGTTTCTCTTTAATTGGTGAGGACACAGCCCAAGAGTCTCTTCTAAAAACGTTTCTGCCACATCTCAGGAAAAAAGGATTACATATTTTTTGAACTAATCGGTATTTCCCTGCATCTCGTTAGACAGGAGAGATACAAACAATATACAGCAGTGTCTGCTACAGGTGAATAAAACTAGCAGCAGGAGTTGTGAGTTCTGGTACAGGATCAATATCAAAATCTCTGCATGTCTTTGGCTATATCCTGTACCTACTCTGCCCTTCAGTTTTATCACAATTAAAATGAAGAAACTGGATGTATCATCTCTCCAGCTGTGATTTATTCTGTGCTAGTGCTGCAGTTTTGCTTTTTATACCTAGTAACCTTAAACACACCATACGGGACCCAGTTGGAATTCATCATGTAATGTTATGACCCCACTGACCAGTGCAAAGTTAACATCCTCTCAGTGCTGTCTTAAGCCTCTATTGTGCAACTTATCATACTGCAGTGTGAATTAAATAATGTACATTTTTGTCTTCCTGTAATAGGGAATTCTTATAAGAAAAGACCACATCTTATTCATTATTATACTCTCAGTGCCCAGACTTTTGGGTGGTAGAGATTAGGCAGCCAACCAAGCATGGTAATTTTGGTTATCTTCTAGTGCACTGTCATCAGACTACTTGCTCTGATCCTGTTAATAACATTACTACTAATAAATAGTTCTGAGATTTGAACATGAGTCATTAGGAAAATAATAAATGCTCCATAAAAATTAGATAATTTGTGAAATGTTTTCTCAAGGCATAGTGGTAAATATCATAGAATCTTAAATCTCCAAAACCAACTTTATTCTTTAGCTTTGGACCAACTGTTAATATAGGAAGATCTATCTACTAAACACAACTTTTGCACATATCTGGAAACCATATTACAGCTACTGAGAAATATGTCATATATTGAGCTGAATTAAATTTTGCTTATAAACAAAATTAAAAAGAAGGACAAGAGTGCATAAAAAATTTGCCATCTACATCAATTCCTACTTTAACATTATTGTATCAGTCCATTTTCACACTGCTATAAAGACATACCTGAGACTGGGTAATTTATAAAGAAAACAGGTTTAATTGACTCACAGTTCTGCATGGCAGGGGAGGCTTTGAGAAACTTACAATCATGGCAGAAGAGTAAGAGGCATATCTTACATGGTGACAGATGAGAGAGAGTTAGCAAAAGCAGGGAAAACTGCCTTATAAAACCATCGGACATCATGAGAAGTCATTCACTATCACGAGAACAGCATGGGGAAAAACGACCCTGTGATTCAATTACTTCCCACCTGGTCCCTCCCTCAACACATGGGGATTATGGGGATTACAATTTGAGATGAGATTTGGGTAGGGACATAGAGCCAAACCATATCAATTTTCATTACTGACTGTCCAAGTGAATTGCTGCCCAATAAATCACCAAAAACACACTACCATTTTTTTCCCCTTTTGTAGCTAGTGTAAATGGGATTACTGTCCTGATTTCTTTTTTAGCTAGTTCATTAATGGTGTATAAAAATGCTACTAAGTTTTGTATGTTGATTTTGCATCCTACAACTTTATCGAACATGTTTATCAGTTCTAAGAGGTTTTTTTAAGGTGTCTTTATGTTTTTCTACATATAAGATCATGTCATCTGCAAAGAGGGATAATTTGACTTTCTCTTTTCCAATTTGGGTACCTATTATTTCTTTCTGTTGTCTGATTGCTCTGGCTAGGACCTTCAGTACTATGTTGAAGAAGAGTGGTGAATATACGCATCCTTGTCTTGTTCCAGTTCTTAGGAAAGACCTTAGGTTTTCAAAATTTCATATGATATTAGCTGTGAGTTTGTCATATAGAGCCTTTATTATGTTGTGGTATATTCCCTCTATGCCTAATTTCTTGAGAGTTTTTATCATAAAGGGATGTTGAATTTTATCAAATGCTTGTTCTGTGTCTATTAAGATGATTATATGCTTTTGCCCATAATGCTGTTAATGTGATGTATCACATTTATTGATTTGCCTACGCTGAACCACCCTTGCATCTCTCAGGTAAATCCAACTTGATCATGGTGTATTATCTTTTCGATGTACTTTGGATTCAGTTTGTTGAGGATTTTTGCATCTGTGTTCATCAGGGATATTGGCATGTAAATTTATTTTTTTATTATTGTGTCCTTGTCTGGTTTGGGTACCAGGATAATGCTGGCCTCATAGAATGAGGTAGGAAGAATTCAATCCAAAAAGAATTTTTTGAAACAGTTTGAAAAGAATTGTTAGTTCTATACAAATTGGTAGAATTAAGCAGCAAAGCCATCCAGTTTGGGCCTTTCTTTGTTGGGAGACATTTTATTACTGACTCAATCTCTCTATTTCTTATTGGCCTGTTCAGGTTTTCTATTTCTTCCTGGTTCAATCTTGGTATGTCGTGTGTGTCCAAGCATTTTCCTCTAGGTTTTCTAATTTGTTAGTATATACTTGTTCATCATAGTCTCTAATGATCCTTTGTATTTTTTTCTAATGTCGTTTTTGGAATTCTGATTTTATTTGAGTCTGTTTTTTCCCTTGGATAGTCTAGCTAATGGTTTATTGAGTTTATCTTTTAAAAAAATATTGATTTGTTGTTCCCCTTTTTAAATATTTTTTATTTTATTTGAAGTTCTGGAATACATGTGCAGGATGTGCAGGTTTGTTACATAGGTAAACATGTGCCATGGTGGTTTGCTGCACCTGTCAATCCATCACTTAGGTATTAAGCCCAGCATGAATTAGCTATTTTTCCTGATGGTCTCCCTCCCCTTCCCCCACCCCTGACAGGCTGTGGTATATGTTGTACCCCTCCCTGTGTCCATGTGTTCTCATTGTTCAGCTCCCACTTATAAGTGAGAACATGCGGTATTTGGTTTTCTGTTCCTGTGTTGGTTTGCTGAGGATGATGGCTTTCAGCTCCATCCAAGTCCCTGCAAAGAATATGATCTCATTCCTTTTTATGGCTGCATAGTATTTCATGGTGTATATGTACCACATTTTCTTTGTTCAGTCTATCATTGATGGGCATTTGGGTTGATTTCATGTCTTTACTATTGTGAATAGTGCTGCAGTGAACATACACGTGCATGTATCTTTATAATAGAATGATTTATATTCCTTAGGTATATACCCAGTAATGGGATTGCTCAGTCAAATGGCATTTCTGGTTCTAGGTCTTTGAGGAATTGCAACACTGTCTTCCACAATGGTTGAACCAATTTCCATTCCTACCAACAGTGTAAAAGCGTTCCTATTTCTCCACAGCCTTGCCAGCATCTGTTGATTCTTGACTTTTTAATAATCATCATTCGAACTGGTGTGAGATGGTATCTCATTGTGGTTTTGATTTGCATTTCTGCAATGACCAGTGATGTTGAGCATTTTTCATATGTTTGTTGGCTGCATAAATGTCTTCTCTTGAGAAATGTGTGTTCATGTACTTTGCCCACTTTTTAATGGGGTTGTTTGTTTTTCTCTTGTAAATTTGCTTCAGTTCCTTGTAGATTATGGGTATTAGACCTTTGTCAGATGGGTAGATTGCAAAATTTTTCTCCTATTCTGTAGGTTGTCTGTTCACTCTGATGATAGTTTCTTTTGCTGTGCAGAAGCTCTTTAGTTTAATTAGATTCCATTTGTCAATTTTTCCTTTTGTTGCAATTGTTTTTGGTGTTTTTGTCGTGAAATCTTTGCCTGAGCATATGTCCTGAATGATATTGCTTAAATTTTCTTCTAGGGTTCTTATAGTTTGGAGTTTTACATTTAAGTCTTTAATCCATCTTGAGTTAACTTTTGTATGAGGACACTACCAATTTTTAATGACTATTTCTAGATTTTATTGCTTACAACAAGGTGAACAATCATCAAAAAATGTAGTAAACATTAATTCTGAATCTATATTTTTCCATATTTCTAAACTGAAGACTACTGTGTCTCAGAATTTAATCTCATGACATTTAATGTTATTATGTCTGTAAATCTAATAATTGCTTTTTTGAAAGCAATTTATTTGGAATGGAGTAACATGATAATTAAAGAAAAAATCCAAATAAAATGTGAACTGCATTTTTATATTTTGTTTTTGTCTTTGATGATAGTTTATTTTAATATAAAATAAAGTTACACAGTAGAAAACTACCATAGAATTATAGTATATATATATGATATATGTTTTAAAACAAGCTACCAGTTCTCTAATAAATAACACCTTATAATAAACATATCTTCTAACTTTGTTCACTTTATCAAGGGAATACATAAATAAATATTCAGTCTCAGAACCTGGCTTCCACTATCTTGAAATAGCATTTGTAATATTGCAGTAAATTATTACATTCAAGGAAAACTTATTTTGTTTAAGGAACTGTGCTGGTTTCTGGATTTTTATTAGTTAAAAGGAGGAAACTTTGAGATTCGGGTGGGGACACAGAGCCAAACAATATCAATTTTTATTACTAATTGTCCAAGTGAATTGGACAAGAACTGCTGCTTTTCACACATACACTCAGAAACATAACTTACATTTCAGTGGGAAATATTTTATATTAAATTAATTATTTAATCTAAATTAGAATAATCTGTAAAATTTAAAATATGTATACAGCATATAAAATATACCAGGTGCTATTCAAAGCACTTGGGATGCATCAGTGATCAAAACCTTGAAAGATTTCTGCTGTCATTAGATTACATTCTAGAAGAGAAAGACAAATTATAAGTACATTTGAAGGGAGAGGGAAATGAACAAAATAATTATTTTGGAGAGAGTAGCAAAATTAACTTAATGGGCTATCATGGAGGGCTGTTGGGCAATATTGAGTATCTATTTTAGAGGAATGGTCATGAATGTAAAGTGAAGCCAGTCTGTAAGCTTGGAGGTTTGTCTAGAGAAAATCTCCAAAGAAAAACCTCTAAAGAAAAAACCCTGTTTATCTTCTCAGTGCAACATAGGCATAGTAGGGTGTGATGGTTAATACGGATTGTCAACTTGACTGTATTGAAGGATGCAAAGTATTGATTCTGGATATGTCTGTGAGAGTGTTGCCAAAAGAGATTTAACATTTGAGTTAGTGGCCTGTGAAACACAGAGCCACCCTTAATCTGGGTGGGAATCATCTATTCAGCTGCCAGTGTGGGTAGAATATAAAGCAGGCAGAAAAACATGAGAAGGCTAGACTGGCCTAGCCTCCTTGCCTACATTTTTCTCCTGTGCTGGATGTTTCCTGCCCTTAAACAGCAGACTCCAAGTTCTTCAGTTTTGGGACTCGGACAGGCTCTCCTTGCTCCTCAGGTTGCAGACGGCCTACTGTGGGACCTTGTGATCATGTGAGTTAATACTTACTAAACTCCCCTTTATATACATAACTATTCTATTAGTTCTGTCCCTCTAGAGAACCATAATACATGGGGTAATTAGATTTTATTAATATGGCAGGTAGACTTATTCCAAACACGTTTTCACGCTCAAGTCAAAGAACTATAAATCCACACTTTTTAATAACCTCATTGTAGAAATAATTTGCTTATTCATCTTTTGAGACTTTGGGCTGGCCATGTGACTTTGTGCAATGGGATAGCATATATGATGTGATCAAAATTATATTGTGTTTTCATGATTAGTCTTGCTCTTTTGTTCTTCTGCCTTTTCTCATAGAACGAATACAATTTGGTTAACTGCTGGTTCAAGGAGGGTTAGAGGTGCATAGAGCAAATGTGGGCAGAATCTATGATTGAAAACCAAATCTAAATTCACCTGGTCTATATCCATGAAATGACTATGGAGAGACAATTATAAAGGTAGACCAGGAAATTTATGCTAAGAAAAAAAATGTATGGATATTAGTTGGTATAAGTTAAGTCATTCAACAAATAATTTTTAATACTGCAATCCCAATGGACATTGACAATTATTTTTAGAAGCCTTATATTTAACACATTCTTCCTCTTCTCAAAGTGTTGTTAAAGAGAAATATATATGTATGTATATACATATATGTGTATGTACATATATGTGTGTATATATGTATGTACTTATATGTGTGTATATATGTATATACATACATGTGTGTATATACATATATGTATGTATTAAAATATCCAAAAAAGTCTTTCTAGGTAAGTATCAAATGAAAAACAAAATATTATAAGCACAAAGAGAAAGATACCATTGAGATACAGAATGATTAGCAGTAGCTTTCCATAGGAAGGAGTCTTGATCTAGGCAGAATTCAGGAAGCACATGCTCTCTGTCCCCTTCCTGGTTTGTTCAGTGCACTAATCAACATTTCTGATGGCTGAAATCAAAGTCATTTCCTCTTCTTTGCCCTCATTTCAAAAAAGAGTAGTATTTGAACCTATTTTGAAGTCCTTGAGGGAATTGAGTGTCCTCAATTTCTAACACAGTTGTTAGCATGTAACTGCAATTTAGTATCTTTTATTAATCAATAATTAATAAATGAGAAAAAATAAAAGCTCTGCTACATTTATAATTCAATTGTATTTCTGAAAGCATGTTGTAGTTTAATTTAAAATAATTCAATTTTAAATAATGTATATGCCTTGATAATGATCACAGATGTATTGTGAAATAATTTTTTAAACCAAAAAATAGTTCAAAAAATAAAAACAGAGAAATAAATAGATTTCTCCTGCTGACATGCTGAAATAAAAAGAAATTTTACTAAGGTACCTATACAAAACATTTTACTAAGGTACCTATACAAAATATTTAAATAGTCAGAAATTGTTTTTCTCTCTGCTTAATCATTCTATGTTATAAATATAATATTAACTAACTTCTGTGTTACCCGAATAATTTGCAAACTTAACAGCAATAAAATGTTGAAGAACTGCCAGCCATCCAATTCTGTTTAAACCATAAAATAATCCATCAACTGTCAATGACATCCACCCTCCATGTGAAAAATTGGGACAAGGTCACAATAATTAGTTTCTCAAGTTGTGTCAGAATGTAGTATTAAAACTGGCTCTTTACAGCTTGATGAGAAAGAATGTTTCCAAGCTGACGAAAGCAGTTTCTTTTCAATGACAAAAAAGCTTAGGAGTTGTGGAAAATGGGACATAAAGAGAGACAGGGATAGGAGGCATTTAAAAACCACTTACTGAAAAAAAGCTCTAAAATTTGAAGTTGTACAGTTAATTAAGTAGATTATTTGGGGAGATATCATTTAGCTACTTTGATTTTCATTATCTTTACACTGTAAGAAACAGGGTTTGGAGAGATGATTCCCAATGTCCTTTGAAGCTCTAAGATTATACAATTCTCTGATCAATTTCCAGAATTATAACTAAGTAAAGGCAGTGACAAGTTCCTGCTGTCAAGGTCAAGCTAGGCAAAGTAAATGGTTCTAATTTAAAGGCAGTTGTCTTTTAAAACATTAAAGAAGCCAGGGAATATCCAGAGGGTTTGATTTTTAATGAAGATCACATTGTGATTTATATATGAAAGAGCCATAGAAAGTCCTTATTGCAATGGTATCATTTGCACTAAAAAGAAACAAATCTTTTGGTGAAAGTCACCTTTGATCACAAAAGCAAAATGTTTATACTTTAAAAATGTCTCTTTAATAAAAATAATATAATTTAATGAAGACAGAAAAAGAAAAGAATATGTCTCTGTAACAGGGCATTCGAAGTCATTGTGCCTTATGATCTTCCCAAGCTTTGAATGAGGAAATTTGGCAGATTTCAGAGAGAAAAGAAGTGCAGGATATTCAGAAACAAATATTGCCATGAGTTGAGGACTGGCGCGAAGGTGCAGATAGGAAAAGTGACTGTGAGGAGGCACCTTCACCACAGCTTACTGTGGATTTTGCAAATAATTCCAACAGTGCCAAAGACATAGACAGGACCACCCAGCTCCAAGACCTCAGCCTGCAGGACGCTGCCCTGGGTGCTGCTCATCCTACACCTCCAGGGCACAGTCCACTGTGGTGTTGCAGCTCCCACCCTACTGCATCTGTGTTATAGATAAGGATGACTGCAGTAAATTTGTAAGTCTACATCATGCCCACAGCCTTATGAGGAAGTGTCAACAGGAACAAGAGATTGGTTTGAAGCAGTTACTTTTTCGAAGTTTGTCTAGTGAAGGTGATACAAAATATGAGACCATAATTAAAAGTGAAGACAAGATGTTTTAAAAATTCACTAGAGAACTGCTGCTTTTCATGAGTAGATTTTGAGGTATTTCTGGAGTGTAGAGACACTCTTAACTTTTCAATTTTTGTAGATACATAGTAAGTTTACATGTTTATGGTATACATGAGATATTTTGGTACAGGCATGCAACATGTAATAGTCACGTTAGTGTAAATGGAGTATCATCACCTCAAGCATTTATCCTTTCTTTTTGTTACAAACAATCCAATTATACTCTTTCAGTTATTTTTAAATGTAAAATTAATTATTGACAATAGTCACCCTGTTTGCTCTCAAATACTTGATCTTATTCATTCCAACTATTTTTTTTACTTTTTTTTTTTTTTTTTTTTTGAGACGGAGTCTTGCTCTGTCACCCAGGCTGGAGTGCAGTGGCATGATGTCGGCTCACTGCAACCTCCGCCTCCCAGGTTCAAGCAATTCTCCTGCCTCAGCCTCCTGAGCAGCTGGGACTACAGGCGCATGCCACTATGCCCAGCTAATTTTTTGTATTTATAGTAGAGATGGGGTTTCCCCATGTTAGCCAGGATGGTCTCGATCTCCTGACCTCCTGATCCGCCTGCCTTGGCCTCCCAAAGCGCTGGGATTACAGGCTAGCCACCGCACCTTGTCCTTTTTTACTTGTTAATCATCCTTATTTCCACCCTCCACACCCCACTACCCTTCCCAGTCTCTACTAACCATGCTTCTACTCTCTATCTCCATGAGTTCAATTGCTTTAATTTTTAGCTACTACAAATAATGAGAACGTGTGAAATTTCACTTTATGTGTCTGACTTATTTAACATAAATGACTCTAGTTTTATCCATGTTGTTGCAAATTACAGGATCTCATTCTTTTTTATGTCTGAATAGTACTTTATTGTGTGTGTGTGTGTGTGTGTGTGTGTGTGTGTGTGTATAACATTTTCTTTATCCATTCATCTGTTGATGGACACTTAGGTTGCTTCCAAATCTTGGCTATTGTAGACAGTCTTTCAACAAAGATGTGAGTGCAGATACCTCTTCCATAGACTGGTTTTCTTCCTTTTGGGTATATACCTAGCAGTGAGATTGCTGGATCTTTTGGTTGCTCTATTTATAGTTTTTTCAGGAACCTCCAAGCTGTTATCCATAGTGGCTGTACTAATTTACATTCCCACCAAGAGTGTTCAAGGGTTTCCTTTTCTCTGCATCTTCTCCAGCTTTTGTTATTGCCTGTCTTTTGGATAAAAGCCATTTTAACTAGGGTGAGATGATATCTCATTGTCATTTAGATTTGCATTTTTCTGATAATCAATAATATTGAGTGCCTTTTCACATACCTGTTTGCTATTTGTATGACTTCTTTTGCAAAATATCTATTCAGATATTTGGCCCATTTTTTAATTGGATTATTTGATTTTTTTGGTAGAGTTATTTAAGCTCCTTGTATATTCTGGTCATTAATCCATTGTTAGATGGATAGTTTGCAAAAATTTTCTCCCATTTTGTGGGTTGTGTCTTAGTTGATTGTTTCCTTTGCTATGGAAAAGCTTTTTAACTTAATGTGATCCCATTTGTCCATTTTTGCTTTGGTTGCCTGTGGGGTATTACTCAGGAAATGTTTGCTTAGTTCAATGTCCTGGAGAGTCTCCCCAGTGTTTTATTTTAGTAGTGTCATAGTTTAAGTTTTAGTTTTAAGTATCTAATTCATGTTGTATTTCATTTTTTTGTATACGGTGAGACATAAGGATCTAGTTTCATTCTTTTACACATAGATATCCAGTTTTCCAAGCACCATTTATTGAAGATACTGTTCTTTCCCCAAAATATGTTCTTGGCATCTTTTTGAAAACGAGTTCACTGTAGATGTTTGAATTTGTCCCTGGGGTTTTATTCTGTTCCCTTGGTCTATGTGTCTGTTTTTATGCCAGTACCATGTTGTTTTGGTTACTACTGTGATTCCTCCAGTACTGTTCTTTTTGCTCAGGATAGCTTTAGCTATTCTGGGTCTTTTATGATTCCATATAAATTTTGGAATTTTTTTTTCTATTTCTGTGAGAAGGTCATTGGTAATTTCATAGGAACTGCATTGAATTTGTAGACTGCTTTGGGTAGTATGAACATGTTAACAATACTGATTCTTCCAATGAATGATCTTATTAATGTGTTGTTGAATTTATCTTTTTGATGTGTCTTTGCCTGGTTTTGGTATCAAGGTAATACTGGCCTTGCAGAATGAGTTTGGATGTATTCCTTCCTCCTTTATTTTTTGGAATAGTTTGAGTAGGATTGGTATTAGTTCTTCTTTAAATGTTTGGTAGAATTCAGCAGTGAAGCACCAGGTCCCAAGTTTTTCTTTGCTGGGAGACTTGATTATGGCTTTGATCTTGTTACTTATTATTTGTCTCTTCAGGTTTTGAATTTCTTCATGGTTCAATCTTGGTAGATTGTATGTGTCTAGGAATTTGTCCGTTTCTTCTAGATTTTTCAATTTATTTGCATATAGTTGCTCATAGTTGCCACTAATGATCCTTTGAATTTCTGTGGTATTCATTCTAATATCTCTTTTTTCATCTCTGATTTTATTTATTTGAGACTTCTTTCATTTTTCAGTGAGTCTGGCTAAAGACTTGTGATTTTGTTTGTATTTTCAAGAAACCAACTTTTTATTTTGTTGATCTTTACAATGTTTTCTTCATTTCATTTATTTATGTTTAATTTTTATTATTTCTTTTTTCCTATTAATTTTGAGTTTGGTATACTCATGGTATTCCAGTTCTTTAAGATACATCGTTAGACTAGTTATTTGAAATATTTTTTCTTTTTTGATGTAGGCACTTATAGCTGTAAATTTCTCTCTTAGCACTGCTTTCATTTTATCTCCTATGTTTCAGCATATTGTAATTCCATTACTGTTTGTTTCAAGGACATTTATAATTTTCATCTTAATTTCTTCATTGATCCATTGGTCACCAGGAGCATATTGTTCAATTTCCATGTGTTTGTATAGTTTCAAAAATTCCTGTTATTATTGATTTCTACTTTTATTCCATTGTGGACAGAGAAACTGCTTGATAAAATTTCAATTGTTTTGAATATTTTAAGACTTGTTTTGTGGCCTAATATATGGCCTATTCTTGAGAGTGATCCATGCACAGAGGAAACAAATGTGTATTTCACGCTCTTGGATAAAATGTTCTATAAACATCAATTGGGTCCATTTGGTCTATAGTGCAGATTAAGTCTCATGTTTCTTTTTTGATTTTCTCTTTGGATGATCTGTCCAATGCTGAAAGTGGGGTGTTGAAGTCTCCAGCTGTTATTGTCTGGGGGCTTTTCTCTTTTTTTTTTTAGCTCTAATAATATTTGCTTTATATATCTGTGTGCACCAGTGTTGGGTTTATATTTATTTAAAATTATTGTATCTTCTTGCTGAATTGACTTATTTATCATTATATAGTGACCTTCTTTGCCTCTTCTTACATTTTTTTATCCTGAAATCTATTTTGTCTGATTTAACTGTGGCTACCTCTGATCAATTTTAGTTTCCCTTGACATGGAATATTTTTTACCATCCCTTTATTGTCAGTCTATGTGTGTCCTTATAGGTGAAGTGTGTTTCTTTTTTTGTTGTTGTTGTTGTTCTTTTTCCTTCCTTCCTTCCTTTCCTTTTTTTTTTTTTTTTTTGTCTTGCTCTGTTGCCAGGCTGGAGTGCAGTGGTGTGATATTTCGGCTCATTACAACTTCTGCCTCCCAGATTCAAGTTATTCTCCTGCCTCATCCTCCAAAGTATTTGAGACTACAGGTGTGCACCACCATGCCCAGATAATTTTTTTGTGTTTTTACTAGAGACAGGGTTTCACTATGTTGACTAGGATGGTCCTCAATCTCCTGACCTCGTGATCCACCTGCTTTGGCCTCCCAAAGTGCTGGGGTTATAGGCATGAGCCACTGCACCTGGCCAATTTTTCTTTCTTTCTTTAATTTTTATTTTTTATTTTTTTTTTTGAGACAGAGTCATGCTCTATCACCCAGGATGGAGTGCAGTGGCACAATCTCAGCTCACTGCAACCTCTGCCTCCCAGATTCAAAGGAGTATTGTGCCTCAGCCTCCTGAGTAGCTGGGACTACAGGTGTGTGCCACCATGGCCGGCTATTTTTTTGTGTATTTTTAGTAGAAGCTGTGTTTCTCCATGTTGCCCAGGCTGGTCTCGAACTCCTGAGCTCAGACAATCCACCCGCATTGGCCTCCTAAAGTGCTGGGATTACAGGAATGACCCACCATCCCAGGCCCATTCTATGTCTTTCTATTGAAGAGTTTAGTCTGTTTATGTTCGATGTTATTATTGGTAAGTAAGAACTTACTCCTGCCATTTTGTTATTGGTTTTCTTGATGTTTTTTCCCCTTCTCTTTCTTCTCATTCTCCTTGTCTTCTGTTTAATGAAGGTGATTTTCTTTGACGGTATAATTTAATTTATTGCTTTTTATTTTTTGTGTATCTGTTGTATATTTTTTTATTTGAGGTTACCATGATGTTTGCAAATGCTATCTTATAACCCATTATTTTAAACGAATGACAATTTAACATCTATTGACTAAACAAATAAACAAAAAAAAACTAATAAAATCTCTACACTTTAACCTCATCCCCCTGCTTTTAAAATTTTTGTTGTTCCTATTTATATCTTATTGTACTGTCTATATCTTGAAAAGTTGTTGTAGTTATCATTTTTATTGGTTCATATTTTATTCTTTCTACTTAAGAGTAAACACCACAATTTCAGTGTTACAATGTTCTGTGTTTTTCTGTATACTTACTATTACCAGTGAGTTTTGTACGTTTACATGACTACTCATTGCTCATTAACATCCTTTTCTTCTGATTGAAGAGGTTTCTTTAGTATTGCTTATAGTACAGGTCTGGTGTTGATGAAATCCCTCAGGTTTTGTTTGTCTGGGAAATTCTTTATTCCTCCTTCATGTCTGAAGAATATTTCACTGTAAATTCTATTCTAGGGTAAAAGTTTTTTCTCCTTCAGCACTTTAAAAATGTCATGCTACTCTCTCCTAGCCTCTATGGTTTCCACTGAGAAGTCTGCTGCCAGATGTATTGGAGCTCAATTTTATGTTATTTGTTTCTTTACACTTGCTCCTTTTAGAATTTTTTCTTCAACCTTGACCTTTGGGAGTTTGATTATTAAAGGCCTTAAGGTAGTCTTCTTTGGGTTAAATCTGCTCGGTGTTCTGTAATTGTTTTTTGTCCTTTTTACTTTTGTCTCCTCTGACTGTGTATTTACAAACAGCCCATCTTCAAGTTCATTAATTCTTTCTTCTGCTTGATTAATTCTCTTATTAAGAGTCTCTGTTGTATTTTTCAGTATGTCAATTGCATTTTTCAGCTCCAAATTTTCTGCTTTATTTTTTTTAATTTTTTAAATCTCTTTGTTAAATTTATCTGATAGAATTTTTAATTCCTTCTCTGCATTACCTTGAATTTTTTTGAGAGTTTCCTCAAAACAACTGTTTTGAATTCTCTTTCTGAAAAGTCACATATTTCTGTTTCTTAAGCATTCATTCCTGGTGCCTTATTTTGTTTATTGAGTGATGTTATGTTTTCCTGTATGGTCTTGATGATTGTGGCCGTTTGTCAGTATCTGTCAGTATAGAAGAGTTCATTATTTATTGTAGTCTTTGCAGTCTGGGCTTTTTTGTATCCGTCATTCTTGGGAAGGCCTTCTAGGTATTCTAAAACTTATATTTTGTGATCTAAACTGTATCTGCATTAGAAGGCACTCCCAGACCTGTAATGCTGTGGTTCTTGCAGAATCATAGGTACTACCTTGGTGTTCTTAGATAAGATCCAGAAGAATTCTCTGGATTATCAGGTAGAGACTCTTGTTCTCTTCCTTTACTTTCTCAGAAACAGTGTCTCTCTATCTCTGTGCTGAGTCACCTGGAACTAGTTGTGTGGTGATGCAAGCACCCCAGTGGTCACCACCACTGGGATTGCGCTGGGTCAGACATGAAGCCAGCACAGCATTGAGTCTTGCCCAAGGCTTGTGGAACCACCCCTTGATTACTACCTATGTTTACTCAAGGTCCTGAGGCTCTACAGTAAGCAGGTATTGGAGCCAGTCAGGCTGTATTCTTCTCTTCAGTGTGGCAAGTTCCCCTATTCCCCAGATAGGTCCTGAGATGCCATCTGGAGTCAGACACTGGAGTCAAAAGCCTTAGAAATCTTCCTGGTGCTCTATCGTGCTATGGCTAAGCTGTTATTCAAATGAGGAGACAAAGTCCTCCTCACTCTTCCCTTCCCTTTCCACAGACAGATGAGCCTCCTTCCGTGGCCACTACCATTACAGCCCATGGGAAATACTTCCAGGCTGCTGCTGATGTTACCTTAAGTCCCAAGGGCTCTTCAGTCGGCTTGTGATGAATGCTGCCAGGCCTGAGACTCACCCCTCAGGACAGTGGGCTCCCATCTGACCTAGGGCTAATCCAGAAATGCCATCCAAGAGCCATGGCATTGAACTGGGGACCCCAAAAGGCCTCTTACTGCTCTATCTCATTGTGGCTGAGCTGGTACCTGATTTTTGGTTCTTATGAAGGTGTTTTTTGGTGTATATAGTTGTAAATTTGATGTTTCTGTTGGGAGTATGATCAGTTTAGGCTTCTATTCAGCCATCTTGCTCCATGCCAGCCATCAGAGACACTAGTTTTTCCTGCCCCTAATCAGAAGTCACTGAGCTTTCAACCTGCATCAGCTGCAGAGGCTGAAGAACATTTGTGTTTCAGTTTATGACAGCTCTGGTCAGCATGCTCACAAGTGCTGATTTAGATCTTTTTAAGGAATTTAAAAAATTCTGGTTCACACATGTGAGAAGAGTTGCTGGCCTCAAAATCATCATTTAGTTACACAATAAGATCCAGATGAATTATTATTTAAGAAGAGCATTTTCTTTTATTTCTATAAATTCAAATAAATTTTAACATACAAAACATTTTTGCATGTTTTGATTTTATTTCCAATTTGATTTTAAAGTGATACCTCCTATGAATATTTAGTAGTATATTTCTACAGCAATATTTAGGAAAGACTAAACAAAAGGAAGAGAGTGTCTGTTAATTGAGTGCCACTATGTTTCAGGTGAACCTCGATCATTTAATTTTTACAAAAGCCCTCCCAACATGCTATTATTATTTTTATTTTACAAACAGAAATATGAAAGTCAGGGAAGTTAAATGACTTTTTCAAACTTATTTAGAAGTAAATTGAGAATACTGAACTCAAACCTGGACTTTCTAATTCTCATTTAATGTGCATTATAAAGCATGATTTTTTCATTAAGGCTGAGACAAAAGGTGCAATATGTTCTTCATGACCTTGGCATAGATAAGCTATATGGAAAGGATTATAAAACATTTATTGAGAGCTTTATTGTCTTGGGTCCTTTACTAAAGCATTTTTAAATTATCTCAATTAATATTCACTGCAATCTTATAAGATTTGTGCTATCATCACATCCATTTTGCACATGAGGAAACTGAGACTTAGAAAACTGAAGTGACTACCTCAAGATCATAGGAGAGTTTTTTTATGATTATATGTAATAGATACCTAGTTTTGTATTTTATATATGTACACATACACATAAATTTATAGTATCAATGCACTCACTGTAGCTCTGCAAGAAAAAATCATTACATAGCCTGAAAGACGCTTGTACGAGTGAATATCAGAGTTTTGAAATATTATATTTGAAAGGGTTATGAAAGATGATCTATTTCAATTCTCTCCAATTGAGCACAAGAAAAAGGAGGCTGAGTGTGGAGATATGTCCAAAGTGAAACAGCCAGAAAAAAGTCAATTAAAAAACTGAATGTTCTCCTCCTAAGATCAAGAACAAGGCAAGAATGTCCACTATCACCACTTCTGTGTAGCACTGTATTGACTGTCTTAGCCAGAACAATAAGACAAGAGAAATAACTAAAAGGGGTTACAGTTGGAAAGAAAGAAGACAAGTGTCCCGATTCACAAACAACTACATTGTGTATCTGAACAGTGACAAAAATTTCCAAGGAATCCACACAATAAATAATAAAATTAATAAAAGAATTTATCAAGCTATCAGGACATGTCACCATATACACACCAGTTGCATTTCTATTTATCAACAAAAACAAATTGAAATATATATATATATTTGAAAAATACCACATATTTTAAAACATAAAATAACAGGGAAAATTACTTTTTTTTTTTTTTTTTTGAGACAGAATCTCACTCCATCGCCCAGGTTGGAGTGCAGTGGTGCCATCTTGGCACACTCCAAACTGTCTCCTGGGTTCAAGCCATTCTCCTGCCTCAGACTGCCAAATAGCAGGGATTACAGGAGCACACCACCACACCCAGCTAATTTTTGTATTTTTAGTAGAGATGGGGTCTCACCATGTTGGCCAGGCTGGACTGGAACTCCTGACCTCAAATGATCCACCCGCCTCAGCCTCCTAAAGTGCTGGGATTACAAGCTTGAGCCACTGCGCCTGGCAGATCTGTAAAGCTTTTATACTGAAAGATACAGAACACTGCAGACAGAATTTAAAGACTTATGGAAATGAGAGATACATTGTTCATTAATCAGAAGAATCAATATTATTAAGATATCATTCTCCAAGATTGATCTACGGATTACTGCCATACCACTCAAAATGTAGGAAGAGGTTTTGGAGAAACTGACAATTCTAAAGCTAATAGGAAAAGAAAAGGACCTGGTATACCCAAAGCCACATTGAAAAAGAAGAATAAAGTTGGAGGATTTACACTTCCTCATTATAAACTTATTATAAACCTATAATGATCTAGCTACTGTGGAACTGGCATAAAGAAAAACAAATAGATCAGTAGAACAGAATAAAAGAATTCAGAAAGAAATTCATGCAATGTATACTCAGTTGATTCTCTTTTCTTTTTTTTTTAATTTTTATTTTACTTTAAGTTCCAAGATACATGTGCAGAATGTGCAGGTTTGTTAACATAGGTATACATGTGCCATGGTGGTTTGCTGCACCGATCATCCCATCATCTAGGTTTTAAGCCCTGCATGCATTAGGTATTTGTCCTAATGTTCTCTCTCACCTTGCCCCCCACCCCTCAACAGGCCCCAGTGTGTGATGTTCCACTCCGTGTCCATGTGTTCTCACTGTTCAACTCCCACTTATGAGTGAGAACATGCAGTGTTTGATTTTCTGTTCCTGTGTTAGTTTGCTGAGAATGATAGTTTCCAGCTTCATCCATGTCCTTGCAAAGGACATGAACTCATTCTTTTTTATGGCTGCATAGTATTCCATGGTGTATCTGTGCCACATTTTCTTTATCCAGTCTGTCATTGATGGGCATTTGGGTTAGTTTCACGTCTTTGCTATTGTAAATATTGCTGCAATAAACATACGTGCGCATGTGTCTTCACAGTAGAATAATTTATAATCAGAGAGAATATTCCATGGAGGTTCAGTATTTCTTCTTTTCAGCATTTTCTGAAGTATCTCCAAAGCAGAAGTGTAGTCTGTTGCTGCATAAATAGTGGGGAATAAGATTGGCAACCTTCCTGAGACTAATTAATTGCTTCCACATGATCTTTTTGTGGGTAGCCCTAAAATAATGTACTGTTTGTTTTTGTTTTTGAGACGGAATCTAGCTCTGTCGCCAGGCTGGAGGGCAGTGGAATCATCTCGGCTTACTGCAACGTCCGCCTCCCAGGTTCAAGCGATTCTTCTTTCTTCTGCCTCAGCTTCCCTAGTAGCTGGGACTACAGGCACACGTCACCATGATCATAGGAGAGTTTTGAAAAGAGGATTCAAACCCAGGCAGTCTCACTTGAGAGCAAAAGTTTTATTACTATGCTATACTGCATCCCTGATCTGAAAGAAGATAAACAAGGGAACTTATGGCTTTGTTGATAATTACAGGAAGTTATTTCATTATACACAGTTGTAATCCTTTGTTAAAAAAATAATGCTCTTCTAAAAAACATAAGCCAAGAATTTATCAGACAATTGCCTTTCTTATCTACTCAATTAATTCTATTAATATAATCAACACTCAGCTTGCTAAGTGAGAGATGTTAAAAGTGCTAGTTTAGAACATAAGGATTTTCTTTCTTTTTTATTCTTCTCTTATAGGAAAACCCTGATTACATCTTGCTTCACACATCATAAGGTCACTGCTGGGTAATGCTGTATTTAAAATTATGTAATTGCAAATCTTCCTACTATAATAGAGCAGGCAAATGCAATCAGTTATGTCAGATTTGAATCAAATTATTTAAGTATTATTTAATTAAGCACACAGAGTCTCTAAAGCAGTGCTTCTCAAGCTTTTTGTAACTCTTCATTTTTCACTCAAAACATTTCTCTGAGCAAGGTATTCAGATTTTTCTTTCTTTATGTTTCTCATATATAAAAATATATTATAATCTCAAACGTGTTTTCAAATTCGTCCATATCTCCACTTCTGAATTCCTGTCAGTCTTCCATATATCATTTTTATCCCCTACTCCTCAATTTGATAATCCCTGCTGTAACACCTGGGCAGTTTTTGTTTGTTTGTTTGTTTGTTTTTTTGAGACAAGGTCACACTCCCATCTCCCAGGTTGGAGTGCCATCACAGCTCACTGCAGCCTCCACTTACGGGGCTCAGGTTATCCTCCCACCTCAGTCTCTCGAGCAGCTGGAACTACAAGTATGAGCCATCATGCCAAGCTAATTTTTTGTATTTTTAGTAGAGACAGTGTTTCACCATGTTGCTCAGGCTTGTCTCAAAGTCCTGGGATCAAGTGACCACCCCACTTGGTCTCCCAAAGTGCTAGGATTATAGGCATGAGCCACTGTGCCTGGCCGCAATTCTTTCAATAGTCATACTGCTCCCTGACTCCTCTCCATATCACCTTTATTCTTCTCTGCTGCCTCTCAGCTATGCCCACTATACCTCCTCATCAAGATATAAGGATATTTTAGAATCTGCCAGAATTTGAGCAAATATTGCCTCAATTTTATTCTGTCCTTTAACGGATGAAATAGTTAATATTTAATATTTGTTAAAGGATAAATAAAAATACAAACAAGAACAGCAAAGCTCAAATATTAAAACCCCACAAACCCTATTTTCTTTGCTATTCTTTTGCAAAGGAAATTGGCAACATTCCTGCTGAGGCTTGTTAATTCTGAACAGACTCAAGTGCACCTCAATAGGCTGTAACAAAAAAAAAAAAAGGGAAAACAATACTGTAAAAGAAACTCAATACCTTTGTACCTTTGTTTGCCTTTACAGAAAATAGACTCTTCAGTTTTTCATGCATTGTTTTTGTGCAAATAATAAATAAGCTTGTAGAATATCTTCTTTATGGGTGCTGAGATAAACATTTGTAAAGCAGGCCAAAGGATCCTAGGTATAAATTTCATGGCTGAGATATATGAGAAAGACCCAGAATGTGATGAAGTCACATTCTCTTAGGAGATAGAAGAAAATAACAATAAGAAGGTAACCTATGGAGTGGAGTGGGAAATTCTGCCACAGTGAAAAGGGCAAATGATCAGTATGAAGAGAAAAGGCCTCAGCAGAGGTCTGGAAGTGATAGCCCATCTGGGTGGGGAAATACTTTTTAGAATGAAAGGGTTGGAAATGGGGACCACCAGAGAAAGGAAATAAATCCTACTGCTTCCGCTAAGAAAATCTGTCTGCTCACACTGCCATGTGAATCCTGGGACTTCAGAATAAGCTGGAAGTTGGTCAGATTATATGATTAAAAAGCAGTTTTTGCTTGGAGTTCAAGCACAACTCTGTTCACTTACTGGTTGCGTGTTTCAGTTTAGGTTGTTCTTTTATCCTCTGTAATTCAGGTTTATTTGTTTTTATCTGTTCTACCTAATTTACAGGATTGATATAAGGATTAAAATAAGTCATATGTAGATATTTCATAGCACTGAAACTAGTACATGGATATTGATCATTAAGTAATGTCTTTAAATTATTAAACAAAAATTTTACCTAAAGAAGGTGACCACAACTGCTATTGTTTGAATGTGTGTCCCTCTAAAATTCATGGAACTAACCCCTATTGTGATGGTATTAAAAAGTGGGCATTTTTAGAGGTGATTAAGTCATGGGAACTCCATCTTCATGAATCAGATAAGTGCTCTTAAAATATAAGTTGAAGGGAGCTGTCTTGGCCCTTCTGCCAAGTAAGGACACAGAAGGAACCATCTATGAGGAATAGACCCCTCATCAGACATTGAATCTACTGGCACCTTGATCTTGAACTCCCAAGCCTACAGGAATGTGACCAATAAATTTCTGTTGTTTATAAATTACCCAGTCTATAATATTTTAATATGAGAGCACAAATGCTCTAAGTCATTAACATAACTGTCATAGCCATGACACCTAAAAGTCTAGAAAACAAAGAATCTGGGTATTAGACCTAAGAAAATGAGAAAAACTAATATTGAATATTTGACTTTGCTTGTATTCATCATATATTAAAGCACATATACTCATGAGATAAAACATTGACTTATAGTGGCAATTAATCACTGCTAACATTTTAGAGGTATATGCCATGTGACAGACACTGCTCTCAATAGTTTTAGGCTTAGACACATTTTACCATATTATATGGTTTGGCTCTGTATCCTCGCCCAAATCTCATCTTGAATTCTACTCTCATAATTTCCCTGTGTTGTGGGAAGGACCTGGTGAGAGATCCTGAATCATGGGGGCGGTTTCCTCCATACTGTCCTCATGATAGTGAATAAGTCTCACAAGAGCTGATGGTTTGATCAGAGGTTTCTGCTTCTGTGTCTTCTTCATTCTCTCTTTGCCTGCTGCCATCCACGTAAGGCGGGACTTACTCCTCCTTGCCTTCCATCATGATTGTGAGGCTTCCCCAGCCACGTGAACTAAACCTCCTTCTTTCGTAAATTGCTCAGTCTCGGGTATGTCTTTATCAGCAGCATGAAAACGGACTAATACAGTAAATTGGTACAGGTAGAGAGGACTGTTGCTGAAAAGGTATGACTTTTCAGTGGAACTGACTTTGGAACTGGGTAGCAAGCAAAGGTTGAAACAGTTTGGAGGGCTCAGAAGAAGACAGGAAAATGTGGGGAAGTTTGGAACTCCCTGGAGACTTGTTGAATGGCTTTGGCCAAAATGCTGATAGTGATATGGACAGTAAGGCTGAGGTGGTCTTGGATGGAGATGAGGAACTTGTTGGGAATTGGAGCAAAAGTGACTCCTGTTATGTTTTAGCAAAGAGACTGGTGGCATTTTGCCTGTGCCTTAGAGATTTGTGGAACTTTGAATTTGAGAAAAATGATTTAGGGTATCTGGTGGAAGAAATTTCTATGCAGCAAAGCATTCAAGAGGTGGCTTGGGTACTGTTAAAAGCATTCATTTTAAAAGGGAAACAGTATAAAAGTTTGAAAAATTTGCAGCCTGACAATGTGAGGTAGAAAAGAAAATCCCGTTTTCTGAGGAGAAATTCAAGCCTCCTGCAGAAATTTGCATAAATAATGAGGAGCCGAATGTTAATCCCCAAGGCGATGGGGAAAATGTCTTCAGGGCATGTCAGAGGTTTTCAGGGCAGCCTCTCCCATCACAGGCCCGGAGGCCAGGAGGAAAAAATGTTTTTGTGGGCCAGGCCCAGGGTCCTAGTGCTGTGTGCAGTCTAGGGACTTGGTTCCCTGTGTCCCAGCTGTTCCAACTGTGGCTTAAAGGGACCAATGTAGAGCTCCAGCTGTGGCGTCAGATGGTGTAAGCCCCAAGCCTTGGCAGCTTCCATGTGGTGTTGAGCCTGTGGGTACACTGAAGTCAATAATTGATGTTTGGAAACCTCCACCTAGATTTCAGAAGATGTAAGGAAATGCCTGGATGCACAGGCAGAAGTTTACTACAGAGGTGGGGATCTCAAGGAGAACCTCTGCTAGGGCAGTGTGGAAGGGAAATGTGGGGTCAGAGGCCCCACACAGAGTCCCTACTGGAGTACCACCTAGTGGAGCTGTGAGAAGGGGACCGCCATCCTCCAGATTCCAGAATGATAGATCCACTGAAAGCTTGCACTTAGTGCCTGAAAAAGCCACAGACACTCAATGCCAGCCCATGAAAGCAGCCAGAAAGGAGATTGTACCCTGAAAAGCCACAGGGGCAGAGCTGCCCAAAACCATGGGAACCCACCACTTGCCTTAGCATAACCTGAATGTGAGACATAGAGTCAAAGGAGATAATTTTGGAGCTATAAGATTTGATGGCCCCGCTGGATTTTGGACTTGCATAGGCACTGTAGCCTTTTTGTTTTGGCCAATTTCTGCCATTTGAAACGGTTATATTTATCCAATGTCCATGGACCCCCATTGTATTTAGGAAACAACTAGCTTGGTTTTGATTTTACAGGCTCATAGGTGGAAAGGACTTGCCTTGTGTCAGGTGAGACTTTGGACTGCGGACTTTTGAGTTAATGCTGAAATGAGTTAAGACTTTTGGGGACTGTTGGGAAGGCATGACTGGTTTTGAAATGTGAGGACATTAGATTTGGCAGGAGCCAGGTGCGGAATGATATGGTTTGGCTCTGTGTCCCCACCCAAATCTCATCTTGAATTCTACTCTCATAATTCTCACATGTTGGGGGAGGGACCTGGTGGGAGATAATTGAATCATGGGGGTGGTTTCTCCCATACTGTTCTCATGGTAGTGAATAAGTCTCACCAAATCTGATGGTTTGATCAGGGGTTTCTGCTTTTGCATCTTCCTCATTCTCTCTTTGCCTGCTGCCATCCATGTAAGATGGGACTTGCTCCTCCTTGCTTTTCATCATGACTGTGAGGCTTCCCCAGCCACATGGAACTGTAAGTCCAATTAAACCTCTTTCTTATGTAAATTGCCCAGTCTTGGGTATGTCTTTATCAGCAACGTTGAAAAGAAGTAATATACCATAACATGAGAGGTAGATTCTATAATTATTTTGATTTTACAGAAGAAAAATCTAAGGTTTGAACTCTAATGTCCTAATTTACTAGCTGCATACCCATGGGTTATTCATGAAATATCTCTAATCCTCTGCTTTTTGTGTATATAAAGTGAAAATAATTCTATCATTTGGGCTTCTCACAGAAGAAATTAAAAGATGGCCAAACTAACTCATAGCCTTTTCTGGAGCCACTTAGAAGATACAGATGGAAATATAATTTGTTTATTCAATACATATTATAGAGCTCCTATTATGTTCTAAACATGGTCTAGTTACTTGGATTACTTCAATGAATAAAATATTCCAAATTTTATGGATCGTATAGTCTAGTTGAAGTATAGATAATATAATACTTTTTAAAAAGTAAATTATATCCTATATTGGATGGCAAAGAATATAATGGCAAAGAAAAACAAAAAACATAGAAGAGGGTAAAGGATAGTGGAGTTGCTCCAAGGGAACACCTCTTATAATAATAAATATAGTAGTTATCATGAATAGCATTTGAATCAGATGAAGCAGGTAGCACAGATATTTGAAAGCAGGGGTGGTAGAAATAACTAGAGCAAAAGCCCTAAAGTGAAGTATTAATAACACACAATTTTCAACCATGATATTTTAGACTTAAGTGATGGTATTTTTCTTCAGATATTTTGTGAAAATAGGCTGAATATTTTGTGGAACAAAAATTTACCAGGATGTAGTCTATGGCAGACCTGCTAATAGGTTTATATATCTATATATATCTGTTATTTTCCAGCAATTAAGTACAATAATTTTCCTGTTTTTACAATAGAGTTACTAAAGGTGAAAATAAAGATTTTTATTTTAATAGCTTCACAACAAATGGAAACAGTTTCCCAAAGGCCTTTAAGACTACTATGAAAGTATAAATTGTCATTTGATCAGGTAGGAAATTGTTACCTGTCTTCACATAATTTAGAGCAAAGAACAATAAATATCACAAGTTTCACATATAAAGAACCCCTACCTGGGTTATGTAGTAGAAGAACATTTGTGCTAGATTTGCTCCTGCATGGAATTAATGTGGGGAATAGACTGACAAATACAAGTTGGGAGGAACCGTGTGGCCAGTGAGAAGTAGGATTACCAGGTTTCTCTGTCTAAAGTATCTTTATGTATCAATTACAACATGAGAAAGTTGGATGGGACATTACTTTGATAACAAACTCTTCACCCAATTAGGGAGAAAGGAATTCCCATAGGGTAATGGAAGTTCCCTAGCTTGGACAGATGAAATTGATAGCACTTTTATTAGCCACACGTACTCACAACTTATAAGAGGAGGGCATCACATAACATGCAGGGCCATAGCATGGTTGTTCTTGGAAGAAAATAAGAGTAATAAGCAGGGAATGTGGTAGGTAGCTTTGTGGCACCAAGAGAGTGAAGTGACACCTCATTCTCACATGAGGGTGAGACTGGCTTGCTTGAATAATTTTGCAGTTGGCTGAGACTGAAACCCATTACTCAGGAATAAGTATAAACTGCTCTTGGTTCCCTTGGTTAAGATAATTGTTTTGCTAAGGGACCTTATCTGTGGGAACAGAGTGTAGAGGGAAACTTGTAATGAGGCCATTCAAGGAACTCCCAGGTTTTGCAGATATCACGGCAGCACATAATATTGGGCCTTAACATTAGACCTTATAGGGTGGGCACGGTGGCTCACACCTGTAATCCCAGCACTTTGGGAGACCAAGGCAGGCGGATCACTTGAGGTCAGGAGTTCGAGATCAGCCTGGTCGAAACGGTGAAACCCCATCTCTACTAAAAACTCAGAAATTACCCAGGCATTGTGGCGGGCGCCTGTAATCTCAGCTACTCCGGAGGCTGAGGCAGGAGAATCACCTGAACCCAGGAGGTAGAGTCTGCAGTGAGCCAAGATCGTGCATTGCACTCCAGCCTGGGCGACAGAGTGAGACTCCAGCTCAAAACAAACAAACAAATAAAAAATTAGACCTTATACCATGAAGCTGAGGAAGTTGGAGCACAGGGAGATTGAATAATAAACTAATGTTACAAAGCAAATAAGTGGCAAAGCTGTGTTATGAGGCATCTGATTTCCAGGCCTATCTGTGTATTCATTTGTAATATATATACTACTTGCTTTCTAAAAGGACTTATAGTGACATACCATAAAATGTGCATGGGAAATAAGAGGATCAAAACAGAAATTGAGTGCTGGCATTCAAGAAATTACATGGTATGGATTTTCTTCATACATTATTCATTGCTCAAGGTAATATTATGCTTTCAGATTTCTCAGGCTTCTAGAGTGAAGCTTCAGAGCTTATCTTCCAAGATGTTGGATAGCTGAAATGTCTCTTTAAAATCACACACACACACACACACACACACACACACACACACACACACATATTTACTGTTTTGCTTTTGGTTAGACCAAGTTAAATTGAATTAAAAAAATAGTACAATGAAAGATAGAATTGAAACCATGAAAGTCTGAGTCATTGCAAATTACATCAGGGGACTAGGGAGATTATGACCCAGGGACTTCTTTCATTTGTTTATGATACTCCTGTGAATAGGAATTCAGCAAGCACTGTTCATATGAGTCATACTGCAGCTGTGCTCCACTCAGACCTTGGACCTCACTTGTCTCTTTGATCTGTAATACTTGTGTGATCTATATTTTATGCACATTTTTCTTTGACATTAGGAGAAATGTATCCTTTGCTCTGACTTCTCCTCATCCCATTTGCTTCTCTTAATAATTTAAATATAATAAAATATTGAATTTTTAGCTCTATAAGGATCTGAAGTGAATACATTGCATTTATTATCCAGTTGATCTCCTTTAAAGACTGATGACTGCTTTCAACCCATTCTAGCTCTCCTTTCATTAGTGTCCTTTGCTTTCCTTTCTGTCTTAACCTGCTCTAAATCACTTAGCTTACCTTTAACTACAGTCCCTCTCTCTCCTCCCTATTTGACCTGTAGCCTTCTTTTATCATCTTGCAGATTCTCTCAAAGTAAAATGTCACATGTACTTCAACCCAAGACTTAAAAGGTTCACAAGATAAAAAGAAGAATAGCCACATTTTTCATTAACTACCAAATGCATCTTCTTCAAAATTACCATTGGGATCATCCCAAGTAAGTGAATACTCTTCTATAAAAGAATGAACAAAAAGTCAGAATGAGCACCCAAGTTAATTTTTTAGGAGTCTAAGTGGAGACATTTATAATACGATGTGAAACATAAAGAATATGTGACCATTCCACCTGTAATTTCTCCTTATATATTAAATTACAGATGGAATGTTCACATATTCTTATGTTTCACAGGAGACTGTAATCATCAGGAGAAACGATAATAGACCTTAGTTCTTAGTTCAAACTTTAGCTTCAGCATTCATCTACTGAGATTTTGAGCAAGTTATTTAAATGCTCTATGCCTTAATATTTTTCACTGTAAAATGTGATAACATTACTTATTTAAGTTTGTTGGAAGCCTTAAAAATATACTTAAATAATTTCTAAGAGTATCAGGTGGCTGAGAAAGAAGAATGAAAGAAAAGTAACCTATTTTGATTGCTTTTAAGCAAGTTTTTCTTCTTTCTTATAATCTTAACTCTCCATTATTAGTCTTCTTAAAATAATTCATACCTCATTCTAAATTTATATTCTTAATCAGGCATTTTCTTCAGTAGGAAACTAAATTTTACTTCATCGTTTCTTCATAGGAGTAGTAGCAATGGTCAGAAATGCCAAAGAATATCTTTAGGACAACTTATGTTCACTAAAATCATGTAGCTGCATATGCTATTTTAGAAAAGTGTAACTGTTGATGAATAGGTGAATTACTTGATTTTGATAACCAGGAACTCATTAAAATTAAAATAAAGATAGATATAGTTCATGCATGTATTCAATCATGCCAAAGACTCTTTGGAAGGCCTATTCTAAACTACACTTAAAGTAGGCATCTAGGACAGCAACAAGCATAAATCCCTGATCTAATGAAGCTTATGCTCAAAGCCCAGCCTGATTTCAAATATGTGCTCCAGAAGTACAGGTCAGGAGGAGGTATTGCAAACGGAAGCATTTTCATTATAAAACTAAGGGCTATAGTTTGAATGTTTGTCTCCTCCAACTTGTATTAACAATTCCCAGTGTGGCAGTATTGAGATTTGGGACCTTTATAAGGTGCCCTCATAAATGGATTAATCCATTTATGGATTCATGGATGAATGGGTTAATGGTTTAAAAGGTTATCATGGTAGTCATACTGGTTGCTTCTTCAGAAGAGGAAGAGAGACCTGAACTAGCACACTCAGCCCCCTCTCCAGATGATGCCCTCTTCCACCTCAGGACTTTGCAGAGTTCCCACCAGCAAGAAGGCCCTCACCAAATGCAGCCCTCATCCTTGGACTTCTCAGCCTCCATAACTGTAAGAAAAAAATTCATTTTTCTGTATAAATTACCCACTTGCAGGTATTCTATTATAAGCAACAGAAAATAAGCTAGGATAGTAATGAAGCAAAGTTCCAGAGACCCTCACTTACACAGAACTTTCCTAAGGTCCTAAAATGTGCTCTAAAGAAAATGTGCTCACATGGTCACATTTTTTTTTTAAATTTGAAAAAAAAACATTTTAACTAAAATTAGTTACGACTACTTTCTATTTCCACTCCAACTTCCCTTATGCCACCCTATTTGTAGTTATTGTGGGCAATTTTGAAACTCAGCCAAGGGAAGACTGAATCTGGAGATACATTTTCTTCAGGTTTAGTAGGTATTCTGTACCTGTAGTCATATTCATGTATAATCATATTAGCTATCCCGGTATAAAAATGGCTCCTAGGACTCTTCATACTGCTTACTGTGCCAATAAATCTTGCAAAGTACATCAAGGTGAAGAGTTTAAAGTTGCATTGCAATATGAATATGCTCTATAGTGTGTGGCATGTGGAAACACAGTAGACGCAGGGTTTGAAATATGCAGAGCAAGAACTTCAAAAAAGGAAACA
Source organism: Pan paniscus (assembly GCF_029289425.2). NCBI lineage: Eukaryota > Metazoa > Chordata > Mammalia > Primates > Hominidae > Pan > Pan paniscus. Next base: position 25,623,728 of record NC_073258.2, on the reverse strand, counting down.
AACAAAAATACCTGTATCCATTTCTCAAAATCCTCATGTAATAATTATAGTTTGTCTGTATGTTACATACTCAGAAAATATTTTTTAACATTAAAATGCCAGGATATAAGATCAATTATATTATATGCAATTCCCTCTGAATCAAAGTTCTTCCATGACTCCAAATTGGCTACTAAATTAAGTGCAAACTTCTCACCTTAAAGGTGAAGCCTCTGAGCCAGTCTGTCCCTGCTTTGCCTCTCATGCCTTATTTCTCACTCCTCCTTCTCATGCAAACTACATGTCAGCCAAATGTTTCTAAATAAATGTAAAGTGTCCCACATTTCTACATTTGTTTTTATTGGTTCCACTTTCCGGAATTACCTTCCATCTTTCCACAAGCCTTCTCTTAACACCAGTTTGTTCAGGTTAAATTCTATTCCATCCTTAAAAAAGTAACAAAACTATGTCTCTCCTGAAATTGTTCTTAACTGAACCCTTAATCTGCATATAAACACAACCTCCTTTATATTATATGGGTTTTATTCCATTTTTTATACATAAAACATATATTCATACTAACATGTACTTAAACTAGATATAATTATATTGAAAATATTTTTTTAAATTTGGAAAGTTTATCTGCTAGAGTGAGTTAAGTTATACTCCAGAAACGTCCTGTATGTCAGTAAGTGACTAATTAAAAAATATGTATTTATTTCTTATGTTACAAGAGAGAAAGAGAAATCATAGTAGTGAAAAGACTAAGGCATTTGAAGCTCAAACTCTGCCTGTGCTACTTAATGACTTGACTTTGCATTTGCATTATTGGGCCATTTTTGGACCCAGCTTTAGTGTCTATAAAATGCAGACTGTAAATCTTCATTTTATTGATGGCTGTGAGGGTTTAAACTAATCAGTAAAAAGAACCTAATACTTTTGCCAAGCATATCTGTTAACTGACTAGAAAATGGTATTTTTTTAAAATCATTCTTACCAGTTTCTTCATCTTAATTTCTTCATGGAATCATTTCAAATGCACACAAGTTTTTAAACATTTTAGATATGTCTTATAGGCATCTTTCTCATATATTTTGTAAAACAAATTTATACGATCAAAATAAATTCAACCTATATATCACTTTATAACACACAAAAAAGCTTCCATATATACTTGTAAAATTTATTAAGCCTTAAAACCAACATGTTCAAACATATTATTAAAATCTTTTCTAGAGAAAAAGAAAGTAGGGCATTGTGGTAGGCAGAATATTTGTCTCTCGAAGATGTCTGTGTTCTAATTTATGGAATCTGTGAATATGTCAGGTTACATGGCAAAGAAAAATAAAGATTGTACAATGAAGTAAGGTTGATAATAAGCTGGTCTTAAAAGAGATTGGCAAACTCTGCAGCTCATGCTTGTAATCCCAGCACTTTGGGATGCCGAGGCCGACAGATCGCTTGAGCCTAGGAGTTCGACACCAGCTTGGCAAACATAGCAAAACCCTCTCTCCACAAAAAATACAAAATAGTAGCTGGGTGTAGTGGCAAGCTCTAGTAGTCCTAGCTACTTGGGAGGCTGAGGTGGGAGAAATGCTCGCATCCAGGAGGTCCAGACTGCAGTAAATGGTGATCCAGTCATTGGTACTCCAGCCTGGATGACAGGGTGAGACCCTATATGAAGAGAGAGAGAGAGAGAGAGAGAGAGAGAGAGAGAGAGAGATTATCCTAGATTATTCAGGTGTGCCTGTTATAGTCTGAATGTTCATGTCCCACAAAATTAATACCTTGCATCCTAATCACCAAAATGATCACATTAGAAGGTAGAACCTTTGAGAGGTGATCACATTATGAGGGCTCCATCCTCATGAATGAGATTAGTGCCTTTATAAAAGAGGCCCCAGAGAGCTGCCTTACCGCTTCCACCATGTGAGGACACAATAATAAATATAAACAGAAGAGGGTCCTCATAGAACCTGACCATGCTGGCACCCTCATCCTGGACTTCCAAGCCTCTAGAACTATAAGAAATAAATTTCTGTTGCTTAAAAACCATGAAGTCTAAGGTATTTTGTTATTGCAAGTTGGGCCAACTCAGATAGTGCCCAAAGTCATTACAAGAATTCTTAAAAATGGGAGAAGTAGTCAAAAAATAGAACCAGAGATGGCAGGAGTCAGCCCAATATTTCTGGCTTTGAAGATGGAGGAAGGAGCCCAGGAGCCAAAGAAAGTGGGTGGAATCTAGAAGCTGGAAGAGGGAAGGCTCTTTTTAGAGCCTCCAAAAGCCCTATTTACAACTTGAGTTTAGTGTAATCCATGTGAGATTTCTGATCTTTGAAATTATAAAATAATAAATATATATGCTTTAAGTCATGAAGTGATAATATGTTATAGCAGAAATAGGAAAGTAATGTAGGTTTTGTTACCTGGAAGTGATGTGATTCTATCACAAATATCTAAAAATGCAGAAGTGGCTTTGTGTTTGAGCAGTGAACAGAGGCTGGAAGAACTTCAAAAACATCATAGAAAAATCCTAGGTTGCCTTTCATGTACTATTAGTAGGAACATGGATATACATAATTCTTCTATTGAGGGCTCAGGAGAAAATGAGGGGCATGGGAGAGAAAAATATGTATAATCTTAGAGAATGACTTAATTGTCACTAAAAGAATGTCAGTAAAAATATGCACATTTGCTAGGCATGCTGGCTCATGCCTCTAATCTCAGCACATTTAGAGGCTGAGTTGGGAAGATCACTTGAGCCCAGGAGTTTGAGACCAAACTGGGCAAAATGTTGAGACCCTGTCTGTAAAATTTTTTTTAAAATTAGCCAGGTGTGGTGAGATACACCTGTAGTTCCAGCTACTTGGGAGGCTGAGGTTGGAGGATCACTTGAGCCTGAGAGGTCAAGGCTGCAATGAGTCATGATCATGCAATTGCACTCCAGCCTATGTGATAAAAAGAGACCCTGTCTCAAAAAAAATAAAAAATAAAAATTAAAGGTATTGTTGGTAATTCCTTAGATGAAAAGAGAAATATGTTTTTGAAAACTGAAGGAAAGGAACTCTTATGCATAGCTGCAAAAAGCATAGATGAAATGTTTTCTATACTTATGTGAAAAGCAAAACATAAATGAAGAATTTTAATACTTAGCTGAGGAGATTTCCAAGCAAGGTTTTAAATATGTAGCTTAATTTCTTCTTGCTGCTTACAGCAAAATGCAAGAGGAAAATAAACAATTGGGGAAAGAACTATTAAGCAATAAAGGAATCAGGATTTGATGACTTTGAAAATTCTCAGCTTACTTGGATTGCAAAAGATGCTAAAATTACAAATTTACTGTCAGAAAAGCCTTATTTAGAGAAAAAAAATACCCTGAAAGTATGGCTGGACAATCTTTTTTTCATATCTCAGAAATAGGATGTGGTTTCATTCACTATCTCAGTAAAAGCTAAAAGTAAAGATGAGATTATCTAAGAAAAATCTGTTGAGGAGCCTCTTGTCTAATACACAAGATATTCTTAAGGTTCTTGAAAATGTTATATCAGCAGAAACATCACTAGATGGACTGAAGAGAGCAGAAAACTATGTTAAAGAAGATTGACAGACCCCCAAAATTCAACAAGCAAGAAATGTGCCAATCAAACTACTCAACTACAACCAGGTTCTACTGTTGATGAAGTTAGGATTATTTAACAGTGGAGCCACACTCCCCAAAAATGGGGCCAAGTCTAAAAAGAACTTTTCCCAGGTTCTGAAAGACAATGAAGGGTTTGGGCTAGATTATTCAAGTAGGCCACGTGTAATAAAAATAATCATTAAAGTAGAAAGGGGAGGCAGAAAAAGGGGATCAAAGAAATGAATGTGAGAAAACAAAGACTGGCCAAAGAGATGCTATGTTACTGACTTAGAAAATAGAAGGTATCCATTAGTTAATAAAAGTTGGTGGCTTACAAAGCTGAAATAGGCAAGATTCTTTCTCAAGTATATTAGTTTTACTTATGCTGCCATAGCAAAATACCTTAGACTGAATAATTTTTAAAGAACAGAAATTTTTTTCTTACAATTCTGGAGGCTGGGAAGTTCAAGACCAAGGCACTGGCAAGTTTGTTTTCTGGTGAGACAGCTCTCTGTTTTCAAGATGGTGCCTTGTTGCTACATCTTCCAGAGGGGACAAATGCTGTATTCTCACAAAGCAGAAGGGATGAACGGATAAATTCAATCCCTCAAGGACTACTCTATTCATGAGTACAAAGACCTCATGACCTAATCACCTTTAAAAGGCCCCATTGCTTAACACTATTGCACTGGGGATTAAGTTTCAATGTAACTTTTTGAGGAAACTCAAATATTCATGTTTTTCTTGCATTGAAGATATATTCATTTTATTAAAATATCCCCCAAAGTTTTAAATTGCTCCAAAATCAACTCAAACGTTTAAAGTCCCGAATCTTATCTAAATATCATCTAAATCTGATGGTGACACTTAAGGTACAATTAATCCTATGGCAAATTTCTCTCTAGTTGTGAGCATGTGAAATCAAATAAGTTATGTGCTTCCAAAACACAAATGTGGGACAGACAAAAGACAGATATTTCCATTCCAAAAAGGAAGGAATAGGAAGAAAGAGGTAATAGGTCTCAAGTAAGTCTAAAACTCAACAAAGCAAACATTAAATTTTGAGGCTGAAAATAATTATCAAGGAATAATCCTTCCTTGACTCTATACCCTTCCTTCAGAACACACTGAGAAAAGGGTTTGGCCCCTAAGGTGCTAGGCTGCCCAACCCTCACAGCTTCGCTGAGCACAGCCCACACTGTTCCTTTAATGGATTTGTATCTTGTACCTGTGGCTTTCCCAGGCTGGCGTTGCACACTGGTGTCTTTACAGATTTGGAGTACCCTAGAGGCCCTGATCCAATGGTTCCAATATGTTTTGTCATATTGGAGGCTTTCTTCCTGGCCCCATTCCACAGCTATGCTGGGCATTGCCCTAGTGGAGTTCTCTCCGACCCACCTGCCCCCATAGCTCCACTAAACATTGACCTAATGGGGACTCTCTGCAGTGGCTTCAACCCCATCACTTCAGTAGGCATTGCCCTAGTGGGAATTTCCTGTGGTAGTCCTCCTCCTGTAGAGTTCTTTGCCTGGGCCCCAAAGCTCTCTAATGTACCATTTGAAATCTAGGTGTTGGTTTCGAAATCTAGGAGTTGATAGCTATGCCTCCACAAATCCTGCACTCTGTGCACCTTGAGAGTTGACACCATGTGCATTTTGCCAAAGTTTACAGCTTGTGACTGCAAGCAGCAGTTTGAGCCACAGCTAGGACTGCTTGAGCCACAGCTGGGTCAGCTAAGGAGAGCTGCACTGTGATTTTAGAGCAGAGATTTTAAGAAGCTCTGAGTAGCAAGCCCTAAGTTTCCTTAGGTACCCTTGGTCTCTTCTTTTAAATTGTTCTTTCCACAAGGCCCTGGCACTCTGAGCCTGTGATAGGAGTGGCAGGACCAATAATTTCTGAAATGCTTTAAGGGTCTTTCTTCTATTGTCTTGATGTATAGCATCTGACTTCCTTCTATTCATACTAATCTTCTTATCAAAACGTCACTTGGCCACACCCTTGGTATTCTTTCCCAAACACAGCTTTTGATTCTTTAAAATCTGGTCAGGCTGATAATTTTCCTAATCTTGAAGCTCTGCTTCTCTTTTAATTAAAATTTATGTCTTTAACTCACTCTCCATTCTCAACTTTTACTATAAGTTGCCAAGAGAAACCGTGCAGCACTTTGAACACATTGCTTAGAGATGTCTTCTGCCAAATATACTAGTTTGTTGCTCTTAAATTCTGCTTTCCAAAAAGCAATAAAATATGGACATAATCTAGCCAAGTTATTTGCCACTTCATAAGAAATGTTGCCTTTTGTCGTTTCCAATAACGTATTTCACATTTCCATCTAAGACTTCATCAGAATGGCCATGGCTGTCCATATTTCTAGCAGAATTCAGATTAAAATCACTTAAGTAATCTCTAAGAATATTTAGGCTCTCCCTACAACTCTCCTCTTCTGAGCTCTCACCAGGATAGTCCTTTACTGTCAGCTTTATCTTTTTCCCAGTTGCAAAACTGTACGAACACTTTTAGGTATTAATTAGAGGAACACTCCATTTCTCCATACTAATATTTGTCTTAGTGTCATTTCATTGCTATAACAAAGTACCTTAGGCTGTGTAATTTATAAAGAGCAAAAATTTATTTTTGGAAGTCCAAGATCAAGGCATCAACAGGTTTGATGTTTGATGAGGGCTACTCTCTGCTTCCAAAATGGTGCCTTGTTGCTGAAAACTCTTCAAGGAGATTAATACTGTATCCTCACATGACAGGAGGAATGAAGGGGTAAACTTATTCCCCTCAAGTCACTTTATAAAGCATTAAGCCATCATGAACACAGAGCCCTCCTGGCCCAATTGGCTCCTAATGACCCCATTTCTCAATATTTTGCATTAGGAATTAGGTTTCAACATGAATTTTGGAGGGTCACAATATTTACACAATATAGAACCTCCAGACAAAAACAAAAAGCAAAAAACAAAAAAACTGTTTTTTCTAGCACTTTAATTTTATCCCTAATTTTAGCACCTTAATTTTAGTTTCATGTCAGACTTCCAATCTTCAGAGCTGAAAGATAATAAGTTTGTATTATTTAAACATGTAAGTTTATTAATTTATTACAATAGCAAGAAAAATCAACAAGAAACAGTGACTAAGAAATGTACACCGAAAGGCGGAACTAAATCTAAATCTAAGATTTTCCACATTAATCAAAGACGCCTTCCATTTTACCAGTATTAACGCTTTATAAATGTATATTTGTATTGTTTTTACAATTGTCGTCTTTTAAACAAGATAGTGAGTTGAATTAAAACTTTTTCTATTGGCGTAATGGTATCCATTATGTTTGTTTTTAAGACAATGTAATAAACCCTAAAGCTTCTAAGGAACATTTGTGAGATCCATCAGGTTTGGTACTTGAAGTGGTCATAGATGAGAATAAATACGAGCTGTTATTTCTTCACCATCGCCCATGTTTTATCTTCCAATTACCTTAATAGCCACTCTACATTTATGGATTTCATTTGCTTGAACTTCCAGGTTATGTTTCTTTTAAATATGAAGTTATTTATATAAAGATAAGAGTTAGGGCCGGGTGCGGTGGCTCCCACCTGTAATCCTGGCACTTTGGGAGGCCAAGGTGGGTGGTTCACCTGAGCTCAGGAGTTCGAGACCACCCAGGGCAACATGGTGAAACCCCATGTATTTTGTAAAAATACAAAAAATTAGCTGGGTGTGGTGGTGCGTGCCTGTAGTCCCAGCTACTTTGGAGGCTAAGGCAGGAGAATCGCTTGAGCCCCAGAGGTGGAGGTTGCAGTGAGCCAAGATCACACCACTGCACTCCAGCTTGGGCTACAGGGTGAGGCTCCAACTCAAAAAAAAAAAAAAAAAGAGTTAGGAAAATATTGAATTATTGAACTAAGCTATTGTTCTGTCTCTTTTCAACATTGTTATAAATGGTCTGCTGTCTACTGGTAATTATTTGTTGTCAGATACCTGCCTCCACCAGATTTTTTCTAGTCATACTTTTCCTACCTTCGGTTTTTGAGGTGGTATGGGCAAGGAAATGACATGACTACACACAATGCCTGTGAGTCAAAGTTCAACTGAGAGTCCACAGAAAGAAGAGATGCCAAAAAATCTCTGAACATATTATTGAACTGAGCATATAAAAGAGAGGTATGCTCAGTTCAATGATATATTCAGAGATTTTTTTTCATGCACACAGGTCAAAAGAATTCAATAATTATTTATTTAGTGTATCTGTACCATGGAAGTAGAGAAGGTATAGACCTTATTTGGTATTGTAGATCCTTTGCCTGACACAGACAGAATAAATAAACGTTTTGTTGGCTTAGAGTTTTCAGAAGGTTGTTATAGCTAAAATAGCAATTGTGAAATTTATTCTTGATGTACTTGTATTAGCTTCTGTGTGTATCTATATATAATCCACATGAGTAATATAACTTTCAAAAGTGTTTTTCTTATTCTAATAATGCTGTTTTTGCTCACATTTTAGGACATTTCTTTTGGGTTTGCTTTTGAAGTTGAAGCATGTTCTTAAGATTTTCCCCAACTGTGACATATCTTTGTTTTCTGAGTATAGATGCAATATTAGGATTAAGTGATTAGGATGGTAGTGCATTAAAAATGAGCAAGAAATATGGTAAGAAAAAATATTTTTTTCTGGTTCTCTATAACTTTGTATTTGAACCATTCCTGTAGCAAGAAATAAGTGAAAAATAAGCATATGACCTTCCAATGTGGACTACTGGGTGTAGGCAGTATTTATGAAGATGTTAGTTACATAATCTTCGCTAATAAAATCTAATTTAGAGGTCTCCACGCATAATCTGAATTTGTGTGGCATCCATAGATTTGAAGTCCCTAGTTGCCAATGTTGAATATTTTAGACTACGTTTCTTCTAAATATGGAAAATTCTCCTTCAATAGTATATCAAGCATACAGTCAAAAGGGATTTGAAAATTTCTTTATTTTGACAAGATGATATATTTTAGGGAAGGCTGAATTACTTATACACATTAAAAAGATATTATCAATTCAGTGGCAGGAAGATAATGCATAGAGTGTAATAAGTTATACAACTTCGGCATTTCATTACGGTATTTATAAACATGGTAAAATTATCTTTTAATGTAAAACTTCTTTGGAGTGCTTTAGGTACACTTTGGATAAAATACTAGATAAAGCACTCTTTAGGCTCAACTTTTTTCTTCTCAAGGTCAAGGATTTGTTTTTCATAATCTACTAAATATATGTAGTCATGGTTAAAATGCAGAGTAAGCTCTCAAATATAAGGGAGAAAAAGATATCATGTGAGGAGGATGAGAAATGCCTACTCCTAATGTTAGTCTCTCTCATGTCATGGAATTTCCAATATTAGATGAAGTTGTTATTGATTCTAAAACCCTACAGTTAATATATTACTCAACCCAAATATTTATACAGTGCCAACCCTGATATATATTCAAGATACATGTATCTCTTGAATGTTGCTCTCTCTCACCTGAGACAACTTTCTACCATTACCTTGGCTAGAGTTCTTTGCTCTTTAATTCATTACTCACATATAAACAGTATTTACTGCCTGATTTCATAAGAAGCTCTAAAATAGGCAAGTCTAATCTATGATGACAGACATCCAAACAAATCTTACCTGAGAAGGTTGGTGAGGATTTACTGGGAGGGGACTCAATGAAAGTTTCTGGAGTGAAGGAGATGTCCTATAACTATAGGAATGTAGGGTTGCATAGAAAAATACGTTTGTTAAAACTCACTAAACTATGTGGTTTTAAAATGTCAGTATTTCTAGATAGGTAAATTATACCTCAAAAATATTTATTTTTTTAAAGAAAGATAGACATAAAACAAAATCAAAATGCAACTGAAGCATTACAAACAGAGCTAGGTTGAATAGATAATTGGAGAAATCATCATAACAGAATTAAATTTTGAATTGGTCACTAAAGGGAAAGATGGAAAGAAATTAAGATAGATATGAATGATAGATAAAACAGTAAGAACACAATATGACTTATAGAAAATGCAGGTAATCCTCAGGAAATAGGAAGTTTGTTTTTGTTAGACAGTTGGATAAATATCTGGGCACAGGAATAATTGGAAAAAATTTCAATGAACCCTCTACACACTAGTCTAAGTAGTGTGTAGAAACATGGGACATTTATATGCAGCAAGCCTTTACCTGAGAATCTCTTGGCATGCATTGGTACCTTGAACATATTAAATTATTGATTAATAAAAGAATAGGTATTTACCTAAAAAGGAACAAATAAGCTGCAAATTCATGTTCATGGCTGTGACTGTGTAAGTATATGTTTGTGTGTGGGCCTGCAGTGTCCAGAATCAAAACAAAGATTTGCATAGCAGTTTTTCCATGCTAGGATCTGTTCAAAGCACTTTACATTTATTTAATGGTTTAAGAAGAAACAGAATTCACTTGAATAAGAGTGAAAAATGAAAGGGAAAATCTGGAGAAATTTTGTTTGGGGCTCTACTGAAATCATTGCATAGACACAAGGACTCAAGTACTTCCTCAAGAGGTGTTCTGTTCTGAACTTTTAGTCATCAGCAATATTGCAAACAGGTCTCATATCTCTATTTATTCTGAGAAGTGGGATACAGAGGAAAGTAAGGAATAATTCACTACCAAGATATGCCCTTTACTGAGTTTTTGAAAAGGGTGGACATGCATATATTGGTGATATTTTTAGCCTTGTGGCAATTTGCTCACCGCTCCCAGGCCTAAGAGAAATAAGTGAAATTGAAAGGGCTCTGGGAGAAGAGTACCCCTGGGTACCATTACAAAGAGCTTAAAAATATATTGTGTTAGTATTGTGTTTTGTGTAGCTTTAGAAGAAGTAGATGGAAAGCTATTGAGTGCAGTCACAGCTGGTGAACCTTTTTAAGTTAACCTTTACTTTATCTCAAGGTCACTGCTTTCAACTAGAAGGTAAGAAATGAACTGCTTTTGAGTGACTCCTTAAGAGTTTTGAGAGTAACACAAATTTTTCAAAAACAGCCAAATGCACTATCTGCATATTTATTTTTTATGTTTAGTGAAGTAGGAAGTCATGTAGCAATCTCAAATGCATTACATTATCATATAAATAGATATATGTCATTCTATGTGGATTCTAATATATCTGCAAACATCCTTCTAAAAATCTATGGCCACACAAAGGCAGAAAACTTAATATTGACATCTGAAATCTCTTCTTGAATCAGTAGTCATAATTACCATAAAAAGGGAAAACTTCTGATAAATTTGGAGGGACAGTTAAAGGTATTAGAAAGCCAGACAATATCTCTATTTTATTAGTCTCTATGAAATGCACATTAATTACAATGGAAATTTGATACACGACGGTGATTTTAGGTATTATGAAAATAAATCATGAATTGAAATTATTTGGGAGATGCGTCTGACAAATGCTTGGTGAGAGGCTTTCTTTAAAATCTTCCAAAATATCTGTGTTAAAGAATTCTGAGCTATTGAAGTTGCTAATTTTAAAAGCTTTAATGCATCTGGGGTATTCAAAAAGGTTGCTTATCTACATCACTTATGTTATACCATAAAAGTGTTAGTCTCCTTTTTAAAGTTAATGATTCTAATTTGTTTATAGATTCTTCTTCTGCATATCAAATCATTTTTTGAAATGCTAAGTTTAATTGAACTTGGTTTCAAAATAAATCTATGGAGGCACCCAGACAGAAAGTAGCGAAGGTAATAGATTGTTGTACTTATTAGCTCTGAATCTTTAGCAAATTAAGAGGCCCTACTGCATTTGCTTCATCATCAACAAATGTACCATGTTTGCCTTGCAGGATTGTTTTGTAATAAAAATGTATTTTGAATACTAAATATGTGCTGGATACAATTCTAGGTACTGGATATATAAAGGTGATGAGGACAAACACAATTTCCTGCCCTTATGGCGTGTACATTCCAATAGAAAAGAGACAAAACTATGTTCTGTGATATTCAACAGAAGTTATTCCCTCCTTTAAATAGATGATAGATAGATAAATAGAGGTATATACATAGATAGGCAGATAGATAATAGACTGATAAAACAGGCAACCTTACTGAATGTTACAGTAAATAATAAAGATAAACATTTTAAAAGCACCTGATTAGGATACATTTAAAATTGAAGAAAAGTAAGCTTGGAATATATGTTAAAGTTTATTTTCACTTAATTTTATAACTCAATGTAATCTCTAAAATCTTGAAAAATTATTATAATTTAGCCTATCTTTGAATGTCATCAATTTTGGATGTGTTTCCTTTCAGTTCCAGGTTGAGCATTCAGAACCTCTAGGAATACAGATCCAATTTCCTCAACTCTTCCTGATGTATCTCTGCTCAGTGGTGGTTGTCCTCAGCAGGAGAACAAGGTAAGATAAGTTTCCATGGAGTTCTTCTTGGTAATATCAAGAAGGATAAAGCCAAAAGGGGAAGTAGGGAGGTGGTTGGGAACAGAGGTGGGGCTTTGATCTACGAGGATCTATTGGACTGGTCATTTAATTTTCTCCTTTGCTTCTATTTCCTATATCTTGATCTTTTTGTTCTATTTTCTGGAATATTTTTTCAATCTAATTTTACAACACTTGTATTGGGTTTTCATTTCTGTATTATATATTTTTTCAATTTTCACAGGCTGTTTGGTGTTATGGAAATATTTAGAGCAATTGATTCATGCTCGTGAATGCATTATATTTGCTTATTTCTTTAAGGATGATTATTTTATAAAGATGCTCTAATTTACGTTTAAGAACCTAGATCATGGTCCATTTAATCTTATTTTGAATTTCAGATTTATAGTCTAGAGCTGTATGATAGAGGTTGGGAGAGTCATCTAACCTTCAGTCTCACTTTTCTGATCTGGATATTTAATAACAGTAATGCTGCCAATGTTTATTAAATTAAACTAAACAAAGGGCATGGTGGCTTGAATGTACCTACCACAAGCACGAGTTCTGTGTGTGTGTGTGTGTGTGTATGTGTATGTTTGAAGACTAAAGGATTTGGGGAGAATTTGGAGGTGAAAGTAGAATAGGCAGTAAACAAAGTAAACATTAATGAGAAACAAATACAATAAAATATTGTAAAATAAAAAGAAACAAATACAATAAAATATTGGTAAGTAAAATTTGGTATTTCATTGTGTTGCTATTCCTATTATTCCCAACAGTTATCCAAATGAAATCTTTATTTCTGGCCGAAATAGAATATAAGATCTAATTCTGGGGGGAGTTTTTTACTTAATAAAAAGGGAAGGGGTCATGTTAGGATCCTTCTGAAGTGCCAAATGAACATAACACATTTTCCTTCCTTTTATTTTCCAAATGGACAAGCAGATTATACTAAACCTTGAGCACATGGACTCTAGAAGGGATCTCTGCTGACAATCTTCTCATAAAATAATACCTTCATTGTGTTCAAATCTTTTACAAGAATCAGAAATTTATATTTTATTATTTCCTTTATTGTTTCTTGTATTATTAGAATCAAAAGTGTGTATTTTATTTCCTATATTTCCTATAGTCCTATAATATGTAGTAAACATATTATTTCCTATATACCTTTTTCCCTTTTAGTGCAATTTGTTGTCCCTGTTCTCTAGAGAGAAGTCTAACTTTTTTGCATACTGAACACAAACTTTTGCCTAAGCATGCTTTTAATTAAATAATTTTCATGGTTAAAACACTGTACTGATTTTATATTACACATAAATATTTTCCATTAATGGAACTCTGTGATAAAACTAATAAAAGTTATTTTTAAAAAGTTTGTTATGACCATATATATGATTGTTAGTCCATAGTTTAGTTTTGGTTCAGAATTAGCTACTCCTGCAATGAATCAATTACTTTATTCAAGATTTCTTACTGAATTTGTTCTTAAAAATTCAATTCCCACTTTTTATGTAGAACTAACAGAATGAACTAACACGTATGAATGCCTGCTAGAATACAGATATTATCACAGGCGCTTTAGCGAATCCATTTCATGTAGTTTTCATGTTCCTTTCGCTTTTTTCCTTTCCATAATACAGGCCTGAGGACAGTAATTGCCACAGAAATCTTCTTTAAGAGTGAAAATACTAATTTTTTATTTGTTATTCACTTTTTAGGAATGCTTACAAGCTACTTTTCCACATTATGAAGTTAATTTTATTATCATTAGTTTGGCTCAAATTTGTAGTATCTATCATGAGACTCTATGCTCATAAAGCAAACAACTCTAAAATCACAGAGGACTGACATAAAAAAAAATTTACTTCTTAAAGACTATGTTGTCTAATATTAACGTGGACACTTCCATGTTATTTAGTGAATAATTTGCATGATGTATATTTTTCTTTTTTTGAGAAGGAGATTCGCTCTTGTCTCCCAGGCTGGATTGCAATGGCACGATCTCGGTTCACTGCAACGTCTGCCTCCCCAGTTTAAATGATTCTCCTGCTGAGCTTTCCGAGTAGCTGGGATTACAGGCATCCACTGCCACGTCCAGCTAATTTTTGTATTTTTAGTAGAGACAGGTTTCAGCATGTTGGCCAGGCTAGTCTCGAGATCCTGACCTCAAGTGATCCACCCGCCTCAGCCACCCAAAGTGCTGAGATTAATGGCGTGAGCCACCACACCCAGCTGATGTATATTTTTTATACTTTGTTTGTTTCTTTGTTTTTTAACAACTTTATTTATTTATTTATTTAGTTAGTTAGTTAGTTAGTTAGTTTTATTGATTTATTTTTTTGAGATGGAGTTTCCCTCTTGTTGCCCAGGCTGGAGTGCAATGGCACGATCCTGGCTCACTGCAACCTCCGCCTCCCGGGTTCAAGCGATTCTCCTGCCTCAGCCTCCTGAGTAGCTGGGATTACAGGCATGCGACCCCATGCCCAGCTAATTTTGTATTTGTAGTAGAGACGGGGTTTCTCCATGTTGGTCAGGCTGGTCTCAAACTCCCGACCTCAGGTGATCTACCTGCCTCAGCCTCCCAAAGTGCTGGGATTACAGGCATGAGCCACCGTGTCCACTCAACAACTTTATTTTTAAAGAGCGTGTTTAGGTTCACAGCAAACTGAGAAGAAATTATAAAGACATCCTTGTATCCAATGCTCTCAAACATACAAAACCGACTCCATTATTAACATCCCGTATCAGAATGGTGTGTTTATTACAATCAATGAACTTACACTGGCATATCATTATGACCCAAAGTTCATAGGTTACATTAGGGTTCACTCTTCATGTTGTCTGGATGAATGTATAATGACGTGTATTCATCATTGTAGTAGCATACAGAATAGTTTCACCGTCTTAACAATCCTCTGTACTATATCTATTCCTTTCTTTCTCACCCCTAACTCCTGGCAACCACTGATCATTGTACTGTTTCCCTAGTTTTGCCACTTCCAGGATGTCATACAGTTGAAATCATACAGTATGTATCTTTTTTTAGATTGTCTTCTTTTATTTAGTAATATGCATTTAAGTTTCTTCCCTGTCTTTGCATAGCTTGATAGCTCAATTCTTTTTAGCACAGAATAATATGCCTTTGGATATACCACAGTTGATTTATTCATTCACCAACTGAAGTCCATCTTGGTTGCTTCCAACTGTAGGCAATTATGAACAAAGCTGCTATACACATCTATGTGCAGGTTTTTGTGTGGACATAAGTTTTCAACTCCTTTTAGTATACAGCAACGAGTGTGATTGCTGGGTTGTATGTAAGAGTATGCTTACTTTTATAGAAAACCAGGAGTTTGCAAAATGACTATAATGCTTTGATTCCCACCAATGATAAATGAGAATTCCACTTGTTCTACATCCATGTCAGCATTTGGTGTTGTCAGTGTTCTGGGATTTGGCCATTCTAGATGTCTGGTGGTATCTCCCTCTTTTACTCTGCATTTTCCTGATGCCATCTGATGTGCAGCATCTTTTCATGTGCTTATTTTATATTCATATGTATATCTTCTTTGGTGAGATATCTGTTCAGGTCATTTGCCCATTTATAATTCAGTTGTTCACTTTGTTATTGTTGAGTTTTAAGAACTCTTTGTACATTTCAAAAATTAGTCTTTTATCAGATATGTCCTTTGCAAATATTTTCCCCTAGTCTATGGCTTGTCTTCTCATTCTTTTGACGATGTCTTTCACACACAATATCTTGACAATATGTCACAGACTAGATCAGAAGTTTCTAAGTTTAAGAAAGTTCAGCTATTAATTATTTATTTCATAAATCATGTTTTTTATTTTATATACAAAAAACTATCACTATACCCAAAGTCATCTAGGTTTTCACCTATGTTATCTACTAGAAATTTTTATAGTTTTGCATTCTAAATTTAGATCAATGATCTATTATGAGTTAATTTCAATTATGGTCTGTGTCTAGACTCATTATTTTGTATGTGAATGTCCAGTTGTTACAGAATCATTTGTTGCAAAGACTCTTTTTGCTCCAGGGTATTGGTTTTACTCCTTTGTCAAGGAACAGTTAAATATATTTATGTGGATCTATGTATAGGTTCTCTATTTTTTGTTGTTCCATCTGCCTATTGTTTCAACAATAAAATACTGTCTTGCTTACTGTACAATAAGTCTTGAAATTAGGTTTTGTCCATCTTCCTATTTTTTCTTCTTTAGTATTGTGTCGGCTATTCTGGACCTTTTCCCTTTTCTTTTAAACTTTAGAATCAGTTTGTCAATAGCCACAAAATAGCTTGCTGGAATTTTGATTGGTGTTGCATTTAATCTATAGATCAAATTGGAAAGAACTGACACCTTGGCACTATTGAGTCTTTCTATCCACTAATGTGCAATAGCTCTTAATTTGTTTCATTCTTCTTTGATTTTTTTAATGGTATTTTGGTTTTCTTCTCAGATATCTAATATATACTTTGTTAGATTTATAGCTAATTATTTTATATTTTGGTAAATGTGTTTTCAATTTCAATTTCCATATACAGCTAGTATATAGGAAAGTAATTGATTTTTGTATATTTAACCTTGTATCTTGCAACATTTTGCCTTTTTGTTTTTTGCTTTTTGTTAATTCTTTTTAGATTTTCTTCATAGGTTATCATGTCCTCTGCAAAGACAATATTACTTATTCTTTCCCAAAAGTATATCACCTATTGTCTTTTTTATTGCATTAGATAGAACTTCAAATGATATTCAAAAGGAATGATGAGAAACAACATCTTTGCTTTCTTCCTAATTTTATCAGGAAAGCTTCTGATTTATGAGAAAGTTTTAGCTATTTTATTAATTGTAGATGTTTTTGTTGATTTTTGTCAAGTTGAGGAAATTTCTGTCTATTCCTAGTTTGCCAAATTTTTGTTTTTCAAAAAATCTGTATTGATATTCTCTCTTCATGAGACATAAATTTTATAATTACTTGTAGTCTGTAGTCAGGTTATCTTTAACTTTTAGCATGTTTATAACAGTAATTTAGAGCATTTTTCTAGTAATCCCAACACCTATGCTTTCTCAGTGACAGCATCTATTGACTGCTTTTTACTCTGTGTATGGATCATAGTTTTCTATTTTCTTTGCATATCTTGTATTTTTTTGTCAAAAACTGAACATTTTTAGCTTAAGCAATATAGTGAGAGAGTGTTTCTACAAATTACTTTTTGATTAGCTGGGCATGCTGGCATATGCCTGTAGTCCCAGCTACTTAAGAGCCTGAGGTAGGAGGATCACCTGAACCGAGGAGCTTGAAACTGCAGTGAGCTATTACTGTGTCACTGCACTCCACCTGGGTGACAGAGTGAGACCCTGTCTCAAAAAAAAAAAAAAAAGAAAAGAAAGAAAAAAGAAAAAAAGATTTTAGATAATAATGTGGCAACTATGCAATCGTGTCATTACTCCATGATTTGTTGTTTTTGTTTTCCTTACTGTGTTTTTAATAACTTTATATAACTAACTTTGTAGTATTTTCTGTAGGGTATGGCTGCTGAGGCCTCTCCTCACTTAGCTCAGTGGTCAGCTAAAATGTTTCAGCAATTTATTTAAATGCTTTAAACCACTAAATATTCCACCCTTTGCTGAGGGCTTCTGAATGTCCATTGGTAAAGGCATTTAATACTCGAGCAGTTTTCCTACCTGACTTAATCTCTAGTTCCTCCGTGCAAAAGGCATCAAAGTCAACCAGAAATGACAGATGAGAAAACTCTCAAGTATTCCTTGGCATGTGGATAGCCCTGCATTTGAAGGTAGTCTTTTACATCTCATTAGTATGTCAAAGCTTTCCAGAACACTCTATGGCCATATCATATTATAATTTTTAAAAGTTTGTCTGGGATTTTGTTTCCTCCAACTGGTATTTTAGCCTTACACAGCTATACTGAAAACAAAAGCAGCTGATTGGAGCCTTGGGGATAAATTTTTTTCTGGAGAAAGAGTTTTGAATCAGGTTCAATAATAATAATACTTTGTAAATAGGGCTTTTTGTGGGTACTGCATAACATGCCAAATAGTGACAATTCTTTGGGGATGAGACTTTTGAGGATTTTCATATGCAGTGTGCCCACTTGTAGTGACTGCAAAACTGTTGGTTTTATCAGCTGGTATAGCCCTGAATCTGCTGAATTTCAAGACTATCGTGAAGCTGGAGAGAGAGAGGAAAGGTTTTAAGCCAAGTTAAAACACCACACAAAATTGTTTTCACTGAGGTTCATTCATTTTTTTTTGGAATAATTGATCCTCAGCATGTTACAAGGCATTAGTAATTTTCAGAATTCTGAAATAGAATATTATATTTATCTTTTCAATATTGCCATTGCTTTTATGGGGAAATGGATGTAGGAATATCCTTATTCTACCATTTTGGAAGTCCTACCAAAATGTCATTTCTTGCTCATGCTACATAAGCACCAAGGATTGGCAGAACGTGGGCTGAGAGAAGTTCATCTCAATCTGCACTTCCAAAATCACCTAACAAGGGAAAAAATGTAGCAAGGACTCTTAAAGCTCCTGCCCTGAAAGTGACACACATCAATTATTCCAATATTTCCATATGTTATTGCCCTAGGAAAATAAAACAGCTTTGCCTAACTTCAAAGAAGGACAAGAAACACAAGCCTACCCATCCTCTGTATGGTAAAAGTTAGAAAATACATGGTGAGTAGCAATATTAACTACCATATTTATTAGCTTATTTTATCAATAATTATAGCCTAAATTGTTTTCAGATTTCTAAATTTAGCTGCTTATAATTGCATTAGTTTCCTCCAGCAGCTGTAACAAGTTACCACAAACTTAGTTGTATGAAACAATGCAAAATTATAATCTTACAGTTCTGGAGATTAGAAGTGTAAAATGATTTTTGCTGCACTAACATCAAGGTGTCAGCAGAACTGTGTTTCTTAAGGAGGTTCCATTCTTTGCCTTTTTTAGCCTGTAGTTTGCATTGAGTCCACATAGATAATTCAAAACAATTTCTCCATGTGAACATCCTTACCTTAATCCATCTGAAAAGTTTATTTTGTCATGTGAGGTAACATATTCAGAAGTTTTGTAAGTTAGGAAGTGGATATCTTTGGGGGGCTACTTTTCTAATGATCAAAACAATCATATCAAAGGTAACATTATCTCCTCAAATGATCCAAAACTTTGTATCTAAATTTATTTTGTAAAGAATTATATGATAGATGAAGAACACCACCCCAAAAAACTAGATGTTGGACTGAAGTCTCAATATTTCCATTTTTTCATTATCCAAGTTCATATTATTAGACATGGATCAGATCCTATTAAAAATTTAATAACACTAACTTCTATTTCTCAATATGTGCTTATTATTGAATTTTATTGGTAATACTATTCTCTCAAGCCATAAATATTTCACCAAATGCTAAACCATTAAAATTAGTTTAACATTTACAAGTAAGTCTGGAGTTGATGGTTGGAGGTAGAAAGAAACCTGAAATTGAATGAATAATGGGAAAATGTACTGAAGCATGAAAGCACAGCTATTTCCATGAAGTGGCTTATGGTCAATAGTGTCCAGGGAATAGGGTACATGGGAGTTCAAAAACTAGAGTAACATTGACTCCTCTTTTGCTTTCCCTCTCTAAATTTGGAACTAACTTTTTGTTTTATTTTGTTCCTTTTCATTTTTTTTTCTTGTATCTTGAGGTTAAAGTTGTATGAACTGTTATTTGTAAGTTATAGTTTTTTATCTCACTAGGCTTGGAGACTTCTATTCCTCTTTGATACAAACTTCCTTTGATTTAAGTCACCTTGTTTAATGCACTCTTTTTTTTTTTTTTTTTTTTTTTTGAGACGGAGTATCGCTCTGTCGCCCAGGCTGGAGTGCAGTGGCGCGATCTCGGCTCACTGCAAGCTCCGCCTCCCGGGTTCACGCCATTCTCCTGCCTCAGCCTCCCGAGTAGCTGGGACTACAGGCGCCCGCTACCACGCCCGGCTAATTTTTTGTATTTTTAGTAGAGACGGGGTTTCACCGTGTTAGCCAGGATGGTCTCAATCTCCTGACCTCGTGATCCGCCCGCCTCGGCCTCCCAAAGTGCTGGGATTACAGGCGTGAGCCACCGCACCCGGCCTAATGCACTCTTTAAACATGTAAAAGGCAAAGCAAGTGCCTAGCCATGGCTCTGTGGGAAACTGAGAAGCATGATGTTGTTTCCTGTTTACATGGTATTCTTCTTTATCTAAGTATTCTTGGCTTTATATGACTTTAAAAGATATTGGACGTAAACAACTTCCTGTGAAGCCCAGAGAGAAAGTTGAAGAGTCAGATATCAAGACAGACTTTCACTATAGAGAGAACTCTGGTCACCCTGTTTCAAGAGAGAGAGAGGAAGGCAAAGATGATGAACTTAAAGTTTTTATTCTTGATTCATTTCCAATTTAGTTTGTATAATTGTCCTATGTATAAGTATTAATATTGTATCACAGCAAAGTTGTTGAAAAGTTTCAGGGTGTGGCAATGGAGGCTAAATTCTGAATTTAAAGAAACTAAAAAGAATTAAAGTGGAAAGAGGCAACTTTTGTGTTTTGAATAATGACAAGAATCATTGAGTGTTAGGAAACTTATGGGTCAGCTTCATGAACAGCAAGTCATGCTTATGATATCAATGTGATGATGACAAAAGTCTGGGTGTAAATAAAAACTAAGATTTCATTGTCGAAGTGGTTTGTTGATGTGGGTGATGACAAAAGATTTATAAATAAACAAGGCCAAGAGAGGTAGATAGTGGTAAAAGCAGAGGGCAAAAGGTTTCTATTTGTTTTTGTTTTGATTTTGCGTATTTTGAAAAATTAGTATACCACAATAGCCAGAAAGAAGTGAACAGCAACTGGATAATTATAGTTTATGCCTCTAGATTTTTAAATGTGTGCATTATGGGAGAGGAAACTGCTTTTACTTATGGAGGCACTTGAAGAGTGATGTCCCCAGAGACAATCCAGGTTGCAGTGGAAACAGGCAAATAGAGATTGCATTGTATTGAGAAATGAAAATGTAAAATGCTTTATTTAAAACGTTAAAATGTACTGAGATTTTTCAGAGTATGTGGTGGGAAGTATTGAGTTAGAGATTGCAATAAAAGAAAAAAATAGATGATAGTGGGGATAAGATCACATAGGAATTGGCCAGAGCGGACTGCATTTGTTTGGTGACCAAGAATGTTGGAGATGATTCACTGGAATGGGACTCCCTTAAAGGTTATAGATTTGATTAAACACTGTAGATTTAGGGCCTAGGTAGAATCAGTTACCTGGGGAAGTTAGCAGACTGTGGTCTTTGCTTAATGGCCTATGTGAATGCTGCTGCACTGTCCCAGCATCTCTTAAAATAACATCTTTTCATAAATTGTTAGCAGTGATTATTAGTTGACTTCTTGAATTCTCAACTCGTTATTGCGATTGTCTATGGAGTCCAGGAGGCCCAAGACTTCCTGTGGTGAAACTTGGAGGCCTCAAATATAATCCCCAAAGTGATGGGTTTTAGATCTGTCAAATCTGGCATTTTCAGGTCTATATTCAGAAAAGTTCATCCTTACTCATCTATCCAATAATTTAATGAGAATTTAATCAGTATCTTCTATGCTTGAATATTAAAGTAGTTTTTGGAGATTCAAAAGACACAATCTCTCCCAGCATGAGCTTGCAGTCAATTAATTGTTTTATTTATTAATTAATGTCACGATAAATGCTACCAAGGAAAATTTACAAATCGTATTGTA
Organism: Pan paniscus; assembly: GCF_029289425.2. Classification (NCBI taxonomy): domain Eukaryota; kingdom Metazoa; phylum Chordata; class Mammalia; order Primates; family Hominidae; genus Pan; species Pan paniscus. The sequence continues at coordinate 25,601,872 of NC_073258.2, read as the reverse complement.
AATAATAGAAAAAGTTGCCCTATGCAGAGTAAAGGTAGTGATTATCTTGTTAAAGGGTGGAGAATGGCAGAAATAATTTTTATCATCTGCAATAAATAAAGGTTCAGATGAGAATTGAAGATGACTGTAGGAGAATAAGAGAGGGAAAGAGAATAAAGAAAGTGCTTTCTAGGTAAAGGAAATCATGTATAATAAAAGGCTCTTTGGTGAAGAACTGGTGGAAACAGTGCCTAGAATGTAGTGAACTAGCATGACACTAATGTAACAAGTTTCTAAGGCAGTGCCCTTCTCTTTCCCAAAATGCAAATTCATGTGCTCTCTAAAGGGAAGTTCAAATTATCTTCTTAACAATTATATGTTCTATAAACTTTCTAATCTAACAATTTTCTGTCCTTTGAATTTTTCTCAGCATCATTCATTCTGCAACACTCATAAAAACAGACTTGTATTTTCACTAACCAGATGATCTTAACTATATCTCTTTTCCCATTTAGACAGCCCCAGATATTTCAGATTATGTCTTATATTTTAATCAATTGATTTGATATCTGGCATGCACTGTGATTTGAAAACACTGAGTTTTCAACTAATACTGACCACATTTGCAGATTGTCATAAAGAAATGAGCCTTGAGGATACAGATAATCCTTTCTTTCAATAAGTATTTACTGAGCACTCACTCTGTGTTAGGTACTATGCTAAGCACTGGGGATGCATTAATGAATTCTGTAGTCATCAAGCAAATATTCAGCACTATGATTACAAATGATCAATGAAAAGAATTATAAATATGTTTTCCTGACTGTAAAGGAAAAGCAGATAGAGGAGGAAGCAATGACAGACTACAAATGGCTGAGCTGGTTTTAAGTTGGACAAATGCATTCTCATTTCTCATGGACGCACACCTGATTTCAGTGATCAGTATGGCTAAGGTCTACACAGAGTAAGGAACCAGCAGGCAGGAGGAGCAAAGTAACAGTTGGGCTCACTGCTTTTTCCCTCATCTGTTAGAGGGGCTACAGCAATATAATTCTTTATCTTTCAGCATGTGCACATTTTGTGCCAGATACTATCTGAAGAAATGAGGATGAAATAGGAAACAAAAAAGATGAAAATTCCTCCCACAATGAGCTTCCACTATAGTGGTGGAGACAATTGTTAGTGTGCCAGTGTTACGTAGGTTTGTATCTTATTAATTATTGTGTCATTAAGGCTGTTGCTGGTGTCTAATAAATCCTGAGGAATGTAATGACTATCCCTAATGATTTTTCAAGAAGCAGGATTCAACACAGTGTGTCCTTCTCAACAACACAAAATACGGTCGTGTAGATCACATCCTCCCTCAAGAAAGCAGAGGATAGAAAGGAAGACATGACTTTAAATGTTCTCAGGTATCAACCTCAAAATGTCACAGTGCCTAGACTGGAATGCAAACTCATCCTTTGAGGTTTCTCTTCGTGATCAGTCATGACTGCAGTTGTATGTCTCTCAAGGAAAGGTTTTCTGTCCTCTTAAAGAGGATTGTGATTTATAGACTTTTTACGATATTTCTAAACAGAAATTTCAAAAAGGTTATGATGGCAAATTGCTAGTCTTGTGTTCTGTGAAAAAAGTATTTTCTTACATTTTGTTTCTTTCTTTAATGTTGACACAATTTTATTTGCAAAACATGACCTCCCTCCTCAGTGTAAAAAAAAAGTATTCCTCATTCTAAAAACTATATTCCAATTAATTCCAATCTGCGATAATTATAGAACCTTTTTAAGAAAACTGTGTTCTAGATATCAAAAACTAAACATGTGAAGAAAACTATACAAATAGAATCATAAACTCTGGTATATGTGCTGTATTCCTATTTGGTTTTATATTCTTTATCTGAATTTTGCTTTTGTCTTTCTTCAACACTGTTACCCTTACAAGTGTTCACATTATTACTTAGGACAACCCATAACACATTTTATAATTAATAAGAAAGCATTTTTTAAAATATTGTCATGATGAGCTTGCAACTTCTCAGTTCTTCAATTTTACCACTGAAGTATTACATTTTGGCTAACAGATGCCAAAGTAGGAAAAGGCATTTAAAAAATAATTGAGGAATATATGAAAATGTGGAATTATTTTTTAGTAAAACAAGATAGGAATCATAATGTTCCTACTTGTAATTATGGTCAAAATGCTTATTTTGAAACAGATCTTAATATGATACTTTTAACATGAATATTGATTTGTTATTTACAAAAATCTTCATGTAGTTGGTATGTTTAGATATCATTTATTTTCTTTTACTAAGAATTTAAATATTCTATTTGTAATTCAACTGCTACACTTCTATATAGAAATACACATATGACTCACACAAAAAACAGCACATGCAGAGTATTGACCATTACTATTACTGGGGAGATACTGTCAGAGAAACAGGAATATTTATTTATTTATTTATTTATTTATTTATTTATTTATTTATTTTGAGATGGAGTTTCGCTCTTGTCACCCAGCCCAGAGTGCAATGGCGCAATCTCCGCTCACCACAATCTCTGCCTCCCCGGTTCAAGCAATTCTCCTGCCTCAGCCTCCCGAGTAGCTGGGATTACAGGCATGTGCCACCAAGCCTGGCTGATTTTATATTTTTAGTAGAGATGGGGTTTCACCATGTTGGTCAGGCTGGGCTCAAACTCCTGACCTTAGGTGATCCACCCGTCTCAGCCTCCCAAAGCGCTGGGATTACAGGCATGAGCCACCATGCCCGGCCAGAAAGAGGAACTTAAGAAGATGTGGTTCTGTGGTTTGATCATACAGAATGTTTCACTACGTCTAAGACAATACAGAATTTCCTCTGTGAGGCATTTTAGGTGATATTCCTAAACAGTGGAACTTAATGGAACAGATTTGTCTGACATAAAGACAATACACTAAATTTAAAACATGCAGTGCCCAAATTAATCCAAATGTCTTTGTTTACCAAGGCTAGTTGTAGATTATCACACCTGCACTATGAAAAATACTCGTTTATATTCAGAGTTCTATATTAGTTAACTTATCAGTTTATGCCATTAATCAAGATGCTTGGTTAAATTTAACCAACTGGAATTTTCCATGATCTCAAAAGCAAATTTTGAATATCCAAAGTATTGTCTAATATAAATCTATGTGATTATGATGAAATCTGGAAATTATTCTAAGTTTTTTTTTCTCATCTAAAATAACTATCTCTACCTCGTAGGTATTTTCTGAGGTTTCACAAAGTTAGTATATATGAAACACTCTGCTATATTTATAGAAGGTTATAAATAACGTGTTTTCTATTGTTATAGTTGACATATTTCAAAGGCATTCTACATTTTTAAACAAGCATCCTATTAGGTATGACCGACACCTATTCAAAATAAATCCTTCTTTCTCATATGTTTGGTTTCCCTTGTGTGTACTCAAACCAACTAAAATGCTGTAACTTTCTTACTTTTAATAATGTATCAATTTTCCCATTTTAGCAACTTCTGATATATTTGAGTTGTTAAATAATGCAAAGCTTTCCAACCACATTAATTTTATTTTTTAATAAAAATTTATATCATTTTAATAATCTTTCAAAGTTTTACAAGTTGAAGTAATATTTGAACACTGACAACCTCTGTAAACTTCAGTTAATTAATACTTACATTGTATGTATTTAACAATATTTATTTATATAAAATGTTGGGCATATCACTAGCTGGTCAAAAGTGTCTGAAGAGGCTAGACATCATACCTCTCTCTCACCTTCCTCATGAATCATACAGGGTGTATGATTACCACAGCAGTAATCATCAAGATAGCTACAGGAAAGTGTTTTCCTTTGATTGAATCTGAAACATGATAATCTTTTTAAATTTTAAGTGTTTTTTTTTACATTATTTATACTAGGGTAGAATATGTGTATGCTATTTACCTTTATCAATATTATTATATTATCGTTCATGGCTGACCTAAAAAAACTAGTAGTGGCTGGGTGTGGTAGCTCATGCCTGTAATCACAACACTTTGGGAGGCTGAGGCTGGTGGATCACAAGGTCAGGAGTTCGAAACCAGCCTGGCCAATATGATGAAACCCCGTTTCTACTAAAAACACAAACATTAGCCGGGCATGGTGGCACGTACCTATAGTCCCAGATACTTGGAAGGCTGAGGCAGAAGAATTGTTTGAACCTGGGAGGCGGAGGTTGCAGTGAGCCGAGATCATGCCACTGTACTCCTGCCTGGGCGACATAGCGAGACTCCAAAAAAAAAAAAAAAAAAGTAGTAATAGTAATGGTATTATTTGGTATTAGATGTTCTTTAATAGAATATAACTGAATATGCTATTACTTATTGATGTGATACATCTTTCAGGGTTTTTTAGTCAAATTATTATTTAGAGAGAAAATCTGTAAGGAATTATTTTTAATATGAAGCAATGATATTTCTAAAAATTAAAGGACAATTGAACATCAGCTAAGATAATCAACTTACAAAAGACTCTATAGGTATGAACCATTTAGAAAATTGCTTGTTCGAAATGTCTTTTTCTAAGCATAAAGAAAAGCAATTTTAACTAATTATAGTAATAAACAGAAATAACTCATCCTATAGAAAGTTTTTGGAGTTAATAAACTGATCTTTCCCACTTATTTTAGTTGATATAAGGATACAAATAATTTTAAAATAGTATTGACTATAAAATAAGCAAGTATTCCAAAATGTAGCTGTTTAGCTAGCTGCTATTTACATTGTCATTTCTTTAATAAATATTCAACACTTCTCTCTTAGTAATTGCTAGAATTATAAATACAATTATAACATTCTGATAAAGTCCCTTTTATAGCAATACTATTAGACATAATAATGAAACAAAGGCAGAAAGCAAATAAAATATTTTAGAAAATGATTCTTTTATTGAACTGTGAAAACTCAATTATATATATTTTTAATTGGTATTTTCTTATATGCTCTGCCTGATTTCAATTTCTTGCCCCTTAATTTAAGCTTGGATAAGATCTATATGTTACCAGTCCTAATAATTAAAACATTCAGTCTGATTTTTTCCCCTTATTTACTCTAACTTTTTATTTTGAGGAATCTCAAACATACAAAAGTTTGAAAGAATATTACAAGGACCACTCTTATACTCTAAATTCATCAGTTCCTAAAATGTTTCTATATTTGCTTGTTTTCTTTTTCTCAAATGCAGGTAAATATCCTTCTCTTTGTCTCTGTCACTTTCTCTCTATCTCTCTGTATGTTTATGTGTGTGTGTGTATATATATGTATCTACATACACATGCATATAAATTTATATATGACATACTTTTTCTAGAATCATTTAAAGGCTGCAGTAAAACGTATCATCCTTAACAGTTTATATCTTCTTAAAATGAGAACATCCTCCTATATAACATAATAAAATTTCACAACCAAGGAACCTACCATTATCCATAATATAGTTTATAATATTATCCAAGTTATATTTTATTTTTAAATTTTCCAAATTCTTCCAAAGAAAATCTTTTATAGAGTTCTAAAAATATCTGGGACCCAGTTGGCTAATTCAAGATGGCTGACTCATGGCATTTCATACTCAATTCCTCCCCTAGAAGAACCAAAATAGCAAGTAGATAATCGCATTTCAACTAGATCATTCAAGAAGGAATACTGGAATTCAACAGAGAGTGACAGGCAATACCTAAAGCAAGAAAGGAGTAGGAATTGAGCCAGATCATTTGGCCAGAATCGGCTTGGAGCTGTGACTACCCTCCCAATATGGGGAAAAGGTAAGTGAGAGACTCTCAGTGATTTACATACTCACCATAGAGTCCTGCAATTCTAGCTACAGGAGAGCCCCTGGATCAGTGCAGGACCTGAAACTAACATAATGACCTTCCAGAAGTTTGTGTGATAGCACTGCCCCAGAGAAGCTCACGCTGGGTCCCATACATTTCCTGAGTCCTCAGTAGCCACAGGAAGGTGGCATTTTAGAACTCCCACAATAGACTGCCCACTGTCCAAGAGCCTAGCATTGCCGGGAATGAGGTGTAAAAGAAGCATGGACTGCTGCCCCAGGGCTTAGGCATGAACAACCATGGGCTACCACACCCAAGGCCAAGATACAATCCAGCAGTGGACTGCCACTTTTCAGACTGAGGCAAGAGAGAGGCACCATTCTAGAACCCGGCCCCCAACAGAGTGTGCACTGTCCTGGAGCCCATCCATGCAAGAGAAGTTACAACTACTGACCCCAGAACTTAGGCATGAGAGACTGTGGGCTACAGGCCTAGGGCTGAGGAATGAGTGGCACATTTGCTTCTTACCTGCAGGCCTAGGATGCAGAGACTGAAAGTGGCACCCTCCTCCCCCAGTGGCAAGGTAGGCCACTGCTGCTCTCTATTCAAGCATTCCACCAGTGGCCTAGGGATTACCCAACATATGACTACCATGACTATTGCCTATACACATAATCAGGGGGCCTGAGGACTAGCCAGCCTGGCTTGGCTTTGTTTGTCTCCACCCCATGCCAGAGCACACCACCCACAGGTCAGCGAATTGCTCAACTTTGCCCATTATCATTCGCAGCACTCCTCCTAGGGACCTGAGATTGGGCCTACTCACCTGGCTACTACCACCATAGCTAGCACATACCAGTACATGCCAACTGTGGGCCTGGTGACTGGTCTGTCCAGCCCATTGCAGCTATTGCCAATGCCAGTAAACACTTCTTGGGACTCAGAGGATCATCCCACCACTGCCACTGCAAATGCCTATTCTACACTGGCTGGCCAGGGCTCTGAGAATCCACCTACCTGCCAGTCCCACTGGTGATACTACTGGATTACATGTAAGCCATGTGGAGGCCCAAGAATCAGCCCTCCTGGATTGACTAACACTGGTGTAGTGTATGCCCACCCTGCCCCAAGAATAGGCATGCTTAGCTCATCGCTGCTACCACTTGGGCCTGAGTACTGCCATACCTGGTGTCCCAGTCCCCAGCAAAACTGCACCACAGACTCCACTAATAACTACGCCCCAAGCTACTGAAGAAATCTCACATACCACTAACACTGTTTATGTCCATAGAAAACATACAGAGACTACACTACTGCATGCACTCAGAATCAAAGCCAAAGTGCCATCCCTACCTAACACCATCGATTCGTCCTCAGGAAAAAAGTCCTCTCTACAAAAGCAAATTAAAAAAAAAAAAAAAAAAGGAAGAAGCAACTGATACACTAGAAACATAGATATCAACATAAGAACACAAGAAACAAAAAAAGCAAAGAGATAAAATACCTCCAAAGAAACACAATAATTCTCTGGAAAGAGATCCCAATCAAAAAGAAATCCATGAAATGCCAAAAATAAAATTCATATTATTGATTTTAAAGAAGCTTGAAGAGATATAAGAGACTATTGAAAAACAATACAAAAAAAAGCAGTAAAACAGTTCAGGGCATTAATGAAAAATGTACAAAAGAGATAGGTATTATAAAAAAGAACCAAACAGAAATTCTAGAACTGACGAACTCATTGATTAAAATATACAATATATTTGAAAGCTTCAATAATAGACCAGAACGAGCAAAAGAGAAAATTTCAGAAGTTGAAGACAGGTCTTTTGAAATAATCCAGTCAGATAAAAGGAAAAAAGTAAGGAAAAAAGAATTAAAGAATGTACAAAGCCTTTGTGATACATGCGACACCATAAAGTGACCAAATATATATGTTATCAATATCTTAGAAGGTGACAAGAGAATAAAAAGTTTCAAAAACCTATTTAATGAAATAATAGATGAAAACTTCTCACCTCTAGCAAGAGATATACACATCCAGAGACAGGAAGCCCAGCAATCCCTAAAACAATACAATGCATAGAGATCTTCTCCATGCCCCGTTATAGTCAATATGTTCCAAGTGAAGGACAAAAAGAAAATTCTGAAAACAGCAAAATAAAATTATCTAGTCATCTGTAAAGAAAATTCCGACAGACTAACAGTGAATATTTCAGCAGAAACCTTATAGGCCAAAAGAGAATTGGATGATATATTCAAATTGCATAAAGAAAAAGAAAATATCAATGAAGGATACTATATACCACAAAACTATCCTTTATAAATGAAGGAGAGATAAAATCTTTCCTAGACAAGCAACAGCTGAAGGAATTTGTGACCACTAGACCACATGACCTTTCACTTCCAGGTTTAGGACCCCCTTGAGCATTTCCCACAAGAAAATCCTCTGATTTTCATTTTTTTTTTTTTTTTTTTTTGTCATTTACTTGAGACATTTAAGCTAAACCTGGAAGTGGAAGGATGCCAATTACCATAATTAAAACAATGAAAAAATACAAAACTCATTAGTAAATCCAATACTCAAATGAAGAAAAGGCTTAGATGGTACTACGAAAGAAAATCAGCAAGCTACAAGGACACAATCCTGAAAGTCATATAGAACCAAGGAACCAGAATAGCCAAAAAAAATTCTTATCAAAAAGAACAAAACTGGAGGCATCACACTACATAATTTCCAAATATAAGTCTGTAGTAACCAAAACAGCATGATATTGCTATAAAAATAGAAACATAGATACATGGAACAGAATAAAGAATTCATAAGTATATTCACTTATTTATAGTCGATGAATTTTCAGCAAAGTCTCCAAGAACATGTACTTGAAAATGGACACTTTCTTCAGTACATACTGCTGGGGAAATCGGATATCCATATGCAGAAGAAATAAACTGAATCCCTATATCTCATCATACACAAAAATCAACTCAAGATGGATTACAGACTTAAACATAAGACCAAAAACTATAAAAATACTAGAGGCAAACATAGGGCAAACACTTTAGGACACTAGTCTAGGCAAATATTTTATGGCTAAGACCTTAAAAGCACAGACAGCTGAAACAAAAACAGACAAATGAAACTATAATAAAAGAAAAAAAAATCTGCTTCCAAAGGAAAGAAGAGTGAAGAGACAAACTGTTGAATGGGAAGAAATATTTAAAAAACTGTATATCTGACAAAGGACTAGTATTCAGAATATATGAGGAACTCAACACAACAGTAAAGAGTAATTTCATTAAAAAGCAGGCAAAGGACATGACTACACAAAGAAGGCATGAAAATGGCCAACAGGTATATGAAAAAATGCTCAATGTCACTAATTATTAGTGAAATGCATATCAAAACAATGAGATAATACAGTATTCCAGTTAGGATGGCAAACATTATAAAAACAAAACATAGCCATTGCCAGAAAGGACGTGGAGAAACAGAAACTCTTATACACTGTGGGTGGGAATGTAAATTAGTACAACCGCTATGGAAAACAGAATGGTGATTTCTCAAAAAACTAAAAATAGAACTACAAGTGTTCCAGCAATCACACTCAATGTCTATCTAAAATATAGGAAATATGCCACAATGTTTATCACAGAACTATTCACAATAAGAAAAATAAGGAAACTAAGGGTCTATCAACAGATGATTAAGTCAAGAAATCTTATATATACACAACGAAATACTATTTGCCCATTTAAAAAAATGAATTCATGTCATTTGCAGCAACAAAAATGGAACTGGAAGTCATTGTGTTAAGTAAAGTAACCTAGGCACAGAAAGACAAATACTGCATGTTTCCACTCATATGCTGGAGCTAAAAAAAATTGATCTCATAAAGGTAGAGAGTAGAATGATGAGTAATAGAGGCTGGGAAGGGTAGGTGAGTGGGAGAAGAGGGATAAGTAGAGGAAGGTTAATGGGTAAAAACATACAGCACAACAAAAGGTGTACGTTTTATCATTTGACAGCAGAGTAGAGTGTCTATATTTAACAGCAACCTATTGTATATTTCAAAGCAGCTAAAAGATGGGCACAGGGGCTCACGCCTGTAATTCCAGCACTTTGGGAGGTTATTGTGGGCGAACTGCTTGAGCTCAGGAGTTCGAGACCAGCGTACAAGACAAGGTGAAACCCCGTCTCTACTAAAACAAAAAACAAACCAACAAACAAAAAGTAAATAAAAGAGAGGACTTGCATAATATCCAATATATAGAATCAAAAATTAATTCAAGTAATCTTCACCTCAAATATCCTGAGTTGATCATTAAATATTCTATGCATGTAACAGAATAACACACGTGCCCCATAAATATGTAAAATATTGTGTATCAATTTAAAAAATAAAAAATTCAGAATTCAAATAAATATATATGTTGATCAATATTTTAAAAATTAAAATAAAATAATTACTTATAACTCAAAGCTCTAATTTTTAAATAATGGGGATGGAATGTAGCTCTGTTTAAAAGGACATATAACCCTGTTTAATAAACATCAATCTGGAACCACAAATCAAGAAAGAATTCTTTATATGTAAATAAAAAAAGTTTATTAACGTTTCGGGTTTGGAAGAAAAACTATATATATACTAAATATAGATTGAAAGGTTTTTTGTTCATTTGTTTTTTGGTTGGGTACAGCGGCTGATGCCTATAATCCACGTATTTCAGGACGAGTCAGGAGGATTGCTTGAGGCCGAGAGTTTGAGACTAGTCAGGGCAACAGAATAAGACCTTGTCTCTACAACATAGTTTTTAAAATTAGCTGGATGTGGTAGTATTCACCTGTAGCCCTAGCTACTCAGGAGACTGAGACAGCAGGAAAGCTTCAGCCCAGGAATTCGAGGCTGCAGTGAGCTATGAATGAGCCACCGCCCTCCACCCCGTCTGAGTGACAGAGTGAGACCTTGCCTCTAAAAAAACAAAAGTTTTTAACATTTTTATTTTGAAATAATTATAGATTCACAGAAAGCTGTAGAAGTAGTACAAAGAAATCCTGTATACCTTTCACCCAAGTTGCTTCATTATTTATATCTTATATAAATATAGTCCTATATCAAATCCAGGGAATTGACGCTGGTATAAACTATGTATATGGTTCTGTGTCACTGTTCTCATATGTGGAGATTTATATAACCACAACTGTATTCAAGATACACAACTATTCCATCACCACAAAGAACTCTCTTGTGCTACCTACTTCTTTACAGTGACTCCACCTCTTCCCCACCATTTTAAACTTTATTTTGCACTGTACACAAATATAAAATATACTTATATTTTATAATTTTTTTCTTTTTAATCATCTAACAATGAAAACTAGCAATTTCTATTTTCTTACAGCATGCTCAGTTAAAAAAATAAAGTTCAATACGAACTGCTTTAAAATAATCTTAGGACTGCAGATATATTCAAACTTTATATTGACTAATTGATTTTTTTTATTATACTTTAAGTTCTAGGGAACATGTGCACAATGTGCAGGTTAGTTACATATGTATACATGTGCCATGCCAGTGTGCTGCACCCACTAACTCGTCATTTACATTAGATATATCTCCTAATGCTATCCTTCCCCCCCACCCTCCACCCACCCCATGACAGTCCTGGTGTGTGATGTTCCCCATGTTGTGTCAAAGTGTTCTCATTGTTCAATTCCCAACTATGAGTGAGAACATGTTGTGTTTGGTTTTCTGTCCTTGCGATAGTTTGCTCAGAATGATGGTTTCCAACTTCATCCATGTCCCTACAAAGGAAATGAACTCATCATTTTTTATGGCTGCATAGTATTCCATGGTGTATATGTGCCACATTTTCTTAAATGTGTCTATCATTGATGGACATTTGGGTTTGTTCCAAGTCTTTGCTGTTGTGAATAGTGCCACAATAAACATACATGTGCATGTGTCCTTATAGTAGCATGATTTATAATCCTTTGGGTATATACCCAGTAATGGGATGGCTGGGTCAAATGGTATTTCTAGTTCTAGATCCTTGAGGAATTGCCACACTGTCTTCCACAACGGTTGAACTAGTTTACACTCCCACCAACTGTGTAAAAGTGTTCTTATTTCTCCACATCCTCTCCAGCACCTGTTGTTTCCTAACTTTTTAATGATCACCATTCTAACTGGTGTGAGATGGTATCTCATTGTGGTTTTGATTTGCATTTCTCTGATGGCCAGTGATGATGAGCATTTTTTCATGTGTCTATTGGCTGCATAAATGTCTTCTTTTGAGAAGTGTCTATTCATGTCCTTCACCCACTTTTTGATGGGATTGTTTGATTTTTTCTTGTAAATTTGTTTAAGTTCTTTGTAGATTCTGGATATTAGCCCTTTGTTAGATGGGTAGATTGCAAAAATTTTCTCCCATTCTGTAGATTGCCTGTTCACTCTGATGGTAGTCTCTTTTGCTGTGCAGAAGCTCTTTAGTTTAATTAGATCCCATTTGTCAATTTTGGCTTTTGTTGCCATTGCTTTTGGTGTTTTAGTCATGAAGTCCTTGCCCATGCCTATGTCCTGAATGGTATTGCCTAGGCTTTCTTCTAGGGTTTTTATGGTTTTAGGTCTAACATTTAAGTCTTTAATCCATCTTGCATTAGTTTTTGTATAAGGTGTAAGGAAGGGGTCCAGTTTCAGCTTTCTACATATGACTAGTTGGTTTACCCAGCACCATTTATTAAATAGGGAATCCTTTCCCCATTTCTTATGTTCATCAGGTTTGTCAAAGATCAGATGGTTGTAGATGTGTGGTGTTATTTCTGAGGGCTCTGTTCTGTTCCATTGATCTATATCTCTGTTTTGGTACCAGTACCATGCTGTTTTGGTTACGGTAGCCTTGTAGTACAGTTTGAAGTCAGGTAGCATGATGCCTCCAGCTTTGTTCTTTTGGCTTAGGATTGTCTTGGCAATGCGGGCTCTTTTTTGGTTCCATATGAACTTTAAAGTGGTTTTTTCCAATTCTGTGAAGAAAGTCATTGGTAGCTTGATGGGGATGGCACTGAATCTATAAATTACCTTGGGCAGTATGGCCATTTTCACAATATTGATTCTTCCTGTCCATGAGCATGGAATGTTCTTCCATTTGTTTGTGTCCTTTTTTACTTCACTGAGGAGTGGTTTGTAGTTCTCCTTGAAGAGGTCTTTCCCATCCCTTGTAAGTTGGATTCCTAGGTATTTTACTCTCTTTGAAGCAATTGTGAATGGGAATTCACTCATGATTTGGCTGTTTATCTGTTCTTGGTGTATAGGAATGCTTGTGATTTTTGCACACTGATTTTGTATCCTGAGACTTTGCTGAAGTTGCCTATCAGCTTAAGGAGATTTTGGGCTGAGACGATGGGGTTTTCTAAATATACAATCATGTAATCTGCAAACAGGGACAATTGGACTTCCCCTTTTCCTAATTGAATACCCTTTATTTCTTTCTCTTGCCTGATTGCCCTGGCCAGAACTTCCAAGACTATGTTGAATAGTAGTGGTGAGAGAGGCCATCCCTGTCTTGTGCCAGTTTTCAAAGGGAAAGCTTCCAGTTTTTGCCCATTCAGTATGATATTGGCTGTGGGTTTTTCATAAATTCCTCTTATTATTTTGAGATACATCCCATCAATACCTAGTTTATTGAGTTTTTAGCATGAAGCGTTGTTGAATTTTGTCAAAGGCCTTTTCTGCATCTATTGAAATAATCATGTGGTTTTTGTCTTTGGTTCTGTTTATATGATGGATTACGTTTATTGATTTGTGTATATTGAACCAGCCTTGCATTCTAGGGATGAAGCCAACTTGATCATTGTGGATAAGCTTTTCGATGTGCTGCTGGATTCGGTTTGCCGGTATTTTATTGAGGATACTTGCATCGATGTTCATCGGGGATATTGGTCTAAAATTCTCTTTTTGTTGTGTCACTGCCAGGTTTTGGTATCAGGATGATGCTGGCCTCATAAAATGAGTTAAGGAAGATTCCCTCTTTCTCTATTGATTGGAATAGTTTCAGAAGGAATGGTACCAGCTCCTCTTTGTATCTCTGTAGAATCTGGCTGTGAGTCCATCTCGTCCTGGACTTTCTCAGGTTGGTAGGTTATTAATTATTGCCTCAAATTCAGAGCCTGTTATTGCTCTATTCTGGGATTCAACTTCTTCCTGGTTTAGTCTTGGGAGGGTATATGTGTCCAGGAATTTATCCATTTCTTCGAGATTTTCTAGTTTATTTTCACAGAGGTGTTTATAGTATTCTCTGATGGTAGTTTGTATTTCTGTGGGATTGGTGGTGATATCCTCTTTATCATTTTTTATTGCATCTATTTGATTCTTCTCTCTTTTCTTCTTTATTAGTCTTGCTAGCGGTGTATCAATTTTGTTGATCTTTTCAAAAAACCAGCTCCTGGATTCATTGATTTTTTGAAGGGTTTTTTGTCTCTATTTCCTTCAATTCTGCTCCGATCATAGTTATTTCTTGCCTTCTGCTAGCTTTTGAATGTGTTTGCTCTTGCTTTTCTAGTTCTTTTAATTGTGATGTTAGGGTGTCAATTTTAGATCTTTCCTGCTTTCTCTTGTGGGTATTTAGTGCTATACATTTCCCTCTACACACTCCTATAAATGTGTCCCAGAGATTCTCGTATGTTGTGTCTTTGTTCCCATTGGTTTCAAAGAACATCTTTATTTCTGCCTTCATTTTGTTATGTACCTAGTAGTCATTCAGGAGCAGGTTGTTCAGTTTCCATGTAGTTGAGCAGTTTTGAGTGAGTTTCTTAATCCTGAGTTCTAGTTTGATTGCACTGTGGTCTGAGAGACAGTTTGTTATAATTTCTGTTCTTTTACATTTGCTGAGGAGTGCTTTACTTCCAACTATGTGGTCAATTTTGGGATAAGTGAGATGTGGTGCTGAGAATATCTATTCTGTTGATTTGGGGTGGAGAGTTCTGTAGATGTCTATTAGGTCTTCTTGGTGCAGAGCTGAGTTTAATTCCTGGATATCCTTGTTAACTTTCTGTCTCGTTGATCTGTCTAATGTTGACAGTGGGGTGTTAAAGTCTCCCATTATTATTGTGTGGGAGTCTAAGTCTCTTTGTAGGTCTCTAAGGGCTTGCTTTATGAATCTGGGTGCTCCTGTATTGGGTGCATATATATTTAGGATAGTTAGTTATTCTTGTTGAATTGATCCCTTTACCATTATGTAATGGCCTTCTTTGTCTCTTTTGATCTTTGTTGGTTTAAATTCTGTTTTATCAGAGACTGGGATTGCAACCCCTGCTTTTTTTTTTTGTTTTCCATTTGCTTGGTAGATCTTCCTCCATCCCTTTATTTTGAGCCTATTTGTGTTTCTGCATGTGAGATGGGTCTCCTGAATACAGCACACTGATGGATCTTGACTCTTTATCCAACTTGCCAGTCTGTGTCTTTTAATTGGAGCATTTAGCCCATTTACATTTAAGGTTAATATTGTTATGTGTGAATTTGATCCTGTTATTATGATGTTAGCTGGTTATTTTTTTCTCATTAGTTGATGCAGTTTCCTCCTAGCATCGATGGTCTTTACAATTTGGCATGTTTTCGCAGTGGCTGATATCAGTTGTTCCTTTCCATGTTTAGTGCTTCCTTCAGGAGCTCTTGTAAGGCAGGCCTGGTGGTGACAAAAATCTCTCAGCATTTGTTTGTCTGTAAAGGATTTTATTTCTCCTTTACTTATGAAGCTTAGTTTGGCTGGATATGAAATTCTGGGTTGAAAATTCTTTTCTTTAAAAATGTTGAATATTGGTCCCCACTCTCTTCTGGCTTGTAGAATTTCTGCTGAGAAATCCGCTGTTAGTTTGATGGGCTTCCCTTTGTGGGTAACCCGACCGTTCTCTCTGGCTGCCCTTAACATTTTTTCCTTCATTTCAACGTTGGTGAATCTGGCAATTATGTGTCTTGGAGTTGCTCTTCTCAAGGAGTATCTTTGTGGCGTTCTCTGTATTTCCTGAATTTGAATGTTGGCCTGCCTTGGTAGGTTGGGGAAGCTTTCCTGGATAATATCCTGAAGAGTGTTTTCCACTTGCTTCCATTCTCCCCATCACTTTCAGGTACACCAATCAGACGTAGATTTGGTCTTTTCACATAGTCCCACATTTCTTGGAGGCTTTATTCATTTCTTTTCACTCTTTTTTGTCTAAACTTCTCTTCTCACTTCATTTCATTCATTTGATCTTCAACAACTGATACCCTTTCTTCCACTTGATCAAATGGGCTACTGAAGCTTGTGCATGTGTCACGTAGTTCTCATGCCATGGTTTTCAGCTCCATCAGGTCATTTAAGGTCTTCCTACGCTGTTTATTCTAGTTAGCCATTCATCTAATCTTTTTTCAAGGTTTTTAGCTTCTTTGCGATGGGTTCGAACATCCTCCTTTAGCTCGGAAAAGTTTGTTATTACCGATCGTCTGAACCCTTCTTCTCTCAACTCATCAAAGTCATTCTCCATCCAGCTTTGTTCTGTTGCTGGTGAGGAGCTGCATTCCTTTGGAGGAGAAGAGGCACTCTGATTTTAGAATTTTCAGCTTTTCTGCTCTGTTTTTTCCCCATCTTTGTGGTTTTATCTACCTTTGCTCTTTGATCATGGTGACATACGGATGGGGTTTTGGTGTGGATGTCCTTTCTGTTTGTTAGTTTTCCTTCTAACAGTCAGGATCCTCAGCTGCAGGTTTGTTGGAGTTTGCTGGAGGTCCACTCCAGACCCTGTTTGCTTGGGTATCACCAGCGGAGGCTACAGAACAGCAAATATTGCAGAACGGCAAATGTTGCTGCCAGATCCTTCCTTTGGAAGCTTTGTATCAGAGTGGCACCTGGCTGTATGTGGTGTCAGTCATTCCCTACTGGGAGGTGCTCCCAGTTAGGCTACTTGAGGGTCAGGGACCCACTTGAGGAGATAGTCTGTCCGTTTTCAGATCTCAAACTCTGTGCTTGGAGAAGCACTACTCTCTTCAAAGCTATCAGACAGGGATGTTTAAGTCTGCAGAAGTTTCTGCTGCCTTTTGCTCAGCTATGAACTGCCCCAGAGGTGGAGTCTACAGAGGCAGGCAGGACTCCTTGAGCTGTGGTGGGCTCCACCCAGTTTGAGCTTCCTTGGCCACTTTGTTTACCTACTCAAGCCTCAGCTATGGTGGATGCCCCTCCCCCAGCCTCGCTGCCATCTTGCAGTTCAATCTCAGACTGCTGTGCTAGCAGTGAGCCAGGCTCCATGGGCATGGAACCCTCCGAGCCATGCGTGGGATATAATCTCCTTGTGTGCCATTTGCTAAGACCGTTGGAAAAGTGCTGTATTAGGGTGGGAGTGTCCTGATTTTCCAGGTACCATCTGTCACGTCTTCCCTTGGCTAGGAAAGGGAATTCCCCGACCCCTTGTGCTTCCTGGGTGAGGCGATGCCCTGCCCTGCTTCTGCTCATGCTCCATGGGTTGCACCCACTGTCTGCCAAGCCCCATTGAGATGAACCCAGTAACTCAGTTGGAAATGCAGAAATCACCCATCTTCTGCATCGCTCATGCTGGGAGCTGTAGACTGAAGCTGTTCCTATTCGGCCATCTTGGAATCCATAGACAAATTGATTTTATAAAGCCATAAAGGCCTAAATTCTCTTAAGCAATTTTCATGTAAATAGATGTTTTTCTAATACAGTGAATAACTTTCTAATTAAGGCAATAAAGTCATCAGGATTACAAGATGCAAGAGTTATAAAACCGTTTTGTACATCACTAATTGGGTAATACAAATAAGGTTTATATAAATTTTAATTTATATGACCCAGGACTTCTCTTTCTTAGCTTCTCAGTCTTATTTACATGTAAATGCTATCAAATAAGCAATGATGCTATGGAAATCAAACCAGCACCAGCCCAAAAAGCATCTCTCTTTTACACACATACAAACACAGTTTAACTCATTTAAGGTCATGTAAGCATAGAATACAAAAACAAAATTATCCTATGAAACTGTTAGTGGCAGCAAATCCATTTGGGTCTTTAGCAATGTCAGTTCTTGCCTCCTCAGAAGAAAGAATTCTATGAGGGGCATAAGGCAGAAGGAGAGGTGAGGCAAGTTTTAGAGCAGACATGAAAGTTTATTAAAAAGCTTTAGAGCAGGTTGAAAGGAAGTAAAGTACACTTGGAAGAGGGTCAAGCAGTCAACTTGAGAGATGAAGAGCATGGTTTGACCTTTTTGACTTGGGGTTTTATATGTTGGCATGCTTCCAAGGTCCTGCAATCCTTCTCCCCTGAATCATCCTTTGGGGTGGACTGTCCACATATGCAGTGGCCTGCTAGCTCTTGGGAGTGCAGCCTATGCAGTGTGTTTACTGGAGTTATATGCATGCTAATTTGAGGTGTTCTTCCTCTACCAATCAAATGTCCCTAGAAGGTCATGTACCAGTTAAACTCCACCATTTTGCCTCGTAATGTGCATGCTTGAACCCACTGGCCCAACTCCTGAAATCTTATCAGGAGGCTGCTGATCATTTCAGGTGTTTCTGTTTATTGGGAGACTGCCTTCCCTGGTGCTGGCTTTGACCAGTTATTACTTTAGAGAAACAGTTAACAACCACCTGACCATCACCTGATGGTTACCTGACATTCTGGTGTGTATTGGAGTGAGGGCATGGGGGTAGAACCCTCTACTGCTGTCCTCATGTCTGACTAGCTACCTACTGTAACAAAATCAGTTACAAAATTTGCAGTTGAAGCTCCAGAAGGTATCTGCAAAATATTATAATTAACAGCAAAGACTCAAATGTGTCATACAATTGCAAAATTTTTCATTTCCACAATATCATACATAAAATATTTGTTTCACAGTAATGCAGCCCACAAAGAGAAAATTGTAAGCCACAAGAATTTAAACCCCTTCAGCTGACATAAAAATAACACAAATCCAGGTAACTATTAGATTTAAATTTGGGTTGCATATTAAGATATCTGTACTAATTGAGTATTAGTTAAACTCCCTGAAAAGAAACGCTTGAAATAATTTATGTGTTCTAAAAAACAAACCCCAAAACAACATAACAATTAGTAATAAAATATTCCAAGTGACAGGTGGCAAGAGATTAATTAGAAACAAGTAAAATATAATTGGAATCTTCATAAGTATGCAGTTTTTGTAATTAACAGCTAAACCCAAAATGTGTATTGATAGAGTTCCTGAAATAACAAAAATGTGTCTTTTCATTTTCATTCTGAAATCCTGTAGCTTGTGTACAGATAGTTGTTCATATATAAAATTTGTCCTGTAAATGTGAACTGTACATGAAATGATTGTAGTAGGCAGAATTTCAACGTGGCCTTCAATGAGGCACACTCATATAATCTCCTCCTCTTGACTGTGCATGAAACCTATAAAGATGAATGCCATGATAATTATTTCATGCTCTATGACAGAAGGGATTTTGCAGATGTAATTAGGTCCAAAGCAATTGATTTGTAGTATTATTTATTTATTTTTTAGATATGGGGTCTTACTATATTGCCCAGACTGGTCTCAGACTCCTGAGCTCAAGCCATGCTCCCTCATCAGCCTTCTGGGTAGCTGAGACTATAGTTGCATGCCACCACACCTGGCTCAGTTGACTTTAAAGTAAGATCAGCTGGTATGGGCCACACCTAATCACACAAATCCTTTAAATTTAAGTCTAGAGGTTAGAGACAGAGGAAGTAAGACATCCAAAATGCATTTATTTGCACTTGACAAGGATTTGGCATGTGATTGCTTGTTTGACAATTGAGAGGACCATGCAACACAGAATGGAGGATTCCTCTAGGAAATGAGTAGCCTCCAGCTGACAGTCAGCAAAGAAGCAGGGACCTCCGCCCTATAATCTGAAGAAACTAATTTCTGTCAGTAAGAATGATCCAAAGTGAATTTTTCTCTGGAGTTTCTGGAGTTTCTCTGGAGATTGTGAGTAATGCAAAACTGATGTCTACCTTGACAGTGTAGATAATGTGTCATTTTAAAGGAAGCTTTCAATGCCTTGTTTGTATTGGTATTTAAATTTTAAAACTAAAAGTAAAATTAAAGCTGAGTGTATTAGTCAAAGTATCTCTAGGTAAGAATCTTTGATAACTGAAGAGAAATCTTTGATAACTCCAGAGAAAAAATCAGCTTGGATGACACCTTGAATTCAGTCTTGTGATACTTGGAGGAGAGAACTCTCCTATACTATGCCAACAAACTTCCTTAATTTATTCTATTGAAATAAATTTCACTGCATTAACAGGAGGTATGCATGCAAAATATACACAAGCAAACTGGAACATTTCACAAACAACAGATTAAAGAGACAGACTGTACGTTGGAGCTTCACCTCTGGCAATTTTATTTTGAATTGTAAAATAAAATGAACAATCACATATTTGTCAAAATTTTCTTCATGTTTATTATTCATGTTTTATATTTTTATATTCACTGAAGATAAAAAGTGGCACCCATGAAGAGATTCATACTTTACCTCCTCCTGACGCAGTCACTGGGTTGGCAATAATTTGAGTTAGTAACACTCTTCACATGATTTAAATGTGCTGCCAGTAAAATATTTCTTTCAATGGGAATTAGATCTGAGTTTAAAAATCAAGCCAAATGTGAAGTAACATGTGTGTTTAATAATCCTGAGCACACAATTTTCAAAACTCATATTTCACATAATTTGTATACTGTATTTCTTCCCAGCCCAACATCTAAATGTAAAAATAACCCCAACAGGAACTAGACATAAACTAGAAGAAGTAGGGTACCATACAGAAAATGGTACGTAGCAAGAAATAAGAGTAAGTGGAAAAAGGAAATCAATATAAGACATACATTAAAACAATTGGTAGGTGAAGATTATGAGTAATGCAAAACTGATGTCCACATTGACAGTGTAGATAATGTGTCATTTTAAAGAAAACTTTCAGTGCCTCAATTGTTTGTATTAGTATTTAAATTTTAAAAGTAAAAGTAAAATTAAAATTGAGTGTATTAGTCAAAGTATCTCTAGGTAAGAATCTTTGATAACTTAAGAGGAATTTATATGATTATTCAAACTATATTAAGAAATTAATTCTGATGTCTGCACAAAAATATTATTGCTTACATTTACCTACTGATGACTTCATTGTAAAATGGCTAAATGAATTTTTACCAATCTGAATTTGTTTAGGATGGCCTGGTTTAAAAGATAGCCTGGTGGAATACCAGGAAATTAACTGAGGTAAAACAGGGAGGGAGCTTTCTTGCGGCCACTTGAGAGGGATTTTCTGCAGCACTAACAAGTCTTTGCCGTAACTCTGGGACTTAGGAACATTTTAAAGGGATAGACCAACATCAGTCTAAGTGACCACGAATAAGGTACAAAAAAGAAGAGATCCATGAGATCGCTGATTAGAGATGTGTCATTGAATTGATATGCCATGTGTAAATAACCATCCAAGTGGGAAAGGGGACAACCTGGGCCTCTGGCCTACGATGCACTCAAGTGTAACAATCGCTTTTGCTTAGAGGGCAGACTGAATATTTAATCCATTCCATCCAGGCATTTGCATCTTGAGATCCTGGCTCAATTGCTAAAGTATGCTTTAAGTCTTTTTCCTTCTACAATGGCCACTTTGGTTTTGTTATTGGATAAACAGTGGATCTCAATATACACGCAAGATGTTTTGTCACAAAGTAGATGCCTAGAATCACAGACATCCATTTGCAATCAAATGCTGAAGTGCGTGGTATAAAGGTGGTGAAAGAGCCTCCCCAGGAATTCCAAAATATCCACCCAGTTGGTCCAGAAAGCTCCATTAGAGAGTCAGCTGCTTCTCATTATGTGTGACGACATGACCTTTTCTGGAAACTCTAACAATAAAATATTCAGACTCTGGCAGACCCTGTTTTATGTTATAATTCATTTATTTTGCTTTCAAAATGTATTGTTCCTTGAAAAGTAAATAAAACATATTAATTTTATTTTTTTCTTTTTATGTTTTTAATGTGATTCCTAAAAAATTTTTAATTACATCTATGGCTTGCATAGTATTTTTAATAGATGGTACTGCTTTTCAACCAGCATAGTTTTATTTTTTCTTATTAGAAAGTCCAAAATTTTGCTCACATTTAAGGGCTTATTAAGTACTGTTCTATTAATAATTGTGCATAAGTATATGTATGAATTTGTGTGCTTTCATACTAGTTTATTAAAAAGTATTCTGTTTATCCAACTTTCCAAGTACAGATAGAATACAAGGCAATACTGCATCCAACATGATATTTTCACCTATCTATTTACTGCCTTCTTAATTACATTTAAAACATAATAGTAGCCTTTGAAATTCTTTTTAGCTAATGGAACAAATAATAATGCAATCCGTGTAAGAATTTATGCCCCTCATATTTATGATTTGTCTTCAGGGGTCCATGATGGGACATAAGGGATGGAAAGGAAGGGTGACAATAACCATTGTCAAATATTTCCCATCTGCCTTGGTTACGTAGACACATTTCCTGAATAGATCAGTCTGCCGAGGAAAATATATATTCAGACATATTCTGGCATGATTTAAATTGTCAATTGCTTTCTAAAGTCCTAACCATTTAATTATAAACAAAGGGCTTGAATTTTTATGAAATTTATAAATGAAACAAAACTAATTCAGAAGAAAGTTTACCTGCAGATGGAAATCTATGAGATCCCAATAATATATGTACTCTAATATATTCAGTTATCTCTCACAAATGCCTCTGCAGAAATCTCTGAGACACGATTGTTTGTACTGTTTCTTATTTTTCTATTGTCATGTTTTCTTATTCATCAACTCTTCTGGTCTCAGGAAATGCAAACTAACCAACAGGATTGCTCCAACAATATTCTCATGACCCTTGAAAACAGCCTACATTTAATAGACCAATTCCTATTTCTGAACCAACTTTTCCCTCATGTGTTGAGATAACATCAGAGAAGTAGGAAATGAACAATGGCAAAAAAAAAAAAAAAAAAAAAAAAAAAAGCGCTCTTGTATTCCCTAGAGGAATTACTCTAATTTACAAGCTTGAAGTCAAGATTTGGCTGTTAATCTGGTATAAAAATTTACTACCTGCATCAACCAAAAGTAATGGAAAATTTTCAGCCTTCATTTCTTCCCTGGGCCTGGATCACAATCAAAATTAATCTAATAAGCATAGCCATAAAATTGAATCATCTAATACTAGATGCTCCCCATAATATTCTTCAATATTTATTACACATTCATTTCTCCAGAAATAATGCTCTGATAAGTATGATTTGATTTACAGAAAATAGCTCTAACTGTAATATTTTAAAATAAGTCACATTTAGTGATTATTAAAATATGATTGTAAAACAATTGATAGTCAGTAGAACTTAGAAATGAATTAACTATTTGTGTTATTATCTCAGCCCAGAATTTGAGAGTGTAATAGAACACTGATTATATACTTAATATACATCTGTCTTAGGTAAAATTTTAAGGTGGTCACCAATAATCTACACCATTAAATAAGCTCCTTTCCTTGAGTGTGGGTGAGACCTGTGAATACAATAAGGTTATTTTACGTTATATGACTAAAATGAAGGAATTTTTCAGATATAATTAAGGTCCCCAATCAGTTAAATTTAGTTCATCAAAGGGATGTTATAAATTGGTTAATGGGTAAAAACTACAGTTAGAAGTCATAAGTTCTAGTGTTCTACAGCACAGTAGAGTGACTATGGTTAACAACAATGTATCGCATGTTTCAAAATAGCCAGAAAAGATTTGAAATGATCCCAACACAAAGAAATAATAAATGTTTGAAGTAGTGGATATTCTAATTAACCTAATTTGATCATAACACATTGTAGGCATATATCAAAACATCACACGTACTTCATAAATATGTACAATTATGACACATCAATTAAAAAGGGAAGCCTGACCTAATTGGGCCCTTTGAAAAAGTGCTTTGGACTTTTCTGAGCTCAGAGTTTGGAAGCAACAGAAACTCTCTCTTTTTCTCTTGCTAGCTTTAAACAAATAAACCACGAAGAGGTCAGTTGCTGCAAGGAAATGAATTCTGGAAACAACCACAAGAACCTGGAAGAAGATCTTAGGCCTTAAATGAGACCACAACCCCAGCAGACACCTTGATTACAGCGTTAGGAAACCCTGAGCAGAGACCCAGCAACACCATACCTAGACTTCTAATCTATAGAAACTGTGAGATAATACATTTATATTTTTAAACCATTAGTTTTGTCATGATTGTTATGTAGCAGTAGGAAACCAAAACAGGATCAAAAGACTTTTTCTTTTAAAGCAACCTCCTTAAACCTGGAAAAAAAACACAAATATTCTACCTAATTTTTTCCTGAAAATCCTTTCTAAATATGTTGTATATTTGTTACAAATCTCTGGATTTTCTGAGACTTAAAGACACAGGAGTTAGAAGTAGCTTTTTCCTTAGATTCTCCACAAGCAAGACTCTCAAAGGTAAAGATCTCAATAACCCGTCTGATACTAGTGAGATTGCCTAGCAACCATCTCACTCCACCACCCTGGAGCTGCTGAGCGCATCATTTTCAAGGGCAGCTAAATCTCAGATCAATAATTAAGACAGAAAATGAAGATAAAAGGAGAAAATGTTAGTGGAGTACCCCATGGGTAAATAGGATTCAGATATTAAAAGACAAAATTACTGCATAGGGCCTCTTATTTATTTTCTTTACTGAAACACATGTATGCAAAAAAACTCCAAAGAAAAAAATTCATCATTACCAACCTCACAAATATTTTTGAGCTAACCATGAAAAATGGTGACCCAGGAGAAGCTATGTGTTGATACAGGACTGAAAATAGCTTAAAAAATCATCTAGCTCATTCCATGCCCATTTTTAATGTAGGAAAATAAGAAAAATAAATAAACAAAGCAAAGGCAAGAAGCAAATAAAAAAGTTTAGAAAACATAAAACCAAAAATAGTAAATGACTTATTCAAGATGCAACAAGGGTTAGGAACTTAGTTGTTACTAGAACCCACAACTTCAGATGACAGCCTTATACTCAAGTATTATGCTATGGTTGAAAAACCACGGGATTTGGAGAGGATAAACTGAGTGGGCCTTCCAGCCCTACCACTTCCTGATGATATCATCTGGAAAAAGTTTCCTGTTGATTTTAAAGTTTAATTTACTCATCAATAGAAATCTGGATAATCTCTTAAGCAATTATAGTTATCGTTAGCCAATATGTAAAAATAAAATGAACTCCTGAAACATGTTAAATACTTACTATTTTCGTCTTTTTTAACCTTGAGAATTGAGATGATGTTCTTTAGACAGTTTTTTGCTTTGTTTGCTTTTTTTTTTTTTTTTTTTTTTTCAGCTGTTGAAGTCACTTGAGCAGGGTGAATTCTACGTAAGTACTTCTTAGGGTTGTATAAATAGTCAGTGAAAGAATAATCATGTATCGAGTGCCATTTACCATTCAGGGAATTTTTGCTTAATCCATAAAAGAATTTGAGCATGTCAAAATAATATAATATAAAATGTTAAACTGAATGAGACCATGTAATTTTTCTCAGAAATAAAGTTTTAAAAATTTTATTAAAAATAGTATCACAGGGCCAAGCATGATGGCTCATGCCTGTAATCTCGATACTTTGAGAGGCCAAGGCACAAGAGTCACTTGAACTCAAGAGTTCAAGACCAGCCTGAGCAACATGGTGAAACATCGTCTTTATCAAGAATACAAAAGATTAGCTGGGCATGGTGGCATGTGCCTGTGGCCCCAGCTACTTGGGAGGCTGAGGTTGGAAGATCACTTGAGCCAAGGAGGCATAGGTGGCAGTGAGCCTGAGTTTGCACCACTGCCCTCCACCTGGGCAACATAGTGAGATCCCATCTCAAAAATTAAAAAATTAAAAAATTAAAAAATCACAGGCAGTTTGCAGTGGCTCACGTCTGTTAGGTCCCAGCGCTTTGGGAGGCTGAGGCAGGCAGATCATTTGAGCCTAGGAGGCAGAGGTTTCAGTGAGCCAAAATTGCAGCATTACACCCCATCCTGGGCAACAGATTGCAAATCTGTCTTAAATAATAATAGTAATAATATCACCGACTTCATTTACTACTTAATTTAAATGCTCATCAAATATATTTAAATAATGTATTTTACCTAGCAATGACACATTAGAAAGAAATCTTTAGAGGCATAATTAGCAATACTATTTTAATGAGAAACCCATATAACATCTTACAAATTTATATTATCAAGTAAACCAAAACCCTTCATTTGCATATGGGATGTAAACATACTTTGAATCTTAGCTCAAATTTGCATACTGTTTACAAAAGAAACAATTTAGAGAGATTGATAACCAACATCAATTTAAAACCCAACCATTCACATCTTCACTCTTTATGAGATGCAAACTCCTCCCAAAATAAGCACATCATATTTGCCAAGAACAAAAATTGAAATTAACATAAATAGCATGATGAATACCTCATTAAATTAATGAAATTAAAAGGACAACATTCATGTTATATAAAACAGAAGAGCTTTTCATATAAGGGCATGGTAAAAATCAAAGTTTAATTAATTAATTTCTAGCTTGAACCATTAAACAAAATTATTTAAAAGTGTTTACTGTACAATTTATTATAGTCTTACCTGAAATCCTATTTTAATACTTTTTTATTGTTCTTTTTCTTTCACTGGATCTTTCCCTTCAATATTTCGAATACTTTTGTGTCCACCATATTAAATACCACAAACACGCACACACAACATTCCTCTCTCTTGACCCTATGTTCTTTGGCTGCAGCTTTATCTCTGCTCCATTGAAGAGCTAGAAAAAATTGTCTACAGTTACTCATTTTCACTTCCTAACCCCCTTATTGGTGCCTCAACATGTTTCAATCTGCTTTATGTCAGTCAATTCAGTGTATTTACCCCAATCATCTTTCATTACTGCATAGTATTATTGATACTATTGGAAGATTTTTTTTGGAAGGCCGAGGTGGGTGGATCATGAGGTCAGCAGATCGAGACCATCCTGGCTAACATGGTGAAACCCTGTCTCTACTAAAAATACAAAAAAAATTAGCCGGGCATGGTGGCGGGCGCCTGTAGTCCCAGCTACTCCGGAGGCTGAGGCAGGAGAATGGTGTGAACCCGGGAGGCGGAACTTGCAGTGCGCGGAGATCGGGCCACTGCACTCCAGCCTGGGCGACAGAGTGAGACTCCGTCTCAAAAAAAAAAAAAAGAGAAGATTTTTTTTTGAAACACTTTCTTATTGTGGACCCTTTAGCTCAATACACTGTTGTGTTCTCTCTATTTTAGTTATCTTTTTCTTTTGCATCTTTGTCTTTCTCTGTTGTGATGTTACCCAAAGATTATTCATAGACTTTCTTTTTTCTCCTTCTTATATTATCTCTTCCTAGGTAATCTCATTCTAGTTCATAACTTTGATTACCATGCATACACAGATTACACATACATTTCTATTTTGAGGCCTAAAATCTGAGTTCTAGACTCAATCATTCAACATTCTATTTGATATCTCCACCTGGGTGCTGCAAAGTAGCATAGGTAAATTATGTATTAAACCAAATCCCTACCTGCCAAACCTGGGTCGTTCATTATTCCCTACTGCACCGATGGCACTGCACAAATCAGGAATGTAGCAGTCAACTTTGAAACTTCCCATATCTAATCATTATCAAGTCTTACTGATTTTAACTCCTAATCTGAGCACACATCACTTATCTGCTAGAACTCTGTAATAGCCTAGTAACTTATATATTGAAACCTATTCGAATGTTTTTCACACTGCTGTCAGGGTGATCATTTATATCATTTTTCTAAATAAATTATTAAATTATTTATTGAATAAACATGTCTAATTTTACTTTCATGCATAAATATGGTTTCATATATGTTTTTGCCTTGTACCAATTTGCTTTTCTTTTCCTTCTTTCCTAATCTCATCTGCATACATATCTCATTTGGTCTCTACCCCAAGTAATGCATGTATTTTTCTATGATCCATATATATATATATATATATATATATATATATATATATGCATACTTATATACACACACATATGTAGAGGTAGTCATTGTTTTAAAGAAACATTATATTTTTTAAGTTTTTATGTCACTTTCTCCCTAAAAAAAAAAAAATTGTTAAGTATTCCTACAAATCTGTTTTTAAAACTTTGTTATTTTCAGTGGCTTCATAATATTGTATGCTTTGGATGTACAATAATTTATTCAGTTTCTTCATTTATGGACAGATTTTTTTAAATTTACTTTTCCAATAGAGTGATCTTATCATGCCTTATCATGTCTACACACACATTACAGCACAAGAAAAACTTTAAAGTTCTTAAAGCCTTGTATTTTGTCCTTTACCTATGTCTAACCTCATTGACTACCATTCCCTTTTATTTTTTTTGAGTTCCAGCCACAGTCCTTCTTACAGTTTCTTGAAAGCACACTCTCCTTACCATTACAGGGTCTTGATACATGCTGTATTCAACGCCTAGAATGTTTCATGCATATGCACACACACACACACACACGTATTATATTACACACATGCACACTCATAGGCATACACATAGACAAACTCACAAATATACCCTTATACAAATATACATACAGAAACATACACATAAATAGACACACACACACACATACACACACGCACACACTCCTCTGTGTTTAGAATGGAGTTTGGTTATTTTTTTAAGTATTCCTTCCTTAACTTCTCTGAGGAGATATTCCCAGAGAAAGATGCATGTATCTTTTGCATTTATTGTTATTGTAGTCAGAGATTTGCAGAACCATCCTCAAGCTCAATTATTTAATAAAAGTACTCACAGAACCCAGAAAAGCTGTTACACTCAAAGATACTGTTTATTTCAATGAAAGAATACATATTAAAATCAGGAATGAGAAAAGGTTCATAAAGCAGAGCCTAAAATAGTTTTAGTCACCAGCTTTTAGTTGTCTTTTGCCACTAGAGTCATACTGACAATGCTGTATTCTCCTAGCAATGATGTGTGACAACAAACACAAAATATTGCACAGAGTTTTAAAAGACTTCTTACTAGTCAATAAGGCTGAAAAACAAGATGCAAGGGACAATGTATTCTGAATAAGAATGAAAAGGTAGGGAAAAAACAAGATGTGGAGGGCATTAAATGACAGGCTGAAGATTTAAAGTTGACGTTTTTGCCCAGAGCCAGCCCTGGGCTTACATATTTAAACACAATTGAACAACATATCTAAAGAACTGGGAAGAAGTTACTTTTGACTCAGTCAGAGTATCCAGTTCTTGTTAAATGATTGATCTGTTTTTGAACATATATTTTCATGGTCTTGCCATGTGATAACAAGAGTTTTGTACAAGCATGTTTGTGATACTGCCAAACTTAAATTCCTCCAGTGCCTTAGAAAAGTGTTATACAGAGAAAGGGTTTAAAATATTATTGAGAGAAGGAAAAAGTGTAATCTAATTCTGAAAAGAATTCTACTTTCAATTTTATAAAATGAAAATCTATCTAAACAAAATGAGGTGGGGGTGCAAACTATCTAACAAATATTTTTAGTAAAATGTATCAAACTAAATGATTCACAGTCCATTTCTTTACTGAAATGACCACAGGCTGCATCACTTTACCCTACCCCAACCCCATGAAGTCACACACTCTCCCAAATAATGGCAGCTATGGGCATAGCACCAAATAATAGTCCAGATAATAGCAGCTGTGGACATAGCAACAAACACAGAAATTTTGACAGAAACTGAGTAACCCAGTTCTATGTCTTTTTAATTGAAAAATGAAGTCAGTGATCCGAACTGAAAGCAAAGAAAGAAACCTGAAGCTTTTGACATACAACTTGTATTGTCTATCATTTATTTATGTAACAAATGCATGTGTATTGCTTTTTCTATGTTGTGAACTATTCTAAATTAGATTTGTAAATATAGATAACCCCTTGAGGAAACTTATATTATTTTCCCTATTTACAAATGAGGAAATTGAAGAAAAGAAAGTTTGAGGAATGTGACCACAGTTAATGGCAAAACCAAGGTTCAACCCCTTAAGTCTGGTCTCCCATTTTCAAATTTCTAACTACTACCTTATATGTTCTCCAGTGGTTCTTCTCAGCTTTTTTTTTTTTTTTTTTTTTTTTTTTTTGAGACAGTTTCGCTCTTGTCGCTCAGGCTGGAATGCAATGACAGCGATCTCAGCTCACTGCAACCTCTGCCTCCCGGGTTCAAGCGATTCTCCTGCCTCAGCCTCCCGAGTAGCTGGGAGTACAGGTGCCTGACACCACACCTGGCTAATTTTTATATTTTCAGTAGAGATGGGGCTTCACCATGTTGGCCAGGCTGATCTCAAACTCCTGACCTCAGGTGATCTGCCCACCTTGGCCTCCCAAAGTGCTAGGATTACAGGCGTGAGTCACCATGCCCGGCCTCATCTCAGTTCTTTTTAAAACGACATCAAATATACTTTCATTCAGTTATTCAACAAAGATTTGAGTCTTTACTTTGTGTCAGTCACTGTTCCAAGTGGAGAAATATAGCCGCAAATTAAAGGCAGTAGAAAAAAATCACTGCCCTCATGGAACTCACGCTCTTGTTGGATTAAAAAAGGAATTAATAAATAAGTCAATTAATGAACCAGATCAGTTTGCAGCAGCATGAGCTCCAGGAGAGACATAAAACAGGATCAAGTATAATGGGGATGGATCTCTTCACAGCCCTTGAGCAGGAAGAGTCTCTCTAAGTAGTTGACAAATTTTGTTGAGACCAAAATAATGAGGAGAAGACCAACATTTGAAGAGTCAGTAGAAGGACCTTTAGACAGAAGGAACAGCAGATGCAAAGACATTTAGAGGGAATTAACTCGGTGTGTTCAAGTAACCTTAGAATATAGAGGTGGATGCAGATTGTAGTGAGATGAGTTTGGAGATAAAAGCAGACAACAGACCATGGTGAAGTCTGTAAGCAATGGCGAAGAGGATAGGATCATACTGTAAAGTCATAGGCAAACCATTAGGAAGGTTTTAAGTAGGAAATCTTTCCTATGTAAATTGAGGATATTTGTTATTTTCTTGTCTATTGATGAGAGTTAAAAGTCAAGAAGTCAGCAAAGTTACTAGAATTAAAGGTATGGCATTCAAACCCCGCCACTATTAACTTTTAAGATGTTATTTAAAGGATTTATAGTGTCATAATGACAGCTTAATGAAATATGGAGGAATAGTGACTACAGGAATATCTATATCAATATCCAGTGGTGCAGTGCAAACTGTGTCTGATTTGTACAGTTCACAGAAATGCTGGTTCAACTTACTGAGTGCACTTCTCTGTTCAAGAGAAGTAGTATGTATGGTGAGTTGCATGTCCCTGCTTTGGGAGAGAAAAACTTAGTTCAAGCCTCAGCTCCACCATGTAGTATCTCTGTTTCCATGGGTAATTTACTTAACCTGTTTAAGCATCAGTTTCTTAATCATTATAGAATAATTATAGTAACACCTTTTCAGGATATTCTTATAAAGATGAAAACACATGCAAGCCTAACACAGTACCTGACATGTAAAAGGGCCAAATTGAAGATTATAATAAAAATGGCTTGACAACCTTCCCAGTTGTCATAAGAAAGACAACATCTATTAGGTCATTTTGGGAACGTTTGTAGTGATTGTGTTTCTATTTGTCTTCTATAAGACCACATTTCTGATTCTACTTTATGAATTCACTATTGAGCTATCTTGCCTTCTCAACGATACTGTTTTTGTTCATCAACTTTCTTCCACTGGATTTTCCCTTAATCTCTTCATTCTTAAAACTATTACTATAACTGTTAATTTGCAACAACAAAAATTCTGAAATCATAGTGTTATACTGGGTAGCTAGTCAGACACGAACAGGGCAAGAGAGGGTTCCCACACCCCACCAAAAAAGTCAGGCAACCATCACATGATTGTCAGGCAGTTGTCACACTGCTTCTTCATAAAAGATCTCAACCAACTCCAGGGAAATGCAGTCTCCTTATAGATAGGCAGCAATTGAAACCGGTGATCAGCAGCTTCTGGGTAAGATTTCCGGAGCTGGGTGAGTAGACTCAAGCATGCACATCAAGAGGCCAAATGGTGGAGTTTAATGTGTGTGATCTTCCGGGGGCATTCCACTGATAAAGGGAAGAATGCCTCAGGTGAGCATGCATACAACTCCAGTAAACATACCACACGTGCTCACATTCCAAGTGCTAGCAGGCCACCGCACATGCAGGCAGCTCACCACAAGGTAAGAGTTAAGGGAAAAGGGACAGAAGATGCCAGAAGAATGCCAGCATATAAAACCCTTGGCCCAAGGTCAAATGGGGCACTTTAGCTCCAAGATGCCTGCTTGGCCCTCTTCCAAGTGTACTTTACTTTCTTTTTATTCCTTCTTTATAGCATTTTAATAAACTTTCACTCCTGCTCTAAATCTTGCCTTGCTCTCTTCCTCTGCCTTATGATGCTCAGTCAAATTCTTTCTTCTGAGGAGGCAAGAGTTGAGGTTGCTGCAGACTGGTAAGGATTTGCCATAGGTAACAACAGTATTTTAACAGTGTAGAGTTTTCTTTCTCATTTATGCATGGCATAATGTGGTCAGGTGGCCCTCCTCTGTCTTGCAGCAATACCATCTGGAAAATGTGGGCTCTGAAACTGCTGATACGGCAGCGAAAGAGAGATCTAGAGGTTTGTACGATGTATTGAGGGGCCAGGCCTGGAAATGGCCAGTACTTTTTTCTACATTTCCGTTTGTCAAAATCCTATCACATGGCCCATCTGCAAGGGATGGGGGAAATGAAAAGGAATACTAAGTCTCTGCAACAATCACAAACAAAAATCTGTGGGGTGTGTGTGTGCATGTGTGTGTGTGTGTGTGTACACAGTCATGCATTGCTTAATGATTGGGATATATCCTGAGAAATCCATTATTAGGCTATTTTGTCATTGTACAAATGTCATAAATTATACTTACACAAACCTAGACGCCAAAGCCTACTGCACACTTAGGATCTATGGTCTGACTTATTGATCCAAGGCTACAAGCCTGTACAGCATGTTACTATATTGAATACTGTAGGCAACTGTAACACAATGGTAAGTATTTGAATATTTAAACGTATCTAAACATAAAAAGGTATTGTAAAAATATGACATGAAAGATAAAAAACGGTACACCTATGTGGGACACTTACCATGAATGGAGCTTGCAGGACTGGAAGTTGCTGTGGGTGAGTTAGTGAGTGAGTGGTGAGTAAATACGAAGGTCTGAGACATTACTGTACACTTCTGTAAACTTTATACACACTGTAAACTTAGGCAACACAAAATTTATTAATTTTTTTTCTTTCTTCAATATTAAATTAACCTTACCTTACTATAGTGTTTTTACTTTATCAACTTGTTACTAAATTTATAAAACTTTTTGGCTCTCTCATAATAAGATTTAGCATAAAACACAAATACACTATACAGCTGTACCAAAAATATTTCCTATCTTTATGTCCTTATTCTATGAGCTTTTTTCCATTTTTCATTTATTATTTTTTACCTTTAAAATATTTTTGTTAAAATCTAAGACAAAAACACATACATTAACCTAGACCTACATAGGGTCAGAATCATCAGTATCACTGTTTTTTCACCTCCACATCTTGTCCCACTGGAATGTCTTCAGGGGCAAAACACATTTGAAACTGCCATCTCTTATAAGAACAATGCCTTCTGACACGCCTACTGAAGGAACTGCCTAAGGCTTACAGTTAGCTTTCTTTTTTAATAAGTAGGTGAAGTGAACTTTAAAATAATGATAAAAAGTATATTATAATAAATACATAAGTTGGTAACATATTCATTTATCATTATTAAGCATTATGTATTATATATAATTGTATCATCCAATACTTTTATGTGCATGAAAATACAGTAAGTTTGTTTACACTGGCATCATCACAAATAGGGGAGTCATGTGCTGCACTATCAATAGCTACATCATCACTGAGAGATGGAAAATTTTTAGCTCCACTATAATCTTATAACTGTCATTGAACAAAATGTTGTTATATGGTATAAGACCATATAAATATGTCCTTACTGGCAAAGTCTTAATGACCATTTTGCTTTTATTGAATAGTTATCTACTATTCAAAAAATATGAGCAAGTCTCCTCAAAATTAAGGTGAGATGATGCTATATTGTGCTTTACTTTTTACTCAAAGTCCTTTTATTGCTTTTGAAATACAACACTGAAATTTCAATATTTTGTTAACTTTCAACTATGTTTTCTCATGTTTTTCTAGAGCAAATAGGCAACTTACAAGATATGCTAATGCAGAATAAAAAAACATTTGGAGGTTAGTTATACTTTATTCAAGAACAGAAATATCCTACAATTTACCAACTCTAAATATAAAACAAGTAACACATCCATTAACTAACCTAATCAAGAACATGCTAAAAATAGCATAATTCTAGATGCATGCAAGTGAAGTAATTAAAATGCAAAATAAAATGAAAAGGTAATTCTGAAATTATGTTAATGTTCATATGTTTATACATTGGTTTTTGAAATCTACATATAGTTTTGCTTTCCCCCTCCCTACCCATGCATTTTCCAAACCACTTTCAAAATGTAATACTTGGTGAACATAAACATATATATATATATATATATATATATATATATATGTACATAACAAAAGAAACAGAGAGCATAATTTTCCTTTTCAGTAAAGACTTGGTTCCTCTGCACTTGGGAACTCTCTGTAATTATATTGTAATAATTTAAGAAAGACATGGTTGAGATTGAAATGGTGACTAAACATCTAAATAAAAGGGCCAGTGGGATGACCAATTCCTATCTGAAAGAAATTCCAGGTTTGGAGAGTAAAGGAGGTCATTGAGTCAAAGTCTTATTATGTCTAACAGAACAAAATAACAATTTTAGCTTTCTACTTCATCATATCTGTGTTTTAGGGTAGAATCTCTTTCTCACTTGCCTCTTAAAAATATTTTTGACAATAAAGCTATCTTATAACATTTAAAACACCCATAACTGTTTGTATTTAAAAATAGCCTTTAGAATACATGTAAAGTATGAAAATAAGTAGAAAAATAATAAGTGAAAAAGATAGGTGTTAGTGTTTTCAGTTATTTAGGCATCTGGCAAAGTATCCTTTGGTGTGTATTAATTTACATGCAGAAAAAAACGGATTAATTATAAAGATACCTCAGAATGTTTTATATCTCCCTATACAGCACAGAATTTAATAGTTTAAAATAGAAATTACAGAACAAACTCTCAGATGAAGAAGAGTACATATTTTTAATCTTAAATGATATAATTGAAGAAATTTTTAATGTAGAAGACAAGTATTAAATTCAAATCCATGCCCCATTACTAACCATGTTATATTTCACAATTTAGAGTTACTTGAAAGCCTCCTTCCATTACTGAAACTCTCCACCTTCAGATTCTTGACATTTTACTTGCTTTTTTATCTGGCCACTTATGACCCCCAAACAGCTCCAGATTTACAGCCTCCAACCCTACACAGATTCTCTTAATGGGGTTACAGCAATTCTTCAGTCAGTGAGTGCTCTAGGTGAGGCCTCTTTCAACTTGACACTAGTTCAGCTCCTTTTTACTGGACTTGTAAAGACCAAGGTCCACGTTTGACTGACAAGAAATGAGCTAGTGATAATGCTTATTGCCTGATGAATCTGGAGGGATGGGTAGAGGGCAGAGAAGGCAATGTCTGCAAGCCATGTTAGAATATTTTGTTTACTTTCTATGAGTAAATGTATTGGAAGTAAAGAGAATTGGATGAATTTGAAAGATAGGAGGTACAATGATCAGGAGCTGGTGATAAGTTGGATATGAATGTTGAGAGACAATCAAATGTCAGGAACTTTATCATTAATGCGTTGCTATTTATACTATAATGCTGAATTTTAATGTCAATGTCATTATACAGTTTAACATCGAAATTATCTATATCTTAAAAGATTTTATCTGTAAAATTTTAGTAGGAGTTTTTGACAAATTTTTAAGTTTCTTCCATGATTTTAATCTAATTTAATTTTCTAAACCTCACTGAGTTTTCATAGAGATTTATAGATTTCACACAGATGTGCAAATTTGTTAGCATCAAGTATTATACTTTACTACCTGATTATAATTTTTAAAAATTACTTTGTATTTGTTTCCACTTCCTATTCTTCATTACATAAAATGTGAATTAGTGGTTTCCTTTCTGCTTTTTAAACTATGCTATCTATGTCTTTTTACTGGTCTTTTCAATAATGTCATATTTGAATCTTTGTAACTTTTTATATACATTTATGGGGTATTGTGTAATTTTGTTATATGGATATATTTGCACTGTGGAAAAGTCAAGGCTTTTGATGTATCTATAACCAGAATAATGTACATTGGACCAATTAATTAATTCTTTATCTTTCAAACCCCTCTGACTTCCCACCCTTTCATGTCTCCATTGCTTATCATTCTGCACCCTATGTCCATGTGTACACATTATCTAACTCCCACTTACAAGTGAGAACATACGGTGTTGGTCTTTGTGTGTCTGAGTTGTTTCACTTAAGATAATGTCCTCCAGTTCCATTCATGTTGCTGCAAAAGACATGATTCCTTTTTTTAATGGCTGAATGGTATTCTATTGTGTATATATGCCATTTTCTTTGGCCAGTCAGCTATTGATGGACATTTAAGTCAATTCCATATCTTCATTATTGTGAATAGTGCCATAATAAACTTTCGAGTGCATGTATCCTTTTGATGTTGATTTTTACTCTTGGGGTAGATATATAGTAGATGGATTGCTGGATCAAACAAATGGTAGTTATATGTTTAGTTATTTGAGAAATCTCCATGCTGCTTTCCATAGAAGTTGTACAAATTTACATTCCCATCAATAGTGTGTAATTGTGAGTGACTTTTTCTCTGCATCCTCCCCAACATCTGTTATTTTGTTTTTCTTTTTAGTAATAGCCATTCTGATTGGTGTTTGATAAGGTTTGGATCTGTGTCCCCATAAAATCTCACATTGAATTGTAATCCCCAGTGTTAGAGGTGGGGCCTAGTGGGAGGTGATTAGGTCATGGGGCAGAGTTCACATGAACAGTTTAGCACCGTCCCCACTTGGTACTGTATAGTGAGTGAGTTCTCCCGAGATGTGATTGTTTAAAAGTGTGTATCACCTCCCCACTCTGTTTCTTGCTCCTGCTCTGGCCATGTGATATGTGCGCTCCTCGGTCACCTTTCGTCATGACTGTACATTTCCTGAAGCTTCCCCAGAGGCCAAGCAGATGCCAGGATCATGCTTCCTATAACGCGTACAGAACTATTAGCCAATTAAACATCTTTTCTTTACAAATTACCCAGTCTGAGGTATTTCTTTATACCAATGAGGGAATGAACTAATACAATGTGCAATGCTATCTCATTAAGAATTTAATTAGTATTTCTATGATGATTAGTAATGATGAGCATTTTTTCATATGCTTCTTGGCCATTTGTATGCTGTTTTTAAAAAATGTCTGTTCTTATCCTTTGCCTACTTTTTAATGGGATTGTGTGTGTGTGTGTGTGTGTGTGTGTGTGTATTTTTTGTTGTTGTTGAATGTTTGATTTCCTTGTAAATTCTGGATATTAGTTTCTATCAGATGTACGGTTTGCAAATATTTTCTCCCATTCTGCAAGTTGTCTGTTTACGCAGCCGATAGTTTCTTTTGCTGTGCAGAAGCTTTTTAGTTTAATTAAGTCCCCTTTGTCTATTTTGTTTTTGTTCCCTGTGACTTTGAGGTCTTAGTCATGAATTATTTGCCTAGGCCAATTTCCGGAAGAATTTTTCTTAGGTTTTCTTCTGGTATTGTTATAATTTTGAGTCTTCCATTTAATTATTTAATCCATCTTGAATTGGTATTTGTATATGGTGAGAGACACGAATTCAGTTTCATTCTTTTGCCCGTGACACTCCAATTTTCCCAGCACCATTTATTAAAAAGGTGTCTTTTCACTAGTGTGTGTTCTTGTTAACTTTATCAAAGATCAGTTGGTTGCAAGTATGTGGCTCTATTTCTGGGTTCTCTCTTCTGTTCTATTGATATATGTGTCTGTTTTTTATAACAGTACCATGCTGTTTTGATTATTATATCCTTATATTACAATTTAAAGTCAAGTAACGTGATGCCTCCAGCTTTGCTCTTTTTGATTTTGATTGCTTTGGCTATTTGGACATTTTTTGATTCATATTAATTTTAGGATGCTCACTTTCACCACTCCTATTCAACATTGTACCAGAAGTCCTAGCCACAGCAATCAGGCAAGAGATGGAAATAAAAGCCATCCAAATTGGAAAGAGGAGGTCAAATTTTCCCTTTTTGCTGATGGTATGATCTTATAGCTAGAAAATTCCAAAGATTCCTTCAAAAATCTCTTAAATTTGATAAATGAATTCAGTAAAGTTTCAAGATACAAAATCAATGTACAAAAATCAGTAGCCTTTCTATACAGCAATAACCATCTGGATGAGAGCCAAATCAAGAAGGTAATCCCATTTATAATAGCTGCAAAAAACAATGAAATATCTAAGAATGTACTTAACCAAGAAGATGAATGATCTGTACAAGGCAAACTATAAAACACAGATGTAAGTAATTATAAATGACACAAACAAATGGAAACAACACCCCATGTTCATGGATCAGAAGAATTAATATCATTAAAATGGCCATAGTACCTAAAGCAATCTACAGATTCAGTGGAATCCTATCAAAATATAATTTTTATTTAAACATTTATATGTATTGATTTTTGTATTTATAATATATGTACGTTTTTTTCTTCTTATGGACTTCATCATTGGTTCTGGTTTGACTTTGTTTTCATTGTTTCCTCATTTTATTTTATTGGATAGAATACAGGGTTCAATAATTTTTATTTCTCAATTGTTTAGAAAAATATATTTCTTAAGAAATAATTTTACTAATTTTATTTTTTGAGACATTGCTGCCTTCTTGAAATGTTTAGAAATTTGAAATGAGATTATCTCCAATTGTTATTTAAAGTGTGTTTATTTTCTACCCAGTATATTAAAGAATTTTCATTTGAATTTCTTCTTTGAACACACTGCTTTTACCTAGCATTAACAACCTTCACTGGTGTTCTAATGCTTGTTAAATAAAAGTTGTGCCTTCAGAACTGACAATCAACCTGTAACATCCTGGAAACTTATGGTCCCAAATAATATCTGGCCAGAATATTTGGTGTCTTCTATAGGCAGTAGTTCCACCTCTAGCTAAGGCCCCTAAAGGATTATGCTTTTGTTAAGACTCTGAAACTCTAAAACTTTTGCTTCTCCTAAGGCCTAATATTTGCAGCCCTGCCTCTAAAGAAACAGCCACCTACATGTAAAGTAAGGTGGTTTAAACTGCAATCTTCTTTAAAGCACATCATGTAAATTAAGATCTAAAGTACTTTTCCATGCTGCAAGTATTGAAAACCAACTAATTGCATGTGTGAAAGCATAGTTACTTTGGAAATATAGGCTTCACATTACCAATAGAAAAATCTGTGCTTAGTTAAGAACCAAAAGATTAAATCTACCTGCGCACCTATTCCAGAATACTTAACTTTTATTAGTTTGTTCTTAAATTTTCACTTATTTCTTAATTTGTTAGGTTCTTTGACTTACACTCCTCAAACTCAAAGCTCCTTCACTGCCACCACCATCCCATAGGAGCAGAAAGTTATTTAAATTGAATGACTTGCAGGAGAGCAAACTCACACCCATACTCATTTCTGGAGTCAGTCCAAAGGAAAGATAGAGGGCTGTGTGCCTCCAGTTTCTTCTTCCAAACTCACAAATCAGGTAAGTCTTTTTTGACACAGATTGTAGAGGAAAGTGAGAGAAGTAAGGGTTATTATGCTAATGGATACTCTTTAAGTAAGGAAACGTGGGAAGAAATTTCCCTCCTGAGCAAATTAAAACAACTTTGTTTAAAGAAGGTTTATTGCATCTAAAGGATGAAATATCAAAAAGGCATTAATATAATAGTAACACTTTCTAACAGTATGTAAATGTTCAATATATTAAGTGTAAAAGCAGGATCTACTCGGTCATTCTCTAACATGTATTGTTTTATTTCTTTGTGGCCCTTTTCCCTAACATAGTTTCAAACAGAATGTTATTTAAGGAGGATCCATGGGCAGTATAGTTTTGAGTATGTTATTCATTTGAGAATGTCTATTTGTTGCCTCCATACGTGGTCATAAACAGAGAAAAGAGAAAACCGATGAGAAACAAATATGCAAGAATTATGTTCAAGGATAAGGAAGAAAATTTACTAAACAGAAGAAACACATTTTTCAGATTAAAGGGACCAACAAAGGCTGAACAGATGAATGGAAAAATTCCTCAACATCCAGGTACAGTCCCATGATACTTCAGAATGCCAAGACCAAGAGAGATTCTAAAAGGTTTTACAGAGACCAGAACCTAAATGGTTTTAGAGAGATTCAAACTAATAAAAACTAAATTGACAAGATTTTTTACCAGCAATACCACATGCTAGACAACGAGGAAGCAATGGTTTTCAGAATTTGGTGGAATATGACTGGAACCCAGACTCAATGTCCATATGCTATTGACAACCCATATTTATTCAATACTCACAATGGGCCAGACCTTGTTCTAAGAACTCTACGTGTACTTATTTACTTGATCCTGTGTGTTAGACACAACTAAAATCCAATCTCTCAGATTAGGAATTAAAAGTAGAGAAAGGATAAGTAAATTTCCCAAGGTCATAGGTCAGTGGTGATCTTGGAGAATAAGACATCTGACTTCAGAGTTATTACTTCTAATAATTTTCCCATGGACTTCCTAGTATCTATATCAAATGTGAGGTATAGAGATTGCTTCACTATATAAGAACTCAAAGTTTACTT
This sequence comes from Pan paniscus, assembly GCF_029289425.2. Lineage (NCBI taxonomy): Eukaryota > Metazoa > Chordata > Mammalia > Primates > Hominidae > Pan > Pan paniscus. The sequence continues at coordinate 25,560,982 of NC_073258.2, read as the reverse complement.
TTTATATATTCATTTTGGAAAAAAGAAAGAACAAGCCAGGCGCGGTGTAATCCCAGCACTTTGGGAGGCTGAGGTGGGTGGATCACAAGATCAGGAGTTCGAGACCAGCTTGGCCAATATGGTGAAACCCTGTCTCCTGTCTCTACTAAAAAATACAAAAAAAAAAAAAAAAAAAATTAGCCTGGCGTGGTGGCACACTCCTGTAGTCCTAGCTCCTCAGGAGCTGAGGCAGAGAATTGTTTGAAACCCAGGAGGTGGAGGTTGCAGTGAGCCAAGATGTTGCCACTGTACCCTAGCCTGGGCAACAGAGTGAGATTCCATCCTAAAAAAAAAAAAAAAAAAAAAAGAAAAGAATGACCAAATACTCCAACCAACCAAGCAACCAACCAAACACACAAACGCAAAGGCAAAAAGAAATACATTATTTTCCAGAAATAATGTTTTCAATTTATAAATGTATGAAGAAACATCTCATAATTTTAGTCATGGAAATGGCCTAAAGATCAACTGGGCTAGTTGAGCTTGAAGTCAGAGAGTCCTAGGAAAAATAATTTTGAAATGAAGGAATTCTAGTATAATAATACTACATATAGGAGAAATAAATCTTAGATTTATGACAAAGTCATTTGCTATTTCAAAAGAAGGACAAACAGAAAGATAAGAAACTCCAGGAGTAATAAAAAAAAATCTATGTAGAAAATCAAATATTAAAAAACTAAAACATGTTATAATTTAAAATAATAATGTTTATAATTTACAGTAATTGTTCTTAGTCTTAGATGAACCGTAGTTGTAATAACAGGACAGTAAATGCTACTTTTTGCTTTTTCAATTTTTAGAATCATTGCATAACAAAATAGGGAAAAATGTAATTATTGTTACAAAGCAATATGAATTATGTGTCAATAATATTAAAGCAATATTATAACTGATAGAAGTTTGGAAATAAGGTGAGTAAGAGATACATTAAATTGTAAATACAAATTTCTTCATTTTGTATTGGTTATAATAAAAATATACCATTATATTTGATTAAAAAAAACTATGGTTTTAATTTTTTTAAGTTTTAAATATAACTAATAGAAAAAAAAACTATCTTTTAGGACTTGAGATAAAAAGTGAGAAAGTATGTCAATACAGTTTGAATCGGATAAACCAAGAAGTGAAAACATAATAATATTACTTAGGGTAATGAAGTTAGTTATAAGGAAAACTTAAAACCGAAAAGGATTAATATTCCATGTAGGGCTTGGGGTTTGGATAAGAGTTGCAAAAAATGATGGCTTATATTGTTAAATTATTTTTTACCATGCATACCTGCTTAATAATAAGTAATTTAAAGTTTTTGACTGAATAAATTGATTTTATTATGTTGTAAAGTCATTTACTTTCCATAAAAGTTTTCCTCCTGTTACTGGCAGGAAAGTGATATAAGATTGATTAGATTATGAAAGCAATCTTCAGCTTCCTTATGTTTTTAAGAAATGTAGGCCACAGTGCATACATATTAAGATTATATCTACCTTTAAAACCAACCAAACAAACAAACAAACAATAACTCAATACATACATTAGAAATAAAATCTTCTGTGTCATACCTGCCAAAATCATTTTCCTACCACAGCCATTTCATTGAAAACAATTTTATCCACTGACTAATCAACACAATGTGTTTAAGCTCTTCAGACATCAGAAAGCACCATTAATATTTGAAACATATGCTTATTTCTTTTGTTTATTTATTTAAATTTTTTCTTGCAGTAAAGAAAGAGTTTAATTCACACAAGGCCAGTCATGTGGAAGCAGTTATTACTCAAATCAATCTCCCTGAAGGCATGGAGATTAGAATTTTTCAAGGATACTATGGTGAGCAGGGAATTAGGAAATGGGGAATGTTGATTTATTGGGGATGAAATCATAGGGGTGTGGAGAACCATCCTCCTGAAGAGTCAGCCTCTGAGTAGAGGTCACAAAACTGGTTCAATTATGAATCATGGGTCCAGCTGGAGTCAGCTGATGATCTCAAAGTCTGAACAAAAACATCTCTAAAGACCAATGTGAGGTTCTACAATAGTGATGTTATCTATAGGAGCAATTGAGGAAGTTATAAATATTGTGACTTCTGAAACAATGGTTGGTTATTCTCTTTCTTTTTTTGGGGGGGAGCCTTTGAGATTTTTTTTTTAACTTTTATTTTAAGTTCAGGGGCACATATGCAGGTTTGTTACATAGGTAAACTTGCATCACAGGGTTTTGTCATACAGATTATTTTGGCACCCAGGTATTAAACCCAGTACCCAATAATAATTTTTTTCTGCTCCTCTCCCTCTTCCCACCCTCCACCCTCAAGTAGGCCCCAGTGTCTGTTTTCCCTTCTTTGTGTTCATGAGTTCTCATCATTTACCTCCCACTCACAAGTGAGAACATACGGTTCTGTTCCTGTGTTAGTTTCCTAAGGATAATGGCCTCCAGCACCATCCATGTTCCCCCAAAAGACATTAGCTCACTCTTTTTTATGGCTGCAAGGTATGCCATGATGTATATGTCCCATATTTTCTTTATCTAATCTGTCATTGATGGGCATTTAGGTTGATTTCATGTCTTTGCACTCCTACCAACAGTGTATAAGTGTTCCCATTTCTTCACAACCATGCCAGCATCTGTTATTTTTTGACTTTTTAATAACAGCCATTCTGACTGTTGTGAGATGGAATCTCACTGTGGTTTTGATTTGCATTTCTCTAATGATTAGTGTGATACTGAGCTTTTTTCATATGCTTATTGGCCATATATATGTCTTTTTTTGAAAAGTGTCTGTTCAGGTTCTTTGCCCACTTTTTAATGGGGTTTTTTTTGCTTGTAAACTTATTTAAGTTCCTAATGTAATAGATGCTGGATATTAGACCTTTTCAGATGCATAGTTTGCAAATATTTTCTCTCATTTTATAGGTTATTTGTTTATTGATGCTTTCTTTTGTTGTGAAGAAGCTCTTAAGTTTAGATTTTGTTTGTCAATTTTTGATTTTCTTGTGACTGCTTTTGGCATCTTCATCATGAAATCTTTGCTTGTTCCTATGTCCAGAATGGTATTGCCTAAATCATCTTTCAGGGTTTTTATAGTTTTGAGTTTTACATTTAAGTCTTCAATCCATCTTGAGTTAATTTTTGTACATGGTTATCTTTATACAAAAGCTGATATAGCTGTGGCTACATCTTGGCAGAATTCAGGCACATCTCATAATCCTGGTCTTGTGGGCTTTCATTAGTTTTACAAAGCCAGTTTAGTTTTGGGAAGGGCTGTTATTATCCTTGCTTTAAGGTTAAACTATAAACTAAATTCCTCCCAAAGTAAGGTTGGCTTACTTCTAGGAATGAGCAAAGACAGCCAATCTGTGAGGCTAGAAGCAAAATGGAGTCAACTATGATAGATTTCTTTTGCTGTCATAATTTTGCAAAGGCAGTTCCAATCCCATCCTGGGTTGTGTGAGCCTACCAAGATAGGAAAAGGCCAATGACCACTCCACCTTCTTCCTACTGACAAGGGGCATGGTTGGAGTAGGGGTTGCCCCAAGGGTAAGAGAAGTGAAACTGTTTTGCAGTTGTCTGTATGTATTCACAAGTGGTGCCTGGTTGCAATCCCAGGGTCTACATGATAAAGACATTAGAACTCTTATTCACCGCTTTAGTACAGCACTTAAGTGAACAAGGGACTATAAGATAAATAATGAGCCCTAACATAAGAAATGAAAGTCATAGATTCAGAAGTCCCTGTAGAATTGTATGTCTTCTTTTTAGGCAATTGATATTATTTGGTCCACATACCCACTAGCATTTCCTCATCTCTAAATTTCTTATATATTTAGCATATGTTATTTTCATTTAATATGTCATCCTTCTTTCAATTCCTAAGTGATTCTTTTCTGAAAATGATTTCGTTGTGCAACTCACTGTTGACAAGATAGTGTAAGTTCTCCTGAAAACCTGAAGCTGGCATTTATCCCTCTCTGGAGTCCCAAGCTGACATGTTGATTAAAATTAGCCACATTTGATTTTGAAGTAGTTAATTACTGACAAGTCCAACTTGCTTTGTACTTTCCTAAACACTTTTTGAAATGTCAAATTATCTTTGAGGTCTTTGAAATATCCAATATGTATTTCTATTCACTATAGGTTCTTAAAAGAGAGTACGTAGCCTATTGAAGCATTCCTACAAATAGAACTTACACATTGAAGTTTAAATATCTCTAAGAACTTTACTTTAACATTCTTTTATCAAAAAACCACATACCAAATAAGCAGCTGCTATAGATTTCACAGGTGTTGAGTGCAGATGCTGATAAATAGGTGCACTTCTGTAATGCACAGTTTGTCACCTATTATGCTGAGCTAAAATTAAGCAAAATATAAATGAACTCTACTGGTCACTGGATAGCAAAATAACATGAATTGACTATTTCAATGATGAATGGCCTCATTTAAGCATAAGGTATAAGAGTTCTAGCCACTTTTTAAATAGAAGAGATGATTTAGCAAGTGATGTGAAATTGCTACTAGGTCTCAAAGTGGAACACTGAATAGCTCCACCTAAGTGACAAATGTAAAATTAACTTAGCTTTGCAAAGAATTGTGCAAAACTGTTAAGCCATTACATTTTTGTTCCAGCATGGACTTGGACTACATAGCCTTATAATTAATTTTATTGTTACTTTCTCCTCTTTCTTGTTACACTATCAATAATAACATGTACTTATAGCAAATACATGGAAAATTCATGAGAAGGCAAACAAAGGACAAAGGAAAAGAGATGCAAAGCAAGTTACATTTACTTTGCTTATTCCATTGTAATCTCATTTTGGTTACAAAACTAACTTGTTTCATATATGAAATTTAGGGAAAAAAGTTTAAGTGAACTATACTGACATCTGGGAACAACCTCTAAATAAACCATTGGTAAAGGTAGACTCACAAAATCCCCTATCAATCGCATAACAAAAATAGATTTGAAAACAACATGGTACAGTTAATCCTCAGAAATACTCAGGAAGTTGGAAACTCTGGTAATTGGACCTTTTTGGTAGGAACTTTAGCTGTAAAGCATTCTAAAATGACTTAATAGGAAAACTATGCAAATATACTTAAATCTCCCATCCAAGATTCAGAGTATTGCATTATTTGAGGCATTTTACCAAGTAGATTCCTAATCTGTTTGTCTTTTCAGATATTTACTTGCTTTGTGTCCTGAACACCATATAACTATACACATATATTTACTGAAATGATTTAACCCCATGTTTGTGTCTTCTCTAAGACTAGAAGGTTCTTCAACAATAGTAATAACGTCCTTATTACTAATAATCATAACATCTACCATTGAGTAGCTGGTAAACCTATTTGCACCATGTCATTTTACCTATGGCTTGTTTGTAAGCTCTCTCATGGACCTTTGTCTATATATATTCTCTAATATTTGTAATAACCCAGAGAAGGAGCTAATATACCATTCTTATTTTCTGGACAAGGTAACCAAGAATAAAGAAGTTTTACTATTTCCTATTTAGGGCCCTATGAAGCAGAGATTTTGAACAGTCTTTCCGACTGCAATGTTCTTGTGATTTATCTTAAAGGACGGCATTTGCATTACAAGTTGTCACAAATTTTGCAGTTTAAAACAAAACCCATTTATTTTTATGTCATTCAGAATTCTGAAACAGAATGGATAGGCTTCCTGATCAGGGTAATACAAAACTGAAATCAGTGTCTGCCAGACTGAGTTCTCATTTGGAGGCTTTGAAGAAAAATCCACTTCTGAGCTTTTTCTTGTTATTAGAATTCAGTTGTAGGACTGAAGTATCAATATCTTCACTGGCTGTCATTTATGGTCCTCTTTCAGTTCCTAGAGGCCACCAGAATTCCTTACCACATGTCTCTTCCAACTTCAAGCCAGCATTCATTTCTGCTTGAAATTTGTGAAATCCCTCTGACTTTTAAACCAAGATTTAAAAGGCTTATGTGATTAAGTCAGACTCACCAAGATAATCTTCTGACATTAAAGCCAACAGACTTGAACCATAATTACATCCACAAAATTCCTTCACAGAAACATGTATGTTAGAATTTTGATTGAATAACAGGGAGAAAGTGTGCAGGGCCAGACACCTCTGGGGCCATCTTAAAATTCCGCCTGCAAATTTCCCTGCTTTTGCATTCTTGGCACATTGTAGCACAATGCCTAATGTACTATGCATTGAAAAATTTTATATTACAAAAATCCTATGCTATCTATGTGCAGGATGACAATAACTATTATTATCTGAGACCTTCCAATAATCGTCATGGGAAAAGATAGAAATAATAAATTCAAAGCAGTTTATAGCTTATAGTATCATAGCAAGATTCTCTCCAAGGAAGAGCAATGTTAGATTCTAATATTTTCTCACAGGAGTGCCTTTTGGGCCAAATATTCTAGATAGCTTGATTACTAATAATCTGCTTAATGGGAGATTTAAGGTGTCTGGCCCTGCACACTTTCTCCCAGTTATTCAATCAAAATTCTAATTACTAATAATCAAGCTATCTATAATATAAAGTCGAAGAGAGTGTTTAATTATGATCATCTCAGAATTCTGGGAGCTCAAACAAGAAATTAACTTTAGAAAAATCACAGACTTTCTTTTACTTTGTACTTGATTTATCATTATATTATATAGTATAATGGAGAATGGGGGGACAGTCCTCTTTCATAGCACTGTTAAGAAGATTGAATTCCTTACCTAGGCAACTCATAACAGGGTAACTTGTAACAGGGCATCTCACATAATGTGTTATGTTTTAGCTGACTTTATATGCTTCGTGAAGATTTCTTCTTTTAAACTTAAATCATAACAGCCTCTTAAGTATTTTCTCCAGTAAAAAGCTCAGAGTTATCAAGAAATAGAACTCAAATGTGCTGATCTTAAGACATCAACTGGAAGAATATTTTATTTGCTTTTTTTCCTGATTAAAGTTTATTATTTCGTACTTTCTTCTTTCTCCTACTTGTGGAGTATTGCTCACTCTATCACTTCCATCTCATCAATACTAACAAATAATAACTTGTTAATATAGAGTTTGATTGGGTAGGATATGTTTAATGGCACCTTTAAGGGTATTTCATCTTTATTTTGTTTTTTCCTTTTTTTCTTACTATGGTTATTTTAATTAACATTTCTAACCTTTAAAATTCTGTAATTCTTTATTTTTTAAATAAACACCCTCTCCCTGGGGAAAGAAAATTGTTCAAATGTAATTTGCTTCTTAAAATATTATTTGATCTTGTGTTTTTTTTTTAACAAAAACAGTAAGCAGTCAATAGATGAATTAAGTTGCCTGATATATTTCTCAAGGGGATTTCTTCCACTTCTGTTGTCTGTTCATTTTAGTTAATAATTAAAAATGTTATTTCCTACATAATTGTTTGCACTTTTAAAACATTACTAGTTACATTACAGTAAATTATATCTTGCTTACTCTCAATTAGATAATCCCTGAATGCACAGTCTGTTTACGTATTATCAAAAGTGCCTAGAACAGTGCTTAGAAGAAACATGAAGATGTTTCACTTTGATTTTAATGTTTCTCTACTATGTCCTCAACTCATTCATTTTAAAGGTCTAATCCAAGTAAAATCTCCACTTTTCAAGTGAAAATCACTAGGTTGTTTTAAAATAACTACGTGTTATTGACTTATTTTTTTTTCTTGGCAAGAACAAATGAAAAACAGTCAAGCAGTTGTCTTCAGCTCTTCCACATAGCTTGAGTACTTTTAGAGCTGTTCCCAGAGTAGGAATGCTGATTGGATGTTCAGTTATTAATGAAGTTCAAAAGTTTTCTTTTTTGGCGGGGGGAGATGTAATCTCCTACCTCACTGCTTATTTTAAGATAAACCACAACAGTCCACTTTTCTTTTAAATTGTATTTTGCATTGTAAATGTAACCTCTATTTCTCCTGTTTTTATTTTACTGTTTAAAGCAAGCAAATTAATCTATTTAACTCTAAATGGAGATAAATAGATTTACAAAGTTCAAATTATTGTAATAAGGCTTTAGTTTCACAAAAGGAACGATCCATTTTTTTTCTTTTTTCTTTTTTCTTTTTTCTTTTTTTTTTTAGATGGAGTCTTGCTCTTTCACCCAGGCTAGAGTGCAGTGGCCCAATCTTGGCTCACTGCAACCTCTGCCTCCCAGGTTCAAGCAATTCTCCTGCCTCAGCCTCCTGAGTAGCTGGGATTACAGGTGCCTGCCACCATGCTCGGCTAATTTTTCATATTTTTAGTGGAGATGGGATTTCACCATGTTGGTCAGGCTGGTCTTGAACTCCTGACCTCAAGTAATCAGCCCGCCTCAGCCTCCCAAATTGCTGGGATTACAGGTGGGAGCCATTGCGCCCGGCTGAAATCTTAAGTAATTTATGTAAAAATTATGATCATAAAAAATGAAAGAGAAATACTCCCAGATAATATATGATTTGGTTTTTATCTTAGAAAGAATTAGTAAGAAAAGATCCATTATATTTATAGCTGCCACTCATTTTATATTAGAATCCTGTTCCTATTCAGGTGATCACCATTAGAACAAAGATGCAATTTATAAGGGAAAGGCCTAGCTGAAACATTGAAATATATATTTAAGTGAATACTTGTAGGGAATAAAAAGAAGTTAGAATTACATGAGTGTATGTAAGGTGATAGAGAATAAAAGCAGGGTTGGTCACCTTTGCCAAACCACAAAGTCAACAAAGGTGTTAACAAAAAAAGATATACATGCGCATGCCTATTGCCATTTTGTAAACATACTCTGTGGTGCTTCACCTGGACTTATGAATCCAATGATTAAGTATTTCATAAAATTCATTGACACCAGAAGAAATGATCCACTGGAATATAGCATGAACATTTGAGAGGCAACATGGATATTAAGGGTGGGCTGTGAATATTGATTTGATTCCAGTTCTGTATTAAGTAATAAGCATGTAGACCTGTAGTTGCTTTGTTACAAGGGCACCCAGGGGAAAAGTAAGTGTTACATACTAGAATTGTAAGTATTTCCACCAATAGTTATGAAAAGAACCATAATATCCATAGGTTAATATGACTTTTATTAGAGATTTCCCAGAATGAAATAGCAATATGTCATGGTAAACCATTGACTTTAGGTAAGAATTAAGAGTTGGAAGTAGCACCAGCTTCGCCAATGACATGAGATGAAACAGGATTCAAGCCCTGTATTTGTGGCCAGGATTGGTTCCTTAGGAACTGACCTTTTGACATAAAGCATTGCAAAAAGCCAATTTATTTTCTGTGAGGTCAGGCTTTATGGAATTAGACTTTTAAAAATTTGAATTTACATCTCAACTCATGAATACTTATTGCAATGACCTTAGTAGTTCAAACACCTTTCATATGAACTTAAAACTAGTGTTTCAATTAGTATAAAACAATTATTTGGCAATTTTAGTGCAGTGGTTGCCAGATGAAGGTTGTAAGAACCATTCCTAATGATGCCAAATGAGAAATGCATGCCTGAGAACAAGCAGAGTCTTTCCGTATTTGCTCCATTATCTTTGCAGCAGGCCTTTTTTATGACTAATGCTGCAACCACACTGGAGACCATACTCAGATTCTGCCCTCCATCACTTACAAAGTAGTGATAGCAAGATCTACCTCTTGAGATTACTCTGAAAATTACGTCATGTATACAATGACTTACAGATCTAGCACAGTGCTTGACAGTGCCCAAGTACATATTGAGAAAGTGTTATTGCTTTCTTTGTGTTTTTTCCTCAGAAATATACAATATAAACCTAGAGGATTAATACTTTTTCTGATGAACCTAGGAATACAGTCACTCTGAAAAATCCAAAAAATTACTGAGAATTTTCAGTTTAGACGTACCAAGAATGACTTCTTTTTCTAAGTAGAATGCAACAAGTAGCAGTGTATATAGAATGTTTCTATACTGTTGGAGATTTGGTTAAAATATTTCATCTGTAGCCAATTCTTTTTTTTTTTTTTTTTTTTGAGACGGAGTCTGCTCTGTCGCCCAGGCTGGAGCGCAGTGGCAATGATCTCGGCTCACTGCAAGCTCCGCCTCCCGGGTTCACGCCATTCTCCTGCCTCAGCCTCCCGAGTAGCTGGGACTACAGGCGCCCGCCACCACGCCCGGCTAATTTTTTGTATTTTTAGTAGAGACGGGGTTTCACCGTGTTAGCCAGGATGGTCTCAATCTCCTGACCTCGTGATCCGCCCACCTCGGCCTCCCAAAGTGCTGGGATTACAGGCGTGAGCCACCACGCCCGACCAGCCAATTCTAAACATATCAAAATAGACATATCCAAGACTGAAATTCATCTTCACTATATGTAATATTTCATATAGTATAATGTAATGTTTCATATACAATCCTCTAAATTTGAATTCTTCATGGCCAGGGTATGAATGTGTGAATGAATGTATGCCACATTCATCTTTGTTCCCTGAGTACATCTTCTAGGAGGAATAAATCATAGCACATCAAGGTTTTCATTGGAAATGGAATCCATCAATGGAAAATTGATGATCCCTACCGAGTCTCTTCTACTTAAATTTTTGAGAACCATTTGTTAAAATAAATCATTTTTTCTTCTGCATAAATAATCCCATTTCCCTTAGTTTTATACCACCTGATCGGTTTTGAATTTCTGAGTTGTTTGCCACTAATAAGTTAAAGAGCACTTAAATGGTCAAGATATTCAAGAAGGATATAAGTTGAAATTTCCTGATCATTTTCTGATATATGCATGTTAATTAATTATTATTTAATTGGGATTCTGCCAATTATTCCTCTTTTCTCTCTGAATCTTAAAAAATATTTTATAACAATTGTGAAAATAATATACATTCAATCAATAATTTAAAAATTCCAAACACTGAAGTACTCTAGTTGACAATCTTTTAAAGTTTGTGTTCCCTGATGGTACTTTAAAGTAGATGCACAGAACAGGTTAGAGACACAGTTTCTGCATTTGTTCCTGGGGCATTCCTTGTCCTGATGTCATTTTGCCAGGACAACACTCATTATTAACCTCCTATACCAAAGGCTTTCTTTGAGAAAAACATAGTTCTCCAACTGTGATGAAACCAATCAGATGAACAACTGCAGAAAACCTTTAATATGAATGACAACAGTAAGAAAATTAAGTCCAGCACAAGAAAACCGGATCAGTGGCAGAACAGGAGTTGCTCACTTGGAGCAGAGCAAGCCTGAGACAGCAGCAAAGAAAGTGAGGATGATAAGGGAGACTCAACATCTAGCAAAGAGCAGTATCCTTCTTTGTGAATGTAATTTGCTCATTTTACAGCTTCTTCTCATAACATTGTCTTTTGCTTCAAGATCGAGACTAGATTCAGTTTTAAGATAGCATTTATCGATCATAAATCACAGCATTCTATGATCTTAATATTCTGTCTCCATCCCATCTTTTTGTCAGAGCCTCAAGCACTCACCAGTATCCTGTTTACTATTTTTACATTACATGAACTGTCGTTGCCTGAACTTATTCACATCCCTGCCTTGGTTGACTCATTCAAATATCCTTCCACATGGAAGAATCTTCCTACTTTGATCTGTGCCTGTTCAAAGGCCTTCTGAAATACTTCCCATTTATAAATAGTTGCCCAATTCACAGAGCTAGAACTAAACTTCAGCTTCATATAAAAATTCAGATATGTAAATATAATTTTATTCTTTCATTTAAAAAGCATCAGATATTCAATTTCAAAAATACATAAATACAAACAGAAAAAATATTTTTTAGGATACCTATAGAGCAAACTATCTAGAATGTGGTCATGCACTCATTTATTCCCCAAACATTTACTGAGCTCTGAATATGTATCTATGACTATGCCAAGCACTTTATATACATTATCTCACTTAGCATGATAATAATCACCTTCTGAAGTGATGACTTCAGAAGCCAGGTTCTATTATCATTCCTAGAGTGCCAAAATCAGTTATTAAGAGGAAGAAGCAGGATTTAAATCTACCTAAGAATTATTTCTGAAACTCTTCTTATCCATTATGTAAATCTGCAAATCTGCATATATATGTTTGTGTACACATATATTACAAATATACATACACATATAGATGTAGATTGAAATAGATGGATAGATTTATTGATAGACATATTTTAATTTACATCATGTTACTAATGCTATAGACTATTTTCCCTTACTTTTATCCATTATTTCTGTTCTTTCTCAGAGCTATTAATTATATATCAGCTGTGGCAATTGTTACATTCTTCCTTCACTTTGGGGAGGACATGTTGTAGGAAAATTGAAAGTGCAATTCTGGAGTCAGATATTGTGGCTCTAGTGTGCTTACTAGCACTGAAATCATGGATTACCTACTTAAATCTCAAATTCCTCATCTATAAAATGGTGCCCATGTGCTGTGTTTATAACATTAGCACACTGTAGCCTGAAAGATGGTGATAGGAGCAGCCTGACACATTGTAAGTACATAATGTAGATTAATTTATTGCTTGGTAGATACATTATTTACAATGCATAGAAAAGGTACAGAGCTTGAGGATGAATTTATGTCTCACTGAATTTCACTGACAGCATGTAGACCTTTGTGTTGTACATACCATATTTTCAATAGATGGATAAGAAATTGAAATTATTGTTGATTCAAAAAATAACTCCTATTCTGATGGCCAGATTATGCTACTAATAAAAGAATTCAGGAGAAAAAGACCATTGTGTTGGGGAAGAGGAAAGATTCAAAGCAGACCCAGAGTTGCCTACCAAGCAAGTTGAGAGCAGCTCAAAGAAAAACCAAGAATAAACATATATGAGGTGCTTATTGTGGAAGGGACTTTGTGGTTTTGGGCAGCATATTGTCTACTGAAGAAAAATAGTATGCAAAGAGATACAATACAGTATCATGTGCTAAGTGCTATAATTGGCATATGTTAAATTGAATTTTAAAAAGAGAGTATAAGAACATAATGAAAGAATGAAAATATTTGCCTAGAATCATAATAAAGGCAGAAGAGAGGATATAAGCACAGGATACATTGGAAAGAGTCATTAAGTCAGTCTGTTTTGCAGATGAGAAACTCAATTTCAAAGAGCTGAAATTTGTTACAGATTACAGAGCCCAAAAGAGAATTTATAGTGCTTTCATTTGAAGTAATACATGTAAATGTTTAGGGTAATGTGAAGCTCATTGAAAGCAATCAATAAATATCATTTATTACCATTTTCATTCTTCTTCTTTAGGGTTACAGAGTTGATTTGCAAATCCTTGCATCAATTTCCAAGCCATTACTTAAATCAGTCTTGTTATTCTGAAATATACTTGCTTATAAGAATTCAATGTTTTAAATATTTGATTTATATAAATGCTAACAAAATTAATCCATTTATTAAAATGTATAATTTTCTTTAGAAAACAAATATCTGACTATAAATGCTAATTTCATCCTTTGGAAAACTACTGTTGTCCACATGTCAATAAATTCAATCTAAAAAATTATCTAGGCTATCAAAAGAAAAGTATAAAAAGTTTATAATTTTATTTCTCAATCTATATTTATAATTTTATGAATTATAAAGGAGTTGTTTTTTAGGGAATAATGAACATTTTTATGTTTTGACAATTATTTTTATTAAAATAGAGTGGAGCTTGGAAAATGTTAAATGTAAGCATGCTTACATTTTAAATTTTCAGCATTTTTCCATGTAATAAACAGACTAAATTCTTTATTTATAGAATGATTATTTTCTATTTTATAGCATGATAATCTTTCTACTAATATTTATTAAATTTCACCTTTCAAATTTATGTTAACTAAAAAATTGGGATTCTGGTCCAAAGAAAGGTGACACAACATTTGTTAGAAAAGAAAATATGGCCAAATCTATCAACAGCCGGTTCTCTCTTAGATCCCCCCACCTTAGCTGATAGAGTAAAAACTAAATCATTCATTAATTTAAACTCAGAGTATAAACCTAGAATGGCTTAGAGAAGCTATGCTTCCTCCTCCTCAATCTCTCTGCTATTGACAACATATCTACCTTTTACGGCCCAGTTCAGTTGTTTCAGTTGAATTGTTATTAAAAATGGAAAACAAAAATAAAACCCTCATATTTAGTTGACACCTGCTCTGACAGATAATGCAAAAAAAATTCTAATGTGTTCTTATTTATTCTCATAAAACCCTTTGAAATGAAATAGTTATTATTCATGTGGGGAAAAATGAAGCTATGGAATGTGAAGTGTTTTTGCATATTAATAAATAGTGGAACTGAAATTCAAACTCAGTGTAACAGGTTAAATTGGGTCCCCTGGCAAAAATTCCAGTTTCAGCCCTATCATCCTCTTTCTCAGAAAGTGGTCTTATTTGGAAATAGGGTGTTTATAAATGTAATCAGTTAAGAGAAGTCATACTGGAGTAGGGTGGGCCCTTAGTCCATTACATTTGGTATCTGAACAAAGGGGAAGTTTAGACATAGAGACAGACCGATAGGTGGATGAAATACGGTGTGAAGAGACATAAGGAGAATGCCATGTGAACGTGATGATAGGCATTGGGGTGTTGTGCCTATAGGCCAAGGAATGACAAAGATTGCCTGCAAATCACCAGAAGCCAAGAGAGATGCAGAACAGATTATCCCTACAGTCCTCACAAGAAAATAATCACGTGGACAACTTGACCTCCAACTTCCAGACTCCAGACAGTAAGAAAATAAATTTCTTCAATTTAGGCCACTCAGTTTGTGGGTTTTTTGTTTGTGTGTTTTTTTTATGGTAGACCAAGCAAACTAATAAACTCTGGTCTTTAAAGTTCATGGTTTTCCTCATGTTTAATTATTTGCTCTCAAAATGCTCCCTTATTAAACCTGCTTTGTACCATAGATGAAATTTCATATAGAAGTCATCCAACAGTGTAATTGTGTTTTAAACATATCTAGCTCCACAGAGAGTCAATAATTATTTATTCTTGAATGATTCTTAGAAGAGAGAAGTTGGTAGCAAAAGTGCATAAAAGTTCTTGTTCTTAATACCAAAGAAGAGAGCTGTGTCAGATTTTTCCACATTCTGGATCATTCCTATCTCTTTATGGTAGTTCCCTGTATACCAGGGACTGGAAGCCTGGGAGTTAGATTGTCTAGAATTTCCCTATGCAGAATTTTAGCTTAGAGTTTACCAACAAAAGAGACACACGCAAGATTTGGATTGCTAAAGGGAAAGCAGATTTCCTGATGTGGCAATGGTAGATAGCCATAGATTTTATCAAGCCCGCATCAGCTTTTTGCATTAGCTTCTGGGTCTTCTGCTTGAATCTCACCTTTCTCAGTACTATAGGTCCTTCTAAACTAGACTTCCATAATCTGGTTGGGAATAGCAACATCCCGATTCTATCACAGAGACTGACAGTGGAGCGCCTTCCTGACCACTCCACTAGCCCTTCCAATGCAATGTTTTTTTGTTTGTTTGTTTTGTTTTTGTTTTTAGACAGACTCTTCCTCTTGTCACCCAGGTTGGAGTGCAATGGCGCAATCTCGGCTCACTGAAACCTCCACCTCCCAGGTTCAAGAGATTCTCCTGCCTCAGTCTCTCCAGTAGCTGCAATTACAGGCTCACGCCACTAAGCCCGGCTAATTTTTGTATTTTTAGTAGAGATGGGTTTTCACCATGTTGGCCAGGCTGGTCTCAAACTCCTGACGTCAGGTGATCTGCCCGCCTCAGCCTCCCAAAGTGTTGGGATTACAGGCCTGAGCCACCGCTCCTGGCCTCTTTTTATTTGAACATTATACGTGGATTTTTCTTTTCCTGACTGAATCCTGACTGTTACAGGAGACAAGGGCAGAATACAATGTTTGTTTGTTTGTTTCTTTGTTTTTCTGTTTAACTTCCACTTGGAAAATCTCATCACTCCACATCAAGAAACAGTAATGTCAAGTGATAGAAATATGTTCTTTATACTCTGTGCATTTTCATTGAGCAAGATTCCTCTTTAGCATACAGAAAGAAGTGAGTGAATCTCAACCTCACCTCCTGCTTGAGAGAATAAAAAAAAAAATTCCGATCATAGTGACTTCATGATAGTATAATGAATCCAGGCAGTACATTCTAAACTCTATGCATAAGCGCCTTATGTATAATTCACGGCTCCATCCTCCTAGCATGGCAAATGTATTTTGCTAAAACTCATGTTACCTCTCTATAGGATGTCTTGTAAATATATATACTCATTTTTAAATATCCTTGTCCCTTTTATTTTTCCCATGCCCAGCTCCCTGTTATCAATTAATTTTTTATACTTGCCAGTCAATATAATAAAACTGTGTCCAAAGGAAAATCTAGAGATCCATTAAATAACCAGTAGAAAATATCAACTTAGTTAATGTCACATTAAAATAACCAAGCACTTAAATGATTCTAAAACACGGCTTTCGATAACTTTTTAAAAATGTTTGACACAATCATTGTTGTAAGGAGGGGACTTATTATTAACCTATTTAATTAACATAACTTACTTTTAAGCTCAAAACACTTTAGTATTATGATATACTTTATTTTGTGATTTATGAAACTCTTAGTGGACCATTTTCTATTAAGCATTCCATTTAAATTCTGATGTAAATCTTTGCTCTCCTTTTCCTTCACTGACTTGAAAAAAGGGCTTTTATTTTTTATAAAAGTAAATCTAATCACCTCTATATAGCTTGGGAAAAGAGTTAGTTTGCACCAAAGGATTTTGATAAGTTTTGCTTTCTGTCCAAATAGGCTTGTACAGTTGATGAAACTAACTTAAGAGTGAACTGATAGGATGTCCAGAAAGTTTGTAATATTTGGGTCATGGAGGTAAAACTCTAAAATTAAACTAACTTCACTAATTGGTTCCCAATCTTGCAACAGATTAGAATTTTGTAGTTAGTTTTTAAAAATTCAGAGAACTTGGCTCAATCTTAGATCCATTTAGTTCAAATGTGTAGGGAGTATGATCCAGGATTACAGATTGTTAAAAAATTCCCCCATATGATTCTGATCTATCTGGTGTGTAAGCAACATTTGAGAATGACTGTTCTGTATAGGTTTTTCTTAATTATAAAATGTCATATTGTTAAAATCAATACAGAAAATAAGTTCATTTGTTCACAATTGACTTACTATTGATGAGTGAGTGATTTTGAATATTAGCCCTTAGGGAAAACAAACTATTTGAGTTCATGCTGCAATTGCATTCTTATTTATATAGCCAATGAAAATTTATTGAGTACCTCGTATGTCCCAGGCACTTTTTCCCTTCAATTCTCTGGCATCCTAGATTAATTGATCTTCAAATTTTTTGTTATACTCTTAGAGTCCCTAAAGTTTTTGCGCACTCAGTACATGAAAAGTAGAATACTTAAATGATTCTTCCAATCACAAATTATATTTTCAGCCATGTAATAAATATGAGCAAGGAGGACAAACTACACAAAGCTAGAAGCATTGTTTTTCTGGGTACATATCTAAGCATGACCTGCAACCTGGGCCCCACCCAGATTATCACACATTTCCTGTACTTCTAGAACCACACAGCAGACAGCAACACAGAAACAGTAGACACTCTCAGCCCTGCCTCAGTACTACATTTACTTACTTCACCTTAATGAGCCTGTGAAGATCATTTCTGGATTTTTTGCAACTAAGGATGGTTATGAGGAAAATATTGAATAGTGCTAAGCACTGATGGTGTCAAACACTCCAAAATGCTAAATGGAGTGAAGAACATTGGCAATGGTGGTGTAGCTTTTGAGAGGAAAACATTTCAGTCTCAGAGCATGAGGTTAAATGTAATGTAACAGATCACTCAGGAAATAGAGTAAGGAACTGCTCATTCAGTCATTTATGTCTCAACTTGCTTCGTATAAATCCCTCATTAACAAGGAAATTTGCTCCAGTTGCAAAGCGCTGATCTTACGAAGCTGGTATTTATGCTGTCTTGTCTGTCTAAGTCTCATCTATTATTTACTCAACTACAAGCAAATTGAAAAAAAGGAGAATCAAGAGTAAAAATGTTTTGTTACCAAATTGTTTTCCTCAACAATTTTAGGAAGAAGCACTTCGCTTTCTGAGCAGACTTTTCTAAACACCTGCAATAAGAACATACCATCGTTGGCAAACAGACTTCAGCTCACATGCCAACACTGAATAATTGGTAGCAGCAGCTTGGAGGACAATGTTGTGAAGGACTGTTAGGTCCTGCAGATGTATAAGGAACAGAATAAGTTTCCAGCATGGCCACCGATGTCTGATATAGGCCAGGGAAAGGGCTGGATTTATGTTAACCCTGACTGAAGATAACATTATCATATTACATTATAATTTTTTCTTTATATGTCTGTCACTCCATTAGTATAAGCTATTTCAGGGGAGGCATTGTGTTTTGTTTTTGTATCATCAATAGCCAACACATAACCACGGTATATGGTTACCCACAATTGAAATTTAATAGCAATTTGCTGATGACTGGAAGAAAGGAACCAAGTGGTTATCTGGCCAGATTTCTGTTCCTTCCCAAGGTAAGATGTAATGTCTTTATATGTAACAACAAAACTACAACTTGCTCTTTCCACTCAGTTTAGCTTTCTGTCCCAAAGGGAACAGGAGCAATTTTGATTCTTCAATCAATTCTATTTTTTCCTAAATAACATTTTTTGAATTTCTAATTTAAGTATTTATTATATCTTAAGTATTATTTTAATACTTTTATATATAACTATTATATTTTATCATTTGTCACTTCTTGCTTACTATTATCTTATAAATACTTCCTTCTTTTTTAATTTCAAAAGCTGTTCAACCTTCAAAGTATCAATATTTTAATGACTATATTAATTGTTTTGAAGTAAAGACACACACACACAACACATATACTTTAAAAACATATATTTTAAAGAACAAAGAATCAAGGCATCTCAGTTTTTTAAACTATTTCCTGTATACTTAATTATATAATTCAGAAAATCAGATAATTTAGAGGTGACTGTTCTTTTAGTAAATGAACCAAATTTTTTTTTATTCACCAAATAACTGTTCACAGCTTTTTTTTAACAAATGTCTTTTTTTTTTTTTTTTTTTTGGATGGAGTCTCGCTCTGTTGCCCAAGCTGGAGTGCGATGGTGTGATCTTGGTTCACTGCAACATCTGCCTCCCGGGTTCAAGCAATTCTCCTCTCTCAGCCTCTCAAGTAGCTGGGACTACAGGCATATGCCACCCTGTCTGGCTTATTTTTGTATTTTTAGTAGAGATGGGGTTTTACCGTATTGGTCTGGCTTCTTCTGACCTCAGGTGATCCACCTACCTCGGCCTCCCAAAGTGTTGGGATTACAGGCGTGAGCCACAGCGCCCAGCCTGGTATAACTTTTTCTTTAAACATTTGTAGAATTCAATAATGAACTCATCTGGGCCTGTTGTGTTTCGTTTTAGAAGGTTATTAATCTTCCATTTCCTTAATAGATACCATCTATTTAGATTATCTATTTCTTTTTGTGTTAGTTTTTGCAAATTGCATTTTTCAAAGAATTGATACATTTTATCTAGGTTATGAAATTTGTAAGAATAGTGTTGTTTGTAGTATTCCTTTATTATTTTCATGTCCATGAAATCTGTAGTTATGCCTCCTCTATCATTTCTTACATTAGTAATTTGTGGTCCTCTTTAGTATTTTTCTCAGTTAGCCTGGCTAGAGGCTCACTGATTTTATTCACACTTTCATGAACCAATTTTGGTTTTGATTTTCTATATTTGCTTTTCAGTTTCATTGATTTTTGCTCTAATCCTCATTATTTATTTTCTTCTGCTTACTCTGCTTATATATTGGTCAACTCTTTTTTAGTTTCCTAAATTGGAAGCTTAGATGATACTTTTATATCTTTCTTCCTTTCTAATGTAAGCATTCAATGTTACAAGTTTCTAAGTACTGTTTTTGCTGCATCCCACAAATTTCGATGCTGTGCTTCATTTTTATTTAGTTCAAAATATTTTTAAAATTCTCTCAAGATTCCTTCTTTGATCCAGGTATTACTTAATAGTATGTGGTTTAATTTTATATTTTGGTATCTTCAAGTTATCTTTCTATGTTTGATTTCTAGCTTAATTCTACTGTAGTCTAAGAACAGACATTGTATAGCTTCTATTATTTTTAATTTGTTAAAGTGTGTTTTATGGTCCAGAATGTTGTCTATCTTAGAGACTCTTCCATGTGAGCTTGAGAAGGATGTATTATGCTCTTGTTTGATGAAGTCATCTACAGATGTTGATTATAGTCAGTTGATTGATGATGTTGTTGAGTTCAACTAAATTCTTTATTTTTCTGCCCGCTAAAATTGTCCTTTTTTAGTAGAGTGGTGTTGAAGTCTCCAATTCTCATAGTAAATTTGTATCTTTCTCCTTGTAGTTCTATTAGTTTCTGTCTCGTGTATCTTGATGTGCTCTTGTTAGATGCATATATATTAAGGATATGTTATTATTTTGCTGCATCAAACACATTTTGATAATCTGTGTTTCATTTTTATTCGGTTCAAAATATTTAAAAATTCTCGATATTTCTTCTTTGATCCGTGTGTTTATAAGTGTGGTGCTTAGTCTTCTTGCATTTTGGTATCTTCCAGTTATCTTTCTATTATTAATTTCTTTTTATATCTAATAACTTTCCTATAGCTTAATTTTTCTTTTTTAATTATTAATAACATTACCAGTGTGTCATTATTGTAGTTATAATTTAATTGCTTCAATTGTGATGTGATGAAATGAACATGAATAACATAAAAATTATTTATAAAAGATGTCTTTCTTTTGTTTATTAACAACTTCTGGTTATTGAAATGTCTGTTTAATTTTAGTAGCAACTTTTACTTGTTTAAATTTAACTTTTCCTGCTTACAGTGAGTTGTTGAAGTCCACAATTATGTCTAATGCATTTGTGTATTAGACATCTAAAGTACCTGAAACATGAAAGTTTCCTGCAAACAGTTTACTAGAGCATGAGGTTGGTTGTTCATTGCTCACTGAGTGGCACAAGACTGCCTAAATGTAAATCCTTCTGTGCCACTTACTGGCTGTTAAACATTTATTTTTAACATCTTGGTATCTTATTCTCTAAGAGGAAGGTATTATTATAATAATATGTGCCTTTTAGGGCTCTTGTGCCCAGAGCAGAGAAAGTACTTAATAAAACTTAAAGGCAACATGAAATAAATTTGCATCATAACCCTTATTGTGTGCCCATCTCCAGCACAAATCTGACATCTAATCTTCAGTACAATGTTTACTTACTGACAAAATGAATAAGTGGAATAAAAAGAGAAATTATGTGATTGAGTCAGGAAATAATTTGTGGCACCTGAAGCTTTTAAAAATTGTGGAGCCTTCTTAGACAAAGAATACAACCTGTAAATTAAAAAAATAAGTACATGAATGAATACTTGAATAGATGCATTTTATTAATAAATAACAAGTATAAAAATGTTTATACTTATATTTTTAAAATTTTAAATATTTCTATTACAAAATTAATTAAATATTAAATATAAAAATATTTTATATCATGTCTCAGATTTTAATATTTTTTCAGCTTTTATTGATAAATTAATGATAAATAATTACTATTTATTTAAAAATAATAAGTTAATAAATGCTGAGAAAATATAAAAATCACAAAAGCTAATGTAAATATTATCAAAATATGCTGACACACTTCTATAATATGTTTTTCTTTTGTTTTTTGCTGTATACTTTTTGGTCACCTGATTGCAAAACAACAATTTTATATTTTTAAAGAGAAAATAGATAATTCATCCTCCAGCATATTTTGTTGAAATATATTTTTATTATAATAATTTAGAAAATCTATTTTAGTCTCCAAAACCTCATTGATAAACCACCTATGCAACTTTCTCTGGAGTTTCTTACTTAAGTAGTGCTTCTTGCTGGAGAGAAGTCCAAGGGAAATGCCAACCATCTTATCTCATCTGATGTGGCCCCATTCAGCTCATCCAGGTGCTATCTGTACCCTCTGTGCACTCCATGGTTTCTGAGATATGGGAAGTGCAGAGGAAATGATCGTGAACCTGCTGTCTCTATGATTCCAAAACAAGGAGTAGAGCTTTATTTTTTCTAGCTTACTCCTTGGGTTCAAAGATAGAATCCAAAATTTGATAAGATTCACCCAGCATAGGAGGTCACTTGGAGTTGGAGGGAGGCTGAGGGTTTTCGAGGTACAGGCAGCCTTAAGTTTTACCCTTAGCCATAGGATCACCACTAGAGGTAAAAGTGACCCCAGACTCTAGCCTGTAACTGAAGCTGTTGCTATTCTCATGTACCTAGAATAGAATATGTAAACCCTTGGAATTAGCCCTGGTTAAAAAAAAGGGGCTTTACAGCTAAAGCTTTGCTAACTGTATTTCTACATTCTGTAGCTTTAATTATGGAGCGCTAGGTCCCATGGCTAACGCAAAGAGTAGAGTACAATGTAATTTCTATCTTGGGAAGCCGATGTTTTCATTGGCAAAATCCAACTTGTACACTTGCCACTTGCATATATAATCGCGAAATTTGATTTTGCCTAGGAAACAATTCATAAATGCTACATAAATGTCACAAACAATCAGTGTTGTTTGGGGGGAAGGAACAATCAATTCAATTCACACTGGGTAGTGAGAGAGAACTTCATGGGGGAGATGAAGCTTTAATAAGGCATTGAAACACACACAGAATTTATGTAAATGTAGACAGGTAAAAAATTATTAGAACCATAAAGAACAATGTGAGCAGCAATGTAAAAGCAGGACTCCAAATTGCAAAGTAATGTTCTAAGTAGCATGGCAGCCATTAACAAAAATGGCTAAGTGGATGTTGCCAGTGTTTGTGAAAAAATAGTCTTTTATTTATGTATGTCATACATAAAATGGAGTCTGTTAAAATTTTATTTTCAGGCCAAGTAGACACAAAAAAAGAATGATTTTCTCTCCTCAATAGTAGATCAAACAGACACTGTGATTTATAGAAGCAGAAGAAGAAGCACAAAATCAAGCATCCCTGTAATAAATACACCCAGATATGTTGGCTATAAAAGTTGTCAGCTTTTCTGGTGGGTGGGATTTGTAGTCTCAATACCCTACAACATCCTGCAAAAGAGAGAAAATCTACATATCTCTTATGGAACCTGAAAAATAATGAAGCAGGGGAAAAAATAGGTGTACTCCCTGGATACCTAGCTGGATCGCAAAATGAAATCTTGGTACTGCATTAACCGTGTTATATTTATTTTCAAGTTGTTCACAAACAGTGAGCTGACTGATTTGGATTTGCACATTTAGTGCAATCATATTGAAACAGGAATAGTTAGCTACTTAGGTAGTGACAACTTTTCCTTAAACATAATTTTACAGTAGAGAACAAGAGAGTGTAAGAAGGTTTTGGAAAAGAAATAGCAGAGTTAATTCTAATATAAGCTTTGATCTCCAAACAGTACAATATTCTAGCATTTAAATTCAATCACATTATGCACAACTTCATTAACAAGATTGATTTTCTTTCTCCATGCATAAAATTTAAATCTGTGAAATCTTATGTAGAACACGTGATTTATCTCACATAAAAATAATATTGTGTTTATCTTATTAAGCACTGTAAAAATTTTCCTGGAGAACGACTAAAACATCCAGATGGAACTGTTTCTCAGGTCAATTTAATACATCTATGTGAATTAAATATAATGGTTACTATTCTGATCTTTTACTTCACTCCATTCATTGCAACTAGCTCAGCCTCAAAGAAGAGGTCTGCACACATTACTAAAATGCCCCATTAAACTTTGACTTTCAAGTACAAATGAAAACCTCAGTACTTAAAATTACATATTTACTTTTTTGATGGTCATTTTCTCTAAAATACACACGTGTACCTCTTGTATAAGCTCTCTTCTTACAAAAATTATAGCTAACTGTTTTTGAGTGTTTGTCATGTCACATACATTGTTAAGTGTTTTACGTGGCTTATCCTGTTTAGCACTCATTACAATCTTATGAGCTAGATGTTATACCTATCTGCATTTTATAGGTAAACCGAGATGCAGAGTTTTAGGGAAACAAACCCAATGCAACTACAGAAACTATGTTCTTTACCACTAAGACTGCATTTCTTAATGTGTAGAGGAAGGGCATTCATGGAATAACAAGAAATCTTAATTAAATTGAAATACTAGGGTAGCTAATAACTCCTTTACTCAAGGGAATCTATTATTAAATGGAAAATAAGAAAAAAATATATAATTATAACCATAGCCTCCTCTCCGCAATTCACTTCTCCAAGTGAGAGAGGGGCTAGCTGGATTTCCTAGGCCAACTAAAAATCCCTAAGCCTAGCTGGGAAGGTGACCACATCCACCTTTAAACACAGGGCTTGCAACTTAGCTCACAACCGACCAATCAGGTAGTAAAGAGACTAATGAGGCAAAAGCAGGAGGTAAAGAAATAGCCAATCATCTATTGCCTGAGAGCACAGGGGAAGGGACAATGATTGGGATATAAACCCAGGCATTGGAGCCGGCAACGGGGCAACCCCCTTTGGGTCCCCTCCCATTTTATGGGAGCTCTGTTTTCACTCTGTTAAATCTTGCAACTGCACACTCTTCTGGTCAGTATTTGTTACAGCTGGAGCTGAGCTTTTGCTTGCCATCCACCACTGCTGTTTGCCACAGTCGCAGACCCGCTGCTGACTTCCACCCCTCTGGATCCGTCGGTGTCTGCTGTGCTCCTGATCCAGCAAGGCCCCATTGCCACTCCCAATCGGGCTAAAGGCTCGCCATTGTTCCTGCAGGGCTAAGTGCCCGGCTTCGTCCTAATCACGCTGAACACTAGTCGCTGGGTTCCACGGTTCTCTTCTGTGACCCACGGCTTCTAATAGAGCTATAACGCTCACCGCATGGCCCAAGATTCCATTCCTTGGAATCCATGAAGCCAAGAACCCCAGGTCAGAGAACAAGAGGCTTGCCACCATCTTGAAAGCGCCCGCCACCATTTTGGGAGTTCTAAGAACAAAGACCCACCGGTAACACAAGGAACATTAAGATTAATCTATATTTACTGAATGCAGTAAATAAATGCAGATCATCTGGTGTTGGGGAATCATGGATTCCATACTGCAAGAATAAAGAGGACAGGGATACCTAAGATATTTTATAAGTCCTGAGAAGGACAGGATCTCCCTGAAATTATTTGCAAAATGTTGAGTGTATGTTGGATACATGTGCTTTTTGAAGTCTAAACTTCAGAGCTTTCATCACCTTTTTCAATGCTCAGTGAAAACCCAAAGAGTTAATCCCCACTGTCCTTGAAGACATAAACCAAAGATGTCTGCTTTTGGACCGGGACACCCTACATACCTCAAAGAGCTCATTAAAACCCAGGGTTTACATGACAGTCAATGATTCAAATTCTGTCTTCCTGAGAGCTGTAAGTTTTCTCAGAGTTCACGTTATATAAACAAGAATACCAAAACCTGGGTCCAGCCATCTCTATGACTTTTCCCCAATTCACTCCAAAGAAGGTTAACTCTCATGAAGACCCAATTAACCCTAAATCCAATTCCCAGGAATATGGAATGACAGAAAAACCAATGACATCAGACATTTGCAGTGATTAATTTTCTTTTCTTTTAACCTTTCTGTCAGAAATTAGTTCAGGGTCAAATTATTCCTTTCTGGATGGTCACTAGCCTACTATGTGTGTTCTTTAAAATTAAATTTATTTTTAACCCTTAGGGACAGAGCAAGATGTGTCTAAAATTTTTCTGTATTAAGTCAACATTATTTCTTCATTCATCATTGTTCTTATGTTTATTTAGCATGTTAGTAACAGTATAGGTAAATAATTTTTCAGAGAAAAATTGCTTGGGAATTAGTACATAGTTTCAACTAGTATCCTTAGTGGATTGATGGGGAACAAATGGATGGTACTGTTTTAAGTCGGGGTGCCTAGATTCTACTTCCTTCTCCTGTCTCTTTATGTCAAAGTGAACAGAGAGTTTCAGGAGTAGTAGTATGAAGTTTAGTACAGAAATATTCAAATTTCTTTAGAAGTAAATCTATTATTCTCACTGTTGTGGTTTCTCGGCAGGAGGATTAAATCCAAAGCTTGGAAGCATTATGTGGAATACTTAAAAGACATAGAAGATTACACATGACAAATGGTCATGAACAGATTTTTGGTAGCTTGCCAATTCTAATTATATCTATCATGCAGCACTTTAATAAATGAAGCCTTTTGAAGAGGTTTGACAATACACAATATTGCATTTCCTTGAAAGGAAAAGAATCCCTATCTTTGTCTTTCATAGTTTATAGCTATGTGAAAAAGTAAAACTGTGTATAAAACAGCTACCATATAAAATCTTCAATAGTTCTTGTAAATTGGCAGGAAATTGTTCAAACTCATAACTAACATATAAGGCCCTAGTTCCCATGCTTTAGAAGGTTCTATAACCACTCTACTTTGACTATATCCTTACCCAGAATGAGGACACTGTATGGTATAGGGAAGGGGGCAACTTGGCACCCTTTAGATCATGCTCAGGATCCCTGAGTTCATCTAATACCTTGACTAAATGGCCCTGAACTTGCTTAGGACCTGTTTGTGAACTCTTCCCAAGATTTCTGCTCCTAAGAGAGAAACATGTCACCAATATATGTATCTTTAGTTCCAACAAAGGTACGAGGGGTTCCAATTCATAAAGACATGGCACAGGTATAGTCTGTGATGCCCCTATGCAAGAGCAACAGCCCCCTTTCTGGGGCTTGTTGAAGGCAGATATGGAAAGAAAAGAGGGCCAGGCACGGTGTCTCACACCTGTAATCCCAGCACTTTGGGAGGCTGAGGTGGGCAGATCACGAGGTTAGGAGATTGAGACCATCCTGGCTAATACGGTGAAACCCCATCTCTACTAAAAAATACAAAAAATTAGCCAGGCATGGTGGTGGGCACCTGTAGTCCCAGCTACTCGGGAGGCTGAGGCAAGAAAATGGCGTGAACTCGGGAGGTGGAGCTTGCAGTGAGCTGAGATTGCACCAATGCACTCCAGCCAGGGCAACAGAGTGAGACTCTGTCTCAAAAGGGGGAAAAAAAAAAAAAAAAGAAAAGAGGATTAAACTGTGGATCAGGTCTTCTCTTGTTGAGTCATTCCAATGGAGAAGTACATAAATCCAACATTTCTAGATTAGAACTTGGCCTTCCAGGGCATTATGAAGGTACATGTGTCATATAGAGAGATATATGTTTAATTAAGCAATTCTCTTGATTTAGAACTTGTAAAATTTCAGAAGCATAATATATGAGTCTCCATGTGTGCTCTTTCCCTGGCTCCCATTTAAGAGCAGGCCTACTACCTGATTCATCACTGGCTTTCCCCTCAGAACTATTTATTTTCAACATAGTCACTTCTATTGAAAAGTGAACTTGAAACATATTTAACTGAAGATAATTTCTCCAATACAGCATTCTGTTTTCATGCTGTTCAACCTTTTCATTGCTCTTAGTGAGTGATATTTACTGGTTTTCCCGTGTCTCAAGATTCCATTCCACTTTGTCTAATAGGTAAATACTTCTTTCATCAGGCAGCTCTCACTTATATTTTTGATTAATGCTTTGTTAATGCTCTATACCTCCTGCTTACACTATTTAAGTTGTACTTAGGTACCTCTTCCTCTCCATTGACAACTGTTCAATAGTCTCATGTGTGTGGCACAACTGCAATTAACAGATTCTGAAAATAGCAGGTTTAGACATGAAGTCCTTACCCATGCCTATGTCCTGAATGGTACTGCCTACGTTTTCTTCTAGGGTTTTTATGGTTTTAGGTCTAACATTTAAGTCTTTAATCCATCTTGAATTAATTTTTGTATAAGGTGCAAGGAAAGGATCCAGTTTCAGCTTTCTACATATGGCTAGCCAGTTTTCCCAGCACCACTTGTTAAATAGGGAATCCTTTCCCCATTGCTTGTTTTTGTCAGGTTTGTCAAAGATCAGATGGTTGTAGATAAGCGGCATTATTTCTGAGGGCTCTGTTCTGTTCCATTGGTCTATATCTCTGTTTTGGTACCAGTACCATGCTGTTTTGGTTACTGTAGCCTTGTAGTATAGCTTGAAGTCAGGTAGCGTGATGCCTCCAGCTTTGTTCTTTTAGCTTAGGATTGACTTGGCAATGCAGGCTCTTTTTTCGTTCCATATGAACTTTAAAGTAGTTTTTTCCAATTCTGCAAAGAAAGTCATTGGTAGCTTGATGGGGCTGGCATTGAATCTATACATTACCTTGGGCAGTATGGCCATTTTCACGATATTGATTCTTCCTACCCATGAGCATGGAATGTTCTTCCATTTGTTTGTATCCTCTTTTATTTCATTGAGCAGTGGTTTGTAGTTCTCCTTGAAGAGGTCTTTCCCATCCCTTGTAAGTTTGATTCCTAGGTATTTTATTCTCTTTGAAGCAATTGTGAATGGGAGTTCACTCATAATTTGGCTCTCTGTTTGTCTTTTATTGGTGAATAAGAATGCTTGTGATTTTTGCACATTGA
Source organism: Pan paniscus (assembly GCF_029289425.2). Taxonomy (NCBI): domain Eukaryota; kingdom Metazoa; phylum Chordata; class Mammalia; order Primates; family Hominidae; genus Pan; species Pan paniscus. The sequence goes on along the minus strand of NC_073258.2, from coordinate 25,532,331 downwards.
TTTTGTATCCTGAGACTTTGCTGAAGTTGCTTATCAGCTTAAGGAGATTTTGGGCTGAGATGATGGGGTTTTCTAAATATACAATCATGTCATCTGCAAACAGGGACAATTTGACTTCCTCTTTTCCTAATTGAATACCCTTTATTTATTTCTCCTGCCTGATTGCCCTGGCCAGAACTTCCAACATTATGTTGAATAGGAGTGGTGAGAGAGGGCATCCCTGTCTTGTGCCAGTTTTCATGTCTAAAACACCAAAAGCAATGGCAACAAAAGCCAAAATTGACAAATGGGATCTAATTAAACTAAAGAGCTTTTGCACAGCAAAAGAAACTACCATCAGAGTGAACAGGCAACCTACAGAATGGGAGAAAATTTTTGCAATCTACTCATCTGACAAAGGGCTAATATCCAGAATCTACAAAGAACTCAAACAAATTTACAAGAAAAAAACAAACAACCCCATCAACAAGTGGGTGAAGGATATGAACAGACACTTCTCAAAAGAAGACATTTATGCAGCCAACAGACACATGAAAAAATGTTCATCATCACTGGCCATCAGAGAAATGCAAATCAAAACCACAATGAGATACCATCTTACACCAGTTAGAATGGCGATCATTAAAAAGTCAGGAAACAACAGGTGCTGGAGAGGATGTGGAGAAATAGGAACACTTTCACACTGTTGGTTGGACTGTAAACTGGCTCAACCTTGGTGGAAGACGGTGTGGCGATTCCTCAGGGATCTGGAACTAGAAATACCATTTGACCCAGCCATCCCATTACTGGGTATATACCCAAAGGATTATAAATCATGCTGCTATAAAGACACATGCACATATATGTTTATTGCGGCACTATTCACAATAGCAAAGACCTGGAACCAACCCAAATGTCCAACAATGCTAGACTGGATTAAGAAAATGTGGCACATATACACCATGGAATACTATGGAGCCATAAAAAATGATGAGTTCATGTCCTTTGTAGGGACATGGATGAAGCTGGAAACCATCATTATCAGCAAACTATCGCAAGGACAAAAAAACCAAACATCGCATGTTCTCACTCATAGGTGGAAATTGAACCATGAGAACACTTTGACACAGGAAGAGGGGCATCACACCAGGGCCTATTGTGGAGTGGGGGAAGGTGAGAGGGATAGCATTAGGAGATATACCTAATGTAAATGACGAGTTAATGGGTGCAGCACACCAGCATGGCACATGTATACATATGTAACAAACCTGCATGTTGTGCACATGTACCCTAGAACTTAAAGTATAATAATAAAAAATAAAAATAAAAAAAGAAAATACCTGTTTTGTTTTATTCTTTTGTTTTTACCTGTTCTATTTTTAATTTTTATGGATACATGAGAGTTGTATATAATAATGGAATACATTGGATATTCTGATTCTTTCGTAAAATGTGTAATGTTCAAATTTGTGTAATTGGGATACCCATTGCCTCAAACATTTATCATTTTTTTGAGTTGAGAACATTTCAAATCTATATTTCCAGCTATTTTTTAACATACAAGAAATTATTGTTAACTGTAGTTGCCCTATTATGCTATTGAACACTATTTTGTGGTATTCTCCTAATATCCAATCTGTCTAAAATAAATGTTTATTGAATGAATCTATAAAAGGACTCAGAAAAAAATAAGAGCCACCCAGGGCTGGACATCACTGGGAATGGGGATGCTAGAGACTTTTTGGAGGTAATACTAGTAGCCTATCAGCCTAAACTTCAGACAGTATTTCATAAGGGAGACATAAGCAAAATAAATGCTATCATAAAATATGAAACTTTTGGATTTAAATGTAATTACTCTCTTCTTTTTATACTCCTATTTTCATAGGCACATAGACCGTATTTATCAAACATAATTCATACTCGTTAGTAATCTTAGTATGTCACAGAGAAATGTATTACTATACTCAGAGTAGAAAAAAAATTGAATTAAGGGAAGATGTACTTATGAATCTATATGTCAATGTCTATCTGTATCTGTCTTATCTACCTATCTATCTGATATCATGTTATTTCTTCTTTTCTTCTATTTTTAAAACGTGGATTTTTTTAAGAAAACAAATCACAAATTTTAGAAGGCTTTATTGTTGAGACTTTCACTGTTACTCTTGAGAAAATCTTTGTTGAAATGTTAGCATACTTGATGGCCTTATAATGTAGAAACATTACACCTTTTATCAATTTACCTTCTATCAATTTACATTTTACAAATGAGAAAATAAAGGCTTGAAGAGATTAACTAACTAGTTCACAATCCAATACCTGAAACTGACAAGCCAAGATTTGAATCCTGGCCAGTTGTCTCCAGAACGTGCACTTTGAACATCCATCATCACATGACCTTCTTTCCTGTGTCTTCCCCTATCATGTGAATGCCGGCCACTGGATTTAGACCCCACTCTGAATCCAGGATAATTTCATCTAGAGATCTTTAAGTACATATGCAAGAACCCAGTACCCAAATAAGATCACATTCCAGGATTCCAAATAAATGTGACTATTTAGAGACACTGTTTGACCCACTACAGCCCCTATTTCAACTAAAGTCTTTAGGTAGAGATCAAAGTGCAGAGTCAATAAGCATTAAGTTTCACTTGATCTCTTGGTTTCCTCATCTAGTAAATGGGGATTATAATAGCATACCCTTTCAGGGTTATTGTGAGGAGAAAAGGGTTAATTCCTTTTTAGTACTTTTATAGTCTATAATGCAATAAATAATAAATTACTGAAATTATTTATTAAGTGTAGAGCCTGAATTGAGATTTTCATAGGTAGCATAACATCTGAAAAAATATCAGAAGCCCTGAGTATGTGTCCATGTTCTGTTTCTACTGTCTACTTTTTAGTAAGTTAAAGATTTTCTGAGCTTTAGGTTTCTTACCTGAAAAGTGGGCATAATAAAATTTGCCTTGTCCCCCTTTTAGAATTGATATAACAGAAAATGAAATGATATATGAAATAATTATAAATGCATAATATAAATCAAAGTTGAAATTATTTTATTTTAAAACCCCTAATTAACAATAAAAATTATATATATTCAAGATCTATAATGTGATTATTTGGTTTACATATACAGTGTATAATGATTACCATAGTCAATTAAAACATGAAGACCCATGCTATACATTAAATCCCCAGAGCTTGTTCATCTTATAAAGTATGTGCTCATTGACCAAGACCTTTTCATTTCCTTCATCCCCCAGTGCTTGACAACCACTGTCCTACTATCTGCTTCTGAGTTCAATTTATTTAAATTCTACATATAAGTGAGATAAAAATTGTGAATATATATGCACTCAACATTGGAGCACCTAAATATGCAAACTAAATATTAACAAAACTAAAGAGTAAAATAGAAAGCAATATAATAATAGTAGGGGACTGTAATACCTCACTTTCAACAATGGAAAGACCATTTAGACAGAAAATCAATAAGAGTTCAGTGGATTTAAATAACACTGTGGAGCAAATGAACCTACCAGACATATACAGAATATTCCATGCAACAACAGCGGATAAACATTCTTCTCAAGTGCACATGGTACATTCTCAAGATAGATCATATGTTGGGTCAAAAAACAAGTTTTAAAAATATCTAAGATTAAAATCAAATCAAGTATCTTCTCAACACAATGGTATAAAAGTTAAAAATTAATAACAGGAGAAATTTTGAAAAATTCACAAATATGTAGAAACAAAAAAAAGTACTCCTGAAAAATCAATAAACCAAATAAGAAATCAAAGGGAATCAAAAACTATATTGAGACAAACAAAAATGGAAACATGACATATCAAAACTTATAGAATACAGCAAAAGCAGTGTTAATAGGAAAGTTTATAGTAATAGATGCCAACATTTTAAAAAGAAAGATTTTAAGTAATTTAACTTGACAATTCAAAAAACTAGGGAAAAAAAGCAAAGTAAGCAAAAGGTGAGCAAAAGAAAAGAAATCATAATGATTGAGTGAAAATAAATAATATAAAGACTTGAAAGACAATAGAAAAGGTTAAAAAAAAAAGCCCTAAGAGTTTTTAGAAAAGAGGAACAAAATTGACAAACTATTGGTTAGAACAACCAAGAAAAATAAAGACAGGACTCAAATAAATAAAGTTATAAGTGAAAAAGGGGATGTTACAACTGATACCACTAAAATATAAAGGATCAAAGAAGACTATCATGAATAATTATACATCATTCAATTGTATAACTCAGAAGTAGATAAATTCCTAGAAACATTCAGCATAGCATAACTATATTATAAATAGAAATCTGATTTCAATAATAACAGGTAAGGAGATTGAATCAGTAATCAAAAACCTCCCAACACAGAAAAGCCCAAGATTTGATCAATTTATAGTTGAATTCTACCAAGCACTTAAAGAACAAAGAATACCAATCATTGCCAAACTCTTTCAAAACATTAAGGAGGAGGGTCAAAACTCATTTTATGAAGCCAGCATTATTACTTTCTTACCCAGGCCAACTAAGAATTCTACAAGAGATGAAAATTACAGGCCAATATCCTTGAATAATGTAGATGCAAAAATCCTGAACAAAATACTAGCAAACCAAATTTAACAGCAAACTTAAGAGATCAAACACCATGATCAAGTGTTTTTATCCTTGGGGTGTAAGGATGGCTTAACATACACAAATCAATAAATGTGATATCCCACATTAATAGAATGAAGGATAAAGTAGAATTTTTTGGTAATAAATATTGCAAGTGAGTCTTATTTTCTGTAGCAATGCTTTTGATAAGCTTCTTACATTTATCCATTTTTTAAAGTTCTTCCTTTGAAATTGTCTTCAGAGTAAATTAAATAGCTGTGCTTAAGATTCATTCCCACTATTTCATTTCTTTTTAAAATTGTATTTATTTATTATATTAGTACATAGTTGTATGTAATTATGAGGTACATACGATATTCTGATACTTGCCTATAATGTATGATCAAATCATGTTAATTGGAGTATCAATCCCTTCAAGTATTTATCATTTATTTGTGTTAGCAGCATTCCAATTTCACTCTTTTAATTTTAAATATACAATAAAGTATTGTTAACTATAGTCAACCTATTGGGATACCGAATACTATATCATATTCATCCTTTCTAACTATATTTTTGTACCCATTAACAATTCCTATATTATCCCCTCCTTCCTCACTACCCTTCCCAGCCTGCGGTAACCATTATTCTACTTTCCATCTCTATGAGTTTTTTTTGTTTGTTTAGCTCTCACATATGAGTCAGAGCATGTAATATTTGTATTGCTGTGCCTGGCTTATTTCACTTAACATAATGTCTTTCAGTTTCATCCATGTTGTTACAAATGACAGGATTTCATTCTTTTTATGGTTGAATAATATTCCATTGTGTATATATACCACATTATATTTACCCATTCATGTAATAATGAACACTTAGGTTGATTCCCTAACTTGGCTATTACAAATAGTGCTGCAATAAACATGAGAGTACAGATATCTCTTCAATATACTGATTTCCTTTTTGGGATATATACCAGGTGGTTGGATTTTTGAATTGTATGGAAGTTATATTTTTAGTGTTTTGTGGGACTTTAGTACTGTTCTCCATAGTAGCTATACTAACTGACATTCCTACCAACAGTGTAGAGGGTTCTCATTTCATCACATCCTCATCAACATTTTTTATTGTCTGTCTTTTGGATAAAAGCTGTTTTAATAGGGTGAGATAATATCTCACTGTAGTTTTGATTTGCATTTCTCTGATGATCAATAATGCTGAGCATTTTTTTTCATACACCTTCTGGCCATGCATGTGCTGTTTTTTGAGAAATGTCTATTCAAATCTTTTGCCCACTTTTAATTTTTTAATTTTTTATTTTTTCAAACCAACAAAGATCAAAAAAGACAAAGAAGGGCAATACATAATGGTAAAGGTTTCAAGTCAACAAGAAGACCTAACTACCCTATATATATATGCACCCAACACAATCCCATTTATTTCTACCTATCGTAAATGAGATTACTTTCTTCGTGTCTTTTTCAGATTGTTTTCTGTTGGTATGTAGCAATGCTGCTGATTTCTACATGTTGATTTTGTATTCTGAAACTACTACATTTGTTTCTCAATTCTAATAGTTTTTTGGCACAGTCCCTTGAGGTCAAAATCTATGCCCATTTGTTTTGGCAGTCAACAAAATACCCTTTACAGTGTCATTTTACGTAGTAAGTACTCAACAGATATTTTAAAAATGGGCGTATTTGGTTATAGATTAAAAATACAAATAGCAGTACTCATACTCAAGTTGGAAGTCTGAGAAAAAATCCCATTGCTGAAAAATAATGTATGTGCCAGCATATTAACATTGGTTGTTACACTCTTCAGATGTCAATAGTATTTTGAAAAGAGACCTATGAGTAAAGATATTCTGGAAATTTTAAACTAGTGAAAAAAGTATTTCCTCAAATAATCATGTCTGTTTTTCTAATCAAATTCTATGTGTGCAGACTTCTCTGACACCATAAAGTGGATTTAACTTATTTTGCTGTTATATTCATGTTGGTTTTTGTTATTAGAGGTGGTTATGGAGCATCTGCTCTACTTTACCTAAACAGGTCACTGCATCTGAGAACATTTTATATTATTTTAGAAGCTAGCAACAATTTTAAAAATCTGTTAGTGTAATTTCTACTCCCAGGCCATTAATCTGGCCTGCCTTGCCCACCAGTTCATAACAGTCAGCTGTTAATGACCACAGCAACTTTTGAACTATCTCCTTACTCCAATATTATGAAGAATGTGCTTTTGTTTTATGTGCTACATTCACGACCCTGGTTCTTGTCATTTTTAAAATTTAATAATAATAAATCTTAAAATATTTGTTATAAATTCATAAGTAAAGAACAAACAAAAGACAAAGAAAAGGCTGTAAAAGAATCTATAGTAGGTGTGTTTTGTTTTGTTTTTACGTACTTTTCTGCATTTACTTGGAGTCTGGAAAACTGAGATTTAGCAGACAAAAGCATGCCTATCTGAAAAATACAGGAACTTATGTTATGTCTATTTATAAGAAAGGCTCTTCAAGGGTTGTCACACATTTTAGTTTTTCATTTAAAAGCAGAGATGATTATTTTATACTTCCAAATATTTTTAAATTATTTATTTTCTTTTAACCTCCATAGCAGAATTTATTTTCTTCTTCAAAATCATATGCTATTTCTTTCCAATTTTGTTTCTTTTTAAAAGGCAAATCATGTTAAATATAAACTGTCATCATCCTGACACGCTCAGACTTTGTTGTAAAAATTTAAAAGTACACCTTACATGGCAAAGTACAAATTATTATTGAAGCTATGCATTTTAAAAATCCTCCATGATGTTAATACACATGTAAAAATATAAAAGAATGAAAGTGTTATGGAAAAACCCCAGCAAAACAGTATGTCTGTGGAAAATATCATCTAGGAAAGGTTATTCTTCTTCCTTTTTTCAGTACTGAGCTTGCAGAAGTGACCTACTCATTGCTGGATTAGTATTCCCTCCTTACTTGAACATTACTTAGAGGACACTCTCCAACATGAAAGCTTAAGTCCCAGCTCCCTTATTGATCACTAAGCCAAAAACTTGGACTAAGTTACAACCCAGCCAGGGACATACTGGACCCAATAGAGGAGGAAAGAGACTACACTCTAAAGAAGCTGCAGGATTTACCCAGTAAACACCAGCTAGAGGAGGGAGAGTATACCAAGTGTTGTACTTTATTCTCAGAGAGCATGTTCAAGATGAGAGGAATAAAAAGTGGGCCAAGCGAAGTCTATCAATTTGGGGTCATTCTTCCATGATACAGAGTTTATTACCCTGGCAAGGACCAGGAAGAGTTTGTTCACATGCTGCCAAGATAACCCCTAGAAGGAAGAAGACCTGGTGGTCTGCAATAAGAGAGGTCAAAATGTAAGAGTAGTGATGGCAGATAGTGAAAGAAGAGATTAAAATCTCAGAGAAGTTGGTATGCTAGAGTGGATCTATGATATAATTCCTATTCCATCACTAGCTCAAATGTGATTTTGGATAATTCTCATTGTGTTCCAATAACACGCATGCAACCGCCAGCATTCCACACTACCACTCACCACAGCACACTTAGATTATTGGTTTGTTTTCAGTCTTACACACTAGGTAGGTACTTCTTGCGGCTAGGAACTCTGATTTATGGCTTTCTATCTTGAACACAGAGCAATGTTTGACACATAATAAATAGCTAGGATGAGAATTAGAATAAGAAAGGCTAATATTAATAGAGCATTTACTATTTACCAGTCATTGGTTGAAATGGTAGAAAATCATATCTTATTTAGTCCTTAAAGTCCTCTCTATGAGGAAGATATTATGTTTTCTCTAGTATACAGATGAGGAAATAGAGACTTAAAAGGGAAAATCAATCTGCCCATGGTTTTACTACTACTATATTTCAGGATAGACATTTAAACTAGGCAACCTGCCTTCAAAGAGAGGTGTGTTGCCTAGCTAATTGATATTTAGTCATTCCTCACTGAATGTAACAGCTGATATGAATCATTACATATTAAATATTAAAATCACATTCCTGTGATCAAATGAGAATCACTTTGTTTAAAAAAGACAACCATTTCCAAGCAATATATGGACACACCACTGACTTTTTAAATGAATATACTTCAATTTAAACGTGAATGATTTTTTAAATTAGATATAATGGTTAAAAATAAATACTTTTTAAATTTTTAAAACTTATTTCTAATTGATGAATAACAATTTAATATATACAGGTTTTAATATGATCTTTGGCATATGTTTACATTGAAGAATTAGTAAATCAAGGTATCAACAAATCCATCACCTCTTTAGAAATCATAAAATAAAACAAATATTTCACCTATGGTTGGGAAAATTTTGGAATTAGAAAACTTAAAAATATGCCTCAAAAACTAACATGCAGTCCACATGTTTTTATCTGGGAGCATGTATGTGCTTAAAGTTTAAGAAAAAAAGCAAAGTTTTACAAATTCTCGGAGACACATTTTATGTCTTTCTATTCTTTAGACTATAACTAATGAGGTTTTGTTTTTATATTACACATGCCTTCTTGCCTTAAAATAAATTAATAAAAATTGTGCTCATCTTCTCATTTTGAAGACCATCTTACCCCTTTCCCCTCAACTGGATAAAGCAGAGTGAAGAAATTACAATTAAAACACTGAATTTTCAAGTTAACTTATATACCTAATTTCTAAATTTCTGAGTTTATTAAAAAATAATCCTTTAAATTTAAAGAGTACAAAATTCTTTTATCAATAAAACAGGTTTTCCATATTAGAATAAGTAAAAGTGCTCAAAGTCTTTAGAGACTTTTAAATCTTTAGGGATTTTTTTTTTTTTAATCTAAAAAGCATACTCTAGTTCCTACATAAACTTGGCCAACTCTTCTCTAACCTCAACAGGACAACAAATGATGATCAATTCTTTCTGTTTTTTGTTTTGTTGTTTTGTTTTGTTTTGAGACAGAGTCTTGCTCTGTCACCCAGGCTGGAGTGCAGTGGCACAATCTTGGCTCACTGCAACCTCAGTTTCCTGGGTTCAAGCGATTCTCCTGCATCAACCTCCAGGGAAGCTGGGACTACTGGCATGCACCACCACACTGGCTAATTTTTGTATTTTTAGTAGAGACGGGGTTTTGCCATGTTGGCCAGGCTGGTCTCAGACTCCTGACCTCAGGTGATCAGCCTGCTTCAGCCTCTCAAAGTACTGGGATTATAGGCATGAGCCACCACACCCGGCCCAAATTATGATCAATTGTTTTTGAGGCGGATAAGAGAGTAATCTGTTATTTTGACTGAAGGCTGCATGTTTAAGTCTCACTTAGTTCCTTGGTGACAGCAGAAATAATTCACTAATATACATAAACACACTGTTTCTGTTTGAGAAAAGATTATGTCAAGCTTTCATTTTTTCCAACTAGATGTTGAACTTCAAACAGGCCATATAATAAAATAATTAAGATTCATATTTAAACATTCAGAAAAATTTAAAAAGAAATTAAAAATGGATTTTAGCCAGAAATTTAATACAAATTTTAGGCTAGAGAAATTAAATTTCCATTGGTCTTTGTTTTCCTTCTTTAAAAATCAAAATTATATCAAGCATCTTCTGAGACTATAATGGACTAAAGCTGGAAATCAATAACAAGAAGAACTTCAGAAGCTATATGAATGCATACAAAGTAAACAACATGCTGCCGAGCAACCACTGGGTCAGTGAATAAGAGGGGAAAAAATTTAAGTAAATGAAAATTTGAAACACAGTGTACCAAAACCTATGACATACAACACAAACAATGCTAAGTGTAAAGTTTATAGCAATAAATGCCTACATCAAAAAAGTAGAAATATTTAAAATAAACATCCTAATGATACACCTCAAGGAAATAAAAAAGCACGAACAAACCAAGCACAGCATTAGTAGGAGGAAAGAAATAATAAAAATCACAGCAAAGGCCGGGTGCAGTGGCTCACGCCTGTAATCCCAGCACTTTGGGAGGCCGAGGCGGGCCTCGAGGTCAGGAAATCGAGACCATCATGGGTAACACGGTGAAACCCCGTCTCTACTAAAAATACAAAAAATTAGCAGGGCATGGTGGCGGGCGCCTGTAGTCCCAGCTACTTGGGAGGCTGAGGCAGGAGAATGGCGTGAACCTGGGAGACGGAGCTTGCAGTGAGCCGAGTTCGCGCCACTGCACTCCAGCCTGGGCGACAGAGCGAGACTCCATCTCAGCAACAACAACAAAAAAAATCACAGCAAAAATAAATGAAATTGAGGCTAAAATGATACAAAATATTGACAAAATGGAAAGTCAGTTTTCTGAAAAGATAAACAAAATCAATAAACCTCTAGCAAGACTAACCAAGAAAAAAAGAGAAGACTGAAATAACGTCAGTAATGAAAAAGGAGACGTCAAAATTGATACCACAGAGATACAAATGACTGTTAGAAATTATTATGAACAATTATTCTCTAACAAAACGGAAAACCTAGAGAAAACTGATAAATTACTGGACACATGGAACCTGCCAAGATTATAATAGGAAGAAACAGAAAACCTAAACAGACCAATAACTAGTAATAAGATTGAATCAGTAACAACAAATTTCCCAGGAAACAAAACTGAGGGAGTGTATGGCTTTACTCCTGTATTCCACCAAACTTATAAAGAACAACTAACACCAATTCTTCTCAAAGTATTCCAAAAAACTGAAGAGGAGGGAACTCCTCCTGACTCACTCTCCTAGACCAGCATTACTCTAATACCAACTAGACAAAGATAGAAAAAAAAAACAAAACTACAGGCCAGGATTGCTGTGGAAAATAAATACAGAATTTATCAACAAAACAGTAGCAAACTGAATCCCACAACATGTCAAAAAAATAATACACTATGATCAAGTGGGATTTATCACAGGGATGCAAGCATGTTTCAATATATGCAAGTCAATAAGTGTGATACATCACATCAAGAGAATGAAGGACAAAAGTCATATCTATTGATATGATTATCTCAATAGACTCAGAAAAAGCTTTTGATAAAATTCTACATATCTTCATAATAAAAACTCTCAAAAAATTAGTCATAGAAGGAATGTACATGAATATAATAAAGACTATATATTACAAACTCGCAAATAACATAACATGGAATAGGGAAAAACTGAAAGCTCTTCCTCTAAGAACTGGAACCAGACAATGATGCCCACATTCATCACTGTTGTTCAATAAAGTACTGGAAATCCTAGCCAGAGGTATCAGGTAAAAATAAATAAATAGATAAATAAACAAATAAATGGCATCCAAATTGAAAAAGAGGAAGTCAAATTGTCCCTTTTTGTAGATGATGTAATCTTATATAGAGTAAAAGCTACAGACTGCAGCAGAAAATTCATAGAACTGATTTTAAAATTCAGTAAAAATGCAGGTACAAAATCAACATACAAAAATCAATAGTGACTCTATACACCAATTACAAACTAGCTGAAAAATAAGAAAGCAATCTTGTTTATAATAGCTGCAAAAAAAGCATACCTAGGATTCCATTTTACCAATGAGGTAAAAGACCTCAACAACACAAACTGCACAGCACTGACAAAATAAATAAATTAAAGAGGACACAGATAGGAAGACCTCTTATGCTAATGAATCAAAAGAATTAATATCGCTAAAATGATCATACCACCCAAAGCAATTTACAGATTCAATAGAATTTCTATCAAAATATCAATGACATTCTTCACAGAAATAAAAAGGCAATCCTAAAATTCGTATGGAACCACAAAAGAGTTAGAGTCACCAAAGCAATTCTGAGCAAAGAAAACAAAGCTGGAGACATCATAGCTTTTGCAGTATACAAAACTATAGTAACCCAAACCAGTGGTACTGATATAAAAACAGACACATAGTCGAGTGAAACAAAATAGAGAACCCAGAAATACATTCACGTATTTACAGCAAACTGACTGATTGATTGATTTGAGAGGGAGTCTTGCTCTGTACCCCAGGCCGGAGTGGAGTGGCACAATCACAGTTCACTGCAGCCTCAAATTCCTGGGCTCAAGTAATCTTCCTACCTCAACTTTCTGAGTAGCTGGGACTACAGACACATACAACCACACCAGGCTCAAACAGATTTTTGACAAAGCCAACAGTATGTGAATATGTAATCAACCTACTATTTAGCCAAAAAAAAAAAAAAATCCTATCTGCAGCAACATGAATGAAATTGGACATCATTATGCTAAGTGAAATAAGAAAGATACAGAAAGAAAAATACAGCATACTCTCATTCATATGTCAGATGTTTAAAAGTTGATCTCATGGTGGTTTGAGAGTAAAATGATAGTTACCAAAGACTTGGAAGGGTGGGGAGTGGAGAGATAAAGAACAATTGTTTAATGGGTGGGGAGATAATGAGCAATTCGTTAATGGGTTAAATAGAAGGAATAAGTGTTAGTATTGGATAGCACAGTAGGGTGACTATCATTAACAGTAATTCATTATATATTTTTAAATAGCTAGCAAAGATAATTTGGAATGATCCCAACACAAAGAAATGTAAATGTCTGAGGTGATGGATGTCCCAATTAACCTGATGTGATCATTAAATATTGTAAGCTTGTATTAAAATATCATATGTACTCCCTAAATGTTTAAAATCATTATGTATCAACAAAAATAAGGAACCAAGGGATTTGAAAATACATGATGTTGAGTCAACTGAATATTTTTTACACAAATATGAGCTTATATCAAATTTTATCTTTAAATTGTAAACAAAATACTTTTTAAAAAGTCATAGATTCTTAGATTTAAATAGGATTATAAAAATAATCAAGCCCATCGTCTCATTTCAGAAGTGAAGAAATCGAACTTCAAATTACCAAAACCTTGGTTTTTCCCTGATCTGGCTCTGTGTTACCCCATCCACCTCAATTTTTTACTCACTTCTAGGACTCCAGTAGCTCATAAGTATATCTGTGCAAATTAAAAAAGGAAAAATGTCTCCTCTGATTAGGTGCATTAGAAAACCCCTACCCACGTACACCCATGCAATCACTTCAGGACCAGATTGTATTTTAAGAAAATACCTCCCTTTCTCCTCGTTGACCCAGGTTTGCCCCTGGCACATGGCTTGGTCAGTAGAACATAAGCAAGATTTCACTTGCCTCTTTGTGCAAAGTGCAAGATGCCCAGCCATCCAAGATGACTGTACTCCCATTGTTGACTACTGTATATGTGTCTTTCTTTAATTTTGTTTTCATTAGAGTTCGATATAATTGATCTACTTGTCTGCTTGCATTTCTGATAGTGGTGACTTTGCCCTTAGAAGAATCTTTGTTCCCCTTGTATCCATTCTCATGGCACCTAGTGGCTCTGCTACTAAACATGTGCCAATCCTTTATATCATAGTGGGTATCATCTGCTATCAATATAAAATTCAATTATAATGAAAACTAAAGTTGCTTCCCTATAGTGAAACTAAATTTAGCAATCAATCACATTTTTTGACCAAATCTTTGCTATCATCATTTTCATTCATCTTAATTTAATTAACTTTTAAGTTGTCACAATTGAATCATGCACTAATATAGCTTGGATATTTCCTTGTCCCCACCCAAATCTCATTCTGAAATATAATCTCCAATGTCGGAGGTAGAGCCCTGTGGGAGGTGTTTTGATTATGGGGGCAGATCCCTTATACATGTCTTGGGCCGTCCCCTTGGTGTTAAGTGAGCTCGCAATCTGAGTTCATACAGATCTGGTTGTTTAAAAGTGTGTGGCACCTCCCTCTCAGCACTCTCTCACACTTGCTCCTGCTCTGGCCATGTAATGTGCCTGCTCCCCCTTTTGTCCCCCATGATTGTAAGTTTCTGAGGCCTCAGAAGCTGAGCAAATGCCAGCATCATGCTTCCTGTAAAGACTGCAGAACTGTGAGCCAATTAAACCTCTTTTCTTTAGAAATTACTCAGTCTCAGATATTTATGTATAGCAATGCGAGAACAGCCTAATACAGAAAATGGGATATAACTTTCATGGTCAATTATTATTCTATTCACTTGTTTGTACTCAGGAAACCTGTCAAGCCATTTTAGAATAGCTTGTAAACTAAAGAACTGATTGTATGTAATAGGAGTTTGTAACTTTAAAATCATCTTCTAATTTCCTGTAATGTGTCTGCTCTGCTATCCTTAGAAGTAAATGATAATAATAATATCCATCTAAAATATAACTGCATTACAATTCTTAGCATTCCTTTTACTTCGCTGGGGCCATGACTGAGTTGTAGCAAATGGAATACAAGGAGAAAGAAGTGAGCCATTTTCAGACAAAGTATATAAAAATCTTCCTCATCATTCTTGATATCCTTTCTCTCGCACTGATACCATGCAAACTCAAACTATGAATTTGGAGGCTACTTAAAAAAGGTAGAAGGCAGAAACACAAGCTGGAAGAATCCTGATGCCCTGAACAGACTCCCATTGTATAAAATCAATTCTTTATTTTACAGTCCTGGGTCACAGCATCCCACACTAATAGCCAGAAAACCACTAGCCTATCAGGAACTCCTGTTTGGAATTTTATGTGAAGAAGAAAGCAACTTTAACCATGTTTGATAAACTATTTATTTTGAACTTGGTTTATTAAAGAAGCTATCATTAACTTAAGTAACACAACTTTCACTTAAACGGAGAATAGAAAATAGGTATTTTACCAGAAAATAAACTGAAACTTACTAACTATACATACAGGATTCTATATGTCTCAAGGAGGCTTCACCTGAGAACTTTTTTTGTCATAGATATCAAATTTTTATAATTCTATAATTTAAAATGTTTTGAGAGGGAGAAAAAAGAGAGAACAAAGAGAAAGAGAAACAGAGAGAGAGGCAGACAAGTCTTCAAATACTTTAAAAAAGTAGATGTAGATTATTGCAAACAAAATAGGCAGTTGTAGAGGGAGCGGGAGGACTTGGTATGAATATTTTACTGGGCACTGTAGTAGGTTTAGGGTCTTATTTGAAACTATTACATTTCATTTAAAAATATATATTTGAGAAAATGTTTTTACTCTAAATGTGTAAATGAGAGCAGTGATGCAGAGCATATTTCTATGCTAAATAAGAATGTGTTGCCACATTTTTTCCTTAATTTTATTCAAATCAGAAATGCCATGAAACACAAATCTGACATTTGAAAAATGTTTTAAAATTTGAAAAAGCTAAAATGTTTAAGCTAAAAAGTATACATTTATACTTTTAAAAAAATTAACCAAAAAGTTGACTTTTCATAGAGTACCTGATTAAGATTCAAGTCAATACTTGGTTGTAAGAAACAGACTGTGTCTCAAATGTATCTTTACCACCTTTAGAGAACTTCATATCTCTAAATATGATGCATTCACCATTTGATTGATGACTTTCAAAAGAATTTGGAGTTTAGTAGGAAATCTATATATATTTTATAATTTGGGCATAACAGTTTTCCTGAAAGCCATTAAACTGAATAATCTAAGAATACTTTATGTTTAAAGGCAAGCTCAAGTTTTATTAATGTGCAATAAATATTAATATTTTCTCAAAATCTTAGTAATAACCTAGTGTTGAATCATTTAAACATGTTATCAACCATCATACTTCTAAGTAATTCAATTCCAAAATTAAGCTTTTAAGCAAAAAAAAAAAGTGTTTGCACTACATTGTATCTCTAATGAATTGTGACTGAATTTTACTTTTAAGATGTCAACAACCTAAAAACAGTATTCCCAAGATTTCATACAGCTTTATAGCCCATTTCCTGAAGATGCCTATTCATTTCAGTGTAAATAGATAATGACAGAAATTTAAGGAGACAGACTTTTATTTTCCATTAATTAAATTCAAGAATGGAGTCTACTATTTCTTGACATTGAAGAACCTTAAAAGCTACCTTTATGTTTTTATTTTTAAGCAAAAAGAGAAAAAAACTGGAGAAAAGATCATTGTCAGCTTTTATGTTCATGCCTAAGGCAATTTCCAGAAAGAACACATTGAGTATGTACTTTCGTTTACCGTTTTCACCTTTTGTACACCATTTTTGTGAAAATAAATTTAATTCATCATTATCTGTCATTCTAGGTAAAAGATTGCTTCTGAGAAAAGCAAAGTGACTTCATGCAGTTGACTGATGATATCTTATTAGCCCCTGTGTTAGTTATGAAGTTAACTGCCCAGCACTTTTATACCATTAAACCATGTAACAAAAATGGATTCATTTACAATGGCAAATGTGAGACAGGAATTTCTAATTTCTCAAATTAATGGTCATTAAAAACAATAAAATGTATTAAAAGGGTAATAGTTATTTCTTTGAACTTGCAAAACCAAGACAAAGCTTGCCTATAGCATTACTGTCAAAAAAATGTACTAAAGAGAAAAATATAAAAATTCTCTAATTTTTACTTTTATTATATGTATGTCTACAGTTACATTATGCTTACTTCTTGACACTCTATTATTATTTAATAATCTGATGTACTTTCTTTGTACCACACATTGGATAGCACTTTTTAGGCATTATTTTGTGCAACCCTTCATGATGAAAATGTTATGAAAATCCCAACTTTTGCAAACAAAGAAACTATCCTACTTCTTTAACAAGCGCCTATCAAGTGTTTCCGATATGCCAAGCACTTTACTATGCACTTCATAAAAATCATTTAATGCTTACTTGCTGAATTTTCCAAGTAATCAAGTTAGGTATTATTATTATCCTCACTTACAGATAAGGAAACTAAGGGAAAGAGAAATTAAATAATATTCCCAAAGTCACACAGCTACTCAGTGGTGAAACTGGCATTTGAATCCAGGCACTCTGCCTTTACACTAAAGAAAACACAACTTTTTGTTGGGACAAAAAAGATGCAAACATCAGTCGTCTATCTCCAATACCACCCTGAAAACTAGGCAAGTGTGGCCCCTGGTCTGGAGCATTCACTTCAGAGAATCAACATTCTCCTGCCAGGCACTGCTGCATGGGGCAAAGGTCCATGGGGTCAATGGATGAACATACCTAGAAACTCATCTCAGCATCCCCTCAGTTATGCAGACACTCCCAGTGTAGGCAACACTAAACATAAGAAGTGGTCAAAAGCAGCTTTGCAGGGATGTGAACTGAGCATGGATGTTCAGGCTGAAATAGCCACTCAGGCCTCTCCTGGTATAGGACAGAGAAGGGAATTTGGATTGCAGCCTGGGGGCCAAGATCAAGGAGTGAGTGGCCAAGTCTCTCTATAGTGCCATATTTTTATGCAGAACTCTGCGATGATCTAACTTTTTTTTGAGACAGAGTCTCGCTGTGTTGCCCAGGCTGGAGTACGGTGGCGCACTCATGGCTCACCGCAGCTTCTGCCTCCCGGGTTCAAGTAATTCACCTACCTCAGCCTCCTAAATAGCTGGGATTACAGGCACGCTCCACCATGCCCGGCTAATTTTTTTTGTATTTTTACCAATGTTTCACCATGTTGGTCAGGCTGGTCTCGAACTCATGATCTGATGATCTGCCAGCCTCAGCCTCCCAAAGTGTTGGGATTACAGGCATGAGCCACCATTCCCGGCCAATGATCAAACATTTTAAATAAGAACCTGAGTTTCTTCATAGGTCACTATGAAGGTATATTTGTCAAAATAAAAGCAAAGTAAATATTTTATTTAATAATTTATGTCTCATAACAATTTTATAGCTTATCACTTTCAAATTATAGACATATTTTATTTGTACTTCAATTGGTTCCACTTACCAAGGACTTTACAAATTTAGGGGGTAGATCTGTTTATCTATTTTCCAAGAAACGCATATTACTAATACTTATGCTATGCTACTTGTGTTTTGGGGCAGTTGTTTGTTTGTTTGTTCGAAGATGGTAGAAAAAGTGTGGATTAAAATGGAAGAGCACATAATTCTAGTATTCTTGAGGTGAAAGGAAGAAATATCTTTCCTCAACTGCATTACATTTTATTTTTAATTTGGCAAGTCTTTATAAATTAGAAAGATATAAGACATACAGAAGTATCCATTGTTTCTCACTATAAAAGGAAGAAAATTTTTTTCTCTATTCGCAGATGACATAATTGTCTATGTAAAACATCTCAAGGAATGCTTTAAAATTTTCCTACAATGAATAAGTGAGTTTAGCAAAGTCACAAGTGTTTCACATTTCTACTAACAATGAATATATAAAAACCGAAATTAAAAACATAGTACCATTTACAATCATGGCAAATAAAATTAAATATTTAGGAATATAATTATCAAATTATGTACAGAATCTGTATGCTAAAATTTATAAAATGTAGTGAAAGAAATTAAAGAAGATTAAAATAAATGAAGAGACATACCATGCTCATAGATTGAAAGCTTCAACATAATAAAATTTTAATTCTCTCTAAATTGATGTCAAGATTTATTGAAATCTTATAAAAATCCATTCAAATATTGTAGATATTGACTGGAGTATTCTAAAATTTATATTGAAAGGCACAGATCCCAATGTAGCTTAAACATCTTCATAAATAAGAATAAAGTGAGAGAAATCACTGTACCAGATATTCCAGCTTATTATATAGCTTTGGTAATCAAAACGGCCTGGTACTGGCAGAGGAATAGTCACATTATAAATAGAACACACTTTAAAACCTAGAAATATATTCATACAAATATAGTCAACTGTTTTTTGGCAAATATGGAAAAGCACTTCAATAGAGGAAGGGTAGACCTTTTAAAAAATGGCACTAAAGCAACTGAACAACCATAGACAAAATATTGAACCTCGCCAGTGTTTCACACCTTATACAAAAAAACTAAAATTAATTATGGAATTAAATGTAAAACATACAATTATAAAACTTAAAAAGGGGGCAAAATAACTGCAATTCAGGAAGATCTAAAGAAAGAGTTCTTAGACTTGAAACCAAAAATATAATTCATGAAAGAAAAAAATGGTAAATTGAACTTTAGTAAAGTTTAAACTTTTGCCCTGTGGAAGATTATGTTAAAAATATGAAGAGACAAGCTTCAGACTAGTAGAATACATTTACAAGCCATATATCTGACAAAGAACTAAAATGTCGAATATATAAATAACTCTTGAAACTGAACGATTTTTAAAAAAATTAAGAAATACGCAAAGGATATGAACAGAACTCTTGCCAAAGATGATGCACAGATGACAAATAAGCACACAAAACATGTTCAATGTCATTAGCCACTAGATAAACGCAACTTAAAACCACAGTGAGATATCACTACTATCCCATCAGAATGGCTAAAACTAAAAAAAGATGGCAAATATTGGCAAGGATATGGAGAAACAAGATTACTCATACAATGCTGGTGGGACTGTAAAAATAAAAGAGTAACCCTGGAAAACCATTTGACAGCTTATTATGAAATAAACATGCAATTCCCATATAACTCAGCAATTATATTATTGGGCATTTATCCCAGAGAAATAAATACATGTACTAGAGGCCAAAAGAAAACTTCCCCATCACCCTCTGAAGGGTCACTGAAAAATTAACTTACAAAAAGCAGATTAACAGAAGAAAGACCATACAAATGTATTAATGTGCATGGGAATCTTATCAAAATATCAAACTGTAAAGAAAAAGAAGATAGCTGACACTTTTATACTGTAAGTTCTCAGAAAATAATGCCCCAGAATGAAAGCTTCAGGAGTAACTCTCTCTGAACTCATGCCCTTTTGTCTTCAGCCTTTTGCCCCCTTGAGACTAGCCATAAGAATCAGAATCATTCTTCTCCAAGGTGGATCACAGAAACCAGAAACCCTTTCACCACAAATCAGCCATAAAACCTAAAAATATTGCTCCAATTTCAACATCACAACAACCTTTCTGTATATTAATTGGTGAAAAATAAGTTATCTGTCCTACCTTGTTTGATTGTAGGATATAAGGACCCCATTACAGAGAGGGTCTTCTCCATACCCAGAAGAAAGGAATGCTACACAGAGAGGCCAAGAAAAATCTGAACAGACAGGCCTTGCTGGATTTTCCCACCCAGTCTATCAGTATTAGATCATACCCATTTTTTTCTAGTCATAGCTCTATATGGCTGCCCATACTTCGTTAAACCTAGCACAAAAATGGACAGTTTCTCCTGTATCTTTGGGTCTTCAATGTGAAAGCTCCTGTAAAATTATCATCAAATAAATTTGTGTGGTTTTCTGCTATTAACCTGTCTTTTGTCAATGATTTTTCAACAAACCTTCAAAGGGCAGAGGGGAAGTTTTTTCTCAGCCCCTACAATACCATCTTGAGGCTACAGAAAAAAATGTAAGTTTAGATTGTGACAAAACAGGTTATGGTCGCAAAACAGGTTATGGTAACAAAATGGGTTGTGGTGTCAAGACAAGTTATGGGAAAGAGAGAAGAAGAGGCTTGGCTTTCAAAGGTAGTCTTGCTATGTACATGAAACCTTACAGGTAGCAGCCCTCAGAGAGAATAGATGGTAAATCTTTCTTTCAGACCTTTAAAGGTGTCAGACTCAGTTCATCTTTCTTAGATCTTGACAACGGGGAATGTCAGAGAAAGCCTGACTGCATCAACGCAAATTTTCTCTACAAATGCAAATATCCTCCACAAAAGACAGCTTTTCAGATGTTGCTGCTTTTCTAGCCTTTCTGAATAGCCATCTTAAAATATTTTAGGGTAAAATATTTTGGTTTAATGTTCATACAAAAATCTGGTGTTTATCAAGAAACCACTAGCTGTAACTAGAGTGCTTTAAAAGCACTAACTCATTTAATCTTCACAGCAATCCTATGAGATGGGTGATCCTTTCCCTCATTGTACAAATGAGAAAAATTTGAGAAAGACTGTCTTGAGGCTCAGAAACCAATGCCTCAAAATATGGCACTATAACATGCTGAACTTAAGAAGCCTCAAGGTCTCCCTGACTTCCCCTCCTTTTTTCTATCTCTCAATCTTCTGTCTATCCCAAAGCACAGGAAGAAGTTGTTCTCTGAAGTTTCCTCATCTGCCTAAAGTCTAGATCTGCAAAAGAAGACAACATTTACCTCTGATCTCTTCCCAGAGTTTTCATTAACTGAGCTCATATTGCAGGAAAAAAGATCCTTCCATAGGGTCTGCTCTTTGAAAAGTTTGCTATTTTTTAGTTAATTCCACAATGTCTTCCTTATAATTTCATTACTTCTTTGAGGGCTTATATCAATAACTTTGGAATAAAGCTCAGCAAAGACTTGAACTTGAATTTGTCTCATAAGTTTGGATTAGGGTTTGTTCAAGGGTACAACACTTCTACAAAACAAGTTATAAATTTCCATCTCACCTAATTCAAGCCCACTGAATTTCCCTAAAAATTATTTACTATCCCCCTAAACTTATGCAGACTTCCCATATCCCTTTCCCCTAAGAAGAAGGGTATATACCATCTATGCTCCATTGCGTGGTGGGGCAATCCTCTGTGAGTTTCCCTCTATGCATGCTAATACATTTGTATGACTTTTCTGCTATAAATCTTCCCTTTGAGTATTGATTTTTTATCAAACCTTCAGAAGGCAAAGGGAAGTTTTCCCTTGGCCCTATAACTGCATAACTATTAAGCCAAGATTTGAAAGTAGGCAGACAAGGCTCAGAGCTCACACACATTGATAATGCTTTACATTGCCTTCTTTCAATTAGTCCAAATATTGTTTTCCTCTCCCTGATGTCGTTAGCAAGCAATTCCATCATTTACTTTAGCATGCTCTAGACAAGTATATGTCCTGCAAGCAAAATAACTGACAAATGAATGTTCAGGAGCAAATGGTGAGAAATTCAAAGAGCTCACATGCCTATAGAGCATTCCCATTTGTAAACACGAGCACAGGCTATGGAGCCAGACACATCTGAGTTCAAGTCTTCACCATTCTCGGTGACTGTATAATCTGCATTAGTAAGGACTATTTATGTTGTGTTTAGAAACTCAACTTTTTAATAAAGGGTTTTATTAGAAACATACTGATGCTTCACAGGAACCAGGAGGCAAAGATACTAGGCTGACTCCAGCATTTCAGGGACTAGAATAGGGGATTTGATATCATTAGGATGCTCTTTTCTCTTCATCTGTTATTTCTTTTCCTCTTTCTCTTCAAACCATCATGGGGCATGGAAAAAGCACCTAGTTGTTCTGAGGCTTAGAATTAATGGAATTGAAAAAACGGGGGAAACTTTCTTCTTACCTCCAACAAACATAGCCGTGAAATGATTTTGAATGCCCCTCCTTTTCCATCCAAACAGTCAATTCGTGTGAGCAAAGGAGTCTACTAGCATTTTTCAAAAGGGGAAATCTATCATCTGAAGGATGGGAATAGTGGGAATTTGCCAAGGAGATAAACACAATAGCTACCAAGATGTCTATTGTTTTAAAAATTTAAAGTCATTTAATTCTAGCTATGTCATATATTAAATTATATGTAAAGCAACTGGCACACTAAAATGCTGAGCAACTACTAGATTTTCAAGTCCCTTCCCCATTTCTCAGAAGTTCAAGACAACATTCAACAAAGAAGAGGAAATCACTAGGTGAGAATGGTGTAAAGAGGTGGAACTACAGGCTTTTTCCTGCTCTTCCAAGGCTTGAACTAAGTATCATGCACCAAGAAATGGACCAAGAAGCCACCATTCTGTGAAGCTTTTCTTTGAGCCTTTTGTCTGAGTTTATATGTGGACAATTGGAGTTCCATCATACTAGTTACAGTTATTGATTTGCATGTCTTTCTCCCTTGATAAAAAGTGAACTTCTGAAAGGCAGAAAGCATGATTTATTCATTCTTGCATCCTTCATAGCTGTGGCTGGCACGTGAGAGGTGCTCCATAAAATAAGTAAATGAATGAGTTCAGGCACCATGAATTTATGACTGTGGTTCAGTGTTTATTGAACTGAATATAGACAAGTGATATTGAGACTTTATGATTTGTCAGGCATGGTCCTAAGTGTTTTGTATCTATCATCCCATTTGATCTTTATAATACTTTGAAATATTTTTCATTCTTCTCTTCCTCTTGCCTCTGTGCTTTATAGAATAAGAAACTGAGGATCAAGTGATAGTTTCCCAAAATGATCCAATTTAAGTGAGGATTCTGGTCTCTTGTTCAGTATGTTATTTGTCTCAATGGCACCCACTTCATAGACAGAAATATATAGTATATGTGTGTGGGTGTGTGGGTGTGGAGTGGGTGGATGTATGTGTATGGCAGCACACGCAGCCACAGAATTTGTTGTTGAACACCATGTATAGTTTATTGATCTGAGAGCAGCTGTCCAGATTAGGTAATATTTTCTCTCTTTGGCAGGGGGTTGCTAGCCATCTGAGGGTTTCCAGGTAGTTGTCATGCTATTGCTATTCCTCTCACTTGTTATCTTGTGATGTTTTACTGAAATGCATGTCTGTATTAAAGGTTATCTTCTTCGTAAGAGGCATATATAAACTTGTGCCAGGTAGGATGTCTTGTAGCATTTAGCTCAGGATCCTTGCCACCCAACAGTCAGTTACCTCAGCTGTGGAGAGGGAAATGCCAACCTGAAGAGCAGAATCTGCTGGTCACTGTGAAATAAAGATGGAAAGAATCTCTTCTGCTCAAAAGCTGGGATGTTCTTGTTCCCTCAGAGACCTTCTATCTCTTGGTAACAGACTTTCACAAACTAATTGCAGAAGAAAGAGACAGATAAACCTAGACTCCACATGTGTATATTTGTAATGTGAAGTATGCCTTTTAAATAATGGGGATGTTTGAGTCCCTGATCCAAGACACTCCTTTCCAGATGCTAGACACCAGGATAGGCAAATTGTCCATGAGAAGATTACTTGGTAAGCATAGACTCAGAATGGATTAAAGGTAATATTTCCCTAAAGTCAAAGAGCACCAGTTATCTCCTACTAAACTGTCACAGAGAATGTCAGTCTAGAGAATGTTCATTAATTTACTTTGTTATTGTGTTTATTTCCCAGTGTATTCTCCCCTTTGTAGTACTGGATATACTGACTAAATTTCATTGTCACACCCTATTTTTCTAAGAAGTTAACTTCCTTTCTTTTCACTTGTTTCTTCTCAAATCAGGCAATGGCATGCTATTCTAGAGTGGAAGTCCCATTAGCTTTTAAATGACACTATATATTATATATATATAATATATATTTATTATATATATAATATATATATTATATATATATTATATATAATATATATAATATATATTTATTATATATATAATATATATATTATATATAATATATATAATATATATATAATAAATATATATATAATATATATTATATATAATATATATATTATATATAATAAATATATATTATATATAATAAATATATATTATATATAATAAATATATATATAATATATATTATATATATAATAAATATATATTATATATAATAAATATATATATAATATATATTATATATATAATAAATATATATAATATATATTATATATATTATATATAATAAATATATATAATATATATTATATATATAATAAATATATATATAATATATATTATATATATTATATATATTTATTATATATATAATATATATTATATATATACACATACACACACACATATATATATGATTATATACATAAATGACTATATATATACACACACACCTAATATAAATATATATAAATACACACACATACATATATATATATATACACATTTGAAACAGGGTCTCATTTTGTCACCCAGGCTGGAGTGCAGTGGCATGATCACAGCTCACTACAGCCTGTAACTCCTGGGCTCAAGAGATCCTCCCACCTCAGCCTCCTGAGGAGTTGGGACTACAGGCTGCACTACCATGCCTGGCTATTTTTTGTTTGTTTGTTTATGTTTTGTAGAGATGGAGTCCCTCTATGTTACCAAGGCTGGTCTTGAACTCCTAGGCTCAAGTGATCCTCCTGCCTCAGACTCCCAAAGTGCTGCAATTACAAACATGAGCCATGGGCAAAATTGGCAAACATATGCTTTTCACAATATTGCAAATTCATAATTGCTAGAATCTATTTCATTTATTTCTGTTTGCCAGCAAGCTAATGCTTTCCTGAGCTCATCACTTTCTTGTAATACGTTGACATACACAAAAAACACCACCCCCATTATCTGTCTTTCAATCTATTCACTGGAGCTCCAAGTTCATCAGGCATGGGATCTAACTTCTAAGTTTTACAAAATGTGAGACTCATTCTCGTTACAGCTTTGGGTTAAAATAAAATTTTAACAATGCAATACTCATGGCATATATGCAGTTAAGTACTTTAACTGTAAAACCAACAGAGCCTTT
Organism: Pan paniscus; assembly: GCF_029289425.2. NCBI lineage: Eukaryota > Metazoa > Chordata > Mammalia > Primates > Hominidae > Pan > Pan paniscus. Next base: position 25,506,359 of record NC_073258.2, on the reverse strand, counting down.
AATACTTCTCCCCTAAAATTATATTGAAATCTGCCACATAACATAGGCAGAATGACTTTGAGCTTTAAAGTCAATTAGATTGACATTTAGATTCTAGATCTGCTAAATATTAATGGTGAACCTAGTTATTTAGACTTTCTGCCTTTCAGGTTTCTTAGGCAAAACTGGTATCAATCAAAAATAATCAAAATGGTCAGAATCTAATTAAAAGAGAGTTTATTCTAGTGCAAAATATAACAGTGGACCACCTGAAAGTACCAACTCCAAAGGAATAGAGCGAGCATTCCAAAGTAGGGAATTTTAAGGTTTCATTTATGTGGGCAGACAGAGAGGAGTTTTTAGCAGGATCACAACATTTTTCACATGAGATTGGTGCTTATTTGATTGGTTATAAGCAGTGTTTCTTTTGGGAAGTGTACATTTAGCATTTTTTACAGAGGGTGCAGTAGTCACGGATTTTCTGTCATCTGGTCTAAGAACAGCAGGACAACAAAGGGAAAGTTAATTCATAACAAGGATACTTAATTAAGGAGGCAGAAGGTTTTTGTCCCTGACATCTTCTAATTTTATCTGGTCATTGTATAGAACAAGAAAACAATTTCTCCTTTATGAGAAACAGAAATTGCAACCACATGTGACTCAAATTACAGTCATATCACTCTCAAGGCTTAAAGAGTTTGAGGGGTTCCAACAGCTTTTAAATTATACTTTTCACTCTGGTTATAATGATTTTCACTTTTCAGTGCTATGGGGAGCTTGATTGAATTAATCTATTCTAAGTTTCAACACAGAGCCTGACCAAAGTAAGTACACAGAAAATGACAGTTGTTTACATTAGCACATTATCTATCTAATGGCATTTACACTCCAAGTCTTAGTTTACAAGGCTATTTGCAATGTGGCCTACTTCACGTTATTCATCTGTATATACTACGGTATTTCACCATAGCTTTTTCATGCAGTATAATTTCTCCCACAGTGTTCTTGCCATCCCTACCTCACGTGTATTTTATCAGTTAGTCTTACCAACTAGTAAAGCATTCTAAAAATGTGGCTTAGAACAATAGCCATTAATTATTATAATTCAAGAGTCTGTAGATTGCCTGAGAATTGGCTGGTCTATGGATTCACTCATGCATCTGTGGTCAACTGGGAGTTGTTCTGTTCTATATTTGTCACATGGTCACCCAGTGACCAGTGAGCTAGCCTAGACGTGTTCTTATGATAATAGCAAAGGCAAGAACATAAGCAGAAACATACGTGGATTCCTGAGGCCTGAGCTCTAAGTGGAAAATGCATAATTGGACCCTAAGTAAAGAAAGGTGTTGAAATATATATTCCATTGCTTTAGTGAAGGCAACAATAGTGTTACATTGCCACTGAGATGGCCTTTATGTTTTCCTCAACTTGACTAACTCCCTTTTCCTTGAGCATTTGCTTTAGAAAACTGGTCATTTTAAACCTTTCTCTGCCCATTTGAGATGTAAATCTTTTTATAAAGCTTCTACTTATATATGAGATGTAAATCTTTTTATAAACCTTCTACTGATATTACAAACCAGGAATGTCTTTTTCAAAAACTAGTAACCACCTCTTTGAAATGTAAGGGTCTTGAGCATCTTCAGATTTTGGTATTTATAGGTGGTCCTGGAACCAGTCCCTCACAGATACTGAGGGGCAACTATACTTCTTTATCTTTCCCTGTTTTGCCCTAAAACCTAAATTCAGATGGACCTTTGATTTACTTATCTATGTATCACTACTTAGATTTGACATCTTTTCATTGGCTTGATTCTTGAAAGTCTGTGGTAGCTTAATTTTTATAATTCCAATTCTTCCTGATATTTTCAATCTGATGTGATCAATCTTGATTTTGTGATTGGTGTATTTTTCACCCCTTATGCTCCCCTCTTTGCACTGGTGTTGATATATTTAGGAGACAGCACAAAGTCATACTCTGCCTTTACCTTGGCTTCCTTTAATCTGCATGTAAGGTGAATTATGACCTCAACTGTCTACTTGATCGTTTTGTCCAGACTGGCATGGCTATTTCATGGTTTTTCTTGTAAATAGGAGCAAGTATGCATTTGACCAGCCTCAATCAATCATTTTGTCATTTATTCAAACAACCGACCTGAGCTTTGAGTGGTAATTTTAAGCTGGCAACGATCTCAAGGAGCTTGTTTTCAGCTGAGCTTAATGACAGTGATTGGCAGGAAGTTAAGGTCCTGCATATTTCTGTTCCTTAATTAGGGTATAAGGAGCATTTGGGAATTTTGTCACCATCTTCAACACCTAATTTGAATGAAAAAAGGCTGCAAGTCTTGTACTACAAAGAATAAAAATAAAAATAAATAAAAGATACACTGTTAAAGTCAATTAAACTTCAATCACCTCATCCTCTCATAACATTTGCCATCTATTGTGTCTAAGGGTAGATACCTATAAGACTTCACCTACATAATGAGAACCTTGATCTCCACAATCCCTAATCTTAACCCACACACTCCTTTCTATGGACTCCAAGTCTTTAGATAATATTAACTCTTTCAACCAATTCCCACTCAGAAAATCTTTGACTCCACCTATGACCTGTAAGCTGACTATCCTCCTCCACTTTAACTTGCCCCACCTTTCTGAACCAAACTAGTGTACACATCACATTTATTGACTGACTTCTTATGTCTTCCTAAAACATATAAAGCCAAGCTATAACCCAACCACCTTGAGCACATGTTCTCAGGACCTCTTGAGACCCTGTTTACCCTCCTCCACCCCACACCAAAAAAGAAAATATGTAACAGGCCCACTATCCATGGAGTTATTTATGGGAGCTTGATACTCCAGCAAAACAGAGTTGTTAAACACAGCTAAAACAGAGGTGCTAAGCCCAGTGTAAACACAGTCTAAAAGCCAGTCTATTGATTATTTTTCTTAGTTGAAAAACTGGAAGGTTGATTGTTACTTAAAGCTGGTATATCTAATAGAAATAAAACAATTTGAGTCCCTTGGGTCATGGTCCCTCATAAAGGCTTAGAATAAACTTCTTTAAATATTTTACCAAGTTTGACTTTTTTCATCCACATTGCAAACATGTTTTCTATTTTATTATGTTCTAAGACTTTGTGCTTTGTTAAAATCCTATAAAGGATGTTGATATTTTTGTTTTATCAGGTGATCGACTTGCTTGTATTCAGGCCACAAATTCCAACCAGCATTTTGTGGTTGCAGATACAAATAGTGCTATTGGAATTTGTCTTCCATGTGTGCCAGTCTTGAGCCTGAACTGTGGTATAACCCATGGTTCTGTTCTTTATGTTATATTTTAAAGGGCTAGACTCACAGATGCACAGCTTAGAGGTGAGCATATAAATCAAGAAATCAAAATTTTCTTAAGCCATAATGATAGAGTTAGGAGTGGTCTGTTGGAATAAATTAGTACTAACGAGAAAATATTCAGTACTTGGTAATTAACTGGATGCAGGAGGAGTGGGTGTAAATAGGAATAATTGACAACTCTCAGGTTTATAACTTAAATGAGTTGACAGAAGTGCCAGTACTTGCAGAATAAAACCAAGAAAGAAGAAAGTGATATTGAGTTTGACTGGCGGTAGTCAAAACCATAGAAATCACAAGCTCACCTGGATGGAGAAAGAAAAATCTAGACTATTAAAAGGAGTAAGCTAATGATCAAATCTCAGGCTTCACCAGAGTTTAATAGATGTAGGAAGAAGAAAAATCTTGAAAGTAGACCAGAGCATTTCATTAAAAGAGAAACAAAAACACAGCGATTTTCACTCTGGTATAACTGGTTATGCAAGTCTGACCTTCCTATTGTAACCCTAGAGGCTCAAATGCGATTGATTTTTTTCTTTGAATCAACTCCCAGTACTTAACACAATGCTTGGTACATAGTAGAAGCTTAATAAGCAATTATTACGTGATTAAAAAAAAACTATTGGGTAGAGATTTGATGTACTCAAAATAATAGGCTTTAGATAATATCAACTAAGTTCAACTTCAATTATAAGATGGATTCAACTATGACTGAAATCAAAGTTCACAGTGTAGGTTATTTTCAGTAAATGCATCCTTATTCTATTTAGCCTGTATTGCCCCGAATCTCAGATTTTATAATGGATGGGCTTAGAGGGGACTGCCTGGATTTTTCTGATATTCTTTAGGTTGGGGTGAGGATGCAGCAAACACTTCTCCCTCAACCTACAGGGACTCAGAATAAGACAATACTGTAGGATAAGTGAGGCTGCTGTCTGCACTGCTTGATCACTACAATTTATGTACCCATACTCTGAAGCCATAAAAATAATTCTGCATCTAATTTTTTTTGTGACCGTAAAACAGAATGTCATAGGCAATGAAGACTTACAGTCCTGCAATTTCACACGAATAAAAAAAACTTTTGAGAGGTAGGTTGGTATGGTAATTCAGGATATAATACAATCCTGCAGCTATTCAATCTGCAGTTGTTTCCAAAACCTCTCTTAGGCTCACCTTCCAGGATGGGTGTCGCTGATGCACTCAACCCATGTTAAGTTAGACATATTTTTCTGCTTGCAGAAAATATATAACAGGGCCAGGCATGGTGGCTCACGCCTGTAATCCCAGCACTTTGGGAGGCCAAAGTGGGTGGATCGCTTGATTAGGAGATCAAGGCCAGCCTGGGCAATATGGCAAAACCCTGTCTCCACAAAAATAATACAAAAATTAGTTGGGCATAATGGCACTCACCTGTAGTCCCAGCTACTCAGGAGTCTGAGGTGGGAGGATCGCTTGAGCCTGGGAGACAGAGGCTGCAGTGAGTCAAGATTGCACCACTGCACTCCAGCCTGGGTGACAGAGTGAGACCCTGTTTACCCCTCCTCCACCCCACACCAAAAAAGAAAATATGAAACAGGCCCACTATCCATGGAGTTATTTATGGGAGCTTGATATTCCAGCAAAACAGAGTTGTTAAACACAGCTAAAACAGAATTGTTAAGCACAGTGTAAACACAGTCTAAAAGTCAGTCTATTGATTATTTTTCTTAGTTGAAAAACTGGAAGGTTGGTTGTTACTTAATGCTGGTATATCTAATAGAAATAATACAATCTGAGTTGTGAAATATCTTTCCTTACTTAGGTATTTAAAAAAAGAATAATATATTATAAGAAAAGATCTTTCCCTGTACAGTGTTCCTCAAGAAAGCATAAGTTTTAGAGTGAGACTAATGCAGACTGAATGTGAATTCCATCTCCATTGTATTAGGTACGGAGTGATCTTTAGCAAGTTACCTGGCCTCCCTGAGCCTCCCCTCAACTTCTAAGTAAGAGAATAATAAAAATAACTAGCACACTTGGCTTCTCAATGGGGATATGAGATGATAAGTACTATCTTAACATGCAAAAAAGGTGTTCCAAAAATGTGAATGTCATTTCCTAGCCATTCTTTTTCTTATAACCAAGAATCCATATGTCCTTGTTGTACTTCCAGCTTAAAACATCATCTTCCAAACTAAGCAGCGTTGTTAGAAAACCCCATTAAGAGCAAACCGAAAAATACTTCCCACTCCGCTTTGGGGTGAGAGCTCTGTTTTAGCAAAGCATGATGTCGTTTCTTTTACCTCCAAACGACACACACTTCCCAAGCATGTTGACTTTTACATGCCTAGTTTTATTTGCTGTCAGTTTTACTATTGCTGAAGGGACTGGTATCTAGGTCACACAAGCTTCTATTAATCGAATTTTAACAACATGGAGTATTAAAGCAGTATTTTTTGTCCCATACAAATGTCTGACATTTCAATTTATTAAGAACAGAAACTTTAAGGATTGGTTTTAAAATGCATATCATTTTAATAATAAAGGTCACAAATATTTTTTTCTCCTACAAATAATATTTTTTTAAAAATTTAGACTACAAGGGACACTGTTCTTAAAATTGCTTTATAAATATCTTGCCCCTAAGATGAAGAATATAAGCTGAACTCTACAGACAGGAATTTCCAGAGATCAGCTTGTTTTTGACCTTCATTTCTTCTATTCATTCCAAGTTTCACTGAACTGCAATTTTGAACCAAGCCCTGGACTAGATGAAACATTTTCAGCAGAAGGGCTGATGATTCAGGACAGCCAGAAATCTGTTATTTTTTTTCCTCTGCTAATCAACCACAAATATTGATGAGGCTTGGTTTTCTCATGTCTACAACAGCTAATACTATTAATCCCTAATTCACTGGGCTGAGTGTTATGAGGAACCAATGATATAATGTGTGAGGACCTGGTTTACAAACATGAATTTACCCTGAATATTTTGCCAGAATCCCCAAATAGACCGCATCTTACAATTTCTGGGTTGTACATTTCAGTAGGTGAAGGTGGTTCTAGTTTCCAGAATTATGTAAAACATTGTATGAAAAAAATGCCATTTTATGTGTATATTTTTCAAATTACAGTTGGTGGAGTTCTTCATTCCCAAGAAAAATTTAGGAAAAAAAAAAAGACAAGTAAATTCCTCCCCCTTCCAATCCCACCACTCTCAGTTAATTACTGTTATCCCATTGAGTAATTTTTATTTAGGTCTCCCGACTGAGTGTCACCCTGAGGAAAAGGACCCTTGTAGGTGGATAAACTCCACTCTCCAACTTCAAGCCCCTGGCAGAGGCTAGTGGGAGCAGAGATTGAAGTCAGAGGAAGATCAAGAATCTTCAAAATGGCAGATGTTTGTATCATTTTAAAACTTTTTTTCTAGTCCACCTTTACCGGTCAAGAAGCTTGCAATGGCATTAGAGTCTCAAGGTTCATTTCTAGATGCTGCTTACTCCTGCTGTACTTCCACTGTCATATTACGGGGATCATTATGCATTTCTAATTAGAATACTATTTTATTTATTTATTTAGTTATACTTTAAGTTCAAGGATACATGTGCACAACGTGCAGGTTTGTTACATATGTATACATATGCCATGGTGTGCTGCACCCGTTAACTTGTCATTTACGTTAGGTATATCTCCTAATGCTAACCGTCCCCCTCCCCGACCCCACGACAGGCCCTGGTGTGTGATGTTCCCCACCCTGTGTCCAAGCGGTCTCATTGTTCAATTCCCGCCTATGAGTGAGAACATGCAGTGTTTGGTTTTCTGTCCTTGCAATAGTTTGCTCAGAATGATGGTTTCTAGCTTCATCCATGTCTCTACAAAGGACATTAACTCATCCTTTTTTATGGCTGCATAGTATTCCATGGTGTAAATGTGCCACATTTTCTTAATCCAGTCTGTCACTGATGGACATTTGGGTTGGTTCCAAGTCTGTGCTATTGTGAATAGTGCCGCAATAAACATACGTGTGCATGTGTCTTTATAGCAGCATGATTTATAATCCTTTGAGTATATATCCAGTAATGGGATGGCTGGGTCAAATGGTATTTCTAGTTCTAGATCCCTGAGGAATCGCCACACTGACTTCCACAATGGTTGAACTAGTTTACAGTCCCACCAACAGTGTAAAAGCATTCCTATTTCTCCACATCCTCTCCAGCACCTGTTGTTTCCTGACTTTTAAATGATCGCCATTCTAACTGGTGTGAGATGGTATCTCATTGTGGTTTTGATTTGCATTTCTCTGATGGCCAGTGATGAGCATTTTTTCATGTGTCTGTTGGCTGCATAAATGTCTTCTTTTGGGAAGTGTCTGTTCATATCCTTTGCCCACTTTTTGATGGAGTTGTTTGATTTTTTTCTTGTAAATTTGTTTAAGTTTTTTGTAGCTTCTGAATATTAGCCCTTTGTCAGATGGGTAGATTGTAAAAATTTTCTCCCATTCTGTAGGTTGCCTGTTCACTCTGATGGTAGTTTCTTTTGCTGTGCAGAAGCTCTTTAGTTTAATTAGATCCCATTTGTCAATTCTGGCTTTTGTTGCCATTGCTTTTGGTGTTCTAGTCAAGAAGTTCTCACCCATGCCTATGTCCTGAATGGTATTGCCTAGGTTTTCTTCTAGGGTTTTTATGGTCTTAGGTCTAACATTTAAGTCTTTAATCCATCTTGAATTAATTTTTGTATAAGGTGTAAGGAAGGGATCCAGTTTCAGCTTTCTACATACGGCTAGCCAGTTTTCCCAGCACCATTTATTAAATAGGGAATACTTTCCCCATTTCTTGTTTTTGTCAGGTTTGTCAAAGATCAGATGGTTGTAGATGTGTGGTATTATTTCCAAGGGCTCTGTTCTGTTCCATTGGTCTATATCTCTGTTTTGGTACTAGTACCATGCTGTTTTGGTTACTGTAGCCTTGTAGTATAGTTTGAAGTCAGATAGCGTGATGCCTCCAGCTTTGTTCTTTTGGCTTAGGATTGTCTTGGCAATGCAGGCTCTTTTTTGGTTCCATATAAATTTTAAAGTACTTTTTTCCAATTCTGTGAAGAAAGTCATTGGTAGCTTGATGGGGATGGCACTGAATCTATAAATTACCTTGGGCAGTATGGCCATTTTCACAATATTGATTCTTCCTATCCATGAGCATGGACTGTTCTTCCATTTGTTTGTGTCCTCTTTTATTTCATTGAGCAGTGGTTTGTAGTTCTCCTTGAAGAGGTCCTTCCCATCCCTTATAAGCTCGATTCCTAGGTGTTTTATTCTCTTTGAAGTAGTTGTGAATGGGAATTCACTGATGATTTGGCTGTCTGTTTGTCTGTTATTGGTGTATAGGAATGCTGTGATTTTTGCACATTGATTTTGTATCCTGAGACTTTGCTGAAGTTGCTTATCAGCTTAAGGAGATTTTGGGCTGAGATGATGGGGTTTTCTAACTACACAATCATGTCATCTGCAAACAGGGACAATTTGACTTCCTCTTTTCCTAATTGAATACCCTTTATTTCTTTCTCTTGCCTGATTGCCCTGACCAGAACTTCCAACACTATGTTGAATAGGAATGGTGAGAGAGGCCATCCCTGTCTTGTGCCAGTTTTCAAAGGGAATGCTTCCAGTTTTTGCCCATTCAGTATGATATTGGCTGTAGGTTTGTCATAGATAGCTCTTATTACTTTGAGATATGTTCCATCAATACCTCATTTATTCAGAGTTTTTAGCATGAAGGGCTGTCAAATTTTGTCAAAGGCCTTTTCTGCATCTATTGAGATGATCATGTGGTTTTTGTCTTTGGTTCTGTTTATATGCTGGATTATGTTTATTGATTTGTGTATGTTCAACCAGCCTTGCATCCCAGGGATGAAGCCAACTTGATCGTGGTGTATAAGCTTTTTGATGTGCTGCTGGATTCGGTTTGCCAATATTTTATTAAGGATTTTTGCATCGATGTTCATCAGGGATATTGGTCTAAAATTCTCTTTTTTTGTTGTATCTCTGCCAGGCTTTGGTATCAGGATGATGCTGGCCTCATAAAATGAATTAGGGAGGATTCCCTCTTTTTCTGTTGATTGGAATAGTTTCAGAAGGAATGGTACCAGCTCCTCCTTGTACCTCTGGTAGAATTCGGCTGTGTGTCTGTCTGGTCCTGGACTTTTTTTGGTTGTAGGCTATTAATTATTGCCTCAATTTCAGAGCCTGTTATTGGCCTACTCAGGGATTCAACTTCTTCCTGGTTTAGTCTTGGGAGGGTGTATGTGTCCAGGAATTTATCCATTTCTTTGAGATTTTCTAGTTTATTTGCGTAGAGGTGCTTATAGTATTCTCTGATGGTAGTTTGTATTTCTGTGGGATTGGTGGTGATATCACCTTTATCATTTTTTATTGCATCTATTTGATTCTTCTCTTCTCTTCTTTATTAGTGTTGCTAGTTGTCTATCAATTTTGTTGATCTTTTCAAAAAACCAGCTCCTGGATTCATTGATTTTTTGAAGGGTTTTTTGTGTCTCTATTTCCTTCACTTCTGCTCTGATCTTAGTTATTTCTTGCCTTCTGCTAGCTTTTGAATGTGTTTGCTCTTGCTTCTCTAGTTCTTTTAATTGTGATGTTAAGGTGTCAATTTTAGATCTTTCCTGCTTTCTCTTGTGGGCATTTAGTGCTATAAATTTCCCTCTACACACCGCTTTAAATGTTTCCCAGAGATTCTGGTACATTCTGTCTTTGTTCTCATTGGTTTCAAAGAACATCTTTATTTCTGCCTTCCTTTTGTTATGTACCTAGTAGTCATTCAGGAGCACGTTGTTCAGTTTCCATGTGGTTGAGCGGTTTTGAGTGAGTTTCTTAATCCTGAGTTCTAGTTTGATTGCACTGTGTTCTGCGAGTTGTAGTTTGATTGCACTGTGGCAGCGAGGGAAGGAGGGACCGGCAGGCAGTGGCATGAAAGTCAGCCCTGCTGCCTCTCCTGCCTGTGCTGTTCCTCAGCACCAGGTGAGCCCAGGAGCATGAGTGACCTGAGCCCAGGAGCGCTGCCGGGGTGAGGTTGGTCCTACCGTGGGCCACCAGTGGGGACCAAGGACTAGCATTTTAACTGCACGCGTCTCCTGAGACCTGGGCCTTGGGAAAACAAGGATGGTTTTTATTTGTCCCAGCTCCTTGTGGGAAATTTCAGAACTCCCCCAGTGAGAGACCAAAACCTTTTTATTTCAAAGGTGCTTTGCCCTCCAGCCCTAGTCATAGCGAGGAGATCACAGAGGTACAAAATAAAGAGGAAATAGACAAGGAGGGAATTGTCACCAAGCATTGTCCTCATAAAAAGCTGTGTCAATCACAGCAATGTTTCACCCTCAATGTCCTCTGTCTCAAGTGTAGGATTTTAGGATACTTGGAGCCAGAGAAAACCAGTTGGCCTGGGGATGCTGACAGCATAAAAACGTCCTTGGGCTCCAGTAATCACTACTTTAAGGTTTCCAGTTGGTGAGGGAAAGTAAGCATTTCCTTCTCAGTGTCTTCTGAGCTGGGGTCATTAAACAGCACACAAAGTGATTAGAAGTTTGAAGACAATTTCACAATGCTGATGTCAATGCCTGCAGTTAGAAACAATTAAAATATTGATTTTTTTTCTTATTGGATGAGAATTTACTGAGGATTAATTTATGTACAATAAAATGTGTAAATTTTATGTGTACTGTTAGTTGAGATTTGACAAGTGAATACACCATGTAAACATCAACTCAATCAAAATTGACAGCATTTTCATCTTCTCCAGAAAGTTCCCTAGTAGTTCTTTTTAGTTAACTCTCCTCTTCCAAAAGAAAAACAAAATAAGTGAAAAGTTTACTCTCCATCATAGATTTGCTTTGTCTGCTCTAGAACTTCCTGTAAATTGATTTATGGAATATGTAGTTTTTTTACATCTGACATCTTTCCACAACATGTTTTTAAATTTACTCAAAATGTTGAATAAATCAGTAGTTTGTTCCAATTTATAACAGAAAAAAATACTCCAATGTATTAATATACCACAATTTATTTATTTATTCACCCACTGATGAATATTTGGTTGTTTATAATTATTGCCTATTATGAATAAAGTTACTATGAACTAATTTTTAAATTTTTTTTTGAGGATTCAGGTATTTAATTCCTTTATGTAAATGTGTCAGAGTGTAATTCCTGGGTTATAGGATAGGTATTTGTGAAATTTTATTAGAAACTGTCAAACTATTTTTCAGTGGTTGTACCATTTTTTACTCCAGATCAAACTGCTCCACATCCTCTACAATGCTAGACCTTTCTCCTTTATCTTGTCCCTCAAGACTCAACAATTCTATTAAGTGCAAGGTGGAATCTTCTCATTGCGACTTTGCCCTCATGACAGATGATACTGAGCACTTATTATGTGTTTACAGATTTTGCTTATATCCACCTCTTAAGTTGCATATTCAAGTCTTTTCCCAATTATGTTAAATTGTTTGTCTTTTAAAATTATTGAATGGTGAGAGTTCTTTATATATTGTAGATGCAAGTCATTTATCAGGTGTATGATTTCTAAATATCTTCTACTGCTTCAGCATGACTTTTATAAAGCAGAAGTTTTTAATTATTAATAAATCCAAATCTCTTTTCATGGTTAAAGCTGTTTGTTCCTTTTTTACCTTTTAAAAAACAGAATCTACTGTAAGTCACAAAGATATACTTCTATGCTTTCCTGTGAAAAATTCAGACATTTAGCCTTTAATTTCAGGTATATGATCCAACTCAAATTAATTTCTGGGAGTGATTTCATTATGGGTCCATGTTTATTTTTTTTCCTGTGTGTATATCAAGTTGTTTCATCACCATTTGCTGCAAAGACTAACATTACCCCATTGATTTAATTGTACTACTTAATTGAAAATTAATTAGCATAGTGTGTGGGCATATTTCTGGAATATGGATTCTGTTCTATTGATCTATTTGTCTATCATCATGGCAAGACCATAAATTGTCATGCTTAATGAAAATTTACAATAAGTCTTGGCTGGAGTGTAGTAGCAGGATCTTGGCTCACTGCAACCTCCACCTCCTGGGCTGAAGCGATCCTCCCACCTTAGCCTCCCAAGTAGCTGGGACTACAGGCATGCATCACCATGCTTGGCTAATTTTTGTATATTTTTGGCAGAGACAGGGTTTCCCCATATTGCCCAGGCTGGTCTCAAACACCTGGGCTCCAGAAATCCACCTGCCTCTGCCTCCCAAAGTGCTGAGATTAGAGATGTGAGGAACCGTGCCTGGCCAGTAAGTCATGGGATCAGAAAATGTAAATCCTTCTGCTTTGTTCTTCCTCTTTAAGATTATTTTGGCTGGCTAAGTCTTTGGATTTCCATGTAAATCTTAGAAGCAACTTCTTAATTTCTATAAAATATTATTCTTGGATTTTTATTTGAATGGTGTTGAATATATGCATAAACATGAGGGAACTAACAACCTAACAATTTTGAACCTTCCAATCAATAGTTACTCCAGTTTTTTGTGAAGGTGTCCTGGTGGCACAGTGCCTGGAAGGTGTTGTGCACTTGATACTCTCCATTAAGAAGGGCTAGTTGAATATTACGCTTACTATTTGTTTTCTACTTTTTCATTAGTTGGTAACTACTACAAGATACTGAAAGTTTAGAAAAATTAAGAAAAGACTGAAATTGAGATTTAAAAAATTCACTATGGAACAAAGTTTAAGGATACTGGTATAATAGACACGGACTCTGTGAGTCTGGAAAAGACTTTAACCTTCATAATTACTGAGCCCTCTCCATGAAAGAGAATGGAGAGGTGTCAGCAATTATTGAGGTTAAAGTCTTTTAGTACCTAAATTTATAGTACCTAAAATTTCATGACTATGGAATATTTTTTCTGGAAGATTCTCCCTTTTAATATTCTAAAATTTGCTACCGAGCTTAGAAAGTTATCATCTTAGGGAAAAGATGACTGATGAAAGAAAGCAAGACCATATATGAAAAATAGAGTTTATAAGCATCTGGGAAAAGTGAAACTTAGGAGGTGCATTTCCAGAAGTGCACTAATCTGGGAAATAAGTAAGTGACAAAGTCACATGTCATCTTCATGATTTTCTTAAGTACCAGCTTTGCATTTATGTGTTTAACACAGATATATTATACATTTATATATGCATAACCATATATACACACATCTAGATATGCACATATAAACATGTTTTCCTGATTACATGGAGTTCAGAATAATATAGTAATTATAAACACGTCCCTCAAAATTCAGTCCTACTGACATCATATTTAGTAATAATCTGATTCTCTATGAACATATTGTGAAGTAGATGCCATTTGTATTTAATAATTCAACTGTTTAATAAATCCTGAAATGAATGGATAAAAGTAAAATTTCCATGTAATTGAATATTTTATTTTTGAATTTTTAGATTGTTTTAATGAATTACTTATAAATCTGTTACAGTAAAAAAATAGAAAATTGGAGTTGTTTGTTCTGTCATTTAAAACCTTTTTGTTCCTCCACCATTGGTCATTTTAGACTGTTAATAAAATATCAAAACTACATTCAGGAAAAATAAAGACCTTGAATGCTGGCACCAAGCATCTGTATATTCTATAAAATCAGAAAGAGAAAACCTGGAATGATGGCTTCCACCTGGAGTGACCTCAGAATCACCTAGGAATCATTAAAAGTAAATACACTTACACAGATATCAACTGTGAATTACACAAAATTAACTCATAGAGCTTAGTAACATATAGTTCTTTTTTTTTTAAGACAGGAGTCTTGCTCTGTCACTCAGGAGGCTGGAGTGCAGTGGCGAGATCTCGGCTTGCTGCAAGCTCCACCTCCTGGGTTCACGCCATTCTCCTGCCTCAGCCTCCTGAGTAGCTGGGACTATAGGCGCCCGCCACCACACCCGGCTAATTTTGTGTAGTTTTGGTAGAGACGGGGTTTCACTGTGTTAGCAAGGATGATCTCAATCTCCTGACCTCGTGATCCGCCCGCCATTTCTTAAGATTATCCTCACCAAGTGACAATTATGCTAAGTCATTTTTTGGAAAGCAACATTTTAGACATTTTTAAAAATCTCAATTGATGTGCATACTTCTGTTTCATAAATTATTTACTTCTATGTATGGAGACACACTCAAATACACATCTGCTGCAATGACAAATGTCAGGTAATAAATTTAGGGCCCAGTGGGTCATAAAGCAGGGTATAACTGCTAAGAGGAAGTAAGAGGCACAGCACCCTGTTAAGTCTGCATCAAAAAGCAAACATGTTTACTGGACCATGAAAGAATATTGCTTAATGAGTATATGAGGGAGTGGGATATGGAGAGCAAAGAATTCTACACAGACACAAGCTGAAGGTCAACCCAATGAACAGTGTATTCATTGTGAATATTTTCATAGACACTAGGAGATATCATTATACTCTAAGTACTGATTGCATTGTAATTATGTCTGACTTGCTCGATGTGCTTATGAGTGCTTTATCCTCAAATGCACAGCTTAAAAGTTTTATTGGGAAGCATATTGTGAATACAAGGTGTCATTCTAGTTTTATGGGTCAGAAAATAGAGGTCCAGACTGTGTGAGATGTATCCAAGGCCATAAAGGAAAACAGAACTAATTTTTCACAATGCTCTTTATGTTCTACCATGCGATCATTCTCTATAACATTACTCTTCTGTAATCAAAAATATGTATGTAGTTGGAAACTATAATATATTTAGAATTATTCTCATCACTGTGGCATATAGTGTAATTCAGAAACAAATTATCTGCCTCTACAGAATACCTAGATAAAACAAAGCTAGGAGTTAACTTTCATTTGTTGCTTTCAATTTAGTTGGTCCATGAAACCTCAGCTGGCCTAAAAATCATTACAGGTCATTTTAGAAACCCAAACTAGAGAGGCATTCATAAATTCTCACCGTTACAGCTGTTTTATTTCCAGCAGTACAGTTATAATGACCCTTGCTAACTGTTTAGTTGGAGTGCAAAATGATATTTTTGGTACATTTAAGAGCTATTTACTAAAATTATTTATTGTGACAGTTCACAGATTTTCACTTATATTCCTGACCTGTAAAATCCATGTTGCCATTGTGTGAGATTGTTCAACAGGCAGCCTACTATCTGGCAAAGATGATGGTAATAAACACGCTCATGTTCAGTTTTAATAGAAGGGTTTATTGAGTTTATTTGAGTTTACATGTTTGTGCTTACTCCTCTTTAGGCGGAGAGATACTGCTGTAAGAAAAGGGTGAGGTGAAAGGATTGGATCTCTCAGCAACTTGACAAGACTGGAGGACTAGCTTGTGGTGGCATCATGGACTTTTTGACATCTACTCCTCCTCTTATGATTTCTATTCATCTCCAGGGTTGTGCTTGTGAATATGTTACAAGACAAAAGGAACTTTATAGACGGAATTAATTTTGGTAACTCCAAATTTTAAGAAAGAGATTTTCCTAGATTAGCCAAAAAAAATCCAAGTGCAAGGATAATTCAGAGAAATGAAAAAGAAGAGAAATGAAAGAAGAGATGCTTCAGGGAGGTAAGGCAGGAGTCAGATTTGAAGTGTGTGAGGGATTTGTCTTGGTGTTGCTAGACTTGAATGGTTCCATTCTCTTCTAGGATTTGGAGAGACTTCCTGCTGACAGCCAGCAAGGAAACAGGGACCTCAATCCTACAACTATATGGAACTGAATTCTGACAAGAACTTGAATTAAGCCTGGAAACAGATTCTTCTCTCGAGCCTTCATCAACCATGCTGATGCTGAGTTCAGCCCAGTGAAACCCAGAGCAGAGAATCTCAAGTGAGCTACATGGTGCCCAGACTTGTTACCTCCAGCACTGTGAGATGATACATTTTTGTTACATTAAGTCACTCAATTTGTGGTAATTTGTCACAGCTATAGTAGAAAATTATGTGGATCTTACGCATTTCTTTTTAGAATGTGAATATTTCAGATGTTGGAGAAACTATCTCCTGTAGTCAGAAAACTACAACCTACTGACCAAATCCAACCTACTGCCTGTTTCTGTACAGCCTGAAGCTCAGAATTATTTTACATTTTACAGTGGTTCTAAAAATCAAAAGAAACAATATTTGTGAAACATAGAAATTACATGAAATACAAATGTATGAATCCACAAAGTTTTATTGGAAAACAGTCACATCCATGTATCAAGAAGTCTACAACTGCTTTTCAGATACAAATGGATGGGCTAAGTAGGTGTGGCTGGGATCATATGGCCCACAAAGGTTAAAATACCACCAGAGCAGCTTTACCATGGTTCTCCCTACTCTTCCGTCAAAGTGCTTGGACATTCACAGAGGAAAGTCTGCAACAGAGTGTAATTCATCTGTATCTGCAGCCCTGAAATGCTTTCATCTTACTTAGAACTTAGACATTTGCTTAAAAAATTTTAGGTGAATTCTTGTTATCACTCTTTATGTGGCATGACAGTGTTTATCTCAGGTAAGCAAATGCTCAGGTCATGTGTCTTCTTTTAGGCTCTGCCACTTCCCAGATTTTGAGTTAGAGGGTAGCCCTCTAACTTCAGCTTTATGTTGGGTTCAAGAAAATCATTCATTTACAGTTTTTAAGTGTAGAAGTGATTCTCTTTCCAGCTCTCTATATCTCTGAACTGACACTAGATCCATCTTCAAGGAATGTTTATAGTTGAACCAAACTTTAGTAAGCACAGATATGAGAAGCATTTATTATTAATATTATTTATCGTTGACAAATCATAATCATATACATTAATGGAGCAAAATATGATGTTTTGATATACGTATTTACACAATGAAATACTATTCAACCTCAAAAAAGAGAAAATTCTGTCATTTGTGACAACAAGGATGAACCTAGAGGACATTGTTCTAAGTGAAATAAGCTAAACACAGGAAAACCATATAATCTCATTGATATTTAGAGAAGTATTTTCTGTCTCTCTCTAAACTCTAAATAATGATGATACGAGAACATTAATCACAATATGTATTGGGCTCATAACTGATTTAGTAAGAAAATGAATAGCCCTGTAGCTTTAAAACAAAATCCTTAAATTCTAGAATTTCTAATTTGGGTGTGAGGATTTTGACATTTTTGTGTATATTATCAGAAAGTGAGCAACTGTGAAGTACACCTGTGAAGAGTTCCACCTTACATAACAGTAATCAATTTTTAAACTCTTTAGTGAAAGAAAATGTTTGGAAATAGTGCTGCTACCAACTAGAAGGAGAATAGAATTGAGAATGAATGAAAATAATACAACTATTATTATGGCTCCGAAGCAGTCCTTGCCAAAGCATTTGAGTGGGAATTCTGTTTTCCTGTTTAAGAGAAGCACACAAATATGAAGGTTTTGAAGGTATTGAACTTGCAGGAAGAATTTCCAAGTAATGATAAATTTTCATAAGCTCATGAATAATGTCACTAGGGATTAATCTTATTACAGAAAAAGGATGAGGGATATATGGTCTTGTCTTCACGTAAGCTTTCCTGTTTGTATTGCCAATCATCTCTTTTTTAGAGCGGACATAATAAAAAAATGTGTTTCATCAAGTAATAACAGTAGTGTCCCACTGTGTTTGAGAAGTGAAAATAATTTGGAGAGAGATTTAATGGATCTATCAGTTAGGAAAGAGATACATCTGCTCAAAAGAGATAACTTAAGGCCACATTTTTTTTTCGTATGAATCACACTCAGTTTGGTGTGGACCTCAAAGTTTTAGGTCCCAGAAAGTTGATATTGGTTAGAGGGCCCTGAGGTACATAAGGGTGATCAGAGAGAACTCATGAGAACTCACAATATAAATTAGAAGTAAAAGAAGTGAAATTAATCATTGATAAGAAGAGGTGGAAACATGGTATAGACTGGTCAGTGTATTACCTCACAATAGGAAAATTTTCATTGTTATTTTAGTTAGAAGATCAACATCATTATTCCTTTGATTATGTCAAAACATATTAATATTTTGTGTCTAAAGGCTCTATTATGCTCTTCACAAGTGTTATTTTAACTGTATTCCCAGAAAACTCTCATGAGGTAGATTTCATGATTTTTATTTTACAGAAGTGGAAAACAATGCTTAGCAGATAACAATTTTCAGGATGTAACACAGCTGGTTAGTGCATAGTCAGCATCATGTGTATATAGCCTGAGATCTTTACTAACTCCAGAGAGAATGTTAAATTGAAGAGAGTGGGAAGAAATCTCAGGAATTTTTCCAACACATATTGATATTTAATGATCTGTTCTCTTAAATGGGGAACATCTATGTAGTTCTTGGACAATTTATTTCAGGGGTCTCCAACCCCTTTGCCATGGAATGGCACTTGTACATGGCCTATTCAGAACTAGGCCACAAAGCAGGAGATGAGCAGCAGGCAAGCAAGCGAAGCTTCATCTGTATTTACAGCCACTCCCCATTGCTCACATTATCACCTGAGCTCTGTCTCCTGTCAGATCTGCTGTGGTGTTAGATTCTCAAGGAATGGGAACTTTATTGTGAACTGCGCATGCAAGGAACGCAGGTTGTCCACACCTTATGAGAATCTAATGCCAGATGATCTGTCACTGTTCCCATCACCCCCAGATGGGACCATCTAGTTGCAGTAAAACAGCTCAGGGCTCCCACTGATTCTATATTATGGTGAGTTGTATAATTATTTCATTATATATTACAATGTAATAATAATAGAAATGAAGTGCACAAATAAAGGTAATGCGCTTGAACCATCCTTAAACCATTCCCCCTACCGCCTAGTACAAGGAAAAATTGTCTTCCGTGTAACTGCTCCCTGGTGCCAAAAAGGTTGAGGACTGCTGATTTATACCATATCCTTGCTGTGGTAGGGAGAAAGTACTGTTCAAAGAAGTTGCATTTAAACTGGGCATTTCAAATAAATTTTTCTGAAATGAATTAAAAATATAATTGAATATGTTACTCTTAAGAACTATGAGTTCTCTAGGCCTTTAAAATGAAGGAAGTTGACCTGTTGCAAATTTTTTTTAACAGTTTTTTTGACAAGGCCTCTGATAAAATTGGGAGGATGTGGGACAAGCCCAGCCTAACCCATGGTTGGTGAGATGGTAGAATTTCCAAAAATAGTAAGTGTATGTATTAATCCCCTATATATGCATCTAAGTACCTAGATATATTTGATTACTAACAGTACAATTACATATCACAACTATTTTCTACAATAATTTAAGAAGACAAACTGTTCTTCAAAAATATAATTCAACTTGACAAAACCAGATGAATTGAATAGATACATATATATGTGTGTGTATAAATATTTTATATCTAAGTATATATCTATATATATTTTTCAAGAGAAACAGGGGCAAACTAGAATCCACAAAGAAACCTGATTCGAATAGCTAATCACTAAGCAAAAACCAACCAAGATTTTTCTAACAGGTTGAAAATAGCAGAACTAACCAAGATTTTAAAAAATATGTGAATAGCGGAATGTTTATAAAATTTTACTGAAAGTAAAAACACGTAAGAAAATGCCATGGGGGAAAGCCATTGAACTATTTCTATAAGATTACTTAACAGGAAAATTATCTTCACTATACACATCCTTAAATTCATAACAAATTTTATTTAAGCTTATTTAACTTATGTCAAAAGTTAAAATTTTATCATGAATAATCATATAACTTTATAAGCTTAATTCCAAAAGCCAGCTATTTATCAGGCTGTGGTTTCAGATTGCTGAATATTTTTATATTTTTCTAAAAGAAAGAAATTCTGATTCACTTATCTAATTATGTAACATGAAGATACAAATAAAGCTCTGGGGCATATCACTTATATGGGCAAGTTCTCAAAAAGTGAACCAGATACAAGCTCCTCAATTAGTTTTAAAGGTCTTTCAGGGCAGGGACAGGGTCTTAGGCTTGTAAATAGTCTGTGCAGTTCATTAATAGCCTGCCACTTTTGTTGATTAGACACATGATTGTAAAAATCTGCCTGATTGTTGGCATTCCAATATTACCTCTAATCTCAATACAACTTGTAAGACGGATTCTCTTTCTTTTATATTATGAACTGTGGGCAGTTCAAATAGCAATGAAGTAATGTGAAGTAGCAATGAAGTAATAATATGAGTTAAGCAGTATGGGAGCTATGTACATAGAGCTTCATAATCATCCTTTAGACAGTAAGAAGTTCTTTGGGTTTTTTCATTGTATTTACAGACTTGATGCCACTCAGAATAACTATAATAATTTAAACAGATTTATATAGCCAAACTGTCTTAGATTTGTGACTTGGAGGAAGGAATGAAGACATTCAAAATATGATCTATGCCCATTCCCAATTATTCAAAGAATAGAGTAATTCAGTCTTCAGGAGTTACTCAGAGAATCACTCAGAATGACAAACAGATAACCTAAAGATTCAATCTAAGGAAACCTTCCATTATTTAAATTCTCCCACTCTCTCTTTCTCTTTCTTTCTGTCTCTATCTTACACACACATACACACACTCACACACACCCATATGCACACTCTTGCTTTCTAGTTTTCTTCAATCATTCAGAAATATTATTCTGAAGGATCTTCCTGACAACCCCTTTAGTTCATACTCCATACTTCAACAGTAAGTTTATTTCATTGTTTCTAAGATTTTTTTGAAAGTTATTCCAGGTTAAATTTTCCTTGATCTAAATATCTATCAGAACCTTACAGACAGTGAGAATCTCTCAAGCATACACTTGCTTATATTTAACCAGATAATCTCTTTTCAGCTAAAGAAATACAAAGTTTTCAATATTTTATTTTTTTGTACATAACCTTACAATGTCCCATTATTTGAAAGTCAGGATATTAAAAATAGTCTTTCTTTTTAAAGTAACATATTTCGTTTGCAGAATATTATATTTATATATAGTAAATCTAGAAAATATAAAAAAGATTTTGGAAAAGAGAGCCTTTTGCAATCTTACCACTCTAAAAGCCTATTAGAAATTATTTTAAGCTATTCTCCAAAATGGGATCACTTTTAGTAACTCTTAAAATGCTTTGTAAATAAATGAATGTATGTTAATTCACTTATATATTTGTAAAATTATCAAAATAAGTCAAGTTCTGAAGGTAGATTAAATAAAGGACCATTTGATTGTGAAATGTATAATTCACATTTAACAGGCTTCCACATTGCAGAGGGTGGTAATGAGACTCAGTCTATCAGGTTAGTACATTTGGATTGACAATTTAGTTCCAAATTAGAATCCTGATTGCCAGTAATCTCAGGCAAATGAACCTTAGAGAAAACAACATTATCTTATTTGAGGTTCTACCTAATCCCTCTGGGAAATTTTTCAATGAACTTAGTTTTCAGTATATGACTACTTCATGACTTTATAATATACTAACATTGACCTTATTAAAATATTTGTAATCATAGAGCTTTGAAACAGTAGGAGATAGAGCCTGAGATCTAAGAGAAAATGTTAGTTATATGTGTTTTTATTTAAAACATTTCTTAATGTATTCCCATTATGTGAAACTTCCCCCAAAAAGTCATAGGTTATATGAGTCATACAGTAAAGAGCTGAATTTATGTTCCTTATCATTTATTTCATGCATCAGTCAGAAATTAATTTTACCAAAAACAAGAATGTTCAACAGATGCTACTGTGTGATAAGAGTCTACTTCTCAAATTAATTATCATGAACACTGAAAGTGCTTCAGGAATACAACTGCCTAGTTCTATAATTTCCTGGCTACTGATAAAAATGTTCAATGTATTTTATTAGGAAAAGTAATACATTAATATACTTTTAAAGTAAAATATGGTTTTTACTGTCTTGCATATTGCAATTCAAGTCATAACTGCTGGTTTCTCATGCAAGTCAGTCACCCAAGGTAATATAATGTGATTGATGTAATCAGAATGGTTTGCTTATAAGGATGACATGTCCTCTTGAGAATTTAAGCTGTGGTGAAATACGTTGGCAGTAAGCACTTCCCTTACAGATAAAACCTTTTCTTTAAAAACATTCTAACTGTATAAATTTCTAGTTGAAAAATAGAAAAGTTGAAGTTTTTCTATTTAGAAAGTTTTTTTTTCTTTCTAATGCCAAGTTTAAATGTATTATCTAAAGTTTTTGCAATCGTAGCTCAAATAATAAACCATTCTTTAAATTTAACTGTAAACTAAAAATATGATACTTTCATTAAGGAAAGCAACCTATCCTCAAAAAGTATGCATTCTAAATCTATTCTTATAATTTACAATACTAAAATGCAATATCTGAATGATCTGAAGTTTATAATGCTTGTGAAATAAATTGTAAGTTATGGGACAGGCAAAATTAATGAGTCCTCAATAAAACTTCAGATTTTTCCAAAAGCATGCTCTGGAAAATCTTGTATTTGCTTTTGTGACATAATTTAGTGAAGTACCAATGAAGTAATGATATGAGTTAACTAGTATCTAATACACATGGCCAGACATATTTTATCCTACAAATTTGCTTTTGCAATATTCTATAAATACTTTTTTTCTTTCTATGCATTATTGTAATGAAGCACCAAAACCAAAATTACATGCACATTTCCAAATGCTAAGGGTGAAATACAATATACAACTTTACACAATTCATTTTAATCAGAGGATGAACACAGTTCCATGGAAAAGATCTTTCACTGTTCACATGTTCATCCGTTTCTCCTTATGCTTCATAAAGCAATCATTCTATGAAGCACTCTCTTTCTGCAGGGTTCTAAAGCTAATAAATTAGCACAATTAGTCAGTTATACAGCTCTTGACACAAAGGAGGAAAAAATACACAAGTATATATTACCTATCTGTTTTATACTAACAAAGCATTTTAAAATGAAACCTGAATAAATTGATTCACTGCCTAGAATTCTATGGTAGTTGCACAATCAAACTGTTTATCTGGAAAAATCATTATATATGACAAAAGCAAAGGAGAGTTATCAACTTTATTTATTGGATATGTTTTTATCATTTCAAAAGGAAAACATACAAAACTAAAAGCAAATTTAAGACATATCAACTACATCTTTTCTTTATTTTGATGTCTATGTTTCATCTTTTAAATATGCCCCATTTGAGCTTAATAATGATTTCATGCTTAATGCATTTTTAGTCATTCTTTCAACATAGCTAGTAATTACCAACATCTCTAACAGTTAACAACAGTAATTTTATCATTTAGGAGCTCATAATTAATCCCTCACTGCAGCCTTGAACTTGTGGCCTCAGCCTTCCAAAATGCTACTAGGATTACAAGAGCATGCCACCATGCCCTAATTTCACATTCATAACCTGCCAAAATTAAAGTTATTGGGATGTATTTTTATATTTTTAATTACATGGAGATGGAAATTTCAGATCATCAAGAGACAGAGTGTCACAGGATCCTTAGAGTGTCGCTTCACCAACTGGAAACCTCTAGAGCTGGTGGCACCTCTGCTTGAGTTTTACTCACACTGGCTGGCTTGTTCAACCCACTCAGCCCAGCAGGCTGCACTTGGTTCATGCTTCTGGCCCGGATCCCATGCCTGCTAAAGGGCAAGCCAGGCACGGAGGGGCAAAAGGTGTGTAAGCAAGCAAGCACAGGTCTGGCCACTGTGCTCAGCCAGGAATTCTCATTTCTGTAGCAGGGGGGCAGCTTCAGGCACCAGCACAGGTGCCAGCTCTGTGCAAGGCTGTGGCTGGACCACACGTACAATAAGCAGCTTCTGCTGCGGGCACCAGCATCTTGACAAAGAGAATGCAGTGACACTCAAAAGCTTGGAGACACCAGGAACCCCAGAGCCCCAAAGAGGGTGTTACAGCATGGCACATTCCTGGCTTGGGGAGCCCTGAGTTCTGGGATCCCAGCAGGGTGACGGCTCTTCTCTCCTCAACACTTGCAGCATGGCAAGAGTTGGGGCATGTTTCAGCCCATTTGTCTAACAGCTTTTTCAGTCCCACCACCCCACTCTGGCCCACAGCTCCTGGGCTGGCCTGGCCCCACTGTTGCTTCCAATTGTGTGGGCCAGTTGTCTGGTGCCAGCAAAGAGCGAGAGGGATACAGTTTTACAGCAGCTCTGCCTGGGAAATGCTAAGGTCTGGGCCACCAGAAGGGTTGCCACTCTTCACTCCCACAGTCTGGGAGCATGTCACCATCTGCAGTTTAGCCAGCTGGCCAGGAACATGATACAGCTCCTTTTGCTCCCATCATTCAGCGGGTCCCAAGTTCTTGTCCCGTGTCCAGGAAGAATGAGGTTACACAGACAACTGGAGGATGAGCAAGGTGGAGAAGAGCTTTATTGGATGGCCAAACAGCTATCAGAGGAGAGAAGACCCAAAGTGGATAGCTCCTATCTACAGGCAGTTAATCACAAGGAGCGTAGAGGAGACCTGAAGTACATAGCTCACATCCTCAGGCAGGTAGTCCCAATGAGTGCCTGAGTTGGCTGAGTCTGGGGTTTTTATGGGCTCAGAATAGAGGAAGTACATGCTGATTGGTCCATGGGCAAGAGACAGTGCATGCTGATTGGTCCATGGGTGGCCATGGGCAGGACTAAAATAAGCACCATTTAATCAGCCAAAAGTCTTAAGGAAGTTCGCACTCCAGATTGCTGACTCCACCCAGAACTGGCAGTTCAGCCCCCAGGCTTCAGAACATCTTTGGCTTTAAGGTGGGGGTTCACCAGGGACCCACCCCTTCCCCCCCCAGGGACCTGTCTGCCTCCTGCCTGCCATCAACATACTGTCTGTGGTGCCCATGCTGTCCACACTGAGAGGTACCTGCAGGCCTATGCTGAGCCACTCTCAGCCTCCTGGCCTCCCTTTTGGGCTCACTGGAGCCCAAAGTTTGGAGGAGACCGAGGTAGCAAGGGCTGGTGTGTCAGTGCTGCCCCAAGTGCATACACACCCGGCCAGGTCACACCAGCACCCAGGCTTCGCCACAGCTTTGCTCTGCACCAGGATGGGTGCCAGGAGAGGTCAGGGAGGAGGAGTAGGCACTTCTGAGCTTGTGGGAGCAGGGAGCTTCCTGGGCTCCTGAGAGTGCAGGGATGCCCAGGTCCAGAGCTGTGTCTGGGCAGCTGCAGCTGCACCCAGGAGCAAGGGGCTCCCACCCCACCAACTCGGTAGGGTATGGGGCTCCTACTTGAATCACCTGTTCCCAGCCCAGTTCTCAGAGCATGCAGCCCTGGCCATGCCTCCCCTGCTACTGCTGGCATCCTCACAGCAGCTGCTCCAGATGGGCTGCTACCACCATCAAGAGGACAAACAATGAAAATATTCCCCTGTCTCTTTGTCCCTCCTTAAATCCAAGTCCAAGCAATATTCAGCTATTACCTTGGTAATCCCATCCCCCACATGGTCAACAATTTAATTGACTGTGTTTTCCCTTCCCCAGTGAACATTAAGCTCCATGAAGGCAGAGACCCTATCTGTATATAGTGCCTCTTTATACCAAGGCTAATATTAGCTTATTCAGTATTAGGAATCAGTTGGCATAGGCTTATAAAAGTATACCTAATTATATAAAAATTCCAAAGCTTATTTGCTGGGGATTTATTGCTCTTTCTCACTAAGGTAGCATAATTTTCCATCAAATGAAACAAAACAAGAATAATCGGTATGAAACTGGCCTAGAATAAAAGGTTAGGTGGTCACATTTTAATATATATAGTTTGTTAAAGATGATTTATTAGTAAATAAATCCCATGTACTATTTGGACAACTTTGAAATGTATTCTGTTATCAAAATATACAATGCTTTAGTCATATTATGAACAGGATCCTTTAGCAGAGTCCTAGCAACAATCTCTACTTTGTCTTCATAATTTTAACAATCTGTTAGATATTGTTGGAAAGAAATTAAGTTTTATTTTTATCTTTCTGAGTTTAAAATAAAACATTTTCTTTAACAGATTACATTTTTCTTTTGCAGCTGAAGTCTTTGTATAAATGGCTTAACTGTACCTGGAATTTTTACATACATAGTAAAAATAACTTTTCTCTCTCTTCTTTAACTGCAAATTATACATTTGCTAAGGGAAAACTGCAAAGGGATTCCAATTTAGTTTCAAATATTTCAAGAAATTTATAGTACGCTCTGAAATAGTATAGATGATACTGAATAGACATGCGTTAAAATTACACAGATTAGAATTAGCAGAAGTGGAATTCAAACCTACCTCTCTATAATTGTGCCCCTAACCATTATATTCATCTATTGGCAGAGCTTGGGATTTCAGAAAAGTCAGAGCAGACAGTGAAAAAGTCAACCAGAATATTGAAACAATTTATAAATATGCTTCATTGGAGGAGGGGAAGGGTTATCTTTCAATGATGGCAGACAAGATGGACTGTGATGATCTAACGTTAGAAAATTCAATGAAAAATTATCTAATCACACATTTATAGAACACCTAAAATATGTGAGTACTGCTTTAGGTTCTGAGGAAACAACGGTGCAGAAAAAAGATCCTTTCCTCATGGATCTTGCATGTTAATGAACTTTAATAATCTGGAAAAATTCAGTGTAAATGCATATAGTTGTTTATCAATTTATACTTTTAATAATTATTTATGGTTCTAAACATTCCATTTTGACATCATGACTTTTTGACCTTATACATATTCATCAAAGTCTTTAAAATCTAATTTCAGTTTCAAAGAAAACATTTTTTTAATTGATGCAACTTGGAAGAATATGTAGAACAATAATGAAAAACTCAAAATAACTTTAAGAGATGGAGTTTCACTACGTTGTTCTGGCTGGAGTGTAGTAGTTATTCACAGCACAATTATTGCACACTACAGCCTGGAACTTCTGACTCAAGGGATCCTCCTGCCTCAGCCTCCCAAATAACTGGGACTATAGAACATGCCACTGTGCCTGGCTCTCCAGAAGAACTTTTAAGAAAGACTGTGCATTCATTAAGTATATTATCTTAAAATATAAAACATGCAGAATAAATCCTCTATAATTTGTTAAGTTATAAGATGAATAAGTTCTGAAGGTCTAATGTGAAGCATGGGGACTATAGTTAATAACACTCGATTACATAACTGAAACTCACTAAAAGAATATATCTTACATGTTCTCACCACTTAAAAGAAAATGAAAAGTTTTTTAAAAGGTTAAAAATATTTTAAAAAGAAAGAAAGTTTTCATAATGAATTTAGACTTGCTTTAAATGAACACAAATGTTCCAGGTCAAGAGTTATGACACGGAAATATTAACCTAACCAGTAATGTCAATATGTGTAAGTGTAAGAATAAGTGGAAAAGGGAAATTTTTCTAGGAATCTGATATGGTTTGGCTGTGTCACCACCCAAATTTCATCTTGATTTGTAACTCCCACAATTCCCACATGTCATGAGAGGAACTTAGTGGTGTGAAAACAGACTAATACTGTAAATTTGTACCAGTAGAGTGGGGCACTGCTGAAACAATACCCAAAAATGTGGAAGCAACTTTGGAACTGGGTAACAGCAGAGGTTGGGATAGTTTGGGGGGTTCAGAAGAAGACAGGAAAATGTGGGAAAGTTTGCAACTCCAGAGAGACTTGTTGAATGACTTTGGCCAAAATGCTGATAATGATATGGATAATGAAATCCAGGCTTAGGTGTCTCAGATAGAGATGGGTAACTTGTTGGGAACTGGAGCAAAGGTGACTCTTATAATGTTTTAGCAAAGAGACTGGCAGCATTTTGCCCCTGCCATAGAGATTTGTGGAACTTTGAACTTCAGAGACATGATTTAGGGTTTCTGGCAGAATAAATTTCTAAGCAGCAAAGCACTCAATATGTGACTTGGGTGCTGTTAAAGGCATTCAGTTTTATAAGGAAAACAGAGCATAAAAGTTCAGAAAATTTGCAGCCTGAAAATGTGATAGAAAAGAAAATACCATTTCTGAAGAAAAATTCCAGCCAGCTGCAGAAATTTGCATAAGTAATGAGGAGCCAAATGTTAATCCCCAAGACAATGAAAAAAATGTCTTCAGGGCATGTCAGAGGTCTTCATGGCAGCCCCTCCCATCACAGCCCCAGAGGCCTAGAAGGAAAAGACGGTTTCATGGGCCAGGCCCAGGGTCCCCATGCTATGTGTACTGCATCCCAGCCACTCCAGCTATGGCTGAGAGGGGCCAACAGGGGCCAGTGTAGAGCCTGGGTTGTGGCTTCAGTTGGTGCAAGCCCCAAGCCTTGGCAGCTTCCATGTGGTGTTGAGCCTGTGAGTGCACAGAAATCAATAACTGAGGTTTAGAAACCTCTACCTAGATTTCAGAAGATGTCTGGAAACACCTGGATGCCCTGGCAGAAGTTTTGCTGTAGGGGTGGGGCGCTCATGGAAAACCTCTGCTAGGGCAGTGCAGAAGGGAAATGTAGGGCTGGAGCCCCCACACAGAGTACCTACTGAGGCAGTGCCTAGTGGAGCTGTGAGAAGAGGGCCAACACCATTCTCCAGACCCCAGAATGGTAGATCCATTGACAGCTTGCAACATTCACCTTGAGAAACCTCTGACACTCAAGGCCAGCCTGTGAAAGCAGCCAAGAGGGAAGCTGTACCCTGCAAAGCCACAGGTGTGAAGCTGACCAAGACCATGGGAATCCACCTCTTGCATCAGCATGACCTGTATGTGAGACATGGAGTCAAAGATCATTTTGGAGCATTAAGATTTGACTTTCCCACTGGATTCTGGACTTGCATAGGGCCTGTAGCCCCTTTGTTTTAGCTGATTATTTCTACTTGGAATGGGTGTACTTTCCCAATACCTGTATCCTCATTGTATCTAGGAAGTAACTGACTTGCCCTTGATTTTACAGGCTTCTAGGTGGAAGGGACTTGCCTTGTCTCAGATGAGACTTTGGACTGTGGACTTTTGAGTTAATGTTGAAATGAGTTAAGAATTTTGGGGACTGTTGACAAGGCATGATTGGTTTTGAAATGTGAGGAAATGAGATTTGGGAGTGGCCAGGGGTGGAATGATATGGTTTGTCTGTGTCCCCACCCAAATCTCTTCTTGAATTGTAACTCCCACAATTCCCATGTGTTATGGAAGGAACCCAGTGGGAGGTAACTGAATCATGGGGGCAGGTCTATCCCATGCTGTTCTCATGATAGTGAATAAGTCTCATGAGATCTGATGGTTATAAAAATGGGAGTTTCCCTACACAAGCTCTGACTCTTTGTCTGCTGCCATCCATGTAAGATGTGACTTGCTCCTCTTTGTCTTCCACCATGATTGTGTTGCTTGCCCAGCCACATGTAATGGTAAGTCCATTAAAACTCTCTCTTTTGTAAATTGCCCAGTCTTCAATGTATCTTTTTCAGTAGTGTGAAAACAGACTAATACAGAGTCTTTAAAAGGGCAGGTCAAATAACAAAAACTTATCAAAATATCTTTCATAGTATTTTGCTATTATAACTATGGGCATACTATATGCCCATCCACCCATTCATCCATCCATCCATTAGGCAGATATTTATTAAGCATCTTCTACATGCAAAGCACTATTTTAGGACCTGAGGATATATAGGTGAGATACATAGGTCACTTTCTTTCTATTGGATCTGAATATGTAAACAAATAAACATGTAATTACAGATTATGTTAAGTGACATGAGAGAGATAAATAAGGTGATGAGATAGAGAGTAACTGGAGGAATGTATATGCAAATATTTGTTAACTAAGGGCTAAAACTGTGGAAGTTGTAGATGTTAAACTTGTATGATTCAATTTCTTCTGTCTCGTAGCAAAGATAATCCTGAAGTTTATGTTTTATTTTCTGAAACACATTAACTTATCTTTTTATCTAGAAATCTTAGTCCTGTTTAGAGAAAAACATCATGTAAACCCAATTTCTCAAAATGTTGTGGAGAATAGTTTTATCTTCTTATTGGTTTCCTCATTAATTAATGAGTTGAATAAAATCTTTGACACATTTTTAAATAATTACAAGTAATACACATGATAATGAATCAACCACATAAACCAAGAACTACAACTATTTCTCCTAATGAATCATGCAGCATTACTTTTTTGAATGAATTTGACCAAAAAATAGCACAGTACAAAGAGGAAAAAGACTTGTAAATACAGTTAATCAAGAAATCAATCATGTAATTTAGCTAATTGTACAGAACAATTATTTGAGTTGTTAAATATTAGCACTTTGTAATGAATTTTGGGCCTTCTGTGGTTTCTTAGATAGATAAATGAAAGAAAATAATTACTTGAACTTTCATGTAACATCAGAAGGAAAAGATGGCTTTGGTTAAATAAAACTATCCTAAGAGCAATAAATTATTGTATCTGAGAATACATAAGATTTCATGCTTTTGATTTGTATTTCTTCAATTTCATAGACTATTTAAAATAACCTCTTAAAATCACTGATAAAATTACTGTGGTAATTAATTTTTAAGTCTGTTTATTGGAGTAAATGCAATTGCTATTTAAATTGGCATCACTCCTGAAGTTACAGAACTTTGTTTAAAAGCAAAATATTATAACATTATTTATTAATAAGGTTAGAAGGCAGAGATTGTACTAATTAATTTATTTTTCATTTCCCCCACCATGAATGCTTCAATACATCTATCTTTAAAACAAACATTTTTCTTTTGGCTGCATTTTGAGGTAGACAGGTATATACACTTAAGGCCCTTCTCAATGCCATAAATTCAGAGAAAGTTTTGGGGAGAAAACGGAATCTCCTGAGATAATACACCACATATCCTTTGAAAACCTTCAGAAAAATAAACGTGCCTTATCCATTCTATAATATAGGTTTTGTTGTATTTTTTGTGTTAAAAACAACAAAAAAAGTTGTAGGGCTTCATCATTAAGCTATGTTAAAATTATATTATTAAATAATTGATTGCTGATGTGTTGTCTCAGAAGTAGTATACTAAGGGAAACAAATAAAACAAATATAGGTAGTGTATTTTCTGACCCCAAAGCTCATATTATTTTCATTGTACATGGCAACATGCATCAACATTGTATTCTCCCCTTACAATAAATTTTCTCATTACCTACCATCGTCAGACCTGTTATCTAAGGCTTGCCATCATTCACACTTAAGATATTGAATTAATGCAATACACCAAACAATTCTGTCTGTGATTCTGTTCTTGCTATACACAGCTAGGTGATTAGCCCTATATCATGCTGGAGTATACTTTATACCTTGAAAATTATGGTAGAAAACTTGACTGAATGAGGCAATGGTCTTAATGATACTTCCTTAATGAACTGACCATCGAGCAAATACAAATATTATTTGTGAATAACAAGTGATCAGTGACTTTGCAATATTCTATTAAGTACCCAGAGACAGAGTGGATCAAAATGAATAAAAATAATGTAAGCAGCTCCTGATAAGTATCTAGTGATTTTCTTTTTTGGAGTATGGACATATTGGCTTAGCAAAAATGGTTGACTATTCTTTCTGCCACTGGAAACACCAGGTGAGCAGTAATGGACTTCTTCCATCAGAATAGTCTTTCTGTGACCAGGGCAAGTTTGTTCCCTAGAAAGACTTCCCCACAATCAGTTTATCTAAATCTTGTTTATTATTTAAAATCATTATATGTCCCTCCCCTAACTTTCTATCTGCAATTGCAATGTTATCTATTACTTGAACTCTATGAAATTGTTGAATATTAGACACTTTTACCTCAAAATAGCAATTTTCTATGGTTCAACCAAATATATGTCCAATGAACTCACCAGCTGTAATACATTACAGATAATGTTCAAGATGCCTGTTTGAGATTCGTTCAAAAGATCTAAGATTATTTTGGAAAGCTATTAACCATACAACAACAAAATAAATTTTGTGTGTGTGTGTGTGTGTGTGTGGTGTCATTCTCAAAGCATGTAAAATATTGTTAAAAGTAGGAAGAAGAAGACCACCACCATTTATAGAATATCTGTTAAGTGCCACACCCCAGGCTGGGACATTACCCAATTTCTTTTGTTTTAGCTTAATGACCAGATTTTCAGATTATTGCACCTATTATAGAGGGAAAATATGCTTACAATTAGAATCACTAGATTAAGGCCACTCAGACTACAGACAATATAGCCAGATTTCATTCTCTGGTCCATCTGTCTCCAAATCTTCTGTTATTTCTAACACACTCACTGTGTTTGTGTCACAATTTTGATATTATTTTTATACACAAAATTTCCCAAGCTCAATTAAAAAGGGGCTTTTTTAGATACTTATTTTGCATATAGCACCAGACATGGCTGTAGCTTTGTTTAAGTGGCAACACAGCATTTTGCCTTTCCCATGAGTATTATGAAATCAGTGAATCAGCTAGGGAAACTGTAAAACATGGATCATATTCCTGTATGTTTACTGTATAACCATATAAAGTCCTGCAATATCTTTCAAAAAAGAACCTACAACTATCTGATCTTTGACACACCTGAGAAAAACAAGCAATGGGGAAAGGATTCCCTATTTAATAAATGGTGCTGGGAAAACTGGCTAGCCATATGTAAAAAGCTGAAACTGGATCCCTTCCTTATACAAAAATTAATTCAAGATGGATTAAAGACTTCAACGTTAGACCGAAAACCATAAAAACCCTAGAAGAAAACCTTGGCATTACCATTCAGTATATAGGCACGGGCAAGGACTTCATGTCTAAAACACCAAAAGCAATGGCAACAAAAGACAAAATCGACAAATGGGATCTAATTAAACTAAAGAGCTTCTGCATAGCAAAAGAAACTACCATCAGAGTGAACAGGCAACCTACAGAATGGGAGAAAATTTTCACAACCTACTCATCTGACAAAGGGCTAATATCCAGAATCTACAATGAACTCAAACAAATTTAAAGAAAAACACAAACAACCCCATCAAAAAGTGGGCAAAGGACATGAACAGACACTTCTCAAAAGAAGACATTTATGCAGCCAAAAAACACATGAAAAAATGCTCACCATCACTGGCCATCAGAGAAATGCAAATCAAAACCACAATGAGATATCATCTCACACCAGTTAGAATGGCAATCATTAAAAAGTCAGGAAACAACAGGTGCTGGAGAGGATGTGGAGAAATAGAAACACTTTTACACTGTTGGTGGGACTGTAAACTAGTTCAACCATTGTGGAAGTCAGTGTGGCAATTCCTCAGGGATCTAGAACTAGAAATACCATTTGACCCAGCCATCCCATTACTGGATATATACTCAAAGGATTATAAATCATGCTGCTATAAAGACACATGCACACGTATGTTTATTGCGGCACTATTCACAATAGCAAAGACTTGGAACCAACCCAAATGTCCAACAATGATAGACTGGATTAAGAAAATGTGGCACAGATACACCATGGAATACTACGCAGCCATAAAAAATGATGAGTTCATGTCCTTTGTAGGGACATGGATGAAATTGGAAATCATCATTCTCAGTAAACTATTGCAAGAACAAAAAACCAAACACCGCATATTGTCACTCATAGGTGGGAATTGAACAATGAGAACACATGGACACAGGAAGGGGAAAATCACACTCTGGGGACTGTTGTGGGGTGAGAGGAGTGGGGAGGGATAGCATTGGGAGATATACCTAATGCTAGATGATGAGTTAGTGGGTGCAGCACACCAGCATGGCACATGTATACATATGTAACTAACCTGCACATTGTGCACATGTACCCTAAAACTTAAAGTATAATAAAAAAAATATATATATATTTCTCTATAGCTAAAAAAAAAAAAAAAAAAAAAAAAGAACCTAACGTCAAGTGTAGGTGTTATATGTGGAGAAATGTAAAGCCCTTGTGCTGGAATTTGCCACTTAAATCATAGTGCCTCTATGTAGAATATTTGTGTTTGATTATCCATGGTGGGCAGGGTGATGGCCGATTATACTAGTAAGGGAAAAGAAAGAATATTGTGGTGTGTATTCTTAAATCTCTACATAGACAGCTTTCCTGCTTGGTCACTGATGCCCAACCATTTATGCATTAATGAGTTATCTTTAATCACTTTCTCCTTCAAGAGTTGTTGCTCTTCTTTTTTTATACAACTAGGAAAACACAGAAGCAAGGACTTCAGATTCTCAGGAGACCTAATAGAGCAATCAGCTGCTTATGACAGTTGACAAAGTACATCTCAGAACATTTTTCTGGTAGAGACTAATGTACTTCTGAGCACATTAATGATAGGAATTAGAGTTATTACTGCCACTTGCCTAAATGCCCTCCTATTTAGTCTCCCTGTGTTTTAATCTAAACATAAGTATAATGAATAGAAGTGATACTGGTCATTCTCCTCCAACATCATTACAGGACATTAGCAACAACAAAATAACAAAATGGCAGTTACAATTTATTGAACTATTACTCTGTAGTTTATATGAATTATCTTAGTTACACTCATCACTTGTTTAGGAGAGGTATATCATTCTTATCTTCATTTTGTAAATAAGAAACTGAAGAACCAGAGTGGCTAAGAAACTTGCATAAGGTCACAGAGCTGATAAGTGGTAGAGCCAAGATTGACATCTGTTTATCTCCAATATCCAAGCTATTAATTACCAGATTATACTGACTACCCTGGTTATCTACTGCTGTGCAACTCAGTGAGAAAGGTTCCTCTCTGCAGCATCAAATGGGCAGCTCATCTAGGCTGAGGAATCCACTTTCAAAGTGGCTTATTCACTTGGCTGGTAAAATAGTGTGAGCGGTTTTCTTCTTTTCATTTGAGCTTCTGTGAAAGGCACATGGGATTTCTCATAACATGCTGGCTGAGTTCCAAGACTGACTTAAGAAATCCAAGAAGCTGCAATGCTTTTCATGACTCAGTCTCATTAAACACTTACCTTACTTCTTCCATACTTCTTCTTCATCTTACTTCTTCCATATTTACTTCTTCCATACTTCTTCTTCATCTCCCTATGAAAGAATTGTCAAGGTCACTTGGTAAGAAGAGTATGTGAGTTGAGACATCCTTATATCCATTTTTTTTTGAAATAAAGTTTACCACATAGACTAATTTGCCTGTTTGAAGAATCAATAACCCACTAAGTATATGTGTACATCATAAACTTTTATTTAAATAAATTTTACTTTTGTATATTACAAAGAAATATACATTACAGAAAATACAGGTATATTACGAAAAAGAAATTAAGAAGTACATCCACATCTCACTCACCCAGAGACAATGAGTGTTACACATCTTTGGGCATATTCATTCAGTCCCTTCTCTGCATACTCAGATACATGCCTAGAAGACACAGGGATATATCTATATGACACACACACGTACACTCATACACACATGCACAGGTGTCCACGTGCACACATGAGTATCTATTTGAGTCAGGTTCATGATCTTTCATCATTCTTCCTATCTGCCATCAGAGCCAAGCATATGGAATCTACTGGTGTCCAGCATATCCCCTACATTTCAGTTATAGCCATCACAATCCATAACATTTGTAGGACTTAATTGTCTGCAGAAAAAAAACTAACACTCTCCATTTACTTATTATTAATGTTCTTATTTTCCTGCCTTTACTGTTAAATTTTTTAATTCACAATTAGCACACATGCTGATAGGAGAGCCTTTGGATAGTTATAACTTGCTACTTGTTATGTATGTAATATACATATAAACCTGAAATAGGTTTAAGAGAGATTGCAGGCAGAACAACTGAACTAAAATCATAAAGACAAGTTTTTTAAAATGTGAAGAATTTTTTTAATGAGGGAATGTATTTGATTTCCAATGAGAATGACTCAATAGAGAGTGAAGAACTATGATATAGTAGAGAGATGGTAAAACTACTGGAGAAATGTTCTCAAGTAGGGAGAAAAATAGTAGAACACTACACATCTGGAGGGTTTGGCTTTGTGCAGGAGCATAAAAAGCTTGTCTCTGATGAGAGACAGGCAGAGTATGTTGATATAGCTACCACTAAGTGGCTATTCATGCTATAGTTAGCCTACAACAGTTTTCTACTATGTGTTTGTATTTTATTAATGATAAGAAACAAGATCAATATGCATCTATACATTTGTCATGATTTCAGGGTGACAGGTCATACCTTCTGACTCTTGAGACACAATATATGGCTTTGTGAGATGCTTTGTCCAATGGCATATTAGAAGATTATAATGTGGTGAGCAGAGGTTTGAAATATGCTTGCATAGTTGGTCTTGTTCTTCTGCCTTTAATTATAAAAAGAACATACTTCAGTCAGTGTTGGCCTAAGAAGGAAGAAGTGATGTGCAGAGCAGATACAGACCTCATCTACAACTTGGAGCTGAGCACACGCAGAGCCCAGCTTCAATCAGCAGAACCAGCTGACCTACAGATGCTTTAGGAGGAATAAATTACTGAAGTTCTAAGTCACTGAGCTTTAGAGTTCTTGTGAAGAGCAAATAGTTTGCAAATATATCAGCAAGAAATGTTGAATATCTATTTTCCAACAAAATTTACATCAAAAGTAAAACTTTGCATCAACTGTCTAACAATGACAATTATTCTCAACATAAACAAATAGTAAAATACCTTTTTTTCTCTCCTAAAATTCTCCCCCATTTTTTTCAACCTTGTCCTCAACCTAAAATATCCAACTTAACACTTGATGCTTTAATTTTTTGTAGCTATCCCAGAGAGGTTTTGATACTAAGAAGAGGGGATGGCATAGTCTCAGCCCACAGTGTATCTTGTTCTCATAATAAAGAACACATAGAGACACCTAATGTTTTGGTTATATTTACATCTCTATCTCAGTGCCTAATGCAATGCTTGGGACATGGCAGATAGTAAGTATTTGTTGAATCAATGAATAGATGAACAGATGAATATTTCATATAAACCAGGATGTGATACATATCATAATAGTGATACAAAGAAGGAAAATAAAGATAAAGAATGGGAGAGATTCATTTCAATTCAGAATTGTGTATGTGAAAATGGAGAAATTGTTTAGGGGAAAAATAATTCTATGGCCCATAGGAAGATGATGAGTTTTTTACT
This sequence comes from Pan paniscus, assembly GCF_029289425.2. Classification (NCBI taxonomy): domain Eukaryota; kingdom Metazoa; phylum Chordata; class Mammalia; order Primates; family Hominidae; genus Pan; species Pan paniscus. Next base: position 25,468,945 of record NC_073258.2, on the reverse strand, counting down.
TCATGTTAAAATCATCTAAGATCTTAATGAAACCCCATGAATTAGTCATCTCTAATGTACATTTTCACACCATTTTAGACTATAATTAACACCATATTTTACTTGCTTCATTTAACATAAAAACTCTAAGAATAAATCTAGCCTCATAATAGGGTCAACTTTGAAATGCATTCCAAAAGATGATTTTAGCATTTTTAATTAAATATTTTCACCAATAATTTATTATCTGTCATGGTATTGGCAGTAAGCATTTCTTCTCCTATATGGATTTAATAAGAAATAATGAATTAAGCCTGGGCTTTAGTGTCAAGAGACTTTAGGTCATTTTTTCTGTTCACATTAATTCTATTACCAAAAGAACATTATCTAATCATGCTAAATCTCCCTTTTCCCTTGTGTAAAATGAAGTTTTATTTATAATAGTTCCTGTAATTACTACCCAAGAGTTTTTTTTAAGGATTAAACTAAACTATTAAAAAGTAACTTTTTAAGTTAAAAAAATAGAATAAATACTGTCAGGCCTCTGAGCCCAAGCCAAGACATCGCATCCCCTGTCACTTGCACGTATATATGCCCAGATGGCCTGAAGTAACTGAAGAATCACAAAAGAAGTGAATATGCCCTGCCCCACCTTAACTGATGACATTCCACCACAAAAGAAGTGTAAATGGCCGGTCCTTGCCTTAAGTGATGACATTACCTTGTGAAAGTCCTTTTCCTGGCTCATCCTGGCTCAAAATCACCCCCACTGAGCACCTTGCGAACCCCACTCCTGCCCGCCAGAGAACAAACCCCCTTTTGACTGTAATTTTCCTTTACCTACCCAAATCCGATAAAACGGCCCCACCCTTATCTCCCTTCACTGACTCTCTTTTCGGACTCAGCCCCACCTGCACCCAGGTGAAATAAACAGCCATGTTGCTCACACAAAGCCTGTTTGGTGGTCTCTTCACATGGATGCGCATGAAATTTGGTGCCGTGACTCGGATCGGGGGACCTCCCTTGGGAGATCAATCCCCCGTCCTCCTGCTCTTTGCTCCGTGAGAAAGATCCACCTACGACCTCAGGTCCTCAGGCCGACCAGCCAAAGAAACATCTCACCAATTTCAAATCTGGTAAGCGGCCTCTTTTTACTCTCTTTTCCAACCTCCCTCACTATCCCTCAACCTCTTTCTCCTTTCAATCTTGGTGCCACACTTCAATCTCTCCCTTCTCTTAATTTCAATTCCTTTCATTTTCTAGTAGAGGCAAAGGAGACACGTTTTATCCGTGGACCCAAAACTCCAGCACCGGTCATGGACTGGGAAGGCAGGCTTCCCGTGGTGTTTAATCATTGCAGGGACACCTCTCTGATTGTTCACCCTCGTTTCAAGGGTGTCAGACCATGCAGGGACGCCTGCCTTGGTCCTTCACCCTTAGCGGCAAGTCCCGTTTTTCTGGGGAAGGGGCAAGTACCCCAACCCCTTCTCTCCTTGTCTCTACCCCTTCTCTGCTTTTCTGGGGAAGGGGCAAGTACCCCAACCCCTTCTCTCCTTGTCTCTACCCCTTCTCTGCTTTTCTGGGGCAGGGGCAAGTACCCCTCAACTCCTTCTCCTTCACCCTTAGCAGCAAGTCCCGCTTTCCTACGGGGCAAGAACCCCCCAATCGCTTATTTCCGCACCCCAATCTCTTATCTCTGTGCCCCAATCCCTTATTTCCGCACCCTGACCTCTTATCTCTGTGCCCCAATCAATTGCTTCTGTGCCTCAACCCCTTCTCTGCTTTTCTGGAGGGCAAGAACCCCCCACCCCTTCTCTGTGTCTCTACTCTTTTCTCTGGGCTTGCCTCCTTCACTATGGGCAAGCTTCCACCTTCCATTCCTCCTCCTTCTCCCTTAGCCTGTATTCTTAAGAACTTAAAACCTCTTCAACTCTCACCTGACCTAAAATCTAAATGTCTTATTTTCTTCTGCAATGCCGCTTGACCCCAATACAAAGTCGACAGTAGTTTCAAATAGCCAGAAAATGGCACTTTCAATTTTTCCATCCTGCAAGATCTAAATAATTCTTGTCATAAAATGGGCAAATGGTCTGAGGTGCCTGACGTCCAGGCATCTTTTACACATCAGTCCCTTCCTAGTCTCTGTGCCCAATGCAACTCGTCACAAATCTTCCTTCTTTCCCTCCCACCTGTCCCCTCGGTCCCAACCCCAAGCGTCGCTGAGTCTTTCTAATCTTCCTTTTCTACAGACCCATCTGACCTCTCCCCTCCTCGCCAGGCCAAGCTAGGTCCCAATTCTTCCTCAGCCTCTGCTCCCCCACCCTATAATCTTTTTATCTCCTCCCCTGCTCACACCTGGTCCAGCTTACAGTTTCGTTCCCTGACTAGCCCTCCCCCACCTGCCCAGCAATTTACTCTTAAAAAGGTGGCTGGAGCTAAAGGCATAGTCAAGGTTAATGCTCCTTTTTCTTTATCCCAAATCAGATAGCGTTTAGGCTCTTTTTCCTCAAATATAAAAATCCAGCCCAGTTCATGGCTCATTTAGCAGCAACCCTGAGACGCTTTACAGCCCTAGACCCTAAAAGGTCAAAAGGCCATCTTATCCTCAATATACATTTTATTACCCAATCTGCTCCCGACATTAAATAAAACTCCAAAAATTGGAATATGGCCCTCAAACCCCACAACAGGACTTAATTAATCTCACCTTCAAGGTGTGCAATAACAGAAAAAAGTTGCAATTCCTTGCCTCCACGGTGAGACAAACCCCAGCCACATCTCCAGCACACAAGAACTTCCAAACGCCTGAACCGCAGCAGTCAGGCGTTCCTCCAGAACCTCCTCCCCCAGGAGCTTGCTACACGTGCCGGAAATCTGGCCACTGGGCCAAGGAATGCCCACAGCCCAGGATTCCTCCTAAGTCGCGTTCCATCTGTGTGGGACCCCACTGAAAATCGGACTGTTCAACTCACCTGGCAGCCACTCCCAGAGCCCCTGGAACTCTGGCCCAAGGCTCTCTGACTGACTCCTTCCCAGATCTTCTCAGCCTAACGGCTGAAGACTGACACTGCCCGATCGCCTCGGAAGCCCCCTAACCCATCACGGATGCTGAGCTTTAAGTAACTCTCACAGTGGAAGGTAAGCCCGTCCCCTTCTTAATCAATGCGGAGGCTACCCACTCCACATTACCTTCTTTTCAAGGGCCTGTTTCCCTTGCCTCCATAACTGTTGTGGGTATCGACGGCCAGGCTTCTAAACCTCTTAAAACTCCCCAACTCTGGTGCCAACTTAGACAATACTCTTTTAAGCACTCCTTTTTAGTTATCCCCACCTGCCCAGTTCCCTTATTAGGGCAAGATATTTTAACCAAATTATCTGCTTCCCTGACTATTCCTGGACTACAGCTGCATCTCATTGCTGTCCTTCTTCCCAATCCAAAGCCTCCTTTGCGTCCTCCCTCTTGTATCTCCCCACCTTAACCCACAAGTATAGGATACCTCTACTCCCTCCTTGGCGATCGTTCGTGTACCCCTTACCATCTCATTAAAACCTAATCACCCTTACCCCAGTCAACGCCAATATCCCACCCTGCAGCATGCTTTAAAAAGATTAAAGCCTGTTATCACTCGCCTGCTATAGCATGGCCTTTTAAAGCCTATAAACTCTCCTTACAATTCCCCCATTTTACCTGTCCTAAAACCAGACAAGCCTTACAAGTTAGTTCAGGATCTGCGCCTTATCAACCAAATTGTTTTGCCTATCCACCCCGTGGTGCCAAACCCATATACTCTCCTATCCTCAATACCTCCCTCTACTACCCATTATTCTGTTCTGGATCTCAAACATGCTTTCTTTACTATTCCTTTGCCCCCTTAATCCCAGCCTCTCTTCGCTTTCACTTGGACTGACCCTGACATCCAACAAGCTCAACAAATTACCTAGGCTGTACTGCCGCAAAGCTTCACAGACAGCCCCCATTACTTCAGTCAAGCCCAAATTTCTTCCTCATCTGTTACCTATCTCGGCATAATTCTCATAAAAACACACGTGCTCTCCCTGCTGATGGTGTCCGATTAATCTCCCAAACCTCAATCCCTTACAAAACAACAACTCCTTTTCTTCCTAGGCATGGTTAGTGCAGTCAGAATTCTTACACAAGAGCCAGGACCGCACCCTGTAGGCTTTCTGTCGAAATAACTTGACCTTACTGTTTTAGCCTAGCCCTCATGTCTGCATGCAGCGGCTGCCGCTGCTTTAATACTTTTAGAGGCCCTCAAAATCGCAAACTATGCTCAACTCACTCTCTACATTTCTCATAACTTCCAAAATCTATTTTCTTCCTCATATCTGATGCATATACTTTCTGCTCCCCGGCTTCTTCAGCTGTACTCACTCTTTGTTAAGTCCCACAGTTACCATTGTTCCTGGCCTGGACTTCAATCTGGCCTCCCACATTATTCCTGATACCACACCTGACCCCCATGACTGTATCTCTCTGATCCACCTGATATTCACCCCATTTCCCCATATTTCCTTCTTTCCTGTTCCTCACCCTGATCACGCTTGATTTATTGATGGCAGTTCCACCAGGCCTAATCACCACACACCAGCAAAGGCAGGCTTATGCTATAGGACAAGCCACTAGCCCGCCTCTCAGAACCTCTCATTTCCTTTCCATCGTGGAAATCTATCCTCAAGGAAATAACTTCTCAGTGTTCCATCTGCTATTCTACTACTCCTCAGGGATTATTCAGGCCCCCTCCCTTCCCTACACATCAAGCTCGAGGATTTGCCCCCCACCCAGGACTGGCAAATTAGCTTTACTCAACATGCCCTGAGTCAGGAAACTAAAATACCTCTTAGTCTAAATAGACACTTTCACTGAATAAGTAAAGGCCTTTCCTACAGGGTCTGAGAAGGCCACTGCAGTCATTTCTTTCCTTCTGTCAGACATAATTCCTCAGTTTAGCCTTCCCACCTCTATACAGTCTGATAACAGACCAGCCTTTATTAGTCAAATCAGCCAAGCAGTTTTTCAGGCTCTTAGTATTCAGTGAAACCTTTATATCCCTTATGGTCCTCCGTCTTCAAGAAAAGTAGAACGGACTAAAGGTCTTTTAAAAACACACCTCACCAAGCTCAGCCACCAACTTAAAAAGGACTGGACAATAATTTTACCACTTTCACTTCTCAGAATTCAGGCCTGTCCTCAGACTGCTACAAGGTACAGCCCATTTGAGCTCCTTTTTATTAGGCCCCAGTCTCATTCCAGACACCAGACCAACTTGGACTGTGCCCCAAAAAAACTCGTCATCCCTACTATTTTCTGTCTAGTCATATGCCTATTCTCCATTCTTAACTACTCATACATGCCCTGCTGTTGTTTACACTGCCGGTTTACACTGTTTCTCCAAGCCAGCACAGCTGATATCTCCTCGTGCTATCCCCAAACTGCCACTCTAAACTCTTGAAGTAAATCAATAATCTCTGCTGGCAGGACTATGCTGAACCTCCTTAGGCACTCTCTAATCAGATGTCCTCGGTCCTCTCAATTCTTAGACCTTTTATACCTGTTTTTCTCCTTCTCTTATTCCGTTTAGTTTTTCAATTCATACAAAACCGTAACCAGGCCATTACCAATAATTCTACACAACAAATGTTCCTTCTAACAACCCACAATATCACCCCTTACCACAAGACCTCCCTTCAGCTTAATCTCTCCCACTCTAAGTTCCCACGCCGCCCCTAATCCCGCTTGAAGCCGCCCTGAGAAACATCGCCCATTCTCTCTCCATACCATCCCCCAAAAATTTTCGCCGCCCCAACACTTCAACACTATTTTGTTTTATTTTTCTTATTAATATAAGAAGGCAGGAATGTCAGGCCTCTGAGCCCAAGCCAAGACATCGCATCCCCTGTCACTTGCACGTATATATGCCCAGATGGCCTGAAGTAACTGAAGAATCACAAAAGAAGTGAATATGCCCTGCCCCACCTTAACTGATGACATTCCACCACAAAAGAAGTGTAAATGGCCGGTCCTTGCCTTAAGTGATGACATTACCTTGTGAAAGTCCTTTTCCTGGCTCATCCTGGCTCAAAAAGCACCCCCACTGAGCATCTTGCGACCCCCACTCCTGCCTGCCAGAGAACAAACCCCCTTTTGACTGTAATTTTCCTTTACCTATCCAAATCCTATAAAACGGCCCCATCCTTATCTCCCTTTGCTGACTCTCTTTTCGGACTCAGCCCCACCTGCACCCAGGTGAAATAAACAGCCATGTTGCTCACACAAAGCCTGTTTGGTGGTCTCTTCACACGGACACGCATGAAAAATACTAATTATTACAAGCAATTTACATTAGCTAACAGTAATAATACTGTTTCTTATAAATGTACAAACTCCAGGCATTTGCATTCTAAATTGTGTGAAGTGGGAGTGTTTATGTGTTCTGAGGTATTTTGGGATGCTAGCATCTCTAAGTGAATCTAGAGTAATTAGTATGCTTACCTAATGATTTCCCTTTATTTGTCAACATTTAATAAGTATTGATTCCTTACAACTTGGACATTATAAGCAGGGTTGGATTCAGGTTATGTGAGGTCTAAAGTTCATACAGCTTGGGGGCTATTTTAAGAAAGAGAATCAAAAATTATAAACAAAATTCAGCATATAAGTTAATATACATTTAGAAAGAAAAAAGTAGCTTACAACACATTATAATTTTAAAAAGCAAACTAATAAGAGAAACTCAAAAAATAACATTTTTATTAATTATCTATATGTCATACCTCTATAATAGAATGTATATTATCTGTATGTTCTTTGATTGCCTTCTGATATGAGTACAAATTCTGTTTTGTTTCCTGTGGCAATAATAAAAGAAAAATTAATGTTTTATGTAGCATAGTTGGTCGAAATTGTTTTTGTATTTTGATATATATAAAAGCATGATTCATCTTCTCAAATCATTATATAACTCAAATATTTAGAGTCCCATAAAATTTTAGACATGTTGTCAAATTTGGAAAGTCTTTTATAAAAAGTGTCTTAAATATATGAGATATTTGCAAATCTCTGCAAAGATCTTTCGAAAAGGAACTCTTGGCTCTTTACATATCAAACCTTGTTTCTGTTCTGCTACACACATACTTCCACTGGGTAGAAAGTGATCATATCAGGCACCTTCATTTTAACCCACCAGTTGAGTTGCTCTAAAACAGCAGTGTATTTCTGGACATTCTTACGCCAAAAATTCCTAAAACGTATGGCTATGATTTTGAGTTACATAATTGCATTTCACTAAACTTTATTCAAAGATATCTTTCGTTCACTATCCCTTAGCCAGATCACAAAATTTCTTACAGCTGGTCCATTGGTCCTCAAGAGAAATATGTGGTAAGATGTGATTTGGAGACAGCAGTTTAAACTACTTATGGTTAAAATATTTTACAAAAATAAATGGAATACAAAATGGTACAGCCACTTTGGAAAACTGTTTAGCCGTTTTTTATAAAACTAAACGTACAATTACCATTCTACCTAATAATTTTACTACTGTCAAGATAGTGCAAGAACTCCAGAGAGATTTACCTAACTCCAGAAGTATATGTTTGCCTTTCAAAGTAAAATAAGAATCCAGAATTTGGAAACATCTCTAGATCGCAAAGCCAGGGACACCAGAGATTTTCTGCCTCTTGGAGAGATGTATTTACATTACAAAGGCTAGAGTGATAACCCGGAAATTTTCTTAATACTTAATGTACTATTAACTCTTGGGCAAAAATAAACAGGGCATTTTACTTTGTGAGAGAATCTGGAGGATGAAACAAGAAGAAAGCAGAAGGTGGAGCAGAGAGGAGTGAAGGCTGAAGTTATACAGAAGGAGGGTAAAGCACTCAAAAGAATTGTAGGAAGAACAAGAGCAAAGGGTGATGAAAATAGGTCAAGATAAGTTTGGCAGCTGTCATGTATGTTTAAAGAAAGCTACAAAAATAACATCAATTGCAATTTACTGTCATAAAATTAAGAAAGAGCTAAAAAAATGAAGCTAATGTTTTATTCCAACTGCTAGGAAAAGCAGAGGGTAAGGTAGGAACCAAAGCAAAGCACACACTTCCGAAGAGCAAATGAAAGATGTGATTAAAGAAAAGATCACACCAGCATCAGTGATAAAGAGAGGTGAGTCCAAAGAATACCAAGGGCCTGGGCAGAGCAGATGTGCAGCATGGCTTATATTGCATTGTTTGCTGACTTTATGCTCTTAGGGCTTTCAAAACTGGAAGAAAAATGACCTAAGTGATTATTATCACCTCTAGTTCCCTATGGTGCTTCTAGAGAAACTGAGATCCCAAAATACAAAGGAATTTATCCAAAGTCACATTTTACTTTCATCTCATAGAGCCATGACCTTTGCTTAATCAAGTTTAGAGTAAAGCTGCCTCCTTACATATTTTCAGTTCAGTCAAAAGGTTTTTCTGTACATTGTGAATTATAACAAGTGAAGCTGTAAACAGTCTGTGGCCTATACTTGTGCCAATCACTGAGTTTTGACCAATCAAATATAGCCAACTGTTCAAACCATGTTCAAATAAGGCAAATGCCAAGCTGTAACCAATCCAGTTGTTTCTGTACCTCACTTCCGTTTTCTGTATGTCATTTCCCTTTTTCTGTCCATAAATCTTCTTTCACCATATGGCTGCACTGGAGTCTCTGAGCCTCCCCTGGCTCAGAAGGCTGCCAGACTCACAAATTGTTTATTGCTCAATTAAACTTCTTTAAATTTAATTTGGCTGAAGTTTTTCTTTTATCATCTTGTATGGTTCCAGCATTATCTTTTTTAATTATGTTATAATGTTTTCTATTTTTAATTCAGATTTGAAGTAGGAATAGTTAAAACTGTATACACAGACGCTTTCTCTCTCTCTCTCACACACACACACCCCCAGGAAAAGGAAGACAGGACATTTCGTTTATAGAAAATGGCTCTTTGCGGTTTGTCATGGTAAGTTAGCATGTCACTTTAGGCAAAGATGTGAAAGGATGTGGTGAATACTGTGCATTAACCTCAAACACCCTCCACCTTCTCAGAGCTATTCAGTCCTCTGGAGCAAGACCTCTATAACCTTTTACCAGCAGTCTAAGATACCCTTGGAAGTGTTAAGCTGGTGTCACATAGAATATGAAGTGTCGATGGCTAAAATGTTCTAGACCTTGTAGTTCCTCAAATAGAATTCCTCTATTCTATTTTAACATTTATTTTGTTCAGGGATGTTTTACTGACTGTCACTCCGTATTCTTTTATAAGGAAGTGCAACATATGTCCTCACTCATAGGTGGGAGTTGAACAACGAGAACACATGGACACAGGGCAGGGAACATCACACACTGGGACCTGTTGGGGGTTGGGGGCTGGGGGAGGGATAGCATTAGGAGAAATACCTAATGTAAATGATGAGTTGATGGGTGCAGCAAACCAACATGGCACATATAAACCTATGTAACAAACCTACACGTTGTGCACATGTACCCTAGAACTTAAAGTATAATTAAAAACTAAATAAATAAAAAGAAAGAAGTGCAATGTAATTCATGAGTGAATACACAAAAATAGCAATAGAAAGGCTTTCAGAGGAGAAGTCAGGGACTTTTACTATCACTTGCTATGTGACATTGCATTGCTTCTTAATGTCTATGGGCTCCAAGTTCAAAAAACCAGGATGGTGAAATAGATATCTAATATCTGTACCTATGTCTAGATCACATTCTGTTACCTAGATTTAAAAAAACACCTTGGTAACCTGTAAATTTACAGCAAGCTTGTAGCTCCTCTCCTATAACCCTCTCTCTACCCAGGCTCTTCTTTCTACTATCTTTTCTCTCCTTTCCTCAGACCTTCATTTCTCCACCCTCCCCAATTCCTTCAAGGTGGGGAAGGTGGGGAGCAAAGATAGCATTGACTTTCTTTTACTATATGGCCAGAAATTGGTCCTTTGTAAAGGAAACTTGTAATAATGGTTTGTATTTGGCCCTTTCTTTAATAGCTTTTTAGATCAGCGAGAAGATGGATCACAATTTTTACCTAGCCAAATAGCACTCTATGTTTTTACATCAGCAAAAGGGCTTTAGGGAAATCTCTTTCCACTTATTGAAGCTATTTGAATAAAGACCCTTTCTAACCTTTGACAACTCTGTCACAGCAACAGGAAAATATTTTGTATCTAAACCCTGGGAAATAATGATAAAAACTTAGGGAACCATAAATGAGATTTATTGTTAGTAGTATCCAGGGCAATTTTGTCTCTCCACAAACATCAGACTATTTCATCGAAAAAAAAGAAAAACTGAAAATTAGATCTTACCATCACTGCTTGTAAGATGAAGTAGTAAGTTGCATCATTCCTTTACTACAGATTTATTGATTCAATAAAAGTTGCAGTAATAAGAAAGCCTCAGACACAGTGCTATCTGACAGAGCCTGTCTAGTAGTGAAGCCAGCATGTTGCAGAACAAAGCTAAGAATGGCAAGAGACTCAGTCCTACTATGACATTCGAAGATTCAGATAGGCTTTTCTTAAAGCCTAAAATATCCTTGGAACCTTCAGTTGTGCATATCAAACAATTCCCATTTTTGTTTGGACAACTTGAGTTATTTGTATTATTTACAATTTTTTTAAGTGCTAAAATAAATCAAGGGTGTAATGTGATCAGGTTTATATTTTATATAGAGAGCACTGTCACTCTGATGCCAGAACAGGAACAGATTGGAGAGAATAGGAGAAGGAAGATCAATTAAAAACTAGTTTACAGGAGAAATATAATGAGGGCCTAAACCAAAAGCGTCTTCGCAGGAAGGGAGGAAAGTTTAATGAAATCAGGATTTTCTTATTTTATTTCTTCTTACAGTTAGACCTTACCCCCCAGAGCTTGGCACATAGATTACGGTAAATACATTTCTAATGAATTAATGAACACAGGGACATATTTAAAAAATAGAAGTTGATGATGGAAGAGGTAAAGATGGTGAAGGTTGGTGAGGAGTTTGTTGAGTAGAATGCTTATGAAGTACTGAGGGCAGTTGGCTGGGTGATATTGGTATCACTGAGTTTAAGAAGGAAGAATGGTTGATGGTTAGTGAATAGGGCTATATAGAAGAGCAAATAAAAAATTCAGCTTTCCACACTTTGAAGGCCCTGATTTTTTGCTTTTGATGTCTTCCATTACTCTTCTATGTCTTCAATTTAAAGCGTAATAAAGTGGAATCCCATATTCACCTATTTAAAATCTTACCGAATCTTCCAGAATTCTTACAAAATGTCCTCATGGGTGGATAGAATTTTAACAGGTAGTTATGAAAACTTTGGCTCCTCTTGTTTGAGCAGATACCCTCTTATCCTAATTCAAATGAAAGCTCTTGTATCTTTTTGATGGCATTTTCTAATAACCTATTTCTCACATCCCTTGAATTGCATGCCTTAGTAGCTTTTCTTCCCTGCAAAATTAGGAGCCTAGATCACTCATGTATTCTTTTTGATGTCCTAGGACAATGCTTGGGACCTTTTGGATTTCAGCAAATATTTATTTAGAAAATTAAACAGAAATTTTAAAGTTCTCCTGAATTTCCTGTTTTGGTCAAATGCACATAGCTCGCCTTTTTTCTTCTTCTTTTTATGAATAGACTCCAGCTTTAAAAATATATCTACAGCCAAACACCTATCAGCACCTACAGGGCTACCAACCTTGTACAAGACAACATCATCTTTTTTTGGTTTGTTGCATTAGCTCCCTAACCGTTCTCTTATACCCTTGCCATCCTCAGTCCACAGTCAACACACAGTCCAAAGTGACCATTATAATTTTCAGTTGGCTTAACCAGAGATGTTCTCAAAACACTGCAATATCTTCCCATTAACTCAATGTAGATCCCAAGTCCTTGCAATAGATTACAAAGCACCAAGTGATCTGGGCCACAATTACCTTTCTGATCTTTACCTCCTATTAGTCTCTTTCATAGCTTCCAATACATAGCTTTTGTATCATCTTACTCCTATCTTCTGGAATATTCTTCCAACTTATATCTAGGTGGCTGACTCTCTCACCTACTTTAGTTTTGTCGTTGTTGTGGTGGTTGTTCTCAACTGTTGTCTTCTGAGTGAGTCCCAATTTAAAATTGCAACCTTCTCTCCATTATACACAATTCCCTATCTTCTTTCTCTCGTTTATTTTTCTCCATTGCATGTACCACCTGGCCTATTTAGCCTATTGGGCTAAATGCAGAGCCCCCCAACCACCCACCCTCACTAAAATGCAGTCTTTATGAGGGTAAGAGTTTTTGTCCATTTTCTTCATTGCTATATCTTTATGTCCTGAGCAGTTTTCAACACAGAGAAGGTGCTTGATAAAGTAATTGTATGGTAAATAGATAATGAAGCAAATGCTCCATTACAAATTATTAGAAGAAAAAAACTGCTCTGGGGTTGATAGCATAGACTTCTTAAATATAATACTGCCAATCACTAATGTAATGAAACAGATACCACTTGTATGTCTCCCATTGCAATCAATATAGCTTTTTTAAGGAGTTTATGATTCACATTAAAGAGCGAAAATCCTAAACCATTGGGCCTTAAGTTTATTTCTTCACACTCCAATTTACCTCTTATCACCATAGGAGCAGAAAAAGAAAGGGAAGATAAAAAATGAAAATGCTTACAGCTGAGCACAAATAGGAATAGGAACAAGAGATACTCTATGAATTAGGGCCAGAAAAAACAAACAAACAAACAAACAAAAAACACAGGATAAAGTGGAGAGACATTGCATGCTGGTTCTTTTATATATGCTGGTGTTTGCAAAGAAGATTGTGGATTACATTGTGATTTCCTATCAAAAGTAAAACCTAAACATAGAAAACACCTAGAAATGGCAAGAAAAATCTTTTGCAAAATGAAAAAGGAATTCAGTATACAGCACACACACAGAGTTACCTGCAACCTATTATTGTAACTGAATTTCAAAACTTTGAAAAGAAATGGGATCTGCAGGGACTGCTGGTGCTTATTCATGAGCAGGCTTTACTCAGTGAGCAATAACAGGGGTTGCAGGTTTTTGTTTGCGCCCATTGATGGGAGTCCATAAAAAAGTGTGCTTCCAGGATCCTATTCTACACCATCAGTTGTTCAGGCATGCTGCTGTTCCATACTAATCTCTACCAACATCCTGTTTTTAGAACAACTTTATTGAGGCATAAGTTATACTATATAACATGTAAATTATTATGTATGTCTAATAATTTTTCCCATTTTTAGTGTACTAGTCAATGATGCTTAGTAAATTTACTGCATTGTGCAACCATCACAGCACTCCTGTTCTTCAACATTGTTGTTACCCTGATAAGACCCTTCATGCCAGTTTACAGTTAATCCTCATTTCCACTCTCATCCATAGGAATTCATGATTACTTTTGTCTCTATACGTTCTGTTTTCTGAACATTGAATATAAATATAATCATACAATGTGTGGTCTTTTTTTGTCTGATTTCTTTCACTTAGCATAAGATTTTTGAAATGATCCATGTTGTAGCATGTGTCAGTATTTCATTGCTTTTTGTTGCCAGATTGTATCCCATTATATGAACAGATCATATTTTGTTCAATCACAAGTTGATCTACACCTGGGTGGTTTGCACTTTTTGGCTATTGTGATTAATGCTTCTATGAACACTTGAATGAAGAACATGGACAAAGTTTCTGCCCAAACATGCTGGTGGTGAGGAGGAGATAGGCATTGAGATGAATAAAAGTAAAATGTGTGCAAGAAAAATCATAAGTGCTATGAGGAAAAAGAAAAAAGCAGAACAGGGTTAGAGAGGTCAATAGTTTGCAGGTGGAATGGAGAGACAGGTTGCACTAATAAATAACCTGATGTGGTAAAAAACCTTGAGTAGAGGTTAAAGGCTTCAAATAAGTTTTCTGGGGAAAGAACAGAAATTGAGAATGTATATGGAATATCAAGAAAAAACAGAAGGTGAGAATATATCTGGCATAAGATCAGTATAAACTGTTAATATTTAGGTCAGTAACAGAGACTGGCTATTCTTTTTCTAATTTCAGATCTGCCTCAATTAATGTTAAGACCCTGCACAGATTATTTTGTTTTTTAATATTACTATTTTCTCAACCTTACAATGAGGAATATTGACTAAGGTTGTTCAGTTTCTGATATGGTTTGGCTGTGTCCCCACCTAAACCTCATCTGAACCTGTAGTTTCCATAATCCCCATGTGCTGTGGGAGGGATCAGGTGGAGATAACTGAATCATGAGGGCAGTTTTCCCCATTCTATTCTCGCGATACTGAGTTAGTTCTCAAGAGATCTGATGGTTTTATAAGGGGCTTTTCCCCCTACTTCCTTCTCACTTCTCTTTCTGCCACCATGTGAAGAAGGACGTGTTTGCTTCCCCTTCCACCATGATTTTAAGTTTCCTGAAGCCTCCCCAGCCATGCTGAACTGTGGGTCAATTACACCTCTTTCCTTTATTATTTGCCCAGTCTCAGGTATGTCTTTATTAGCAGCCTGAGAATGGACTAATACCGTTCCCTTTCAGCTAATATATGTATTAGTAGTAAAATATTTTTAAAATACCATTGAATATGATATTTGTCTTGAAAAATAGATTTTCTTTAAAGAATGAATGCAAGCAAATATCCAGTATCTACTTCCCCAAACAACAGGATGGAAAAAGAAAATGAGAAATCAAGAGAGCCGGAAGGAAAATTTAAGATGGTTTCTAATAATTATTAAAAAGGAATTAAATAGTAAGCAGACAAAAGGGAATCTTGTGTCTAAGAAAGAAATGTGGATTACTAGAAATAGCCTGCATTCAGGAAGGCAAGTAAAAGCAGACAATTATTGACTGCTACCTCTCAGATATAAAAATGCTTGCGATATGAACAAATGAGCTTTGGAAACTTCAGTTAATCCACATTTATTGGCATAGATATGAAGCAGTACTGTGAAATGGTTAAGATAAAGGGCCTTAAATGCAGATAAAATTGTTTCAGCCTACAAGTCCATCAGGTACTAGCTGAGTGTTTGGGAGTAAATTGTAAAAGAGATTGAAGCCTCAGTTTTTGTGCCTATAAAATGAAAATGATAATATCAACTTCATAAGATTGTGAGGATTATGTTAAATCCAACATATTCAACATGCCATGCAAAGGCACTGGCAAAATCCTGGCACAGAATGCACAATAAACTGTAGAGATGTTACTGCTATTAATGAGAGAAGTACCCTTGAGAGCATGAGATGCTTCTTGATTCTTCCCCAAAATAGGATTAGTCAGCTTTAGGTTTGTCCCTATTACCACCAAACCAAAGAAAATTAGAAGATAAAAGGACAATTTGAGCTGCTATATAATCCCCTTCGGCAAATCTCAACTCGTTAATAACAAACACATGAACAGAGTCCCAAGTCCCTCGGTGTACTTTATCTCTTCTAAGGCTATATTGAAAGAAAGAAAGGAAGGAAAGAAGGAAGGGAACAAAGCAGTCTTTGCCTGCCATCTATTCTAGTTATATATTTTTTTCCTAATCCCCAATTATCTCTTTAGTCCAATTAAGTCTGTAAAGGGTATTGGAGACAGTGAAGCAAAAATAAATATTCATTTTTGAAGCAAAGCAATTTTTGTTCTCCTTTTCAAAGCACTAAAGTACCTCTCTAAATTCAAGGCTTATGCTGAGTACCTCTCACTGCTGAAGCCAAATCAAGGCATACCTACAGCTGATCCTGAGTAAATCTCTCATTTTTAAACAGATCAAACTTCAAGGAGCATGGTAGGCTTCAAACATGCAGACCAGCATTCAATTTTTCATTCTCAATGAATCCAACACCCACTTGACTGATAGTTAAATCTTTTTCCATTTCAATGTTTGTCACTCACATGAGCAATTAACAGCTTCTTACAGTTGCAACGATTTTATTGGTACATCCCTATGAGAATTCTCAGAGTAATTTTGTAATGACATTTTATTTGTTTTACTTCAAATTACATGGTTATGAGAGTTCTTTTCAAGGTAATGACATTTTGCCTGAAAAGTGAATGACAATGAAGGCAAGAATAATGCAAAGTTCAGGCTTGAAGGAGGAAATGAACTTTTTTTCAAGGAACATAAAAAAGCCAGTGTTGACAAAATGTAGGGGGCAAGAGAAAGAGAGGTAGAAGGGGGTATAGAGCGAGGTAGAGGCTAGATTATTAGTGCTGCTGTGAAGAGAATGAAGTTAGGGAGACCAGTTGGGAAGATGTTACATTTGTGAGCATGAGAGTTTGATGGTGGTTTTGTCTAAGGTGGAAGTAGTGGAGAGGGAGAAAAGTATATTGATTTGGGGTGTGATCCCAGAAAGAATTATTAGGATTATTAATGGATTAGAATAGGGAGAGTGAGATAAAATGAAAAATTAAGGATGACTCCTAGATTTGGAAGTCAGCAAATTGTTTGACAGTGATGCCATTTACTGAGATACAGAAGACTGATTTAGAAGCAGATTTAAATATTGCAGAGTGGCCATATTCATCCTGCTACCTCCCGGCATTTTAAATGATAACTGAAATGTAATTAGGCTATCCACACTATGAATTCACACATTTAACTAATGTAAAACAACATTAATTCACTGGTTTGAGTTTGTAGCTATAAAATACACTTATCCCTGTATTGCCACCCTGAGAGGCATGATTTCAAGATGATTAAAATGGCCCTTGGCATAGGCTTCCTTCTTTTCCAGCTTTGCTATGCTTATCTCAGTGACCTTGAGCTAATTCTTAGTCTTTTCATTCCTCAATTTTTTCACCTATAAAATAAAAATATTAATAGACTGTGCTTCACTGGGTAAGATTAAACATGTTAGTTAATACCTGATACCTCAGAACAGTGCCTGGCCCAAAGGATATGCTTAAAAATATTTTTATTGTAAATAAGAAATCCCTCATCATGAGTATCTATTAACTGCCATATGACAGGAAATCAAATAATGTTCTTCTTGTGGATTTGTCCTCTGTTTGCTCAGGTGGTAGTACCTAAGGGCTTTACTCCCTGCTCGGTCCCTGCTCAGCCTATGACAGATACACTATGGTAACATTTTCTAGACAACATCTTTATTTAATTATAAAAATATCTGGCACTGAATGATTAATTCCCATATGCTAGTAAGGAATGTTTATACATAATTTAATTTATCTCAAGAATTCCATGAAACAAGTTTTGTAAACCCTTTTTCACGAATAAACTGAAGCTTAGAGAGGATACAAAATTGATACAAGCAGGCACAACCAGTAACTGACTAGGTTTGGTATTATATTCAAAACTATATAAATTTGAAATTGTGCTTTATCGTTTCATGACCATCTCCAGTTAATTCTGAAATCCCAGTTCTCACATAGCAGTAGACAATTATAATGTTGTTAAAGGAGCGATAGTGTTCATTTCTTCTCTCTATTAAAGTGACCACACCCCTCTCTATGAGACATTTCCTCCCACACACCTGTCACTTCTAGACCTCTCCTGAGGTGCTTTCTCTCAATCACCTCACTCATCACTTTCCCTATGGCAGAATTTCCCACAGTGCCTCTGATATCTCACACATTGACCTTCTTATCACTGTTTCCTTCTTCCTTGAAAGAAGCATATGGCTTCACTTCATTCTGAGTCTTTTTCATACATCCCAGCTCTAAGACTAGCATTCAAGACCCCTCGACCTGTGTTAGAGATGGTCTTCCTAGTACTCATGAATCTACATTCCGGAAGCATCAACAGAGCCTTTTAAACCTGCAAAGTCCCAAAAGCTTATTGTTCAGAACAGCAAAACTGATGTCTAGAAAAACTATTTTCTACAAAGGCACACAGGGGAACCTAGTTCTCTTCTTTTTCTTTTTTTCTTTTTTTTTGGTTACCTTTTCGAAACATAGTATTCAAGTTCAGTAGATTGCATTTAGAATCGATTAGCTTAATTACTAATTTTCTCAAAGTATAGCAAAGTGGATAGAGCTTGAATGTTTATACTTTGTTGTCCTTCCTTCTCACCCCCCACACACCTCTAAAGAATAAGTAAACTTTTTCAATGTTACTTATCAGAAGACAGAATAAAATCATAGAGATATAAATCTTGATTTTTATGAGCAAAATGCTTAAATACTGCAGAACTATTTAAAAATTCATTATATAGGGAGCAGATGGAAAGGGCAGAGTTGAGGAAAGACAGAATATGGCTCTGGGAGGTAAGAATAGAATTGGAAGAAAGTGTCAGTTAAAATAAATGTTTTGGTGTTACAACAGGGATTCTCAAAGAGGATAAAAAAGTAAAGGATACTGGGAATTCTGAGATGTGGTAGGATAGTGACTTATATGCATTTTTAAGATCATATGCAATATTAGAACATCATTTTGCAAATTAAAAATTATAATTCTCAAAATACAAACTACAGAATGTAGAGCTTAGAGAATTCTCGGCTGATGATGCATGGTTTAAATAAGGATTGAGAAATATTGCCTTAGAAATTCGATGTACTCAGCTAATTAAATGAATATATAAATAAATCATTTGGTTAAAAGTTGCCATAGAGTACATTTTCCTGCTCATAATAGGAAAGATTATAAATTGCTCAGCATTATCCTTTTGAGAAATTATGATTCTTTTCTATAAGAGAAGGAATCAAGAAAAAAGGCATAAGTCTTTAAAATCCTTTTATCCTAAACTACTGCCCTATGCTGCTTACACTTAGCATGATAAATGATTGCTGATTATATGAATAAAGTCAATTGAACAGAAAAGAGAGGCAATTGTGTCATACATGCTTGGAATATGTCTTATGAAACAGCTTGGTTTTCGACAATGACTGTATCTATTGAGACAATTTTCTGCGATTATCAATAGATCTGAAAGTTCAGTTCTCTTTTTCAGTTTTAAGACCCAGGGAGCTATATAGCACAATATTAGGACTTATGCTTAATACTTGACTTGAGACTCTCAGGGTGAATTCTGGTTCTTCAGCTTGCCTCGTCTGTGATCTTGGTGAAGTTACTTTAGCTTCTAACCCTGAGTTTCTCATACGCAATATGCAGAGTAATAGCAAAAACCTTATAAACTGGTAGTAAGATGAATCGAACTAATGCAAGTAAGGTATTTACCACAGTGCCTATACAAAGAAAATTCTCAAAAATGCTAACAGTTTTTACTATCTACTTGTTTTTCTCCTTCACATGTACCTGGCTTATTCCAATAACATGGAGGAAATGTCGTGGCTCACGTATTTTGTCTTCCTGTAAAAGCAGCATTACCTTGTGATAAGCCTACCACTTGAAGTTAGAATATCTAAGGTTTAAATTCTGCGTCCACAATTTACTAATTGGATGAGAATGGGAAAGCCATTTTACTTTTGTGAGTCTTGATTTTCTCATTTGTACAGGATTTATTGAGAATTAACTGACCTGTAAATTACTGGCAAATACCAAGGAGATTTCTCTCTCCTTTTATTTAGTCTTTCTCCCCTAAATATCGTTGTTATTACAATATAAATCATTGCTCTAAAGGTTTAATATTTTAAAACTTGGAACTCACAAAATTCCAAAGGAACTAACCTGTATTCCAATGCAGAAGCTGTAACATTTTGAGTTGCTGAAACATTGAGTTGCTGCAACAAGAACACAGAATAATATGCAAGGCAACTATATTACGTAAGGATAACATCAGTGACTATACCAAATAAACCCCCCAAAGTCAGTGATTTAACATAACAGAAATGTGTTTTCTTACTCAAAATACAATTAGCATTCCCAACCAGTGGAAAGACTCTTGTAACAGGGATTTCAGGGACTTGAGCTCATTTCCTCTTGGGGCCTCTGACATGTTGTCACATTGCCATGCTCATCTGCATCTAGAAAAAAAAAAGGAAAAGTATAAGAGAAACATGCAGAGAATATTTTTTGTGAGTCAAGCTAGAACTTAGTCATATAGTTGCAACTAAGTAGGGGGGTGCTAGAACATGCATTTCACCTGGGTTTCAGATAATACTTTTTAATATTTTATTATTGAGTTATAGGAGTCTGATGTATTCAGGATACATCCTTGGTTAAGCATATGAATTGCAAATATTTTTCCCTGTCTATGGTTTGACTTTTCTTCATCTTTATAGTGAAGTTTGACATAGGGAAGATCTTAATTTTTATGGGTTTCTATTTATCAGTTTTTTTTATGCCATTTTTATGTCCAGTGTAAGAAATATTTGATTTTATAGTTATTATTCTATATTTTCTATGGGAAGTTTTATAGATTAAGCATTTATATCTTATAAATTCAAGTCTATCATATCTGTTGATATGAGGAAGGGTTTAGGGTACTTTTTTATATTTAATTTTGCACCACTGTATTTGTCCATTTTCACACTGTTGATAAAGACATACCTGAGACTGGGTAATTTATAAAGGAAAAGGACTCACAGTTTCACATGCCTAGGGAGGCCTCACAATCATAGTGGAAGATGAACAGCATGTCTTATGTGACAGCAGACAAGAGAAATGAGAGCCAAGTGAAAGGATAAACCCCTTATAAAATCATCAGATTTCATGAAACTTATTCACTACCATGAGAAAAGTATGAGGACACTGCCCCCATAATTCAATTATCTCCCACCAGGTCCCTCCCACAACACAGGGGAATTATGGGAGCTAAGACTCAAGATGCGATTTGGGTGGGGACACAGTGAAACCATATCAATCACCATTTATTGATGGTTATTGAACCATCAATTATTGAAAAGTATCCTTTTTCTATCAAGTTAACATGAAAATTGTTGACAATCAATTAACTCTAAATACTAGTTATCACATTACCCCAAAGTTTACCCCAAAGGCTAATGGCAGCTGTAGTCTCAATGTATCTCCAAAATTCATGTATTGAAAATTTAATCCCCAACGCAACAGTGTTGAGAGATGGGGACTTTTGGAGGCGTTTAGTCATGAGATCTCTCATGAATCAAACCCTTTTATATTACTGCCAATATAAAAGGGTTTGTAGGAGTGAGTGTCCTTTACCTGCTCCTTCCATCTTCTACCATGTGAGGACACAGTGTTCCTCCTCTCTGGAGGAAGCAGCAAAAAGGTGTGCCATCTTGGAACCAGAAAGCAAACGTGCTGGCTTCTTAATCATGGACTTCATAGCCTCCAGACTGTGGTATTCTGTGATAGCACAAAACAAACCAAAGCAATGGCTTAAAACAGCAAATATTTATAATGTCACAGTTTTTTGTGGGTCGAGATCTGGGAGCAACCTACCTGGATCACTCTGCCTTGAGGTCTCCCATGAAATCGCAGTCAAACTATTGGCTAGGCTCTTCTTATGGCAAGATTTTCTGGGATTGCAGTATCTGTTTCCAAACTGAGGTGGAAATTTACATGTGTGTCTTCCTATCTCCCCTCCTCTAAGGAACGTGCATGCACCAAGTATATGTGAGTAGGCATAAATCAAAGGCTTTGATTCCTTTCAACCACATTTCCCTGTCCCTCTTCTACCTTCATAAGAGTAGCCTTAAATTTATGGGTTTCTTTTGTTTAACTTCCAGATATGGTTTCTTTTGAAAAATGAATTTCATTCATGAAGATAAAAGTTTGAAGAACAGGGACTGTTGAGCTAAGATACATGTATATGTCTGTAGACTTTTTAATTTTATTTTTTTCCTTGCTGTCAGTTATTCCTTATCACTTCTTCTATTACTAGATGTCTGCCTCTATCAGAGCTTTTCTTTCCATATTGCTTCTAGTTTGCAAATTCTGAACTGCTGTGAGACAGAAAATCATATACATGTGCTACTGATTAGAATTCAAATATCTGAGAAAGTTCCTTAAAAAGAAAAGGCAAAGATTTAAAAGCTTTTAAAAATACTCAGAAATATGCACAAATAATTACAACGATTATGATAATTTTTTGTAATTATGCCTGTACATTATGGTTTTCCTCCTAAGCATTAAGCTCAATCAGAATAGATACTATGTCTGCTATTTTTTTAAATTGTAGATCTTGTGCTTGGCACACACAAAAAATCAATAAATGTTTCTGTTAGACTGGATTCTATAGAGCTGAGATTATTTTAAAAATTCAGTAAAGGCTGTTGCCTCATTTCTGTAAGTTTTCAAAATATTGAGACACATATCAGAATAAGTAAATGTCACATTGGCAGGCTTTGCTTTTATTCCAGCGATGTTCCTATTGCTTATAACATTTTTAGAATCATTCCTCAGTTGTGGAAAATCTTTATTAGATGATTGTGTATTTGCTATTAAGATTAGGCAAACATCATTCTCTACTCAATGCTAGAGACTACAGTGAATCCTAAAATTTTATAAACCATTAAAATGAGGTTTGAGGTATGACAATAAAGATTTTGATGTTTATAGGTTTCTATAACTTTACTTTGACTTAAAAATAATCCCAGATGTTACTAAACAAAAAAAGGACTGTATGAGTTTGCAAGGTGGATTAGATAAATGCATTCAAAATCTACTTGGATATATAAGTGATAGATAGAAATTGTGTTTTAAATAATCTGACTACTATGTAAATTCTCAGTTATACTCTGAAATTGTCTCTAAAGATTTAGATCACAAGTTGCCAAGGTTAAATATTTTATATTCTCTTAATTCAAAATAGAGAAAATCTCCTTGTATTACGGTTCTCTAAAGGGACAAAACTAATAGGATATATATATATATATATATATATATATATATATATAGTTTATTAAGTAGTGTTAACTCACATGTACACAAGGTCCCACAGTCGGCTGTCTGCAAGCTGAGGAGCAAGGAAGCCAGTCCGTCCCAAAGCTGAAGAATTTGGAGTCCGATGTTTGAGGACAGGAAGCATCTAGCACAGGAGAAAGATGTAGGCTGGATGCTAAGCCAGTCTAGCATTTATTTATTTATTTATTTATTTATTTATTTATTTATTTATTTATATTTTACTGTAAGTTCTGGGATACATGTGCTGAACATGCAGCTTTATTACATAGGTATACATGTGCCATTGTGGTTTGCTGTGCCTATCAACCCATATAGGTTTTAAGCCCCACATGCATTAGGTATTTGTCCTAATGCTCTCCTTCCACTTGCCCCTCAACCCCCGACAGGCCCCAGTGTGTGGCGTTCACTTCCCTGTGTCCATGTGTTCTCATTGTTCAACTCCCACTTATGAGTGAGAACATGCGGTGTTTGCTTTTCTGTTCCTGTGTTAGTTTGTTGAGGATGATGGTTTCCAGCTTCACCCATGTCCCTGCAAAGAACATGAATTGATGCCTTTTCATGCATAGTATTCCATGGTGTATACATGCCACATTTTCTTTAGTCTATCATTGATGGGCATTTGGGTTGATTCTTAGTCTTTGCTATTGTAAATAGTGCTGCAATAAACATACATGTACATGTGTCTTTATAGTAGAATGATTTATAGTCCTTTGGGTATCTACCCAGTAATGGGATTGCTGGGTCAAATGGTATTTCTGGTTCTAGATCCTTGAGGAATTGCCACACTGTCTTTCACAATGATTGAACTAATTTACACTCCCGCCAACAGTGTAAAAGCATTCCTATTTCTCCTAACAGTTTAGCCTTTTCATGTTTTTCTGCCTGCTTTATATTCTACCTGCACTGGCAGCTGATTAGATGGTGCCCACCCAGATTAAGGGTGGGTCTGCCTTTCCCAACCCAATGACTCAAATGTTAATCTCCTTTGGCAACATGCTCACAGACATACCCAGAATCAATATTTCGCATCCTTGAATCCAATCAAGTTGACACTTAGTATTAACCATCACACACTTCTTCAGCAGTATGCCCAAGATATAAACAAGAAAGAGATGACAATTTTTGTCTTTTTATTAAAATTGTATACTTGGCAAGGGCTAAACAGACTTAGGTATATTAAACAGATATTACTAATACAATAGTAGTAAGATATGATGCATAACGTGCTAAGTTTTGCAAGGTTGAAATACTTATGTTCTGTATATACTGTATAAGCAACTAGATGTGAAGCTAGCTCTCTTGGAGTGCTTTGGGCAGTTATTTAAAGAAAAATCAGATAAATTGCTGCCTGGGCGCAGGCTATTTTGTCTTGATGTAGGGTTGCCAGATTTATCAAATAAAAATATAAGACACCCAGTTCAATCTGAATTTGAGATAATCAATGGGTAATTATTTATAAAAGCATGTTTATTTATAAAATATTTTATTTATAAATGTAATATAGTTTTATAATATGCAATATTTGGGATATATTTATCCTAGTCATTCACTGTGTATCTCAAAATCATATTTAACTGAGCACACTACATTTTATCTGACAATCATATTTTTTAAGTTTTACTGAAACATTCACAAACAATTCACCTGTATTTAGTATATAATTCAACGGTTTTTAGTATACTCAGAATTTTAAAACCATCACCACAATTAATTTTAGAACATCTTTGCCACTATAAAAATAACCCTATGCTCATTAGCTGTCAATCCTCATCCTCACACACGTCCCCATTAGTGGTGGCTCCAGGCAATCACAAATCTACATTCTATTTCTAGATTTGCTTATTGTGGGTATTTTAAATAAACAGAATAATAAAATATGTAATCTTTTATAACTGGATCTTTTTATTTACCATAATGTTCTCAAGGATTTTTTTCTTTTATAACATGTAGCAGCATGTTAGTACTTTATTCATTTTATTGTTAAATAATATTCTACTGTATGGATAAACCACATTTTATCCATTAATCAGTAGATGGACATTTGAACTGTTTTCATTTTTCCTATTACAAATAATGCTGTCATAAATTTTATGTAAAATTTTTTGTTAAGAGTGGAAATTCTGGTTCATATGATAACTCTATTTTTAATTTTTTGAAGAACTGACAAAATGTTTTCCAAAGTAATGGCACCATTTTAAATCCCTACTAGTAAGTATAATGATTATAATTTCTTCATATCCTCACAAACACTATCTGTCTATCTGATTATAGCCATTCCATTGATTGTGAAGTGGTATTTTATTTCAATGTCTATTTTGTCTGATATTATGATAACTACTTTAATTTTTTATAGTTGTTGTTTACGTGATAGTGTTTTTCCATCTTTTAACTTTCAATCTATTTATATATTTGATTGTTTTTCCTATAGACAACGTATTGTTGGATCTTGGTTTTTATGTACTCTGCTGATCTCTGCCTTGTAATGGAAATGTTTCATTCATTAATGTTATTGATATGGTTGCACTATGTCCGTAATTTTGCTTTTTGTGTATCTGTCTAATGTTTTTTATTCTCCTTTTTCTCTTTTAGTATTTTCTTTTAAATTAAGTAAATAGTTCCTAACGTAGTATTTTATTTTCTTAAAATAAATCAAACTCACTTATAAAATATATTTCATATTACTTTCTTATCGATTGCTGTATGCCTTACAACATACATCTTATCAGACTCAACATTTATAGTAACATAAATCCACTGAGACATAGTAACATTAATTCTTTATAGGTCTATTTATTCTACTTATTCAATAATTGTTATATATATATTACATCTACATGTTACAAACACAAAAATATATTGTTATAATGCTTGTTTTTATGTAATTTTATGTCTTTTAAAGAACATGAGAGAAGAAAGGAAAGCAAAGTAACTATTAGCATTGTTATGTTAACATTATTCTTTACAATTTCTGGTTCTCTTCATTTTTTTCCTGTTGATTCAAGTTGTATCTTAGTGTCATTTCATTTCTTTAATACAACTTTGCTCCAATTATTTCTTTTGTGCTCTTAATGTCAAATATATTAGTTTTGTTTGCATTATAGTCTCAACACTATTATACATATATTGTTTTATGTATTTATTTTGAATTAAGAGAAAATAAAAATATGCATTTAATGTCTTATATAACTATTCATATAATTACCTCTATGAGTGTTCCATATATATGTATACAAACATATATATAAATTCAAATTACTGTTAGGTGCCAAATGCTCCTAGCCTATTAGCCTGAAAAAAATCACTGAGTATTTCTTGTAAGGTAGGTATGATAGCAACAAACTCTTTTAGTTTGTTTTGTTTTTATTATCTGAGAATGTATTTTGCTTTTATACTTTGAAAAATATTCTGGATATAAGACTTTTGGTTGACCTTTTTTTTTTTCTTTCAGCACTTTGAACATTTCATCTCATTGCTTTCTGGTCTCCATTGTTTGTTTGTTTGGCATAGAGTCTCCCTCTGTCACCCAGGCTGGAGTACAGTGGCACAATCTCAGCTCACTGCAACCTCCACCTCCCGGGTTCAAGCGATTCCTGTGTTTCAGCCTCCTAAGTAGCTGGAACTATAGGTGTCCACCACCTCACCCAGCTAATTTTTTGTATTTTTAGTAGAGATGGGGTTTCACCACATTGGAGAGGCTGGTCTCGAATTCCTGACCTCAGGTGATCCACCTGCCTTGGCCTCCCGAAGTGCTAGGATTACAGGTGCAAGCCACCACTCCCAGCCCTGGTCTCCATTGCTTTTGACAAGAATTCAGCTGTTAGTGTTGCTGGGGTTCCTCTGTATATAAAGGGATTTTTTTCTCTTGCTGTCAACATTTCATTTCATTCTTGCCTTTCCACATTTGACAAGATGTACCTGAATGTGGGTGTCTTTGTGTTGATCCTACTTGGAGTTCTGAAAAAGAATGTAAAGATTAATGTTTTCCATCAAATTTGGAAAATTTTCAGCCATTATTCCTTTGAACATTTTTTCACTGTTTTGTCTTTTCTTATCTTCTAGTATTGCCATTATATGCTTGCTGTGTGCTAAATGGTGTCCCACATTTCTCTGAGGCACTGTACTCTTTTTATTTAGGCACTATTGTTCAGATTATATAATTTCTATAGATCTACCTTGATGTTGGTTGATTCTTTTTTCTTCCCATTGAAATCTGCAGTTGAGCCCATCTAGTGTTTTTTTTTTTTTCCTTTTAGTTACTATATACTTTAACTCCAGGATTTCCATTTAGTTCATCTTTATAATCACTTTTTTTTTTTTTTTGCGATGGAGTCTCATTTTGTCGCCCAAGCTGGAGTGCAATGGCATGACCTCGGCTCACTGCAACCTCTGCCTTCCGGGTTCAAGTGATTCTCCTGCCTCAGCCTCCCGAGTAGCTGGGATTACAGGCACACACCACCATGCCTGGCTAATTTTTGTATTTTTGTAGAGATGAGGTTTTGCCATGTTGGCCAGGCTGGTCTTGAACCCCTGACCTCAGGTGATCTGCCGGCCTTGGCCTCCTAAAGTGCTGGGATTACAGGCGTGAGCCACCATGCCGGGCCTATAATTGCTATTTCTTTATTGGTATTCTCTATTTGATGAGACCATGTCATTATATATTCCTTTACTTCTGTAAGCATGATCTACTTTAATTTTTTACCTATATCTTTCAATAGTTGCTTTTGCTAGGTCTAACAACTGTGCCCTCTTTCAAACAGATTCTGTTACCTTTTTTTCTTGGCATATAAGGAAAACTTTACTGCTTCTTTGCAGGTCTCATAATTTTTTGTGGAAAACTGGACTTCTAAGATAATATGTTCCAGCCACTCTAGATACTTATCTCCTTCTCTGAGGTTTGGTTT
This sequence comes from Pan paniscus, assembly GCF_029289425.2. Classification (NCBI taxonomy): domain Eukaryota; kingdom Metazoa; phylum Chordata; class Mammalia; order Primates; family Hominidae; genus Pan; species Pan paniscus. The sequence goes on along the minus strand of NC_073258.2, from coordinate 25,441,276 downwards.
TGTTGTTGATTCCTTGTTTGCTTGTCTATTAGTTTAGTGACTTGACTGGACTATTTCAGTTAAGTCTATTTCATATGTAGGGTAAAGCCTCTGTTTATTCTCCTCAGAGAAGGAGTGGGTCATGCACAGCAGCATTCCATCATGAAATGGAAGTGGTATATATGTGATACATATTTGCCATATCCTACTATTTCTGTTCCTCTAAGAAAACCCTAATATTCCACTTCCCTTCCTCCCTTCTTTGATAGTCTCCCACTGTCTATTGTTTTCATCTTTATTGTCCATGTGTACCCCCAATGTGCAGCTCCCATGTATAAGTGGTGGTTATTTGATTTTCTGTTTCTGCATTATTATTTTGAAAAGTCCATCAGCCTTTTCTCCATTTAGGGGCATGACCTATAGCCATTTTAACTGTATCCTCTTTTTCTTGTTTGACTTCTGTTTTTCTTTTCTACATCATAAATTTCTATTTTTTATTCAAAGCAAGTAAAATAATTCCGTCTCACCTCATATCACTCAAACTGTAATAACCAACATATTCAATGAGAAGGGTTATTGAAAAGATGACTTTCTAATAAAATTTATGTGGTTAACTCTGATAATAGCCACATTTTCTTTCTCTGTTAAATGGATACTTTTCTTGAGTACTAATAACTCTTTGACTCACTAATATAGTTCACTAGGTGAATGGGAAATTTAAAGTATATTAGAGAGAAGGCAATATGGAAATAAATAAGGCATGGTCCTTACCTTCAAACAACCCACATTGTTAGGAGGAAAATAGTTACATGCACCATTAACTATTAATAGGAGAATGTATAAGAATGAGCAATGTAAGGTACTTTTAAAAAGCCTTATTCTAGAGGCTTCTGAATAAGATGTCTTTGTTACTGTGTGGCCACATTTTAAATTATATTTTTAGTTCCAATATTCAATAGATACAATTTTAATATGATGAAAAAATGCAAAATATACATCTCCAAGCCCCAAAAGCTGAAAATGTGGATGTTCTGGATTCTGGTTTTAAAGTAAACAAAGTTCCACTTTTGTAGTATGATGGAATATTGGAATATAGGTTGAATATGAAGCATATTGCTTGAAAGTAGCTACAGCATGGGTATCTTAAACCACTGAGATTAAGGCTAGCAATATTTCCTCTGTGGCTGAGGAAAATAGTTTCAAAGACAGGACATTAGCAATTTTGTCTCGTCTTAGTGATTGCAGAACTACATTATAAGATGTAAGATATATATTTCAAGTAGTGATCCTATCAAGTCTAGGTGGGATAATTACACATCTCTAGAGTTTTTAATAAATTTGAGAAGGAGACAGAAGAAAAAGCCACTAAAGATGGAAATGATTCCCTACACAATTCCAAAGCATTTTTTTAAAACAGAAAATTTTAAAAAATAAAAATAGACTAAGAAACATAGCTAATAAAATGTAATGGAGACTTTCACTTTCATCCAAGATACAGAAACAGGGACTCAATTTAGCCTCCTAACTGAAACAATTAAAACACTATATATATATATATATATATATATATATATATATATATATATATGCATGGCTTTCTACACATTGGCTGTCAGGCATTAAAGGACAGTGATCTCTGAAAAATGGAAAATAAAGGCGGTGAGACTGAGGATTGCTCCTATCTGCTTTATTTTAAAAGTTTCTAGGAAGCAGCACCAGAAAAGGGAACCCAGGTAGACCCCAGCAGACTTCTTCAGTTGAAGAGACAGTGCAGAGAGTCTGAGAAGCCAATGAAACTAGCATTTGCAGAGCAGAGTACTACAGAGACACAGCTGCAAGAAGCAATATGTTCCAGAGGTCTACTAAGAGACCTCTCTTGACTATTCAGCTGAGTACTTAACAACACATGATGTGATAAAACTGCTAGAGTTGGAGAAAAAAATGTAAAGTGATCAGAGGTTGATATGTTAAATTAGTTTTTATGACCTAAGAATCTGTTTAGACTACATTGATGCTAATTGAAATCTTTCCTTATCTGTAAAATGCAGTGAATTCCCTTATCTGGGAAATTTTGCTATGTGTTTTTATTATTAATTGTATAAATTTAAGGGATACAATTGCAGCTTTGTTGCATGAATATATTACACAGTGGTGAAGTCTAGGCTTTTAGTGTAACCATCCCTCGAATACGTCCATTATGCCCATGAAGTAATTTCTCATCCCTCATCCCCTCCCACCCTTCTGAGTTGCCAGTGTCTACTATTCCACATTCTATGTCCATGTATACATATTATTCAGCTTCTATTTATAAGTGAGAACATGCGATATTTGACTTTCTGTTTCCAAATTGTCCACTCACCATGCATTAAATCCATGCCATGAATTTACAGAGTAAGGCCTTAATTCAAGTCAATATGTATGGTAGGCTATCTGCAGAAACAATATTGTCTGTTTCTTTCATAATTATATTTTGGATCTCTCTTAACTATCTTTCATACCCTTATCCTTCTTTTAAATTACTTCAATGTTTTTTCCCCTTCTTATATTTCCTGGGTAATTTCCCCAAGTTTCTCCTTAACAACACTGACTTTATTTTTTCTGTTTATTTTTTTCTGCTACTAATGCAGTCTTAAATTTTTCTAATAAAATTGTTATGCTATTTTTAAAAATATGTTTTCTCATTTATTTTCATCCTGGTTTATAATATTTTAATTTTACTTATTGTCTCTAGTTTTATGAAGAACAGGGATTTTAAAAGAAAAAATCTTCTAGAATATAAGCAGCTTTTGGATTTCTTTTTTTTTGGATGGATTTCTTTTCCCTTGGGAAAATATTGCTATAAATTTTGATCAGATTTTTCTGATACTATGTTTATTTCTTATATTTGATTGCAAAGTTCTTTGAAAGTTTTTATATGTATATTTTTTGTTTTCACAATCCCAGTTGTTCTGCTACTAACCCAATACATCTATTTACAAAAGAAGTTACATGAGTCTCTTTTTTCTCCATTTTTTTGTTTACATAGGCAAATTTCCTTAAAATGTAAACTGTAATAATAGTTGAAACGTGGTTTTATCAATTCTGTTTTACAGCAGCCTGAGAAGAGTGAAGAAGAAAGCACAGAATCCGGTCATTTATAATCAGAATTTTGATCTTCCAAATATTTCACTTATATCTTGGGTTATTTTGTTTGTTTCGTTGGTTTATAATAATGGACTAGGGCCCGGATCTATTGAATTGGACTAGTAAAGTTGGCCATTTTGAGCTGTGTATTACCTAATTTAAACTGTTGTTCTAATTCAAAATGAATTGAACTCACTGATTTTTAGAGAATCTGTGGTCCACATAAAATTTTTATCTTCATAAGACCAAGCTTCAATCAGAAGTGTTCTACTGATGCTTGTAAAGTACATTCAGGTGCACATACAGTGTATGATTCCTTTATTCAGACTTCCAACATTCAATACTTTGCTTCCAAATCCAGGGCATTTTCTCCAGGTTGGTACTTTGAACTTCAAGAAAATAAAAAGGTTATTTGTAAATTTGTGAACATGACTGTATTAGGCTGTTCTCACCCTGCTAATAAAGACATACCCAAGACTGGGTAATTTATAAAGGAAAGAAGTTTAATTGACTCACAGTTCCACATGGCCGGGGGGCAGTGGCTCACAATTATCGTGAAAGGCGAATGAGGAGCAAAGTCACATTTTACATGGTGGCAGGCAAGAGTGTGTGCAGGGGAACCCTTCTTTATAAAATCATCAGATCTCATGACAGTATCACCAGAAGAGCATGGGAAAGACCTGCTCCCATTGTTCAGTTACCTCCCACCGGGGCCCTCCCATGACATGTGGAAATTATAGGAGGTACAGTTCAAGATGAGATTTAGATGGGTTCACAGTAGAACCATATCAATGACTTATACTCACACAAATTGGCCTGGGATTCAATGCTTGGAGGTTAGAAGCTTAATGGGAAAACTTTCCAGAAAAATAGTTTGTTTTAATACAATATAAACATGCTTCTGTGGTCAACTTTTCTGAAAATGTAAAATACAGGTTCAGAACACTGAAAGATACACTGGGAATTCATGTAATGGGTTAGTAGCTCTCCAACCTTGAGTATCTGGAATTCTGAAACATAAAACAAGGCACAAAGTATTGTCCAGAGATAATTAATTGACAGGCTCAAAAAAGAAATAGAAGATCAGAATAAAATCTATGTAGAGCATTTTAGAGACTCTTCAATGAAAAAGTTCAGATTTTATAATATAAAAACAAGAGCAGGGAGAAGGTATGGAGGGTGTTCATTAAAGACATTTATAAATTTTTTAGCTGAAAGAATACCTTAAAATAATTAAGTTGGAAATGAACCAAAAACTGATTAGAATAAATGCCACCTCTTCTATATCTGTGAATACTTTTCACACTTGGATTGTATTAGAAACATACAGGTACCTTTATATTATGAAGATTTGGTGTAGCATAACTCACAGAGGGACTTAAAAGAATGATAAGGTAAAAATATTTCAGGCATAGGAAATAAGTGTATGGATTGAGAATGATAAACAGAAAAACTAAAGAATTTATCAATGTAACCAAAAACTATATATATATATATATATATACACACACACACACACTCACACACACACACATTATTAAATACACTAAGAGAAGCAGCAGCAAGAACCCAGTAGAATATCATTTGCTCATATCATACATTCCATTATTTTGACTTGAAGTACTACGGGGTAGAATTTTTATCTTTAAAGAAAACTATAATTCATCTTAGTGATCTCTGGAAGTATCTAATGTGCATATAGTACCATAACACACTATGTATGACAGAATGTGGTAGCACAGTTTAATGATTTTATCACTAGGTATTTTTATCTCTTAATGAGACAACTTGTTTGCAAAACATGAAAAGATAGCATGGAGACTGGGGAATGTAGAAGAGCGGAGACATAATTTGCTATTTTATTGAAACTGAGTTTGGCTGAATTTTGTGCCTTCATTTCTGGCTGGAGGTGTAGAGGCTTGTTTTCCATTCTGTCTGAAGCAGTTACTTAGGAGATAGAAATACATCAATTACCTAGTCTATCCTCAAGGAGCTCATGTTTGTTCAAATAAAGACAGACATGTAGCTACACAAACACAAAAAGACAGCATAAGATCAAAAAATTATATGGGACAGATCACTTCCAGAAAGCATTGGGAAGTAATTATGGAGCCCTCATTAAGGAGTTGATGTTTGAACCAAGGCTTGATGAGTTTTTGACAGACATGGGGAGATACAGGGCAGAATATCTCAGAGAAAGGAGAGTGCATTGAAGCACATGGACAAGAAAGCCCAGAATGGATGAGGACAGGATGAAGAACACTAAGTCCAAGTAAATTAGGTCGGCTAGAATTGAGGGTCTGTCTAGTGCCCTTAGAATAATCACAATGTTATTTTCAAAATTTTCTATTCACATAATTTTGTGGTGTTAAGTATAAACCTCTACAATGCAAAATCTCTATTTTCTCTGCAGTAAAATAAATTTGGTCATCACTCTATTTTTTTGTAATTAGTATTGTTTCAAGCTATATTTAAGTTGAAAATGCTACAGTTAGTCACATCATTAAAAATTCTATAATTACAACATACATACTCACATTTTATCATAACTTCATACAAGAAAATTTTGTTAAAGTAGTCCTCAAACATAAAATCAATAAGTTCCTAAATGAGCCAAATGCTGCTAGAAAAAGTATATACTGAAATTATTTATTGACTGTACTTTATTAATAAATTTAATTTTCTTGTTACAAATAATTGGGTGATTTGGCCTCACTTTTCAAAGAAGCAATCTACAGATTAATATTTCTCATGAAGCAGGGAAAATATAAATCTATGTAGACAACAATTTAAAAAAACACTTAAGAACCAATTACATTGAATTAAATTATGTTGAAAAATTATTAAACGCAAGAAACCTGTGGAAAGGAGAAAGTGAGTTTTGGGTACAATTAATAAAGGAAATACACATTACACCAAGCACATATGCTACCAATTCTAGTTTATATTGCATTAAATACACTGAGCAAATAAAAAATAAATTATTAAAGTGAGAATTACCAGCTGGCTTCTTTCGAGAATCAAAAGTAACTCAGGGCAATAAGTTTGAGTACGGGGTTTTTTTGTTTTTTTCCTTGGGTTTTTTTTTTTTTTTGATAAGTTATTAACCAAATGCAACAAATTTGGATTCTTGACAAGGAGAACAGGTTGCAGCATATATTAAAATGGGGCAATGTCAACAAAGTAAACGTAACTAACTTGCTCATTAAACTGGAGTCATTTTTACTGTATTCTAAAAACCATATTAAACCACTAGAGATGCAAAAATTAAAGAAAGCCTATAGTCAGAAATGTAAGGTGTGGAATTTTTTCCTATGCATCTTGCAGTTACAAGCGTACATGGGACTGTTTAACAAAGCTTTGTTGAGTGTCTACTTTGTTCCAGGTACTGTGCTGGGCAGAATGAACTTATAAAAACAAAAGAGAATGAGAAAGAGAGCAGAAGTAGGAGGAAGAAGAAAATCTCCTGCCCTCAAAGAGCCTCGAATCTATGACTTCAGGATTTAATAACTTCAATATTTTTAGGACACGCCTACAAATTGTTACGTTCCTGCTTCTTTCCAGGGTCCAGTCCAGCCTTGAGCAGATACATCAATATATGAATGAATCATAGCCTGGATTCTTAGCCTTGCACAGTCCTCTGTGAAGTTCCTGTTGTAAAGTTGGGTACCATATTAACTCTATTCAAAACAACTACAATTTTTTTAAACTTTCTAAAATAGTTTTATCTGTAAAAGAGTCTCCATGGGTATATTTTCCTGTAGAGGCTGTAAAGCCAAGGAGCACTTCTGGGGTACTTCAACCACCCCTCCTACAAAACTCTATACCCGTGTCATATTAAAATTGTATGTTATGCCAGGCTTCCCTAATACAATAAAATCTCTGAATAAAACCTATTAAATATACAATTTCTATCAACATGCCTGCCACACATGCTCAATAATTGCCTAGTGAATACAAGATTAATGCATAAGTGCCTAAGTTACTTCATCTAGTATACCAAATGATAATATCTCATTTGTTTCCCGAAGTATCCTTATTCCATTCATGCTCTGAAGAAAGTATTAATGATATTCGTCCTTAAGTAATTTTTTCTGCATTCAAATCTCACCATTCAAATGATTTTCCAACAGTAGTTTCCCCAAAAGCAGTTTACACAGTTACATTTGTTATAATTTTTGAAAGAAAAGTTGGCAAAATTTTATTAAGACTCTGAATGTAGCTTACTGCCAATTCATGAAGAAAGCAATGTAATACGTAGATACTTCCTTCCACCTTTCCCTCCATCATAGTTTATAACTAATTAGGAAATGTTAAAGAGCAGAGCTCCTTACATTATTACTGAAGTCAGCATTTTATACTTTTTTTTCTAAGAGCTAGTGCCTTTAATTCATCATATAAAGCAGCTAACTTACTCTACTATCAAGTTATATTTTCTTGCAAATATGGTGATATGTCACATGTGTCATTCTTCTAAAAAATTCTCCTAATATATCCTCCATTTAATCAGACACAGGACCCTGTGGGTTCCACTAACCATAGACATAAAAGTAACAACTTATAATTATGTTTTAAAACATTTTATTAAAAATTCTGAGTGTTCTGACATATGTAAGAAATGAACATATATGCAATTTAAAACTTTTTATTTTCTGACTTTTTGAGGAAGGCAGATATTAAACTGTATCATATCTCTGAAATAATTATATTTTTTGCTAAGAAGCTCAGTAATTTCTCAGTTAATATTTTTCATATACAAATATGCATACCTGTAACATAAATTTCCAGATTATGTACTTAACACTGAAGGTAGTTCTCTTTGTTGCATATCATCTCCTCCCAAATGGCAGCTGAAACATCAGGGAAAGTACGATTTTGAAAGGCCAGTGAACTCTGGCAACGCTGTTTCTTACACAAGGTCATCTCTTAAAGATCCTTCTTGTTACTTCCTTCAGTCTTTAGACACACAGAAACCAATGACAAAAAAAAAATCTGCTTAATGAATTCTCCTATTTGCTCTTTGGTATATGAAATTATTCTCTAAAGCTGATACAAGTACTTTTTTATACCAAAGAGTCCAGAAGGGAAGCAGAACCAAGTACTGCTAGGAGAGGGAATGGGTGATATCTGCACAATTCAGTAGCTGCAAATTAGAGCTTAGTAACACTGAATATTCAATATGTGTAGCTTTTCCTCTTGATGCACTTTTGCTTTTATGAACCACTTTGAAGGTGACCCTGAATTTTTAGGTAAGTAATTAGTAGCATCTGCTTTTTTATTCATTAAAAAATGGTACTACCTACCATCTTACACATTGCATTGGGGGATATTGGTAAGGTAACATTGCTAGGGTTGTCAGTTATTGCTTCAAGTAGGCTTAGAGTCCCATCTAATAATGAGTTTTTTTGTGTAATTTAAAAAAAATAAAACAGAAAGCTTAAGTTGGATCATATCATTGAATATCTAAAAGACAACAGTTTTCTTTAGCTACATTAGCATATGTATTCTGTGGCCTATGACTGAAAAAGACCTCTACATTGCAAGAGTGATGGAAAAAATGTGTTCTTGGATTGGTAGTTCCAAGAACTCTTATGCAGGGGTCACACACTCAGAAAGTGAAGGGAGATTGTGTTATCTGTGGGCAACCAAAAATATCTGTGGGTCTCACAAATATACAGCGATTCTGTGTCTGGTTCTAAAGGGACTTGGGTTACACAGCAGAAAGGGGAAGAAAAGCAAATCAAAGCATGGTAAAAGGCTAACTGTTATCACTTATGAAAGTCTCAGAACTTGAGGGTAAATTGGCTGAATATAAACGAACATACAAACAGTGACAGAAAAAAGGGGGTTCAGCAGGGAAATTGGTGTAAGTAGTGTTGCAGTTTGAATTGTGTCAATGAATAAGATACATTGAAGTCCCAATTCCCCATACCTGTGAATGTGACCTTATTTGGAAATAGGATCTTTGCAGATGTAATCAAGTTGAATTAGGATTATGGGGAGGAGGAGGCCCTAATCTATTATCACTGGTGTCCTTTTAAAAAGAGGAAAATATCATGTGAAGACAAGATATGCAGGGAGAATGTCAGGTGATGACAGAGGCAGAAATTACAGTGATGCAGCTGTAAGCCAAGAAACAGTAAGTACTGACAACCACCACCAGAAGCTAGGAAGAGGCAAAGAAGGAGTCTTCTCTGCAGGTTTCAGGGGGAGCAGGCGGGGGATGTGTGTAGCCCTGCTGACACCTTGATTTTGAACTTCTAGCCTCCAGAACTGCTAGACAATAATTTTTTTGTTGTTTTAAGCCTCCCAGTTTGTGCTACTTTGTGTAATAGCCCTAGGACACTAATACAAGTAGCAATAACAAAAAGGAAACAAGTGGAAGAGACAATTACACTTCTTAGACTGCCTAAGCAAACTTAGTCATAATTTTGAACTACCCTGAGTTCTTGTCAGAAGGGTGTTACTGGGCTCCAAATGAAATAATTACTTGTACTTTCCGGTTGATCCAGACTACACTGCAATCTTTGAAATTAGGAAGGAAGCAAATCGTGTTTTCATGTGCTTTAAATTGTGTTTCTCCATTTATTAACATATATTTTTGAAAGCCTGAAAACATGCTGATCTCTAGAGTTTAAAGATTAAGCCCAGCACTGTCTCTCAGGAGAGAGCATGTGCATGACTGTAATGAATTTTATTAATTGATATATGAAAAAGCACACTCAAGATAGATGGTGGAGGCAGACAGAAAGCAGGACAGAGTGTTTATTTTGGAATTGCACAGACCTTGGCTCCAATTCGTGCTCATCAAATTACTAGTTCTATATCGTGGCATGAATAATTTAGTTTTTTAATTCTCTATGTCTTCACTTATAAAATAGTTATAGTAATATATGCCTTGTAAAATTAAGGATGCATTAAATGAGGATATATGTAATGTTTTAGAGCAGAGACTGCCATAGACTAAACGTTCAATAAAAAGAAGCTTTTATTAATGATACTCATAATATAAAACAAAGCAGAAAAATGTAGGAAAAGGAGCAGCTATAACTGTCTGAAGACATCTGAGAAGGCTTCAGGGGAAAAGTAGTTTTCAAATCTCAGCAAAACAGCTAAGTAGAAATTCTGTAGGAAAGCAAGAAGGCTAGGTATTTCAGGAAGAAGAAACTTGATGTGCAAAGACATGGAGACAGTTTTGTCTCCTGATGCCTGTCCCCACCTGTGTGATGGGCATAGCATAAGCAGTAAGCATTCACCTAATCGTCTATGTGCTGTCCCAGCTTTCCTTGCAATTAAGTTAGGTAGAATGACATTGAGTGCTGACCAATGAATTAGGCAGAGGTGATGTAGGCTACTCCAAGTCCTGTCCCTTGGAAACATTCCCTGTGAAACCTCAGATTGCTTTTCCCTTGTCAGGTTGATCTAGGAGTCTATATTCCCAGATAATTGAGTTACAAGTTGGAGAGAGCCTATATTCTTGTGTTCCAAAATGGAGAAGACTGTTCACTGACTTGCATTAGGCCCTGCATCAACAATAATTTTGTTGGTATGTGTGTCACATCACTGAGATTTCAGGGTATATTGCAGCAGCTAACATGAATTACCCTGACAATGACCATAGCCTCTTTATAATCCCTACTCTTTACCCTCAATGTTCAACATGTAACTTTCCTATCCAACAGGTGCAAAGCTACAAAACTATCTTCAATTTGATAGTAATTGCAACCCAGCCAGCAAACTGTATGGTAAGGTGGAAGTAAATGGGTACTTGTATAAATATTTCCATTCTGTCTTTTCGCTAGTAGAAAATAAGCTAGTCTTTCAATGGCCAACATCAGAAGATATTTTATCCAACAGTTCATTAATTCCCAAGTCTTAGTTGCAAGATTTTAACAACACAGATAGATCATAAATAGTAAACAGGCACAAAACACAATATATAAATGAGAAATTATTATAGCTTTTGAGAACACTGAAGGTATTAAAATATAATTTTTTAGAAATGAGAATGAAACAGGAATATGATTTCACAGGCATAATTCAAAATAGTCTAAATACTTGTCTAATACTAAATATGTGCAATTACTTGTAAATACAAATGGGAGGGAGACATGGGAGGGCTAAAGTATAGTAAAATTAGACTTATGAAGCTTTTCCTAGTGCATAAAAAAGTCTAGTCACTTAGTTCATTACAATTTTTATAAATCTAGGCTAAACAGGAAAATGACATCCACCAGAAATAATTCAGAAGGTAAAACCCAATTAAAAGCTTATGCTAATGATACTTAACAAGGAGATTAAATCATTGTATAAAAGAAGATCCAGCCAAGAAAAGAGAAATTCATACAGAAATTATTTAATACCGGTACCAGAGAATCTGCAGATCAATCAGCAGTTGACCAATGTGACTTTTCATGAACTGTTGAGGGGGATGAGACTCAATTTTATTGACTACTGACACTTTGTCAATGCTTTTTTTAGATTTCCAGCAATTCTATGATTTATATATTATTTTAACATCTTTCTGGTGAAACAACTGTGAATCAAATAAGTAACTGATATGCTCAATTCACCAGCTAGTAAGTGAGAAAAATGGAGTTTAAATTGTCTAACTCCTTATAGTATCCCATCTATTGTACCACATGGCATAGGTAAGGGGGAAGACTTTCCCTACCTCTTGGTTTTCATGATAATATGAACAATTACTTTCATAGCATAATCAATTAGTAGCACTCTCCCAGGCAATAACAGTGTATCCTTACAAACACAAAGTTCATAAAAAATAAGTTTTTTTGTACATAAGAAAAGGAAACTCCCAAATTTTGTTTTTCGTGGCCACATCTGTACTATCAATCTTAGAAATTACGAAATTCTGTTTTCCCTACTGACCTTTTCAACTTTTATATTTTACTGGTCTTTTTGCACAACTTGAAGTTGCTAATATCTTCTAAAGGAATAACTGGAGAAATTATATTAATTGTCTGAAGTTAAATTTGTTCTTAAGGCATTTTTAAGAAAGATTATTTATTCAGCATCCTGACAAGAGAAGATGCTTTGTCAAAGAGATCAATGAATTTGGAAACTGGAGGCTTATCTACAGGGCATTAAATTAATACCAGGCTTCACCAATAACCTGGTAAGTCCATAGAAATCCTAAGGGCTTTTATGATGAGCTGTCAACCTTTAGGCAAAATCTCTATTCTTTCCAGAAATTTTCTGCCAACCACAGAGTGTATAAGACTACTCTTTCTTTTGAGCTATTTTGTGGCACGTTTCCCTGCACAAGAAGAAAGTTGGGAAAGCTTCACAGTTCTATAAATCTCTTAGTCAATTCCCTTTTCTCTTTCTTCAATTGCTACTGATATCACTTGACTGAAGCTTTCAGGAATCACATTTCCATATGTATTTAAATTATTGGAAAACAATAAAGCCATTGATATGAAAGGAACCACCTTCTTCATTTCATTTCATATGGAAATGAAAAATGTGTAACAATAATCACATTTAGTTTTATAAAATACCTGGCTATTTAGGGATATGTTCCCAACACCTACTCTAAAGTACTCTTTTAACTATGCCACAATTCCACATTAAGAATTTTGGTCAAACAACTCTAATTAAATGTAACATTAAAAAAAACAAATTTTGTTGTCATTGGTGTTGTTGCCAGACGAATCTCTTGTTGCTCTATTATCATTCTTTGACCTAAGTTTTTCATTTAATTTTATTGTAATGACTCTGCAGTTTGGGTTTCCTTTTTTTTTTTTTTTTTCCATTTTTATTGTCCTCTTTTACCCTTTTCTAATCTCTTTGGCTCTCTTATGATTACTTATACTTTTTAAAATTTGAATTGTTTTCAACGGTTTTGAAACATTGTTTATGAGTACAATACAAAAAAACATATTGAATTAATTCATAACGCATGCTTCTATTTATCCAGTAGATTTAATCTTTGGTATAAGCAAACATCTTTTTAGGTGTTATAGTATTTTTTGGGGGGAAGCATGGGGAAGAATGATAGCAAAAAAAGAAAAAAAGGTTTTTATTTCTTAATACATGTCTCACTTTAAAAAGTTTAAAGTTTAAAGCAGCAACATTGAACTATATTTGCAAAAGCTATAAAAATACATACCAGAACTATAACTCACATCTTTTCAAAATAAGTAACTTTTATTCTAACAAGCAGATCTGAAACCTGTGATTCAAAAGTAGTGTGGGTATGTTTTATTCATTTTCCAAATGGCTGTTTTGATGAATTATAGATGTCAGTTCCCTCAAATGCACTAAAGAAACTTCTTACAAGAGTCTTTCAGCTGAGACATACACACACACACACTCCCTCAATAGTTGCTGGTGGATTTGCACACAAATATAATGGAATGGTGCTTTTGCCCTACGCCTTTGCAAAATACACCTGGCCAGAATAAATTGTCAATATCACAGCCTTGAATCTCAAAGGCATGGAAAATCACAAATTGGATCATTTACAAGTTTGATCTCTCAATAAAATGTGTTTTGATACAACCATACTGTAAAGGGCTCAAATTATGTTTCTCCCCATTTTCTAATTAAGTAATTCCTGAATAAGCGAAACTCCTAGAACACAGACATGTATAAGAGTCCACCCTATTTTTAGGACCCCTATCCAATGAAACAGAAGAATGCTCCTTCTCGAATTTTTCAGCACTCCTTGTTTTCATAAACTATTAGTGCAATGTTGTAAAAACAGGTTTAATGACCAGGCAAGAACAGCTACAACTATTATTTCTGTTACTTGCTTACGATGACTAAAAAAGTTCCATAGCAATCAAATTTCTTCCCTGAGTCTGAGAAATGCTCATGAATGCAGAGCCAACAACTTTAGGGTAACTACTCACAAGAACTTGAACTGAACTTGAATATTTATGGGTCTAGGCTGGAATAAATGGAGTAGTTACCACTGGCAGCCAAACTGCTATAGGCTCAGGGAGAATCTGATTATGATTGAAGTAGAAAGGGAAAAGTCTAAGTTACAGATGGAGAGCTGAGTATCAAATATGAATGATGAATACAACAATAAATAGCAAGAGTAGCCAAGAAGGTCACAAGCCAAGAAGTTAAAGAACTGGTTAGGGACTGAATAAAAGTTGTATGTGGCACAAACCTGTAGGCCACATATATGTAATTTTGTGGTATAAGAGTGAGTCTGCATGCCTAAAGAGTTCGGGACCAAGGCAGATGGTCCCTCACAATCATTAAAATAGCCCAAGGATTCTTCCCATTGACAAGCACATGGGACCCTGGCACAGCTTTTCTTAGTGTCTTCTCTCCTTGTTGCTACCAAATGTTTAGTCATTGTATATGCAACTAATGATGCTAGAAATGTTCTACAAAAACTAAGGAGAAAAGAACAATATCCCATCTGTAGAATGTTCCACTATTTCTATTACTCATTCTATTTCTATCTCTCATTAGTTTTCAGAACTAGCAAGTTCTGGAAACCCATTTATCCAGATGAAACTTCTACATCATTATCTAGCTGCTTCATAATCCCCCTGAGTCATGCTCTATCTCACTGAGTCTCCTCAATTGAAAAATAGGAATTATACCATCTACTACAAAGAAAAGAGCTCATTTGAGGGGCTGGTATGTGACAAAATCTCAAAAACATGAATTATTTTGTCCTCTTTTATATGGTAATTAATAGGAAACATAAAATTACAGAGTTAAAAAAATTGGTAGAGAGAATACAGAAAAAGTCAAGAATATTGAAAATGCCAGATAATAAGGATGCATGTGTTAAAAGAAATAGAATTAAAGAAAAAAGGAATATAAAATTATTACAAAGAAAATACAGAAACTAAAGAGAAATACATAGGAAAACAGATTGGTAAGGAAATCAGTAAATGGAAAAAGGAGAGACAAAAAAAAGCAAAGTAAGAGAAATGCAAAACAAAATGCTCTGTTTTGTATAAGGGGGCCTTTGCAGAACAGATTTGATCTACTGTATAATCTCTACTAGTTAGATCAAATACATCTACAAATACATTCTTTTATGCCACAGAAATAAGGTATCTGAAAAATCTGTGGAATTAGAAGGGACAAAGGAAAAGAAAACAGAACAAAAATGGGGGAAAGGGGTATTTAGAAATGAACTTTATGATGAAAGTAAATACCGAAGTTCATGAGCATCAGCGCTTCCAGGAAGTTCAAGGAGATGCTTTGTAGATTTGTTTAAGGTATAAAATCTTGGCAACAATTCTCAAATGGTTGTAAGTATCCAGAGGGAAGATTTACCAGAGTTTTCAGATATTCAGTTGTATGGTCTAGTTTCAGAAGTATGTGCTCCATTCTATTCCATCCTTAATTAAAAATAAACAACCCAACACTGTGTCAACATATCTCTGGCACTGACTGCTTCCATTTTCTTTCAGCAGTGCATGAATAATGGACTTCAACTAGTATTGCTTTCTATACCACAGCTCAGCAACATGCAAACTTCTGGAGTATTTTAAAAGGATTAAACAGCTTTCCCCAAGCCCCGAGAAGCAAAACTAATAGGTATTAGTTTAATACCTTTTATTTTAAATAAATATGATAACAAGGAGATGGTGAATATAAAGGAAAAAGGACTTATTCAGGACACTTAATAATAGTTGTCATTAACTAAGCTCTTATGTGCCATGCATCTCTAAAAGTGCTTTATATTCATCACATAATTTAATACAATAAACCCACAAGAAAATACTATTAATATTTCCTTTTTTTTTTTTTTTTTTTTTTTGAGATGGAGTTTTGCTCTTGTTGCCCAGGCTGGAGTGCAATGGCACAATCTGGGCTCACCACAACATCTGCCTCCCAGGTTCAAGTGATTCTCCTGCCTCAGCCTCCAGAGTAGCTGAGATTACAGGCATGCATCACCACCCCTGGCTAATTTTGTATTTTTAGTAGGGATGGGGCTTCTCCATGTTGGTCAGGCTGGTCTCCAACTCCCGACCTCAGGTAATCCACCCACCTCGACCTCCCAAACTGCTGAGATTACAGGCATGGGCCACCGCCCGGTCAATATTTCCATTTGATAGTGATAACTTGCTCAGTCACTTGGTTTGTCTGTGATTGAGTTGAGGTTTTGACCAAGGCTTGTCTGACTCTGTCAAAGACTATAATTGGAACCACTATTCTTACAGAAAGAGAAGAACTCCTCTAAAAATATTCACCTCAGAGTCCTAGAAGAGTGGAGCTTTAACAGTTTCCCAGGAAATTTGATTCTCTGGTGTAAATTTTTGCTCTGATTAGTGCAAATCTCCAATCTAAACTGAGGACTGATATTCAGCTACTTTGACCAAAATACTGCCATTTTTTAATCATATTTATTGGTCAAGGGAAATTTTGTACAAATGGAAACTGCAAGTTACCTGCATAATGACTTTGACTGGCAGGAGCCCTGCAGGCAGATAATGAAGACTGAGAAAGTGATCATATGGGGTGGACTCTGCCTGTAGTTGCTGAGCACAATGAGGCAGCCATGACGACCTTGGAGTGAGAAGAAATATGTAGTAAAATAATTTGCCTTTTGGTTCTCATATTCTCAAGATTAATAAGCAAACCTCATAATTATAATATGCATGCTCTAAAAATTGTGTCTTCCATGGGTGCCGCATAAATTTTAGCTATTTTAAATGTTGGTTATAACAGCTCAAACTCACTAAAATAATTTCTCAGGCTCAGGGTGGTGGTGGGGGTGGGGGGCAAGCAAGAGAGAAAGAGAGAGAAAAACTCCAATCATTCTTTACATGAATAGAGAATTACAAATAGCTCTCTAATTTCAAAATGTGCCTTGTCAACAGATGCTTCTTCATTTCTTGTTCTGAGTTTAGTCCCAACCTTAAATCTTCTTTTTTATTTTGTTTTAACTTTTATTTTAAGTTCAGGGGTACGTGTACAGGTTTGCTACATAGGTTATATGTGTCACAGGGGCTAGTTGTACAGATTATTTCATCACCCAGGGGTTAAACCTAGTAGCCATTAGTTATTTTTCCTGATCCTCTACCTCCTCCCACCGTCCACCCTCAAGTAGGCTCCAGTGTGTTTTATTCCCCTCTGTGTCCATGTGTTCTCATCATTTAGCTCCCACTTACAAGGAGACCATGCAGTATTTGGTTTTCTGTTCCTGTATTAGTTTGCTAAGGATAATGGCCTCCAGCTCCATTGATGTCTCTGCAAAGGACATTATCTCATTCTTTTTTATGGCTGCATAGTATTCCATGATGTGTATGTACTGCATTTTCTTTATCCAGTCTATCATTGATGGGCATTTAGGTTAATTTGGCATTTTTGATATTGGGAATAGTGCTACAGTGAACGTACACATGCACGTATCTTTATAATAGAACAATTTATATTCCTTTGGGTATATTCTCAGTAATGGGATTGCTAGGTGGAATAGTATTTCTATCTTTAAGTCTTTGAGGAATCACCACACCGTCTTCCACAATGGTTGAACTAATTTACACTCCCACTAGCATTATATAAGCATTCCTTTTTCTCCACAACCTCGCCTGCATCTGTTACTTTTTGACTTTTTAATAATAGCCATTCTGACTGGTGTGAGATGGTATCTCATTGTGGTTTTGATTTGCATTTCTCTTATGATCGATGATGTTGAGCTTTTTTTCATATTCTTTTTGGCCACAGGTGTGTCTTCTTTTGACAAGTGTCTGTTCATGCCCTTTGCACACTATTTAATGGGATTGTTTGTTTCATTTCTTGTAAATTTCCAACCTTACATCTTAATGAGAGACTCCTCAGGCCTTACAGGACAGGGAACTAAGTAATCAAAATGAGTGGAAAACACTGCAAACAGCAAAAGAAAGAAAAACAATAGAAGATGATTGATTAAATGAAGAGCTGTGAGTTCTGAGGAAATCTGTTAAAACCTGGGCAGATGTGGAAGTACCCAATTCACCTAGGTCTGTTGATCATATCCAGAACACCGCCTGCTTAGGCAGCTGCATAGGGTGTCACTAAACAGCAGCTACATTAAGTGACTTTAGATTTTGGCTAAAGGAAGGGCAGTAGTAGAATTAGTAAAGACTGATAATTCCACCTGAACTAGCTGTTTCAACAGAATATAGAACTACAGGAGACATCAGAGGTAATGCATTCCAATTTCTCACTGGAGGCAGGAAACTTTATCAAACACATCTGAGATAAGTCATTCAGGTTTTGCTTGAACATCTTCCAAAATTAAATGTTTCCTCCTTTATAAAGAGATATACTCCTTTCTACTGCTAGATGACTTCATGTTCAAAGATAATCCTCATGTTGAAGTAAAATATACCCCTCTGTACATTCTCCCAGTTTTTCCTTTTGATCTACCTCCTAGAACCTCAGTGCATTCCTCTTCCCAAGCTGCTGGTTGAGTATCATGCATAGTCTTCTCTGCAACTTGTATTCCTGAAATGAACATCTCCAAGTTCTTTAACCATACCTGGTTTGCCAATTTCCTGAACTTCATTCTCCTGGTTAGCTCCCTCTGAAATTGCTCATTGAGGGCAAACTTATTTTCTTGTTCATTTTCACTCCTATTATCACTTGCATAAAGTGAGAATTTAGTAAATGACTTCTGACATGTAAGACATGTTTAAAATGTGGCATCCAAAATACATTGTAATGTTCAGCTTTCTACAAGTAACAGAATACTATATAAAACAGCAATACGTTTTTGTAAATAGCACTTTCCAGCAAATTCTTTCTTATTTCTGTCCTGAAATCTCTTCTCCTTTATCCACCCCTCCCCCCATTTTAAGTACTATGCTCTGTTATCCTTCTCTAGTATATAGACATCCACAGAGTCGAGAATATCCATTCACATGAATATGTAGAATCTAATGATCTTTTAACTATTTAGCGTGCTTTTGCATTATGTCAGAATCTTAATGAATCAAATTCAAAACAACAGAAAACCAATGAATAGGCTTATTATTAAAATATAGGAGAATAGAGATCCTGATAAATTTGTGAATTCATTCACAATGTTTTTATTGACACTTACTAAGTGCTAGCTCCTTGACTGGGAACTGTTGATGAGATAGATATAAGATCCATAACATGTGTTTAAAAGGTGCTGTGGGAGTATTTGTCGGAAATAATTATTTTCACTACTAATACTGGATTATTTCTACAGAAGTCTGAATAGGAGTTTTCTAGGCATTTAAATGTTATCCAGTGAAGAAGTATCCTTAACAAAAAGTAACAGTATGAACAAGGATGAATTAAATCACTGAGGAATTAAAAATAAAAAGCAAACTATTACGGCTAAAAAAATGCTTCAAAAATGGAGTGAGAGATGATATTAGTTTGATACATTGTAAGCAACCTTGAATGCCATGTAGACTAGTTTTTAGCTTAGCTGCTAAAAAAATTAGGCCCAATATTTAATATTTTCATAAAACATAAATTGATTTTTTACTTGCATAGCAGTTCTGAGCAGGTATGATTTTGATTAGCAAGGTCATTCTTCATTTGGTTATTCAGAAACGCATGACTCCATGAAAACACAGAGCCTTGTCACTCCTACGCACATTCTATCAGTCAGAAGTGAGACAGATGGCCCTGCCTAATTAAAAGAAAGAGTTGGAAATGTAGTCTAGCTGTGTACCAGAGTGCAGAAGAGAATGGATTTATTATGTTAAAGTGCACATAAGCAATTCAATAAGCATTGTGGAGCCATTGGAGTTAGTTTTCAAGCTGAGAGTGACAGGAAGAAAGTAGGTTCAGAGGGGATGTATATATTCTGTACAATGAACTGAAAGAGCTGACAGTCCATTAAAAAATCTTTTTCTTGGTTGATCAGAGTGTAGAAAATTATTGCCAGATGCCAATTGGGTTCTCACTTCTGCCCCTGAACCAACAACATATTGTGACCATAATACAACCAGCATAACATAACTAGATATTTTACTAAACATCTTTTGACAGTGTTCTCAGGAAGCTAATTTTGGGAACTTTTTCAATACACGCACAACTGATCTGCTTTTATTTTAGCTTCTAAGTTTCATGTTTAAATGAAAAACAGGAATTAGGTCTCCTATGTGACACACCACAGTATATGAGCAGAGAGAAACTTAATCTTACTGAGCAGTTGACTGTTTTTTTTTTTTAACCTGTACAATACTTTGACAATTGCTTCTCTTCTGTAACTGCTGAAAAAGAGGTTAATCTTGCAATATTTTTCAGGATGCTATGCACCTATCTGTAAATGTTTGGATACATCTCCATGCAGACTCTTTGAAAGCCTTTGCTATTCTTCAAAGATAATTCAATGGAATTTATTTATCCAGAATAATATGGAGAAATTGTAGTGGATCATAAAATAATAAAACCTCAGTATAGAATGAACTTTGAAAATAACCTCATCCAGCTATCCCCTTAATGTAAAATGAGTTCTGTTGGCCCCATTGCTGACAAGTAGATCACATTCACAATGTCAGAAAGCTCAATGTGAGGAAGCCCGTGAACTTCAAGGATTCTAAATGTTATAGTGGTTAGGTTACAATACTATTCACAATATAAGATATAATACTAAAGCAGCAGTAGCAGTGAAAAAGGAACAGGTGTACTTTAAATATTTACATCCCCTTCTCCATTCGCTGATAGAGTGAGCATCAAGACTGGATGATTCAAATAATCATAAAACCCCTTAATTGCCTCCTTTGTTTTAAATAGTTGATAGTGTATCTATTACATATGCCCTTAGATTTTAGTGGACTCTACTTATTCTGTCCTGGTTGGTCGCTCTCCCAATTAAGGGTCCAAAATGAATGGATTGGCAACTTTACTAATTCATTCACTCAAGGCTGATACTAATTTAACTTTTAAGAGAAAAAGTAACTATGAGGTTAGTTATGATTGTTGGTTTGTTTATGTGTTAAAAGTGGTTCAAAAATTCACAACCATGAAGCATAATAATATGGATAGCTTAGGTTATTTTGTAGTAATTCAAGAACCTCCAATTCTTATTTCTTACTCAGGCTATGTGTCCATCTCAAGTCAGTTTTGTGTTATGGTTACTCAGGAATCCAGGCTGATGGAACCTCTACAAAGGAACAATGATTGTTATTCTACCATGAAAAAAGGTGAGATCTAGAAATATCACTGAACACTATAAACAACCACCAGATATATGAAAAAAACACAAACATATTGAACTGCACTTCTAAGTAATCATTTTATTATGTAGAAACTTGTTCATATCAAACCATTTATAAATAGAAGGCATGAAAATAATCAAGCAAAAAAAGAATTTCTGTCTCTGGTATTTGGATATTTACAATAAAATTGAGATTTAGCTTCTAATAAGACATTTTTCCTCTGTAGAAAAATTAAAAATGAATTTGTCTTCTATAGTTTCCCAGAGTACTTATGAAGGTACATTTTTAGCTATGTAAAGTATATGGTTCAATAAATACTTATAAATTATTTATGAAAGAGATAAATATGAAAATATTTATATATAAAAGTACTTCTATATTAAGTATTATTATGATAAAATAATTACTAAGATTAATATTAAACATTACTAAGAAAGTTATATCATGAAAAATTAAAAGAGGAGTTGGCAAGCTTTTTCTCTAAAGACCAAAATGTTTTAGGCTTTGCAGACCAAGATGCAAAATACAGAATTTTACATACGTAAGCACTTACATAACAAGAGATAACACTATACACACAAAATCTAATTGATGAAATGTAAAATATTATAACACTGAGTACAATTTTTAATACAGTACTACCATTAAGAATAATATAGGGTGAGAGGCCAAGATGGCTGACTAGAAGCAGCTAGTGATCATGACTCTCACAGAGAGGAAATGGAAGGGGTGAGTAAATGCAGCACCTTCAAAGGAAACAATCAGGTACTCACACCAGAACTAATCAAGGAAACAACTCGACCCACAAAGAACTGGGAAAAGCAAGGCAGGACGATGGCCCACCTCGGAACAACACAGGGCCAAGGAAACCTTGCCTGCCCATGGAGGCAGTGAGTGAATGTGCGATCCCGGGAACCCATGCTTCCCTCACAGATCTTTGCAACCCTCAGGTCAGGAGATACCCTCATGAACCCACTTTACCAGCGCCTTCAGTCTGACACACTGAGCTATGTGGGATTTCAGCATAGCAGCCGCTCAAGCATGTGTGGAGACCTGGAAGCTTTTGATACTCTGGCTTTCCAGTCCTCCCAGCAAAAGTAACTGCAACTCTGGCAAAGTGGGAGGTTAGACACCCATACATATTCCGAGGAGAGGAGCTGAATCCAGGGTGCCAAGTAGTGAGAGTCTGCAGACCCCCCTCCCACGGCACCTCACAAGAAAGGACCCACTGGCTTGGAATTCTAGCCAGCAAATGGTAGCAATATTGCACCTACCTGGGACAGATCTGGGTGGAGTGGCCGGCTGCCATCTCTGCTGTTTGGGTGACTTAGTCAATCCAGCCTTTGGGCTTTGGAGAGTCCAAACTGACCAGGGGCAGAAGGGATCCCCAGCACAATACAGCTGCTGTATCAAAACACGGCCACACTGCTTCTTTAAGCAGGTCCCCAAACCCATTCCTCCCCACTGGGTGGGACTTCCCAACTGGGGCCTCCAGCCACCTGTGCCAGTGTTGTCTGGCCAAAAGAGATTTGAATACTCCCTGGGACAGAGCTCCCAGAGGGAGGAGCAGGCTGCCATCTTTGCTGTTTGGGCAACTTGGCCATTCCAGTCTTTGGGCTTCAGAGTGTTCAAGGGAATTAGGGGCTGAAGCAGACCCCCAGCACATCACAGCTGCTCTAGAAAAATGTGGCCAGGCTACTTTTATAAGCATGACACCAATTTTGTTGCTGCTGACTTGGCAAAACCCCCCAACCGAAGTCTTCAGTCACCTCCTACAGGTGCATTCAGGCCATCAACAGGCCCATACCTCCCTGGGATGCAGCTCCCAGAGAGAGAGGCAGGCTGCTATCTTTGCTGTTTTGCTGCCTTCACTGGTGATACCTCCAGGGACTGGGAAAAACGAGGTGACTAGGGACTGGAGAAGACCCCCAGCATACAACAGTAGCCATAAAGAAAAGCAGTCAGATTGTTATGTGGGTGTCCATCCCCAAACCTTTAACTGGACAGGTCCTCCAGGCTTATGCCTCTAGCCACCCCCAGCCAGAGCTCTCAAGCCAATAGCAACTTGGCAATTCCCTGAACAGAGCCTCTACAGGCTACTGAAAGCCTCTCTGCCACTGCCTCCCTGCAGTGGAACTATCCTTACTCTCCTCAAACTAATAAAGGAGCAAAGAGACCTTAAGTGCCTTATCCACACCTCCAACAAGCTGCAGTGAGCCCAAGAAGAGAAGACCAGTTCATCTCCCTTGGGTCCCACATACCCACTGACTGCTTGTCACCAGAGAGGGAACCCCTGGCTTGGGCCCACAGTACAGACCCTCCATCCTGGGCTGATTGTACTGAGCAATTGCTGACCTGCATCTCTCCAGGGCGAAGTCCCCAGGACACAAGCAAAGTAGTGGAGTGACAAGCCAGCTGATGTGGAGCCCAGAGGGTTTGATGCAGAAGCACCTGTGGTGAACTGTGGCCAGGTACAGCCATCCCTCTAGGCTTGACTTGCCCCTATAAGAAACTTTAGCCCCAGCGGAACTGTTGGGCATGATATCTGCAAGGTGGTCTTGCACACCAGATGGGGCTGGTCCAACCTGAGCATTTCTTGGTCTGCTGACCTCTCCCAGGGCCCCGGCCAGGCCACGCATGCTTCCAGCACAGTCTTGGGTGCACTACGGGCCCACACCATAGCTTCTGAGCCAGCCTAACAGGTGGAGGGCTCCAGAGAGGCAGCTGCTACAGTCACACACTAGCCCACACATTCCCTCCCCATACAGCAGCTTCCCCTGAGCCCGTGGCAACTCATCACATCACTTTGCTGGTGTGTGCCTGCATGGGCAGGTTTTGCCTTGCTTGCCCTACCAGCATGTGGGAGTGCAGTACACCCCAAGATCCCTACTGACTACCATTGCAGACACAGCCTTGGCAGGCACAGGACTGGGAAGCCTCACCCCTGCCAGCACCCGGTGCTTGTGCTAACACATAGAGAATAAGGGATTCTTGCACACCTTGAGCAATTACTCCTGTTTGTGGGGCACGGAGAAGGCACCCAGACTTGCCCTGGCCAGCAACGTGCCCCAAACCAACACCACTTCCAGTGCAACAGTGCACACAGTATCCAGAAAGGGCCGCCAACTCCCTCTTTCCAGCTGCCTTGCTTCCACCCTTATAGTGAATGCCCACAGAAAGGCAGGCACCCCTGTATCTGCTAGCACTCTGCTGCAGCTACCACAACTTGGTCCTCCCACTTCAGGAGACTTCAAACATCAAGAAGCCAGAGAACAAATTCAGGGATCAATACAAGTTCCCTAGAGTTAGACCATGCAATCCAGGAGTTGGGGGCTGAACACTGGGCCCCTAAAATCTTCCAGAAATTAAGCCAGTTGTCTGAATCCACTTTATACTACAATCAAACCCTCAAGGTCATCAAATAAGATAAAATAAAAGAAAAAAAATCCAAAGGTCAGCAACCTCAAAGATTAAAGGCAGATAAGCCCACAAAGATGAGGAAGAATCAGCAAAAGAATGCTGAAAGCTCAAAAAGCCAGAGTGCCCTATTTTCTCCAAATGACTGCATTACCTCTCCAGCAAGCATTTGGAACCAGGCTGAAGCTGAGGTGGCTGAAATGACAGAAGTAGAATTCAGAATATGGATAGGAACAAAGTTTACTGAACTGAACGAGTATGTTGTAACCCAATGCAAGGTAATTAAAAAGCATGATAAAATACTGTAGAAGCTGACTGAAAAATAGCCAGTGCAGGGAAAAGTGTAACAGATCTGATAGAGCTGTAAAACAAACTATAATAATTTCATAATGCATTCACAAGTATTAATAGCAGAATAGACCAAGCAGAGGAAAGAATCTCAGAGTTGGAAGACTGTCTTTCTGAAGACAAGAACAAAGAAAAAAGAATGAGAAGGAATGAATAAAATATCTGAGAAATATGGAATTATGTAAAGAGACCAAATCTATGAGTGATTGGTGTACGTGAAAGAGATGGGGAGAATGAAACCAACTTGGAAATCATATTTCAGGATATCATCCATCAGAAATTCCTCAATCCAGCTAGAAAGGCAAACATTCAAATTCAGGAAATGCAGAAAACCCCAGCAAAATACTCCATGAAAAGATCATCCCCAAGATACATAAGCATCAGATTCTCCAAGGTCAAAATAAAAAAAAGTCACAGACAGCTCAAGAGAAAGGCCAAGTCACCTACACAGGGAAGCCCATCAGACTAACAGTGGACCTCTCAGTTGAAACCTTACAAGACACAAAAGATTGGGGGCCAATATTTAACATTCCTAAAGAAAAGAAATTCTAACATAGAATTTCATATCTGGCCAAACTAAGCTTCATAAGCAAAGAAAAAATAAGATAGTTTTTAGACAAGCAAATTCTGAGCGAATTTGTTACCATCTGACCCGCCTTACAAGAGTTCCTGAAAGAAGCACTAAATATGGAAAGTAAAACCATTACCAGCCACTACAAAAACACACTGAACTACACAAATCAGTGACACTATAAAGCAACCACATAAACAAGTCTGCAAAATAACCAGCTAACACCATGATGATAGAATGAAATCCACACATATCAATACTGACCTTAAATATAAATGGGCTAAATGGCCCAATTAAAAGACACAGAATGGAAAGCTGGATAAATAACCAAGACCCATTGGTATGCTGCCTCTAAGAGACCAATCTCACACGCAATGACACACGTAGGCTCAAAATAAAGTAAGGAAGAAAAATCTACCAAGCAAATGGAAACAGAAAGAAGTAGAGGTTGCAATCCTAGTTTCTGACAGAAGAGACTTTAAGCCAACAAAGATAAAAAAAAGACAAAGAAGGGTATTGCATAGTGGTAAAGGGTTCAATTCAACAAGAAAATCTAACTCTTCTAAATATATATGCACCTAACACAGTAGCACCCAGATTCAGAAAGCAAGTTCTCAGAGACCTCCAAAGAGACTTAGATTCCCACACAAAATAGCAGGAGACTGTAACACCCCACTGATAATATTAGACAGATTATCTAGACAGAAAATTAACAAAGATACTCAGGACCCTTAATTCAGCACTGGATCAAATGGACCTGATACCTATAAAACTCTCCACCCAAAAATGACAGAATATATATTCTTCTTATCACCGCATGGCACATGCCCTAAAATCAATCACATAATTGGAGTAAACACTCCTCAGCAAATGCAAAAGAACTAAAATTATCACAAAGTATCTCAGACCACAGCACAATCAAATTAGAAATGAAAAAATAGAAATTAACTAAAAACCATAACACTACATAGAAATTGAATAATCTGTCCCAGAAGGACTTTTGGATAAATAATGAAACTAAGGAAGAAATCAAGAAGTTCTTTGAAACTAATGAGAACAAAGATACAGCATACCAGAATCTCTGGCACATAGCTGAGGCAGTGTTAATGGAGAAATTTATAGCACTGATTACCCACATCAAAGAGGTAGAAAGATCTCAAGTTAACAACCTAGCATCACAAATTAAAGAACTAGAGAAACAAGAGCAAACAAATTCCAAAGCTAACAGGAGACAAGAAATAACCAAAATCAGAGCTGAACTGAAAGAGATAGAGACATGAAAAACCATTCAAAAGATCAGTGAATTCAGGATCTGGTTTTCAGAAAAAAATTAATAAAATAAATAGATCACTAGCTAGTCTAATAAAGAAGAAACAATTCAAATAAACACAATCAGAAACAACAAGGATGATATTATGACTGACCCCACAAATATACAAACAAATATCTGAGAATGTTATGCACACCTTTATGCACATAAACTAGAGTATCTAGAAGAAATGGATAAATTCCTGGACACATACACCCTCCCCAGACTGAACCAGGAGGAAATTGAATCTCTGAACAGACCAATAATGAGCTCTAAAACTGAGGCAGTAATAAATAGCCTACCAACCAAAAAAAGACCATGACTAGACAGGTTCATAGATGAATTCTATCAGATGTACAAAAGAGAGCTGGTACCATTCCTACTAAAACTATTCCAAAAATTTGAGGGGGAAGGACTCCTCTGTAATTCACTCTATGAGGCCAGCATCATCCTCATACCAAAACCTGGCAGAGATACAACCAAAAAAGGAAACTTCAGGCCAGTATCCTTTATGTCCATCAATGTTGATCAACAAAATACCAGCAAACTGAATCAATCAGCACATCGAAAACCTTATCCCCCACGATCAAGCAGGCTTTATCCCCAGGATGCAAGGTTGGTTCAACATATGCAACTAATAAATGTGTTTCATTACATTAACAGAACCAAAGACAAAAACTACATGATTATCTCAACAGATGCAGAAAAGGTTTTCCATAAAATTCAACACTCATTTATGTTAAAAATTCTCAGTAAAGTACATACTGAAGGAACATACCTCAAAATAATAAGAGCTATTATGACAGACCCACAGTCAACAACATACTGAATAGGCAAAAGCTGGAAGCATTCCTCTCAAAAACCAGCACCAGACAATAATGCCCTCTCTCACCACTTCTATTCAACATAGTATTGGAAGTCCTGGCCAGGGAAATCAGGCAAGAGAAAGAAATAAAGGGCATCCAAATAGAGAAGAAGTCAAAGTATCCCTGTTTGCAAATGACATAATCCTTTATCTAGAAATCCCATAGCCTCAGCCCAAAAGCTTCTTAATCTGGTAAAAAAAAAAATTCAGCAGTCTCAGGATACAAAATCAATGTGCAGAAATCACTAGCATTTTCATATACTAACAATCAAGCTGACATCCAAATCAGGAACAAACTCCCATTCACCACTGCCACAAAAAGCACAAAATACCTAGGAATACAGCTAACTAGGGAGGTCAAAGATCTCTATAAGGAGGACTATAAACCACTGCCCAAAGAAATCAGAAATGACAAAAACAATTGGAAAACGATATCATGCTCATGGATAGGAAGAATCAATATTCATAAAATGGCCATACTCCCCAAAGCAATTCATAGATTAAACGCTATTCCTATTAAACTTCCATTGGCATTCTTCACAGAACTAGAAAATGTTATTTTTCTAGTTTCGTATGGAACTGAAAAAGAGCTTGAATAGCCACGGCAATCCTAAATAAAAATAATAAAGCTGAAGGCATCACACTACCTAACTTCAAATTATACTACAAGGCTACAGTAACCAAAACAACATGGTACTGGTACAAAAACAGACATGTAGACCAATGGAACAGAACAGAAAACCTAGAAAGAATATAGCATACCTACAACTATCTGATCTTCAACAAACCTGACAGAAATAAGCAATAGGGAAATAACTCCTTAATAAATGGTGCGGGATAACTGGCAAGCCATATGCAGAAGATTAAAACTGGACAACTTTCTTATACTATATGCAAAAACGAATTCAAGATGGATGAATAACTTAAATGTAACACCCAAAACTACAAAAACCCTAGAAGAAAATCTAAGCAATACCATTCAGGACATAGACACAGGCAAAGATGTCATGATGATGATGCCAAAAGCAATTACAATGTAAGCAAAAATTGACAAATGACATTTAATTAAACTAAAGAGTGTGTGCATAAACAAAAGAAACTATCACAAATGAACAACCTAAAGAATAGAAGAATATATTTGCAAACTGTGCATCTAACAAAGATCTAATATCTAGCATCTATAAGGAAATTAAACAAATTTACAAGATAAAAACAAACAACCTCATTAAAAAGTTGGCAAAGGACATGAACAGACACTTTTCATAAGAAGGCATACATACAGCCAACAAGCATATGAGAAAAGCTCAACATCATTGATCATTAGAGAAATGCAAATCAAAACCACAAGGAGATACCATCTCACACCAGTCAAAATGGCTATTATTGAAGAGTCAAAAAATAACAGATGCTGTTGAGGTTGTGAAAGAAAGGGATGCTTATACACTGTTGATTGGAGTGTAAATTAGTTTAACCATTGTGGAAGATGGTGTGATGATTCCTCATAGACCTAAAGACAAAAACACCATCCAACTCAACAATCCCATTACTGGGCATATACCCAAAGTAATGTAAATTATTGTATTATAAAGATACATGCATAAGTATCTTAATTACAACATTATTCACAGTAGCAAAGACATCACATCAACCTAAATGCCCATCAATGATAGACTGGGTAAAGAAAAAATGATACATAATATACACCATGGAATACTACACAGCCATAAAAAAGAAGATCATGTCTTCTGCAGGAACATGGATGAAACTGGAAGCCATTATCCTTAGCAAACTAATGCAGGAAGAGAAAATGAAATACTGTGTGTTCTCACTTATAAGTGGGAACTAAATGATGAGAACACATGTACACACAGAGGGAAACAACACACATTGGGACCTATAGGAGGGTGAAGGGTGGGAGGAGAGAAAGGATCAGAAAAAATAACTAGTAGGTACTACGCTTAATACCTGGATGATGAAATAATTTGTACAACAAACTCCCACAACCAAGTTTACCTATGTAAAAAACCTGTGCATGTACCCCTGAACTTAAAATAAAAGTTAAAAAAGAATAATATAATTCCTTTGGGGAGGGATAATATTTTGCTTAATTGGGATCCAAAGTCAGTATTCCCTTTTATCAAAATCAGTTACATATGTTCATCTGTTAATGGTGATTTTTAATAACATTGTGTAATATCTCATATTTAAAAGTGTGTTTTCAGCCAGGCACAGTGGCTCACACCTGTAATCCCAGCTCTTTGGGAGGCCAAGGTGGGTGGATCATGAGGTCAGGAGATCGAGACCATCCTGGCTAACATGGTGAAACCCCATCTCTACTAAAAATACAAAAAAATTAGGCGGGCGTGGTCGTGGGCCCCTGTAGTCCCAGCTACTCGGGAGGCTGAGGCAGGAGAATGGCATGAACCCGGGAGGTGGAGCTTGCAGTGAGCCGAGATCGCGGCACTGCACTCCAGCCTGGGCAACAGAGCAAGACTCCGTCTCAAAAAAAAAAAAAAAGTGTGTTTTCACACATATAGGTACTATTATGTCAATCCACAAGCATATGATTTTAATTGAGCACATTCATTAATTTGAAGACATTTATGTGCTTCTTATGGATTAATATTTAACTCATTGCTTGTCATTTCTTTGAGATAATTACTTCTAATTGAAGATTTGGTAGAAATATCCAAATTTTTCTGTTAAATAGATTTTGAAAAACAAAAATTTCCCTGGCAGTTGATTCGAAATCCAAGTAATGCTGCTGGAACTCTAATTTGGGCTCAGAAAATTTTCTGCTACAAGTCTGTGTGAGAATGAAGGTGTCTCTACTTGATTTAACTTTTGACATCCTGGCAGTTATACAAGACAAATTAACATTTCTTGTAATTCAAATACCGATTGTTGGTATTTCACATTAAGCACATACACACATTATATATATAATGATTTCACAATGAGTGAGAACGTGAGAGAATATACAAGAGCAAATAAAGTGTACTACTGTCACTATTAGTTCAATAACACATGGTGGAGTCATAGTTTTCCACAAAGTACTTCATGGAGGTGAATTCTCAGTGACTTATTGTTGACTCTCTGAATAAACAATAACCTAGTAATATCAGTCCTTTCAAAAGACAAGGGAAGCCACAAAAATCATTTGAGTTTTAAAAAATTCACTATGAATGTCAATTACATTATTTTATATGCTCCTCTTAGCAAAAGGCCAACCTTTTTAAAAGTGTATTTCTTTGTTCACATTTCTTCAGCAGCTGCTACCAAACACAATTTATTACCTCACTATCAGCAAATGATTTTCTTTGCTCAACTAACAACTGAGCTACACAAAAGATTACTTTACTAGCAGGCACATTTTGACTTTTTAATTTTTAAGAAGAAATTCTTCTCTGATAAAAACATTTTAAGTTTTCTAATGTTTCTGACCATCGTTTTCTTGGGAGTTGGGAATATCCGACAAGTGCTTTGTCAGGTGGTATTCATGTATGATGCATTATTTTAGCATGCCTTTAATGTTACCACATAACAATGTCCATGCTGTGCTATCAAATTTAGTAACAAAACAAGCTATAGTGTACTGTGGCTAATGATCACATTATTCAAAGTCCACTTTTCTAATCTTATTTTGTCATGATTGGTATGCACGTGCAAAATAAGATAAGAAGCACTAAACAAACATAACTAAAATGCTGTGGCAAGACAATACTGGAAATGCTATTCGATTATTACTGTAGTATTGTGATTGTAGTCTACTACTACTTTGCCATATATCATCTCTGTTGCAATTACTCTTTCATTGCATTGCAAAAGCAGTTATAGACAATACATTAATGAATAAACATATCATTTTCCAATAATACATTATGCATACTGAAATTGAATTTTAATATAATATTTATGTGCCATAAAATATTATTCTTCTTTTGATATTTTCAGCTATTTAAATTGTCATTAGTATGTCAAAACTACTAGGTCACAGGTCATTATTAAACTAGGCAAAGAGCCAGATTTGTCCTGTAGGCTTTATTTTGCCAACCCTGGATTAAAAAAAATATTTATGCTCAAAAAATTAAAAGAATTTGGAATATAAAAGTGTTTTTACTTTTTCTACTTTACAAGACTAGCAGAAAATACATTCTGATATTCTAAGAAACCAAACTACTTCAAACTCCAAAAATTAGAAAAGAGAAGTCCAAAGAAATTTTGCTTCTTGACACCTTAGTATGTGGCCTTTTTGCTCCCATCCTCTGAAAGGCGTTAGGTTTTTCACATTATTCTCAGTGTTAGGAACATCCACAATGGTATGTTTGCTTTAGTATGATTTTATGTTTTCATATTTTTTCATCGTTTTGTGAGCCCTTTCAATCTAGAAAGTCAAGTTCTTAAGTCCTAAAATGTTTCTTAAATTATTTTGTTAGTAATTTTTGCTGATTTGTTTCTGCAATGTATATTTTCCATCTTATTTTTTCATCTTTGTCCTCCACAATTTTGTTTCTATTTCATTTTTTGCATAAACTTCTAGTGAATGCATGACATTTCAAATATATTGCTTCACTGTAAACTACTGGGCATGAAGAAACATGTAAGAGTTGGAAGAATTCTTAGAATTCAAGAATTTCAACTTTTTAAAAAGGTTTGCTAGTTTCTCTCATGCCCTTGTAAATGGTTACCCAGCCACTTAAAGCACGCCCTTAAATCTACAAATTATGGACTGTTATAATTGTTACACCAAACGTAACTCCCAGGACATTTACTATTTGATTGATTTACTTATGCTGATTGATTGTGAAAGCCTTTTGAGTATTTAAAGATAGATAGGTTCTCCCATGTTTTTCCAGATAAAACCTAAATATCCACATTTTTTTTTTTTTTTTTTACTATTTTAAAAGGATATGTCATGGATTCCAGGGCCTTCACTATCCCCCAAATGAGTCCTGGACTGGTAATATTCACTTATCATTTGCTGGCAAGTGTCAGTATCAGTCCTCCAGAAATGGGCTGATCTTGGGGTAGAGCACAGGATTATTTGCTTTGCATTGGACATAATACTTAAAAGTATCCAACCCAAGTAACATTAAATCGTATATGAATTCATTGTATTGTTGACTCATTTTGAAAGTTATTTTATTTTTTCATATATGCACCTACCATCCCCCCAACAGTTCTAAAAAATGATATGCTCGCACTTTATAAATGAGAAAACTGACAATCGATGCTGTTATTAAACATTTTCCACATGTGCCATAACTACTAAGACAGAAGATTTGAAATCTGGTTTGTCTATATCTTTGCGGTAGAAACTGTCTTACAATTCTTCTTTTCTCTCTTCTTCTCTCCCATTTCTTTTTTTATTCATTTATTTAGAACAACTATGGGACATAAATCAGATAATAACTAGTGGTCAGTCAAGTAAAATATGAAGTAACTTTCCAAATTTATAATCTGACAAAGAGGCCCACCATGGCTGATGTCTGTAGCCACAAAATAAACTCTCACAGCATTTCATTCTTGATCTATACGTAGGCTCACAAATGAGTGTGATGTTCAGGGACTGATTATTCTTATTTAGAAGTGATATTGCTCTTTTCAGTCAACATTCTGTACTATGCCACTTATCTATATGACCTTGGCTGGCCATCTGGGTACTCTTGCATAATCCAGTAAATAAATAAGCTTGGGAAAGTCATACATAATTTAACATTATGAAGTACAGTTGTGTGTCTCCTTGGCAGCAAATTAGCACAATTGGGTTCTTTGTTGACATTTCTTGGCTGTTACTGAATTTCTTTACGTATCACTACTCCAACTTCCTGCTTGTTTTTTGTTTTTCCTAAAGTGCCCTTTTCTGTTGAGACTCCTCTACTACATAGGATAACAATGAACAAGGAAGATTTACTGGTCTTTCAATGTTACCTTTATGTTTGATTACCCTTGAAAATACCTCTGGACATGGTTGAACTTTCCCTATCCTGTGAGCAGTGACCATGTGAAGCTACAAAGCATGAGTAAAATGGCCATATATTTTACCTTCCACACCAGGATACTTTGAAGAGTAATAGGGTATTATATTTCCATAAAATAGGGCAATAAATGTAAACTGAAAACTGGGGTTTATGGTAACACAACGTGAAGAAAAGAGGTTACATGTTGGTTTCAGACATGGATTTGAATCCTAGGTTTTTCATTTATCAGCTGTGGTACTTTATGAACATTATTTGAATTCTCTAGGACTCAGATTCGTTACCCAAGATTAGAATAATAACCAGGCTCATCATAAATACAAGAATCAAATGAGATAAAATGCTTCAAATAATTTATAGAACAGAAAAAAAGAGAGTTATTAAATGTAGTTATTTTGGTTACCGTTATTTGTATCCTGAGTACTTAGAACAGTGTCTGACACATGGTAGGTTTTCAATTAAGATATATTACATAAATTAATGAAAGAATAAATGAATGAACAAATACATCAAACTGAATTACTGTTGGAATTAAATAAAAGCATGGCTATCTTTTACGACAATTCTATTAGTCATAGAAGGGCTGGTACAAATTTAAAATGTACTAGGAAATAATCAAGCCAGACATAAAGAAAGTGCAAAATAAATCCAAATTAATATTTTTCAGCAGAAAATTAATTCATTTTAAAATATATTTTAAAATTAATCTACTTTATTTCTAAATGGATTTAAAACCTCAGGACAATTGTAATTGTGATTTCTATTTATTTAAGCATGTAAAAGAATTTTTCTTCATTTGATTATTGAATATTTTTGCTTTATTACTTTATCATTTAAAAGATGTGCTAATCAGGATAAGCTAACTTATCTTGCTTAAACAAATAAACACATAAATCATTATGTTAACACAACAAAGGTTTATTTATCATGCATGTCTAGTGCACAGTGGCCTGGATGACTCAGCAGGGCAATCGTCCTCTGTAACGTAACTGTGTGACCCAAGATGCTTACATCCTGTGGCTCCCCTGTCTCCACATGAAAATTACTCTCTGATCACTGTGCAAAGGGAAGAAAGAGAGCTGGAAAGGTTCACCCCAGGAAACAAATGCTTCAGCATGAAAATGTCCCATGTCGCTTCTATCACAGGCCATTGGACAAAACCAGTCAAATGATCCCACCTGGCTGCAAAAGGACTGAGAAGCACAAACCTCTCAAATGTCCATAGGCTCAGACAGACCATCAAAATGTTTGAGCACTGGAAGTCTTTACCAGAGATGTCTTATCATGGATGTTAAAGAAAAATATAAAGAAAACACTTAATTCTAACACCACACCAAGGTGTTTGTTAATTAATTTCTTTCTTCATTCAGGTGCTCATGGTGCACCATGCATAACTAGTGTTGTCACAATCTGCTTTTTTATTTCTTTAATATTACACCATAATATGCATATAACCCCTACATTCTTGAGAATTATAATTCTAAGAGTTGTATATTATTACATCCTCTTAAAGAACTAAAGTTTATTAAATATAAATAAACTTGTTTTTAGTTTTAAGCTATTATAGTTTTGGAAAAATATTTGAAATACTTAAGAAAAAATAGAAAATGATTAGAACTGTGTGACTGTGAGAGTGGGGTGAAAAAAAAAAAAAACCCAGAAAACTCAAACCAGTGATGAGGCACTTCAATAATCTAAGCAAGCAGCAATGAGATACAGAACTATAATCATGCTGAAATAAATTAGTCACTGAAGCAGTAGACTTCATTGAACTTAGCAAATGTTTAAGTATGGAGAGTCAAAAGCAGAAATAAACTGAAGACAATTTGGAAGTGCTAGGCCTTCATGTCGAGTGATAACATTATTACAGTGAAAGATGTTGTGAGAAAGAGCCAACTGACATTTGATTGTGAACCTACAGGGTTTAGCCTTTCTAATTGACATTGTGTGTGTGTATGTGTGTGTGTGTGTGTGTGTGTTTTGGCCACTCACTGGGTGAATATCTATTCACATGGTTTTCTTTCAGGAACACATTTCTATATTTCTTCCCCACTCTTAGTGATTAGTTTCTAGTGAGAATGATGCCATACACAGCTCTAAAATGAAGGCTCATTTGAGGGAATTAGTACTTTCCATCCTCTTGCCACAGGGATGAGAGGCCAAGTGGAGTCCATTGAGAAGCAGATTCACTTTTCCCACTAGATCTTAGACTTTAAGAAGGCAGGTCACAGCAATCCTAGATCCAGCTTCATGAATTTCATATTTTCATAAGTTAAATTACAGGAAAAATGTGTTTCTATTTACTTTCTAAGATCCATTTTAGACACACCTACAAAATAAGCAACTGAAATTCAGACACAGTTTTCTTTTGAGAGGACAAACTGATTTCTCTGTCTCTCTCATGAGTACACACAAATTTCATTATTTTTATTATCTTTAAAATATAACGTACATAATTTTAAAAAGAAGTATTTAAATAAATAACACATGTTTTATTTTAAAACTTAAAGTCCTGTACCTCTCTCCATTCCCATTTTCTCACTTATTTCCATCTCTCCCGATGCAACATTTTCAGCTTTCTTCTCTGAATTTTGGTTTACAATTTAATTTCACGTCTCTAAATAATTACACTGTATTGTTACTTCTTGATTTTACACCAATAAGTAATGGCTATTGATTTATTACTATAATTAACTATTTTGCTATTTTTCCTGTTTCCATTGCTACAAAAAGCACTTTCTTTCCCATCTTTTATATCCTAATCTCAGTTAAATAAATGTGCAACCTTTAGATTATTTTTGAATATGTGTATTGGCTCAGACTGCCTTAAGAAAGAGCGACAGAGAGCGAGTGTGTCTGGTGTCTTGTCCTCTCTTTATAAGGGCACTATCCTTATTAGATTAGAGTCTGTGTTAATCTGTTTTGTGTTGCTATAAAGGAATATCTGAGGCTGGGTAATTCATAAAGAAAAGAGGTTTATTTGGCTCACTGTTCTGCAGGCTGCACAAGAAGCATAGTGTCAGCATCTGCTTCTGCTGAGGACCTCAGGAAGCTTTCAATCATGGCAGAAGGAATACAGGGAGCAGACGTGTCTTATGGTGAGAGGGGGAGCAAGAGAGAATGAAGGGACGGGTGCCACCTCTTTTAAGCATCCAACTTTTGTATGAATTAATAGAGTGAGAGCTCACTCATTACCACAGAGAGAGCACAAAGCCATTCCTGAGGGATCCACCCCCATGACCCAGAAACCTTTCACTAGGCCCCACCTCCAACATTGGGGATCACATTTCAACATGAGAGTTTGGGGTGACAAATATCCAAACTAAATCAGAGCACCACCCTTATGGTCTCATTTAAACTTAATTCTCTCCTAGAGGCTCCATCTCCAAATACAGTCATATTGGAGGTTAGAGCTTCAACATATGCATTTGGAGGGGTTGGAGGGGTATGTATTCATTCCTTAGTTATATGTAAACAGTGCTCACAAATAGTCATGTAGTAAACTATGATTACTTTTCTCATGAGTGTTTCCTTCGCCTTGGATTTTTTGTTTATTTGTTCCCTGGGTCATTTTCCTCTGAACTATACTTCAGCTGCAAATGCTTTGCCACTGTTTAAATCACCTCTAAAGACACAGGCATTGTATCTATTTCATCATTCCTAAGACTTCAGGACATGGATCACCACCTAGATTTAAGACGTGTTTCTGGCAGAGACATCTGAAAGCCAGGTGGTTCTCCATGAAGAAGAATTTCTTCATACTTGTGCCAGGTATTTTCTTTACCATTCTTTGGCACTGGAGCCCTTGTGTCCTAAATCCCATGTCTTTCCTTCCTCTTTTTTTTTTTTTTTTTTTTTTTTGCTTTCTACTTCACTTCAGTGAAATATTTTCCAGAAAGAGGGAGCAGGGCAGATACAATTTGTAAAATACAGCATGTTGATCCTATTTCAATCCAATATATCATTGATGGTTTCTTCATATATCAGATTCTATTTTGGAAATTACATTAAATCAGAATTTCAGAATTTTGAAGACACAGCACATTTTTTTTGCTTTCCATTGCTTGAGATGAGAAGTTTGAAGCCAATCTGATTTCTCATCTTTAGTGTGTTGCCTATCCCCAACAAGTCATTTTTTCATCTCTTTAAGCACCTAGGATTTTCCTCTGGTTTTCACATTGTGAAAATTTAAGTTTATTTTCTTTGTCTTTCTTTCTTTCTTTTTTTTTTTTAGAGATGAAGTCTTTCTCTGTCACCCAGGCTGGAGTGCCAGTGACACAATCTCGGCTCACTGCAGCCTCCACCTCCAGGGTTCCAGTGATTCTCCTGCCTCACTCTCCCGGGTAGCTGGAATTACAGGCACACGCCACCATGCCCGGCTAATTTTTATATTTTTAGTAGAGACAGGGTTTTACCCTGTTGGCCAGGCTGGCCTTGAACTCCTGACCTCAGGTAATCCACCAGCCTCGGCCTCCCAAAGTGCTAGGATTACAGGTGTGAGCCACCATGCCCAGCCAACTGTATTTTCATAGTAGATCCTTTTCACTTAGAAATTCAGAATGTTCATTTCTCATAAATTTCTCCTGGCTCACTGAGAATATTTATTATAATTTTCTGAAAGTTTCTTAGAACCAGGTAGTCTCTCTTTCTTTCAAGTGTTTTTCCTTGTGTGTTTGTCTTGATTTTTATCTTTTTAAAAATCATAGGCTGGGCGCGGTGGCTCATGCCTGTAATCCCAGCACTTTGGGCGGCCGAGGTGGGTGCATCACTAGGAGATTGAGACCATCCTGGCTAACATGATGAAACCCCGTCTCTACTAAAAATACAAAAAATTAGCTGGGCGCGGTGGCAGGCGCCTGTAGTCCCAGCTACCCAGGAGGCTGAGGCAAGAGAATGGCGTGAACCCGGGAGACGGAGCTTGCAGTGAGCCGAGATCACACCACTGCACTCCAGCCTGGGCGACAGAGCGAGACTCCGTCTCCAAAAAAAAAAAAAAAAAAAAATCATAGGCACTTTTCAGGTATCTAACAGTCATTGATTATATAGCCTTTTCAGTGGTTAGAAACAAAATGAGATGAAAAGCTTTGAGTACAGGAATGTGCCTATTCTTAACTGTGTCTGACGTCTTCAGGTTCAAAATTCTCATATTTAACCCTGCCCAGATAGTGAACCTACAGAATTTCTGCTTGGGTGGAGAAAGAGCAGTTAAGAAAGAGCTGCCCACATTAAAGAGGAGTTTGAGGCTAAAATAGGCTTTCAACTAGTACTCCTTTCCTATTATCCCTACCTCTAAATGAACTTGAGGTCACATGCTTAAAACTTTCTTGGACATGCTATGGAACCAATCAATGTGTATGATATTCAGTTTTCCCAACTGCTGACTGGGCTTTATTTTTCTCAAGTTTGTTATCTCATTACCATTCTTCTTTTCAGCTTCCAAAATTTTGCTTCTATTTTCTCCTCTCTTTCTTCCTGTTCTTTATAGGTTTATATCTTAAAAATTACTTAGCTGCCATTTTAGTTAGTTTATTGAGAGAGACCAAAAGTAGATATAGATATTTATTGGATGTTTATGTTTTTTAAAGACAGAGTCTTGCTCTGACACCAAGGCTAGAGTGCATTGGCACAAACATGGCTCACTGCAGTGTCGAACTCAGGGCTCAAGTGATTCTCCCACTTAGGCCTCCCAAAGCACTGGGATTACAAGTGTGAGCCATCACACCCAGTCCTGATGTAAATATTTAATTTCCATCTTAACTCACGTCTGTTCTTTGTAACAACTCTTTCACCTGGACAACAATTCTTTCCTGAATTGAAAAATTCTGTTGCTTATTATTCTAAATGGTCAATCATTTGATCAGTTGCCTAACCAGAAAATAGTTATTTTTAACTGAATATTATATTACGAGAAGTACAAAATTTCTACTATCTATATATATATACACACACACACATACATACATCTCTCTCTCCATATATATGTATATATTATATTATATATGTATCTATATTATATTATATGCATGTATATACATATATAATATATACATATATTATATATATAAAATACACACATATATATTATATATATAAAATACACATGTATTAACTTAGAGGTTGGAAATGTAGCCAACATGAGGGAAAAAAGAAAAATAACAAACTAACCTATAGTTACTCTTTAGAGGAAAAGTAATGCTAATTTAATTCAAACAGAAATGAAAAACATACTTTAAAATATATATTGTTTATTTCTATGAAGTCATTTTTCACTGAAACAGGAAATAAAAGGCAAGTAGAAATGACATTTCTTTCTCATGTTTTGTTTCAATAGAGATCTAAGGTTTTGAAAATTCCCTTAGTCTTACCTTTCAATTTAAAAATTTGTTTGCATATTAACATTTTATTGGGCTGTAAGAATATCACAAGAATTAATACTTAGAACAATAATATTTATTTTTTAATATTTGGAAACAAATTATTCAATAAGCACTTCATATATGAGAGAGAACTTAATCTTTTGAACTTCAGGTGCATAGAATTGGATTGTTATCCTTGATTTTTTGGTTCTTGCATGACTGTGTCTTATTTTGTAAAAAAATAAATAAACACAACTTGATACTACATCATTCCCAATTATTTAAATCAACCTTTTCTTCCTCTCCTCATCCCTCTGCCTTCCCTACAAAGTAACTGCATGTGTTTATCACTCCCTTGCTTTGTTATTCATCAGTTTTGTTACTTATATATTTAATCCGAAACAATTTTTTTGGCTTAGTGTTTTATTATTGGGTATTGTACTGCATGAAGTAATCTAAGATTTGCTTTTTTCACTCAATATTATGTTACTGAGATTTATCCACAGTGTTTCCTATACTATAGGCCATTGATTTTGCTGGTTTTTAACATTCCATTGCATGGCTCTAAGATTATTTATCTATTCCCTGCCAATGAGGATTTTGTTCTGGGTCTCTGTGGCTCTGACACTGTATTGCACTAATCCTGAGTCCTCAGTTTTGTGAACTTGTATCTGGACTGCCCAGGCCCATCTTTGAGTGTCCCCACTTCCAGCCACTGAGCAATTCTTCCCTCACTCTTGAGCATCTGTCTGGGAAATCAGAGATCCCAAACAGAGGGACTGGCTGGAGCTGCAGCAGAGGAACATAAATTGTGAAGATTTCATGGGCATTTATCAGTTCTCAAAATTAACACTTTTGTAATTTCTTATGCCTGTCTTTACTGCAATCTTTGAACATAAATTGTGAAGATTTCATTTTAATATGGACATTTATCACTTCCCTAATAATACTCTTATAATTTCTTAAGCCTGTCTTACTTTAATCTCTTAATCCTGTTATCTTCATAAGCTGAGAATGTGCATCACCTCAGGACCACTGTTGTACAAATTCATTGTAAAACACGTGTATTTGAACAATATGAAATCAGTGAACCTTGAAAACGAACAGAATAACAGCAATCTTAGGGAACATGGGAAGACAACCATAAGGTCTGACTGCCTGCAGGGTCAGGCAGAATAGCGCTATATTTTTCTTCTTGCAGAGAGTCTATAAACAGATGTGCAAGTAGGAGAGATATTGCTAAATTCTTCTCCTAGCAAGGAATATTAAATATTAAGACCCTAGGAAAAGAATTGCATTCCTGGAGGGAGGTCTATAAACGGCCGCTCTGGGAGTGTCTATCTTATGCAGTTGAGATAAGAACTGAAGTACACCCTGGTCTCCTGCAGTACCCTCAGGCTTATTAGGGTGGGGAAAAGATCCCGCCCTGGTAAATTTGAGGTGAGACCAGTTCTCTGCTCTCGAACTCTATTTTCTGTTAAGATGTTTATCAAGACAATATGTGCACAGCGGAACATAGACCCTCATCAGTAATGGTAATTTTGCCCTTGCCTTGTGATCTTGCTTTGCCGTTTGAAGCATGTGATCTTTGTGACCTACTCCCTGTTCATACACCCCCTCCCCTTTTGAAATCCCTAATAAAAACTTGCTGGTTTTGTGGCTCAGGGGACATCACAGACCTACCAATATGTGATGTCGCCCCCAGAGGCCCAGCTGTAAAATTCCTCTCTTTGTACTCTTTCTCTTTACTTCTCAGACCGGCTGACACTTAGGGAAAAATAGAAAGAATCTACCTTGAAATATTGGGGGCTGGTTCCTCTGATAAGCATCTAAGCCCAGACTCTTGGATGTCCTGTCCAGCCTCATAATGCTTGTTTGTTTCTTTCCCGGGAGACAGAGGTAAAATCTCTGGAGAGCTTTCTTACATTGTGGGATAATAAAATCCCTCAAAGACTATATCTTCCTCAGGGTCTAATCAAGACAGAACAGCCAGTGCTCTCAGTCATCTTAATTAGCCATGATACACAGGCCGGAGTGGCCATTTTGTCTAGTAAATATTGCCAGTGAAAATGGCCTTTGGAGTGGTCTAACAATATTACTTACTGCTAACTGTACATAACCTGTAAGAGAGACTATGTGTTCTCCAGAGATTTGTCAGAGAATATAAAGAACATAATCTTGATATTACCATTTCCTAGCATTATCACAACTAGGTGCAGGATATAATCATTTGAACTCAGAAGCTGAAATATGTGTACAACAACTCACAAATATTTCTCAGTGGATGGTCTGGAGACTCCTAGGGGTTTCTGCAATCTTTTCTGCAGACTCATAATGCCAAAAGCATTTTCAAAGTAATGCTAATATATTATTTGTCCTTTTCTGCTCTCATAGTCTTTCAAGTGTATGGTGGCATTTTTCAGAAGCTATGGAAAGGGTATGTAATATTGAAAAGATGAATGCAGGAAAAGGTATGAGATTCCAGCCTATAAAATCAGACATTGAAAGTATTTGCAAAACTGTAAAACATTGTCACTCTTCTCATTAATGTTTTCTTTGGTTTTGGAAATTTTAGTAATTTTCATAAAAATATGTTGCTTATGTTAATGGGTACTTGGTTTACTATTCTTTTCAAATGAATTAGCAAATACACATTTTAATATTTTTATTTCTAATGTAGTAAATATAGATAGAAATGTTTTTATTTCTAATGTAGTAAATATAGATAGAAATAACCCATATAAATAAATAAAGGCTTACCAAAACTCTTAATCCTTTGTAAGAATTTTAAAAGATCCTTGAAAACAAAAAAAATGAGTGTTGTTAGTCTAAAATAGTTTTTTTTTTGTTTGTTTCTCCTCTCTTTCTAAGCTTATTTGGCTCTTTCATTCATAAATACTTGCTACACATAAAATTATTTTATTATTATTATTATTTAACATTTCTGCTTTTTTTGTTTTATTATGAGTTTTCTAAATTTATTACTTTAAATAATAGTATATGAAATTACTTGTCCGCAGCTTTAATTTGGGCATATTGAATATCTTTGTTAGAAACTGTAACAGGCTTTACTCTCTGTGGTTCTTAAACATAGCTATACATTATACTCACCTGGATAGCTTTAGAATATATATCTATGCCTGGACCACACCCCTATATTTTATCATGTAACCTACCAAATACATCAAAGAGTGCCCAATTAAATGCT
Source organism: Pan paniscus (assembly GCF_029289425.2). Classification (NCBI taxonomy): domain Eukaryota; kingdom Metazoa; phylum Chordata; class Mammalia; order Primates; family Hominidae; genus Pan; species Pan paniscus. The sequence continues at coordinate 25,397,991 of NC_073258.2, read as the reverse complement.
TATACCTACATTTTTATTAATAGGAAACTTTGATATCAGTGTAGTAGACATTAGTGATCATCAACACTTTTCTTCTCTTTTTCCTGGAAGCACAGACTATTACTTTTCCCAATCCTATTTACAGTTGAATAGCTTGAAATGACTAGATCTGGCAGAAGGGCACAAGGTGAACATGTATAGCTTTTAGATGAACTGTATTAAAATATACGATTCTTACCTAACATCCTGTTTGTACTTCTGAGCTAAAATAGAGACACTGTAGTTGGAAAACTTCTCCTAGTAGTAGCCTAAAAGGGTCATCCAACAGAGACTTCTAGTTTGGGCTTGGAAACCACCCAATTAGGACCAAGTTTGATTTTTTTTTTTAAACAGACAGGGCATATACTCTGTCCTCCAGACTGGAATGCAGTGGCATGATCATAGCTCACTATAACCTCTAACTCTTGAGCTCAATGATTCTCCCACTTCAGCCTCCAGGGTAGCTGGGACCACAGGTGCACGCACACTAACATGCCCTGCTAATTTTTGTTATTTTGGCAGAGAGGGATCTTGCTATGTTGCTCAGGCTGCTCTCAAACTCCTGACCTTAAGCAATTCTCCTGCCTCAGCCTCCTAAAGTGCTGAGATCCCTGACATCAGCCACTGCACTTGGCCTGATTTCTTCATTTGCATAAACTGACCTGTTTGAGGGTTGGGTCATGAACTTCCTTTATTTAAGTCAGACCTGCTCTTTTTCTCCAGAACATGCTTTCCCTTTACATTGGAGGCTACACATCTCCCTGATCTGTAGACTGTTATTTTTTAGAAAATAAAGTGCCCTTTTGTTTTTCTTCCACAGACCTTAAGATATTGTGTTAACCCTCAATATATGAAGGACATAGTCTCAAGATAACATTTATTGCCAGCATGGTAGCTCATACCTATAATCCCAGAAATTTGGGAGGCTGAAGTGGGTGGATCACTTGAGCCCAGGAGTTTGAGACTAGCCTGATTAACGTGAAAAAACCCTGTCTCTACAAAAAATACAAAAATCATCTGTGCATGGTGGTGTGCACCTGTATTACCAGCTATTCAGGAGGCTGAGGTTGGATAATCACCTAAGCCTGGGAAGGTCGAGGCTACAGTGAGTCGTGTTCTCACCACTGCACTCCAGCCTGGGCAACAACAGAGTGAGACCCTATCACACACACAAAAAATAAATAAAATAAAATAAAATAATTATGAATCATACTACTATTAATTACTACATAAAATTGATACTTCTTTTTAGTTGTTTTGTTTTTGTGCTTTTAATGCTGTTAAGTAAGGATGTACATGTAGTAAGAAGTCTATTCTGTGAAGTCCCATTCCTTGTGTAGTTACTTTACAAATTGATGTATGATTGGGTTTACTTTGTTTCCCTTTGTATTTAATTTCAAGAAATGTTGGTTTTATGCATAATACACTTACGGGATCTTTGAGTCAAAATGATATAGACAGGCATACGAAGACGTTTCATTTCTTTGTTTTCATCCCTGACCTCTCCACTCTGCCTCTACTTCCAATTCCTTATTAGTAAATTTCTCCTGGACCAGCTATCTCACCTGGCAGGTGAGAAGTGAGAGCTACCAGCACAGGAGAGGAAGAGTTTACAGAAGCTGTCTGGGTTTCTCAGCTCAAGGGCTCCCTCTTCTGTTATGTCTCAGGCAGTTTATTTAATTAAAGTTTGTGCTTTAGTCCAAATTTCCCTGTCATTTCCTTTTGCTTTCCCAGTTCTCCTGTCCTGATCATTTCATTCTCAAACTTCGCCATAGCAGTTTTCCACTCGTGGTTGTTAGGTCCAGGTCCACGATTATGCCAAATGCCACACCCAGGGTTAGGGTCTAGCCCTAGCTGAGGTCCAAGGGGAGTGGATGGATAGCTGAAAGAACACTCCAGGGGAGCCGTTTCTCATCAGTGGCTTACTCACACTGGCCCTCTAACACTGTCCACCTTTATCTTGGCTGTCTGCTCCAGCTCTGTGGCTCCTGCCACCCCACATCTGCAGCTGCACATTTGGCTCTCCCTTGCCTTCAGGGTCAGCAGCTTAATTATTTCCCTTTCTGGGCACCAGCACGAGCCGTGCTGTGGCTCCCCTATATATCCTTCTGCAAGACAGACAGCTCTGGTTCTCTCTCTCTCTTTCTCTGGGTGCCAGCGCCATGTCAAGCCATACCTAACAGCCCGTAGTGTCAGCAGGGCAGTTACACCTTCTACAGACAATAGTGGCTCAGAGCCATGTTTGAGCTTACACAAACAGGTTATATAACAAGTGGAGTATGCACCTGCACCCTAAACCCGCTGAGTCACGCAGGCCTGGATGTCTGCCTAGGCCTAATTCTTGACCAAAGCACATCCATGTCCCTTACAATGGTGCTCTCCCCTCTTGCAGTGCATTCTATTTGCTGGGGTTTCTGAGTTCTGTCACTGCTCATGCTGTGTCTGTATTTCTTTCACTTCTCGGTACGGCAGTCCTTCTGATCCGCTACTGATCTGCTCCACAGTTGCGACTTCCACTCTAATGCTGGGGCTGTGAAGGATCTCCTACCCCTACCTCCCACTTAGGCACTTTTTTTGTTTTTTAATTGGGAATAGGGTGAATTTGTGGGTTTTCTCTGCCTGAAGGTATAGATTGTTTTATTATTTGTATTAGTCCTGTAGAAATATTTAAAACATTTTTTGTTGTGTTTTGTAGAATTTTCAAAGAGAAATGTGAGGAAACTGGAGTAAAAGCTGGACCATGCTCCTCTGGGAACACAGAACTCTCAAGAATTTCTCAGGCATTTGCTATTAGAGTCCTTTCTCTTCTACTCCTTCTATGTAAATGAAGCAGGGGAAATGGAGAAGCCCTAAAGGAGGCATTGAGAATCAACAGCTAGTGAAAAACCATACATGCTGCTGTGGCAGAGTCAAGCTGAGAAGCTGAAAACACTCTGATTTTTGTTCAAGTGGTTTCTCCTGAGGGACCCAACTAAAGCAAAGTACCCTCAACTCTGTTAAAGTACGGTAAATATCTGCAAAGCAGGAACAAACACGCTGGGCACCTAGATGCTTTTAGGGAGTTATGTGTATTTCTAACATCTGAAACAATGTTTTAAACTCAGCCCTTAATTCAGTGATCTAAATGAACTCACACAGTTCTCAGGGAATATTTTTATATTTTTTAAAAATATGTACATGCTGAGGTTTCCAATATGTATGTTTTCTCCGTATATATGGGAAGCCATGTGATATTGAAATGGATCCATCACAACTTTAAAACAGAATTACAGTTCTTACATACACTTTTTAAGGTGTTTGTTGGTTTCTGATATTGGTTTCCCCAATCAGTAAAAAGAAGTACTAGTTCAGCTCTAGCCCAGAAAAGCAGAACATACTAACTGATATGTGTAGTACATCAAAGGAATTATTGTACCAAGTTTTATTTTTGAGGTTTTCAAACACTAAGGTGATTTTACCTCACAATTTATTACAAGAAGAAAAAGCAAGATGAAACTTTTCCAGAAATATTACCAAAGACAAGGTTGAAAGATATTTTTAAAGCAATTTTAGAATCTGTTGTTATTCTGGGTCCTCTGAGAGGCAGATACCAGGACATAATTACATGGGCAAGAGATTTATTAGGGCACTGCCTGTGAGTGTAAATGAGAAGGGAGCCACAGGAAGCAATCAATGCATATTTGATCCATGTGGGAGAGAGAGGGAGGGAAGGGAGACTGTGTAGAAACATCTTACCCTGCAGTGAGGTTCTAAGAAATTTCATCAAGTATATCACTGAGTCCTTCAGTGAAAATAACCCCCCAGAAACAGTCCTGCTGCAGTCTCCTGCCTACACTCAGCCACTGCCTGGGAGCAGCCTGTTGGAAGTATGATCTTGACATGAACTGGGTGTTGGTGGATTCAGAGTACAGCCTCTGGGACCCTAAGTCAATTACTCTCCCAGCAGTTAGACAGCTCATTTTCACAGCTGCCACTTATCCAAAGTCAAGAAAGCATACTAAGTTACCTATCTCAAAGTTACAGCATATCATCCTTCTTTTATGCAAAAATCCAAAATTAAATGCAAAAAACACCTACTTAGAGTATGCTTATGTCTACAACAAGACTGAGAGCCACTCCATTCTTCTGTACATTAAAAATGTGCCTTTGGTTTAAGAAGCTAGATATATTGAACTATGCCTAGGAATCAAGTTGGCTATGAAAATCACTAACTTTAGAAAAGGGAAAAGAATGTGAATAAATAATCTGATGACAAAAATTTCATTTTTAAGTGGTATAGTGACTGCCCTGGCTATATAAGAAAAGGGCTTTGAAGGATTGCAGCATTCATGATTTATGGAATTCTTTTTCAGTACTGACCTAATTGACTTGTGCTTTCAGAAAATTCATTAATTAATGATTAATAAAATAACACCTTGAACCACGTGGCAGTCTCAGGGCAAACGGCCTGAGTTTCAGAGTCTCAAGGCAGAAAACTGATGCCATTTCAATATTTCCCACCCTAGGTCAGTGTTCTGTTGTTGTTTCAACCGTGGTGGCCTTGTCCACCACTTAGGTGTTCCTTTCAGCCCTGAACTTTAAATATACCTCACCAATCCAGCTCTGGATGACTTGCCTTCCTGCTGCCTATGGCTGCATCTTACTGTGGCTTCTGGTCTCTAACAATACTTTTCTTTGAACATTTTACAGTTTTTCTGTTAATTCACAACTATCTGATCTTGTGTTCCACACTGGCATTCACCAGAACTTACTCCTTTTTGTGTATGTGCAGATGCTGTTATTTAGAGTGGGATTCATCTATTTATAACAACCTCATGTGATGCCCATTTGAAATTTTACTGATTTTACTGAGCTTTACTGAGCTTTACATTATGGGATGATTCTGAGCTCCATTCAATCAAGATAAAGAAAACATCATGCCAGATGAGAAGGGAAACTCATCTCTTCTTTTTCCAATGCTGAAAGAGTAAGTATAAGATGGAAGCTCTGTTTCTTGAAAGTTTGTTAAAATTCATCCCTTAAAATTGTGACTGGGTGAAATGTCATATCTGATTAACTTGGAATTCGGTAGGAAAAAAAAGAGCAAAGGAAAAAAATTAATCAAACAAATGGTAAGAAGTGAGAAAGAGGAAAACAACAAAAAGAATAATAAAGAAATCAGAAAATAAAAGGCAATTAATAAATCAGTCAGTTAATTAGACAACTTAGTAGCTACTATCAGGTCAATACATAACATAACAATGTAACAAATTACCAAGCACTGATAAAAGCTATGAGAAAATTAAGTAGGTAATGAACTAAGACTGGGCAACTTATTTCCTTAGGATGGTCAAGACAGTCTCAAAGTAAATAATGCTTAATTTGAAATCTGGGTTATCGGAAGGAAAGTGTTCTGGGCTGGCAGGTCTTCATCTAATATTTCAATGTCTCAGGACATTACAATTTGGTTCCACTTTTATTCCACTTATTTGATTCTAGAGCTATTTTTTTTTTTTGTCGTGTATTTCCCAGAAACAAAATAGGGTAAGTTGTCCACATTATTTTCTTACAATTAGTCTTCTTGGTATCTGTACTTATTCCATACTTTTATTTCTAACATTGTTTATTTGTTCCATATCTCTTCTTTGTCATACAACAGAAAGTTTATTTATTATTATTTTATTATTTTTAAGGTTTCTTCTTTTGTTAACTCTATTCTTTCATTTTTATTACATTGGTTTCTACTTTTTCTCTATTAATCCCTTCTTATACCTTGAATAGGTTTATTTCCTAACTTGACAGCATAGTTTACTGATTTTTTAATCTTTTTTTATTAACAAATGAATTTAAGACTATAAATATTTTCCCTACCTGTTTGCATTACTTCTGCTTGAAGATGTCATCTCATTGCCATCTTCCTCCAGTACCCTATTTTCATGTTTTCCTAGACAATTCTTTGATTTTGTTTTTATTTTTGGTACAGTTAGTGTTTGCCACTACATCTAAATTTTCTAGATTGTTTTTATTTTTGGTAAAATTACTCTTTGCCACTGTATCTAAATTTCCTAGTTTGTCTTTTAGTATATCTTCCCTAAGGAAGAGTGGATTATTTTCATTAAAAAAATTCATTCTTCACTTCTAGATTACTCACTGTATTGACCATTTATATGTCACATATGCTCCTCTGAATCTCCTCCTAGTTTGATGTTGGAACTATTGGATGCATCCTCATTGGTTCACAAACTTCCATCTCCAACCTCCTTCTCTATCTTTGGTGCCTTCTGGTTTCACTCTTTAACAAGATCTTCTAAGACCAAATCTACATTTCCTCACAGTCCATTCTGTCCTTTTATTTTTAATTTGAACAACAGTTTTTATTTCTGAGATACCTCCCTTTTTTTCTCCACTTCTCCACTTCTCCAGTTCTTGTATTATAATGGTGGCTTATGCCTTTATATAACCCAATCAAGGGTAGAATACAAAGACTTAAAAAGGTTCTATCCACAAAGAAAATAATCAATGTTAGCTACTATGATTAATATTCTTATTTGAAAGTCTAAATCTGCCCCATCAGTTAACACTTTGCTGATGTTTAGATTCTTCCATATTCTTTGCTGTTATGTTTCCATTTAGACTATTTTCTGTTTCTGTTTATACAGACTGCTTAGAGAGAGTGAGTAAAATATGTCTTGAATCCTGGCCTAGCTTCAGAGAAAGTAAGAAGGTAGTAGCTTGATTGTATGTTCAGTGCTATACTTTTATATATGGGTCCTCCTTATACCACCCAACTTCTGCCATCAACAACACTGCACTGTCTCTTCTGCCTGAGTTCACTCACCCATTGCTCCTGTTTGGAAACAAACACTGGAAATGCACTTTCTTAGCTACTCCTGTTTTGGTCCCTCTGGTTCTATCAGCTCCTACTACCCACCATCTCCATGTAAAAAACAGTCTTGGTGCTGTTTTTGCCTGTTTGCCTTTGCCCTATATTTGGTGATTTTCCTGTATTATCTCATACTGCTCATCTTTTAGATATTTATCACTCTTTCATGGTATTAGAATTGTGGGAGTGTTCTCTTTCTGCCTATCTTTTAATTTTCTATTTTTTTTCATAATTGTTACAAATATGGAGAAGACGAAGAGGATTGCAGCCTCTTCTCAGGCTGCCATCTTAAAAAGGAATTTAGTACAGAAAGTTGTAAAGTGAAGTTCCCAGCAACCTTTGGAAAGCTAATAACTATAACATTACAATTATTCAGGCTATACAATATTACAAAATTATTTTCACCATATTTAATACCACAAACCTAATTTAGCTTATTACTATAATATAGAATCCCAGTGAAAATACAATCATGTAAATCCAGCTTTTAATCATTTTAAAATGATTAAATCTCAAAAGAATAGCACACTATAACTAAGTAGTATTTATTCCAAGAATATTGTTATAACTAAGGAATTGTAGCAGCATAACCCACTCAATCAATACATTAAAAAGGGGAAAATATATAATTATATAAACAGATGAAAATAGATAAAATCTACTATGGAGTTTAATAAAAATATAAATAAAATAGGAATGTTTGGAAGCAAATGATTTAGTAACTGTGTCATACAACAACAAAAAAAGCTATTTCTTTCTCATTACCTTTACTCAGGACATAGCTTTGGCTTTGCTTGTCCCTGCTCAATTTTGTTTTACATATCTTCTTCTTTTGTAGATCCAGGCTAATGGAGTAATCTTTATCTATAACTTGTTATCATGGCAAATGGAAAAGAAGAATCTTTGTAAAACTATGAGATAGTTCATAAAGCTTCTGTTGGACATTCCATTGAGTGATGGATGCTTACATTCCCTTTACCAAAGCAACTCCTGTGTCAAGCCTGGTTTCAAAGGAACGGAAAGTACATCCCTTCTACTAAGAGGTACTGGAAATCAAAGTGCCATGGAAGGGCTTATAAATTTAGTAAAAATAATACTATTGAATCCATCTCTCTTAACTGCAGTGTCTTTCATGTACAACACATGGTTGAGATTTTTTGATATGCATGTGATGAAACTATCATACACAGTTACTAGTTCAAGAAACTAATAAGGATAATTTATTTTAAAATAATTTCAACTATAAGGGGCTACAAATTACATTGTTATTCATTTCCTAAACATTCTAGGCATTCTTATAAATTCTGTAGTCTGTATGTATTCTAAAGCAGCAGTTCCCAACCATTTTGGCACCAGAGACTGGTTTCATGAAAGATATTTTTTCCACAGATTATGGTAGAGGCTGGTTTCAGGATGAAACTGTTCCACCTGAGATCATGAGACATTAATTAGATTCCCATAAGAAGCATGCAACTGATCCCTCGCATGCGGAGTTCACAATAATGCTGCTACTGGTCTGACAGGAGGCAGAGCCCAGGTGGTAATGTTTGCTTACCTCCCCCTCACTTCCTGCTGTGCAGCCCAGTTCCTAACAGGCCATGAACAGGTACTAGTCCATGGCCTGGGGTTTGGGGACCCATTTTCTAAAGGATAATTTTAGAAAAATAAATCCAATGATTGCATTTAGTATGTGATGTAATTGAGTCAATACATAATACATGGCACAGAATACTTTGCACTTGGATCTAAACGTGATATATTTCCAAGTGTAATTAATTGCAGAATGGTTGTCAATTTGAAGATTATTTTAATGTCTTTTAAGATGTTATATAGCTGTAATAAAGAATCACTTGATGACTGTATTCTCATCGCTTCACCACATACTTTTGCCAACTGAAAGAGAAATCGAACATAATTTTCAATAAATGAATGTACTAACACAGATTAGAATCTTAAGTTCAAGTCTTATTTTCTCAAATTTTTAATTTGCTATGTATAATTACAACTTGTATTGTTACCTGCTAAAGCTAGTGGCAAAATATAATTTTAAAAAGATATAAAGGCATGTTCCCCAAAGTAAAATTTAATTTGATATTTAAAGATGGTTTTTAAATATTGTGACAATAAGTCACAATGTCTTATTTGACTGTTTCATCAAACAACTTATTTTTTGTTTTCTGATTTTAAAAAGTGTGTTACTATAATTGTCTTCCAGGCTTTTCTCTGTGTTATACCATCTTTGTCTTATCTGAATTGTATAGCTTCCATATAATGATAACATTATTGACAAGTGAACAGATTTCAGCTGTTGCCCAAGAATGTCAAATTTAAATTTATGGGATCATTGTGCTTTCTAAGATTATAAATACAATAACAAACCATTTATTAGCTGACTGTCCATTTGTTCACACTATAATGCAAATTTAGAAGGGAATATAATTTTGAACTGGAAAAGATAACTGCTATCAGGTGCCAAGTCCATACTTTTATGCCTTAATCTGGACATTAATAGCATTTTTATCCAGGGTGACATACTTAGAGAGGAAAAAATAAATCAAAATATTGAAAAAATTTTGTTGTTTGAATGGCCAGTGTAAGGATAGAATTCTTTAAAACATATTAGTTTTTCCAAAGTAGGATGCAAAAACTAATAATGATAATGGAAATAGGGCTTAAAATTTAAGAAATACTTAAACACTAACTTTCTAAATTACAAACTACTTTAAAATGGCAGGATTGATGATTCATAGAATATTTATAAAATGATAATTCTTGCATTTTTTTAAATGGTAAGAAAAGGTATATGGTTTTTTAATGAAATGAAGTAATTGGCTTTTGTCAGTTCCCACTAAAAAGTGTTTTCTACAGCTGTACAGGCATCGTATTTGGTTTAATAATGACAAAATTCACAGTATTTTGTTTTCTTAAAATTGATAAAATACCATTTCTTTGAATTGTACAGTGTATGAGAATAATAATCTGATACGCATATATAACTTCAGATTTCCAGGTTTTTACAAAAGAACACAAAAACTTCCTCATGCCTGGTGACCTCATTTGGCCTCTTGAATGTAAAAAGACAACTGTTATTTCACTACTAGCCTCTAATATTTACCAAAAACATCTGGTTCACACTAAACCAGAATGATAAAGGGAAGGGATTTCTGGGAAATGTACTTCTATCTTTGTTAAACTGGCACAATACAATCCCACTATAATTCTCCCTGTCAATGTCATATTTATGTACACCTCTGTTAACTGCACTTAACATCTATCTTAAGACAATAGCAAAGTCATGCTTCCCTATAACATAATGAAATTGTCCTTTGTACAACTTTCTCCTCAAATAAGACACAAAATCTACTTATTCATTCTAGACTTTTTTTTTTGAGACGGAGTCTTGCTTTGTGGCCCAGGCTGGAGTGCAGTGGCGCGATCTTGGCTCCCTGCAAGCTGTGCCTCCCGGGTTCACGCCATTCTCCTGCCTCAGTCTCCCGAGTAGCTGGGACTACAGGCGCCCGCCATGACGCCCAGCTTTTTTGTATTTTTAGTAGAGATGGGGTTTCACCGTGTTAGCAAGGATGGTTTCTGTCTCCTGACCTCGTGATCCACCCGCCTCACCAGCCTTGACCAAAGTGGTGGGATTACAGGTGTGAGCCACCGCGCCAGGCCTCTTGAGTGACTTTTATTACCCTTCTACCTGAGTCACATTCCTTCTTTGATATCTTACAAATTAAACGCTATCATACAAGATTAATTACTTTTAATACTTTTTATGTTAGATGTTAGGCAAATGTAAAAGGAAAAGAGAAAAAAATTAATATACACACAAGTATTTGCATATTAAAATAAGGAAAACACTCATAAGTATTACAGTGCTCATTTCTGCCACTGGTCATATGGTCATGCATAGTATTTATAATTACCTTTTTCTACTACCCTTTGTCTTAAGCAAGTACTTTGGCTTGTTATAATTTGGTGTAGGCCGGGGTCCTCTACCCTTGGTCCATGGCCTGTTAGGAACTGGGACACACAGCAGGAGGTGAGTGGCAGGCAAGCACTACCGCCTGAGCTCTGCCTCCTGTCAGATCAGTGGCGGCATTAGATTCTCATAGGATTGCAAACCCTATTGTGAACTGCACATGTGAGGGATCCAGGTTGCATGCTCCTTGTGACACTCATATGCCTGATGATATGAGGTGGAACAGTTTCATCCCAAAACCATCTCCCACCCCATAAGTCCACTGAAACAGTATCTTCCATAAATCTGGTCCCTGGTGCCAAAAAGGTTGGGGACCACAGGTCTAAGCCATGAGAGTCCCCCATGTATTAGATTGTTTTCATTTTCCAGTGGCTTTACTCACTGGGAATGGGAATATTAAGAGGTAACCCAGAGGACCACCTGCTTTCCGGACATACTTATCTTTATTCCCATTGTGTGTTAGCAGCCCGATTTATTCTAGATAATCGGAATCCATCACCTCAGGCCAAACACCAGTGCTCTTTTTGTCTGTTGAATATGAGGAGCCCAAAGAAGCCAGCTAAGAGTCTTGGCTTTGGGTTTAATGAAACTATTGCTATAGACCTTTGTAGAAACATTTATCCCTTGAAAACTAAGACTTCTAGGCTAGCAGAGTCCAAAGGTGTTGAGAATGGGCAGTAATAGCATGTTACTATATCTTTAGGAGTAATAGTAAGAAGAGTCACTCCTGTTTATCCTTTGTTTTCTGGATTTATGAATCTCGACTATGAGAGAAACAGGGTCATAGATTGGTTGCTGATGGAGGCCATATGCCACATTGTGGAGAATGTTATCCTAGCTTCACAAAATTTAGTCACTCAGTTGACACTTCAAAAGCTCATTTCACCTTTGTTTCAGGCCAGTTGCTTTAGAGTGATGAAGATCATGATAAGAGCAATACATTTCATGAGTATCTCTGCACTTTATGTTTGGTAAAATGAATTCCTTGGTCAGGAGTATGTAATAACATGATCATGAGTAAGGCATTCCTCAAGTTCACAGATGGTGGGTTTGGCAGAAGCATTTCAGGCAAGGAAGGCAAATATATTTTTGGAGTAAATGTCTACTCCTTTGCGAACAAGCAGTGTTTGTTTCAACCTTGATGGAAAAATGCAGGTAGGTGTCCTGGATGAGCCTTGCTAGAGAGGATTTCTCTGTAGATGTACTTCAAAGGCACCATCCTGTATCCATTGGTCTATTGTCCTCATTCTTCCTGCAAATAAATTTGCATTAAAATAGTCATCTAATGTATTGTTCATGCCATGTATCTGCTGCAGGCATTGATACCTTTCTAAAAACATAAACTTTGTTTTAAAATTTAATTTAATTTAAGTTCCGGGATACATGTGCAGGATGTGTAGGTTTGTTACATAGGTAAACATGTGCCATGGTGGTTTGCTACACCTGTCAACCCATCTCTTAGGTATTAAGCCTCATGTGCATTAGCTATTTATCCTGATGCTCTCCCTTCCTCCAAACTAGTGACAGACACTATTGTGTGTTGCTCCTCTCCCTGTGTCCATGTGTTCTACCTGTTCAGCTCCTGCTTACAAGTGAGACACATGGTGTTTGGTTTTGTTCCTGCATTAGTTTGCTAAGGATAATGGCTTCCAGATCCATCCATGTCCCTGCAAAAGATATGATCTCATTCCTTTTTATGACTGCATAGTATTCCATGGTGTATATGTACCACATTTTCTTTATCCAGTCTATCGTTGATGGACATTTGGATTGATTCCATGTCTTTGCTATTGTGAACAGTGCTTCAGTGAACATACACGTATGTATATCTTTATAATAGAATGATTTATATTTCCTTGGGCATATACCCAGTATGGAGATTGCTGGGTCAAATGGTATTTCTGCTTCTAGGTCTTTGAGGAATCACAACATTGTCTTCCACAATGGTTGAACGAATTTACATTCTAACCAACAGTGTAAAAGCATTCCTATTTCTCCACAGCCTCACAAACATCTTTCGTTTTTTGACTTTATAATAATGGCCCATCTGACCAGTGTTAGATGATATCTCATTGTGGTTTTAATTTGCATTTCTCTAATGATAAGTGATGTTGAGCTTTATTTCATGTTTGTTGGCTGCATAAATGTCTTCTTTGAGAAGTGTCTGTTCATGTCCTTTGCCCACTTTTAAAAGGGTTTTTTTCTTGTAAATTTTTTTAAGTATTGTCAATTCTGAATATTAGACCTTTGTCAGATGAATAGATTGCAAAAATTTTCTCCTATTCTGTAGAAAAACCTAAACTTTTTGTTCATGACATATCCATTGGGGTTGTGGAAATAATTATGACATATTAAAGCAGGCAGCCAACACAGTAATAGAGCTGTAAAAATTTTATATTATTATATAAATATCTTCATCAGCACAGAATTGTATATATAATTTTTTCTTTAAAAAAAATCTATATTTTCAAGTTTAACTTGAGAATATGAGACATTTGCTCCCTTTAAATGGACCATATCTTATATTCTACTTGTTGCAGGATAAACTGTGTTTCCCCAGAATTCATATATTGAAGTCCTAACCTCTAGTACATCAGAATGTAATCATATTTGGAAACAGTTATTTAAATATATAACTAAGTAAAAATGAGATATTTTGGGTGAGACCGAATTCAGTATGACTGTTGTCCTTATAATAAGAAGACTTTTGGATATACACAGAGATAAGAGACTAATGTATAATGCATGGGTTCAACCATGTGAGGACTCAGCAAGAAGGTGGCAATCTGCAAGACGAGGTGAGATGCCTCATAAGAAACTGAACCTGCCCACACTTTGCTCTTATACTTGTAGCCTCTAGAACTGTGAGAAAGTAGATTTATGTTGTTTAAGCCACCCAGCCTGTTTTGTTATGGCAGCCCTTGTAGACTAATACACTACATAACTGGTATTGAAGTTGTTTATGTGCATGTTTTTTTTTCCTCCTCTCAAGGCCATAAACTATTTGGAAATAGTGACTATGTCTCGTCATTGTGGCAGCATGTGGGGACACACTAGTTCCTCAATAAACATATGTTAAGTTGATGGTAAAAGGAAAAGAACATTTAGATTGTAATGCAATAAATACTTTAAGTGACAAATATATTAAATAAATATTAGTTTGGGAATAGTGTAGCCATCAAAATTTGAAAGTTATTATATGTTTTGGAGTATGCTTATTTTATTTTTTTTAATTGACAAAAACAAATGTTGCATGCAAATTAAAAAAAACAGTACTGTAAAACCTCTTACATGCAAACATTTGGGAAAAGTATTTATTGCTGAGAATCAAGTAAACGGTTCTTCTTTACATGTTTCTGCTGGAATCATGAAGCAGTTACATGCCATTCTTTCTTCACTCTTCATTCAACTTTCTATCTTCCTTTCAGTCATTCATTCACTTAAGCATCTATTAAGTGATAACTGTGTGCTAGTTACTAGAACTAGAAAAATAAAAGGATGGCTTTTTTCCCAAGAAATAAATTTTTTTGACTAAAAATAATTTGTTGAGTTTGCTTACATACAAAAAAGGTCTATTGAAACTATTTCAAGGCAAAACCTTACACATAGTAATGGCATCTTAATTGTGCCCCAAATTTGTAATCAAAGACAGCTGAGTGCACTGGAAAGCATTAGAGTCAGACTGAATTTTCCTCACCTCTTCCTCCAAAAAGATAGGATCCATGTGTTGGAGAATGGTTGGCTAGTGGTGGAGGACAATTACTACAGTATTTCCTTTTGAACTGTGCTGCTCCAGCACTATCAAACAACGGTTTGCATGATATTTGACCAAAATTCACAGTTAACATTGCTTTGTATAGTACAACATGCCATCATACTGCATTAGAAAAAGTACATTGAAAATAATGTCTAAGTCCCTATTTTCTTCAGAGCCTACGATTCCCAACTTTAAAGCATCTTTCTAATTAATTTGCTCTTTTTTAAATAAAAATTTCACTCCGATTTGGTTGTTTTAATTTCAGAGCTTCATATATGAAGTTCATCATTCATACCACCAACTGGCTATCTCTCCAAAACACAAATAGGATCACCTCATTTTTCTGCTTAAGTTCTTCCAAATCTTCTCTGCAATTCTTCTGCAGGAGGTGGCCCAAACCCCTTGGCAAAGTAAACCAGGCCCTCTGCAAGCTAGAGTTTCAGTTTCTTTCTTAAATCTCTGTCCTTCTACAGCCTTGTTCTAAACTTTCTGCATCCACATTGGATTGATTGCCATTGCTAGAAACCACTGTGCTGTCTTGCATTCCTTTTCCTGCGCATACACTCCTCCCTTGACTGGAACTCCCTATGCCGTATCTCATCTGCCTTGGAAACATTTCCTCAACTCAACCTCATTCTGTGAACATTTATTAAACCCCAACTATGTCTTAATTACTGTGCTATAAATGATACAAAGGAGATTAGATATTTCCTATATTCAAGGGTAGCACTGGGGAAAACAGTCAAATAAATAATCATAACTTTGTGGAAAACATTAATATAACAAATAAGATGAAATGATATATGAGAAGAAAAAGAATAATGGAAAGTTCAGAGGAAACCAACTTTGAGCCAAAATTTAATATATTAGGTTGGTGCAAAAGTAATTGCCGTCTTCACCATTACTGTTAATGGCAAAAAAACAGCAATTACTTTTGCACCAACCTAATAATATAAGAGGCACGACCAGGTGCGGTGGCTCACGCCTGTAATCCCAGCACTTTGGGAGGCCGAGGCAGTTGGATCACGAGGTCAACAGATCAAGACCACCTGGCCAACATGGTGAAACCCTGTCTCTACTAAAAATACAAAAATTAGCTGGGTGTGGTGGCACACGCCTGTAGTCCCAGCTTGTCGGGAGGCTGAGGCAGGAGAATCACTTGAACCCAGGAGGCAGAGTTTGCACTGAGCCGAGTTAGCACCACTACACTCCAACCTGACAACAGAGCCTCTGTCTCCCCACCCCAAAAAAAAGAGAGACTGTGAGGAAAAGTGGAGCTTGGAAAGGGCACTCTAGGCAGAGGAAACTATGTGTGCACAAGCATGGAGGGGAAGGACAGCAGGAAATGGGGGAATCTGGCAAGTCTACACTAAAAGATGAATGTGCAGAAACAGAGGCAGAGTGAATGGTATGCAGATTCAGCTCTGCATTCCAAGTGTGTCAAGATGTAGTTTACAAGCACATTCTTGCGAGTACTTCATCAGTCTTTCTTCTCTTTTAGCCCATAGCAGTCTTTAGACACATCTGTTAGAGTACTTGTCCTTGTCATTGCATTTCTTTAAATTTCTGCCTTTTCCACTAGGATGATGAAGTCCTAGAAAAGAGAGATCTTGGCTTATTTCAGTTTTTATGTCCAATATTAATGCCATATCTGGCTGAGAGTAAAACTTCAATAAAAATTCAATAGAAATGGGTTGAATGAATAGTGCACGAATAAAAATGAAGTTATATGTCAGAGTTGTGCCATCTTATCAAGGCAGTAGTTATTTTTCATCTCTGTTATTTCAACTGTCATTTACAACATGTATAATACTGAAATTTTTATCTTTATAGATTGTTTTAAAATACTATTGAGACATGAACCCCCCAAAATCTTCAAAAAGTAGCTGGTGCAAAAAATTATAAATATTTCAGCACATCTCTAATTGTTTTTCTGCCTGACCACGTCTACTTGCAAGAATTTAAAACAAAAAATGGAAATAGTGTATAATGGCTGATTTGAATTGCTAACTATAAACTATTTTATTCCCAGAAGGGCTGACTTTTAAGGGAATTTTATAAAGGCCAACAAGAAAATAGCTCCACTTATTAATTAGAGTTCTTCTGAAATTTGTCCAAAAAAATGATGCAATTTTGGGGGGACAAAACGAGCGTTCTGTATGAAGGAATTGTAACTATGGCTAAACAGTTGACAGGTCATAAAATAATATATTCATTATCTAAAGTTGCAATAAAATTTCAATTTCAGATCCAGCAATCTGTCTTTGTGTGGAATATATTTGATTTCTTACCAAGTGTTCTTGTTAGATGATAAAATGTCATTTTTTAAATTTATTAATTAATATTGGTGAAGGCTTTCCACTGAAACTTCTAAATCCACAAATCTGATATGCAAATTCCTTATAGCTACTGGATAGAAATAGTAGAAGTCTTTCAGATCAGATTCCTAATTTTTCTCACACTTTTGAAAGAACACCTGAAAAACTATTTTTAAAAACAAGAACTGAAATTAAACCCAAGAATTAATGGAAAAATGCAACTGTGTGGAAATCAGAAATTGAGGTGTGATTCTTACCTGACTCCATTTAAAACTGATAATTAACTTTCCTTTTGTGTGTGTACGTGTTTTAATCTTCAGTGAATGAGCTGATCACTGACTATTTCTCCAGACACATATAGCTCTACTTCCCTTTTCACTGAACATGCACTAGCTACACTGACCTTCCTTTAACACTTTAAGTTCACTGACATTTCTGGTACTTTCTCAACCTGTTTCCTCTGCTCAGCACATTGTTCCTCTTCTTCCCCCTTCTACTAAGTCACCACTACACAGCTCACCCACCTCAACCTCAGCATTCCTCCCTGACTGACACCTTATCTGGATGAATCTCCTCATTATATTTCTTTCAGCACTAAATAGTTTGTCCTGCACTTTTTCACGTGCTGACGGCATGGCATAGAGGTTCAGAGTGCAGTTTCTAAAGCTGAAACACAGTTTGAGTTTCAGCGTGTTTACTTATAAGTTATGAAAAGGTGACAGGAACAATTAATTGAGAAGGTAAGTAGCATAGTATTTAAGAGAAAGCTTCTAGAGTCAATATAGTTAGGATCGAGGCCTCAAAATTCCATTAACAGGCTCTGTAAGATCTTAAGTTATCAATATCTATGGGCCTTGGTTTCAGCAATTGTAAAACAGAGATATTAATAGCACCGAACTTATAGTTTCTTTTGTGTATCAAAACAGCATCTGACACATAAATGTTCACTATTGTATTATAGGTAAGAATGTAGCTCAGTACCTGGTACACATTAAGTGGTCAATAACAGATAGATAGATTAGATAGATAGAAAGATAGATAGATAGATAGATAGATAGATAGATAGATAGATAGATAGATAGTTGTATTTGTGCTAATGTAGTTACTACATTGCAAACTTAACATCAGTTGTTCAATGTTTATCCTGCACTATACAGAAAGATTCATCCTTGTTGGTCACTGTATCCTCAAGACCTAACCCAATGTCTGGCATATAGAAGATGCTCAGTAAATAAATATATTATCCAATGAATGAATCAATCCTTCACTTCAGGTAAAAGTGTAGGAAACTTTTGGAACTTTTGTGGGATTTCAATTAAATAAAATGTATTACAAATTTCTGGCACACTGACAGAAATATTGTGAGTGTTCAGTGAATGCCAATTGTTTTTTTCTACTCAACTCTGTAAGAAAATCCACTTATCTCTTCAATGAATCACATTTGTGATCTGTGTCTCAATATGTGTCTTTTCTCTGTCCTTGGGACAACTTCCAGAGACATAGAATGGTTGTTCCTTAACAATTTTCACCAGTTATTCTAGTTTCACTGGGGAGATAGTTCATGAAATGCCTCGTGTCACAATTCCAAAAGTCTATCTTAAATTTATTTTTAAACTTTGTTCTTCCTATAGCTTTTTGTGCAACTATTGGAAAGTCACATTGAATAGTGGAGTTAGACCAGGTGATCTCTAAATGATCAGACACTGCATGTTGCTAGTGTTCCCCACTGGGAGGACAGTGAATCCTTAGCAGCCATAAGGAGAACACAGATCCACTCCCTGAGGGATGCACAGGCAAGCACGCAAACATACATATGCACCCAGCTCTAACTGAACTGACAGGTATGTATTTCTTTACTATGAAAACAATAAGAAGGTAATTTAAAATCTTTAGTTGTTGAGATGGAGTCTCGCTCTATCCCCCAAGCTGGAGTGTAGTAGCATGACCTCAGCTCACTGCAACCTCCACCTCCCAGGTCCAAGCAATTCTCCTGCCTCAGCCTCCTGAGTAGCTGGGACTAAAGCACGTGCCACCACACCTGGTTAATTTTTGTATTTTTAGTAGAGACAGGTTTTCTCCATGTTGGCCAGGCTGGTCTTGGACTCCTGACCTCAAGTAATCCACCGGCCTCGGCCTTCCAAAGTGCTGGGATTACAGGTTTGAGCTACTGCACCTTCTATCTCCCATTTCACAGAAATTTTACACTAGTTGATGCTCTAACCAAGACTTCAAAAACTTTCCTTTTCAGGGTATTTATTTTTCATTTTACTTTTTTGGATGGAAGAGAATATGACATTTTATACTTATAAAAGGATTGACAAGAAGGATCTGTAGTATTACAGGGTTTTTTTCAAAACCATTTTAAGTCATAAGCCACTGCATGTGGACAGCTGCACTTGTCTCTTTTTACATTTGACATTCAAAGACCACAGAGCTTTGCTAATAAAAAGCATAGAGGAATTGTTTTTTTTCTAGCATGTTTAAGCCACAGGTCAGAGAGGAACTTGTTCCACCCAGAACCCATGGGAGGCCCTGAGAGGCTGCCTCATCCATGACCTTTGCTAATGGAATGATTCTTGGTAGTGAGCATTAGCTTGCCCCTTCCTCTGTGGGTATGCTGTCAATTTAGCTAGCTTCTTAGATTTGCTGACTTACTGACTCTTATAGATCCACTTTTCAGTGATTGTTAAAATCAAGCTGGTTAACACATCCATCACCTCAAATGTGTAACCTTTTTTGTGGTGAGAACATTTGATATTCACTCTCGTAGCAATTTCTAAACGTACAACACTCTACTATTAACTATATTCACCATGCTGTGCAACAGAATGAAAAAAAAAACTTGACTTGCTGTTTAGATGTTTCCTGAACACTCTTTGAGGTAGGTCAACAATTTGCTCATATTTAATAACTGTGGCAGTCAGACGTTCGGATAACTGCAGACATTTCATAGAATTTCTCTCTGTCACTTACAATTTACTAGAATGAGATGTGGCTGAAGTTTATTAAACAAGGTTTAATAGGAACTAGATGTTATATTGAGTGACTTGTATTGATGGTGTTTAATTATCATAACCTTGAGCCATTAGAATTATGATTAAATAAAGGAATTGGTGATCATTACAAAACCCTGTGAATATAATAAAAATCATTGTTGTGCAATTTATTTGAATGAATTGTATGTATGTAAATTATATCTCAATAAAACTGTTATAAAATCAGTCTGACTTATTCTTCCTTTTCTACCTCTGCAGGACAGAGAATCCATAAATATTCTAGTGCAATGTTATTCTCGCTGGGTCTTCATACCACACCCCCAAACCCTTCACCCTCCCACTTAAAACAAATAGACACTTTTCCCCCACACCTGCCCCAACTGTTTGTGGCTTCTGAGATTGTTTTATCGATTTCTTTCCCTAAATAAAATGTCCTTCTTACACTTATTTACATGCCTAAATTATTTAGTCATGGCATAAAAATTGAGAATCTACTATGTGCCCAGCACTGAACAAGACATCGAAGACATTTTTAAAAATAACAGATGAGTAACAGAATTTTTAAAATTTATTTTCACACGACTAGAAATTCTTTTAAAATTCTATAGCACTTTATCAGAGCATGTCTTATAGCCTTTATTATCTTCTACTGTGCCTTATAATTGTTAGTGTCTTTTATGAACCTTTCTAGCTATTCTATGGACTTCTAGTACAGAGGCGCACATATGGTATAGAAATTTATCCATTTTAAGGCCAGGCCCGGTGGCTCATGCCTATAATCCCAGCACTTTGGGAGTCCGAGGCAGGTGGGTCAAGAGGTCAGGAGTTCGAGACCAGCCTGGCCAACATGGGGAAACCCTGTCTCTACTAAAAATACAAAAATTAGCTGGGCGTGGTAGTGCGCACCCATAATCCCAGTTACTGGGGAGGCTGAGGCAGGATAATGGCTTGAACCCAGGAGGCAGAGGTTGTAGTGAGCTGAGATCATGCCACTGCACTCCAGCCTGGTTAACAGAACAAGACTCTGTCTCAAAAAAATATATATATATCCATTCTATAAATTAGTGTATGTTTCTATGCTTTATTATCCTTAATTCAGAAAAAAAAACTTTATTCAAAACCTAGAATCTTAGTGGTCAAATTTCATAAACTTCTGGCATATTCATTCATTAACTTTTTTTTTTTTTTTTTTTGTGGGGGGTGGGACGGAGTTTCGTTCTTGTTGCCCAGGCTGGAGTGCAATGGCACAATCTCAGCTCACAGCAACCTCCACCTCCTGGATTCAAGTGATTCTCCTGCCTTAGCCTCCCGTGTAGCTGGGATTATAGGCATGAGCCACCACCCCTGGCTAATTTTTTTATTCTTAGTAGACACAGGTTTTTTCCTTGTTAGCCAGGCTGGTCTCTAACTCCTGACCTCAGGTGATCCTCCCACCTTGGCCTCCCAAAGTGCTGGGATTACAGGCATGAGTCATTGCACCTGGCCTCATTCATATTTTTTTATTCATATGATGAATAACTTTTGAATACAAACCATGTGATTGGCATTGAATTAAACAATGGCAATATAAAGATGAATAAGACCTAATCTTTTACTTACTATCAGTTAGTATAAATTGATATAGAAACAAACAAATCTGTATCAAGTAAAAAGATTGCTAAAAATTATGTAAAAGGCAAAATGGCTTATAAAGGAGATATTGATTTTATTTGTGATAAAAACTTTGATGAAGAAGGTGACATTGGCAGGGTTAGATGGGGGAGACATTATAGTCAGATGGAAGGAACAGATTCAGAATCAAGGAGAGAGCCTGGTATAATTGGCAATTTTCAGATATGTTGTGATATTGAAACACAACTGCAAATGATGTTTAAGGAAATGGTGGGTGGAGAAGACAGAGAGGCAGTGTCTATGTCATGAAAATCCTAGTATGTCACACTAAAGATATTTCAACCTGTGAAGTCAGAGAACTCTTCAATCCTCCAAATCTCATAATGTTTTATATTGATCAATATTAAGGGATCTAGAACTACAAATACCATTTGACCCAGCCATCCCATTACTGGGTATATACCCAAAGTATTATAAATCATGCTGCTATAAAGACACATGCACACGTATGTTTATTGTGGCACTATTCACAATAGCAAAGAATTGGAACCAACCCAAATGTCCAACAACGATAGACTGGATTAAGAAAATGTGGCACATATACACCATAGAATACTATGCAGCCATAAAAAATGACGAGTTCACGTCCTTTGTAGGGACATGGATGAAGCTGGAAACCATCATTCTCAGCAAACTATCGCAAGGACAAAAAACCAAACACCGCATGTTCTCACTCATAGGTGGGAATTGAACAATGAGAACACATGGACACAGGAAGGGGAACATCACACACCGGGGCCTGTTGTGGGGTGGGGGGAGATGGGAGGGATAGCATTAGGAGATATACCTAATGTTAAATGACGAGTTAATGGGTGCAGCACACCAACATGGCATATGTATACATATGTAACAAAACTGCACGTTGTGCACATGTACCCTAAAACTTAAAGTAAAAAAAATAAAAATAGTAACCGATTATATCATCAACTACCATTGACTCTCCAGTCAGAATTCATTTTCTACCAAGTGCTGGGAGTGGAGGGTCAGAAAACAATTATTTGGAGATATGTCACCCATCACCGAGCTTTAAGACCCTTCCAGTTTCCTCTGTAAGAGAAACTCTTAACATGGGGTCTTGGCTGGGATCCATGAATCCCCTGAAATCACACATCAATCTTGTAAAATTTCCTGTGGTATCACCAGATTCCCGAAAGAGTAAGTGATGCATCCCCCAAACAGTCGAGGATCCCTGTTCTGTAAGAATAACGTCAGTCATCCTGAAGGGTGTCTGAGTGATTATAACAACAAACATTCTATAGGGCCACGGAATTGTAGGGAAAAGAAAGAGAGATCAGACTGTCACTGTGTCTATGTAGAAAGGAAAGACATAAGAGACTCCATTTTGAAAAAGACCTGTACTTTAAATAATTGCTTTGCTGAGATGTTGTTACTTTGTAGCTTTGCCCCAGCCACTTTGCCCCAGCCACTTTGACCCCACCTGGAGCTCACAAAAATATGTGTTGTATGAAATCAAGGTTTAAGGGATCTAGGGCTGTGCAGGACGTGCCTTGTTAACAAAATGTTTACAAGTAGCATACTTGGTAAAAGTCATTGCCATTCTCTAGTCTCAATAAACCAGGGGCACAATGCACTGCGGAAAGCTGCAGGGACCTCTGCCCTTGAAAGCTGGGTATTGTCTAAGGTTTCTCCCCATGTGATAGTCTGAAATATGGCCTCGTGGGATGAGAAAGACCTGACCGTCTCCCAGCCCGACACCCGTAAAGGGTCTGTGCTGAGGTGGATTAGTAAAAGAGGAAAGCCTCTTGCAGTTGAGATAGAGGAAGGCCACTGTCTCCTGCCTGCCCCTGGGAACTGAACGTCTCGGTATAGAACCCAATTGTACATTTGTTCAATTCTGAGATGGGAGAAAAACCGCCCTATGGTGGGAGGTGAGACATGTTTGCAGCAATGCTGCCTTGTTATTCTTTACTCCACTAAGATGTTTGGGTGGAGAGAAACATAAATCTGGCTTACGTGCACATCCAGTCAGTACCTTCCCTTGAACTTAATTATGACATAGATTCTATTGCTCACATGTTTGTTGCTGACCTTCTCCTTATTATCACCCTGCCCTCCTACTACATTCCTGTTTGCTGAAATAATGAAGATAATAATCAATAAAAACTGAGGGAACTCAGAGACCAGTGCCGGTGCAGGTCCTTGGTATGCTGAGCGCCGGTCCCCTGGGCTCACTGTTGTTTCTCTATACTTTGTCTCTGTGTCTTATTTCTTTTCTCAGTCTCTCATCCCACCTGACGAGAAATACCCACAGGCGTGGAGGGGCCGGCCACCCCTTCAGGAATCATGCTGCACAGTAAGAGGTGAGTGGCCAGCAGGCAAGCAAGCAAAGTTTCATCTGTATTTACAGCCACTCTCCATCTGTCTCATTACCGCCTGAGTTCAGCCTCCTGTCAGATCAGCGGTGGAGACTTTAGGTTCTCATAGGAGCACACATCCTATTGTGAACTGCGCATGCAAGGGATCTGGGTTTTGGCTCCTTATGAGATTCTAATGCCTCATGATCTGTCACTATCTCTCGTTACCCCAGATGGGACTGTGTAGTTGCAGGAAAGCAAGCTCAGGAATCCCACTGATTCTACATTATGATGAGTTGTGTAATTACTTCATTGTGTATTACAATGTAATAATAATAGAAATAAAGTACACAATAAATGTAAATAAATAAATAAAAGTGTTTATAATACATTGAAAGCATTCTGGTGGACATTACTAATTTTATATTGTATTCAAGTTTTCATAAACATTATATTGATTTTTTATATTGTATTGACTTCAAAGCTAAGGGGCCAGGCTTGAATCTCAGCTCCTCTATTTACTAGGTGGGTGACCTTGGGCAAGTTATCTAAATTATCTGTGTTTCGATTTTGACATCTGTAAACTGGCAGTGACTATGCAATGAATGTTTTCCTGGGGAGGAAATTGGTAAATATATGTGTGTGTGTGTATATATATATATTATATATGTGTGTGTGTGTGTGTATAGATACGTGTATATATACATGTGTATATATATGTGTGTGTGTATATTATATATGTGTGTATATATATTATATATTATATATTATATATTATATATAATATATATTATATATAACATATATTATATAATATAATATATATGTTATATATAATATATATTATATATAATATATATTATATTATATAATATATATTATATATATTATACATATTATATATATTATATATAATACATATTATATATATTATATATTATATATATACATACACACATATATACACATATATATAGCATATTGAACAGTGCTAAACATGTTGTAAGCGCGATACAATTTCAACATTTCCTGACCATAACGAAAGTGACTCTTTACCTTCTAACATGTTGCTGTAAGGATAAAACACAGTTTTTTTATTAGCTTGCTATATATAGCAATACATCATTTAAGCAGGATTATATGTGATTGTTGTCACCTTGGTTTATTGCCTGAAATATGTTTTGGAAAGCTTGAAACTTTTCACAGCACATATGTCTCATTTATTATTGATTTAAGTAGATACATATAATCATGGGAACAAAGGATTATACCCTTGTCAAGACTGTACTATATCACTTTCTATTTGAACTCTGTTTGGATTAACATCATTTTGATTTACAACCCCTATTTCTAAAACTAGTACCTACTTAGTTAAGAGAACACTTAGTGAAGAGAATAATCTGTTCTCTTAACTGATTTCTCTCTGCTTATTATTATGAATTCCTAATAGAGCCAACTTGAATTCCTCTTGAGTCTTTATGTACAGTGTGCCTACTCTCATCTATAATAAAATAGTAAAAAAATAAAGTAACCTGAATTTAGAACATTTATTGAAGGATAACCATGTGCCAGATACTGTGCAAATTACTGTATATTCTTATCAAGTTTAACCCTGTAACATTTTTATTGACAAACTAGTTATAATTTCAATATTATGAAAAAAAAACTGAAGTAAAGTAAATAACTTTCTCAAACCTACAATATTGTTTTACTTTGTAAGATCTTTCATCTTCCATAATTTTCCTGTGCACACACAAGCTTATGTAGTCAGGATGTTCTTTCAAGGAGAAGATAGGACACAAGTGGGTGCCCAAAAGAGTTTCAGTTATTAATAGTTACAAAGGCAAAGTGGGTACTAACTTTAGAAGTAACGGCCTATGTAAAAGTTATGTCAGTCTAAGTGTCGATACACACTATAAAATTATTTTAAAATTAGACTAACAAAGAAGAGAGACCAGACATAGACACATAAACACATATTGGTTTCTGACAACAAAGATGTTGCAGCAATGCAGAAGGGAAAAGATGGATTTTCAGTAAGTAATGCTGAGCCATTGGATATTGTTATATCTTGACCTCTATCTTGTACTATACACAAAAGTATTATCTGAAGTATTTTTAATTTAAATATGAAAGGTTAAAAAATTAAAGCTTTATAATAAAATTCAGGAAACACAAAATAATTTCCTATATTATATGTAATGTAATTACAGCTAAAGTTGGGTTCATAACTACCATCTTTTTGCTTGTTTTACACCAGCAAACCTGCTTTATGTTAATTTTCCCTTTTTGCCTTCTTTTGAATAATCAAATGTTTTCACTTCTATTAATTTCTTAAGTATAAAATCAGTTTCTATTTTTATTAGTAGCCTTAAAGATTATAACATAAATCTTTGACTTATAAAACCAGTAACAATTCTTACTTTGTCTTGCTAATGCTAAAAAATTATAACCCTTTAGTTTCATTTATTTCTCCTGCCCTTTAATTATTGTTGCCAAACATAATAACTGTACATAAATTTTAAACCACACAACACACAAGATATTGCTATCGTTTTTATACCTTCAATATCTAATTTAGGTATTTATTTTTGCCCACATGTTTGTTTGCACTACCCTATTCCTACTTTTTTCCTTCAATCTTTGTTTCTCCTTGGGGATCATAGTCTTTCGGTCTCAAGAGCTCCCTTTAATATGTCTTTCAGTGTTTGTTTCCTAGCAATAAATTATCAGTTTTTAGGCCAGGTGTGGTGGCTCCCGCCTGTAATCCCAGCACTTTCGGAGGCTGAGGCAGGTGGATCACCTGAGGTCAGGAGTTAGAGACCAGCCTAACCAACATGATGAAACCCCATCTCTACTAAAAAATACAAAAATTAGCTGGACATGGTGGCTGTAATCCCACCTATTCAGGAGGCTGAGGCAGGAGAATCATTTGAACCTGGGAGGCGGATGTTGCAGTGAGACGAGATCACACCATTGCACTCCAGCCTGGGCAACAAGACAGAGCAAGACTCCATCTCAAAAAAAAAAAAATCAGTTTTTGTACATCTGAAACAATTATTTTGCCTTAATTTTTAAAGATTATATTTTCTTGGTATGAAATTTACATTGACAGTTATTTTCTTTTAAAACTTTCCATATGTAATCCACCTGTCTTCCTGTTCCCATAATTTCTATTGGTGGAATCAGCAGTAGCTCTTATTGCCATTCCTTAAACATGGTGTGTTCCCCCACCCCCAGATCATTTAAGATTGTGTTTGTCTTTGTTTCTCAACAGTCTTCTATGATGCACCGATGTGTTATATTATTTGTATTTGTTAAGTTTGAGTTTTAAAAAGAGGGAAAAAATGTTTGGTTATTATCCCTTCAAATATTATTTCTGCTCACTTTCTCTCTTATGAGGGAACTCCATTTAGACATTCGTTAAACTTTTACACTTTTACCTACATATCTCTCAAACTTATTTTTATATTTTCTTTTTCACCTCCATGCTTCAGTATAATATTCTATATTAACGTATTTTAATTATTCTGTTTTCTGCTGCATTTGATCTCCTGTCAGATCCAAAATATAACTTCTCTTCATTTCAGATAATATGCCATTTAATTTTAGAATTTTCATTTTATTTCTTGTTTGACATTCCAATTCTTCATCTTTTATTGTTTACTTCTATTTGTTCCTATGGTCAAGTATATTTCAAATTCATTGCCATCTGCTAATAAAATTACATCATTTCATTTGTTGTTTTTGTCTGTTTTTAATATTAGTTTTTATTTAAGTACTCATATTTTGTTATGTACTGTAATTCTTAATTGGCAGAAATTCTTGATTGTATATAAAACAATTACAAGGGCTCCAGATGTTATATGCTTTCAGAGAGGGTTTACTCTTTCCTCTGCTAGGCTAACAGAGTGGAAAAATTTTGTCACAGTCAGTTTGGGAATGTGATAAGTCAAGAACTGTTCATAGCACTGTAAGGTTTAGTTATTGCTTATTTATTCCTAGCCATTTGTAATATTAAGTGATAGTTCAGTGTCCTCTCTACAGGGCTTCTCCCTATGATAGATCCCAACCTTTAATTGTTGTCTCTTAAGATTATTAACATTTCATTCTATATATTAGTAGAATTATGTTTAATTTTTAGACTCCACAGAAAAGTCCCAGATTTCAACAAATGTCCTGTGGGTTAATTCAGGCATGTTTTTAAGACAAGGCATATATCTTCAAAATTCTGTTTTCTGTTGCAGGTGTTTTTTTTTTATTTTTTGTATTTGTTTGTATCCTATTCAACAGCCCTATAAAATTGCAAACCCTGGATCTCAGCCCTTGCGTGCTGGCAGAATTGGCAGATTCACCCCAAGGGGAAAATAAATGGCTACTGAATTAAGCATACCTCCCTGAGATTCTTGCCACTTCCATGAATTGTTCCTTAAGTTTTTATTTCATCAGAACCTAACCACTGCATTCATATAAATAATTCTCTATTTTTTCCATTTTTTTTCCTGCTGTTTTTGGTGGGAATAATAGTCTGACACTATTTGGTCCATCCTACTCTCTAAAAAAATTGTGAATTGAAAATTTTTATTTCTGATGAATTATTCTATTCTCTTTTGAAGAAAACTAAATTACATAGTATGAAATATGCCAAAGAGAACACTGGAAATGTGTCCATCTATATAAAAAGACTACAACAAAATTAAATAGATACAGTAGTCAGCCCTTATCCTCAAGGGATACATTCTAAGACCCTTAATAAATGTCTGAAACTATATACTAAGCATGAATCTCTTTCTTCCTTCACAATTTCATAAATAGCAGATTTATTCTTACCATAGATCTTAGTAACTTCAGCTTATGACTTTTTCCCTTCCCTTACATTGAGAGCTTTCACCTTTTTACTTTCACCTTTTTACTTAAAGAAAGCACTTTACTGCTTCTCTTTGTAATATCCAAATTGCCAGCATCACTCCGATTGTGCTTTGGAGCCATTATTAAGTAAAATAAGGATTCCTTGAATACACACACTGTAAAACCATGTCAATCTGATAACTGAAACGGCTACTAAGTGACTAATGGGCAGGTAGCATATACAGTGTGGCTATGCCGGGTCAAAAGGTGGTTCATGTCCCAGGCAGGAGAGAGAGAGATGGCAGAAGATTTCATCATGTTACTCAGAACAACACACAATTTAAAATTTATGAATTATTTGTTTCTGAAACTTTCCCTTTAGTATGTTCAGACCCTGGTTAACCAGGGATAATTGAACCCACAGAAAGCAAAACTGCAAATGAGGGTACTACTGTATTTATATAATTCTTATTGTCAAATCGTATTACTCTGCCAAACTGAAGCATCTATAGGGAAAATACCAATTCATAACTTTTAAGAATGCAAAGGTTCAGAAATTATAATTCCAAAATAATATTTATTTCTACAATACTAAAGTACACTAGCACATTTCCATTTCAATACAATTCAGGAGCTTTGAGTTAATTTGAAAATCTATCTCCATAATCATGTAGAAAACATTTTTGAATTTGTGTGAAAATAAAGTCCCAAAAGCAGCTTCCTGTATCTGCGTAAGTTAGAAGTAAAACACAAAATGCAAACTTTGCACAAAAATCTAGCTTTATAAATATTTGATACCTTTTTCAAATAAATAAAATAAGAATCCTTTATCAATGAATTATTTTATGTTTATGCACTATTTTATGCTCCTAAGATGTAGATTTCTAGAGAACATAATTCAGAAATAAACTTTTTATGTGACCATCATTTTATAAAAACTCCACTGTTATTAAAGAATTGAACAGTACAATTAATATTTCACAAGTACAGGTAATGTTTATAAACAAAAGGAGAAAATAAATAATTAGCATCTTATTGTTTTTGAAGGTGTTTTTATTTTTTAAATGTATTTTATTTTTAATTGACTTAATAATTGTACATATTTATGGGGTACGTAGTGATGATTTGATAGATATAATGCATAGTGATCAGATCACTATGAAATATGCTAAAAACTCTGAAAATGTACTCATCTATATAAAAAGGTAACAACAAAATTAAATAGATACAGTAGTCTGCCCTTATACTCAAGGGATACATTCTATAGATATAGATATAGATATAGATATAATGAGCATATCCATCATCTTGATCACATATAATTTCTTTGTATTGGGAACATTCAATATCTTCCTTCTAGCTATTGGAACTACATGCTATTGTTAACTATAGTCATCCAACAATGGTAAAGAACACTAGAACTTATTTCTTCTATCTAGCTATAATATATTTAGAATTTTAGTATGAGGATTCTGTGTTTTGCCTGCAGTTCTTCCTCTTTTTTTTTTTAAGGCAGTTGTAAGTTCTGATACTGAATTCATTTTGGAAAAAAAAACAATAAAAAACATAACTTCTGTATAAAACAAACAAAAATTGAATTTTGTAACTTACGAAAGTCTAACTTAAGAAATATGAATACACAAACGAGGCAAGGAAGAAAGTTATTCGACTTCTTAGCAGATAGTCAATAGTTGCAAAACTTTTCTTCACTGTCATACTCATGGCTAATTAAACCTCAGTTTTCTCTTTTACAAAATAGGGATAATTATAGATTATATTTAATTCAATTAATGAGGTAATTTACACAAATATAAAGAAGTAGCACATAGCTTGACTCACAATAAATAATTATTATAATTCCTGTTACTATTACTTTTGTTATTACTGTTACTTATCTATTTCAAATTTGGCACAGCGGTTAATTAAAATCTCATTAAAGTATGTAAAACTAAAACTGACACAATTTATATAAAAAGAAGTAAGAGAAAGTGTACTAGGGCAAGTAGTCAAGTCACAGAAATTGGAGATTTTTATATTTTATCTGCATCTATTGCTACCACTACAAGTTGCCTTCTATTTTTGAAGAGTTTCCATAAAGTGCCATAGTTTTCATTTTTTACAACAGTTCAAAAATAAGCAATGATAAGTATAGAAAAAAGGTATTGATATGCTGGAGGATAAATAATTATGACACCATATGAAATTTATGAAGCATTATCAGATATTATTACATGAATCCCTACAACACCATGGCGTACTAGTTTTATTATTATTATAGATAAGGAAATAACTACAGAGAGGTTTACTAACTTGCCCAAATTTATATAGCTAGTAAATGAAAAGCCTGGATTTTTCTTAGCCTAAGCAATTGTGTTTGCTGCACTTTTTAATTTTTATTAGTTTTTATTTTATTTATTTTTGAGACAGGGTCTCACTCCATTGCCTAGGCTGGTGTGCAATTGCACAATCATGGCTCACTGCAGCCTTGACCTCCTGGGCTCAAGTGATCCTCCCACCTCAGTCTCCTGAGTAGCTGGGACTACAGGCATGTGCCACCTCTCCTGGCTAATTTTTTTATTTTTTTGTAGCGGTGGGATCTAGCTATGCTGCTCAGGCTGGTCTTGAACTCCTGGGCTCAAGCAAGCAATCCTCCATCCTTGGCCTCCCAAAGTGCTGGGATTATAGATGTGAGCCACTGTGCCTGGCCTGCTGCACTCTTAATTACCAACTCTCTTCCATTCCCAATACAACTCACTTCTTTGGCTTAGCAACTTTTACATATGTGTTTCACAGTGCATGCAGTTCAAAACCATAGACGAAAATAATAATAGATTCAATTATCGACCTTCAAAAGCTTAATATTTCATATCATTTAATTAAGAATTCAGTCAGACACACCAGTGAGTGCTATTTGAAGAAAATAATTTCATAAACTCATACAAGAAAAGGCTTGGGTACTTTTTTGTTTGCTTTTAATGTTCCTTTTTTCTTTCTTTCTTTCTTTTTTTGAGACAAGGTTGTTGCCAAGGCTGGAGTACAGTGGCACGATTACAGTTCACTGAAGCATTGACTTCTGAGCATAAGCAAATCTCTGGCCTCAGCCTCCCAAGTAGCTGTGACTACAGGTGCACAACAACACATCTGGCTATTTATTTATTTATTATTACTATTATTTTTTAATTTTTTATTTTTGTAGAGACAAGGTCTCACTATGTTGCCTACATGGGTCTCAAACTCCTGGGCTCAAATGATCCTCTCACCTCAAGCTCCCAAAGGGCTGGTATTACAGACGTGAGCCACCTTGCCCAGCCTAATTTTAAAAAAAATCTGGGAGAACCACTGCTTGCTTTCTTCAAAGCTGTCAGACAGGGACATTTAAGTCTGAAGAGGTTACTGCTGTCTTTTTGTTTGTCTGTGCCCTGCCCCCAGAGGTGGAGCCTACAGAGGCAGGCAGGCCTCCTTGAGCTGTGGTGGGCTCCACACAGTTCAATCTTCCCAGCTGCTTTGTTTACCTAAGAGAGCCTGGGCAATGGCGGGCGCCCCTCCCCCAGCCTCAGTGCCACCTTGCAGTTTGATCTCAGACTGCAGTGCTAGCAATCAGCGATACTCCATGGGTGTAGGACCCCTTCAAGGAGAACTACAAACCACTGCTCAATGAAATAAAAGAGGATACAAACAAATGGAAGAACATTCCATGCTCATGGGTAGGAAGAATCAATATCATGAAAATGGACATACTGCACAAGGTAATTCATAGATTCAATGCCATCCCCATCAAGCTACCAATGACTTTCTTCATAGAATTGGAAAAAAACTACTTTAAAGTTCATATGGAACCAAAAAAGAGCCTGCATCGCCAAGTCAATCCTAAGCCAAAAGAACAAAGCTGGAGGCATCATGCTACCTGACTTCAAACTACACTACAAGGCTACAGTAACCAAAACAGCATGGTACTGGTACAAAAACAGAGATATAGATCAATGGAACAGAACAGAGTCCTCAGAAATAACACCACATATCTACAACTATCTGATCTTTGACACACCTGAGAAAAACAAGCAATGGGGAAAGGATTCCCTATTTAATAAATGGTGCTGGGAAAACTGGCTAGCCATATGTAGAAAGCTGAAACTGGATCCCTTCCTTACACCTTATACAAAAATCAATTCAAGATGGATTAAAGACTTCAACGTTAGACCTAAAACCATAAAAACCCTAGAAGAAAACCTAGGCATTACCATTCAGGACATAGGCATGGGCAAGGACTTCATGTCTAAAACACCAAAAGCAATGGCAACAAAAGCCAAAATTGACAAATGGGATCTAATTAAACTAAAGAGCTTCTGCACAGCAAAAGAAACTACCATCAGAGTGAACAGGCAACCTACAAAATGAGAGAAAATTTTCGCAACCTACTTATCTGACAAAGGGCTAATATCCAGAATCTACAATGAACTCAAACAAATTTACAAGAAAAAAACAAACAACCCCATCAACAAGTGGGCAAAGGATATGAACAGACACTTCTCAAAAGAAGACATTCATGCAGCCAAAAGACACATGAAAAAATGCTCATCATCTCTGGCCATTAGAGAAATGCAAATCAAAACCACAATGAGATACCGTCTCACACCAGTTAGAATGGCAATCATTAAAAAGTCAGGAAAAAACAGGTGCTGGAGAGGATGTGGAGAAATAGGAACACTTTTAAACTGTTGGTGGGACTGTAAACTAGTTCAACCATTGTGGAAGTCAGTGTGGCGATTCCTCAGGGATCTAGAACTAGAAGTACCATTTGACCCAGCCATCCCATTACTGGGTATATACCCAAAGGACTATAAATCATGCTGCTATAAAGACGCATGCACACATATGTTTATTGTGGCACTATTCACAATAGCAAAGACTTGGAACCAACCCAAATGTCCAACAATGATAGACTGGATTAAGAAAATATGGCACAGATACACCATGGAATACTATGCAGCCATAAAAAATGATGAGTTCATGTCCTTTGTAGGGACATGGATGAAATTGGAAATCATCATTCTCAGTAAACTATCGCAAGGACAAAAAACCAAACACCACATGTTCTCACTCATAGATGGGAATTGAACAATGAGAACACATGGACACAGGAAGGGGAACATCACACTCTGGGGACTGTTGTGGGGTGGGGTGAGGGGGGAGGGATAGCATTAGGAGATATACCTAATGCTAAATGACGAGTTAATGGGTGCAGCACACCAGCATGGCACATGTATACATATGTAACTAACCTGCACATTGTGCACATGTACCCTAAAACTTAAAGTATAATAATAATTTAAAAAAAAATCTGTAGAGACAGGGTCTCACTATGTTGTCCAAGATGGTCTTGAACTCCTTGGCTCAAACAATCCTTCTACCTATGCCTCTCAAAGTGCTGGTATTATAGGCATGAGCCAGCATTCCTGGCCTGATTATTTTTTAATGTCTCTATATAACAGCAATCTTTCTGGAACACCATAGGAAAGCATAACATATGACAAACTTGATTAATCTATTTAATCTTGAAACAATTGAAAGTGCATGACTTTTTCAATTTGCCATATTCAGATTTCATTCAGCATTAAAATACTCCCAATTTAAAAGAAAACCACAAAAGACAATCATAATACTCAAGTTAAAATAATGAAAAAATTTGTAAGAGCCTTATATATAGTTTTTTTTTTATTATTTTTCTTGGAAATACTGGAAGTATTTATTAAACCCTCATAAAAAACTTAGGAAATGTAAAATACGTTATCATCTTCAGAGGACAAAGCCAGATAGAAAGTAAAATGCATTAAGAAACAAGGAGACACTGAGAAAGAAACTCTTTCTTTATTTTGCCCTTTCTTATTAGCCCAAAGTAAAGTTATTTTGAATAGATAGATTTGGTAATATTTTGAAATTGAAATATGTCATGTTAGAATGTTAGCCCTTAATGGCACTGTTAACTGTTGCTTTACTAACTGAGGCTTTTTTTTTTTTTTTTTTTTTTCTGAGACAGAGTTTCGTTCTTGTTGCCCAGGCTGGAGTGCAGTGGCATGATCTCGGCTTATGGCAACCTCCGCCTCCCAGGTTCAAGCAATTCTCCAGCCTCAGCCTTCCGAGTAGCTGGGATTACAGGTGTCCTTCACCACACCAGGCTAATTTTTTGTATTTTTAGTAGAGATGTAGTTTCTTCATGTTGGCCAGACTGGTCTCCAACTCCTGACTGATGCATATTAAGCAAATGGTAAAATCTGAATATATTTTAGCAACTATCATTAGCTATTATATAATGCTATAAAGTGATTTACTAAGGTAAATAATCTTAAGAATTTATAGCAGAAATTTTCTCTACAAATTGAACAGGAGGAAAAATATGCACAATTCAAAAATTATATAAAAAGTATGTCATTTAGTTAACCAGTAATTAATTCATTGAAAATAAGATTCATACTGCAATTATAGAAAATCATTTGATTTTTAGAGTATACTCAGCCATAAAAAAATTGCAGCAGTTGGGGCAACAATTTGTTGCTATAAAAGACATCCAAACTGACGGATTTTGAAAGCCGACTCTTCCAATTTTATTTGTGCAGTGGAACTAAAATAAATATCATTTAAAAAATACAAAACATAAAACTGTATTTCCAATAAATACCTTTGTAATAGTAAAATTCAAAAGATTCTATTTGTGCCAGCACCTCTTTTACAAGAAATTGATTTTCTCTTCAAAAGGTAAATCTAATGAAAAGTGTGGATTTGAGGTTTTTATGTCACTGCTAGCAACAATGCTAAATGGATTTGACACTTTTTTGTAATTTAGTTCATGAGAAAGCTGAGCCCATTCTTTCTTTACTTATTTATTTCTGTAAAGAAAAATTATGGGCAGGAGAAGGAGCGTGACTTAAAGTCAGCAAACCTTGGTTCTAGCCTTCATTTATGCCAGGAATTACCATGTGTTTGACTTTGTATCCATCACAAATTATAAGTTTTAGTATTACTGTGGTTTGAACGTCTCCTTCAAATTTCATGTATTGAAAACATAGTCCCAAAATCCATACACTGATTGAAGATGGGGCTTTGGGGAGGTAATTAAGATTAGATGAGATCATCAGGATGAGGCCTTCATGAGGGGACTGGTGGTTCTATAAGAAGAGAAAGAGGGGCCTGAGCTGATATAAACACTCTTGCCTTTTTGCCATGTGATGCCCTTTTGCCCTCTGCCATATACTAGTACAGAAAGAAGGCCCTCATGAGATGCCAGCACCATGCTCTTGGACCTCTCAGCTGCCAAAACCATGAGCTGAACACATTTCTGTTCATTACAAATTATTCAGTCTATGGTATTCTGATATAGCAACAGGAAATGGACTAGGACAAGTATCCCCTCGGTATAACAGAACAAGGACTTCTGTATCAGAAAAGCTTGAGTTCTAATGTAGGCTCTGTCCCACCCTTCTGTGACACTTGGGAAGTAATTTAATAGTGCTAAATGTCAGGCAATTCATCTGT
Source organism: Pan paniscus (assembly GCF_029289425.2). Lineage (NCBI taxonomy): Eukaryota > Metazoa > Chordata > Mammalia > Primates > Hominidae > Pan > Pan paniscus. The sequence continues at coordinate 25,361,697 of NC_073258.2, read as the reverse complement.
AACTCTATGTAGTAGGGTTCCTGTGAGCATGAAATAAGATAGATTTCCTGACTCTACTTTTCCATAGCATCCTTTGCTTCCCTTTAGGAATACTAACCACAATTGCAGTTAAATGTTTCATATATCTGAATCTCCGGTCCTCAGAATAGTATCTGAAAAATTAGACATATAATAAAGCAATTATATGCTTTGTTCTATTGATTATATGTGAAGTATTTAACATAGTTTCTGGCATGTAATAAAAGTTAATTAAATTCAGTTATTATTATTTATTTTTCCACCATAAGTTAGTGTGGTTAGGCAAATTATTCTTCCAGAAATAAAGAATGGTAGTTGAAAATTGTTATTCCAAAAAAGATATTTATTCAAAATTATTTATTTAGCATCTCCTTTGCATGGAACATTGTCCTTGGGATGGAATTTAAAACTACTAATAATAAATGTTGTGTGTATTTTTTTCATTCAGTGCAGAAACCATTACCCCTTTTCTGAGAATTACTTGCTCTATAAAGACACAGATGAGCCTTTAAGCAGTCAGATTCTTATCACATGACTCTACCTCTAATTGTCACAGGAGATTAACAGGGTGGACATCTGATCCTACTAAAAAAGAAATGCCTCTCTCAAGAGATGATTATTTAGTCTCAGTAGGAAAAATAGATGAATCTTTTGAGCCATGTCTGAGATATTTTCTGGCTCTCACTGAAAATAAAACAGTTTATAGAAATGGAGAAATGCAAACAGACAATGCAGAATGAAAAGAGACATGCAAAAGCAAGAGGAGACTAAATAAATGACCGAAATACTTTCAGGTCGGCTTTCAACTCTTTTGTGGGACTGACTCATTTCTTACTCTTGGACTTTCTGAAATACGTTGTATACTTAAAACCTTGCAATAAATTCCTGTGCCAGTTGCTTAGGATTTGTTGTTTCTAATCAAAAGAGTTACACTTCCAAGCTCATTTATTCATCTTCAAAAACATAATGATCCCATTATAGAAGTGTGAATGTCACGGTCCCTTTTCTCTGGCACCTAAACATTTTAAAAAATCTAATTTACCATCTGCTATCATTGTTCTTGTTAGTATGTATGTCCTTAAAATGATAGATAATATTTTTGCTGCTATGATTTCCTTCTGAAATATTAATCATAGATATCATTGGCTTTATTGTAATACAATCAGTATGATTTACTAGGTATCATTGGAAAATTCTGAATAATGTTAGTCTTGTTAACTTTCTAATTCATTTGGACAAATTGTCCAAATTTGTCAGTTGAGTGAGAGTCAGTTGAGAGTCAGTTGAGTGAGAGTCAGTTGAGAGTCAGCTGAGTGTCAAATGGAAGCATTTTAATCCAACTTATTCTAAATATCAAGAAACAAAGGCTTGAAGAAGTGCAATAATTTCAGCCTATTCAATACTCTTTGCACCTCACCACATTCACATTTCCCTTGCATCGTAAGTATTTTTAGACATCTGTTAATCATTACAATAGGGTGAGTCATATTCTCTAAATGTATGTATTTTTTAATCTGCTGGGGTTAGTCATTTACACAGAGGTTTCTATGTTTCAGTGAAAAAAATTAGAATGTGGAAACCTTGTGATATTGCATTGGATGTGAATAAAGTTCTTAACCTGCTTTTCTTTCTAATTAGAACCAACTCAGGGGATCAGAAGGAAAAAGAATATTATGTACCATAAAATTCTACTAAAGTAGAACAGTATTGTAATTGTATTCATGAATTATTAAATATTTCTCAGATAGGAAGTCTACATGGTGTAGTCAGTGGAAAATTCACAGGAATGGAGCTGTGGGCACCGTGTTTGTCTACCTTTGCCATTAAGTTGCTAGGTGCTGGGAGGAACTGACACTGTGAGAAAAGAATACATGATTTCAAAAGTCACTTCCAACTCTGAAAGTTCTTTTTATGATAAAATAAAATTCTAAGATATTTGCACAAACAAATTTTATGTTTATTCATCTCTTTAAAGCACTGCAATTTTACTATTTCATTTGCCTTTCTCCATTTTTACTTTCAATAACTGTATATTCACTGAAGCAACTTTAGATTAGACCAAATGGTTTTTAAATGACTGATAACCAAATAATCAATTACAGATGGGGTTCCTTTGTATTGGGATTCATTTGCATGATGAATCTGCTATTTATTGTTAATATAATAAGAAACTACCAAATAAGCATTGAGATTTGCAAGAATCATTGAATACTATTTAATTTACTCATCGTTCATAGCTGTCACACCTGTACTTATAGCTAGTATTAGTTTATTTCAGCAGCATTCTCACCACAGAATGTTCTAAATTTCAGTTAAGTTTGATATCCCCAGAAGAAGCTGAAGTATATAATGTTAATTTGTTTGTGTTTATATAGTTCAGTTTTTCTTTAATTAATGAGCTCAGACAATTTCTAAAGGAATCTATACAAAATAAGCATGTTTCTTGAGATTTCCTTTGCATAATTAGGCATAGTTGCTGCAGAGAATTATTTTAGTTCATAAGTTAACAATTACATCTTGGATTATTATTTTCATTTAATTAAAGTCGCATAAGATTTACATTTTAGTGACATTCTCAGTACTGAAAAAAAATCATAAAATAAAACTTTGTTAGAAGTTCTTTAACTTCTCAGAAAATAAAAAAAATGGTTTCCTTATTTAATTACAAAATAGCTCAGCTCTTTTTTTAAAAAATGGAGTAATGATATACTGGAATAATTTGACAGAAATAATATTTAGCAGTTTAATTTTGTGGAACTTGAATAGTATACAAGGTCATTTTAAATGAAAGATGTTTAGCATAATGGCTACATGAGAATCCAGGGGAAGAGACTCTTATATCAACATTTTGAGGAAATTAAAACTCTTTTAAATCACTTCCCTCCTGTGCCTTCACATACTTAGCAGAATATAATGAATGGCCTAATAAACCAATACTCATGTTTATAGGTATTCTGTGTTTATGTGAAGATTGTGGCATATCTCTGTCCTCAATCTTTTTGTTTATTCTTATCCTGAAACTATTCACTAAATAGGCCATCAGTCCTGTCCAAAAAAATAGGCTAAGTCTGGGTGGAATTTTAACATTTAGAGAATAAGGGTTATTACTAAAAATCCCATTTTCTTTTTTTTTTCTCCAAGGCATAACTCTCCATTTATTTAGGTGATCTTTAATTTCACTCAGCAATGTTTTATAGTATTCAGTGTACAGATGTTTCATATCTTGTTTTATACTATTCAGTGTACAGATGTTTCATATCTATGTCAAAATTTTTTCTACAATTGGTATTTCAGGTTCAGAGGTACATCTGTAAGTTTGTTATGTAGGCAAAGTCTGTCACAGAGGATTGGTGTACAAATTGTCACCCAGGTAATAAGCATATTATCTGATAGGTAGTTTTTCAATCTTCACTCTCCTTCTATCCTCCACCCTCAAGTAGACCCCAGTGCCTATTTTTCCATCTTTGTGTCCATGTGTACTCAATATTTAGCTCTCACTAAAAAGTGAGAACATGCAGCATTTGGTTTTCTGTTCCTGCATTAGTTCACTTAGGATACGCCCCATCTTTGTTGCTGCAGAGAACATGATCTCATTGTTTTTTTTTATGGCTGCATGGTATTCAACGATGTATATGCACCACATTTTCCTTCTGCAGTCTACTGTTGATGGGCATTTAGGCTGAAGAATTCCTTTTTCCTGATATTGACATACATTCTCAGAGCCAAAATGATCCTGAGATGTTTTCAGTTTTTTTTTTTTTTAATAGGTAAAAATGCATGGGGAACAGCTAAGTATTTTGGCCAACTTGACCCTCTGAAATTCATCATGATAATATTTTATATTTTAAAATATCTTCCATTTATATTGCAATTGGCTCATTACAACAAAGCATCGCATTTAAATATGTAGAGATTTTATTTTTGCTTTTACTTTTATATTTTAAGCTTTATTAATCGAACATTTTGTCATCACTTAAATGAGCTAATTTTCAACATCATTTAACAAAACCTCTTATTTTTTCCTTTATGCAAAGGAAAACATGTGAACCATGTGAAAATACTTTAGTTTTTAATGTTCAACAGAAAACCCAAATGACTTTAATTATAGAGTCATACAAGAATCTTCCTCCTGACCAGTCAAGTATATTCAAATGTTTAGTAACATATTCTAGCAATATTAAATACATAATTATGAATTTTTAAAAATTGATACCATGTATTCTTGAAGGTTGATCACTCAGCTATTTAAGAGTAAAATTCAACTGCATATTTTTATTTATATTCCTTTAGTTTCTCCAAAATAATGTACTTTTGGATGGCCAAGCACAAAGGTGTCTAAATTTAATGCATTCTATTAGTCAGAGTTCTCTTAGAGGGGCAGAACGAGTAGGACATATATGTGTATATGTATATAGTGTATATATCTGTATATATACATATTATATATATATACACACAACACACACACACATATATATATAAAGGGGAGTTTATTAAGTATTAACTTACATGATCACAAGGTCCCACAATAGGCTGCAAGCTGAGGAGCAAGGAGAACCAGTCCGAGTCCCGCAACAGAAAAACTTAGAGTCTGATGTTCGAGGGCAGGAAGCATCCAGCACAGGAGAAAGAGGTAGGCTCAGAGGCTAGGCCCGTCTCTCCTTTTCACATTTTTCTGCCTGCTTTATATTTGCTGGCAGCTGATTAGATTGTACCCACCAGATTAAAGGCATATCTGCCTTCCTCAGCCCACAGACTCAAATGTTAATCTCTTTTGGTAATACCCACACAGACACACTCAGGATTAATACTTTGGATCCCTCAATCCAATCAAGTTGATGCTCAGTATTAATCATCACATGCATATTGAGAAATATACTTAATTATGTTCCTCTTCATAAAAAGTCTTTCTCATTACTAACATTTCCTGAAATTTGTGCCATTCAGAAATATCAAATAATTTATTTCATAAAACTTCCCATTAGTACATTTAGAAAACCATGGTAATAGTAGAGGGAAAAGTAGTGTTTCTTAAAAGCAACTACCCATTCATGTGAGGTTTCTATCTCCTCCTTAAATGCTTGGCCTGAAGCATCTTTAAGGCCAAATTCTTTGCAACTTAGTAAAAATATTGGAAAGACCATTAGCTGTCCAACAGCCCCAGAGCTGTTGTCTGTTAAACACTTTTTCATCTATATTTAAACGCACAAATATAATCTCAGTAAGGCTGCTTATCTTCATAATTATACAGAAAATATTATGCCATTGAAAGATAATATAAAAGTGAAAGAGCCCCATGGTATATTATGTGATATTTTCCACATGATACACATATATTATACACTGTACAGACAGAATGCTCATGAGAACTGAGAAGAAGCAAAGAAGACCAGACATGAAAATGCGGCACTGGAATGATGTTGATGAAAACATAGTGGCATTGCTGAGAATGGTTTAGCAAAGCAAACTTGAACTTTTTATGCAGTTCAATATAAAATAATAAATTTAAAAATGAAAGTTACATGTGTTGGTCACATCTTATCTGGAAGGCACTAGGCTAAGCATTTTATCTGCATTATTTTTAGTTTTTTATTTAATAAAATCAACAGCTATTATAGATACAGCAAACAGTGTACATTATAGAGACACAAACATTGATCTCTTTTTACTGATCAGAATCTTGAGAAAAGAGAAAGTAAGTAAATAGCCCAGGATCATATGATTAGCAAATGTGAGAACCCTATTCAGTCTACTTCCAAATCCCATAAGTACCATCAGGATGTACTATTTTTCAAAAAGTTTTTCTAGATAAATATCCAAAATCATAAACCCATATAATCTCATGTTTAATAAAGTTTTAATGGTTATCGAATACAACCCTCCATTCAGTTGATTGAATTCTATTCTAACACAGCCACATCCATCACTTCTTGTGTTGCTTATTATTTGTCGTTTTAGCCTTAGGCAGTTTTTCTCTGACCTTCAGTGTTATTGAATACTACTCAACAATGTGCCAGATATTCATCCAAGTCCTAAACATTTAATAATAAGACAATAGATATGGTTACTGTTCCAGTGGAACTTAGCTTTCTAATAAAAGAGACAAAGGCAACAAGGTTTTTTGATAGAGATTGGGAGCTATTTTAGATTGGAGGCCAGAGGTCTCTTTAAGGCCATATACATTGAAACAGTTATGTCAAGAAAAAGCCAACCACATGAAGATAAGGGTAAAAAAACACTCAACAACCCCCTAAATTTTCTAACAATTAAATTGACATGTTTTAGGAAAAGAAATATGCCTGCATGTCTGGAGCAACGTGATGAATGGGAAATCATCAAGAAATTTTGGAGATGCAAACAAGGAAGAGGAACATATGACCTGACAGAGTCAATTAAAATTTTACACTGTATCCTAAAAAGAAGTATGATGTTTTTAATAGAATCTGTTGTACAAGGACCAAAATAGAAATAGGAAAACCAGTTAGACCCAGTGAGAAATGGTGGTGGCTTAGACTAGGGTCATGCCAGTGGGGATTAAAAACAAGTTGATGGATGCATTTGTAGGTTAACTCTGAAAGACGCAGCTGTAGATGAGGTATTCAGAGAGAAGGAAGAAAAGCAATCAAGAAGTAATTTTAGGATTTCATTTGATCAAAGTGTGAAGCCATTTACTGACTGGGATGACTTGGGAGGAATAGATTAGATTGAGGAGGGAATCAAGGGTTATATTTGGGTAGAATAAGCCTGGGAGACTTAGCAGATGAAATCTATCTCTGCCATTTTTACTTAATTGATTCTTGTTCTGCCCTTTACTGTAATATTATAGTAAAAAGAAAAAGAAAACTATTTCCTCCACATGGCATTTTTTCAAATAATATTATAAGTCTCTTCCAGTGCTCTTTATAATATACATTTTCATCATCATTTCATTTATTGCCCTTCAAATATGTTGTATTTGCATACAAATGATCAAAAAGAGGGAATGGGATGTAAACATAATTGGAGCAAATATAAATGTAAATGTATATATAATGAGAGCATGTGTGGAAATGTAAATACAATGGGAGCAAATTAAAAATATTTTAAGGAAATATTATTGGTGCTGCTCATTTTTCACCATGTATATGCCTTCTCACTTTAACAAGTAACACATAAGTATATTCTACTGTACACAATTTTATCTTCTCCAACAGAGTTTGCCCAGATAAGTCTTAATGATTTACTGCAGTGCGTGGGTTGTAGGAAAGTAGAGAGAGGAGTAATGCCCAAGGAGGATATCACAGGATATGAACTAAAAAGACAGACCTAGAGTACTGAAGGATGGGTATAGTTTTAGGGCTGGGGAGAAACGGACATTAACAGTGTGGCAAAAAAAAAAAAAAAAAGAAGAGAAATGATGTTGTGCCTCAGAAGAGCCAGGTTTATCTAGTGTGAAATAAAGCGGGCCAATATATGGAGTTGCTACAAAAACAAGATTGAGGGAGTAAACGTGAATATGAGTATCCCATTTAGAATTTCATTTTACTCTTTAAGCTAGAAATTATTTCAACCTTTAGTTGAGAAATTAAAAATGCTTTCTTTTAACATTTCCCTTCTTTCAGGAAAAGGTGTGCTTTTCCTTTTTAGTGACTCTCATAGACTTTTTAACTTAGAAATCTCCTTAATGATCATTCTATACATTCTGTCCACAAAAAAAAAGACCTTTGAGTGGAAATGATTGTTGTCTTCCAAAACTGGAAAACATGCCCAGTGGAAAAGAAATGAGACTTGTGTTAAATAGAACCAGAGGGCAGTGCTAAGACCAATATGGGAGCTACAAGAAAACTGACTTTGTGTTTAATATAGGAAGTGGTTTAGTAATTACAGCTATCCAGTCAGTTAATGTGCTATACTGCATGAATGGGAAGGTCATCTGTGCAGAAGTTTAAATTAGACAGCCACTCTGGAGAAACGGACACAAGAGAAAGCAAATAGCGAATAGACATTTGGACTAGATGACCTTTAAAGTTTATTTTTCTAATGTGGAAATGTAACATTTCTAAAAAAATAACGATTCTATAAGCTGAATGAGGACTAAGTTTAAGTTGATAACTTGGCTTGGTGTTGAAACAGATTTGTTTGGATCCTAATCAGTGCATATTTAATACATCAGTGATGTACTCAGGCAGTAGAAATTTAAGGCCCTGACTTCAAATGGAAGATATTATTAACCCACATCTAAAATCTTTCCTGAAATTAATAAAACATGTTTATATGTAAGGAGTTTCATGGTAGCCATCAAGTCTCCTCCATTGATATATTTTATTATTTTTTATTATATTTTTATTTATTTTGGAATATTTTTATATTTATAGAAATGTTGCAAAGATATGCAGACAGTTTACATATTTCCCTCACCTACTTTCATTTCCTCCTGTTAACACCTTACATTAGTATATGTGTCAATACTAGGAAACCAACATGGGTACATTCTTATAAACTAAACTGCAGACTTTATTTGGATTTCATCAGCTTTTTGTTGATACCCTATTTCTGTACTAAGATTCAATTAAAGATATCATAAAGCATTTACTCATGTCTCCTTAGCCTTCTCTAGTCTGTGACTGTTTCTTAGTGTTTCCTTGTTTTTCATGACCTTGACAGTTTTGAGGAAGACTAGTCAAGAATTTTGCAAAATGTCCTTCAAATCTGAATTGTCTGATGTTTAAAAAATAATCATTACACAAGGATTATTTGTTTTTGGAAAGATTATCAGAAGTGAACTTCTCTTCTTGTAACATCCTGTCAGAGGTTACATGACTTCCACATGATAACACTGGTGATATTAACCACAATCATTGGATTAAATAATGTTTATCAGGTTTCTCCACTATAAAGTTAATCTATTTCCCTATTTATTATATTCTATTTTGAGGAGTCAGCTACTAAGTCTAACCCATATAAAAACAGGGATGGGGACTAAGTTACATCTTGGTTGTATCTACGTATATTATTTAGATACATTAGCTTTTAAAGACTTCATTTTCATTATTTAGTATTGTTTAAGAAAGGCAATATTTCCCAAAATAGAATTAAGTATTTTTCTCATTTTCTCTAACATTTAAAACATTAGCTCAAAGGTTAAACAATATTAAATATTATCATGAAATTGCAAAAAGGCATGAACTCTAAATACATTTTGTGTTTATGAAAACTAGGGGACAAGCTATTAATATTAGAAGTTCAACTTGTTTATCTTTATGCAAAAATAGCAGTTTCAGAATATCAAATCCTTTTATGTTAAGCAAAAATGCATTCCCGTGTAATGAAAGAAGTTGACTGTGAGAACAATTTTACACTGGAAATTGAAACCCAATTTATCCCCAATGTGGTATATACACACACATACCCACACAACCTTTCCATTTCATATCCAATCATGGTCAAGGAACTAATTTGGTCAAGTAAATATGAGCAAAATTTAGTGTTTAGTTTATCCTTTAAAACATTTTCTGTTTTTGTGCTGCAAAATAATTTTTTTCAGTCATGGAAATCCACTAAAGCTTTATTTATTCTTTTTGTTATTTCCTGAGTAAGGCTGTAAGTATGTAAAGTTGAGGAAAAATTACTTATAGACCTTTCCTTAAGTCTTCTAAAATATGAAAAGTGAATACCAGAATGATATAATCAAACTAAAATGCCTTAAAAGAACATAGCAGAAATGTTGTTGATAGTAAAATCGTTATAGAGGTGGAAGTAAAATAGAACAGGATTATCTAATTAAATGAAAGAGGAAGAACTGTTGTCCTCCCTGGGTATTTATTGTGAACAGCTTATTTACTGAGTCACCAGGGGAAGGCAAAACAATACACAAAAGCAATGAGAACAAAATCATTTTACATATTTGCTAACAAGATAAGTTATAATAATTCTAAATGAGATAGATGTTCACCAAAACAATAGACTTTGTTAGAGTTCATTTCAAAATGGTTAATTTTGAATTCAAATCTCACCTTGAATTGTTATAATCCCCATGTGTCAAGCTCAGGGCCAGGTGGAGATAATTGAATCATGGAGGCGGTTTTCCCCATACTGTTCTTGTGGTAGTGAGTAAGTCTCATCAGATCTGATGGTTTTATAAAGGATTGCATTTAACACATTTTGGATGTTCTTCAGTTTTAGTTTGCTGATTTTTTTGTCATGTTAGATTATGATTATGAGTGGCATTTTTTTTTTTTTTTTAGGAAATTGAGGTCAATTTTTCCCAATTTTGGTCACGTTAACTTTCATCACATCAATAAAGTAGGATTCTACAGGTTTATTCACTAAAATTTTCCTTATATAATTAATCAATGATATGTGGGGAGATATATTAGGAATATTAAAACACCTATTTCTTATTAAAATTTTACAAACTGGTTGTAGGAAACATTGAACCTTCTTACCTAAATCAATTACTACTATAATGGCTGCAAGTGCTAATTTTCTAGTTCTACCATGTCTTTATATTTTATTTGGTATTCCCTTATAAGGAGAGCATTTTCCTCTCCTCTAGATTTTATTGATCTTGAATTTTGTATCATTAGAAGATAATAGAGTATTTTATTCACTGAGTGATAATTCACTCCTTTTGCTATTTATTTTATGCTCAAAGTGCCCCATATTTTGATTAAATTTGAAGGATAATTCTTTCAAACTTGTTCTTGTGTTATTTGATGTATCTTATCTTTTTGAGCTTTCTTACATTCTACTACAACAATGTGTTCTTGGCTCTTCTAGTATAAGGCTGCCGCTCGCAATTTAGTATTTCTCCCAGGAACCCCTGGTCTTCTTAGTGGAGACGAGGAATTAGAAACTAAGACCTTGATTATAGACTCACTGTTACTAGTGTGTTATTGCTTTTTCTAGGTCCACTCTGGACAGAAGAAATCAGAATAGATGATTAGATATAGATATATATGACAGCCAATCATAATCCCAAAAGACATAATCTCAAACACCATAATCCTGAATGTTGAAATCCCAAAAGAACAAAACCTCAGAAGTCTAAAATTCTAAAAATTGTAATCCCAAAAGATCAAAATCCCAAAAATATAACTCTAAAAAACTTTTCCAGTTCTCTAAAATATACTTATTTACAATTTTAAAAGATTTATTTGAGGAACATATAAATATGGCAGAATATTTCATAGGCAACTTTACACAATAAAATAAGCAATAACAACATACGTATTTTTGCAAGCATAAACACTCAAATATACTAATGACAGTTAAATATACATATAACAGTTATGACCAGATTAACCACATTCATAAAGAAATAGTATAAAAAGGAAATATATAAATGAATACCTCTGTGGTTGGTAATTGTGTGCACTCAGTTTTATACTGTAGTTGCCTGAAATACCATGAAAAACAATCTAAGTCTTTTGAAGAGATCGATCAAAAGCTGTGATAGGCCACCATAGCATATACATTCATCCAAAGAGCCAAGATCTTGAGAAATTGTACCTTTCACAATTGCAGATGTACAAAAGGATATCTCTTCACTTATTGAGGAAGTGCCAGCATTTTTACATACATGTGCAATGCTTACACACAAAGTCAGCTTTGTGATAATGCACTTTGGTGGAGTTAAATTCCTGATATTCAAGGCAGTAAAACAAAGTCTGTATTTGCTCTCAGAGAGAGTCTAGTTTGCCTTCTGTATATGTTCTCTCCAGGAGAGAACCCTGGATGACTGGATGTGGAGGCCAACATTGAGGGATCATCTTCCCCACCTAGTCCACGTGGGTTCACACACTAATCACTCTGAAAACAATCTCACAGACACATGAAAAAAATAATGTTTCCAAGGTTTCTAGATCATTCTTAATCCAGGCAAGCTGACACCTAAAATTGAGTCAAGTTCATCTTTGGTCAACTCGGCATCCATACACATCTCCTTAAACCTTACTTAATTTCAAAATAATAAAAATAACAAGATGATAGTTCTACCAAACACAATAAAACAAACAAGATGCCACTATTCTACATACAACCAAAACCACGCTAATTCCTTTCTCAGAATTTGCTTTCAGGATTTCAACATTCAAAATTTTAATCTTTGGGGATTGTGATTTTTGGGATTTTTGTTGTTATGTATTTTAGACTTCAGTCATTTAGACTTTACAGGTATTGATCCTTAGAGATTTTGATCATTTGGGATTTAAATATTCAGGATTATAGTGTGCAGAAATGTGTTTTACAAGATTATGATACAAACCCAATATAGATACAGATAGATAAACATAGATATATATGTAGATATAGATACAGAGATATGAATAAAAATACAAATACATATATGAGTTACCTACACATTCTACAAAATAAAGCTTACGTTATATATTCATGAGTTATAAAACATGAAAAGCAAGATGCATGAAAGGAAAAACTGACTAATTTGGACTTTTCAAAAATTAAAACTTTTTGGTTTTTTTGCAAAATACACTGCAAAAAGAATGAAATAGCAAACCATAGACTGGAGTAAACTATTTGAAAATTACATATCCAGAAAAAACATGGGTGTATGCCCATAGAATACTACGCAGGCATTAAAAAAGGATGAGTTCATGTCCTTTGCAGGGAGATGGATTAAGCTGGAAACCATCATTCTCAGTAAACTATCACAAGGACAGAAAACCAAACACCGCATGTTCTCACTCATAGGTGGGAATTGAACAATGAGAACACTTGGACACAGGAACGGGAACATCACATACTGGGGGTTGTCGGCAGGTGGGGGACTGGGGGAGGGATAGCATTAGGAGAAATACCTAACGTAAATGACGAGTTGATGGGTGCAGCAAACCAACATGGCACATGTATACCTATGTAGCAAACCTGCACGTTGTGCACATGTACCCTATATCTTAAAGTATAATAATAAAAAAAAAGAAATACATAATATATGTCATCCCACATTAAAAAATATGGGTATATGCAGGATATATAAATAATTTTTTAACACAAAATACAACAATAAGAAACTTAACAACCCAGTTTAAGAAGATCACACTCTGAATAGGCACTTCATGTTTTCGTTTCCTAAAATTATGTACCTTTTGAATAAAACAGACAGAGGAAAACTTAAGCAAAGCCATAATCTTGCTATGTTAAAAGTGATAACTATTTGTAGAATTATAAATGAGTGAAACATAGTGATGCAAGTCTGGTTCAACATTCATATATCAAAGTAATCCACAATATTGGAAGACTAAAGAAGAAAAATTACATGATCATATCAACTGATATAGAAGGAGCGTTTGACAAAATTTAACACCCATTCATAATAAAAACTCTCATATAAATAGAAGTAGATGAGAAACTTTCTAAACTTGATAAAGAACATCTGCAGACAATCCTACCACTAACTTTATACCTCATGGTGAAAGGCTAAATGTATTTCCCCAAGATTGAGAACAACATGAGGATGTCTTCTCTCATCACTCTTATTCAATATATTGACTCTTATTCTAGCCAATATAATAGCAATAAAAGGAAATTTAAAAACACCAAAGTGAGAAGTAAGACTGTCCCCATTTGATGAGGATGATGTGAAATCTACACAGAAAATTCCCAGAAAACTAAAAAACAAACTCAAAACTTATTGAATTAATATTAGTTCAGCATATTTACATGATACAAAAAAGTATACAAAATTAAGCATAGGGCTAATACAAGAGTAATAAATATAAACACTAATGTGAAAAGCACAATGTCACTTATAATTGTTCAAAAAATGAAATCTTAATTGTAAATCTAACAAAACATGTACGTGACTTGTATACTAAAAACTATAAAACATTGATGAAAGAAATGAAGCTAAATAAATCAAAAGCCACATTGTTTTCATGGATTTGAAGACACACATTGCGAAGTTGTTAATTCTCCCCAAAGTGATATACAAATTTAATTCATATAAAAATAACAGAAAAATATTTTATATATTTAGACAAGATTCTGATATGCTTTGGCTGTGTCCCCACCCAAATCTCACCTTGAATTGTTATAATCCCCATGTGTCAAGTGCAGTGCCAGGTGGAGATAATTGAATCATGGAGGTGGTTTTCCCCATATTGTTCTCATGGTAATGAGTAAGTCTCATGAGATCTGATGGTTTTATAAAGGAGAGTTCTTCTGCACACTCACTCTCTTGCCTGCCACCATGTAAGACATCCCTGTCCTCTTCCCTCCTCTTCCACCATGATTGTGAGGCCTGCCCAGCCATGTGGAACTGTGAACCAATTAAACCTCTTTCCTTTATAAATTACCCAGTCTCAGGTATGTCTTTATTAGCAGCATGAGAATAGGCTAATACAGATTCTCTTAAAATTTATATGAAAAGACAAAGAATGAGAATAACTGAAACAATTTTTAAATGAAGAATAAAGTAGGCAGAGTTAATTTACCTAATTTCAGGACTCATTATATAGATGCAGTAATAAAATGGAGCTATAAACCCATAGGTAACAGAATGAAATAGAGAACCCAGAAATAGATCCATGCAAATATGCTCAAGTGATTTTTGACAAAGGTGAAAAGCAATTCAATAGATGAAAGATAGCCTATTCAACAAATGATACTGAAGAAATCAACCATCTATAGGCCAAAAAGAACCCTAACCTTATCCTCATATACAACATATAATAATTAAATCAAAACATTTCATAGACCTAAATGTAACACAATGAAACTCTCAGAAGAAAAAAAGACAAAACTCTTCCGGATCCAAGGCAAGACTAAGAGTTACTGGGCTTGACAACAAAAGCCCAACCCATAAAAGGAAAAATCGATAAACTGGACTTCATCAAATTAAAAACCTTTACTCTGTCAATGACCCTGTTAAGATGAAAAGACAAGCTGTAGACTGGGAGAAGATACATGCAAACCATAAATGCATCTGGCAGAGGTTTTATATAAAGACTGTATAAAGAATCACCGAAACTCATCATTTAAAAAAAATCCATTTGGAGACTGCACTTTTGTGGAGTTAAATTTCTGATGTCCAAGGCAATAGCAGAATGGCTCAGCTCTCAAAGACAGTCAGTTTGCCTTCCGTATATGTTCTCTCTAGGAGACAACCCTGGCTGATTGGATGTGGAGGACAACATTGAGGGATGATCTTCCCCATCTAGTCCACATTGGTTCACACAATAATCACCTCTGAAAACAACCTCACAGACACATGCAAAAATAATGCTTTCTTTCATTCTCAATCCAGTCCAGTTTGATGAAGTCCAGTTTATTGATTTTTCCTTTCATGGATTGTGCTTTTGTTTGCTTTCAAACACACATTTCACCAAAAGATATATATGGAGATGGCAAGAAAGCACATGAAAAGAAGTTCAAAATCAGCCATTAGGAAAATAACAATTAAAACCACAAAGAGATCACTACACACTCATCAGAGTGGCTAAAATGAAAATAGTGACAGCACCAACTGCAGGTGAAGACGTATAGGAACTAGAGCAATCATGCGTTGTTGGTGAGAAGGTAAAATGGTATAGCCACTATGGAAAAGTTTGGCAATTTCTTAAAAATAGAGCATGTAACTACCATACAAATAGATAATGTTCACACCTGGACATTTATTCCAGAAAAATGAAAACTTATATTCACACAAACCTTATAAACATATATATATATATATACAGCAATTTTACTGGCAATAGCCCCAACTGGAAATAATACAGTTATCTCTCAATAGCTGAATAATTAAACAAACTGTGACACATTCATACCATGGAGCACTACTCAGCAATAAAAAGAATCTACTATAATGAAACAACCCGAATAAATATCCAGAAAATTATGCTGAATGTTATTCATTTTAGAGAAAGAGTCTCACTTTGTTGCCCAGGCTGATTTCGAACTCCTGGCTTCAACGAATCTTTCCACCTCAACCTCCCAAAGTGCTGAGATTACAGGTGTAAAATTACAAAATTATAGAGACGGCCAAACAATTAATGGTTACTAGGGATTAAGGAAGGGGTAGGAGTAGAGTGGGAGGGAAGCAGGTGTGGCTTTAGAAGTACAACATGAAGGATCCTTGTAGTGACAGACATATTCTGGATCTTGAATGTATTTGAGTCAATATCCTGATTGCAACATTGTATTATCCTTTTGTAAAATGTCACCTTAGAAGCGACTGAGGAGATCTCTTTGAATATTTCTTAAAACTGCATTTAAATTATAATTATCTCAAAATTAAAAGTTTAATTTTAAACAAGTAATCTAAAAAATGAGTGAAATGGTTAACACAGATGGCATTACTCAAAGACAATCTTTCCTAGGTTGTAACAGTCACAATAGAGATAGAGGAATACCACGGAGACATGAAATTCATCTCAGTCATTACATGAACGTTCAAAGTAAAAGGCCTCTTTCTTTCACAGACAGATAAATATCAAGGCTTATACTATATTAGATAGGAAGTCACTGAAAGCCTACTCTATCTCTCCAGGCTAGCTGGGGGTAGGAGGAAGTGAGGCAGGGATTTAAATTCAGTTCTATTTCTCCTTGCCTGGACCAGTCTTCAATTGTTGAACTTTAAAATAAAATCTCCTTGCTTGATAAAATAATCCTTGAGAAGCCTCTTCATGCCCAAAACAAATCTACATTCTCCCTTATGTAACATTATTTAAATGTTTCCAAATTATTTATATGTGTAATTTTATTTTATATTAGAAAGCATGTATGATTTGCCCATATTGTAAACATTCCCTTGACTTGGCTGAGGATCTTATTAAAGTGTGCACTACTGATTTCTTGCCAAGAAATTTTAGAGACACTACAAATATAGTATAGTTCTTGTAGGCTTTTTATTAAGTAAGTCATGTGCAGTGTTTATAAGATCACTAGGAAAACATCAAAGTACTGATACAATTTTTCTACATGAGACTTTATAGTGAAGGAAAACTTGCTTATGGGATCTTTGGCTAAAATTGAACAATACTGACTAAATCAATAATGAATTTATAATATACAACATATATGATTCACGGTATACAATCATATACATTATGGCAAATAAATAAAATAAATATAAATTTTAAATAAACTTTAAAAATAAATTAGAAGATGGATATTCTTGTGTCAATGAAAGGTTGGTAAACTACATTCAGCAAAATATTGTTATCTTTTAGAGTACATGTAAATATATCTAATTTGATAACACACATAAACTCAACCTATCAAGTCCATTTCTAAGAGCTCATTCTATAGATATGATATACTTTGGCTATTTGTCCCCCTCCAAATCTCATGTTGAAATGTGATTACCCCAGTGTTAAAGGAAGGGCCTAGTGGGAAGTGTCTGGGTCAGGGGGTGAATACCTCATGAATGGCTTGGTACGCTCACGGTGGAAATTAGTGAGTTCTCATTCTATTACTTCGCTTGAGAGCTGATTGTTTAAAGAGACTGGGCACCTACTCACCTCACTCATGCTGTCTCCTTCTCTTGCTTCTTCTCTCATTATGTGACATGCTAGCTCCCCCTTTGCCTTCTGCCATGACTGTAAGCTTCCTGAGCCCTCACCAGAAGCAGATGCTGTCACCTTGCTTCTTGTGCAGTCTGCAGAACCATAAGCCAAAGTGAACTTCTTTTCTTTATAAATTACCCAGCCTCAGGTATTTCTTCACAGCAATGCAAAACAGACCAATACAGGATAAATGTGTCAAATTGTAGGTAAAATGTATTAATTACAATTTTCCTTAGTTATAAAACTGGTTCAATAATGTATATTAATACAATGAAATAATATGAAGCAGCCAAAAAGAATAACTTAGACCTATTTGTGCTAGTAGAAATGGATGTCTATGATATACTGCTATATGGGTAGAAATGGCAAGGTGTATAATGCTTTGATTATTAATAATAAGTTTATAAAAGGAGGTACTATGTAGAGCTTGAGGTCAAGGGTTAAGATTTTTATTTCATTTTATAGCTTTATACTATTTGACATTTTTTTCACGGCAGATATATTATTTTAAAAATGGCATAGCATGACGAAACATAAAATAGAGTCAAACGTTATGCCAGTAATATACTAAACTCATACGATATTTTATGGTAACAAGTTAAAAAACAAGTAATCAGTGAATGATTCTCTTTATTACAGACTGAGTATAAAGTAACAATATGCTATGTTTGCAAGGGTGTTACAAGAAAATAAATGTGATCTTTCTGGAAATCACAGTTTTTTATCATTATTGATAACATAATTACCTTGCTTTATTTGCTTTTAATATTTTCTAAGATTTGTAACTAAACTTGCTGAAATAGCATATTACTGTACAAAAAAATCAGACTACATAAATTATATATTTTAAAAAACCTCCAGATATTGCCTTAAACAGCAGCCAATGACAGGAACTATGGTAGAATGGTTTATATTCAAAACCAATAAATTAATAACTTACTATTCAATGTATGGATTTGAAAATCAAGTTTTTTGAGAGACTACATTAAAGTCTAGAAAGTTGGTATATTTCTGTGTATTCTGATTTTAAAGCAAAATACTGCAAGAGTAGATTAATCATAAATATTTGCAAAGGAACTGCATAATGGCTTTTAAATAATTGAGTCTGCTATTTCTAATGCAGCTGACTTCTGTTAAGGAAAACATATCATTATTAACTTATAATTTCTAATGTGCCTAGGCCAATGAGTAACTGCTCAAAAATTATTTACTGATGACATGAAATGCTCTTAGCATTTAATTATCTCCTCAAAGCCTAGTTCAATCTCATAATACACAGGCTATAGAAAGTGGAGATCTACTATAGCATATTATGTATGTTTCTACTGATAGTTTTATATTAAAAATATTCATTATATGAATAACACCGTCAGAGCAGAAAGAAAAAGAAAAAATTCAGACTAATTTCATATTTTGAACAATTAACTTTCACTTTTCTTTGTTCTATTGCAGATTTATTGGTATGCATCTAGAATTTTTCTAGCAGTGATAGGGTATTGGTTACAATTTTGTATTCTATATGAAATAATAAATAACAAAACAGACCAAAAGTGCACACACACATAAACAATATGATTCTATATCTAGAAAATCCCACAGTCTCTTCCAAAAGTCTCCTTAATCTGATAAACAACTTCAGCAAAGTTTTAGAATAGAAAATCAATGTGCAAAAAACAGTAGCATTCCTATACACCAAAAACATCCAAGCTGAGAGCCAAATCAAGAATGCAATCCCATTCACAACTGCCACAAAAAGAATAAAATATCTAGAAATACAGCTATCCAGGGAGGTGAAAGATCTCTAGAATGAGAATTAAAAAGCACTGCTCGAAGAAAGCAGAGATGACACAAACAAATGGAAATCATTCCATGCTCGTGGATAGGAATAATCAGTATTGTTAAAATGGCCATATTACCCAAAGCAATTTACAAATTCAGTGCTATTCCTGCCAAAGTGCCAATGACATCCTCCACAGAATTAGAGAAAACTATTTTAAAATTCATATGGAACCAAAACAGAGCCCAAACAGCCAAGGATGATAATGATGTGAATGGAACCTTAAAATGAGGGTATTCCATCTTCCATTGTGGGCACTTAGTACGTAAGTCTTCCGTGGCACAGATTTGTCATTTTTACTTCTTAAAACAGTCTAGTCTTTGGCCTACCAAAGAATGCCCTAGAAGGACAAGAAAATTGAAAAAAGTGTAGATAGGTACCTAATTGATTATCAGTTAACAATAACTTATTGATACTTTTAACAGCCATTCACCTTGCATTTTCAAATTTTTAATTCCCTATCCATATGCTTTATCCTCTGAAGAGCTTGGATGAAGAAATATTAAAAAAAGTCTAATCAGTAATTTAAATACCATGTCTAATTATTACTTATTTAGAGTAGTAAATGACTAAAATATTAAAGTCAAGATGACAGACAGGATAAATGGATTTCATGATGAGAGTGAGAGAGTAAGAGACAGAGAGAGAAAGAGAAAGAGAAGAGAGAGAGAGAGAATGAGGATAAAGAGGTCAAATTAGAAGTCTGAGACCAGCCTGGCCAACATGGTGAAATCTTGTCTCTACTAAAAATACAAAAATTAGCCGGGCGTGGTGGTGCATGCCTGTAGTCCCAGCTACTCAGGAGGCCGAGGCAGAAGAATCACTTGAACCTGGGAGGAGGAGGCTGTGGTGAGCCGAGATCGTGCCACTGCACTCCAGCCTGGGTGACAGAGTGAGACTTCATCTCAAAAAAATAAAATTAAAATCAATAAATAAAAAATAGATTTTAAAACTCAGGTCATTCAGTTCTTAGTCAGTAGTACTTCTACTTTGAATATGCATAATCTTCTCTTCTCATACCATAGGTTTGCTGTGAGTTTCTACTTTGAAATCATAAGATCAGATGTTAGATGGTAATCACTTGTCATAATATTGGGTTCTGTCACAATAATAGGATAAATAATAGGATATATGATGCCTCCAGTCTGGAAGTCATCTATAAGGGGAACTTTTCTCTCAGAAAAAAAGTGCAATATTTAGGCTTAGTAGTGCCTACATAGAATGATATGAATGTGTATATGATGGATGGATAAATAAGATAAATAGATGATAGGTAGATAGTTGATGGATATATACATAGATTACAGATAGTGATGCAATGGTAGTAATGTTAGGAATATATATATATATTATAAACACATATATACCAGCCTAAACTAATGTCATATAGAATGTAAAAGCTCTGACACAGCAAAATCAATACAATACTTGGGGTGTAAAGGATAAGGTGTAAATCCAAGATTTGTGGCTTGTTGGGTAGATAAACTTCTTTCATCAATTAAGCTCAGAGCCTCAATTTCTTCAAGTCAAAAATAGGTGGAATTCTATATGCCACCTGGATTATTGTGTGGATCAATAGGACTAACATATTTTCGATGTATGCCTTATATTTCCCATAAAATGAATTGAAAGTACCAATAACTCACATTTATTATATTTCTAAAAAGAAAACATACAAAAATATGTCAAATACTGGAAATTATAAACCTGATACCAGAAAAGATACTACGCAGATTTAGTGTTGCTCCAAAATATTATTATTCAATTTGCTGCAATCTTAACACATATCTTAATAAGTATGTGCACCAAGATCACCAAAGCTAATAAATACATTTTAATTGCTAAAGATAGTTTTATACATTCTTCTGACAGTAATCTGTATTTATGCCAGAAAATTTCCTGTAGCATTAAAGATTGTCATTTCACTATTAATTAATGTTCTTTGCTTTTCAAAAACCATCTGTGTAAAGGAGACACAGGCTAATAAATTTTTAGAGCCACAGATGAGGAAAGATCTCTACAGATGTTTAATTGCCAAAAACATCTTGTTATCTTTGACATCACATTGGTCTCCATCCATATAATAGCATGTACAATGCATTCTTTCTATTAGTAATCTAACACATGGAAGTTTTCTTAGAAGAAAGCAAATGCTTTATTTCTAAATTCTGCTTAAATAGTATTAATTATTTTCTGCATACTCTAACAATGTATAAAGAAATTCTTAGCTTTGATGCAGGTGAATCCTAAAAGTGGGGCTCATCCCAAAAGCGTTCTTGGCTTCACTCAGGAAAGAATTCAAGAAAAAGCAGACAGTGCAAGAAAGCAATTTTGTTGGAGCAACTTTGTACAGCACAATGGTTACTCTGTAGACCGAACAGGCCCATCCTATAGAGCAGCACTAGCGGATTTATATGGACTACTCCTTACATGTTAATTAAGGGGCAGGTTATTCATGAACTTTGGAAAAGGAGCAGGAATTGTTGAAACCATAGAAGGAAACTTTCGAGTTGTTTGTCATGGCATTTGTAAACTGCCATGGTGCTGGTGGGAGCGTCTTAAGCAAATGCATTATAATTCCTAGTCCAAGCTGGTTTGGGCCAGTTTTTTTGTTTGTTTGTTTGTTTGTTTTTGCCATATACCGTTCTCATCAGCAGGGTCGTGACCAAGCTCAGAAAACAAGTCCTATTGATCTCCTACCTCGGTTTCTTATAGGAAGTTTAGGTTGTTGGATTTGATACTAGTTTAATTAATCACTTCATTTTTTATAATTGTTACCACTCTTTATGTCACAACATATTTAATATTAGTAAAAACAAATTATCTAAGGACAGATATTTTAACTTCTTGGTTTTCCAGAGTTATTTATCCTACATGCAATTATTAGGCTCCTAAAATTTACCAAGTATGGTGTTTAATTTCATATAGTAGCAAGGAAAATTGTACTTAAAACCCAAATACAGTATAAGGTGATAAGAGCCCCAAATGTCATACAGACAAGATGCAGTGGCAACTAAGAAGCAGAAGATGCTATTTGGAATTAGAAAGGTAGAAAAATGCTGGTTTGAATGAAAAAAATAGTATCTAGAGATGCTTTCATGAAGAAATTGGCATTGGAATTAAAGAATGTAAAGAAGAATGCTATGGGATTTGACAAGAAAGAGTGGAAAAGCATGCCAATTGAAAACAAGAGCAGGAACACCAGCATTGATTTTCATCACCTCGGACACTTATGATTTCTCTGTGGTAAGAACATTACAATTCTTTCTTTTACTTGTTTTGAAATATACAATGTATTATTGTTAACTCTAGACATCTTACTGTGCAAGTGAACACTACAACTTATTTCCCCCATGTAACTGTAACTTTGTACTAACTGACAAATGTCTCCTCCTCGCCTCCCTACTCCCTACTCTTCCCAGCCTCTAGTAACTACTATCCTGTTCTCTACTTGTATGAGATCAAATTTTTTAGATATTCACATATAAGTGAAATTATGCAGTATTTGTCATTCTGTGCCTGGTTTATTTTACTTAATTTCCTCCGATCTCATCCATGTCATAGCAAATGACAGTATTTCATTCTTTTAATGCTAATTACACTAATTTGATTATTACACATTGCATATATATGTATCAAAACATCACTGTACCTCACAAATATGTATGGTTATTACGTGTCAAAAATAAATTTAAAGTAATATAAAAAATTAAAGCATTGATTTATTTGGGAAATGTCTAGAATCATTTGAAAGGGAAGTTAAAAATATCAGCAAGGAATGGGGAGCTGGAAGTAGAATGCATCATCTATTCTGCATTCAGGCTCTGATCACATTTCTAACACCAATAGATCATTTTAATTCGTGAGTATACAGATATTTTTCAATAAACTGTGAGCTCCTTGAAGGATAGAAACTGTGAGTTATTATTCTTTTTTAAACTTGGCATCTGATTGAGTGTCTATCAGATAATCATATATCATAAATCCCTGTTGAATGAATAAATGAATAAAAAACATTTAATGATGAACAGATGCTCTTGAATACCAGGCTTAAGGCAAGACATTGTACTTTTTTATTGTACCTACTCTTCTTTTCCCACATGAGTCAGGTTAACAGTGAAAAAAGACCATCAAATAACAGTTACTGCAAAACGAATCTTCTATAATTATCTGCATTTCTAATTATAGACTCAAAGAGGAATGATTCACTTTAATTCTGTTTTTCATAATGCTTATTGAATTGCTAGGAAGAACTAAATTCAATAATTTTTTAAGTCAGGGAAATACACTTAAGAATAAAAATGGCACACTTTCTTCTATGGTTATACTTTAAAAATTGTAACCTCAGCTACCATTCCATTTAAAATGCAATAATATTTTCTAATCTTAATTTATTAAATAGAACAAAATAAAATTTTCCACAGCTCCCATCCTCTGAGTAAACCACAGTTTATAGTTGGAGGAAGTTTTTTAATACTTCATTTCTAATTTCTTAATCTATAAATCACAAACTTAATTTCTTTAGTATTTTTCATTATGCTTGCAAAAGAGGGAATGATACCACATTATATTTTAATATGAATTATATTTTGAAAAATATCTCAATAGTAAATATTACATTTTCCTAAGGAGCTAGTATGATTCCAGTTTCTCTTAAAAATACCAGGCAATGTACAATTTTTCTTTTTTCCCTGGCTGTTAGAAAATTCATATATACATCTGACACCCTAACCATACAGACTATCCCTTTCTGTTAATTCAGATTTTTCTTTCATTAATTTTTAAAAATCCTTATTTAAAAAAAAACATAGAGAAAAAGGGGATATTCCTCAAATAACACTGTGAAAGTATCTATTCAGTTCTACATTTAGAAGTGAAAACAGAAACTTCAAATAAGTATTTACAATGTCTAGAATGTTCAGCTATTTTATTTGATGTAGCCCTAACATGCTTAATGAAACTCCTCTGCATATAACACAATATTTCAGTTGAAAAGTTTTAGTCTCAAATTTTCATCTTTTGAGATGCTTACACTAACAGAGCATAGATAGCAAATATTGGATATTTTGTGCCTCTGTATGGACTTAGCTGGGTGTTAATGTTTATGAAATTGCTGAGTTTACCATCCATGCAATATAGTTTAAAGTGCAGACTTGAAGAAGCTCTTGGCTTTTTGTGGATAGTCAATTTGAAGAAAACATAATGAACACAACTATGGAGTCCAATTTCCTAACAGACCATAAAAAGGGTACCAGGCATTTGTATCTACTAAAGCAATTCTGTTAGCTTCAGTCACAAAGCTCAAAGATCAGTGCAATAATTGCAATAAAGGAGAATCAATATCTCACATATTACTTCAAAATTAAAACGAGGCCAGAAATATATTAACAGTAATGATGTATTAATTACGTGAATAAGGAAACTCTTCAAAGTGAAGGTAACGTCTGATTTAGTTTTTAGATGAGGAGAATAAACCACTTAAAAGACCGGAGAGGACATTCCAGGCAGATTAGACACAGTAAGAAAATGCATCATTTGGAACATTTAATTACAGAATAAGCAAAAGCTGTTCTGAACACTTTTCAAAAGCTTTTTGTTCCCTGAAGTAATTTATATTTCATGCTTTTTCTTACTTCTTTAAAGACGAACAAAATATTTAAGTTTAATGCATCCATAAAAAAAGAACAAGATCATGTCCTTTGCAGGGACATGGATGGAGCGGGAGACCATTACCCTTAGCAAACCAACACAGAAACAGAAAACTAAATACTGCATGTTCTCACTTGTAACTAGGAGCTAAATGACGATAACACATGGACATATAGAGGGGAACAGCACACACTGGGGCCTACTGGATGGTGAAGAGTGGGAGGAAGGAAAGGATCAGGAAAAATAACTAATGTGTACTAGGCTTAATACCTCGGTGATGAAATAATCTACACAATGAACCCCCATGACCACATTTACCTATATAACACCTGCACACGTACCCCTTAACTTGAAATAAAGTTTAAAAAATGTTTTAAGTTAAAATTTCTAGTAGTGTGGTTCCACACAAAGTAAGAGTACTTAAACCGGATTAGCAGCTGGGAGTTCTAATTCCAGCTCTGCCCCTAATCACATGACCTGCAGCAAATCACTCATCACCCCTGCTCCTTTATTTTTCATCTACAAAATTTGAGGTAGTTAAATTTCTAAAGTTTTTCCTAACAATTAACTAATAAAAATATTCTATGGTCATTTAAATATTGGATAAAGATATATTAACATTTTACTGTACAGATCAGATTTAATTTCAGGATAAAAAGTACTCCAGGTAGTTAAAGATAGAAAACTATCACAAATATTACCAGAAATCAGCATTATCTTATGTTGGAATTATATTATCTGGGAGCATGTGAGCAAAAATGTGACTGCAAAATTTGTTATATGAATGATTAAACCCACCTCCAAATGTCCGCTCTTTGGACAGATTAATCTGTCCCATCTTTGGATAGAACTAAAATGAGGACTCTATTTTTCTTGCTGGTCTCACTTATACAGCCCTAAAGAAGCAGCCCAAAAAGAACAGTTTATGCCTCTTTTCTTTATCACAAGTGTAATTCAAGTCTTTGAGGGTCTTTAGATTCAGTTGAGCCCAGTTCATATGGCCTTTGTCCCCAAAAGTGATTTCTCTATATTTTATGCATAAATCAGAAATGCACACTTTATTTCCTATGATTTCACCTGAATGACTTTCATTTTCTATTCAGTGCAGTTTGTTGTGCCTAATCTCTTTAATGTTATGTCCAATTTCTTGCCTAGTGAACATGAACTTCATTTTACAAGCTCACATTTTAATTAAAATCTCAAGTTCTCATAGTTGAGATTTTTTTATCCATTATGTTAAATCATGAGTATCATCCATAAAATGGAAATCCATCCCAGAAGTTAACGCCATCTACATAAGGGGAGTTGATGAAGCTAATGAAATTATTGGAAACCCACATATGATGTCTACATTTCTGCTTGTTGGCCCATATTTCAGGTTTCTTCGTCATTATTCATTAATGGTTGAACACACTTGAACTATTTAATACTTGATATAGTGTTTTCTGTCCTTAAACATATACATTCCTTGTTCACCTACTTTGCAGATCTCTCTTAAACATCAGAGTATAATTTCAAAAGAAAATAATTTAAAATTTTCAAGAAAACACTATTTGGTAAATACCATTATTAATACAAAAGAGAATCTATGAACTACATTTATTGAATAGCTCTCAAAACCTATCTCATTCTACTTTAAGGGGCTCTTATAGTATCAGAGAAAGATGATGGATTTGATGTTTTCATTCTCAGTTCATTTTTAATCATAGTTTTTAGGTGCATAAATAAATAGCTGTAGTGTGTGGTAAAGAGAGATGAATAGTGAAGAGGAACAAAAGTGGTATTGTCAGCTTGAAAGATGATAGTGATCACCAAGACTTTATTTTATAGATAACATACAGCCACACACAAAATCCATGTGAAATTTCAGTTATACAAAGAGTTTATGATTCAACTGCCAAAATCTTGAGGACACAGAGGACCTAGTAGAACATGTTGTGAAGAAGGTTGAGATAAATAAATATTTTTCAAAATAAAGTTAACAAAATTGGGCTATTTGAGCAGCAGCAATGCATATTTGAGGGAAGTTCTCATCAACACTTTAAATAATTTGTATATCAGAAAGTCCAATTTGATTTATATACCAAATACAACTTGATTTGTGTACCAAAAAGTCCAATTTGATTAGTTTATAAAACAATTTCAAAATATTTGTCATTATTTATTTTTATTTATTTATTTATTTATTTATTTTGAGACAGAGTCTGGCTCTCTCACCCAGGCTGGAGTGTAGTGGCGCGACCTTGGCTCACTGCAAGCTCCGCCTCCCGGGTTCATGCCATTCTCCTGCCTCAGCCTCCCCAGTAGCTGGGACTACAGGAGCCCGCCACCACGCCTGGCTAATTTTTCTATTTTTAGTAGAGACAGGGTTTCACCGTGTTAGCCAGGATGGTCTCGACCTCCTGACCTTGTGATCCGCCCGCCTCGGCCTCCCAAAGTGCTGGGATTACAGGTGTGAGCCACCATGCCCAGCCTTATTTATTTATTTTTATTTTTATTTTTATTTTTTGAGACGGAGTCTCACTCCGTCGCCCAGGCTGGAGTGCAGTGGTGCAATCTTGGTTTACTGCAACCTCCGCCTCCTGGGTTCAAGCTATTCTCCTGCCTTAGCCTCCTGAGTAGCTGGGATTACAGGCACCCGCCACCAAGCCCAGCTTATTTGTGGATTTTTAGTAGAGACAGAGTTTCACCATGATGTTCAGCCTGGTTTCGAACCCCTGACCTCAAGTAATCCACCCACCTTGGCCTCCCAAAGTGCTAGGATTACAGGCTTGATCCACCACGCCCAGCCCATTTCTTAATTTTTATGGGTATATAATAGTTGTACATATTTATGAGATACATGTGGTATTTTGATACAAGAATACAATGTATAATGATCAAAACAGGGTAATTGGAATATCCATTAACTTGAATACATATCATTTATTTTTGTTGGGAACATTCCAAATTCGCTCCACTAGTTATTTTGAAATGTGCAATAATTTATTGTTAACTATAATCACCCTATTGTGCTACAGAACACTAGACCTTATAATTTCTATTTAATTGTATTTTTGTATTCACTAACCAACACTTCTTTATCCCCCATTCTCCACTACCCCTCAAGTAACCATCATGCTACTCTCTAATTCTTTGAGGTCATTTTTTTAGCTCCCACATATGAGTGAGAACATGTGATATTTGTCTTTCTGTGCCTGGCTTGTTTAGCTTGATGTAATGTCCTCCAGCTGTATCCATGTTGTAACAAATGATAGTATTTCATACTTTTTATAGCTGAATAATATTTCATTGAATATCTGCACCACATTTATTTTACCAATTCATCTGCTGATGGACACTTAAGTTGATGAATATCTAGACACTAATGTAAGCTATTGTAAATAGTACTGCAATACACATGGTAGTACAAATATATCTTCAATGTACTAATTTCCTTTTTCATGGTTATATGCCCAGCAGTGGGAATGCTGGATCATATGGTAGTTCTATATCTAGTTTTTGTTGTTGTTGGAACCTTCACACTGTTTTCCATAGAGGCTATACTACTTTACGTTCCCACCAACAGTGTATGAGTGTTCTCCCTTCTCCAAATCCTCACTAGCATCTGTTATTTTTTTATAAGAGCCATTTAGCTGAATCGAGATGATATCTCATAGTGATTTTGATTTGCATTTCTTGATGATTAGTGACGTTGAACATTTTTTCATATACTTGGTCATTTGTATGTCTTCATTTGAGGGATGTCAATTCAGACCTCTTGCCCATTTTTCAAATTAAATCATTTGCGATTTTTACTATTGATTTGGTTGAGTTCCTTATATATTCTGGTTATTAATCACTGATCAGTTGAATAGTTTGAAAATATTTTCTTTCATTATGCAGGTTGTCTCTTCACTTCATTATTTTCTTTTCTGTGCAGGAGCTTTTAAGTTTGATGTGTTTTCATTTATCCATTTTTGCTTTGGTTGCCTGTGCTTTAAGGTCTTATTCAAGAAATCTTTGCCCAAGCCAATGTCTTGAAGCATTTCACCTGTTTTCTTTTAATGGTTTCAAAATATCAGATTTTACATTTAAGTATTTAATTCAGTTTGATTTGGTTATTGTATATGGTAAAAAATAGGGGTCTATTTTCATTCTTCTGCATATAAATATCTATTATTCCCCACAGCATTTGTTGAAAAGGGTGTCTTTTCCCCATTGTATGTTCTTGGCACCTTTTTTGAAATGAGTTGACTGTAAATGGATGAATTTATTTCTGGGTTCTTTATTCTGTTCCATTGGTCTATGTGTCTACTTTTATGCCAGTACCACAATGTTTTGGTTACTATAGCTTTGCAGTATAATTTGAAGTCAGGTAATGTAATGCCTCTAGATTTGTTCTTTTTGCTCAGGATGGCTTTGGCTATTCGGGGTCTTTAGTGTTTCATAGAAATTTTAAGACTTTTATCTTTCTATTTCTATGAAGAATGTCGTTGATACTTTTATAGTAATGCATTGAATCAGTATATCGCTCGGGTAGTATGGATATTTCAACAATATTGATTCTTCCAATATATGCACATGGGATATCTTTCCATTTTTTAAATCCTCTCCAATTTCTTTCATTAATTTTTTATATTTTTCACTGTAGATTCTTTTACTTCTTTGGTTAAGCTTATTCCTAGCCTTCACAGCCAAATTCTACCAAATCTTTAAAGAACTAATACAAATCTTACTCAAAATTTTCCAAAAAGTCAAGGAGGAGATAACTCTTCCACACTCATTTTTTGAGGCCGGCATTACCCTGACACCAAAACAAAGACATAGCACGTGAAGAAAACACAGGCCAACATCTCTGATTAACACAGATGCAAAAAAGAACTCAACAAAATACTAGGAAACGGAATTCCACAACACATTAAAAAGATTGTTTATCACGATCTAGTAGAATTCATTCTCCAGATGCTAATATGGTTCAACATACACAAATCAATAAATGTGATACATCACATCAACAGAATGAATAATAAATGTTATATGATCATTTTGATAGATGCCAAAAAGCACTTGATAAAATTCAACGTCCCTTAATAATAATTTTTAAAAACTCTCAACAAACTGGGTACAGAAGAAACATTCCTCAACACAATAAAGACTATATATGATGAACCCACAGCTAGTACCATACTGAACAGGGAAAAACTGAAAGCCTTTCCTTTAAGATCTGGGACAAGGCAAGAATACCCACTTTTACCACTTTTATTCAACATAGTATTGCAAGTCCTATCCAGAGCTCTAGGTAAGGAAATGAAATCAAAGGCATCCATATTGAAAAGAAAGAAGTCAAATTATTCTCATTTGCAGATGTTTGCAGATTATATTCAGAAAAAAACTAAAGACTCAACCAAAAGTATTACAACTGATAAATTCAGTAAAGTTGCAGGATACAAATTAATATACAATAATCAGTAGCATTTCCATATGTCAATAGCAAACAACCTGAGAAAGAAACCAAGAAAGTAATCCCATTTACAATAGCTATAAAAGCCATAGCAAAATACTATTTTACAGAGTTGGACAAAATAAATCATTGAAGAAACAATAGTGAAACCAAGACTGAGTTTCTTCTGAATCAAATCAATGCCCTTGTATTTGAAAAATTATATTGATAAATAGGTCCTAAGGATTATTTAATGGAGTCTGATATGTTGGACTTTGAGATTTGAATAGATTAAAAATGCCCTTCATTTAAGCTCAAGAGATATACCACTAAGTTTCACCTAAATAGCCATGAATGTCTTTACCATGTAATTCATTGTCCAAATAGAGACACTTCTGAGGGAGAAAAGTGGCATCAATAATGCAAGGATAACAGGTATAAAACAATAATGTTCTTAGTAGACTGGGGAATATGGTCATTCTGGCATGAATCATAATAATATAAAGGCTATACTGTCCTTGAGCTTACCAGCACTGCTGTGGAGCACAACTTCAAGAAACACCATGCCCGTATCACACTGTGCTCCAGCCAGCACCAGTCACATAGAAATGATTATGAATGATGCCCCTGGAATTGTTCAAACTGGTGATCCTGGTCCTTACTATGAGTTAGGCATTTTTCTAAAGGCTTAATTTCTAGTAACTAACTTACTATTCAGAAACTCTGAAATGCTTATTATTGCCATTTTACAGATGAAGAAACAGAGATATATTGACTGTATAACCTGCCCACAGTTACACCTCTAAAACTGGTGGAACAAGGATTTGAACCTAGAGAGTCTTGCATTCTAATCCTTGTTTTAATTGCCCACTGTCTTCCACTGTTTTATTTCATTTGTTCCGTATACATTTTTTTTAATAATCAGGACAACACTTTGAGAGTATATAACTTTTAGAATGCATAATATTCCCAGAATTAATTCTATTCAAATAATTTCTGTTGCATTAATATGGAATATGCATGCAAAATGGTTACCAATGACTTCGAAACATTTCACAAAGCATATGTTAAGTGACAGACTGTGTAAGTTAGACAGAGTTTTACCTCAGCAGTTTTATTCTGAATTAAAAATAAAATGAAGAAACCACATCTTTTTAGAATTGTATTCAAGTATTTGAAATGAAAAGGAGGACTC
Source organism: Pan paniscus (assembly GCF_029289425.2). Taxonomy (NCBI): domain Eukaryota; kingdom Metazoa; phylum Chordata; class Mammalia; order Primates; family Hominidae; genus Pan; species Pan paniscus. The sequence goes on along the minus strand of NC_073258.2, from coordinate 25,330,072 downwards.
GTGAAAAAAATTCATACCTTTTTCATTTCTGACATAGACACTCAGCTGACAATGCTTTGAACTAGTATTCCTTTCCATATAATATAAATCTTCTCCCAGTAAAATACTTCCCTAAAGGAGAAATTCTAAATAGTCTCAGTTTTAAAAATCAGATCAAATGTGACTTAAATGTACACACAGTATTTCTGAGCCAACAACGTTTGTATACCATGCTTAGTCTCAAACCAAAACTTAATTATGCAAATCATCCCCAGACAAAGCAGGTGCATAATAGGAGGACAACTATACTTGGGTGTGTGTAAGGATGAGGGAAGGGTGTTCAAAAACAGCAAGAGGAGAAAGGAAGCCAATGAATGTATGAAAGTTAAAATATTTAGCATGGGGATGGCTCTTTCATCTTTATTTAGCTGCTAGTTTTTCTACATTGTCAGTCTAAATGTGAAATTGGTGTTATAATTTGAATACTGAATATTGAAAATGTGTTTTATTATTTTTTACAAAAATAGACTTTAGAAAATCATTATACTATTATTTAGACACAAAGCATAAAAGTAAATTAAAATATCTTTGAATAAAATGTTTTATATGAGAACTTTGTGTGACAACTCAAGTTATTTAAGTAAAGTTTCTGTCCATCTCTATAATTAATGTTTCAATTTTTTCATTAAGACAGCAAGTGAATAGGGCTAAGTAGATTTTCTTCAAATCTGAGTATGTTGATAATGGTCTGGTTTAAGATATGGACTTAATGAAAGAGCAGAAAATCACTTAGGCTCTGGGGGAGAATTTCCACACGGCCTCCACAGGAATTGGTAGCAGAGCTAGTGGTTCTTAGAGCAGCCCCAGGGCTTTAGGAGCATCTCAAAGAAATGGACTGCAATCATTCTGAGTGAATCTGAGGGAAGTACGAAAAGAGAGGCCCATGAGATTACTGATTGGGAAATATATAAATCTTTATACCATGGATACAGTAAGAAGCAGTGGTGCCAAATATGAGCCCCAAATGGATTGGCCCAAGAGCCAATCAACACTCGGAACTAGCATAGTAGTTTGAAAATAAACTACTTCTTACTTGGGCATCACTGTGCAATGAGCTCTGAGTTGAACATCATAAAGATGGTTAAAATACTTCCCTAGGAATGCCAACAAAGCCACCTAGACTGCCCATATATCTTTGCTGGAGAGCAGAGCTGCTTTCCATGTATACCAGGAGTATGAAGAAAATACTCCACTGATATGTGAAGGATATGAAACCTAGAAGCCCTTGTTCTATGTTATAGTAATATTTTCCTGATGTAATAATGTTGTGAAAAGTAAAATGTCTATTAGATAAGTTTTCAAATGACAATGTACACACATACATAAGTATGTATGTACGTATGTGTGTATGCACATATACATGTGTAGAATGTGTGTGCATTTGTATCTGAAAATAGAATGCTCGGAAGCATGTTTCACCTAAACAGCCACTCAATTCAGTAACAGCTCTTTCTGACAAAATTGGAGTAATGTAACCACCATTAATATTTTTCAGTATTTTTAATGTGTTCTTTCATTGTTTGCAAAGCTTTCTGTGGCTTTTTGTGAAACCATAGGTAGAACTGTAAAAGGTAAAATTAAGTATTAGCATTCATGAAGGACTGTTCTTAGTGTTTATTAACCTATATGTTCTATGGAAAAAGACTACATATTGCATGATTCATTTATATGGCATGCCCATAACAGGCAAACCTTTTAGTGATAAACTAACTAAAATCACAAAATTTGTGATTCACTTTAAGTGTAAAAATTTTTATCCAGGTTGAGCAAACTTCTTTGTGAAATGAAGTTTTACTAATCTAAATGTGAAATAATGACATTTAGAATAACTCTAATCTCACTAAGGAATTTAGCTTAGTTTTTTTCTTTAGACCTTTCTGTTTGACAATTCCATCTGAAGAAGAATAGGAAAAACATATTTTTAAAAAAGTTTTACATTGTTTCATCTCGTAGGTCTTGTATGAATAGGATGAATGTCACTTCCAATTAACACAGTTAACTCAGTATTCATTAATAATATGAAATATATTTATACATGCATGTTCTATATACATCTATATTTATATATGTGTGTTTTGTATATATAGCTATAATGACTATGGCTATGTAATACTATAGCAATAGAACATGTAGCTACATACTACTACCATCCTCGATGGTGTTTCTAAGAGACCTCTGCGGAAGGATGAAAGGTAATCACAGGCCCGGCGCGATGGCTCACGCCTGTAATCCCAGCACATTGGGAGGGCGAGGCGGGCAGATCACAAGGTCAGGAGATAGACACCATCCTGCCTAACACGGTGAAACCCTGTCTCTACTAAAAATACAAAAAATTAGCCCGGGCTTGGTGGTGGGCGCCTGTAGTCCGAGTTACTCCTGACGCTGAGGCAGGAGAATGGCGTGAACCCGGGAGGCGGAGCTTGCAGTGCGCCAAGATCATGCCACTGCACTCCAGCCTGGGCGACAGAGCGAGACCGCGTCGCAAAAAAAAAAAAAAAAAAAAAAAAAAAAAAAAAGATAATCACAGGCTAATTAAGATGCAAAGACTAAAGATTATTCAAATGATAAATTTAAATTTTCTTCTTAAACGTGACTATTCATACATATTTACAAAAAATGCTTTTTGAATGTATAATTATGTATTTGTACACACACATTTATCTTTTTAACAGCTTTATTGACATATAATTCACCTACCATACACGTCTCACATTTAAGTGTGTAATTCAAAAGTATTTAGTGTGTTCACATAGTTGTGAAATCACAATTAATTTTATAATATTTTTATTATCTAACAAAAAGCCCTATATTCATGATCATGTCCCCATCCCCAAACCACTTATACCCTCTTCAGCCCTAAGAAACTGCTAATTTACTTTCTGTCTCTATAAGATTTGTCTATCATAAAAATTTCATAGAAATGAAACACACAATATGTATTTTTTGTGACTTGATTCTGTAACTTGCATAGTATTTTTAAGTTTCCTTAATATTGATACCTGTATCAGTTCTTCATTCTGTTTTACTGCCAAATAACATTCCATTGTATGCATATACTACAATGTATTTATGCATTTATCAATGGATGAACATTTTGTTTGTTTCTGCTTTGGGGCTATTATGAATAATGCTGCTATGGACATTGAGGTACAATTTTTGTGTTGTATGTTTTCATTTATTTGGGGTATATACCTAGATGTGGAATTGTTGAGTCATATGGTAACTCTATGTTAAATATTTATGAGAGAAAGAGAGTAAGTGAATGTGTGTGTGTGTGTGTGTGTGTGTGTGTGTAAACAAGAGGAGCTATATATATATATCCTGTTCAGATAGTTTATTTCGATTTTCAATGGGAGAGCAATAAAAAGAACTTTAAAAATAAATAATACCATAACACCAGTGTTTAAAATTGGAAGCTAAAACTTCAATTTCAATACTCAGCCTAAGCTAAGATATACAATATATCTTATGTTCTCTCTAATTTCTGGGAGATATATAAATGATTGGGAGATACATAAATACATATTATTTTATATTATCTCCTCTCTAATTTCCAAATTTGTATATTTTGTTTTAATATATCTTAATGTGTTTCATCTTACATGCTAGATGCTAAACAATAATTTTATATAGAAGCTGCTCTTCATCTATCTTAGTATCACCAGCAATATTAATATGCCAGCTTTAAAGAACATCAGTATCACCTACTTGCCATGTTAATCACACAATACACACACATGCACCCACAAATAAAATCATAAAAACCAAAAAATGCATTATTGGGTCACTCTATAGAAATTCTGATTCTGTAGGTCTGGAAAAGGGTGTAGGATTCTGTATTTGAATTATATTCCCCAAGTTATGCTGGCATGGTCAGTTTGTGTACTTCTTTTACATCATGAAGTGCGTTTTTTTTCAGAATAAGCTGTAGAAACAGTCAACAGCATTTCCAGTAGTCACTAGCATTTATATTCATTTTAGATACTATTTTTTTTTCACTTGATTCTTGGTTGAGTGAAAAGAAAACCAGGCTAGCTTGGGTGGTTGGTTATACTTTATATCACATCTTTGTAACTTTGGGGGTGACAAAGAAGTTTCACACTTTTCAGTACAGCTTTTCTTTATTTCAGGAACCTTGAGCTTTTGAAGAGCATAGTTAACCTCTTTCCTCATTAACGAATGGTTTTAAACAATCCTTATCTCTCCAGAAAGACTTGATTTACTCATTAACAGATGAGTGGATAAAGATAATGTGGTACATATACCCAATGGAGTAATATTCAGCCATAAAAAAGAATGAGATCCACACATTTGCAACAACATGGATGGAATTGTTTGTTTTTGAGACAGGGTCTCATTCTGTTGCTCTGGCTGGAGTGTAGTAGGACGATCATGGCTCACTGCAGCCTGGACCTCTTGGAGTGAAGCGATCCTTCCACCTCAGTCACCCAAGTAGCTCGCACTATAGAAACATGCCACCATGCTCAGCTGATTTTTTTTAGTCGAGACAGGGTCTCACTATGTTGCCCAGGCTGTCTTGAACTTCTGAGCTCCAGCAGTCCTCCTGCCTCAGCCTCCCAGTGTTGAGATTACAGGCATGAGACACCGTGCCTTGCCAGCTATTGTATTTGGTACAATATATACTGTCTACATTTGTAGTCTAGGAGCAATAGGCTATACCATACTGCATAAGGGTATAGTAGGCTATATTATCTAGGTTTGTGTAAGTGCATTCTATGATGTTTGCAGAATTAAAAGTTGCCTAAGGACCCATTTCTTAGATGGTATCCACATCATTAAGCAATGCATGGCTAAAGTTGAAAACTGCTAAGAGCGTAGATTTTAAGTGTTTTCAGAACAAAAAAAAATTATGAGTGTGTGAGGTAATGCATATTTTCTTTACCTTATTTAGCCATTCCACAATATGGACGTATTTCAAAACATCATGTTGTACTTAAAATATATACAAGTTTTACCGTTCGATTAAAAAATACAATATATCTAGAAAACAAAAACAGCAACACTGCTTTTAAAAAGATATGTAATGATCTCTTTGTATAAAGGAACATTTTAGGCTAAAATAAAATGCATGCTATACCATTTGCTATAAATAAAGCAATAGAATAAAATTTGTGTAAATACCTCTGTCTCAGAGAAAATATTTTATCAGTTTCTTCTGACTGCAGAATATATTATAAAAACATTTTCAGTAAATATTTTCCACAGAAGAATATGAGCAAATTTTGGGGAAATGAAAAAAAAACCATGATATTTAATTCTGAAAAATATGTTTCTTTTGCCTTTTACTCTCATTTTTAGGGGGTCACGTTAGTTCTAACTTAATAGCAGGCATCATTTATAAAAATGAGTTAACCAAATCCAGGTCTTCTTTCTCACCCACAAAACACATGACTTAAAAAAAATCAGGCTGGGCTGGAGGCGGTGTCTCACACTGGTAATCTCAGCACTTTGGGAGGCGAGGCGAGCGGATTTCCTGAGGTCAGGAGTTCAAGACTAGCCTGGCCAACATGGTGAAACCCCGTCTCTGCTAAAAATACAAAACTTTGCCAGCGTGGTGGTGTAATCCCAGCTACTCAGGAGGCTCAGGCAAGAGAATCGCTTAAACCTAGGAGGCAGAGGTTTCAGTGAGCTGAGATTGCGCCACTGCACTCCAGCCTGGGCTTCAAGAGCAAAGACTGCCTCAAAAACAACAACAACAAAAAGAAATCAGGCAGATTTTCTTCTGTGATTTAATTCTGTAACATCTGTAAGATATCCCATCATTTTGCATAAGATTTATAAGCCTAAGTTTTTGCACGTTATCAAAGAACATTCAATGGCTTTGCAAAACAATGTATTTCACTGGGAATTTCCCATAATTATAGTTGGCACCTTCCTGTGTTGTGACAAATATCTTAGATAATATATTAGACAAAATGCCAGGATAATGTTGTCTCAGACAACACAGACCAATGTAGTTTAATATTGCCTGACAATATAATTTTTTTCTCACTTGATTGACATTTCTTCTCTAGGAGTATTTTATGTCTTGATTCATTCTATGAACCCCTACCAAACCTTTGTAGCAGTATCATGTGATGCAAAGTGATAGTTTAAATTCTCTTTGATCTAAGTATGAATTAATGAATTTAGTTAGATTTTGCTTTTATTAATTTACCTCTTGAATTCAATCAGTCTCTAATGACCTGTCCCCTTGAGCACAAAACACTTGATAATTGCTTCCATATCTGATTTTTGATCCAGTTTTTAACAATTCCAAAATGAAAACAATGAAAAGCTTGTTTATCCTCTTTTCTCTCAATGATATAGTGGAGTCAAAGGGAAGAATACATGGGCTGAAGTAAGCTTTTTCATAACAAAATCTCCTGCATAGCAAATTCTTTGATGGTTCGGCGAGTGTTACTTTAGGAAAACATATAAATGCTGCTAGAGGCCACCGCTTCAACAGCACTTGGCTGGTCCTAAAGTAAACCCCTGGGGCTCCTTTATTGCTATGCCTTATTGCCTCAGCAAAATAATCTTAACTTCACTCTGCAAATAGCCTGTTTATTGAGACAATACATTGAATATTCATAAACCACATAGGAACCAAGCTATGACAATGGAAGTATGAGGATATTAAAAAGGGAGAATTGGCCTGGCGTGGTAGCTCATGCCTGTAATCCCAGCACTTGGAGACCAAGACAGATGGATCGCTTGAGGTCAGCAGTTCAAGACCAGCCTGGCCAACATGGCAAAACACTGTCTCTACAAACATTAGCTGGGTGTAGTGGCACACATCTATAATCCCAGGTACTTGGGACGCTGAGGCAGGAGAATCGCTTGAACCCAGGAGGCGGAGGTTGCAGTGAGCCAAGATTGCACGATTGCACTCCAGCCTGAGTGATAGAGCCAAACTCCACCTCAAAAAAAAAAAAAAAAAAGGAGAATTTATTTAATTTGTAATATCAACTGAAAATGCAGATCCTGAATCCCAATGCATGCCTTCCACAGCAGGAGAAATCAACTGACTCACAGATTAGATCCTATTGAATCATGAACACTCACATTCTTTCTAGATATTTGCTTATATGTAATTGAGATTTGGGCAATGATTACAGGGAGATATTGAAATAATAGCACATTGTACATGAAAGTATAGTTGTACTTAGATGTTAAGCAGGATGATTTGTGAGCAAGCTACAGCAACGAGTAGAAAAGAACTAGCACCTAGAATGAGGATGAGGAAGGGCTTGGAGGCAGGTCTGGACAGGAGCCTAGAAGTTTATAGCATCTGAGGATCATGACCAAGTTCCCTCAAAGTGAGTTTGTAGCAGGGCAATATGAGATTTATGGCTTCCAAGAAAAAATGGAGTAGTGAAAAATCATATAAGAGCTCCATCTGTGAAACACCACAAGTGCTCAGTGGGATTCAGCAGAGCTCAATGCCTTTGATCTCTATGAAAACTAAGAGCACTTGAAAGAAAACAGGCCTAGCATGTAGCACTGGAATCTTCTCTTGATCATTCTCCCCCTACATGACTCTGACTTTCTCAAATATGTTTTCCATATTGTTTTCATTGGGACCTTTCCTTTTCTCTTTCCTTTAACCTTACCTTCTTTCCGCAAGTAAACATAGAATGTTACTTGGATGCATAAATGTGAAGACATAGATTCTTTAATTTTTAGTTCAAACAAGAGTAATTATTTATATTTCTTGTTTTACTCTTCTCTTTTTTTTCTACAACCTCCTTATATATCATGAAAGCTCCATTTGGTATCTCAAAAGAATAATAAATTAGACATTATTTAGATTGAATCTCCACCCCCCAAACCTAGTTCTTTCCAGTATACTCTCTATTACTGAAGGAATAAGATTTGATACAGCCTATTTCCTATCTATTACAGTCACATTGGTTTTATGACATAAACACCAATCCAGCCTGTCCACTTCTCTCCAGCTGAACCATCATGACTACCCCTACCTACCATGGACCATTATAATTACCTATTAAATATGACTCTAATATTCTCAAATATGTTTTCACCGTTTCCAGAGTTACCCTTTCTTCTTTCTTACCTTAAATCATTACTGGTCTCTTTATACATGTGTACATATATGCAATTTTACTTAAATGCATAAATATGGTATTAAAGGGCTTTTGTTTTGTAGTGGAACCTTTATTTTCCTTTGCTGGTTTTGCTCAATTTTTCTTTTTCAGTCTTATCCCCTCTGCATATATATATCAAGCACTTATGTCCCCAGATAGCCCATGTTAGCAAACTGGTATGCATCACTTCATATTAGTCTCTAGATTCATATGACCATATATACAAACATGTACAGACACATATTATATATACACATAGGCATATGTAAGTTTTGTTGTCATTGTCTTCTAAGTTATGATCCTCTTATAAATATTTTTCTCACTAAAAACTTGTGTACATTTCTCTTTGGCATACTTTTGGATATACATTGGTAATGTTTGATGTTACATACTAGTTTTCTATTGCTGTATAACAAATCACCACAAACTTGGCAACTTAAAACAACATCCATGTATTAGCTTATAGTCTTATAGGTCAGAGGTCTGCACAGGCTTGACTCTTAAGGTCTCACAGGGTCAAAGTCAAGGGGTCAACTTTTAGCTGGAGGCTCTGTGAAAGTTTCCTAGCTCATTCAGTTGCTGGCTGAATGTATTTCCTTGTAGGACAGAGTTCTTCATTTTCTTGCTAGCTGTGGGCTGAGAACTAGTGTCTGTTCGCAGGGTAATTCTGTGTTCCTTCTCACAAGGCCACCTCCATCTTCAAACCAGCTATAGCACGTGAAGTCCTTCTTGTGCTTAGAACCTCTCTGACTTCCTCTTTTGCCATCAGCCAGAAAAAGCTCCCTATTTTTTACAAATCATAGATTACGTGAGACCTACCCAGATAATCACCCTAATTTTTTTCTTCCAAAAGGGATCACTTTTGTAAAAAGTAATTTCAACTTGTATTTTAGATTCAAAGATTCAGGGGTTACATGTGCAGGTTTCTTACATGGGCATACTGATGATGAAGCTGAGGTTTGGGACATGATTGATCCCTTCACTCAGTACTGAGCATAGTACCAAATAGGTAACATTTCAACTCTTGCCCCACTCCCTCCATCTTCTAGTAGCCCCCAGTGTCTATTGTTGTCATGTTTATGTCCATGAGTACCCACTGTTTAGCTCCCACTTATAAGTAAGAAAATGTGATAGGAGGTTTTCTGTTCCTGCATTAATTCGCTTAGGATAATTGCCTCCCACTGCATTCATGCCACTTTGACAGACATGATTTTGTCCTTTTTCATAGCTATGTAGTATTCCATGGTGTATATGGACCACATTTTCATTATCCAATTCACCGTTGTTATGCAGCTAGGCTGATTCCATGTGTTTGCTATTGTGAATAGTGCTGTGATGAACATATGAGTGTATGTGTCTTTTGGGTAGAATGATTTATTTTCTTTTGGATCTATACCCTGTAATGAAATTGCTGGGTCATATGGTAGTTCTGTTTTAAGTTCTTTGAGAAATGTCTAAGCTGCTTTCCACAATGGCTGAACTAATTTACATTCCCACCAATTGTGTGTAAGTGTTCCCTTACACAGGTGCAGCCTTGCCAACATCTATTGTGTTATGACTTTTTAATGATAGCCATTCTGACTGATGTGAGATGCTATCTCATTGTGGTTTTGATTTGCATTTCTCTGGTGATTCATGATTTTGAACATTTTATCATATGGTTATTGGCCACTTGGATGTCTTCTTTTGAGAAGTGTCTGTTTATATCTTTGGGCCATTTCTTAATGGGGTTATTTGGTTTGCTTGTTCAATTATTTAAGTTCTTTATATTAGACATTTTTCTGATGTGTAGTTTGCAAATATTTTCTCTTATTTTGTAAGTTGTCTGTTTACTCTGTCGATAGCTTCCATTCTATAGCCTGTCTTTTCACTCTGTTGACAGTGTCTTTTGCTGTGCAGAAGCTCTTTAGTTTAATTATGTCCTACTTGTCAATTTTTGTTTTTGTTGCAATTGCTTTTGATGACTTAGTCATAAATTCTTTTCCACAGCCAATGCCCAGAATGGTGTAGCCTAGGTTTTCTTCTAGGACTCTTATTGCTTGAGGTCTTCCATTTAAATCTTTAATTTAAATTAAAGTTAATTTTTGTATATGATAAAAAATAGAGGTCCAGTTTCATTCTTCTGTATATGCCTAGCCAGCTATCCCAGCACCATTTATTGAACAGGGAGTCCTTTCCCCATTGCTTATTTTTGTAAACTTTGTCAAAGGTCCTATGAATGTAGGTGTGCAGCTTTATTTCTGGACTCTCTATTCTGTTCCATTTGTCTATGTTTCTGTTTGTGTACCAGTAGATGCTGTCTTGGTTACTGTGGCTTTATAGTACAGTTTGAAACTGAATAATGTGATGCCTCCAGTTTTGTTATTTTTGCTTAGGATTGCTTTGGCTATGGGCTCTTTTTTGATTCCATATGAGTTTTAGAATAGTTTTTTCTAATTCTGTGAAAAATGGCATTGGCAGCTTGATAGGAATAATAAATCTGTAAGTTGCTTTGGGCAGTATAGCCATTTTAACAGTATTGATTCCTCGAATCCATGAGCATGGAATGTTTTTTCATTGGGTTGTGTTATTTCTGATTTCTCTCAGTGGTGTTATGGGGTTTTTTTTGTAGAGATCTTTCACCTCCTTTGTTGGGTGTATTCCTAGATATTTTATTTGTGTGTGTGTGTGTGTGTGGCTACTGTGAATGGAATTGCATTTTTGATTTGACTCTCAGCTTGAATATTATTGGTTTATAGAAATGCTACTGATTTTTATACATTGATTTTTATATCCTGAAACTTTTACCAGTTTATTTATCATTCATCGTTTATCAGTTCCAGGAGCTTTTTGATGGAATCTATAGGTTTTTCTAGGTATAGAATCATATTGTCAGTGAAGAGAGAGAGTTTGGCTTCCCCCTTTTCTATCTGGATTCATTTTGTTTCTTTCTGTTGCCTCATTGCTCTGGCAAGGACTTCCAGAACTATGTTGAATAGAAGTGGTGAAGGCAAACTTCCTTGTCTTGTTCTAGTACTCAAGGGGAATGCTTCCAGCTTTTGCTTATTATAATGATATTGGCTGTGGGTTTGTCATATATGACTCTTATTATTTTGAGATATGCTCCTTTACTGCCTAGTTTGTTGAGGGCTTTTATCATGAAGGGATACTGGACTTTATAGAGAGCTTTTCCCACATCTATTGAGATTATCATATCGTTTTTGTTTTTAATTCTGTTTATATGGAATCACTCCATTTTAAGGTCAACAGAGCTATATAAAAAATGCAATCATGGGAGTAATATTTTATCATATTCACAGAGCAATTTTTAGAATTTTGTCTACCAAAGGGTATCACTATTTCTTTATGTTTTGTGGATGTGTAATATTTAATTGGAAGTGCCATAATATATCCAATCATTCCTCTATTGATGGATTTTCATTCCTTTCCCTCATTTAATCATGACAACACTTATACCCATCTTCCACCAAAACACTTTAGTAGCCACAAGGCCCTGTGTCCTCCTGCCCCTACCTCCCTCTCCATTCCCCTTGACTGTCAATTGCATTCCTTTTTATTGTGTGCTTTCAGTCACAGTCCATCCTGTAGTCTTGTGAACTACACCATTCCCTTCTCACCACCAGAACTACATAAATGTTTTTCCAATGCCTGAAATGCATCATGCATATATACACACACGACACTCAAATTTGTTTTTATTAACCTTATGTCTTCTATCAGATCTAACTAAGATATCAATTCCCTAGATATATTTTCCTTGGATTTTCTAAGTAGGTCATTTATTCAGCAAAAAGCTCCCATACTTTCATGCATCCACCCCTTATAGTTATTAAATTTTCAAATTCACTTGTGTGATTAAATGTTAATAACAGTCCCTTTAACTAGACCACAATTTCAATTGATGCAGGGCTCTTTTTTCCCTAGCTTTTTTGTTTTACATTTCTTACTACTATTTGAACCCCTGACATCTACCAGAGTATAAGTATATAAATGTATTCAACATATATTTGGTGAAAAAATAAAGAGATAAATTGATATAAATTACAATAAACATAGTAAAAAGACTAAAATATAAATAAGATATCAAATAAAATTATTTTAAAAGTAAATTAAAATTTGTAATAGGGCTGTAAGAATAAAATTAAAACATGTAGGCTTAAGATTCAACACTTTGCTACAGCTAAATGTGAATTTTATTTTGACACTTACTGATGGCAAAGAAAAAAAAAAAGGGAAACATGGAAGAAAACACAGACATTCTTCAGAGAAAGCAACACTGTCTTTCCTTGCACTTAAATCTAAAAGACTGTATTCACCTGGGGCTTTGTATAGGATCATAATTTTCCTGAAACTTTTCTCAGCTGTCTTGAATTTTGGGACTAGCTTAATTTGAGTATAATAACAGTTGTTATCATTATAATTATTATAGTGAAACTTGTATAGCACTGAAACAGGAGAGTTCCCTGACCACCCCTTGCAGGATGAGTGACAGGGGTGTGGCTTGTCTGTTAGGCCACCACCTTGTAAGCTCAAACCCCTTACAGGAGGGGTAGCATGCAGATGGGCAGGTGCAGAAGCCAGAGCAAGTGCTTTTTGGGGGCTCTGGCCCCACGGTAGCATCTAAGGGTGGATGCCTCCGTCTCCTGAAGCCCAAGTGGGCGTGTGTTACAGTGCACTCTTTTAGCTTTGCCGTCCATGAATGGCTTAAGTGTTAAACAGCTCAGTGGACCCTCTGTTTTTCACAAGGGCAGAGGGCCAGCATGTCAGCTTTCTGTATCCTGAGCTCTTGTCCAACATTCAAGAAAAATCAGTTCACACACGGACTTGAAGGATAGTGAATGTGGGGGTTTTACTGGGTGATGGAGGTGGCTCTCAGCAGGACAGATGGGGAGGTGGAAAGAGGATGGAGTGTGAAGATGATCTTCCCCTAGAGTTTTGCCATCCAGTGGCCAATCTCCTCTCCAATCATCCCCAACTGAACCCCTCTCAACGTTCAGGTGCTCTTTCTCTTCCTTCCTTCCTTCTCTGCCACACCATTCTGCCACTCTTTTTCTCTCCTGTTCCTTTGCTTATCTGCTCGTGGAGCCTTGGGTTTGGGGTTTACATGATTACAGGATAGGGGAGTGTGACAGGCAAAAAGGCAACATTTGCAAAAACAAAAATGCCTGTTCCCATTTAGTGCCACAGGTTTCCAGGCTTAAGGTGGGGACTTGGCCAGGCCACCACCCTCTTCTTCCCAGTATTTCCCCGTCTCCTGTCCATTTCAGCACCTACTGTATGCCAGGTACTTTTCAAATACTCCATTATTTCATTATTCTTCAGAACAAAGGTCTATCAGGTAGGTGCAATTATTACCCCTTATTTTAACAAGGACTAAATTGAAGCATAGAGAGTTTAAGTAACTTGCCAACCAAGAGCGTACAGCTAAAAAGTGGCAGTGTGGTATCTATTTTTCTTGTCATGTAATGGAATCAAAACAATCATTGGTATTAGTAAAGAAAACAGTTATTATAGTTGAAAAATTCTTCAAAGGTTTAATAATCTATTTCCAAACTCCTCACTGCCCAAATATATTATACTAAATTATGTAACAAGCAGTTGAAGAGACTGGTCTACATTTTATTATTTTCTTTCATTTTTGTTCATCTACTCATTTCTTTTTGGAACAAAACAGTAAAAGAAAAAAAGCAATAATGTACCAATGTTTATGTATTCTTAAGAGTCTTCTCTGAAAATCACAACCCATCTCTTTATAATCCAGACTAGCAAAAAAGCACATCTGTAGCTATCACCAGCAGATACCTGTGGTCTGCTGTTCTGATCACCATCATGTGTAACTATCACCCAACTCCTCTAATCATTACAATGGTGTTACATATTGATTAAAATAAGCAAATACGTTTGGTAGTATCATTGAATTTCTAAATTTTAAATAAAACATTTAAATTAGAAATGAAGACATGTATTACCAAATTAAGAAACACACAAAGCAATTTACTCAATGGAAAATAAGAAACTCAATATGAAAGGAAGAAAAAGTTCAGCATGGCAAATGCTGCCCAGAAGACATCAGAAAGGAGACAAAATACCTAGGAAAATGTAGAAGATAAATTACAGCAATCAGATTAAATACCACTTTCGCAATATTATTTCATTTAATCCCCAGAACAGTTTTATAAGTAGCTGGTTTTATTCTCACTTTACAGATGAATATAATGAACACTAGAGGTTAGTTTACCAATGATAGGAGTATAGGCAATATCTGAACTCAGCTTCAATGCAGACTGATTCCATGGTCAATGTAGAATGATTATATTTAGGGGGGAGGAGCCAAGATGGCCGATTAGGAACAGCTCCGGACTACAGCTCCCAGCGTGAGCGACGCAGAAGATGGGTGATTTCTGCATTTCCATCTGAGGTACTGGGTTCATCTCACTAGGGAGTGCCAGACAGTGGGCGCAGGTCAGTGGGTGCAGGCACCGTGGGCGAGCCGAAGCAGGGCGAGGCATTGCCTCACTTGGGAAGCGCAAGGGGTCAGGGAGCTCCCTTTCCTAGTCAAAGAAAGTGGTGACAGACGGCACCTGGAAAATTGGGTCACTCCCACCCGAATACTGCGCTTCTCCAACAGTCTTAAAAAACGGCACACCAGGAGATTATATCCCACACATGGCTCAGAGGGTCCTATGCCCACGGAGTCTTGCTGATTGCTAGTACAGCAGTCTGAGATCAAAATGCAAGGCGGCAGTGAGGCTGGGGGAGGGGCGCCCACCATTGCCCAGGCTTGCTTAGGTAAACAAAGCAGCTGGGAAGCTCGAACTGGGTGGAGCCCACCAAAGCTCAAGGAGGCCTGCCTGCCTCTGTAGGCTCCACCTCTGGGGGCAGGGCACAGACAAACAAAAAGACAGCAGTAACCTCTGCAGACTTAAATGTCCCTGTCTGACACCTTTGAAGAGAGCAGTAGTTCTCCCTGCACGCAGCTGGAGATCTGAGAATGGGCAGACTGCCTCCTCACGTGGGTCCCTGACCCCTCACCCCCGAGCAGCCTAACTGGGAGGCACCCCCCAGCAGGGGCAGACTGACACCTCACATGGCCGGGTACTCCAACAGACCTGCAGCTGAGGGTCCTGTCTGTTAGAAGGAAAACTAACAAACAGAAAGGACATCCACACCAAAAACCCATCTGTACATCACCATTATCAAAGACCAAAAGTAGATAAAACCACAAAGATGGGGAAAAAACAGAGCAGAAAAACTGGAAACTCTTAAAAAGCAGAGCGCCTCTTCTCCTCCAAAGGAACGCAGTTCCTCACCAGCAACGGAACAAAGCTGGATGGAGAATGACTTTGATGAGCTGAGAGAAGAAGGCTTCAGATGATCAAATTACTCTGAGCTATGGGAGGACATTCAAACCAAAGGCAAAGAAGTTGAAAACTTTGAAAAAAATTTAGAAGAATGTAAAACTAGAATAACGAATATAGGGAAGTGCTTAAAGGAGCTGATGGAGCTGAAAACCAAGGCTCGAGAACTACGTGAAGAATGCAGAAGCCTCAGGAGCCAATGCGATCAACTGGAAGAAAGGGTATCAGCGATGGAAGATGAAATGAATGAAATGAAGTGAGAAGGTAAGTTTAGAGAAAAAAGAATAAAAAGAAACGAGCAAAGCCTCCAAGAAATATGGGACTATGTGAAAAGACCAAATCTACGTCTGATTGGTGTACCTGAAAGTGACAGGGAGAATGGAACCAAGTTGGAAAACACTCTGCAGGATATTATCCAGGAGAACTTCCCCAATCTAGCAAGACAGGCCAACATTGAGATTCAGGAAATACAGAGAACACCACAAAGATACCCCTCGAGAAGAGCAACACCAAGACACATAATTGTCAGATTCACCAAAGTTGAAATGAAGGAAAAAATGTTAAGGGCAGCCAGAGAAAAAGGTCGGGTTACCCTCAAAGGGAAGCCCATCAGACTAACAGCGAATCTCTCGGCAGAAACTCTAAAAGCCAGAAGAGAGTGGGGGCCAATATTCAACATTCCTAAAGAAAAGAATTTTCAACCCGGAATTTCAAATCCAGCCAAACTAAGCTTCATAAGTGAAGGAGAAATAAAATCCTTCACAGACAAGCAAATGCTGAGAGATTTTGTCTCCACCAGGCCTGCCCTAAAAGAGCTCCTGAAGGAAGTGCTAAACATGGAAAGGAACAACTGGTACCAGCCGCTGCAAAATCATGCCAAAATGTAAAGACCATTGAGACTAGGAAGAAACTGCATCAACTAACGAGCAAAATAACCAGCTAACATCATAATGACAGGATCAAATTCACACATAACAATATTAACTTTAAATGTAAATGGACTAAATGTTCCAATTAAAAGACACAAACTGGCAACTTGGATAAAGAGTCAAGACCCATCAGTGTGCTGTATTCAGGAAACCCATCTCACAGGCAGAGACACATATAGGCTCAAAATAAAAGGATGGAGGAAGATCTACCAAGCAAATGGAAACCAAAAAAAGGCAGGGGTTGCAATCCTAGTCTCTGATAAAACAGACTTTAAACCAACAAAGATCAAAAGAGACAAAGAAGGCCATTACTTAATGGTAAAGGGATCAATTCAACAAGAAGAGCTAACTATCCTAAATATATATGCACCCAATACAGGAGCACCCAGATTCATAAAGCAAGTCCTGAGTGACTTACCAAGAGACTTAGACTCCCACATATTAATAATGGGAGACTTTAACACCCCACCGTCAACATTAGACAGATCAACGAGACAGAAAGTCAACAAGGATACCCAGGAATTGAACTCAGCTCTGCACCAAGCAGACCTAATAGACATCTACAGAACTCTCCACCCCAAATCAACAGAATATACATTTTTTTCAGCACCACACCACACCTATTCCAAAATTGACCACATACTTGGAAGTAAAGATCTCCTCAGCAAATGTAAAAGAACAGAAATTATAACAAACTATCTCTCAGACCACAGTGCAATCAAATTAGAACTCAGGATTAAGAATCTCACTCAAAACTGCTCAACTACATGGAAACTGAACAACCTGCTCCTGAATGACTACTGGGTACATAACGAAATGAAGGCAGAAATAAAGATGTTATTTGAAACCAACGAGAACAAAGACATAACATACCAGAATCTCTGGGATGCATTCAAAGCAGTGTGTAGAGGGAAATTTATAGCACTAAATGCCCACAAGAGAAAGCAGAAAAGATCCAAAATTGACACCCTAACATCACAATTAAAAGAACTAGAAAAGCAAGAGCAAACACATCCAAAAGCTAGCAGAAGGCAAGAAATAACTAAAATCAGAGCAGAACTGAAGGAAATAGAGACACAAAAAACCCTTCAAAAAATTAACGAATCCAGGAGCTGGTTTTTTGAAAGGATCAACAAAATTCATAGACCACTAGCAAGACTAATAAAGAAAAAAACAGAGAAGAATCAAATAGACACAATAAAAAATGATAAAGGGGATATCACTACCAATCCCACAGAAATACAAACTACCATCAGAGAATACTACAAACACCTCTACGCAAATAAACTAGAAAATCTAGAAGAAATGGATACATTCCTCGACACATACACCCTCCCAAGACTAAACCAGGAAGAAGTTGAATCTCTGAATAGACCAATAACAGGCTCTGAAATTGTGGCAATAATCAATAGCTTACCAACCAAAAAGAGTCCAGGACCAGATGGATTCACAGCCGAATTCTACCAGAGGTACAAGGAGGAACTGGTACCATTCCTTCTGAAACTATTCCAATCAATAGAAAAAGAGGGAATCCTCCCTAACTCATTTTATGAGGCCAGCATCATCCTGATACCAAAGCCGGGCAGAGACACAACCAAAAAAGAGAATTTTAGAACAATATCCTTGATGAACATTGATGCAAAAATCCTTAATAAAATACTGGCAAACTGAATCCAGCAGCACATCAAAAAGCTTATCCACCATGATCAAGTGGGCTTCATCCCTGGGATGTAAGGCTGGTTCAATATATGCAAATCAATAAATGTAATCCAGCATATAAACAGAACCAAAGACAAAAACCACATGATCATCTCAATAGATGCAGAAAAGGCCTTTGACAAATTTCAACAACCCTTCATGCTAAAAACTCTCAATAAATTAGGTATCGATGGGACGTATCTCAAAATAATAAGAGCTATCTATTTATGACAAACCCACAGCCAATATCATACAGAATGGGCAAAAACTGGAAGCATTCCCTTTGAAAACTGGCACAAGACAGGGATGCCTTCTCTCACCACTCCTATTCAACATAGTGTTGGAAGTTCTGGCCAGGGCAATTAGGCAGGAGAAGGAAATAAAAGGTATTCAATTTGGAAAAGAGGAAGTGAAATTGTCCCTGTTTGCAGATGACATGATTTTATATCTAGAAAACCCCATTGTCTCAGCCCAAAATCTCCTTAAGCTGATAAGCAACTTCAGCAAAGTCTCAGGATACAAAAATCAATGTACAAAAATCACAAGCATTCTTATACACCAACAACAAACAGAGAGCCAAATCATGAGTGAACTCCCATTCACAATTGCTTCAAAGAGAATAAAACACCTAGGAATCCAACTTACAAGGGATGTGAAGGACCTCTTCAAGGAGAACTACAAACCACTGCTCAATGAAATAAAAGAGGATATAAACAAATGGAAGAACATTCCATGCTCATGGGTAGGAAGAGTCAATATCATGAAAATGGCCATATTGCCCAAGGTAATTTATAGATTCAATGCCATCCCCATCAAGCTACCAATGACTTTCTTCACAGAATTGGAAAAAACTACTTTAAAGTTCATATGGAACTAAAAAAGAGCCCACATCACCAAGTCAATCCTGAGCCAAAAGAACAAAGCTGGAGGCATCACACTACCTGACTTCAAACTACACTACAAGGCTACAGTAACCAAAACAGCATGGTACTGGTACCAAAACAGAGATATAGATCAAGGGAACAGAACAGAGCCCTCAGAAATAACGCCACATATCTACAACTATCTGATCTTTAACAAATCTGAGAAAAACAAGAAATTAGGATAGGATTCCCTATTTAATAAATGGTGCTGGGAAAACTGGCTAGCCATATGTAGAAAGCTGAAACTGGATCCCTTCCTTACACCTTATACAAAAATCAATTCAAGATGGATTAAAGACTTCAACGTTAGACCTAAAACCATAAAAACCCTAGAAGAAAACCTAGGCATTACCATTCAGGACATAGGCATGGGCAAGGACTTCATGTCTAAAACACCAAAAGCAATGGCAACAAAAGCCAAAATTGACAAATGGGATCTAATTAAACTAAAGAGCTTCTGCACAGCAAAAGAAACTACCATCAGAGTGAACAGGCAACGTACAAAATGGGAGAACATTTTCACAACCTACTCATCTGACAAAGGGCTAATATCCAGAATCTACAATGAACTCAAACAAATTTACAAGAAAAAAACAAACAACCCCATCAAAAAGTCGGCAAAGGACATGAACAGACAGTTCTCAAAAGAAGACATTTATGCAGCCAAAAAACACATGAAAAAATGCTCACCATCACTGGCCATCAGAGAAATGCAAATCAAAACCACAATGAGATACCATCTCACACCAGTTAGAATGGCAATCATTAAAAAGTCAGGAAACAACAGGTGCTGGAGAGGATGTGGAGAAATAGGGACACTTTTACACTGTTGGTGGGACTGTAAACTAGTTCAACCATTGTGGAAGACAGTGTGGCGATTCCTCAGGGATCTAGAACTAGAAATACCATTTGACCCAGCCATCCCATTACTGGGTATATACCCAAATGACTATAAATCATGCTGCTGTAAAGACACATGCACACGTATGTTTATTACGGCATTATTCACAATAGCAAAGACTTGGAACCAACTCAATTGTCCAACAATGATAGACTGGATTAAAAAAATGTGGCACATATACACCATGGAATACTATGCAGCCATAAAAAATGATGAGTTCATGTCCTTTGTAGGGACATGGATGAAACTGGAGATCATCATTCTCAGTAAACTATCGCAAGAACAAAAAACCAAACACCGCATATTCTCACTCATAGGTGGGAATTGAACAACGAGAACACATGGACACAGGAAGGGGAACATCACACTCTGGGGACTGTTGTGGGGTGGGGGGAGGGGGGAGGGATAGCATTGGGAGATATACCTAATGCTAGATGACGAGTTAGTGGGTGCAGCACACCAGCATGGCACATGTATACATATGTAACTAACCTGCACATTGTGCACATGTACCCTAAAACTTAAAGTATAATAATAATAATTAAAAAAAGAATGATTATGTTTAGCAGGCATGTATCAAAAACTCACCTTGGGAACACATTCTACAGCAGCCTGTAGTCCAGAATAACTAAAAAAATAAATTGAGGCCAGGAGCACTCAATTAAATAAATAATCACAGAGAAATAAATGGAGAAATTTTGGTTTAAGGGAAATGGTGAAACCTTGATAGAGTTACAAACATGATATAGAGAAGAAAGAGAGGCATATAAAATTCTTGGTTGTATCTCAGCAGGCATCTTGGAGAGTGTGAAATTTGAGTGGGATTCAGAAATATTTGTATTGGGTTTGTATGGGGGAAAAGAACATTCTAGGCAGAGGAAACAGCTTGAGCAAAAAGCCAGAGGCAAGAAAAAAAAAAAAATCAGTATTGTAAAAAAAAAAGCTTGGTAAGTCAATAAAACTGAAAAAAAAAAAAAACCAGTTGCATGAAAAATGTAATCAAGATGATTTTTAAAAGATAGAGAAGGGACAAAATTTGAAGAATTTTAAAAGGGAGGCTGAGGTTTTGAACTTAACTCTTTTGCCCAGAGCCCGCTCTAGGCTATTTTTTTTTTTAAACCTAGAAGAGATAATGTAACTATGGAAAAACAGGAGGAAGTTGTTTTGAATCACTTAAGGATGTCAACATCTTCTCAAATGTTTGATATGTTTTTGAACACTGCTTTCCAAGACCTGAAATGTCATGAAAAAGGATTTGACAAGGATATTCACAATAGTACAAAATCTAAGTTCCTCCAGTGCAAAATTCTTTAGAAAAATGTCATGTGCAGAGAAAGAATTTAAACTACTCTTCAGAGAATGACAAGATGTAATAAAATCCTGAAAATAAAACTTCCCTCAGTTAAAATAAATAAATAAATAAATAAGTAAAATACTCCATCTACAAAATATTAAATGTGAGTTCTAGCTACCTAAGGAATGTTGGCTGATTAATAAACATTATAAATAACTGAAACCATACATATCTTACAAAATGAAGGATGCATTCCTCTCTCTCCAGACACTGCACCTAAAAATTGCCTTGAGTAATGACAGGTGTGAGCATAAAGAAACAGGACATTTAAAATAAAAGAAATTGACTAAGTACTTTGACCCAACTGTATACTTCTTCATTGAAAGAACTTGTCAAGTAGGGAAGAACTGAAACTGGAAAGGAAAGATACATAAAACATTGAAATATAATTTGAGTTTTCCACTCTGTTGTTATTTATCCAACAAACACATATAGTACTTACTAGATAAAAAGAACTTTTCTAGGCACTTAAAAACTGCAATTTTTAATTCTCATAACAATCTTATGAGGTGAGTATAATTATTATCCTTATTGTATGAATGAAAAAACTAAGATACAGAAATGTTAAGTATCTTGCAGAAAGTCACATGTATTCTCAGGGGCAGAGCCAGGTCCATGTGCATAACAACCACACTATGTTCTTGTTCTCTTCTTTTTCTTTGAAGATTGTTTTCCAAGAGGCAATAAAAATGCCATCATTAGATTATATTTTAAAAAGTTTATTGAGACTTTATTTTAATATCAGGCATTTTTATCTGCTTGGTTTGTAATAGTGAACTAAAGACAAGTAATGACTCTGACTTTCTAGACCTCACTTTCTAGTTAGATGAAGCAGGAAGTACATTATCAAACCATTAAATAAGCAAGATTATTTCAAAGAGGATGAAAAAGATAAAAGACTATTTGGTAATAGGAGGATCAATATGTAGAAATTTATACAAAACTGATTTGGAGCATGAGAGACTCAATTGTCTTTCCATCTGACAAAATTAATTTGCATATCTCTAGACAAGAATTATTTTTATTGCTATTAGTTATCTATTACATTTGTAGTTGTAAAATAGCTCAAAGACATTGAAAGGCACAAATCCTATAGCATCAAATAACCCAGAAAGATGTCTGACACTATATGAGTTTCTTAGATCATTGGTGTTATATGTTATGTGCTAATAACTTAGAAATGTATATGCCAAGTCAAACATTTTCTCTGTATTTTGAATCATCTACTATTTACTTGACATCTCCACTTGGCTGTCTAAAAAACATCTTGAATGTAACATTAAAAAGAATTGACTTTTTCTCACCGAATCTATTCCTCTTCCACTTTTCATTAATACGGTAAATGATATCACTATTCATCCAACGACTCAAATCCAGAAATTTAAGGAGTCATACTTGATTCTCCTTATTCCATCAGTCCCCACGTGAAATCCCCTAGCAAATCCTGTTAGCAGCTTTACCTCCAAAATGCATTTTGATTTGTTCATTCTTATCCCTCTCTAATGTCACCACTCTGGCTTGTACCATTCTCATATCTCAATCAACAATTTCAATAACGTTCAGCTTCCCTTTTTCTATTCTTGTTTCTCTTCCTTCAATTCTCCCTATAGCAAGCAGTCAGAACACGCTTCACAAATATAAACCAGATTTCATTATCGTGATGCTTAAAACCCTTTGTTCCATTCCAACAAAATAAACAAAATATTCACTATGGGGCTGTAAGGCTCTGCATGGACTGTACCCTGTCTATCGCTTTAACAGCTAATACTCCAATGTCGCTCTCCTCAGAGAGCTCTTTCCCTTCTCAGTATTTGTTGATATATTTCCCTGTTAAATTTCTTCAGAGCACCTACATCAAACTTAATTCTTTCACCTAATAATTTATTTATTCTCTGTCTCCCCGCTCCCCTAAAAAAAGTTTAGAAAGGCAGAGGCCATGATTCTCTCATTCTTGCACATATTGATGCTCAATAAACATGTTATCTAACTGAATAAATATCGTTACTTAGAGAAGTATTTCCCAAAGCATATTACATGAAATAGTCGAATGTTATGATACACAGAAATGATGTGATGAGCTCATTGAAATCAGCCAATACTCAGTAAATATTTTACAATATTTACAGAGACTTTTTTAGTAGATTTAATGTACCAGTGTGTACTGTGAATTTTCAAGAGAGGGACATAGTGTGCTGTATTGTTATTTTTGTTATTTTGGATTACAGACATGTATAAACTGATCCTACAGTAAGGCAATTTGGGAGTTTGTATATGTTTAATGTGGCTACATTGTAAAATGAAAGAACGTGTGTAGGAAATGTAGGTTGTAATTTATTATCTAGTCTATCTAGTTATTTTACCATATTTTTGTGACTATTTCTCGGTTATGTATAGTTTCTTAGTATTTGCTGACTTTTTTTCAGTAAATAGACAATCATTAAACCCTTAACTTGAGCACCTACATCAAACTTAATTCTCTCACTCAATTATTTTCTCAAAGAATTAGATTAGGACTTAATAATTTTCATTAAAAAATAGTGCTTTATAAAAATTGCTCTTTTTTTAAACAGATTGAATGAGAAGATAAAATTAGCCAGTAGTGAAATGTGGTTTGTCAGGCCATAAATTTGCATGCTGGTTAATTAGCAAAGAGCATCTTCCAAGGTTTGCTTAAATTGCAGTAATATTAGGTTGGTGCAAAAGCAATTGCAGCTTTTGCCATTAAAAGTAATTATTTTTAATTCAGCCACTCAGATGTTCCTTTCTCCTAAATTTTTCAGTAAAAGCCCAGTCAATATATGTTTGTGTAGTATTGAAAATTTAATAAATTAGGGCAGATTATGGCTGAAAGTTTGAAATATCTTCCTGTTTCCCCTCTCATGGACATCAGCCCATTATAAATGTGCAAATTTAGAGGCACATTTATGCCTCCCAAATGTGCAAAGTACATTAAAAGTAATTACTTTTAATGGTGAAAACTGAAATTACTTTTGCACCAACCCAATAATTCAAAGCCTCAAGTTATCATTCAGCTGACATATATATCTATGCATAGATAGGTAGATAAACTTATTTTTAGTAATAAGTATTTTCATTTTAATATTTCATTCTAATGACTTTATAAAGAGATTACATGAACAAATGTAAAATTGTTTATTCTTTCTATAACATAACCAATCCTGCTGGATGTGTCAATTGGTCTTTTTACTTCAGGTCATGGAAAGAATTGATATGTCTTTGCCTCCGAATTTGCACATGTATAATGGGCCGATTGCCAATGAGAGAGGAAACAGGAAGAGGTTTCAAACTTTCAACCATAATCTGCCCTAATTTATTAAATTTCAAACAGTACACAAACATATATTGACTAGGCTCTTACTGAAAAATTTAGGAGAAAGGAACATCTGAGTGGGTGAATTCCACAGCAATCTGTGGATGCATCATCTGGATCAGAGTGATTTATCATTCTGTTGGTGTTGCTTTTACTGGACACATTCTCCCAAGTACCAGGGATTTGTAACCCAGGGTCTCCAGATTTTTGGGTATGCACTGTGAAAAAGGACCCACTTATAACTATTGTACCTTGAGCTCTTATTTCAAAAAAGTTCCGGGAAGAAGCTCTGCCCCAGAAAAACAAAAACTGTTTGGATCCAGAGATGCCTGAGTTGGAGGTGAATTTTGCTGAACTCCCCTCATTACCATACTAAAATCCCCACTCCAGGAGGAGCTTATTTGTCATTTTCTATACATGCTTCTGCATGATCAGCGACTGAGACTGCACTGTCTTTACTCCCTCTCTACATAAAATGACTCAGCTAAACAACTCAATAAAAGCTGTTTTCAATGATGTTTGGGAGCCACTGCCTTGGTAACTATCCTCAGTGTTCTCTTTACTTGTTGCAAGTAATAAAATCCCCTAGTTAAATCCACCTTGGTCATTGGACTGTCAACCCTCAAGTGATAAAGCCCACCTATTGTGTGAGTAACAATCCTGGTGACTCAGATGGGCTCAAGACCCTGGTTCCGATCCTAACTCCTCAAAGACTCCCAATAGGTGAAGCAGTGGGTAGCGGCAGCTCACCCAAGCTAACTCGCTCACATTGCCTGAGAGGGGTGGGTATGATACAGGAGGATCTTTCACATGGTGACAAGCCCACCAGGCTGTCACTTGGGCCTACCCCAAAAGAGTGCAAGTGGCTGCCTGAACCTTTTTGTTCTGTGATCCTTCAGGGCAGTAAGTGGACTTCACACCATGGGCTGACTAAAAGTGTGAATTCTTTGGATCTAGCAACGGGATCTCTAGAGTAAGGGCAGTGTACCTCTGTTTGACTTTCTTTCTTTTTCTGGTTTGTGCCCTGGGGGATTGAAAGAAACTCCCATCACAGTAAACAGCAATCTAGACCTGACTAGCCAACAGTGAAATGGACTGTGAGATCAATTTTTCCAGAGATAGGTTTAAGGTCATCAGAGGGGATGCATCTCCCAAAGTAGAAAGGGACCTGTGGAGGCTGGAAGCCCTCGACTCTGACAGCTAGACTGGGAAAACTTCAGCTTAGGAGAAGGGGCTCACACTGATACATTCCTGATTCACCTGGGTATGTTCTCTTCAGGTATCAGCTTTTAAAAGAAGGGGAAGCTACTGTGCCTGATGCCCAGGAGGGTCACTGGGCAGCATGGTGGGATTTTGCAGGAAGCACACGGGGCTGTGCTTGGGATCTGCCAGGTCACCCTCACACATTGACTTACTTTTATTATGTGTGTTAGAGGGGTCTGTCACATTTTTAGAGGAAAAATCAGTCATTGCACATCTGTATAACTGCTAACCTGTTATGTAAACTTTGAGAAGCTAGAATCGAACCCTAAATAAGAACTTTAGGGTATGGGGAACCTGACCTCCGTATCAGAGCAAAGCCCATTAGGGTTTATTCTCTAAACACTAGAAGATTTTGGGGTATTCAGATAAAACCTATTAGGGTGCATTATCCAACACTAGAAGATTTTTGGGTATTCTCCAATAACTAAAAAGAAGATGATTTTCTTTTGTAACACAGCCTGGCCACAATGTGTCCTAGGTAGCCAGGAACAATGGCAGAGGGACAGGTCACTTAATTACCATAGCATTCTTCAGCTGGATATTTTCCATAAGAGGCAAGAGAAATGGGATGAGATACCCTGTGTCCAATGTTTTATGGCCCTTTACCAGAACAGGGACCTATAGATAAAGTGCGGACTTTGTACTCTCAAGGTCAGACCACCTGGATCTCCAGCTAAGCCACTGGAGAAGGTGCTACCAATCCTAGAGAGCCCTGTGGATGAGAAAACCTCCCTCCACCCCATGAAAGCCAGGAAAGAAGAAAACAGAGAGAGGGAGGTTGTCATTCCAACAGATTATCGGGGATGTCTCCTCCCACGTAACCACCTGACTTGGCAGATAAACTCCAACTAAAATATCAGGGGCTCCAACTAGTGTGTCAGGGGCTCCTCTTCCAGATAGCACAATCCTGGAGTGGGAGCTTTTACAAACTGGGAGGTGGGATGTTTCCCCTCAGGCAGGTTTTGGATGGGGATGTGCATTTAATCCAAGTACCTGTGCCTTTTACCACCTGAGAACTGTAATTGTGAAATACATACGAAAGGCTTTCAGGCTAACCTGAGGAATTTATTTCCCTTATAGGAGGCATCTTTTCCACTCACAACCTGACCTGGGCTGATGCTCAGACCTTGGTGACCACCTTTTTAACTACTGAGGAAATATCCACAGTTTTAGCTGAGGCTGGGCAAAAGCTGGCAGGCAGCATAATAACCAGCCCAACAGCCCCATCTAGTGACCAGAAGAGCAATTGGTTCCGAATGGAGAACCACATTGGGACCCCAGTACCAGAATAGGGAGGGAGAACTTGGAAAATGACCTGAACATATTATTGAAAGGAATGAAAGAAGTTAGCGAACCTCCTGTTAATTGGAGTAAGCTTAGGGATGTTCATCAGGGACCTAGAACCCCTCAGCATTTCTAGAATGGCTGGGAGAGTGCCTGCAGGACTATATCTCCTGGGACCCTGAGGCACAGGGAAGTCAGGTGGTCCTTAGCACCTGTTTATATCTCAGAGTGCTCCAGATACCCACAGAAAGATCCAGAAATTGGCTATAGGCCCTGACATTATCCCCTCCCCAGTTAGTAGAGATGACCTTCAAGGTTTCAATAACAGAGATATGGTTGGAGAAGACAGAAAAGAAGACGAAGAAAGAAGCAGCTTTCTGGTAGTTGCACCTCAGTCCATTCCAGACAACCCAGAAGGAAGAAGGGAGCCAGCTTGGGTGACTGATCCCAGGCCGTAACGTGGGATCAGTCTTGGGCCACCAAGAAACTAGGACCTAATCAATGTGCCTATTTCAAATTAGTGGGGCACTGGGAGAAGGACCCAGCTGTCTCCAAAGAGAGAAGGCTAGGGACAAGCTCTCAACAATAAAAGAAGACTGGCAGGACCCAGGACCTCCCCAACTGGCTCCTCAATATAAGATCTCTATCTCCTTAGAAGTAGGGGGACAGCCGATTTGAGATTCTGCTCAATACGTGAGCCAAATTCTCTACACTGGCTAGCAGAAAGGGTACTCAGAGTGTGTAATATTAAGGGGATGTCAGGAAAGTGAGACAGTGAGCAGTTTCTGGAGGCTCTGACTGTGATTCAAAGACCCTGACCCCTCTTCCCTGTATGCCCCTCAGTGGCTCATCCCCTAGGGAAGGACATACTGACAAAACTTGAAGCCATTGTCTGCCTCAACCAAGTCCAGTTAGAAGTAGAGGTGCCAAGAGCTCAAAGAGCTGCCTTCCTGGCCCTTCTTCATGAAGATCTTGATCCTCCAGGAGAAACCCTAGGTGATATTCTAGCACAAGTCAACCCTGAAGTATGGTCACAGGGCCAAATAAGAAGGACTGTCACAGTAGAACTTATAAGGATACAGTTAAAACCAAACAGCCTGACACCAAGAGTAGGAAAATATCCTCTAAAACCTGAAGCACTGCAGGGAATACAGCCTGTGTTAGAAAGTCTCTTACTCCAAGGGCTTATCAGGCCTGGTCACTCCCCATGTAATACCCCACCCTCGCTGTTAAGAACCCAGAAAAAAGAGAGACGGTTAACAGTGCTGCTCAGGACATTTACCCCATAGAGCCTAACACTTATATATTGCTAGCCAGTCTCTCAGGGGACAGCAAATACTTTAGTGTGCTAGCTCTCAAAGATGCCTTATTTTATGTGCCTCTAAGCCATGACTCTCAGGAATTATTTGCCTTTGAATGAGAGGATCCTAAAATGTTTCAGAGAAGTAATGCTGGATGGTACTTCTCCAGACTTCAGGAACTCCCCAAACATTTTGGGGGGCCCTAAGCTGAGCTCTATGAGACTTGAAGACATAGTGGGGCATCGTCTTGCAATATGTGGATGATATCCTCATAGCCAGCCCCATTAAAGAAGATTCTGGTAAAACTATCCATCCAGTCCTGAACTTTCTAGCAGAAAGGGACTGTAAAGTGTCAGAAGAAAAGTCCAGATTTCAAAGGAGACTGTCCAGTATTTAGAGTATGCTATCCCTCAGGGCCAGTGCAAACTTCCCTATGACCAGAAAATGCTGTTTACCACCTGGTCCTTCCTAGGAACCATATAGAATTGCATGGATTCTAGGGTACAGTGGAATTCTGTCACATCTGCACCCCAAATTTTTGGCTTATAGCAAAGCTACTTTATGACAAGGGCCAACAACTACCTCTTTTTTTTTTTTTTTTTTTTTTTTTTTTTGAGACAGTCTCGCTCTGTCACCCAGGCTGGAGTACAGTGGCATAATCTCACTGCAACCTCTGTCTCCTGGGTTCAAGAGATTCTCCTGACTCAGCCTCCAAGTAACTGGGATTGCAGGCATGTGCCACCATGCCTGGTTAATTTTTGTAATTTTAGTAGAGACGGTTACACTGCATTGCCCAAGCTGGTCTCAAACTCCCGGCCTCATGCGACCTGCCCACCTCGGCCTCCCAAAGTGCTGGGATTACAGACGTGAGCCACTGCGCCTGGCCACACCCACCTTTTTGAATGGGATGGGAAATTTGATCAGGCTTTCCAGAAGCTTCAAAAGCTGTTACTGGAGACTCTGGCCCTACAGCTCCCCAACATAACTGAGCCTTTTGACATCTACATCCATGAACGACAGAGAATAGCTCTTGGAATGCTGACCCAGACGCTAGGACCCATGAAAAGGGTGCTGCACAACTTACTAAATAATGTGATAGTGTGGCAAGAGGTTGTCTCCCCTTGCATGGGGCAGTGGCTGCCATTTGTATGCTTATCCAGGAAGCTGAGAAGATTACAGAGTCAAGAATTGACTATTCAGATCCCCCACCACGTGACAAGTGTACTGGAGTCTAAGGGAGTTATTGGTTAACAAGCTGCAGAATGCTGCAATATATCAGGCCTTGTTGGTAGACACCTCCAACAACTGCATGTGTACATGCCAATCCTTATCTCTGCCATCCCAATGCCCATTATCCAGGATTCCCTAATCCATTACTGCTCTACCACCATAGAAGAACTATACTCTGGAAGAAACGAATTGTAGAGTGAACCTCTTCCTAATTTGGAAAATGTATGTTTGTAGATGGCAGTGACTTCATGGAAAGAGGCAAAAGAAAGGCAGGTTACGTGGTTGTCTCCCCATGGGAAACCATCAAAGATTACACCCTCCCCATAGGAACCTCCACCAAAAAGGCTGAGATAATAGCATTAACCTGAGCCTTAATGTTAGGAAAGAACAAGGCATTGACACTTTATAGATACATGAGATACGTGTTCTCTGTTCTCCATGCCTGTGGAGCAACCTGGAAGGAAAAGGGACTTCTTCTAAATGCCAAAAACAAGGAAATCCAATATGGAACAGAAATATTGGCACTGCTTTGGGCCGTGGAAATGCCCAGAATGATTGCTGTAGTCCTTTGCCAAGGTGACCAGGAGGGTCTATGAAGTAATACAGGAGAACAACCTGGCAGATACCATGGCCAAAAGGGCTGTGCTGGTGGGGAGGGGAAGTCCGCCAAATGTTCTTGCTTCCTTTGGTACCTTTTTATGAATATAAGCCAAGGTGCTACCCTGGGGAATTATAGGAAACCAAGCAAGAGGGATAACAGAGTTCCCTCTCAGTGGGGTGGGCTCAAATTTAAAGAGGTAAGATATGGGTGCCCAAAAATCTAAGTTGAGCTATTGTAAAGCATACCCATATTTCCTCACACTATAGCAAGGAGGCTATGCACACCTGGCTCCTTAGGATAATAAGGACTTCAAGGGTAAAGAAAATTATAAAGTGGCTGACCAGTGTGTCTTTTTTCAGAAAAACATGCTCAAACCAGACCTCCCATATCTACTTTGGCCAAGATGGTACAATTCAGTGGAACCATGCCAGGGGAAGACTGGCCAATTGAGTACATTGTTATGCCTATGGCTCCTGGAGGATTTAAACACTTCCTGGTACTTATAGATATCTTTATCTGTTGGACAGACGTTTTTCCATGCTGGACTATGAAGGCAGGAGAAGTCATAAAGGCTTGATTAAATGAAATTATCCCTTGATTCAGTCTCCCTATTCAGTCCAGACTGATAATGCACTTGCATTTGTTTTTAACATAGTGACAAAAACTTCCCATGCCTTGGGCATACAGTGGGAGTTCCATGCAGCCTGGGACCACAGTCTTCAGGGAAAACTTCAAGAGCCAATAGAACTCTCAAGGGTATCCTAGGCAATTTATGCCAGGAGGCCCAAGAGAATTGGTTAAAGATATTTACCATAGCCCTGGCCCACATATGGGCAGTACTCGGAGGTAAAGTGGGGTTTAGCCCCTTTGAAATAGTATATGGAAGGCCTTATCCAGGCAAGGCAAGCCCCCTTTTTTGCCCAGATACAGAGATAGAAAGGACAATAAAACATATCACTTACCTAGAGTCAGCAGTACCCTCTATAAATCATTATGGCAATCACAGCCTCCCAGTTCCCGCTGGGGTAAACCTTCACCCATACAACCCAGGAGACAGGGTATACCTTAAGATATACAAGACCAAGCCCCACCAGGACCAGCTTTACCCTGTATGGACAGGGACCTACCTAAAGCTTCTAAGCACTCATTCTCCCCTTAAACTCCAGGGAGTAACCTGTTGGGTCCATCATGATTCAAGAGTGAAGAAAGTCAAGAAGCCCCCAGGTTACCCTCCCTCCAATATACTTGTGAAACTATCATGGACCTCAAATTGGTTTTCAGAAGAAAAGGTCCAGATAAGTAAAAATGAACTCTCTTTCCTTTATGCTATTTAGCCCTTTTAGTTCCCATGGCCAGTGGTCTCTGGGAGGCCAAGGCAATAGTAAACTTCCAGTGGGAACAATCTGTCCAAATGCTGGATATGCCACAGGTATCCCTAGACCTGGAGACGGTGGCTGCTGCCTTTCCTTTGTGGGGAGACATTAACATCACAGTGGTGGGACGGAGATCCAAAATCTCGCCCAAGCCTATAGCTGTCCAAATGGGCCCTTCATGTTCTATGGTTTGTGTGGACCTCACCCATAAGAGCAGTGTCACCAAGAGAATCAGCCTCATTTGTTTAAATTGCCCAAAAGAATAGAAAAAGTGTCAAGCATGTTCAGATCAAGAAGATAACGAAGGCAAGTCTGATATCTACCCCTTTAGCTTTAACCTCACTCACCCATGCACTCCAAACACTACCCATTTATGTCCCATCACAGAGAGCTATCAGGGCTCAAAAGACCCTAATGCCAATTATTACCATCAATGTAAAATTTGGCAAGCAATAA
Source organism: Pan paniscus (assembly GCF_029289425.2). Lineage (NCBI taxonomy): Eukaryota > Metazoa > Chordata > Mammalia > Primates > Hominidae > Pan > Pan paniscus. The sequence continues at coordinate 25,297,920 of NC_073258.2, read as the reverse complement.
ACAAAGCCTTTTTCCGCTGTTGGGGCCCTGAGTGGCCACTGTTCTGTTACTTTTCAGTTCTGTATATTTAAATTGATAGTAAACTTTGTGTCCTCCAGCCTCCAAAAGTTCCATCTTCAGCTTGTATTACAACAATATCAGCCCCTTGAAACAACTCCAGGGGACCCAAAAACTTACTTAAACTCAGCCAGAGAGTTTACTCCTCTAAATTTAAGGGAATCGATGCCCCTGCATGAAGTAGACACAGAAGAATGACCTCTGTCAGTAACCCCTCAAGAATGAGGAGTGGAATGTCTCAGGGGTGATTTGTAAGCCAGAATCCCCGAGTTTTGGGATACACACTGTGAAAATAACCACTTGTAACTGCTGTACCTTGGGGTTCTTGTTCCCAAAAACTTTCAGGAAGAAGCTCAGCCCCAGAAAATCAAAAACTGGTTGGATCCAGAGATGCCTGAGTTGGAGATGAACTTTGCCAAACTCCCCTCATTACCATCCTAAAATCTTCACCCACAGAGGAACTTATTCACCATTTTTCTATACATGCCACATGTGTAGAAGCATGATTAGCAACTTTAGGGTAAATGTACCTGATAGCAATAACTGAAGCATACCCTTAGAATGGCAGATGCACCCGCATGTGTGTTTTGAGCTAGAAAACCCAGGAGTGGAGACCCCGGAAATGTGTTCCTTGTCTGTGAGGAACATCTGAGCTCCTGGCCCATCCCATGGAACATGGGCCATGCAGGGGATTGAGGCCCTGAGTTTGGGATTAAATAAAGGTTGCCAGGTGAAGATTGCTAACGGGAGGGTATTATGTAAAAGAGGTATATAAACTGCATAATATTTGCAAGCAGTTATAGTTCTCCTGCCCAGCCCGCCACCACTGGACTCTCTACCCTGTATATAAGCCCCTAATGAAACCCTATGTCTTGTTTGCTGGCTCTGGATCTGTGCTTTGGCCCCTTGAACATGGTGCCTTCCCTACTGAGGTTAATGATGAGGGTTCAGCACAACAGCTGCATCTGTGCTGCCTTTACTCCACCTCTACGTGCAATGACTCAGTTAAGCAGCCCAATAAAAGCCCTGCTTTCACCACTGTTCATGGAGGCACTGCTTGGGGAACTTTTGCTGCTGTCCTCCTTGCTTGTTGCAAGTAATAAAGTCCCCTTGTTAAATCCTCCTTGGTTGTGGTCATTGGACTGTCACCTGTCAAGGGATGGAACCCACCTGTTGTGTGGGTAACAGATTCAGTAGGGAAAAATATAAGACTTTGCCTCTCTTGGAATTTATAATCTAGTGAGAATTACAGCTATTAATTAATAATCAAGCAAATAAGTACATAATTACTATCAGTATGGGCCTTTAAGGCTCATGTGTGGTTATTTCTATCAAAAAAAAAAAAAACAGTACAGGTGACTTTGAAAAGGTACAATAGGGAGCACCAAGTTTAGATGTGAGGGATCTGCTTAGGATTTACCTAGGAAGAAACATTTAAAAGCTTCAAGGAATCTCATTATTGAGCCTCATAACATTAAGTAATTTCTTTCTCTGTAAAAGATTTGCCATTATTATTTATAAATATAAGAGATATGTACATTTACATATAGATATATAAATTTATCATAAATGTATATCATATATGAGATATAAGTGATATATACATTAATATATCATACATGTATAATATATAAATAGATATATAGGTGTATTTGCTCCTGAATTTCTCCTTAAAGTTGTTATTCAAAAGAATTGACAAAGAGAAATGAGAATAATCTCTACTGAATGATAGCCCATAAAATGTTTTCCACTAACAAGTTATTTATCTTTTATAAAGAGTAGAAGTCAGAGAGATGTTTAAGAAGCATAAATTTATTATTGATTGTGTTATTTACCATGTAGGTTTGTTTCAGTTCTTGGTATCAAATCTTAATAAGATTTTAAACTTTGCATATAGGATAAGAATATGTAAGTAGGCTGATAGTTTATAGTACCATGTTTAGCCTTTATCTATTAAAAAATAAAATTTAGAAAGAAAACTAATAATTCTTTGCTTCTAGAGAAGAAAAAATTTGTTTTGAAGTCTCAATGACATTTTTCAGGAGCTTAAAAAGCATCATAATCACTTCCACATTTAAAAACCTTTTGAAAATATATAACAAATTTTTAACAACTTTTTAGAGAAGTGTTTATGTAAGCTTTTGAAAATTTTAGACAGGTGTGTTTTGGCAGCCTAATCTTGGTTTTCAACATTCAGTAAAAACAGAAAAGTCTCCTTACTGTAAAAATTATTAATAACACAGAGTACAATTTTAGTTGCTTTCTGCTTAGTTTTTGACTTATACTAGTAATTCCAAAAATGGGAATTATTATAATTCAATTAAAACATGAATTGGCAAATCTAATTGTAGTACATATACCCAAGAACTTTTAAATAGTGATATGTTTAACATCTTGGTTGACAGACAAAAAATTATGCAATAAAACTAATGAATGTATTGCTGATTTAAGTTTCCAGATTTAATTTAATTATGTTAAGGAGTGTTTACTATATGTGTGGCACAGTGAGGGCCACAAGCAGGAAATTGCACAGTTACTGGCTTTGGTGGTTAGTGAAAAATTACAACCATTTTGAAAGTATCCATTGAGCACCAACTATGTGCAGTGACTCTATGAAAAGCACAGGCTGAATGTCAAAGTGAAAATTGCATGGGTATTGGCACCAAAGAGATTAAGATACGAAAAGATATATAAAGGAGAGATGACTCATTAATTTGTAGAGCAAACTGAAAATAATTTCTTCTTTCTTATTTATATTCTACGACTTGATGACTTGAAGTATAATGTGTATGATACAACATGACTCAAAAGAAAATAAAGGAATTTTTATTGTAGAAAAGATGAGTAACACAAAGGGCTTTCAGGGTAGTAAAACTACTCTGTGCGATACAATAATGGCGGATATATGTCATCGCACATTTGTCCAAATCCACAGAAAGTACAGCACTAAAAGCGACCCCTATTGGAAACTATGGACTTTGGGTGATAATAATATGTCACTGTAGGTTCACTGACTGTAACAAATACACCACTCTGGTGCAGTATCTTGATAGTGGAGAGGCTGTGCCTATGGGAGACCAGGAGACATGGCAGATCTCTCTACCTTTTGCTCAGTTTTGCTGCAAAAGTAAAACTGCTGTAAAACATGAAGTCTATTTAAATTTTTTTACAGATAAACTAAATAATATTTCAAGTACAGGCATGCCTCATTTTATTGTTCTTCACTTCATCACCCTTTGTAGATATTGCATGTATTTTTTACAGATTGAAAGTTTGTGGCAACTCTTCATTGACCAAGTCTATTGGTGGTATTTTTCCAACAGCATGTGCTCATTTTACCTGCATTTTTAAAAACAAGGAACTTTTTAATTAAAGTATGTACTTTTGTTGACAAAATGCTATTGCACACTTAATAGACTAAAATATAGTATCAACACAACTTTCCTATGCTCTAGTAAACCAACAAATTTGTGTGACTCATTTCATAGCTATATTTGCTTTATTTCAATACTTAATTTATTGTGGTGGTTGGGTATGGAACTGGCAATATCTCCAAGATATGCCTGTACACTCATTAAATACATCCTAGAAACCGCAGTTTCTAGGCGTAGACTAAGAATGTGGCTTTTGACAATTGCAGGGGAATAAATATCAATACCTCAGTATTTAATAAGATCAGGGCAAGTTTTCCAAATAACAAGGCCTGAGAAAGATTTCCCTTTTGCTCTGAATAAAAGAAGGCATTACATTTTATACTGGACTACAATAAAACAAATACATTGATGATATTCCCATAGCTATATCTTTCTTTTGGAAGCACAATTCCACTAATGCAGTTTTAGGAAGTATCAAAATAGTGCATTCAAGTGGGCAGGTTTTTGGATATCTGAATGCTTCATAGATAAAATGTAGACTATCTAAAGGAAGTGTTCTCAAATTGTATAAAGAACACACCCAAATGTATGTGGAAGTGTGCAGGGACATCAAAGTCATATTTTACTCAAAGTTGAATCATTTTAAAGATTAATTTTAATTTAAAAGAAACACGCCTTTCATGGGGTAGTATGCACAATTAGCATCATTTCACCCTTAAAAAAGGAAGGAAAAGGAAAAAAGCATGAAACTGCTAAGAAATTTCACTCTCTGTTTGCAGCAAGCCATTTGGCTTTACTTTAGTTGCTCATGAGTACTAATTTCCTCTTTTGTCATTATGGTGACTTCAGTGAATATATTTGAAATTGTGATTTCAGAGGAAGAGTGTAAGATTATACATGACAATATTTGTGATGTGCTTCACGGGGCTACATACTTCTGCCTTCATTTTCCCTCTAAAGTGCATCATCCCCAACGGCAGCAAAATTTCCTGTGAAGTTAAAGATGAAAAGACGAAAGATAGGTAAATTGGAAATAGAAGAAAAAGTTCCAAGAAGCAAAATGTGTAGCCGGTTGATTATGGTCTTTGGAGCCAGAAGAACCTTGTTTGAAGTCCTGGTGATGCCATGTATTTGTGCACGACTACAATAAAGTTACTTTACCTCTGTAAGCCTTACTATCTTCATTTGCAAATAGGAATAACAATAATATCTACCTCATAAATTATCGTAAGGATTAAAAGATATAATAGGGCTTCACTGTCCGATATGGTAGCCACTAGCCACTTTGAAACATTCGAAACGTAGCCCACCTGAATTCAGGTGTGGTGTAATTATAAATACATACTGGATTTTGAAGACTTGGTATGAAACAAAAGAATGTCAAATATTGCATTAGCGCTGGGCGCAGTGGCTCACACCTGTAATCCCAGCACTTTGGGAGGCCAAGGCGGGCAGATCGCAAGGTCAGGAGATCGAGACCATCCTGCCTAACATGGTGAAACCCCGTCTCCACTAAAAATAAAAAAATTAGCCAGGCGTGGTGGCGGGCACCTGTAGTCCCAGCTACTCAGGAGGCTGAGGCAGCAGAATAGTGTGAACCTGGGAGGCGGAGCATGCAGTGAGCTGAGATCGTGCAACTGCACTCCAGCCTGGGAGACAAAGCGAGACTCCGTCTCAAAAAAAAAAAAAATTCATTGATACTTTTCTACATAGTTTACATTATTTTTACTTTATACTGATATGATTTGAATAAAGTATATTACAAAAATTAACATCACATATTTCTTTTTATCTTTTTAGTATCCTTATTTGTTCTTTATTTACACAAAATTCCACAAGTAGGGATGGAACTTAGAAACAAAGTCAAGTTTTCTGTGTTTTTTTCTCACTTTACTGCCTCTAAAAATCAGCATCAGCACATAATATTAGAAATAATAATTACAACTGCAACATTTTCATTTACTAAGTGCCCTTCATGAGTCTGTCGCTATTGTAAGGACTTTAAATTCATTAAACTAGTTTTATACTGACACCCACTCTTGAAGTAGATGCAGTTATAATCTCTGTTTTACACATGGGAAAAGTTAGGTGCAAAGTGTGCAAGGCAAGCTCTGGTGTGTTTTCACTTCTTGTGCTTTGATCTTTCTCCAAGACTTTGACTTAAATAGGAATCAAACTTAAGGATCCTGAAACTTGTTTAATCTTCAACCTTAGAGTGAGACATCAATGCATGTGCTGAAGTTTACTTTATAATATTGGATAGTTAACCATTAGTATTGAGCAGCTTTATCATATTATCAGTGACTTTAATTATTAACTCTGCAGTGTGTGTATTTCTCACCAGTTCACAGCGCAAGGGCTGGAGCCAGCCTGCTAGGTTCAAATCATGGATATGACACTTCCTAGCTGTGAATTTGGGCAAGTTCCAAATCTCAAATCACAGATTTTTTTTTCAATCTATAAACCAGAATAATAGAAATTAAAGGAAGGCAGCAAAACAGTCTTTCAGCTATTTCAAAAATTGCCATGTATGCATCCCAAAGTTTCACCAAAGGATGATTTTTCAAAGACGCCAGTGAAACTATCTTTAGAAAGCCTTTTGAAATTCATAATTTCAATTGTTTTTAACTTTACATTTTGTATGGTGAAATAAAAATACGAATCATTAAAAGGATACCATTGTGATATTAGTATCTGCAGATAGCTGATAAATCAACAGATCAATCAACAGATACATAGAAAAGGGGTATCTGTGCTTAGTGATTGTTACTGTGTTGCACTATTTCTTAAATTTAAAGATAATTGAGCAGAACTTTTTATAATTTGTGATTTAGAGGACATTAAATTATATGTGGATGCAATCTTTGGCATTTTGCTCATATTAGGTTTTTTTTTTGTCTAAGAAACAGATTGACACCCTTTTTCTTTATTTTGTTTTATTATTATTATACTTTAAGTTTTAGGGTACATGTGCACAATGTGCAGGTTAGTTACATATGTATACATGTGCCATGCTGGCGTGCTGCACCCATTAACTCGTCATTTAGCATTAGGTATATCTCCTAATGCTATCCCTCCCCCCTCACCCCAACCCACAACAGTCCCCAGAGTGTGATGTTCCCCTTCCTGTGTCCATGTGTTCTCATTGTTCAATTCCCACCTATGAGTGAGAACATGTGGTGTTTGGTTTTTTGTTCTTGCGATAGTTTACTGAGAATGATGATTTCCAATTTCATCCATGTCCCTACAAAGGACATGAACTCATCATTTTTTATGGCTGCATAGTATTCCATGGTGTATATGTGCCACATTTTCTTAATCCAGTCTATCATTGTTGGACATTGGGGTTGGTTCCAAGTCTTTGCTATTGTGAATAGTGCTGCAATAAACATATGTGTGCATGTGTCTTTATAGCAGCATGATTTATAGTCGTTTGGGTATATACCCAGTAATGGGATGGCTGGGTCAAATGGTATTTCTAGTTCTAGATCCCTGAGGAATCGCCACACTGTCTTCCACAATGGTTGAACTAGTTTACAGTCCCACCAACAGTGTAAAAGTGTTCCTATTTCTCCACATCCTCTCCAGCACTTGTTGCTTCCTGACTTTTTAATGATTGCCATTCTAACTGGTGTGAGATGGTATCTCATTGTGGTTTTGATTTGCATTTCTCTGATGGCCAGTGATGGTGAGCATTTTTTCATGTGTTTTTTGGCTGCATAAATGTCTTCTTTTGAGAAGTGTCTGTTCATGTCCTTCACCCACTTTTTGATGGGGTTGTTTGTTTTTTTCTTGTAAATTTGTTTGAGTTCATTGTAGATTCTGGATATTAGCCCTTTGTCAAATGAGTAGGTTGCAAAAATTTTCTCCCATTTTGTAGGTTGCCTGTTCACTCTGATGGTAGTTTCTTTTGCTGTGCAGAAGCTCTTTAGTTTAATTAGATCCCATTTGTCAATTTTGGCTTTTGTTGCCATTGCTTTTGGTGTTTTAGACATGTAGTCCTTTCCCATGCCTATGTCCTGAATGGTAATGCTTAGGTTTTCTTCTAGGGTTTTTATGGTTTTAGGTCTAACGTTGAAGTCTTTAATCCATCTTGAATTAATTTTTGTATAAGGTGTAAGGAAGGGATCCAGTTTCAGCTTTCTACATATGGCTAGCCAGTTTTCCCAGCACCATTTATTAAATAGGGAATCCTTTCCCCATTGCTTGTTTTTCTCAGGTTTGCCAAAGATCAGATAGTTGTAGATATGCGGCGTTATTTCTGAGGGCTCTGTTCTGTTCCATTGATCTATATGTCTGTTTTGGTACCAGTACCATGCTGTTTTGGTTACTGTAGCCTTGTAGTATAGTTTGAAGTCAGGTAGTGTGATGCCTCCAGCTTTGTTCTTTTGGCTTAGGATTGACTTGGTGATGCGGGCTCTTTTTTGATACCATATGAAATTTAAAGCAGTTTTTTCCAATTCTGTGAAGAAAGTCATTGGTAGCTTGATGGGGATGGCATTGAATCTATAAATTACCTTGGGCAATATGGCCATTTTCATGATATTGATTCTTCCTGCCCATGAGAATGGAATGTTCTTCCATTTGTCTGTATCGTCTTTTATTTCATTGAGCAGTGGTTTGCTAAGAAACTCACTCAAAACTGCTCAACTACATGGAAACTGAACAACCTGCTCCTGAATGACTACTGGGTACATAACGAAATGAAGGCAGAAATAAAGATGTTATTTGAAACCAACGAGAACAAAGACACAACATTACCAGAATCTCTGGGACACATTTAAAGCAGTGTGTAGAGGGAAATTTATAGCACTAAATGCCCACAAGAGAAAGCAGGAAAGATCCAAAATTGACACCCTAACATCACAATTAAAAGAACTAGAAAAGCAAGAGCAAACACATTCAAAAGCTAGCAGAAGGCAAGAAATAACTAAAATCAGAGCAGAACTGAAGGAAATAGAGACACAAAAAACCCTTCAAAAAATTAAGGAATCCAGGAGCTGGTTTTTTGAAAGGATCAACAAAATTGATAGACCGCTAGCAAGACTAATAAAGAAGAAAAGAGAGAAGAATCAAATAGATGCAATAAAAAATGATAAAGGGGATATCACCACCAATCCCACAGAAATACAAACTACCATCAGAGAATACTGCAAACACCTCTATGCAAATAAACTAGAAAATCTAGAAGAAATGGATAAATTCCTCGACACATACACCCTCCCAAGACTAAACCAGGAAGAAGTTGAATCTCTGAATAGACTAATAACAGGCTCTGAAATTATGGTAATAATCAATAGCTTACCAACCAAAAAGAGTCCAGGACCAGATGGATTCACAGCCGAATTCTACCAGAGGTACAAGGAGGAACTCCTTGTACCATTGTTTCTGAACTATTCCAATCAATTGAAAAAGAAGGAATCTTCCCTAACTCATTTTATGAGGCCAGCATCATCCTGATACCAAAGCCAGGCAGAGACACAACCAAAAAAGAGAATTTTAGAACAATATCCTTGATGAACATTGATGCAAAAATCCTTAATAAAATACTGGCAAACTGAATCCAGCAGCACATCAAAAAGCTTATCCACCATGATCAAGTGGGCTTCATCCCTGGGATGCAAGGCTGGTTCAATATATGCAAATCAATAAATGTAATCCAGCATATAAACAGAACCAAAGACAAAAACCACATGATTATCTCAATAGATGCAGAAAAGGCCTTTGACAAAGTTCAACAAGCCTTCATGCTAAAAACTCTCAATAAATTAGGTATTGATGGGATGTATCTCAAAATAATAAGAGCTAGCTATGACAAACCCACAGCCAATATCATACTGAATGGGCAAAAACTGGAAGCATTCCCTTTGAAAACTGGCACAAGACAGGGATGCCCTCTCTCACCGCTCCTATTCAACATAGTGTTGGAAGTTCTGGCCAGGGCAATCAGGCAGGAGAAGGAAATAAAGGGTATTCGATTAGGAAAAGAGGAAGTCAAATTGTCCCTGTTTGCAGATGACATGATTGTATCTCTAGAAAACCCCATTGTCTCAGCCCAAAATCTCCTTAAGCTGATAAGCAACTTCAGCAAAGTCTCAGGGTATAAAAATCAATGTACAAAAATCACAAGCATTCTTATACACCAATAACAGACAAACAGAGAGCCAAATCATGAGTGAACTCCCATTCACAATTGCTTCAAAGAGAATAAAATACCTAGGAATCCAACTTAGAAGGGATGTGAAGGACCTCTTCAAGGAGAACGACACCCTTTTTTATTGCAGCATATTTTTCAGGAATGTAAAATATCTAAGCATGTAAATTGTCTCTATTAATGGAGCTCTGTGTATTTACTTTGTGCTAGCTAAATATAAGGTGATAACTTGCAATTTCTCTAAGGAAATGATATAAGGTTGTAGAATAAATGTAGACAACGTCTCTAAATTTACGTAGTTTTAAGCATTATCTTTGGCAGCCATGAAATAAACACTACTCAATTCCATTTGGATTGTTTATCCACAACCTCCATTTTCCAACATTCTCTCAGTACTTTATCTTTCAAACTATCATAAAAGGAATGAAGAACATATATTTTTATCTTCATCAATAATCCTGAAGTAAATTTTAAAAATAAAAATAGCTCTTAGTCACTGGGCTCTGTTTACAGAATGAATTAATACAAAGCTTTCCTTTGATTCATTGCTATGTATTTTCTCTCTCTGGATTTAGTAATTTTATTATCTATGTCTCCACAGTTACTGATGCATAAGAGTTATATATATAAAATCTAAATATTTCTCAACCTGGGAATATTAAAACAAGAGAGAGACTATATTTAACATTCAAATACATATGATAATATTTATTTGGTCCATTTTTCTAATTCCAAAAGTGCTAACATCACATTAATGAATAGTTTATAGATTTGTTTGATCAAATGTTTTTAAATTATTTACTCATCATAAGATACTATGACAGACTCTGTTATTAGATGCCTAAAAAATAGTAACTGTCCTCAAGTGACTAACAACTGGAATATAGTTTAATTGATGCCAATATTTCTAATTGAGAATAGAGACAAATAAGTAAATAAGGGCATCTGGGTGACTGGGAGGCACAGGATAGGGACATAAAGGAAAGAGTCACCAAGGAGGAAATGTTAAAACTGCCTCTTTAATGCAGACCTGGAGGACAAGGCAAAAGGGTTTGAGGCATGGGACAGTCAGTCTATAGAGAAATAAATCACTCCCACTGGCAGCTATAAACATAGAAAGATTAAAAACATAATGATGTATTTAAGAAATTGTTAGTAGTTAAATATGTTCCTAGTGCACACTGCAAGAAAAGAGACAGGGTTTAAAACAGATAGTTTTGAGGAGAAAATTAGGGGCCAGCTCATGAAGTAGGCCTGCCTTAAATGTTCATGAAGCATGAGAGAAGAGTAAAACTAAAATGTACATACCGTGCATCAAAAATTTCAGAACTTATAAATGAAGTTTAAATAAGTTCTATCTTTTTACTGTGACTTACAAACCTTGTATAACTTAGAAGGCCAGTTTTTAATTTAAAATTCTAGGACATCTTAGGAATCTATATCAGAATGTGACAGTAAGAGAGAAAGCTGTTTCTGATCCTCTGGCCTGCAGTCTGCAATGCCTCTTTTCCTGCCCGTCTGCACCCCTTACCTTTCCTTTTAGAGTCCCCAGTGTTTATTATTGCCATCTATACATCCATGTGTACCTATTGTTTCACTTTCACTTGTAAGTGACAACACGCAGCATTTGATTTTCTGCTTCTGCGTTATTTCACTTTAGATAATGGCCTACAGCTGTATCCATATTGCTGCAAAGGACAAAATTTTATTCTTTTTATGACTGTGTAGTATTCCATGATGTATATGTACCACATTTGCTTTATCCAATCCACCATTGATGAATACTTAGGCTGATTTCATAATTTTGCTATTGTGAATAGTGCTGCGATAAGCATACCAGCGTAGGTGTCTTTTTGATAAAATGACTACCTTTCAGTAGATAACCAGCAGAAAGATGGCTGGGTCAAAATGGAGTTGTATTTTTAGTTCTTTAGTTCTTTGAGAAATCTCCATACTGTTTTTTATAGGGGTTGAACTAATTTATGTTCCCACCAATAGTGTATAAGTATTCCCTTTCTATGTGTTCCATTGCCAACATTTTTTCTTTTTCTTTTTCTTTTTTGAGATGAAGCCTCGCTCAGTAGCCCAGGCTGCAGTGCAGTGGCACGATCTCGGCTCACTGCAAGCTCCACCTCCCGGGATCATGCCATTCTCCTGCCTCAGCCTCCCGAGTAGCTGGGACTACAGGTGCCTGCCACCACACCCGGCTAATTTTTTGTATTTTTAGTAGAGACGGGGTTTCACCATGTTAGGCAGGATGGTCTCGATCTCCTGACATCGTGATCCACCCGCCTCGGCCTCCCAAAGTGCTGGGATTACAGGCATGAGCCACCACGCCTGGCCCAACATCTGTTATTTTTCAACTTTTTAATAATAGCCATTCTGGCTGGTTTGAGATGGTAGCTCATTGTGGCTTTTATTTGCATTTTTTTGATGATTAGTAATATTGAACATTTTTTATCTGTTTGTTGGCCATGTGTATGTCTTATTTTAAGATGTGTCTGTTTATGTCCTTTGCCTACTTTTTAATGAAGTTATTTGTTTATTCTTGTTGATTTGTTTAAATTCCTTATAGATTTTGGATATTATTCCTTTGTAGGATGAATAATTTGCAAATATTTTATCCTATTCTCTAGGTTGTCTGTTTACTCTGCTCGTTGTTTCTTTTCTATGCAGAAACTCTTTAATTTAATCAAGTCCTATTTGTCCATCTTTGTTTTTGTTGCATTTGCTTTTGAGGTGTTAGTAATTAACTTTTTGCCTAAGTCAATGCCAAAAAGAGTTTTCCCTAGGTTTTATTCGAGGATTTTTATAATTTCAGGTCTTACATTAAAGTTTTTAATCCATCTTGGATTAATTTTTGTCACGGTAAGAGCCAGGGGCTGAGTTTAATTCTTATGCATACGGCTAGCCAGTTATCCCAGCACTATTTATTGTTAATCCCCAAGACAATGAGGAAAATGTCTCCAGAGCATATCAGAGGTCTTCACAGCAGCCCCTCCCATCACAGGCCCAGAAGCCTAGGAGAAAATGGCTCTGTGGACCAGGCCCCGGGTCCCCGTGCTGTTTGCAGCCTAGGGACTTGGTGCCCTGCATCCCAGCTGCTCTGGCTGTGGCTTAAAGGAGCCAATGTAGAGTTCAGGCCATGGCTTGAGAGGGTGCAAGCCACAAGCCTTGGCAGCTTCCACATGGCATTGAGCCTGCAAGTGCACAGAAGTCAAGAATTGGGGTTTGGAAACCTTTGCCTAGATTTCAGAAGATGTATAGAAATGCCTGGATGCCCAGGCAGAAGTTTGCAGTAGAGGCAAGGCACTTATAGAGAACTTCTGCTAGGGCAGTGAGGAAGGAAAATATGGGGAAGGAGCCCCCGCACAGAATCCCCGCTGGAGCTGTGAGAAGAGGGCAACCATCCTCCAGACCCCAGAATGGTAGATCTACTGATAGCTTGTACAGTTCACCTGGAAAAACTACAGACACTCAATGCCTGCCCATGAAAACAGCTGGGAGGGAGTCTGTACCCTGCAAAGCCAGAGAGACAGAGCTGCCCAAGACCATGTGAACCCACCTCTTTCATCAGCATGACCTGGAGTGAGACCTGGAGTCAGAGGAGATCATTTTGGAGCTTTAAAATTTGACTGTCCCACTGGATTTTGGACATGCATGGGCCCTGTAACCCCCGCTTTTTTGTGCCAATTCCTCCCATTTGGAATGGCTGTATTTACCAAATATCTGTACCCCCATTGTATCTAGGCAGTAACTAACTTGCTTCTGATTTTACAGGCTCATAGGCAGAAGGGACTTGCCTTGTCTAAGATGAGACTTTGGACTGTGGACTTTTGGGTTAATGCTGAAATGAGTTAAGACTTTGGGGGACTGTTGGGAAGGCATGACTGCTTTTGAAATATGAAGACATGAGATTTGGAGGCACCAGGGGTGGAATGATATGGTTTGGCTGTACCCCCACCCAAATCCCATTTTGAATTTTTCTCCTATAATTCCCACATTTTGTGGGAAGAACCTGGTGGGAGATAATTTAAATGATTGGGCAGTTTCCCCCATACTGTTCTTGTGGTAGTGAATAAGTCTCACAAGATCTGATGATTTCATCAGGAGTTTCTGCTTTTGCATCTTCCTCATTTTCTCTTGACATTGCCATGTAAGGAGTGCCTTTCACCTCCTGCCATCATTCTGAGACCTCCCCACCCATGTGTAACTGTAAGTCCAATTAAACTTCTTTCTTTTGTAAATTGCTCAGTCTCAGGTATGTCTTTATCAGCAGTGTGAAGATGGACTAATACACCACTCTATGTCTTTTAATTGGAATATTTAGGCTATTTACATTCAAAGTTAATATTAACACATGATCTACCCTTTACCTTGAGAGCTTCACCCTTGTAACTCCTCAGTGGGTGTTTCTTGCCTGCTGCCCAGATACAGCCAATTTACCAAGACAGGAGAATTGTTATAGACAAAGGGTCTTATACTCATAGAGGTGGCTAAAGGGAAGACTAGAGTTTTATTACTATTCAAAACAGCCTTCTTGAGAATTTGGAGGTGAGGGTTTTACAAAGATAGTTTGGGTGAAGGGAGTGGTTAGGCAATGAGTGCTGCTGATTGGTCAGGGGTGTAATTATAGGGATGTGGAAAATGGTCCTTCTGCACATTGAGTCACTTCTAGTTGGGGCCACAGGACCAGTTGTGTGTCCAGGTGGAGCCATCACTCATCAGAAATGCAACAAAACCCTGAAAAGACATCTCAAAAGACTAATGTTTCTATAATAATGATGTTATCTGCAGGAATAATTGGGGAAGTTGCAAATCTGACCTGTGGAATAATGACTGATAATCATTTCATCTATACCTTAGCAGAATTTGGGCTCCTCATCCTCCTAACCTGATGGTCTCTCATTAGCTTTAAAATGGTACTTGAGTTTGGAGGAAGGGTTATTACCATTTAAACTATAAACTAAATTTTTCCCAAAGTTAGGTTGGCCCAAACACAGGAATCATTAAGAGCAGTTTGGAGGTTAAAGGAAAGATGGGGGTTATTTAGATCAGATCACTGTCACTCATAATTTTCTCACTTTTTTAATTTTCACAAAGGCAGTTTCACACTCACAAAGGTAAAGAAACCCCAGCATAAACATCCAAGCTCTACCCTCATCTTCTCCAAATGGCTCATCTGTCACCATTCAAAGGGTGCAGGGGTGACACACAGGGAATTATAGAGTCCCAGCTCTGCAGAGTATGGTCAGAACCAGCTGCCCCTTGGCCACTCATGAGGTCTGCGGGTACATTCCCCTTGGTGCTGTCTACTATTAAGAATCGATGATAGATCAGAAAGCTGAGCTTTGTAAAAAAGGAAAACTAAAATTAAAAATTTAAAAAAAAGAACTGATAAGATTAGGCCTGCTTATGTCCTGGAAACAGACCACCATTGGAAAAAAAATCTAGAGCACAGTCTGAAAGTTGTGGGGTGCAAAAGCACAGATTCCAGATAGGCATATTCCCTTGACCCCATAGACTGCCTTCTTGTGGAAAGGGGTGAGTGTAACCAGAACAGGGCCACAAGATGTTCTCTAAAGCACAGCAACATGGGCAGAGAGCCCCTTGCCTGCATCTAAGACTGACAGATTTATAAGCTAAGCATGAAAGTTTGGAATATTTTTTCAGCCTAAAGTTTTCATAGAAAACTTTCCAGTAGTAAACATCTCAGATAACATTCTTGTTTAAATATTTATAAATTAGTGAAGAACACAGGTAGGAACATTTCCTTTTCAAGGTAAAATAACACTGTATACATATTGTAACCTCCTTTGAAAGGCCTCACTTATTAATGTGTTGCACATATTTCTATCACAAGTAAAAATATAAATTAAAACATGCCATCATAAGGACTAATTCCTGTGATACCAGTGGTGGGGAGGTAATGGTAAAGTGATCATTGAAATGAGTGACTGCGGAAAAAAATCTCAATCATCAGTTGAGGTTTATTAAGCAAGCCTTAGGGCATGTCCAGGAAAAACATGAGCCACAGATGTTTTTCAAAAAGATTTTCAGAAGGTTTAGTATTTATGTCTTTCCTTAAAGTGGGATAAGGCATGTAGGAAGAGAGGCAGGTAGCCCTTAAGGCAAATAGTTACATTCTTGTGAGATTTTAGTTAGTGTTCAGTAAATCAACATTTTACATGAGGTGAAGATAAAAAGGGAATAAAGAATCAACTATGCAGACATCTGTGGGTAGGTGGAGGAATGACGGATCTCTTTGTCTTGTTCTTGCTCTGCACCTAGGAACATAAGTTTGTAATTGACATGATCACTGGGAAATCAGACTTTAGTTTTACTAGCTAAACTTAGGTTGTAGACATAACATTACAATTGCAATGTCCTTGTTTAGGGGAGGCCAGCAAATAATTTATTTATAAATGATCTGTGGGGCAGTCTTTCATACGTGCCTGATGTCAGAGATGATAAATCCCTCTTCAAAAAGCTTTGGTTCCCTGTTCTTTGTTTCTTAAGACCAACTTCCTTGTACTTCCTTGTCTCCTAGCTACCTGTTTCTGTAAACAACCTTCCCATCTTTGCCGTGCCCAGACAAGTCCAGATATGCCTTCCCACCTAGTAATGGACAGTCCCTCTTCCTCCCGCCTAATAGACCCAATTCAATTTTAAACCTTAGCCAATTGAGTTAGCTTAGATTGTGCGGTCCAACCCCAGTCAATGGGGAACAGACACAGAAGTGCTAGGAACTGCATTAGGGATAAAAACCCCTGCCCTATCTCACTCAGTGTGCTCTTGTGATTGTAAGTGGTGCAAGCTGCATCCTTCTGCAGAAGTAAATTTGCCTTGCTGAGAAATCTTTTGTTTGAGTGCTCACTTTCTTTATGACTCTGAGCTATTATTTCTAACAATTTGGGGGCCCACCTGGGATTCCCATTCTCCTCCGGGGAGGGGTCTCTGATCATCTCTCATGAGGAGACACATTTTGCTGCCTCATTGCGGTGGCCTCAGGGCTAACCCTGAGACCCACCCAGGGTGACGAATAAACCCAGACTCTCAGCAACATGGAAAGAAAAGGCCTACAGATACCACAGTGACCAGGTTACTCTGTGCACAGACCAAGGTAAGAAAAACCATGGGTGCAGTGAAGTACTTCCCTGGTGGTCGGGACATCTTGGAGGTTGAAAGTGTGTGAGTGAGATGGACAATTGAGTGTGGAGTGAGTGCAGAGTCCAGATCTGGTTCTGTGGTCACTTCATATGGCTTAGAGGCAGCTTGCCTGTCGTGCAGTTTATACCGATTTGCCTATGCTAAGAGGGACCTGAAAATTCCCATAAGGGAAGCAGACAGAGAAGGATGAAGTGAAAGCTGAAGAATGCAAGAAACCTCCAGTAGGAGGGGTGAGCCTCTAGGGTGCAAGAAATCTCTATTAGGAGAAATTGAGCCCCACATACTCGCTAGGGTGCAAGAAATCTCTAGTAGGAGAGGTTGAGCCCCACAGACTCGCTAGCATGCAAGAAATCTCTAGTAAGACAGACTGAGACCCGCAGACTCAGGGAAAAACACTTTCTCCAGGATAGGAAATACAGCAAGTAAGACAAAAGATAGGAAAGGTCATGATCATGATAATATCCCCTGTGATATTCCCCTAGGCCTAATGTTAGAATATTGGAGGGAAAATGGAAGGACCAAACACAAGAAAAAGCAGCAAATAATAAAATGCTGATGTTTTATTTGAACTAAATAACCTATATTCAAACCCTCAGTTTTCTCACCAAAATTTGAATCAAATGAGGATTGGATCTGTCAACTCTTAATGGAATATGTTAATGATAAAAGTCCTGTCTCACAGGAGGAAATAGAATATGCCTTATTCTGGCAGAAAGGTCCTGTCCTCCTATACCCCCTCAAAGCTACAGGAGGTAAGCCAAAAACTGCCTCCCCCAAAGAGATTAAACCCAAACAGTCTGCTAACACATGGGACCCTTTAGACCACCTTCCCCTGCCGAACACCCCTAACCTTCCTCTCCCACAAGCAGCTGCCAACCCAGACCCTTTCCCTACTCATGTTATTCCTCCCCTCTATAAACCTGAATGTCACCCCTCAAGAGGACTTCAACATGAGATAGAACAATGTAAGAAAGATATCCAAAATTTCCCTTTCCCCAGTACCTCCAAAGTGTCTGCTCCAACTATGTTTCCCCAGAAAAGTGCATCTTGCAGGAGGGGACATTGGCTTTGTGAATGCTCCCTTAACCAGCTCAGAAGTCCAAAACCTAAAAAATGAGCTTAAACCACTCTTGGATGACCATTATGGAGTGGCAGATCAAATTGATCAGTTTTAGAACCCCAGCTATATACTTGGCTTATATAAGTTATATACTTATATACCTGGGCTGAGTTAATGTATATCTTAGGCATCTTATTCTCAGAAGAAGAAAGGAGCATGATACACAGGGCCACTATGACCATTTGGGAACGTGAACACCCTACTGGTCAGAACATCCCAGTGGCTGAACAAAATTCCCAGGCCAGGATCCTCAATGGGATAACAACAATTTAGTCCATCAAGGAAATATGAAAGACCTTAGGGAGATGATAATAAAAGGAATTTGAGAATCAGTGCCCTGCACTCAAAATCTTACCAAGGCCTTTTAGAAAGGCTTAAAGAGCAAATGAGAAAATACGCTGACCTAGAATCAGAAAACTCCCTTGGACAAGGAAGGTTAAAGCTCCACTTTGTCACCAATAGCTGGCCAGACATTACTAAGAAATTACAGAACAAATGTTTCAAATGTGGAAAAATAGGTCACTTTAAAAGACAATGTCTCGAATAGGAAAAGTAAGAAGAAGTCATCTGATTCATGGCTTTTAAAGAAGACTAGGGAAGTCAGAGGCTCTATCTTTTTATCTTGAGTCCAACCAAGAGCCCTGGATAAATTTAGAAGTGGGACCTAAACCTGAGCTTATTACCTTTTTAATCAATTCAGGAGCAGCTCACTCCCCAGTTTGTTATCTTCCATCTAGTGTAACTTGTTCACAAGAACTTTTTATCTCCAGGGTAAAAGGAGTAGGGTTTAGAGCAAAAATCTTAGAGGAGACAGAAGTAAAATGTAAAAACCAATAAGCTGGTATCACATTTTTGTGAATTCCAGAAGCAGACACAAATCTATGAGAAAGAAATTTAATTCTAAAATTAGACTTAAGCCTCCAAATCAATCATGGAAAATTCCTCCTCTCCCTGAACTTGCTCACCACCACAGACAAAGAACACATTCATCCTGAGGTATGGTCCAAAGATGGGAATTAAGGAAAGGTACAGATTCCTCCAACTCATGTCAAATTAAAAACTCCTGGGAAGGTATTAAAGAGAAAGCAATATCCTATTCCTTTAGAAGCCAGGGTAAATTTAAAACCTATAACTGAAGTCTTCTTTGTGATGGGCTTCTTGAGCCCTGTATGTCTCCCTATAACACTCCAATACTGCCTGTAAAGAAGCCAGATGGGTCATACCAGTTAGTGCAAGACCTTACAGCTATTAATCAGATAGTCCAAACTACACGCCCTGTTGTTCCCAATCCTTATACTATTATCAGTAGGGTCCTATACAGCCTCCAGTGGTTTACAGTAATAAATTTAGAAGATGCCTTCTAGCCTTTTCCATTAGCAGAGGGTAGCTGGGACCCATTTTCCTTTGAGTGGGAAGACCCTTACTCTGGTTGAAAACAGCATTAACAATGGACAGTCTTATCCCAAGTGTTTACGGAGTCTCCAAACGTATTTAGCCAAATATTAGAAAAAGTCCTAGAAA
Organism: Pan paniscus; assembly: GCF_029289425.2. Lineage (NCBI taxonomy): Eukaryota > Metazoa > Chordata > Mammalia > Primates > Hominidae > Pan > Pan paniscus. The sequence goes on along the minus strand of NC_073258.2, from coordinate 25,278,524 downwards.
AACCTTCCCTACCCTCGCACATATACCTTCTCCAGTACATGGATAAGCTTCTAGTTTCAGGAGGTGATAGAGAAGGAGTAGCAGTCTTCTCAACCCATGTCTTACATTTTCTATGGGATAAAAGGCTAGGGGTCTTGAAAAACAAACTCCAATTTGTAGAACCTGAAGTAAAGTATTTAGGCCATTTAATTAGCAAAGGTAAACAGAAAATTGGGCTTGAATGGATTGAAGGCATCATATCCTTGCCTCTGCTAGAGACTAAACAAGAACTTAGAAAATTTTAGGATTAGTCAGATACTTTCATCTATGGATAGACTCTTACGCCCTAGAAATAAAACCCTTATACAAAAAGCTCATCCAAGATGAGCCAGACCCCCTCATTTTGCAATTACCAGAAATCCAACAGGTGGAAAAGTTAAAACATCTATTAGTAACTGCACCTGTCCTAGCTTTACACTCCTTATAGAAGCCATTCCATCTTTTTTCAGCGCAAACAAGGGCATAGCCTTAGGAGTACTTACCCAAAAGGACAAAGGCCACCAGCAACCCACAGCCTTCCTATCAAAAATCCTTGAGCCAGTAACCTGTGGATGGCCCAAATGCAATCTGTAGTGGCAACTGCTTTGCTAACAGAAGAAAGTAGAAAAATAACTTTTGGAGGAAACCTCATCGTGACCACACCTCACCAGGTCAGAACTATCCTACGTCAGAAGGCAGAAAGGTGGCTTACTGACTCAAAAATTTTAAAATACAAGGCTATCTTGTTAGAAAAAGGTGATTTAACCCTAACCACTGATGATTCACTTAACCCTGCTGCCTTCTTAACAGAAAATTCAAACCCAGAAAACAAAATAAAACAAACAAACAACAACAACAACAAAACACCCATGCCCCAGACCAGAAGAACTTGGGCATAGATGTTTAGATATCATTGCCTATCAGACAAAAGTTAGACCAGAGTTAAACAAAATTCCCTTTCAAACCAGAAGACACCTTTTTGTAGATGGTTCTTCTCAAGTAATAAAAGGGAAAAGGCATAACAGGCACTCAGTAGTAGACGGAGACACTCTCACAGAAATAGAACCAGGAAGATTTCCTAATGACTGGTCTGTAGAACCATGTGAGTTATTAGTACTAAATCAAGCCTTAAAATTTCCGCAAAACCAGAAAGAAACTATTTATACTGACTCTAAGTATGCCTCTGGAGTAGTCCACACCTTTGGGAAAATTTGGGCAGAGTGAGGCCTCATTAACAGTAAAGGCCAAAACTTGATGCATAGAGACTTAACAAGCCAAATACTAAAGAACTTACAGCTGCCAGAAGAGATAGCAGTTGTTCATATTCCAGGTCACTAGAAGAATCTTTCCTTTGAGAACCGAGAGAAAAATCTAGCTGACCAGGTAGCCAAACAAGCTGCCTCTTCTCAAGCAGCACCCATTTTCCACCTAACCCCTTTTCTTCCCCCTCCAGCTGCAGCCCCTATCTTTTCTTCCAGAGAGCAATGAAAGCTAAAAGAAATAGGAGCCAAAGAAAGCCTCAAGGGAAAACGGGTACTACCAGACAAGAGAGAAATGCTGCCTAAGCCCCTCATGTGAGAGATACTGTCAAAGCTACATCAAGGAATTCACTAGAGCCCCCCAAGTTATGTGTGATGCAGTCCTTAGAGTTTGTGGATGCATAGGAATTTATACCCTTGCTAGACAAGTTGCAGATAGTTGCATAGTGTGCAGAAAAACAACAAACAAACCCTAAAGAAAATGGGAATACCACACACCATGGCATCCTCCCACATCAGTGAAAGTAGAAAGGCCTATTGCCTGTTGAGTGTCTGAACTGCTCCCTGAGAAGACATAGGCCTATTCCCTTATGAGATGCTCTATGGATTGCCTTATCTACATTCTACTACTGATCTTCCTACATTTGAAACAAAAGATCACTTTCTTAGAAACTATGTATTAGGTCTATCTTCTACCCATTCCTCCCTCAGGACTCAAGGCCTCCTAGCACAAACCCCACACCTTGAATTCCTAGTTCATCAACATCAGCATGGAGATGACATCCTTATCAGAAGTTGGAAAGAGGGAAATACACTTGGGAAGGGCCTTACCTAGTGCTCCTTATAACTGAGACAGCAATCCAGACCACTGAGAGAGGATGGACCATCATATCCAAGTCAAAAAGGCTTTACACTCTCCAAAGTCATGAACTGTCATTCCAGGACTTACCCCACCAAAGTAAGGTTAAAGAGAAAAGCTTAATCTTCCTCTTCCTCCTTTTCCTCTTTTCCCCAGCTACCCACATCTTATTATTAATGTTACTAAGTCTAGCTCACCTCGAACTATCACTTGTGATGCTTGTCTTGTTACACTCTGTGGAGATCTGTAAGGTCAAAGACAACTCTACTTCAGAAAAGTATCTTTGTCTTTCCTGGTTCTCTTCAGACTGGAAATCCATTACTGGGATCAATTAGTCTGGGAAGATTTTAACAGAGATTCCATTAATTGGGAACCTTGTCCTGCTAAAGCAGAGCATCAGCATCTCTGCTGTAGATGGTCTAATGTTCTATGGACCACCAAAAACCAAGGATGGACTGCCCGAATGAGTAGTTGTATATTCCTAAAACCATACATTTATTTTACTAAAGGGAGTACTCCTCCCAATTGCCAATATAACCAGGGTAATCCTGTACAAATTTCCATTACCATCCTGGCTTCCCAAGGTTCTTATCCTTCCTTGAGCCATTTTTAAGGTACCGAAGCAGAAGTCTCAGGGACAGACCCTATAGCCTATTTCAAAATAGCCTATCACTTCATCAGTCCTCCACCTCCTTCACTCACTTCTCCCTCTCCTAAACCCTCCTCTAACCAAACCTTTTCTCGCTTCATAAACAATGATAAAACTAAAGTAGCCATTGTAGAAGTTAAAGATTTAAAGCAAACTCTAGCTACTAAAATAGGATATCGAGCTGCAAATGCCTGGTTAGAATGGATTAAATATTCTGTCTGTCCACTAAGTAAAAGCGACTGTGGCACTTGTGCAACAGATAGGCCAGAAACTCAAATTGTGCCCTTCCCACTTGGATGGTCAGCTGACCAATGAGGCATGAGCTGTATGGTAGCTCTCTTCCAGAACCCCACAGCCTGGGGTAATGAGTCATGCAAGACACTTTCACTGCTGTTCTCTGAAGTCAAAAGCCCTGTGGGTCAAACCCCAACAGCTATCCAGCCTCCAGTCCCTGATGTTAATTTCACCTTGTGCCTTTCATGGCAGGGGAAAAGTTAGCAGTCCTTGGAGACCTAACAGGGTGCAGTGAAACCAAGCCTTTTCAAGAGCTTACCAATAAGTCTGCCCTTGTTCATTCCCAAGCAGGTGTGTGGTGGTATTGTGGGGGACTATTGATAGGTACTCTGCCAAGTAACTGGAGTGGCACTTGTGCTCTAATTCAATTAGCTATCCCATTGACCTTGGCATTTCATCAACCAAGAAAGTTGAAGACAGAATATCATAAAAAGAGAGATGTCCCTCATTGATCCTTCGATCCTCACGTTTATATGGATGCTACTGGAGTACCACGAGGGGTAACAGATGAATTCAAAGCCCAAAATCAAATAGCTGTAGGATTCAAGTCTATATTGTTCTGGTGGTCAACTATAAACAAGAATGCAGCTTAGATCAATTATATCTATTATAATCAACAACGCTTTGTTAATTTTACTAGAGATGCAATTAAAGGAATAGCTGAACAATTAGGCCCTACCAGCCAAATGGCCTGGGAAAATAGAATAGCCCTGGACATAAAATTAGCTGAAAAAGGCGGAGTTTGTGTCATAATTTGAGGCCAGTATTGTACTTTTATTCCTAATAACATAACCCCTGATGGAATAACAACAAAAGCCTTACAAGGCTTTACTTCCTTATCAAATGAGCTAGGTAAAAATTCTGGAATAGATGACCCCTTTACAAGCCTCATGTAGAAATGGTTCAGGAAATGGAATGGAATTATCACCTCAATATTCACCTCCCTTACAATAGTTACAGCTGTGCTCATTCTTATAGGATGCTGTATCATACCCTGTGTTTGTGGTTTAGTGCAAAGACTTATAGAAACAGCTCTCACCAAAACCTCCCTTAGTTCTTCCCTGCCTTACTCAGATAAACTCTTCCTTCTTGACACCCAAGAAGAACAACAGAGGCTAGGTATGTTAAGGCATTTTGAAGAGGAAAAACTATAAAATCAAGAGGGGGAAATTGTCAGAGATGATAAATATCTCTCAAAAAGCTTTAGTTCCCTGTTCTTTGTTTCTTAAGACCAACTTCCTTGGACTTCCTTGTCTTCTGGCTACCTGCTCTGTAAACAACCTTCTCAGCTTTACCCCGCCCAGACAAGTCCAGATATGCCTTCCCGCCTAGTAACAGACAGTCCCTCCTCCTCCCGCCTAATAGACCCTATTCAATTTTAAACCTTAGCCAATCAAGTTAGCTTAGATTGTGAGGTTCAACCCCAACCAATGGGGAAAGGACACAGAAGTGCTAAGAACTGTGTTAGCGATAAAATCCCCTGCCCTAACCCACTCGGTGTGCTCTTGCATTCGTGACTGGCACAAGATGCACCCTTCTGCAGAAGTAAATTTGCCTTGCTGAGAAATCTTTTGTTCAAGCGCTCATTTTCTTCATGACTTTAAGCTCTTATTTCTAACACTGTGTCCTTTTACCTTCCCATGGAGATCTGGCTAATCCACGATGCTAGTAACAACATTCATTTGGAAGAGGGCATTGCATGACTCAGCTTCCAGGCTTAACTTTCCCTTCTGCAAAAGAAATTTGGTAGTCGTGAGGTTTTTTTTTTTTTTTTCTTTTACAAAGCAATACAATAGATAGAATTAGCAAACTACATAATTAAGGTATATGTTACTATTTGTCAAGTGTAATGCTTTATTATTTCAAAATTCCTTAATAACCACACAAGCTGTAGATTTAATCCTGATAATGTTCACTCTGATCACTGAGAATGACAGATTTTCTTCAATGGAGATTTGTAAATGTCTAGGCTGAGCCTCACAGACTCCCTGAGAAGGGACAGGAGAAGGGAAAGAGACATAATTTTTAAAAATGGAGACTTACGAATTGAATCTAGGCCACCTGCTTTTCTAATAGCCCAATCATATTGTTCTACATGTATTCCTTAAGTATACGGATTGAGACTATCTACAAATCCTCCAATAATTCTCTTATTAAACATGATTTACCCACATGAATCATACAATATATAAATATAAGAATGATACTGACATATAGTAGAATTTAAATCTCAGAAAATGTCACACACCATAGTGCATGTTGTGGTATGCCAATCCCCACCATCTTTGGAACAAAAGCACTCATTTCCTCAAATGCTTGGTGACTAAGTTCCTCTTTAGGAATTGCCCTTTTCTGAAGAGAACCACTTCTTCCAAGGTTATACCTCCTTCCCTCCTTATAAAGATCCAGCCACTTTGCCTCCAAGTATGCAGGGGGCCTTCTCTGCAACAAAACTGATGACCCTCTCCCTTGTGAATCCTGCTTCCATTACTCTCCCTGAAGTATTGATCCTAAGGATTCCCCATTAAACTCCTTTACATAAATTTCTGAGTATACTTTTTGGACAACAGGACCAGAAACATATATTGAACTCATTATCCCTTAAATTTGTCATCTCAAGGGATGGGAAAAAATATTATAGTTCATATGTGAAGCTACTACCCTCATATTTTCCTTAATATTATAATTCTTAAAGGATTTATTTTACCCTTGTAAGTGTAAATTAAATTTTTTAAAGAATTTTCCCTGATGCCCAAAGTCAAAAAAACTCTTTTCTTCTTCCTTTCTTAGAGTATTTTCTTGAGCTATAAAATGCCTACAAAACCTCTGTATCCCTAGGATATGTATGTAAATCTTTTTAAAGGATGAATAAGCTAGTGTTACAACTCAGGAATGTTTCTCTTAAGAGCCTAGGAGCTATCTCTTTGAAATGTAAATGTCATGGATGCTAGAGTCCCTATCTACCTATCCTCAGAATTTTAGCCTAAAGGCCTTCTCCAAGCTGTAACCATCTGCTTGTCAGAAATATACAGAAGTTTTCCTATTTCTTCAGAGAAAAGCAATTAACTAGCCTAGCTGGCTACTCCATTACCAGGCAAATTTGGGATGAACTATGAAAAAATGTATAACAAGTGGTGTTGTAATGTCCTCTTCCAAGAAGACAAATTATCATTAATCTTGAGAACCTGTACATAATGGATTATACACTGTTGGTAGTATAAAAAGGATGAGATTTCTTTCTGTCTTTATCATCTTTTTAGTAGATTACCTGTGATGTATATCTCAGTCTAATTTAATGTTTATTCAATAATAAAATAATTTTTCCTACATTTGTGGAAAGGATTTTCTGAGTTCACAGGGAATTTTATTTTTAATTTTCCCACAATATCTTGAACAAATTCCTATTGCAAGTACAAATATAAAATTAAAAAATGCTATTATCAATACTAACTCTGCTGACACCACTGGTTCTCCTATCAATTTATCATTCCTGGGGATGTAGCTGTAAAGCTAGATTAAGCTTCATAGTGGAAAGAGTTAGAGAGGTGCTTGCATTCAGTCTTTGGAATCCTCATTTGTGCAAGGGGACTCTGGAGAAAGTCACACTTCACAACACTATAGAGTTTGAGTCTCCTACCACAGATTGAACTCGATATGAATAAGCTGGATCTGGGCATGTGTTTTCAGAGGACTCTTCTAATCTAGAACTAAGTGACCTTGTCCAAAACCAGTCTTTCTTGTCTTTTGTATCCAGGACAGTAGTTATTAATTTTGGGGAGGTTGTCATTCAATCTTGGACACTCTAATGCCAGCCTTGAAAAGCACTCAGAAAAGTACACATATCCACTTAAGGTCAAATTTTTGCATGAAAATAAGGAAAGTTCTGAGACAACTCAGCCTCTTTTTTTTTCAGTTATCATAAGAATTAAACATTCCTTAATAGTGTATGGTTTGCATCCAGTAGGTATTCAGTGAATATTAGTTAGATAAATCCTGGTGGTGTTACTCAGAGAAGTGAATGATGCCTGTGATTTAAATTACAAACTAAGTATTTTTTTTCTTGTTTACCTATAAAGAACTAAGTTTCCAGAAGAAAAGGGTCCTTAGTCATCTTAGAATTTCAATTCAACTTTACTGTGCTTTTACTAAGAGCTCTGTCTGTGCATACTACCATAATATATGGGTGAGGGTAATGCAGTATTTAAGAACACAAGCTCTGGAGTCAGATTGCCTGGGCTTCAAATAACAAATCTCTCTATTCCTCAGTTCCTTATAAAAAGCAGATAATAGCAGTATCTAGCTCATTTGTTTTTTGTGGATTTTTTTGTGAGAATTAACAAAATAATCTATGAACTATATTTAGTAAATATTTGATGTAGCAAAGGCCCAATAAGTGATCATAGATGAAATTTTATATTCAAGAAATACTATTTAAGCATTCTTCTGCCAAAAAGCAACCATTAGAAAAGTTAACATATAAAATACTGATATTTATATTGTAACAGTATTGACTCTGTTAGAGAAAAGCTTATTTTCTTGGATATAATTATTACTTTGATTAAGTTTGTAAATTATTCATTAAAAACAGCCTCAGGAAGACAGGACTTTCAACAGAGATAAAAGAAAATATGCTAGCCAGCAACTCTGAGAATGAGCTGACTGTCCTGATAAGAATAAAGAATAGCCTGATGGTGACTGCAGAAGGCCACAAAACAATAACCAAGAAAGCAATGATTAACTGCCAACTTGAGACAGTGCACGTTTCACAAGAATGCTTTGATCATCATTTGTACTCTCCTAGTTTTCCTTAAAAACTCCTTACCCAGAGACACAATTTGGAGATGCAATCTCTGAACAGAGATTCCTAGCCCTTCCCTGGGTTGCTGGTTTGCCAAAAAATACTGATATGATTTGGCTGTGTCCCCCCCAAATCTTATCTTGAATTGTGACTCCTATAATCCCCACATCATGGGAGGAACTTGGTGGGAGGTAATAGAATTAAGGGGGCAGGTTTTCCTGTGCTGTTCTCATGATAGTGAAGAAGTCTCATAAGATCCTGATGGTTTTATAAAGGGAGGTTTCCCTGCACACGCTCTACTGCCTGCTGCCAAGTAAGACATGACTTTGATCCTCCTTTGCCTTCTGCCATGATTGTGAGGCCTCCTCAGCTATGTGAAACTGAATCCATTAAACCCCTTTTTCTTTATAAATTACCCAGCCTCAGGTATTTCTTTACAGCAGTATGAAAACAAACTAATATCGTAAATTGGTAATGGTAGAGTTGGGTACTCCTATTAAGGATACCTGAAAATGTGGAGTCAACTTTGGAACTGGATAACAGGTAGAGGTTGAAAGAGTTTGAAGGGCTCAGAAAAAGACAGAAAAATGTGGGAAAGTTTGAAACTTCCTAGAGGCTTGCTGAATGGATTTGCCCAAAATGCTGATAGTGATATGGACAATAAAGTCCAGGCTAAGGTAGTGTCAGATGGAGATGAGGAACTTGTTGGGAATTTGAGTAAAGGTCACTCTTGCTATGCAAAGAGACTGGTGGCATTTTGCTGCTGCCCTAGAAATTTGTGAAACTTTGAACTTGAGAGAGATGATTTCGGGTATCTGGTGAAAGAAATTTCTAAGCAGCAAAGTGTTCAAGAGGAAGTAGAGCATAAATGTTTGAAAAATGTGCAGCCTGACCATGCAGTAGCAAAGAAAAATCCATTATCTGGGAAGAAATTCAAGCCAGCTGCAGCAATTTGCATAAGTAATGAGGAGCCAAATGTTAAACATCAGGACAATGGGGAAAAGGTCTCCAGGGGTTGTCAGAGACCTTTGTGGCAGCCCCCACCATCACAGGCCTGGAGACTTAGGAAGAAAAAATGGTTTTAGGATTGGAACAGGGTCTCCCTGCTGTGTGCAGCCCATAGACTTGGCTCCCTGTGTCCCAGCTGCTCCACACTTGGTTAAAAGGGGCCAAGGTACACTTTAGGCCCTTTAGAGGATGGCTTCAGAGGATGCAAGCCCCCACCCTTGGCAGTTTCCATGGGGTGTTGAGCCTGCAGATGCACAGAAGCCAAGAATTGAAGTTTGGAAACCTCTACTTAGATTTCAGAGAATATATGGAAATGCCTGGATGTCCAGGCAGAAGTTTTCTGCAGGGGCAGGGCCCTCATGGAAACCTCTGCTAGTGCAGTGTGGAAGGGAAAAGTGGGGTGGGAGCCCAACACACACTCCCCACTGAGGCACTGCCTAGTGGAGCCATGAGGAGAGGGCTACTGTCCTCCAGAACCCAGAATGGTAGATCCACCCACAGCATGTACTGTGTGCCTGGAAATGTTGCAGACACCCAACACCAGACCTTGAAAGCAGCTGAGAGGGAGGCTGTACCCTGCAAACCATGGGGGTGGAACTGTCCAAGACCATCAGAACCCACCTCTTGCATCAGCATGACCTGGATGTGAGACATGGAGTCAAAGGAGATCACTTTGGCTTTAACATTTGACTGTCCCACTGGATTTTGGACTTGCATGGGGCCTGTAGCCCCTTCATTTTGGCCAATTTCTCCTATTTGGAATGGGTATATGATATAGTTTGGCTGTGTTCCTACCCAAATCTCATATTGAATTCCCATGTGTTGTGGGAGGGTCCTGGTGGGGGTAATTAAATCATGGGGGCAGGCCTTTCTTTTCTGTGCTGTACTTGTGATGGTGAATAAGTCTTATGAGATCTGATGGTTTTAAAAATGGGAGTCTCCCTGCACAAGATTTCTTCTCTTGTCTGCTGCCATGTTAGACATGAGTTTCACCTTCTGCCATGATTTTGAGGCCTCCTCAGCCATATGGAACTGTCCAAAAAACTTCTTTCTTTCATTAAAAACAAAAACAAACAAACAAAACAGAAAACAAACCCCACAACCTGTGGAGGTTCTTGCTGAAGGCAAAGGGAATACAGAATGGGTAGTAGAAAATGGTAGTCATCTCTACTAGCTATGACCATGTGACCAGTTGCAGAAACAAGGACTGTAATTGAGTATTTCCTCCTTCTTTTGCTAAAAATATGTTTGTGCATGTATACACTTGTACTAAGAAAATATCTTCATTTCATTTCCTTTTTTTACCATGTGACATAAGATTTATTGACTTCATATCAGCAGTTATATATTGTTTATGTGATAGCATTTTGGTTGGGATTGGTGCATTTCCAGTTGTACAAAGGATAGTTGTATCATCTTAGGCATAAATATGACCTTATTTGAAGGTGTTTATTTGAAGATTATGTATGATCACAGGAGATGTGTATGGGTTCAAGTTGACAAGGGGTGGACTTGTGATGGTTGATGCTGACAAGGGGTGGACTTGTGATGGTTGATGCTGAGTGCCAAATTGATTGGATCAAAGGATGCAAAGTATTGATCCTGGGTGTGCCTGTGAGGGTGTTGACAAAGGTGATTAACATTTGAGTCAGTGGGTTGGGAAAGGTAGACCCACCCCTAATCTTGGTGGGCACCATCTAATCAGCTGCCAGCTCAGCCAGAATATAAAGCAGGCAGAAAAATGTTAGAAGACTAGACTGGCTTAGCCTCCAGCCTACATCTTTCTCCCATGCTGGATGCTTCCTGCCCTCAAACATTGGACTCCAGATTCTTCAGCTTTGGAACTCGGACTGGCCTCTGTGCTCCTCAGCTTGCAGATGGCCTATTGTGGGAACTTGTGATTGTGTGAGTTGATACTCCTTAATAAACTCCTATATATATATTAGAATATATATGCTATATATATTAGAATATATATGCTATATATATATTAGAATATATATGCTATATATATTAGAATATATATGCTATATATAGGAATATATATGCTATATATATATTAGAATATATATGCTATATATATATTAGAATATATATGCTATATATATTAGAATATATATATGCTATATATATTAGAATATATATATGCTATATATATATTAGAATATATATATGCTATATATATATTAGAATATATATATGCTATATATATATTATATTTAGAAGATATGTATTCTAATATATATATTCTATTATGTACATTCTTTTATATATATATATATACACACACACATATATATATGAGAGAGCATTTTGGTTGGGATTGGTGTGTTTCCAGTTGTACAAAAGATAGTTGTATTATGTTAGGTGTAATTATGGCCTTATTATAATAGGATAATAATAGGACATATATAGGTATGTATGTATGCTATGTATGTATGTATATAAATATATATGCGTGTGTGTGTATATATATATATATCTTATTATTTCTGTCCCTCTACAGAATCCTGAATAATACAGTGTATTTACCCAATGCTTGTACCCCCATTGTATCTAGAAAGTAGCTATCCTGCTTTTGATTTTACAGGCTTCTAGGCAGAAGGGGCTTGCCTTGTCTCAGATAAGACTGTGGACTGTGGACTATGGACATTTGGGTTAATGCTGAAATGAGTTAAGACTTCAGGGGACTGTTAGGAAGGCATGATTGATTTTGAAATGTGAGGACATGAGATTTGGGAGGGGCCAGGGGTCAAATGATATGGTTTGGCTCTGTCCCCACCCAAATCTTACCTTGAATTATAGCTCCCATAATCTCCATGTGTCATGGGAGAGACCTTGTGGGAGGTAACTGAATCATGGGGGTGGGTTTTTTCTGTGCTGTTCTTGTGATAGTAAATAAGTCTCATGAGATCTAATGGTTTTATAATGGGCAGTTTCCCTGCACATGTTCTCTTGTCTGCCACCATGTGAGACGTGGCTTTCTTCCTCCTTTGCCTTCTGCCATGATTGTGAGGCCTCCCTAGCCATATGAAAGAGTAAATCCATTAAACCTCTTTTTCTGTATTTATTACCCAGTCTCAGGTATTTCTTCACAGCAGTATGAAAATGGACTAATACCAATACTAACTTTCCTTTTCACCAAAGCTTTTCTCTTGTGTTTTGGCTTTCCAGTGACTAGTGTCCCAGACCTGAGTTTGGTTACAATATTTGTACTTGAAAAGTAAAATTGTTACTGAAGTATATAAGAAACATGTACAGACTTGTTTTCTCTTAGGCAAGGTATAAGAATAGGAAATACAAAAGAAAAGAAAAAAAGTAATAGTAGTCTGATTCTCATAGGTGAGTAAAATTAAGCTGAGAAACAAACCATATTTGAAATTTTCACACAGGGAGAAAAGGCTTTAGAAGTTTTAATAGGGCACAGATAGGTTTCTTTCCCTTTGAAATAGATTAAGTTTCTACTTAAACATTCATAGAGTTCAAGCTGATGAATGGGGAATGAAAAGTGAATTTTTTTTTTTTTTTTTTGGATAGAGTTTCACTCTTGCTACCCAGACTGGAGTGTAGTGGCACTAATCTTGGCTCACTGCAACCTCCACTTCCTGGGTTCAAGCACTTCTCCTGTTTCAGCCTCCCAAGTAGCTGGGATTACAGGACCACACCACCATGCCCAGCTAATTTTTTGTATTTTTAGTAGAGACGGGATTTCATCATGTTGGCCAGGCTGGTCTCAAACTCCTGACCTCAGGTGATCCACCCACCTCGGGCCACCAAAGTGCTGGGATTACATGTGTGAGCCACCACACCTGACCAAAAAGTGAGTCTTGATGGTAAGGTTGTAAATCATGTAATAGAATTTGAATAATTTGGAAGAGATTGGGAAACAGAGCTATACTGACACTTTCTCTGCTCTTTCTAGCCCCTTGCCCGAAAAATTATTTAGATTTTTAGTTTTCTGGTGGAAAATTATGTTTTGTGAAAACATAGCATTATACACTTTAATAGCTATTATTCCCTTTTTAGTATAATTGTACTAAATGTGAAAATTCATATCATTATGCCCACTATTTGTGAATTGCACATAAGGAGTTAATATTCCAGTTTTTATTTTGCAATTTAGCTAGGCAGCCAGAAAGCGAAAGCATTTTTTTTCTACTTCATTTCCATTGCAGGCCCCAAAAGGGATGTGCCTTTCTTTTGTATAATGTCTTGGGGATAACAGCTACAAATCCTATCCTCCACAAACAGTAATAACTTTTCACAGCCAAAATAGTCAAGGTAGATTTATTACAGAGGAGCTCCATGTTGTTCTGTTTTTCTTCTGCTTCTATAAATTCAGTCTGTTGGATTGACCCTCTGGAAGAGGGAGTCATTCTCTTTGTGTTTTTATTTGACCTGAAGATGAAAGTTTAATGACCTCTATTTCACATACAATTGTAGGATAGTAGACTGCTTCTTCAAAAATATTGGCAACACCCACAAAGCCAGTATTTTGTGTTGCTTTTATAACTTCCATAAATTAGTTGTAGTTATTTAAAATTAATGATATCTTACTCTGGATTCCTACTTTCATTGTTTTCGCTCATTGTTTATTACACTTGGAATACTTTTCCCCTACATAAATTTACATAAATGCTATTTGTGGATCTAGACTTTATTAAAGTTCCAAAACTTTTGGGCCCACCCAAATTTGAAATGATGTCTTCTTTCCTTCTATAGCATTGATTACAGTCAATATTTATTACTTCTTGCCTGGACAAAATCATAATGGGGTATTTTGTGTGTAAATAGACATGTAAATGAATTCTCTGAATAAGATAGTCAATTCTTCCAAGGCAGAATCATTGGGTGTATCACAGGAAATAAGTACTTTATTTTCTATGTTTCAGAACCCACAGGGATATTTACTATGTAGCTAAAGATGCTTAAGGTGCAGAATAGCTCAGTCACAAATGCCTCCTTCTCAAGCTCTGAGTGTTCTCTGGGACAAAAAATAAGAGAGAAGAGGATCCCATCATGGGTAGAGAGTGAGAGAGATACCCCAGCCTGGGAAAATTTTCTTTGTTTTGGAAGTAATCCTGGAGCTGCAGATGAAGACGATGGTTGGCAGAATGACTTCCTCGCCCATCCCTCCCCACACAGCAACATGTTCTCATCACCTCCTGGTGCATCTGGACCCCATTTTTGTCTCCAGAAAGGACTGAATGAGCTATTTCTCCATTCCTTGCTTTGGCAGCACTAGAACCCAGGCTTCAGGAACACTTTGCTCACCATAAAAAAATGTGGTTGGAGTACGGTGATAGTGGGGTAGAGACAGAAACAATGTTGAGGAAATGGCTGGGCAGACTAGGGTCTATGCCAAGGCCAGTGTTCCCAACTGATACGGTTTGGCTGTGTCCCTACTGAAATCTCATCTTGAATTGTAGCTCCCATAATTCCCACATGTTGTGGGAGGGACCCAGTGAGTGGAAGATAATTGAATCATGGGCGCAGTTTCTCCCTTACTGTTGTCATGGTAGTGAATAATTCTCATGAGATCTGATGGTTTCATAATAGGAAACCCTTTTACTTAGCCCTCATTCTCTCTCTTGCCTGCTGCCATGTAAGACATGTCTTTCACCTTCTGCCATGATTGTGAGGCTTCTTCAGCCACATGGAATTGTGAGTCCATTAAACATCTTTTTCTTTGTAAATTACCCAGTCTTGGGTAAGTCTTTATCAGCAATGTAAGAACAGACTAATACACCAACCAAGAAGCAGTGCCTCTGTGTAAACACCCAAAGAGAAAATTAAAGACATGACATTATCAGTAAGAGCATGTAAAGGTGGAAGCAGCTTTTCTAACCTAACCTAACCTATTATTTTAAAAAATCAACTATGATGGAAGCAAGATGGATTTATCTTTCCTTTTCTCTATAGAAAATGATATTACAAAATGTTTATCTTATGAAATGGCAAGCAAGGAACACGAAGTAAAAAAAAAAAAAAAGAAGAAAAAATATTACAGATCTATGGCTGGTAGATAATCAAAAAAAAGCAAAATTGATACTATTTTTCCAGAATAATTTGTAATGTTTTTGGTGTTTGTGAACTTTTTAAAAATGTGCATTTTGTTGTGATATTTTTTTCTAAGAAAAATAAGTCTTTCCTTTCATTGCTAATTTTGTGTTCCTTTTTAAAAAGACGATGCTTAAGATTTAAGATTTGAGTCCCAACCTGGATATGACCTACCAGAACCTCATGCTGTCTCAAACCCTCCATCTTCATTTCTCAGATTCATCTCAGACTCAATATGAACTAATCAGCTTTCTCAGCCATAAATCTTTTTCTCATTCTGTGTTTGTTATCTAATTACATGACTTCACCATCACCACCTTCACCCACAGGATGCAGATTGGAAGAAAATTTCTCCAAGGAGAATTCTCAGACTATCTCACTCAAAAGCTGAGTTATTTCATTTCTGGTGAAGTAGCCCCTGGTGTCTTCGTCTAAAAGAGCACTCTTCACTCTTTACCCTGAATGAAACATTTTGGCTTCTAACTATTTATTCAGTGTCTCTCTAAATGATATATATATATATATATATATATATATATATATACACAATAGAGTCTATTATGTCTTCTCTGTTTAGCATCTTATTATTTAGCACAGAGTTTAACTTCATAGTTGGTAGGAACAGACTAATTATCAAATGGCTAAATAAAATCTTCCTGAACTTCCTATAAACTTTATTCCTTATTTAATCAAGTCATTGGTACATTTATTTGATAAACAAACTTTGATTAGACATAAGGCACAGGGTATTCTGTTACTGAGGACACATAGTGTTGCATTAAGGATCAGAACCTAGTTTCAGGTTACTTTCAAGTTTAGGAGAAAGAAATGTTAAGTTGACACTTAAAAAAAGTTTGATGTTGCCTGGGTAGAGAAAAGAACAAAAGATATTGGAAGCATATCAAAGGAGCAGCTATCACAGTTTGGAATTCTCAGAAAACACTTCCCCAAGACATAAAACCAAAACCAAGTCTCAAAGAATTAATAAAAGTTGAAGCAAGTGAAGAAAGTATAAGGAAATAGATCTTCCAAGAAGAAAGAGCAGCTTTTACAGAGGCATGGAGTTGCAACAGCATTACTTGTTAATGTCACTGTAATTATTTTAGTATGAGTTGTACATATAAAGCATGGAACAGAGTGAAAGAGGTACAGTTGCAGAGGCTGGTGTTGTTACTAAATGCCAGGAATTTGATCTAGTCTGGTTGTTCACTGCACAGAAAGCCAATTACTGAGACAAAAAGTGTCTCAAGGAAAGAAGGCTTTATTACGGGTGATGTCAGCTGTAGAAACAAGAGACAAGCCTCAAATCTGTTCATCTTCCTCCGTGCCCAACTAAAGTTAGGGGTTTTTAAAACAGGGAAGGAAAACAGGAAGTGCAAGAAAAAGGGGTTAACCAACAGGCAGCAGGTATGTCTCATTGTATAAGTTTCTCAAGCTTCAATTCTGTGGACATCCAGCTTGCTGGAAAATTGGGTGGGTTTCAGGTGGGCCCACAGTTTATGATTGCCTCCTCTTAACTCTACCAATGGCATGCTTTTGTTATCAAACTATATTTGTCATACAGCCAGTCAATTACTAATCTATTTTTATCTTGATGTTATGACTATATCTTAATCACATTACTTTTTGTAGTTCTTAAAGTCTGGTGCTAAAATTATCCCTATAAACTTTATAAAATTAAGAAGGGAAAAAGGGAGAGGGAGAAAAAAATAAACCAAACTGGCAGCATATTCAGCATTAATCATTAGGTCAGTTGCTCTCTGACCTGCCAAGTTTGCTGCCTATCATGTAGACTCTGTCACAGGATTATAGCACCCTCTGCCCCATCTGCTCTATAGACAACAACTTGAATGTTTTGAAACATCGAGTTTTCTATTTGAGACATTCTTCTAGGTCCTGCATATCAATGAAACTACTGACAGCAGCTGTCTGAAAGACCCCACAAGAAGCTGACTTACCAAATAATTCAGTTTCCACATCCTGGTGATCTAATACTCCTTACTATGACGAATCAATGACGCTAATTTTCTAGCCCCTTATCCTCCACAATCCTCTTTAAAACCCTAGCTCAGAACTCTTCGGGGAGATGGATTTGAGGGTCTCCTCCTAACTCTTCACTTGGTGTCCTGTAATCATCAAACTCTTTCTCTGCTGCAAACACAACTGTCTAAGTGTATTGGTATGTTACTGAGCAATGGGCATACATATCTGTTGGTCCTATCAAAGTGCTGTTTGCAAAAAAGCTAATGTGCTTTGCACATTTAAGATGCTCAAAAAATGCTTCATTATACATGCATAAAATTGATTTAGCATTTGTTTAAAATCAATATTTGAACCAAAATCTCTAGTCTAAAATGATGAACTAATGTAATGAAATGACATAAGGAACATAACATTAGTGCATTTCATTGAAAATAATTGAAGAAGTTCATATGCCTTTTTAGCATCCATGCTTTATACTGATTTCTACCTTTATGTGCAGCAAGTTTAAAAAGTGTTGAAAGTGGGGATAATAGTCTAGATTTGGGAAAGAGGGAGAGAATATTTATTTGGATACTCTTTCCTTCTAATTCTTCCTGTTTTAAAACCAGCACCTCAACGTCAGGAATGTCTGCTGTCATACATACATCCACTATGAATCTACTGGCCTTTAAAGAAGACCGAAAGATTGCTACAGTTTTTGCTATGGCAACTGAAATTTACCAATCTAAAATAATATAGCTTCAAATAGAATACAGCTGTGTTTTTAAAGTAAGAATCAGAACAGAGATCATGACTTATTTATCCAAGTATGTCACAAAAGACTAAGTTCACTTCTTTGTGAATAAATGTTTATTGAGACAAATTAAGTTGTAAGTCAGATTATTTGGGGTTTTGAAGATCAGGAGTTCTTTATGTCAGCAATTCCAATATTTCAAAGCACATGAGAGGAATAATTAAAGTGAGTTTTGTGGCAAATCTAAAATTAAGATGTTCAGCTTGTTAGAGCCCACATATTTTTAGTTTGAAAATTAATTCTGGTGGGCATGGTGGCTCACGCCTGTCATCCCAGCACTTTGGGAGGCCGAAGCAGGCAGATTGCCTGAGCTCAGGAGTTCATGACCAGCATGGGCAACACAGTGAAATCCATCTCTACTAAAATACAAAAAATTAGCTGGGCGTGGTGGCATGCACCTGTAGTCCCAGCTACCTGGGAGGCTGAGGCAGGAGAATTGCTTGAACCCAGGAGGCGGAGGTTGCAGTGAGCCGAGATTGTGCCACTGCACTCCAGCCTGAGTGACAGACACTCCATCTCAAAAAAAAAAAAAAAAGAAAAAGAAAAGAAAAGGAAAAAAAAAAGAAAATTAATTCCAGGAGCTGATTTTAGGTGATATCATAAAATGGGTCAGTTTTGATTTTGATTCCCTTTTATTTGTTTTCCATTTACTAAATCCATTTGGTGGATTCTCCCAGTAGCTTTGTTTCCAGTGCCCTCCAGAACCCAACACCTTCACTGTGATATTCACTTAAAGGCTCCCAGTGAAGGCTCTCAGGTGTGAAAATTGCACTCCCTTTCCTGTCATTACAATTTCTCATGTTATATAGCATTTCCCCACAACTTGGATGCACAAAGTATTCTCAGGTGAGGGTCGTTCTAGTGAAATACTTTATTATCATGAAAAATTAGTATGGAAATTTTAGGAAACCAGGAAGACAAATAGAATATTTGTGAGAAGGAGACTTTTAAAGGGATTAAAGAGCTTTCATTCCTCCATTACTTGTAGCAAGCATTTATTGGACACTTTCAATGTTCCAGCACTGTTCTGTATACTTCACATATACCAGCACATGTAATTTTTACAATAATCCTGTGAGGTGGATATTGTTATACACGTTTCATATATGAGAATCTCAAGGTAGAAAGAGATAAATAAACTTGCACCAAAGTTACAGTTTGTAACTGGCAGAGCTGAATTAAATTCAGGTAGTCCAGATTCAAAGTTCATGCTCTTAACCCCTTCACTTTCTGGTAAAATGCTATTCAGTAACTTTTGGTTTTGGGGGCATGTCAGGTAACAGGAATACTGACATGAATTTGACATTGTTCTTGCTCTCAAGGAGCTCATAGTAGGGTGGTAAAAACTGGTATTTAAACCAATAATAGTAAAAATGAATACCTTCTGTAAAGGACTTTCATTATTTTATATTACTCACATATTTTTATTTTGAAATAATCAAAGCAAAATATTTGCTATTAAAATATCATAAAATACAAATTAAAATGATATTTCTCAAGCCCACCATGGAAAAAAAAATCACATTTCATTTTTTTTCCATGTTTTCCTACTAGATCTTTTCAAGTGCTTAGAAATTATTCCATATTTAGCTTTTTGCTACTTACTTACCTAATATGTCACTGTATATAATGTACGGAATTTGACCTTCATAAAAAGAGCTCTGTCTGCACTTTGCCCTGGCTTCTGGGAGGTAATCTATGCCACATATAATAGGAGTGTCTTTGCTTCAGGTGGGGCTAACCCTATACCTATTATAATAGGGTGAGTATTGCTCACATCTCAAAAAATCAACCATGTGATTTAGGGTTTGGGCTTTGGGTCATGCTGTATTAGTCAACCTGAAGGCTGAATACTGATGTTCAGGTGGGATTCCCTGGGTGACAATCCTCAATGCCCATTGTCACAGATCAATAACAGGAGAGTAACACACTTTGAGGACAACAAAAGCTTCATGTTTGTAACCTTCACAGACCTTATCCTATGCATCTCTTCCTTTGGCTCATTTCGATCTGTAAACTTTCTTTGTAATAAACTGCAATCATGATTATAACAGCTTTCAGTAAGTTCTGTGATTCAGTGTAATGAATTATGAAAACCAAGGGTAATTTTGAGAATTTCCTGAACTTTCAATTTGTGTCAGAAGTGGAGATATTCTTGGAGAATCAACCCTCAAACCTCACTATTTAGCTAACTCGGGAAGTCATTCAGAGTAAACCACATATTTAATTTTTCTGTTTGGGACATTTAGGTTGTTTCTAATTTTCCACTCTTAGGAGTAATTCTGCAATGAAGATTTCAGTCCATACACATTTGACTCTTAGATATAAATATGTATCTCTTTTATTTCCCAGGAAATTAATTCTCAAATAAATATTTCTATTGTAACATCAGGTTTTTGCATAAACTAGAAGTTGTTTTCCTTAGCTTCAGTTGTTATATTAGTCAGTTTTCAAGCTTATGATAAAGATATGCCTGAGACTGGGTAAATTACAAAGAAAAAGAGGATTAACTGGACTCACAATTCCATGTGGCTGGGGAGGCCTCACAGTCATGGCAGAAGGCAAGCAGGAGCAAGTTACATCTTATGTAAATGGCAGCAGGAAAAAAGAGACAGCTTCTGCAGGAAAACTCCTAATTTTAAAATCATCAAATTTCATGACATTTATTCACTATCCTGACAACAATGCAGGAAAGATCTGCCCCCATAATTCAATCACTTCCCACTGAGTTCCTCCCATGACACAACGGGAATTGTGAGAGTTACAATTCAAGATGAGATTTGGATGGGGACACAGCCAAATCACATCATTCTGTCCCTGGCCCCTCCCAAATCTAGCATCCTTTTTACATTTCAAAACCAATCATGCCTTCCTAACAGCACCCCAAATTCTTAACTCATTTCAGAATTAACTCAAAAGTCCACAGTCCAACATCTCATGTGAGACAAGGCAAGTCATTCCAGCCCATGAGCCTGTAAATCAACAGCAAGTTAGTTACTTCCTAGATACAATAAGAGTACAGGCATTGGGTCAATACAGCCATTCCAAATGTGAGAAATGGGCCAAAAACAAAGGGGCTACAGGACCCATGCAAGTCTGAAATCCTGCAAGGCAGTTAAGTCTTAAAGCCAAAGTGATCTCCTTTGACACCATTACTCACAATCAGATCATGCTGATGCAAGAGGTAGTTTCCAACGGTCTTGGGCAACTCTGCCCCTGTGGCTCTGCAGAGTACAGCCTCTCTCTCGGCTACTTTCACAGGCTGGTGTTGAGTGTCTGTGGCTTTTCCAGGCACACCGTGCAAGCTGTGGGTGGATCTAACATTCTGGGGTCTGGAGGATGGTGGCTCTCTTCTTAATGTTCCACTAGGCAGTGCCCCTGTAGAGACTCTGTGTGGGGGTTCCAACCCTACATTTCCCTTCCATATACTGCCCCAGCAGAGGTTCTCCATGAGAGCCCCACCCCTGCAGTAAGCTTCTACCTGGACATCCAGGCATTTGCATACATCCTCTGAAATCTAGGCAGAGGTTCCTAAACCTTAATTCTTGACTTCTGTGCACTCGCAGGCTCAACACCACATGGAAGCTGCCAAGGCATGAGTCTTGCATCCTCTGAAGTCACGGCCCAAACTCTACCTTGGCCGCTTTAAGCCATGGCTGGAGTGACTGTGACACAGGGCACCAAGTCCCTAGGCTGCACACAGCATGGGGACTCTGGGCTTGGCCCACGAAACCACTTTTTCCTCCTAGGCCTGTGATGGGAGGGGCTGCTGCGAATATCTTTGACATGCCCTGGAGACATTTTCCCCATTGTCTTAGGGAATAACATTTGCCTCTTCGTTACCTATGCAAATGTCTATAGCCAGCTTGAATTTCTCCTCAGGAAACAGGATTTTCTTTTCTATCACATTGTCAGGCTGCAAATTTTCTGAATTTTTATGCTCTGCTTCCATTGTAAAACTGAATGCCTTTAACAGGACACCCAAGTCACCTTATGAATACTTTGCTGCTTAGAAATTTCTTCTGCTAGATACCCTAACTCATCTTCCCAAATCTCTAGGGCAGGGGCAAAATGTCACCAGTCTCTTTGCTAAAACATAACAAGAGCCACATTTGCTCCAGTACCCAACAAGTTCCTCATCTCCATCTGAGACCACTTCAGCCTGGAACTTAATGTTCCTATCACTGTTGGCATTTTTGTCAAAGCCATTCAACAAGTCTTTAGGAAGTTCCAAACTTTGCTACATTTTTCTGTCTTCTGAGTTCTCCAAACTGTTCCAACCTCTGCCTGTTACCCAGTTCCAAAGCACTTTCACATTTTCAGGTATCTCTTAAGCAATGCCCCACTCTACTAGTACCAATTTACTGTACTAGTTTACTGTACTTGTTTTCACACTGTTGATAAAGACATACCCAAGACTGGGCAATTTACAAAAGAAAGAGAGGTTTAATGAACTTACAGTTCCATGTGGCTGGGGAGGTCTCACAGTCATGGTGGAAGGCAAGGAGGAGCAATCACATCTTACATGGATGGCAGCAGGCAAAGAGAAAGAGCTTTTGCAGGGAAACTCCCCTTTTAAACCCTCAGATCTTGTGAGACTCATTCACTATCACAAGAATAGTGCATAACAATTCCACCCCCATAATTCAGTCACCTCTCACCGGGTTCCTTCCACAACACATGGTAATTGTGGGAGTTACAATTCAAGATGAGATTAGGGTGGGGACATAGCCAAACCATATCAGCTGTCATGTGTAGTTATTTATTTAATTTTTATCTGAATCAGTTATGTTTTTGGCTAATAGCTTCATTAAAGTATAAGTTAGAGGTTGTGGCCAAGATGGCCTCTTAGAAGCAGCTTCGATCTGCAACTCTTGCAAAGAGCAATAAAAACAGCAAGTGAATCCTGCGCCTTCAACTGAGGTACCCAGGTTCTCACATTGGGGCTGACTAGGCAGATGGCTTTACCCAGAGAGAGTGAGGAAAAACAGGGTGGGGCATTGGCTCACTGGGGAGTGTCACAGAGTCAGGGGAGCCCCCACCTTCAACCAAGGAAGGCAACGAGTGATTGTGCAACCCTTCCCGGGAAAGCACGATTTTCCTATGGATCCTTGCAACCCACATATCAGAAGATCCCCTTGTGAGCCCATGCCATCATGGCCTTGGGTCCAAAGCACAGAAATGTGTAAGTCTTGGTAGAAACACTCACTAGCACACTCAGGCATACAGGAAGACCCAGGAGTTTTGCATACTCCAGCCCCAGGAAGTCCAGCAAGGCAGGATATCTATCTATGCATTCCCCTAGGAAGAGGGCTGAATCAAGAAAGCCAAGTGATGTTATTCTGCAGGCCCCACTCCCATGGCACCTCACAGGGTAAGACCCACTGGCTTGGAATTGCAGTTGGCCAGTGGCAGCAGGCTACAGAGAGCCTGAAATGGACAGAGTTCCCAAGGAGAGGGGCAGCCACCATCTCTGCTGTTCCAGTTGGTGGCTCTAGCCTGCCTGCACCAGGGACTAGGAGCAGTTCCCCTCAGTGCAGCACAGCTGCTGTGCTTGGCTGTGGCCAGACTGCTTTGTTTAGTGGGACCCCGATCCATCCCTCCTCACTAGGTAGGGCCTCCCTGTGAGGAATTTCAGCAACTCCAGCCAGGGTTATACAGAGTTCCTGAGGAGAGGGGCAGCCACTGTCTTGGTGGTTCAGTTGACTTAGCCTTTCCAGCCTGATGGCTCTGAAGAACCCAGGCAGTTAGCACAGCGCACCTGCTTCTGTGGGCAGCCAGGCTGCTTCTTTAAGTGGGTCCCTGATCCCATTCCTCCTGACTGGGTGACACCTCCCAACAGGGGTCTCCAAACACCTCCTACAAGAGCATTCCGGTCAGCATCAGATTGGTGGCTCCCTGGGACAGAGCTCCCAGAGGAAGGAGCAGACTGCCATCTTTGCTGTTTTGCATCCTTCACTGGTGATATCTCCAGGTATGGGAGGAACTAAGGCATCTAAGGTCTGGAATGGACCCCAGCAAACCAGCAGCACTACAGAAGAATGACCCTACAGTTAAAAGAAAATCAAACAAACAGAAAGCGACA
The DNA here is from genome assembly GCF_029289425.2 of Pan paniscus. Lineage (NCBI taxonomy): Eukaryota > Metazoa > Chordata > Mammalia > Primates > Hominidae > Pan > Pan paniscus. The sequence goes on along the minus strand of NC_073258.2, from coordinate 25,254,718 downwards.
ACAAAAACAACATCAACAGAAAAGACCCCACAAAAATCCTATTCAAAGGTCAGCAACCTCAAAAATCAAAGGTAAATAAGCCCAGAAAGATGAGAAAGAATCAATGCAAAGATGCTGAAAATTCAAAAACCCAGAGTGCCTCTTCTTCTCCAAGTGACTGCAACACCTCCACAGCAAGGGTACAGAACTGAGATGAGGCTGAGATGGCTGAATTGACAGAAGTAGGCTTCAGAAGGTGGGTAATAATGAACTTTGCTGAGAAAATGGAGCATGCAAAGAAGCTGAGAATCATCATAAAACAATACAGGAGCTGATAACCAGAATAGCCAGTTTCGAGAGGAACATAACCGACCTGATGGAGCTGAAAAACATAGCACAAGAACTTCACAATGCAATCACAAGTATTAATAGCTGAATAGACCAAACAGAAAAAAGAATAAGAGCTTGAAGACTATCTTTCTGAAATGAAGCAGGCATACATACAGAATAGAGAAAAAAGAATAAAAAGCAACAAGCAAAATGTCTGAGAACTATGAAATTATGTAAAAAGACTAAACCTATGACTGACTGGGGAACCTGAAAAAGATGGGGAGAACTGAATCAAGTTGGAAAACATACTTTAGGATATCAGCCAGGAGAACTTCCCAAACCTAGAAAAACAGGCCAACATTCAAATTCAGGAAATCCAGAGAACCCCAGTAAGATATTCCACCAGAAGATTACCCCGAGACACATAATCATCAAATTCTCCAAGGTTAAAATGAAAGGAAAAATATGAAGATTGGCCAGAGAGGAAGGCCAGATCACCTACAAAGGGAAGCCCATAAGACTAACAGCAGACCTCTCAGTGCAAACCCTACAAGCCAGAAGAGATTGCAGGCCAATATTCAACATTCTTCTAAAAAAGAATTTCCAACCCAGAATTTCATATCCACCCAAACCAAGCTTCATAAGCAAATAAGAAATATGATTGCTTTCAGACAAGCAAATGCTGAGGGAATTTGTCACCACAAGACTTGCCTTGCAAGAGCTCCTGAAAGAAGCACTAAATATTGAAATGAAAAATCATTACCAGCCACTACAAAAGCACACTAAAGTCCACAGACCAGTGACACTATGAAGCAACCACATAAAGAAGTCTGCAAAATAACCAGCTACCATCATGATGACAGGATCAAATTCACACATAACAATATTCACCTTAAATGTAAATGGGCTAAATGCCCCAATTAAAAGACACAGAGTGGCGAGCTAGATGGAGTCAAGCCCCATTGAATAGCTGTCTTCAAGAGACCCATCTCACGTGCAAAGACACATATAGGCTCAAAACAAAGGGTTGGAGGAAAATTTACCAAGCAAATGGAAAACAGAAGAAAGCAGGGGGTCACAATTTTAGCTTCTGACAAAACTGACTTTAAATCAACAAAGTAAAAAAAGAAAAAGAAGGGCATTACATAATGGTAAAGGGTTCAATCCAACAAGAAGAGCTAACTATCCTAAATATATACGCACCTAATACAGGAGCACCCAGATTCGTGAAGCAAGTTCTTAGAGACTTTCAAAGAGACTTAGACTCCCACACAATAATATTGCGAGGCTTTAACACCCCACTGACAATATTAGATCATTGAGACAGAAAATTAACAAAGATATTAAAGACTTGAACTCAGCTCTGGATCAAGTAGACCTGATAGATATCTACAGAACTCTCCACCCCCCAAAAAACAGAATGTACATTCTTCTCATTGCCACAAAGGTCTAACATCCAGATTCTACAAAGAACTTAAACTTCAGACACCTAATCTAAAACTGACCACATAATCAGAAGTAAAACACTCCTCAACAAATGGAAAATAACTGAAATCATAACAAACAGTCTCTCAGACTACAGTGCAATCAGATTAGAACTCAAAATTTAAAAACTAACTTAAAACCACACAACTACATGGAAATTAAACAACATGCTCCTGAATGACTACTGGGTAAATAATGAAATTAAGACAGAAATCGAAAAATTCTTTGAAACTAACGAGAAAAAAAGAGACAATGTACCAGAATCTCTGGGATGTAGCTAAAGCAGTGTAAGAGAAAAATTTACAGTGCTAAATGCCCACATCAAAAAGCTAGAAAGATCTCAAATAAACAACCTAACATCACAAGTAAAATAACCAGAGAACCAAGGGCAAAAAAACCTCAAAGCTAGCAGAAAACAGGAAACAAAACCAAGATCAGGGCAGAACTGAAGTAGATAGAGTCACGAAAAGCCCTTCAAAAAATTAACATAACCAGGAGCTGGTTTTTGGAAAAAAATAATAAAATAGACCACTAGTTAGACCAATAAAGAACTAAAAAGAGAAGAACCAAATAGACACAATCAGAAATGATAAGAAGGATATCACCACTGACCACACAGAAATATAAACAACTATGAGAGAATACTGTAAACACCTCCATGAAAATACACTAGAAAATCTAGAAGAAATGAACAAATTCCTGGACACATATACTCTCCCAAGACTGAACCAGGAGGAAATTGAATCCCTGAATAGACCAATACAAGTTCTGAAACTGAGGCAGTAATAAATAGCCCAGGACCAGGTGGATTTACAGGTGAATTCTACCAGAGGTACAAAGAGGAGCTGGTACCATTTCTTCTGAAACTATTTCAAACCATTGAAAAGGAAGGACTCCTCCCTAACTCATTTTATGAGGCTAGCATCATCCTGATACCAAAACCTGGCAGGGACACAACAACAACAACAAAAAGAAAACTTCAGGCCAATATCCCTGATCAACTTCGATGCAAAAATCCTCAATAAAATACTGGCAAACTGAATCCAGCAGCACATCAAAAAACTTATCCACCACAATCAAGTTGGCTTCATCCCAGGAGGGATGCAAAGTTGGTTCAACATACACAAATCAATAAATTTAATTCATCACATAAACAGAACTAAAGACAAAAACCACATGATTATTTAATAGATGCAGAAAAGGCCTTTGATAAAATTCAGCATCCCTTTATGATAAAAACTCTCAGTAAGCTAGGTACTGAAGAAATATACCTCAAAATAATAAGAGCTATCTATAATAAACACATAGCCAATATCGTACCAAATGGGCAAAAGCTGGAAGCATTCCCCTTGAAAACTGGCACAAAACAAGGATGCCCTCGCTCACCACTTCTATTCAATATAGTATAGGAAATTCTGGTGGTGGCAATCAGGCAAGAGAAATAAATAAAAGGTATTGAAATAGGGAGAGAAGAAGTCAAATTATCTTTGTTTGCAGATGACATGATCCTATATCTAGAAAACCCCATCATCTCAGCCCAAAGCTTCTTAGCTGATAAGCAAACTTAGCAAAGTCTAAGGATACAAAATCAATGTGAAAAAATTGCTAGCATTTCTATACACCAACAAAAGGCAAGCAGAGAGCCAAATCATGAATGAACTCCAATTTACAATTGCTACAAAGATAATAGCATACCTACAAATACAGTTAACAAAGAAAGTGAAGGATCTCTTCATGATGAACTACAAACCACTGCCCAAGGAAATCATAGAGGACATAAACAAATGGAAAAACATTCCATGCTCATGGTTAGGAAGAATCAATAACATGAAAATGGCCACACTGCCCAAAGTAATTTATAGATTAAATGCTATTAAATCACTATTGACATTCTTCACAGAATTAGAAGAAACTACTTTAAAATTCATATGGAACCAAAAGAGAGCCCAAATATCTAGGACAATCCTAAGCAAAAAGAACAAAGCTGTAGGCATCACACTACCTGACTTCGAACTATACTACAAGGCTACAGTAACCAAAACAGCATGGTACTTGTACAAAAACAGACACATAGACCAATGGAACAGAATAGAGAACTCAGAAATAAGACCACACACCTACAACCATCGGATCTTCGACAAACTTGACAAAAACAAACAATGGGGAAAGTACTAAATGGTGGTGGGAGAACTGGCTAGCCATATGAAGAAAATTAAAACCGGACCCCATCCTTACACCTTATATACACAAAGTAACACAAGATGGATTAAAGACTTAAATGAAAAACCCAAAAATATAAAAACCCTAGAAGAAAATCTAGGCAATACCTTTCAGGACATAGGCACAGGCAAAGATTTCATGACAAAAATGCCAAAAGCAATTGCAGCAAAAGCAAAAATTGACAAAAGGTATCTAAAAAAGAGCTCCTGCACAGCAAAATAAATTATCATCAGACTGAACAGACAATCTATAGAATGAAATAAAATGTTTGCAGTCTACCCATCTGAAAAAGGACTACCACCCAGAGTCAACAAGGGACTTAAACAAATTTACAAGAAAAAAATCAAACCACCCTATTAAAAAGCAGGCAAAGGACAGGAACACACACTTTTCAAAGGAAGACACATATGCAGCCAACAAACTTATAAAAAAATGCTCAACATCACTGATTAGAGAAATGCAAATCAAAACCACAATGAGATACAATCTCTTGCCAGTCAGAATGTCAATTATTAAAAAGTCAAGAAACAAAAGATGCTGGTGAGGTTGCTAAGAAAAAGGAACACTTTTACACTGTTGGTGGGAATGTAAATTAGTTCAACCACTGTGGAAGACAGTATAGTGATTTCTCAAAGATCTAGAAGCAGAAATACCATTTGACCCAACAGTCCCATTACTGGTTATATACCCAAAATAATATAAATCATTCTATTATAAAAATATATGCACATGTATGTTCATTGAAGCACTGTTCACAATAGCAAAGACATGGAATCAATCCAAGTATTCATCAACAATAGACTGGCTAAAGAAAATCTGGTACATACACACCATGGAATACTATGCAGCCATAAAAATGAACAAGATCATGTCCTTTGCAGGGACATGGATGAAACAGGAGCCGTTATCCTCAGCAAACTAAAGCAGGAACAGAAAAACCAAACAATGCATGCTCTCACTTATAAGTAGGAGCCAATGAGGAGAACATATGGACACATGATGAGGAACAACACATACTGGCACCTATAATTTGGGGGGCTGGAGAAGGGAAAGCATCAGGAAGAATAGCTAATGGATGCTGGGCTTAATACCTGGTGATGGTTTGATCTCTGCAGAAAACCAATATGGCACATGTTTAACTATGTACAAACCTTCACATCCTGCACATGTACCACAGATCTTAAAATAAAAGTTGAAAAACAAACAAACAAATAAACAAAAATAAAGTATCAGTTACATACCATGAAGTTCATGCATTTAAAATGTGCACTTCAGTTGGGCATGGTGGCTAATGCTTACAATCTCAGAACTTTGGGTGGTCAAGGCAGGAGGATTGTTTGAGGCCGGGGGTTTGAGATAAGCCTGAGCAAAATGGTGAGATCCCCATCTCTACAAAAATTTTTTAATATTAGCTGGGCATTGTAGTGTGCACCTGCAGTTCTAACTACTTGGGAGGCTGAGGCAGGAGGATGACTTGAGCCCAGGAATTTGAGAATGCAGTCAGCTATGATCACTTTACTGCACTCAGGTCTGGGCAAGTGCATTTCAATGTTTTTTAAAATATATATTTACAGAGTTTTTCTTTTATAGCAAAAAATTTCCAGTAATATAAAATAGAAATACAATTTTATCCTTTCCTCTTAACAATTATTAGACAGAAAAAATGGTAAATTAAAGCATTCACTCTACTCTAGCCATGCAACATTATGTAAGAAACTTATTCTTTTTTTCTGGCATTTTGATGATATTGATAACTATATCTCCTCTTTCCAGAATTTTTTGATCCTAAAGTATTATTACAGTTGTCAAATTGTATCAACTCATTCTTAGTTTTTTGTTTGTTTGTTTTTCATTCTTATTGAGACCATCTATAGCCTACCAGTTACCACTCTGGCCTTTAAAGGCTGCTGGAACTCAAGAGATGATTGCTGACTTACAAATAATTATTAAGATGTGTAAAACAATGAATCAGATTAGGTTTTGTTAACATTTTATTTAACATGATTTTTAAGCCTTGTAAAAACTTCCTCATAGCTGTGTCCTACACTGTACTAGTTCTTCAGGAATACCTATGGAGAATCTTGCCAAAGAGTCATTCCTCCCAATTCTCAAACTTACATTCCCTTATAGTTTGCTGTGAGGCTTGTTCTCAGCTGATGAAATAGGAAACACCAAACCTTTAAGGTTTTTGCCTGCAGTTAATTTGATGGATTACTCCAGGAGATGGAAGAGCTACAACACCGTCAGAAATTGTCTTGCCATTGTAGCACATTTCCTAAACTAGAATAACAACACCATCAATTTTTTGAAATACCTTTGAGTTTGTATTTGACCTATGTTTTCCATAAGGTGATTCCTCTCTTTAAAAAATATTTTCTTTCTCTTCAGTGGAAAAAAACACAGTAGTTTCTCATAAATATACCACAAGCTGCAATATAATTTATGACAGAAGTTATTCCTTCCTTTAATTTCCACTGGTTCTATCCTAACCTGGACACTATTTAATACAATGTACTTGGTCATTGCACTAGTCCTTTAACTCCCTGATTTTAATATCTCTGTTCAAAATCATGACACTGATTTACCATATGAAAAAATTCTAAAATACAGCTGTTTCCATGTTTTCTCTGGCTCAAAAATCTTTACTAGCTCCCCAGTTGTTCATAATGGAAGTATCTTAGGCATTATTTAATAGGAGAGTAAGTTGTACAGACAAGAGTTTAAATTCCTACTTTGTTACTTAGCAATTTTGTAATTGGAAGATTATTGTGTATCTATGCAAGTCACTTTATTTTTTTGATTAAAAATGCTTAGAAATTGGCCAGGCATGGTGGCTCACACCTGTAATCCCAGCACTTTGGGAGGCCGAGGTGGGTGGATCACAAGGTCAGGAGATCGAGACCATCCTGGCTAAGACAGTGAAACCCCGTTTCTACTAAAAATACAAAAAAAATTAGCTGGACATGGTTGCAGGCACCTGTAGTCCCAGCTATTTGGGAGGCTGAGGCAGGAGAATGGCGTGAACTTGGGAGGCGGAGCTTGCAGTGAGCCAAGATCTTACCACTGCACTCCAGCCGGGGCGACAAAGCAAGACTCCGCCTCAAGAAAAAAATTCTTAGAAATTATTCCAATTTAACTTTTTAAACAGGAACTTTTAATTTTGACTCTCCTTTCAAAGATACTGAGAAAGTTAATTAAGTTAAT